>NC_087442.1:20007500-22848750 GCF_036321535.1 Camelus dromedarius
CTGGGCAGGTCTCAGTCTAGATCCAACAGGTTTGCTAAGAGTTGGACAGTAGCCCTGGGAAGACAGGGAGTCAAACCACAATTTCCCTGATACAGGCAAGCAGCCTTACAAAAAAGGAACTGGTTTAGAACAGAAGGGAAATCCTTCCCCTTGGCTGACTACCAGGACCCACTAGGAGGACTCAAGCTCTGTCACAACCTGCCCTCAATACTCCAGAAAAAGGGGTATATTTTTAAAAATGAGTGTTTTAGAAAGTGCCTGTGCACTGACATTTTTGTTGAAAAATGAGGTATCTGTAAAATACAGCACTGACTAGAGTAATCACAAAGGAAAAGAGGAGGTAGCAGGAACAGGAAGAGAAACAAAGAGGAACATAAGAATAAGGAGCTCTTAAGAGTATGAAAACCACATTACACATTCACCCACAGAATGTGTTTTAATTCTCCCAAAGTGGTAACTTCACAACAGAACTTTCATACTCCTGGGTACAGTCCATGACAACAGAACACAGTGAGTCTAACTGGCCCTGACAATGATTAAACCCACAGCCCATTTCATTATGCCCTAATTTAGCCCAGCTCCAAAGGATAAAGACACACCTGTAGTGTGCAGAGAGGTAAGGTGGAAGGGCTGCTGCAGAATGGAGTCTTACCCCATCTGTCTCTCCTTTACCTCTCCCTCCTATACACTCTTGGTTCCAGCCTCAAACCCAAAATTCACCATGGACTTTGCCCTCCTTTGCCTTTGCACATGCTGCTCCCACTACCTGGATGTCCAGCCCTTTTCCTTACCTGCCTAGCCAATCTCCCACCCAGGCTTTAGGACCAACTTTCATCACCCATGAGGTTTTCTCCAACCAGAGTTGGCAAAGTTAGAGTCAGTTTTCAGATAAAGCTAAAAGTAGTTGGGGGGTGGGAGGAGGGGGATCTAACATTATTCTCATGAGTGTAAGTCCATCAATACCTAGAAGAGAGAACATACACAGGTGCAGGGAGAAGGGCAGCCTTTCTCTTGCCCTCATTGTCCTTGTCTCTATTTGGAAAATGCCCTCCAAAGAGTGAGTGACTGAACACAACCTATCTCTACCATATGGAAATCCATTCAAAGACCTTCATTTAAGCTCTTTCTGAAGATGGAAGATTGGCCTGGGAAGAAGGATATGCTAGGGTTTGTAGGTTTCCATGTCACCCCTCCTAGTCAACACAAGTAGGTGTTCCTACAGCTCTTCTTAACTCTGGTCCTCTCCAATACCCAGGGCTGGCCAGCTGCTTCCCAACACAATGGCTGGTGATCTGCTCTCACTCACTCTCACGTTCATCCCATGTTCTAGACAGTCAATAGTCATCTTGTTGCTGAGCTCCTATCCCACCCCCTTTTGCCATGCGGGCATCCAAGTGCCTGTTCTTTGTACCTTTCTCACCTGCATCCCAGCCAGGTTTAGAAGTACCACAAAAGATATGTCACAGAACTCTTAAATGCCTACTGGTTGCTGCTGATGCTACAACCAGTTCTGCAACTACTTCTTGTTCTCTGCTTGCCCTGCACCTTTAGGCATCCTGGCCACCATCCCATCCTTAAGATGAGTAAAGACTGGGACAGATGACATCAGCCTAGTGAGAGAGACTGGGGAGGTAGGTGAGTAGGAATGGGGGTGAGGCGGAGAAACCACCATCATCATCTCAGTCAGCACTGTACCCACTCTCCAGGCCGACCTGCATCCTGGCTTCCCAACCACTTGAATGCTCAAAGGCCAGCTTCCCCTTGCTGTAAATGTTCACCAAGCTGGGTGTCAAGGACATGACTATGGACCTCGGGAGGAATTCCACCACCTTTGCTGGGCTCCCTATTATGAGGTGAGAACAGGTGTGGGGGTAGGGATGACACAATTGGTTAAAACCATCTATAATTAGGTCAGGTATATAGCGCTTTCTGTGCAAGCTCCTATGGTGAGCACTCCAGAGTCCAGCCCAGCTGTCTCAACCCAGGTGTCAGCCACATTATAAGAGAAGTCTATATCTTGAGAAATAAAGATTTTTCAGCCACGTAAATAGCTACAGTGGGAACCGGACAGCTCCATGCATCAGCCCACACAGCAGCAAGTGTAGTTATTACACAACTACTGCTAAGTTGCCTGTGGAAAATTCTCCTTCCCTGACCACCTGCTATGCCTAAGTCCTCTGAGATATTTGGCAGCAGAGACCAGGTGTGAACAGAAGTCATCACCATAAAAATTACTCAATCACATATAAGTAATTATCTCAATAAACAATCCCAAAGTCCCTTTAGCCAGATAGTATAATGGAGAGTAAACTAACAGATATAGATAGATCAATGAGATATAGGACTCTACCTGGAGATTAACATGTTTTACAGCAAAAGTGTATGGGTTTTACATTAGAGCTTCAATTCCCCTGCTTATCAGCTAAGTGGCCTTGGGCAGATTCCTTAGCCTTTCTAAGGCTGAGTTTTTTCATGTTTAAATTGAGGAAAATAACACCCCTGCCTGGCAGAGTTGTTGTGTGATCCAAAAGATAATGTACATAAAAGCTCTTTGCAAATGGCAAAGCATTATGCAGTAATGAGTTACTAGAATTCAACCTTTTAGCAGAGTAGCATGGCATACTTTCAGCTCTCCCACCTCCAAATGTCCTCTCCTTTGCAAACCCCAAAGCATTCTGTGTGAAGCATGTGTATAGGTGTATCCATGCATGTCAATTTTCATAGCCGTGGCTAGAAAAGACTATCAAATCTCCATGTGCCAGATGCTGACAAGAAGCTCCGCTCCACTAAACCTTCACCATTAACAGAGAGGTAAAGCCAAATAGCCTATGACCCAGGCTTTCCCTTAAGTGTGGCAGAAATTAGAAACAATTTCTGGTAATTCTTAGTAATTCATAATATAGGAGTAAGAAAGCAGGAGATGTCTCGAACTGACCTTACAAATAAGAACGAGGAAGGAAAAGAATTGGCAGGAGATTAGGGAGCTGGGGAGGGACTGTGGAGACTACTTAGTGCTGATATCTCAGATAAAACTGAGCCTGAGAGAGAACTGGTCCAAGATGACAAAGAGGCAGAGCTGGGACAGGAGACCAGGTCTTCTATCCTAATGCCATTCTGCTTGAGGTATAATCAGCCATTCATTTCCAAATCCATTTTGTTCCCATCTCTCTGAACTAACCAAGTAAAAATAATACCAAGTCCAAAAAGAACTTACCCAAAACACTTTTCTCGGCCACAGATGCCAGACCCAATAAGGGCCCCAAAGAACAGTATCCACTTCATGTCCCAAGGGTTTCAGTCACACAGTGGCTGAGTCAAGCTGTATTTATAAGAAGCCCGAGGCAGACTCATGTCCTCAAAAATGTTAATGTGATTCCCAAGCACCCTTGCAACTCTGACAGTACATCAGGTGGGCCCCTACCAATGCCTCTTCCATTCCTTTTGGGTGATAAAGGCCATGCCTCTTGATTTACATGGTCAGAAATTTGCTCCTCAAGCTGGAAAAGTCTGTGCTAAGGGTGCCATATTGCTCTGTACTTGGTATTTAAACAGTTTTTTTTTTTTTTTTTGAGTAAATAGTAAAGTCCCATAGTGCTGGATAGAATTTATACAGCTAGGGAGGCCAGACTGTAAATCTAAGATGAAGTTACTTCTAGAGAGAGAGAGAGGAAAGAGAAAGAAAAGAAAAAGAAAAAGAAAAAGAAAAAGAAAGGAAAGGAAGAAAGGAAGAAAGGAAGAAAGGAAGGAAGGAAGGAAGGAAGGAAGGAAGGAAGGAAGGAAGGAAGGAAGAAAGAAAGAAAGAAAGAAAGAAAGAAAGAAAGAAAGAAAGAAAGAAAGAAAGAAAGAAAGAAAGAAAGGAAGGAAGGAAGGAAGGAAGAAAGGGAGAGAGGAAGGGAGAGAGGAAGGAAGAGAGAGAGGAAGAAAGGAAGGAAGAGAGAGAGGAAGAAAGAGAGAAAGGAAGGAAAAGAGAGAGGAAGAAAGAGAGAGGGAGAGAAAGAAAGAAAGAGAGAGAGGGAGAGAAAGAAAGAAAGAGAGAGAGGAAGGAAGGTAGGAAGGTAGGAAAAAAGGAAGGAAGGAAGGGAGGAAAGAAGGAAGGAAGGAATGAAGGAAGGGGAAAAGGGAGGAAGGAAGGAAGGAAGGAAGGAATGAAGGAAGGGGAAAAGGGAGGAAGGAAGGAAGGAAGGGAGGAAGAAAAACAGATTCAAAGAAACCCCAAGCCAACTCCAAGGCCACACACATCACACAGTTGACAAATTCTGTCAGAGAAGTTCACCAGAGCAGATCATAATGATGAGAGTTTGTGGCTTCTGTTAGGAATCTGGCACCTAATTCTTATAACTCCACTAAAAAAAAGTAGAAATATATGAGGTAAGTTGTATAGGAGGGATGTGTTAGTCTGAATAAATTATCAGTTTGCCTTGGAATCTGAGCTAAAAGTAAGGCTTAATGGTATTATTAATAAAAAGACTTTCTTGAGAAAGAAAAGTACCATACCATATGATATCATATGATACGTGGAATCTAAAAAAAAGAAGAACTTATTTACAAAACAGAAACAGATTCACAAACATAGAAAACAAACTTATGGTTACCAGGGGAGGAAGGTGATGAGAAGGGACAAATTAGGAGTTCGAGATTTGCAGATACCAACTAATATATATAAAATAGATAAACAACAAGTTTATACTGTATAGCAGAGGGAATTATATTCAATATCTTGTAGAAACTTATGGTGAAAAAGAATATGAAAATGAATATATCTATGTTCACATATGACTAAAGCATTATGCTGTACAGCAGAAATTGACACAAAATTGTAAACTGACTATACGTCAATAAAATATATATACACCAAAAAAATGAGACTTTCTTATATTTCCTAGACTCTGAGTCTGGTGTCCTTCCCACCAAGTCACAGCAGAACAACTGGAAGACACTCATGACCTCCATGACTTCTTCAGGGAATCTGGGGCATTTCAGTCTGTCCCAGGAACCCCAAATCCTGCAACTCTCCCCCACCTCCTGCAACTCTCCCGCACCTCCCTGTCCTCACAATCTGTATTCTTTCTGCACTTGCTCAAGGAGAGTGGATACAACCAAGATTATTGCAATAGAAGTCATACAATAGGAGAGAATAATTATGTTCAACTTGGAATATAGTAAAGTCAGCAGAGCAAGGAAGTTGGTGGATTGAAAATTGCTACAAGGGGTCTTCAAGGGTAGTTGGGATTCTTGTTTAACTGGCTTAACAGGATTCTTGCTAAATAAAGGCAGACCAAGGACTTAGACATTAATGGTGGAAGATGAAAAACTTGATCAGATCAAGGATTGGGGGATGACTCAGTAGGATTCTTTTGCTAAGACTAACTTAGGGCCTAAGGACAAGACTTAGTAGAAAAGAGGGCTCAGAGAAGCCTGCCTAAAGTTTGGTCAAGAAGAGTCTTTGTCAGGAGTTGTGGAGCTGGGGGCCTCCATGAGGGCTCTTTTGTCCTTCCAATACAAACTGAACTCCTAGGCCCACTCTGGTCCATCACAAAGGATGGACTCTACTTCAATAAGATAGATTTCAGCTTTGAAATTAGTAACAAGAGAAGCTGAGACCTGAATCTACAAGAAATGTGAACTAAAGAATCAAGTACCCAGAATTCTAGGCAAGTTGAAATTCACCCAACACCCTTTTCTCCCAGGGAAAGCCATCAACATGAAGAAAATCTAAATCCCTAATGGAAATGAGTATCTAAAGATAAACTATATGGAATCTGAGACCCAGACTTGGGGCAACAAGGAGGAAGGAGTGTCATTGGTCTGGCTCTCCACTAGTTCTTATAATGCAGCATACCAGAAATGGAAAAGCAAAAGACAGCAATGGAACCAGAGGATACAGCACCTAGCATGATGCTTGGCATAATGAAATTGCTTAATTAGTATTTACTGAATAAATAAACTCAAAAGTCCCTTTCTAGCTCTCAAATGCTACTCTATTAAGATGAAGGAGCTGACACATGCCACAATACGGGTGAATCTTGAAAACATTATGCTAAGTGAAATAAGCCAGTCACAAAAGGACAAATACTGAATGATTCCATTTACACGAGATACTTAGAATAGGCAAATTCATAGAGACAAAAGTAGAACAGAGATTACCAGGGGCTGGAGAGAGGGAGAACAGGGAGTTATTGCTTAATGGGTACAGAGTTCAGTTTGGGATGATGGAAAATTTCTAGAGATGGATACTGGAAATGATTGCACAACACTGTGAATGTACACTCAAAATGGTTAAAATGTAAACTTCATGATATGTGTATTTTACCACGATTTTTTTTTTATTTTTAAAGGATGTTGGGAGCATTTTGCTCAGAATGGGATTTAAAAAAAAGAAAAAGATAAAGGGGTACAGCTCAGTGATCTACTGTGTTTTAGGGCAACATAAATCAAAGAAATAATGCTCCTAGATTAGGATTAGAAAAAGGAATGAGGCCAATCCAACTTTGCTTCAAACCAAAGAGCTTTTAATGGTATTTATTTTCCAGAGCCCTAGTAGGGATGGTCTTGAATATGCTCCATGATTGTCTTCAAGCCTAGCCAGGTCCCTTTTGCTGTGGGCAAGGTCTGATTGGCCAGCAGGAGGAAGCCATATAGACCTGTATCTCTCAGTGCAAAGACAAATGAGTATTTGATGCCAGAGTCATTGAACCAGTCAATGCTTCCTCCACTGCCTTGGTCTGAAGGGCAAATGAAGATAAAATCCGGTTATGCTATTCCTACTGGCCTCTCATAGCTATGTAACCTCTATTAAGTTCCACCATTATCAAAAATAAGTCAGGCCCCTATTTGCATGGACCTTGAGCACAGGGATAGCTTGGTAGAGGGCCATGCTTATGAAAAACTACAAGATTAATTTGAAAAGCAAAAGGTGTTATTCAAATAGAGACTATACTTAGCTTTCCCTTGGTGTTCTTAGGAGCCTCTGGCTTCGCCCACCCATTTGGAATCCTGTCTGCTCTCCTAATTGGCATCTTCTACACCTTAGGGAGGCCACACCACTTCCTTCTTTAGTTGAGTGCTAGGTATAGACACTGTTTTCTCTAGTGGGAGAGGAGGGATTACAAATAGAAGAGAGTTTGTCCCTACTCTCAGGGGACTTTTAACAAAGCGTGGAGCAGGCTTTGTTCTTATATCGAATAACATGCCCAGCACCTATACATAATGGCTTAAACAGAGTAATGTGCACCTGTGTAATGTGTGGCCACTGACATGACAGATGATAAAAGAATGTAGTATTAGCCTAAAGGACTTGTGGCAATCATGACTCAGAAGAGCTGAGCAATGGACCAGCTCTGAGGCCTCTCCCAGGGAGGGCAGGTAGAGGCCAAATGGACGAGATGGATGGGGCAGAGATGGAGGAAGTCACCTAGTCCCAAATAATGGGGCTGAGCAAAGGGGAAGACCAGGCAGGTTGTACCAGGGAAAAGTAGGACTAATGGTTAATACTGGGAATTAACAATAAGAATTCTTGTGTCTGTGTCTTTGCTTTCACCCACAGTAGCACTGGTAGCACCTGGTAAACCAAATGGTTTCTGACTTGAACTGAATCTTCCTGGGTACCAAAATTACTAACCTATACCTCTGGTGTGGCTACACGACACAGAGGATCCCACTAAGAGGTCGACAGTGAACCAAATACTGGCTTCAGATTGAATCCTGATTCTGCAAATCATTAGTGTCCTAAGGCAGTCATTTACCTGAGTCCCAAATGCTTCTTCCATCAAATAGGGATAATAATATTACTTATTTCACAGGTCAGTGAGAATTAAATGGGATAATATAATGTTTATGATTCTGTCCCTTGTTGAGTGCTTCTGTTAAATATGTTAGACATTATGCTAAAATTGGATCATTTAATCCCCACCTGGGTCATGAGATAGATTCCAGTATTATTCTTATTTTACAGATAAGGAAACTGAGAGACTAAGTGAAGGAGCTGGACATTACTCTAATGTCTGTAGAGTAAGCATTCAGTAAATGTCGGTTATGATTATAATCATCATTATGAATAAATGACTAAAAAAGTTGGGCCACATTAAGGATCAGAGGTATCTGGAGGAGAGTAGCTCACCAGGAAACTAATGAGAAACATATATATAGTGCCTTAGAGTTAGAAAAGCTCTTTTACTCTACATTCTATCTTTAGAGCCTCTCAACAATCCATTTCACAAGTGAAGAAACCAAGGGAAGATGAGTAACCTACCCAAGGTTACTTGGTTCCAAAGTGACAGAGCTGTAACTCAAACCCAGACTTCTCACCCAAGGTCTGTGTTTTTCCCCCCACACCTCTCTGAGAAAGAACTCACGTAACAATTTTTCTTGGACCAAACACCTGTTGTGGTGCAGCTCCTCATAGCCCCTACTAAATAAGAAACTTCCCAGAAATGTCTCATCCACCACAGTTCAGTTACCTCTTGAGGAGTGAAGCAAATATTTAGCCCAGAGCTGCATACCAATCCAGGGCAGGAAGCAAAAAGTCCTTGTTCTTTGCAGTGCTTGTCTAAGCTGGAATGAGGCCAGGATTAAGGATAACAGATCAGCTGTGGACAGAAATGCAGCCACGACCTGCCTGACCATTAAAGGGCAGGTTACAAAAGATCAGACAGCAAACCCTATACTTAACCTGACATTTGCTTAATAGAACTATCTTGAACATCTATGACTTTACCAAGAAAAACATACTAAATGTCAGCCTTTCGAGGTCTACTTTACTTGTGAATACCTCAGACAAGAGAAGTGGAGAACTAGATTCCTTGTAATAAAACGGCTGAGTGTGGGTCTCGAGGGCAAGTGATACCATTCTGCTGACATTCTGAACTCTAGCCTCCATTCGGAGGTGGCCAACCAGAGAAAACATGTATTTCCCAGCCTCAAGTGGCTATCATGGCCTTCCTTCCCACTGCCACCACTCAGAGGGCCCTTCTCCTTGAGGTCCTCCCAGGACAATCTCACTTGGAACACAGTTAAAAAGGTCTGGACAATTGTAAGCATATCTTCCCAGAAAATAGCCTAAAAATTTTGTAGCAAGAGCTCCAAAGCTGTTCACTACCTTTGACTTGAGAATCATCTAAAAGAAAAAGGAGACTATATCAATGTGTTCATAGTAGCACTATTTAGCAAAAAGTCAAAATAATCCAAAGGCCCTGTAACTGGGATATAGCCATATCATGGAATAACAAATACCTAGAATGGAAATACATAAAACTATACAGGAAATGATGTTAAACAAAAAAGGCTGGACACAAAATAGAACACAGACATTGACTACAACTAGATAAATACATTGCTGTAAACATATTGCTGTTTAATTAAGTTGAAACTGACAATAAAGTGTGATTATTACTAGATTGTTTTTTCTATGAACTTTTCAAATGCATCGTAATAGCAAGAAAGAGAGAGAGAGTGAAAACCATAACCTCAAAGAAAAAGAAACTTTCATGGTCTGAAATATTACCAAATCAGTAGTTTTGGGGTTTCCATTAGGTGTTTTAGATGTGGTGAGTAAACGATTACTCCTCTGCTCTCCAAGACTCCCATTAAGAAAATCATGACTAACAAGTGTGCATTCTGCTAGATTCCCACCACCACCCTTCTAAATAGAGTTATGTTGGTGCCCCCAGCATGTCTGCAGACTCTCTTCTCTTGTTCAAGCCTGATCTGGCCACCTCTGTTTGTTCCGTTCTTGCCCCTCCTCCCCCCTTTCTAGAACGGCACTGCCTCAGTCATTTCTCTCTTCTGTATCTTCCACCTCTCTACCTCTATTGGTCCTTTTCCCACAGTCAATAAACAAATCTCTCAGCTCAAAAACAAAACTCTCCATTCCTCCTTCTCCTTCCTTTCTCATCCAAGCTCCTCACCCGGCCTCCCTTCTCCCTCATCCCTTGTACTCTTCCAGTTACCCTCACCACTCTTCTGAAACTGCTCTGGTTAAGGTCACCATAAGCTAGGGATAAAAACCCGATGGTAAATGTTTTGTCCTTGTCATATCTGACCTTTTGTGGCCTTTTGGTCATTGTTAACCACTGCCTCCTTTCCAACAATTGCTGCTTTCCAGGTTTCTAAAATCCAAGGTTCTCGACCTCTCTGCCTATCCCTGTTGTGTGTCTTCCCTCACTGCTAACCCCTTCTGCTGTCTAACAGCTCCCCTTCTCCACCCAGGGCTCTTCCCACTCTAAATGATCTCCTTACTCACCTGTTCCAACCATCCTCTGTATGTCAACTACCCTTAAATCTCAATCTCAATCTCTCTCTCTCTGCAGAATCCCAGGGCCATGTAGACCAAAGCCTGCAGGACATCTCCACTTGAAAACACCACAGTTATCTCAACTTCCATATGTCCAGAGCTGAAGTCATTCTCTTTTCAAGCCCACCCCTCCTTCACCTTCCTGGATGCCTCCCTCAGTTAATGGCACCATTCAGGGACCATCGATGAGAAACTCCTCCCTCCTAATAAATGACAAAAAGCCTCTTAAATGTCTCCCTTCCATCCTCACTGGCACTGCTGTAGTATGGGCCATCACCTCTCCCCTGAACTCTCCCTACACTTCCTGTGGAATGTTCCTACTTCTAGTCCATCCTCACCACATCCTCCACACTGCTGCTAATGTGTTTTATCTAAAACATCATGCCTCGGTGCACTCACTGACCTGCTGAGAACTCTCCAACAGCTTCCAGAATCCTTTCAGTTAAAACCTAAATTCTTTAATACGGCACATAAAAATGTGAACTCCCTCCACTCCCCTTCTTAACACTTTTCATTCCTCCTTGTAGTTCACAGAGCCCGTCATGCAGTTTCACATGTCTGTGCTTTTGCATGTGCTGTTAATGAGTCAGAATGCTCCATTCCTCTTCCCTTTCTCTAGACTTCAAAATCCTGCCTTCAAAATTCTGCCCTCTTCCTGGATGAAATCAAATCCCCCCAACTTTCTAATACTTTTGTACCATGAGCCTGTTATTGCACGTATCATACTAAAGTTTGTTTGTCTTCCCATTCATCTCCCATATTAAACAGTGGGTTCTCTATGGGTTCATTATGTCTCCAGTACTTGGCATAATGATTAGCACATAGTATATGCTCAATAAAAGTGTGTTGAACACAGTGGGTGCCTATAAGAGGCATTTGTTTCCAAAGGATCCATGGGCATGGGAGCATCAGCGAACTGAGCATTCAAGTGTGGGGTCCTGAGTTTCTGGCTTTGTCCATAAGGAAGTAGGGGGATTCCTTTGGGGGACTAAGAATATGCATGAAGGTGCATTAGGATTTCTCATACCATTGCAACTGTTTCTTGTTTTTACACTGATTCACTCTGGGAGACAAGAGCCTCAGAAAGTCTGACTGCAGGCTCCCCAGCTTTATTCCTGACACTGCCATTATTCCTAACTTGCCCTCCTCTTTGTCTCCCCAAACTCTTCCTGGGCAGGTGGCTGCAACAGTCTATCCACTGAAATCTCTGGGTCCTCTTAAAGAGTCACACCCATTCTGTCCCTACACACAGTCCATGGGTCTACTTAGGGTGTGAGCCCCTCTTAGCCAAGAAACTGGGTAATTAATAAAAGTGGTGACTTAGGAACAAGACTTAATAAAGGCCCATTTTCAGGCAAAGAGATTCTACATAATGAGAGTGAGCTGTAAGGATCAAGATAAGCAGAGTAGAGAGCAGATAACTCAAATATGTAAGGAAGTTCTTTGTTGTAGGTATCACATTGGAAGTATCTCATGGAAGAGATCTAGCCTTACTGAGGAAAATTGGGTAAAGCTGGGTTCCATGCATTGCTACGGCCAATCCATTTTACATCTTGGCATTTAAAGGCTTTGACCCAAAATCACATGGTGCCTGCTATCTTACTGGGTCATTTGTGAAAACACACTAGATACTTACACATGAGTAAACAGACAGGTCCCATTTTGTACGTGGTGCCGTGCAGGCTTGACAGAGACTGGGCATTCTCTTGGGCCACTTCATTCTTTACTGAGAGAAACAATGAAAGGTGGGTAGATAATGCTTGTCTCTTGGAAGAACAGAAGCCCAAAGGCAGAATGTAGAATGGGACAGTCTGATGACCTGGACTCTCTGGTTAACTAAGTAAAAGCCCTTTTAGTTTCAATCATTTTCACTGAAAAGCAAGCACAAATTCACCTCTTCTGGCTCTGAAAATACAACATGAAGACACTCATTGTTTATTTGATCATTCATGTGTTTGCAATAAATACATGAAGGTCATTACTTTGCCACCAGCTCTCCCTGTAGAAGGAAACTGGGTGAGAGTAAGGGGCTAAAGAGAATGTGTACTGACCCAAGGATGTACCCAGGAAGTTGTTGGGGTTTTTGGGGATTTGTTTTTGTTTTTTATTTTGTTTTTGTTTTTTTACTGGATCCCTACATTGACTTATTTCCCTATGACTGTCTCTTTTTCCAAGCAGTAGAGCTCAGGAAAATATTTTCCATTATTTGAAGGTTCCAATTTTGACTGATTGAGGCTTTACTGTCCTTGCTAGGGATAAATGTAAGGTCTTGAACTTGGGTCCAGGAAAACAACTGTACAATTACCAGATGGGGGAAAACTGGCTCAGCAGAATCCTCAGAGAGCCTGGGGGTTTCGCTTGTCAATAAGCCCAGCATGAGTCAACAGCACAACACCACTGCCAAAAACTAATGTGACCCTCAACTGTATGAGCAGAAGTCCACAGTCGGGATGAGGGCAGTTATGGTCACGCTCTGCTCTGTGCTTGTTAACCCACAACACAAGTTTTACATTCACTTCTGGGTGCTGCCCTTAAAGAACACAGACAAACCAAAGCATGTTTGGAAAACAGCAACCAGAATGAGGGAAGTTGGGAGCATATTCTGAGTGCTTAAAGGGATGGAGGTATTTAGCAGGAATAAGGAAAAATCTAGGAGAAGTAGGTTACTAATCTTCAAATAATTAATAAATTTGCTTCTCAGAGGGAAACAAACTTGCTCTCTGTAGCAAGACAATAAACCAGGGCTGGTAAATAAGGAGAAGGTTTGGGCTCTCTATAAAAAAAGAACTCAAACAATCAAATCTGCCCCAAAATGGAATGGGCTCCCTTGGAGGTAGAGAGCTATCCAATTATAGGCTGGATGACTATCTGGCAGAGATTTAAGCACCAGGTTTGGATAATTTAAGGATATCCAAATCTACTAAAAGTACTTTTGACATTCAGCCCTGACATTCTTTTTCCCCTAATTCAACTCTGAGTGATAATATTCACCATCAAAACACTGAAAACTGCCTTATGGGAGCTAAAATCCAACTAATGAGATGAAAGATACACCTGAATTGGAATAATCTATTCCATTTCTGCTAGCTGCTGACAACAATCTGCTTGAGAGTAAACTGACCAAAAGGTTCTATCTCAGGGCTTATCTCTAACATATGGGTTTCAAAACCAAGCCTAAAAGCCAAATTGGAAATATTTGCACATTCTCCTCAGCTGGGGATTGCTCTTGCTCAATTGTAAGCTGTCTCCTGAGATGTCACCATCTGATTTAAGGCTGCCACCAGTTGACTCATTCCTGAAACAGAAGAGATGATGGAGGGTATCAAGTGATACCTTAGGGAAGTGAGTGTTTCACGCCCAACATATTCCAGTGCAGCATGATGATAGATCACAGAGCCAAAGACACGAGGAAGGTATGAGGCAAAGAGCTGGAAGGAAGCATTGCTTAGCATAGAGCAACTGACTATAGATCCAACAACCTCAAGTCCAAATCCAAGTGGTCATTTCCTAAGCAATGGAAAACACATCTTGAGAATTTATGGTCAAATGAGGTTCCTGCTTATCTAGATTAAGGCAACAATAATCTCATGAATTCTATTTCCCAAGGAAATTTAATTTAGTAAAGTCCATGACCAGTCTTTCAAACCTTTGTCTGTGTCACAGTCTTCTCAGTGGCTGAATATATTATGTCTCACTTATCTTTGTAACCAGTCACTAGTACACCCCATCTCAACACCTTCCTTTATAAAACTTACTTGTCCACACCATGGACGTTGTGGCTGAGCTGAAATGAAGTTTCAGAAACTTTCCAACTCATCAAAGTTATGTGACTCGGCACATGCATACACCCAGGGGAACAGGAAGAGCTGGGAATAGCTGTGGAGAGTAATGATAGCCTTGACTTCTCCATGACTCTTGGTGAAGTCCTCTAAGGATTTCACTTCAACTTCAGAGTTGGCACTGGGTCGATGGTATGAATTAGAGCAAGAGTTGTTGTTAGCCCCAGGTCCTGACCAGATGCAGAAGCGGCCCAGTGAGAACACTGAGCTTTAAGGAGACACTGTGTGGAGGCAGTTACCATGTGTCACTCAATTCCTCCTCTGGAAATCAAATCAAGATCATCATTGTATTAGGTTGAGTTGCTACCTAAAGACATAGTCAGGAGACCTAACGGGAAGAGTGTGGACACATCTCTCTTCTTTAAAAACATGGTTCCACTATATGGCAGAAAGAGCTGTCAAATTAGATCATCTCCCCTCTGTGGGAGTTGTTGGAAGAAAAGCTAGATTTAATATTATAGATGGAATTCCTGCCTTGGGTGGGAGTTGAGCAAGCTCATTTTCTGGGATTTCTTCCAATTCTTAGAGCCCAAGAGTAGAAGATTCTATGTATCTGTACTTCTAAGTCACAAAGCCACAAATGCAAGGAAGCTCTGATATTCTTTCTGCAGTGAGGAAGTCACAACAAGGCTATCTTTGGCCTTTATTTTCTCAGCAACTAGAGTTACTCATGAACACTAAAGTGGGCCCACTGTGCCTGGTCAGGGCTCCGAATGCTAGAGAAACTCCAAAGGGATGAGTAGAGGTTAGGATTCCCCAGGGTCTCTAAATGATATGAACAAAGTATATATACAATCTGTTGCCTCATTTTAAGATTATTTAATAAGAACACTATTCCAGGAAAAAATTTGAATTTGAATTGCTAAAAATTGTTCTGTATTTTGAATCTGATGCTTTGATTTTTTTTTCTTACACTAAAAAAAAAAAAACCTATTATAAAAACAATGAATGAAGTTGCCATTCATCCATATCCTGTCACAGTTCCCTGTCTCCTTTCTTAGTTCAGTGACTCATTAATTCATTTGTCTTACAAATATTTAGTGACTGCCTTCTATGTGCCAGACACTGTGCTAGGCATTAGGACTACTATAGCGAAAAAGACAGTTTCTAGCCTCACTGTTATCACACCTAATGAGGAAAAACCAAACAAATTTCAATTCTGTGATTACAGAAACATAAGAGATTTTAACTGATGCCTGAAAGTATAAAGGAGCACTCCCCTCATCAGCCTTGCACTAGACCCTGAAAAATCAGAGCTGCAAGTCAACAAAGGCAGAGAAGCAAGTATTTTCTCTTTGAATTTATTTGAAAATCAATTTCTTAATCTTATTTGTACTTCATTCTAGTTTTCTTTCTCGAAGCATCCATAGATGATGTAATGCTTCTCCTCCAACTAGATCCCAACCCCCTCTAGTGGTTGGTTCAGGGCTTCCTGAGGCCGCCCGCCACAGCGCAAAGTCTTGCTCTGGAAGCTCAGAAGCTGAGCCAAGATACAGCTTGTGGGAAAACCAAGATGTGAGACAAAAGCTACTAAATGACCCTCAGAGCTCAGTGACAGCACCGTGTGCCTGTGAAGGGAATTTAGAGTCTTTCAAATAGGTTCTTAAATGGCTTCAATCATGAAGGGACTTAGCAGGCTGACAGCAATGCAGAGCCATGCAAATAGCTTGTTGGCCAGACAACATCTGACTATCTTTGGGGGCAAGTCCCTGTGCTCACCTCCAAAACCTGTGTCCCAGTTCCATTTAGGATCAACACCAACACAGAGGCTTCCAGATAACTTGGATCGGGTCTTCCGGTACATATGAGTCTTTAAAATACAACAGAAAGAGAATACAGAAAAAAAAAAAGACGGCCATTCAGTCTGATGAGTAGGTTCCTTTAGAATTCTGTTCATTTCCCTCTCTGTCTCCCACGAAGGCCCCTTCGGAATTGCACTGATTTCCCTTGCCCACAGAGGGACCAGCAGTCCTCAGACAGCATTCTGCTTGGAGCTTCTCAGCTGTCTCACCAGGGCGAGAAGTAAATAAACCCCCATCTCCTCAAATGAATACCTGCCAAACCATTTTCCATAGAACCCCATTCCTGTTAAATGTTAACAATAACAAACAAAAACAAAAACAAAACAAAATAAATGTGGGGAGAGAGTGAGGGTTCTGTGACAGAATTTGGGGGGGGAATAACAGGGTTAAATTGGTTAATTTACTTCAGAACTTCTAAGGGGGTTTTGGGTTTTTTTTTAATACTTAATATTTTTTATGAAGCTTCAAGAGAGGGATACAGTGGGCGTTATTTCCCAAACTTGACTATGAAATCCTTTATTCACAGGGTATCTCATGAGATGAGTACTAGCATTTGTACAAGTTCCTTTTGAACACACGTTGAAAAATGTCATCGTAGTAGGCTCTCCCCAAAAATAAATTTGAAGTTCTGATACATTTTGAATATATGTGGGGTCACAGTTGCCATAATGGTGTTTTGTAATGAGATTTTAAAAGAAAAAAAAACTTCATAACTCCTTTTTGTGATATTACAGAGGATTGCTTCTACAGATTGTAAGTAAAATGCCAGATGCATTGTACTGCCTACCTAAATCCTACAGCAATCTAATTGTCAGCAGGTAACGTCCGCCTCCGCTTTTCTATCAATCCTACCACAAAAACGCAAAGATAATTGGAACAAATCTCCTAGGTGACTCACGGTGAACACTGAACACTAATAGCCCAGCATAACAGCTGAAATGGGCTCTGACCGAGGGAATACGGAAACATATCGTGTGTTGGAAAAAGAAGTGATTATAAACTCCACTATATGCCTCAATTCAGGGCCACTACTGAGAGATTAAGCATTCCGTTTAGGATAAATCAAGAACAGAAAGATTGCTTTTATTCTGTTTTGAAGTTCCGACACATCTCCTCAGATGCCTCTTGAAGAGAAAAAGTCCAGGCTTACTTTGGTTTGAGAGAGCACATAGCCATCTGGGTTGGTGACTGGCAACAGGAAGACATCCATTATATCCAAAATCAAAGTAATGGATGGATCATTTCCATAATCAGAGGCAATCTGAGCAGAGACAACAACATATATGTCAACCTCATACTCCCTTTTTGCCAGGAAACACTGGAGAGAATATTAAGTCAATGTGTTTTTTCAAAACATGAACTAGGTATCACTCACTGCTGGAAAATGGGAGCCCTCCAGCCCAATCTCCTGTTAATGTGTTTAATATGCCAATGTTGATACTTTTACTTCCAGTAGGAATAATTTACTTACATTAAATAAAAATCAGATATCACTTACCCATTCCCTCTCAAGGGCAGGTTTCTTCCTATTAATTCTGGTGAGGGATTTTGCAATGGTGGGCAATGGTGTACGTGGCTTAGAGGGATCTATGAACCAGAGAAATTTTTTCAGTTTTCCTTAAGCACCACACAGGCTATGTAGCTTTCTAAAAGTACTCACAACCAACATCAGATTACTTAAATATGCAGAGACTTTTCTAAAGATCCAGAGAACCGGTTAAATTCCATTTGGGGAACTGCATTTCTACTTGCGATCAATTGCAGTAGAGTTGAAGTTTCCGCTGGATTAAAATTTATTCATTTCCTGTGCTCAGCCATCCTAAGGCATTATTATTCAACTGTTAAATATCCATTTCATAATACCCTAAAGGTAACCGCATTTTAATTGAAGGGAAAAATGTATCAGCCAGTATGCACGTGGTTGCACATGCTTGAATGATCTGATGTGGATTGATTTCCTTTGCTCATGAATTAACATTCTGATTTATAGTGTGTCACTTCTGAATTACTAAAGAAATACCAGACTAGGTCACACCTAGTGCAGTGTCCTGACTCTAATTCCAATGAACACGTGGAAGAGAGGTATTGCTACACCCTAACTTCAAAATCGGATTTGGAAAATTTTCAGAACAACCCAAAAATCCTTAACAAGTTCCACTTTGGATCTATGGGTCAAAGTAAACTCTCCTAGCAGCTGTTTATGTATGCTATCTGAGTCCCTTCTGCGATTTTACAGATTTCTAGTACATCATGCCTCAGCCCTCAGAGCTCCAGGCAGCAAAGCGATTTTTCTCTAGTCTGTTCTTATGCTGAAATCTGACTCCTGGGGTCCTTACTTGCCACCCTCTCAACCTCTTCTAGCTCTTGGAATCTTTTAACAGAGCACACAGTGGCCAGCAGGCCAGGGGAGGGGGGCCTGTGTCAGGGTCCTGGGGGCGGGTTGGGGGATACTAAAAAAGGTTTGAATGGGTCCACTTCCTGCCTGTGTAACAAAAGAAGGGCTTGGGCTGAGAGTGTTAGCCATTAGGACCACAGGGACTGCTGTGTGGGTAGACAGGGCCTGACCCCAGAAAGACAAAATAATCAGGGAATTTGGGGCAAAAACGACTTTACTTGCTGTCCACGGTGAACTAAGTTGTGTAACCCACTCCCAGGCATGGATCCCGGCCCCTAGCCAGATGGCCAGCTTGTCTCCTCCAGTGCTGAACTGCAAAACAAGCATGGAAATGTGAACGGCTACACTGCCCCAGACCCCTCGTCCCCTCTCTTTTCCCTGAGGCCTTGTCAGTCCCTCTTTTTGTACTTGATGTGGTTGAGAAGGAGAGGGTGTAGACAGTAATGCTGTTGATTAACTCTTCTCATTTAACATGATTTTTCTGGTCCTCTTAATGCAAACTTAAATGCAGGCTAACAAGAGGGGCATGCTTTGATGTTTGTTAAAAAAAGATCACTGCAGATAATGTGATGACATGAAAATATGTTCATCATACGTTGTAAATTTTTTAAAATACTACAGAATAGTATGATGCCGTTTTTATTTTTGAAAAGGCTAGCTCATGTGTATATATATATATATGTGTGTGTGTGTATATATATATATATATATATATATATATATATATATATATATGAGTACACACAAACAGGAGAAAAAGGGAGGGGGAGGAAAAGATACAAGCTAGAAAGATAAACAACAAAATGTTAATAGCTATCATCTCATAGTTGCGGAATTGTAAAATGGGGATGTTTTTCATTTTTTGTTTGTTTCTGTTTTCCATTTTTTGCAATGATTGTATTTTTTTAATAAAAAGGCTTGTGATAACCTTTTGAGTCTTTCATAAAAACAGGATGGTAGGCTCTGGAGGTGCTTTCCAGAGTTTAAATTTTATGATCTAAGTGACTCAGTTTTATTTGGAACAGTGGCTTTGCCAATTGGATCAGTAAATGGGGAGGAAAAGATTATTTCTGCACCATCAACTTCTATCTTTGTGCAGCATTCTAAACATCGCAGATAAGGTAAATGAGAAATGCAAATCCTTGCTAAAAATTACATTTCATGCGTTTTGAGAGTTTTAGTTTAATGTCTTTCCCACTTTTTCCTTCAAAGAGCTCAAATGTAGAAAAGTGGGGAACTTTGGAAAACAATATTCTCAACCACAAACCACCTGGGAGAAGGAAAGGCCAGGAAAATCCAAGGGTAAGGAGAATCTGGGGTTTCCTGACCCAGCTGTAGGAGAAAACGGGAAAAGGAAACAGAAAGAAAATAAGGTAGTAAATATGAGCAAACGTGCCACGGTGTCATGAAGTAGGGGAACCACTCCTCCCAGACCTGCTTTGGGAAAACCGCTCTGGAAAAATCCATCTGTCCCAGCAAGTCCGTTGGTTCTCAGCCATAACGTTTCCAAATTTAGCAGGGAGTTGTGACATTATTTTTTTTTCCTTAACAAACTCTTTCTAGGAAATCTGGGGAAATAACTTTCACTCTTTTTCAATGCAAGGTGAAAAAGCCTGAAACTATCAGCATTAAAACTGTTGTCAGAAGTTAGAAGTTGGAGTAAAACCCTAACCTTTTCCGGTTAGCACCTTTAAAATACCTGCGTTTATGGACATTAGCCTCTGCCGGTTAGCTGCCCCTGCCATTTAATTGCCTGTCACCCTGCTCACTGTGAGAACCCTGGGTTTTAAACGCGGCTCCGGCAAGTACTTGGAGCTTTTTCTTTTCTTTTTTCTTTTCCTTTCTTTTCTATTCACTTGGTTTTAAAACAAGAAAAAGAGAAAAAGAAAAACAAGACACAGAACTCCTATCTTGATTAATTACAGAATACCTCCCCCATCCCCGTGCTCACCCTGGGGCCCTGCACCACTTCCCCCACCCATACCCCCATACCCCCCCTCACCCTGGGGCCCGCACCGCCTCCCCCTTCCTCTGTTCCTATTGGCGCATACGCCTGTTTTCCTGCGAGCAAATCTATCAAGATGAGAGCATTAATTCACTCCTGCAGACCTGGGTCAGCTTGTGCAGTTAAGAGAAAAAGAAAAGAAAGAAGGGTGGGGGTAGTGGGGAGGTGGATACTCAAAACCAGCAAGGACTGGTTAGGAAGGGGAAGGAAAAAGGAACCGCTCTGCAGCCAGAGCTGGGACAGACGGCCCGCCTGGGAGGAGCAGGTTTCTAGAAGCATGGAGAGGAAAAACCAGCACTGCACCTGTGTACCTTGAGTACGTTCATGAGCCGGTTTTCAAAAGGATAGCCAATGTTCACTTTGCGCCCTAGACCAGGGTGCTCAGCAACGAGGTTATTCATTTCTTGAGAAATATGGAATGTTTAAAATGAAATAGACATTTGCAGATGAATAATCTGATGCATCCATTAGTGACTTTTCTCTCTCCTCCATTTCCATTCCCTTGGGGACTGGAGAGGGCAGCCCGGCAGATGCTGTGGGACTGGGGACGCTGGAGTCAAAGCTAAGAGATGATGAGTCCCTGGGCAACTACAGGGGCTGGAAAAGAGGAAGCCATTTTGCAGCAGGGGAGCCAGCTCTTTACAGTTTTGTGATTCAAATAAAATGGAACTGATCTGGCTTGCCTCAGCCCAGCTATGAGAAGGAACTTCCCCAGCCAGAAAGCTGCTTGCCTTCACTAGCAGAGGAACACAAATGGTAGTGGTACAGAAAACCAAACAAACAAACAAGTGTATTTAGAGGCAGGCGCTACAAAACACAGAAGGGCAGTTATGGCCGGGACAACCTGGGTGCCTGCCTCAGAGGCACTTCGGCTACCTGCTACTCTGGCTCCTATTTGCAGGGCTGATTGAAATGCTGTGCAGCTGGGGCACCCAAGCTGTGTCCATTGCTGGTATCGAGACATGTCTGGGCGTGTCTGGAGAGTGAACGGCCTGAGAACGGCTCCTCCAGCTGTTGCCAGCATTTGCTCTCGGCTAGACACAGACACCAATTTGTAAGGCCAGGCAAAGGAGAGAGAGCATCTTGTTTCCATCACTCTCTTTTCTCCCTCACTATTTGTACTGGTCCACTATCCTTTATCTGAAATCCTTAGGGGCCATACCTACTTCAAATTAAGAAAGGTAGGAAGATACACTGTATATTACACATGGGCGGTGCTCCATATTCAACTATGTTAATATTTCTGACAGTGAAACACATGAGCAGCAAGTTAGTTCAGGTCAGATTTTGCCCCTAAATGAGTTTAGGTCAGCTCAGAGTTTGCCACAAAACAAATTCAATTTTTTTTTTTTCAGAGGGGAAAGATTGTTTTCAGAGTTATTTGTGTTTTAGAATTGCTGGTTTGGGGGAATTAGGCTGCTCACTGGCTCTTTCCTAATCCCCCACCTCTCCCCTTAACCTCCCAACCCCCATCTCCTCAATCCTTCCCCTCCCCTGCCCCTCTCCAAATCAGTGCAAATACACCCCTGTGGCCCCCAAGAAAAGCTGTGTGTCGCAGAGGCAAGTGCAGCACTGTCAAGGTGACCCAGGTGGAGGAAGGGGGCATTCTTCACACCAACAAAACAGGAAAGACAGAAAAGACGCTGCACAAGACTTTGCTGCCATGAGGTCTGAGAGCATTTGGCAGGTTGAGGGGTATCAAGGTGTCCCCTGATTCCATCATCAGTGGCAGCCATGAAACACAGCTCTCAAATGGCTTTGTGGGTGGCACAGGTCAGAAATCAGCATGAGCATAAGGCTGTTTTGTGCTCACTTAAGCCACTCCTGGACACTTCCAAATGAGGTGCCTGCTGGGATGGACAGGTGGGCTTCGGGGCCTGCCTTAAGGCAGTGACACTGATACTGACTGTGAAATCCTAGAGAAACTTTAAGAAGTTAGGAAATAATGTGAGAATAATTTCCATTAAATCACCAAGTTTAAGTATAGGCCTTGTTATCAGAAGAAGAGAATGCCCTGTTTCTTTGATGTTCATTTTGAAATACCTACCTCTTCCAAGATACGATAAGTCTCAAAGTTGAAACTACCATTCCATTCTCTTCTCTGATAAAGTAACATTTCTTCATTCTTCTTGTCCAACAGAACCTAAGATAAATCGATCATACCTATGATTAGTTTACAGTGATGCATTTGAACCGATAATAGTGAAGGAAATGGTGATTCTCAAGTTCCCAGTCCCAAGCATTCCTCTCCCTCTTCTATAGGCTTTGGGGTGATGCCTTTCCCTTATTCTGGCAGCACCCTGAAAGGGGATAGGGCATAAACAGATTTCTGGCCAGGCAGATGCTGCAAATGTAGGATGATAGTCGTGTGGCTGTCTTACGGCTCATTCTTCCTTTCTGGGAACCCCGGGTCTGAGGTAACCTCCAATTAAAAAGTAAATGAATAACATCTTACTTTTACCTACTTTGACTAACACTCTTCAGTTTGTACTTTGTATTTCATGCCAGAGACTCTCTTCTGCCGTTTCCATTACATTTTTTATTACCATATCTCACTTGTGCCAACTGCAAAAAAGAGAGGGACAGAGGCTTCCTACTCACTCTGCGGGGGTAGCCCAGCCTGCAGGAAGGCCCTGGTAGCACCCACAGGTCCCTTCTCTGGCAAGGGTACCCAAGGATAAAAGAGGATGGACCTTCAGTTCATATGGACCAGCAAGCCTCTGGAAGGGTAGGCTGAGGAATAATCACCTGAACACTTTCCATCATGATGAAATAAACAATTCCCTGGGACTCTTAAGAAAACTTTGACTGCCTGGATGCTGACAAAGGGAACTCGGACATGGGCTGTCTCTCCTGGGATGGTGGGTGATTTCCAGAAATTAAGCTGTAAGGGATAAAAGGCCCAGGCAATGAGTGGGTCATTCCAGGGAAACGGACAGCTCAGCATGGGTATATTTCAAGAAATCAATTTGTATCTATTTTACCTCAAGCCTATAAGGCTAAAATCATTGTGGAATTACTATGATATTGCTGGAAGGGTTTTTAAATATCCAAGCATCAGCATATGTGTAATATAATTTTCCCCTTATATGGTTAGATATTAAAACTGGCAGAAGGTAAAGATTATTTAAAACTGTAGCAGTTTTTTTTAACAGTTGACATTCAAGTGATCCAATTCATTTCATAACAGAATATTAATTCTGTAAATTATTTTAAAGGGAAATAATGCATTAAAAGTGTTCAGCAATTTTTCTGAATGACTTTCACATTCAATTTCTCTTTTCATTTTTACAAAACACCTGTGAGACAGAGAGTGGTATATTTATCCTCATCATATTGAATGGGAAAATGAGACACAGGGAAGATAGGTGACTTGCCCAATGTCACATAGCTGCGACTAAAGCCCAGGTTTTCTGTATCCCAGCTCCATAAGTTAGCATTCCACGCTTCTCATCAGAGAAGACAAGATACAATCCAAAGTAAGAGACCACAATCATCATGTCTATTTATGGAGTATTCACACTGGGGGGAAAAAAAAGGTCCCCTCTAAGACAGATACCTGAAGATGTTCTTTAGGCTCCAATTCCACAAGATTTTTTATTTGTTCTTCATTCCTTGGTATGATCTCAAGGATTTGACCTCTAAAGAATAGTAACCCCAGAGAAGGTATAGCTCAGTGGAAGAGCACATGCTTAGCATAACACAAGGTCCTAGGTTCAATCCCCAGTACCTCCATTAAATAAATAAATAAACAAACAAACAAACAAACAAACAAACAAACAAACATAATTCCCCCCGCCAAAAAAAAAAGTGGTTTAAAAAAAGAGAATGTTAACCACAGACATGACCTTAAAAAAAAAGCCTGGGCACTGTTTCTGTTGCTTTCTGCTCCTGTCAGTCTCCACATGTATAAGGTTAATACAGCAGTCAATAATCTCTTTAACAATCAAGAAACTAATAAATAGTATACTGACCCACATCCCCAGAAGGAAGAGTTGATATAATGGCTTTACTTCCCCCAGGGAACAATTATCTAAATAATAATTAACAGCTGTACCTGCTCCTAGCAGGAAGTTTGCCAGTGAAGTTACCCTTCCTTTAGCTAATGATTATTTATCAAGTAACACTTGCTGCTCATAAAGCATTGGCTTTTAAAACTTATCTGTTCCTGTTTTTCAGAATAAGGTTTTTAAAAAGTAGAATAATTAATTTGGTGCTTAAAAGTCCTCAAAAGAGGAATTAAATTTACATCTGGGTAGACCTAGGGTGTTTTTGTTGTTGTTAGCTAAAGTGTATCAGAGTTCCATCTCCAAACCCCATTCATGTGGCCCAAACTTGGGGTATGGCTAGGGAAAATTGGGACCCAGATAAATCATGGTGTCTCTCTCTATATATACACACACACACACACAAACACACACACACAATGAGGAATAAAGGATATCAAGGACACCTTGGCAGGAAAGAGAAGTTGCAAATCAAGCAAACACATATCCTTAGAAAAAAGTCTAGTAGTAGAGCTGGATTCTTATAGCCCTTCCTTGATGACAGAGGTTTTTCCTCTCTTCCTTTCACTGAGTAGGCTGACTTCCTGAATCACTGCCCTGCCCATTTGTGCAGTGGGGAAGGGATTGGTACAGAGAGCTGTAATGAAGGACCAGAACCAGGTCTTCTGAAACCAAGTACCATCCAATTTCCATTTAACTCCACTAGAATATATAAGTGATAGGATCTATGCTCTTGAAGTCTCTGCTGCCTTCCAGTACCACCAGCCATAGATGGTCTGAAAATTCTTCCATTTGAGTCTCATTCCTTTTGGGTAATCCATAGATTCCCTTTAAAATGGGAAGACATTGGGAAAAGTAATACATTGATTGGGTTAATATTTCCTGGTGTGTCTTCTAAGACCTTTTGAGTTGCTCAGCACAAAAAAAACAAACAAAAAAAACGGTGGGAAGGAGTTTGATGATCAAAATAAATGGACAGATGCAGCAACCTAGATCCCCCCTCTTATAGATTTACAATGTACACTAATTTAGTAAAAGTTCCTAGAAATTCCATAATTTGTTTAACCCTCTGATTCCCAAATTTATTTGACTGCCTATTTTTTAGGCCAAATTTATTTGGCTACTTTGCTAGTTCCCTGCAACACTCTTCAAGAAATGCTGCCTAAAGCTCTTCACAGAATCTTGAAACCAAAGTACTCTGGAACAGAGATGGATCCTGCAGATCCGTGATAGATGAATTTGGGCTGAAGTCTGCAGCCTTGGGCCTCCCACCTCATGAGGTTCCAATGTCTAAGCATTTGATCTGAAGATAGGAAGGACTTGGGCTGACATGGAGGAAGTGGGAGAGCAACTTGTCACTTACTGAGATGGCACTGAGACAAATGACCAAACAGCTTTATTTTCACTGATGTCTGTTATCCCTACCTTCTGAGCATCAGCAGGGAGGATGATTAAGAATAGAGAGAAATAGGGTGCATGTGTTCAGTTTTCACTTCTTGTTTTTCTCCTTTAAATATCATTCCTCTCTCTCTCTCTCTTTTGATCACTCATTCCTATTATCCCAGTAACCCCTCTCCAAATCTAAAAGAACTCTGAAAATGCTGAACACTTAACACTCATTATTCTGCAACAATCCAGTGAGAGACTCTGTGAATCATGTAAGCAAAATTCAAACAGGCACCAGAAAGCATAACTTAACCTACAAATGTTTCTTGACAGTAGATATGGCCAAAAGGGGCACCAAAAAAACAGGATCAGTCTTATAGTTAAGGGTCTTCCAAGAGTCCAGAATTCAATGTCACTCCTGCACTTTATTTATAGGGACCACGGCTGCAGCTGATGTGTTGGCAGTCTAAGAACTCAAGTGAATTCCCACATAGTAAAATTCCCACCTACATGTCAAATTCTCAAGGTTGTAGACACCCACCTGTGTGATATCACCAATCCATACATTTCCATTCCTATGATGAGATAACAAACTTTGATAGAAAGAAAACAAACTTGCTAGAGCATATCAAGGCTAAATCATGCATTTATGGTTTAGAACATTAAGTGCCACTAACTCCAACCAGTGATAGAAGCCAGATTAACAGACCTAGAGGTTAAAGTCTTTTCTGGGTCTCTGACCAAAAACAAAAAAGGGCACAGCATTTATAGTAATTACTCATGCATCCTGTCTATCACATTCCATTAGTTTGCTCATTTGTTTATTTTTATGTTTACCCAGAAACACTGCAATCACTTAATCCACATCTGCTGAATCTCCCTATAGATATGGCCCATTCCAGTCCTCACTCTATATTAAAATGAAACAGAAGGCCTTTTAATATTCAAGTTTGGACTGTTTCTAAAGTGATCCATCTGCATTTGTACCAAATTGATGTCCCTGTTCCTGTGCTTTTTCCCAAAATGAAAATGACTTTCTAATTATGACAACGAAATTCTTGTTATAGGAAGTTTGGATAAAAAGGAAGTGTTTTATTTAATCACCAATAAATCCTCCACCCAAAGAAAACCATTTAGTGTCTATCTTTCCAGTCTTCTTTCTATGTTTTAGAGGTTTTTCTTAAACAAACATTAAATTATAACATACATTTTGATTTTTAAACAAGGTTTTTTAAACAAAGGTGGTATTTCCTTGTCTGTGTACATTAATCTGACTTTGTTCTTCATTGCAAAAGGAGAAAATACACCTATCTATTTTTAGGAATCAAACTTTATCTCATTTTAGTCATTTATATACATTATATTCACCCTAGCAAGAATCAACCAACAGAAACAAGGAAATTTTCAACTTTCCTCTGTGCGTCAAATTCTTCATCTGCACACACTTTAAATTGCTGAATTAGAATTCTCAAGTACCTACATTAAGAGGAAATGTATATATATGGTGTTTTGGGGTTTTTCATTCTCTTCGGTGTCAGGAAAAAGAAAGAAACCAAGAGGCAAAGGCTATAGTTCACCCTCATGTCCCCAGCACGTATCAGGTAGACAGTGTTCATATGAACTGAAATTAATGTACTTGGAGAGTCAGTAAAAGCTTCTTGGAAAAGATGGGGTCTGAGCTGAGTCTTAGGGCATAGGATTTGCTGAGGAGAGCATGGATTTCTGGTGTTTGGGAAACACGATCAAGGTAGAGAACTAGGAAAATAATGGCACATGACTGGGTTGGGAGGAAATTTGCAGAGCTGACCCTGGACGTGATGGGGAAGGTAGAATATAAGAAGAAGATATGAGAAGGGCTAGATGGTGGAGGGCCTCCCAGTCCAAGCAGAAGAGTTTATACCTGATGAAAGGGGCAAGTGGAGAGCTTCAGGTTTCTGAGCCGGTAAGTGATAGCTGAAGGTGATGTTGAGAATGACGAATCTTGCAGGGTGGTTGCAGGACAGAGATACAAGCAGGCAGCCAAATAAGGAGCTTCCTGGAGAAATTCCGATTAAAAATGGTGCATCTGGACTGGGTGGTGGCAGAGGGAATGTACAAGATAGGCTCAAAGAGCTATTTCAGTGGAAGAATCATGAGTCTGTGGTGAGTGACTGGTGCCTGACTGGTTATAGGAGAAGTCAGGGAAAGGGGACTTACCAGTAGGTGCGAAAGGAGGGGCAGATAGCCACCTCCACAGCAGCCTCCCAGCACTTCCTCACCCAACTGTCATAATGCATGAAGTTCATTGTAAGAATTTGTTTTATCCCCCTTACAATATGCTTTCAAAGAGGAATTTTTGCTGAGAAGTACTAGCCAATGAGTTGAGTTCACGGTAAGTGTTAGGTACGTAATGGCTCTCTTTTCTTCCTGAAAAAGATGGTGCAGATGAGTCTAGAGCTGCAGTGGTTCAGGCAGTCCAAAGAAGGGAGAGGACTCTGGGGTGATGCCTGAGATGAAGAAAATGAACATTTCCCGAAATAGATGAGAATAGTCATTTTAAAAGATGAATAGAAGTTGGAGGAGGAGAAAGCCTTAGTAGGAGCCTGTAGGGAAAACTCCAGAAATCACCTCTTGTTTCTCTCTGTTACTGACTATAAACAGATCCTTATCAGAATAGAGTACCATTCTTTTTACTGCCTCACAATTCTAAAAGCTGGATAAAATCAGCTTTTTAGATAGCTGTATTGAGATATACATATTGTAGACATACAATAAAGTACATATATTTAAAATATGCTGTTTGAAAATTTTTGACATATGTATATACCATGAAACCATCATCACAATCCACATCATGAACAATATAACCATCAGCTCCAATAAAATCTGTTTTTGAGAATCACTGAGAAAATCTCCAGATGGAGAGAGATCACTGAAGTCCCCTTGCTTTGCAGATGAGGAAATGAGGCCCCAAAAGGGGAAGTGACTTACACAAAGCCCCAGGGGTGATCAGGGGTAGAGCAGGCATCCTCAGACCCTGGGTCACGGATCTGATACTCTGGATTGTCCAGTCATTCAAGGCACTTCCACTGAGCTTAGGAAAAGTTCATTTTCGACCAACCACCTCTTTATCAGCCTATCCCTGGGGAAGCTATAATTCAGAAAGAGAAAGATGATAGCTTTCTTTTAAAAAGTGCCCTACTGGTATGTTACTTCTTATTACTGATGATGTTAGGCACACTTCTCACTTTTGCCCTTTAACCCCAGAAGTGACTAGCCTAATAGCAGGGAGAGCAAGACACTAAACGGAACCATGGGAGACAGGACTACAAATTAAATCCTTCTGTAGAGTTACCAGACTCCAAATCACTTCCAAATCAAAACTCTGAATGCCTTTGCACACAGAAACATTATTATTCATAGTATAATGAGTTCTACAGCTCTATTAGTAAACTATTAATGATATATTTGAGAACATGGATTACAGACTTCTGTGTTCTGACTGGGAAATACACAAAATCACAGTGTCTGGGGGAAAAAAATGTGCTCCAAATTTCAGTCAACCAAATTTTAAACCTAATTTTCCATCAAAGGAAGGTAAAGATTACATCAGAGTTGCTCCATTCTCTGCCGCACATGAGCAAGGCAACTTTAAAACCTTATGGTATTGCTTTGTTTTGACAGATGTTCAATGGTTATGTACAATAGTCCCCCCTTATCTGTAGTTTTGCTTTCCTGGGTTTCAGTTACCCAAGGTCAACCGAGGTCCAAAAATATCATATGGAAGTTTCCAGAAACAAACAGTTTATAATTTTAAATTGCATGCCATTCTGAGCAGCCAGATGAAACCTCTTGTCATTCTGTTCCATCCCATTCAAGCCAAAGATCATCCTTTCGTCCAACGCATCCCAACCGTTAGTCACTGAGTAGCCATCTCAGTTATACTTTCGCAGTATCTCCTTGCTTGTGTTCAAGTACCCCTTATTTTACTTAATAATGGCCCCAAAGTGCAAGAGTAGTGATGCTGGCAACTTGCATAAGCCAAAGCAAAGCCATAAAGTGCTCCCTTTAGGGGAAACTGTGAAAGTTCTCCACCTAATAAGGAAAGAAAAAATACTGTATGCTGAGGTTGCTCAGATTCACAGCAAGAATGAATCTTCTGTGAAATTGTGAAGGAAGAAAATTGTGCTAGTTTTGTTGTAGCACCTCAAACTCCAGAAGTTACGGCTACAGTGATTGGTAAGGGCTTAGTTGAGATGGAAAGGTATTAAATCTATACAAGATATTTTGAGAAAGACCATATCCACATAACTTTTATTACAGTATGTTATTATAACTGTTCTATTTTGTTATTAATTATTGTTGTTAATCTCTTACTGTGCCTAATTTGTAAATAGAACTTTATCATAGGTATGTATATATAGGAAAAATCATACTATATAAAGGGTTAGGTACTATCTGCGGTTTTGGGCATCCACTGGGGGGGTCTTAAGAGCATATCCCCCAAGGATAAGGCGGGCGACTACTGTAAAATGTTAACCTCAGAGCAAGTGGCGTGAAAGGTATAAAGGAACTCTCCCTCTCCTATCTTGGCAACTTTTCTTTTAATCTAATATTGTTCCAAAAATTACGCCCCCCCCCCAAAAAAAGTTAAAAAAATATTCTGGGAAGCCATATGCAAAAACAATAAAAAGGCAAACAGTGTAAAAGTGGAAAATATTTGCAGCATATACTTTGATGGTTTAATATCCTTACTATGTAAACAGCATTTACAGAACTCTACAAAAAAATATCTTGTAGAAAATGGACACTAACAAAAACAGGCAGGTCAAATACACACACACACACACACACACACAACCAAATTTAGAAGAAAAAAAAAAGTCCAGCATCCATAGTAGTAACCAAAGAAATGTTATTGCCATTTTTTTTCACCAATCAAGTTGGCAAAATTGATGGGGTTTTTTTGGTTGCACTGGATGCTGTTTGTTTGCCTGTTATTAATATTACCCAGAATTGATGAGGGTGTGGGGAAATGGGCACTAGAGGAAGAGGGTATGCTGTTAAAGCCTTCCAAGAGAGGGATTTAGCAATTTAAATCCAAAACCTTATAGATATGGACCTCTGCACCTGTCACTCTACTTCTAGGAATTTAAGGATACGTATAAAGATTTACATGGTATTTATGTTGTTTCGAATGGTGAAGAATTAGAAAAATCCTAGTCTCTACAGTTGGCAATTGGTTAAATCAAGCAGAGCAAATCTACTCCAACCAAAGATGAGGAGACCATTAAAAATGATGCATAAGAATACTAAGAATATGTAAGGACATGGAAAGATGTTTACAGAATATTAATCTTTTTTAAACCACTTACAAAACATGCATTCAAAATAATGACTATATATAGGAAGGAAATACACCAAAAATTTAAATCAGTGATTTGGCTATGCACTTTTGTGTGGTTAACAGTAATTTTAATTTTCTTCAATTTTCTTATACTTTACATAAAACGAAAGAAAAGACCAAACCTCTCTCTGAGGTGGGATGGGTAGATGCTGGCATATTTCCTCATACCTTGGTCCCAACCTGGTTTGGCATCCCTCTTAATGCTGTGCCTTCTAGCGGCTTTCTTTTTGGTCTGTGAGTTCCTGATTTGGGTTCACCCTAATAGTTCATTTTCCCACTTACCCATACTTTGGGGCCCCCCAGAGCTCACCACCCTGGCAGCTCTCTGCTGCCCTCACCTGCTACCAGCAGACAACCATTATGTCAATCCAGTGGGCCCCAGTTTACACTGGGACCTGGCTTTTTTCCAAAGATAGCCTTTGCACTTGCTTGGGTCTAAAAGTCCATTACACAAATTCTTGTTTATATTAAGTAAGTTGGGAAGAACAAACAGAATCCATAGATTGTTTCCTGTTTGCAACACCAAGTCCAAAAGACCTCTGGTACAATAACTATTTGTCCTTCCTCAGCTGGAAGATAACCATCTAACACCATATTGTGACAATCTGTTTTCCCATCCTTCTCTTTCTGCATCAGGTTTCCATTTATGATCACCTCAGTTCAGGTTCCATAAATGGATCCCTCATTTATCGAATACCTACTATGTGACAGGCACTGTTAAACTGTAGTACTCCAAAGATTAATAAGATTTTATTAGCCAGGAGTTCAATGTCTAGACTAGCACTCTCCAATAGAACTTTCTGTGATGATGGAAATGTTCTATATCTGCACTATTCAAGAACGGAGCCACCAAACTGGGAGTTTGAGATTTGCAGATACCAACTGCTATATATAAAATAGATAAACAACAAGTATCTTCTGTATAGCACAGGGAACTATGTTCAATATCTTGTAGTAACCTATAATGAAAAAGAATATGAAAAGGAATATATGTATGTATATGTATGACTGAACTATTATGACTATACTTCAATAAATAAAAATTAATCAATTAATTAATTATTTTTTAAAAAGAATGTAGCCACCAGCAACATGTGGCTATTGATTACTTGAAATATGACTCACGTGACCAGGGAACTGAATTTTTTATTTTATTTTAATTAATTGTAACTTAAATTTAGAAACTGAAGCAGTGTAAAATATTTTCCTTTAAAAACAATTTAATATTTTGGTAGAACATTTTAACTGTTGAAAATTTAGCATCCAAATTGAGATATTCTGCAAGTGTAAAATACACATATGGTTTCAAAGACTTAGTATGAAAAGTAGAATGTAAAAGATGTCATTAATAATTTTTATATTCATTATATGTCAAATTTTGGATATATTAAGTTAACAAACTATACTATGAAAATCAATTGCACCTGTTTCCTTTTACCTTTTTAAAAAATGTCGTTACTAGTTAATTTAAAATGACCTATGCAGCTTACATTTAATTTCTATTGGATAGCACTGGTCTAGAGAAAGAAAGGAAAGGAATATCTAAACAGTCTCCTACTAAAATACATTATAGATTCCAAGAAATGTGTGCAAAAGTCTAATGCATGAAAGTTAAACAACAGACTTACCTGATATAATAGAGTGGGGTAGTTAATTCTCAAGAGCTAAAAAATATTATAAAATCCCTAATTTAAATGTACATGAAATAAGAGCCCTTTATCCCAATTGCAAAAGTAATTCATGCTGGTCATCAAGAATAAACATTACAGAAATAACTCAGAATACTATGATATCCCTAGAGATAATTAATAGTTTGCCCTATATAAAAACATACTGTTATTATTGGTTATTTTTATAAGTATGAGATGCTACTATATTCTGGGGAGAGCTAAATTGTATTCCATGATATGAATATGTTATAATTTATTTAATCTAAATAAATCCCTTATTTATGGCATCTAATTTTTCACTATTTCAAAGTATAAGGAACTCACCTATATCGCCTTTGTATACTTTTTAGATATTTTTCTGATTCTAAAATAATATTCTCATAATAAAAACATTCAAACATTGCTGAAACTTATAGCCAAAAAAAGTGACTACATCTCATGTTGCCACTTGCCCCATCCCAATCTGTATCTCTGATGATTGTTACCAATTGGGTGTATATGTTTTATCAGAATTTTTTTCTGTGTCTATATTTAACCAGCTTTTTTTTTTTAAATTTTACAAAATTTTAGACAAACTATACATATGTCCAACTTTTTAACTTAAAAATATTATTTGGTAAGCAACAAGGATATATTGTATAGCACAGAGAATTATACCCATTATCTTGTAACAATATCTAATGGAGTATAATCTGCAAGAATACTGAACATAGTGATGCTGTATACCTGAAACACAATATTGTAAATCAACTATGCGTAAATTTAAAAATGAAAAAAAAGGGGGGGAGGAGAACACATGCATTTGCACACACACAAAAGTGAAATCATTATTTTCCTCAACTCCTAAGGCATATCAAGGGTTGAGACCTCAGAAGGCAGGCTTGGCCTTTATAAATCCCTGGGCTTAATGTCCAACCTAGCCTCAAACATAGGTTCTAAAGGTTTCACTAAAACAAATATTTGCTACATTTACTTTTCCACATTTTTTCCTGTCATATGTGGAGAAGACTGGGCTCAGGGGAGATGTCATATGTACTCAAACAGAAGATGCAGTGTTTTAGGCTATTTCCCCTGAGGAAATCCAAAAAGATGTGTTTTTAATTTTTTGACTAAGCTCTCACCTATACTCTCTAGATGAGACTGTCAAATGTTGGTAATATGTGTGTAATTTTAAAAGCTGTGGAATTTAGCAGTTGCTTCATTTGTATATAAAGTTTACAGAATCAAAAATTTTTTAAAGATGACAGTGACTTTACTTGCAATTAGAAAGTTCCCTTGAAGATTTTCATCAGATTTTTTTTTAATATCATGAAACCTGATTTGGAAGAATAAAAAAACCTCCTGATTTTCTAAAATACATATATATATATATAATTATTATTATTATTTGAGCAAAGGAGATTAAAAGGTAAAAAAAAAACTCTACAATTGATGTAAAAGAGACATACAAATTTTGAAGCATATTCAAAATTAAAATTTAATTTATTAAAAGAGTGGATTGCTGAGTCAAAAGGTAACTCTATGTTCAACTTTTTTAGGATCTGCCAAACTGTTTTTCCAAAGTAAGCGCCCAACATATTTTGGAAGACACAGAAGTAAAGATAATCCCTCATTCCAAAGAGCTTACAATTTACAGTAGGTGGAGAGATGTGATTAACATGTATACATTAAAAGTATAATTACATTGTGGCTTATAATTAAGAGCCAAACCACGCAACTCTGAATTAAAAGTGGATCTACACACAGTCATACATTCTTAGAGCTGGAAGGGAAGAGAAGAGAAATATATATACATTTGGACACCTTTCCATGTCAGTACATATACTTTTATGAATAAATGCTCATCAATAAGAAGCTCTTTCAATAAATTATGATATAGCTATACAATGGAATACTATGTGACCATTAAAAACATATAAGATAGATCTTTATGAACTAACATGGAATGATGTCAAAAATACATTTATAAGCAAAAAAGGCAAGTTGTTGAATAGTATATATTACAATTCAATTTTAATTTTAAAAAATTTGTACAATTTTGTACAATTTGGCTATCCAAATTTATTTATTTCTAAATTCAGACAGCAAGAGTTAAAGTTTGGGTAGTAAATTCAGATAGTGAAGGATATTAAGTTTTCTGAATGTATTCAGCTCCTAAGTTTCAGATTGCACCTAAGAGTTGGGATGAGAAGAAATATATCTCAAAATATTTATCTGAATCTATCCAGTTCCTAGGTTTAGAAAGAAATAGTTCAGCTTGTTATATGTGTTTATGCACAAAAATGGTCTGGAAATAATATGCATTTGAACTGCTAGCAGCAATCATCTTTGAGGTAGTATTTTCTTTCTATTTTAACATAATTGTGTTATTTGAATTTCTTACAATGCATGTGAGTACTTCTAATCAGAAAACAACACAATAAAAATGTCATTTTTAAAAAGCAGATTCTGGGAACCTGGCAACCTAAGCAGAGACACTACTTCAGTGAATAGTCTTAAGTACGTATCTGCATTTTTTTTGTACATCTGAAAAGATATTTCTTTTGGACCAATTCTTAAAAATGGAACTGCTAGGTCACAGAGTGTGAGCATTTATTATATTCCCAGGTTGCCCTCCAAAAAATTATACCAATTTTCTTTCCCACCAACATTGCTTTGAAAGGGCCTGCTTCAGACCCGCAGATATAAAGAACAAACTAGTGGTTGCCAGTGGGGAGGGAGGAGACAGGCAGTATAGGGGTGGGGGAGTAGGAGGTACAAACTGTTGGGTGTAAGATAGGCTCAAGGATGTATTGTACAACACAGAGAATATACAACACAGCCAATATTTTGTAATAACTGTAAATGGAAAGCAACCTTTAAAAACTGCAAAAAATTTAAAAATTAAAATACAAAAAAAAAAAAAAAAAAGAAAGGGCCTGCTTCCCACAGCTTCCCAATACTGGTATCACTAAACAGTGGACTTATACCAATCAAAAGGAAAAATATTTCATTGTTTTACTTTTATTTCTTTAATTCTTTGTGAACTTGAGCATTTTTAATTTTTTTTTTTTTTTTTTTGTCATTTGGCATTCCTCTTCTGTGAACTTTCTATTAATATATTCTGACCATTTTTCTACCAACTTGTTTGGCTTTACCTTATTTTTAAAACTCTTTATGTATTGGGATATTACGGTTTGCCCCAATTTTGTGTTGCAAAATTTTCCCGTTTGTCTTTTCACTTTACATTTTTTTTTAATCCTCTCTCTCTCTACAAAAGGTTAAATATTTTTATTCAGTCCAAATATCAGTCTTCTCTTTTAAGTCTTTTGGATTTTATTTATATTGTGCTTGGAAAAGTCTTCCCTACTTTGAGATTAGGAAACTTTTTACTAGTGCTTTTTTTCTAGTACTTTTATGGTTTCCTTGTTTTATCTTTCAATTTTGTTCCATCTGGAATTAATTTTTATAAAAGGAAGTAGTTCACATCACCTTTCAAATATATTCTTCAGGAATATATTTTTCAGCATTTTATATGTGTCTCTGATTTTGATCTTTTTTTCCACAAATAAGCAGAGTCAACAGGCTTAAGTCCAAATATGTGATTGATGCTAAAATGCATCCCTTCCAGCATGTCTAATAATTTCCAGCTTTGTCTCAAGTGAACTAAATTTATAAAATCTACTCTTATCACTAACATCAACATAGTCATTTCTCCGTGTATAAATGTCAAAAGACTAACTATTCATATAGATGTACACACACCAGTGCACAAAGATACTGATGCCATTGAAACTAAACAAGGCTGTCGTTTGAAATGTTCGTTCCATGAGTTCAAGTACGAAAACCCAAGTTCTGGGATTTAGGAGTGTCTGTGCATAATCTCCCCAAATCACAGTTACTTGAACATCAAACATATGAGAGGAAGGATTCGGGTTCATGACAGCAAGATATGATGGGCTACAACAGGGCGACAGCAGGGGTCTCAACTGTAGGGACCCAACTTTCCTGGGAGGTCCACAGAAAATGTTAGAGGGGTGATCTTTGAGACAGGTCTTAAAACTGAGGGGTGGTTCAACATTTGAAGAGTCCAACATTTGAAGATTTGGTGAGTGGCATTTCAGACAGAGGAATCAAGTGTGGGCAGATGGCTAGACTGGAAGGGGCATCTTAAAGTCCTGATATCATCTTTCTTCACCCCTGCCAACTTCCCCTCTTCAAAGGAGGGAAAGATCTGACGTCAGACTTGCTGATTGATTATTTGACCTCATTCACAATAAATGTATTTCTCTAAGCCTGCATATACATTTTATACTTTCTTATCTTATCTTTAATTGTGTACTAAAAGACTTTTCCCTCTTTGAAGGAACTTCAGATAAAAGCAAAGCAGACCAGGAGATTTTATAGGAGATAGCTGAATGACCTAACTTAATCCTTTGTTGATGTGGTGGCCTCAGGCACCAGGTAGCCTTGGCTTCTTACCCCCAGAATGCCCCTCCTCCCCTGCAGAAGGTGATATTCTCCTTTTGGTCAAGGCCTGGATTCGGCCTCACACAGGCCACCTTTTTCTATACTTTCCAGCCTCTTTCCCTTCCTCAGTCCAAGCTCCCTACCTTTCACCTAGTCCCAATACACCCAAATCATTATTATACTGAAAAAAGTATTTTTTTGATATTTAAAAACTTAATCCTACTTACTCTGGTCCCTGAGTCCCACCACTCTGCACATTTTGAAATTAATTAAAAGATTTTAATACCAGAATTCCCAACTTAGCAGTCATCAGTATATATCCCTGAACCTCTCTTTAACATGGATATTCTGAAAAGCATGCTGTGTCTATAAGGCAGTGGTGTGCTGGAGCCATCTCAGACTAGCTCACCAGAGCCAATGTGTTCATTTCTTCCCAACCCCATGTTCAGTGATGTCACTTTGGTAGCTCAAAATAAGCAATGGTGGGAGTATTTATATCGTAGAAATCAGCAAGTGCTAAAAAATCAGGGCTTTCAACAATCAGAGACGATTGTTAAACGTTTACCAGCACACCACTGTTTTAAGAATTCTTTTGGTTTCCACTAATAGAAATTTGCTTGAACTAGCATAAGCAAAAAGGGAAGCTTATAATAAGAATCTGCTAGTGATGTGCTGTGATGCCTGAGTGGGTAAACAGATGGGCCTGAGGAATTAACTGGAACCAGAGACTTGAAAACCAACAGAACTTTTCATCGCATCTCTCTGCCCTTCTCTGTTTCATTCTTTTCTTCTTGTTACAACCTGCTTTCTCTGGTTCCCAATCTACACGAAGGGAAATGTGAAAACCTGCTGTAAGTCCAATCTACATGAATCTACATGAAGGGAAATGTGAAAACCTGCTGAAGAAAATGATCTCTTTCCTGGTCCCAATTCCAAATTCTCAGGAAGGAACTCCGATTGGAAGAAAGTCCTACTGACATCAGTGCCTGGACAGGGTGAAGGGATGGGAACAGGCAGGATTACACTGTAACAACATGCATGAGAATCAGGGGAAAAAAGAGGCTCCTAGAAAAGAAAAGGGCTGAGGCAGTCAAACCAAAAAGGTCCACAACACTTACAAAGACCTTCTCTCATCTATTAATAGCTCTCACCATCACCTTGACAGGCCCTATCAAAGGCGTACATGCACCTTATTCAGTACATTAACCTCCTAGGCAAAAGGAGTTGCCCTAAAAATTATAGAGAGGAAGATGGCTAAGACCCTTTACTGGCTGCAAGTAACAGAAATGCTGAATAAGGGAAATTTTCTTGCCCAACAAGAAGTCCACAAGTAGAATTTGTTAATTCAGCAGCTCAGGATCTAGACTCTTCCATATTCTCACTCTGATATGTTTAAACTAACACCCTTATGGACAACAGGTCACTGTCACAGTTGCAGTCATCACGTGCAGATTCAGTATCATCCACCAAATGAAAAAGGACCATTTTGTCCCTGGGCAGGTCTTTTTTAAGACTGAAGACACTTTTCTCAGAATGCCCCCACCAGTAAACATCCCTTTCCAGAATTAGATCACATGTCCATGAATAAACCATTCACTGACACAGGGGAATGGCACCACCCTGGCTGAGACCACCTGGGACCTAAGTCTTGTAAGGGAAGAACAACAGAGTAAAATGGGCATCTGCTGGAACAGGAGAGAAACAAACAATCAGTGGAGGTTATCACAGACCCTCGCTGCATCTGAAGGGGTACAACCAGAGAAAAGAGACAGAAAGACTCTGGCCCTGAGTAGCATTTCTCCAAGCCCTTTTGTCTCACTCAACTCTCTGACCTGTCAGTCGGTCTTACTAACCCTGGCTGCAGACCCTTCCACTGGGACGTGCTTCCCCCTTTTGATTTACACTAATTAGTGGCAGAGTTGGCTTCCTGCCTGATGGTCTCACTGCTAAATCAAGATTTTGGACATGAAACTTCATGGTGACAGAGGGCCCTGATAAACAAAGACAATTACAGACAACAGGCCCCTGTAATAAGGCAGCTTGAGAATCCGCCCGTGAGAGAGGCCAAGCTCCGAAGACAGAAGATAAGAACTAGAAAACACTATTGCCTGGGATTATAACATTTTTGTTTTTGTTTTTCTTAAAGTATTTCATGCATTTCCTTTTGTACACTGAGTGAGAATCTGCAATGAGAAATAAGTTATGCAAAAAAGGACAAGTATAATTCTTTTCATAATACATCTTTTTCCCAACTTCTCTGGCCCTCTCTAATAACTTCCAGTCTACATACAAAAAAGCTCCGTTTTCTATTTTCATCTATAGCATTGTTAAAGGTAAATATAAAATGCAGCCCTTCTTTACACTGAGGCCTGCCTATAAATGTACTATTCAGTTGATAACATATTAGATACTAAAAACAAAAGGGAGGGGCATTTTCTACCTTTTGTCTCCTTCACTACCCCTGCCTGTTTGTGCCTGATTTGTGTTTCCTCTAACCCTCCCATGCACCTCTGTGACCACATGTTTCTGACAGATAGAGAATATCCAGGTGGCCTGGTACTTGGAAACTTGTCAGACGTTATTCAAAGCAATAAAGAACACATCATACAAGTCTTTGGTATATTGTTACAGGGAAACCCTGTTTAGAATTCACTAATTGGGAATTTGTGATAATTTGAGGAAGGGCTGGCTGAAGTTAACCTTTGTACTATCTCTGGAAAAAAAAAAGGGTTCACTGCACTTCTGAATAGTGTAAACAAGATTGGAAAGGGAATAATTATCTACTTAAAAGAACCAGTTGTTTCGAAAAGCTTTAGAAGTATCCTTTTACATACAAACAGGGTAATTATGATTTAAACAAAGGCAGGCCTGTTTCTAAGGCTTCTTTGAAATGTCAATTACAAATTACTCTTGTTTATTCACCAAGGAAAAACCCACCCCTATGTACCAGGCAACAGTTGGTTAGCTCGCTTCCACTTACTCTATTTGAAAATAATAAACCTAAACTTCTTTTAAAGCTGTATAATTTAATTCAGGCTTTTCACTAATCTAGACAGTTGGTCCATCCTGTAGTGTGGGTGAAGCTTTACTAATTACTAGCATACAACAATCAGGAATGCTTGGAGTGACACCTGCCTTCACTAACTTAGTGGAATAGCTGGCTAATACAGAAAACCGACAAAGAAAACTACTCCAGTGGCTTTTATTTTCTATCCTACCACAGTAAAAACCACATTTTGCATTGACTGCAACTCAATACACACACAGTGAAACAAAAACAATACTTATCCTTATTATGTGTGATACTGTGTTACTTCCTATTTATTTTTTAATAAATGCTAGTCACAACCCCCTAAATTGGTTTCACAATCTATTAATGGGTCGCTGTTTTGAAAACATTACCCTAGAATTTGTTGGGAGATGGTACTGCTTTGTGAGAGAACGGGGTGGTGGTGGTGGTGGTGGTCCGCAGCAAAGCACATTAAAAAAATTCCAGGAAATAAAAATAGAATCTGAGTAATAAAATAAAGTCTAACCTTTTCTTTCTTTTCCTCTGCGCTTAGTCTAGTTTCACTTGCTCATAGGGTGCCAAGTGTAGAGACCTCACACGGGGCACTTCAGCCGAGACTCCCTCGTGCAAAATTCACCTCAGCTTGGCGGGCGACACTACGACTCAACATGGCGGCGGCGGGCCACACTGTGACTCAACATGGCTGCGGCGGGCCGTGTGCAGACGCGCCCAGCGGCGCACTGCGATCTGGCGCTGTGAGCGGAGCGGCTGCGCGCGCGCAAGTACTCCGCCCCCTTCCCGTCTAAGGAGAAATGTGCAAAGCAGCCCCGCCCTTGGCGAGTTGGGAAGAGCCTGCGCTCTGCAGTATGAGCTCGCACATCTCCGTTCTTTGAGCAATGATATAAAGCTTTCCTTTGCTTCTTTTTGTTTGTTTGTTTTATGAGGGGGAGGTAATTAGGTTTATTTATTTATTTGAATTTGGAGGAGGTACTGCGGATTGAACCCAGGACCTCGTGCATGCTAAGCATGTGCTATACTACTTAAGCTATACCCTCCTGCTTTCCTTTGCTTCTGAACCAAACTCAGTCTCATTCTGTTGACTCCAATGACACTGGGCAGGAGGACCCTTGTTGGGCTTCAGAATTGGGAGGGTTGGTAACTGGGGGAAGAGCTGTAGCTATCCGCTTTTCTTGATGGCATCCTCTCCCATTCTCTCAAATCTTTGGCCATCAACCTCACTGCACTGGTCACTACTGCCCCTTGTACCTCAACATTCAGTACAAAGCTCATTCCTACCTTCACCAACCTTTACAACTAAGTTTCCATTTCCCCTCTTTTCTTCAAAAAAAGTTTTGAAGTTTCAGACTTGAGTTTTCTGAGTTTCTGCCTGATCTACTGATAGTTGGCCAGCCTTAGTCACTGCAGATGAGACAAGAGGATGCTATAAGGTCTCTCCACTCAACAGTGTGAGCCCTCCCCTGCTTTACTTAACTGCTCCCTTCTCTGCTCAGTTTCTGATTCTTGGCTCCATTTTCCATTAACAGTCCTTCTCTACTCTCTGGACTCAGTTTGGTTTTTGGTACTTGGTATTTGGTCTCTGAAGTTCTTATCTAATTGCTGTCCATTAAGAACATTGATAATGCATTGTCATCATAGTAAAAACAACATCTCTGCGATCAGACAAAACCCAAGGCCCAGTTCCCCAAAACTCACCAGCTATATGACCTTGTGTATATCATCTGATTTCCCTGAGCCTCAGTTCCATCACCCATACAATTGGAAAAATACCTATTTTGCAGGCTTGTGAATTAATCCTTATAAATTAATCCTTATAAAATGCTTACTTCAGTGCCTGGCATATAGCAAGCACTCTCTAAATGTCACTTATTATCAGTATATTGTTACTGTTATTACTGGCTTAATTTAACCTACTGGCTCATCTCTCCTCCCAACCAAACACCACCCAGTCATGGAAGGCAGAGGTTCCAAGTTTGAGACTGTCTACCATGTAGCCAAAGCTCCCAGTTTCCCTATTCCCCAAACCTTCTCCAAACACCTCCTATGTATATACTCTCATTCTTCACCATATTCATCTCAGTTAGACCCTTCCCTGCACCCACAGTTCCCACCTCACAGTTCCTGACAAGAATTGTCATGTTTGACGTAGGTGGACACTGCCACAAAAGTCAGTTCTGATCATTTAGTTGTGTGGATGGACCACAGATAGGAATCAAGCCCAAGAATTCCATGACTCCCCTCAAGCAAGCTACGCAGTTTCCAATCTTCTACCACAAAACCCAGAGGTGGTCCAGCTTGTCCCATCCAGCAAGGAGAGACCAAAGGAGGTACTGTTATGCAGCCCAGTGATCTGACCCTGACAGCTCACACCAGGCTCTGCATTCAACCAACACCAAGCCACGACTAGTGTTTGCAGCCCCAGTTTCATGAACTATCTCCCACCTCATGTGTTCTGTACCTCGCTCATTAATCCAGTTTCGATTTGCCTGGCCATGATTTTGCTCTTTATCCTACCATGTCCTTGTCCTATTCCTTTGATTCAGTGTATTTCTCTCCGTGGCTTTGGCTGTCCTCCCAGCTGTGTTTGGGTCTGTTTTCAGTTTAATGTACTTACAAATTACCCTAGTTAATCCCTTCATATTTATAGCCCCTGGTTTAATTCATCCCTGTTTCCTTCTTCCAGTGGGCAGCTATCTCCCACTCCCCCAACTCTGATCCATTCTAGCTCCGTGGATGAGACCATGAAAAGTAGCAATCTTTGACATAAATGACTTTTTGGAGAATAATTCATTGGTTATATTCTAGATCCACAATCAAAAAATTTGGGGCATGGTCTCTTACTCTATTATCTGGAAAATAGTCATTGTCCTTTTCCTGATGAGATTATATCAGCTTGGGTATCACTTATGGCTGTGTGGGAGGTCATAACTGACTTACCTTGAAATCGGGATCTTCCATCTTCAGAGAGTAATACTAAGATCACAGTAATTAAAAGCCTAAATTTGAAATCAGACAGCTTAGGTCTAAACTGTGCCCTGCAACTTACTACCGTATTTTGAGCTTGTTTTTGTTTTCGTTTTTTTAGTTTGGGGTTCTTCATTGTTTGTTGTGGTGCTATTTAAGTAAACAAGATAACAAGCATCTCGATCATATCAAGTTAGACATATCAGAATCATTCACTAAATTTTAGATAGTGGTACCTGCCCTGCTTTCGCTGCCTCTGCTCTCCTCAGTTCCTCCTGTTTGCATTCAGGAATCTTTGCATATTGATTCCACTGCATTATATATCTGTCATGTTGTCTGGCACTGTGCTGGGTCACAGAGATGCAGATAACAAGTCGTGGACTCTACCTTTAAGGGTGGGTAAATATATATATATAAAACTTTCAAATAAATACATTCATTAAAGTGTTAAGGGTGCCGAGATAGAGAATGTTTCAAGCATTATGCTGCTTATCCCTGGAGCACAAGGGAAGGCATAGTGAGTTCTGCCTGGGGGGATGAAGTGGAGGAGGGTATCAGAAGTAAAGGAAATCATGGAAAAGGTTAATGCTTGAGTTGAATCTTGAAGTTGTTCTGCTATCACTTGCATCCTCAGACCTGTTCCAATTGGAGGAAGTCTAAATAAGACAGTCTCCACAAATAGGCTCAGAAATGTCACCCCATGTCCTGGATTCTGCTGGCCTAGTTCTGATTGCTGGGGCTCCCACATTACCTCCTGGATCTTTTTGTTGCCAACACTTAAGGAGCTTGAAATTATCAGGAGTGACTCCTGAGCCCAGTCATAGCTCTGTGGTATCTCTCCCAATACGCCATAAAAGGCTTAGTTCTTAGTAATAAGCTGAAGTCTTTATCAATGTAGTACCCAAGTCCTTCCCCAACACTTAAGCCCTTCTTTGAACTCCAGCCCAGTTACCAGAGGCCCTGCTTCTTATCTTGTCCTTGCCAGCCCTCTTCTCTGGAATCTGGGCCTTGTTTTATATCCCAGCTGGGGTTCTGCCACCCATCTAGAGAATGATCTCCAGAATGGCCACCCATCTCCTGGGCCTGCTTGAATTCCTCACTGCTGGGGTCCCCACTTAACTGGAAAACCCAACCCCAGCTATGTCTGGATGGTGGCTAACTTTCTTTTTTTTTAATTTTATTTTTTATTGAAGTGTAATTAATTCACAATAACTTTAAATAAAGACTCTTTCTTGGACCAAATTGTCATCAGGTTCCTCTGAGCCCTCTACTCAGCCAGATCTCAACCTTGGTCCCCATCCTGTCTTTGGCTGCCCAGCCTAGTTTTAGCAAGAATCCCGTGAAGCAAGTTTAATGAGAGTCCCCTACTCTTGATATCTGATCATCCTTGACATCTGATCAAGTTCCTCATCCTCCACCTTTGATGTATAAGTCCTTGGTCTGCCTTTATCAAGAATTCTGCTAGGTCAATTTAGCAGAAATTCCCCTACCCTTAATCATTCCTTTTAGTAATTTTCCATCCACTGACCCCCTCACCCTGCTCTTTGGCTATAAATCCCCATTTGTCTTGCTGTATTTGGAGCTGAACTTGATTCCTCTCCCTAACTGCAACAGATTGGACCCCTGTTATAAAAGTCTTGAATCAAGTCTTCTTTACCATTTTAACATGTGTCAGAATAATTTTTTCTTTAACATTATCATGCTCTTTGGGCAGTAACCACAGACAGCCCATGGTCCAGATGCCATTTGGTCTACTCTAGGAATCAGGTCTCATTCCAGGCTCTTGAGCTCCTCCTCACCAGCCCCAAGCTGACACATGTGTATCAATACAGTTCAGGTAGAGTCACCTTATGGATCTATAAAATAGGGGTAAATTCTAGTCCAACCAACATTACCTAATTCAGTCAATCAGATAGTCAAAACATATGAATAAATTTAAATGGTTTCTAAACATAAATATATTTTCAAAGAGCTTCCTTACTTGTATTACAGACATACACAAAATACTCAAGGCATAAAATATCTGTCTTGTGCTCTTTTGAATAAAAGATCGCAGTGGATGCAGATCTTTGATGTTCCAGTGATGCCATAAAAAAAATTCACTGGCCTGTTCTTGGACAAAGAATTAGCTGAAATTTTACTGCTGGGGTTCCAAGTATGTTTTTGTTGTTAGCAGAGAGACTTTATTGTAAAAGCCTCCTCACCTAGAGCTCTGGTGATTGTTCATGTTTTATTCATCTCTTTCATTTGGCTTCAAGTAAGATAAGGACTTCATAAAATTCAAAATTTACTGAATTTTGTGTTAATCTCAGGTCCAGAATTTTCCTCTTGAATATCTCCCTTCATCGGGGTTGTTATTGAAGCGCTTTGAAGGAAATGGCGGGTCAACCATTCATTGGTTCTCATGGCTTTGCAGTGGAGGCAGGGCCTTTCCCTGATTTGGTAACCTCCCATACTCCTTTGCCTCTGAGCTATTTTTCTCTTCTTAATACTGGCTGGTGATGGGTGGTGTTCACTTTCACTCTCCTTCCATGAGGAGGCTCCCGAGTTGGATTCTTCACTGTCACACTCAGTAGTATCACTGTCATGTTGGGTCTGATTCACCTGGCTGAATTCAGAATGGCGCCTCGCTCGTCTTTGTTCAAGATAGGCACTGACCAAAGCCACTTCTGAGTCAGTTACAGGGGTAAGTTGGCTCTGCTTTGGCTTTTTCAGCACTTGCAAGGAATCCCAGGCACCATCTTTGCTTTGCCGCTTATAGAAAATATCTTTGCTTGCTAACAACAATGAAACAAATCAACAAGTTAGGCATGCTGTTGGTTACTATAACTTCATATTACCTAAGGAAGCCTATGATGTAGGCTCACTCTTTGCTGCCATTTGCCAAGTCACCACTTTTCTCCACTCATTTGCAAGTGTTGGCTGCTAATTTCACTTCCCAGTACCATACCAGAACTCCTAAAGACCAGAAAGGTCAAATAGATGCTTGACATACTATTTTTGAAGTTTCATGGACCCCTGAAATAAGATCAAAGGAAAGGTCAACAAACCTTTCCAGAGAAGGATCTTTTTACGTTTGTCTTGACTGACATCTTAACAATTCGAGTGTGTATATGAATGTGATTTGGATAGCAGAAAATTTAAAAGGATCTTCCCTTTATACACTGGTGTGCTGGAGTTGGCTCATACCAGCCAGCTTGCAAGAACTGATAAACTTTCAGGAATTTGCAAGATGGTTGTTAAACACACAGGTTAGTAAAAATTAAGTTGTACAAACTTACCACTAAATCCATTTGTTACAAATAAACAGAATAAGTACTCAAAACTACTCACTTCCTAAGTTATTTTACTATGTTCATTATGAGGTATGCGCTTGAAACTACTATTTATGTCTGTTGTCTATGGATACTGGAAGTACTATGTAACGATGTGCTACTGTGTGTCTCTTTCCAACTCCCACGTTCAGTGACATCATGTTGGCAACCTGAAATTAGTTTTGGGGGGATAAAAATCAACAAGCACTAAAAATCAGGTCTTCATTTATGGTTCTGTTGATTGCCTAGACTTAGAATAATGGAGAACATGTTACTAACATAGATTACATTTAAACGTGTCATGACTATAGCCACTGTATTGTGAATAGCACCCAAAAATGAGGAAATATTCTTCCAGAGTATGCTAAAACTATTATCCAACTCAGCAAAGAAGTCTTTCACATCATTAACAACCGAGTTAAGTTCCATCATACACCTTCTAGTTTCTTTCATCTTATTCCTTAACTTAAAGGACAGTTACATTCATATCGGAACTACACTCATTCATCAGCTGCAGCTATAGGTTGGCTAAGGATGAAAGGGTCTGGCAAAAATCAAGGAAAGTATTTTGTGAGAATCAGTGGTCTATATGGAATTTACCATAAAGTGTATTATATATTGTATTACTTGTAAATCGTGTGATATACATCATTTATATTAATAAAATTTTTAAAACAATATACACACATATACACACACATTTTTGGAGAGCCAGTTCTTAAACATTTATCAGCACACCACTGCTTATAGGTTCTTGGAAAAGATGTCACATATAACTCATAGTCCTGAGGTACCCTAACGATAAATGTGTGTGAAAGGCAAGCTCTGAGAAGACAGATTGCTGAAGAATGAAAGAGAGCTTGAGTTTTACCTACCAGTAATTTGTACCCTCTCTCGCAGCTCTGCAGAAGTAACTAAGCTAGCCTTCTGAACCAAAGCAAGCTGCTCTGGGAAGGCTGCGAAGTCTCTATAACACTCTTGGCTGTTTATCTCTGCTTTTTGCTTTCCACACACAGCACGTATTTCTCTCATCATAGTCCAATATCAAATATGCATTGGCTCTCACCTTTACTTAGTGAAGTGCTTGTCCCATTGTCTTCATCCTTTTTCTTCTCAGACATCTGTTTCAGAAATATAGATTAGTAATAGTCATCTCAGTTGGTTGTTTTTCGCTCATATTTACTTGTTAAGAAACACTACTGCCTTAGGCCCTTTGACAATGTCTAATTTTAAAGTCAGTGCAGTTCAATAAATACTTATTGAATTCCTATTACAGTGATCCAACGTCTGCTGCCCATTAAGAAGCCCGGGCTTTGATAGCAGGATCTACCAAAATGTTTTGAACCAAGCAAAATGAAACAAGACTTGAGAGAAAGTAATACTGATGAGAAGCTATAGATTATAAAGTTCTCCTGTACTCACTGACATTATAGAGAAATACCATTTAAATATCACTTAAAAACAGATGTGATAGCATACTAGGATTAGTTTTAAATTAGTTTTTAAAGGACATTTTATCACGTCACTTTATGATAATTCTTTAAGATCTTTATCTGAATTCATAGACTTACTATATCCTAAATCCTTTGGAAACTTTCCTCCAAAATGCAACCATAATATATTATATGTGAATATGGCAATCAGAAGAAATACATTTTTTAAAAATAATTCCAGTTTCAAATATTCTGCCTCAATACTCCATAAATATATATTTGTCCCATTTTTCAGATGAGCAGACCACTTTTTGATACTGAAAATGGTTTTGCCAAAAGATACAAATACAAAGAAAGCAACTCTTTCAGAACATATCAAATACTTTAGAAATATTCATAACACTTTGGGCACATCATAATTCTGGGAATCTATCACCAGGAAATAAACCCCAAAAGAGAGAAAGTTTTGTGTACAGAAATATTCATTCCAGTGTAGTTAAGATAATATAAATACAAAATTCAAAAGTAGGCAATGGTTAAATTATGGTAGAATCATGCAGTCATATAATATATAGTTGTAAAAATTATTATAATAAAAGTGCATCATAACATGACATAATAAATGTTATCATGCTAAGTTAAAAATCAAGATGCAAATTCATATATGCACTTACTAAGTTAGCTAAAAATATGAAAAGAAAAAAGGCTAAGGGATGTATACAAGTGTTAGCAATGGTTGGCTTTGAGCGGTGAAACTGATTTTTTTTCCTTCTAATTCTTCAAATTGCCTATAATCAGGGAAAAAATGAATTTATGTAGAAAGTCAAACTGCCTTTAGGTTGAAAACTGCCATATATGGGTATTTATAACTGCAAATTAAGATCCTTGCCTCATTCCTTTTCTAGTATCGGTTCTCCACAATGGTAGGCACGTTTCTCTAACAAGGTACCTTTTTGCTTTCAGGGTTACCGAAATATTCTCTGAAAACTTTAAGAGTGGAGTCTTCTTTTGGGTTACCTCTTTTAAAAAACTATTTTGGGGGGGGCTTTATTTTAAATTTAATATGTATAGGGGTGATTATTAAAAGATTAGAAGTTTATAAACCTAAAAAGTTAATAGTAGCTTATTTCTACACAATTTGGAGTGGTTTTTATTTTATTTTTTCTACTTTCCTATAAGTCCACATTTTCTATAATGGGTACTTTTGTCATTGAGAAGGGAAAGTGTTTTAAGACACTTATTAGGTTCTTATCTTTTTCATGGAAAGCTTCCATATTTGACTTGATGTCAAATCAAAATATAATCACAAAATCAAAAGAAAGATTTTGCATCAAGCTAAGTGGACTCATATGAACTGTGGTTACCAAAAGCATTTTAATAACCATCTTTGCGTGTGACTCAGTTGAATCAGAATAACAGCAGTGCCTGCCCTGAGGGGTAGCGTAGAACAGTGGAAAGATATGGGCTATGGCTCTGCATTTCTGCCATTATACAACCCTGATTCTACCGAGCCACTGAACACCTCCTAAGCTCAGTTTCCACATATGCAGAAAGAGGAGCTTGGACTGGTATTGTCTGGGAAAATTCCAGCACTATCAGCCTAAATAAATATTAAGCAGATATATAAACTAAATATAGCATATATAATTTCTGAAAGCAAAAGGGTAAATGCATCTTTAAAAGTGGCAAATCCAGAGATCAGTGTGCTTTGTGTTTGAGGATAATTACCACTGTATTTCCATCATGCTTTTACCATTACTTCAAGGTTTGTAAATAAAGGTTCATAGTTTAGCAGAGAAAATGTAGTTCAAAGTGAAGGAATAATTCCATCCTTTTTGACTAGCTCTCATATGGTTCTCAGATTTCAAATCTGGGACTCTTCAGAAGCTACCATAAGGGTAAAAAGTGAAAGATGAAACCTCTAAGATAATTAAGATTTTAATCAGCACTGAATAGATATAGGTCAACATTTCAACTATGCAATGAAGCAAAAAAAATATGGCAGGAAACCTGGATCTATTCTCCTTTGTGTCATAACCACTCATGTGACATTGGACAAGTCACTTAATTTCTTTGGGCTTTATCAGTTTAAAAAAAAGGAAAGATACTGAAATCTTACTTGCCTACAAGGAGGCTGGATGGTATGCTCTCCTAAGGTCCTTGAACCTCGGGGTTCTATGACTCCAAAGAGCTGATGCAAGCAAGGGAGCAGAGAAACAGCTTAGACCTCTTAAGTGGTCTTCATGATGAAATTGCCAAGAATCAATTTCAATTTTTTGTTAATTTTTTAAAGTAGTTTTTCTTGCCAGACCAGACAAATTCAATGTACTTAGCTAGGGAGTCTAAGACATGTATAAGCTATCACTATTCTAAATCTCCTTTTGGCAAAGTGTCTACCTTAAGCATTTAGACTTAGATGAAACTTCTTCTTAGGCAAAGGCGGTGATGAGGGGAAGAGTCTTTGATTATTATAATGGAATCCAGCTGGCACAGACATAACAAACCTCCTCCTCTCCATCTAGAGCTGATACAGCACTCAGTCTAGCTGACCACTGGCAGCACAGAGCTCTGGCTATAATGCTAAATGGTGGTGGTTTTATTAATCATCAGCCTGGTATTAATGGCCAGCAAGGATTCCATGTCAGCAATTTAGAAGAGCTTCGTTACTTATAATATGTTGGAGCATCACAGCCCTGATTAAGTGGGCAATCTCATTCTTTAGAGGATGACATTTTCTTCTGCTAGTAGGTGGTCTCGAGTGGTGACAGTAGTTCTGTATAGTTCTGCATCTTATTCTATGTGGAGAGTGTATTGCCTCATTCTAAAAACCCAAAATCCTACAACATGTATCTATAAATACAACAGCTTCTGTATCTTTGATTAGAATTACGTGGCTGCAAAAGGAACTTGGATATCATTAACCAGTAGGGAAGTTTTTTCCAGCATTACGTAGCATATTGACAAACTGCAAAAAAACCTAAATGTCTCAGAATTGCAGATTTGTTATGGTGCAACCACAAGACAAAATTATGCAGTCATTAAGAGTGCTGCTGTGTGAATATAATTTGAGAAGTGTTACAATATTAAGCTGAAAAAAAGCAGGATATGAAAACATATACAATATAATGCCAACCATCTAAGATTAAAGATAGAGAGATGAAAAGAGATATACTGGGATAGAGAAAAAGAAAAAAAAAATAGAAGAATACACTCCAAAATGTTAACAGTGGTTATCTCTAGGAAATAGGATTATAGTGGTTTAAACTTTCTTTTTCATCCTTTTCTATCTTCTTGGATTCTCTAGAATGAGACTGCATTATTTTTAAAACCAGAAAACAAACTTTTAAAAAGTATTTTCATCAAAGTAAAGTGAATTTATTTTATAGAAAATCCCCTAGTATACAATAAATAAATTATTTAAAATGAAAAAGGATATCCTACCCAGACAGAAGCCCGAGAGAAGAACATCAGGACCAATATAATGACAAAATACCAAAGCAGGAAGTTCCCTATTGTCCCACAAGAGTCATCCTTCCGGCATTCATAATCTTGATTTGGAATGGTAAAACTTATAGGTATAGGGGGAGGATCCACCTCCCAAAATAAGGAAAAAAGGTCTCCCATGATGGCTTCTTGCTTTGAAAATAAAACATGCTCAAAGGGATGAAGATGACCGGGAAGGACTTCACTCCGTGTTTATGACAACTTCCTTGGCAACGTATTATGACCTATACTTCAGTAACTGTGACAGGAACTGACAAACATTTCTTGGATTTCTAAGTTTTTGGAAGATTTATCTAAATTACTTCTATAAGAGTTTAAGGTATTTTCCCCATACCTCAATATGGTGCATTCTGCTTCAATTTTTTCTTTTTTTTTTTTTGGTCCTGAAACTTGTATATGCTTATATCTTCTTTAAATACCCTATTCTAATGTCTTTAAAATATGTCTTTGAGGTATCCATTCTTTTTTTCAGTCTCTTTGATATCTACTATATCACTGCAAATTCACATACATAGTTCTAATGTGTTATAGAAGGAATTATGTTCCCCCAAATGCATATATGTTAAAGCCCTAACCCCCAATCTGACTCCAATTGGAGATACAGCCTTTATAGAGGTATTTAAGGTTAAATGAGGTCATGAGGATAGAGCCCTAATCCAATATGACTGGTGTCCTAATGAAAAAAGGAAGACACACCAGGGATGCCCAAGCACAGGGGAAAAAGCCATGCAAGGACACAGATAGAAGGTGGCCATCAGCAAACCAAAGGAGACAAGCCTCCTCAGGAGAAACCAATCCTGCTGGCACCTTGATCTTACACTTCCAACCTCCACAACTGTGAAAAAATTAATTTCCCTTGTTTAAGCCACCTAATCTGTGGTATTTTGCTGTGGCAACCCTAAATACGTCTAATTTAGGCAGTAGAAATATTCCTTTTTAATCCTTCAGTAAACGCATAGTAATTTATAGATTATATTAAGAAGGAAAACATAGATGTGCTTCTTGTGAATTACATCAAAGTTACAATTTCTTCTTGAGAAAGAGCCAGACATGGGTTGTAGAGGAATCTGCTATTCAAATTTTGACTGTACATTTGAACAATTTTCAATTTCATCTCTAAATCTAAACTAGAGCAAAATACCATTGTTGCTAAGGCAATCTAAAAATTATAAAAATTCCACTTTAAAAAATCGGTTGGATCTTTAAGAGCATAGCATACCTGTGGATTTTCATTAATATGCAATACCACAAGGAAACTTTATTCTCTTCTGTTTGACCTTAGAAGCATTTTAGGAAAAATTTTGGCCATTGGGACTTACATAATGTAACAATCCACTAGCTTATTATGACATGGCGTTATGCTTTTATTAGAAATACAGTTCTCTGCATCCCCCATGTGCAAGTCCCCGGACCCTGCCCTCCTAGACCTTGCCTGTCTGCTGTAGGCCCGTGACGCCTCTTCCAGGAAGCTCGCGGGGATCCGGGCTGGGCCTGTCGCGCCTCCTCGGGGTTCTCCACGCCCCCATCGCCTGCCTTTCTCTGCACCTGCCAGCCTCCCCCGGGCTGAGCTCCTTGAGGCAGTAACCAGGGAAGCTTTTAATTTCATATCCCCGTGCGTGGTTCAGCGGCACATTTGTAGGCGTTTGTATTTGTTAAATAAAACCAAACTTAACTCCCTAATGAACATTTTCCTCAGGATTAAAAGTTCTTCCAAAGAATATTCAGGAGTAGAGATCGTTTTTTAAAAAAACCTCAAAATCACTAACAGCTTTAACAAAATATTTTTTGGTTTTTCTTGTCAGTGCTGCACCTTCGTTACACGGATATTTAAGAATTTACATCGGGTCAGAACATCTAATTTTTTTTTTTAACACAGTGGTGTGAGAAATGCTTTGTCATTGCTGATGGTGTCTGGACACATACCAAGTATCCTGTATCCTACAATTAGCCACTCTGCTTAATAAAAATCTGCTTTAAAATGTGAGCCCCTAAATGCCCTAAGAAAGTTAAAATCATATTAAAATATAGAAATTCAGCTTGTTATAGTTATTACTTTTTACTGCAGGTTCAGAGCCTGGTCTGAATTTTTGCTTCTCAGCCTTCTTCTGGCACCTGAGTGGGAGCCACAACTCGGAGAGCTGTTTCCCTGGTAACGCTCCTAGCCCCTGTCCCTCCCCAACCTTTCTCTTCTCGCGAGAAGAGATAGTCTCGTCCTTCCGGTAACTGAAGCCCCGCAAGCCAGTCGCCTTCACGGTAGCGGCAGGGCTTCGCGCATGTGCAGTGGAGAGTGGCGCGAGCCAGCCGCTTCCGGCCGAAGAACACGGTGCGTTTTCGGGGTCATTTTTGTGCTTCCTGGACGCAGAGTCCACGCGGGCTGTGGGAGTTCCGCGCCTGCAGAGTTGCGGAGGGTTCAGCCAAGGGGAATGTGGCCAGACCTCCCACTGCCTGTAATGGAAGGGAGGAAAGAAGGAATAGGAGTTGCTAAAGTTTGTACTGGGACAGCCAGGGAGGGAAACTCTCCCCAGACTCCGGGTAGGGTTGCGGGAAGGCTACTGCTCTCTGTGATACGATTCCATATAGCTGGAACAAGTCTTAAACTTGTTTGCAAGAGATGAGGCTTAGCAGAACAAAGGAAATACAAATTCAAGTGGGAACCCAAACTGCACACTCTCCCCACTCACCCTTATCCCTTTCCCACCATAAGTACTTGCCCTTCTAAAATTTAAATTCTTATACTGTATCAGCAACACAAATGGAGATCGCTGGCGTACAGAGTTGTTTAAGATCATAGTTAATGGCTTCTGCACGAGGACATAGGAGGAGAGTAATGCTTAAATGTTACTAGGAATATTTTCTCCCCAAAACTGAGTGTTTTGAGTTTTTTTATAGCCCTTGGCATAGTCCTTGTGACATATTCCTAAAACACAATACAGCATTATTGCAAACAACCTCTAACCCTTAAATCTCAAAGTAAGGTATTTTTATTTATTGCCAGTTCTCTGCTGATTACAGTGTGGTGCCAATGAAATTATAACTTAGGGTTTCCTTTTCATATTCTAATATTAAAATGTAAAAAGAAACTTGAAAAGACTTTAAAAATGAGGGAAAGTATATGCAATTTTTAGTTAGTTTTAGTGGACATAAGTTTGATAAATGGAGAAGTGGGGGGTTTTTTGGGTTTTTTTTTTTTACTAATTTTTGTGCTTTTTGTGTAGATGCAAGGGGAGTCAAACCCTAGTGCTTCCCTTATTGACAGAACCATCAAGATGAGAAAAGAAACAGAAGCTAGGAAAGTGGTTTTAGCCTGGGGACTCCTAAATGTATCTATGGCTGGAATGATATATACTGAAATGTAAGTTAATTAGCCAAAAAAAAAAAGTTAAAATTTGAGAAACCAGTGGTTGGTTCCACAGGTTGTATGTTTGTTTTGATCTTTGGTGTTTGGTTGTTTTTTGCTTGTTCGTTTGTTTGTTTTAAGATATTGAAAAGCCTTTCTAATATTTTCAGGACTGGAAAATTGATTAGTTCATATTATAATGTGACATACTGGCCCCTCTGGTATATTGGTAAGTAATTAATTTTTACTGTGGTTTAGAGTTACTACCAATGAAAAACTGTTCAATTTAATTCAGCTTAGTTTTCATTTCTTCATTCAACAAATATCTGAGTGCCTGCTATGTTCCCCAAACTGGGAATACAGCATGGTCTCTGCCCCTCATGGAAGCAATATTCTAGTAGAAGAGACAATCAAATTAATAAACAGTACAATTGCAGATAATCATGAGTTCTGTGAAGTGAAGAAAAGTAAAGTTTGAGGGTGATAAGATTTATAATTGTTACTCTCCCTGAAATGCCTTTCCTCCTTTTCTACATTTTCACCTTTCAGGACCAAGGAGATTTCTTCTCCATTGATTCCCCACCTCAGTTTCCTCGGTCTTCCTTTCTGTCTGCTCTTCAGTAGTTCGTGGGTATAAAGGGTCCTATGGCCATTAAAGTAAATTCCGAAGTCTAATACACACATTAATCTAAAGTCTGTGATAGACAGGTGGTATGGCAGGTAGATGAGCAAGAGTTTTGGAATCTGCATACCTGAGTTAGAATCATGGCTTCTATAACTAGCTGTGTGTGCTTGCAAAAGTCACATGACTTTTTTACAACTGTTGATCTTTAAAATGAAGGAGAAAATGTTTATTGTAAAAAATTGTAAGGATTAGTGCTATGATTGGTTTTGTTTACCCCCTTTAAATTTCCCACCTCCCTTAAAGAAAGTAATAAAATGTTCTCTTCCAGAACTTGCCCTTGCATCTCTCTTCAGCCTAAATGCCTTATTTGATTTTTGGAGGTATTTCAAATATACTGTGGCACCAACAAGTCTGGTTGTTAGCCCTGGACAGCAAACACTTTTAGGGTTGAAAACAGCTGGTAAGTGTTTTATATCTTTTGCAAAGGCAGGGAAAAGGTTGGTAATAAATCTTTCTCGATTTAATTTTCCCTTTTCATACACTCAGCTAGAAGGGACTCCTAAGGCCATCTGGTTGAACTAAATTAAACAGGTCTACAATAAATTGTCTTAAGACCAATGATTATCATTCCTGTTTATATAAATTGAATGGAACTGACATTCACCACCTCATGAAAGTTTGTTCCATTGATTGATTACAGTTAAAACTAAGTGAATAACTTTTGCTGCATTGAAGCCACTTTCTTATTTTGAACTCTATGGAAATGGTAAACAACTAATTTGTATCCTTTGGTAATAAAACTGTACATAATTTAACAACCAAATCACTCTATTACTTGCCCATTTCCTGAAAGAAAAGAGTCAGTTCACTAAATCTGTTTTTATAGAAATGCTGTTTATACGTACACTTGTTTGTTCCTTCTAGTTGTACAGACTACTCCTCCACGTGATCTGGCAGCAACCCAAATCCCTCCCTCTCCACCTTCTTCAATTCAAGGTCAGAGTGTGTTAAGTTACAGCCCATCTCGCTCACCCAGTACCAGCCCCAAGTTCACCACCAGCTGTATAACTGGATACAGCCCTCAGCTGCAGGGGCTGTCATCAGGTGGCAGTGGTTCCTATAGCCCTGGAGTGACCTACTCACCTGTCAGTGGTTATAATAAGGTAATGACTCTTTACTCTCAGCCAGTAACATTACTATTTTAGAATTGGGAGTTTTGAATTGAAAATCATCTAGTGAGTGGAAACTCCTCTTTTATCAATGAAGCATCCCAGGAACTGTGGGTAATTGATTTGCCCAAAGCACCTATTTAAGAGCCGAAAATGGAACCCAGATTTTCCGACAATAGTTAGAAGTTCTTTATACCACATCTTAAAATGAAAGAAAAGATATGGATTTTGCAAAGATAATGAACTGAGGCAGACCATTTAGGATCTTTCTGCAGGGTCTTTAAAACAAGTTGAAACAGTGGTAATTTTTTACTTTAGTTTCCTTTATTCATGTTTTCCCTCTTTCTTTGATTCTTTATGTGAAATTTTTGTATATCCTTATAGAAGTTTAATGCTTTTCATCATGTTGAAGTATCTTCTAAGCTAAGAACTGAGATTGTCATGTTTTTGACTCTTGAGTATAGACACTCTCGATGGAATGATTGGAAACCTTTATTCCATCTCCCATGGTAAAGTGGGCTTTTGTTCTGATTTTTATGCTTCATAGAAGCAAAATCGACAAATTTGAAATTGTGACTCCTGCCTGAAGCATAAGACTATAAAAGAGGCATTAAAGGGGGGATGAGCATATTTTCAGATGTTCTCACTGGTTGGATTAATACCTCTTATAGGTACTAATTAAATGAGGAATGTCTGGAAATGAAACACAGTGAAACACACTTGTGTACCCTTGCCCTTTTACATAATATTTCATTGTAATGAAATTCCATACTACTGATTACCCAATGATAGTTTTGCAAGTAATAGAATTTAGAAAATTTTCTACAAGTATTATGAGAAAATATTATGAGGATAATTTATAACCCATAGATAAATTAAGATTTTAAAATAGTTTGTTTTCATGGGAAAAGTACCATTTGATCATTATAGAATGTTAGGAAACTAGAAGAAAAATCACTTATCATCCTAGCACCCAAACATAATTTCTGTTTAATGGCTACTTAGTACTCATCTAGTGGGTATACCCTGGTTTATCCTTGAATATTTAAGTTATTTTTATTTCTAAAAAACTATTATTAATCTGTACTAGTTAGCTCTTTCCACAAAGTTTACAGCATTGCTTAATTATCTTTTTTCTAGATTGTAACCGCCCTTAGTACAAGACTTTGTGTTTTTTATTCATCTTTGTTTCCTTAGTACAGTGTATGGAATATAGATGGTATAAAAATGTCTATTGAACCAAAGTAATACTTTGGAAAAGTTAATGAAATGAGTAATTATTTTTCTGGGGAAAAATGCTAAAATTGACTAAGTAGTAGAATACCTAATTATAAATCAAGAAAATTTTAATACTATTAATCAAATACATTCACAGAACACATTAGTTTTACTATTGAGTAAGTTTTACTATTGAGTTCTTTTAAATTTTCAAGAAGCAATTACTTTTTAAACCTTTGATTATGGAAATTTTCAAACATGCCTAAAAATGAAGGGACCAGTACAATGAACTCCTATGTATCTATTTCCCATCTGCAGCAGTTATCAACATTTTGCTATTACATGAACAGATCATTCTGACCCTATAAAACATGTTACAAGTGTACCTCTAGGGTCAGAAAACAGGAAAGAAGTCCTGGTGTGATCCTGAGCAAGTTACCTAATCTCTTATATCTTATTTTTAAAATTAATACAATAATATTTATCTCACTGAGAGGATGAAATAAGATGATGAATATTAAGTGTAAAATATTATGCCTGTTGAGCAAAAATAAACCAGTTAATGAAACAATAGCCCAAATATTGTCATAGTATATATAAGGATTTAATATGTTAATTGAAATAAAAGAAAAATCAATTTGGAAGAGGATTAACATTTTTATTTTCAAACAGCATTAAACAGTTGGAAGATTTGTTAACCCTTAATTTATTACAAACTAATATAAATTGATCATGAAACCCCAATAGAAAACCCATAATTTATCAATACCAAAAAAAAAAGAAACCCCAATAGAAAAAACTTGTCAATGTACTGGAGTAGCCAGGTAATAAAATAGGTACCAGCAGCCAGCTGTTTTAAAGTGTTATGAGGAAACACAAATTAAGTGTGCATTTTTTAAATTCTTGCATATCATATAAACATTTTTAAATAGTAATGCTGATGGACACATCCAAAATAGGTACTCCTATCTATTAACTTAGTATAACATTTTCGTTTAATAGAATAGGAATATGTATTTAAAATGTCCATATATTTTGATCAAATCATTTCAGTTCTAGGAATCTCCTAAAGGAGGTCATCAGAAATTGAGCAAAGATTTATGTATGGAGATGTTAATCATAACATTATTTACAGTTAACCAAAAGTTGTAGACAATCCAAATGTCTAGAATATGAGACTGTAAAATAAACTATGGTATATTTGTACAATGAAATGTTACACAGCCAGTAAGAGTAATATTTATAAAGGAGTTTTAGAGAAAAATGCTTGTTAACTTTAAAAAAACAATATAAAGCTAAAGGATGTTATCTCAATTATATAAAAACAAAAATATATTGACATATGTACATGTAAAGATTTGAAAATACACAAAATGTGGAAAAGGATTATAGTATCTCTAGGTGGTAAAGTTATAAGTATGCCTTATTTTCTTCATGCTTTCCATTTTTAGAAATAAGCTTAAATTACTTCTTTGAAAAATAGACTTTGTTTTTTAGAAAAGTTTTAGGTTTACAGCAGAATTAAGAGGAATGGAAAGAGGTTTTCTGTATACCCCTGGCTCCCCGCCACAAGAATAGCCTCCCCCACTATCAACATATTCTTGCTCCAGAGTGGTACTAAACAGATAAGCCTACATTGGCGCATCATTATCACCCCGAGTTCATAGTTTACATTAGTGTTCACTCTTGGTGGTGTACATTCTATGGGTTTGGACAAACATAATGACATGTATCCACCGTTTGATACCATTCAGAGTAATTTCACTGCCCTGAAAGTCCTTTGTGCTCCACCTGTTCATCTTCCCCTGACCCCAAGCTCAACCCCTGGCAACCTTTTTCCAGAATCATACAGTATGTAGCCTTTTCAGGTTGGCTTCTTTCACTTAGTAATATTCATTTAAGATTCCTCCATGTCTTTTCATGGCCTAATAGCTCATTTCCTTTAGTGCTGAATAATATTCCATTGTCCAGATCTACCACAGTTTATCCATTGACCTACTGAGGGACATCTTGGTTGCTTCCAAGTTTTGGGAATTATGAATAAAGCTGCTTATAAACATCTGTGTGCAGGGTTTTGTATGGACATAAATTTTCAACTTTGGAGAGTAAATATAAGGAGCAAGATTGCTGGATGGTATGGTAAGAGTATGTTTAGTTTTGTAGGAAACAGCCAAACTGTCTTCTGAAGTGGCTGTGCTATTTAACATTCCCTCCAGCAGTGAATCAGAGTTACTGTTACTCTACATCCTCGCCAGTATTTGGTGTTGTCAGTGTTGTGGATTTCGGCAATTCTAATTGGTGTGCTACTTTTTGAAAATCAAAAACCAAAACAAAAATAAATTTCAATTAAAGCAAAATAAAATAAAGTTCTTTTATTTTGTATAGTTGTCCAGCTATAGTCCCTCTCCTTCTTCATACCCTACCACTGTGGGACCAGTGGAGAGCAGTGGATTGAGATCTCGCTACCGTTCTTCACCCACCGTCTACAACTCCCCTACTGACAAAGAAGATTACATGACAGACCTGCGAACACTGGATACATTTCTTAGAAGTGAAGAAGAGAAACAGCATAGAGTTAAGCTGGGTACATATATATATACATTATATTTAGATCTAATGTACATATTTTTGGTGTCACTTTGTTATCCTCGACGTATTATTTTTATTACTTTGATACCTGTACATAAAATGTTTAGGTCTTTTACTAATACACCTTGTGTAGCTTAGGAAAGAAAAATATCTTGTTTTAATATTTGTGCAGTAAGAATTAAGTTGACCAAAATTTAAGGAGTAAAATATAGCTGAACTAACAGAAATCTTGAACCTTCCATCCCTGTTGCAATTGAAAGCTTTTTCATATAAGTTATAATTTCTGTTTAAAAGTTGAAGCTGTAAAATATTTTCGAAGTGATGTATAGCAAAGCTTGTTGAAGTGATAGTTGTCTCCCTTCAAGGAGTCTTTGGAAAGGCTGGTGTGGCAGGGAAGGGTGGAGAGAGCGTGAATTTACTCCAGTAGTGCTGCCGTCTTCCAGAACATTTTTTAACTTGCCTTTAGTTTACCTTGGGAAACGATGTTAGCAAATCTTAATCTGTTTGGGGTGGATTTGATTATTACAAAGTCAATTATTTGAAACCAAATTAGGTTATTGAACCGAGTAATGATTTTTCCCCCTCAGGAACTTTCACAAAAAGCACATTAGGTGCTAAAGCATGGCCACAATGAGGAAGCCAGTTATTGGACCATGGCTCTTTGTGTCACTTGAAATCTTTATATTGATTTTTAATTTAATTTTGCCTGAAAGTGCCAGAAATGTCAAAGACACAAATCAATATTACCTTGTTATTTGTTGATACATGCTTTTTCTTCTTTTTAAAATTTGACGTATTTCAAGGATACCGAAAATTACAGAGTAGGATACAAAGAACCCTATGTAACCTTTATGTATCTTTGTCATATCCAGATTATTTTCTGACTTCCATATTTATTTCCCCTTTGATCTAGAGAAGTCATTTTAAAATATTGTTTGAAAGTATTATTGGTGATTGGTGTTGCTTTTAATTTCCAAACATGTGAAATAAAAGGCTTTGTTATCTTTTTTTTCCTTAAGTGAATTGTACTGTGACTAGAGATTCTGATCTGTACGCTATTAATTTTTTAATATTTTTTGAGACTTGCATTTAAGCCTGTTATATATGACCACTTTTTAATTAATGGTTCTTGGTGTTTTGAAGAGAATGCATGGTCCCTAAATACTGGGCTCCATATTTGAGTCAAGCTTCTTGATGGTGTTCTTAAATTCTTTACCTGCTTGATCTGTTAGTTACTAGGAAAGTGTGTTAAAGGCTCCCATTGATTGTTTCTCATTAAATATCTCCTCGTAATACTGTCAAATTTGCCAAATATACATGAGATTTTGTTAAGTGCATGTAAATTCAGAATTGTTAATATCCTTCTGGTCAGTTATTCCTCTTACCTTTATCTCTTAGGTTTTTTGCCTTCAAGTCTGTTTTGTCTGACATTAACACAACTATAGTAATTTTCTTTTGGTTAGTGTTTGCCTTGTATATCTATGTCCATCTGTATGCTTTTAACCCTTCTGTGCCCATAGGCTTTAGGTAAGTATTTTGTACAAATTAATTTGTAAATTTCAATAGTTACTTGTGGGGAACTAGTTTGAGGCTATAAGCATCCTGTTCCTCATCAAATTTTGACTTAATAGATTTAACATCCTTTCTGGATTCTTTTCAAAATTAATTATCACTGTATTGGTTGTCATAGTGTATTTCTAATACCATCATTCCTTCTTTATCCCTCTTATATTTTCTAAACTTAGTGGGGGGTAGGATTTTACTATCTTAACCATTTTTAAGTATATAATTCAGTGGTATTAAGTACATTCACATTGCTGTGCAGCCACATTTAACATTTATTTGTTGTCATTCTACTATAAGAGCTTTCTCTTCTCTCCAATTAGGTCATTTATTTTGATAGTTAGATTGTCTCAGATTTGGCTAGTGTGATTGTCTGGCTTCTGTGTTCTTTTGACAAGATGCATCATTCTTTGAGCACTTTTTTTTTTCCTTCCCCACAAGATATTCTAGGCTCCTCTTGTATTTTCCCCAGCTAACCAGCTCTGGAGTCAGTTTGTTTCTCCAAAGGGTTATGATTTGCTTTTAGTGAAGAATGGCATTTAGAAATTAATGCCTAGGCACTGAATATGCCTTGGTTAATGCAGGTCTGCTGAGCAAACAGCTAGGGAATGCATGTGTAAATGTATATACACACACACACACCTACCTTTATATATTTCTACAACCATCCACCTGTATATATATTAAAAACAGGAGTTCATATGATACCAGTCCAGCTATTCAGGGTTTATTCTAGCCTCCTCCCTTTCTATATTTGATACCCCTTTCTCCAATAGTGAGCAACCAGGCACTCACATTTCCTTTCTCACACACACACTTTTTTGCTGAGTGGTCATTTCATCACTAAATATTTCACATGCATCTCTTAAGAACAAGGACATTTTCGTTTCTAACTGCAATATGATTATCATACTTAAATTGTTATTATTCTTCATATTCACATATCCTCCAGTTGACCCAATAATGACCTTTGTAGCTTTTTTCTTTTACTAGTGCAGTATCCAGTCAAGTGTCATTATTACATTTACTTGCCATACTTCTTTTGTCTTCTTTAATCTAGAACATTTGTGAGTTTTTGTTTGCTTTTTTGTCTTTTATGGCATTTGCATTTTAAAGATACAAGGCTAGTTTTGCAGATTTGTATTTGTGTGATCTCATTAGAATCAGAGTATTTTTGTTCCGGGTTTTTTTGAGGGGCTAGAATACAATTTAGGTAGCGGTGTGTTCCTTTCCATGTATCACATCAGGAGACATATGTATCATTTTCTCCCTTTATTGGTAAAGTTAAATTGGATCACTTGGTCAAAGTGATGGCCTGATTTCTTTGTAGTAGCTTTTCCCTTTTGTAATTAATAAGTAATGTGTAGTATGATACTTTGAGACTTGTGATTATCCTGCTTCCCCCAGTAGTCTTTCACCTGATGTGTTTAGCATCCATTGATGATCCTCTCCTAAATTAGTTAACACAGTGGTGGTTGCAAAATGGAGAATGTCTAATACTTTCATTTCGTCTACATTTGGGAGTTTAGTGTTCCCCTGTAAAGAAGAACTTTGTTTTACCCCTCAGCCCACAGTTTGTTTTAGCCAGTTTGGACTGATGGTTCTTTGTTTAGCAGTGTCTAAACTCCTGGTTACCTAACCCATTGAGTTTTTTAATTTGTCAATTCTTTTTTTCGGTTTTCAAAGTTTTATTTGGTTCTCTTTCAAGTACGCCTGATTTATTCTAGAGAATCTTGTTTTGTTCTTATGTTTTGAATTCTTTTTCCTATCTTAACCACTTTAAACATACTTTTTAGAACTCTGTCCTGTAATTCAGTTATCTAAAGCTCTTGGAGATTATGTACTAACATTTTTATCTTGCTGACTCGTTTGCTTGGAGACACATTTCCTGTGATTTGTGTATTTTTTGTTTGTTTTTCATAAGCTCATCTTCAGTAGAGTTTTATCTGTGCTTTGTCTGTCCTGGGCAGGCTAGGTGGAAGCCTTGTTTCCTCCTGGCAGTTTTGTATTTGCCTCTATCAGGTGCCTAAGGAATGTCATTGAGCTTCAACTAACGTAAGTAATTTCTGGTCTTAGAGGTTCCTGGACCTCACAGGTAGCGTAAATGGGCACTCTAAACCCATGTGAACATGGATCTGTAAATCTAAATCTCTGGGGATTTTTTTCTTTATAAACAGCCTAAGACAGACAAGCTTCCTTGTTATCTCCTGGTGTCAGTGGGCAGATGTTTTTTTCTTACTCACTGAGAATGCGGCACTTTGAGGTTCCTGGCTCTATGCCAAGTGCAGGGAATAGAGATAGGAAGACAGTCTCAAGCCAGCTCTGCCTCTCCTGGGCCTGCATCCACATTTCCCATTCCCAGGCACTGAAATCCAAGCTAATAGGTTTCCCAAAGCCTACAGAATTCTCCCAAGCAACCACAGCATTGCACACAGGCCACTGGCTGCTCTGATTTTCAGTTCCCTCTTCATTTTTTGCCACTGACTATTCCTCTCACTTTTTTGCAAGCTCCATCATTATTCATTTAAATTATATGTTTTAATTTGATAAACAATTATATATATATATATTGGGAGATGTTTCAGGTTACCTGGTTTGTTAATTTTGCCAGAATTCCACATCTCTGTGTGCTTTGATTCTTAGGTCTTTGGGGTTCTGTAGCTACAAGTTTTGTGCTATTTTGGTGGTGGTGGTCATTACAGAAAGGCCTTATTTTGTCACTTCTTGCTATATATATTTTCCTTGGACTTCAGCTGATGTACAACAAATATTAAAACTTATTTCTATCATCTGTGTAAACTTCTTTTATCATCTAAAGCCAGTCTTCCTTGAAATTTTTCTTGTTTTAATTTTTCTCAGCTTGATTCTCATTTTTGAAGTTAATAGTCAAAATAATTAATCAAAATAGGATAAACTTTGTGTTCTATTATGACCATGTCACTTACCTTCCTTTTCTGTTCCCTATTTATTGAATCATTTGTGCTTGTTTAAAACTTCTTAACATTAATTCATTCCTGTAAGTCAATTTTGCCAAAAGTCCTACTTGAAAATTGTTTACACCAAGTGTGATACTTCTTTACTATACGTAATTATTATTATTTTTTTTTACCAGCATGAAACATACTTTCACCAGCGCTACTAGCACATGACAGGCAAACCTTCAAGGTTTTGATGCTGTGACTTGTAATGCTGCCATATATCCCTTTCATGGTTTCTCATCCTTTGTGCCTATAAACATCACAAGAAAAGCAACTTTATTATTTTATAGTGATTTATTTTAAAATTTCTGCTAGGCCAAAAAATTAGTTTCTATTTGTAATTTTTGTGTGTGGGTATGAAATATCAATTGATATTTTTTATTTCAGTTAAAGTACGAAAACATAAGCTCTTCATAAGTATCATATACTTGTCATTGAAAATTTGCTGTTTATTCAGGTACTGTGCTAGATGCTAGGGGAAAAAATTACTCCCTGCCCTCAAGGAGCTCAGATTCAATTTGGAAAAAGAGACAAACTATAACTTTAAAGTGGGAAAAGTGTTCTGGTAGTTGCCGCTATAGGATTAAGTCCCTAAATGTAACTATTTACATTTCCTAAAAGTAAGTTTATAAATTTAGAAGTGTAATCAGCAGATGGTCTCTTTTAGTACAACACAAGAATTACTACAGGCAATAAATGGAGCATGGCGTACGTAGCACAGGGAAGAGTGAGTTTAGCTGCCAGCCAAAAAGAGTAGTTTATTAATAGGAGGCTTTAGTTATCCCATTCAGAAAGAGCTTCTAAAAATTCAAGCTAGAACTGCTTAGCCTATTTATTTCCTGAAGAAATTTGTCTTTTGTTTCTCACTAAATCATTTGAATGAAACAAGCTTAATTTTACAACAAAAATAAACACAACCAGTTAGAGATTATGGCTCTTAAATTGATGCTGCTCAGAAAGCATTCTTTTTAATCTTTAGCACAAGCAGTCCATGTTCTCTAAAGAACAGATAATATTGGGGTGGAGCGGGAAGGCTTTGTCTTCCCTGATTGCCACTGTCTAGGTTCCTAGACACCCAGCGTTCATGTACCAGCTCCAGGTATCAAAATTCCTACAACTCACTGATATTCTTTAAATTAATCATTGTAGGGAGCCCAGATTCTACTTCACCTTCTGCCAGCCCTACTTTCTGGAACTACAGTCGTTCTGTGGGGGATTATGCACAAACTTTAAAGAAGTTTCAGTATCAGCTTGCCTGTAGGTCGCAGGCCCCATGTGCTAACAAAGATGAAGCCGATCTCAGTTCTAAACAAGCTGCAGAGGAGGTAAATGGAAAATAAAAATGACTTGATATTTATGATTTACAGATTGTTAGAAAGCCTTCTATTTCTGAAACTTTTTTTTGTAATCACTTTTACTGATTAGAAACATAAATCTGGCACACATTAAACAATGGAAAGGCTCCTATCTAACTTTGTGTACCTAAAACTGAATTTTATTGCATGTTTTACTCTTTATGACATTGACATGAGTGTCCTGCCTAAAACATTTTTCTTCATTCATTTATAAAAAGATTATCTCAAGTATCTGTACTTAACATACACAAGACTCTTGCTCTTAAAATACATTTGGATTAGAACATTTGACAGTCTGTAACTTCATCAGTTTAATACCTACTATAGGATTTTAATTTTGTTCTTAAAAACAAGAATATTCTTTGAACATACCAATGTAAGGAATTTTAAAAATATATATGTGCATGAATAGCAACTAACTGAGTAATACAAATTACCACATAGTAATTAGATCAATATTGATGTTTGTGAAGTTTTTTCCAAAGTATTCCAAATATTTTTGAGGGTGGAAGAAGGAATGACTGATAGCTGGCAAGATTTTTCCTCACTGATTGTTCATTTTAAACATATTTTTAATAGGTTTGGGCAAGAGTGACTATGAATAGACAACTTCTTGATCATATGGATTCATGGACAGCTAAGTTCAGAAATGTAAGTTATGACATTACTCTTTGGACAATATTAGTGCCTCTTAATATACGAAATATGTTATTAGAATATCAATTAGAATATTAGAGGTGTTAATTATTAGTTAAAATATCAGAACTAGTTATTATTTAAAAGTGTAATAACAGTGGTATATATATCAAGATAAATATGACATGTACCTTATGGTGTCTGTCTTCATGGGAGTTTTCTCACCTCCATATTTTTAGCAAGTCCACGTATTTTGAGTGGATAAAGGAACAATGTATTTAGTTATTAAGATCTTCCCTTTCCCAACCTCTCAACTTTACTTTTCAAAGAGCTTTGCTGTCAGAGCCTGTTATGTGTCTATAGAAATGTGAGGGAGACAAAAGCAAGGTGCTTACCCTGAGAAAACTTCCAAGTTAGAGAAGATAACGTACACTTGAAATTATTTCAGAATATATCAATTTCTTCAGTTTTTCTAGAGAACCCGCTAATCTTTGGCCTGGAGGTTGGCAAGGCCAGCTCTCGATATACGGAGTGAGTGAGTTCCCTTGGTTCAACCCTGCCTCTTCCCTTCTCTGTGGTGCCCTGAGTCCCAGGTTCCAGGGGGCAGATCGGCCCCTCCTCCACTGCAGGGAGCCCCGTTCGGATGCTGTGGTGGCTGCCGCTTTCACTGTTTGATCCTTCAGCACTCACCCATCACTCTACGTTTTATAGGAATATATTGAAATCACTTGTACTCCTTTTGTATTCTTCTCCTATAATCTAAATAGGATATCAAGAGGGAGTGATGGTAATAGCAGCCTGCTTTCTCAAACCAGAAACCTGGTTGGCTTTCTGGGAATGAGGCCTAGATCTCTCTCCTGGACCCTGTAGATAATTTTATTGCAGCCTAAGAGTGGCTAACAAGTAGGATACATTTAATAAATGTTGGAAGAATGACCGAGTGAAATGATGTCCTAGAACGGTACTTCCTTTTTACACTTGCAGACTTATCTAAAAATACTATTATATTTAAAATATGAAGTCTTGGTCAGGAGTATTAGCTTAGAAGAAATACAAGCACAATCCCTTATCTGAATTCCTTAGGCCACAGTGTTCTGAAATTTAGAGTTTTTTAGATTTTTTTTAAAGCAGTATGCATTTACTATATATTTTGTAATATACTAGCAGAGTCTAGTTAGTACTCAGTAATCAACCACATTAATATTTCAAAGCAAATGAATAGTCTCACTAAGTAGGATAAAGTCTAAAATAGCTTCATAGCCATTCAGTTCAGGTCTTGCCAGTATATCAAATTTCTTGCTAAATGGATTACAGAAAACTTCCCATTTTCAGAGGTTTTTTTTTAATTCAAAAAATTTTATAAGTAATTATATAGACTTATATTTCATCTGAAGCTTTTTTCATCCTTCTATTTTGTGGTTAAACAGAAGCGTGGAACCAGAAATGGTGGTTGAAGTTGCTGTGAACACACAGACAAAACACACAACACACAAACCAGTTGGGGTGTTTCCTTGGACAGTCTTCACATCCCAGAATTAGTCTGATATTAGCCATGCAAAGTGGCATTTGAAATGTCTAGTCCTGAAGCAATATTATAATAGTCACAAACTATTGTAAATATAATAAATATGTTTTCCACATGGTTAGGGAATTTGGTGAATCTGCTAAGAGTTGATCAGTTATGTTAGTTTTTAAAACTATTTTACTAATCACAAGCCAGTATAAATATTACATGCATAAATGTGTAAATAATTACCCTGGAGATGTAAACTGAAGATGATCCTATTAGCTAAGTATAATATTCGTAGAAAGAAGAATTTAAGAAAAACTTAACATGTAACTGAAAGTTTTACATCTTCTTCAGAAAAAAACAGGCATGTGACTTAAGGATATAACTTAGTTAACTGACACCCCGATAGCATATTTGCTTAACTCTCTAGACTTCAGCTAGCTGCTACTTCCATTCTCTTCTACTACACTCTGTTAATATTTCAAGTATAAGACAGTAAAAAAGTTTCATGAAAATAGAGATATGCTTTAGAATTGGGTGTGTGAAATCTTGACTTCATTTCTTCCTAGTGGATCAATGAGACAATATTAGTGCCGCTTGTACAAGAGATTGAGTCTGTCAGCACACAGATGAGGCGAATGGGTTGTCCAGAGCTTCAAATAGGAGGTATGTGAAGATAGAGCCCAGCATTTGAGTTCCTTCAATCTGCCAAGTGGAGAATTTCTTGTAATGGGCTATCTAACAACATCCTTTGTTATCCTGAGGTAAAGGGAAAAAAACTAAATGTCTACCTTATAGCTTTTTAAAAATATGTAACCATTTTATTGAGACACATACAGTTCACCTATGTAAAGTCTATAATTGAAAGGTTTAAGTTATGCAGCCATCACCACAATCAAGTTTAGACTATTTCATCACCCAAAAAAGAAACCCTGCATACCTGTTTCCTACCACCACCCATTCCCCAGGCCTAGGCAACTACCAGTCTGCTTTCTGTCTCTATAGTTAGGCCTGTTCTGCTGTATATTTCATCTAACTGGCATCATACAATATGTTGTCCTTTGTGACTGGCTTCTCTCACTTAACATAATGTTTTCAGGGTTCACCCACGTTGTAGCATTTATCAGTATTTCATTTCTTTTTATTGCCAAATAATATCCCATTTTTTGGATCTATATTTTGTTTACCCATTAATCAGTTTATTGACATTTGGGTTGTTTTCACTCTTTTGGCTATTATTAATTATACAAGCAGTTGTGTACAAGTGTTTGTGTGAATATATATTATAATTTCTCTTGGGTATTACCTAGGAGTGGAATTGCTGAGCCATATGATAACTCCATGTTTAACTTTTGAGGAATTGCCAGACTGTTTTCTAAAGCAGTTGCACCATTTTACATTCCCACCTGCAGTGTGTGAGGGTTCCAGCTTCTTACAACCTTGCCAATATTGTTATTATCTATCTTTTTGATTATAGTTACCCTAATGGACATGAAACGACATCTCATTGTGGTTTTAGTTTACATTTCCCTGATGGCTAATGAAGTTGAGCATCTTTTCATTTATTGGGCTGTTCCTGTGTCTTCTTAGGAGAAATATCTTTTCAGATCCTTTACCCATTTTTTTCCCCTTTTACCCGTTTTGTGTGTGTGTGTGTAGGGGGAGGTAATTAGGTTTATTTATTTCTTTATTTTTAGAGGAGGTACTGGGGATTGAACCCAGGACCTCATACATGCTAAGCATGCACTCTGCCACTTGAGCTAGACCCTCCCCCCCACCTTTTACCCATTTTTAAGTTGGGTTACTTGTCTTTTTATTATTGAGTTGTAGGTGTTCTTTATATATTCAAGATACAAGTCTTACTAGATATTAGTTACAAAGTTGTACAAAGTATAAAAAATAGACTAAATACTAACTTAAAATCATCTATTTTCAACTTACTTGCTAAAAATAAAACTGTTAAGATTTTGTGAAATATAATTCACCTAAAATACATATGTGTTATAACTTATTTAGTGTTAAGTAATTAGGTTCCAAAATATATAAAGAATATTTTAGTCAACCAGCTCTTTCTAGAGAATAAATTTCTCTTTGAAATATTGCACATTAAGTTTCCACTTTAGGTATCTTTTTATCAGTCTTTATTTTCTGGACTAAGAATAGAATTGTACATTGCTAAAGTATGTTTATTGAGTATCCAGATGTTTTATATGCAGTGTACACAACACTACAGATGCTAGTGCCCCAGTTTATGGATCAGGCTACTAAGACTTAGACGGGTTAAGTAACTTACCCAGTGACACAGAGCAGTGATTTGAGGCCAGAGCTCTCTGACTGCAAAGTCAGAATGGTTACTCCAGGGCTTGGTAATGTTATTTGAACCTATGCTTATCCATTTTGAGCTTTCTTTATAAGTCGTAAAAATATGTATCTTTCGCAACATTTTAGCAGTGTGATGTGCTTTTAAAAAAGAACAACACTGTTTTATCACTACAAAAGCAATATGTATGGGTTCATTGTGAAAAATTTAGAAAGTACAGAAATACACAAAGGACATTACCCATGATTTCTGCTTCCAGAAATAACCACAATCAGTCAATTTTAAGTCACAATCAATTGTTCTTTTTTGGAGAAAAATACTATGATACTAGCTATATGTATCAATTGTAAGTTATACCATTATTTAAGGATATTAATGTGAAAAGTGTATATTTAGGAATTGAGGAAATAGGGTACATGGTACATGTATATGTATATATTTTTAATTAAACTGTGATCATACTACTTTGTTACGTGCTTTTTCCCTCCATTTTTTCTATTTTGTTAAATATTCTTCAGTACTATTTTTATGGTTAGACTTTCTTTTTTATATATGTAATATATTTAACTGACCTTTATTATCTAAGATTTAGAAACTTTACCCTTTATTGTTATTAATAATGCTGTGAGTAAACGTCTTTTTACCTAAAACTTTGTGTGCATTTATGATTATTTCTTTAGGATAATTTCTTAGAAGTGAAGTTGTTAGTTTAATAGGCATAAATATATTAAGGTTTTTAATGTACATAATCCTTCAAACAGCTTATACCAGTTTATATTCTAGCAACCATGTCACATGTAAGAAAGCCTTTTTCCCAACATTGGGTATTACTAATAAGGTTGGACATCCTGAAAATTTCTGTTGGCTTATTAATTTCTTTGGATAATTGTCTTTCATGATACGATGAAAGAAATCAGTATTGTATTAAGTTTTCACTTGTCACTGGCATAATGGACAACTTTGAATTCAACCTGAGTTTGAGAGCTATCATGTATCTTTTTATGTATAACCCACAAAAATCTATTAATTGTTTAGAGATCTGCCAAAATGGACTTGACTGTTTTGGGAGTGTGTATGTGTATATGTGTGTGTGTTTATGTGTAAATCTGGCCAGTTTGCCAGAAATGATAAGATAAATTGTAGATAGAGTAGGTAATGCAGATTGTTAAGATAAGCTGTCATTGCTTTTGTTTATTCCTTCAACATCTGTTGAGGGAAGAACATTTGAAATTTTTCAGAGATCCACATGAAGAATAATCTGTGTTCTGTGTGTTTTAATATTAACAGAGGCTAGTATTACTAGCCTGAAACAGGCTGCTCTGGTCAAAGCTCCACTCATTCCAACTCTGAATACAATCGTGCAGTATCTAGACCTCACACCAAATCAGGAATACTTGTTTGAAAGGATCAAAGGTAACTATTGATTTGAAGAGGGGAAAAAAATGAGAACTTTTTCACTACTCTGAGATTTTATAAATAAAGATAACAAGGAAGAAATTCTTTGAAAAAAGTGTAAGTTTCACTAAGTATGATCTTATACTTTATAAATATATATTTAATTATGGCTTCATTAGGCTTATACTTGAACAACTTTTGGGTTTTATATTTTATATGCTTAAGAATTGTCAAAATAATGTAGTTACCCTTGAATACATTAACTATTCTATATAGGAAAACCCAAATATGAGCTAAATGGGCTCACATGAATATTCCACTCATTTTCTATCTTAAACTACCAAAAATAGGTACCACAGTGACATTCTTCATAATTTCAGCGTGCCAATCCTTATTTCTTTCAGTTTTTATAATTCTTGTTTAATATGTTGTTTCTTTATATTTCTGTTATATTCTGATTATTTGGGAGGGAATACAATCTTCTGAGAAGACTGACTTGGGAATCAGGAGATTTAGCCTCCCTGATACTCCCACATACTCTTTATGCCTTCCTACTTTTATTTGAATAAACTTGGTAAAATGTTCTCATCACTAAAACAAGTTTTAGAAATAGTATTTCACTCTTTAGATTTATCATAAATCTTAATTTGAAGATTACTCTTTACTCTTAATTTGAAGATTCTCTACTCTTCTAGGTTTGGGCTGTGGTTCAGGAATAAGCATTTATCATTACATTTTAAAGGACTTTTTATATAAGGAGAATTCAAACATACTTAAAACTAGACACAACAGTATGCACAAACCTCTTGTACGTAACACCCAGTCTCATAAAATGTATTGTTACTGTTTGTGGTGTTGTTTGTTTAAATTGGGATTAAAATGTTATCACATGTTGTGATTGGTTAATATATTTTAAGTTTCTTTTAAGCTGTAGTTTTCCCATCCATCCTTTTTTTTTTTTTTCTTTGCAACTTATTTGTTGAAAAAACTGGATTGTTTGTCCTGTAGAGTTTCCCATGGTGTGAATTTTGCTGAATGCATCCCCATGGTGTATTTTTAAATGATCCTCTATCCTGTGTATTTCCTGTAAATTCAGGTTGCAGTTTTTGGCAAGATTGCCTCATAGACAGCAAAATATTTATATATCCAGAAAAAGTATATGTGTGTGCACGTATATACAAAGTATATATACATATAAAGTTTTATATATCAAATTGTACAAGTTTTAAAAATACAACAAACACTATATGGCCTTCTAGATTGAACACTTAGGGACATTTTGCCATATTTGATTCTCTTTCTCCTCATATGAACACATACCTTTTTTTTGCTCTATCATTGCACACATCATTGCTTTTCAGCACGCGAGTTCAGCACGCGAGTTCCTAAAGTAACACTTCCCTACATAACCGTAACACAATTATGAGACCTTCTGAATTAATAATATTTCTATATAGTATCATCTGATACATAGTTTATATTCAAATTTCCCTATTTTCCAAAGAATGTTATACACCCTTCTTATTCCTAACCAGGATAGAGTTGACATTCACACATTATATTGTGTTGTTTTATCCTTTTTTCGGTCTCTTTGTCTAGAACAGTTCTGCCACCTTTTTTTCCCCACGTGACATTGGCTTTTTTTTTTTAACATTTTTTTATTGAGTTATAGTCATTTTACAATGTTGTGTCAAATTGACATTGGCTTTTTTAAGAATCCAGAATAGTAGTCTTGTCTCACATTTTGGATTTATCTGATTCTTTTTTCATGGTACTATTTAAATTAGTCTTTTATATCTTCTATTTTTTTGTGCACATGTTTTGATCAGGTTTTTAAGATGATATGCTTTCTGTATTGTAACCCCTTAGCCTTTTTTTCTTCTCTTTTGTGTATTCTTAGCTTTTTTAATTTCGCCTTTCTTGCTACAGAACTTTCTCAAGGAGGCTGTATGAGCTCATTTCGGTGGAATAGAGGTGGAGACTTCAAAGGCCGCAAGTGGGATACAGACTTGCCCACTGATTCTGCTGTAAGTCCCCAGTTTTATTTTGTTTTTTATGTTTAACATTTTTCGTATTAGGTTTATGTGTTTTTATTTTTCCATTACAAATATAAGTATCAACAACAATTTAGAGGATCTATATTCAATACCTTGTAATAGCCTATTATGAAAAAGAATATGAAAAGGAATATATATATAACTGAATCACCATGCTGTACATCAGAAACTAACATATCATTGTAAACCGAGTATACTTTAGTAAAGTTTTTTCAAAAAGAAAATAAATAAATAAAATAGATAAACAACAAGGACCTAATGTATAGCACAGGGAACTATATTCAATGTCTTGTAACAACCTATAATGGAAAAGAATCTGAAAAAGAATAAATATATATATATATATAAAACTGAAAAAGAAACAATTTAGAAACCAGTGTAGAAATTAAAAAATTGAAATTGTGCCATCTTCTTAACCCAACCACTGTTAATATTTTGGTGTATTTTTTTCTTTTTTTTCCCCTTTACTTAGATTGTGCTATTTTTTAATATTTTTGTCATAGCTATAATCATCTCATGAAAAATTTTGTATCCTGCTATTTTTCACTTTCCAGTGTTTAAGTATTTTCATTATTACACACTGTCATTTAACTTTTCTCCTATATTGGACTTAAAAGTTTAGGGCATATGTAGTAGAAGCAGAAATTTCTGTTTTTCTTTTTCTTTTTTTTCTTTTTTCTTTTTTTTTCTGTTTTTCTACCTTTAATAATATTGCAAGGAATAACATAAGGCATGCTTCTTTCTTTGGGATTATGGCTTTAGAAAGATTGCTAGAATTAGATTTATGAGATCAAAGACTATAAAGATTTTGAGCATTTAAGAGTTTTTCAAAGTTATGTTTTTTTTTATGACTTATGTGTGAAAATGAAGTTTTAAGAGAATTGAGAATTGAATGTAATGTATTTTGTCTTGATTTTGCTGTTAATTAACTATGGGTGTGAATGATCCACTTAACAGAAAACTAGGAATATCTCTTTTTTCATTTTATAAATTTCACCTTACAAATATAACCACTTGAAAGCATTTTTGCTAATTCTTTCTTTAGGGAAAAATTTAAAAATCGCATTCATTATAAACAGATGTTTTGAAAGTCCTACATACTTGATAGATTTTCATGCTGACTTTGAAAATTTGTTTCCTCATCTTCAGATCATCATGCATGTGTTTTGCACCTACCTTGATTCCAGATTGCCTCCACATCCTAAATACCCTGATGGAAAGACATTTACTTCTCAGCACTTCGTTCAGACACCAAATAAACCAGGTATAAACCTCTTGTGAAAGAATGAGTTGAGCTTTTCACATGAAATACATATAGTGATTTTGTTTTGTTTCTAATGTAGCATATTTCCTTTACAGATGTGACAAATGAGAATGTTTTTTGCATTTATCAGAGTGCTGTCAACCCTCCCCATTATGAGCTAATCTACCAGCGTCATGCCTACAATCTTCCAAAGGTACTTCTAAATGTAGAAGTTGCTATTACAGAATGTCATGGATGACTTGCTTTGATAATATTTTTAAAATTAGAGACTCTTATTTGTGGAATAGGTAAACTTTTTAAATTAGGGAAAATGTGTTACTTTTATATCTAATTTAGAAAAGCATGAAAAAAAGGAAGAAAAATCACTCGTTATTCCATTATTTAGAGGAAGCTATTGTTAACATTTTGGTGTATTGGTTTTTGGTAAATTTCTTTTTGGTCTTTCTCTGTACTTTTTTATGGGGTGAAATCATATTATTCGTGTAGTTTCATATCTTTTAAAAATTAACTTTATAACAATTTTCCATGCCTTTAAAAGTCTTCATAATCACCTCTCGGCCTTTTGGCTAAGATCAAGTGTAGTATCTGTTCCTATCAGTTTAAGTCTTCATAAAAATACTTTTTAATGGGTATTTTTAAAACTTCATCATAAGATTGTAACATAATTTATTCAACCACTTCCGTATATTTGGGCATTTTGAATGTTTCTTATCCTTCATTATCATAAGTACTGCTAAATTTTTATATTTATGCATATAGCTGTCTGCATTTTGGGTGATTTCTTTAGTCTGAAGTCCAAAAGTAGAAGTTTAGATTATGGAATATTTTCGAGGTTAATAAAATACATTATCAAATTACTTTATAAAAAAGATTATTGTACCAGTTTGCACTTGTCCAGGTATTTTACTCTTGATTAAAAATATCCATTCTGTTGATGACCTTTGTAGTTATTTTTGTTGCCAACATCTTTACTAAGAAATTATACATTTACTATATTTATATACTATGTTTTCCACTCCATCAGATACCCAGGAAAGACTTTTTTTTAACTTTAATATTTCAACTTTGTAAGTGTGATTATTTGGGGCCATTTAAGTTTCAATCATTCAATTGAAAATCTGTATTAGGAGCTATTTCAGACCAAATATTACATACAGTAGTTTGATTTTAGTGCCAGCAAAATGCTGCCTTGTAGTCCCTTGTAGATAAAATTAATTTACATTTAACATGTTACTTACATAATGTATTTTGAAGTGTGATTAAAGGTTTTTTAATTCCAGCACTTTTGTTTATGCTGTTAATTTTTGCAATAGAGCATTTTTAGTATGTAGAACATAGGGGCACCAACTTCAGAATAGCTCCCTTCCAGGCCTTCATAAATGCTGCTCCCAGTGTGTGGGAACTTCCCAATGTGTTTATTTCTGCTCATCTTTCAGATCTCAAAGATCTTTCTCTCAGGGAGACATTGCCTGCCTCACCAGTCAGGGTTTAATGCATGTTTTCCCACAGCCCTCTATACCTCCTCCTCTCTCGTAACATTCATCACACTTTATTTTTAATTCTGAGTTTACTTTCTGCCTTTCTTACTAGACTTTAAGCTCCTCGATTGTATGGATCCTCTCTGTCTTACTCGCCACAATATTCCTACTTCGTAGCACAAAAGTAGACACTTTGTTTAATGAATGGATGAAAGTCTGAATATGTGGAATTCTGATTTAGTAGAGTGTAAATTGATAGGCTCCACATTCACCTGTCAGGCCAAATCTTTGGTTTGGTTTAAATCTTGCTATCTTTTTTGTCTTTGTTCCAGGGCCGAAATAATATGTTTCATACATTGTTAATGTTCCTTTACATCATAAAGACCAAAGAGTCAGGAATGCTTGGGTAGGTATTTATGCTTTAAAAATACAAGTACTTAATTTATTTACTGTTTTTCTTCCTATGTTAAGATTCTGCGGAATGCAGCATCACATACTGAAAAAAACTGTGGATTGAACAATAAGAGATACGGCTTGTAGTAGTAGCTCAGCTCTGCCATCTTGAGCAACTCCATTGGTTCCTAGAGACCTCCATTTCCCTATTGATAAAAAGGCAGTTGGACCACATCATTGACTTTACAGTTGTGTCCCCCAGAGGAACGACTGATACATCAAGCTCTTGCCACTTTAAAATTTAAAAAAAAAAAAAAAAAAGCAGCCGGAGTCCTATTTTTATTCAAGCCATTCCATGTGAGCCACAGAGCCTTCTGCAAAATGTTTACACTTCCAGAGAGACTGAGTCAGCACCCAGTCCATAATATTGTTCACTGGAGTGGGGAAATGGTCAGTTGAAGTTGTTTACTTTTATTCTAAATACTTAGTAATGAAGCTCACATACCGTTAAAATAATTTCAAAACTGCTGTCTTTGTCATTTTGGTGATTTGAAATTTTAGTGCTTCAAATAGTATTGGAAGTAAGTGGATCCCAGCTAATGCTGGGGAAGCTGGTAATACAAGGTCTGGGAGTCTGAAATCTGGGTTCTGGGTCCAGCTCTGCCTGCACTAAGTAACCTAAAGCTAAAATAACATAAAGGGAAGGACTGAGTAGGAAACATCAGGAGTCCATTCCTGAAAGGATTTTAAAAGACATAAACAAATTTATTAACATTTATCAGCTTTTTTGATCATATTTTTTTAATGTAAGAAAGATTAAATAGGAAATTCACTTTTGTCAGGCATCTAAGCTATGGTGCCTCTTTTTTTTTTTTTTAATTATAAAAATGATGCATGCTTAATATAGAAATGTTTAAACAATATTTAAATTTAAACAATACAGCAGTGTATAAACTAGAAATTGAAAGTTCCCCTCTGATCAGCTCTCTTAATCCCACTCCCTCGAGGTGCCCAATGTGTTAACAGTTTCTGGTTTGTTTCCAGACTACTTTCTGAGAAAAGTTGATTTTGTTGCTATTTTTCATTTTGTTTAAAAATATGTTGTGCTCAAACGTTTTTCTCTGTGACCTGCTTTTTAATCTTATGGCATATCTTGGATATTCTTCTGTGTCAATAAATACAGATTTTTTCCCTCTGAATTTTCTAGCAGTATTTAGTTATAAATATGCATATATTAGAAAGGTAGAATTTGCTATAAATATATTGTTTTGTAATTCTTAACAGTGTTTCTGGAAGGCTGTTTTGAAGTGAAGAATGAATTTAGAAATGTATTAAATAAATAATGAATTTTGGGGTTTAATTGAAAATTTATCTTTTCCTCTAAAAATCCAAATTGATATTTGATGCATAAGTGATTTGTCATGATAGCATGAAGCTTGTGTTGAGTGCCATACATAGTTTGTTATATGCATAAAAACGTAAAATCTTTAAAAGTACTTAGTGGGGCAGTAATTATTCAGAGGCCAAAAAATTGATATAATTTTAAAGTGCTTTTCTTCTCTGATAGATCAACTTACATGTGGAAAGTGAGATACTTTAGACTAAAACTAATACATGTTTTATTTATTTGGGATTTTTTTTAATCAAGGGAAAAAACTTTGAAATAATCTTTTAAAATATGATTGATTAATCTTTTTAATGCATTTTTGAATAATCAAATAGTTAAAAACTACTCTTCTATACCTTAAAGGAAATAAACAAGTGGCTCAAATATAGTCCATTTGGAATCATGTCTATAAAGCAGCAGATTGATCCAAATACATTATCAATTCAGTGCCACATATTTGTGTGTTACTGGAAAGAGGTAAATGTTTTACTTCCAAAAGTGAAAAAAATTTAGACAGAATTGACTACATAGTAATTTAAGTGTCCTGTTCAGCAAAAGACACCATAAAGTTTAAAGCTAAATGACAAGCTGATACAAAGCATTATAGTTGCAACACATAGAGCAAACCCAAGTTAATACCCATCATATATAAAGAGTATATATAAGTTAATTAGAAAATTAAAATATAGAAAATAATCAGACATGAAAGACTTTTCATAGAAAAATGTTGTGCAGATGGTTAATAAACATGAAAGGATGTTTATTTAGCTTCATACACAAGCAAGCCAAAATTAAAACATTTTTTTCCTATCAGATTGAGATTTATCATTTGCAGTGTTGGTGAGGATGTGAAGAAATGGGGAAACACAGTTGATGAAATGACCTTTTTTGAAGGGCATTTTTGGTAACTTTTTAAAAAATGTTATCAAAATTAATGCATACTCTTAATTTTAAAAGCCACATTGTGCTAAAAGTTCATGACAGAAATAAGCAGTTCCCAGTATTCCCAAGCCCGCTTCCCAGAAGCAGCCATTTGAAATTCTTGTAGCTTTTTTTTCTGATGTTAATACTCCCGCAGTTCCAGGTAATGGAAGTATGCAGCTCTCCATTGATTCCTCAGACTTGGACATTGTAGGTTGATTTATTTTGTTAGATGAGTAATTTATCTTTATGGCCCTCTTCTCCTCCCCTCATACTTTGAATACAGTTATATTCTTCCCTGAAATAGAAGTAGATTTTTCTTTTTGTCATATGCAGTGTGGTTTAGTGTAAGCTGTATTAATACTCATATGCAGATTTTTTAAAGCATTTCTATTCATTAGAAAACTCCTAATTCAAGTCAAGTATGTAAGATTGTCTAAGAGGCCTGGCATCTCTGTAGCCTCCATTTTTAAAATTTATCAATACCTTTACTTTAATCTTACTTCCTAAAATTTTTCTGCTGACTATCTGTAGTAATAGTTCTTGGGGTCCACTGAAAAAACTAATTTTCAACACTCCATAAATCCATTTATTCTAAATTTGGGTTTTAAGCACAGTTAAGAAAGTAATTACTGTTACTAGAATTCACCTGATAAACCATGTGTTACATAACTTATTGCAGAAAAGTGTTAAATATCATATTAAACATGTATTCCTTGTAAAGACTCTTGTTTTAGTTATTTGGGAAAAAAGACCTTAAATGCTTGGCAACCAATTCCACTAAAACTTTTCTTTTTTCTCTTTGTAGGAGAGTTAATCTTGGTCTATCCGGTGTGAACATTTTATGGATTTTTGGCGAGTAGTGGGTTATTTAATTCCAAACATTTGGACTTTATTTGACTGAATCAGAAGTTAAATCTAAGCATCTTTGAGTCACTGCCTCTTCTGAAATAAGATACATATGTGTATGTTACAGGCTATAGATTTAATGAAAAATTAGCTATTATGAAACTTCTTTGTGAAAGTGTGTCCTATGTCTTCTACACCAAGAAGCAGTACCTTCAGTTTTTTATCATTTCAGATTTTTCAGTTGCCTACAAAACTACAACCCTTCAGATTTTTGTTGACCCACAACAGTGCAGTTCCCCCTTAATCACGAGTCCTTCTTTATTATAACCCCCAAATAAGAATCATCCACCTGATTCTTCCCACAAAAATTGTTTTTTAATTGAGTTATTTAGTAAAGATACTTAAAAAGAAACAAGCAAATTGCTAATTTATTTTGTATTTCCCCAGTGTTCGGCAGATCAGCCCAAGACCCATACTTAAAGAAATGAGGTAAACTTCTAAATAATATATTAGTTTGTGTGTGTATTTAAAATATTATTGAAAGAGGTTTGACAGTATTAGCATTTAAAAAGTCAACTGTTGGATTAAATTTAGCTGACAGAATGAAACTATCTGGGTCTTATCTAAGAGGCTGAAGTCATCAAGAAAACTATTGCTTTGGCCTTAATAACTCAATTTCACTGTTCCTTAATACTGTATTAAGAGTTCCTTTCTTTAAGATCATATGATATCTTATCTGGTAATTTTTTTAGATATATTCAAAATATCTGAAAAGTAAGAAATGATCGAGTTTCTAAGTTTTGCTTGCCTCTCCATCTTTTTTTTTTTTTTTTTTAACATGTGTATGTAGTATCTCTGAGGCTAGCTAGCAATTGCATGTATTTTCTGGGTTGACATTAGAGACTGCTTCCATTACCTGGAAGCAGCTAAAACCAGTATCTTCTGAATAATTGCATGTCAGTATTACATATGCAGCTCATTTTGTATAATTTTTAAATCCTGTTCCTGTTTTTTAAAAATCTGATGTCCAAAGGAAAGAAAGTTCCTGTCTTTCAATTGCTTTTGATATATGTTAAATTTGTTTGTTATGATATTTTAGAAGAAGTAATAAACATGTTAAATATAAGAACATATTAAAATCTAAGCCTACCATTTCAGAGTTTGTAAGTGTCAAAAAATGCAATATATAGTAAACATTTCATGTAAAAAGATAAGGGATACACACTAAAAAAGAAAAGGTATTTTGTTTGCATGCTAAAGCTGGTGTGGGTTACTATACTCTGGTTAGCTTTTGTGTATTAACTTGTCTTCACAAATGTTTGAGCCAGCATATACTTTAATGTAGCTTTTATTAAAAATATTTTGATGAATTAGTTTGAATTCATACTTCAGGAAGACAGTGCACTGCAGATATGGTAAATTTTTTGGTCCTTGTGTTAAAATGAGTAAATACCTATTTTTCTCTAATTAAATGGCATTTATAGTATATTTCTCACAAATTTTTCTTTGCTTTACTTGACTCATCCTTGTTGGACCAAACCCACTAATCTTCTAGATTATGTTCATTGCATCACTTATTCTTTTTTTCTCTATGAATATCAGCCTTTACTTCTGTTTTATGGTCATATTTAGGTGTTTATCATTTAGTTCCTACTGAGACAAAAATGCTGTGTTGCTCGGCTTTCTCAGGCTCATATATACTTTAAACTGATACTTTAATGGTGAAGACATGTTGCATGTAGGTAGCACTTCTAAACTCAGCTTTGTAGTATAAATCCTTTACATGCTGGCATTCCTCAAAAGTCAGGCTTTGGTCCTTTTTTTTTTAACATTTTTTATTGATTTATAATCATTTTACAATGTTGTGTCAAATTCCAGTGTAGAGCACAATTTTTCAGTTATACATGAACATGTATATATTCATTGTTACATTTTTTTCTCTGTGAGCCACCATACAGGCTTTGGTCCTCTGTCTCACTGTATATGCTTTTCCTAAGAGATCTCATCCATTCCATGGGTTCATTTATCACCTCTCTGCATTTGATTCCCAAGTTTATCACCAACCATACCGTCTCTCCTGAGCCCCAGTGTTAAATTTCCTGTGACCTGTCAGACATTCCCATTTGGATATCCTGCACACTCTCCATGTCTGGAACTGAATTCACATCTGCTGAAACAGCTCCCTCTTCTAATATCCCTTTTTCTGTTCATTGTACTACCAGTCACCCACACTCAAAACTCTGCTGTCATCTTGATTCCTTGAGCTCCCCGGGTCCCCAGTCCAATCAGGCAGCAATCTCATCCATTCTTTCTTAACAATGTCTCTTGCAGCTGTCCCTTTCCATTCCTGCTGCCACTGTCCTCATTTACACCCTTATCAACTCACACAGGACTACTACAACAGCCTAATTAATCTCACAGCTTCCTAATTGTTGCCATGCTTCTAGATTTTCCAATTCATCCTGCCCACTCTCTTCCAATTCATCTTTCTAAAACACCTGTTTGATCATTTCATTCTGATAAGTTCCTTGGCCTGACATTTAAAGCCCTCCACAATCTGGCCCCAAGCTAGCCTTATCCACCTGGATCCTTGGCTCTAGCCAGTGCAGGCTGCTCCTTGCTGGGCTGTCTGCACGCTACCCCTTCCCATCCTGATCACTCTCTGGGGATGCCCCCTCCCCCTCTACAGTCTACCCCTGCCTTGAGACTTCGCTGTAATTAAACCTGCTGTTTTTTGGAGTTGGTCCTGACCACTCCAGCTGGCAGTCATTTCTCCCCCAGGGTGATTAGATCTGTGCCCCTTTTTTGACACTTAGTAGCCATATGAATGAATTCAGAAGTGACTTTTAGTCTCTAATGGTGAGTCCTCATAGCTTGTCTCATCCTCATACAAGACCTGAGATTTTTTTACTAGTCTGAGCTGTGCTGCTGTTCAGGAAGACTTGACGATGGCTAAAGCTACCTTTTAGAAAAGGCTTGAGTTCTCTTTCTAGGACACCTTTTTTAGCAGCCAGGCATACTGACTTTCCTTTTGTGGCTAGGCCTAAGGAGGAGGAAACAGTCTCAGGCCTAAAGAGCTGCAGCAGGGGGCTCTGCCTGAAAAGGGTAGGCATTAGGAAAAAGACAGCCAATTCCATGTATTATTGGGTGTCTTTATTAGTGACCTGGGGTGAAGTCGTTGCATTTAGCAGCAGCACATTGTCCCAGATGCTGCAGTTTCCGCTATGAGGGGCTGAGAGAGGCTAGCTGGCTCACCCATCCCTCCAGGTGGCTTCAGTCACTGCTGTCCCCAGATTAGGTAGAGCCAGAAGTGCAGGAGGATAAGCAGAGGGCTAGGATCTCTGGCAGGAACGCTTTTGGGAAGGGTCTGTGTGGAAGCATGTCTGCCTGAGAGGGGTTTGCACATTCAGCATCTGTTTCTTGGTCCCTGCTGACATTGCCACGTCTCATGGTGTATGCCAATGGCCTTTCCCTGCTGAGCTGCAGGATTGTCAGGTACTAGCTTTGAGCCACATCTCTAATTTGATCCCTGGATGGTCATCAGTAATTCCATTTCCACACTGAATGAACCACACTGATCTGGGGGACAGGTTATGGATTCTACAGAGGGTGGCACCTCAGTTAGGGTTAGGGAAGAGAGTCCAGTACAGCAGGATAGATATGGAGAACAGCCTCGTGTGCACCCAGAGCCCTGTCCACCAAGGACAGCAGTGACCTCAAAGAGATTGTGTAACAAAGTCACATGCAAACAACCCCAGGCACTGTTGTGGATGAACAACAAAATGAATATTCCACAGTCAGTCTGGCTAGAAGGACCACTGGCCTGAATGGGCTGAGACTTGGGAGGACTGAGCTCTGTCACTTTTGGGGCGGGGCAAGTACCCTTTTACACTGTGATTTCTGATTATAAGATAAAAATACTCTTCATACCTCAGAGATCATTGAGAAGCTATTGAGAAGCTGAACGAAAATAGAGGAAGACAGTGCTTTCAGGTAAGGGAAAAAAATGGCTTTAAAAAGTCTTTCAAAATAATACTAGTGTAAAACTAGGAAATGGCCCTTTTGGCATTGTAAAGCAGCTCTCATCCTTGGATCGTGCTGAGATGTACACAGATCTTCATGCTTTGACACACTCAACACCCGCCCCAACCGTCCTAGCCCAGCTCTATCTGCCTCCTGCTCCCTCTTTCCTTCCCCCACCCCAGACCTGGCCATCCCCCAGTCAGAGACAGTACCACCCTTGTATCCTGAAGGCCGGGCTTTCTGGTCTACCAAGGAAACACTGTCTCCTTCCTTTCCCATTTCTAAACTAGAAGGAAAAAATAACAACCCTGAATCAGACTCTGCTTTCATGCACTGCATCCCATAGGAGGAAAGTCAGAAGGTGGTGATATGCTCTGTTGGGGGCAAAACTTGTTTTTTTAGGAGCGGCAGCCGGGCATGATTCTTCCTCAAACACATGGTGTGTAGACTGAAATCAGGCAGCTCTGTGATAGTTTTGGCCCAGAATATAGGCATCAGCTTACTGAGCTCCAGCTCCAAAGAAAGGCGCCTTGTTGTCTAATGGGGAGGGTATCATCCACTGCGCAGCCTGAGGGGCAGAGGAGTATTTCCGCTAACTCATGCAAGTGAGACCTGGCAGAAGGAAGTCTGAACTGAAGCCATCGGCCCTGAAACCTGGTGGTTTGAAAAGGTGTTATATGACTTCCATCTCAAGTTAGTTAACCACCCTTAAAAATAAGTTCAGTACAATGCTCTGCTTCCAGTTAAATATTCTGTATCATGCTTTAAATTTTTTTTTTTGATGCCATCTTGAAAATTCCTGGAGTTAACTACCTTAAAGTGGTGGTTAGACTCCACTTAGACCAAGTGCCTTGGCTAGAACCTGGAGGCAAAGTCCACATCCTAGAATACAGTGTCTCTTAAATAAAACACTAGATTTCTTTATAGCCAGAGAAATGATCTTTCATTTAAACTGTGTATCTCTGAGTAAATTGCTACTTTTTCCCACCTGACAACTCTGTTTCCCCACATATCCCCCCTGTCCACTCAACCACCCACAGGTTGGCTTGTTCTCCTGACCCTACCCTGGCAGGTGTAATAGTGGGGCAATGCTAGAACAAATACCCAAGGGAATCTGCAAGTCTCTTGGATGGACGGAATTCCTGTAAATGATGGAGATTCTATTAGACTGCAGCTTCTTTAAGGTCCTTGAGGGCAAGTGGATGTTAGGTGTTCAGTAAATATTTGCTGAATTAATAATTGGGTTAAGTAGACACAGGTCACTTGAAAAATAATTTTCTTTATTTGGACTGGCATTTTTGATGAGTGTGCTTTCCATGCTAAGACCATGGAGAGCTCCCTGGATGGTAAGTAGAAGTATGGCAGAGAAGAAAGCAAGGAGCTGGCAACTGGCCATGGATCTAAAATTGTAAAAGGGAAGGCCAGAGGACCCGCTCTACATTTCCATGCATTCCTTTTCGTTGGGCTGTGTAAAAATTGATTGAATAATAAAGAGTATGTACAAGGCTGGAGGAGAAAAGCCAACTAGATATGTATCTGCCAGTAGTTTCTCAGTAGAATGCAAAATTGGTGGCATCTTAAAAGCCCTCACAGCTGGAGCTGTATTCGGTTGGATGCAAGGTATGAGGGCTGGGAATGCTCTGATCCAGTTACAGGAAACCATTATCATGTTCCCGGAAACACTATAGAGTTTCCTCCAAGTTTGTGTATAAATGGACTAGAAGATGTGTTTTCTGAGCTGCTTCTCTGGAATCTGCTTTCTCTGATGAGGAGACCAAGATACTTCAGTCCACTCCACGGTCAGAGTCTGTGCTTCCTGGCCAGGACAACGCATACCCTGGCTATGTATACTTTTAACAAATACACAGATGCACAAGCATTTGCCAAGTGTCTGCTAAGAACTGTGAACAAAAATGCAGTGATGTATCCCCTCAAGGAGCTTACAGTTGAGAAGGGGAGATGAGATTTGCAGTTTGGGGTAAGCGTGGCCCACAAAGAGGCCACACTCTAGGACTCATGGGCTTGTGGTGAGTCTGCCGCATCCCTCCCCTGGTGGTGGCACTGCAACTTGGTACAACCCTTTTGAAATACAACATGGGACTAACTGTGTGTGTTTCAGTCACTCCTGCATAACAAATTGCCCCCTAAACAATAATCTTCTAGTATCTCCCTCCGTGGATCAAGAATTCAGATAAGGCACGGTGGAGATGTCTTCTCTCTGCTTCACAATGTGTGGGGCGGCAAGGCTGAATCATCTTAGGGCTGCTCCTTCCTGTGTCTAGTGGTTGATGCTGGCTGTTGACTGGGGACCTAACTGGTAATGTGGGCAGAAGGCCCACATATGACCTCCCCGTGTGGCCCAGGCTTCCTTATAACATGGTGGCTGAATTCCAAGGACAAGTATCTTGAGAAAGAGGGGGAGGTGGAGACAGCATGTTACCTTTTATAACCTGAGCTTGAAAGTTCCATGTTTCTTCCACTGCATTCTGTTGATCAAGACACCCAAGAAAGAACTGATCATTTCAAAGGGAGAGAACCTAGACCCCCACCTCTCAATGGAGGGATGTCCTATTTCACAGCATGTGGGATGAGACATGTTGATTTGGCCATTTTTAAAAAATACAATCTGCCACAATGTGCAAAGCCCCCCAACAATATTATTATATAAAATATTAATACTCTGGCTAGGAAATAGTTATGTTTTGTTATGTGCATTTGTTCATTTATCCATCCATTCAATAAATACTGATGGAATTAATTTGCTCTAGGTGCTAGGAATACAGAGAAGGCTTAAGATACACTTTTTCTCTCATAGCTAAAAAACAACCCATCAAATGTTCAGTGATAAATGGTTTAATAAATTGTAGTACCTCAACTCTATGAAAGACATCCTTGAATGAGACACAGACTTATTTTGACCTCTTCAAAACTCCTACTTTGAAAAGACTATGTGGGAAGATAGGGAAAGTGTTGGGTAGAAATAAAAACAAATCGAAGTTGTATGTCTACTATGATTACAATTATGTAAAAATATGCATGCAGATCGCCAAAGACTAGAAAAAATATCTAAATGTAAACTCACTTGTTGAAACAGGAATACAGGTGATTGTTTTTCCATTTTCAACTCTTGTCAATATTGTATTCCTTTTACAATGAAAAAGTCCAGTAAAAAAAGTGATGCAGATAGGATTTCATAGGTCAAAGGCAGAGAAAGCTCTGCTGAGTGAGAAGCTGAAGAGAAACTTCACGGGAGAGGTGGCAATCGAATTTCAGTAAGAGAAGGAAGCCGCAGGAATCAAGACTTGAAGACTGGAGAGGAAGAGATGTCTTTGGAAAACTGCAAAGAACCCCAAGCCAAGGTGTATTTAGAAGAGCACAGGAAGATGAGACTGCAAGGAAAGGTGGACCTTAGTTACTGGACTAAGGATTGTAGACTTTATTTGTACAGACTCTGAAGCTTTTTGAGCAGAGAAAGTCAAAGTGCTTAAGGAAGATGACTGACCACAGTCCTGAAGATGGACAGAAGCTGAAGCAGCTGCAGGCAGGAAGATTGTGTGAGGAGGCTGCTTCCATAATCCACGGCTTGGACTTCAGAGGTGGCAGAAAAGATTGATGAGCATTTATAGAAGAAAAATGTCACAGCTTGGTGACTTGCTGCACACAACTCCAGGATTTCAGTTTATGTCATTATGAAGGTATGAAGATACAAAGATAGTGGCACTAATAACAGAAACAGAGGAAGGGGAACTGGTTTGGTGCAGAAGAGAAATTTTAAACACATTGAGTTTGAGCTGCTACTGGGACATCCAGACGGAGATAGCAGCAGATAGTTGGAATTATACAAGTCTGAATCTTAAGAGATCCCCACTTTCAGCAAAACAACTTGAATGCATCCCTCTTCCTGGAATGCTCTTCCCTCAGCTAATCTGTAACAGCTCCTTCCTGTCTTCATTAAGCTCTCTGCTCCGATATCAGCTCCTCAGACCCTTTCATGCCATCCTTAAAATGGCACCCCTGTCACTCATCATCCCCCCATACCCTGCTCAGTTCTTCTTCATTGCATGTATCTGAGATTTTCCTTAACATCTGACCTCCTCAATTGCATTCCCTGTAGAGATGGAACTCTAGTCCCATCTTACTGCTTGAAAAACTAAACATTAAAAGGCACATTATGTGCCAGTTCACTCTTAAATAAATTTCTATTGTGAAATGATAACAACTAACAGCATGTTTTTCTGAGTCCTTTAGATCCTAGTCTAAAGGTTTAAAACTTCTGCTATGTTATCAATCAAAAATAAAACTCAGAAACCTGCACCCCAATGTTCATAGCAGCACTATTTACAATAGCCAAAACATGAAAACAGCCTAAATGTCCATCAACAGGTGACTGGATAAAGAAGATGTGGTATATTTATACAATGGAATACTACTCAGCCATAAAAACCAACAACATAATGCCATTTGCAGCAACATGGATGCTCCTGGAGAATGTCATTCTAAGTGAAGTAAGCCAGAAAGAGAAAGAAAAATACCATATGAGATCGCTCATATGTGGAATCTAAAAAACAAAAACAAAAACAAACAAAAACAAAGCATAAATACAGGACAGAAATAGACTCACAGACAGAGAATACAGACTTGTGGTTACCAGGGGCGTGGAGGGTGGGAAGGGATAGACTGGGATTTCAAAATTGTAGAATAGATAAACAAGATTACACTGTATAGCACAGGGAAATATACACAAAATGTTATGATAACTCAGAGAAAAAAATGTGCCAATGAGTGTGTATATGTCCATGAATGACCAAAAAATTGTGCTGAACACTGGAATTTGACACAACATTGTAAAATGATTATAAATCAATAAAAAAATGTTAAAAAAGAATACAACTCAGAAGAAAGGGAATACACCAACCGGGTGGTGGCACTTCTAGGTACATCCCATTGGCCAACACTTAATCACATGGATGCACCTAGCTGCAAAGGTATCAGGGAAAAGTTTTTTGGCCATGGCCAGCTAATCCTAGTACTATGGAAGAAGCATAGGATATTAGACAACAGTAGACTCTTACTTGAGGGAATGTCTGAATCAGCCCGCAGAGCCTTGGCTGCATTAGGCTCCAGGGACAGTAACTACTGTGAATATAGGACTCCTAGTCCCCTTGAACAGTTTAACTCTCACCAAGCACTTCCTTAATGGGCTCACCCTCCCCCACTTCCCCAGGCACTGAAAATGAGGAAATGTTCGTTTCTGTATTCTAGATGACAAAATCCTATTGCAGGCACATCCATGCTGCTTTTCCTTGGCCAACGTTTAAAGTATATTTGTTGGACCCAGTGCAAAATGAAAATGTGGGGCCCTTGTTCAGAAATTATCAAGACTTTAAAGATAGCTGTGGCAGAGCATTAAACCCAGCACAGGGCCCTTCTCTGTTGGCTTCTGTATAACTGCCCAGCTCACAGGCCTGTGAAGACAATTCTGTATTTAGTCTTAAAACAAAAACAAAAAAAAGGAGCTGTTATATATTCTGAAACTCACATGCAAGTAATGTTGGCTTTTCAGCCTGCTTCAGATTTTAGGTCAGATTTTTTTTTTCCTCATCATGACAAAACACTTAGAAGTGGTCTTGGGTATCAAACAGTTGGGTTGTCCTATTTTACAGAAGCCCAGAGAGGGCCTGTGAGTGCACAGGGTCCAGCTTGGTGCTGGTACCAGAGCCTGCTCCAGAAGTCTAGTCTCCAAACTCTGCTCCTTGGGAGCCCTGGCTGCACTGCAGGAGGGGGTCATTTTCCCTATCAGGCTGGCCTGTGGTGTCATGTCACAGTCATCCTCCACAGTCTCGGGACCTTCCCATTGCCTACTTGGCTAGACTCTTCTTCCAGCCTCTGGTCAAAGCAGAGACAAAATTGAGAGTCTCCCTGTTCTTGGCTCCCTTTAGGGGAGGTGCAGGCTGGTCATGGAAAGGCTGAATGGTGGCCTGAGAAGGAAGAGCTTGGCCATTGTGCTCTGATGCTCCCTCCTCAGACGCCTCCAGTCTGGGGGTCTGTGCCTCTGGCGTGGAGGTGGGCAGAGAGGTTAGGGAGGGCTGCTGGACACAGCCTGCCTGCCAGGTGCGGAGAGCTCACCCTGACGGACACTGGATGGGGCGGGGCTGGGGGAGGGGGTACGGCGCGCAGACAGTCGTCCCGGCGGAGGCTGGAGCAGGAGGCAGCGGGCGGGGGAGGGCGGTGTGGGGGTTACACAGAGCAGGGGCAGCGGCAAGGACAGATGCTTGTGTCACGGAGAGCACGCGGGCGAGGCGTCAGATGGGCACGCTTTTCTCCAAGGGAAGGGAGGCTGGGCGAGACGCGACGCGAGGCGGAGGAGAGGGGAGTGATTAGCAGGCAGGGAGTGAGTCACGCCCCCAGTCCCCGGGGCAGCGCGCGGGCTGCGGGCTCTCTCGGGTGCAGACTTGGTGCCAGGCGGCGCAGCTGGTGCCGGGAAAGGTGCCAGGCTTCCCGCGCGGGCCTCAGGAGGTGGGGCCAGGAGCCTGGGGTGTGATGGCCACCTGCTCCTGGCTGGAATCCAGAGTGCGCTGGTATCTGTTTCTGGGCCTCGCCTGCCTCAGATACCTGTCGAGCGGGCCTGAAGTCCCCATCACCCCGCACCCTCCAGCTCTCAGTCCCTCGCCCCCTCCCCCAGCACTCGGGGTTTGTAAAGAACCGGGAGGGTAGCAGAAGCACTCCCAGTCTCCCTCCCAGCACTTCCCTGGCCCGGAGGACAGAACCCGGGCCCTGCGGGGACAGAAGTCCAGGCCGTGCCCCTCACTCCGGAGGAGGAAAGGGCGCCCAGGCCTAACGCACCCTGAGGCCCCGGCGGTCACGGCCACGCCACCAAGGGCTGTCCCTGCTCTCCACGACTCCTAGGCTGGTGACCACTAGTTTTCTGGTGCCCTGGGGAGTTGCGGGCAAAAGAAACCCAACTGTTTTCGTCCCCTAACGTAGGCTGGAGAGCCTTGAGCTCCTTCCCCAGCCGCCAGGCCCCTCATCCCGCAGGCTCCTGGGTCCCCACAGCCCTGGAAGACGCACACCGTGCTGCCCTGTTTCTAGAAGGCCCTTTACAGAGCCGACGGCCCCTCCCTCCCCCTCCCCCTCTTGGAACTTTGGTCGGTACGTCTTCACTGAGCTCTGCTTCTCAGTGAAGCATCCCAGCTGAAAGAGGTGGGCGAGGGCCCTGGCCGGGGGTGGGAGGGAGCCTGCGACCTCACACTCAGCTTGGGCCCCGGGGGAACTTCTCTTCCTGAATTCTGCCCTTCACGTGGGCTGTCGCTGCCCCGCCTGAACTCAGGCGGGGAGGAAGGTCAACTGTGGCCTCTCCTCCCTCCCGGGCCCTGGAGTTAGTTATTCAAGCACCAGCTCCTCCCTGGATCCAGGAGGTTACTCGGGGGCCACACACCAGATGTTAGACTTTCCACGGCTGTGCCAATGGCTCCCGAGGACGAGGGAGTTTTTCACACTCTGTGGCGGTCACTTCCGCTTGCCCCTCTCCTGCCAGAAGCTTCTCTGCCCTAGCTGGGGAGGGGGACAGGGGGCGCGGGCAGGCGTCCGGGAGGCTGAGAAGGTCGTGGTTCTCCTCTCCAGCCCTGGACTGGGAAGGGCCAGGCTTGCCCCGGTCTCTGTCCCCCGCCCGACCCTGCACAGGACCTTCGCTGTCCTTTCCTTCCTTCCACGTCACCCAGCGGAGGTATGAACACTTCAGGTGCGCAGGGCCTCGCTGCTTTCACCTTCTGATCACTTTCCTTCCCCGTCTCCATTTTCTCTGGCTGCAAAACGAGATCAATACGTCTGGGCGCTGAGGTAAGAGCCTCTCTCGCGGCAGAGCGGGGGAAGGAACAATAGCGGGGGCCTCCACCTTCCCGCGCAGCCGGGCAGCGTCAGGCGATGACGCGCTTGGTCTCTAATGGCAAAAGCGAGCAGAATGAGCGTCGTCCTGACGCCTCTCTGCTTGCTCGCCGCTTCGCCTGCTCCTGCGTCACCGCGTGGGTGGCCAGCTCACCCCACCTTGCGTCACAGATTATAGGCCCGGAACAGGGGTGAATGGCCCCTGGTGTACTTACCGGGTGTGCGTGCGCGCTAGCTCTCGTGTTTGAAGAAGCGAATGAGTAGGTGGGGGGTTTGTGTGTGGTGTGTGTAGTGTGGGGTGTATGTAGTGTGGGGTGTGTGTGTGGTGTGTGGTTTGTCTGTGTGGTGTGGTGTGTGTGTGTGTGTGTTGTGCGGTGATGTGTATTGTGTGTGGCGGGGATTGGGGGGCAGCACTAGGGGTGGAGGGCGCCGCCTGTGGAGGTGTCTTGCACAGTGGACAGCCCCCTCCTGAACGTTCCCTTCCTGAGGCTGTTACAGGGAAGGGCCTGGTTTGAGTTAGTAAAAAAGTGATTCTCAAAGTGTGATTCGCAGCAGATGCTACGGCAGAACCTCGGTGACCTTATTAAAATGCAGATTTGGGTCCACCCCAATTTACTGAAGCAGATCCTCTAGGATTGACGCCTCATAATCTGCGTTTTTGAGCAAGTCTTCAAATAATTCTTGAGGTCACTCATCCCACCAGGTGAGCCTGCAGAACACCTTGCTTGTTAGGGCGCTGGAGGGTGCGGCCCAGCCTTAGTTTGGTAGCAAACGTCCCCGTGGGTTGTCCTCGTTCTGTGCACATGAGAGTTCTTCACTTTTTGCTGTCACCTCTGACTAGCCCCTGGACTTCATCTTTTGAAATCTTCTGGTTTGATAAATAAGCACTGCTGTTGGGTTGGTTTTGTTTTCAGGCCCTTTAGTGGGTAGATTTGTGTTTGTTGACAATTTTAGAATATCCTTGGGAGCAGACACGTTCCTGTCTCTTTTTTTTCCTTTTTGCTCCCCGGGGTCTAACGTGGGGTTCTGTACACAGCTGATGCTAAACTGTTTGTGAAATAAAATGGTGACGACTTACAGAGGGCTGGAGAGACTCTAAGAGGCCGGTGGGAGTTACTGGAGTTGTGGCCCTTCTCTGCGAAGCCCTCTTCACTGCGGCTGCCTCCTTAGCATCCACACCTGGCCTGGCCCACCCTCCTTCTCCCCCTTCATTAGATGAACATGGGGCTGAGGCAGCTCCCCGCTGACCCAGAGCCGATGTGGGTGCCGCTGGGGCAGTGCAGCAAGTGGCCATCCACTGTCCAGCACCTGGTCAGTTGAGACCTGGGTTGGGTGGGCATGGGCCCTTCCAGCCCATCAGGACTGGGAGCACCCCACCGCTGTGGGCTGCTTGAAGCTCTTCTACAGGGAGCAGAACCTGAAGCTGCACCCCGCCAGTAGGCCCCAGGTCTGGGGGAGGGTGCAGCACATCCTCAGTGACCCCCTCCATGCTTAAATGCCCATCAGCCCCCAGGTAGAGCAGGAGCAGGTAGGGGCTTTCAGAGCCAAATGTCTTGACAGGCCTCTCAGTTTCCCACTCACCAAGCTGACTCCAGTTTTAACTGAAGCCTATGAAGTGCAAAGTCCTACAGAAACCATCATGAGAGCTTTCTGGAAAATAGAGACTGACAACACTTCCTGCAGGGAAGCGGATGAAAGTAACTCACCCCTCACCAAGCCCTCTGGGTATCGAGCCCCAGGGCACCCAGCGGATGGCTTCTCCATCTCTGTCCTATCCCAGCCCTCTCCCAGTCCTGATCTCATTAAAAGGAGACTAAAAGTGCTATATTACTTGGTTTCCATCTGGCCTCTTGAGATTTAAGGACTTTAATCAGTAGAACGTTAAAAAATAAAATAACTCTACAATAACAAGAAAGCGGCCAGCTGGCCCTTCCAGTGACCTTGCCAAAGTGCGTGGGAAATGGATCACACCATCTGGGCTTGACTTCCCTTCCGGGGAAGAGTGAGTGATTGCAACACTTTAGGATCCAAGTTTAGCCAAATTAAGAAAAGCTGTGCCCCAAACAGCTAATATCTAAAATATCATCTGCTTCCTCTATCACACTGCCCCCACCCCAGACCAGCCCTCCTCTGTGCCCTACTCCAGGTCCAAAATTACAACATGGCATCTTCGGGAAAAGTGGACGGCACCACAGAGGGCTCCCAGGGAGGAAATGTGGAAAAGTCTTTACAAGCAGGAAATAAATGACACTGGTTGAAAAGAAAAGGGGTGGAATTCTTCCCTCAAGTGCAAGTCTAGGCTTTCCCAGTCCCGAGGCCATCCTGCTCTCATTGCGGGCAGGAGGGGATGACTTATACCTAAATCTGTGAAGGAAAGACAGTGCAGGTAATCTGCCCAGCGCTGACAGTTGAGGAGGGAGGAGCAAGGCACGTTGGTGGTTCACGCTGACCTTCCCTTTTTCGAGGAGCCACTGAGAGGACACCAGAGTTTCTAGACCTGGAGGCAGCCCCCAAATTCCCACATCCCCTCCTCTGGTGATGGCTGACTAGCCTGGCTCCACTTGGTGTGTGCCAGGAAAAAGAGGCTAAAGGAGCAGGAAGACCTACAGGAAGCAGGACTGAAGCTGGAGCAGAGGCTTGGGCTGTGCTCTCTGAAGTGCCACCATGAGGAAGGGGCTGGGCTCTTCTTCCCCAAAAGGGATTTCGGGGAAGAGGTAGTTTGAGGTAAATCTCCCCATTGGAAGGACACACTTGCAACCTTGAGCCACTTGGCCGGCTCCCCCTCTCACCTCGCTGCCTCTCAGACTCCTTTTCCACGGCCTGTGGAAGCCTGTAGAAGCTTCTTCCACAGTCATGGAAGCTTCACCCTCTTTGACTGGTTGGGCCCCAGAGGCCACTGGAGCCCTTTCTGAAGGAACTGGCCTGACCGTCAGTCATCCTCCCACGGGGCACTCTGGGCTGCAAAGGTTGGGGTGGCCAGACTGAGTGGGAAGACGTAGCGGTGAGGTCAGCAAGGGCTCGAGGTGGGACTAGAGCTGGTGAGTGGCACCTGGGTGGGTGGTGGGGCTCCTGAGGCTGGGACCAGAGCTCCTCCCTGGCTAAGTGTGGCATCCATCCCCCAGGAAGTATCTAAGCAGACATCTACCAACATTCTAGCACTTTCCAGGTCACTCTGTTTTTCTTCTTGTGCTTGATCCTCACAGCCCTTCAGGGGCAGATTTTCTCATTTTAGAGAGGTGGAAAGCAAGGCCCAAAAGATCACACTCTAAGTAGAATCACTGAGACTCAAAGCCACGTATTGTTTAAAGCTAGTGTAACTGAACCACCCCGGCCTGGCCAGCTGGGTCCTGGTGCACACAAGTCATCAGAGCCCACTTGTCCACAGGCTTGTTCACTTCAGGGCAGACTCTCCCCAGGCAGAGGTCATACAGCTCTGCTGCTCCAGGCTCAGAGCCCATGGGGTCACCAACCCTAGCAGAGAGAAGCTGAGTCCGTTTTTAAATTCTTTAGGAGAAAGTATAGAGAATGCCCTTGCACTTACTATCCAGATCTATCTTTAATTCCAGTCATATCTTTAATTCTGCCCTGAGCTGATGTTTAAAAAAAATGTTTCCTTAAACAGAAAAATAAATAGAAATGGATAAATGGTATCTATCCAGACAATGGCGTATTATTCAGCACTTAAAAGAAATGAGCCATCAAACCACGAAAAGATGTGGAGAAAACTTAAGTGTATACTACAAAGTAAAAGAAGCCAATCTGAAAAGGCTACATACTGATGATCCCAACTATATGACACTCTGAGAAAGGCAAAACCATGGAGACAGTAAAAAGATCAGTGGTTGCCAGGTGATGAGGGGAGGAGCGATGAATAGGCAAAGCACAGAGGATTTTTAGGGCAGTGAAACTACTCTATATGAGACCATGATGGTGGATACATGTCATTATACATTTGTCAAAACCCACAGAATGTACAACATCAAGAGTGAACACTAATGAAAACTGTGGACTCTGCATGCTTATGATGTGTCAATGTGGGCTCATCCATCGTAACAAATGTACCCCTCTGCTGGGGGATGCTGACAGCTGGGGAGGCTGTGCCTGTGTGGGGGCAGGGAGCCTATGGAAAATCTCTGGACCTTCCTCTCAATTTTGCTGTGAACCTTAAACTGTTCTAAAAAAAGAGAATCTTGGAAAAAAACAAAAACTACAGGAACATTAAGAACAATGACAAGTCAATGACACACACGTCTCCAGTGTCCCACTGAAGTAGTTTCACAGGTCAGTCACAACAAAGTACCACAAACTGAGTGGCTTAAACAATAGAACTTTATTGTCACACAGCTCTGGAGCTTAGAAGTTCAGGGTCAAGGTGTTGACAGGGTTCCATGCCTCTCTTCTATCTCTGGCAGTCTTTGGTGTTCCTTAGCTTATAGATGCATTGCCTCGATTTCTGCCTTCATGTTCACATGCCTGTGTGTGTGTGTGTGTGTGTGTGTGTGTGTTTTCAAAGTTCCCCCTTAAATAAGCACACCAGTCATATTGGATTAAGACCCATCCTAATTACCTCATTTTAATTTACTTCTGTAAAGACCCTATCTCTGAATAAGGTCACATTCTGAGGTACTAGGGGTTAAGACTGCAGCATATCTTTTTTAGGGGACATAATGCCCACTGAAGACACAGCCTTGCCTCAACCTGTGGCAGCTGATTGAGTGGTGTTGCTACAAAACCATTCAGTGGTGTTTATAAGTAGCCCTGGCCTAGTTGGTTAAAAAAAATTTTTTTTATTGAAGTATAGTTGATTTACAATGTTGTATTTGTTGCAGGTATAAAGCAAAGTGATTCAGTTATATATATGTGTGTGTGTGTGTATATACACTTTTTAGATGGTTTTCCATTATAGGTTATTGTAATAAATTGAAAATACTTCCCTGTGCTATACAGTAGGTCCTTGTTGTTGATCTATTTTATATATAGTAGTGTGTATCTATTAATCCTAAACTCTTATGTTATCCCTCCCCCCACCTTTCCCTTTGGTAACTATGGTTCATTTTCTACCTCTGTGAGTCTATTTCTGGTTTGTATATAAATTCATTTGTATCATTTTTTTTAGATTCCATATATGTGATATCATATGATAATTGTCTTTGTTTACTTACTTCACTTAATATGATAATCTCTAGGTCTATCTATATTGCTGCAAATAGTTTTATTTCATTGTTTACGGCTGTGCAATACTCCATTGTTGTCTTTATTTATTCTTTATCCATTCATCTATCAATGGACATTTAGGTTGCTCTGATGTCTTGGCTATTGTAAATAGTGCTGCTGTGAACATCAGGGTGCATATATATTTGGGCATCAGATATATACCCAGGAGTGGGATTGCTGGGTCATAGGGTAACTCTATTTTTAGTATTTTTAAGGAACCTCCATACTGTTCATAATGGCTGCACCAATTTACATTCCCACCAAAAGTGTAGGAGGGTTTCTTTTTCTCTACATCCTCTCCAGCATTTATTATTTGTAGACTTTTAAATGATGGCCATGCTGATTAGTATGAGGTGATATTTCACTATAGTTTTGATTTGCATTTCTCTAATAATTAGCAATATTGAGCATCTTTTCATGTTCCTGTTTGGCCGAATTGATTTTATTCCATCTTGGAGTCTCAGGTAATTTCACAAGCAGGCAGCAACTCACACCTGCCTCTCCCATCAGAGCAGCTTGTCAACACACAGCATGGTTAGATACATTTTCCAGGTGTCATGGGACAATTCAACATGCTGCAGGTCAACCTGCACTCGGCGGGTACAGACACACCTCCACGAGTCACAGCCAAAGGGTCTCAGGGAGACCTGGGCACTCCCAGAGCTCTTCACTTTCTTATTTTGTCTCTATGCCACAGAACCCATGATACATTCCACCAATGAGAATTTTCTCGAGATCTATTGTCCAAAACATACTCACTGTCTGACACAGCCATTTTTATATCTTTTAGACTCCCTTTTCTCAATGCAGACTCCAAGAAAGCTAATTAATTATTTTAGACACCACTATTAAATTGACACAGTGATTAATCTGATAATCCTTTTTATGAAATTACCTCTGAAACGCTAACTTCTCATCTTCTGAAACTCACTGTGTAAATTACTCTGAAGATTACATTGTACCAGCTTTTGGCTCTGTAAATCTTAATGGCAGTTTTTTTGCCAAAAGCAATAAAAGCTGTCCTGAATTTATCAGGTCAATCAGGAAAGAGGCAGGCAGGCAGGAAATTGAAGGTGACTCACACTGCAAGTGGGGGTTTTGACTGACGGATTGTTAGAAGCTGCTGTTGCTTGCTGGTTAGCAACAGGGGACTCTGCGTCAGTGAGTGGTAGAGTGGTAGCCTCATGAAGCAGAGGGACATGCAGAGCCCCGGTTGCAGGTGTCAAGGCTGTCTGAGAGAAGAACTAGTGTGGTCCTAAGAGGTAGTCCCTCCCTCCACCCCTTCCACTGCCATTCCCACATCTCTTCCCAAAGCACCGACTGGGTCTCTTGATGGTGGAGACCTCCCAATGTGTCCCATTTGGGCTCAAAGCCCACAGAGAGCTGCCTCATGGCTGCTTACCCTGAGCAATCCCCAGAAGTCCTCCACATGGGGTAGGGGCAGGGAGCACACCTTGGCTATTGCCCTCCACCCTGCTTTACTACACCCAGTGGGCAGGCTCCTGGACTCCAGTCTCCAGTCATGCTATCAACACTGTTCCACAGAAGGAATTTTAAAGCCTGCTGGGGCTACCTGGCTTGGTGGAAATGGCAGCATCTATCTTCCTTCTTTTTTTTAAAGCTAGTTTTCTTTCCTTTTCTTTTCAAGAGTAAGTCCTGTGCATCCCATGCATGCCTTATCAGGATAGTGTTAGGTCATTTTGCCAGCCTCTTCTCAGGCTGCATGCAGGACACGTCTCACTGGTTTTAAACAGATGAAAGACAAAACCTATTGAACCTGTGGCCTCACTTATCCATCTGTCTATTCATCCATCCATCAACTCATCTATCTGCCCATCCACTCCTCCATCCATCCATCCACTTAGCAGCCACGCTCTGTTCTAGGCTCCAGGGGAAAGCAGAACAAGAACATGACAGAGACAATTCCTGCCCCCATGGCACTTCCATTCTAATAGAGAAGTCGGACAATACATAAAAGAAATACTGAGTGAGACAGTGTTCTGTGCTTTGAGAAGAGGATAGGGACTACTAGTGGGCGTGGCAGTATACAATCTTAAACAGAGAGTCAGGGAAGGCTGAGTTACCTCACTCACCTCACCCTGGCTCATTGAGAAGACGATATTTGAATAAAGAATTGAAGGAGGTGAGAGACTGGGTCATGTGGATACTGGAGGAAGAGACTTTCAGGCAGAGGAAGGAGTCAGCGGCAAGGCCCCGACATGGGAGCCTGCCTGACTGGTCAGGAACAGCAAGAAGGTGGAAGAGAGTGGCAGGAATTAAGGTCAGAGAAGTCTGGAATCCATAGGCCATGAAAAGAGCTGAGTAAACTTGACACTTCTGGGGGGTTTGCAATGGAAGAGAGCATCTCTGTGCCTTGTTCCTGTGCTCCTCTGGTATTCCGTCCCATGCCTGTTCTGTCCTGAAAGCATCTGTCCCCAGGCGGACCACAGCATCTGAGGGCCCAGGCTAAGTGAAGCATATGGGCCAGAGAGCATGTGAGTGAGGTTTCCTGGGCTCTGAAGCCCCACAGCCAGGGTTCCCTACACGGCCTGGGAAAACTGAGATTAGAGGCCACCTCCCTCCAGCGTCCCTCACAGCATCACTGAAACTGCTTCTCTGAGCAGGTTCCTTCTGCTTTGCTGGGGCAGGAAGCTTACCACCTACAACCTCTCTCTGACCTGGGTTTTCTCCCATCCCTGCGTACACAGATGAGAGAGAAACAAGAAAGGCCCCTCCCAGGAGCTTCTGGGCAGATTCCTCTGGTGAAATGTTTCTGATGAATCTAACATGAAGCCTTGAAACCAGAAGAGGTTAACGATGCTCTCATGTTGCTCCTGAGAGAAGACCCCAGTGTAAGGGAGGGCTCCAGTCAGCAGCTGGAGACTAACATGGTGTAAAACAGTCCTTGTCCTCTGGAAGAGTGAGGGGGCACCCCTGTGTGACCCCACACCCACAATCCTGTGTGGAAGGTAGTCCTTCTTCACACTTACCCCTTCAGCCAAAGGATGACTTTTCCACAGTCACGATGCCACACTGAGGTGCCAGCTTTCCAGGGGTTTAAAGGAGGAGCAGGAAGAGCCCAGGAGACCTCTGAGGAGGGCACAGAAGGGGCAGTGGTGTCCTGTCTTTGGCCCTGCAGCCCTGGATCTATCTCTGCAAATGCCCCTCAGCTGAGTTGCTCCACAGAAGGATTTTCCAGAAAGGGACATCCAGGTGTGAGTTTGGAGAGGCTCTGAGACCTCTGGCATCTTTGTTTTCTGCTCTCTGGGTGTGAGGATTGAATGACAGGTCAATAGTTGTCACAGTAGTACTTTGGTATGTCCCCATGCCTTTGGCTCGTTTGTCACTCCACTGAGGGTGCCCGACTCCTCATCTCCCATCCTCCCCTCCTCCAGGCTCACATCAGGTTCCTGAACAACACCCCACCGTGTGCTGGTGAAGCGGCCTTCCTCCCTGTTGCTTTTCTAGTGAGCCTTTTCTTTCCCCCTGAAGTCTCACTCAAACACCCGAGAGCGCCATATCGACTGCCCTCTGGGTTGCCATGGAAACAGAGCATTCTTCCCTCCTCCCTCCTCTGTTTGCCGTGGTCAGGGACTGCGGCAAAAACCAGCCTGTCACTGAAGGAGAGGTGGGCGGAGGGATTGGGGAGTAGGGAAAGCCAGTCGCTCTAAACCAGATCATTCCGGTTCAGGCTGGTGCGCCCCCCCCCCCCCGCCCCTTCCAATCTTGAGACCCGCTCCAGTAGGCATGTGAGCTGCAGAGGGAGGCTCTGGGCCCTCTTGGGCGGCATTAGTGGAGAGGGTCTGGGGCTCCTCTGGCCCGCCTCCCCCACCTCTTCCCTGCTGGTGCTGGGTGTTAGCAAGGCCTTTGTGATGCTGGCTCAGGTTTGCTGGGCCTCTGCCCACAGTCGTGCAGTTGTTCACTGCACAAGGGCGCCCTGCTGGGGGTGGGGAGGGGTGAGAGCTGAAATCCAGCCCTGATCCGTGCCCGGGCCCAAAGCATCCTCACCCTGCCTGGACCACTGCCATGCCCTCCTAACAGAGGGTCCCGCTTCCTCTTGCACCCTCCCTGCAGCAGCCAGAAGCATCCTTTTGTGTCCTCTCTGACTTAAAGCTTCCCACTGCTCTTAATTAAAGCCACACTCTGTCCAGCTCTTCATGATCTGCCCGGTCTGACTCTCTTTTCTCGCCACCCACACCATTTCCTCTGGGTTCCCCCTGCTCCTGTCTTCTGGAAGACTCTGGAGCTGGGTTTTTGTCCCGAAACGAGCTGGTCCCAGATATAACATTCTCCCTCATGCACTTTCTAGCTTCTGCACCCCCAACCCCAGATGGAAGCTCCCGGAAGGAAGGCAGGGCCGGCAGGAAGGCAGGGCCGTATTGCCTGCTGCAGCCCCATCACCGGTTGAACGGCTTCCCACGCACGGAACAGATGCTCAGTAACTGGCCCAGAGCGGGGAGCGCGGGTGCTCTCACCCCCATCTTCTTCCTCCGACCGTGGCTGGTTAGAAGTTGACCCTCCCGGCGGAGTTTTGCCGGCTCCATACCCGCTCGGGGGAGGCAGAGGAGCCACCGGGATGGCCCTTCGCGACACCTGAGTGCAGCCGCGGGCCATCTTGCTGCGCCGAGCCGCGTGTGCAGCCGGCGTCCCGCCCCGGCCCAACCGGGCAAAAGGGCGTCTCACTCCCGCATTGGAGGCCGCGCATCAGGGATCTGGCGTCTCTGCGGCTGGAGCCCCAGTGCACCTCAATGTACTCCCAGCAAGGCCCTCTCCCATAACCCAGGGCTTCACAGCCCTGAATCGCCCACCCCCGGGGAGGCCGGGGAGGCCGAGGTCGGGTGTGTGGTTCTCCAGACGCCTTTTGAAAGACTTTTTGTTAACCACCCGCCGCTTGCAGCCAGGCTCGGCCCGGATGATAGTTCTGTAAGCAGGGTCCCCTTTTTCTGGGCTTTGCGGGTCTGGATAACTCTCTTAGCAAATCACATAACTTAGCTTGTCTCAGCCTAGCAATTGTAAAATGGGATAAGACCTCCAGGCTTACATTCCAACACCGGTTGGCTGAGGAGAAAATGAACCACAAAAATGCTTGTCTGACACTGCAGGGAGGCTAAGGCTGGGCTCAGCAGTTGCCAGTGGGGTAAAAGCAGGGCTGGAGTTCCAGTACCGGACGCCCTAGTGCACCCCTCGGGTATTGCCACTCTGAACACTTAGCAGTTCATCAGTGTTAGGAATCACATCTCTGTGGGTGGAGAGGCTGGCATCTTACTTTCAGGGGAGTCTGGACAGTACAGGGGGAGCAGGGGGCAGATTGTGACATCCTGAACCATGATCTGATCTTGGCTCTTTCAGATCACACTGTTTCTCCAGGGTGAGGCATAAGTAGTGAATAAGACACCCCCCCCCCCCCCCCGCCTGGATCTATTTCTTTGTTGTTGGCAGAGCAAGTAGGTTTGCTCCCTTGTAGTGCAGTGGCGTAGATTTTGAAAACATCCATGACAGTCACAGTGAGAGCCTTCTTGGCTCCAAGAGCCAGACAGCTTTAGGTGGGAAAGTTCCAGAAGGATGAACTGACCAGTATGTCCCCTCTAAGGTGACACAGACTGAATGACAGCTGCTTTCTCTTCAGAGTTGCCATTTGCAAAACTGCTCCTGGGCTGGTGTGAGGTTCTGAAATAGTAAGTAGTCAGAGCCCACCCCTCTCCCCTCATCACCCTGGTATCCACAGGGCTGGTTACTGCCCTTCCTGACTGAGTGGGCCTTTGCACCTTCCTTCCTCTGTGAGATGCTGAGGCCTTTCTGTTGAGCTACTGCTGGAGAGGAGCGTTGGCACACTTTTGCATTTGAGAATCTCAGCAGTGTCTCACTTTTGCACTTGTGACTTAGAGGCCAGACCCTGAGGCCTGAGTAGAACGGGCAGATTTGCCTGCTCTGATCTGTATTGTCACTCAGAAACCTACCTCCTCTCACCTAGCTGTGCGGTGTATGAGAAGAAGAGCCCCTGCCCTAGAATAATGTTCCTGCTTGATGTTATGAATGGACAGGATGGTATGGAATAATAGGCCCTAGGCAACAGAATAAAACCACACTTAAACCTTGAGCAACTGTGTGTTTTTAAAAAATTCCCTTCCTCCCTTGTATTTTTTCCTTCTACCAGCTTCCAAGATTGGCTTTAAAATCCAAGATCTCCAAATACCAGTCAGGCTATATCTAACCCAGTGAAGAACGTAAAAATACTAATAATCCAGCCCCACCCTTTGAATCACCCAATCATTTTTTTGCCTAATTTGGTCAAAAGGGACCCAGATTTATAGTACCCTGAAGAAGAAGTAAATTGAAACAGCTGTGAAGGGTTCTGCTTTATAAAGGGAAAAAAAGGAAAAAACAAAGAAAAACCAAGAACACGAACACACACACACACACACACACACACACACACACACACACACACACACACACACAGCAGTCCTCCTGCAGCCCTTCTCACCTCCCAACCTGCCTTACAACAGTTAGCTTTTCTGGCTGTTTCTTTGGATACCTTTACATCGCTAATTAACATGCTTTCCTGGTTTTTGCTTCAATTTGAGCATTCTTTTTTTTCCTTAAGTGAAAGAAAGTTTACTTAGAGAGATACACACGTCACAGAGAGTGGGGTGTGTCTCACTCAGAAAGGAAAACAGCTGAGGAGATACACACTCCATAGGCAGAATGTGGGTCATCTCAGAAAGGGGAGAGGGAGAGAGACCAAGAGGTGTGGGGTGTCTAGTTTTAAGTAAAAGCAGATTCACACTCCATAGACAGAGTGCGGGCGTCTGAGTGAAGGCAAGAGAGAGAGTGCGCGGCCACGAGGTGCGGAGTTGTTAGGTTTTATGGGCTTGGAATTTCATATGCTAACGAGTAGGAGGATTATTCCAACTACTCTGGGGAAGGGGCCAGGATTTCCAGGAAACTACCTGCCAAACATCGTTCTGAGCACTTTACACATATCTGCTCACTTAAGTCACGTGATAATGTCAAGAGACAGGTTACTATTAGCCCCATTTTAGGGAAGAGAAAATTAATAACCTCTGTTATTACTAGTGGTTTTCCAAACGGGAGAGGAGATAAATGTGGTTGGTCAGTATGCCGTCTTTACACTGAGTTCTAACAGGGCAGGTTTCGAGAGGTGTTCATCCTGGCCTTTGCTGTAGTTCCCTGCTGGGCAATTGTGTGACGGTGACAGGTAAGGTAGCAAGGTCTCCTGGGCATCTTGGCCAGCGCTAAGCAGCTAGCTCAGGTGTGGGGACAGGGATTCCAAATGTCGTAAAACCGCTAAATTGGAATCAACTAAGGAGTTTGTTAAATTAACTCACCTACAAAAGTTCAATCCCAGTGCTGCTGTTCACATGTGATGCTCACCATTGTGCTCCAGGCCTTTGGTCATAATGACAGAATGTTAGACCCAAAAGGGACCTTGGAGATTATCTAGGCAACCTCCTTATATGACAGATGAGCAGACCAAGGCCCAAAGAAAAGAGAATTGCACATAGAACTACTAGGGACTGAGCCAACACAGGTCATCTCTTTCTAGAACTTCACTATCTTGGTGGCCACTAGCCATGTGTGGCTATTTATATTTAAATAAATTAGCATTAAGTCAAATTTAAAATTTAGTTTCTATCACACTAACCACATTTGAACTGCTCAACAGCCAGCAGCTTGTGGCTACTACGTATTGGACAGTGCAGACAGAACATTTCCAACATCATAAAAAACTCTATTATAGTGTAGGGCTGGTCTGGAACCTGGGCCTTTCATTTGAAGGTAGTGTGAGAACTGGATGCTTTTATCAGTGTCTTCTCCCCTAAATAATTCCTGCAGAAGATTAACTGCAAGAGAATGTGGTTGTACTCGTCAGTTGTAACAGCTTGGTAATAGTATTTTGACAAACTAGAATTTTATACATATAACAGGGAGAACAAATTCCTCCCCCTAAGTTAAGACAGGCCTTATCTAGGAACCAAATCAGACACTAACATGAGTTCATGTCAAAGCTCTGGCTGGTCTAAAAGGTATATGGTCCACTTCTTATTCCTGGTAGGTCTGAGGGGAATATACTTTAGAAGAGAAAGGAGGAATAAACCAAAGGAAATAAAACTGTTCTGCATAATAAATGTAAAGTGTTAATATAAGGTGTGGAAAGGCTTACAAATTAATTGAGGGGTAGAAATTGTGTCTTTTCCTCCTTGTAGATTTATATTATAATATTTAAGATTATTCGTCCTGGGAAAATGTATCTGATCCAATAGTTTGTCAACAAAAACACTGAAAAATAAGAGGTACACGTGCAATTCTAGACGGGAGACTTTAAAAGTGACCAGACGGAGTGTCCACACCTACTCCAGACTTAAGAGACACGAGGAAAAGTACCCCTGGGAGAAAGCGTCTCATTAGAGAGGGAAGCAACACAAAGCAGAGGTTTTGGAGAAGGAAGCATCTGGAGACCAAGGCCAGAAGTTGGAACTGTGGTTCCATCCCCAAAGGACGCCGGTGAGGGACTCATCCTCCCGGGGATTTTCCCTTGAATCATATAGATAGTCGTGACTCCATGTAAAAGTTCACATTTTCCCTTTGAATTCCCTGTAGCTCCTCCAATCCTTCAGAAAAGTCTTGATACATCTATACAACTTGTCTAGTGGTGGCCTTTCCCCATAAATGGGAGGGGGCAAGAAAAGGAGTTATGACCTGCCTCACAGTCATTCCCTTGCCGATGTCCTGGAGGGAGCAGCATTTTGTTGAGGGGACTATTGTGTGTTCAGGAGTTCCAGAAGGTGAGCAGAGAGAAGGTGCCCACAGCTGGTGGGGGTGGAAAGTGGATGACACAGATACTACAGAGCAAAGTGGACCCTGGTGGGGTGATAAAGGGAGTGGAGGTGGTGGGACTGATGCTTAGGTCATAGAGGTGAGTTCACATACACAAATTACCATCAGACAATCAAGGTAGCCTTGAACCAAATAGATTTGGATAAGATTTATTGATTGTTTTAGAAAACCAACAGCAAAACACTGACAAGGTACATAAATACAGATTGGACATTTTAGGGTAAATTCACTATATTTCCTACTTGCTTGTAGGAAACCAGGTAAGGTGGAAAAGCTGTCCTGATCATATGGCATGCACACCAGACTGCAAAAGGACTTCCACACTATTTAACAGGACTGTGGCAAATAGCTTTAAAGTAAGGCAAGCATCGTGTGTGGCATAAGCATACCCTGTACCAAGAGCCAAGGCCAGGCTTGCCCTCAGAGACTGCGTATGAGTGAGGTTTCCCTTTCTTGCCAAGGTTCTTCCAGTAAAATCCTCAATGGCAGGTGCCTTTATAGGGAGATGCCTGGTGCTGTCCCTGCTCAGACTCTGTGTACCAGGAAGTGGCTTTAGAGAAAGTCAGTGTGTTTCTGATGCCTCCTTTGTATTCTAAATGTGCAACTAGTAAAACAGCAATTACTACGGCTTGATGAAACTGCCTCTGACTCACCCTCTACAGTGACTAAGCAGGGCCTTTAAAAAACTTCTAAAAAGTGAAAAAAAATTAAAACATAAAAATTATATTAAAAGATGGTACCACTTTTGAAGCACAACTCAGAACTTCTTTTCATAACACCAAAGGAAGAGGTCACTTTCCACCGAATCTAATGACCTTAGAAGGGAAACACCATTGCTGGGCATGGCCTGCTGGCGATGCACACAGAGGTCACAGAACTCTACCGAACCTATCTCAGGCCCTGCCAGTGCTCCAAAGTCCCGAGGTATTTGGGGAACCAAAGCAATTTAAGCAAATGGTGACCAGTTTTGGGGGCTTATGATCATAGGACCACAAACCCTCATCCATCCTGGAGCTCAATGCCAGAACAATGAAAAATAAGGAAAATGGCTTTTTGTGCTACATCAGAGTGCTGGCAGGTAGACAGTTCAGTAACCTGTGCCACTTTCTACACATCCATAAGACTACATAAAAACAAACTTGTTTTACAGAATGAAGACCAACAGAGTCTTAGAGGATAGTTCAGCCTTTCCTACATGCCAAGCTATATGGCCAGAAAAGGTATCTCCTCAGGAAAAAGTAAGGCTCCTTCAAGAATAGTGGAAAAGCAAGTATTTGCAAAGAGCCAAAGAAATGTGTTCAAATGCATCATACACAGCTTTTTCTTCCGACAGGTGCTAAGAGTTCTTTGGTGGTTACAGGAGAGACAGCCTAGAGCTCAGGGCAGGAGACTATGCCAAAGCAAAGGAGTAAAGAGTGACATCTAAGCTCAGCATTCAACAACTGTCATCCAGTTGACCAACTACAGCTAATCAGGCTACTTAAATGTTTGCTGGTTTCTAGCCCCTCCATGGTTCTTGCTTTTCAGTTTCTAACTACACATTAGCCCCACTCCATTGAAAAGGAAATGCTTGTGGGAAAGGGGTAGGGAGGAAGAAGAACTATAAATGAATCAATTGTTTGATAGAAAAGTTGAAGCACTGATTATCTATGGATTTCAATTATCTGTGCTTTACTCTGGCTACTCTGGGTAACCAAAGGTCACTGTTAATATAACTTTTGCTTAGAAATGTTAAGGTTTATTATATTTTAAAATCTAGTTATGTAATGGACATGAATAGTTTAGAGCAAATTTTTATATCATGTCACCAGGGCCCTGAAAAAAAAGATTATTCTTCCAGTGGAAAGGATTTCAGTTTGGCCCCTGAAGAACAGTTAAAATTTCAATCTATTCTATATTGGTTTTTAGACTTTCCAGAATATGGAAAATACTTTATTAAATGAAGCAAGCATCATTTTCTTCATTTCATAAAGTATTACATTCACAGATAAATTAGTATATACATGGGAGAACTGACAGTATTAAATATTAGGTTTTAATTCTCCATTTAGGAAACTCCTTATAGGTAGACTTCCTTGTTCCTGGGCAAAGAAAAATGTAAGAAGATATGCAAACATGAGATCGTACAAAGATGAATGGGGAAAAGTCTCAACTCTAACAAATCCATGAAATAGTAAGTCTCTAAGAATTGTAATAAGAAAATGCTGGACTTGAAAACCCAGCTCTACCAAGAATTGGCCTAAGCCAGCCAATCACATCTCAAATTTTTGGTATAATTTGACTCTAAAGTAATGAGCTGGCTTCCCCAAGACAGATAAAAAAGGAGTCTACCTGCTTTATAGTCACACCTTATATATAATCTGTATATATCCATATGTGTTTCTATATATTGCACTTAAACTTACAGGACTGCAGTAAGATGGCTGGGAATACCTCAAAGAGGCAGAGAAGCAGCAGGCATAAACTTTCCTAAATCAAGTAACAGTGTCTGGAATTCAGAGTGCTGGTTATAGATATACTAAAATGCCTGGTGACCCCCTATATAAAATCCTAATCATCTACATTTAAGTCATCATACACACAGTCTCATTTGGCATCCAGAACATGTGCACATGTGTGGTTCTATAGCGCTCAGAACTGATCACACTACATCATTTTCACTAGTGTTATAATTAAAAGAAGACATTTTAGACCAAGGATACATACTTTTATGAAAACATCACACACAAGGTCTTAGATGTCAGGCCTCCAAAGTCTACCTCAAAGAAGACTGCCTTCAGAAGGCTTTAAGAAGGATGCTAGCAAGTGTGGATTGAACCAGTCTCTCTTTCTGCTCTCTGGTGTCACAGAACTAGAGACCTGCTTATATCCCAAGGACCATGGAAGGATAAGCACAGAGGCCAGGCATTCATTCAGTCTTTGGTCCCTATACAAACCCATGACAAAGACCATTTCACCACCTTAGGTGGCGTGAATTATTTAATTATGGATATTTCCCCCCAAAATATCTAGAGACTAGACTGGAGTCATGCAACAAAGCTTTGTTTTAAACTAACGGACCTGCTCAGGCAGGCTTGCTCTGGAGAGAGCTCCTCATTGGACCAAGCACAGCAGTGGGTGGTAACAGGTTAAAGGCCAGACTGGTCATGGCAAGTTGGAGGTGGGGCCTCTAAAGGCCTTGCTCCTTTTCCTGCCTCTCCCCTACCCCCTCAGCGCCCCAAAAGGACCCAAACTCACAAATGAATGGCTGTTACAAGACCTTGCAGAACACAGGCTCCATCAACTCAATCTCACTTGGATGGGAGGTTATAATAAGGCCTGGAGGTTAGGAGTCCAAGTCTAGAGGCCACAGTTTTCTCTTCCCCAGAACTGAACACTAGATGGTTACTTTGTAGCCATAACTCACAGGTGATTTTAAATCCACACATGAGCTTCTGGGATGAAGGAAAAAGAAAATTAACTTTAAAAGCTAAATGAAAAAGAGGCACTTAAAGGAAAAACCTGTCCCCAGTCTGAGTCTCCTGTTGTGATGTAACCAACGAGATGATCAGCACTGTGCCCTCTTGCATGCCTTTAGCACCTTCATTCACCTAAGGACTTCCAAATGCTCATGTCTCAGTGCCTTGCTCAAGTGTTCTAGCACCCTAATGGCAAAGCAAGTGAAAATTTAGATTATTTCTTTTTTAGAAATAAAAAACAACACAAACCAAACCAGAACTAAAATTTCACGCCAAAAAGTGAATGATTCTCAGTTTCATTCCTTCCTCATGCTAGTTTTTAAAATGATACTTAGTTCTTCAAGAGGAATGACCTGTGGCTTTCCCCTCAAGACCTTTTATCCAATTACTAGGCAATTACTCACAGCACCATGCACATTAAAGCAGAGAAAAAAAAGACAACACAAAAAGCTAAGAGAAAAATCATGGGCCAACTGGCTTTCTAGAGATAAAACCCATTGCCTGAGAATATGACAGGTGTATGGCCCAGAGTTACAAAGAAACAATCCTGAAAGGAAATGGCCAACATGACAGTCAAAATTCACAGTCCAGAGCAGAAGCCCTTCCTGCCCTGCTCTCTTCCAGCTTCTTACAAGCTTACGTTTGTGTCCCACACTGTTTATGCCACACATTCAGGGTCTACAATCCTCATGATGAACTCAAAGAGATACTGGAAACCATTAATAAGCACAGGAGAATTTCAAAACTGCCCAGAACAAAGAACTTTGACCACCACGTTTCTTGATTTGAAATGTCCTTGGTGCCATAATTTCTAAGAGCAACAACAAACAGCACAACTACAACACACAATAAAGTTTTCTGACAAGTCAACTCTAACCATTGCTGGCACCATAAGGATTAGAAAAGAAATCACTAATCAAGGGCTGGTGACCTGCTTAACTTTCCTCCAAAGTCAAAGGATAGGTTTGGTATCTATGCAGCAAGACATCAACCACTGCTGCCATTAGATCCAGCTTCTCAATTAGATATATCTGAAAACAGGAAGTTAAACATCTAGCTTTACCTATAACCTGCAGGATTCTCAAGGTTAGCTTCTTGTTCTAGCCCCAAAACTTCTTGTTGTTGTTGCTGGATTTAATTTTTTTAATTTAATTTTTGTTTTTATTGATGATGTTGCTTTAATTTATAGAGCACATGGTAATATGGTTAGAGTTCCTTTAAATTTTTCTTTATTTTATCTTGATTCATAACATTATTAAGGTACTTTCAGACTTTCCCTCAGCTCTGTCAAGGAAGAAGGAGTATGTGTGTATGTGCGTGTGTACTGAGGCAGGAGGGAGAGAAGCAAAGAAAAAAAGCACAAGGGAAAGTGAGATTCCATAAACTTAAAACAATTTACAGAAAGGCATCTGATGTATTTTCTGAATAAGGCCTTGATCAGGGTAACCAATCCTCTTTGAAGCACATTCTACACTGCCCATAAATAAAGGAGTCTCTTTAAATTAACATTTCCAGTATCAATGAACAGTCCAGAAATCCTCATTTCAAGCGTTCGATGAGTCCCTGTGTGAGTCCAAGGTGCAGAAGCTGTGTTCGGGAGAGGTTTGCCAGGTTGGGGAAGGCCGCGAGCAGCTTCTCCCATGCCAGCTCCAGCAGGCTAGGCACCACCAGCCAGATCTTAAACAACGACCCAGTCCGTTTATTTTCATGGATGTTCACCACACCTCCGTGAATGTACATGCAGCCAGCCTATGAACAAATGGCAGTCACAGAGGATAAATATAAGTGGGAGAGAAACAGATACTCAGGCTGGAGATTCAGCAAAAAATTCATGGTAGGCTAAATTAAGATGAGATGGAACAAAAAATTTCTCATTAATTCCAACATAGTGCTGAGATCAAGAAAGGTTTAAATAATGAATGAGTTACGAAGGGAGAAACTAGAGATTGTTTTTACTTCAACAACTTCAACAAATGTTAAACTAAGACTATATTAAGTATCCATTGTGTCAAATACTAGGAATACAAAGATGAAAATAAAGGTCTTCGAGCTCAAGAAACTAGTAGACTCTTGAATAACATGGCATCATGGGGATAAAACTATTCTGCACTCCCAGGAGGGCAGATACCACTGTCAGGGCCCGAATGCCACATGTAGCATTTCTTTTACATTATGCTGCTCTTTTAAGCTTGTATGTGATAGTTTTTCTCCTCTTTTCTTTGAGGAAGAGCTAGCTTGGATGAAGGTTTTAAAAACACATTCTTAATCCAAGTTTCGCTAATACCAGAATCTTTTTTTCTTGCTAACATCCCTAAAAATATTTCCTTATCATCTGCAACTACATAAAGAAGATATGAAAATTAAAACTTACTGGTGTAACAGCTGCACAGTGAAAATACACTGGCTCTGGCATGGTAGCTGGGAGCTTGACCCACTGAAAAGTCTGCAGATTCAACTTCCAGATATCTCCCAGGATCACTTCTCCATTGTAGCCCCCGCAAATAAACACATCTATCAGGAAAAGAGAAAGCCAAGATCACACCAAGGAGAAGAGCCACAGCGACAGCACGTCTGGCAGTAGCTCTCATGGCTAGCGGACAGGGGAACTGGTTCAGTGGCTCTCCCCATACCACAGAAGACTTCAGCTAGCGGGCCACTCATGCTGCTATCTCGTCCCTCACTAGAGTTTGGACACTCTGTTGGGATCTTTGCTAGGGCTGAGGATGCCGGTCTGAGAAGACTTCATGTCAGGGTTCTCAAATTCCAGTAGCTCCAGGTGCTAGGCATAGATAGTGAATGAGCAAGAAGGTCCAAGGAAAATAAATAGGAGGTCCAAGGAACAAACAGGAGTGCACGTGCCCTAATGGGGAAGATGACGATGCAGCTCTAGCTGATTGATACCATGTAGGACTTAAGGTCAGCAACTGCCAGATCTTCAATTTTTTTAGAGAAGGTGGAAATCTAGATTTTTTTGAAAAGTGAAATATTTTTACTTTTTGAAAACATTTTGCTTTTTAAGTATTGGTCACTAATTCAAAAAATGATAAAACACATATGAGCCAAACAAAACATATCTACAGGCCGCCAGTTAGTGAACTCTTCTTTTTAAATAACGTCCTGGAGAGGACAGACATTTATCTGCCCATAGAGACAAATGTTCTCTATGTAGACAACTTGAGGGGAAACATTCACTACAATGTTCAGTTTGGGGCACAAAAGACATTCTTCCAAATCTTCTTCAGCCCAAAGAGGATAGCTTAAAGCCTCATTTGATCTGTACCAGTTATTTATGTCAGGAACAAAACCTTCCTAAAATCAAAGGTTTTTTATTGTTGTGGTTTTGTTTGTTTTTGTTTTTGTAAAATCAGTTAGTTATAACGAATTAGATAACATGTAACAGAGACTATGTGAACCTTCAAACTAGATGTTCAGAACTACGGCTGAATTCCATTTATATGGTGTGTGGACTCAAAAGAATCAAATGAATACACATCTTAATTCAGGTCTAGACCAAGCATAAGTCAATACTTAATTAAACTATAAAACACGTTGGAAACTTTTTTGGCTAGGATTCAAGAGAAGTACAGCTCCGTTCTTAGAGAAGCAAAGCTGACCAATGCCACTGTCTATAAATCTTGCCTCCAAAGCAGAAGCATAATGAAAAGCACCTCTGTACTAGCGATGGCAGGATAATCTTAGTAAAATCTGAACTAAGCTGCTGAAAGGATATAGGCTATCAAACTCATTTATACATACCTTCCTCCCCCTCAGATTTAAAGTAGTACATCCAACTATAAAATAAGCTGTAAATCACAAGAGAGGAAAGTTGTCCAAAGAGGAGTCATTTATCACACTTAGATAAAGCAGCTGCAGCTGTTTTCTGATGCCATACAATGCCTGTGTTGTAATATGGCCAAAGAATGAACTAAGAGTTCTATCTGGCATCAGATAGAGAACAGAATAAACTTTATGAAATAACATTCTGAAGGAGTTACTACAATTTTAATACAATGTCTACTGAGGTCTCTACTGCATGTCAAGATTATTACTTTTACCCACCGTTAAGTGCAGACATCTGTTGAGGTGGGGTGCTGAAAGATTAGGTGGTATCATAAAAGCTTATCATTTACTTTTGAGTTCTCTGATAACTGAGGGGACCCAAATACCACATTAGTTTACTTTATGAAAATTGCTGAGAGAGGCATAACTTTATGGAAACTATAAGACACAGACTCTCCCCAAAATTATGCCTCTTTTAAGGAGTTATTAAGAAATAGAATATTCTCAGTATATACAGTTACAAAAATGGAACCAGCATGCTATTTGAAATCCTTACCATTTTTAATCTGAACACAACTGTGGCATCTTCGGGCTGCAGGAAAACCTACCAAACACATAAACACAGAAATTCCATTATTCACAGAAAGACTGGGAATAATGGTGATATAATATAGCAGAAGACATACTACAAATAACTCACTTAAAACAATCCCTTTGTTGCATTAAGCAGTGCTAGTCCTTCCAATCCTTCTTATTTCACACTAAAATAAAGCCATCAGAAGTTTCATCATAATGGTACAATGTTAAGGTGTCAGGAAAACAAAGTGAGGTGGTGGTGGGCAGGGGTTACTAGTGGCTTTCCCAAGCTTTGTTACCCACAAAGAAACAGGCAGATCTTGATTTAAGTGCCTACTTCTCATCCCAGCCAGATTTCCCCGCTTCCACAGAATTCAGTAATCCCCATCAAAAATCTCTGCTCAGTTGCTAAGGAAGAATAATAATTGGACTAAGGAATACAAGTAATTTCTAATATCAGTTCAACAGATATTTTACTGTCATGGAATGCAATAAAATTACTTTTTCCCTTCCAGAATTAGTAAAACTATAAAATACATTTACTAAAGATAAATGAATCAGTATTTTAAATTTACCTATTTTTTCATGAGGCTTTGTTGCAATTTCCTCCCATGCATTTGTTTCAAGGTTGTATGCATGAATCTTGAAGAGAGAGGAAAAAAGAAGACACACAAGTAATTTTAGCTAGCCTGAAAACTGGATTTTTCACAACAGCCTGTACAAACATATTCTTGGTTGAAAAGCCTTCTATTCCTTTGCTTTTTTCTGATCTTTACTAATTCTAATATAAGGCAAAAGATTAAATTAAGCAATTGAAAACTAAGCACATATATGATTTCATTATTTTTAAATCTTAGAAAAAAATGAAGTAAAAAAGTTGGAATTCTGCAACTTCCTCATTTTCTACAATAAACATGTATCATTTTTATAACAGAAAAAAAGCAAGTTCTGGTAAGAAAACATGGGAATGCAGTTTTGACAAAACTTAAAAAAGACTGTTAAGGTTCCAAAGCAGACCAGGAGCTCAGCAGCCTACAGACATCCCCTGGGATATGTGGATTTAGGAAGGCCACAGGGGTGGATGAATGAAAGCCCTTCAGAGCTCAGCTTTCTGAAGTTAGTGATGTGCAGTCCTAAACATGCCTTTTCTTTTTAGATACATGGCACTGACAATGAGAGGGATGTGACATTCTGAGAATCCTGGTTTCAGTTCTAATTAGTTGCTCCTATTTAAGCTACTATAGCTTCCTTTTAGTGACTTTCCTACCTAGCATAGAGGGATAATTTTCATATTGTATTTTCAGTGTATAATAATGCAACTGTCAACTGGAAAGCATATCAGGGGCACAGAGTTCAACCTTAAATTATAAAGAGCATCTAACACAAAATAGGTGTTGATGAAGAACCTGCTTGAAAATTAAAATATCTACAGTATCAGAATTAGCTTGCTTTAGCATAACACATGCCTTGCTCTGCCTTCTTCCCCTCTTTTTTTAATATACCTTGTTTAAGGAATAAGCTGTCCAAGAAGTACCACCTCCCAGGATGTAAATCCTCTGCCCATCATGTGCAATTTCATGTCTGTATCTGAAAATATACAATAAAATACATTTATAATTAAGGGAAAAAATGATCTACCTGAGATTTAGCTGCAAGGCTTTTTACTGCATCATTATTTCTAATAAATAACCCAAGTGTTTAATAATAGTGAATCAGTTAAATAAATTATAGAATATGCATAAAATCGATTAGTATGCAACCAATAAGAATGTAGGCACAAAGGATGGTTAATATACTGAGAACTTCTTTTCATGTCATTAGCTGAAAAAAATAGTTATAGAAGAGCAGATAGGCTATAATCTTATTAAAAATTTATAGATATACAAAAATGTACAGAAAATGACTATAAGAATACATGCAAAATGTTAACCCTGGTTATCTCTGAGTTTAAATTTTGCTTTTCATTTTCTTCATTTTGCTTATTTATATTTTCTAAAAAAAAATTTTAGAACATTTTAATTTTTTGTACAATTTTATTTATTGATTTATTTATTTTGGGGGGAAAGTAATTAGGTTTATTTGTTTATTTATTTGTTTGTTTGTTTGTTTGTTTATTTAAAATAGAGGTACTGGGGATTGAACCCAGGACCTCGTGAGTGCTAATTAAGCACGCGTTCTGCCACTGAGTTATACCCTCCCCCCCCTTTTTTGGGAAGCCCTCCCCCTTTCTACATTTTCTATAATCTTTTTGTGATAACTTTGTATAAGGAGGGAAATTATTACAGAGTTTGAAAAAGTGATCTGCCTACATTTAATTAGAAACCCTAGACTATGGGCTTTCAAATTAAGACGCTTATTTAACAGATAAAAAGATATCAGAAAAATTATGCCACACAAAACTGTGAATATAATGTGAAATAACTACCAGAACTTTTATCTAAGCAGTCTAGCTAAAAGCTGAAACAGTTTATAATATGTCCATAAAATGCTTCAAAGAAAGCAACCATGTGAAAATGCTTTGAAAGCTTATTGTTTCCTCCTTTCCCTGAAGGCCCTGGTGTTGATAATAAATTACATCAAAATTATTCCCTGTAACAGGCCATCTCCAAGTCCTCTCATGGTAGTTCTGCAATAATCAGCCCACTAACATACTACATTGGAGATGAGTTTTCCTTAGCACCTGTATGTCATTTATTTAAAGGGCAACAAAGAGATGTTAGTCTAAACAGAGTGATTAAAAAACTGTTTACTGTCTTTGCTTTTAAACTAGAGGGCAAAAAATTTAAGTTTACCAGTGAGTTTAATTCTAAGAAGAGGCAATTGCTATTAGGAAAGAAAAGTGAAAGATCTAGGATTTCCACTAGAAGGCAACTTAAGAGAATCATGTGATGTTTGAGTGTACCACAGAGCACTTAAAAAAAATGATCTTTCCTCCCTCCTCCCTTCCATCCATCCATTTATCCATCCAGTCAACATTCACTGACTACTACCTACGGGCATGACACTGTGCCCTGTACTAGGAATACACTTGTAAACAAATGAGCCAAAGAATCCTAATATGCAAGTTAAGAAGGGAAATCAAAAAGTAACTAGAAAGTGAGTGTTTTGCCTGTAATATGAAATTTAGTTACAGTTATTACCATTGGTTTCTACCTTCCTAATGCAGGAAAACTGAAGTATAAGAGGAAATAACATGAAAAAAGCCTATAGTTCAGAGAGAAATATCATTCCCTCACCAGAAGACCTTTCTTTAAAGCTGACTGGGATCGAACAGCCAGTTCACTATTTTAACCAAGCCAAAGGGTTTTCTTCAAACCTTATTGCCAATATTCTGAAAAAACGTCAAATCTTAGCAAGAAAGAATAAATATGCTTTAATCCTATAATCTCACCTCTCTTCTGGTAGATCACAGGACAAGTTGTTTGGTTTCAGTTGTGTCCATTCTCTAGTATTGAGGTCTAATTTGTGCAGGTCTGTGCTATAAATATAGCCAGTTGTCCCTCCAAAGACATAAAGGGAGCCATTGATGATAGCCATGGCCTAGATAATGAAGAAAGATGAACAAGACTGCCTTGTTAACACTTGATTAAAGAATATAAACTTATTAGATACTCCCAAATCAGGTTTTATGAAAATTTCTTGTACTTTTTAACCTTATAAAAATCAGACCCTTAAAGGACTAAAGATTTTAGAGATTATTTACAGAGATTATTTTTAGAAAGGTAAACTTTGCTCAATGAAAAGTAAGTTCTACCTAGACAGGCAAAGGACATCAGATGATCCTTAGGGGTCCTAGGCAACCAAAGAATTTATAGACCATGGACATGAGCATTTCCACTGAAGGCTGCTTTTCTTTCTAAGCAGTCTGAAGAAAATGCTCTTAAGAGGACGAAGCAGATATGAAAATAAGATACCCAAATCCTTTAAGTAAGAAGCCTAGAGTTGGCAGTCCCCAAAACTTGATATTTTCCACCAGACTCTTCTCAGTGCAAGTTTGGCTATGGTTATGGTCATTTATTAGTGTTTAAATGCCTCCTGTGGTGGGATGCAGTTATCCAGTCTGTGCCTCTACAAACAGCTCAGAAGCTGTCAGTACCAATGCCAGCTAGTTGAGAAAGAAGCCAATGCTTGGCTGTTTTAAGCTTAGCCCATTACTCTCAAAGGGTCTCTGATGTATGGTGAGTTGCTTCCTATCTTTTAAAATATAACTTTTCAAACCTAAGGCTTGAAGCACTGAAATCTAACTGGAAACTAATTTCTATGTAATCTGTGTTTTAGCTCAAATCTGTATAAAAGTTTCTTAACCAAGTACAGAGATCATCTGCTCTACTACTTAGGGTAGAAAACTCTTCAAAGCATCCTATCACTCTAAAGATGACAGGACCTTGACCATATGTTGCCCAATGTCTCACTTGGGGTGGGTAGGGTCCTGACATTTAAAGAAACTTCCATACAGGTTTAGATCACTGATCCTAAGTTGGATTAGAAACAAAGAGTAAGTGCAAAAAGGAAAGGAGAAGGCAAGCAACCAGATTTACAAACTACAATTTCATATCAGAAATGAACAACCAAATAGTAATCACAATGAACTTATTCCCCATTAAAAAATTGGTAGCAATATAAATATTCTGACATTGTCCCAGGAACTAGAAAAATCCAAACAAATACATCCACCATGACTGGCCATAGATTGGTACCTGTCCATATATACGACTCGGTTTCTTCCCCCGACAGCTGAGTAAAGCCCATCTCTTATACTTCACGTTACAGACATGGACATCATTGCCGTTGCTCTCACCAAATGGGATACCCGTCCCTCCAAACACTAACAGGTTGTTTCCGTGTAGCACAACTGGGGAAGGAGAAGCACAAATTCCCTTTAGATACTGGCTACCTGCAATGTGTTCCCACATTAACCCAGAATATCTGAGAAACTAAAAAGTTACCTGCTTTAATGCTTTCAGAAGATAGCTCAAACCACTGACATGTAGTTACTATAAAGTTCTGCAGAAAAAGGTCTAATTCACATTATATCATATAGCTCACTGTTTAGTATATGACATGTATTCAATGCATATCTCTGGAATTCATGAAACACTGTATGTGACAATATTGAATGACATTAACTATAATCCACCACTGCTGCTTGACACAGTTCAAGTATGCAGCAAAGTAGAGGAAAATAAAGTATCATCTTTGCCTTAGCATAGACCCAGCGGGATTCACGATGAAGGGATAAAAGGATCATTCTGTTTTTGCCAGGGGAATGATCGCTACATTTCAAATTATGGTTTCTGTCATCTTAATCTTCTGTCAGATAAAAAGAACACTAATATCCTGCTGGTAACTTTCTGTTCCTGTCGTCACACACACTTGTATATACTTTTTGTCTCTCTCTGATGGCAGATACTCTTAAAGATACTGCTACTGTATTATTTCAATGGCTTTTTTTTTTTAACCAATTCTTCGATTGATATAGGGTAAGAGTTAATAGCATGAGCTCTGGAGCCGGTGAGAGCTGGGTTTAAATTCTCGTGTGACCTCAGAAAAATTATTTAATTTCTCTAAATTAATCTTCCTAACAATCCTATGAGGTAGGAACTATTATTATTTTCCCCATTGACATAGACAATGAAACAGAAATGGTGAGCAGTTTAAGTAACTTGTTGAAGGTCTCCTAAAAAGAACCTTGCCAAGCTGGGCTTCAAACCCAGGCAGTCTGGCCCCAGAGCTCGTACTCATAGGCCTAGGGTCTCTCTATCTAAAGCTTCAGTTTCCTCATCTGTATGATGGCAATAATTCCAGTACCTGCATCATAGGGATGTTGTAGGATTAAATAGATACCATGTGTGAAATACTTTGCTCAACAGCTATTATTATCATTATAAACCCCATTTGTTGATCTTCTACTACATTCTGCCTAGAATATGATATTTTACATTGAACTCCCTGAGATATTATTAATCTCATTCTATAGGTAAGGAACTAGAAACAAAAAAATCATCTACCAAGTAGAAAGTATACAGCTAAATTCAAACTCAGGACTATCCAACTCACAATTGATTGTGAATCACCACACTATATTGTTATCATAGTAAAGAGTCTATCTATTAACAAGGCTTAATCATATTACAGTATTATTAAAAATTATTAACAAGGAACATGTGACATTGAACAAGACCTCTCAGACGTTTCATAAAGTCAAAAGTTCAGCACTGCTTCAGAACTCACGTGACATAGATGCCAGTTCCCGAGGCATGTAGCCATCTGTGCCCATCTGGTGCCACACTCCTGTAGCAAAATGATACCTCCAAAGCTCCCTGAAGAGAGGATAGTCTTCATTATCTGGCCCTCCTGATTCATCATAATCTGGGTTATAACCTCCAAACACATACAGATTGGTATTATCTGCCACACAACGATGTCCGCTTCGTGCTGGTGGAGGTCTGTGGCCTAGGAGAGAAGAGGGCAGTTTTCCACAGATGGCCCAGCAGATTAAAAGCACAAACAAAATTTGGTAACAAACATTTTATCTTTAAAAAGCGATCAGGGAAAATTTATAACCTTGATGTACTTTTTAATTACTTAGGTTATTTTATACATTCACACATACTACTTAAGATTTTAAGGAGCTAGTCTCCATTTCTATTTCATATGACTATTTTCAGATTTTGATAACTGTAAAAAGATTTTTCAGCAAAAACAGCATTATAAACTCAAGAAAATGGCTGATAACTTGGAATTTTCAAGAAAAGAAGGAGGAGGGGTTTAATAATCCAAAAGCTAAAAGGACAAATTTTCTATTTTCTTTGAGGATAAAAAAAACATAGGCCAACTAAATTAAACTGAAAATATTAGAGAACTACAGAAATATAATCACAAATGTGAATGAGTTATGTATAAATAAAAATACACACAAATAAAACCTATGATTTTCCCACAATATATAATTATACACTTAAAAAGAAAACTGGCTTTCAAAGAATTATAGCAAAGTTTAGAATTTAACTACCACTCCATGCATTATGGCAGTTAACAAAAGTATCCCTATATTCATCTCAAAGAGCATCTTTCATCGTATCAAGAACTATACTAAGAAAAGCTTTTTCTACAATTTATATTTGAAAGCTTTCTTGAAGTTTAAATTATGTCAACTAGTTCACTAAAAATTATTTCAAGATTTAGAGTAAAAAACCCCTAACTTTATATTATCTCTGTTATCCTTACAATTTTTATACCAGTCTATGCAAACTCTTGCATAGCTACAGAACCAAAGATGCTTAAATATACATTAGGTAGAATAAGCTGTCTGTTACCCTAAAGACTTGTCTACTTTCATATATTAGGAATAGATACTAATATAACATTAGGATTTATGGCAATGTTGTACTCCTAATAAACATCTATTATTAAACATTTATTACCAGTCTAACTCAGGCCTTACAATTTTTTAAAAATCAAAATCCCACTTCCTAGGGTATGCTTTTAAACAAGAACTGAAAAGAAATTGCAGATATCTAGAAAAGCTAAAAAACAAACCATGAATCACTCAAGTCCAACCTGTCAGTCCTGAGAGTCTTTGATGGCTCCTTACTGCTCAAGCTCAAAGTCCTCAAACAGCAACTTACAGAGTCTTTCCTGATCTCTCACACTCCTGCCTATTTTAAGTCTATCTTTCTGTTAGGAAAGCCAAGTCCTTCCCCTCAGACCGGGCCTGCTCTACCTAGCCTTCACTGCCTGGTTGTGGGAATGCCTCCGAATCTAGCCAATACAGCTCTTCCTCGTCAATAAAACCCTAGGGCCCTTGCTGTTCAATACCATACCACTCAAGCATTAGGATATACATGTACAATTAATACGATTATTATACTGTAACTATGCAAATACATGAATAAATACGATATTAGGCAAGCTATAACCAGTTAGAAAATTTACTCACGAGCTATGATTTACCTAGTAAAGAACTCAATTTCTCTTTCTAAAAATCTTGAAACACAGAAAATGTGGTGTGGAAGAAAAAGCAATTAACTTCGACCAGTACCTAGATTTGAATCCAGGTTCTTCCTGTTACCTTGAGCAAGTCACTGACCCTCACTGAGTCTCAGCTTCCTCATTTGTATGAAAGGATATTATTCCTGTTATTCCTGTACCTCACAGATTTATTATACTTGCTATTATGTTAAAATGTTTATTGGTTAATGTGTGTATCTTCCCAGGAGGCTGTAAGCTGAGGGAAGAGGAATGTATTTGTATTAACCTTTCTGTCACCAAAAGGCACACAGAAAACACTGAACAAATTTACAAATTTAATTTTTCTCTACTCATTTCATTAATGTTTTTTTTTCTCCAAATAACTATAAGTTTCGCAAGGGCAAAGGTCATGAATAGCAATTATCCTGTATCACCCACAACACCTAAAACAGTTGGAGAGATATATCAGATACAAGAAGTTTCACTAATTTTAACTTCAGATCAAAGCAAATAGTGACAGGGTGATCAAAAACAGTGTGCAGCACTCAGTGGATCTGATACTGTGCTCAACAGATATATGATTTTGGGGACAGGGGTTGGATTAAGCAATGGTCTTCTTTTTTATTGAGTTATAGTCATTTTACAATGTTGTGTCAAATTCCAGTGCAGAGCACAATTTTCAATTATATACAAACATACGTACATTCATTGTCCCATTCTCTTTCGCTGTGAGCCACCACAAGATCCTGCATATACTTCCCTGTGCTACACAGTACAATCTTGTTCATCTATTCTACATTTTGAAATTCCAGTCCCTTCCCACCCCCCTGCAATGGTCTTCTTAAAACACATCTGCTTCTAAGAAGTAGCAAGACAAATTTAAAGAAACACAACAGAGTTGCTATGGTCAATAGATAAGAATCTCTAAGAATCTCTATAATGTCATTTACTATATTACCTGGAGCCAACAGATACTTTTTAAAACTGATTTTGGGCTAATATGAAAAGACATATAGTATAATTTAGGATTCTTCTCTAAATGGCTGTACAGCAGAGAAGACATTCCATTACAAGTTTAATGCCAACTATTTTTGAGACAAATATAACTCACATGGGTTAGAAGTTGAGGAGTCAATGAAAAGATGATTTTATATTTTATACTTATATTTATATATCCACTCATTCATTCATTAAGCCAAAAATATTCCTGGACACCTGCGATGTACAGGTACTATGCCAGGTGATGGGGATGCAATGATAAGACTATTACTGTTTCTGTCCTCTGGAGTTTATAGTCTAGTCCTGCACTGTCCAACACAGTAGCCACCAGCCACATGTGACTGCTGAGCATCTGAAATGAGACTGGTCCAAACTGTAAAATACTCCCTGGATTTCAAAGACTTGGTATCCAAAAATGAATGTAAAATTACTAATTTTTATATCTGAATATATGTTGAAATGATATTTTTTACCTCCTGGGTTAAATTAAAATATTTAAATTAATCTCATCTGTCTTTTACTTATGGCTACAAGAAAATTTAAAATTTTGTGACTCACATAATACTTCTATCACACTGCATTGGTTTAGCTCAGTTGCCAACTTCTGTGAGTAATTTCATTATCTATGCAAATTAAATGGCTGGGTAAAGAGCATCTGACCAATATTTGATAAACATTAAGCATCCTGTCAAGGAGTCTTACAGCTGGGAGAAAAGAGGTAACTCTTCTTTCTCTTCAGTCAGTAACTAGAGATTTCTTTGTACATATTTATAGCCCAAGAGTGACTAACATATTAGAAAGTCAAATTTTATTTTGAATAAATCATGGGAATGTGTCAGGGCTAATGCCACAGAGACTAAGCATTAATTTTCATTAAGCAGGATACAGTATAGGCTCTTCAACCCTGACCAAAATGAAATTAGGTTTTAGATTCTTAAAGTAGTTCCCAGAATTCTCCCCCAAATTCTCCAAGTGCAAACCCCACTTTCCTAAAAATTACTTGCTACTAATAAAATCACCCATAGAATTAGGATACCTGATTGAAGAATTCCAATTAGAAAATGTAGAAGTCAAAAATTTAAACTGAACCTGTATGCAAAGATGAACTTTTGAAAAAATTGAAGTATAGTTGATTTACTATGTTGTTACAAGATCTTGTGGTAGCTCACAGCGAAAAAAAATGTGACAATGAGTGTATGTATGTTCATGTATAACTGAAAAATTGTGCTCTACAATGGAATTTGACACATTGTAAAATGACTGTAACTCAATAAAAAAAGTTTTAAAAATACAATGTTAATTTCTGATGTACAGCATAGTGATTCATTTGTGTGTATAAATATGTTATATATATATATATATATATTCCTTTTCATTTTCTCTTTCATTATAGGCTATTACAAGGTACTGAATATAGTTCCCTGTGCTATACAGCAGGACCTTGTTGTTTAGAGGTGAACTTAGCACCCAGAAGGGAACATCCAGCTGAGGGAGTGTGCATCTGTGGTACCTGAGCCCATCTTTGCTTCACTGTGCTCATCATGTCACAAACACTTGCTCTTTACCCAAGGGAATAAGCCATAGCTTATGGTAATCAGGGAACGGACTTTAGTTTCTAGCCCAAAGGAAGAAAAAAGTTAGCTGTCAAGGCGACAAATGATTAGGTTGCGCCAACGTTTTCACTATTATGAATAATTTTATAACAAAGCTTCTTTTATACAGATTCATATGCAAATGTCTAAAGTATTTCTGGGGTCAAAGGAATATACACTTAAAATTGTCACAGATGCAATATGGTAATAGAGCCATATTGCTCTCCAAAAAGACTGGAATAATTTATACCTCCAGCGATTGCGTATGGAAGCGACTACTTCTTCCTGCCCTCTTCAACCTTTTTAATTTGTGCCAGTCTGCTGGGTGTCAGGTTAATTTGCATTTCCCTGATTTTTCTAGTTCACATGTTTCTTAGCACATTTATATTTCTTCTTTGGGGAATTGCCTGATCATATCCCTTGCTCACTTTTCTATCAGGTTGTCTTCTCACAGATTCATAGAAAGTATTTATTAGTATATTTCTTTCTTCCAGATTGCTACTTGTCTTTTCATTTTGTTTATGGTATCTTTTAACATATGGAGTTTTTCTCTAATTGAACCTCTCAATTTTTTTCTTTTAAGGCTCCTGTGCAACAACAAAATCCTCATTTGCTTTATATCTCATTTATCTCTGCATCTTTATAAAATTATTATTTATTTCTAGTAATTTTATAGTTTTGATTTTTATATTCAGAACCTGGATACATTCAGAATGTATTTTTGTGTATTGTATGAGGTAGAGCTCTAATATTTCCCCCAAAATGGATAAGCTACTGTCCCTAAACCACTTATGGAAAGCCATCCCTTCTACACTGAACTGAAATGCCACCTTTATCATATACTAAATTGACACATTCTAGAGTAGAATTAGGAAAATCCCAACATCCAGGTCTAATCACCTTGGACACAAAATCTATTGCTCCTTAGGAATGCACACAATCAATATAACAAGCAACATCACACAATCTTAAATGGAAAAGCTTGCAAGTAAAGTAGCACATGACATTTTTGCTTAATAAGCCTATTACAAGGTGTAGTCACCTCTAGATGTGCTATCAAACATTTGTAGTGGGGCCGTAGTGAAAAAAAAAAAAACTAAAACCTTTATTGCTAGAAGTATTAACTACTTATAAATGACAAATAGGCTACAGGATAAATTCAGTTTAACTGGTCACTTCTTTCCAAATATAAAGCCCACCATTACCTCTGCCTGAGAAGACAGCTTTTCTGTTGTACACCTGGAAGCAGAGACAGGAAGGCCAGAGAAAACTGGGCTAGCTGGCTCCCAGCCCTGACCAGCAGGCAGACCTTTTTACTACTCCCAGAGTCCAAGCTGCTCCATTCACACCAGCACACAATAGTCTTGGTTATGTAAACATCCTCTACTGCAGGGACTCCATACTCTGTATCACAATCATATGTAAAGATTTGGCTTCTTAGGACAGAGTAATCTTAGTCCAAGTTGGCAGCAGTAAAAGCAACTTGCTTTGACAGACTGGTATTACCATAAGTTAGTTTCAAGTGCTGAGCAAAGCATAGTTGAGATAGCTGTCACACTCTACCCAATTACATACTGGCCTGGGCTTCTGGGCTCTGTTCAGTCTGACTGCCTATTTATTGATTCCTACACTATTACCACATTGTTTTAGTTATGACAGCTTTGAAGTTATTTTTCAACATCTATTGGATAAATTCCCCTTTGTGTTACTCTTTCTAAAAAACTTCCTAGCTATTTTTCTCCACTTACTTTTGCAATAGATTTTAGAATCAGTTTGTTAAAATCTATAAAATGTCCCTTGGGCAGACCCATCTTATCCAGGTGATCAAAGTTATCATCACCAGTAATGGGACCAATCAACATCATGTGCAATGAGATGAACACAGTATTTCTTCAGTGGTATTCCTGCCAAAAACACATAAGCTGAATGGGATCATGAAAAAAATACGAGACAAACCCAAACTAAAGGACATTCTGCAATATGACTAGTCCCTCCTGTTCAAAAATATCAGTATCAAGGCTAAAGATACAAGAGAACTGAATGCAACACATGATCTGGGATTTTCTTTCACTATAAAGGACATTATTGGAATAACTGACAAAGTCTGAAATGAGGTCTGTAAATTTGAAACTAGTGTTAATTTTATCCATTATGTACAGTGTTGATAGTGTTAGTTTCCTCATTTTGGTACTTGTTCTGCAGTTATATAAGAGAGTATCTTTGTTTCCCAGGAACAAACACTAAAGTATTTAGGGGTAAAGGAGCATTGTGCCAGCAGCTTACTCTCAAATGGTTCAAACAGAAAAACAATACGTATGTGCCTATGTATTACAGAGAGAGAGGGGAGAGTGAGAGAGGAGAGAGAGAGAAGACAGGACAGGATAAAGTAAATGTGGTTAAATGTTAACACCTAGGAAATCTGGGTGAAGAATATAGGAATTTTTTTCTCCATTCTTGTAACTTCTCTGTAAGTCTAAAATTATGTCAAAATTAAAATTAAAATTTAAGGAAGTCTCTTGAGGATTTTATTTGGGATAACCCATGAAGGAACATAATCTCTAGCTATTTATCCTCATCTTTTTGATTTCCATCAGGACAGGTTCATTGTCTTCTTGTGTTTTATTCCTAAGCACTTTATAATTCTCTATATATTATGAATAGATATCTTTTATTTTCTAAATGGTTATTGTTAATACTTAGGAAAGTAATTTATCTTTGCAAATTTAAATTTTAACCAGACAGTTTTCTGGACTCTAGTATTAGTTATCATTAGTTCATTATCTTGAACTTTATAGTAGACAATCATATCATCCTGTTATTAATGACAACTTTCAGCTTTCTTTCCAATATCTGTACCTTTTTTTTCCCCATCTTTTATTAAATTGGCTGAAACTTCCAGAACAAGGTTGACTAGTGGAGATAATAATCTGTATCTTTCTCTCATTTTTTACTTTAATGAGGATACTGGTAATGTTTCACTATTATATATGATATTTGCTTTGGCTTCTTATAGATAGTTTATTAGTAAAAAAATTTTTATTAAAATATACAGAAAAGTGCATATATCATAAAAGTACAGCTTGATGCCTTTTAATATAATGAATGCACTCAGTATCAAATTTTATTAAATGCTTTTTTTGATAGCAGAAAATCACTTTTTCTCTTAACCTATTAAAGTACTAAACTACATTCCACAGATAAACCCACTTTGATCTTGATTTATTTAGGTTTATCCCTGCCATATTATGTATATTTTAATTTATCGTTCTTTCTCATTGTTTCATTTTCTTACTTTTCTAATTTTACTGAAATAATTAAGCTTTCTCTTCTTTTCCTTTCCTTTTTTCCTAGGAAGAGCTACATCCTTTTATTCCCAATATATTTTTTTAAACCCATACATTTTTATTTCTTTAACACTATTAAGAGTAAATCATGTCTGGAAAGAAACTTGGCTATTTATGGAGGCTATTTCTGGAAAGGGGAATATGGTGAGGAGTGAAGATGTGAAATGGGACTTTGCTTTTATTTTTATTTAACCTCTTTTACTGTGAAATATAGCACATGTATAGGAACATACTTAACTAGAAATGCATAGTTTAACAAATTATCAAAAAGTAACTGCAGTCATTATTCAGGTCAAGAAATAGAATACTGCCAGCACCCAGATACCCAATCTTACCCGCCCCTTTTAATCACAACCCTCTCCATCCCACCTTCTTCATTTCTAGAGGAAACATATTTCCAGATTTTTATGGCAATCACAAAACTTGCTTTCTTTTAATAGCTTTATTATATCTAAGTATGCAACCCTAAACAAAATTGTTTATTTTGGCCTAGTTTCAAAGTGTATTCGTATAAAATAAAACAGTATATTTTCTTTCTGAGATCTTTCATTCACAATTATGTTTCTGAGATTCCTCCATCTTGTTGGAGTTAGAGATAGTCTGTTCATTTCCATTGCCAAATATTATTTCTTTGTATGAACAATACCACAATTTATCCAGTCAATGTTGTAGAGAATGGATATTTGGGTTGTTTCAAATGAGTGGTTCTTATACTGCTATAAATTAAAGAAAACTTAAAAAAAATTGGGGGTGTAGGTAATTAGGTTTACTTATTTATTTCTAGAGGAACTGGGAATTGAACCCAGGACCTTGTGTATGCTAAGCACGTGCTCTACCACTGAGCTATACCCTCCCCCCTTATATTGCTCTAAAATTTTTGTACACATTTTCAGGTGCACAGGGGCCCATATTTGTTGGCTATAAATGTAGAAACAGAATTTGCATTATAATGTATGGAAATCTTTACTTTTACTTGGTAAGGCCAAACTGTTCACAAATATTTAGTATTAGAGTATTAGTATCATAAGTCTTTTTAATTTAGCAATTCCTGTGGGTTTGTAGACCTATCTTATTGTGGGGTTTTTTTTTTTTTTTTCTTATTCAAACCTCAGTTTACTAGCTAGCTGTGGAAAGTCACTCTGGTTTTAATATGCATTTCTCTCATTACTAATTAGTTTGAGCACCTTTTCACATTTACTGGCCAAATGGATTGTTTCTTTTGGGAAGTGCCTGCTCTAGCCTTTTATACATTCTTCTACTGAGATGTCTTTTTCTTACTGATTTTCATTATATATACTTGAGATAGGGACATTCATTTTTCACCCTGTGTATTTCCATATTATTTGAATTTTAAAAAGCATATATTATACCTATAAGTTGTAAAACAAAAAATTATAAGATCTTTAGCAGTTTGACTTTCTCCCTACCCCAAATTTATTCAAATCATCTGAAATGTTAGTTGCAGAATGTCATATACATACATACAAATATACACATACATATATACTATACTTATATTATTCTTCTATATATTTGGAAATATTTTCTTAACAGTATTACCAGGCCTCACAGTCCCTGTATTTAGACACAGCTCTAAGTTTTACAGGTTTTTTTGCACACTACTGCTTCTTGTGTCCAAACCTTCCTCTTTCTTGGATTTTTCATTTTCAAGTAATCTCAAAAAGGGTGTGTTCATCAATTTTTCAGAGTTCTTATTTATTCTGACCCCCACTTAAACATTTAAATATTAGTGAGATTGGGTGCAGTTTTGTGTTCAAAATAATTTTCCCTCAGAACACTGAAGGCACTTATCTTCCAGCAAACCATGCTACAGGTGAGAAATCCAATACCAGTCTGATTCTTAAGTCTTGAGTCTTTCTATACAGCCTGCTTTCTATCTCTGAAATTGTAAGTAGTTCAGTAATACACAGATAGATGCTTTTTGTTTTTATATTTTTCTAGCTTGTTCCTTGGTAGGCCCTTTACACTTGAAAACTCAAGAGTTTTTCTTTCTTCAGTGTAGGGAAATATTCTTTATTTTCTCCCTTCCACTGACATTCCTTGTGTTAACACTGTAAAATAAATACTGGATCACTTAGATCTATCCTCAAAGTATAATTTTCCTCATGTATTTTCTCTTTTTGTCCTCTTGCTTTATAGTCGATAAACTTCCCCTACTTCATTTTCGTAGAAATTGGTCTTAAGCCTGTGGATTATTTAACTCTCCAACTGCACTTTTATTTAAGCAATCAAATTTCAATATGGAACTAATTCTTTGATCATTCCTTTTTTCTCCACGGCAGTTGGCTTTTTATTTGTGGACCCAATTCACTCTTGACTCAGGAAACCTGCTGTGATGAGAACTTCCTGACCCTCCATTCTGCTTCCTCAGTATCTCTGTTTCCACCATGGTCAGTTGTTTCATTTGTTCAGCTTGGTCATCTTCTTTCAAGTTTAATTTCCCTCAGATGTCTGGTAGGCCTTGATCACCTGTTCATATTAATGAATGAAGGGCTACACTGACTAGTCTTGTGAGAGATATAGATTTCCTCCACAGTTGTATTACTCTGTCACCAAACCTCCAAATGGGAGATCTCTCTGCTTGTAGGTCTCTGTAGGTAAGTGGTACACTGACAGCTTTCTCTTTAGAAAAAGCAATTTTGCCAAAAGTGAGGAGGGCTTCATTTTGATGATATGGTCCTTAAATGCACATCAATCTTTGGTGGAGCTCCCTGTCTTCTCCTCCCCTTATTCCACCCTCCTCATCCAATCTATCATGGAGGGTCCATTACCTAAAACCCTGCTGCTTCCTCCTATACTTGCTGATTCTAGGATTACAGTTTCAGAAAAGGAGCTCTATTAAGAAATTCTCTGGAAAAAAAGAAATTCTCTGACTTCTAGCATGCAGCAGGAGTACGTATCTGGGGTTGCATTTTATTCTGTTCTTGTTCCTCAATCATTATAATTCTAACTGCTTTCTACTACTCCGAAATCCCTTAAATTTTCTGGTATTATAACAATAGCAAGAATGGCAGCAGCTAACATTAATTCAACGTCAGCTAAACGTAAAAACTCTTCTAAGTACTCTGCACAAATTACCTCGCTTGATACTCACAACAACCCTAGGAGTTTGGTACTATTATCATCATCCTAATTTTACAGATGAGGAAATTGAGGCAAAAAATAAATAAATAAAATAAAAGCAACTTGCCCAAAGTCACACAGTTGGTGAATGGCAGAGCCTGGATTCAGACATAAGTAATCCAGCTTGAAAGACTCCCTTTTGTTTTTCAATACAATTATGATTCATTCTTTTCTGTCATTTTCAATAATATCTGAGAAGTATGGGAGGGTAAATGGATATAATTGGCCTATCATTTTGTAATGGAAACATTTCACTACACCAATACTGTTTTCACATCACACTTTTAATGGGTAGAAATACCTTTTAGAGAAGATGCAGGATCTAGTGATAGAAAATGAGCTCTATGAAACTGTTCGATCAGAATTAACAGAGATAATGTGTAGAATTCCTAAAACGAGAGGCTTGAAAGTGGTAATTTCAAAAGTACAGGTAAGTTTTTTTTTAAATCTAAGGAAACACTAAACAACAGCATTTTCATCTTCTCAGCAACTCATCAGTTTACTGTCACCACCACCAGAAAGAAGTTGAGAATGTACTAAAATTCTTGTCCCATCCTATTCCCTGACAACAGACTTACAAATGATTCAATTCAATTCAAATACACATGATGTACCTACTACATGCACTGTGCTACAAACTCGAGACAAAGAAATGAAAGGCACTGTCCCACTGCCCCTGCCCTTACAGAGCTTACAGTCTATGGCAGGCACAAATAAGTAAACAGATGACTGTAATTCAGTGTGATAAGTGTTATGACAGAGGCAGGAACACAGAGGGTGCCATCAGAACAAAGAGATGGGACTTCCAAGGAGGCTTCCCTGGAAATAACTCTTTGAGTGTTTCAGGATACGCTATTATTGCTTTGGGGAGATTAAGCTGAATTTACCATCTTTTCCCTCAATCTGCCCTTCCATCCATCTATATAACACCTGGTAAAGAGAAAATGGTCCACACAGAAAGCTGGAAGCTTTCTTCACTTTCCCCTCCTCCTCTTCAAGTCTTACCTAATTTCACTTCCTTATATTTCAAATCAACTCCCTACTCTCTATTTCTACTATAACTACCTTAGTTGCAGCCTCTATCATTTCCCACGTTGATAACTGTAATAATCTCATAACTGGTCTTTCAATTAAATCTCCTCGCTAATTAAGAAATAAGCTGATCTTGAAGACTCCCCTCAGGTGGTACCCCACTTAAGCTGGGCTTCTTCAGCTTCTTCTCTCCACACTCTTTCCCACTCTGCTGAACCTCCTACAGTTCCCTGAAAGGCCATGCTCTACTCTGCCTAACTGCCTTTACACAAGCTGCTTGGTTCCCATGGTTTGAGATGTTCCAACCTTCCCCTGCTAACACCGACTCAGACTTTAAGTACATCTTTTCTGAAAAATCATCCTGATAGCTACTTCTCTTTCTCTGTCCTCCCCACAGGTGGTTAGGTACCTCTTCTGTGCCCTCCCATACCATATTACCTCATCAGGACACTTATCACAAAGAATTACACTCAAACTATTCTGTAATCGTTTCTTTACCTGATTCTCTATTGCCTAGATCACTGAGCTAGTACAGTGTCTGTTACATAGGAAATCAAGAAATGCTGAAAGAATGAAAGAATGAACGAACGAACGAACGAGGTTAGTTAAGTCTGAAATCTGATGAGATAACCAAAGGAGGATAATGGAGAGGACAGAACGTTGGAGCAATACCCATCTTTAGTGAGTAGGAAGGAAGAAGCTGGTGAAGAAAACAGAATGAACAATCAAAGAGGTAGGAAGGAAACATCTCAGATTGTACAGTAAATTAACCCAAAAGAAGAGAAAAATTTAAGAAGGTGCAGGTGGTCAACAGATCAAACACTACAAACAGATCAAAGAAGATGAGAACTAAGAGACAAGGCCACTGATTTAGAGGCGGTCACTGGTGGTCTTGATGTTGCGCTAATGCTGAGTTTACTCCCGCCTCACTCTTCTCAGCACTGTTAGAGACCATCTTCCTCAGCCATTGTTTGAGGCAATTTAGGGCTTACAAAATAACCAAAGTTATGAAACTTACCTGTGCTAATCTCTTTTTTCCATGATTAAAATATTGAACAACAGAGAATGTACAAAAGAAAATTAAAATCCTACCATCTTGATTTATTATTTCACTATTTCCTTTGTTTTTTGTTTATATTTGTACAAAATTTATATTATATTGAATTCTATATCCTAATTAAACAATTTCTTACTTATATTTAAATTTAGTCAGCCCAAGTTATCTAATTGTAAATCAATAAATTAGCATTCTAATTTTTAAATAGAAAAAAGAAAAAAATGTTATAGAATTAGATATACCTTCTTGGCCACATGTGCACAATGGTTTTTTGGTCACATAAAACTAAAATTCCTCTTAGCTTCTATCAATAAAATTATTTATGCTAAAAGGTAGCACAGCACCCAAAGTATCTTATCTTGACCCATTTAGACTAGGTTTGTTTTTTTTTTTTTTTTCATGCTCTGGAGCTTGGCTGCTAAAAATAGGCACTAAATACAGAAACATCTTTAGCTGCTATAGGATTTTTTTCTAGTCTTTTTTAAAAAGTAATCTCTTCAATCAAAATTAGATACACTGGTTTATAAACAACAAGGTCTAAATTGTAATGTTAAGCATGCTTGTCTGACAATTTGTTATACCTAGAAAAATAGTGGGAACCAGAGTTTTCAACCCTATTCTGGGATTTTCTTTTTTCAGTAGGGAGTATGTTTTACTGGAAAAAATAGAAAGAATGCAACATTTCTAAAAGTAAGAATTACTAGGTCAAAGGATGTGAACATTTTTAAGGCTTTTGATACATATATTGTGAAATTAAATCCAGAAAGGCTGTGTTAAATTTACACTCCCTTCAATATATGAGTTTCATTTCCCCATACCCTTGGGTATTCTTATTTTTAGTCTTTGCCCACCTAATAGGTGGAAATCATGGCTTATTATTTTAATTATCATGTTTATAACAATAGTAAAAATAAATATTGGTTCATATTTACTGACCTTTCTTTTTATGAATTGACTATTCATGTTCTTTTCCCTGTTTTTCTAGTGGGTATTTGCTTTCAAACTATTGATTTATAAGAGCTCTTTATATATTTGTGATATTAACCATTTATTACAAATATTTCCCCTTTTATCTTTTTATTTATGATTTTTGACATGAGGTTTTAAATTTTATACAGTCACATAAATTATTTTTTATTTCTTCCTGAAAGTCATATTTAGAAAATTCTTTCCCACCCCCATATTTTATAAGTTATTCATTCAAAGTTCCTATTAATATGGTTACAATGGAATAATACTGTTATCAGTGAGATGATTTATTTCTACCATCTAATGCACATTAAGTGATTCTAACTCCCTAAAACTTTTGGTTACAATTCCAACAGTGGTCAATAGGAAACATAGACTTAAAATTAAGTTCTAGACTTTCCTTTGTCCAATTTTAGCTGTTTAGACAATTTTTAAAAACCAGAATTCTGAGTTTAGAAAATTCATTCAAAATTCCCTTTAACCCATATGAAGCATAGTCTCTTGCTAGTTATCACCCACCTCTCAAAAACCTGTTAGGGATCCTTATGATGGGACAGGACTGAATGAAGCGCCTCCTAACTGGGTCCCATCGTATTTTCTTCTTACCTGTTACCACAATTATCAGCAATAAGTCAGACACATACAACACATGGCAAATAATACATAGTTACTGTAGTAATAAAGACAGAAAAACAGGAAACAAAACAATACTTGAATACAGAAAGAAGTGATGTAAAGTAGCACTTATCCCTGTTTTGTAAGTCAAAACAAAATTAAATTAATATATAAAAGCAATGATGAAGGTTTTCAACTCATCCCCAAAAGTTTACAAACAATTATGCGCACCATTTTTTTGAATTCTGGTTCAACAGAACATGCATTCAGTAATCACCAATGCCATCTTGTGGCAAAAATTCACCAGGAGCTTTATAAACAGATTAGAAACTATATTTTTAAAAGTCAATGAATGTTAAAAAGGGAGCTCTCATTAAAATTATTTTGGCATAATGTAGATTCCTGTTCTCCTTCAGATTTGGTATCCTTTTATCAGTTATATGGTTAAGAGGATAAAGCAATGGGCACCATTCTTTATGAAATAAGCTGATTTGCTATAATTAAAATTTTATGGTAGCAACCAAATAAAACAAACATTTAATATCTTGACAGTTCCATTGTTCGGGGAGAAAAAAAGGAAATTCCTCTACCTTCCCAGGAAGCAAATTAGCTGCACTTTAACCCCAATTAAAACTTGTCTTCTTATAAAATAGAAGAAAAATGCAAAGCATTATAGAACTGTTAAATGGGATAATTCTTGTCTCTTCCCAAAGTTTTGATAGCTCCCAAAGATAGCTCTTACAGGCAATGAAAACAATTAACATTGGTATAGAGTTTAAAGCTTACAAAGAGCTTCTACACATATTACCTCATTTGATCCTCATAACAATCCTGTATGGGTTCAACAGTCATTTCATTAAGCACCTGCTCTGCCTCGGGCCCTGGGCTAGGCTCCAGGGCAGCCTAAGGAGGATATGACTCCTATCCTCAAGAGCTCACGGTCTTGTGGAAGGCAGATGCCTAAACAAATAATTACATTACAGTGAAGTAATGACTATAACAGGGACTATAAAAACACTTCAAGGAAGATATTATCATCTTAATTTTACAAGTAAGGAAACTAAAGGAAAATTAAGTGACTTAATGCCAGAGCCAGAATTCAAGTCTAGGCAGACCGACTCTTAATACCTGCCTTCTTTCTGCTATACCACACTTAACCTGTCTCAAATTCCTTAGAAAGCATATGTTTTTGGTTTTGGCAAATGGAAATATATTCAAATGTTCATCAGCAAGGTCTCTTTTGTCCACTGTAGTACCTGTACCTAGAGATACACACATTCTGTGTAATGAAATGGCATTACCTGCACATGTATAGTTTATATTGTAGAGAAGACATACTTGTGGGCAAGGGGAAGAATTATTTATTTTGCAAAAGGGTTTATCTGTTAATCCTTTATATCTTTTAAATCAGTAGTTCCCAAATGTTGGGTGAAGATTCACCAGTCCAACACAAAATGAGAAAAATATGAAAAAAGCAGTGAGTTTTTTAAAAAACTAAAATTTTCACTTAAAGGCCTGTCCTTTTTTCAGAAATTAGAAACTTTTTGTTATTAAACAGTCTTTTCTTTTGAGATTAAGTTAATAGGAAATGGTAGTTGATTTTGTTCTATAATATTCTTTCTCGAAAAATAGAGAATTTGCAAGCCTATGTATATCCCCAAAATAAACATATTTTTAAATTTACAGGTTTATGACATCCAAAGATTGAAGAACCACAGCTTTAAATCAATACAATTATTTGTCGGTGAGTCATAAGTTCAACATTGTAAATCACAATATTAAAAGATACATAAGATGTATAAGAAACGTCCCTTACCCTCAAGAAGCTTATATTCTAATTAAGGAGACAAGACAGACACATAAAACAATTACATTGCAATACAAGACATAATATAACAAATGATTAGCTTAAAATTTGACATTTTTATGCATCAAAAGCATTAAAATGTACATACCCTTTGACCCAGCTATTCCACTTCTAGGAATTTATTCCTAAAGAAACAATCATAGATGCATGGAAAGATGTATGGAACAAAGATACTATGATATTATTTATAATGGTAAAAAAAAAATTTGAAATGCTTTCAATGTCCAATGATAGGGAGATGGTTAAGTAAGTAAGCTAAATAAACATACTTAAATATATTCATATTTTTGTAGCACTGAAAAGTATATACAAGACTATTTACTAACATGAGAAAACATTCACAATATATTGCAAATGAAAAGTGCAAAGTACAAAATAGTAGTAGAGTATATTACATTAACAAAGAAAAAAGTGTTTTTATGTATTCATGAAAAATACGGTAAGGATAAACATCCAATTTTAATTGTGGTTATCTTTGGGCAGTTATTATGAGTGACTTTGTTTTTTTCTCCTTAGTGCTGGTCTTTATTTTCCAAGCTTTCTCACTCAGTAAGTAGGCATTACTTTTGGACTGGAAGAAAAACAATACCATATTACTTTAACTTTTTTTAAAGCTATAATAAGAAAACACTGTAAAGAAACACACCAAGAGTGTTAACAGTGGTTATGACTGGGGTTGAGGATTATCACCTCTTTTATATTATCCAAAAATTCTATGACATATTTTATAATGGGAAAATATAAAACAAATTTAGAATACCAGTGAGGGAGTAATACTGAAAATTACTGAACCAAAGTTGTAATCAAAAATCCTTTCTGATGTTTTCTCAGAGCTCTGCCAAACGTCTTTGACCTGTTTCTCTCTCAGCAACCAACGTAAGTCTGTCACAAGCTTAGGCTAATGTTGACTCTATGGAAGTTATTTACACAGAGTAGGCACTAACTTAAGAACCCATGTTTTCTTCCGTCAGCCAAAGAGCAGGGAAAAAAAGGAAACCAGCAACACAGCAAATACATGCCTTTCCAATTTCATGTAAATATATTCCTGAAGTTTTGTTCATTGAAGCTTTAATTTGAATGCCAATCTTCATTTATGATTGCTTCTTCTCTTCAAAACAAAACCCACAATTTCTTCAATCATTTCATCAATATTTTATTTTTATTAGTTTTTTTTCTCCTTTTTGTGTATTTCACTATAAATACCATACAGTTGCTCAAGATGGTATAGCACTGGCAATATGATGCTGGCAATCAAGATGGTAGGCACACTGCAAGCAAGCTCCCCTTCCCCCCAAACCCTGCAAGTAACATAAAACCATTTTTTAAAAATCTATAGTCAAAAGAAAACAAGAAACGTTCTTAGTGAATCACTGAAAGATGAAAAGCTGATAGGATCAGTGGAAAAGAGGAAACTACAGCCCTACCTATGCACCCAGAGTAGAGGGCTATTAGAAGTGGTCAGAGCAGCCCTCAGAGTAAACTAAAACCAGAGGTGGAGGACAGCAGAAAGAACTGAAGTAATTTATAAAATTTACAGCATGACTGTTAGAGGGCAGCACAGAAGTTACAAAGCAGGTTAATCTCTCCCACCATTTACCTCTTTGGATCAAGCATTATAGAACAGAGGTACGTATTTTCTCCCAGATGGGAACAGTGGCACCAAACAAGAAAGGTGTCACTCCCCACGTAGGAACAATGAATATAAACACCTGGATCAGAAAGATAGGACAGAGCGCTGGGTGGATATTAAACCCCAGGCAAAAGAGGGGACAGACACTAAAGAAGACTGGCGATTGGTACACTCCACCTCATTGCACATTCCACCTCTACCCACCAGTCAGTGGAGACCTCCTGCAATAAACAGATGTAATATTCACAGGAAGGCTAACAAAGACTCTCAAAGATGAATCAACAAAAAATCAAGACTCACACATGAAAAAGAGGTATAGTGTGACAAACAGAAGAACTTGCACCCAAAGAAAGTTAACAATTTAAATAGAATAAGACTTTAGATTAAGTACAATTAATATCCTCAGAGATAGGCAAGATGATAACACATTTATTTAAAAAATAAATAAATCGGAACACTTAGAAGTTAAATTTTGATCACTGAACTAGAATACCTAATTAAGAACTGAAAAACATAAAGAGCAAATTAAATTAGTAATCTAAAAGATGGAACCAAGAAATTCACCAGACTATAGTATAGAAGGAAAAAGAGGTGGAAAGCATTTAAAAAGTTGATATAAAAGAGAACTGAGCAATCACTATAAAAATTCCACCTGCCTTTTCTGCAGAAATGGACAAGCTAATCAAGAAAACCAAAACAATCTTGAAAAAGAACTAAATTGGAAGACTAACACTTCCTGGTTTAAAAACTTACTACAAAGATACAGTATTCAAAACTGTAGTACTGGAATAAGGATGGACATATGTATTAATGGTATAGAATTGAAATAAACCGATAGACCTATGGTCAATTGACTTTTGACAAGGGTGACAAGATTACTCAGTGGGGGAAGAATAATCTTTTCAGCAGATGGTCCTGGGACAACTAGATATAGTTGTAAATCAAGAATTATATATCTACTCAAACTCTAACTCAATTGTGAAAGGGAAATTCAGGCATTTTTGAATCTACAAGGACACAAAAACTTTGCTTCCCTCAGAGTTCTGATGAAAGAATTACTCAGAGATATATATCTGGAATTTAAAATAATAATAATCCAAGAACAATAATCAAGGTACAAGAAAAGAGTAAACAGAGAAACTGGCAAAGTAAGATTAAGTAACTGCTGACCAGGGTCAAAAAAAAAAAACAAAACACAAAAGCTTACTAACATTCAAATCTATAATCTCAGATGCTGATAGGAATGATTGTGAGGGTAAGAGGGTTGGGAGAAGGGAAAGCAGATTAATGGTAAAGACCTTGTCTTGTTCAGAAGAAACATACAGAAAGTGATTAATATAGATATTGTCAGAAAATATAAATTTAAGTATTATGTAAAAAATTTGAGAATACTAGGTGGCTTCACTCTAAACATTTAAGGAAGATGCAAATGCTTTCAGAGAATAGAGAAACTCACTTCTGAGACTGGTAGAACTCTGATATCAAAGTCGGATAAAGACATTAAAAGTCATTACAGGTCAACATCCTTTATAAACATAGGCACAAAAATTCTAAACAAAATATTATCAAATCAAAGTTACAGAAAAAGGATAATTCATCATGACTAAGTGAAATTTATTCCAAGAATGTGATGCTGATTTATCATTCAAATATCAGTATCATTCACCACATAAACAGAATAAGGAGAAAAACCATGCAATCACCTCAATAAATGCAGAAAAAGCATTTGATAAAATTCAACATCAAGCAAACAGGGGGAAAAAAGAAACTCATGCTTACACAAAATCTTGTACATTAATGGTCACAGAAACTTCATTCATAAGAGCCCAAATGTGGCAACAACCTTCTAAGGAGTCAGAATGGGTAAACAAACTGTGATAAATCCATACCATGGCAGACTACTCAGTATCAATGAACTAACCACTGATAGAGGCAACACTTTGGATGGCTCTCAAGGGAATTATAGTGAATGAAAAAAAGCCAATGTTAAAGTGTTACATATTGTATGATTCCATTTATATAACATTATTGAAATGACAAAATTATAGACATGGAGAACAGATTAGCAGTTACCAGGGGTTTTTCCAGGGGAGGTGGTTGTGCCTATACAAGGGTACATGAGGGACCCTCGTAAATGGATCTGTTCCCTATCTTGACTAGGTGGTCATGCAAATCTACACGTGATAAAATTACAAAAAACTCAATATAAACACATGCACACACACACATACAAATTAGCACATGTAAAACCAATGAAATCTGATTAAAATCAGTTGATGGTATCAATGTTGATTTCCTGGTTGTGTTATTACACAACAGTAACAAGATGTTATCATTCAGGAATCTGGATGAAGCATATATGGATCTCTCTATTATTTTTTTAATTGCACATAAATCTACAATATCTCAAAGTAAAAAGAATGAAAAATTGAATAAATAAAAATGAAAATGAAGGGGGAAAATCTGATGTTGATATGAGGCAGACACATTCAAAATGATGTATCTGAAATAATTATGAATATTTTAGTAATTAGAACTATCAATAGAAAACACGACCTAAGAATTCAGATTTATATGATATAGTCCTACTCCATTATGCAATTCAGTATGTACAAAGAATTTTAAAAGAGAAGCAAATTAATACTGTAGTCAGAATCACTGCACAACTGTGCAGACTGCTTACCGCAAGAGAGCGACACATCAAGTGGCTACGGTAGGGGCCAAAATCCAGCCTGCACTCTACTCCCTAACGCACTGGCAGGACTATGTCTATATGTACCATCCCACACTTTGGGCTTGTTAAGTAAATGACTTTCTTCTAAACATAAGAGAAATAACATTTATTATCTCTCTATTCCTAGCACTTACATATACTCATTTTTAAATTTCTGCCTTTGCCTTTCAAAACAAGATCTGAACCCAAATCTTAGTTCTGTTGTGCTGCTTGGGTATAGAGTATTCCTTTAGGAGGCTTCAGTTCTGTCTCATTCTTTTTTGAATGAAACAAAGTGGTATACAAACCAATATAAACTAAAATATGAATTACAGTGCTATATTACACTGTGTTGTAGATTAATCAGTCATGGCATTACATATATGTATGTTTTTGTGTGCATATGTGAAAACAACTGCATTCCTTAATAAAAATACTATTCCAAGAACTCATTTAATCCTCACTACAACCCTATGAGATAGATAATGTTATGATCCCCAATTTACAGATGAGAAAACTAAGACACAGAGAAAGTAAGTAATTTGCTAAATTCTGGGATTCAAACCCATGCAGTTTGGATCCAAATTACTCTTAACCACTCTACAATAATGCTCATAGTCACAATTCAATTTGGTACCTGAAAAAATCTAGTAGAGGCACTTGATAAAGACTTGTAAAATGAATAACTGAATAAATGAATGAATGAATACTGAGGCACTAATTCTCAACCAAAGGTACACTCTCCCAAGCCCCTAAGAAGTTGCTCTTCTCTCCCAAGATTCTGGTATTATCCCTCATTATATAGTCGACCCTCAGTATCCCTGGGGGATTGGTTCCAGGACCCCTCATGGATACCAAAATCCAAGGATGCTCAATCTCTTATACTATTAAATGGTGAAGTGTTTGCATATAACCTACAGGCATATCCTCTCTTATACTTTAAATTCTCTATATTACTTATAATACCTAGTACAATGTAAATACGACATAAATAGTTGTAAATACAATGTAAATGCTCCATAAATAGTTGCTGGAATGCAGCAAATACAAGTTTTGCTTTTTGTAACTTTATGGAATTTTATTTTCCCTAAATATTTTTGGCCCGAGGTTGGCTGAATCCATGGATATGGAACCTGTGGATACAGACAGCCAATTATATCATTATATTGCCACTTAAGAATAAAAACCATACTAAGTCACTGCAAGTAATGGAATAACTGTAATATTTCCTATCCCTTAGCTTTTTAGAAGTCAAAAATGGTTAAGAACAACTATGCTGGCAACATGAAGGGCCACTCTGATTGTTTTAAGGGTCTTCAAGCCAGGGTGTGAGCAGCTGTTGACTACTTACTGGCTTCTACCGTATTTGCAAAATACAGGCAAAGGAAATGTTATCTTTAGGGAGTTACAATATTATGGCAAAAGCAGCTATTTGCCCCACAGACATCAGATATGTTATATCTTCTGTTTTTAACCACACCCCTTATTTGTTTGTTTGCTTTAAACATTCTATTTTCATATATATCTCTATTTATAAGCCAACTCAAATATTTTGGCACTATGAAAGGAATAAATGTTAAAGAAATGAAAATTGCTGGTTCTTGCCTTTCTGTTGCTTGCCATTTCTGTTGGTCATTAAAACATGTTCATTTCCCATTGTGCTTCATTTTTCTGTTTTCTTTTACTCTAGTCTCTGTTTTTTGTCGACATTACCCCTCTAACATTTGTGGCAAAAGGCAGGACTATCATAGACTTCTTCCCTTCTATAAAAATGAAAGAATCATAGCACATTGAGAGATATCTTCAAATCTTAAGCTGCTCTTTGTCATTTTGGTTTATATCATTAGTTATTCAAGTATCTTTACTAAAAAAAAAAATAGGTTTATTGGGTAAAGAGTTCTGTCTTTGGAAGAGGCAGGGAGCACAGAAGCAGTTATATCTGGTTCAAACTGTTCCAAAGGGTAGATGTGATACTGAACCCAGTGTTCATAAATGACTGAATTCTAAGCTATACTATCCTTCCTTAGAAATAGTAAAAACAAAATAAGCTAAAAATTGTAGATTAAAAATTAATCAAAAAGTATTATAATTCATAAACCTGTGTTAGATTAAAATACTAAATCTGGATCTAACAAACAAAAATCCTAGGAACACTCCTGATTTAAGATACCACCATTACATTTCTATGTTTTATGAATGGCTGCTAAGACTTTGAAATAAAGTTTTAAATAAACCCCCACATTTTTCAACCAGAAGAATCTTTTGATAGGAAGAATTAACTATAAATATACCATAAACTATATGTATACTAGATGGTCTCTAAAGCTCTAAAAATTCTACAATTTTCAATGGAATCGGAAATGCTCTAAGAATCTCAGACCTAACTTAGTGCTATGATTCCTGAGATGGCTTGTTGCAAGCTTATTAAAAATGATAAAAATAAAAACAAAACCAAAAAGCAGATTACCAGGTCTATCCTAGTAGGTCTGGCATATTAACTTTAGTAGGGAATCAGGTTCCATTGAGACTAAAAAATTACTGGTTCTTTTCCCAGAAAAATGCCAATTTTACATATGATATAATCCTCTTAAGACCATCCACAAACTCATGAATTGATGGAATTGAATTGATGGACCCCAAGTTAAAAAATTAAAGAGAATTTAGACCCAGAATGTTTTCAAAGGGTAGTTAAATGAAAGAAGGAATAGATTTGTTTTATATTCTACCAGAAGACACCATTGGGAGAATACCAACTATTCTTTACTCAGAAACAAAAATTTCAAAAGATAACACTTCACAAGAACATCTGCATTGAAGCATTTTTTCCTATAAATGCACAGATAAGTTTTGAACTTAAAATCTTAACTGAGTAGAAAAATTCTGATGTAGCTTTAAGAAATTATTTCTCTCCTTGAATGGTTTTCTTTTGTATATCCATGTGTATTTAAAGCTAAATATATTACCTCTTTTTAAGGCACTCCGTTTGGAATTCATATTAGAAATTTCATATTCCGGCTTCAGGTCTGTGTGTTCATATGTATTTTAAGGAATTTATTTTACATGACACTAAGATGTTTGTGGTTAGCGTTTGTTTGATCAATCACATCTGATGCAAATTAACTGAGTTGACACTGTTGATGAAACCATATGGAAAGAGCTACTGTGGGTAAAAAGGGAAACAACTTTTTTAATAAGCAGCATTCAACTCCAATGACTATCTACCTCTTTTTTTTTTTTTTTGCTAGTCTACTAGCAAAAAACTACTTCTGATTTCACTAGCTAGTCTTACAGACAACTCAATGATCACACCTTAGATAAACCTTGGAGCAAATTCACTGACAATATAGCATAAAAGGGAAGAGCATGAGATTGGGCTGAATTCTGAATGCAACAGGAAGCCATTGAAGGATTTTGGTCTGGGAAGCAATAATCATAGCTGTGCTTTAGGAAGATTAATCTTGTTTCAGTATATAGAATGAAACAGGAAAGGAAGACTGAGAATGACAAAAACATTACAGGTTTCCCCTGCTATCCTAAAGTAGAGTGTTCCTAATGAAACCCTTCCTAAGCCAAAATGGTGTAATGCAAAGAAGCAATTGCCTTAATTACCTTTAAACAAAATAAATCTCAATAAAGCCAGATGCTCACAGACACAGTGCAAGCTATGGCAGCTTGATGCCCAGTGTAGTTCCTGGGGAAGGAGCTTGGTGGTGCTACTCTGGGCTGTTGGGCTCGCTACAAAATAAACGCTGAACCCCATTTTCACTTTTCACCTATTTTCATAAAAGCAAAAATCCTCTTAAGATTTCATTCAGTTAGTGAAAACAGGTACTAATGTAGATCTTTCTTAAAAGTAAGGTTGCGTAAAGCAAACTTTGGAAAAGCAGGGATATCTGTGTTACTACAGTCCAATTTGAGCCAGTGAAGGCCTGAATTACAGGAGAATTGGGAAGGAGAGGTACCAGAGAAGAGCACAGCAGAGTGGCATAAAGCATAGACTTTGGAACCACACCGTGGTATCCAAACCCCGGCTCTGTCCCTTGTTAGCTATACTGCCTTGGACAAGGTCTTATCCTCTGGGCCTCAGCTTCTCTCCCTATGAAAAGGGGACAATCACAGTACCTCCTCACTGGGTTATGAGTAAATGTTTATAAAAGTGCTTGGCTAATATTATGTGGGGATAAAACATAAGGACTTAATGACTAGCAGGGAAATGGGAGTAAAAGAGAAAACTGTGTGAGTTTTTAAGTTCTGTAACTTGAAGAAAACTTTAAAAAAACAGATATTAAAGGGCAAGTGGGCAATACTTACCACTATGCATTGCACAATGTTTTTAAAGAGTAGGAGACCAGAAACAATCTAAATATCTATCAAGTGTGTGGCTGGCAAATTACTGTACGTACATACAATGCAATACTTTCAGTCATGAAGAAGAATCAGACCAATCTAAATATGATAATATAGAACATTCTTCAAAATATAGTTTTAGGAAAAAAGAAGAAGACAGGTGCAGAAAAAATACTTTATGTTGTATTTTAATTTGTTTAAAAATAAAGATAACATATACCAAATGCATATATATTCAAATTCTATTTCTGGAAATATACACCAGAAACTCTAATGATACCTCTGGGGAGAGATGAGAGAACTAAGGATCTGGGGTAGAAGAGAGATTTTTGTCTCCCTTGTATACTATTTGATGTTATCATGTTTATGTAGTGTTTTTCAGTTTAAAACAAAATTAATGAAAAAAAAAAGAGGGGCAGGGAAGGAGGAGTTCAATAATAAGAAATCATATTCGCATACTTAAGTGAGCATAAATTCTATGTGCTCTACAAGTTTGCCCAGTATAGATACTGGTAATAATCTAATGACCTGGAGGTTCAAAAACACTTAAGACTTAAAAAAAAAAAAAGACATGGCCAAAGGGAGGGTATAGCTCAGTGGTAGAGCGCATGCATGAGGTCTTGAGTTCAATTCCCAGTACCTCCTCTAAAAATAAATAAATCTAATTCTCCCCCTACACCAAAAAACAACAACAACAACAACAAAAAAAACCCCGGATGGTCTTAAAAATAGTTCAGGGAGAATAAACAGAGTGAACCTTAAAAAGCATATAGGCTATTAAAAATTAGGCTTACAACAAGCTTCTTCTGTATAGCACATGGAACTATATTCAATATCTTATAGTAACCTATAATGACAAAGAGTATGAAAAGAAATATATATATATGTATATATATGACTGAAACATTGTGCTGGACACCAGAAACTGATACACTGTAAACTGACTATACTTCAATTTTTAAAAAAAGAAAAAAATTATGCTGCATTTCAAAATTCTAAATTTATATGTCAGTTTGTGATTTGTAATTCTGAATATATTTTCCCATGTTACAAGAGTTAATAAGACCCTGGGCCAGCCCACAAAAGCCTACTTTATCCACAATAACTATAGCACTGTGGTAACAGTACTACAGAGTTCACCATTTTAAAACCTTACCTTACTCAAGTTCTCAAGCACATTTGACAAGGTGATCTCTCCCTCCTTGAAAGCCTTTCCTCTCTTGGCCTTTGTGAAACCAAGCAGCACTGGTCTTCCTCCTACTTTACTGACCTTCACTTGCTTCTCCTTTCCTTCTCACCTTCAGGAGTTACAGTCTTCTGCCCTTATTTCTATTTAATCTTTCTTAGTGACCTCATCCAATCAGTGGATTTAAATACCATCTGTATGCTAATAATTCCAAAATTTATATCCCAAGCCTGCACCTCTTCTTTGAGTTTGATTTATATATACAGATTGCCTACCCTATATCCTCTACGTGGAGGTCAAATAGGCATCTCAAGCTTAACATAGCCAAAACAGAACTCTTGATTGACTCCTACAATCCTGCTTCTTCCAGGCTGTTCCCTCTCATTTAATGACACCATCATCCACCCAGCTGCTCAAGACAAAAACGTATCAGTCATCCTGATTCCCCTCTATCCTTCATGGCTCACAGTAAATCCTGTTAATGCTACTTTAAAAATATATTTCATATTCAATCACGTCTCACTACCTATACCACTGCACCCTACTCCAAGCCACCATCATCTTTTTAGGAGACTACTGCAATATTTTTCTAAATGGCCTTTATGCTTCACTTTTACCATTTCCCACAATCCATTCTCCACCCAGCAGCTAGACAGAGCTTTAAAAAATGTAAATCACATCACTTAAAATTGTCCAAAGGCTCCCCTTCACACTGAAAAGAAAGGTCACAAATTCAGTTTTAGATATGCTGAATTTGAGGGGTAAAAGGCATATACATGGAGACTTAGAGAAAGGCATATACATGGCTCTAAAGAGAGATTTAGGCAGAAGTTACAAAGTGACCTTACTTACAGGCATTTGGATGGAAACTAAAAACCACGGATTTGGCAGAGAATACCTAAAAAAAAGTTGAAAAAAGAAGGCCAGAGGCATGGGACCATGACTTAAGAATCTCAATATCTTAAAGGCCTGGTAGTAGAAGAAGGGTTGACAAAGAAGACTAAGTATGAGAGTCCAACACGTAAAAAGAAAACCAGATGCCAGGGAAGACAAGGGAAAAGGATGTTTCAAAATTAAGAGAGATCAGGTAAGATGGAGACTGAAAAACATCCACTTGATTTGACAACACTAAGTCATCTGTGACTTTAGCAAGAGCTACTTCAAAGACACAATGGGAAGGTATGGCAATGAAGACAGCAACTCTAGTCAATGTTTTCACAGACTTGGCTATGATAGAAAAGGGAGAGACCAGAGAGAGAAAACTTGTGCAAGCTCAAATGCTATAGGGACAACTTGATGGAGAGAAAGAGGTTGAAGACGAGAACAGAGAAGTGGTAATAATGTAAATTTTCCAAAAAGGCAGGCAGGGATGGAATCAAGGTACAGATGAAAGGATGCAACAACTATTTCTGTTAATATTAAACATAAAATTGTACATGAAAAGAAAGTATTTGGAAAAGCCATACAAAAATTGTATGTACCAAATTCTGAGGTTAAAAAAAAGTATATTTAGACTTATGTAATGTAAAATAACCTAAGCTCAACTCTTCTGTATGAATAACTATAGACACTAACTACTCATAATATAATCACTAACTCATTCAATAAACACTTACTAAACATCTGCTATAAGTGAGGAAGTATTCTAGTCTCTGTGGAAGATGACAGAGAATAACACATTATTTTTGCCTTTAAGAAGCCTATAGTTAGTAAGCGGGTAAGTTCAAAGACAAGTAATTGCAATTCAGTGTAAGTACTATGATCCTTTGTACATACAGAGGAAGATGGTGGCACAAAGGAGAGGCACAACAAAACAGACTCTAACAGACTGGGTTTGAATCCTAACCTTGACATTTATTACCTATATAGACTTCGGGCAAATTCTGTAGCTTCTCTCTAAGCCTCAGTTCCTCATCACAGAAGGGGATAAAAAAGTTACTTACCTCACAAAGTTAGGAGGACTAAATAAATTAATGCTGTAAAACACCTTGAACAGGGTCAGACACACAGTAACTACTCAGTACCAGTAACCTATTTGTTTTAAAAGAGAGAATAGAAAAAAGCTGTATAAAGTATACTTGGGTGGGTCTTAGAAGAAAACTAGGAGAATGGCAATCTAGGAAGAAAAAATGGTACGTGCAGAATCATGACACAGTGTAGTATTGCAGAAAATTGCAACTTAAAAAAAAAACTCCCTCTCAACCTACCTTGTTACAATTTAAGGCAATTAACTGCAAATACTTCTATAGGTGAAATACAAAATGAAAGACATATATGGTGAGGTTAGACAGATAGAAAAGAACAGACAGAAAAGATAGGGTAAAGAGGAAAAATCGACAAAACTGTGACCAATTAGATAAGGGGTGAGCAAAAGAAAGGACTCTAATGTGATTCCCAGATTTCTGCCTTGATTCACTAAATTGATGAAGTAGCCATTAAATTAGTCAGAATAAGGAGCCTAGAAGGAAGAATAGGTTTGGCAGGAAAGATGATGAAACTTTTTTCAGACTTGTACTCATCAGTCACTTGGGTAGTAATGTCTAGTAACCACTGGCAAACAGGCCAGAAAAAGAGGTCTAAGTTGGAGATAGATTTGGGTGTTGTCAGGATATTTATGATATTACCCTTGGAAAAATAAAAGAATAAGGAAGGAAACAAACAAACATATATATCCTTGGATACCAATACTAAGGGACAGATAAAGGAAAACTAATGAGAAGTTCAAGCAATAAAAAGGATAACTAAGAGTTCTTTAGGAAGAGAGACTTTGTCCAATACTATGTATTCCCAGCCTCTATTTTGAGGGTGTCAAAATCAAAATCTAGAGAAACTGGGTAGGATTAAGACTAAGAGACATCTAATAGATTTGGCAATTAGGAAGTTATTACCTTAACAAGTGATATGTAATTATTTGTATAGAAAATAAAAATAAATAGAATAAAATATAGAATAAACATAATTCACTAATAAAGAACTAAGAAGAAAGCAAATATCAAAATGTTAATATAGTCGTCTTTAACTGGAATTACTATAGATGATTTTCCCCTTGTTTCAAGTTTTCAATATTTTCCAAATTTTAATAATGAGCTTATACTCCTTTTTTATTGAAGTATAGTTGATATAGAATATTATATAAATTACAGGTATACAATACAGTGATTCACAATTTTTAAAGGTTATGCTCCATTTATAACTATTATAAAATAGTTGCTACATTCCCTATGTTGTACAATATATCCTTGTAGCTTATTTTCTACCTAATAGTTTGTACCTCTTAATCCCCTACTCCTATATTGCCCCTCTCCCCACTCATAACCACTAGATTATTATCCATACCTGTGAGTCTTCTTCTTATTTGTTAAATTCACTAGTTTATTGTATTTTTTTAGATTCCACATGTAAGTGATATCATATAGTATGTCTTTCTCTATCTGATCCATGTTGCTGCCAACAGCCAAATTTCATTCTTTTTTATGGATGAGTAGTATTCCAGTGTATGTATGTATGTATGTATGTGTGTGTGTGTGCTGTTATGAGAGCTTATATTCCTTTTATAGTGGTGGTGGTAGGAGGTGGAAGACAGTAAGTTTTATCAAAATTTCTGCTTCAGTAGCAGAAAAGACTTAAGTGAGTCTATCTTGAGGAAGATAGATAATAGAGATGAAATATTAGCAGGCAGAGAGCAGAAGATAAATGGAAGGAAAAAACAAAACCAATGCAGAAATGAAATCTTCATTGGAAGTAGCACAAAGGAGTACAAACATTGCTGAAAACATAGTCAAGGACCTGCAAGACAGGACCGAGAAAGGCAAACAAGATAAAGATGAACTCTGAAAACCATAAAGCATTGCTGAAAGAATAAAAGAAGATCTAAATAAAACCCATATTCAGCGATTGGAAACCTTAACGTTCTTAAGATGGTAGTATCTCCAAACTGATGTACAGATTCAGCACAATCCCCGTGAGAACCTCAGCTGAGTTCTTCATACAAATCGACACGCTGATTCTCAAACTTAACATGGAATTACAAGGGACCCAAAATAGCCAAAACAATCCTGAAAAAGAATCAAGTAGGAGAACTCACACTTTCTGACTACAAAACTTGCTACAAAGCAACAGTAACTGAGGCAGTATGGTACTGGCACATGGACAGACATATAGATCAATGGAATAGAATCAAGTCCAGAAATAAACCTACATATGTTTAAAGGTCAACTAATTTTCAACAAGAATACCAAGGCTATTCAACGGGGAAAGAATCGTCTTTTCAACAATTGTGCTTGCACAACAGGACAGCCAGTTGAGATAACCCTTACCACATACCAAACATAAAAGCTAACTAAAAATGAATTAAAACATATATGTTAGAACAAAACTATAAAACTCCTAGAAAAAAAACACAGAGGTAAGTTTTTATGACCTTGGATTTGGCAAAGGAGTTTTAGACATGACACCAAGATCAAGAGCAACAAAAGAAAAAAAAAAAAAGATAAATTGAACTTAACCAAAGTTTAAAACTTTTATGATTCAAAGAACATAATTAAGAAAGTGAAAAGACAAACACAGAATAGGAAAAATATTTGTAAATCATATATCTGATAAGGGACTTGTATCTAGAATATATAAAGAACCCTTATAATTAAAATAATAAAGATAAGTAATTCCATTAAAAATTGAGCAAAGGATCTAACAGACATTTCTCCAAAGACATACTATTAGTCAACAAGAACATAGAAAGATGCTCAATGTCAATCATACCTCAAAAAAGCTAGAAAAAAAGAAAAGAAAGAAAAAGAAAAGATATTTGACATTATTAGTCATCAGGGAAATACAAATCAAAAACTATAACGAGATGCCACTTCATACCCACTAGGATAACTAGAATAAAAAAGTCTGATAACAGCAAGTATTGGCAAAAATGTGGAGAAACTGGAACCCTCTTACACTTCTGGTAGGAATGTAAAATTCCAGTCACTTTGGAAAACAGTTTGACAGTTCCTGAAATGATCAAACACAGAGCAGAAAGTTACTAAATGACCCAACAATTTTATACCTAAGTATATACCTAAGAGAAATGAAAACATGTGTCCACACAGAGATCTGTACACAAATATTTACAGGAGCATTATTCATAATAGCCAAAAGGTGAAAACAATCTAAATGTCCATCAACGGATAAACGAAATGTGGTATATCCATAAAATGGACTATTATTTAGCCATAAAAAGAATGAATTACTGGAAAAAAAAAAAAAAAGGAACGAAGAACTGATACCTGAATCAAATGAATAAACTTTCACAAAAGACTGTATCATTCCATTCACGTGGGAAAGTCCGTAACAAGGAAATCCATAGAGACAGATAGTAGATTAGTGGTTACTCAGGGCTGGGACAGTGGGTGGGAGAGAATGCAAGCAAGAGAACAGAGTGACAGCTTTAAGGTTTCTTCATGAGGTGATGAAAATGTTCTAAAATTGACTGTGGTAATAACTACACATAGCTGAATAGACTAAAAAACACTGAATTGTACACTTTAAATGGTGAATTGTGTGGTATGTGAATTATACCTCAAGTAAAGCTACTAAAATCATAAAAATGGGAATGTTAAAGTTTAAAAGTATTAACTACTCTTGTGCTAAAGAAAATAAATCAAAAATTGAATTGCAGTGATCCAGAAATCCCACTCTTGGCATAGATCCAGAGAAAACTGTAATACAAAAAGACATATGCACCCCAATGTTCATAGCAGCACTATTTACAATAGCCAAGACATGGAGGTGACCTAAATGTCCATCGACAGATGTACGGATAAAGAATATGTGGCATATATATATATATATATACACACACACTATGGACTACTACTCAGCCATAAAAAGAATGAAATAATATGATTAGCAGCAACACTGATGGACCTAAGATTACCATATCAAGTGAAGTAAGTCAGACAGAGAAAGACAAATATCTTATGATATCACTTATATGTGGAATCTAAAAAAATGATACAAATTCTATTTACAAGTCAAAAACAAGACTCATGGACATAGAAAATAAAAGCTACGGAGAAAGGGTGGGAAGGGATAAATTAGGGGTTGGGGACTAATAGGCACACACTACTATATATAAAATAGATTAAAAAAAAACAAGGACCTACTGTATAGTTCAGGGAATATTCAATTTCTTGTAATAACATATAATGGAAAAGAATATAAAAAGAAAAAATATATATGTACATATATGCATAACTGAATCACTTTGCTGTACATCTGAAAGTAACACTGTAAATCAACTACACTTCAATAAAATTTTTTTAATTGAATTGCAAGATATTTAGAAAATAACTACAACAAGAAGCCTACAATCTACAGGACACAACTCAAATAGGGTTCTGAAGAAAACTCCTAATTTAAACAGAACGAATGAAAAGAACATTAAGCATCTAACATAAGAAGACAGAAAAACAACCACAAAATAAACCTAAGGAAAGCTAAAGGAGGGATTTAAAACAATGAAACACAAAAATAATAAATAAGAAAAGAGAGAAGATAACAGAACTGATTTTTTTAAAAATTCAAGAGTGGGTTCTAAACAAAAAAAAAGGGCAAGGTCTCACACATACAAAATAAGAAGTGATAATGAATAAAATGATAACATAGTCACAGATCAGAATTTTTTTTAATCATAAAAGAGTATCTTGCCCACTTCACACAAATAATTTTGAAAACTTGGATGAAATGGATTATTTTCTAGGATAATATAAATTAGCAAACTTTCCTCTCAAAGATATAAATTGTAAGCAAGTTGAATTACCATACAAGTAGAGAGGTAATCGTCAAAAAGCTACTCTCCCCACAAAATACTCAAGGTCCAAATAATTTCATAGGCAACTCAACCAAACTTTTAACTTCAATGCCATTAAACCAGAGAGGGAAAGAAAAAAAAAAGCATAGAAAAAGAAAGATAACTTTAAAATTATTTTTATGAAAGTGGCATAATCCAACAAAGATAAAATAAAGAAAACTATAAAGCAATTTAGCTTATAAGGAGCAATGCAATATTTCTAAATAAAATCTAGAAAACAGAACCCAGCAGCACATTAAAATATTAACACACAATAACAAAGTGAGTTGATTCAGGAAAGCAAAGATGGTCCAGTAACAGTAAATCTATTAGTACAATCCACTACAATAGTAGATACAAAAAGAAAAAGTACATAATTCCCATAGAGGCTGAAAATGTACTTCTGTATTTTAAAAAAATCTTAATAAGATGCTAAGAGCTGACTACTTTAATATAATATGTACACTTCAATGTAAAGTCAGGTCTAACTTTAACAGGAAAGCACTAAAAAACTCCCATTAAAGTCAGGAATAAGACAAAGATCCAATACTATCTTACTGTTTAATATTTTTGGAAAGTACTAGCCAAATCAATTTGACAAAAGAAAGAAAGAAATATAAAAGCTGGAAAGAAGGAGATAAAATTATCTTTATTTGGTAATGATATGATTATTTAACTGCAAAACCCTAGAAAAACAGTGGGAAACTATTACAGATAGTATTAGAATTCCAAAGGTAGCTAGGTACAAAATTAATAGTCGGCAATTAGTAGCATTATCATATTCAAACAATAAGATATAAGATATAATAGTAGTAGAAACCCCACTTACAATAGCAACAAAAGATAAAATACCAAGGAATAAACACAAAAGGAATGTAAAAGGTCTGTATGAAAAAAAAACTTTTAAAATATTATTGAGGGATACAAAAGTCCTGAACAACAAGAAATGAATGTACACCCTGTTCCTGAACAGAAGACTGAACTTCAAAAAGACATCAATGATCTCTAAATCAATCTATAAACATAATGCAGTACCAATAAAAATACCAACAAGATTGTGGAGGGATGCTTGAAAAACTAATTCTAAGTTTTATGCAATAAGCAAGAATATCCAGGAAAGCTGACTAGAACAAAAGAGGACTATAATCAAATAATGGGTCACCAGGTATAAGTAGGTAAAATGATCAATAAAACATAATAAAAGCCCAGATAGAACTCCAAATTATATGTAGGAACTAAGTACACCTGCGGGCAATATTTCAATACTGTGATAACTGGATAGCCACCTGCAAGAAAAGCAAACTTGGATTCCTACTGCAATACTTTACACAACTTAAATTTTGTATGAATAAGTGCATTTAACTTAAAAATAAAATTATAAAATTACCAGGAAAAAATAAGAATTTTAATTTTAATTAGAAATGATATTGAATAGGGAGGGCCTTTCTTATGACACAAAACCTAAAATAAAAAAAAAGATTATTAGAACTACAAAAAATGTTAATTTCTGCTGAAAAAATATACCATAAGCAAGGTCAAAAGCCAAACGAAACTGAAAAATATCTGCAACATTTATCTGAGACAAAGGACTAATTTCCTTAAAACAGAGTTCCTATAAACAATATTAAACAACCCAACAGAAAAATGACAAAAAATGTAACCAGATGAAATAGAAATAGAAGCAGATTTTACAATATAACTAACAATTATGATTGTATCGTTCTTAGACCTACTGAAAAAGATGAAGAAAAATATACCTCTTAAATTGGTGATTTAAAAAAAGTTTAATAACCCACGCTGTTACCAAAGGTATGGAAAGCCAGTACCCCACCATCAATAGGGGAACACAAACTGGTACAATCTCTATGGAGGGCAATTTGACAATATCAATCAAAATTTAAATAGCACATATCCTTTGATCCAGCAATTGTACCTCTAGTAATTTATTCTCAAAACAGACTCACTCATGTGCAAAATTATATACAGGATTTTTATTTTATCATCCTTTGTATTAGAAAGACAGTAAACGTTTTAAAAGCCCATCCAAACAAAGAAATGCTACCAGTTCTCTCCCATCCTACACACACACACACACACCTTTCTGGAAAAGATACGCAAGAAACTGGTTGCTTCTAGGGAAGGAAAGCAATTAGCTGGGATCAAAGGAAAAAGGAAAATTTGCCTTTTATCATGTGTACCATTTGGATTTTATATCATGAACATAAATCACATTGAAAATTTTTAAGTTAAGATTTTCAGCATTATTTTTACACAGCTTTACCAATTGTTATATTTTTCCTCCTCTCTGTCAGTTTTCTAGTTCCTACCTTAGCAACAATGTTTAACTGTTTTCCCAGCTTATACATGGCATTTACTCAAATTCATACAGGTAAATCACAACAGTAACTTAGATTCCATTGTCCCCATGACCTCTTTGCCCAAGCTGCACCTCTGCACACCTCTTCTACAAAGAGCACTGTGCCCCATTCTTTACTGGGTATATAGAGATTATGAGTTAGTAGAAATCCAGGACTAAGAAGCTATGAATTTCCTAGCCTATGGGGCAAACGCATAACTACTATTGTATTTTAGGAGACAGCAAAAAGGAAAGACGCTGCTCAAACAAGGTTTCACAAAATATCATTTGTGCTCTGTGAAGTATAGTGTACTATTTTTATATTTAAAAACCTGACTTTATCCATTTGTCCAGAGTCAATGGAGCTATGGGGAATTGAAACACACTAAGCAATCAAATTTACAAGAATTTAATTCCTTACACAGTATGTCAACGTATTTAGAATTTAAGAATATATATGTATATGTGTGTATATGTATATATCTATATACATATATATTTGATATATAGTCTTATTTTTTTATCTTGATATATATATATATCAAGAGTATCAAATCCTGCCATTTCAAAGAATCACACACAAATAGTAATTATGCCCAAGGAGAACTATGTGGTGCTATGAGTGTGTTATTAAGGAGAAGAGAACAAACAGAAGGTCAGAGAAGACTTCTTGGAAAAACAGTGTGATCAACCTGAGATCCAGTGGAAGAGAAGTTTAAAAAAAGAGAATAGAATGAGGAGTACGAGATTTCCTGGATGATGGAATAGCATGAACAATGGCCCTGTGGCAGAAGGGAGCATGATCTGTCTAAGGAGGTGGAAAAAGATCAAAGAGCAAGAGAACGTGATGTAGGATTACCTAGAGAATTAAAGAGGGGCATTTTAGGCCATGTTAAGGATTTTTACCTTAAGAGCAATGAAAAGCTAGTAAAGGGTTATAAGCAGAGAAGAGAACAGGCTTGCGCTCACAAAAGATGAGTGTGCTGTACAAACGTGAGTGGAAGCAGGAAGACTGCTTAGAAAGCTATTGCAGGAGACGTAAGTGAGGGATGATGGCAGCAAGGACTGGAGTTATAGCAGAAATAAAATAAATAGGACTTGGTGATTGATTATATCCTAAATGCAAGGGAGAGGAAAATGTTAAGGAGGATTCTTGAGTTTCAGGTTCGCATAACTGCATGGATAAAGATGCTATCACTGAAAGAGAGAACACTCCAAGATCAGGTTGTTTTGTTTTGTTTCATAGGGGGCTGGACAGAGGGTAGATGTGCAAAAAGTAAGCAAGGGTTCTGAATGCTGAGTATCTGGACATCTTGGTAGAGAAGGATAAAAAATGTTAAAGAGGATTAGAATTCAAAGGAGGGAGAAAGTTAGCTACAAAAACTTATTATTTTTTAACCTCCAAGGTCAGCCATAAAATGGGCCTAGACATTTCTACCCCTCCCTATCACCTAAAATCTTTTTAAACATCTCAAAATAAAACCTTTCAATCAAGGGGAGAGGGAAGGCTTAAAATTCAATGCTTGGAAAAATAAAGAATTGGTGTGAAAGAATTTCAGAGTATATATTGAAATATCAGATGTTCCCAATTCTGAGAGTGAAGAAACGTCAGAGGCTTCCTGCCTGGGGAAGGAAGAATGACATGCCCATCAAGGGGAAAAGAAAGCATAAAGAAGAGCCGATGGCCCCATTGCACGAATTTTCAGTTTAAATACTGTTTATCTTTACCTCTGGACAAATGGCTTTTCTTGGCCTTGTGTGCTAAGAGAATGCAGAATTAAGCTCCACACCTAAGCCCTTTATCAGAAATCATGGCTTCCACTGCCATCAGGTGGTGGCAGTGAGGAAGTGCACCAACCAGATTCTTAGAGCCTGGGAATGCCTATGTGAAGCCTATGATATAATTAATCTAAGATCAAAGACTTAAAGATTGCAGTAGTAGAGGGCAAACTGATGATATCTTTAGTAAGAAATTTATCTTCTCACCTGTCAATACACAAAAATGAAAATTTTTGCTATTAATTTGGGGTGAGAAAAAAGATTTCTCCTTTTTTCTTTTTCATATTAAAGATCACATATTTAACAATTCTAGAATACCTAGTCTGATACTATCTGTCATCTCAAACCCAACTCCTGGTGTATTTTATATATGACTAAAATTGCTTCACTGTTCATTTCAGTGGCGCATATAAATGGATTAATATGCATTTCTAGCACGCATCAATAACCTTATCTCAAACATAAGCAATTGTCTCACTGAAAGTGCAAAATTCCCTTTTTATCTTCAAATTAATCAAATAACAATTTTTGACAACTTAGAAGTACAAAGCACAATAGTAAACACAATTCAAAAACCATCATATTCTCCAAACTCATCACCAAACATATCACTGATAAAATCAACGTCAATATTATTCACAAAAAACATGCTGAATGATTAACACATCATTCTTGATAGTTTCCTTCAATATAATATTTGACATTTTGGGCAGTACACCTTCATTCTACTGTACTGAATATTCACTCACAAATGTAGCTTTTTTCCCATTATCTACGCACATACATCGATTTGATTGTCTTTCAAGGCATGTGAACACAAGGCTAAGAAATTGTAGGCAAAAACGTGAAATAATCACACTGGGTAGATGTTTTTACAATTCTCAATCAGATGTTTTCATATGGTAGACACAACATAATTTTGTCGCTAAGTATATTCTTGATCTTCATTTTCTCCCGTTAAATCCAAACACACCATCCATTCTGTCTCTGGACATTCCAAAATATTAATAATTCAACTAGTTTTCCCTAATTTTCTTGGTTCTGTTCCCATCCACCTCCAACACCCCCAACCCCCGTCTCCTTTCTTGTTTCAGAATGCCTAACTCTTACACACTCGAGGTGATTTTTACAAAATCACTCTTTGGAATGCTCTTCCCTTTTCTCTCCTTAAAAATAATCTCCCACAGCTAGGCGCCAATGTCTTTCTTTTACAAGATCAAACTGCCTAAGAGGACGAGACTGAAAACCGAGTAAGCGAAACATTTGGGAATGTCAATGAGACAGCGTCCTCTCCTTCGAAAAGAAAACACAACTCTTAGCACAGAGCTTTCAATAGAGCAAAAATACTTTTTCCCGCTGTGCTCCTGTTCCCTCCCTGACCTCCAAGACACCTTTCCTTTTTTCTAAGCCCCGGTCGCTCTGCTATGCGTGGGCCTGCCTTTCCTCCTCCCAAGGAAAAGCAAGCCAGGGAGAAAAGAAAAGGTAGCAGTCCCCTTCTCGCCGCGCCTGCGAGCTGTCAGGATCGTGCCCCACGACTCACCTGGCAGGTGCGGCCGCCCGGAGAGTTGCACGAAGCGGTTGAGCTGGCCAGTCCCCCGACCCCCGCTGCCCCCACTGCCCCCGCCGGCCCCGCTACCTCCGCCGCCGCCACCACCTGCGGCGCCTCCTCCCCTCCGGCGGTTCCTGTCCCAGCCCTGGGCGGCCGACATGCCGGCTAACGACTGCCGCAGCCCGGTCGCGGCAGCCCGTGGCCCGGCGGCACTAGCCGAGCCTCCTTCCTGGGCTCCTCAAGAGACCCAGGAGACAGGGGAAGGGGGAGCGCCCGGTCTCACCTGCGGCCAATGACTGACTTACTTGGTGACAGACAGCCAATGGCCAGTCGTCTTCTTGATAGGTGGAGGGAGGCGGGGAGAGACGTGGTAACCATAGCTATGGCTAAAAAAAAGTGGGGGGAGAGAAAGGCAGAAGCAGCCACTCATCACTCGTATCCACCGCGCTAAGCGAGCCCGCGTCGCCAGGACTCCTGCGGGATCAGGCGGGCCAATCGAAGGCCGAGTGAGCGAGGCTACGCCTGTAGAGAGTCCCAGCGGCAGTCCCGGCGGCAGCCCCGACTCCAGGCATGTTCTGGATTCAAGAACTCTTCCCTGTAAACATTGAAATCAGAAACAAGACGCGCACGTAATACACATGTTTGAGGACAATACAGTGTTCCGCCAGCTTTACAGACTGAGATCCTTTTCCCTGACATACACAAAGAGGGGGAAAAAACCAGGGGCGGGGTCAAAGCTTGACTACAAGAATGAGGTATTCCTAGGTTTTATTTGTCTAGTCTTTCCGTCGACTGGCGGAACTCCTCCCTTACTCAGTATAAACCAGATCCCAAGCAAACAATTTTAAACCTGGTTAACAAATGTAGGAAGATGTTCAAGCTCACCAGTAGTGATAGAAATACAAATTAAGACTCCTCAATGAGGAAACCTTTTCAGGTTTATTACGTTAGTGAGGATTCTTAAAATAACACCTAGCAGCAAATAGAGTGCCAAGAAAAAGGTTCTTTCATAAATGACTGACGGCTATGTAAATGTTTTTGTTCAAACTCCTTTTTGCTCATAGAAAACTTTAAAAACTTTAATCAGCTGGAAGACAGGAACAGGTACGGATGATCAAGATCAAAGAAAAATGTAGATGTACAGATCAGAAATTCCTGTTGTTCCAAAATTAAACAGAAAATTTGGCTTTGAACTTACTGGGCGCAGTGCAAAGTGGGAAAGTACCAGATTATTCACTGATGTTTATGAATGATATGGGAAAACCATGTAAATTCCTTAAGGAAAAAAAAAAACTTTTCAAGATTCTTACGTCTGATGGCGTTTTTACTTCTCTTTCGCTTGATGCTTAGAGGAGACCTAACGTGATGCAGAGAAAAAAGATAATCTACTGGAACTGAGGATGCATATCTTCTTGGTGCAAGTTTCATGTTGCCACTGGCCCCGCCTCCTTATTTTGCTACTTTTCGGCCCTGTGGGCAGGTATTTTACCCCTGAAGCATTAGAATGCACTTCTTATAAAAATGTTGGAGACCTGAAAAAGTCCATGGCTCTAAACCATGAAAATCAAAATTAATTAATGTTAGTTTTTCTAAAGAATCTGTACCATTGAGTAACCAAATAGTAGATGAAGTATCCTTTATAGGAATACTCCTATAAAATTTTTACATGATAGACTGTCACAATTTTGCAACCCCTAAGGAATTTGGAGATCACATTGAGCATCAACCACTGCTGTTATCACGAAATGAAAGTTGAGACGTATATGCCTCTAGAACATAAAAATGTAGTAGCCTTGTAGAAAAAATTGAACCTCAATCTCATCAGACATCTATAAGTAACCATCAATTTATAGGAAATAAGGAGGACAGAAGAAAATAAAAAAAGATACCACAGAGATGCAAAAAGCAAATCCAGACTATGGAAATTCTACAGGGTAAGCAAGCAAATTTCTTCAAGAAAAATTGCACAGGAAAAAGAGATCTGGAGGGGGAAAAATCTGTAGATTAAAAAGAGACTTGTGATGACTGTGTAACTGTGAATATACTAAAAATCATTGACTAGTAATGGTTGCACAACTTTGTTAATACATTAAAAACCACTGAATTGTACACTTGAAAAGGGTGAATTTCATGGTATGTAAATTATATCTCAATAAAACTTTAAATAATATGGGAAGGAGGAGTGGTTGGGGAGAGAGGTGAAACAACATTGGCTTCCCTTTAAATGGGTAAATTATATGTGAATTGTATCTCACTAAAGCTGTTTTTAAAAAGAGCAACATAAAAGACATATCAATGAATTGCAATAACGTTCACACTTTAGAAGTGTTACCAAACCAAACTTGGGTCCATTCACCCATGTGCAGTAAAAGCTATCTACTGACACCAGGTTGTGGTGAAGGAGAATGCAACGTTTACTAGAGGCACCAAAAAAGGATTATGGGCAGCTAATGCTCAAACCACCCGAACTCCCAGACGGATTTCAGGGAAGAGTTTTTAAAGGCAAGGTGATGGAGAGAGTCACAGAGTGTGTGATCAGCTCATGAATAACTCTCTGATTGGTTGATGGTGAGGTAACAGGGTGATGTCACAGGGGTTAATATCATCAGTCTTCAGGCTCTAACCTGTCTGGGGGCTCCATGTTCATGGTCATCATGCAGTTAGCTTCTTCCATCCAGTGGGGGTTTCAATATATGTAAAACAATGCAGGAGTGTGCATCAGCCATTGTTATCTATGTCCGTCGGGGAAGATCTAAAGATTCTGTGACTCTTCTATATGGCTGATTTATTGTTTAAATTGTCACCGGTTCTCCTGGCCCAACTGCTATTTTTTGTTACTACGTGTTCACATTCTTTAAACATTAACTCTTGAGCCAGCCTTTTGTGACTCAGGGGAGGCCAGAGAGACTAAAGCTTTTCTACAAACAAGAGGCAGTGGAGGACATGATGGTGTGTGTTGGGCAAGGGAAGGTTCTGTCCCAGGAAGGCCCCACAGGGTGAAATAGTGGGCCTTATGTGAATCCTGAGTCATACAAACTGGGGAAAAAAGCATTGATGAGACCATTAGAAATTTGAACACTGAATATTTTATGACATTAAGGAATTATTGTTAATCTTAGGTGGAACAATATTATTGTGACTATGTTAACAAGAGTCTTTACCTTTTAAATATACATACTGAAATATGTGTGGATAAATTATTTAAGTCAGTTATTTGCTTCAAAAAATATAGGACCCAGCAATTCCACTCCTAAGTATATACCCAAGACAAATGAAAACATATGTCCACACAAAACTGTGTACATTAATGATTATAGCAGCATTATTCATAACAGCCCCAAAGTGGGAACAATCAAAATGTCCATCAACTGATAAAGTGATAAACAAAATATGGTATATCCATACAATGGAATATTATTTGGTAATTTAAAAAATGAAGTACTGATACATGAATGAACCTTGAAAAAATCACGCTAAGTGAATGAAGCCAATCAAAAAAGACCACATATTATATAATTCTGTTTATACAAAAATGTCCAGAATAGGCAAATCTAGAGAGAAGTGGATTAGTTGTTGCCAGGATCTGGAGGAGAGAAGGGGCACAGGCTTTCTTTTTAGAGTGATAAAAATGTTCTGAAATTAGCTAGTGGTGATGGTTGCACAATTCTGTGACTATATTAAAAATCACAGAATACCCCACCTTTGTATATGTCAAAAATTCTTCATAATAAAAAAATCTAAAAATTCTCCATAATAAAAAAAATCTACAAAAATAAGGCGATATTAATCAATAAACTGAAAACCATCTAATATAGTTTCATAAATATATAATCAATTTTAAATTCCATAAACAAAATGAAAAATTTATTCTGAACTAAATTTAAAATTATTAAATTATTTTAAAAGCCTCTTAGAAAGGTTATAGCCAAATGTTTTTAATGTGGAATTTGTGTACTGGTGGGTATTGACATGATTTGGAGAGAGGCCTTCAAAATAAGTGCATGCAGACAGTATGTACCTATTCACATGAGGTAATATGAAGTACATGATATCATCTATAAAGTAATCATGCCAAAAACATTAACTTGAATGGAATCAAGATATAAGCATTAACATCCAGTTTGCAGGAACTTTCAGGGGACAAAGGAACAAGTTAAATGGCATGTGAAACAATCTAACAAATCCAAGGGGACAGTCTCCATAATATCTAGACTGATCTCGCCAATAAACCAATATCATGAAAAACAAAATGAAACAACACAAAAACAAAATGGAAGGGTTAATTAATTCTTAATGACTTAATAGATCTAGGCAATGATAATCAATGGCTGCTAGCATAACAAAAAGAAACAAGCAGGCACTAAGTCGATGAAGTATTCTTACCAAAAAAAAAAAAAAAAACCTGAATTAAGTCAAAGTTTTAGCTCTAACTACCAGTTCACAGGAAATAAAAAGACACAGAATATGTTAAATGATATCTTGGGGGGGTGTAACCTGAAAATATATAATGTGGAAAACTCTATAGAACAAATAGCCTGTTTTCTTCATTATATTTCAAGGAAAAGGAGGAGGAAAAGGAAACCTACAGATTACTAGAGTTTGAGTTTGAGACATAGCAACCAAATGCAGTGTTTGAGACTTGTTTACATCTTGATTAGAACAAGCCAACTATTTTTTTAATGGGAAAATTGGATTGGATATTGGATTATACTCAGGAATCGTTAAGTTTTTTTAGGTAATGTAGTTTTTTTTTTTTTTTTTGCTCTTATATTTTGAAAAAGTAGACTGAAATATGTATAGGTAAAATGCTATGATGTCTAGGATTTGCTTCAAAATAATCCAGTAAGTGGGGTATGGGAGACAGGAAGAGAATGTAGATTAAATAAGGATGGCCATGAGTTGATACTTAATGTTGCTAGGTGGTGGGTACTTGGAATTCATCACACTATTCTCTCTGATTTTGTGTATATTTGAATTTTCCCCTCATAAAAAGATTTTTTAAAAAATAGTTCTTAAAAGAACAATTCCAAATTAAAGGAAATTTACAACAAAATGTGTGCTGTCCTCTTGAATAAATCAGCCTTAAAAAAAATTGAGGACAACTGGAAAAATTGGAATTTGGAGAGGTTATTAGAAGATATTAGGATATCATGATTATATTTGTTACATGTAATAATATTAAGCTTATATAAGAAAATCTCTTTGGTGGGGGTGGTACAGCTCAGTGGTAGAATGCATGCTTAGCATGCACAAGGTCCTGGGTTTTATCCCCAGTACCTCCATGAAAAATCAAAAACAAACCAAAAAACTTTAAAAAAATTTTTTTAGAGGGAAGGTAATTAGGTATCAACTCGCAGTTGATACTAACTCAGAAAACAAGTCAGTTGGAATTAGCAAGAAGTCTGCATTGAGAATATTTTCCAGGAAATTCTGTTATAAGTGTTAAATACATACCGTGATTCAAACAAATTTCCAGAATGAATTTCCAGCCAAGATTTTATAATTACAACATTTGATGTAGTGAGGAAGTAGAGGATTGAGGAAGTGGTGAAAAGTACTCACTGTATTATGAAATCTAGTTTTTTATTTATCATAGTAGTGTCTTAAACTCAGCACTGCACTATGTAACCCAGTGGCTCTCACTGTGACTGCATTTTCAACTAATCTTAGACCATTTTGCAAAATATTGATGTTCAGGCTCCAGCCAAACCAAGTGGATCAGAATCTCTGGAGCACAGGCATTGGCCATACTTTTAAAATTCCCCAAGTTACTCTAATCCACAGCCAGGGTTGAGAAAACAAATGCAATCCTCTGAAACCCAGTTTTATCATGTGCAAGATGAGAGTAGTATCTTCTGTTTTAGCAACCTCTGAGTGTTATTGTGACAAAACCAATGAAACAGTATTTGTGAAAGTACATGGAAAAGTATGTTTTATGTAAATGTAAGGTCATATTCCCACATTAACAATCAATGTATAGCAATCCTTTAAAAGTGTTTACCTCTTGGGTTGTTGGTTCATTTTTTGTAAAATAGAACCCAGGGTCATATAAATTCCTTAGAGAATAGTCAAAGGTGACTCACTGCTTGTCATCAGCCCAGATCAAATAAGCATTGACACTGAGAGCTCCAAATAATGAGTCTTTAGTTTACTTAATTACAAAAATTATAAGCATTATACACATATGCATTACACATATAGATGTCATAGAAATGCAAAGTACAAATTGTAGCTAAGGTTAAATTTGGCTGCCCAAGGAAAAGAAGGAAGAGGGCTCCCATTACTGAGAACCTTTTGTGAACTAGGTACTTGTAGGTATATTATCTTTTTAACAAGCAAAGTAGCCTACCACAGTATTATTTGGAAAATTAAGTCATGAAATCATTTTAACAGGTTATGACCAGTAATTCTTTTTTTTTTTACAACTGTAAGTCTAGTTATAATATAACCCGATTCAAAGATATTACATGGTCATTTACTATGTTCCCCACATTGTACATTTCATACTCATGATTCATGGCCAGTAATTCTTAGAAGCAATACAGTGGGAAAAGAATCAAAATATGAACATGAGGAAAGGATCAGGAAGGTCTTAAAACACATTGCCTGTAGGTATTTAAGTTGGAAGGGTCTGCTCAGGGGAAAAATGAGTGGACTCAGCAGCTCTTAAGCTCCCCTCTCATGATTCTCAGGCAGGGGTTTTATCAACATTAGGGCAGGCAACTAATGTGTTTAGCAAAGTTTTAGGCTCCCCAGAAGCTAGGTAACTTGAGCTCTGTCTCACAAATGAATCTGGAAATTGAGAAGGCAACTCTTTGCCCCTCTCCTACCCTTACTTAAAACAAACAACAAAACAAAACGAATTTGAAGGCTTCCATGTTTCTTTGTGTAGTTCTGGAATATAAAGGTCTGAATTTGCCGCTAAGGTTTACAAAAAAGACTGCTGGCTTTGCCAAAGTAAAACCAACATTTCATTCTGTAGTGGGGAAGGAGTTAAAGAACTCTGCTTGAGATGGCATTGGAAAGGTAAACTTCATCAAGGAACTCAGATTGAATTCTAATGGAGCGAGAAGACATTGAAAGCTTTAAGCAGAGAGGTGACATGATCAGATTTATGTTTTCAGTGAATTGGGTTGAGGATTTATACTGGTGGCTATCCACCACCACGGGTGCACCTGCCTATAGGCAGCAGCCTCAGGGAAAAGACCTCTGCTCCCAAATATCTTCTACCTGCCATACTAAAGATCTATCAGGTCACAGTATGAATGTTTTGAGAGCAATGTAACTAAAGATTGGAATTCTTGTTTAGGCTATGATTTAAACGCAATACTGTTCTAGCACTAAGCCATACAGTCTTATAACAGTCAGTTTTGAAGACAGTGTTCTTGTAGTTGTGTTCTGCAACTGAACAGAATTAAACTTTAGTTTATTGTTAATAAGTTTCATTTTTTACTTGCCATCAGGAAAATGACATAATGTAATGCAATAATATATTATTTTAGTTGTTATGGGCTAAGGAGAAGAGGACAAGGGCTGCCACACAACATTTAAATGTCACTGTCACACTGTGTTTATGGCATCATAGCAGGCAGCTCAAAAGCAGATTTCACAGTGGTCCCAATGTTCCAAGCCCAACAAAAAGTAGAAGTTTATTAAAAAAGAAAAACTGAATAATGGTCGATCATTTTTAAAGTTATGTGAATGAGTCACTCGAGTGTTTACTTCCTTCCTTCAATAATCTAATAGAAAGTTCTGGGCTAAAACTAGACAATATTTTCCAACATCTGCAATATTGAACATGAAGTCCAGATATTATTTTCTGTTCCCTATTCTAGAATAATTGGCTTATACACTCATTTAATGCAGATTTAAGTAATACTAACTTAACTGCAAGGGAACAAGACAGTTTTATGAAGACATCAACTGACATCTCATTAAACTGACATTAGAGGAATGCTGTCTGGCACAGATTTGTGAAATATTAAGTTGGATAATCCCAAACACGTAAACAAAACTTTGAAATTATTAATATCATTTTGTATTTTTGGTGTGACAGGTTTATATGAACAAGCATTCTCTGCATATGTTAATATTGTTTAAACTAAATTACCCAAGCAAATTAAATAGAGAACGTAAACTGGGACATATTTTCCTACTTTCTTCCATCATTGGTGATTGTGGTTCAACAAAGCAACATCATTCATCACAGTAAATTAATGTCTTAATGTGAACTGTTTTGAGTTTATGGTTATTTCATTTACAAGTGTATTCTGATTGTATGTTTTATAAGCACTATAAGCATAAGGAGCTTATAAATAATTTATGCATGTAAGTAACATTTTGATAAAAATAACTTGCCAACATTGAGGAGGAGGCCTTTTTTTTCTGTTTGAAACAGGATAACAAAATTAAAACATGGAATGAACTTTACTCAGTTTTAAGAAATATTGTTCTACCAAGTTCTCCTTGCTTAGGTTAAATTGAGTTTGTTTCCTGAAGCCCACAAAATCCTAATACTCCACCTCTAAAGTTGTGAGAAATAAATGCAAACCATAAACGACAAGTATGAGATATTTACTACACAAAGTAGATTCTTAAGAGATGCTTTTTAGTTGGTCATCTGAGAGAAGGGAAATAAGATGATAATGTGTAAAATTGTAATGGTTCTAAGATTGGTTCAACAGCTACATGGACAAATATACTGTGTCTTTAAATCGAATTTAAATTTTAAAAACAATGAAAATAAACTTACTGTATTATCTTTAATAAATGGAAGAATATATAGAAAAAGTGAAACTCTCGTCCTCACGCTCCACTTAATTCTACTCCAAAAGATGGCTAACAGTTTGATGTCTGTCCTTCCAGATGATCGGCCCTGCATTTACATATGCGTATGTGGACCTTGCAGCTATTCTATGTCAGTTTGCTACATCGATGCGACCATACAGAGCGTATTCTGCATGGCTTTTGTTCTTTTATGCAATATGCCTTGAGTACATTGGATACACAGGTATTCTTTTCTTAACAGGACTTTGTTATCCTTTTTTTAACCTGCAGATATTATTTTATCACCTTTGGTGGAAACAATAAGAGTGAAGACCTCGTAGCCCCAAATCAGCACTGTTGCCTTTTGGAATACAAGTTTACAAACACAACAAAAAGGTGTTAAAGAAATCCAAGGACTCCAAACAAATTCAAGCAAAGTTAGATTAGCCTTCAGCACCTGAACAATCTTTCGTTTCTAAAAAAAAAAAAATTAGGGGCTAGGAAGGGGAATTTCCCTAAATGGGAAATATCATTTGTCAAGGTCTCAGTGGATCTGGGAATACTCCTGTGAACCGCATTGCAGAGCAGGCTGAAAAAGCCTCACTGACTTTCCTTTTCCTGAGAGATTTGTTCACAGGACAATATTCTGGTTTCTCCATGCAAATTTCACTGCTTAAATCAGGGGTTTTGAACCTCTTGCAATCTGATGATGCCTATGGATACTTTTTCAGAATAATGTTTTCAGTGCATAAAACAAAATTATGGGATTACCAGGCAAACCCATTATACTAAAATAAAGCTATCAAAATATTTTAAAAATTATATTTGCAACATAGTAATTCATGTGCCTCCATATTAACATATTACATAACAAGATCTAGTGGGAATCTAATAACCACTATTGTTTAAAATAGGATATAAACAATATTTCAAGGTATTTGCAGTAACTGTAGTGGGATATGAAAATCTCTGAATTTCTATTGGTGACAAAGTCACAGTACAGCTAATACCACTGTGGTTTGTTGCCTACATTGATGGAAATGCTGTTTCTGTTAGAGAATTCTTTAAATGATGGTATTTTTCCCTATCTATATATTAGATTCCTTGGAGTATTGGTTTGCTAAGGCTGTCATAACAAAATAACACATACTAGACTTAAACAACAGAAACTGATTTTCTCACAGTTCTGGAGGCTAGAAGTCTGACATCAAGGTATCAGCAGGACTGGTTCCTTCTGGAGGCTCTAGGGGACAATCTGTTCTGAGCCCCTTGCCTAGCTTCTGGTGGTTGCTGGCAAACTTTGGCATGCCTTGGCTTGTAGCTGCCTCACTCCAATCTCTGTCTCCATCACCAAATGATGCTCTCCCTGTGTATCTCTGTGTCCAAATTTCCCTCTTCTTACAAGGAAACCAGTCATGCCGAATTGAGGGCTCACCCAAGTCCAATAAGACCTCATTTTTACTTACTACATCTGCAAAGATTCCATTTCCAAGTAAGGTCACATTAAGAAGGTACAGGTGGACATAAATTTGGGGAACACTATTCAACCCAGTATACCATCCAGGTTCCTTGGCTTGAATGGAATCAGTACTAAGTCTGAAAGAGAAAAATGATGAAAAATGCTAATAATTATTGTGTTGGCAAATGAAATTATGGGATTTTTTCTTCTTATCTCTATTTTCAGAATGTCTAGAGTATGATTACATTACTTTTAGAATAAAAAATTAATAAAGAAATGATGATGGTATTGATTCTAAGTACTGGCAACTTTTTAGATAATAATTTCTTTTGAATTTGACCTTGGATAATTTCCTCAGCATAAAGGCAAAGTGGCCTGGACAGGTAAGAGGAGTCAGGCTCCTGGTTTTATACATCTGCGAAGTTGCAGATTAACCTGAAAAATCTCTCTCAAAGAAAAATGTAGGGTCATGTTTAATTCTTTTAGTATAAGGGGAACATGATCAAAGTCTTGCAGACTTAAGGCATCCTTGAATAAATACAAACTACAATTGACATACAACAATGAAACTAAAAGCACTAAATGAAACTAAAAGTCAACATACCTCTTTAAAAATACATAGGGACCTACACATTCATGGCCAATGAACTTTTGATAAGTGTGTCAAGTACATTAAATGGGGAAATAACAATCATTTCAACAAATGGTGCTGCAGTAACTGGATTTCCACGTGCAAAAGAATCAAGCTAGACCCCTAACTCACATCATCCATAAAAAATTAATCTTAAATGAATCAATGGCCCACATATAAGTGCTGAAACCATAAACTATTAGAGGAAAACATAGAGGTGAAGCTTCATGAGCTTGGATTTGGCAATAGGTTCTCAGATATGACACCAAAAGCATGAGCAGCAAAAGAAAAAGCAGATAAATTGGATTTCATCAAAATTAAAAACTTGTATGCATCAAAGGACGTTATCAGGAAAGTGAAAAGACAACCTACAAAATAGGAGAAAATATTTGCAAAACATACGTTTGATAAGGGCTTAATATCAAGAATATATAAAGAACTCCTAAAACTCAGCAATAAAGACAACCCAATTAAAAAAAATGGGTAAAGGATTTGAACAAACATTTCTCCAAAGGAGGTATACAGATGGCCAATAAGCACATGAAAAGATGTTCAACATCATTAGTCATGAGGGAAATGCAAATCAAAGCCACCTGAGATACCACTTCGCATTCCCTAGGATAGATAGAATCAGAAAGATAGGCAATAATAAATGTAAGCAAGGATGCAGAGAGATTAGAACCCTCATACATTGCTAATGGGATTGTAAAATGGTACAGCCACTTGGGAAAATAGTTTGAGAGTGTTGTAAAATAGTTTGAGAGTTAAACATAAAGTTACCACCTGACCCAGAAATGTTACTCTTTGACTTATATGTAACAGAATTGAAAACATATGTCTACACAAAAAAAACTTGCACACAAAACATTCATAGCAGCATTATTCACAATAGCTCCAAAGTGTAAACAACCCAAATGTCCACCAGATGACTAGATAAACAAAATATGATATATCCATACAATGCAATATTATTCAGCCATAAAAAAGAATAAAGTACTAATACATGCTACAACATAGATGAACCTTGAAAACATTATGCTCAGTGAAAGAAGCCAGACGCAGAAAGCCATATATTGAATGACTCCATGTATATGAAATGTCCACAACAGGCAAATCTATAGTGACTAAAAGATTAGTGGTTGCCAGGGGCTGGGGGAGGGGAGGAATGGAGGGTAACTGCTAAATGGGTATGACGGGGTTTCTTTTTGGAGTGATGAAATGTTCTGGAATCAGATAGTGGTGATGGTTGCACAACCCTGTGAATATACTAAAAACCACTGATGTATACACTTCATTAAAGGGTGAATTTTATGTTATGTAAGTAAGTTATATATCAATAGAAAGTAGCACATAAGAAATCAAAATGTTTGATAAATGTGTGCTCACTTCAAAACCTATTAAGTGTCATGTTTTACAGAAACTAAATTTTCACTAAAAATATAAATTTTGCTGCTTGATACATTTTTCTACTTCATGAATGAACAATACTAGCAAACATAGTATATTTGACTTGCTCTTTTTTTTGACTTATTCTTAAAAGGAGAAGTTGTACAGAGCATAAAAAGCTCACCCACAGGCTGTGGAGAAAAGGGAAGCTTCCTACACTGCTGGTGGGAATGCAGTTTGGTGCAGCCACTGTGGAAAACAGTATGGAGATTCCTCAATCTCCATAGGAATAGACTTAACATATGATCCAGTAATCCCACTCCTGGGCATACATCCAGAAGGAACCCTACTTCAAAAAGACACCTGCACCCCAATGTTCATAGCAGCACTATTTACAATAGCCAAGACATGGAAACAGCCTAAATGTCCATCAACAGATGACTGGATAAAGAAGATGTGGTATATTTATACAATGGAATACTATTCAGCCATAAAAACTGACAACATAACGCCATTTGCAGCAACATGGATGTCCCTGGAGAATGTCATTCTAAGTAAAGTAAGCCAGAAAGAGAAAGAAAAATACCATAAGAGATCGTTCATATGTGGAATCTAAAAAAAAAAAAAAGAACATAAATACAAACAGAAACAGACTCATAGACATAGAACACAAACTTGTGGTTGCTAAGGGGGAGGGAGGTGGGAAGGGATACACTGGGAGTTCAAAATTTGTAGATACTGACAGGCATATGTAGAATAGATAAAAAAGATTATACTGTATAGCACAGGGAAATATATACAAGATCTTGTGGTAGCTCACAGCAAAAAAAAACATGACAATGAATATACGGATGTTCATGTATAACTTAAAAACTGTGCTCTAAACTGGAGTTTGACACAACATTGTAAAATGACTATAACTCAATAAAAAATGTTAAAAAAAAAAAAAGCTCATCCACATACATTTTTTTTGTATATTCTCACCTCAAAAAAAACCACAATAAAGACAGTCTGAGAGCTGGAGCCATCAGTAGAGCTGCCTGCTTCCCAGGAAAAAACAAATTGGATAAGCTGACCCTGAAAGGGCAACTACTGTGATATAAGGCTTGAGGGAGGGGAAGGAAGCAGGATTTGGCAGAGGGAGGGGCTGGACTATGGTGCAGTCTCAAGGGAGGCCCCGGGGACCCTACAGGAGTGGCCAAGAGGGGATTAGGTCAAGTATACAAGGGTGGCCTTAGATAGGAGCACAGGCTACAGCAGGTTTTCTCAATCTCTGCACTTTTGACATTTTTGGTGGGATAATTCTTTGTTGTGAGGAGGCTGCACTGTGCATTGTAAGATGTTTAGCTGCAACACTGGCCTCTACTTATCACCCCCTTTGTAACAACCAAAAATGTCTCCAGCAATTGTCAAGTGTCCCCTGGGAGGCAAAACTGCACCCATTTGAGAAGCACTGATCCACAGTAAAAGGAGGAAAGGTAAAGCACTATCAGAGGATAAGACAACCACTCAATGTATGAAATAAAAAGACAAAGCTGAGCTTATTGCTCACTGTAGGTAGTGAGAGTTATGCTTGTCAAGCACAGGCTTAGAGCAGACCAAACTGCTAATCTTATATTAGATTCTGAGACAGCGGGGAGTTCAGAGATTGATGAACTTTCAGAGGTCTAAGTATGTTGACACCATCTGTAGAAGCGATAACTTGGGGGAGACTATTGTGGATTGGTTGGCACTCAGAGGTGTGTGTATTGAAGTGAGTCTGTAATCGGCTGATTTTCAGAATCAATGAGTTGTCTTTGAGCTTGCAAAAGTATGTTTACTGGGGTGAGTTATCCATTGACTGAACTTAAAACTGGCTCTGTAAACAATAAAGTCCTATTGTATAGCACAGGGAACTGTACTCAGTAACTTATAATGACCTATAATGAAAAAGAATATGTATAAATATAAATGTAGAACTGAATCATTATGCTGTACACCAGAAACTAACATAATGTTGTAAATCAACTATAATTCAATTAAAAAAACTGGCTCTGATTTCTGGCTATTACCATGGGAATGTAGAAACAAAAAATTCTCAGTACTCTATATGCTGGTGGGTAGACGTGGTGGTGGAAATTTGTGGACATTCTCTTCTGATTGCTTTCACTACTTAAGCGAAATAGGAAACAAAGACATCAGCAGACAGGGAGGATGGATTCAAAGAGGCACTGAAGGTTTGGGAGAAAGATTATGAAATAGTCATCTATGCAAGTAGGAGAGGAGGTAGACTAGGGAAATGTAATATGATTACTGGGCAGAATTAATGGCTTACTTGAGGTCAACAATATAAAGAGAGACAAATCAGCATGTGTGCATTTTTCTTTCACCATATTCAGCTGAAAGAGTGCAGGAGCAGAGAGGTGAAAAGTTTGAACTCAATTGTGATCGAGGTTTTGCCAAATGAGTACTACAAAGCAAGAAAGGTTCAAGGAAACTGAGAATACATTCAAGAGAATGTATAATTTTTAGCTTATTTATTTTGATTTTCATTATAACATTATCAAACATAATCATGGAAAGAATAATATAATAAGCCCCTGTGAGTCTGTCACCTAAACCCAACAATTAAAAACATTTTGCGATCTTTTTTCATCTATTCCTCCTCACATTTTCTCCTCCTTCGGATTTTTAATTTCTGTATGCTAAGCATGTGCTCTACCATTGAGCAATTCCCCCATCCCCACCCTCAGAATTTTAAAGCAACTCCCAGACATCATACTAGTTCACCCATAAATACCTCAAGATGTAACTCTTATAAGTAAGGACTTTTTAAAAATCATAATCACAATGCCATTATCACGAATAACAAAACTAGCAATAACTCTTTAATATTAACTAATTCTCAGTCCCTATTCAAATTTTGCAAAAGAATGATGATAATGATTGGCAATGAACTTAAGCTGGCTAAGGAGAGAAGAAATATGGCAGGTAGTGGAGTGAGGGACAATGTAAAGGCTTGAATCAGCAAGCTGAAGGTCCTGGTGGGTGAGTATATTATTGGAGTTAGGAGCCCACACAGAGTGAGCTGAAGGGTCGGGATGGTCCTACTTTCATCTTTGCCCATTGCTCAGTGACATCAGTCATCTTTGTTGATTTTATGAGACAAACTCCTTCCAGTCTGGGCTGCTGGGAAATTCTGTGCAGATCTCTTTCCCACAATCTCATCTATTTTAGCTCCAGCACTGATACTCTCAGGAGAATGTGCAGACTGAATTAGGTCCTTCTTTTTATACCCTTGGTACTTCTTTGGAGCACTTATAAGTTCAAAACTGCAGGAAAACTTTTTTTTTTAACGTCTAATTCTACTAAAAACTATGTCTCCTTTGTTCACTGCTGTCATTGCCAGCGTCGAGGGCAGCGTCAGTAGGATACCCTCAATAAATATTTTTTGGACAAAGCAGGGAGGGAGTGTTTGATAATGTCAAATACCAGGGACTTCTAAACCCACCTGTAATGGGGCTTCTAAGAAGGGTTCTAAACTATTTACTCTCAAGTGACGGTCAGCATTTCCTCACATTTAAAAAGCTATAACTTAGGAGGGCCTTATGAGTTAATTACTTTAAGACTAAATGGGGCCCCTCACCCCTGCTTGAATTCGGAGACAGCGCTCTAAAAACCCCTTATTAACCCAAATATGCTCATGCATAAAGGAAATGACTAATCTAGGTATCTAACCAGAGCCCTGCCGTGATGGTTTACCTCTTTCTAAAATGAGGGTTTCTAAGATGGCCAAGAAAGGCTGAGCCCCGCAGTCAGACTCGGCAGGTCGCGTGGGCAAACGCGCTGGAGGCCGCCTCCAGGGGAGGATCTTAAACACCCAGAACGGAAGTTCCTGAGTCTTCACACCCGCGGGAAGCAACTCGGCGATGGACCAAGATGGCGGCGCCCAGTGAGGGGCCGGCGTTTGCCGCGGGGGTCGAAAAGAATTGGAGTGCGGTTGTTCGCTCCCCCGAAGGGACTCCCCAGAAAGTCCGGCAGCTAATAGATGAGGGGATTGCCCCAGAAGAGGGAGGCGCAGAGACGTGAGTCTGCGAGTCCACCATGGGTCTGGCGACGGCAGTTGGACAGGGTTTGGGAAACGCGGGCCAGAGGGGATACCCTGGGTCTGTAACTTGGGTCGTGGGGATAACTTTTGTTTCGGGATCTCAAAGAGACTGGGGTTACTACTTAGTTGACTTTAATGTCCTACTCGGGAGGTACTGAATTCCGCACCGCAGGCGGAATTTTGCCACAAGATGGGTTTTTGCGGGGAAGGAAAAAAAGGGACCGCTGAGTATGCGCACCTAACTTAGTTGGGATTCCTAACCTTTTTTGAGCCCTAAAAACCTTTAGCAGCCAGGTAAAACTTATGAACACCTTCTTATAATTATATTTTTTAAATGCATAAAGTAAATTACATAGGATTATAAAGGAAACAAATTACGTTGGAATGCAGTTACTAAGATAGTAAAAGAAAAAGTTATACGGTAAAACCTCAAAGATTAAAGAGTTAAATAATATCTAGTATTATACCTATTATCTACCATAATTTTGAAGTAGTAATGAACATAAATGGTATTTCGAAACAAGTGCAACAACCATAATGTGGTGACAAAATACTTGTAATTTCCACTGGTGACAAATTTACAGGTACTGCTGATGTTACTATGGCTTTTTAGATTACCTTTGTTCATAATGGAAGGCAATGCTCCATTTCAGTTAGGGGTTACTAAAGTTAATGTCATTTTTTTTCCACCCAAAAAAAATCCTCTGAATTTTTTTCCAAGAAGCACATCTCCTTCAGGCTCTCTCTGACTCTTAAAAGGATTCTTAGAATAAATTAACTTCTTTTGAGTTATATTGTTGGTGTAATTCTAATTTTAGTTAAATTACTTTTGTCTTCAGCAGTTCCTTCCTCTATCCCTTCTCAGGAGCTGTTGAAATGCCTTTCATGGAAAATAAAAGAATTGTTTTGCTGGGGTTTTTCTCCTCCCTGGATTTTTTTCATGAAATATCCTACAGGTCTTTTACTTTGATTTAAATTTTCGAATTAGTTCTTTTGGAGGAGGAGTGGGATCAAGGGTCAATTCAGCTAGAAATATCAAAATTGTTTTTTGCTGTTAAAAGTGTTGAATTTCTAAGGTGGTTCAAATTGTATAATGCACAGAAGCCTGAGTCTTATTTTGTGTTTACTGAAGTTGTGCAAAATACTGTTGGAGAACAGTAAGTGAGGTGGAAGAACAGTTTGCCTGTATAGGATTAGTCGAGCTTGGTGAAGGTAGGAATTGCTTGAAACTTAGATTTGACCAACCTGTGAAGAGATTTGGATGCCAGACGAAAGAATTTGGATTCTATTTAGTAAGTATTTTGAAACCATTGAAAATGTTAAGCAGAGAAATGACATGACTGAAATGAATTTTAGGAAGGTTAAAATCCAATGTGGTGTGCAGAGAAGCTAGATAGAAAATGTTTAGGCAGAGTAATGCCGTGAAAGGATTACCAACAGTTCTCCACTTTATTTTAGGAAGGACACATCTGCCACATTCCAGTCAGTTAATGGATCACCCCAGGCAGAAGACCCTCCATTGGAATCTACAAGCAAAGAAGCCTTCTTCAGCAGAGTGGAAACATTTTCTATATCCTTTTTTAGTTCATGTGAATTGCACTTTCTGCCTGCTTCTGGAATTGTTCTTCTCCCAGGCATAACACCCCTTACTCTGATATTTTAATTCTTAGAATTAAACTTGGGTAAGACATTTTTTAAGGAATATTAGCATTATAAAATGTTATCCCAAAAGGGACATTTGAAATCTAACATTTTCCTTTTTAAAGAAAAAACTAAAAGCCTGAGAGAAGAAAGAATAATAACTAACATTTTGATAATGTGCCTTCACATATATTATCACACTTGATCTTCACCTTAAACCTACAGAAATAGGTATTGTTATTCTCATTTTACAGAAGAGGAAACAGTTTCAGGTAGGTGATGTGACTTACCTGGGGTCAACCTGCTAGCAGATGGCAGAGCCAGGATTATAGCAGAAGGCTCTTGGCACCCAAACCTAATGTTTTTTGAGGCGATATGACACTTCCTGTCTCTTTGAAGATTTTCCTCTCTATGTTAGTTATCTGTAGTTGCATAACAAATTACCCTAAAACTTAGTGGCTTAAACCCACAAGGACTTATTATCTCACATCTCTGTGGATCAGGAATCCAGGCGCAGCTTGGCTGAGTCCTGGCTCAGGGTCTCTCTCAGATGTAATCAAGATGTTGGCTAGGGCTGCAGTCATCTCAGGGCTAGACTAGGAAAGGATCCACTTCCAAGCTCACTCATGTGGTTGCTGGCCGGATGAATTTCCTCATGGCTGTTGGATTGAAGGTTTCATTTCTATCCTGGCTATTGGCTGGAGACCTCCCTATGTTGCTTGCTATGTGGGCCCCTCCACGGGGGCAGTTTACCTCATGGCAGTGGGCTTCTGTCAGAGTGAGCAAGCAAGAGAGAGCAAGATAGTAGCTAGATTCTTTTTGTAACCTAATCTCAAGTGACATCACATCACTTTTGCCATTTTCTATTCACTGGAGTGTTTGGGTTTTGGGGTTTTTTTTTTTTTTTAATAATTATAGACTTAGAGAAAGGTTACAAAAAAACTTCTTTCTGAGTACGCAAAAGTAAATTGCCAAAGTAATACCTCATTACCCCCAAATATTTCCCACAAACAAGGACTTTGTCTTACATAACCACAATTAAACCATCAAAACTAGGAAGTTCGCATAATAAATTACTACCATCTAACCCTCAGACCATAATCATTTCGTCACTTGTCCTAATATTCTTTACAACAAAAGGATTCAGTTGAGAATGCTCAATTTTTTCCTTCAATTTCATGACCTTGATACTTTTAAAGATTATAGGCCAGTTATTGTGTAGAATATGTGTGTGTACTTGTCTGATGTTTCATTATGATTAGATTCAGGTTATGCAGGAGCATCATAGAAGTGATACTGTGTTCTCATTGCATCCTGTCAGGTGGCACATGATTCTGATCTATCCCATTACCAGGGATGATCATTTTGATCAACTGATTAAGGGAGTATCTGTCAGTCTTTTCCACTGTGAAGTAACTCTTTCCTCCTTGGTAATTAAACTTTTAGTGGGGGCTGCTATGAAACTATGATCCCGTTCCTCATCAAACTTTTTTTGAACTTATTTGTAGCAGCATAGGCTTATGATTTCCTTTTTTATTCATTGGGTTATAATCCATTACTGTTACATAAATTTTGACACTCCAGTTGTCCCTGATTTGGTGAGTGGAAGCCCCATTAGATGCTCTTTTTACCCAACTTGGCTCCAGCACCCCAAAGTGGGCCCACCCCTGTGTGGACTCCCTCTTCACCCAACTTGGGTTTTGATTCCCAGCACTGAGCTGCCTCTCCCCACCCTCCTGTTTCTGTCCTCTGCCTTACTCACCACATGATGGCTTTAGGACAGAATTGCTCAGGAAGGGGAAGGTATTTTAACCATCCTTCTACTGCTGTCTTGGATTAATTCCTGACATTGATACAGCATTTAGAACTATTTCCTTTTGTGTTTTTGTTGTTGTTGTTGTTGTTGTTGTTGTTGTTGTTCCTATAGGTATAAATTGATTGCCACTTTGGATATTTAACTTAAGCTAGTTAAGTGATTCTGTTACTTTTATTCTAACAATCCCAGCTCCTTTAACATTTACATCTAAATTCTGTTTCTAGCCTTCAGTCTCCTTCTGCTGATGTTGGAATGTTTTCAAAATCCCATTATCCCTTATAAAAATATAGAAATTTCCTTGATCTTTGTTCGTGTTTTATCTTATTTTTCCCCTGTGCTCTGTAAAACAAGAGCTCTATAGATAAAAGAAAAAGCTGAGTGTTGAACATTAGAGATCAGTAAATGTTTTAGGACATTTTCCCAAGCACACATTCGTGGATGACCTTGATGTTCTTGGTCTATTTAAAGCATATAGGAGAGGCTGTGGAGAAAAGGGAACCCTCCTACACTGCTGGTGGGAATGCAGTTTGGTGCAGCCACTGTGGAAAGCAGTATGGAGATTCCTCAGTCTCCATAGGAATGGACTTACCATATGACCCAGTAATCCCACTCCTGGGCATATATCCAGAAGGAGCCCTACTTCTAAAAGACACCTGCACCTCAATGTTCATAGCAGCATTATTTACAATAGCCAAGACATGGAAACAGCCTAAATGTCCATCAGCAGATGACTGGATGAAGATGTGGTATATTTATACAATGGAATACTACTCAGCCATAAAAACCAACAACATAACGCCATTTGCAGCAACATGGATGTTCCCGGAGAATGTCATTCTGAGTAAAGTAAGCCAGAAAGAGAAAGAAAAATACCATAAGAGATCGCTCATATGTGGATTCTAAAAAAAAGAAAGAAGAAGAACATAAATACAAAAAAGAAACAAACTCATAGGCATAGAATACAAACTTGTGGTTGCCAAGGGGTGGGGGGTGGGAAGGGATAGACTGGGAGTTCAAAATTTGTAGATACTGACAGGCATATGTAGACTAGATAAACAAGATTATACCATATAGCACAGGGAAATATATACACGATCTTGTGGTAGCTCACAGCAAAAAAAAAAAAAATGTGACAATGAATATATGTATGTTCATGTATAACTGAAAAATCGTGCTCTACACTGGAATTTGACACAACATTGTAAAATGACTATAACTCAATTAAAAATGTTTAAAATAAAATACTAAAAAAAGAGTATATACTACACGCACACATTAGTATATAGCAGTCAAATTTTGAGGTGGGAGGAATAATGGATATTATTAGTTTTACTGACTTTCTTCTTCAGAAGGTAAAAGTAGATGTGATACAGTGGTAGAGCATAGATGAGAGAGAAAATACTTCTGCTTGTTTGACTTCCACCATTCTTTGTTGCTCACACATATCCCAGTGCTTTCCCTAGTGTTTTAAAATCCCTAGTATTTCACATTAAGCAAAAGTGAATCGCTTCTATACCTTACCCCACAACCAATAATTTTTTTAAAAATTTTAAACATATGAAATACATAGGACTTCCTAGTGAAAAAGTTCACAACTGTTTTCCCTCCACTTGTTACTCAAATGACCATCATTCTGTGAAGCATGTGCCTATGGTTAAAAATAGTTAACCCTTTTCATATTGCTTTTCCTCTTAATTTAATGTGTTTATTCCTATATACTTGAAGAATAATTTAAAGTTTTGATTTCTGACCTGTTCATTTTAATGTACTTGGCAGTGTTGATTTTCTTAACATGAATACTCTTTAAAATGGGCGGGTAAGCCCCCTGAGCTGTCCCCACTTGTCTGTGCAAAATATGGCTGGGTCACAGTTGAGTGTGATATGCTGAAGTGCTCCAGCTGTCAGGCTTTTCTCTGTGCCAGCTTACAGCCAGCTTTTGATTTTGACCGATGTAAGTATAAAGTACGAATTACATTTTTCTCCATATTCAAAAGATCTCTATACTGGTTCTTCTGAAAAGACCAGTCACTTGTGTTTGATCAAAGATTGTGTACTTCTATAAATAAGCAGTGAATTTGTGATTGCCTTCACTCTAATTATTAGCTTCAGTCATTACTTTTTTAAAAAAGCTCAGCTACTTTTACAGTAAACCTGTTTATGTGTTCTGGGAAAATAACAGCAGGGTGTTTTGCTTTATGATTCCGAAATCTATGCTGAGGCAGAGACACAGGACTTTAATGAAGGCTCACACTTTGGAATGCCCTGCCTTACATGATATGTGATATCTCCTCTGTTACTGATCTTCGAATCTTGATTTAGAACTTGTTTGGTGAAAAACACTAAGTTGATGCAGTTGCTGATATTTTTGTATCGTTTAAAATTCTCTTAGTTATTTTTATTTTTAGTACTGTGCTCTTAGAGACTCTTGGCCACCGTATTTTGAATCTATATAGTGTTTTTAAGGCATTGCTACCTATGTGGGTTTCAGATAAGGAACGATGTGCTGAGCTGAAGAAAGCCTTGTGTAGTGCCCATGAGAAGTTCTGTTTCTGGCCAGACAGTCCCTCTCCAGGTACTTATACATTCCAAGATTTCCCGTTTACCATCTCTTCTTTGTCACTGCATTTCTAATATTGTCTGGGTTTTTTGTTTTTTGTTTGTGAAAATCCAGTCTTTGAAGTTTCTGTTTCTTCATTTCTCTTTGTGCTTTTTAAGAACTAACATTCACTCACCTATTGTGTTATTACTTTATTAAGTGCTTTTGACATGCCAAAGGCTCAGCCATGCACGTATTATCCAGTTTAATCTTCACAGGGGTCCTGGGAGGTAGATATTACCAACCCAGTTTTTTTAGGTGAGGAAATTAAGACTCAGAAATCTTAAAACCAACTAGTGAGGAGCCATAACTATGGTTTTGTCTGATTTCAAACCCTCTGCTTTTCCCACCACAGCAAGCAGCTGTGTATTCTCCCCAGGCTTCCTGGTACATGAGTGGCACTAATAGTGGCAGTTAAACAGGGTTCGGTTGCTAAAGAGGACCCCAAATGAGAGTGATTACAAGTCTACAGTTTATTACAGTAAAACAGCACAATATGTCAGTAGTATTGAAGTAAAGATATCACAGCCAAAGACTACCCCACGGCAAGGAGTCTGGAGAAGCCAGGCGCAGGCTCCTGTGTAAGGGCTGTGGCTGTATGCATTCTCTCTTGAATCGCGAACCACTGGTGTGCCCACAAAACGCTTCAGAACAAGAGAGCCTCAAATGTAGTCTCCAGTGAGATTTGTTTATGTTTTGCTGGTCTCATAGGCATGTTCCTGCTGAGTAACCAGCCCCAACAGCAGAGCCCTCTGGGGGGCTCAACCAAGAACAGGCGCAAAATCCTTTGGATCCATGGTTACAAAGCAGCATAGTTAATCCATGTATTCCATGCTTGACCAGAACTCTGTGCCATGTGGGTATGTTCTTTATTTCAGTAAGGCAGCTCAGGCTAATTCCAGGGTCACTGATGCCCAGGAATATTCCATGAATAACCACCAAGAGGAAAAACTAGATTGAAAGTGATCGTAGAGTGCCATCTACTGATAAATGAAGAGACGACAGAAAAGGAATTAAATAAAATTTTTAAAGTGAAGGGGACTGTATAACAAGGATTTCCTGCTGTTGGCCTAGCTATTTCACTGTATAGTGCAACACAACTCAGTCCTGTGAGGATGTGCATCTGTCTCTGTCCAGTATACTCAGGACAGAGATTCTCTGTCTGCTTAGGCCTCTGTTGGTGGTTCCCAGCTCTTGTTACTATATCCTGCACTTCCTTGATTCTGTTCATAACTCAGCTACCACCTACTTGCAGACTCCTAACTTCTATCCAGACCACTCTTTTGAGCTTGACTCATATTTTCAACTACCTTCTAAACATTTCCACTTAATGTCTTGCAAGTACCTAGAACTCAGAATATACAAAACTGATTTCTTCATCTTATGCTTAAAACTTTATTCATTTCTTATGTTGTCTCCATCTTGGTAAATGGTACTGACCTCCCCCTCCGGTTGTCCTAGCCCAGCACCTGGAAGTCACCTTAGATGCTCTTGCATTCATCACCAGCTAGCCCTATCCATTCTGCCTGCTACACAGATCTCACCTATGACCTCTAATTATATCTTCCCTTGATTTGCTTTTCTAACATTCAGGAGACTTTCGTGTGGAGAAAGGAACACCCACGACTATTTATACTTAAATCTTGCCTTTATTAAGCATATCTAATGAAATTGTGAAGGTAATTTTTTTCCTAACATTTATCAGAAATTACAAACTAAGTTAAATCCCTGTAAACATTTTAAATTATAATTACTAATTTATTAGGATGGATTATTTTTATTATTTTAGGACTAATTATTTGATTAGGTCAAATACTTTAAAGTAGAAAAAATATACACATACATTAATTGTAAAACATAAACTTATATTAAAATATTTTTATGATGGTTTTAATTTCTCCTCTGTTCACTCTTTTACCTGCATAGGTTTTTACTGGTACTTTCTTAGAGCTGTAACAATCAAACCAAACCCCGAATTAGAAAATGGTTAGAAAGGTGTTGGTACCTGGTTTCTTCTCCTGCGTTTTGTTAAACCAGAGGCACTGGTAATCAGGACATGTTTTCTTTTATCGTTAAACCTCACTTGATTATTTTAAAGTCCACACATTTTTCTCATTGATTTTAGTTTTTTATAACCTGACTTTTCTAGTAAAATGATGCATCTTTTAAAATTAATGATGTGTTTTGATTCATTCGGTTACTTGCAACAATTTTAAATAATTTGATAAACTCTTGAGGAATATTTTGTTGCCCTTGAGTATCGAAAGTGTCTATATTTTATTTTTAACTTTTTAAATAATTTCTAAAATTTTGAATTTGTTTCAAGTATAGAAAAAATTGTAGGTAATAATAGAAAACATGTCTGCATCTACCACCCAGCCCCACCTAGTCCTAACGTTTTGCCATCCTTACTTCAAAACCAGCCCACCCTGCTTTCTCTCCGTTAATCAGGCAGAATTACAGATACAGCTGTGTAATCCTTCCTGATGTCATTCCGTGCTTCCCTAACCTGCAGTCACTACTATCCTGAATTTGGTGTTCATGATTTGCTTACATGGTTTCTATGTCTACACCGTTCACGTGTATCTATAAGCAATATATATGACACTATTTACTTGTTTTAAAATTTTCTGTATATGTTATCATTCTGTATGTATTCTACAACCTGCCTTTTGTTGGGAGGGGGTCAGCTTTTTTGAAATTAATCCTTGTTGTCACTGTAGCATGTTTGAAGCTTTATAACTAGTAGCGCCATCTAAAATTTTAATCTCCTGGGAGATGAGGGATAATGTGTACCTAGTTAACTCTCCCTTTAGGAAAGTCGGCTTATTCATTTTTAGAACCTACTGTCAGGCCCTCTTTCTGCATGATTGTTGTGTATGACTATCACTGGAACCCTTTTTACTGTTACTGTCATCACAGGTGCTAATTTAATTAAGCCTTCCTATCCTTGGTACAGTTCCTACTTATTCTAATTCTGTTTAGTATATTCGCTCTTCCCTTCTCTGTTTACACAGATTTTGAGCTTTTAGAGTATAGATTAATATTTTTCATCAAATTTGGGAAGTTTCAGTTGGTATTTCTTCAAATATTCTTCCTGCCCCTTTCCCTCTCTTTCTTCTGAATCTCCTGTTATGTAGATGTCAGTGTGCTTGATGGTATCCTGTAAGTCTCTGTTCATTTTTCTTCTTTCAACATTGATGCTCCTTCTCTCCAGCCTTATTTCACTAATATCTTACAGGGAGTATTATTTTAGCTGACTTTAATGTCTGCTAAACTTACTTCTTTACATCCAGACTGACCCTTTAGTCTCTAAACTAATGCATATTATCTATAATATCACTTCCCCCTTTAAAAAAATCTTTCAGTAGTTTCCCATCACATACATTAATAAAGTCATGGTCTGGCTACTGTCTATATTTTAACCTTATCTCCGACTAGCCTCCCTACAGGCATACTTTGTTCCAGCCCTGTGAAATTCTTTAGATTTCCCCAAATGTGCTACCCTCTAGGGATTTACTTTTACACACTGTTTTTGGTTTTTTAAATTCAGCTTAGACCTGAGTGCTTCTAAAAGACCTTTCCTGAGACTCTGCTTTTTAAATATAACCAAAAAAATCATCACAGCCCTACCTCCCAAAATCAGTAATTTCTTAATATTATCAAATATCTTGTCAATTTTACATCTTCCCTATTGTTCTATACATGCTTTTTAAAAATTTTTTTACAATTGCACCCATATAAGCTTCCAGTTTACCTCTTCCACAGATCGATTTGGGATGTTGCCATTGGATGAGCCTGCTGTTCTTGTTAGTGAGTTTCTAGATCGTTTTCAAAGCCTTTGTCACTTGGACCTCCAACTTCCTTCCCTGAGGCCAGAGGACTTAAAAACTATGGTGAGTTTTTCTTGGCTAGCATGTAGTGGCCTTCAGTTGCCACAGCATGAAACATTTCTTTTAATGACAAGAGGATGCGGGTATCTATGATGAGATGTGCTTATTTGTCCCTCAACTGACCTTTTTCCAGTCTCCTCCACCAGAAAGACGGCTTGAGGGTTTAAGTAAATTGGTTCCATTTAAACTTTTAAATATGATTTTTTAAGTGACATAAATTCAGTTTTATCTTGACTTAGTACTTAAACTATTTAACAGAAGATACTGATATATGACTTCATATGGTTTATTGCATACCATTTTCCAAAGAAAATGCTAGAGAAGTTGTTAACTCCTTTCTCCTTTGTAAATACAAATTTTGAAATGCTCTGGCCCATCTGTACTTTGAAACTGAACATTTACTGTCTGATTTCATCAGCCTATGGGTACTCACTCTGTCAAGACAAACTTTACTGTAGGAAATAGAAGCTATTATTTTGCTTCTTCAAGTGGAGAGGCTATTATGGATTTTAGCACCAAACAATTAACCTCTGATGCCTATTATAAATGTCCCCTTGTTCCTTGCCAAGGCAATTTTTTTTCACCCTGTCATAGTTCTTTATTATTCTTAGAACAAAAGTAAAGACTGTGGCAAGCTCTTCTGTTGTGTAAATTCAGTGTCAGGTCAGGATACAAAGAGTAGTCTGTTGTCATTATTTGGGTTTGAAGTTTACAGGTTTCAGAGAAAATATGCAATTGGTAAATTGAAAACAAGTCAGTAATAAGGAAAGATGTGTTAGTTCCAGGAAAACTGCCACCTTTTTCAATCAGCAGGTCCAGGGCAGTTCAGAAAGCTTCTGTGTGATACGGTAGCCTATGCTAGAATTAAGTCCTCGCCAATGAAGGGAATTGTCTTCATGTTTGTCATTTTTTTCATGATTTTTACCTTGTACCATCTAGATACATCATTATCTATTAATTCTTTTCATGGTGGTAAAAACTTTAAGTCTTTTATCTTGATTCCTTTGTAGTGCTTGACAGAAGACAGAATTGGTCTTCTCCTACACCTGCTTGAAGATGAACTTGATCACCGAACTGATGAGAGAAAAATTGCAACCAAATTAGGCTCAGACATCCAAGTCCACGTCACTGCCTGCATTCTCTCTGTGTGTGGCTGGGCGTGTAGGTCAGCCAACTTGCCTGGGGACATGAACTGTGACAGTATTATATACCCATATACATCAGTCACTGATAGCATTTGGAGATCACATGGTGTTTCCTGTGGGAAAAACAGAGACAAAGAAAAACTGAGGGAGTGAGGGGAGGACAATAAGAATTAGTAGCAAAACCAGAACTTTGTTTCATTTACTATCACTTCTCAGCTGGGAATTTGTGTTCCTATAAATAGTGAAACTTTTCTGTTTTGAGGAAGAAAAATCTGTTTAATTGATAAAAACTACCAAAGGAAGCACCAACTGGAGTGCTCTAGGCCCCATGTTGGTGTTTCTACTCCAGCTGCTCAGTTTGGCACAGACTCCCTCTGAGACAGAAGACTATCAGACCAATTTTGATTTCCTTTAAATATGCTCTTTTTTTGTAGATTAAGAAACATTTTTCATTTACTAGGAAAAATCTTTTAAAGGGACAGAGAAATTTATTAAATATACCTTTAAAATAGTCTTGCTGTAGAGAGCACACTAAGGCCCCTAGATCTTTCTATAAGAAATATGTGAACAGTGAAATTGGGTCCTGAGATCAGAGGACAAGCCCTGAGAGCACGTGGTTCCAAGTCCACTGGACTGTTCCAGAGATTTCTCTGATGAAATGAAGCATACTCACAAATCACTATGCTTATTCCCTTGGAAATGTTACCTTCTGAGAAAACTGTCTTTTCTGTTCCTACCTAGTTCTTCCTTGGAACCTATGCAGCTCTCCCTGATAACCTGTTCACAGTGTATGAGGAAGGTGGGGCTCTGGGGCTTCCAGCAGATTGAGTCGTCCATGACCGACCTGGAGGCCTCCTTTGGCCTGACCAGCTCCCCACTCCCAGGCTCTGAGGGCCGGCCAGAGCGCTTCTCGCTGGTGCCTGAATCTCCTCGGAGGATGATGACCCGCAGCCAGGATGCTACATTTTCCCCAGGCTCAGAGCAGGTATAGACTGACTTGGCTTGTTCGGGGTGGACATTTTAAAAAGAGCATTATTGCCAAAAGGGCTGTCGATGGAAAAGTCGGAAATTGACTTAAGTTGGTTAACTTGGGCTAAGCTTCACCTGTAACCACGTTGATCAGAATACTACAGAGTGGTTTTATTCACTGGTTGCAATGGAGACACTAAATTCATTATTTTGTATAGAAATCTAATATTCTTTGAAGAGTTTAGTTATGTAGACAGTTCAGAAACTAAATTCTTATATTTATAAAGCCTTAGCTTTCTCATGTGTCTAGAAATATTTCTCCTAACCATAGTCATTAATGTCATGGGGCTGTTTCCATCCTTTGCCCCCTTCCTTCAGGCTGAAAGGAGCCCAGGTCCCATCATCTCCCGGACTCGAAGCTGGGACTCTTCCAGTCCTGTTGACCGTCCTGAGCCGGAGGCCGCTAGCCCCACCACCAGAACCCGCCCAGTGACCCGAAGCATGGGAACAGGAGACCCCACCGGCCTGGAAGTGCCATCTAGTCCTCTTCGGAGAGCCAAACGGGCTCGCCTCTGCTCCTCCAGCAGCTCAGTGAGTCCGCCTGCGCATGTGGAGGTCCCTGAGCACAGTAGCACGGCACAACCTCCCCGTGCAGCACTGAGAAGCAGGCTGAGCCCGTCCCGGGTGCCATGGCTGTGAGGAGGCCATATGAATAAGTTTAAAGATGGGACAGTTAGGTGACCAGAGTGGGTAAAAAATGAAGGGGTTTTGTTATTTGTTTCTTTGAGACGGATTCTGGAGATGTAATGGATTTGTCAGGCCCAGGGGACAGCAGTGAGAAGGGGAGACAAACCCGATAAGGTATGGTTTAACATGAAAGGAGTGGGAGAATTTTAAAAATGAGATGGAAATACATAGGCAAAGTTTAAAGGAGAACATAAAACTAGAAACATGGGCACTGTGAGACTCTGGACTTGACAATGAACAGCAGGGCCTCCCCAAACTTACATAGTATCTGCCCTTTCCTAAATGATTTCTCTTCCTCTTCCCTAGGACACATCTTCCCGAAGCTTCTTTGACCCCACTTCTCAGCACAGAGACTGGTGCCCTTGGGTGAATATCACATTTGGCAAAGAAGCCAGGGAGAATGGTGGACCTGAGGTAGAGGCCAGCACCCCAGCAGAGCCGGGCTGGAAGGCAGTGCTGAACATCCTCTTGGCCCACAAACAGTCTAACCAGCCAGCTGAAACCGACTCTATGGTGAGATAAGCCATAGCCCTGATCTTGTGCAGCACCTGCTGTTTATGGGATGAGGAGCAGAAGCCGGTCCTATAATTAGCACCCTTCCTGCCCCTAGCTTTCATAAGTCAAGGTAGACTCAGTCTGGTCTCATCCTGGAGAACACGCATGGGACTGGTTCAGTCTTTCTGCAATTTAGCATTTGGCATTCCACCAAATTCTGATAAATTCTTTGTCTTCTCAACTCAAACGACTCAGAGAAGAGAAGTACAGAAACAGAGATGAATAGGCAGCTGCTCTGGCCTCGTGTTGCAAAACAGCTGCTTTTTCCATCTGAGTTGCTGTCACTTGGGTTTGGAGCCTGGCCAGTTAACTTAGCTGTCTGGGCCACTGCTCTGCCACCACGATTACACTTTTGTTCCTCATAGTGGGCACATTACTCTGCTATGTACTGCGGCCCCAGGCTGGTGCACTAAACCTCAGCCAGCCATTTGCATCAGTCACTGCTGCTTGTAACACTGGTGGGTAAATGCAAACCCATCAGTCCAGCTGAGAAAACAATTCAAGTGTTGCTCGATGGAAAGGATGGAAGTGAGAGGAGGGTGGGTGTTAAGGAATCCTGAAAACTGGATTCTCTTTCCTTTGCTGGCTTATTCCCCAAATTTGCCATGTAACCTGCCTGGTGTAAATACAATCATTTTAAACCTCTGTGCCCTCCAAGGAGAAAGTAAAATAATACTGGCCAGCAGATGTTTATCAGAAGCATTCCCAGATTCATGGTTTTGTAGGATCACAGGATTCCACTGGAGGGAGCTATAGTGATACTAAACACCCAGAATGTACATTCATACCTATAGTTAATATGCAGATGAAGGTTTTCCAAGTTTTTTGCCCCCCCAAAAACTGCATTTTTCCAGTTTAAAAACTTGAAAATACATAAAGCTTTCTGAAGACAAATGTTTGATCCACCTTTGAAATTGGGGAGATCTGTCTTTGCACATGCTTTCTCTGTAGATCCTCATGAAATAGTGTACTGGCAGTTTTAATTGACTCCCCTCTGTCACTCTCATACTAACAAGAAACCCCACAGGGTTTTTTTTGTTGTTGTAGTTGTGTGTGTGGTTTTTTGGGTCTTTTTTGGGGGGGTGGGGTGGAGTGGGAAAAGTTGGCCTTATAACTGGCCCTGGGTTCCAGGACTTTGAAGATCCTTTTTGGCAACTTGCCTTTTAACATTGCCCACAGCTGCTGTGACTGGGAAATACAAAGCTTAATGAGGTGCTGTGGTAAAGGATCTTGAAGCTAGAAAAAAGTTTATGCTGTCTTTCAACTTAAATATCATTTAGTTTTGTAACTGTGTTAACTAAATTGCCCTCAGTCATGAGTAAGAGTTCAACCTTTTCCCTCCTGGAACTGTTTTATTGAGACATTCAGCCAGGGAGAGGATAAGAAAGCAGTGAAAATGTCATCTTACGTTAGAAAGTGGAGGGAACTTTCTCAATTATCTTGCCAGATATGTTTGTGCTCTCACTGAGGCCCTATGCTCATCACTGTGGCTCTCAGGCAGAGAGAACCGAGTGTTCTGCTTCACTGAGGACACTGGTCTTGTAGGGAATTGTTTTGTCTCCCTGTAACACCATTTCTCAGAATCTTAGATCACTTCACAGGCATGGTCAAGTGGCAGTGAGATTCTTCCTATTATTAGCTCTACTGGCTAAAACATGAAGCTGAGAAGGCCAAGGTCATAGTTTAAACTCTTAAGGGTCATTTAACTGTGTTTCATTTGTCGGCCTTGGATTATACTGTTAACACCAGCATGGCATCCTGCAAATGTGAATCCCTGTTCACAAGAAATAATGAATAGGGCCAATTCAACATCACAGATGAGAAATCAGTGCAAAATGCATGCCGCATTAATGGTGGGTCAGAAGTGACAACCTCGAATACAAAGATGAGGGCATATACAGAATCCTGGAGGGAGGACATAAGCTGTATTTAGAGGCTCTGAGTGCATTCACAGTATCTCTCACAGTAGACTTAAGCTTCTTGATTTTCTTGGCTTTAGGTGTATATTATGTATGGCACAATATAAAACTAACTTGTTTTACTTACTCCTAGACATATCTAGATCATTGTGGGAGAAATTTACAGACCACACTTTAAAGCTATCACCCATCCTTTGTCTCTATAAAATATTTAATCTCTAATAATGAGCTTTTCTACTTACAGAGTCTCTCTGAGAAATCAAGGAAGGTATTCCGAATATTCCGGCAATGGGAATCCTTATGCTCATCCTGAAGGTACTGAACCCCTGCAGAGAAGAGGAATGAGTGGCTTTGAAAAATAAAGCCTGGATTCCCTTTTGAGCAGCTGATGCTAAGGTTGTCTCCATTCTGGTTTAATCATATGGAACCCCTGCCCTTGCAGAGGCACGAGTGTCACCACCTGCATCTGACTGAGGGGAGCCTGTTTGCACACGGGCACACGGGCACACGGGTAGGGAGAGGTACAGCAAGCCTGGCTCTGTTAAAGGAGCGCGCGGTACAAAACTCCATAGAGGGCCCAGGACTCCTTGCGAAACTCAACGGAGGACCCAGGACTTGAGCAGTTGTAGTGTTTTTAGTGGCGGCAGTGTTTTGAGGACTTTTATATCCCAGGAACATGTCAGTATGTGTTAATAAAATATTTGTTAAGATTCTTACAGGTGGAGAACTGTTTTCCGCCTTGTCTAATGGGCTGATACAAAGGAAATAGAGACTGAGAAAACTGTAGTGGAGCAGTAAACAAAGTCAAAATTTTAGTTTTCAGGTTGGCTGCAAAGCCTAAATTTATCTGTGATTCTAATCAAAGAGGTATTCCTGAGCCAGAGGCAAGATGATGTTGATTATATCACCAGGAGGTCTCCTGATTTGTTACAGTGAGTGGTAAGCTGATAATTTTCTCTTCACTTCACTAATAATGGAATAAGAGATTATAACAAGGGGAGGAAGGCCCTGCAGAAGAGGCCCCTCTCCATGTGCCTTCTAATGCATGTCTCCACTGAGTGGGGCTCCCCAAGGCACTTTCACTGCTGGTGGGGAGCATTGGTCTTTGTGGTGGAGAAGTTGACCTTGACCTGCCCCATGTAAATAGACTTCCCACTGAGAAAGTGACCATGAGGGACGAAAGGAGCTCTTCTCCAAAATGTCTTATGTTCTTTTACTAACTGTGGTTGGTTGGTTTTATAACTCACTTCTTTTATACTGAAGTTAAAGAACATGATAGACATAATATTCCAACCATGCTAAACTTTAATTTATATCTCAAAAAAGAACATTTTTTTGTACATACTACACCCAACAAAAAATGAAAAATCCCTTAATATCATCTCATACCCAGTCCATATTCAAAATTCCTAACTGTTCCAAAAATGTTCTTTACATCTGATTTGTCCAAACTGGGATCCAGTTCAAGATCATAGGATGCATAAATCTCTTCAGTCTGAAGGACACTCCCTTATTTTTCATGAATGTCAGATTTTAAATTTGTCATTTTTCAGCTCAGATTATCTAAAGGATAAATAGTATTGATACCTCTCCTAAATCAAGCCTCTGTCTGTGGATGAAGCCAGTAGAGGCTGCTTCCAGATGGTTTTTCTAGGGGTGCTCTTTTGCCTTTAGCACTGATGAATGGCCTGACTGTTCATTGTCAGTCTCCGTGGTCCCCTTAGAGACTGACTAATGGGCAGCTTGCTAATGTTACAGAAATGAGACTGGTCCAAAGTGGGAAGCCATTTGCTGACTAGTGACTATGTGAATTAAAAGTCTGCTCTCTAGAAGCTCATAGCCTCTAGGTCACGATTTCTTAAGGAGTGGTAGAGTCGTTAACGTGAGGTATTCAAATGGACTACAAGCCTACTTTCGGTTTATAATGTGGGTTTTTTTTTTTTTAAAGTCTTTCCATTACAATTTTTTATTTATACCTCCCTTAAAAAAAGTTTTTACATTTCTTTAAAATAAGCAGTTACACACATTTTTTGTGTTCTTTTTTTTTTAATCATAAATGGAAGCAGATTGGGATAGACCTGATGTAATTCCAGGAACATTAAGTCTTCCACGTGTGAGGCACTATGCAAAACCCTTACATAATACAAAGATAAATGACCGCTGGGTTTCCACCCTCAAGAAGTTTGTAGTCTAGCCTGAAAGATACATTTATGCATAAATGTTGCATAAGACAAAGAGTGCTAAATACTCTAGGAGTATAAATAAGTTAATTCTCGTGTATGGAATTGGAGAGAATTTCAGGGAAGGTATAGATGTGGGCTGGACCTTAGAGATGAGTAGGAGACATAGGGTCCATGAGAACAGGGACCTTGTCTGTCTTGTTTATAATCTCAACACTTAAAACTGCCTGGCACATGGTAGACACTTAATTAAAAAAGGATATTTGAGGCTGAAGGAGCATTAAGAGCAAATGAGCAGAATTTCATATGCTCCTGAAAGAGCAGGTATCCTGCTGTGGCTAGAGCTTTGCACTGAATAGAACAGAAAGGATAAATAATACAAGTTGGGCCACTTTGGAGTCTTGTATGTTATACCAAGGAGTTTGGTCTTGATTCTGTGGGAAAAGGGAAGCCGTTGGAGAATTTTTGAGCAGGGAAATGGTGTTTTTGCTCGGGAAGAGAATTCTCGTGTCTGAATAGCATACATTAGGGGAAACAGGACTCTGAGGGAGGTATGATGGCGGGAAAAATGGATGCTTCGATAGAAATGTCAGTAGTGACTTCAGCATGATTGGTTTGGTCATGAGGAATTGGGGACGAATCACAGATGACCTTGAGGTTTGTGGCCTAATCAATCAAGATAGAGAACTCAGGTGAGGAGGGAAGACAGTAATTTTATTTTTAATGTTTTGAGTTGACTTATGTAAAAACATCTGTCTAGAGATGGTGTTCTAAAGTCAGGAGAGGAGGGTTCAAATAAACAGTCATTGTTTCAAATGCTCAGAGTCTATAGAATCTAGAGCCACACAGAGTGAAGCTATCAAACTTATCATCTCACAGGGACCTTAGTGCCAGCCTTTTTAACAGCATACCTGAGGGCTCGAGGCTGCCTGTCATGTTTCTGGTGAATATACCACTAGGCTGGACTGAGTATACTGTCAGATAGTAACGGGTGGTCTCAGATGGGATGATGATTAATTTTATGTGTCAATTTAACTGGGTTAAAAGATGCCCAGATAGCTGGTAAAAACATTTCTGGATGTGCCAGTGAAGGTGTTCCCAAGAGAGATTAGCATTCGAATTGGTAAACCTAGTAAAGAAGCTCACCCTTACCAATGCAAGTGGCTTCATCCAATCCACTGAGAGCCAGAATAGAACAAAAAGACAGAGGAAGGGAAAATTAACTCTCATCTTGAACTGGAACCCCCATCTTCTCCTGCCCAAGGACATTGGAGCTCCTGGTTCTTGGGCCTTTGGACTGGGACTGGGACTACACCACTGGCTTTGCTGGGCTTCCAAACTTGCATATGGCAGATACAGGGACTTCTCAGCCTCTATAATCACGTGAGCCAGTTCTCCTACTGTACAAAGACCTCCTTCTTTATACATATCCTATTAGTTCTATTTCTCGGGAGAATCCTGGCTAACACAGATGGGACTGAGCTCATGAACTTCCTTTCTCAGCATCTCTTTTCCACACATGACATCACTTCAAAGCCAGGCTGTTATTCATTCTTCTTGTGGGTTGTTCCTCTAAAAGTTTTTGGTTTAACCTTTTTAGTAACGCACTTGTCCTGATTTGACTCTTTGTTTGAAATTTTTTTTTCTTTTGGCAGATCCTTTTAAAGAAAGTCATTGCCTAAAATTTCATTTTTGCTACTTTACTATCCATAAAGGTAGCATCATAAATCATTACAAGGAATTTTCCCACTTGTAACTAGCCAAACTAGGTAGCTTATGGGGATGCTATATAATCTTTGTATCAATTGTTTCCTGCTGGCTCTCTTGCTAGTAAATAGGATTTCCAACACATTCCTCTATACCTCCTAGGTCAGAACCTTCTTTTGCAGTCTTGGTCCTAGGGGTCAGGGCAAGTCGTGGTATCTTGAACACCCCCTGCTAGTCAAGGCTATTCAGGCTGCCTAGTGTGGCCAGTCCTTCCAGCCTTCAGATTCTGCTTTTACTGTTTTTCTCCACAGAGGCCCATAGGATTCTATGTTTTGTTTTAACAAAAGTGGCGTTTCCCATCCAGGTAGACTTTGTTTCTGTTTTCTCAGAAGTTAAGACTGAAACTCAAAGACATTTAATAACAAGGTCTGTCATACAGCTAGAATGTGGCAGAGCCACACTTAAATCCATGTTCCCCACCCTTCTGTTCCTTCCATTATAATACAGCTTGGAAATACCTTTCAGCACGGCAAGTCTAAGATTTTCCTTTCCCAAGCAGAGTTGAGATCTGCCCCTCACACCAGAAGGGAATATCCTACAACCACTCGTGGGTTACAAGGATCCAGAAATGAGTCTTTTGCCTGGCTCTTTATAGATTTTAGCCAACTTGAATACACTGAGCAGGTGGAACATGCCCTTTAGGGACTTTCCTCATTTGCTCATCAAACTCTGACCAGTTGTGGCTGCTTCAGAGCCAGCTTTCAAATCCCTTCCACCCTGTTCCATCTTAGCAACTGAAACAGCTGCGTGTACAGCCTGACCAAGAGCAAAAGTACAAACACTTCTTCCTCCTCAGTTTTCCATGCTATTTTTGGTTTTATTCCTATTCTGGGCTTTCTTTGGCTTTATGTAGCTATTATCTGGTTTGGTTGGCCCGTGCCCTTGGAAGTGAGTGCTGCGCATGAGCCCTTTAATTAGAGACCATCATTCCAGCTTTACTGCATGCTCTCTTTTCTCTCATTGTCCCTTGGCTGAAGTGATGGTGGTGGTTATTTTTCTCTCCAAGCACCTCTCTGACTGAATCAGCATTGTAACTGAAGCCAATTAGGAAGAGAGGGAAAGGGAAACAAAGTTTATGCGGTCTCTGGGGAGGACTGGTAGGCCATGGAGATTGGTGGTTTATTCAAAGATTATCTGAAGATTCAGACCATGTTAATATACTCTTCAGCTCTTTTCCTCATTTCTATCAGCTACCTATCAATATCCTAGGGGTAGATGTGGAGAAAAATGGACTGCTTCCCGTATAGGTCAGTAAGAGCCCTCAAGAGGTGGCCCTGCTCTGTACGTGTAAAAGTTTGATGGCGCTGCAAGTACACACTAAACACTGCTTGGTGTTTAACCACTGTTCTAAACACTGCCTCCGAAGCCTGTGTTCTTAACACTGTACCATCTGTATCCTAAGTAGGAATGTAGCTCAAAAGAGGGAAATTTACAAACATGAAGATGTTCAATACATGGTTACTTCTAAGTTGAAAATAACCTAAACATCTAACAATTAGAGAGTGATTAACTACATTGAGTATAAATCCGTGTGCAGAGCAGGCCCACCACTTGAACGCCACCCTTCATCCTCCCAGTCTAGGTTTGGGCAGCATCATTCATCATCCCTTTTCCTTCTGCTGACATGACTGAGTACGTCTTTGCTGGGAGGCCCTGCAGCTGTGCCATGGTCTTAGTTTTCCAGGTCTTAGTTCCCCTTCTCTAATATGGGAAGAAAATAGATGTGAAACCAGTTGTGAGAGCTTTCTTCTGTAGACCCAAAGAGATTAGATGTCAAGTGAAAGGCAACTTACCAATTATAAAGTGACTAGAGAATCTCCCCTTCCAAACCATCACGTCACATCAGGAAGAGCTGGAGCAAGTCCCTGTAGCTCAGCTGAAGCTCAGCTGAGTTGTGATCAGGTATGCTGAGATGTAAAGCAGCAGTATCTTCCAGAGCAGCCACTAGGTGGCGCCCGTGCTCCACACCTGGCATCCTTACGGAGTGGGATTTCAGAGACCTGGCCTCCCTCCCCACTTTATTGCTAATCACTAGCAGATCAGCAGTGGTGAAGAGTATGGCACTTGCTTTTTCAAGTGGCTTATTCTCATTTTCAGCATCATTCCTACTTTGTCCTTATTTTGTTACGGGTCTTCTCTCCTAACCAAACTTCCCTGAAGGCTGAAGCAGCCCTGTTTCTACCGTAGGCTTATATAGTGATGGGAAAAGAGAGATAGGCTGAAAGCACTGAGACAGGTAGGGACAGAGAGAAAGGGAGAGAATGGAGCCACAGAAGGAAAAAGGTTCAGGTCAGGGTTAGGACCCTGTGTCCAGCATTAGAGGCTCAAATAACAAGGACAAGAAGCTGATTCAATGGGAATTCAGCTGCAAGAGGAAGTCTAGGAGAAGATATGCCCCTGGCGGGGAAACTGGAAGACATGAGGCGGCCCCCTCTACTCGATGTGGCGTCCTTGTGCCCCATCTCAGCTAGGCAAGCCACTAATGAAGCTTTGAGAACACGTTTATAGAAGAGTGGTGTGTCACCAAGGCCACAGAGCAGCCCAGACCCAGCAGATGACCCTTCCCTTGCGAGGATTCCAAAGTCTGTGACTAATGCTAATTAACCCTGACTCACTGTAGCACTGAGCACAAGGTCATTATCTCCGCTGAATGGAGTGGGGAAACTGAGGTGTGGAGTCGGGAAGCTGCTTTGCTCCATTAATGGCACCAGGCCTTTATAACCACCCTGATCAAATGCCCATGAAGCTGCCCTTGATAATCAGGAGCAAACACTTCCCACTGGACTGTCCAGAGGAGGAGAGAGGGGCCTTTGCTTAGCGCTATTTCCACGCAGGGTAGAGCCATAAAACTCCATGGTTTTATGTACAACAATGAGTTGCAGAGACTGCTTGGCCTAGCCCCTGCTTCTACAGTGAAAGCCAGGTTGGGGGCATGAGAGCCAAGGTCGCACAGTGGGTTCTGTGACTGCGCCAGGCCTAGAATCCTGAGGTTCCATGCCCAGTCCTCTTGCACTACGGCCCCGCTGACAGCAGAAGAGAGGCTGTAGTGTGTGTGGTCAGAGCACTGGCTCCAGATCCAGTAGCCTGGGTTCAAATCCTGGATTCCCTGGTTACCAGCTGTGTGCTTCTGAGCCAGCTACTCTGTGCCTCAGTTTCTTCACCTGTAAACAGGTGATAATGTTAGTAGCTATGCCATAGGGATGCTTGAGAGTGAAGTGAGAGTTCTGAAGTGCTCAGAATGGTGTCTGGCATGTAGTAAGTGCTCAGTAAATACCAGTTTTGTGTGTGTGTGTGTTATTTAAATAAGGCAGATATGACAATCCTTAACTGCACACCTGGCCACTTGGCTATCCTATTGGCTTCAGCTCAGTGGTCTCTCTGGCCAAGTTTCTCCAGTTTGCCTGGTCTTTCAGGTCTCCTGAGGGGGGAGAGTCAGGAGGAAGAGACATACCAGAGTCCGCACCACACTGTCCTTACTCTGAAGAGGGCTTCTTTAGCTGGCAGCCTCTGTGACAACATCAGAAAATGCAGGTGCTGGTGACTCAGCGCCCAGCCCAGCTCTAGAGGCATCAGCAAGCATCTTGGGCAAGAAGACACAGACCAAGAAAACCACATTCCTGCTGGCTTCCTCGGGTCCTGGCTCTGGGCCTGGCAAGCCCACCTCAGAAGGTGGTGGTGCAGTGACAACAGGAGAGCTAATTACAGTCATCACCTGCTGGGGTGAGAATACCGGCTTGTTTTGTCCAGCACAGCTTACCTGAGTCATCCATCCTGTAGCCTGGAGCCACCGGGCCAGGAGCTGGACCAGCAGGCTGTGGGGAGTCTGGAACACATTCTGCGTGCTGTGCTGGCGAGTGCCAGTGCTTTCTGCTTATTCTCCCTTCAGAAAGCAAGTTGAGGCAGTTTGGCCCTGGAGACATAGCTCCACAGAGTGAAGAGCTTAGTAGGGGGTTGACAACAGGCCAAAGGCCCCAGGGCCTGTACTGGGGTGAGCAGAACCAGAGCTGAGGCCTCAGAGCCTTTGGAAAATCACTTCCACGGATCAGAGATAAAACCAAGAAATAGAGAACAGACGGGTGGCAGCTGCTTCCCCCCCTCCACACAGCCTCCCACACCAAGGAGCCACTTCTTGCCAAGGCCCTGGCACTCCCCAGGCCAACCCTGAAGATCAGTGATGATCTTGGTCAACTCTCACTAGCTCAACCTAGGGTTTTGCCAAAGTAAAATAAGAAAGAAAATAGGATCTTTATTTTACACACACACACACAAATTTTAATTACAATAGAAGAAAATACTTTTTCAGAAGGTATAAATGAGAATGAAAAGTCCCCTGTTCTCTCTCCAGCTTAGTGGGTGAGGGAAGCAAGAAGGATGTTACAGAGGAGAAAAGACGTGGGCCCCTCTGCGGGACGGGGACGAAGAAGTTTTACAACCTTGAGGTGATTTCCATGGTGGGGACCATCTGTGGCACAGCTGGTGAAGGGGAACCTGAGAAGGCCAAGTGAAGACACCTGTGGGTGGAACGAGACACAGGAGACAGTGTGTTCAGTGATCCCATTGGCCTAGGAATGCGGCTTTCCTCCAGGAAAGAGCTAAAAAGACCCATAAAACAAAGAACTGGCCAAGAGGCCAGCTTCCCTGGGCCCTGAGGGGCCTAAGATGGGGATTGCGTCAGGCTCCTTCCCCGCAGCTGTGGCTATTGCTGGTCTCCCTCGCTCCTGCTGCAGCTCCCCAAGAAACTGGAGCCTTGGTGGCAGCACCTCCTGCTATGTGATCTGTACCCCATTAGAGCCTCAGCATTCCTGTTGCCACCCATTGCCCCTCTGCTTTCTATTTGGTGGGAGGTGAGGCTGACAGACTATCCCCCAAGGGAAGAGAGAGGCAGGAAGGTGGAGGAAGACCTAGTTCTGGCCTGGCTGACTGGAACAGACCTCAGTCTCATAGTGACTGGCCTTCTAGTCAACCTGCCAAGCTGGGGTGACTCCCAGCCCTGACATTTTTGACACCCTTATAAAGGATACTGTGGCCTTCCCCAGAGCAAGCATGCCCAAGAACCAAGTGAATGCTGCATGGTGTTCTCTAAACTAGCCTCAGAAATGACATAGAATCACTCCCAGTGTATTCTACTGGTTACAAACAAGTCATGAAGGTCAGCTCAAATTCAAAGACAAGGTTCCCCACCTTTCGAAGAGAGAAATGTCAAATAATTTGAGGACATCTTTAAAACTACCTTACCTATCTTGTCAACTTTCTCTGGGATGAAAATGTTAAAGGTTAAGGGTGTAAGTGAATCCTTCAATTAGAACATAGGTATGAGAGAAGAGAGGCCAAATTCCTGAAGGCAAAGGAATATTCAGTCTTGGAATACAGTGGAATCATCTGTATGAGTTCAAACACGACATCTCAGGAACTCAAGGATGATTCAGGCTTGAATCATTAATCATTAATCAAGGTTTATTGAAGGCAACCTACTAAATGGGAGAAAATACTTGCAAAATCATAACATACCCAAAATATGTAAAGAACTTATAAGCTCAATAGCAAAAACAAACAAACAAACAAACAAACCCCAAACAATCCAATTAAAAAATAGATCTGAACAGACATTTTCCCAAAGAAGACATAAATGGCCAATAGGTACATGAAAAGATGCTCTATGTCATTAATCATCTGGGAAGTGCAAATCAAAATCATAGTGAGATGTTATCTCACACCTGTCAGAATGGCTATTACCAAAAAGACAAGAAAAACAAGTGTTGGTGAGGATGTGGAAAAAAGGGAACACTTGTGCACTGTTGGTAGGAATGTAAATTGATGCAGCCACTATGGAAAATAGTATGGAGGTTCCTCAAAAAATTAAAAATAGGACTACTATATGATCCAGCTTTGGGGTCCACTTCTGGGTATTTATCCAAAGAAAACAAGAACACTAACTTGAAAAGATACCTGCACCCCCATGTTCATTGCAGCACCATTTACAATAGCAGATATGGAAACAACCGATGTCCATCAGTGGATGAATGCATAAAGAAATTGTGGGGGGTGTGTGTGTGTATATATATATATATGTATATATTAGTATATTATTCAGCCATAAAAAAGAATGAAATCTTGCCATTTGTGACAACATAAATAGATCTTGAGGGCATTATGCTAAGTGAAATAGTCAGGCAGAGAAAGACAAACACCAAATTATCTCTCTTATATGTGGAATCTAAATAAATAAATTAAAATTAAAAAAACTAAGCTCATAGATACAGAGAACAGGTTGGTGTTTGCCAGGGGTGGGATTGGGGGATGGGAGAAATGGGTGAACTGCTTTTGGGTTGTTTTTAGTTCATGTAGAGTTTTTTTTTTTTTTTTTTTTTTAAAGCAAGTGAGTCTCATTCTACTGCATATCTCACCATAGAACAAGCATTGAACTCATGGCTCACTCATAAGTTTTTTAAAGGTCACATGCCAAATAGGATATCTATGATTAAGAATCCGGGTCTGGAGTTGTCTACTTAAAATTAGAGTTGGAGCCAGTAACAGTTGATGTCCAAAAGAAACAAAATTGAGTCAACAACTAAAAATAAAAATTGTTTCCAGAGACTTCAGCCTCAGGACTTTGGGAACGGCAATACATCTGGCTCAGAATAATGTATACAGAGGAATTTTCTAGTCATGATCCACCATTCTTATGATTTCTTTCACAGTCCCATGTCTTTGGGAGGTGGGTAACATTCAGTCAACTGACTTAAGTTTATTTAGTACTCTTTATGGTGGTTGTGATCATCCTGTTACATTTCCTGAATTTGAGAAAGGGCCATACGTATCTGTGCATGTTAAAAGGAGTATCCCTGTAGCTATATGTGGGGCCCCAGAGGCATCAGGTCATTGTATCCTTTTCATTTTAAATTGTATCACCTGGAGCATTCAGTTCACTATGAAGCCAACATCAACCTTCACTTCTTTTTCAAAGTGAGACTTGTATCCTGTGCAGAAACCCACATCTCTTGTCCAACTCAAATTCAAATATTTTTATTTTGCCCTTCAAAACTATCTTTTCCACATAGATCTTGATTTCCTCTGATAGCTCATCAAGTAACTTTTCTATTTCTTCTCTGATACGTCCAAAATGTTATTCTCTATTGACTCTTTTAAAGAATTATGAATTTTTTTGGAGGTGGGGGACATAGCTCAGGGGTAGAGCACATGCTTAGCGTGCATGAGGTCCTGCATTCAATCCCCAGGACCTCCATTGAAAAACCAAATAAATAAATAAATAAACCTAATTACCTCCCCCCTGAAAAAAAAAAATGAGTTCTTAAGAACTAATTAGAACCATGAATTCTAAAGAATTAGAGAATTATGAAATGTCTTGACACTCAAAAATTATTTTTGATCTATATATTTTTTCTTTTCTTCATAATATATTTCCACCAAATTTTAGTCAATAATTTTCAACTTTTTCAAAACTAAGATACTTTTTTTAGTGTTATTTATTAGGTTTATTTTTAGAGGAGGTACTGTAAACCAAGATACTTTTTTATTGACGTAAATTGACGTAAAACATTCTATAAGTTTAAGGAGTACAAGTGTTGATTTGATACATTTATATATTGCAATAAAATTACCACCTTAGAGTTAGCTGACTCTTCCATCACTTCCTGTAATTATCATTTCTTTTTTGTAGTGAGAACAATTAAGATCTAGTCTCCCAGCAATTTTGAAGTATATAACACGGTATTGTTGACTGTATGCTGTGCATTAGATCTCCAGAACTTTTGTATTTATTAGTTGCAAGTTTGTTAAAAAATGAAAATAAAAAATAAGAACTTGATTTGGGGATGGGAAATGCTGCCACAGGACGGGGTAGGGGACAACAGCTGGTATCCACATCAGGAACAGGGAAAGAGCAGAAGTGAGAGAGGGTGGTGGGAAGCCAAGGACCAGGGAAAAAACCCTGAGAAATGAGACTGAGCAGCTCTGGAGCTATGGGTTGAAAGAAAGAAGTGAATTCGGACGGTGACCTGCACAGAGGACGTTCTTTCCCTATAGCTTCTGGGATGCCTGCGGTCAGTGCCCCGCCTGCCAACTGAGGGACAAGATGTTTGGGCTCCCAGGCTGTGTGGGCCTCTGAGCCGCTGCCCGCCGAGCCAGAAGTAAGCAGCAGAGGCCGACACACTGTCGTGAAAGCCAGAACTGGCACTGACTGTGGAGCAGCTCACCAAGCCCAGGTTTGGGGCCCTTTCTACACAAGTAAGATGAGCCTTTGAGAATTCTGATTTTTGCCCCTTTGACTGCCCAGACAGAAAATTAGAACCGCTCAGTGTCCTCAGATCTTCTGGGAAGTCCCGAAGGGGTGCTTCACATGTGTCCACCGGCCCACCTGTCACAGGGCATCTTCCATCAGGTTCTTTGTCTCTGGCTTCAGCTCCCACTGGCTGACCTCATACACCCCTAAGACACTTTTTATTTAATTGAAGTGTAGTTGATTTACAATGTTGTGTTAGTTTCAGGTGTACAACATAGTGATTCAGTCATACACATGTACATATTCTTTTTCATATTCTTTTTCATTATAGATTACTGTAAGATACTGAATAGAGTTTCCTGTGCTATACCTTAGGACCTTGTTGTTTATTTTATATGTAGTAGTTTGTATCTGCTAATCCCAAACTCCTAATTTATCCCTCCATTCCCCCTTTCCCTTTTGGCAACCATTAAGTTTGTCTTCTGTGTCTTTGAGTCTTTCTGTTTGTAAATAAGTTCATTTGTGTCATTTTTTTAAGATTCCACATAGAAGTGGTATCATATGATATTTTTCTTTGTCTGACTTACTTCACTTAGTGTGACATTCTCTAGGTCCATCCATGTTGCTGCAAATTACATTATTTCATTCCTTTTTATGACTGAGTAGTATTCCATTGTACAAATATACCACATCTTCTTTATCCAGTCATCTGTTGATGGACATTTAGGTTGCTTCCATGTCTTGGCTATTGTAAATAGTGCTGCTATGAACATTGGGGAGCATGTATCTTTTCGAATTAGAATTTTCTTCAGATATATGCCCAGGAGTAGGATTGCTGGATCATCCCTTGGGACACTTGAGGAAGCCAAAGTTGCCATGCTTTGGGTGCACTGAGAAGCTGGGTTCCCTGTCTGTGTGAGGATGATAATCCACTCCCCAAAGCAGTGCGAATGTTGTCAGTGCACCCAAAGCCGCAGTGCATGGTCCAATCTCAAAGCCATTTGTTATCAGTTTGGTTAGCTTCTGGCTCTTAATCTGAGACCAGGGGTCTCATGAGAAGACATCTACTGGTCAGCCCTCCTCCTCTCCACTGAGATCCTCCCTCTGCCCTTTTCCTTAGACATCCTAAGGCCGTGGTAGCCTCTTGGAACCAGGATACACCAACAGCTCCAATTCTGAAGAAGCTGTTCCTTTACGTCTCCATATCTACAAGATGGATTTTAGTGCTTTTACCTGAAACAAAGGACTGAGTGTCCTCAACTGAAGCTTTATATGGGAACAGCTTTCCAATGAGAAGTTAGTTTTGATTTTTTTTCCCTTGGGCTCTGAAAATCCTAGGACTGAGTTTCAGAGGGGCAGAAAGTTACATAAGGGCAGGAGGAATAAACAAAGTGAGGCATGCAATTGAGTGTTGAGAGATGCAAAACCGTGTATAAGATCACGCTGATCTCTCAGAACTTCTCAGCTGCCTCATCCACCCTCTGACACACCGGGGCTGTGTCATTAGTGTTTGGCACTGAGAAGGTGCTCAGGAAGAATTTGTTGTGCAAATGAACGTTTATATTTGGTGGAAGAGTTTGGAGGCAGAACCTGTAACCCTGGTGTGGGATTGAGTCCCTCCAAGAAGCTACTTTGAAAGGGCTCCGGGAAATCTGATTTTCCCTCTGCTGATGAGAAGAGGGCAGAGCAGTGTAGGAAGTGGGAGGGGAAATTACCTGAGGGCTGGAAAGGGGAAATTTGGGGCTATATTTAGCCTGAGAAATGAAGAAGGGACTATGTGCCCCAGCAAGTGTGCGGCCTGACCTTGAGAACATTAGAAAAATTTTGACTCAGTCTACACTTCTATAACTCCCCTCATCTCGTTTGAGATTCTCAACTTGGCATTTTTTTAAATTAAATTAGGGTAACTAACCTTGTAATAAACTTTACTAGTCACAAAACCCTAACATGGGCAATTGTCTCATCTGACATTACAAAAACTCCATAGAATTAAATAAACAGACATGAGTCTCATCTTCCTTTTACAGATGAGAAAAGTGAGAATTGTAGTGTCAATAAAGGGAGTGAATTCTCTATCTGAGGTCTCTCCAACCCAGGGCCCTGTACTCTTTCCACTGTATGTATTTTACTTGGTGTTGAGCGCATTACAACACAACAACAGGGAATTAAAGAAAAAGATAGTTTCAAAAGCACCTCATAAAACATGAAGCTTTATGTATACATAAAATATTGGTTTAATTCTGATATAACATATGGTCAGGGCTATTGCTAGTCTGTATGAAATCTTTCTAGCAGAGCATGAGCCGTGTGTTTGGTGAACAGCCTGCCCGACAGTACACGGTAAATCTTTGGAGTATGAAGGAAGGTAGCAACAGACACGAAGTCACAAAATCTAGGATTTAGTTCCAGTTCTACCCTTATTAGCTTTGCAGAAGTAAACATGTCATTTTGCCTCTCTGAACTTCAGTTTCCACATTTGTAAAACTTAAGGTATTAATTTGCTGTTACCTTTATCATCATATTTGGGGGGGTGGGTGGAGGGTGTGGCAGTTAGGTTTATTTATTTAATTTTTAATGGAGATGCTGGGAATTGAACCCAGGACCTCATGCATACTAGGCATGCAGTCTATCACTGAGCTATACCCTCCCCCTCTCTTTGTTTGCTTTATAGGAAGATTTTTCCTAACTTTTCTTTTCTAGCTCAGACTTTTTTGCCCTGCTCTTGGCCTATATTTCCAACAGCCTCCGGGATGTTTCCATTTGGATGTCCTGTTGTCACCACAAACTCCATATGACCAAAGGTCACTTCTTGTGTTCCAGCAGTGTCATCGGAATTGTCCCAGTCACTCGGGCTGGAAACCTGAGTCATCTTTGATGTTTGGTAACTGTCTCTCTCCACTGTCAGTCGGCCCCCAGACCCTGTTGTCTCCTCCTTCCTGCATCTCTCACAGCCCCACCTGTTTCCTTCCCACATGTACCACCCTCCCCTGGCCCAGGCCTTCTTGGCATCCTGTCTAAACTGCTGTCCAGGATGGCTCTGCCTCCAAACCTTACCAGGTCTAACCCATCTTGCACACATTCCTGCCGGATGAATCACTCCAAAATGTTGCTTGTACCAAGCCACCATCATTCTCAAAATTCTTCAACAACTCCCCATTAGGCAATGGGACTGGGGCTTCCCCTGTTTAATTTCAACAACCTTTGTGAATTTAAATTCCATGAGAAGAGTCTGCTTTAGGCTCTGAATATACTTCCTGAACAAACCATTCTCAGTCCGGCCTCCATACTTGTGCCTTTCTCCCAGGAGCAGAATGCCCTTCCTTGGGTCCGTCTCCCTATCTAGATTGGACCTACCTTTCCAGACTCAGCTCTAACCCCAACTTCACACCACCTCACATGATTTATTCAGCTCACTAGCTCTGAACTCCTATGGCATTGACTGCCTACAATATGCCCATTTATTTCTTGCTCATTTATCATCTTGCAACATCTTTGCTCTACCATAGTGATTAAGAATGTGAGCTCTGGAGGAGGGAAAAAAGAGCTCTGGAGCAGAATACTATGAGTTGAAATCCAGACTTTGCCATTGATTAGCTGTGTGACCTTGAGTAAGTCACCTAACTTTTCTGTGCCTCCATCCATAAGATGAAGATCCTAATATGATTTACTTTATAGGGTTTGATGTGATGATTTAAATGACTTAATACACAAAAAGTACTTATAAACATAGAATTGTCATATAATCCACTTCTATTTCTAGGTATGTACCCAAAAGAATTAAAACTAAGGACTCAAACAGACTCTGACACATTAATATCGATAGCAGGATTTTCACAGTGATCAAAAGGTGGAAACAAACCAAATGTCCATCGACAGATGAATGGATAAACAAAATACGGTATTACATACAATGGAATACTATTCAGCCTTTAAAAGGACTGAAATTCTGACATATGCTATAATATGTTTGAACTTTAAAAAATTATGCTAAGTGAAAGTCATGGACACAAAAGGATAAATATTGTATGACTCCTCTTACGTGAGGTACCTAGAATAGGTAAATCAAAAGACAGAAAAGTAGAATAGAGGTTACCAGGGAGGAGAGATGGGGAATTACTGTTTAGCGGGCACAGCATTTCTGCTTGGGATGATGACAAGCTTCCGGAAATGAATAGTGGTGACAGTTGCACAACATTGTAACTGTACTGAATGCCTCTAAAGTGTAAACTTTAAAAAGGTTAAAATGGAAAATTTTATGTTATGTATATTTTACCACAATTTAACCCTCCTCTCAAAAGTGCTTAGAACACTATTTGGCATATATAAGTGTTCAGTGGTTGTTCGCTATTATTACCACCTCTCACATTACTGTCTTTCTTAAAACTTAATAGATGTCAAATGGAGGAGGTGGCAGCACTTTGGAGATCACTGCAGTCCAAGACTAGACTGCATGGATCCCAAAGTATGATACTATCAGTGCATCTGGAGTTGACCAGGCTCAGGAAAATTGACTCATTACGTCAAATTCCCTGGAAACTGATCAACTCGATCTCCAAATGCACATTCTTGGAAAACCTCCTAGGAAAACAACCTATTGTCTGAAGATTCCTTACCACATGGAATCAGAGGCTAAGGGTCAGGGGCTTTTAACCACTGGTGGCATTGGGGACTGGTGGCTTAGGGTTCCCTCATCCTCTGCAGGATGGCTTTTGCTGTCAGGTACACTGCTCAGGGCATCCACACCCTGAGGTTTGTCACTAGAAATCACACTGACTAGTTTTTGCTGTTCAACTTCCTTTTTTTCCAAATTGTGGGTAGATTCCCCCACACCTGCACCCTGATAGGACATTCTGCTTTTAGCCAAGTTTCAAAACCATTAATTCACTTATAAGCCCTTTTAGTTCTGGATCTGACTGTACATACCTTTGAATGGTCTTGAGGGTTTCCAGCAACACACTTAACCCACTTCAAGAGACACACTTTTGCACCTAGCAAATGGGTTCATTTTCATGTCTGCAGGAGACTAACCATCTCCAAATTTCTGAGGATATCCCACAGGTAAACACTGCCTACAATCTTCCTTTATGAGTTACAGCTCCTGCTATTACTTGGTGTATCATTTCATTCATTCATTCATCAAGCACTAATTGAGCACCTACCCTGGATCAGGCATTGTGCGAGGTGTTGGAAATACAGTGGTGGGCAAAATGGACATCTGCCCTCCAGAGCAGACAATCTAGTGGACAAAAGATGACCAGGGGGCAGTAAGATTGGCTTTCTAGGCAACATACGGGTTTAAGACATCCAAACAAGTCCTCTCCAACAGTCACAACAGGAGATGATTCCCTCCTACCCGCCTCTAACAAAGCTGTCACTGCTCAGAAGGTTTTATTTGTTTTTGTTTTGTTTTGTTTTGTTTAGCTTTTCCCATGAAGTAGCTTTTAGAGCCTCTAGTGTAGCCTTTTGAATAACCTCAGTGGTGGCAAAGCTCTGAAGAGTGCAGCAGATCTGACTTTCAGAAAGAGTTAAAAGGCACTCAAAGTTAAGTCTGGCAAATAATTTGTGTGATAAAGCTAGGTAATATCATTGTGGGTAGAAAAAACTTTTTTAATGTGACTCTCTGGAGACTTATTTTTGTCATGCTAAAAAACTGTTTTTGGAAGCAACAAGGAAACTGGAAAGCCAAGAATGTTTGGAGCCACAACGGCATCACTGTTTAGCCGTCCAAAGGTGAAAAGGGCGACACTTATTTGGATGTGAAGTTCCAGAGAATGGCTGGGTTTCTCACTCTAGAACCAAACTTGAGAGCCTCTGGTTCTCTTTTTATATAAAAAGTATTCTCATTATTTTATAGTTATGAACTCCCAGGAGAAGGAAGGGGCCATAGGCGGCATCTTCCCAGCCGCCATTCTATGCCGACAACATGGAGGACAGTTTAGTTCCAGGGTGAATGCCCAGCCTCAGGTGCTGATTCAAATCCCCACTCAGTCCCTCACTAGCTGTGACCTAGGGCAAATTGCTTGGCCTCTCTCTGCCTCAGAATCTCTACCTTGGGACCACCCTGTAACCACTGCATAAGGTGTGAAAATATAAGTGAGTTAGGAATATATGTATGTATATGTATGACTGAACTATTATGCTGTATACCAGAAATTGACACAACTTATAAACTGACTATACTTCAATAAAAAAAAAATTTTAATAAATTTTTTAAAAAGAGAATAAAAAAAAAAAAAAAACGAAATGAGTTAGGACACTGTAGGGCATTGAAAACACTGCCTGGCGCCCAGTCAGGCTGAGTAAGTGCGTGAGTGATTTCTGATGACACTGTTTGCTCTTCAGGAGCAGGGACAGGATTGCTCTTTTTGTCTCATGGTTCCTAGCATGGAGCTATTGATACGGTACATGCTTAATAAAAACCTACTCTGCAATAAAGCCTGTTCGGTTAGTTCTCTGCTCAGCTGACAGCAGAGGTTGCTTGAAGCGGGGTGAGCCAGGGGTGGGGTGGGAGCAGAAAACAGAGGGCCCTCTATTTTAAGCATTTGCTTCAGCTGTTGCATGGGGACCATCCTATCACGATTTAAAATAGAGCCCTCTGGGTGGCCAGAGCAGGCTCTCAAGGTCCACTGGGGCCCAAGAGACCCATCGTGGCAGTGAGGCTGAACCTTACAGCCTGCCGGCCTGACTGGCTGCTCCGAAAAAGAGTGGCTTTGTTTTGGGGTCAAGTGGTAGCTACCTGACACAGTGGGAGCTGCCAGGGCCGGTGCTGGAAGTAAGGCTGTGGTTCCCAGAGGACCGTAACGCCTCCGAGGCCTCTCCATCACCCGGGAGGGCCTCTGGATCCCTCACCAGCTGGCTTCTCACTGGCTTGATTCTATTTTTAGACACTTGTGGTAGGTTGGATTATCTCCAGTCCTGAACACACTCCCAAGCCACAGCAGAACTTAACAGCAACCCAGGCCATGTCTGTCTCTTCCCCAGAAATGACCAGAAAACAAAAACCATAAAGGTCATGGTAAAGGGTGGAAAGTGAAAGGTCCAGCTGCCACTTGGAGGTGGCAGGTCTTGAGCTGAGGTGACTGCCTGCTCTTCATGCTTGAGCTGGCCCAACTGTACCCACACAGAGAGGTAGCCACACTCTCCCAAGCCTCTGCCCCTCACAGAGCTGACCCAGGCCTCTTCACAGTCCCAGGCCTCAGAGCAGCTGAATCCTTGCCCTTCCCGGCCTTCCTCCGCTCAGACTCCTCCTCCAGCCGGCCCTAGTCATGCAGCTCTCAAAACACAGGTGGCTTGTTAAAATCATGTGGGTGGCTTGTTAAAAAATCCAGATTCCTGGGCCCTTCATTAAACCCATTAAATTAGAGTCTCTGTGGTGGAGCCAGGCATCTGAATTATTTAAACAAGGTTCCAGATGATCCTGATTCACACCAAACTCAGAGTCCGTGCCCTCATCAGTCATCTTCTCTTTGATCCTCACTTCCTTGTTTGATTGAAACTGGAAACCCCGAGGCTCAGGCTGGAGCCACACATAATTTCTGCCTCTCTAAAAAGTAAAGTTTTCTGTTTAAATTATGCAGACACTAGATCTCCAACGGGAAGAATTTCCTATTTGCCTAGGGTTGGCACTTCCTGCCTCTCAGACTCTGATTTTTAAATATAAAATATGAGGATTATTAGCAAGGCTACAGAGTCAGGAGAGGTGGCCTGGTCTAGTTCATTTATGTAAGAGGTTGGGCAGCTACTCTAAGCACAGACACGATTCTGGGCACTAGGGATACAGCACTGAACAGACCAGACTGGGTCCCTACCCTCATGAAGCTGACATTTTAGTGAGAGAGTCAATACATGAGCAAATAACTAAGATAATCTGAGGCAATAATTGAACCCGGTTGTTCTCAGGCACAAGTAACAGAAGATCCCAACTGAACCAGCTTAAATGACAGGGGTAGTTTCTTACCATACTGTATGGACTGAATTGGTCCCTGCCCCAGATTCGTATGTTGAAGGCTTAACCCCTAGTACCTGAGAATGTGACTGTATTTGGAGACAGGGCTTTTAAAGAGGTGATTGAGTCAAAATGAAGTCTTTAGGAACTATCTTGTTTAAGTCACCATTATTTGAGTTTTCTGGTACATGTTGCCAGGCTAAATCCATACCTGATACACCAAGAATCAGCTGTGTTTGTTACCTGTGGTGGCCGTGAGAATGGCTTCTCACATCTTTGAATACAGGGAGCGTAACTGATCAAGGGACCCAGTCACTGCATTCTGAAACCCATCACTGCATTTGGGCCAAGGCCAAGGCCGAATTTCCCATGGGCTGCTAATGAATGGACACAGATGGGCTATTAAAACAGCCCCTCTCCTAGGAGATGGATGGAAGATGGGTAACTTTGGCCGGAGGACTCCCCAGTGGCATCACAAAACTTTCCTTAGAATTGCACTGCAGTCTAAGATACTTCCACCCAACTTCCTTTCTTCCCTCTCTTCTTCACTCAGGGTTCGACTTGCAGCATGGTCTGATGGTTCTCCTAGGCTCATCTGACACCCTCTTCATTTTCCCTAACAGATAATTTCCCTAATAAGTGTCTTGTGTATTTAATCCCATCTTGGTGTCAGCTTCTCTGAAGACTTGGACTAACACATTCCCAAACCTGTGTATGCCTTTTATACTTGTTATTATAATCACATAATTGAATAAAGTATAACTCAACAACAACAACAAAATGAGGTTCTTAGGGTGGGCCCTGATGACTGGCATCCATATAAAAAAAGGAGATTAGGACACAGACAAGTGCAGAGGGAAGACCATGGAAAGAAACAGGGAGGAGATACCATCTGTAAGTCAAGGAAGAGGACTCAGAAGGAACCAACCCTGCTGACACTTTGATCTCAGACGTCTAGCCTCCAGAACTGTGAAAAAATAAATGTCTGTTGTTTAAGTCACCCAGTCTGTGGTTTGTTGTCACGGCAGCCCCGACAGAATAATACAGCTGTCCAACAAGAACTGAGGTCAGACCACTCCAGGCTTGAGAAACTCAGGGACTCAGTGGCTTCATCTCTTTCATTCCTCTCATCCTTCTGCTCTGCCATCCTCTGCCTAGCCCTCAGTTCTTCATATGGTTGTAAGTTGGCTGTTAAAGTTCCGGGAATCACACTCAGACAGGACAACACTCCCTGGAATGAAAGAGGGATTGTTCCATGCTAGGTATCTCCTTTTCAGAAAAAATAAAGCTTTTTCCAGCAGCCTCCTAACAGAGTCCCCTCACATTTCATTGGCTGGAATGTCATCACTGCCCAATCCCAACCCAAGCACTGGCAAAGGGGCTGGGAGCACCATAACAAGCTTAGATTAATTAGGATTCACTTCCGAGATGAGCTGGGGGTAGGAATCACCATCTGAACAAAATCAAAGTTTTCTGGGCAGGACAGAGGGAGAATGGGCTTTGGGGAGGCAGCCAAAGATGCCTGCTGTGGATTACTCTGCAGAAAATAAGAGCAGACTGATGTGATAAAGAGTGAGGAAGGTGGGGTGAAGATGACAGGGTTAGACCGGGAGATCGGGGATGGCTTCTCTGAGAAGGTGATGTTTCAGCTGAACCCCAACTGACAGGAAGGAGCCAGCAAGCAAAAACTGGGGCTCAAAGCATTCCAGACAGTGGAAGTGCAAAGGCCCGGGGGTGGAAACAAGTATGAGAAAGAAGTAGAACTGCACTACCTCTAACAAGACCTTCCCTTCCCTCCTCTCCTCTCCCTTTCTTCCTTTCCTCCCCCTCTGCCTCAGTCTACTTACCTGAAAAAGGGGCTTAATGAGGATTGTCAGTCACCTCCATGTGCCTGAACCATCATCAGGGCGGATACCAGTCTGACTCTGCCACAATGATGTCACAAGAGCAGAAAGCCCTGGAACAATCAGGCAGGCATTCTCTTTCAGGAAGGATGGGAAAACTCCAAACGGTAGCTTGTCCAACGGTCCCAGTGAGCAAGCACCTTGGTATTTCCAGCTTTCCTACTGGGGGAGAATTTACAGAGTTTGATGAAGAAAATGCCATATGTCTTGGGTACTTGTGAGAAATGTGTGCAGGTCCTCCAGGAAGATAAATTTCACATGCCAGCTGCTCACCCCTCCATCTCATTCACGTCACTTCTGCCTGGGCAGGGGGTCAGGGAGAGTGTGGGGAGCAGACCCCAGTCTCTCAGAACTCAGGAGTGTGAACTCAGCATCAGGAAAAAGGTGTGGCATCACCAGATGTCAGGTTGGAAGGGATGTCAGGGGTCATCTGTCTGACTGCTTCATCTACTATTTTTCTTTTTTCACTTAAAAATGTCTTTACATTCTCATTCTTAAAAAGTGAGCATAAAGCAGTCATCAATAGAGTACAAAAAATGGTAAAGTCCCATTGGCATATTGATACAACCACTTTGGTAACCTTACCCCATCAAGCTGGACATGTCCATAGCCAGTGGCCCAGCAATCCCACTCCTAGTTAGGTACCCAGAGAAACTCATGTACCTTAGAGAGATGACTGTGTACCAGGCTCTTCAAATGCATTTAAACCCATTACCTGTGTTCAAGGAGTTTTCAGTCTAGCAATGACAAATCAAAAGCAGGTCATTACTTGGTTTTAGAAACATAAGAGACTCACAGACATAGAAAACAAACGATTACCAGGGGAAAGGCAGTGGGAAGGGATAAACTGGGAGTTCAAGATTTGCTGATACTAACTACTGTGTATAAAATAGATAAACAACAAGTTTACACTGTATAGCACAAGAAACTATATTCAATATCTTGTAGTAACCTATAATAAAAAAGAATATGAACATGAATATATATGTATATATATGACTGAAACACTATGCTGTACACCAGAAATCGACACAACATTGTAAACTGACTATACTACAATAAAAAAGAAACAAAAAATAAATTTTAAAAAAACTCAAAAAAAATTATAAGGATTTAGTTAACTAAAAAAAAAGGAAAGAAAGAAATACAGATATGCAGAGATAACAAAATTCTAAAATAGAACATGACAGGGTCAAAATATGAGAGCCCAAGTATTTGCATCTCTGCTCTTCTCCCAGTCTCAACCTAAGAGCCTGAGTGCTAGGAACTGAATGTTTGTGTTCATCCCAAATCCGCATGTTGAAGACCTAACCCCAATCAGTCGTATCTCTATGGGAATCTTGACATCCAAGGGGGTGAAAATCTGTCCCGTGGCCTTGCTCGCTTTGCTGAGTCAAGGGTGGTCTGCAGTGAGAATACATAGGTTCAGATCGGCTTTCGCACTCACTGTATGTAGTGGGCAATCCACTTTCCTCTAAAAAAATTAGAATAAATAACACCTGTACTGTCTTTTTCATAGAATTCCTATGAAAATTAAATATGGAAACATTAGGGTTTTTTTAATTCTTACATTATATTGAAGTCTAGTCAGTTTACAATGTTAGTTTCAGGTGTGCAACAAAGAAATTCAGTTATAACATATACATACATATATATTTTTTGAGTCTTTTTCATTACAATTCATTACAAGAAATTGAATGTAGTTCCCTGTGCCATACATTAGGTCCTTGTAAATATGGAAACATTTGTAAAAGCCCTTTGTAAAGTGTGTAAAATCCTATACAATGTGAGATATTATGATCATTATCTTTGGCACTGGCACTGGAATGCAAGGGTTCTACAGATAGGTAAGGGGTTCTAAATAAATAAGATTGTATGGCTACCCCGTGTGACTTAGCTCCTGACTATGGACGGTCTGTCTGCTTTCTCAGCTTGCTGGTGGTCTGAAGTCATACCAACTTGGCAAGTGTTTGGCTGGAGCCTGAGAAAGACAGGGACAGAGAGATGAGGAGAATGAAGGACTGAAGCAGAGATAAATGGCAGACCTCACCTGTCTTCAGGGCTAGGATTTTCCAGGGTGTGTATCAGAGGACTGCCTTACCCTTCTTCATCCAATAAAAATGACTGTCAGAGTGAGTCTGAGTTCAGAGAGAGCTCATAGTGAACTTTGAGATACTCATTTGAGAGTAATCCTAAGGTCACCTGACCTACTTGTAGACCGCATGGAATATGGGATGTGGAACCTCCTCCCTCCTTCCCTGCACTCTAGCCACACTGAATTATCAGGAATTCATCTGATTCACATTATGCTCTCTAGGTTTGCAAGCCGTTGTCTCCCTCCTGCCCTTTAATTGTGCTTATTCTTCTTCCCTGAGTACCTCTTCCCATGCCCCAAATCCTGCCTTAACTTGGCTCACTCAGCTGTTCTTAGGTCTCTGCTAAAGGGTCACCTCCTCCAGGAAGCCGTCCCTGAATTCCTCACTTTGGGTTAGGTGTCCAGACTGAGCAGCCACACATGTAGCAGGTATGAACTATTCAACAAGGATGATGCCAATTAGGTTACTTTAAAAAAAAAAAAGTTCTTGATGTTACTTAGAACCACCTCAAGCCCACCCTCCTAGATTGGAGAGAAGTCTGATACCAATTGTTCCAGAGATGAATTCCACTCCCTTGGATCATCCCTCACTTAACCCCAGACTCCTAGTCCTCCAGCAGGAAGATGCCCTGGTTGGCTCTGTTGCTTCATGTCCCATTCCTGGCCATCTCTCTGTCATTGGTGTTCCATGGAATCCTGCGGCCTCCTGTCTAGCTTAAGGATTTCCCTCACCAAGGCTGGCTTCCAGCTTCTCCAGCACTCCCCTAAGCTCTGAGCCCTCTACCAATCCACAATTCTCTTCCTTGAGACTTTTCTGGAGTCTGGTTGCTGCACATTTTGAACCCCTGAACCTCCCATCCTTTCCTTAGACAATAAAATCTAATCTCACTGATTATACAAATGACCCTCACCACCTCCAAGTATCACCTTCTGGAGGTAAAGATTTCTCAGGAATCTGAATAGAGGCCTGCTTATTATACTATACTATACTATACTATACTATACTATACTATACTATACTGTACTTCATTCCCTCCTAAGGCATCCACAGCAGCAAAAGCTGATTCTTAACAGACTACTCTGCTTCATATATCACACATTTACATCATCCTAACCAAAAAACAAGGAAAGAAAAAGAAAGAAGTTTCACCTGTACCTTGTATATGTTTCTGTCTCCCTAATAAATAGCTTTAGAGCTATCTTGAGGACAGATACCTCATATTACAAACCTTTGTATTCCCAAGATGAATGCTTAAAAAACATTGGATGAATGAACGAATTGCCTGTGGAATTCAGAACTCTCTGTACAATATGGTACTTACTGGCCATGTTACAAGGCTTAAACACCAAGGTCTCTTTTTTGGCATTCTCTTTTATCAACAGAGAGCTCCTGATTTTCAGAGTGTGATAGCAGCTCATCCTCCTAGACTGGGGACAAGTTTGTAGAAGGCAGAATGTCTGTGCTGGAATTTTCTATCCACATGGCCAAGTCTTTGCCAGCTTGTGAATATCAGTTCCATGACCAGTTGACAGACTTGACCTTCCTGATTCCAGGTAGTTAATAGCCAAAGTGTTAATAACTTAGCAAATAACAGACTTGAGAAAATTTTCATGCAAGGAAACCACTGGAAGATTATTCGTGTGCTTGGGCAGATTTTTTGTTTGTTCAGTTTTGTGTGTAAGTGTGTGTGGGGTGGCGGGGAGCTGCTTTGTTTTTGTTGTGCTTTGTTTTGTTTTGGGCTTGCTCCATCAAAATCTTGGCTTCAAGGTGTTAAAACTGACCAAATAATAAACAACCAAATCAGTGCTGCCCCAGAAACCGAGGTGCCATGGGATGAAATGTTTCCACCTGTGCCGAAAATGAACCTTATTAGCACAAATGGCCAAGGCAAGTAGGGTTATATTCCATTCCAGAAGGCACACAGCCAAAGGAGGGCTTCTGGCACACTCTTCTTAGTATGCCTGACTCAAGATCTCCTTCCCTTCCCCTAAAAAAAGAGAAGGGCTTGAAAATGCACTTAGTTATCTCAATAACAGGCAAATTGTTATCCCTCAGTGAGAGAAATTTAATTCCAGTGATCTGTGTGTGGGAGCTCCAGGGATACCAATCAAAACCCAGCAGGGTTTGAGAGTGAAGTATCTAATAACCAACAAACAATTATTTCTCCAAAACAAGTCGTACCCAACACATTTAGAGAATCTTTTCTTTTCTCCCTGACTTAATTACTGATCTGGTAGATAGCTGGAATGCAACGGGAAGCAAATCCTTGGACTGTAATCAGAAATATTCCCCTCCGGATGCTAAACCAGCCACGCTCAGGTTAGATGTGAGGTTGTTCTACCTGTGACTGGCAGGGAGGAGCACCTGTGGGGGCTGCGAGTGGAGGCCCCCCGCCCTGGGCAGGGGCAACAGAAGTCAGTGCGTGGTGGGGACACTGTGTATCTTCCACACACAGACTACAAAGGGGAGGCCACAGAGGAGAACAGGGAAGTGGGAAGAGGATGGGAACTAATATTGGTGGATTGAAGGCCTCTGCCATGGAATCCCTGAGGGCTTCCTTAGATGACAAGGAAGTCCAGGAGAAAGATTCTCCACATAAGCCTGGGCAATGACCACCTGAGGTAGAATTCGAGAAAACAGCCTAGTGAAATAAAAAAGGAGGTAAAGGACTCCATCTAATCATTGATTAACAAAAAATTATTTAGCATTTGACTATAGCACTGACTGCGGGTACCAGGAATATATTTTAAGAGGGATCTGGTTTTCACCCTCACCGAGCTTCTAGCATCGTGAGAGAGCTGGACATCAGGCAATGAATTCTACCAAGACAATCATGAACTTCGGCATTCCACAAGGATTCCAGTCTCCTGGTATCAACCGGGGCCTTGCCTCAGTCACTCTCTACGTGATCTCCAGCTACAGCCAAAGACAGATTCAGCTCAGACACAACGTTCTGAAGATCTCGGAGAACATCTCTCTCTTCTCTCAACGTCCCAGAGAGGCAAACTGTTGTTAATGAACAAAATGAAGTTCATTTTGGGGAAGAGGGGAGGTCAATTACTGATTTAAATATTATTGCTGGGGGCTGTACAACCTCTGTGAAAATCAAGACTCTTACACAGTTCTGCCCAGGAGTTCCTCTTTATTTGAAATATAATCTAAGAGAGTCTTAAAAATTAGTTGTACACACAAGGATGCAGCGTTAATTACAACAACAAAAAAGAGATGCAGCGAGTGTCCATAAACCTATCAACAGTTAAAAACATCCATAGGATGGAATAGTTTGCAACAGCTAAAAACAACAATATGAGCAGGTGCTCATGGCCTAGTAGATGAAAAAAGTTGATACAAACTCATATAGACTATATACTTCAACTATGTAGAAAATGTGAACATAAAAATGAAAATATGCCAAATATTAAGGAAGCTTTCTTGGGGAGGTGAGGTCACGGATGACTGTTATTTTCTTAACATGTTGTAAGTTTTCCCCACTGGGAAGAAATTACCTTTTAAAAATGTTTTTTATTGAAGTATAGTCAGTTTGCAATGGTGTGTCAGTTTCTGGTGTACAGCACAATGCTTCAGTCATACATATACACACATATACTCCTTTTCATGCTTTTTCATCATAGTGACTAGAAGATACTGACTATAGTCGCCTGTGCTACACGGTACAATCTCGTTGCTAGAAATCACTTTTAAAATCAGAAAAATGTTATTACAAATGAAAAAGAATAATTTCAGGCCTATAAGCAGCTGTGGTTAAATTTTGAATTCTACATTTTTCTTCCGTTTTCTTCCCTCTTCTTTTTATTTCCATTTGAGGAACTACGGGCCTGTAAGGTAGGGGTGAACATTTGGTTCAATAGACTTTGAGGGGCCTCCTGGCACCCCTGGAAAAGAGCTGCTCCCCTAGGCTTGCCTGCCCTCCCAGGGAGGTGTGTGGGTGACCTCACACACCACATGGGCTGGGCAGCTGGCTTCCTTTAGGCCTCAGGAGGAAGCAAATGGCTCCAAGACTAGTGGGGACCCGGGGAGGGAGCTGAGGTGGGGCAATGAAGGGTCTGGGGTGGGAGCAGCAGGGAAGGCTTTGGGGACTTTGCAGGCCACCTTTCCTGTACTCAAGACAGGCATGCCCAGCAGTTACTGACCACGCTCCTTTTCCTCCCTTTCAAGATAGGGGAGGAATATTTGTGCATCTGGGGGTAACCTAGAAGTCAAGGATGTAACAAGAGAACCATCACGAAGGATAGATAAATCCTGGCTGAGTCTGGGCTGGGCCAAGTGTTGTACCCAACTGGTAATCAGTGACAACTGGTCACCAGCCTGGTTGGTAGGAAGAGGCCAGGCTGGTGGTTCTGAGACCCTTAGGGTGTTTCAGAACCTCCTGGGTGAAGGATGTAGGAGGTCTACCCGCTGTTTATGCACTGGTCAAAAATCTTGAGTGAGAAGATAGTTTAGACAATGTTGTAGGTCCTGGGATCCTTCCACAGTGCAAGAGGGTCTTCTGTCTTTATTCAGTGCCAAGAAATACCAGAAAGTTTCCTATCCAGGAGTTCAAAATTCAAGCAGCCCACGGATGAACAGGGCAGCAAACAAAGTCACAGGCAACAACTGAGGGGAGGAGGAGGAAGGTGAGGACTGGCACCTCTCCAGGGAGAAGGGATAATTTATTTGGAGGCTGGAGGAAAAGGGAACTGGACTCAGGGGACCAGAAAGTCTTCCACTATCTTTAGGGGAGGCAGAGCCAGAACCTCCTCTATGTTATTCCTGCTACTCCTGAGGAAATGGAAATAATGAAGGAAAGGAAGAAAGATCTCTCAGGAGCTGGAGTGGAAAGGCCTGAGGGAAGACTCTGCCGTCCTGCTGTTCTTCCTCCAGCAAACCCTCGTTCTCCCTTGTCTCCCTTTTGCAAATGATCTTTCTACACAATCAGGTAAATCGGGTTTATTTCCCCAGAAGGGACCGTAGGAAGACAAAGGTTGTCTTCATTTTGTGTCATTGATTCTCTGATTTACTCAACAAATATTTTTCTGACCTGCTTCCTTTTTTTTTATTGAAGTATAGTTGATTTACAGTGTTGTGTTAGTTCCTGGTGTACGGCATAGTGATTCAGTCATACACACATATATATACATATTCTTTTTCATATTTTTTTGTTATAGGTTATGATAATATGAACAGAGTTCCCTATGCTATACAGTAGGACCTTGTTGTTTATCTATTTTATATATAGTAGTATGTGTCTGCTAATCCCAAACTCCCAATTTATCCCTTCCCTCCCCCTTTCCCTTTGGTAATCATAAGTCTGTTTTCTATGTCTGTAAGTTTGTTTCTGTTTTGCAAATAAGTTCATTTGTCTCATTTTTTTTTTTGATTTCACATATAAGTGATATCATGTGATATTTGTCTTTCTCTGTCTGACTTACTTCACTTAGTATGATCATCTCTAGGTCCATCCACGTTGCTGCAAATGGCATGATTTCATTCTTTTTTATGATTGAGTAGTATTCCACTGTGTATATATACCACAGCTTCTTTATCCAATCCTGTCAGTGGACATTTAGGTTGCTTTCACATCTTGGCTATTGTAAGTACTGCTGCTATGAACAGTGGGGTGCATGTATCTTTTTGAATTAAAGTTCCCTCCAGATATATGCCCAGGAGTGGGATTGCTGGATCATATGGTAACTATTTTTAGTTTTTTTAAGGAGTCTCCATATGGTTTTCCATAGTAGCTTCACCTAATTACATTCTCACCAACAATATAGGAAGGTTCCCTTTTCACTACACCCTCTCCAGCATTTATCATTTTGACTTTTTAATGATTGCCCTGCTTCTTACATCAATTTTCTAAACATTCTCAATTAGCAGGCCACATCAGGGAAGGCAAAATAGCCTTTATTAAAGTGTGATTTATCTCAGTGCTTGCCAGACTTTTTCACGTCATGGCACACGTTATGGTAAACTGTAATATTTATATGACACAAAGGATAAACTGACAGTGTAAAGCTGGATGCTGTCGTCTAGTGCCAGCTGCTCCAGGGCTGCAGGGGTTCATCTCCTCTGCAGACCTGTACCCCATGTCTTGGCACACTATTGGGAACCCCCAATCTGACACTTGGATCCTTGCCTAAACTAAAAAAAAATCCCTAGAATTAATAAATGGAAGTCATATCTATCAGTGACACAACGATGACATAAACTGTGTCTTAAATATTGTGAACACATTTTAAATGTATCCCCAAAGCAAAACAAGGACATTTTAAATGAAGCTGTTATCCCTATTGCCAGTGCTATTCCTAAGAAGTCCCCACCCGCTCACTAAGCCTGGACGACGCTGGGAGAGCCCCGGTGGTCTCTGGATGTCTCTTCTAGCCTGTGTGAAGTATTAGGGCTCATTATCATTATTGTAACATAACAGTGTCCTTCCCATCCACCACAGGTTCTGAACCCAATGAGAACAAGGCTTAGGAGTGAGAAAAGTTGAGATGAAAGTAGAGCCTTATTACTGATAAAGCTGGATTGGAAGAAAGTGGCTGGTACGCACATCCAAACGGGCTTCCTATTTTTGTTTCCCAGAATCAAACTTACCCACACAGTCTTCAGCAAAGCAGCTGGATTATTGCAGGGCAAACACCCTCATCCTTCCTGCCAAGACTGGCTGCTTACCCCTTGATGTGCGGGAGGTTGGGAGAATTCAAGTTATTTTTCCAGTGCCATTCCCTCCCAGAGAAGCCAGCAGTAGTTTCTGTTTAATGGGGCAAGGTAGGAATGCAGGGTGGTGAAAATAGCCCAAAGAGCCTTTGAGGGTTTATAAACCTTTTACTCTCAAATAAATGCAGAGTGTGTCTTGGTTTCCTGGAAAACAGAGCTTGAGACAAAACCTAAGGGTTAATGTTTTAGTGGAGAGGGGAGGTTGCAAGCCCAGAGCAGCAAGAGGGAAGAAAAGAAAGGTGAAGCAGGGAAGGAAGGGAAGCAAATCCAAGACTGTGCATGACCAAGCTGGCTCTGGCCTCACAAGAAAATACGCAGCATTGCTCGCCAGGAGGCCAGCTGGGTTGGACCTGGATGCTGGAGCTCCTGTGCCCTGGCTCCCCAGGGGGGTTGAGGCAGCACCTGACAGGGCAGCACAGTGACAGCAGCTCTGACTGCAGGGCCACAGAAAGAAGCCCGTGCCTCTCTAGCCAGGAGGCAGGGCAAGACCGGGCAAGATGAGACTGCAGAAAAAGTGGGGCTTAGCCAATCTAGGAAGGTGTATAACTTATGAAAAAACTGTCTTGATTTTGAGTTTGCTTAGGGCCCTGATGCTCTGGGCAGTCAGATATCTTTTGACTGCAACTTTGGTTAAGTGCTGGTTAAAAAAAAAAAAGAGAGATGTGCTCTCTCCTTGTGATGAAATGATGCAACTGTCTGCAAGGGCCCAGAGGCCTTGCAAGTTTGAACTGGGCCTGCAACCACACAGAAGCCTGGACCATTGGTCCAACCACTGACCAGACAGCCAAAAACATGGCATTGAAACAGCATCATTTTTATATTTATTTTTTCAAGCTGTATATGGTTTTATTATTATTATGTATTGAGATATAATTTACATACTTTAAAATGCATTCTTCTGTTGGTTTTTTTGTTGTTTTTTGGGGGGAGGGGGAGGTAATTAGGTTTATTTGTTTATTTATTTTGATGGGGGTACTGGAGACTGAACCCAGGACCTCGTGCATGCTAAGCATGTGCTCTACCATTGAGCTATACCCTCCCATCTAAAATTCATTCTTTTCACATGTACAATTCAGTAGTTTTAGATCATTCACAAGGTTCTGCAACCCACAGCACAATTAACTTGAGAACATTATTATTACCCCTAAAAGAAACCCCATACCCATTAGTAGTCCCTTTCCATTTCCCATTCCCTGCAGGAAACCACTAATTTACTTTCCACCTCTGTGAATTTGCCTGTTCTGGACATTTCATATTAGCGGAAATACTCAATATGTGGCGTGTTGTGACTGGCTTCTTTCATTCAGCCTGTTTTCCAGGTTCATCCATGTTATGACATGTGTCAGAACTTCAGTCTTTTTTGGGGGGGGTGGATTAATAGCCCCTTATATGGCTATATCACATTTATTTTTCCACTCATCAATTAATGGACATTTGAGTTGTTTATACTTTTTGGCTATTATGAATAATGCTGCTATGAATACATATATACAAGTTTTTTTGTGTTTTAATTTCTCTTGGGTACATACCTAAAAATGGAATTGCTGGGTCACACATTAATTACATGTTCAACTTTTTGAGGAACTGCCAAACTGTTTTCCAAGTGGCTGTACCATTGTGCCTTCCCACCAGCAATCTATGAGGCTTCTAATTTCTATGTGTTCTCACCAGCACTTATTGTCTGTGTTTTTGATAAAACCCATTCAAGTGGGGGAGAAGTGATACCTCACTGTGATTTTGATTTGCATTTTCCAAATGACAAATGGTGTTGAGCATCTTTTCATGTGCTTAGTGGCCATGGAGAAATTTCTACTCAAATCCTTTTCCCATGTTTAAAATGGGTTATTTGTCTGTGTACTGTTGAATTGTAAGAATTCTTTGTATACTCTGGATAGTATATGTCAGATATATGTTTGCAAATCCTTTCTCCGCTCTGTGGGTGGAGATATGTCCTTTGAAGTACAAAACTTTTAAATTAAAAAAAAACGTTGATGCGTATCTTCTTATTACTTTATGTATGCATCTATCAGTAGGTACTGTTTAAAATCGAGTTGTAATTGACAGAACATTATATTCGCTTCAAATGTACAACATAGTGATTTGATGTATGTATGTATTTCGAAATGATCATTTTTAACCAAGAAGAATGTGACTGAATCAAAACAATCATGTTAGAGTTTGGTAACATTCCCTTCTGCCCCAGCCATTGCCGGCCAGTCAGCTGAGGGCCCGTTTCCTGGATCCTTTGCCGTGTGACCACTGGAGTAAGGCCAAGGCAGCCAGAGTGCCCTGGGGAAAACCAAACTGCCTCTTGAGACACTGGGAGAAAATCAGAGGAGGGAAATTTAGGAAGGGAAAGGAACCAGGAGTCCTGTTTTCTCACTTTAGCTTTCTTTTTCCTTTGATCAACTCAGCAAATTCATACATCTCACTTTCCCCAAATGCAAAATTAGCAGAAGAGACCTGCCTACCATTGAGAGGAATAAGGAAAATTCAGTTAAGTCTTTTTAGACTTACCCCCCAAATTTTAAAGGTCCTGGCTCAATGTAAACTCTCCAACGTGTGACCTTCCTGGTTTCAGGCAGTTTTCCCCCACAGTCTGTCAAGGGTGAGCAGATGAATTCCCCAGGCACCCAGTGATAGCTGAGACTGGAATTCAGAACCCCAGATTTTGAAGCCATCTGCCTCAGGGCCAGAGCCTCCCCTTTCCTTCCCAGAGAGCCAGATTGGAGCCCTGGGTGTGGAAGCCCTGACTCCACACATTCTGCCTTTAAAGTGCAAATGTCTGTTTTAGGCACAGAAAATATATAGATGTGTAAGAAAATTCCTGCTCACAGTGCAATAGGGAAGCTGCACCGGAAACGAGTGGTCACTACGACCACACGACACCCACAAGATAGAAGTGCTGGGTACACATGGAACCTGGCAAGCCTGCCCGCGACTCCAGTAGAGGGTCTCAGATGGGCAGCTGTGTCTGCCCTTGCAGGGGACCAGGACCTGCAACAGCTCCACAGTCTGGGGGAAAGGGAACTCTACCCCAAAGAGGGCAAAGTAGTACATTTAGTAAAAATAAAATTTGTGCTTCTTCTCAGTTGGCAGACTAGAAGATAAAGGCCTTTCCCCTAAACTAGGTAAAGCTTCCTTCTCTCCACTCCTTAATACCATGGCTACTGCGTTCAAAGGGGAGGAGAGGACAGAGGAGAGGAGAAGATGGGAGAGTAGGGAAGAGGATGTTTGGTCAACAATGGTTCCCACTGTGACCCAGAGAAACAGGGAAGAGTAGGACTTTTTTAAAAAAAAAAAACCTTTATTGACCTATAACTCACATATCATGCAATGTACTCAAAATGTACAATTCAATGTTTTTTTTAGCATATTCACAGAGTTGTGCAACCATCACCACAATTTTAGAACATTTTCATCACCTTAAAAAGAAACTTGTGCCCCTTAACCGTCACACCCGTCCCTCATATTTCCTATTCCTCCCACCTTAGGCAACTACCAAACTACTCTGTCTCTATACATCGTTCTATTCTGGACATTTGATATAAAAGGAATCATACAGTGTGACCTTTTGTGACTGGCTCATTTCTCTTTGCATAGTAGTTTCAAGGCTCATCCATGGCAAATCAGTATTTCATTTCTTCTCATTGCTGAGTAATATTCCATTGTATGGATATACCACTTTTATTTATTCATTCATCAGTTATGTTTGGGTTATTTCCACTTCTTAGCATTCTAAATAATGGTGCTTATAAACATTTTGTACAAGTTTTTGTATGGAAGAGTGGACTTTTCAGTTAGTCCTTAGTGATCATGTAGTAACTGCCTATCATGTGCATAGCACAGTGATATGTGTAGGGATGAGGGAAGGTATATAGGAGGGCTGAGACACAAGGAACTATAAATATAAAATGTAATGGTCCAGCTGTCCTGTGACTAAAGGGATCCACAATCAAAGTTCATTCTGTGAATCTTCAATGGATCCTGGCTCCAAAAAAAGCCATACAGGGGACAGTTAAGAATATCTAATTATGGACTGGAAACTAGATGATATTAGGGAATCATTGCTCATTTTCTTATGTTTATGGTTATAAAGGAACATGCCCTTATTTGTAGGATATGCATGCTGAAGTACGTAGGGTTGAAGTGTCACGTATCTGAAGATTATTTTCAAAAGGTTTGGCAAAAAAGAAAAAAAAAGTACACACACTCACACATATATGCCTACACGCAATTAAAGCAAATATGTTAAAATGTTAACAGTTGTTAAATCTGGGCGGTGGGTAATTGGGTGGTCATTGACCTATTTTCTCAAATTTTCAGCATATCTGAGTATTTCCAAAGTAAAAAGCTAAAACAATTACAAAATAAAAAAAACTAAAGCAAGGTAAGGAGATAAAAGTTAGAGGGTGTACCTTTCAAAAGAAGGTGGTAGAGGAAGGACTCTTTGAAGACAGGACATTTGAATAAAGACATGGGTGCAGGAAGAGGAAATTGGCCACGAGGACCCAGGGGAAGGGCATTCCAGGAAGAGGGAACAGCCAGCTCAGAGGCCCCAAAGTGGAAATGGGCTTCTTGTGTCCCTGGACACAGGCACAGAGAGAGGCTGAGAGGATGTGAGGGAGGCAGGAAGTGGGGTTGAAAACAGCCTCACTCCAGACTACATGGCATCACAGAATTGCTTTTGAGAATGACCTGCTGAAGGACTGTGAGTGGGCAGTGACCTGGGTTGAATTATATTTTAAAACATTTCTCTGGCTCCTGGGTGGAGAATATACTGTGAGGTTAGGGTGGGGATCACAGTGGACAGAGAGGCTGATAAACAGAATTTATTGCAGAGAAAATGTTATGTCAGATTAGATAATGGCACCAGGAGAAGGGCTCAGGTTTGGCAAATATGTCCAAGAAGGGGAATTCTCATAGAATTTGCTGATGGACTGGGTGTGGGAATATGTGTGGGGGGAAAGAGTCAAGGGAGCGCCAAGGTCAGTCTGAGCGACTGGCTGGATGGTGGTGGCCGTTTGCTGGGACAGGGAACACTGCGGGGGGGGAGGGGGGTTGGTGTGGACGCACGGACTTTCTCTCTTCAGAGGAACATTAATTTGGTTTAGAATGGCCTGGAAGTCTTCATGGTCATGGAGGAGGTTGAATTTGGGTTGGGCCTTCAAAATAAGGAGTTCATCAATGTCAACAAATAAAGGCTTTCATGTGAGTTGACAAATAGAGTGATTGCTAGAGGCATGGCCTTTGAAGTTGGGGACCTGGATTTGAATCCCGACTGGCTATGTGACATTGGGCAAATTGCTTAACTTCTTTGAACCTGAGGTTCTTCATCTGTGAAATAGGCAAAATAACATGTGTCCTATCAGGTTGTTAGGTTGTAAAACACCTTGGCACAGGGCCTGGCACAGAGTAGGTGCTCAGGAAATTGGTAATGTTTCCTGACACTCTGTGGAGATCATCAGGAAGAACTAACTTTGTGAGCTCCCAAGGAACTGCTTTAAGGGACTGTTAATCTTCTGATGCCTTTTCAGCTATAGCAGTCCTTTCCTCCTTTTATTCACCCAGTATTTGAGCACTTAACTGTGTACCACATGCTGTTCTAGGCATTGGATGTACAGCAGTGAGTTTTAAAAATCCCTGTTTTACAGGGATTTTCTGTTGGAGGGAGCTTACATTCTGGTGGAGGGAGAAGACAAACATAGCTAAGGAATATACAGTATGTAATATATGAGCTGGTAATAAGTCCTAGGGAAAAAAACAAAACAGGACAGAAGAAGAGGACGTGCTAGGGTAGAGCTGGGACTGTAATTTTACAGAGGTGCCCAGAGAAGGCTCTACTGAGACAGTGACATCTCTGCAAAGACCTAAAGGAGAGAAGGGAATAAGCTGTGTTTTTATCTAGATAAAGAATGTTTCAGGCTGAGAGAATGGCTAGTGCAAAGGTCCTGGGGTAAGAGCATGCTTGGCATATCTGAGGAACAGCAAGAAGGCCAGTGTGGCTAGAAAGGAGTGAGCAACAGAAAAGGGGAGGGTCAGCTCCTGTAAGTCCTGGGAAGCCTGTGATGGCTTTGGCTTTAACATAGAGTGAAATGGGAAGTCCTTGGAGGGTTTTGAACAGTGAGGAGACAAGGTCTGATTTACAGTTTAAAAGGCTCACTGGCTTCTATAGGAGGGAATTCAGGAGTTAAAGAGAGGAGGCCAGTTGGGAGGTAGTTATAGTAATGATGATGGCTTGGCAGAGGTGGTGGGGAAAAGATTCTGGATATATTTGATAGTAGAGCCAACAAGATTTCCCGATAGATTCAAGGTACAGCATTAGAGAGAGGAGTCAAGGATTTTTAAGTTCAAGGCGTTTGACCTGAGCAGCTGGAAGGAAGTATTTGGTTGAACCAAATGAAGCTGCCAATACTTAACTGTTCTTAACCTTTAAAAAAATGGCAACTTTACATATTTTAACTTAATAGCGGTCATTTACTGAGATGGGGAATACTCTTTGAGGAAGAGGTGAGGAGGGTATCAGAAGTTTATTTTTGGACAGGCAATGTTCACTAGGCAGCTGCATTCACGTGTCTGGAGCCCAGGAGCGAGGCCCCAGTCAGAAATGTACTCTAGAGAGTCAGAGTATAGCTGGCAGTGAAAGGTCTGAGACTGGATGAGGTCACCTGGGGATAAATGTAGATAAAGAAGAACAGAGGCCTGGGGACTGAGCCTGGGTCTCTAGCATTTCCAGATCAGGGAGATGAGGAAGCAGCAAAGGAAACACAGGAAGTCACGACTGGAAAAACAAAGGTTCCAAACAGGGGTGCTGGCCCAGCTAAGAGCTCCCTAGATGTAGGTGTGAATCATTTCCAACCTCACTCTCTCCTTGAGGCTTGGCATTAGGCAGTGTGTGTGTGACATGATAATATCTTATTCATGATAGAGAGTGCAACATCTCTTCTCCTATTTGATCCATTTCACAGATGAGTAAACTGAGACACAAAGGTTAGGCTATTTGCCCAAGATTCATCAATAACAGGTAGCAGACCTGGGACTAGAAGGGGTCAACTGTTTCTAAGTTCCATGCTGTCATTGAATCACACTTGTTTGGTGGGGTTTGGGGGTCGGTGTTTGCCCAGGGGAACTGCTACCAGAGGTAGTAAGCAAAGAACCCCCTGGGAATGATAGTAGTACAGGAGATGCAATCTTGCCGCTGCCAGCTGCTGCCTGAGCTCCTACTGACTGCTTCTGTGGGGACACATTGTAACAGGGTTACATGGAGATGACTTGAAATGAGTTTTAAGCTTTTATTTCCTGGCAGCAAGGAAACTGCTGATATTACTGCCCTCTTGAGGGATCTGGACCTGTGATCTCAGATACCAAGAGCGCCGGATTAAAATGAACCTATTTCTCAACCGAAATGGTCAGACTGAATCGGGAGACCTTATTTGGGGGACTTTCACATTTGGCAGGGACAGTGATAAATTCACTTTAGTTTTAGAGCCGTTGGGTTAATAGGGAGCTTCAGAGACAGAGTGGCTTCTGGGCTGGGCTCTTCCACTCACTCCATCAAATGATGGATTTCATCTTACTTTCTCTTAGTGTCTTGCTCAAATCATAATATTCTCTGCAAACTTATTTTCTTGTCTTTGAGAAGCTGCTCCTGAGATCGGAGGCTCCACTGGTCAAGCTTGGCCCTGCCCTTGGGAGAGATAAACAGGCCTGAATACATTTCCAGATTGCAACACTGGCGAGTCAGGCAGGGCTGGACAGCTGTTCCCTCGCAGCACCCCTGGTTGTCCCTGATAAGGAAGAACACGGCTCATTCCAGCGTACTGCCGTGTGTGCACATATATAAACAGACACTCCCAGGCCCCGGTGTTGTTTTAGAGTAAATTATTGACATTCTGAATGGCTGAAACATTGAGGGGAAAGGTGAACACAAACTCACTCTACTCAAGAGAAACTCCAGGTTCGTAAGCCAAAAATAAATCAACCAACACTATCATCTGGCAGCACTGTGGAGCCACCTTCTGAACCTACCTGGTCAAGGCCCTGAAGCTCTGGAAAGAGGAGGGAAGGGTTGCAGTGGAGGAAGGGGGAGGAAGTCAGAATAGGGAAGGTGGATTGATGAAGGAGCAGATGGCAAAATGCCCAGAGAGAAAGGTGTATTGTAAAAATGTGAACAAACCTTCACCACAAAGATTGACACTATGACATCTTAAAAACAAAAACAAACAAACAAAAAAGTGAACGCTCTTGTTAAATAATAGTATGTAAGGAGTGGGGCAAATGGGAGATTGACAATAATAACACCACCACATAACATTATTGCACCTTGTAATCAACACTTCATGTAACCTTTAGGAAAACCAATTTACAGTTTACAAGAGGCTTTCACATTCTTCTTTTCCATTTACTCCATCAACCCACTCAAGTGGATAGGGCATTTTAAGTCACATTTTACAGATGAGAAAACTGAGGCTCAGGGAGGATATAAGCAATTAACTGAAGCATAATTAAGAGGTGGGGAGGGGCTTGTTTGTCCTAAGTAATTCAGAGCTAAGATACTTACTAGGAAGGGTGATTCCTTTTCAATGACTGCTCAGAGGCTAAATTGCCATTGCATTCCTAGGTAGAGCAGCTCCACCTTCTCCAGTGCTGTCCAGTGCTGTCTAACTAAACACTCCTCTGATGATTTTTGCTTGGTACTTAGATCACAGCAGCATAACATCTGTGAAGATTAAAGTGCCAGGGAAAATGTCTAGATCCACCCTATACCCTTCATTCTCAAATGCCCCATCCTTGACCAGTTCTTTCTGTTTTGGCAAAAAATACCTTGGGTCCTGTAAGCGTGCTACCTCGCTTTCAGTTGGGGCGGAAACATCCTTATTTGCATAGGACATTATGGAAGCACAGGACCCACCTAGAAGGGTCAGGTAGGTGTTTTTGAAAGTGCCTATTGGAATCTTCCAGCAGTGGTTCTCAAACTTTGGCCTGCATCAGAATCACCTGGGGAGCTTGTTAGAGACCTGGATGTCCAAGCCCTACCCCAGACCTTCTGAATCAGAATCCCCAGGGGGTGGGGCCTGGACATTCATGAGCTTAACAAGCTCCCCAGGTGATTCTGGGGAGTACACCAAAGCTTGGGAATCATGGGAGTGGGAGGTACTCAGGTGCAGGAGAGTAGGGAGCAGCAACAGGAGCCTGGAGAGCCCAGAGGAGACACAGTCAGGAACAACCCTCTGCTCTGCCCTTATCTCTATTTCCCTTTAACAAAGTGTCAAGTAAAGAGGGTTAGAAATCTCTTTCTTCAGACACATCCTCCTAACAGAATTGCTATGTGCAGAAGGAAAGAGCAACATACCCCCTTTAGGGGCAGTTAAAATAGACCATATTTTTCAGAAAGAATAGAGGTTACCAAGGGCTGGGGAGAGTGAGGAAAGAGTGAGGAATTATTATTTAATGGGTACAGAGTTTCTGTTTGGGATGATGAGAAAGTTCTGGAAATGGATGGTAGTGATGGTTGTAGAACATTGTGAATGCACTTAATACCACTGAACTGTAAACTTTAAAATGGTTAAAATGGAAACTTTTGTGTTATGTATACACTTACCCCCCACACATGCACACAGCACACAGAATAGCTGGTCTTTTGAGGGATGGAATGATGGGAGCAAACAACATTCAATTTTATAGCAATTTTACAATCAAACAATGTTGATTGCTGCTGCCCCGGGTGCGTGTGTGTGTGTGTGTGTGGGTATGTGTGTGTGGTAGGCCACATAAGGGGACCCAACTCATAAAATACAAGTGTATATTCATGGAAACAAGGGAATAGATAAAAATTCTGAAAATAGATGGCAGTGAAAATATGATATAAATACAGAAGCTGCCTAGAACACTGTTTCCTGCCCCCTTTGCCTGGTTTACTCCTGGGTTTCATATCATTTCTTTTGGAGTGCCTTGTAGAGCAGTGTCTCTCAAACTTCACTGCACAAAGGAATCACCTGGGGACTTTGTTAAACTGCAAATTGTAATTCAGGAGATCTGAGACAAAGCTCAAGCCTGCATTTGTAACAGGTGATGCTGACACTAGATCTAGACCACATTGGGAGGGCTGTGTAAATTTAAAGTCTTTCTTAGTTCATCAAGATAGTCTCATGTCCAGCAGAGTGATGACCACTCATTAGGTGCTCAATAAATATTTACTGAGTGAATGATGGAGTAGATAGGGTTGATATAGGAGTTTGGAGGGCAGAGCAATGTTTGTCCTGAACAACAGCAGGACAATGTTTCTGCTTTTATCAGTCATTCACTTTGTGAAATCACCTCATACTCTGTAGAGTAAGGATGTTAGTCGTAAATTATTTCTGGCCTTATCACCTTGCAGCTTCAACTCTAATCCTCGAAAAAGTGACCCTACACTCATGGAGGGTAATGAACCCTGATTTGCAAGCTCTGAGGAGGACTTGCTACAGTCTACAATCGCTGCAAACAAATTCTCTCCATCCAAGGAGGACGCAGGGAACCTGCTGCTGTAGGAATTTCCAGATTTTGGTGCTTGTCTTGGTTAATTGCCACCTTGGCCTCCTCAAATCAAGTAAACAGACATTTTAACAGTGTATGTGGGAAGGAGGTTCATCACCCTAAAATACATGAATGTAATATTGCCATGACTTAACCATTATCATTTATGATGATGATGTTAACGACACTGGCAGTTGAGCGAGTAAGTGTGCAGGGGAGTTGGGGGAGGGGGCAGAGGGCTGTGAGGGCAGGAGAAAGAGGGACTACAACTCCCAGAATCCCCTGAGAAAGTCCACGCCGCGGCGGCGGCGCCCCACCCCTTTCGCCGGCTGGGCCCGCCCCTCCGATGACGTCACAGAGGTGACGTCACGGCGCCCAGAGCGAGGCTAGGGTAGAGAGGCCGACTGAGCAGGAGTCGTCCGCTTGTCGTGGAGGCTGCTAGGGAGCCGGCGAGAGGGAGAGCGGGCGAGCAGGCGAGCGAGCTAGAGCAGGCAGGAGGGAGCGTCGCACGGCGCAGAGGAGCGCCGGGGCCGGGCCGAGGCGGAACCTACAGCCGGAGAGGGGCAGCCCGAGCCGGGCGACGCGGAGTCCCCACCCCCACTCGGCCGGACAGTGCCCGGTGTTCCCCCGTGCGGGGGGCGGCTGCGGCGGCGGCTGACGGGTCCCGACAGAACCGCGGGGGTGTTGCCGCCTCCACCGAGGAGCCGGCGCGGCCGCGGGCTCTTCAGAGCCGGGGCCCGGGGCCCGTGACAGACGGGCCGAGGAAGGGAGAGAGGCGTCGGCGGCGGCGCAGGCGACGGGGAGGCAGCGGCGACACCATGTCATCCCCCAGTCCGGGCAAGAGGCGGATGGACACGGACGTGGTCAAGCTGTATCCTTCGTGGAGGGGGGATCCGGGCTGTATGTGGGGGGCGGTGTGGGGATGCCCAGGGCAACCCCTGAAACCTAAGCAGGGGCCCAGGGGCACTCCAGGCCACTGTCCGAGGCTTCCTCCCTCCTCTCCCTCCCCCCAGTGCCTACGGAGGCTCCTTGGCACCTCCCAGGAGCCGAGAGCCTTCTCAGCTCCCCCTTTATCTGCAGCGCCCCTAAATTTGGTTGTTCCACGCTCTTTCTGCACCCCTAATGCCCGTGACTTATATCCACGACGTTTTGACTCCCAAGACGGCTTTTTTTTTTTTTTTTTTTTTGGCAGGACCGGCCACCTCTTTTCACTAGCGAGCCCACCTTTTTCCTGTTTGCTCTCCCTGGATTTAGGGACTCGAGATAGAAATTCCCGGGAGTGAAGCCTTTCTCCTTTTCTTGAAATGCCTCCATTCCCTCCACTCACAATGCTTCTTGAACTGGGGTAACTCAAGTGACCTCCTTTATCCCTAATTCCTTTCTATATTAGGAAGAGAGTAGTCTGCTCGGTGCACCCTCTTGCAATAAAGAGCTCTGAGTGTTTTAAATCAGAGACCCTTATTAAGGTCTCTGGTCCCTAGAAGAACCCCACTGTTTTTCTTTGCACCGACAAAGCCTATCCCACCCATAGTTGTATGTGATGAGGACCCCCAGGCCCTCCAGCAAGCCACCCTCCATATTGTGGCAATGACAGCTAGGGGGAGGGAGAGAAAGAGGATCTCCTTGACAAAATAGCCCCTGTACTAACCACTTAAGCAAACTCCCTGTATGGGGATAAGGTTTTCGGGGAATAATTGCCCTGATCTTGCCAAGTGACACCCTTTATTTTCCTACCCCCCGCAACTTTATGTACTCTGGAGGTAGCAGTGGGTAAGCTATAACTGATAAGAGTCCTTCAGGCAGTGGTTTTGGTTGGAGTCCAGACTGATTATTTCAAGACCAGCTAGAGAAATTCGCGAAGGTTCCTGTGACAAATCGAGACATTTTTTGAGGGGTAATTTAGAGGGTGGGGGGAAGAGAGGAAATGAGCCCAGTGTTCTGAACAACTAATCCCTGGGGAGAGGGGGAACCGGGGGTGGGGAGTGGTAGTGTGTGAAACGCAGTTAAAAAGTCCTGTCTTCTGCTTCTCTTTCTCCGTCACCCCCATCCCCCCACCATTTCCCCCTGTTGCAGGGTTTTGTTTATATAACTCAAGTTGTTTGGCTAGATTCTTCAGGTGAATTCCTTCTTTCTTCCTTTTATTGTTCCTGTTTTTGATTGGATGTTTTACCTCTTTAAAGAGATCAATGATTATTGTCAAATACTCAGTTATGGAATTCGCTAAAGTTTTTAAAAAGTGGTTTTTGCATTCGGTTTGGAAGTGGGGGATGGGAGGGAAGTTTCCTGGGCAAGTGATTTTTCCCCCCCATAATCTTTTCAGGAATAAGGTGTTTTTCTCTTCGCTCAGGAAAACTTGATTAGAAATTAGGCACAGAAGAGGAACTTCTAAGTTTTAGGGTTTGAAGTTTAGAATTTTGGGGGGAGATAGGAGTGGGGATTAGAAAGAGGAACAAGTAATAAAGTATGTATTATGTACCAAATATATGTCTAGGCACAAGTGAAACTGACTGTAAGCTCTTTGTGGCCGTGATTGAGTTTTGTAAACGTGTGAATGATACCAGTAATGTTGGCTTTTCATAAAGTGGCAGGAAAACTTGTAACTATGGCTGTGTGTACATTTTACACAAAGCAGTTTCGGGTTTTATTTTTGTTTAGAAACTAGGAAATGACATGGTGGCAGAACCTGAGTTATTTTTATCTTGAATTGAGACTTACTGTCACACCTAATGCAGATTTCTACCTAATGTTTAATTGGGATGGGGGTGGGAGAGAGAATTCCAGCTGTCTTTGATCAATGTCAGATTCTCAAATTATATACTTATATATTTTTAGAAGACTGAGGATAAAGGGTGAGGCCTAACTTGACCTGATGCCTTTTCCATACAGTGCCTTTTGTTCATTTAGTAGTTGTGGCATCTAGAATGATTACCGTATTTAGGAGTGGGGTGTGGGGGGTGGAGAGGGAGAGGAAAACAGACAAAGAACAGCAGGGTGTCTTTCTTTTTTTTCCTCCCCTAAGTGGCTTATTTCATAGCTTATTTTTAGTAGAAGATGAAGAAAGGCAAAGATGCATTGGCCTTCTGTTCTTTTCCCACCTTCCTCCTTTCTGACAAAAGAAACCAGAGGCGCTTTAAAATCGTGGGTGTCTGAGATAGGAGAACAGTCTCGGGATTTAAGAGCCAGAGGTTATCTTTGTTTCGGGTTTGTTATTTTCTGGTGTAAGTTAAATTTTCTGTTATTTCCTTTTGTGTGTGTTGGGGTGAGAGATTTTGTGGCCTCCTTTCTCTGTTGAATTCACATTAGTAGGCCCAAATGGAGACCACAATTTTTGAGCAAGGTGTATTTAGCAAAACATTTAAGGAAAAAATTCCCCAACCCACTACTAAAATGAATACACTTGTGTGGAAGTGCCGAGGGTTGAAAATGAAAGATGGTGGAGAGGAAGTAGGAGAGGTCTGAAGGAATGTACTTGCTTTTTGCCCCTCAGTGCCCCTTGATGATTTCTTTGGTGTGGAAGCTGATAGCTGGTTTCATTGCAACCTCCTGTTTCAGCCCATTTTTGGATGTCTCCTGAGCATAATTATGCCACCACGATTTACAGCCTGGCAGGGAACCTATATAGTAGGAAAGTAGCAGTGTGGGGGTAGGGAGAGAAGAGGATGTGTAACTAATTGGCCACTGCCTTCCACCCCTCGTTAGGTTTTTTCCGAGACACCGTCTCTGGTTGTTGTTTGGAGCCAGTGATATTTCTTTTGTGATGGGTTGGTAGGAGGAGAGCTGACTCCCAAGTTATGCAGGGAGTGAGTGTTTTGCACCAATGCACTTAATAATCTGCTGGGTGATTATGTTCTGAAACTCTGACTCATTCATTGTTTCTTTTCTGATCCTTTGCTAAGGGTTGTGCAAACCTCTCCAGGAGCCTAGAAACTGATGTACATGACTTTTGGGCCCCGTAGGAATGTGTCCCAATCAAAAAACTTGCAGTGAGCCCAACTCCTGTGGAATGGTGGGTTGAATAGTGTTGCCATTTGTTTGCAAAGTCAGGTAGATGGGTGATACTGTGCAGTTCCCAGCCTGGCAAGCTTTGAGGTTTCCATCTCAAACCCGGCTGATTATTTAGATTGTCTGAGAACTGGGACTCTGGTGACCTTAAAGCGTGATTTGCCCTAAAGGAATATCGGTTTAAGTTCTCCTGGGTGGAGGAACAAACAGCTCAGATTACACAGGTTTCCTTGTTAGTGGGGGTTACTCGTCTCACCCTGTTGCACAGCCTAGTGATCCTTTTATCTGTGAACCAGTGGCCCCTGCTGAAGGCTGGAGCTGCTTGTTTTGGAAAGCGTATGCAGGCAAAAGGCCGCAGGCACAGCTCCTCACAGCTCATTGGCTGCTCTGTTACTACCCGGAAAAGGAGGAGGGGCGGAGCTACCAAACAGCTGATGGAGTGTGTGACCAGAGTGTGTTTACATACAAAAGAAGTAGGGGCTGGGGAGGCCTTGCTAGTGGTGTTACGGGATCAAGCATATTTTCAAGGGGTAAAAAGAGGAGAGGAAAACCTGACCTGGGAGAGTACAAGATATGTTCAAGAAAAGTGAATCTGATAACGGGGGCTTGGCATACACTGTGTTTGTTACTCGTGTGAGATTTTGGAACTTCTATAACACCAAGAGTTTTCAGAGTCCCTTTTTCAGAGGGAGTGTGGTTACTTGAAACAGGATAGCCACTGCTTTAAATGTATTTAAGTGACGCCTGCAGGGATTCAAAAGTATGGCAGAAATGTAAGTTTCTCTTACAGAAGCTTCAAGAGTAATGGTTAGAGAGGAGCAATGTCTTATGCTAAAGTCATTAACAGCATTAGTGAATCTTACAGGATCCTGGGTGACTGCCTTAGGGTTTCAGAAGCTTTCAGTAACAAGTTCATCCCCTCAGATGTTTCTGCACCCTGTTTGTGCCAAGCTTGGGGTGGCAGATAGATGCTGGGGGTTTAGTAGTGAAAAACTCAACGTGTGTGGTCATGATGCTTATGTAACTAGTTAAAGAATTTTTTAAACGTTAAAGTACAGGCTGTTTATAGCAGGTGAGCACTGTATGTATCATTTTGTTTTTTGAATAACTTGTATTTACTTTGAGAATTGACTTTCCAAAGAACAGAAAGGTTAAAGTGAATTTTACATGATGGGTGTATGGGGATATTCCTGTTACTTAAAAAGATGTTAAAAAACTGAAACAAAAACAAACATTAAAATGTGTAGCCATTTGTCTTTGACTTCAACTTCAGTATTTTGCTGTTAATCGGTAGTTATTCTATCCCTAGGTTGGTAGTCTTTGTTGCTCTTTAATTTGTGCTCAAAGTGTAGACTGTTCTGTAGTCTTTTAACTAACTCCAGTGACAGCTGGGAACCAGTGGTTTGCCTTTTATTTCCTGTGGCCTCTGTTTTAGTGGGATGAGATGGAAGATGGAACAGTTTTATGGTCTTCAAGCTAAAAGTTAAATCTTTGGCAACTCCCAGTGTTCTGAATTCGTCTTCTCTGCCTAGATTTTGGTGACAAATATAACATACTGGTACTTACTTTGGTTAAGCAGAACGTACATGAGTAAGCATTCACAGCTTCAGACCATCTGATTCCTGCAATGCAGTTCTAGTAAATTACACACAAGCCTAAAAATTCAGCTTTTAGGGGAGAACAATCTTTTGCAGATGTGATCCATAAAAATTCCTTACCCTGGTTTGTGTGTGTGTGTTTTAAGGACCTGGATTTGTTGGCTTTCTAGTGTTGTGCAAATTCCCCAGCACCTTGACCTGCATTTTATATCTATGTATGTATATATAATTATATATATATATTTAATTTAGTATCTTGTTTCAGTCTTAACAGATCTGATGGTTCTAAGAATCATTGGATTTTTAGGCATGCTATTCAGACCTGCAGAAGTGCTTATAGTGTCATAGCTTTAAAAACTGTAGACCTACGGTGTACATTTTAGTAAAATAGTGAAAAAACTTAATTGGATTATACAAGTAGTAAGGTAATTGAGAAAAATAAAGGTTACAGAAACAGAAAGAAAACAGTCACCCATAATCCTATCCTTTAAACAGTGGTTTCTCACACTTTAGTGTGATCTTAATTACCTGGAGCATTTGTTAAAACAGGTTGCTAGGTCCTACCCCTGGAATTGTCCAGTTCAGTAGGTCTAGGATGGGGCCTGAGAACTTGCATTTCTGACAAGTTCCCAGATGATGCCGATGCTGTTGGTCCAGGGACCACAGTTCAAGAACCATTGTCCTCTAATGTTAACATTATGGTGTTTTTTTCTTATCAGTCTTCCCCGAATATATTTTTTTCAACCTGTTTATCATACTGTATGTGCTTTGTTTTTGCTTAATGTTTTTGCAACAATTTCTCCCAGTTAAAAAGTCAGGTAGATAGCTCGTGTAATATGCCTTTCCAAGCCTGTACCATTGATTTAATTCTTTGCTTTATTTTCCATGATAAGTAAGATTGAAATTAACATCTTGTACATAAGGCTTTTCTTACATTATTTGGATTATTTCTATTTCCCATAAATGGGATTCTAGATCAAAGAAGGCAAACTTTTGAATTAAAATATTTAATTAAAAATCTTAGGGTCAGTGGGCTCTCACTTTGTTCTGTTGCATTCTAGTTGGTGTCATTTCAACACCGAAGCAGTCAGCCTGTCATAGTGAAGAAAGATGAGTTCTGATCTCTCTTTAAACTTTCATGTTTTTTGTGATAATGGCAATTCTTAAATTAGGGATACTGCTCCAAGTACCTACTGTGAGTTGGTAGGTTATACATATATTCATGAACAGATAGATCTGACTGGCAAGAGCTATATTATTAGTTTTTATATTTTGAGTTCTTTTCCTTTTGTTTTTTATTGAGGTATAATTGACATAAAATAACAGTACATATTTCAAGTGATAAATTTGGTAAGATTCGACATAAGTATCACCTATGTCACTTATCACCACAATCAAGGTAGTGACCATATTCATTTTCTCTAAGTTTCTCTTGCCTCTAGGTAGTCTTTCCCTCCTTCCCCTGCATAACCATTGATCTGATTTTTGTCACTGTATATTAGTTTGCATTGTCTAGAATTTTATATAAATGGAATTATACAGTGTGTACTCTTTTTGTGTGAATTCTCTGTACTTTTGTGAAAAGGTAAGCACACTTTATGTTGATGGTGCCCTTTTCTTTTTGTAAAGTATTGATAAAGAATTTTTAAACATTGGTTTTACTTAGCACCTCCAGTTACGTTTACAGCATTTACAAATATTTACACAGGACTCTGTTAAGGTTTAAATAGTATCGTCAAGTTTCATGTGGACTAAACGCAGATAAAAGGGACCAAATAGCAACTCAGTGGCAGAACTGGAAACAGATTCTGAGAGTTAGGGTATCTCTTAATATGTTTTCCTGGAATCTTTTTTTTAAAGTTAATTTTTTGTGTGTTTTACTTTTTGACATCCTATGTGAATTATTTGATTAGTTAATTAATAGACATTGCCATAATAAGAAATTAGACATTGCTTTGTAATAGTTGTTATTATCACATTCTCGTAAATTATGAACATTTGAATCTCTGTGTAGGTGTTTACATGCATGTTGCTTAAAAAGTTAACACCTTATTACTGACAGTTGGAATTTTTAGCTTGGCTAACAAGATGAAAGATAACCCTGTTTCATGTTGGAGTCAGTGGTGGTTTATTTGGTGGCTAGACTTTGGTTTGGTCCTCAAACACGAGGATGGTGCTCTGAGCATATATATTAGAGTGTATTATTTCTGTATTGCCAAAGTGTAATTCAAGTGCAATGTAGAAATTTTATTTAATTTTATTTTATTGGTGGGGAGATAATTAGGTTTACTTATTTATTCTTAGAGGAAGTACTGGGGATTGAACCCAAGACCTCAGGTATGATAAGCAAGGGCTCTAACCACTTGAGCTGTACCCTCCCCCTAGAAGTCTTTTAAACACCAGGAAGTCAGTGTGGACTTTTGAGAGGCTGTTGTTACCTTAGTGATTCTCAGGTTGGGTATGAGAAGAATTGTTACATGTTTATGGGGGTCCTGAGGTTATGGTAGTTTCTTCTCTGTACCTCACCAGATGCTTGAGAAAGGTGGCTGGTTGTTGCAGGCTGGTGCTCATGGTGGCATCTGTCCATGCCTGGCAGAACCCAAATCCTCAAGAGCTAGGTGTGGAAAGCCCCACGGAGCAGTTATTTATATGCACATGAGGGATGAAGGATCCTTATGCCTTCTCCTGCTTTTTAGATATCTAGGGCTTTGAGTAGGTGGTTTAAATAGGTGCTTCTGATCTTTTGACGTGGCCCTGCAGAGAAGTCGGGGAGAAGTAGGAAACTCATGTGAATTGGAGAGGTTTGGCTGGATTTGGTCATCCTGAGGAAGATAAGCATGGCTGGTGGGTCTATCTTTGGGCTCACAAAGGTGTCTGGACTGTAGCACTTGGAGGAACCATATTTAGGAATGTAGAATATTATTTAATTGATAGGGAATGGAATCTTTATGTCTTTTGTTCAGCTTCCTGGCTTCTAATTTTTAAACTACTTTTAGGGAGGTATTATGTGTCAAAATAAGTAAGAGATAGTCCTTGCATGTGAAATTATTATTAATGTTGTAGATTATGCATTTTCTTTTTAGTATTAGGCAAAATGTTTCTTTTTCCTTGTGTTATGTTTTTTATCTTGTACACTTTTCAGGGTTTCTTGGACTGTAAAATCTTAGTTGAGGTAATATAAATAGAAAGTTAGATACAGTCTGTGCCTTGTTCGTGTTACCTCAGAAGCAATTGGGTTACTACTCAGCTTAGTGAATGTAAATTTAGTTTTGTCCAAATGGGGCCAGTATAACTTTGGTTATCTGGATATTGCTTTTTAATCAGTTAACTTTCTATTGTGTAGGCAGTTCTGAAAGGTTGATTAATTCAAAAATTTGGGTAAACATTTTCATTGTAGTGTCTTATCTGTAGAAGATTGATTCAGTTAGAATTCTGTCTGTAAGAATTCACCAGGTGTAATATAGTTAGATATATTGTTTTATGGTCTTTTAGCCTACTGAATGTTTAGTACCCTTTTGCTAATCTATTTATATAAATCTGTAAATAAATTAATAAGTGTCTTTTTGGCAACAGAGCTTGAAAACTATATCACACTGTTTGTTTCACTCCAAAGGAAAGAAACTGGATTTACTTTTTTCCATTAACAAATGGTCACTTTTATATAACCTTGAGGGTCCCCCAACTGGGAATTGGTGCTTGGTCAGGTCACTAATCCAGACTAAAGCTCCTACAATGAAATCATTGTGTGATGTAGAACTTGGACATTTTGGATTATTTTTAAAAATTATATTTACATTGAAATGGATGAACACAGGAGGGAAATGTATTTTAAATGCTTCTGGCATTTCCTGACAAGAGAAGTTAAAACTTTAGCTCTTTATCTTAACTTGGTGGCTGATCTCAATGTTGCTTTAGAGTATATTTGAGTAAATATATTGAAATGTGGAACATAATTTATGTTTGATAACAGAATCAATGATGTTGGCAACACAATTTGACATCATTAGCATCTGTCTTTTTTTTTTTTTTTAATGATTTTAGCATCTTACCAACTAATTCATTCAATTCCCCACAGCCACCATTTTGATAATAAGCAGGGAAAAAAACCCTCTATTTCACCTTTCTGTTCATCTGTATCCTTAGAGGTTAGAAAAACAAAAACAAAATACTTTTAAGTCAGATTTGTTTTATGAGTGGCAGAGGAGAGGAAGTAGACCTTTGAGTGTGTTCTTTTGGTCTGATTATCTGGATTGCTTCCCATTTCTCCTGGGGGTAAGGAAAGGCTGCTCTTGAATGCTGTCTTTGATTGTCAGTTGACACACATTTGAGTATACCTGTATTGAGTCATTCACCCTTTTGTGAACACTCACTTGCTTTTATGTTTTCTTTCTACAGGCTCTTGGGTTAGGTACCAGATTGTATCTGTCTTTGAGTAATTAATGTGGCTTTTCCTTTGAGATTTAGCCAATAGTTTTATAACATGTTAACCATAATATATCAGGAAGACTATTGGTAGCTCATAAAGACTAATTTCATTTCATATATTTCAGTCTATATGTCTGTTTTCTATTAGTGTGCCTAGCTTATACTTTGACTAATTTCTAGAAATCCAACAAGAGAATTAAATTTACTGGCAGGAAAGTACACAAATAAACCTTTGGATAGAAGGTATTTCCAGATCCTTTACAGTATCTTATATTCAAGCTTAATTAAAAAAAAAAAGATAGATTCTTTTTTCTAGAAGATTGAAAGTCAGGAGTCTACTTGGCCTATTTCACTTTGTGCAGTTTGGCAGTTATTTGTCAAACTTACTTATGCTAAAACTGTATAGTCATTTACAACTTAGATATACATTCTCTGAATATAAAAATAGGCTATGCCTTAGATTTGCCTTAACTCTGTTCAATAAGTGAGACATGATGGAACTTGGCACCTGAATTTAATGTTCTTATACTTTAAAAGTCCTGGTCTCTCCTTGGTTTTGGGTTTTTCTAAGCCACTTTTATATAATCTGGCCAATGTTTCTGAGATTCAAAGCTGCTAAGTGACTGTATTTCCTTTCAGTCCTCAAGGTAGGAAGTCTAGAGATCTCTACCACCCAGCATCCTCCTGTGCTCCTCAGGCAAGTTAAATGGGAGTAGTCCCCTGCCCCACAGGCGTTTATTCCCGGCATTAAGTTTTAGCCCTTTTGCATCTTATAATTCAAAGAATGACTAATGGAATACAGTGTCTACTTGTGCTTTTTTTCATTTTTTGGGGGGTGACCTGGTATATATGCTCAAGCCTTCAAACTGGATTATCTTAATTAACAGAGATACATGTCTTATCTTTCTATTCACTTAATGGGGAATAGAGTTAGAAATCCTGTTTTTTATAGTCAGAAATTAGTGTATGACTTACCCTTTTTTGTTTGTTTTTTCTTCTGTTTTATTAGGTAGAATTATTATAGTTCGACTGCACATACACTATGTTGCATATAAATACATACATGCAATATACTGCACATTTTTAACTTATGCTTTTAAATAGGGGCTTATTAATTCATTTGGATGAATTGGATAAAATGATGATTTTAGTCTGTCACTTCTGGCTGTTTTATTTCTTAAATGTCATTCTTACAGTGTTTTGTCAGCTCTGATGAAGTTCTGATGGAATTTTTTTATTTGAAGTTAAATTTTAGTAGGTATTGCGCGTTCATAGATTTTAGCATATTTTTCTACTTGGAGAAGATCTGGAATGCAGATAATAGTATTATACAGCAATGTTGCTTTCTGTATATAAGGGCTTCTTGAATTGAAATTAATAATTGTGTTATTCATAGGCAGTGTTGTTTGTGACCTTAAGTAACAATTTGAGAAATACTAACACTTGGCTATAAGTGCTTTAGATTTAGAAAGTAAATTCTGGTAATTTTGTTTTTACTATTGATAGGCAAAATAGAAGGCAAAGTTGAAATAAGGAGTCTGCTTTTCATCTGTGATTTATAAGATCAGTTTTGCTACTTTGTAGTCATATTTGTTATATGAAAAATAGAATTAAAACAGTATAGCCTAATGCTGTAGTTAATCTGATTTTATGAATGTGTCATAAAGAAAAAATAAAAAGAAAAAATAAAAATGACTTAGTAGGTTTTAACATAAATGTTCTGATATCTCTTTACAATTATAGATTAGATAGTATTGCATTTTGTATTCTTGTCATGTCAGAATTGTATGTGCCCTATCAGTAATTTTGAAACAAAGTAAGCCTTGTAAAAGTCCCTGATTTATAGAAGTTTTTATCAGGCTAGAATGGCAGCATGCTGTTCCTTTCAAAATTTCATGTAATTAATTACCTAAATTTTATTTTGTTTTTTTAAAAGGTAAACTTAGGGAGTGGGAGTATAATTGAGTAAAAGAATATGCCCAGAGCCAGGATAGGCTCCCATCAGTTTGAAACAGTTTAGTACTTAAAAATCTAAAATACTTTACCTTTATGTCTTTTTTTTTTCCCAGATCATATTTTTAATCTTGATATAGAGGCATTTCTGTTATAAGGCCACAAATGCATTACTGAAATATCTTGCATTCTGCAAATAATGAAGTGGAAATAATAGTGCTTAAAGATACCTGCATGCCTTTTAATACTCTCCGGATACTTAAAATACATCTTTCAAAGAAAATTTAGTTGCCAATACTTTTGCTGATATTTAAACTGTCTATAGTGGATCAGTTTTGCTTTGTGTTATGGTAATTTTAATTACTAGTCTCAAGACAGCCAAGCATGTACAGAAACTTTAGATCCTTAGTTTTTTAAAAGTTGGGTTGATTTTTGTAGTAGAAGGCTTGGGATGTAAGCTGCCCTTTGCGTTTTCTTCTGTTTTTTGCCTTAATGTTTTGATAGTTTGTTTCTTTTTTCTTTTTTTTTTTTTTCAGGTAAACTTTTTTTTTCTTTTAGAGGTACTGGGGATAGAACCCAGGACCTTATGCATGCTAAGCACACACTCTACCACTTACTCCCCCAGATAAACTTTTAATTTTAGATTTACAGAAGAGTTGCAGAGATCATACAAGGAGTTCTTGTACGTTATTTAGTTCTAATTATCAATATGTTATTATTTTACAGTACTGTAGCATGTGTCAGAGCTGAAAAACCAACACTGATATGTTACTATAAACTGAACTACAGGCTTTATTTCACCAGGTTTTCCATGAATGGGGGTTTTAGTTTGTTTGTTTTTTTCCTGTTCCAGGCTTCCATGTAGGACACCACATTACAGTTATTGGTCATGTCTTCTGAGTAGTCTCTTTCTGGCAGTTTCTCACTTTCCTTATGTGCATGACCTTGACAGTTTAGGAGTACTGGTCAAGTATTTCTTGGACTGTTCAGTTTCAGTTTATCTGATTCCTTCCCCCGCCATGACTAGACCTCATAATAGTGAGGTATTAAAATTTGGTCAAACTCGTTTTGGGTTTTTGGAAAGAATACCAAGTGCCCTTCTTAACACAAGCGTGGGGGACACCTATGTCCTCATGACATCATTGGTGATGTTAACTTTGGTTCACTTGGCGTAGGTGGCATTTACCAAGTTTCTTCACTGTAAAGTTACTATTTTTCCTTTCTGAATTCTATTCTTTGGAAGCTAGTCACTAAGTGTAGCTGACACTCAAGGGGGCCAGAGGAGTTAAGCTCCACTTCCTGGAGGGAGTTATTGTTACTGACTTTTGATTGTAATGTAATAGTGTATTAATTTTAGTTATTAGTGGATTTTGTACGGAAGTTACATTTGATTTTGAATGAAATGCAAATTGACGCTGCCTTTTTTGAAATAAAAAGGGATGTAAATATATGAGGATGTGGTCTAGGAGCACACAGATTTGATGGGTTTGTTTAGCAATTTGCATGGCATATTTAACTTTCAATATTTGGCTGTTTTTAGACTTAAAATAACATATTGTAAAAGTGAAGATAGACTTAGGATGAGTTGCAAAGGTTAAGAGCCTCATAACTCCAGGAATTCTATAATCTTGAAGAGTTTTTAGACCAGGAAGAGAACTTGGGGGGGGGGTGATAAAATGCTATTACATTGTGCTATCTTGTTATTAACTAGTTATATGATTCACTTATAAAAGAAGAATATATTCTTATCAGCTACGAGTTCTAGTAAAGGGTCATTTCAGCCCATAGAAACATTTTATTCTGTTTTAAAGGAGTGTATTTTTCATCATTTTGGTATCTTATTTTTTTTTCTTTTTAGCCGTTCTAGTTCTAGTTTCAGTGAAAATCTTGATATAATTGTAGTTGGAGGTTTTAACCAGAAATTCAATTATTATAAGAAGATTAACTGTATAGAACTTCACTTTTTCTTGACTTCAGAATTTTCTAAGCAGTTGAAGCTTACTCCTTTAAATGAGAAAACTTGTTCACTTTGACAGTTTTTGGTATATTTTTATTTTGGCTGTGTTTTGTTTTTGTTTTTGTTTTGCTGTTTTCTCCTTTCTCCCTGGGAATAATACTGATTTTCATATGATGAAAGTTTTAAAGTATGTACAATACATTGGTTTCTCGATCAGGGTATATTTATAGTTAAGGTTATTGGGTAAGTGACCTCTGGAAAAGTAATAGTGGGATGTTAAAATTTGGCCAGACCCATTTGGTTTCTAGGTGAAAAAGTTAAGCCAAAGTATTTATCTCTCAGAGGCTTCTTTGAAAATAGTGAGAAAGGTAGAAATTGAATGTTAATGGCAAATATCTTGCTAGTTATAAATATAGTGGTAATACATTCTTTTAAGATTGTAGAGTAGTTCAGAATTTGATATTAACTTGTGGGGACACCTGGGCATTCGTGTGATACGTAAGTCAGAAGTGTTTGTAACCAACTATTTATTGGTTTAGTAACCCTGCTGGTGCATTTTTAGACCTTTGACCTTAAATAATGCAAGCACCTGGGTGTCATGTGGGTGCTAAGAGTCAGTAGTGTGGATCTTAGCTCCATCTTACTGGCTTAATGACTCTGGGCAGATGTTCAGCTGGTTCTTTTGTACCAGTTTCCTTTGCTCATTTTCTTAAAGTTTGAGTTCCCTGGAGGGCCTTTTTTTTTTTTTTTTTTTTAAATCAAGTCTTATTTTTTTTAAGAGCAGTTTTAGGTTCACAGCAAAGTTGAAGAGAAGGTACAAAGATTACCCTTATTCCTTGCGCCTACTCATGGACGGCCTCCTCTCTTATCAACATCCCCCACCAGAGTGGGGCATTTGTTAACAGCTGATGGACCTACACTGACATTATCACCCAGAGTCCACAATTTACCTTAGCATGCACTCTTAATGTTGTATATCTGTGGTTTTGGACATATGTATAATAACACGTACCCATCATTGTATCATTCAGAGTATTTTGACTGCCCTAAAAACTCTCTGTGCTCCACCTATTCATTCCTCACCACCCCACCCCTGGTGAGTACTGATGTTTTTACTGTCTCTGTAGTTTTTACCTTTTCCAGAATCATGTAGTATGTGGCCTTTTCAGATTGTCCTCTTTCACTTAGTAATATGCATCCAAGTTTCCTTCCTTGTTTGTTTGGTTTTTGGTGGGGTTTTTTTTTTTTTTTGGCTCAATAACTCATTTCTTTTTAGAGCCAAATAATAATTCATTGTCTGGATGTACCATAGTTTGTTTAACCATTTACCTTTGTAAGCCATTTTTAGTGAAAAGAGCTAATAACTCTTTAATAGTTTATCATTTTTCTAGATTTGCCTTTATACTTTTTCTCTTAGTAGCAGGTAGCTGAATTTTATACTGCTGGCCCATTCTGTCCTCAGTTATACCTTTCTTGTCCCCTGATACTTGTTCTATAATGTGCTGCTTTACATTCTAATATATTTCACATTTATTCTGGTAGAATCATTGCTTGGAAATGTTATGACCCTCTTTATGTGAGTAAAAAATCTAAACTACACAAATTGGTTGAAAGTGCTGAAATCATAGACTTAAGTCCTTCTAGTAATGAGTCTGGACAGCTTTTCTCATGCTTTTGTCCCTTACAGCACATATATAGCTTTGCATGTGAAGCAGGTGCTCAGGAAGCACCTGTTAAATGAATTTTGATGAATAATATACCACAGGTTTCCACCAAGTCCTTGGATCAGTTTTAGATTAAATTTTGTTTCTATGTAGAAACAATATGGAAATTATGTAGGAGAGAGGCAGATCTTCCTCAAATGATGGGGGCTTTATTCTTTATATGCAGATGCCATTTGCCATTTCATGTACACTGTTCATTTTTCCACATGTAACATGTGCATTTGTGTTCTGAAATTGTCCTAAATGCTAATACTTTAGTTTATCAAATGTCATTTTCAGATGAGTTCTTTTCAAAGATTCTTTGATTGCTGGTTTTATTTAAGATGAAAATAAACGATTAAGGTTGGGGGCTGGGGAAAGAAACAGCTGAAACTTCTATTACTTGTGAAATAGAATACTCATCAAAAATCATATTGCTTATTAGTACTCAATTTTGTACTTTGCAAAATGTTTCAGGTTCTGAAGGTGACTTTTACTGGCTTAATATTTGATACTGTGAACATGTTGGTCTGCTCAGGATTTCATTGAAGACCTTTCTTTATTTTATGTTTGTTTTTACTTTTTACCCAGACTCTGTGAGGAAAGGGATTTTATTAAAGAAATACTTTAACAGCTCACATCTGCTATAAAAATTATATATGACCTATTTTTAGTTACTCAGAATAATGGGGGAGGTAGTTTGTAATAGCCAGATATTTAAAATCTCATTTTACAGATGCAAAACTTGAGGTTTAGTAATATACTTAAACTGTATATACACATGAGTATACATTTTACTTTCTGTGTGTGTGCACAGGCTGTTAGGAAAGAATAAATGTTTGCTCCTTAGGCTATTGGTTAAGTTCTTCAATCATTTGAACCTTCTAACACAAAGGTTCCAGAAAATGTTGCCTGCAGACCCCTTGGGATCCCCAGGAAATTTTCAGGGGGACTATAAAGTCAAAATTAACTTCATAGTTAACAATTTTTTTTGGCTGTATTAACATTTGTGCTGATGGTACAAAACCAAAACCAACCAATGGATAAAACTGTTGATGCCTTAGCACACCAAAACCGTGTTAGTAGTCATCATATTCTTCACCACCACACACCTACAGCTTTTTAAAAAGGCAGTTTCACTTGAACATGCTCTTGAAAACAAGTAAACACAATAAATTTTGACTCTTGAGTACATGTCTCTTTAATATTCTGCATGAGAAAATAGGAAGCACCTTTCCTGCCTACTGAAAATGTGGTGGTTTCTAGAAAAAGCACTTAGGTGATTTGCCAGCCAAACTAGCTGTTTTTTTTATGGAATGCCTTTTGTACTTGAAAGTATGACTGACTGACAAACTGTGGTTATTCAGACTTAGATGTTTGGCAGACATTTTCTCAGAAACCAACAAAGTGAGCCCTTCACTCCAAGGAAAACTGATAATACATGTTGCCAATGATAAAATACAAGCTTTAAAGTGACAGTCAGATTTGGGGAAAACTTGCATCTGCTGCCACATGCTTGACAGTTGTCTAATACATAGACATTTCCAATAAGATCAATGGTGATATTAATGTGATTTTTTGATATTATGTGATGAAATATGTCAGTATTTGGAAGATCTATATAAATTAGTGAACCAGTATTTTCTAAATGGCCAGTGCATGATAAAAAATTGTGCTTGGGTGAAAGATCCATTTGAAGTGCAAAGTAGACCAGTGGATTTTAATGTAACAGGATGAAAATTTCACTGGAATAATTTAGGAAACTACCATTTGTCTAGTTTTGGTGTAATATTAATGAAGAATGTCCAAAATTATCTGAAAAGTCCATTAAATTACTCTTTTCTGACTACATTCAAAACATAGTATGCCAGGTTGAATATAGAAGGATATTTGAGACTGCAGCTCACTTCTATTAAGCCAAACATTAAAGAGAATTGGTAAATTGTTTTTCATTTTAGAAATTAGTTATTTTTCATAAAAATATGTTAACATGCATAAGATTTATTAGTATTTTTAAACAAATTACTGTCTTAAAATTTTTAAATTGTAAAAATTGATAGATATTTCCACATAAAAAAGCTCCTTAGGGTCATCAATTCTTTCAGTGTAAGGGGTACTGAGACCAAAATATTTAAGAACTGCTACTCTGACAAATGTGTGTCGATAGAGAAGTTGTCATTTTGTTTCAAAGTCTAGGGTGTACTTTATTTGTACGTAGCATAATGTTGGCATAATGGCAGGTTCTTTAATAAAATACTTGAATCAGATTGAATTGAATTATGTAGTACACCATGTAAATATACATTTAGCCAAGAAGGGAAATTGGTGTTGTGTGAAGATGGCAAATGTTTCTATGTTAGTAAAGAATGTCAGGCTTACACCATATTTCATAGATTCTAAGACATTTTTCCCCTTAACATCTTTGAAACTGGGATGCCTTAGAATTGATGGTGAGTCAGTTTGATTGTCAGCTTTTTTTTTTCCTTGGTGTGTCATTAATGTGATGAAATAAGGTGGCACTTCTTGTGTGAAGATGAGGAGGAAACACATTGGATAGCAGTTTACTACTTGGGCTACAGGATATGCTGCATTAAATGTTTTTATCAGGCACTGAGTTGACTGTGGGCAGTTGACAATGGGTCTGTTGTTAGAATATTCCATTCATAAAGCAGTTATCTCTTTATTGCAAACTAGAAGACTAGACTCTAATGCTGGAATTCAGGCTTTTAAAATAAGACGTAAAATGTGATATAAATTTTAGGTTTTTATATGCAGAGCTTTTGTTTTCTATTTAATCATTTTGTTGGTGGGAACGTAATGGTGAGTCTTGAGTTATTCCCATTTCTGTTGTAAAGCAGGCTTTGATAGGTTTTACTGTGTAACTCTTAGAAAATGAATGAGAAGGGTAGCAGAATTAAAATTTTTAAAAATTTATTTTAATTAAAAAGTTTAAAATCTGTTAATACTTCACTGAAGCTTGAGGAATTCACAGGTTTTCTTTTGGCATCTGTTATTCTTAATCTGAGCATTATTGATATTTATTCTGCATGGTTTTATGAGGACCTGGGAGGTACAGATGCTCATTTTTTCATCTCTAGAGCTTTCTCTGTTCTCTTGAATAGGGCTATTAAAAGATAAGTTACTGTGTTCTGTTATTAACCTTGTGCCTCTGTTTAATTCTGTCTAAAAATGAATAGGACCATAACATGATGATAGAAAGATACTGTACAAACAAATTACATAGTCACCCTTAAAAATAACCTTAGAAAGAGGATAGTAGCTTGGTAAAGTAAGGAGCTGAGCCTATTAGAAAGGATTCTGGAGGAAGCTGAATGTCATAGAGACAAGAAGTAAATAAGCAAAAGGGCACCTGTGGGGATGGGAGGTGGTTGATGGCCTAGACTGATGAAAGGATCCGAGGTTGTAAATTAGTCACTGTTAAGTATGTGCGCACTCGAGTATAGTGTGTGTGACCAAGATTATGTGGGTTGCTATAAGGTAAATAGGCTGAGCTTTTTGCTATTTGTCATCTAATGGACACCAGTAGGTTCACACCTGATATTAGCTGGAGGTATGATCTCTCATCTTTAGTCAACCAAAGAAGGACTCTTGGTAAAGAATTTACTCACATAGGTTGTTGAAACCTGATCGTGGCAGGTTGGCAGGGTTTTGATGGTGTTAGTAGAAGGGAATGCGTAGATTTTATGGCATGTTATATATGAGAATGATTAAGATAATATTTTTAAATGCATGTACTTTTCCAGGTAGTTTTGAAAAGTAAAATATAGTGGAATGACCATAGGCTTTAGTGATGTATTTGGATTTGCATCTGCATTTTATTTCCTCATCCAAAAAATGAATAGAATACCACATTATAGGATTACTTGAAGGATTATTTGAAATAATGTATGTGAATACATTTACTATGTATTTGTTTAGTGAATAACTCAGGAGTTGTAGTTGGCTATTAACAACAGATCTGAAATAATGTAGCTGTAGCATGGAGTTAGTAGGTAGGCAGATAAGGGCAAGTTTGATATTGTCAGGGACCCAGATGCCTTCTGTTTTTTTACCCAGCCATCTTTAGTGTATGACTTACTTTCCTAAAGAGGTTGCTCCTACCGTCATGTTAATGTTACATTCAGGAGGAGGAAGAAAGGCAGATGAGTAAGGCAAAGGGATAAGAACTGGCGAAGACCCCCCCAACTCTGACTAAGGAACTTTTCCGAGTGTCTCTCCCTACAGGTTCACTTACATCCTGGGCAGGAAATGTTGACTGGCCAATCTTACCTGCAGGAGAGGCTGGGAAACATTGCTTTCTGACTGCCTTTAGTAAAATCAGAATTTTATTAGTAAGAAAGAAGGGATAATAGGTATTGGGTTGGGTAACCAGCAGTGTCTGCCACAGTGAATTTTTTTTAATACATATTTGGGGGTATTATCATTTAGACTTGGCTTCGCATGCCTTGAATCTTGATTCACAAAATTTATCTCTTACCTTTATTCCATGTCTTTTAGGTTCTGCTTTGCTTGGGGACTGGGCTTACATGGTAAAATTATTTATTTGGGCATTAAGGGAGAAGAAAAACCATTAACTTGGCTTTTTTCATATATAGTTTAGCTGGTATCTCCAAACTTTCACTCAGAGGACATAATTTGGGAGTTTGGTCATTTATGGGAGTTTGGTAGAGGAGAGGCAGCATGCTAGTGTGAAAGAAGACTGCCTGGAAGACCATCCAGAGTTCATGTCCTTGGCTCTGGTACTCAGTGCTGTGAGACCTTGTGCCTTTCACTCCTTGGGTATCTGTTTCCTTACCTGTCAAACAAGGAGTTGGCTTATTAGCTCATTCTAAGTCTTTGCAACTTGAATATTTTTATTTTATCTGAAGACATTTTGCATATAACTCTTAGTGTGTATGTGTGGATGGGTGGATGGATAGATAGAAAGGAAAAGCCATGTGTTTACCTGGTGTTGCCTTCTAGGGAATAGAAAATAGAAAATAGATTTACAATACAAATTTAAAATCTTACTTTGAGCCAACTATTTTTGCTGATATAGATAGTAAAAATAAATGTTTTGTAGTTTGTTACTTTCTTGGAATTTTTACTAGGACTTTTTGAAGTTTGAAGTAGAAAGCATTGACGTCTTCATTTCTGACTTTGAAATATGGGAGTAGAGTGTTGCTTCATATATAGAAACCTGTATTAATGTTAAATTTGGGTAGGAAAGCCTCTGTCATATACCTTTTCATTTCTAGAGGTAGATCCCTGGAATAGTTGAAGTATAACGAAGTTTTAATTACTCAAATGCCATTCAATATTAAGTCATTACCTGCTTACCTGAGAATTCAAATGCTTTGTTTACCATGTTTAGATCAAACTTTGACCAGCTCTATGAATGAAGCAGTTGTTACCATTATACAGATGATGGAATTAAGGCAAGATGTTATGGTTCTTGACTGATAATGGAGAACAGCCAAGTTAAGAATGTCTTCTGATTTTGTCCTGTAGGGGTGAGTTTATCTGTTCACTGTATATTTCAAGAGAGGGAATCTTGTGGATCCTTCATGTCTTGTTTCAGTTTTGTTTTTCATATGGACTATATTTTGAGAGGCAGTATGGTAGATGGAGAAAGCCTGTGTTAGAATTCTTTTAAACAATTCATGGAATTTCAAGCCAGTAAATTTCTTTCATCTGTATTTCCTGATCCGTGGTGTTAGGAACCAGACTTGAGAATGGATCCATGTTTTAGAACCAGTCCTGTCTAATATCAGTCACCTTAGATATTTGTAATTGATAATTGGGATATTTTTGCTAATAGATCAGAAAAAGATATTATAAAGCCAAATTTTGGTAAAAGGATTGTTAGCTGGAAAGGTTGTGATTGAGAAAATTGGTTATCAGTTTTATGATTTTTCTAAATTAATGCATAATTTCTAATCACATAAAAGGGGTCTAAGTTTGTCCAGGCTGTTTTAAATTATAATTAGTAATGTTACATAATCAATCCTAGGTTGGCAGTAGTATTTACTGGTTAAAATATTGTGGTAGGCCTTTAATTGGCCATATTGTACATCTTTTTTGTTCAGCTGCCACATTTTTATGAGTAAAACTACAAAAGCATGTAGAACTTTATTTTATTCTGGAAGTTAGTTGATAAGGGTAATTCAAATAGAATTGCATGATGTTGGCGGTATTAAGCTTTTTGCTTGACAAATAATGACTGGAAAATTTTCTTTATAGTTTACTATGAAAAATCTCAGATAGATAAAAGTGGGAAGAATATAAGTAAATAGCTGTATACCTTCCCACTGTGTAGACTAAATAATAAATATTTTGCCATATTTGTTTCATCATATATATTTTTAGTTGAACCATTTGTAAGTTGCAAAGGTAATGACACTTCAGCTTAAATACTTTAATCTTCAGAGAGTCAGGGCTTTTCCTGTATAACCATAGTACCATTATCACAGAATATTAATAATAATTCCACTTATATAATTTCCATAGAGGAAATATTTAAGTGATGATGTTAATTTATCCGTTTTCGGAGTAAGAAAGCGTATATTCTTACTCTTTGAACAGTTTAACACTATTAAAAAAGACAAAGTTAGTGCCAAAAGATAACTTTAAAACCAGTGCTATCCTAGTTGGGAAAATATTTTTCACATAATAATAATTTATAAACTCAGCTTTAAATTAGTTTAAATTAGCTGTTACAGCTGCACATCTTTGAAAAACTTAGCAATTTATGTAGAATGCACTTGAAGTGTACCCATATTCATTGAATTTGTTTTTTAAAGCAAAGTGACCAAATGGAGCCTAGATCAGCATTCATTGTGTGTGTGTATGTATGTGTGTGCACACACACATACATACACACACATATATGTATTTTTTATACAAACTGCAAAGGTAGGATACAGCTGTGTAATTTTGGATTAGATTCTTTGGGTTAACTGAAAGTTGAACAGAAGGAACCCTTTTCATTTGAATCTATATTAAAATCTTTTCAAAAATAGATTAATCCATTTTTCTACCCTTAGAAAATGTGGAATGGTGAGTACAATTGGACCCTCAAGATCCAAGGCCAGAGGCAGTGATGCAGTCATCTTGATAGAAAAATAATAGTGTCTGCCACAGAAGCCATTGCACCAGTTAAGTGAGACTCTGTACCTAGGGCCTAACACAGTGTCTGGTATGTAAGCATTCAGATGTTAGCTTAAAAAAATGTGGAGTATGTATTGATTTGGAGCTATAGACACCAGGACATTTTCAAGATTGTTTTTTTCCCCCTTTGGCTGTATTCTAGTTTTATGTGCTTATTTAAGAGTTTTTTAAATGATGAAATATTTTGAGCACCACCACAAATAATGAAGAATAAGATAGTGATAGTAAAAAGAAGATCTGTTACCCAGTTTTGTCAGATCTTAACATTTTGCCTTATTTTATTCAAAAGTTTTATTTTTAAGAGAGAAATAAGACCCAAAGTTACATTTCCCTCTGTGAAATCCTCCCAGATTCTACTTCCCTCCCTTTATTCATGAAATAGAGGTAACTGCTTTTTTAAGTTACCTTTACGATAGTTTTTTAACTTTCTTACATATGTACATATCCATAAATATGTAGCATTGTTTTGCATGTTTACGTAAATGACATTATACATTTTAATTCAGTATTTTGAGATTTGATGTTGATAGGAGTAGCTCTACTTCATTTGTAACTCATTTTTAACTCACTTGTAAAAGTTACATGCATGTACCATATTTTGCTTATCCATTTTGTTAATGTACATTCAGGTTATTTCCAATCTTTCACAATTATATATAGTGCAGTAAAGAACATTTATGAATGTCGTTGAGCACATATGTGTTTCTCTAGGGCAGTGTTTTTCAGGCTGTTTTGTTCATTGGACACAGTAAGAAATGTATGTTTCAGTGAGACCCAGCATATATATAAGTACACATACATGTAATATATATGTGTATATAATACACATAATTATATATAATGTATAATAATATGTACATGTATATGTGCATAGCAGAAATTGTACTTTTATAAAAACATTTTCTCTGAAAAAATGTTTACCCATACACCCTTGAGATATCTCTATATATCACCTCATTTTCAAAAATGCTGATCAGGACCTACATTAGACAGATAATGGCTCAGTATATGTAACCTGAAGCAGAATTGCTGGTCTTAACGGTGCACAGCTTTGCCAGAGATGAAAAAAATTTACTTTTCAAAGTGGTTGTACCAAACTTTACATTTCAGCAGTATCTGAGACTTCCTGTTTGTTCATATCCACACCAATAGTTGTCTAGCTTTCTAATGCTTACCAATCTGATGGATGAGAAATGGTATCCCAATGTGTTTTCTTATCAAATATTTTGAGTACCTTTTCTCTGTCAGACCCTTTGCAAAGCAGGAAAGATGCTAGAAGCAAAACATAGCTTCTGTATTCTAGGAGAGTGAACTTTGTCAACCGATGAGTGGCAGAGGGACACAGAGGAAGGAGCAGTATGAAGCCTACTTGGAAACTGCTGTTGCAGGAAATGAAGCTTGACCTTGGTCTTGAAAGATGAGTAGCATTTTCAGACAGCACATAAGAGTTGAAGGACATTCCAGGAGGGAACTAGGCAAAGGCATAGAGCTGTAAAACCACATTATTCAAAGAACTTACTGAGTGTTAAGCATTGTGCGTAGAGTCCCAGGATTGGGAGACCAAGGGAGGGGCAGAGGAGAACCTGCAGACAGGTGGGCAGGCTGAAGGAGTTTAGTACTGCAAGCATCCAGAGTCATTGATGAAAGTTTTAAGCAGGGTAATAACAGGAGATTTTTTTAAGTCTAGAAATGAATTTTGGTACTTTAAAGGTTAATCTAGTTTTTGTTTTAATTTCAGTTTCAAACTCATAGCTTGGCTCTTATTTGTTATTGCACCTTTGAAACAGATGGATAATAGAAATTAGTATTTTTCCTTTGAACTGGAGTTGGTCATTTGCTTTCCAAAATAGAAGTAATTGTAGTTCAGCTCAAGATGCAGTTGCTATCATCCATGCTCCTTGGTTTTAAGTGGGACAGCAGATGATCTTCACAGTATTTTCTATTGTCAAATAGGTATAGGTTTGTACAGGGCTGGTAATTTTAAGAATTTGTGGTTTTGGACAGTGTCTTTCATGAGGATATTTTCAGTCATGGTCTCTCTCGCTACATCATATCAAAATTGAGTATAGTTGAAAGAACTTCCTTTAGAAAGCTTGAGAGCCTCTTGTTCGTCAACTCTGTGTGTGTGTGTGTGTGTGTATGTGTGTGTAGATGATTCGAGAGGTCTTTTTGGACTTCTTAGCACTTTGGGCATTCCTGAGCCGCCAGTCCTTTTTAATAGGGGCATTTGTTTTGCTTTAAGGCATGACAGTTGAGACCTGCCAGCACCTAGTTTAAGTAGAAGCAATTTTAGAGACCAGATTGGAGAGAGTTAAAGTATTTTGAAATCCTCAGTGCCTTAAAAGAGTAAGTGTGAAACATATAGCACAGAACAGTCAACACTTACAATAAATCTCACACTTGTGTTGGTTTTAAGGAGAGTATTCAGAGTTACGTTCATTGAGACTCTGGGGCAACACTGCATACTACATAGATGTTACTTCTAATTTAGGAAAATCATGCAAGTAGGTTTTTTTATACTTTAGTTTTTAATTAAAAATGAACATTCACTATTTAATTAATAACTGTAAGTAGATTTTTAATAGAACTTTTCTAAACTTTACAGTTCAAAGTTTTTGTTGTCTTTCCTATCTACTTGATACTGTAAAAAGTACCTGCTTCCCTCCATGATACCTCTGAAAGGCTTTTTATTAGTTTAGGACTTAATCCATGGAGAGCTCCTCCAGTTGAGAGAACCATGCCTGAGATTAAAAGAACTAGACAGAAGTTTGTGTTGCCCAGTTATCCTGCCTGCGTTCTTTCCTCTCAGAAACCCTGCAATGTTGATTCTGTCAGGTTCATCATCTCCTGTCACCCAGCCAGCCTCCAGCGAGCACACACACACACAGAGTTTAACAGGAGGGGAAGGAGTGGGGATGCGAGGGTCTGTTCTCAGAGTGAGGGCCGGGACTGTTGTATTTACTGACTGCCTTTAGCAAATATAATGCATGTTAACACCTTGGCAGCTGAAGTAGGCTGGATCAGTTAGATGCAAGGTGACTGTTCTAAAATAAACAAAATGAAGCAGCATAATCTTGAATTTGTGGACAACATGTGAGACTGAGCAAATGAGACTTTCGCAGGTGTTTTGACCATTAGCTGTGAGCATGCTAAGAGTGTGTTAGGCAAGTGGACAGGATGTTCTTTGTGTGTACTGTATAACCTTGAAGCCTTGCATCTATTTCCATTTCCCCAGGAATGAAATCTAAAACAGAAAAACTACTTCCCCCTAGCTTTCAAAACAAAAGTAAGGTTTATAAATTTGAACTAGACTGTTGTATAGTCCTGAAAAGGATGGCCCTGATCCTGGATTTGATTTTTGGTAAGGGTTTCTACTTGTTAATAATTCTGTTAGAACTTGAACATAGATAAATGGTTTAAAAAAAAAAAAAAAAAAGAGGGTGGGGGAAAGCCCAGGACAGTAATCACTGTGCATATTCTTACCAAATGGCTGAGAAATTTAAACCAAATCTGTTAATGTCTATATAAGCTGAGCGTGTTGATTTCTGTGCTAGATAAAGCTAGTGCTGTATCTGAAGACTGTTTTCTTATTTTTCTTAGATCCCCCTGGAACTGGATGTGTTTAATGGCTGAGGACTTCTATGTTAAGCCAGTTATAGTGCCCGTCAAAACTTTGTGTTTAGGATGTGAAAGTCCTGGACTAAATAAATATGATTATCTGCCTATTGAAAAAAGCTGAAGTAATTTGAAGAAGAATGAACAGGTGCAGGAATATAAGCCATTTGAAAATGTACAGTGCATCTGAGAAAGCCTTCTGAGAGTTGGAGGGCTTTATGGATTTCTTCTGTCTTGTCATTAGTAAGGGAACTTGGTGTGGAAGACACATTTCAGCTGGATAGATTTAACAAGTCTGGTAAAGCACAAGGAAGTTTTTCTTTATAGGTTGTCTTTGCATTTTCTTTGATCTGTTTCTGTATCCTGAGCTAATGATTGAAAGAAAAATCTGTGGAACTCAGTATTTTTATGGTTTTTGAGATGGGGGTGGGGCTCAAAGTTGACTTGTGTGTCGGGGGTAGAGGGAGTTCTTTTGAAAGACAGGCAGGCTGGGGTTGTGAGCCACTTAGCCTGTTTGCTTCTGCTTTGGCCACAGGTGCAGGCAGGCTGTTTTACAAAGAGTTAAAGTTCTGCTTCTAAACAGATGCCTTTCCAGTGTTTCTTCCTGGCGCTCTGAAAACCAGGGGGGGAAATAGTCTTGTTCTGTTTAAAGGTTAAGGGCGTTGCCTGCCTGAAAGCAGCAATAGTATTATTTAATATATATTTTAAAGATTGAGACAAGAGATGGAGAAAACTTCCTGACATTTAACAGAGTGAAGCCAAACCACCTTTTGTGGGTGGTGAGGTGGTTCTACTACTCCTTAAAGCTATAAAGTTAATTTCATAGCCTCAGGGAAAGGTGTTGCTTCCCTTAAAGATCAGTTCTAAGAAGGTTGGAAGTTGACTTGTCATTTGATCTATAACTTAAACTGATAAAAAGTTTTTGTGAGTATTTACTATGTGCCAGGCACTGTGCTTTTGGCATTTTAGATATCTTGCTTAATCCTCAAAATAACCCCAAGAAGTGTAGGTGCTGTTGTCATTTATCCTGTTTTACAGATTAGAAACCTGAGCTTTAGGCCCCAGTCTCAGGTCAGGTAAGTTGCAGAGCTGGATGATAAACTCAGGCCATCTGACTCTGAGCCACGGAATTTTACACAGTAGTACTGTATTTTCCCCAGACCAGACCATATGGCAAGGAGTGTGGTCTCATTTCCAGGAGGGAGCAGGCTCAGAGAAGAGAAGTAATTTACTGTCATAAGGCTGGTGTTGAAACAGAATTCAAACCTGGGTCAGTTTGAAGTGAAGGCCCATGTTCTTTCCACTGAGTGTATCGTATTACCTCTTAGAGTACATGACTGCAATATCTGATTTACTAAGATCTCTTTATTTTTTGTGTTGCCTGCCCTCAGTTTCTAGAGGGGGTTGTTTAAAAGTTCATTTGTGAGGTGGTGGTTTGGAACTCAGAATACATTGTCTGCTGGCAATAAGCGTTGTACTTGGTTGTGTCTGAGGCCAGAGCCCCTTGGGACAATTGATACGCTTCCACCTGTGATACCAGCCTGCGTTCTAAGACCTGCCTTGAGTTGCAAGGCAGTAAGAGAAGCAGACATGTGGTCCTAGTTGTTTCCAGATTCCATTTGTCCCTTTTCAGGTGTTATCTACCATAGCATGGGTCACTATAAAGTGTGGGCTTGAGGCGGAGTATGGATCCTCAGAGGTCAGACCTGGTTCTGGTTGTGTCTGCACAAGTTACTGGTTCTCCCACCCACTCTCTACTAGGTTACCTGAGATGAGGCTCCTAACCTTTCTCAGGCTGTTTCCTCATCTGTAAAATCGGTGAGTACCCTCATTGTAGGGCTTGAATGAGACAAACGGGCATTAGGTGCTCAGCATAGTATGTGGACATCAAAGGTGTTCATGAAGTGATGGCAGTGGTGATGGAGATGGTCGTGATTTATTCTGCTTTGTGGTTCATCTCTTCTGTTACCAAAAGCTTTTTGTAGAGGCGAATGACTGTTTTGTAACATTCAGAATTGGATGTAAAGTTTGGGATTCCCTTTATTTTATAGTCATGCAAATCAGTAAATTGTCCTGAAATTTAAATACTATATTCTCAAATTATATGTTACAAATTTTTATATACTTTAAATTTTTTATTTTAATTGAAAATACATTGGTTGATGAATGGCTTTGATATTAACAACTTTCATGAGCCTTTCAAGTTTTTGTTGCATTTAAACATAATGTACTTTTTGTTTCTCAAATGGAGAAACTGAGATAGGAAGTAGGGATAGGCTTTGCCCAAAGGCTGTTAATTAACTAAAGCAGGCATGGGCCAAATAGTAAATATTTTAGGCTTTGTGGGCCATGCGGTCTTTTTGCAATGCTACTCAGCTCTGCTATTGCGGCACAGAAGCAGCCATCAGCAGTACTTTAATGGGTGGGCTTGGCATGGTACAGTAAAATTTTATTGAGAGTTGGGATATAGCTCATGTGGTAGAGTGCATACCCAGCATGCACGAGGTCCTGGGTTCAATCCCCAGTACCCCCTATTAAAAAAATAATTAAATAAATAGACCTAATTACCTCCCCCAACCCCCCCCCCCAATTTTATTTGTAACAACAGGTGATGAGCTGTAGTTTGTAGACTCCTGGACTAAAGAAACATACTACCTCATTGTGAAGCCCTGCCTTGGTGCTGCATCTCTCTGTAGGTTGATGTGGATTTACCAAAGGTTGGTTTTCCCATGGGCTTCATCCTCAGTCTTCTTTTCACTTAACACTTCCTTTACCATAAAATGATTCATATATATACATCTTCAGTTGAATTGTTTCCCAAACTCCAGATTAGTATAGCTGCCTGACTTCCATCTTCTCTCCAGGAATATTCCAACAAGCCCCTAAACATTTCTGATACTGATTTTAGTACTGTATCCATCAAAATCAGGGTGTAGTCTTTTTATGTGTGTTCACTCATCTGTTACCCAAGTGGGAAACCTGGATGTCCCCTTAACTCCACCCGCATCCTGTTTATTCTGCCCCCTTGAGATCTGTACTCCCCTATTCCCTCCATCTCTGCCACCGCTGCTTTATTCAGGTGCTGATCATCTACGTGGGCTGTTACAAATCATCTTACCACTTTAGGGCTCCCTCTAACCTCTGTCTCCTTCCAGTCTGCCTTTCATTTTGCTGCTAGAGTGATCCTGTTTTTAGTGTATCTGATCATGCCACTTCCTGCTTAAAACCCCCAGTTGTTCTTCAGTGCCTGTGGTTTAAAAGCCTAACCTTGCTATAAAAGTCATTTCAATAGAGAAGTATTGCCTTCTTACCATGACAGTCCGAGATGTGGTGCTGCACCCACGCTGCAGGATGCCAGCCTTTTCAGAGGACAGTCCTTAACTATTCTACATAATGCCTTTCTCTCCTTCTGGCTTACTTTGGTTTATTCTTGAGTATTCACCTCAGGCTTTGCATCTTCCTTAAAATCTTTCTTGGGCTCCCTGCCTTGACTCCATATTTGCCTTGGATGCTTTTCCTGTCTTCTGCACGCTTTAATAGCACCCTTTGTTTTCCCCTCAGATGAGCAGTTACTGCTTTATAAGCAGCCTGTGCTTGTGGCTCCAGCACCCACCTCTTTTAAGCTGCTCCTTGGAGGATAGATCCTGAACCTTCTGTACCTTTGTCCCTAGCTCCTAGAACTGTACCTTGTTCATCTGGGCTTAGACTTTTTTTTTCTTTTTTTTTTTTTTGATTCTAAAGTTTGCAATATTCAAGTTTGCATTCTCAAGTTTGTAATACTCAATTTTTTTTTAAATTGAAGTACAGTCAATTACAAAGTGTCTATCTCTGGTGTACAGCACAATATCCAAGTCATGCATATACATACATATATTCATTTTCGTATTGGGCTTGGACATTTTGAGGAATGGTAAGTATTCATTAATAAAAAATGTGAGGCCACATGTACATTTTTCTTTCCTTTTGGGGGGTTCTTATTTCTTCTAAGAGGGTTAAAAGCCTAAGGAGAGTGGCAGAAGAAAAAGACCCTTGGGCTAGAGGCTGTGTTACAGAGAATGCTCAGTGGACAGGCCTGGGGCTTAGAACTGTCCCTTGTATGCTCTTCATGGGGGGCAGCTCACTCCCTAGGGCAGTGGTGCTTCAGGGAGTGTAAATGTCTGATGAATACCTACCACCCACTATCCCCACCCAGTTATCAGTGGGGCAGAGGATGTTAATATCCTGGGATTCTTACACATGTGTATTTCTTCTTTGAATTTCCAGTCATTTCTCTAGCCTGTCATTTTCTCCCTGCTCCTTACATTTCATAGTTCTTCATGTTGTGTCTTTTTACGTCTTCCTTTCTGAGACAGGGGCTCTAGACACAGTGAGGTTCAAATGATGAAGATGTTAGCATCTCAGCTTACAACTGAATGCATTTGTATTTTCTAACAGAAATACTGTTATCCATGAGGGTTAATAATCCATAGTGAAATAGTGTACTTTAGATACAAGTGAGTTAAATTGTCTTTTATTTATGAGAAATTACATTCTGAGTTTTAAGAAATGATCTTAAGAACTTTTGAAACAAAAGTCTGTTAGCTAAAGACTTACAGAATCAGATCTGCTGTGGTGAAGTGAGTGTCATCCTTACCCTTTGCTGTACCCTCTCCTTTAGTACCCCGATTTCTTAGCTTTGCAGATAGTGACCTAGGAGCTCTGTAAAGGCAGCCTTTCTTGGGAAGATCCCTAGGTTGGCCCCTGGAAGGTGGGTTGGAAAATGGGAAGGAAGTGCACATTTGTATTTCTCTGGAGTTAAATCAGAAAGGTTCAGTTATTTGCTGTCATATTTAGAGTACACTTTGCTGGTTTTGAGATTGAGCCTATGCAGATAGCTGGAGCGTCTAAAGGAGAAACTTCTTTATTCTTAAGTGACTGCTTAGTAATCTACATAACAAATGAGCCATTTTGCTTCAGAGATGTGAAATAGGCATCTATAAATGAATAGTTTTTGAAACTAAAGTTGTTAAGACAAAGTTCATCTTTTCACAGTAGGGTTTCTTCAGAAAACCCTCTTTACTCTATTGAAATGCAGCTAGTTTGAACTAGAAAAGCATATTCCAATAATAGGCTCATGCAATTAGGCTTTACTATAATGGTGTGAATGCTGGAATTTTTTGTGTATTATCATCATCAATTGGTGTTAGTCCCAGGGGAACTACATAATAGCCAGAAAACCTTGATTGAGAGATGCAAACAAAGGTTTCTGTCTTATTCATAGGCTTGCTTTAGTTCTTGAAACTAAATAAATGTTAGGCTCTTAAATCTTACACATTTTTGGTAACCATCTGTCGATGGTAAGATTAAGAAATAGTGCTTCTGAACTATGGCATTATTTTGAATTAGAAGAAAATGTTGAGGGACTCTTCGTTTAGTGCCATATTCATGCTAGACCATGTGTAGAAATGACACAGCGGTGTGCTTGTGAACGCTGAACTACCACCCACGGGGGTATAAAGCCCTGATTTGTAGCATTTACTGATTTTTGAGGTATAAAAACTTCAGACTGCAGATACAAGGTCGCTGAACTTGAAGTTGGGAAGAGATGCATATTATCAGCTGGCTTCATTCACCACACTACTGAATTCACCCCAGCAGCTAAATGTTCAGAATTTTACAGGCTGTATTTTTCATACTTGTCTCATTCCTGACTTTACCTGTGTCCTTTGCTTTTTGAAAATTAGCCTTACAGATGTATAATTTATATACAATAAAATTTGACAGTTTCAAGTGTAGAGAGTGATGAGTTTTGACAAATGTATACCCCACCACAATTTTGATACCATATTACCCCTTCTACACATAGTTGCCAGATTAATTTTTCCAAAATCTTTGCTTTGCATCCATCACCCACCTATGCATAAAATCACCACCGGCCATATACTATCCACAGGATAAAGTACAAAACTCCGCGGCCTGGCGCTCACCCGTCTTGCCTCTTGTCTGCTTCTCTGGCCTTATTTACTACTGCTTGGCTGCATGAATCTTATTCCAAAAAAAGAAAAAGAAAAAAACAAAAGCTGTTCAGCTGGTTCCTAGCACAGTTCCTGCACCTGTGCCTTTGCTCTTATCTGTACCCTACTTGCAATACTGCTGTCACCTCGCATTGCTTCTTGTCTTGACTGTCTTGCCTTTCCTTAAAAGTCTTGCTCACATCCTGTTTTCTTGTACAATCCAGTCTTTAGTGAACTCTCTCATCTGACCTATTGTACCGCTTTTGGGCATTTAACTTGAAACTTGTATTGAAATTACAGGTGTTTTCTGGAGTAGTTTGGTTTTCCCCAGCAAAGTTGTAAACTGTGATAGTGTAGAAAATGTTATACACCTCAATTTTTAGCATTTGGCTTTGCTTAAAAAAATACTTAATAAATGGTTCTTGATGATGATAAACTTTTCAGTGACTCTTCCTACTCAGTCACAACCATCAGTGACTCTGTTGGGGAGAATAGTGCTGTGCTGTATCATAGATCTCTTGGAGAATGAAAGTTTGGTTTGTTAAAGAATATAAATTTATAAATGGGCAGTGAAGTCTCTCAAAACCAGTGTTAGTCATTAAAATGCACATTGGAGCTTTTAAGTGTGCCTTGAAAATTCATCCAAAGGTGGCTAGCATCATGGACTTTGAACTCTTGGCAAGATTTAAACATTTAAAGTAGGTCCCAAAAGAAAATTCTTTGTTCCTTTCAACCAGCTCTATTTCACTTTTTGAAGTGCTAGTAAGAAGTCAGTGGGGTGCATCTCATTGATTTCCTTCCTGTCCCAGGAAGCCATATTATGGTATTCTGAAAGAACTTTTGTGTCTTTTTCACAAAGTTCTATAGTAACTTTACTATAAGCCAATTGTTTTTCTTTTTGTTTCTTTTACTTACTCTATTAAAAAAAATTTGCAGATATGCTTGTTGGAATCTGACATTGAAAGATAACCTAATAAATGTTTAGAACAATTATAGATGCCTGTCTGTTTTACAGCCTACCTTAGAGGTTTCGTTTCTTCTGTCCTTTAAATGATGGGTTTATCAGGTTCCACAGTTGGTCCTCATCTCTTGGTAGTTGGCATGTCTTTCTTGGGTGATTTCATCTATTACTGCCCAAACACTAGTGTCTCCAGATTTTACAAATGCCCTATCTCTTGAGTTCAGTCTTGGATGGCCAGATGCCTACTGGACGTCTCCACTTGGTTGCCCTTCAGAGACCACACATTCAGCGCATCCCTAGTGGGACATCACCTACAAGTCTTACCTCTCTTCTTGCTGTTGCTCCCTTGCTGAACGATATTGCCAGCCCCAAATAACTTGAGCCTAACACCTTGGAATCATCCTTGGTGTGTCCCTTTTCCTTCACTTGTCAGTCACTATCTTCCTCAGTCACTCTTTTCCTTCACTATCAGTCAGATCCACCTTACATATTTTTCTTAAATCCTTTTCCTTCACTCTGAAGTCAGGCTAACCTCATGCTTTGTTGGGAGGGGGACTGCCCCACCCCCCAAGTATTTAATTGGTGAATTAAGAGCAGGTCCACTTCCCTGGCCTTAGATTAACCAAGCTCATGAGTCTGAAAGGTAAAATTGGAAAGCTAGTATATAATTTTCAGTGTGTACCAGTACGTTCTCTCCTAGACATAGCTAGGAGCCCATTCTATAACTAGGAGGTTATCTGAGAAGGAATCAGAACAAAAGCAGTGAAATGAGTCACGTGTTTAATGGCTTGTCACAAACAGATGGTGCCACCATCACATAATAGGGAGCTCCCTTGTGACCAGAAAACTTGGCTCTGAGCAAAGGTGGCTCCTTTCCTGCCCAGTTACTTCAGTGGTACCTGCCAGTCTTTGTCTGTTATAATTCTTCTTCAGTGCTTTCAGGACAGACCCTTACTGTTGAATACCTTATTTCTTTCCGTGTATGAATACATTCATTCTGGCTCTCTTTGAATATTGCTATGCGAGAAACCAAGCTTTCTCTTTCACATGGGTTGTGCACCTCTCTTAGTCATTATTTGTTGATCTTAAGTTTAACTTTGAGGGCTTTCTTATTTCTGGTGTTTGGAGAAACCTTCATTGCAGCTGCCATGTAAGAACAAAAGGCTAATCTCCTCTTGGGTTCAGCTGGCATTTTTACCTCCTGAAAACACCCTCTTCCTTCCCCACCCTCGTTGGTTTGGAGCACCCTCTGAATGCCTCCTTAGCTCCCTCTGAGTAACCCATAAAGTAACACTCATTTATTTCACTGTTTGGTGGTGGTTTCCCTGTTTCCCCACTGAACTTGAGCTGTCCTTCTGAGCTGTCTGAGAGCAGGACCACTCTTATGTCCAGATCCCGCTGTCTAGCACAGTACCTGGCATCTGTTTACATTGTTCACTTAACCAGTGTTGAGCACCCACTGTATGCTAGACAAAGAACAAGTCAGATATGTTTCCCTGCCCTCATTGGAGCCTGGATTTGTTGGCGGTGAGGGAGGATGTAAACAAAGTAGTGCTATGGTAAGACTTACAAGGAAACAGGCATTAGGCTGAAGTAGAGAATAGTTGGGGGTCTGTTGGGGTGTGTACCTGATTCAGGTGATGAGAAAGATTGCTGACAAGTGGCTTAAATTTAAGACACACTGTAAAGGATAAGAAGCAAGCTATCTGTAGAATCGGAAGTCAGGGCTCACCAGAAGTAGCCATTGCAAAGGCCTTGAGGAGGGGGAGAGCTTGTATTTCAGGAAATGAGAGACCATTGTGGCCAGAAAGGCAGAGAGGAAGAATGTAGCATGACTGTACTGTCGGTCATGCTGTGGGCTTGCTCGCATGAGTGAGATAGAGCTATTGATACAGCGATTCACGTAGGTTAAGATTTGTTTGGAACTAGTACTTAGTTATTTGTTAAAACTTGTGATTCTAAATGTTCTTTTTGCATATTCCTTTCTGGAAAGTTAATTTTCACAAATAATGATTGAAAGAGACCCTAGAATTTCAGTCTTACGTGAAGCATAGCCTGCATAAAGTTGGCCAAACACTTGTAGGAAGTTCCTTTTTATGTATGAAACTCTATTCTTCAGGAGCCTGTAATGCAGCCAGATAAGCCTTCTGGATCATAGCGAGAATTTTCACTTAGTCTTATTGACCATCATTATTTTCTGCTGGTTGATCTACTATTTCAACTCAACAACAGTTGAGTTAAATACTATTAATGTAATGTGATATCCTCATGTGAAAACTGATTCAGGATAATCACAGCTGAGTCATTTAGGCTGTAGTACATTAAAAAAAATTTGTTGATTGATGTAGCTTTAAAGGACTATTTAAAAAACTATATATTTTTATTTTTAAAACTATTTTTTTGGATTTTCTGTGGGGGTAAGACTTCTCTTCTCACAAACCCGTTCTGTACCTTTCCCTGCCTTAGGCTACTCAAACTTTATTGGGCTTAATGGGAATCAGAATACTGAGTAGCTAAACATTGAGTAGTAGCTCTATTACTTGCCAGCAGTCTTACCTTGGAAGGTGTCACAGACTGGCCATTTCTTCATCATTGTAGTGGGAAAAAAACACCTGCATGATAAGGTCATTGAGGATTAAATGAAGTAACATATACTAACATCTCTTGGTAGAGGCCTGGTGAGTATTTGGTGCCCATTAATCTTCTGCTACCCTGTGGGGTAAATATGATTATCTCCACTTTTGTACATGGGGGGAAAACAAGCCTTAGAGAATGTCACTTGCTGTAGGCTGGTGCTTCTCAAACTTTTATATGCATGCAAATTAATGGGGGGACCATTTTAAAATGAAGATTCTGCATTTCTAACAAGCTCACCACCTTGAGTAGTTAGGGCCCTAGGCTACTTACCCTAGGAAGTGGTGGAGCTGGGCCTGAAACCCAGGTTTGCTCTATTCCAAAGCCACCTCCCATCCTATAGAACCTTCCTAACTCTCATCAGTGGAACAAAGGTTTTGTTGAGGGACCTGCAAGTTGGTTACTTAATAATTTCTTAGATTAATAAGAATCTGAAGTTGTATTTTATTTATTAGCTCAACATTTACTTAGAACATTTTATGTGCTATATCCCCTTTTTAAAGAAGTGTAGGGCTAGATAAAAGGGGAATATTAACTTCATGTTGTCTACTGGACTGTTATTTGGGGTGTCATCACCTTACATGTAGATGTCCCATATTGCTCTTACCCCACCCCCAGTCTGCTCCTCTCCTGCCTTCCCTTTTATTTTTGTTAGAACAGTGTCATCTCCCAGGTTGGAAACAACAGATATTCTTGCCCCTCATGTATAATTAGTCATGAAGTTCATTCAGTTCTTAGAAATCTCGTTGAAATGTGGCTTCCTCTCTAGCCCTCTGCTCCCCATCAGCTCTTACCTGTTCTTGCTCATCAGTTCCCTACTGGCCTTCCTCCCACCACTGTTTCCTAACTGCTGTGTAGTCTCACTGGAGCTAATCTTCCTAAATCAGGACAAGCCTGAGCACACTACACCCCTCCCCAAAAGCTCTGGTCTGTATAGACAGAAGATACAGACTTGAACTAGACTGCTTGGGTTTCATCCCTAGCTCTCCAGTTTACTGGCTCTGAGAGCCTGAGTGGGTTACTTAGCCTGTCTTTGTAATAATAACTTGTCTCCTTGGGCTGTTGTGAGGGTTATGAGTTAGTGCAAAAGGCTTAGAATGGTGCTCGGTGCATTGTTAAGTGCTGAAAGGGCTGGCTGCTGTGAATATTTGTGATGAAAAGCGAAGTAGCAATTGTTTTTAATTGGGAAGGGTCTGCACCAGCATAGAAGCTGGGCTGAATGCTATCTTTGGAACAAATTATAAGTTGTTAATACCCTCATTAGCAATTGCTAACATCAGTATATTAAGGACCTTAAGCATATTAATGGTAAAAAGTAATTGCGTACTTAACTTTTTTCAAGATTGAAGAACTGTAATTTCAGCTTTGTAGGTTAGTAACTAAGGTTGATTAGACTAACAGATGTACCTTGTGAAATCTGAGGTTACTGTTTTGGAGTATTAATGATAATAGCAAATACTGAGCCTTTCCTTAATCCTGTAACATATTTACTATTACTCCCTTTTTTACATTGAGGACAACCAAGGCACAGAGAGGTTAAATGATGCCCAAGACCCATATGGCATCTTGAGGTTCATACTAATGAGCCCACTCTTTAACCACTAGAATTCCAGACTTACGGTGAAATCTCTATTCTTGGAAAAGAGCCCTCTTCCTTTGGGGAGGCAGAGCTCTGAAACTCGGTGACTTGGTGAAACTGAGTGGCAGAGAGTTGGTTGATAGCACTTCTCTGCCATCCTGTCAGTCTCCAACATGTGCCTCTTCAGTCCTGGATTTTTCTTTCTAATGTTGGTGTTAGATACTTTCTGTTTCTTTTAAAGTGATATTAGTGGTTCCTTTTTTTAACAGAAAAGTTCATTATTTCAGGCACAGTGCAGTCAGGTACTGTTCCCTGTCTGGCTTCCTTCTGTCAGCTGGAATAATCGTTGAGTCACCTTCCTTTGCCGTCCAGCCAGCGTATGCTCAGGGAATGCATACTACCTGATCAAGCCTAAGCGTGAGGAAGGTAAATTTGCAAGGGACAACATGCAAATACAAGTATTCATCTAGATGTGTTTGAACATGTTGAGACAGTTCTGTCAGTTGAGGGACAAATAATGATAGATACTTTTGTTTCTTATTTGCATAGTTTTTTGAGGCAGTGATTATTTCCTTGGGGGAAAAGTACCGAAAAGAAAAAACTTAATCATATGATATCATATGGCCCAGCAGTGAATAATATTTACTTGGTCATTAAATTACTACAAGATCTCTCATTTGTCTTAAAAAGTCTATGGCTTTTGGTAAATTGGAGATTAACATATTTCTTTAAATGTTGAATACCTTGTTAAAGGATTCAAATCTGTAATTCTTTTGAGAGAATTCATTATTTTGTATGCTGTAACAGCAAAAGTAGTTTGGTCCAAGGAGCTATTTAAAATGTCAGGTCCAGCCAAGAAATAAGAAATTAACTTCATAACCTATTTGGGGCATAAATTTAGAGTTACAAGTGCCTTGGGTATTTAGAAGGTAGGTAAGATACTGCTCCTGTCTTTGGAGTGGTGACATGTCAGACTAAAGTTTTCCTGGTTTTCAGCTTTTTCTGCCCAGACTCTGGAGTTAACCTGTCCCATGAGTTAAGTGAGATTTAATTGGCTAGCCTTGTCTTTGGGATAGTTAATGAAAGGTGCTTCTTATCCTAGTGCGTTTTTGTTCATTAATCTTGGAGGGCCACCTTCAGATTCAGGTGTTGTGTTAGAGAGGCAAGAAGGAAGTTCAGTAGAGTTGAATTGGTGAGAAAGAGCACTGAGCAATTTGAAGTGCATATGGCAATTGGGGTAGTGTTTAAAGATTAACTTTGTTTCACTTGAAAAGCTTTAATATCAATGTTGGTGAGAGTATGAGGAAAACAAGTTGGCTCATATGACAGTGGCTAGAAAGTAACCGTACGCAGCCCTTTTGAAGGACATTTAGGTACTATCAAACTTAGGTATATATCCCTTTGACTCAAAAGTTCCAATTATTGAAATTGCAAACAGAAACTTGAAAAAGTACAGCAAGAGACATGTACTGAAATGTTCATTGTAACATTGTAATAGCAAAACACTAACAACAACCTACCTGTTCACTAATGGGTGCAGGCATTTTTTTTTTTAAGGAAGCTGAGATATATATGTACTAATAACGATGTACTCCATATAACATGATGAAAAGTGTTTATAGGACAGTTTACACCTGTGTGTCTGAGTGTACATAATGATATGAATATATGTATATATAAACATTAATATATAAAATATGTAAACAATAGTAATATCTGGGCAGTGGGATTAAAGGGTTAGGGGAATGGGGAGGTTGCGCTAAGCTGTACTCACATTTTAAAAGACAAAAAGACTAAAACTCAGTATTTCACCAGATGAGCTTACTTAGTTATATTGAAAGGCGTTCTCAGAACTGCACTCTGCCCTGTGGTGGTGGCACCAGCAAGCTGTTTGTCTCACTTAGTGGCACCTGAGCCTATCAGTCCTACTTGTCCCCATGGTACAAACGTGGGAGAGGGAAACCTAATAGTTTTGTCACCTTTTCAATGCCAAATTTTCTTGCTATATATACACCCACTGTTTTGTATGTCTGGGTTTGTTTTCTCTTTGTTTTGCTGAATAACTGGGTTTTTTCCCCCCAACACTGCTTAATTATTCAGGAAAGACTCCTTGTGAGAAACTTGATTTTTCGGTTTCCTACTCATAGCTCATAACAATACAGCCTTTATTCCCTTACTGTTTGTGCATATTTAAATCTCAAACTTCTGTTTACTTTAAATTATTGGGCTTGTTTCCATATCACTTATCACTTCCGTATCTCTGAATTGTCCCTGACAACCCATTTCTTACTATATGTTAGTCATTTCTGTGGGTCTCCAGCTAGCAGTCTTACTAGCATGGCAAGAAAGCTTCCTTTCTCAGCTCTATCACCTGTTACTTGTATGGTGCTTAAAATATCTCCAGCCACCCTTGTGGTTGTATCACATTACACACCTAGTTTTAAGTCTACTTTCACCTCACATCTCTTGACTTTCTAGGGTTTTCTTTTTTTATTGAAGTACAGTCAGCTACAATGTGTCAATCTCTCGTGTACAGCACAGTCCCAGTCATGCATGTACATACATATATTCATTTTCATATTTTTTTATTAAAGGTTATTACAAGATATTGAATATAGTTCCCTGTGCTATATAAAAGAAATGAAAAAAATTTTTTAATCTATTTTTATATATAGTGGCTAACATTTGTAGATCTCAAACTCCCGAATTTATCCCCTTCCACCCCCTTTTCCTGGTAACCATAAGATTGTTTACTAAGTATGCGAGTCTCTTTCTGTTTTGTAGATGAGTTCCTAGTGTCTTTTTTTTTTTATTCCACATACGAGTGATATCATATGAAATTTTTTTCTCTTTCTGGCTTCTTCACTTAGAATGACATTCTCCAGATCCATCCATGTTGCTGCAAATGGCATTATTTTATTCTTTTTTATGGCAGAGTAGTATTCCATTCTGTAAATATACCACAACTTCTTTATCCAGTGATCTGTCAGTGGACGTTTAGGTTGCTTCCATGTCTTGGCTGTTGAATATAGTGCTGCTATGAACATTGGGATGCATGTATCTTTTCGCATTGGAGTTCCCTCCAGATATATACCCAGAATTGGGATTGCTGGATCATATGGTAAGTCTATTTTTAGTTTTTTGAGGAATCTCCATACTGTTTTCCATAGTGGCTGCACCAAACTACATTCCCACCAGCAGTGTAGGAGGGTTCCCTTTTCTCCACACTCTCTCAGCATTTATCGTTCGTGACTTTTCAGGGTTTTCTGCTTATTCAGCCATATTGGCATTTTCTTATGATAGCGTGTTTCTTTAAAAGCAACTTTTTCTGTTTTAAAATTTCATTTCTTTTGCTTATTTTCACTATGGACTTTTTTTTTTAAAGCAGTATTCCAGTTTCTGTTGAAATTTTTTATCCCAGTTTTTTCATCGTAATTATTCATAAAGATAATAAAGACAGCTTATAATAGCTACTTGAACATATCTAATGGGATGTTTGCCTACTAACTATGCTTTCATATAGCTTTTGAGCAGAATTTCAATTAAGAAGACACTGCTGTTTTCCATATCACTTTAGATTACTTTTTAATCCTTTTTTTAAATTGAAGTATAGTCGGTTTACAGTGTTGCATTAATTTCTTGTGTGTAGCATTTGATGCTTTTTTAAAAACACTTGTTTTTCCAAGCCTTTATTAAACTTCCAACAGATAATTGCTGCTACCTCTCAAGTCCTCCAAATGAGTAATAGAAACTGGACTCAATTGAATAAAGGCATATTCCTTTGTCTTGGAACACAGAGTTCTCTGTGTGGTGGACTGCAGCTTAATTTGGTGTTCTATCCAGTGTATTCATCTGTAGTTCTGCTTTTTTTCAGTATAAAATCTTAACAATGATCTTGAACCTGTTACTTATTTTTTGTACATGTATTACTTTAAAAACCCTGAGTATGTGCTACTCACTTCCCCCTTATCATTTTATAAAATAGAGATTAAGTTATTAATATTTGACACCTGCTATTTCTAGTGACTGTGGAGTATTAAAGGGAACAGGAGGCATTGGTCATTCATGTTTTGGAGAAGTGAGGGAGTGAGGAGGCACTGTGGCCAGAGCTCTAGAGCAGTGGTTTATAAGGACAAACTAGTTGTTCTCTCTCCCTCTTTCTTCTGGGTTTAAAGAGCTTGCTTTAAGAAATTCTCTTGGAGGTTATTGAAGTCATAACATAACAGTGGGGAATCCTTGGTCTCTAGAGACACATACTCATGATTAGCCAGTACAGGGAAAGAGGAAGAAGAGCTATGGCCTGTGTTGTGGACCTGGGTCTTTCCATAGTTAGCTCCAAGACTTCAAGGTGCATTGACTGTTCTATTTTTTTTTTTTTTAAAGAGGATGACCATATATCCAAGATCTCCTCCTTCTCATTTCTGTGACCCATTGTTTTCCACTTTTCCATAATCTTCATCTGCTGAATGGGTACAACTGCTTGGTGTTAAGTTTTACACATCACTCTGCAGTTGTAATGTACTGTATATCACTTGGAGAGTGCCAAAGAAAGTATTTCCTTTAAAGTGTCACTGTTTACAGTGAATGATTCACATATGCCTTAATTGGAGTGTCTGTGGGTAAGGATTATTGAACACTTGATTAACTTAATTCTGTTTTCATTGAGTGGCATTGTAGTCTACATACCAGGTGTTAGGGTAAAAACTGGTCTACTGTGTTTAAAATGAGTAAAGGAAGTAAAGTTCTCAAGGATTTTCCAAGAAGAGAACAACACTGGAAACATGAATACAAATACACTGCATAGGTATTCCATAATGATACTGAGAAGTAAGTGATACTTAACTGAGAAGCTGCTTCATGATGCCCTGTACTGTGAATGGCTTAGTGAAGAAGCATACAGCCCAAAAAGGGGAGGTAGAATGTGTTTTAAATAGATGTTTCCATTGGGATTTTGCAGACAGCCCCTCAACTGTTTTCATGTTTCTGTATCATCTCTGGGGAAATTATATGTTGCCTGTGACTACGAAGTTTTCAGGTGCTGTTGTCATCCATAAGGTTGTGATTTGTTTGTTTTTCTCCTCCAGTCTACTGTGATTAGGTAGTCTGCCTTTGGAATGACAGGGTTCTTTCTGTTTGCCTCCCTGGCATGTGGACATAGTTTCATCTACTGCCACACTGAGGACAGGAAAACCAGAAGCTGTAATTGAGTACTGGTATCTTGTAATGTGTCCTACCTTCTAAAATTTTTCCCCAAAACAATTTTTAAACAATTTTTCTGGGTCATTTATTTCGATTTTCATTGTGGACTTGATGTCTCTGGTGTGTTTTGTGTCTTGAGAATCTTGCTAGTTTTAATTTTTTCTCTGCAGTTCAAAGTTATATTGCAAGTTTACAGATTTAAACTGGATGTTTGATCAGCTGATAATTCTTTGGCAGTGACTGTCCCTTTTCCACAGAAGTATAGTGTAGTTAAACATATACAGTCTTCTGATTAAAAAAAAATGATAGATATTACAAAATAAAAAAATAATCTTATTAAAATTTTCAAGTGTACACAAAATTAAAGATTAGTTTAATGACTCCCCATTACTCAAAGTTTTGCAATTATCAGTATTTTCTCACACGTCTATTTTTCTTTCATCTTTCTGAAGTATCTTAGGGCAAATCCCAGACGTTGTTGTTTAACACCTACACATATCAATAGCCCCTCTTAAAAATATGGACTTTTTCTTAAAGAACCATCATGCCATTATCACACTTAAGAAATCAGCACTTCTTTTGGAAGGTGCTTTATTTTTAACATGCCATGGGTTTTGCCTTGGAATCAAGCTATAACAAACCAAATTGTGAAAACTAAGCTTTTCCTTAATATTTCATGTGTTATTTACAAGTAATATACTGTATAATTAACTAATACATTGTTAATTTATATATATGGATTTGTACATTTTCAGTTAAAAAGGAACAAGGCATTGTTCCCATAAAATAGCAAAGCAGCAAAGTTTGTGTATTAAAAAACGGTTTCTATTTTATCAGTAGCCTCCTAAATAAATATTTGGTGCTTAACTGGAATTTGAACTTCTTAAAAAGTATAAATCTTATTTCTGTTTTGACTGTATTTTCTTGATCTCAAGATGGCATCATTTTTTAAAATTTATTTTTTATTGAAATGTAGTTGATTTACAGTGTTTCAGTTACATAGCAAAACAATTCAGTTATACATATACATTCATATATATACATATTTTTTCAGATTCTTTTCCATTATATCTTATTACAAGAAATTGAATATAGTTCCCTGTGCTGTACAGTAGGTCCTTGTTGTTTATCTATTTTATATGTAGTAGTGTGTCTCTGTTAACCCAGACTCCTAATTTATTCCTCCTCCCCTCTTTCCTCTTTGGTAACCATAGTTTGTTTTCTGTGTCCATGAGTCTATTTCTGGTTTGTAAATAAAAATTTGTATAGATTACACATATAAGTGATATCATATGGTATTTCTTTCTCTGATTTACTTCACTTAATATGATAATCTCTAGGTCCGTCCACGTTGCTGCAAATGACATTACTTCATTATTTTTCTGTATTTCCCTTTGGTTCTCTCTCTCACTTCTGCAGCTGGGTCTGACTTTGTAAACCTGTTGTATACAACATTTTGTTGGGGTTGGAGTGGGGCTTAGATTTTCTGTATATTTTTCTGATACACTTCCTTTTTCTAAAACCTATTTGAAAAAATATTTTCCATAACTTACGACTCTTAATTTTTCTTTTGAGTGTTTTACTTTATTATTCGGGAATCTGGTAGCAGAATAATGGATCTAGGGAAGAGCTAAGTTATGATTTTCCCATTTAAAAAAATAACATTTTCTTAGATCTTGCCAGTGTTTACTTTGATTTCTGACATGGAAGCTTTAAATGAAAGCATGAACTTAAGAACAACAACAAAAAAAACTCCTTTCCAAAGGCAAGTGTGATTTATAGTCTGCTGGGTGGTGGTGAACATGCATGCTGTTTAAATTTTTGGACACTGTGTAAAATTAAATACATGTATGCTACTTTTTATCCCTTAGAATAATGAGTATTTAAGTATTCAGTATGGTACAGTAAGTTGTCAATTTTTTTGTTTTGCTTTTGGACAATACATACTTATTTTGAAAAAGCTTTTTTCTTTTTGCACTTCCTTTCTTCTTCCTTTTCTGCTGTTTTTAAAGTCACCTCTCCTTGAAGGGAGGAAAGGAGCTGGGGACATTTGCCAAGAAGCCCCCAGGCCTGGCAGCCCCAGCTCTGCCTGTCTGGAGGTGGATACATTGGGTTGAACTGTGAAAAAACTGTTTTTAAATAAGTGATACCTCCTTCACTTCACAGTTGTTGGGCTTAGTTGCAACCCACAAACAGCTAAAAAATTAGGTATTTTACTTATTGGAGAATGTCTTGTTTAGAATTATTTAACCTTATTTTTTAAATAAAATTTCATCAACTTTGGTTACCTGATTTTTATAGTCTACCATAGATACATTTTAAGGAATAGTAGCCCAGTAACAGCTGTGAACCTGTCTAAAGAAGGAAGAGAAACTAGGAAAAGGACCTACCAACCCCTTCAGTCTAGCAGTGTGGGGAATTTCTGTTTCAGAAATTAAGTATATACCTTGTAGTTCCTAAGGGCATCATTGCATTCTGTAGTACCAAATAACAACTGTTATTCCTGACGATGACTTAACATCAGGAGAGCAGTTTTTTTGTTTGCTTCTTGTTGTTGTTGTTTTCAGTATTCTGCTTAAGAATGTAGAAGGAAACTTAATTTTTTAGATAATGTTAGAAGAGTGTTACGTAAGTAAATTTTACTCACGTGGAAATTTAGTCAGAATTTTGTATATTTATTTTACATTAAAAAAATTGAATTCTTGTTGTGTCTGATGCTGGGCCAGGAACCTTTTGTGGATAGGTCATTTCATCTTCAACAGTTCTGTGAGTGAGGTAGTAGCCCCTCCCCAGAGCACACCCCTGACTCCCCCCTGCTTTTTATCCTAGAGATTAGGAAACAGTCTCGGAGTTACATGATATACAAGATGACTCCTTTTAAATCATGAGTTTTCCAAGCTGCTTATAGCATACTGCCCCTTGGTTTGTCCATTTATACTTCAGATTTAGTGTGTTTGAAACTGAACTTAGCATCTTCCATTAAAAAAAAAAGTATTCCTTCTGTCCTGTGTTCCACTTTGCCATTAATAGTGTCACATCACCTCTCTGACAAGGCTGAGTCTATACTTAGATCTCAGACTGGCAGCTTCAGGTTAGGCCTGTCTTGCAACTTCATTCATATATTCATTTTATACATACTGATTGGGTGCCTACTGTGTGCCAAGTGTTCGTCTAGGCTCTAGGAATGTGGCAGTAAACAAAATAGACAATCCCCGCCATTACGGAGCTTGCATTAAAGTAGTAGGAGACAGATAAACTAAATGGGGTAAAATATGTAGTATATTAGTTGGTAGGAATGTAGCAGTATTGGCTGTACGTAGGGCGGTCCCAGAAGGCTTCACTGAGAGAGGCATTGGAGCATATCTGTTTTGTTTACATTTAGAAATTAGGAGATTGACATAGAAATCTCCTTTTTTGGTTTCTCATGAAAATGAGACTTTCTAGCAACGTTGGAGCTTTCTGCTGGCTGTGCTAGTGGCTAGTTAGTTGCAAAGCCTGTGAAAGTGTCTGCTTAATCCCTCCCCTCATTCCCATGGCTACTACCTTAGTTGAGGCCTTGAATGTGTCTTTTCTGCTTTAATTCTATTTAACACACCTTCAGCCCATCATATACACCACAGCTTGGTTATCTTTGTAAAGCCCAGCTATGTGCACTGTGCATAGAAATATAGCAGCTGTCTCTCAGTTCACCAAATAAAATCCATGCTTTGGGGCCCTTTGTAATCTGGTCTTGGTCTACTTTCTAATACTCCCCATGGTCCACTCCTCAAAATAAAAATGCACATTGCTCCCCAGTCTCTGGACCTATCTTATGCTTTTCTGTCTTTGCTTTAAATGCCTTCTCCCCACCTCTAATCACATGCTATTCTTTGGCCTGTGTAAATCCTTAACCTTCCCATAGCAAACCATCATTCTCTACCTGCAGCCTTTTCCTACTCTATAAACTCTAGAAGCACTTTATGCAAATTCTTTTTTTTTTTTGTATTTACTCCTTAATGTACAGATCTCTTGTTCTTTTGCTAAATTTAAAGCTTCTTGAAGGTAGGCTCTGTTTCAGAGTAGTTTTTGTTTGCCTTATGGTGCTTGTGTGGGAAGTTTGTACAATATTTAGTAAACCAACTTTAAATAGAAATGAAGCCTGTGGTCTTGCATGGATTTAATAGATGCTAACACTGTATTCTCCATGGCTCAGCTTAATAGATTCCTATTAAGTCACGTGAGAAGTATAAATACTTTTGGGGGGGATACAGGCAATAAAATTGCTGAGCTTAGGAGGTAGACATAAGTATGTATTTTTTTTGTTGATTGCTCTTGACATTGTTGCCTCCCAGATTGAGATAAATGAATAAAAATGTGCGCTCATCTTTTATATATGTGTATTTCCCTCTTACTGCCTTTCATCTTTTTTCCTATGCTTATTTTCTCAGTAGCTTTTATTTCTGCTATTTTTATTGTTTCTCCTTTGAATAAAAGTCTCCCCTCCTCCTAATATGAAGAGCACACATTAAAAAAAAAAAACTATTTAAAAAGAATTTAACTTTCATCTTAACCAGGAGCCTTTGCTATTGTACATAGCCATTTTGTTTCTTATAATTTAAACAAAGGCACATCTGTAATTATTGTTTGCCTGGAGGCTATTTATTATGGATATGCAAAAGCCATGCTCATCTTCCTTCACTGTGGTTGGATTTTTCCTAGCCATCATTTTGAATCCATTCAAATTTGATTCTTCTAGAATTTGATTTGCTGTCTTGGCAGAGTATTCTCTTTAATCTCTCTTTATTTTCTTAACAAACTTGCTATTTGTTTTCTTCCTCAAACTAAGTATTGGACCTCAGGAAGATGTTGGATCATTTCATAAGCTCTAAAGAGAGCTATAATAGCTAAATTCTTCTAAATTGTTATGATTGTTAAATGCTAAAATTCTGATAGCTGACTACATTAATTTTTCAGAACTTTTACTATGGAAAATTTCAAACTAGAAAGAACAATATACTGAACCCCCCATATACCCATCACTCAGATTCAGTAATTATTGACTCAAGGCCAGTATCCCTTCTTCTGTACCCCTGTCTCCTAACTATCCACACGGGGTTATTTTAAAGCAAATCCTAGACATGTATTTTAATTAGTGAATATTTTGATTTATATCTCTAAAAGAGGATTCTTTACAAACATAACCCCAAAGTATTATTTTTATAATTTTTGCACATTAATGGATTAATAGACTTACTGCATTTTTTAAACATTTTTTATTGAGTTATATTCATTTTACAGCGTTGTGTCAAATTCCAGTGTAGAGCACAATTTTTCAGTTATACATGAACATACCTATTTTCATTGTCACATTTTTTTTCACTGTGAGCTACCACAAGATCTTGTATATATTTCCCTGTGCTATACAGTATAATCTTGTTTATCTATTCTACGTATGCCTATCAATATCTACAAATTTTGAACTCTCAGTCTGTCCCTTCCCACCTCCCCCACCTTGGCAACCACAAGTTTGTATTCTATGTCTGTGAGTCTGTTTCTGTTTTGTATTTATTTATTTTTATTTTTTTAGATTCCACATGTGAGCGATCTCATATGGTATTTTTCTTTCTCTTTCTCGCTTACTTTACTTAGAATGACATTCTCCGGGAACATCCATGTTGCTGCAAACAGCATTATGTTGTCGATTTTTATGGCTGAATAGTATTCCATTGTATAAATATACCACATCTTCTTCATCCAGTCATCTGTTGATGGACACTTAGGCTGTTTCCATGTCTTGGCTATTGTAAATAGTGCTGCTATGAACATTGGGGTGCAGGTGTCTTTTTGAAGTAGCGTTCTTTCTGGATATATGCCCAGGAGTGGGATTACTGGGTCATATGGTAATAGACTTACCGTATTTTTTTATCAAGAAAACTAGGTAGTGAATGCTGCCCAGTTTCTTCAGCTTTAGTAATGTGACTAATCTCAACGAGAGTTGGAAGCAGACTGGTCTGAACATGTAGAGAGAAAGCCACACAAATTGCTTCTACCTTCTGCACAGATGCCCATTCTTTACCCTAGTCCCTTACTGCCATGGACACAGCTCAGAGAAGCCACTCTCTTTTATAAATGCGTTATCAGTAAACTGTCTGAATCCTAGGTCCTTGACCTGTTAACAGGCTTAGCCCTTGGCTTCCTTTCTGGAAAATTCCAGAACTATATAAAAATCATTTCTAAAATCCCGATAGACACATTTTGCCAAGAATGTCAGTTATCTCCTGACAGTTTGGCATTAACCTTTAAATATTAGGTTGTGTAATCATAAAGCCATTCAGGGAAAATAAGGTGGTGGGTGGCTGGCATTTTAAAAGTGACATGAACTTGGGTTCCTGGGAATGTTAATCATTATTCTACTCAAAATGCTGATATTCCTTAATAGTGAAATGCTAAGTAAGTAAAAACAAGTATTTTACGAATAACTTAGAGGTGAGTAAAATGTGATTTTTATGGGTTTATTTAGCATATTTTTATCTGAATGATATCTGAAGGATATTTTATATTTCCAAGCTTTGAAAGAAAGTAATGAAGGAACTTTCTTGTGAGTTCCCACCAGTCTACTAGCCTGACCAGCACATCTCAGAAATAGATCATTATTTTTGTCACTGTATCCTGCCTTCTCATTTGCCTTCCTTGCCCTTGACTTTGCAACAGAGAGGAGAAAGAAACTCATAGCCTCTACCATAAATACACATGGTAACAGCAGTCAAGTAATTTTATATTTTTTGTGGGCAAGTCATTCATTCGTGGTGATGGAATGGCTTATTTTTAATGCAGTGTTTTTCTTTCAACTAAACTTAAATTCCTTTTTTCCATCTGATTTAGTGTCTGGACCATTCCAGGGCATAAATATAGCACAGCTTCTTCATTTTACCAACTTGGTAGAAGTTTTAAAGGTTTCATTCAGTTTACTTCTAGCTTTTCATATGAAATGGCCTATAAGAACTCTTTAATTTACAGTATAATGTGTAATTAATGACAGACCCAGTGTATCTGCATGTAGGTTGTACCAGGCGTCATGGGAAAGAGGAGGTTTGGAACATTAATTTCTAATCTCATTTTAACATGACTGTTTCGAAAGGAGACTCTTCTTTGGAAAGTAGGTAAAATAGCATGGACTAAATCCCAAACATCACAAAATGGAAGCAACCTAGATTTATTGCACCCACATTAAAGGTTAGAAAAGATATCTTCAGTTTTCTGGAAGGGACATTCATGTGCATAACTTACAATTTTAAGTGATTAATTAAGAGTAATTGCTGTAGATGAGTGTCATTCATAGCAAATTAGGTCTGTTTGATGGGGAATCTTCTACAGATTTTTGTATTGCAAAATTAGTTTATGACTTCCTGTGTTAAACTCATCTAATCCTCTCCCTTTCTCAATTATTTATTTTCCTTGCAAATTTATTTAGTTTTGTTTAATGTCTGGGATATCTTTATCTGTAGTAATACAGTATATTCATTTCACTACTTCTGGGTACCCCAAGTTGAGTAGAAACATAAGTCAGAGGAGCAGCTGAGTGGGGAGAAGACCTTAGAAAACATTAATAAATGCTAGTAGCAGCCTATTGTATAATGGCTTATAATTCATTTAACCAGTTTCCTATTGATAAATACTTAGATTATATCCATTTTTATTTAAAATGTTTATTTAATTTTTATATTAAAAAGCATAAACATATTTCTACGTACCAGGTACACAGTCTTATTTTTAGTAAACTTTTTAAAAATAGTAACATATATACAAAAAAATACACAAATCATTTTTGTAGCTCAATGATAAATGGAACAGTAAATAGCACCCTAGAAACCCCCCTCAAACTCTGTTCCAATTCACAGGTGGTAATTACTATCCTAATTTCTATCACCATAGATTTATTCACTTAGCCTGTTTGAAATGTGTGTAAATGGGATCATGTTGTGTGTGCTCTTTGGTATCTGGTTTCTTTCACTGACTAAAATACCTGTGAGACCTATCTGTGTACATGTAGCAATTCATTTTTTATTGCTGTGTAATATTCTGTTGGGTGACCTTACTATGATTTATCCTTTTTATTGTTGATGAACCTTTGGGTTGTAAATTAATTTTTGAATATTACAAATAGCTCTATTTGTGATACTCTTGTTTGTGCTGTTCTTAAACATGTGTTTTGGTGAACATAGCCATCCGTATCTCCCAGGAGTAGTGCTAATGGGCACAGAACATACATGTGTGCAGCTTTACCACATCAGTAGTTTCCAAAGTGGTTGAAACCAAATCACAGTCCCACCACAGCAGTGTCTGTTTTTTGTTTGTCTGTTTTTTTAAATAACTTCAAGAACTGAAATTTGAGTAAAAGAGCAAGTTCATTTTGAGTTTTCGAATACAGTGCTTAATTTGTCCTAAGGAATACTAATTTACACTCCACTGAATACTGAGTTTTATCTAGCTCTTTCATCTTTATCAATTAATAGTGGAAAATATCTCAGTTTTAAACTACTTTAATGAATTTATAGCTTAATTTTGCTCATTTCAGTTTTCTTAATTTCGGTGTTCTGACCTTTTCTTCCTAGTTTGTCCTTTTTTCTAACTTCTTTTTTTCCTAATTTTTTTTTTTTTTTTTTACAATATAGAAGTTTTAAATGTCTCTCTGTGTGCTTACATCTGCTAATGTGTCCCTCTGTGGTTTCTGGCTTTGGTGTCATTCACGAGAAAGCCTTCTTATCTACTTGTTTTCTTTGAGAACTTAATTGTATTTAATTTTGCTGATTGTAACTAGATTTAGCTTCTTTTTCTTTCACTAATACAAAGGAAGTTTTTTGGTTGTTTTTGTTTTAAAATAATTTAAACTTGTACCTTTAATTTATTACATTAGTGTTAGCTTTGGAATATTTTGCAGGGGGACGTCAGAGGGTGACTGGTCAGAAAAATTTAGTACACCAGAGCATACATGTATGCGTCACTTGGCCATAAGAAATAAAGCCAGTTTTCCAAGGTGGATGCTATTTGAATCCTTTCAATGAACATGTTATTAAAGTAGTTAGTTTTCATTTAGAAAAGAATGAGCTCAAATAGACTAAATGATCTTAACACTCTGGTGGATACTGCTCATGGCTCTTGAGCAAGAACTTTGCCAAAAATACACGTGGCCTCTGTCTGTTCTGTGGCCTACAGGACAGAGGATTGGAGAGCCAAATACTTAATTTTGAGCCTTTTTAAAAAAAATACTTTATTTAAGAGATCATTTAAAATTTTCTTTGGCTTTTTTCTCTTTTGTATAATAGTACATATAATTTAATTTACACTACTGTGTGAGAAAAATGAGACCAGTCTATTGTATTTGGTTGTTGTTTTTATTAAATGTTACAGTGGGATTTGAAAGCCCCCTAAAGCCCCCACCAACTAAAATTTCTATCAGTGGAGTCATTATTGGGTTAGACTACAAAACAGAGAAATAAAACAGATGGTAAACCAGCAGCTTTCTCTTCTAGATGTGGTTTGGTTTGGTTTCTATAATTGAATGTTAGTAGTTTAAAGGGGTGGGTCTCAGGACAGGTATGTTTTTGAGGAAGAGAGCACAGAAGTGTTACTGCTCTATGATTACAGCCCCAGAGCAAGTAAGAATCTAGACATCAGTCTAGGAGGATAGAGGTTTGGGAGGGAGGAAAAGAGTAGTTAAAAATAAATACTATAGACAATATTTAAAAGAAATTTTTTTTTCTGATCTTTTGCATTTGGCAGTACTAAGAGTAAGGTTGTATCACTAGTTATTTTGTATTTCTAAGCCAGGAAGAAAACTATGGGAACTTCCTTAACAAATCTATAATTTTAGGAGCACAGCATTTCAGTGTTTTCCTGAGTGCTTAAATTTGACTAAAGGGAATGCTGGATTTACGTTAAAGGATCATTGGGGTTAGGTTGACGGGGAGAGAGTACAGAGGGGAAAAAACTAAAATTAAGTGCCTATTTTTCATTTATGTATATACAGAATGCAGTCTTCACATGTTTTACATAATTAACCTGTTTAATCCTCACAGAAATTTATAAACTAGTGTTTTCCTGATTTGCAAAGGAGAACAAAGGCCCAGGGAGTAAGTTTACATTATTTCATCTAGGCTCAAACCCAGTAAAGGGCAGTTCTGGGTTTTGAATACGAGTCTCTCAATCTAAAGCTCATTCATATTCTTTGCACGAGAGTATATATTGCCTTCTAGATTACCAGAATTATTATGCATGTTTTATATTTTATTGGTTTCATATAAAATGTTGGTAACACTTTAAATGGCATGTCTTGGGGGTGCCAGCTTTAGTTCTTCTGAGTATATAAAGCCTGTGTAATTTCCTTTACCTCCATCTTAGCATTGAGAGTAAGCATGAGGTTACGATCCTGGGAGGACTCAATGAATTTGTAGTGAAATTTTATGGACCACAAGGAAGTAAGTATATGTGTTGGTATGTGTTTTTCTATTACAGTCTTTTACTCTGCTCCTTAATAGGCAATGAGAATATCAAAGCAGATGGTGATATGTGTAGTTTTTGAAAAATAAATTTAATTAAACTCTAGAACCAGTGAGGGAATCTTGCTCTTATCATAATTACCTTACATGTTTTTCTCTTTTATCTCTGTGTGACAATATTAAACGTGAATTGTAAATTCTAGGTTTTGTTATGGATGGTTTTAGGGAAGTGTTTTTTGTTGTTATTTTGGCAGGGTATGGAATAGATTGAGGTAGTAGGCTATTACTTACCAAATAAATTAATAGTGTTTAATCCTTTAAAGAATCACGCAATACTTTTATAAAGAATCATGTAAATTTGGGGGAGAAAATGAATCTTTGCAAACTCTAGATTTTTTAAAGAAAAGTTTTGTTATTGAACATAGAGTACCTACTAGTTATAAGAATTCCTGACTCTTGAAGGAATTAATTTGCAGGGTTCTCAAAAGAGATTAGAGTTTTAGCGTAACATTCAGATTCATTTTCTAATTTGAAGACATAGTTTTAATGTTCAACATTTTTACTTTTATTTCAGCACCGTATGAAGGTGGAGTTTGGAAAGTTAGAGTGGATCTTCCTGATAAATACCCTTTCAAATCACCATCTATAGGTATGTAACTGCCCAGTTCTCTCCTTAAAGAATTTTGAAATCAGAGAGAAAAAGAAGAAAAAATCATATGTTTTATGGGAGATAATTAATTGCAGAAATATTTAGTTACTTAACTGAATTTTTCCTTTTTTTCCTTTAATTAGTGACTTTGGGCGGGGGGACTTCCATAGTGTGATAGAAGATGTTTAAATCTCCCCTTTGCGTGATTGTAATAACTACAACTCTATAGATTTTTCTGTCTTTCAGGGTCAGATTAAACAGTTTTAAGACCCACTGTCCATTCAGGCTATTAGTAAAATAATAAACATCTTAACTCTCATTTTAAATGCCAGATAGTTGGAATTAATATTATATAGTGTCTATTTTAATTCTTTCATTTAAAAATCCTCTCTCTATCATGCTTTGCTTTTTTATTCACTCCACCTCTGGGTACCCTTTTTCATCCTCTTCACTTCCTGTCTTTTTAGCCTTCTAAACAGTTAAAGAAGGTAGAGTAGGAACCTCAGTGAGATTGTTTAAAGGGTCCTTTTTCCTCACCTTCATCTTCCTTCTGCCCTAATTGGTGATATTAACCTGTCACCCCCATTAAGGCTTTTAGCGACAATTTAGGTATTTTAGCAGATGCTACAGAGGTATATTTGGTTGAAGGTTGATACCTTTGTGGAATGGTAGTAACTTAGCTAACTTAAATCAACTTTTAAAAATTTCATTCTGTAGATGATTTTAAAATATTATAAAATACTGACCAATTTTAAGAAGGAAGAAGAAAATAAAATGAATATTTTATGAGTGTTCTCTGCCACACTGAACCTCATGTTCAGAATTGTCAAGAGTTCAGACATCTTGCTACTGCTGTGGGCTTGTCTTCAGAACTAATGCCAGAACTCTTGGAGTTTAGACTACCCCCTAACCCCCCAAAAAAAGGTTTGTATTTTTTTAAAAAGGTGGATTAAAGACATTCTTAGCTTTATGTTTTGATTCTAGGCCTTCACATTTCTGTCTAGGATAAATAATGTGGAAAAGTTAGAACAGACTGATTTCCAATCAAATGCCCCAGCCTGTCTGTCTGACATCTATATATGTTTGAGAGTTTTATGCTATAAAAATATTACAGAGCATCTATAATTCCTTCTTAGGCTGGGAACTCTTAGTGCTCATTTTAAGAGTAGACACAACATTGTAAACTGACTATAACTCAATTAAAAAAAAACTGGAAAAAAAAAAAAAAAAAGAATGAACTAGGAATTTCCTCTTAAGTTCCCTTAGGTGAGTTTTCTAAACTCAGTAATTGAGAAGATACTTTATAGATAACTGAATTGAAGATCTCCCCATTGCTACAAGGATCTCCAAGTTTTAGAGTTATCAAATGGTGATACAGGAAGAGTGCTGTGAGGTGCTGAGTCTTTGATACAATCCCTGAGTGTATCTGACTTAATACCTTAGTACAGTTGGCACAGCAGCCCTTTCTCAGTTCCATTCCAGTGTGGTGGAATGTAGGTTCCACTCAGTTTGTGAAGGCTTTTGTGTCATGTCGTGGTTCCCTGTCCCGTTTATCTTTTAACTTTAGGGTGTTTCTTTATGTACAGGCATTTTAAACTTGTGTGTAGTTGAGTGGTACGATCTTTAAACCTTTACAAAGAGAATGTCCAAACCATGTAAATTCATTCAATAATATTTCATAAATACCTGTTTACTTAGACTAAAAATTGGCTTGCTAGCTCTAGTTTTGTTACCCTTGATTCTTGGTCAGAAAGGAAATAGAGCCTGTTGAAATTAACAGTGAACCTGTGGACATGCAATTACTATCCTGTAGAAATGTAGTTATTTCTCAAATCTAGTCTTAACATATATTTCCAGGTAATATAATTTTACTTTGACTGTTATGATGAAACAAATACCTAAATTTCAGACATTGTTTATTAACTAATGATGTAACTGAAACCTATGTACTTTCTTCAATTAATTATGTAATATGAACTTGGTTAGGACAAATGACTACGCTCATTTAACTTCTTCATAATTTCTCCTTTGCCTTTTTGTACTTTAGAACTTGGTAATACCTGCAAGTGTGTACTATCTTCTCTTAGGGAAGTAGATCTAGTTGAAATATTTGTACAAGCTGTCCTTGTTTCCTCCAAAGGAAGATTGCATAAGAGAGTTCTATCAGTTGTGTGGGGTGACCCATTTTCAGGTCATCAACAATGTAATTACTGTTGAAGTGTGCTTTAAACATTTCGAGAGGTAGTGGCTCACTTAGAATAGGCAAGGATTCCTTTTTGAATTGTATAGATAGTTGCAGAATTGTATGGAAGGCCAAGGAGTTAAGATAAAGCCAACCTCTTTTTAAACCCTGCCTCTATAGTATCTAGGCAGGCATACCCTTCTTTCTTAAGTATTAAGATGTGCGGATTTAGATTAAGCATCTTAATACTTACGTCTTGGAATTTTAAAACATATGTATACTTTTCTGTTTAATATTAATATATTTTTTAAATGTATAAATGCTCCATATCCATAGTAGGAATGTTAAGGAAGTCCAGGTGAGTGAAAATAAAGAAAAATTAAAATGTTTCATAAGCCTATCCCTCAGTGGATATCATTATTTACATAAAGTGTATGAAAATGTACTTTAAAACATTTTTCTGTGTATATTGAAGTATATATTCAATACAATTTGACATGGTCATCTTTAGGATATACTCCAAATAGTTTCAGAGAGTTTTCAGTAGTTTCATGACTGCTTGAAGTTTAACTTAAAATGCTTTTTTAAAAACAATTTACATCTTTAAATAAGTATTTTTTTCTCCCCCAAAATAGTAATAAAGCTACCTCAGCTCCTCTTTGAAAAGAGAGAAGGAATATAAACAGGCTCCCAGGAAAGTTATGAACTTACTCTTAAAATGCTGTCATTGTTCCAAACATCTTAAGCTCATCTTTTGAGATTTTTACATTCTCTTTGTATATCACGAGTGATGGCAAATCTTGATGCTTTTAAAGCTGGATATAAATTTCTGAAATGGTTAAAGTTCATTTAATTATAGAGAATAAGATGAATTGAAAAACCAAGTAACACCAATTGGAGTGTAATATTTGAATCTTTAAGTTCTAATTTATTTGGAAGTTCAGAGTTTTATATTTTTCATTCAGAAACATTTCTGGAATGCTCGCACTGCTGCTGGGTGTGTCACCAGCTTTGTAGGTAGGAGAGTGTGATTGGTCAGTGGACTGGGTATCAGGAAAGAGTGGTTCTGGCCTCAGTTCTCCTTGGCTATTAGAATGATACGTATCTGAACTGTTGTTTCCTCTTCTAGAAATTGAGATACTGGAATTAAATGAACTCTGCATGTTTGATATTGATCTGTGTATTAAATACTCAGGATATATAATTAGGAAGGCTGTGCAGTGCCTTCACTAGTTAGGAGAAAAAATCATATATAAAATACTGCATTTGCTTTAAAAGTGACAGCATTTCATGGCCTTTGGTGGAGGGGTGGGTAGTAGTGTGAGTCAGCACCTCAATTGAGGAAGAGAGAGTATATAGAGGAGACAGGCTTTTACAAGAAAGATTGTGTTTCGTGTATTGAGAGTAATCTTTACAAAGATTCAAAGATGTGACGGTGAGCATGGGACTTTAGAAATACTCTTTCAGAACCTCGAGTGATGCCCAGCCCATGAAGTGTTGTTCTGTGCAAAGAAGTGGCTACAGAGACTACCTATTCCATGCCTCAGAATCGCAATTTTCAGCCACTTACACGTGTGTTCATCTCCTAAGAAAAAGCTTTTACCCATCAAAGGAAACAGACCTGCAGTTACTGTTCAGGGGAAATAAAGATGAGCAATTTCATACATAAATAGGGTTATGTAGAGCAATTTTTTATAAAAATTAAAAATAGCCAATAAGCATAGGATACGAAATGGTTTTATGTCTGATCCAAAGAATGCAAAATAAAAACTGAGGGACTGTATGACTTATCAAATTGACAGGTTAAATATTGTTAGCAAAGGTATTATGATATGGCTAACCTATGAGTGACTTTACTTAAATTAAGGGAGTATTCAGAGATGTGCACTAAGGTTAAATTGCAGTGTTATTTTTAAAACTTAAAACTTGGAAGCAACCTAAATGACCCAGTTGATAATAAAGTAGTTAAATTATGGTACATTTTAATGGACAGAATGTTTCACAGCTGTTACTCATGTTTTAACACCATCTTTAAAGGAACACACAGGAAAATGTCTAACATTATACAGTATATTTAAATACTATAATAAATAATATCTATAATAGTGTTTTTTCCATGCAGATTCCAAGTATGAATACCAAATTTTGGACATAATTATCCATGGCTGTTAAGGGAATTAAACATATTTTTTCTGTAGCTTCCAAATATTCTACGATAAGTTCCCTTTTTTTTTTATAAAAGTAAATATTTAAAAACATATGGCAAGTGTGTATCTTTTGAATGTGCTGTTTGCATCTTTGTCTGAGTTTCAGCTTTTCCTATCTTTTGTTCTAGAAAGCCACCAGGCTATCCCTGACCAGAATTCTCACCTGGTAACTTGCTAAGGCCCCATGCTGGACCCCATGTTTTCCACTACCCTTCTTTATTTTTTCCTTTCAGTTTTAATTATGTGTGCATGTAAGTGTACATACTGTTTCCTTTGTCTCTCTGCTTACAGTTTAGTTTACTCCATCATGGCTACTGTCTTTACACCTTTACATATAGCTATTCTCCACTCCTTTTCTTCCTTCCCCTTTTCCCTTCTGGGCTGTTAGCTCAAGCATTTCTTAACTGTGTCTTTTTTCAGTCTGATTCCCCACTTGTATTCCCCTTCTCTCCTTTTTTCTCTTCATATGAACCAAAAAGACCCCTGTTCATAGATAATAATAACAGCAATACTTTTGATAAATCTAAACTGGGGGGGCAGGGGGAATTACATCTTCTAGTAAGATACAGACCTAAAATACTAGATTTCAGGCTTTCAGCCTCTAAAGGTCTTGAAAGTACCTTGAAGTCCCTAGCACTCCAGAGAAAATGTAAAAGTTGTTGCTTAATCTTATTTTTAAGTGATTACTGGCTAGTATATTAATAGACATGAATTCTACTAATGTCAGATAGAACTATAGTGTATTTTAGAATCTTTTGTAAATAGCCTTAAGACCAGCCTGGGAACTCTCTCACCATTTATACTTTTTTTAAAATAGAAAAAACTGTTGTAAGAACCAGCTGACAAGTCTAGGAACCAACTTTTGAAATACTACCTCTGTATATCTCAATGTTAAGTGAGGAGGACCCTCATTCTCCCAGGAGCAAGCTATATGCAATGTGTCTGGACTGCAATTTGATGATACCAAAACTGAGTTGTGTAAGAGGGATGGTTGGTTGAGAACAAGATTCTGGAGAGACCACTCAATGGTTTGTTGATAGAATGGCCAGGAAAAAAAACTAAACTCATTCTGCAGTGGAATTTTGGCCAAGCACTAGCCAAACCCATTTGAGTAAAGAGAGAGAAAATAAAAGAGTCACGGACAATAACAAAAGTTAGAATGCTATATTGAGCTTTACCAATAGTCTGACCTAATTGTAAAGGCTATCATCTGAATAGGATGGTTTTGGGTCATTCTATTCTAAAGGAAACTAGACTAGATAACCTGTCAGAGTTCTTTCTAAATTTCTCAATCTGCCATTGGTTCTTAATTAAAAGATATTCTGATAATCAGTATACCATTTTCTTTTTACTTATGCTAGTGATTAAGGGAAGTGATTTAACCTTTTTCATTGATGAAATAGCAGACTCTTCTGGCATTATGCATTTTTTATTTCACTATGACCAGAAATAACTTCACAATATTTTGGAAGGGAGTTTTATAATATGGTATGACTAAACTAACTATAGGGCTTAGAATATTTACCATTTTATTTTGTGTCTTCCTAGATGGAAACATTGTACAATTACTCCCTCAGGAACTAGTGTGAGTAACTTAAGTGAGCAGTGTTTAGTCAGGGGTGGACCAGGATTTCCAGTAGAGAGGAGTGTGTCATTCATGAGAGATTTTGGATTAGTCATTTAACAAAGACCTACTTGAACTACTGAATTTCCACAAATAGAATGAATTCTTAGACTGAGGAGGCAAAATTCCATTAAGATCACTGATACACTTCTCTACTTTCATGACCTTGGGTTTAAATTTAGATTCTGTTTCAAACAGTTAAGTAATTGTTACTGTGTAGTGATCTATATCTTTTGTATATGTGCTGCTGAAGCAAGCACAATATATCTTTTGAATACCAGTAGAGAGAAACAAGGTTCTAGTAGAAAAATTTCATTAAAAAAATCTTTTTAGATAATGCATTGAGAATGTAAGCCATTGTTAAAATTTCTCTTTTTACTGGTATTCTGAAAATATAATTTTTTTCAGGGTAGATTTTTTTAAACGATTATGTCTGGCAGCTGAGGTAGAACCTGCTTTCTCAGAAAATGGATTCGTCTTATATCATTTCTTCTAATGAGCTCCACAAATACATTGGATACCAGCTGTATGCAGGGGATCATGCTAGGAATATAAAAGTGAAAAAATTGCTCTTGTGACCCTTACATTCTTGGTGGTGGGAGGGGTAGGAATAAAGCAAAATTTAAACTGTCTGATAGCTTTATGCAGAGAATTGATGTGATATAATTGACATGATCACTACCTTAGATTAGGTATTCAGGAAGGTCTTCCCTGACAAAGCAAATTTAAGCAGAAGTTTAAATGAAGAGGGAATAAAAGCCAGCCCTGATTCTCCAAGATCAGGAATGAGAGCATTTCAGGTAGAAGAAGTTGTAAAGAGACCCCAAGACAGAAGCTTAGTGTGTTCAAGGAAGAGAGATGAGGCTGGAAGGAGAGTGCGACATGGGAAGGGTCCAAGCAGTAGGCCGGGTGAGGTCCTGTAGGGCTTGGTAAGCCAGGTTGCGTTTTACTTTTAGTGTAATGGGAAAAAGTCATTACAATGTTTTAAACAGGTTCAGTCATCACTCTGCTGTTATGGGAAAAGAGTAGAGATATTAGTGGTTTGGATCAAATGGCCAAAGTTAAACTCTGGTGTATGTAGATACACATTGCTTTGAAGAAATCTAGCTATATTGAGGAAAGCATACACACAAGGCTGGTACCTAGAGGAAGATAAAAAAGGAGGCTTTGTTTTTAATTTTATTTTATTTGAATAGGAGTTTCTGTAGCATGTTTATATGCTTGTTTTAGGGAGTTGTCTAGAAAAGAGGGAAACCTTGGTGATGCCAGAGGTCAAGGGGAGGATTAGAGGAGCAGTGTGCCTTTGAGACTGTAGGAAGGGACAAGGTCAGAACACAAATAGAAGATTGGTACTTAAGAAGACCATGAACATTTGAGTGAACTCTTAAGGAAGGAGGAATGAGCACGTATGGGGGGAGGATTTTGTTGGGAAAAGTGAGGGATCCTACCAATTGGTACCCATTTTTCCAAAGAAAATGGACAGGGCTCTCGGGTCAAAGTGAGAAATGGAGGACCAAAGGGAATGGGAGATTTGCAGAATAATGGTAAAATGTTCAAGTCATTGGAGAAGGAGGAGCAAGCTACTAGAGAAAGGAGAGGGGAAAATTATAGGAGATGTTGAATCCACAAAAGTTTATAGAGCATACTTTTTAAAGTTGGTATGTTTGTTTACTTATGTCTTTCTTCCCTGCCAGCCCAATAAATACAAACTCCATGAAAGCAGTCCCTGGGTCTGTTTTATTAACAGTCCTCCCCAACTGAGGGCCTGATACATTGCCTGTTTCGTAGGAGAATATTTATTGAATGAGTTAATGAATGAATGAGTGAGTGAGTGCCTACTTAGTGGCACCCTCAAATTCAAGTATAGGGAATTGTGAATGATTGGTTTCCCCCAGTTGTAGATGGGAGTTTTGGTGGGAGAGGGCAGGAGATTTGCAGAGGATTGCTAGAAAGAGGTGATGGTAATGGCTCTTAAACATAGTAATAAGTAGTGAAAATAGAAAGGTGGTAGGTAGGAAGAGAGGGTTAGTGGATTAGAGTTCACAATTGAAAGGATTGTTTTAGGGTGAGAAGCTCTTTGACAAAGCTAGGAGACTGGTGGGTGAGTTTGCAATTTTGTAAGTGAAGCTATTTGTAGAGATGAGAAAGTTCAAGGTATATCCTGGGAGTGTGAATGAAATAGAACAGAGGAAAGATCATTGAGGAGAAGCTGAAGGAACTGAGAGGCCAGGGTGTCAGGAGTGTGGTCTGTGTAGGTGATAATGTCACTAAAAATGACAGACAGGAAGTAGTTGGTGGAGGAGAGACTTTGGAGCTGGGTGCAGAAGTTCTCAGTGATGGGAGAAGCCAGTGGTCAAAATGACCCTATCAATGAAAAACCCCTTAAAAAAAAAAAGAAAACCCCTTGTTAGCAGTCTGTAATATGTACATTCATTCAGCTTCATCTTGCTATGTAGCCAGAGTAAAAGTATCAGTTGGCTTTCATTTCCATCCCCAGGCCACCTCTAAGGGGTAACCTTGCCTTTGCTTGCTTCTATGAGATTTGTCCATTTCCTTCTTGAAGCTGGGTCATTATGTCGATTTTAATTCTGCCTTTGGCAATTCATTATTGTATAATCTTTCTATTTGCTGTATAAAAATTCCACCTACCTTGCTGTTTGGGTTAGTTCCTACTTTAACTGTAGTAGGTGACCTCTAGCTTTTAAAAGTTGGTTATTCATTCTGACATCTTCTAGGCATTAAATTCATTCCTTCCCCTTTAGGATTGGAGGTATAATGAAAACATACATCCTTAGCTTCATTTTTCTTCAAACTGAAGTTCTTTTAAAAACAAATAACAGTAATATTTTAGTTTCCTTGGAGAAGCTTGTTCACACAGTTGAAGATTTATTCATATTCTTGGTGTTGAAAATGGTTCACCAAAACCATTTTGCTGAAAGGAACTTTGGAGATTATATCATCCAGTTCCCTTATTTTAAGGATGGTAAAAATGAAGGCGGAGGATATATTACTACTGACTAGTTGCAGAGTCTGCCTTCTGGCTTCCAGTCTAGTGTTTTTTCCCTATACCAAATGGAATCGGAATGGTCTTTTGAATAATAAATATTAGAGTAATTGTATTTTCCATTTCTAGTGTGATACAGTTATATAAAAAAGACCCTAATATCCCAATAATCAAAGTATCTTCTAGTACTCTTGACAATTCCTAAAGGATTAAGAGATGAATATGTAGGGGCAGATATTTTTGTTTTTAGGATGAGGAAAGTAGATGAAATTACTTGCCTGAGCTCGTTAGCTATAGTAACATCATTGAGTGCTTACTGTGTGCCAGTTACTGGTCAAATGATGTGTGTATATTCGCTTAATCTTGATGATAGTCCTGTGATGTGTGGTTACCATTATTTAGCCTAGCTTTATGAATAAGAAATCAGAAAGGCGAAGAGATTCAGTAGCTCTAACTTGCCCAAGGCTCACAGAGTGGAACTTAGGCAGTCTGACTGGAGCCTGAGCTTTTAACCACGACTTTGTGTAATAAGTGGCAGAGATTTGAAATTGGTCTCAAGATTTCAAGTCCAATGTGTTGTGTCCATACTCTTCTGCCTCTGACCATAAAAAGAAATCCTGCCTGATTCAGTCAGTGTGGTTATATGAATGACCAGGAGAGTGAAAGATAAACTATGGAGACAGGAAAGAGATTACAATCTTCCAAAAGCAAAACTGCAGGAGAGTAGATTTAAGGTGCAGGTTTTGGTAATTTGCTAGGTTGGTAGAGGGTTATGCTGTTGAAGGATAACACTCCTCCTTCTCTGAGTTATAAATGAACTTTTCTTATCCATCCAGCCCATTCCTCAGATTCCATATTATCAGAGAGAAAGGAAGAAACAGAAAAGAGGACCCCTTGTTGAGTTTAGATCTCCTGAACACACACAGGATCAGTTCAGAAGTTCCCATGACACAGGGCAATGAGAGTGAGCTCCTTGCTTGGTTCCTCACCCAAGAAGAGACCAGCCCAGGTCCATCTCTCCTGAGTAGGAAAGGCTCAGCTCTCGGAAGAGACTTCTGCCCGGGTGCAGGCTGCCACGGCCTGGGCCTGGCTGTCTGAGGTAAGATGAAAATCTATCCCAGGGTGCACTAATGCACAAAAGCTGGCAGTAAAGCTGTCGCCAGTGAAGCTGGCAGCATCCCGACTCCTTTTTTAGCTGCAACACCCTAACTGTAATCACTTCCTGCATGCTAGGAATGGAGATCCAATTTATTGCCCTTAAAAAATTTATAGTCTGAGATACTGCTAGGGGAGATGGGACTCAACGTTTAATATATTTTTTTTTTAACAATTACGTTTATTTAAAAAAATAGAAAATTAATCAGTTTGATTCTGAATGGTCTATTTTATGTGGGCATTTGTCCTGAAGATAGACTATCAGAATAATTTAAGGTATTTACTTACTGTTTTCTCACAGGAATTCATAAGCTTGTAATTAAATTGCGTCTGCCTCAGCTGCCTCAGTCCAGGTTCATTTCAGGCCTGGGATAGCGCTGCCATTTTTGCCTTTGGTGCTTTTCACCCCTTTACCTCAGGGCAGATTTACCTTGTTTCATGAGTCACTTGTTTGACCTCTCATTGCTTCAGGATTATTCTGGGTAGGATTTCTGAATAGGTGACTGGCCCTAGGTATTTCATTCTATCCACAAATTTGAACATTAAAAATATCCCCACAGTTAAAGGAAACAGAGATGGGAAATACAATTAATTTTTGCCTCTTTTATTTACATATCAATACCAATATCAGTTATTTGAAAGTGTGTACAACTTTGTAAAGATCCCAACCCCTGCCCCAGAATTGGACACAGAAACAGGCTGAAATAAAAACCAGTTTTCAGCATGACTCGGCAAGGCACTATTTACTTTCTCTGCCCATTAGTCTATGGGTCAGGAGATTTGCTATTCTAGAGTGGTAGAATATTTGAGTGGAACAAGCAAAAGCACGGCATATTTTCCTGTTTTAATAATCTGTGCTTTTATTTTTAAAGATACATAGTTTTGCATCAAGTAAAAGCATGGTTTGGATCTTTCTCCAGAATTACAAATCTCCTGATTCCCTTCTAATAAAAGATAGAGGATAGAGGTGGTAAACTTTTTAGCTTAGCATTTGTACCTGTTGTCCCCTTTTCACAAGAGCTTGAGCCACGTCAGAGAATAATTGTCCAAAAGATTTCAAACAACGGAGCTTTGAGTTTTATCTGACCAAATCACTGTGATTTATCGTTAGAAAATGTCTGATAGTGAATAAAATCTTAAATCATGTGGATTAAAAATGACTTGCTGCTTCCACTTATCATGTTTCCATTACAAACAGTTTTCAAAATATGTTCTCTTAAAATATCTTCAAAATAGTTCCTGGTCGAATGGAAACGAGTGTTGGGAAAATTCTCTTGTTGCAGACATATTCATTAGTGTGGTGATAGCATTGCCAAAAGGAAGGAAAACATGCCAGGGCAAACACGCTCAGTCCTGAGAACGTTCCTTCTCTGAATTCCTAGCCTGTTCTTTCTTCGTCTCCTCCCCTCCTTGTCCAGAAGTTCCATTGTTGTCGTCATGATCCAGAATGTAAATGGCTTTGCCAGAAATGCTGTCCACAGCTTGTCCAAGAACAAATGTAAAGGAGATACATACGCCCCATTCCATTTATTTGCTTTGGGTATTTTTCTAACAATTGAAAAATCCTAGCATAGGAAGAGATGGTTATAGTGTGGAAATTGTTTTTTGGTAGAATTGGTCTGGCTTTGCTTGTTCCTCAAAGGCAAGGTTATAAACTGTTTCTGCCTACTTTGGAATAGTCAGCGGGTTTTGTGTCTCTTTGCAGTATTTTAGCATGTTGGTAGCTTTGTATTATATTCTCCAGAAGACTTCTGTACTGAAAGTGTGCCTTACATTTCCCCTTAGGTCCTCTATTCTCAGAGCTCTGGCTATTGTTATTAAACCCTAGATATTAGAGTTGATGGTCCTTTTACAAACAGGAAGAGTGGAGATTTTGGAGATCATATAATCCAACTATTTCTCTTCGTAGGTAAAGAAACAGAGCCACAAAAGTATAGCGACCTGCTCAAGGCCTGCAGTTAATAGAGTTGGGACTAGAAGCCAAGTTCCTATTAGTACTTTCCTCTTTCCAGTCCGGGTCTGCCCTCTGTCTCAGAGCTCAGATGGGGCTTTATATTTAGCAGGGGCACTGGGGACTGGGCTCCAACCCATTTATTGCTAGAGAATATGTTTACTAAGCCCTTTTTGGCCCTCTTTATTATGTAGTCTTGGACTCAACCAAACCAAAAGTCTAGATTTGATTGGAAACAGTGTGGAAACTATATTGATTCCAAATGTAATCTCCTTAATCTTTCAGAGACAGTTCTGATAAACATTTAAAGCTCTCTTCACCATAGCTGTTTGCTTATACCTTTGAGGTTCCCTGTGACAACAGATTATTGAAGCTTATTCTTACTGTAGGAGAGACGGCCCATTCTGTTTTCCTTGAGATCTGCCATTCCCCAGCACTGAGGTGCTGTGACCTGATTGAGCTGTTCCCTGATTAGCCTTTTTTTTTTTGGAGATAAGCCTTTTGTTAAAAACAAACAAAAAAACTTAAAGGATTTGTATGTCGATGCTCTAGCAGCAGTCTCATTGGCTTCCCACCTCCCTCAGAGTGAAAGCCAGCATCCTTAATAAGACCACAAATGCTCACCACCTCTCTGACCTCACTTCTTGTCTTCTCCATATTCATTCCACTTCAGTTTCACTAGTCTCTGTGCTGGTCTTCAAACACATCAAGCAGACTCATGATGCACGGTGCACTTGGCTGTTCATGCTTTGTACACACTCTCCCCCCAGATGCAAAATGACTCCCCCTTCACCTCCTTCAAATTGAGCCACCTTCTCAGTAAGGCTCTCCCTCCCCATCCTATTTAAAGATGCAGCTCCCACCTCAGCATTCCTATTCCAGGTCCCCTTCTTTTCTGTGTTTTCCTCCAGAAAACTTGCCATCTTCTCTTAACAGAGCACTTTTGTTTTCTAAAGAACTCTCCAGGTCATTCTTAACCTGGAGGCCGCATTGGGAACTTTTGCCATAGACAAGGTTGCTTCACTTGATATTACTTATGAGAATTCTTATCAGGGGCAGTATTTTAAGTATCAAGAACGAGTTTCAAGTTCTTAATTGTAGCTTCAAGCAAAATACGTTTTGCATAATAGAACAAGTCCCTAAATTAAACCCATATAGTAGCTAAACATTAATGTTTCCCACTCATCAGGAAGTTTCTGGGCTGTTGTAATAACAGTACATTCCTATATGTAACTAACCTTGAGGACTGCAGACTTTGTAACCTGAGGATCTTCTGACTTTTGTAACGAATTAGTATTATTTAAACAAGAGTGTTTAAGATATGAGATCTCAAATAAAATAGCTGATATTAGTGACTTCCTTAAATGGGTTTAGCACTAGATAACCTATGTATAATTAGGTCTACTTTAGAGTGATTGCTGCTATTCATAATTTTTCAATTGAAGGTTTTTTCCAACTATTAAAATTACACATTATAGAAATTTGGGAAAGTCAGAAGAATAGTAGTAGAAGAAATTATGGGAGAGTCTTTCAGAGTTGACTACTGCTGACACTTGTTTCCTTGCAGCCTTTTTCCATTGCTGTGCTCCTGCTTCTGGTATAGGAGTGGGAGTGGTTTGAAAAGGATAACAGAGAAAATATTCCCACCAAGAATTAAGTGCTATTAATAGCTGTACATGTTTGCTTCCACTTTTTTATCTGTGTGTACATACACACTTTTTTTTAAGCAGAGGAAATAATATACAAGCACATTATCTCTTTTTAGTATATGTCCTGCCAAAGCAAGCAGTATCTCTTTTTTAAAGGAATATAGTTTTACAGATAAATTCTTTGATCACCGTTTCTTGTTCTGTTCCCTTTTCCCACCATGACCTTGGCCCTGCACCCTCACTGAAGTAATTAACTCTTGTAAATTTGGTTTAAGTTGGTCCAGCACAGTTTTCTATACTTGTTACCATAGAGAATATGTAGTGTTGCTTTGTTTTAGTTTATCTAAATGGTATCATGCTATAAATACATCATTTTGTAACTGTTTTCCCCCCCTCAGCTTTGGCTGTATCCAATTTGATACATACTGACCTAGTTCACTATCTTGGCTGTGTGGGACTCCCAGTATATGGATGTACTACAAGTTGCTCCAGTCCCTTGTTGATGGGGTTGAATTTGGTTCTTGGCTTTTTTAAACAATGCTGCAACAGATATCCTTGTGAATCTTCTTGGACATGTGTGTTAGTGCTTTTCTAGGGTTACATAGAATTTTTATTCTGTTTTTTCTTCTCTTAATATTAAGACATGAAAGTTTCCATTGGCTAAGTATAATCTCTTCATAAACACATACCTTTTAAATATAGACTTTGAAACATCTTTATGGTAAAATTAGTATGAAATAGTAATTGGGCACAAGTCTTTTTGCATCAGAGTAATTTAAACATGGCATAGGCCTCTCTTGATGTTAGAGGATAAAACATTAAGCTATTTCAACACAAAAGATTAAAAAAACAAAAATTAGAAGCCTGGTTAGTACTTGGAGTGGCTAGAGCAAGTGAGACCGGAAATACCTGAGATTTCATAGTCTTAGCCTCATTTTCTAAGCTAGAGAATTTTCTTAGATTTTCAGAGATGACCACTGTCACCTCATCCTTGAGGATCCTCCTTTGATGCCACTTGTCTGCATCTTTCCTGACACCTTCCTCTCCCCAAATGTGCTACCCCTGACTGTCAGTCACCTCCTTGTGCACATTGCAGTTATTTCTTCATGTCTCTTGTCCCACTGTTCCAGTGACGTCCTCCAGAAGAGTACTATTTGGTTTTGTACCCAAAATAAACAGTGTGCCTGACACATAGGTGTTGACCAAACATATTTTGAATGAATGAAAGAGAACCTATGTGAGGTGAAGAGGTGAGGGTGGGATTGGGACATGGTGATGGGCGCTTTAGTAAAGAACTTCAATTTATTCAAAGGATGGAACAGAATGAGGAAGTTGTAAAAGGAAGTGAGGTGATAAAGATGACAAAATGACAGCTTTGAGAGTGGATCTCTGCTTTAGCATGCTGTCATTTGTTTATACACAGACTGATTAAATCACTAGTTTTAAGTTAGAAAATAAATTAATTTCTCCTTGGAATTTAAATGTCAATATATTTGTTTAAAAGTATATACATGTATATACATATATATACTTGTTTTTCTAGGAACAAATAAAAAAACTTGAATCTCTGACAGATATAGCCATCCTATGGAATTTTTTTAACTCTTTGCCTAATTTCTTGGTTGCCCCAATTTTAATCAAAACTGGGTTTCCTGGAATGAATAGACTAAAATTAAAGGAAATATTTTGGTCACTATTCTTATGAAATCATTTGTGGTTTGGAAGAGTACTTCTTTAGCATTTCAACAGCTTCATTCATGTTCTGCACACGGTATAGCAGAATGATGCCAGTAACTGAGCTACAGAAGGAGAAGTTCGAATGCAGAACCTCCACATTTAGAAGTTGAACAATAAAACTTTTGGAAGGGAAGTCATAGTAGCTTAACTTTTTATCATGGCACTAGTTATAAGCCATTTAGTACTATACATCTTCTTGGCGAGCACCTCCATAGCTCAGAAAACAGTTTCTTTTAATGACGTTTTTATATTAGAAGCCTCATTGCTCTCAGAGTTTTGCTCATTTGATTAATAGAACTCTGGTGTACTTTAAGCGACACTGTCAGGGGAGTATATTCTTACCAATAAACAAAGATCTAAAATTGAAAGTAATGAGTTACGGGTACCGTCACCTTTTCTACTACTGAAATTGTTTCCAGCACTGAAATACTTTAAAACTGGTAATTCTCTGGATACTTTTTGCTGCTAATGAACATCTCTTTTTACAGGATTCATGAATAAAATTTTCCATCCCAACATTGATGAAGCGTAAGTAACTATTTAAAAATGTTTAAAACTTAGCAGCAACCACTCTTGATTAGAGTTCATCTCTCTCTTCATTATAAAAAAAAAAAGCCTCAGTTACCTTTTTGGATTTTGTCAACAGATAGGACTGTAAGAATGGTCATTTAAACTGTGGAATTCCAGGGATATGATATTCTAAACCACTTAGTTCAGAATCTACTGTTGGACTGCTTGGGTTTTTCCATTGTCATGGATGGGTCCATCATTTCCCTTGATACCCAGCTAACATTTGTAGTATTCCGCTCTCCATTCTCTTTGTATTAGACACAATTCAGAGATATGTTTTCAGCTTACAGATTATTATTTTCAGCCCTTAAAGTATTTCTCTTGAGAGTAAAGCAAACTTGAATAAGTCGTTTGATTTCAGTTAATGAATCTTAATTGTCCCTTTCTTCTGACATTTTATTAGTGATATTTAAAAATGTGATACTAATGCCTCCCACTTTGCACTTCCAGTGCTGTTTAGAAGACATTATTTGTCCTGCAGTTTTTCTTTCTCATGCCACTAAATTTTGGTATTCACTTGCACGTACATGTGAAGTATTATGAACTGTGAGAGTAGGTTTTACATGTACATCACACCCCATTGTCCTTTAATGCTTTCCTGTATCAGTCATCCTAATGACAGAGATGTTCTCTTATGTAACCACAGTATCGTCCTCAGATTCAGGAACTGAGTATTAATGCAGTACTTTTTCATCTGCTGCCATATTCCAATTATGTACTTTTTTAGCACCTTTTTTTTTCATTTATTAAAGGATCCAGTCCAGTATCATGTATTACACTTAGTTGCCATGTTTCTTTAAACTACTTTAACCTGGAACAGTTCCTCACCTTTTTATAAAATTTTTAAAGAATAAAGACCAGTTATTGTATAGATGTCTCTCAGTTTGGGTTTGTGTGATTTTTCCTTCTTAGGTTCAGAGTCTGCGTTTAAGGTGAGAAAACCACACAGTGAGATTGTGTCCTCTTCAGGGTGTCCTGTTCAGAGGCACACGGTCTCTCTGTCCTGATTACCTGTGTTAATTCTGACCACCTGGTTAAGGTGTTGTCTGGTTTCTCTGTTGTATAGTTACGGTTTTTCCCTTTCAGTCTGTAAGAAGGCACTTAAGACCTTGTATATAGTCTGCTCCTCCTCATACTTTGCCCAACTGGGATTCTTTGGGGGTTTTTTAATATGAACTAATAAAAATATTTTTCCTGATAATAAAATTAGTTGCCAGATATATGCAACTAACTTTCTAATTTTTAAAAAAATGCCGTTCTTTCCATCTGTTTCAGGTCAGGAACTGTGTGTCTAGATGTAATTAATCAAACTTGGACAGCTCTCTATGGTGAGTTTGGCCATGGAATATTTTTTAGAGATGTTGAGACACTGCCTAAAAAAATGTTGTTTGGATTTTCTTCTCTGGTTTAAGATGTTTTGTTGGGAATGGGAAGGGCTTTTGAAGTCCTGGTGGGAAAGTTTGATCAGTGAAAGAAGTTATTTTCTCATGAGTACAAACTTCGGGTTAGCAGTGGAAGTTTACAATCATCTTGTAAGATTCTGAAATAAGGTATAGTGATACACATATGGAGACACATAAAAACATATGCAAACATTTTATATATTTGTGTATTCCAAATACATGTGTATTCCAAAGCACATTGTATACATGTTTATCTGTAATGCCTTTTAGTTTTGGAAAAACTCTTAAGAATGTCCCTGTGAAATGAGATGATATGTTAGGAGGTTTGGGGGATCATCTATTTCAAAGGTCAAAACTTCATTATGAAGCAAAGAATAATTTAGCCTTACCTTCAGTTCTGAAATTGACATCTCATCTCTTAGCAGTGAATTAACACATAAATTGAGATCAGAGAGAGAGATTGTATTAGACCTTCTCCCCATGAGCTCCCCAGTTTGGTTGGCGAGCTAAAAATACTTCTAAATATTTTTAAAGTCAATTAGGGATACAACAAATCTGTCTGTCCTCTCCACGTGTCCAAGTCCTTGGGCTTCATAGACTCTCCATGCTCTCATGCCCCTACCCCATGAAGTGTTCCCTGATGCTCCAGCTGGAAGTAATCTCTGGACATGCCTACATTTTATAGCTCTTTTTCTTGTGGCCTGCTTTTACTTTCTACCTCATGTTCGTTGTTTGCATCTACATTTTTTGTGCTACTGGATTATTTCCTGCCCTAAGGGCTGTCAGGATGCCCATCTGATTTGTATTTAAGTCCTGGCACTCCCAGCACAGTGTCTCACACCAGTGTGTGTAAGAATGAGTGGCCCAGACAACAAGCGGTTGCTGAGAGGTACGGGAGAGGGAATCACTTCAGGTCAGGGTTAACCACAGATGGCTGTCTTTCGTTGAAGAGTTACGAGAACTTTTAGTGATCTTAAGGTACTCAAGACCCCTTATTCCACCCAGTCTACGAGTCACCTTGTACTAGGATGGTGCATGAGAATCACAAAGTAAGGCTGATCACCCACAGCACACAGTTAATCCTTTTTATCCCCCTCTCCTCCTGATTCGTTCAGGAGTTATTTCCTCTGCCTGGAGTTACTCTCCCTGATCTTTGTGTGCCTGGCACCTTCTTTTCTCGTCTGAAACATGCTTCCTCAGAGAAGCCTCCTTTCCTAGCCATTCCATTTAAAATAACACCCCTCCATAGCACAGCACCCTCTTTAAAAAACCCTAAAATTTATTATTTAGCTTGTTCTATCGGATTGTAAGCTCCACAAGAGCAGGGACTTTGTCTCTTGTATAAGTGTGCATGTGTGGGCAAGTGCCTAAAACAGTGGCTAGTATGCAGTAAGGGTTCAGATATTTGTTGAATTAATGAGTGAATTGATCATGCCCAGTACTGTTATTAACATGAGCATTTTAAGGAAACAACAGCTTATGAAGAGATGAGGTGACAAGAAAGAACATATACTCTGAGATTGATTAAATGGATTCCTTTTAAGATGATGTTTTTGGTAAAAATGTCTTATGGCAGGCTGCCTGGAATATCTGATGTAATGATGTGTTTTCTTAAACTGCATTCACATTTTAGAAATATACATAAGGAAATACTGCAAGCTGGTTCCAGTTACAATAAAGTAAATTGGACTTTAGTTTAACTAATTCTTTTAGTATTGACCAGAAAAGCTTTGTGGAATAGGTTTGCTTATTTTCAAGTACTTCACGTCTCAGGACACTTTTAAAAAAATAACAGTTTTATTAAATTATAATTCACATATGTAAAATATACCATTTAGTTAGTTTTTAGTATATTCACAGTTATGTACAACCATTACCACATTGTTATCATAGAACATTTTCATCACCTCAAAAGGAAACCCTGTACCCTTTAGCTGTCGACCCCTTATCTCCGGGCCCTAGGCAACAACTAACCTACTTTTTGTTTGTATAGATTTGCCTATTCTGGACATTTCTTATAAATGGAATTATACAATACATGCACTTTTGTGACTGTTTTTTTTTTCATTTCATATGATGTTTTCAGCATCCATCAATGTTGTAGCGTGTATCAACACTTCTTTCTTTTTTTATGGCCAAATAATACTGCATTGTACAGATGTCATTTTTATCTGTCAGGTCATAATTTGGATTGTTTACACCTTTTTAGCCATTATGGATAGTACCTCTATAAATATTTGTGCACAAGTTTCTATGTAGACCTATGTTTTCATTTCTCTTGGGTATGTACCTAGGCATAGAATTGCTGGATGATATGGCAGCTTTGTTTAACCATTTGAGGAACTGACCTTTTTTCAAAGCGGTACTATTGTACATTCCCGCCAGCAGGTGTATGAGGTTCACAATAGACTTTGAAGTGAAAGGCCAACATGACTTAAGGTTTCATCACATCTATAAAATGTTAGAATATGTTCTTGTATTACCTTGCAAAGCATTTAGTAAGTAACAAGAATTAAACCACATTGGTCAAAGCGAATTTTGATTTCCATGTTACATGTGTATGAGTTACTGATAAGTGTTCATAATACAAGAGCACGGACACACAGGTAAGTTTAGGAAACCACAAAGAAAATATTTTTAGAGTGTAGTCAAAATTATACTCAGCATGGGAGAATTGTTTTGACATTTTGCTCAAACCCAAACTATTCCTCAAGAAAATTCAACATTTCTTTCATGGAAAGTTTTAGGAACAGGTAAATACAATTTATATGAATGTACTGGTAGAAAGGGTTGCTTCAAATAACCTTGAAGTTTCTTTTAGACCTATCTGATCTTGAGATATAAACTGAATTTTTATTACAAGCTTCTAAACCTGGCATCGAAGGTTAGTTCATAATTGGTGAATTTTGAATCACTCAATTTCCTGCTGATTCTTGAGAGAATTTTAGTTCAAAGGACAAAAAAATTAATTTAATATGAAACAACTAATAGGAGAAAATTGGCAAGTTAACACGAATATTCAACTGAAAAGCAGAAGGCTTAGCTTGGTAACTAAAACTTGTTCTAGCACCTCTACTATATAATATGGTAGGGAGCAGGGAGTTACTTGTGAAATTTCCTGCAATTAATTTTGCTGCAGGGCATGTACTGTGCAATAGATACTTGTATTTTTTATTATAACAGCAATTCCCAGTTGAAATCTCAGATTTATACTCATCATAACCTGATAATAAACCATGTTTATGTTTATAGCAAATTTAGTACTCTGTTCTTTACCTCCACCACCACCACCTGGAAAAAGAAAATTGATTTCTGGCAGCCCATTTGACTCATTGCTTCTGTTCTCCTCCTGTTTTCCTTTGCCAAGTGTACATGCAGTTTGTTCATTCAGAAGCTCAGAATTGGTATACTTGTAGTTTAATCACCCAGTAATTTTTAATTTTATGTTATTTAACCTTGTAAGAGAGCTAGTTATAGTGGGTAATATGGTTAATTTTGTAAAGATGTTTGTCATCAATATAAAGTTATCTATTGAGTATAAAGTTTCTATTGTTACTCTTTGTGACGTTAAAAGGAAAATAGCAGATGCCATCACAAAATTGATTCATTTTGACTTCTGGGATGATAACATCTTTTTTCTCTTCCTTTTTTTTTTTTTTTTTTTTTTTAAATGTCCCTTCCTGCTCTTCTAGACAGCAATGATAAAAGCTCTGGAAAACTTAAAATTCAGCCAAGGGGATCTAGATTTCAGTTTCAGAAGCAACTGTAATTTTAAAGGCTGATGAAAGGAAAGTTCATCAAGCCATAGGTAGCTTTATAAGATCCCCTTCTGTTTTCCTCTTTACTCTGAAATATAGTTTATCCATAGTTGTGTTTTCAGCCCACACTCCTGGAAACACCTTCACTGCAATGCACCTTCAGTTTCCCTGCTGCCCTTCTGGGCCACACATAACTCGACCCTCGCAAATTGTGCTTCTCTTGCCAGTCATTCTACTCATTTCTCGACTGACTCTGTAAATTACCTATTTTGTGGATTAAGTTGTGGACAAGTAATGTGGAAGACAATTTTCTTATGAAATTGAGCAGTTTATAATTTTATTCTCACCCTTAGGGTTGCTAGCCAATGGAGTGGATACTCCTCTTATTTTGCCGGTGAGAAAAATCAACATTTTGGAAATTACTTCCCCTCAAGTCATCTGAGGAGTCAATAACAGACAAATGAACTTGACTGCAACAAAAGGAATGCTTCAGGGACTTTGAGATTAGAATTAGACAAGAGAAGCTGCTTTTTTTTTTTTTTTTTTTTTTTACTAGGCATTCAGAAACATTTTAAGTCATAAACTCATTTAATAGTACTGTGGCCTAATGATTTTAAGCTGCTACATGAATTTAGGCCTCTCCATGTTGGAAATAAGTTGTTATTACGTCCCTCTTTTTAGTTAGATAGCCAGTGAATCTTTCTAAACAATTCAAATTTTGGCTGAGGGTAACTATATCTTAAAATAATGCTTTATGTTGATTAGTGTTTGCTAGCAATGTTTCTAGACATTTTAGTGTAGTTATACAGACAAGAGATACATTTATCTGCATGGATGATTGATTGGCCAACAACTAATGTTGAACAGGCTTGAGAACTCAGTATTGATCCATCCATGTTGGAATCTCACAAACATCATCCTACTTTTGGAACAGCTGGATGTCATTATGAGTCTCCTAGACAGAGGCCAGGTAGAGCAGTTTCTTTCTAGTACTATGGGAGAAATAGCTGTAGTAGATAAAGAAGAAATACGCTGAGTTTTAGATTTAATGATTTCAACAGTGCTTGCTAGCTCCGTGATCCACCTCCTTTGTCTGCTTTTAGATATTCAGATTTGGTGTTGGTACATGGCCCAAGAGTTTAATTAGCTGTACACAGAAAAATGGAGACTTCCTGGGTTGAACAACTTAGTGGAAATTCATTAAAAACACCAAATTCACATTCACTGGTGTTCAGCACTAGAACCGTGGAGTGGTTCAGGCCTTGTGGCTTGTGGGATGTGAACCAGGGTATGGCCCTGAAGGACAGCCACAGCTGTGTTCTTCTTTCTTTGGAGCTGTAGTTTCAGGGCTCAGTTGTGATTATATGGATTTGTTTTCTCTTCGTTTGTTTGTGATCACTGTATATAAGTAAAGCCTTTCCCCCAAGCATGGCCACTTATTTTATAATTGCATCTTGTTTTTTTCTGACATTAAAGACAAACTAAATTATTGTCTAGTAATATAAAACTTTAATAATGAGTTTTAGTATGACTGTAAGAATACCCAACTAGTTAATTATACATTAACTGCCCTCATTTCTAGAAGGATAATAACAAATCCTATTACTATGATTTAGCTTGCACTTTTTTAAGGCAGTCAGGATCATACCAGGTTTAAACTAGGATGAATGACCTCTAAAGTACACCTAAGTAAGGTGGGAAGCGTTTTGAGATTGACATGGCAAACGTTTTTGATGTACAAGAGCCTGTTTTCTTCATTCTGATCGGTGTAGTAGCATTCATTTCCTCTTGCAGATCTCTACAGTTTAAATACATTGGGAGGAGGGAGTTGCAATTAGGCAGTGGGTGAGAGAGGATTTTCTCAGTAAGTGGAATTCTTTAAAATGTTCTGTGTTCTGAAACTACACACCTCTGATAGGTGACCTGGTGATCTGGCACTTCAAGGTATGTATCTGGTATTCCTCCAGGCTTTAGTACCCTGTGTCTTTCACAGTCCTCCTTCCTACATATAAAACAGGAATACCTGTTTTTAGCTTGGAATACTTAAAAGCCTGTAATGCTGTCAGTGGTGAGATTAAGTCTATCTGTCATGAATATTGCTGAGGGGAGGGTATAGCTCAGTGGTAGAGTGTGCTTAGCATGCACAAGGTCCTGGATTCAATCCCCAGTACCTCCATTTAAAAAATAATAATAATAAATAAATGCAGATAAAACCTAATAACCTTCCTCCCCTCTGTGGGGAGAAGGGGAAATAACAAGCATAAAATACTGGGCTTTAAAAAGAAAAAAAAAATAGAGGAAAAAAAGAATAAAAAAAGTTCTTTTAAATGAAGTGTGACAATATAAATTGTCAAATTAAAAAATATAGCAAAAATTCTTCAGATGTTTAATTCTTACTAATTCTGCTAATTGCACACTCTCTTTTAAAAGGTGTGAGAAAGGAAGAGTTTTGTTTTATGCAGGCATGACCCTCTTTATGAGATGTTATTCTGTCTTTAAAAGATATCCATGGATTAACATGAGAACACGTGTAAATCTAATGAGTTCATACCTTTCATATACTTTTATCCACGCAGGATGCCCTCTCAGTTAAGTGATAGGGTACATTCTTGAACATATCATCTAGCACATTGGTTTGCTGGATTTCATTGAAGCATGTTGGAATTTGGTGAACTAAATACAGCATGGCAAGCCTTGTGGCCAGCTGGTTCTGTGCCACAGTGCCACAGCAAGTCTTTGTCGTGGTCTGCTTCAGCTTGCTATGTTTGTGCCCTCAAACAGGCTTTCCTCATTGAAGTTAGGTTCAAACTAGTTAGTGTTTAGTCTCAAAGCCATTTCTTTTTAAAAGCCCGCCTGCCTATCTGAGGGCATTTGTCCTGATTGGCTTTATTGAAGTCTTCCTCTAGGGGATGTCTGTCACCTTTTAGAACCCGCTGCTTACTCAGTCTTTCGTACATAACACCTGCTTGGTCATACGCAGTGCTGATCCTCCACTGCTGATCCTCACAGACTGTAAGTAGAAGAAAAATTAAAGTGGAAAACTCAAATTCATCATTAATAGTACAACTTCTTAAGGGCTGACAAAAGAGTAGAAAAGTAAGGATCTGTTAATTAACCCCAAATTATTAAATGACCGGAGGAAATCTGGAGATTTTATTTTGCCCTGTTTCAATCTTATAGACTTGGACTACACGTATGTTAGTTAGTACATGTGTTTTTATACATATAGTAGATCCCCCCCCCCAAAAAAAACTTCAATGAATGAAATGGAATTTTATGATTGGTTTTATTTTGAACATATGGCTATAAATCCATGGCTTGCTTAGCAATCATGATGAATTAGTTTCTTATAAGATGAGCAAAGTCAATCAATGGGATTTTGAAAGGTCAGCTGCTAATTTTCTCTAGCAAATCAAGGATAACATGGTTTTAACTCCTAGATGATCTCAACTTATTTAGCCATAAACTTCAACTATAATGGCCAAAAGCCATGGAAATAAGGAAGTCATAGAGTTATCAGTTCTGGGCCACTAGAATCAACTCCTTGTGGGTTTTGACCGTCTTTTTACTTCTTTAATTGTGGGGTTTTTCTTTCTCTTTTTGCAGCCCTGCTCCCTATTGATATGAAACATATAATGTCTTAGGGAGCTGTGGCTAGCTCAGTGATTGTCACCTTGGGAGGCCAGGGGTCCTTCTCCTGGGGGGTCAGTGAAATATAAGTCTGTTTGGATAGCATGCTTCTGGAGTATGAGGTTTTGAAGGAAAACAAGAACTTGCTATTGATGAGAAATGACCTGAGTGATTGTTTTAAGGACATGTTCTCTGATTGCAAAGGCAAGAGTTTGGAGCCTGGAAGGCCATCCAGAAACGGTTGTCCTGATCCATGTCTGGAAAGATATATTGAGCTTGATGTAGTTACATGCCAGGGGAAACGGAAGAGGAACTAGAGGCATTTCATTAGCACAAGTAGTGACTCTGAGAAGTTGGCTGAGTACAAGGAATAAAAGAGGAAGGCCTAACCGAGGTCCTTCCAGAGGTTCAGAGCCTAGGGACAAGGATGTTGCAGGAGAAAGGTATAGGTTTTCAGAGAAATAATTTTAGGTGTGTCAAGTTTAAGAAGAGAAATATAAAGGACTGATTAGAAGGTTTGGTAGTTATCAACATAGACTTATTTCTTTGAAATTGTAAGATGATGAGCTTCCTGGAGTAACAGTATATAAAATACACTCTGTATTAATACAAAGACCACAGAATTCACACTGCTGTGCAAGTGGCTGATGTCTTTCCAAACAAGTTTTTCTGCATGTTATTTGTTTGGCTTTAAAAAGAAGGAACCCAGGACATTGGGCATCTGGGGGACAAGGAGTAGGGTGAGAAAAGGGGGCAGGATAGGTGGTACTGGAGAAGGGAGGAGTGGCTTTGATGGCTGGTGGTGCCTGGCTGTGACTGTACTGTATTTATGGTGTGTTTTCTGAGTTACAGTGTTTGGGGTGTTAAATCTGAAAAAACAAGTTGAAGATTATGTAAGTTCCAGTCTCTGAGAGGACTGCCTGGTAATTGTGGTTCCTGGTAGGGCTGACCACATCAGGCTTCAGCATCCACAGGGTTTTAACCTGAAGATAGCAGCATGCTTTGCAAAAGTTTCCATTTTAATGTTCAAAGGAAATAGAGGAAGAAGAAATAACTTATGGTCACTGGTTCATAAACAACCGAGAATAAAACATGAGATATGTGATTCATCCCCTCCTGTGTTTTCTTTAAGCCTTGTACCCGTCTTTTTGTGAGTCACCTGGAGTAGGGTGGCTATACTTTAAGAATTGGTGCATTTGTGTGTGTGTGACTCATTTTAATTAACGTATTCCTTGAGGGATACAAGTAGCTGAAATTTCTTCTGAGAAGATGGCATATATGTATTAATATTTCAGTCTAGTCCTTTGATGCAGTTTGAAACCTGTTTTATAGTCATTTTTAGTAACGTGTACTACTTTTTGCAGGATTATACTTCTCTTTTTGCAGATGAAGAAATTGAGATGCAGAGAGGAAGAGACCTGCTTTCCTACCTATAGTTTGGAATACCTCCACCTGGAGGAAGTGATGGTGATAGCAGTGTGCAGAAAAAGAATGATGAAAGGGTCAGGGAGGGCTACTAAATTAGAGCCTCTTGGCAGCTTAGCTGCCAAGACCTCTGAACATTTTCTTGAGCTAGAGAACCTACAAGCAAATAGCTCTTTCCATTTGGTCTCTGAGGACAGGGATGTGTAAGGGAGGTAATGCATTTCTGCACACACATCACACATGCAGATGCCAGCCTGTCCTAAGTCAGAATCTCTGGGGTAGGTTTGAGGCCTCAGCATACATATTTAGAAAAAAACTCCATGCGTAATTCTTAGGGACAAACAGTCGGGACCTGGACTCACCCAAGACTCTGGACTGAGTAGGGTAAATGATGCTGCTTTAGATGAGAGATCAGTATGATTTGAGTGTTTTTAAAAATTAAATATGAATATAAATCATAATGTGCTTCAGCTGAAGTCTGAGTGTTGTAACATTGTTAACATTAATACTATAAGGTTAGGCTGAAGAATCAGTCTTAATGGACTGTATTTTGAGAAGTGCTGATTTAGTCCAAGGCAAAAGTAAGAGCTGTTTGCTTATCAGAATTTAGACTTCTCAGGGATCTTGGGACTTCCTTTAAAAATTAAGGCAGCCAGTAATGGAGCCAGCTGACTGTAATCTCTAGGTAGCTCTTGGGTAGCGTATGTCAGGCACTCTCCCTTTCAAAAAAATGAAAGGTTAATGTTTTTCTAAAAAGAGTTGAACTGATTTATTAACAATTTCAGGGGAAAAAATGTTTATTATGATGGATTTTTTTCCAAAGATGAGTATCTTTATTTCATTCTTGGTTTATACTTTGTCTCTTCTACCAAAATACTTATCTTGAAAGCAGATTTTGTGCACATCTGCATGTCTGAGAGATGTTTCTTTGTGGAGGACCCTCTCAATGGTAGTCACTCTGTTAGCCACTTTCAGGAATACTTTATTGTTTGAAAATGGCCATGGCCACAACATCCTGGCCTTCAGAAGCTGTCATCTTCACCCCAAACTGGGCTGTGTACTTTTCCTTTTCTGCTCTTCTGTTTTAGAGTTATGACTCAGCACCTCTGTAAAATGGATCAAAAGTATGTTAATGCCTGAAGACAGTAGACACAGGAAGGAAAAACCAATCATTGAGGGTTCTTTTATTTGTTTTGGACAAATACATAAGGCAAAGCCACTTATTGGTAGCTTGAAAACCTTAAAAGTAGTGGGGAAGGGTATAAAATCTTTTCCTGGAACACATGAAACACCTAGTTATGAGACATGTTGTCTGCAGTATTTCTCAAATCCTGAAGGACTTCTGAACTGAAAGAGAGTAAAACCTGCACTTTATTGTTTTCTTCAAGTTCTTTGTTGTTTGATAGGAACATTCAGCTATTAAATCTTTTGGGAGCAGCACCTGTAATGCTGATATGGCAGGAGAGGCCCCCAGTTCACTATGTGTGGGTATCTGTGAACAGCCACGGGCTGTTTCCTGTGGTTGAGCTACTTGAAAACAAGCCACACTGCCTCTGTGAAATACCTGACAGTTCAGCCAAGAAATTCTTGAACATTCTCTGCTTAGGGACCATCCTGTTGGCCTTGAACTTGTGAGAAAGGAAAACTTTGGGGAGGGTGGTGACCATGCCTGAGGGTATACAATTTTGATGCAGGGATTGGGGAGCTTGTCCCTTCATGGTTGAGACAGTGTTCCTTTTATCTATTAAGAGAAGCAGTGTAATTGATAAGCCCAGGTTTGAAACCCAGTTCCTTGGGTAAGTTACCTGACCTCTCTGTGCTTCATTTTCCCCATATGCAGAATGGAGATAGTAATGGTACCTATCTCATTGGCTGTAGTAAAATTAAGAATGTATATATAAAGTGATTACAGGGCCTGGCTTACAGTAGGGGCTGTGTAAGTGTAAACTGTTGCTGCTGTTACTATTACTGTTACTGTTATTAATGTTACTCTAACTCTTCCCTGCTCTGAGGTCATGTTCAATTTGTAAAACTTCCGATTCACACTTTTTGTTCTTCTTAATTTGCTTACCGTTTGGCATTTTCTGCCACTGCCTTGGTAGCCCATCTACTTAAGGATAAAGAGAGGAAAATTTTTTTCAGAATTTTTGTGTTTTATTAAATGTTTCAAACATATGCAAAAGTTGAAAGGACTTATTTATAGGAAAATGCTATTTTTACAGGTAAACGAAGTAAAATGTCATTTGAAGTGTGAAATATAGAAATTACAAGCCTGTTGCTTTAACATAACTTTTAAAATATTCTTATACACACTGTGTACATCATAATTCTAGAGAATATACTATTTTACAGACTTTCCACTCAGAGCGTGAGCATTTTTCTCTGTCCCTTAGCCTTTACAGATAGTTCACAATGATTTTGTACGATGAATAACTATTGGTTTGTTAAATATGTTGCTTCGTTTTTTTTAAAAAAAAAAAAAGTAAAACAGTGGTGAAAATCCTGCCACAAATTGTTGGGGTTGTCTTCGAATATCATTTTTCTGTGCTTTTTGATTAAGAATCTCTGCATTTGTTTCCTGGCATGTGAGAATTTTACTATAATGTGGTTATTTAGAAAGCTAGCCTTATCAATAATACCAAGTCCTTAACTTGGGGTTGAAGGTAAACCTGCTCTTTGTACTGACAGATGAATGAGAACAGGACTGCTGGCTGTCGTGGGATTGTCCATCCATCACTCTCTGAGTTGTTCAGTATGAGATCTGTGAGCCATATGTAGTTATTTAAGTTTAATTTGGTTAGAATGAAATGAAATGAAAAATTCAGTTCCTCACAGTCAAACCAGCTGTATTTCACGTGCTCAACAGCCACTTGTGGCTAGTGTCTGCCATACTGGTAGCAGATACAGGACATTTTTGTCATTGGAGAAAGTTCTGTTAAATAGTGCAGCTCTAGGTCATTCTGACTGCTCAGTTTCTTAACTTTATAGCGACAAGGAAGAGCTGCTTCTTGCTTGTAGGATTTTCTAGAGCAGAGGTCAGCAAATGTTGACTGCCTGGTTTTGCGTATAAAGTTTTATTGGAACATAGCCACACCCACTTGTTTATCTGTTATTTGTGGCAGCTTTTGTGCTGCGGTGGTGGAGCTGAGTGTTGAGTAGCTGTGACAGACCAAATGTGGCCCACAAAGCCCAAGTTAGTATTTACTCTGGCCCTTTACGAAAAAGTTGGCTGACCCTTTTTATCTAGACCAGGGTTTTTGAACCTCTACATTATTGACATTGTGGTTGTGCAGGGCTATCCTGTGCATTGTACTGTAGTAGGGTGTTAGCAGCGTCCTGGCCTCTGTCCACTAGGTGCTGGTGGCACCACCTACCCCCTCCCTCACCCAGTTGTGACAACCAAATCTCTCTCCACGTGTTGCCAAGTGGCCGCAGGGGAGCAAAATCACCCCTGGCTGAGAACTACTAATCTAAAGTGATGGGCTTGACAGAACATTCCCTTATAATACTGTGTGAGAGTGCCCACTCTAGAACAAAATTCATTAAAAGAGCAGAGTAAATTAAAAGAGTAGTTTTTATGCTACTGTGCTTTAGCATTCCCTCCAGAAACAGAAGTGTTTTTTATAAAACATGGTGAGTAACTAGAGTGGGCAGAGAAATGGAAGCCTGCTTTCTTTGTAAAACACTAGGTGACTGCAGGGGTTTTGTTGTTTGCGCTGTGTGTGTAGATGTCATCGGTGTACACCCAGCTGAATCTGGCAAGAAGGGAGTTAATAAATGTTTATTAAAATTAGTATTAATAAATACAGGAAATTGGTACTTATCTGTCTTACGATTGTTTATGATTTTAAGTGTCCATATAGGTTCCCACCCTTATTACCCAGAATAATTGAAGAACTGGTTATATTCATCTCCATTGGAAATTAGAAGAATTGAATTAAATGTTAAGGCCTATAAAATTGTGTTCACTTCTTTTAAGATGTGATGCTTGAATACTTCTCAGGGTGGGGATTTTTTTTCAAAGTTGTAGAAATGGCGATGTTAAGACATTACTCAGTTTGTGAGAATGTGGAGTACTATAGCATATTGGGCACAGGTTTTAATTCATAAGCAGTGTATGTAATGTTTCTCAATTCTCAGTTTAGAAAGTAGAGCGAATTAGAATTGGGACAACTGCCTTTCAAAGAGAGTATCAAGTGTACCTCTATCTGATTCTTCAAATTAAGTTTAAAGATTGGTTTTGAAAGGAGTATGTAAAATATAAGTCACAGGTAATGGAGCACACTTTTATGGAAAAATAAATTAAATACCTAGGAAGGTAAGACATTTTGACTACTAAATTCACATGAATTTTAGGTGAACTTGCTTGTTCCGTGCATGACGTATTTCTGTTTGTTTTTCAGATCTTACCAATATATTTGAGTCCTTCCTGCCCCAGTTGTTGGCCTATCCCAACCCCATAGATCCTCTCAATGGTGACGCTGCAGCTATGTACCTCCATCGACCAGAAGAATACAAGCAGAAAATTAAAGGTAAGGCAAATAGTTGAGCCTGGGGACAGAATAACTTAAGTCTGTTGTGTTTTGATCATTAAAACCCTTCTTAGTTATTCATAATTTTTCTCAGGCATAAAAAGAGACAGCTGTGGGCTGGAGCAGAGTTCACTGGCCTCAGTAGCTAGGTTCGAGGGTCAGAGACACCTTTAAAAAGCTGGAGGTTTCAGCAAGGAAGAAGGGAAAGAGAGAGGGAAAAAAAAGGGAAGTTGAGGAAGAGGGGTGTTTACTAACTGGGTGGTAGTAGACATAGCCCTGCCCAGAAATCCCTGTGACCACCTGTATGGAAGAACCTTTGCCTTCATTTGCTTCCTCTTGTCGGTAAAATTAGAAAATTGGCTTGAGAGTAAAGGATTAATTGAAAGGCATAATCTCACATTTGTTTACAAATGGAATTGTCCTGGCCCATCAGGACAGCAATTAACTTTGGGAGTTGGGGAATAATTACCGAATTCATCAGTAGACTTTTAAAAAATTATATCATGTTATCTGTTGAGTAAAAAATACCCAACTGGCTAACTGGCTGCTTTTCTTGGTCTCATACTGATATGCTTGTATTTTGGGGAGTTTACATCTAGGCACATTTCTCTTCTACTGGCCCCAGTGCCCTGGAGCTGCGGATTTTTCTATTAAAACTTAAAATGTGCTATCAAAGTTTAGAAATGTACGGCACTACTACATTTAGAAATTTAGTAGCACTAGTTGGCTCATCCTGTAAGATTTAGAATCCTGTTTTCCCATTCTTAGTTTACATGCTCATGGGAACGAACTTCGTTAAGATGAAAACGTGGTTCTGAAAGGACAGCTAAAGCTACACACAAGGTTACCCCGTTCACCACATTGTCCTTTTATCTCTGTGTATGCTTGAGAACTTTCGTAGTGAAAAGTCTAGATACATAAAGCTCCACCAGAAAGGAAAGAAATTTAAAGTCCGTGAAAATAGGCCTGCTCTTCTTAACAAATGGCTTAGCATGACTTGTTCATCTGCAACCGTTCAGAACGTCAGCTTCTACAAGGTGTATGGCCCCTCTGAGCACGTTTGCAAGAGATGGCAGTAGAAATAATTCATGAGAGCCCAGAATACATTGGTCTTCCCTTTTCTGTGATGGTTTGAGACGAATGGGAGCATCTGAGGCTACTGAACAGTAGTTTTCCTTTTCTTCATTTTTTCATTCTTCCCTGGTCTCCTAGGATATCATTTGGTACTTTTGTTGAGAATAAAGTAAAAATAAATTTACTGTAATTAATTTACTTAGGGCTCAGGTGCTTTGCAAATTAATATCTAATTTATGTAGCAAAATATCGATAAAGGCAAAGAAACATACATTTAAAGAAAAACGTAGTCATTTTCGACCAGATAAAATTCTGTTATGAGACTGTATTAAAATTTTGACATAGCAGTCACTTAACAGTGTCTGCAACCCACAGATATCTCAGTGCAGAGCATATTTCTATAGTTCTTATGTTCATTATGCCTCACTGTTTAACACTATTCCTGTTTTAGTTCCTATCTGCTATAGTCCCAATTACAAATGGAACCCAAACTATGTTTTTATCTTAGAACAGCAAGCTCTAGCTTAGGCTCTAGATTTCTGAAACATTAGTGTTGGCTATCATTAGTGATCTGAGGTCTGTCAGACCTGAGCTCACCCCAACTTCCTACTGCACCTTTATATATATTCCCCCCACCATCTTTTCTTTGTTGCTTCCTATGGAAAATAAGAGATCCTGTCTTATTTCTCAGACCCAGGCCCCCACCAACCTGTGATCTTGGTCTCCCATTTATCCCCTTCTTCCTAGCATGTTGGTCTTCCTCCTCCATGTTACCGCCTCAGAGGTATCCCCATGTCAGAAGCCTTTATCTGCTCCTGTGGACTCCTTTAAGTCTTGCTGTTTATTTCCTTTAGTTTTCAAACTTCTCACTTCCTTGCCTTAAACTCCTGGGGTCTAGTTTTGCTTCTCCTCCCCTTCTGAATTTGTGACCCTCTCTCTCCCTAATCATTTAGACTTTTCTCAAGACCCGTTTTCCTGGACCTCTCTGCAAATATAGCCTTCCTGGCTCTCACAGGCTGCAGTCCTTTCCTCCTGCTTCCTTCTGATGGCACTTAGCAGCTGACTGTTTTTATCTTTGTCTGTGACTCCTGCTTATTAGTGACCTTGCTGTTCATTTTTCTATCTCCTGAAAGGCCTTGTCCCCGTAAGCACTTACGACACGTTGGTCTCCTTGAATGTACTGAAGAAGGCTCATAGCATCAAATTACAGTGTCAGAGTGCAGCAGCTTCTTTCTACAAAGGAAGAAAAAGTAGCCAATCTGTTAGAGAGTAAAAATAAAATTTCTAAGACTTTAATAAACACTTTTCTCACTCAAAAAAGTAAATTAAGGTAAGTTTCTACCTAGCCAGGGGCTTTTGAAGTCTCATTATCTCAGCATAAAATTTTGTTATAATGAATTTGTAGGGCTCTAAGTCAGAAGTCTGCAAACTTCTGTAAATGCCCAGATTTGGCCACATACAGTCTCTGTCATGTACTCTTCTTTTTCTCTTCCTTTTTTTAACAACCCTTTGAAAATATAAAAAATATTCTTAGCTGGCCCTGCACTAAATTGTTCAGACTTGATCCTTTTACCTTCTCTTCTAGTCCCTGCAACTCCATAGGACGAAAAACAAAGCACGAGGACACGAGGATATGTTTTTCTGGATAGGATTCTGTCTCGTCTTTTCCTATTGTGTGAATAGGCTATTTACTTAAACTGTCTGCACCTGGACTTTTAGGAACACGCTTGTTTATTTGGCAGTTCTTAAATTTTTTTTTTCAGCTAACCTAGATTCAGCCTAGGCTATAGCAGCATAAATCTTTAGGTAAATAAATAATAGGTAGTAATGTCACTCAGGCTAGCTGTGTCCCCAGAGAGCAGCTTGTTCCTGAGCAGCTGAGAGACTTTTTACCAGCTTATTCAAAAACCTGACAGGCAGGATCTGTTTAGACTAAAATCTCTTCCTAAAATAATAGACTTGGGCTGATGGTAATTATATAACTGTAGATCTAAATTGATGTGGGATTTCCTTGTAAATTACTGTGGACTCATAACTAGTCCTGTTCTATCTGGGGGGTGAATAGTTTAGTTAACCCAGAAAGTAAAAAGAAAGTATAGGGCTTGCATTTCCCCAGTCTATCAAGTTTGGAGGAGTGCAGTAGCATATCAGTAAGCAACAAGGGGTGAGTGAGAGGACGCCCTGGCTGGAGAACTGGGGGTTCTTCAACCCCAGACATCATCCTGGATGTCTGCCGGCTTTCCTGGGTCTTGCAGCCAAGGCCCAGGGTGGTCAGGCTGTCTTGTACACGTCCGTGAGGGAGGTGATGGCCCAGAGGAGAGCGGGGGTGGTGACGCAGTGTATTTATTCCCCTGCAGATCAAGTGTTAAGTTTTGCCTCTTCTTACTTAAGGGGGCAAAGAGCATCAACTCCAAAGGCATCTCCCTGTGCAATTTTCCCCTTAGCTTTAGTGACTAGAATAACTGTCATCGTCTGTTTCCCCCCTGCCCACACCGCACGCGGAAAGCTTGGGGACTTGTCAGCTTTGGGGTTGTTGAAGCACAGGCCCACCTGCTCACTACCTTTGTGTTTTTTTTATCCCCCCAACCCTGTGCAGAGTACATCCAGAAATATGCAACGGAGGAGGCACTAAAAGAGCAGGAAGAGGGCACCGGTGACAGCTCGTCGGAGAGTTCTATGTCTGACTTTTCAGAAGATGAGGCCCAGGATATGGAGTTGTAGTAGAAAAAGCACCTGCTTTTCAGAAAGACTATTATTTCCTAACCATGAGAAGCAGACTATAATATTCATATTTAAACAAAGCAATTTTTTTTATTACTAAACAAGGTTTTTATGAATAATAGCATTGATATATATATATTATATATCACCCTTTAGATCTTGATTTCTTGGTCATTTCTCAACCTGAGGTGCATAGCATATTCCCACATTCCATTTTGGTAGCAATATGCGGTCTGGATGCATGCATTCATAAGTCCATTTGGCCAAGTCAGCCTGTGTGCTACTGAACTGTCAAAAGAAATAGCCGCTCTGATAGATAGACATGAGTAAAAATAACAGGAAAAAGTTGCTTCTTTTATTGATGGTTCCAAAGAAACATACCAAACCAACCAGCTCTTGGACGTGAAGATAGAATAGTGCTTTTTCAAAATGGAAAGGAAAAAACTGGGGAGGAAAAGGCCTGCTGTGGGAGCATTTAGAGCCAGCCACGTCAGAACTGGAGCTGCTCCTTCCTGTGTGCATCCTAGGTGGCCCCATTTCTGTGGAGTAACAATATAAAACAGGGAGCTAATTGGAGGATTGAAACTGAAAACAACTTTTTGACTTGGATTTTAAGTACATTTTTATATGTAGATTCCTGCCCTTCTCACTACCCGGCCCTGCAACCACAAGTGTTTTGCTTTGGAGAACCTTTTGGAAGTGTTTTCTGAACCTGATTCTTTTTCTTGGGGGTAGAACTTGTAATCCAGACCTTTTTTGAGAGGACAGGACAGAAGGAGAAAAGTGACTGGGAAGATGTTTCCTTTCATCCAACACGTGCAGAGTCACATCCTCACCCTTTGCTGGCCACTTTGAGACTGCCACCCTGGACTGAGAGCTTTACATTTGAAGGAGGTTGTGGGGTTTTTGTTTCGGTTGTTTGGGGGGTTTTTTGTTTGTTTTTTTGGTGTGTGTGTGAATTGTGCTTAGACAGGTTGCAAATTTAATCCTCACTTACCAAGAGATGGCCTCCTCCTTGGACAGCTGCTCAGTGGACCATTAGACTTGGGAAGAAGACCCTTCTGGTGGCTGTGACTCCTGGGCACTCTTTCACGTTTTGATTTTGTTTTCCCTTCTGCTGCTGCTCTTGGCAGCAGCCTGGTCATCATCTGCTTGTGGGAGTGGGAAATGGGTATTTCAGACCCAACACACATTCTAAATTTAAAATGAGTAATAATTGGAATAAATAAAGGTTCTTGTACCCAAAGTGACTCTACATGAGAAAAACAAACACAGCTTTTTTTTCAGAGTGAGACTGAATAAGAGGAAAGGATTCAGAAATAGGATGTAGTAGAACAGGTTTTGAAGGAAGAAAATTTTCTCTCCTGTATATGTCAAAGGAAATAAGACAGTCTAAATGCCTGCTAATCAGATGTTTACTCAGCTAACCATATGTCCAGGTTGCTGGCAGAGTTTCTCCCAGATCCAAGTGTTGCCTGCTGAATTTGGAGAACTTCAGACAGTAGCTGTGTATTCTTTTTTGCCACAACCAGTAGGACAATAACAGAATTAGCCAATCCTAAAATCTTCTAAAGATGATTTTGAATGTCCCACTGGGATAATTTTTCTTTCTGTTGTGTGTTTTTTAGTTTAGAAGTGTTATATTCCACAAGATTTGAGTCAGTAAGGTTGGAAGATATCCTATCTTTTTTTATTCAAAAAGCACAATCAATCTTCTCTTTGAAAATCTATATAAAATACAACTTGCTTTTAGCATGATTATTTTCCTAAATAAAAAGCAAAGAATTTACTTATTTTATGTTAATTACGGGCATGAAGCAAAAGGTTTTCTTTTTAAAAAAAATTAAAAGTGAGTTATGTAGGGCTGTGGTTAGTTAACTGTACTGAGGTATCTATCTAGCATTTGTGGCTTGTTGGAAGGGTAGTATTAACTATTTAACATGTAATGGTGTACTTTAACTCTTATCTAGCACGTTGTCTTCTCATTACTTGGGGGAGGGAGGGTCTGTCTCTGCTGGCACTGTCTAACTTGCTTCCCTGCTGAATTAGCAGTTTGCTTGTGCTATAACCATTATTTGTAGGTGCGACTTAGGGTAGGCTTAAAGTGCTGGGTGGTGATTTGAGTTCAAACAATAAAAAATTGTATTTTTTCAATATTGTATAAACAATAGTGTTCTAATTACCTTTCAAAAATAATGTCCATATAATAATTGCCTTTAATCTTGTCAAAAAAAAAAAAAAAAAAACTAGTAGAACCAAGTTTAGGAAAGGTATGTGAGCGGTGCCACAGCTCTGCTCCCCGACTAAATCCATGTTTCTCTAACCGAAAGACATCAGCTTGCCTGCGATCAAGAGCTCCAGCACTAGGAGTCTGGTGGTACAGAATTTCCAAATGAAGATTTGTTGGGGGAGGTTGCAGGGGTTAAGAAGCAGACCTGAGCATGGCTGCAGTGTGTGTGCACGTGTGTGTGTGTGTGTCCATTCCAAGTCTGTGATGAAGGCAGAATTAGGCTTCTATGTTAGCACTGGAAGCTAACAAATTGCTACCCAAATCACGCTGTACCCTCTCGTCCTGTGCAGGTCTGTCCTTTCTGGGCACTAACCTTGGTCCAATGCATGTTTTTGGCTCTGTGTGGAGCTCTTCCTCTCCACTGGGAAATTGACTTTTGTTGAGTTGAACAGAATCCCTTCTCACAGTAACTTTTTATCCCTTCTCTGTGCCTAGGAGAGGTAGGAGTAGAAAGGAAGCTGGAAGAAGGCCTGGCTGTGACTGTGAGGACATTGGGCCCCCAATAATAGACGGTAGAGTGAGTCTGGAGCAGGGAATGGTATGACATCAAAAGCCTTTCTAGGCTGTCCCATCATAACACTCAGAAGAAGCGTCCAGAGCCCCTCAGAAAGGCTGAACATTATTGCTCTTAAAGGTGGTGGTGGTGGGTCAGAGCTGCTTCTGGCAGTTTCCTTTCCCTTCTTTTCTTTAGTACCCATCGTTGTTGACATCCTACCTTGTGGTTTATCAGCACAAGCCATTCTTCGCCCCTGTTCAAAGAACTAAGCTCAAGCTCTCACCGAACATCAACAAGCAGGAAGGCTGCACCACAGCAGCGTGGGATCGCTGCCCTCCAGCAGCCCCGCACCGGGGCCTCGTGGGTTGTTTCACAGCAGCCAACCTAGACACTGGCATTTTTGCTTTTCTGTCTTCATTCACATCGCCCTCCTTGAGGTTACTGTGCAGTTTCAACCAGCATTTTATACTAGTGGGATAACTGTCAAAAGTTGCCATATCTCTCTCCAATACCTAACATTTTTCTTCCACTTCAAAAGCTGTTCTAATTGCCAACTGGCTGATCTAAGCTCCAGAAGAGTGTCTCCCCTCGAAGGAATTTTTTCCCTCAAAAGACTCCCTGAAGCCCTAACTGGCCTTGGCCTGGCACTTGCTTTTTATTAGGCCTCCTATTGGGATGACTGAGAATCATGAAATACAGATCCTCTGCTGGCCTCCATGGTGAAGTTGTTAGACAACCAAGTTTCCAGGAACTAGTGTTTGATTTTAAATGGCAGGTGACCCTTCTATGTTCTAGGGAATCAATTAGGAAATTTGAAAGCCACTAACAAAAGTTAGTAAGAATTTTATTCATCTCATCAACTTCCTAACTGGGTTCATGGCCTTGTTGACTGAAAACAAGTCATTTCTGATTGGGTGCAAAGACCTGCATTTCTTTGGACTTCTTAATCCATGTTCATATTTTCTCTGGCCAGTGAAGATCTTGGCGATTCCATTAGGGCCTGGATGGAGTGGAGGCCCCTTGGGGAAGGGGGAGTTAGCCCTCAGGTGTGCAGGCTCTCCACTCACCTGAGGAAGGGCCAGGACTCAATTCAGCAAATAGTTGTCTTGGCTGTGGGCTTGGGAAGAAATGGCCATTATTTACTGATTGTATTTGGTACATATTGTGTGATACTTGAAGAGAGAAAAGGGACTTACCAGCCCTTAATTGAAATCTAAGCTTTTTATCACTTATTTTTTCCTTGCCCACCCTCCTCCCTTCCACCTCTTTCCTTGCATTGTGATGATATAGTGGGCACTTCTGTCAACAGGACAAATGCCTCCTCTGACTATAACCTCTTAATAGTTGTGTATAATGAAAACTGTAAACTTTTTTAAATAAAATGTGTATATACCTTGGCAAATGGCTGGACCTTGATCAATAAGATAATAGCCCCCGTGATTACTAAGCCTGATTTTAAAAACATCCTCCCTGTTCATCCAGCTCCTCTGAGCAATGGACTTTGGCTTTTTTTTTTTTAACTGAGAACTCTTAGAAGGCAGGTGACTGGGTTAGTTTGGGAAGGGAGTGTCATGTGTAAGCAGTACTAACTGAGAGGCTTTGTCTATAGTCCTACCCCTGTACCTGGAGTGACAGGTGACTACTGGCTGTAAACAGCTGGCTCTGAGGCTTCACCAGAACCTTGAAAAGCCATCTGTTCTGTGATGTCCTGTAGCCTGAAGGACTCCACCTCCCCCCAGGTGGATCAGTATGACTCTTGTGTTGCTGTTCAGCCCAAACCTCTAGGCCATGACAAGTAATGCTGAGGAAAGGGTACCCACCTGGCCTGGAGTTCACAGACAGTACAGCTTCCTGCCAGGCTGATCTGCCTCAACAGGGAAGAGGGAAGCCATGAGTGTTACATCTGAAGCCGATCACTGGATTTCAATTCCTCTCTAAAGTGTATGCCCACAACAGCCACCAGATGGCGATGTTGCCTCTTTAGCCTACAGGAGAAACTACTTGTGCTTTGCTTAAGACAAAGGTTAGACAGTTTTCCTTTGGTCGTGTGCTCACTCCCCCAACCCTCTTCCACTGTTTCCTTCTCCGTACTCGTTTCCCCGACACTCCATTTCTTCCCTCGCTGCATCCTGATATATTCTACAGTAGGTGCAGCTCTGTAGCTACCAGAGAGGAGGAGGGTAAGGCCGTTATGGTGCCAACAAACAACCCCAGCTCCACCTGGCTGCCTCCAGTGCTCATACACAAAAGTCAACAGGCTTTACTGTTGGTCTTCATGGACTCCTCAACCAGCGGCAGAACGGACCAAAGGACTGAACCAGCGCTGTGAGTCGGTCCCATCTCTTCCGTTCAGCTGCGTGTGGCCTTGGGCTCCGGGCCTCAGGTTCATCTGTGACATGAGATCCCTAAACCAGTAAGTTCTAACTCTGACACTCTATGACTCAGAGCTCTGTCCAGGCTCTGAAACAACACTGTATCATAAGCTTTAGTATCCGGAGAGAAGATAGTATGTCAACCCCCAAAACACCAAGGTTTTAAGACCAGAGGCTAGAGTTTTGGAACCCAAGGAGCTTTGGGGGTTTAGAGCACCCATTTTTCCAGTTGAAAGGAGAATTAAGAGATCTGTGGGTCACGTGAACAGTCATTCTGTTGATCTCACACAAGGCAACTGCTTTAAAAACTCCATGGGAAGTCCAGGTGAATTCAGTGGGCCTGAGTCCACCAAATACCAGTAATCTCACCCAGCATCACTCTTACTGCAGCCTCAGTCCAGCTGCTTCCCGAGGGGCGGGTGGCTCTTCGCTGCCTGCCTGAGGCTCTGCCCCTTTCCTTGGAAGGGGGACCCAGGGTTTCCGAAGTATGTTGTCCTGGAACAGAAATCCGTAAGCTCAGAACCTCAGAAGTTTTACTCACTTTAAACTCTTGCTATCTCTGAAGGCTGCTCTCTACCTCAGGAAGTAATTTGTGTGAGACTGGATCTTGGTGTTTCCCGCTCCCCAACTAGAACCAGAGCAAAGATGATTTGTCTGACTCACATGCTTGGACCTGCAGAGAACCTGGATTCACCTGAGAGACTGAGCAGCCTCGCTTCTGAGGACCCCACAGGCTTCTCAGGGACTCAGATGCCCTGATGAGGCTGGGACAGTCTACCTTGGGACAGTCTACCTTGGGCCAGCCCTGCAATCCAGTGCCTCACATTGTAGGGTTTGTGCACCCAGAACTTCTTAGAACTGAAGAGTTACCCTTACTTGGGATTTAATATTAGAAGGTAAAAGACACAGCATTTCCTCTCTCACTTTGTGTGTGTGTAGACGTGTGCATGTCTATAATGAAGGATGCTTAATTTTGAAACAAGACCAGGGCACTTCTGTGCACCTGGGTTCCTCAGAGCTCTTTGGGGCTCAAACTTTGTTCTTGGTGTCAAGTGATTGGGGTGGCAGGAACAGACTTGGGCTCCCCAAGAGAAAAACTTGGCCCTTCTGGCTGTCCCATCACTGATGATTAACCTGGAGAGGGGCTGCTGGACATTGGTGGGGTTTGGCCACCAGATCTCTTTGCTCCCCTTCCCTTGGCTCCTACCCACTGTCAGCTGGCGCAGGGCAAGTAGCTCCCTTTGAGAAGCTTCAACCTAAATTCTGTTCTCTCCAGCTCTGTAAACAGTGGATCAGGTGCCTGCTACAGTCCACTGATGTGCATGTCAAAGTGTGGAACAAAGCTTTTAAAAGATGCGCTTCAGATTTCAAAAGAATTCTATGTGCTGGTAATAAATCAGCATTCCAGAAACCAGTGTAAATCCTCCATGGTGCTCTCCTCAGGAGAGAACCACTATTAGCAACGGCTGGAGAGGGCTTCCCTTGTGATCCTCACACTGGCCCTGGGAGCCCCTCTGGAAGCAGACCAGGACTTGGCCCCACTTCATATTAACTGCTTGTGAGGTGCCTAGAGACCTGGGCACAGAGTGCCACAACCAGTGCTGGACCCACATCTTCAGACCACAGATGAGTGTTCTCGCCACAAGCTCCCGCTGTGCCAAGTTGCGTGCTCTACTGGGGTTGTGGGCACCTGTGTCTCTGAGCCTCCTCCTGCCACCTGGGCTCCTATGAGACGCCTCCTGGTTGACCCTGTGAACCTGGCTCACCCTGCTCAGAGGCCCCATGGGCTTGGTCCCTGAGGGTCAGAGCCTGTCCACACACACACCCCTATTTACACTGATCTCAGTGTCCCCAAGCTCAGGGGCCTGCAGTGGAGTCACGAAACTTAGACTGAGCCCAACCCACTCCTTAGAGCAGAAATATAGAAGTAGGATGCCATCTAGATAAATAATTTAAAACTTTCTAGTAGCCACATTTTTAAAAAAGTAAAATTAACGTTTTAACTCTATATCCAAAATATTATTTCAGTGTGTAATTACCATTATTAAATAAATAAGATATTTTGTATTCTTATTTCTGTACTAACTCTTTGAAATCCAGTATGTATTTTACACAGCACATACCAATTTGGACACTTAAAATATTTTCAACATTGAAAGTACCACGTAGTCCTACCAAAACAAAGTTATGTTACAGAAAAATTTCCATTGCTTGTTTTTAAATTGAAATTAATTACAATTAAATATGAAAAAGTCGGTTCCTCAGTCACCACCCTTCAAGGGCTCAAGTGCCACATGTGGCTCGTGGCCACCTACTGGAAGGCGCAGCCCTGGAAGCCTCTAAGTAGCGCACGAATTTTTAGGAGAAGAAATTAAATCACAGCAGCGACTTTTATCGGGGATTTGGAGTAGAAGCAGAACCTTACACTCTGCAGAGAATGTTCTGGAGTCCCGCAGTTCCCGCGTCGAGTCAGGGAAGCGCACCCAGTTCCGTCCCCGCGTGCGGCCCCCGCCGGCTGTGGGCGAATCCTGGCGGCGGCCGCTAAGGCCCCCAGGCCCCGGGGGCGTGGCTTCCAGAGCGCGGGGGCTCCCCTGACCGTGCGCCCCGCCGTCCGCTGCTGGCTGGACCCCGCGACCTCGCGCTACAGTCACTCCGGGGGCTCGCAGGTGTCACCTGCGGGGACGTAAGTGGCTCCTCCGCGGGTCGGGGGACTTTTCCTCGAGAGGGTTGGGGCGGAGGGGCGCGGCCTACCTCCAGCCATCTTGGCCCGTCCCGCCTCAGGCACCAGGGGGCGCACGGGCTTCGCGCGGCTGCTCCAGGTCCCTGGCAGACGGGCTCTTCAGCACTTGCGCCGGCCCAGCCCGCAGGAGTGGGACCGGGAGGCCCCGGGGCATCTTGCCTATCGGAGACCCCTGGCCCCGCCCGAGGTGCCCGGCAGTCGCCAGAAAGGAAACCGCCGAGGCCGCCCAAACGCCGACCGTGGGATCCCAGCCCCTCCCAGCGTGACCCGTTAGTGCCGCAGAGGCCGTCCCCCTCCCACCGCGTCCCCGCCCCAGGCCTGGACCCTCCTTGACCATCTTAGTAGGAACCAGAGCCTTCCAGCCTGTTTCCTCGGCCAGGCTCCTGGTGGCCAGCGACAGATGTGAGTGCTTAAGCAAGCAGTGGCATCTGGAAGGTCAAGGCGAGGCCCCATAATAATGGGGAGGCTGTACGACCAGACTTGGAAAGTGAGCAGAGGGACTCTGGAGGCCCGGCCTCAGGAGCACCCGGCCAGAACAAGACCACTCCAGCAGACTGCCCCGTGCCCGGCTTGAATCTAACCATCCCTCCTCTCTGCATCACGTGCTGAAGAAGGAAAAGCCCCCGCAGGAGCCAGAACCCTGTCCTACTGGGTGCAGAACCAGGGGAAGAGCTCTCAGAGTGGAAAGGGAGGTAAGCCCAGACACCAAGGGCCACGTGCTTACTGCCACTGTGCCCACCACTCTGCAAACCCTTTCACCCCACCTTATCTCGCCTCCCCAACTGACCCTTTGGACAGAGAGGATAAAGGTCTTGAAAGAACCACAAACTATAAGGAGGGGGGCTTCCTGGAGGGAGTGGGGCTTGATCCAGGCCCTGCTAGATGGGAAGGGTTTGGATAAAGAGGAAAAGGGGCAAGGCAGCCCAGGGGTAAGGGAGTGGCCAGGGGTATGCAGGGAGGTGGGAATAGAAATGAGGGGAAGATGAAGGAGGTGGGTCTCAGGGTTCTGGCTGGGCTGGAGGTCAAGGTGGGAAAGGAAGTTGAATGGTGGCTTGGGGCTAAGTTAGGCATCAGAGGCACAAAACAAAAATATAAGAGGAGAGAGATGGGGAAGTGGACAGGGACCTGAAGTGTTCTCCAGAAGCAAGAGGGCTAGGTAAGGAGGGATGATGGCACAGGCTGCAAGGACAGGAGGGCCAGGAGCCATGGGGGGATGGAGCACAAGGGCAGGAGAAAGGAGCAGGAAGGATAAGAGAGGGCCAGGGAGTGTTGCTTCCGAGATAGAGCAGAAGACCACAGCCTCCACCTCCAGTGCCCTCTGTCTTGCTGCTTTTTTCCACCTTGAGTCTCTTGCTCTAGGAGAAGTCAGCTGCCCTTTGGAGAGACCCGCATGGCTGGGAATTGGCGCCCGAAACCTGCGGCTCCTCCAGACCCAGTCAAGCTAGAAGGACTGCAGCCTAGGACTCGTGAATCCTAGATTCCTGACCCTCAGAAACTGAAACAGAGGAGCAATGTCCATACTTTTAAGCTTCTAAGTTTTGGGTGTAATTAGTTACACAGCCATAGATATCTAGTAGGCTGTGACCTTGAGGAATCACTGTATTAGCCCTGGACTGCTTATCTCAAGATTTGTTTTAAATGAGAGAGAAAAATAATTTCTATCATGTTTAAGCCATGAAAAGTTGAAAATTTTTGTTCTGTTTTGTTTTCTATTTCTTACAACTGACCTTAATATTAAATTACTGGATAAAAAAGACTAGAAATAACAGTGGCGTGGGAAATTAGGTTCCTATTCTCTGTCTGTCATCTAGCTTTGGCTTCCACTTTCCACATGTCACCTCATAGTCCAAGATAGCTGCTGGAGCTCCAGAAATCATATCCCAAGTTCCAGGCAGTAGGAAGAAGGAAGGACGGAAGAATAAAAGGTCTTTCTTTCCCACCTGACAACTCTTTTTAAGGAGTCTTCTTGGATGCCTCTTCCACACTTCCACTTCCGAGGCCAAACTGGGAAACAGGGAAGTGGGGACATGTACTTCTTCAGCTGGGCATATTGCCCCCTTGAATAAAATTAGGGTTCTACTAATGCAATATGTGGATCTTATGTTTGGGGAGTCTGTTGGAGCAAGTCAGCTCTTTAAAAAATTATGAGACAGTTGGGGAAATTTGAACGGTGAATGGATATGTGATGATATTAAGAAATTATTGTTTTTATAGGTGAGAAAAATATTGTGTTTTATATTGTACTGTATATATATATATATGTGGTCAAAGACTACCTTTTAGAAATACATACTGAATTTATGGATGAAATAATATGATACTTGGCTGTGTTTCAAAATAACTCAATGGTGGGAGGGGGTATAATAGATGAAGCAGGATTAGCTCTGTGTTAATTGCTGAAACTGAGTGATGATGGGTACATAGGAGTTCGTTATACCACCATTCTCTCTACCATTCTCTATAGGTTATACATTTTTCATGATAGAAATTTTTTTAAAGTTCTGCTATTAAATAAGAGTATTGAGATTTGTATTTTAAAAATTGGAGTTCTAAAACATTGGAGTAAGGAATAGGGGAGGTTAGCTCTGGGGACACACAGAGCAGTCTCTGCCAGTCCTAGCAGCCTTGTTCAGTTCCTCACTGGCAGAGAAGGCCTGAATGGCCTATGATCTGATGTCCCTGTGGGTCATGATACCAGCTAGACACCTTGATTGCCGAGTACTTACTGGATCCTGCTGTGTTCCCAGATTTGCATTATGGGTCAGGGAGGAAGAGGGTATAACTAAAGGTCTATGATACTCAGGCCCTGATCCCAAGCAACTTATAATTTATTTCAACATACAGTGCCAACGCAAGACACCTATGCTCCACGTAGTCACTCCAAGATAGGAGAAAAATAGGTGGGAAATTGTTCCATGTGTGTTCCTTCAGCAAGAAGGGTGAGGACAAGGTGTGCAGGAGGGCTGCATGGAAATGGAGGTGGGGATGAACTGGTCCTTGATTTGACCTGATCAGGAGAGAAAGCCCATCTGGTGAGAGGAGCATGAGATCAGGAGACCTTACTCAACCTCGCCACCAACTGCATGTCTGAGGGGGCTGAGGGCAGCTACGGGCTGTGCCTGTTTCTGACCCTGGCAAAGGAGTTAGTTCTTAAGGATTAAAAGTCAAGCCACAAAATCTCCCCGTTAATTATGATAATAGTAACAATAACAATAACAGCGAATGTTTTAAGATTCCAGGCATCAAGCTCAGGGTTTAATTTACATCAAGGCTGTGAGGCTGGTGTGAAGACACCACAGTGGACACCTGTTACTCTTGCCTGCCCAGCATCTGTTCCTTCTTCTTCTGGTGTCAGTGCCACTATGCTGTTTCGGGGAATTACCCCTCCTCACTCACTCTCGTTTTTGGAGGCTGACACCCCCTTCCACTCCCTCCAGTGGTGGCCCCCTTTGACCCTGCCAGCCAGTCAGATGCCCTACTCTGAGTTCAGAGAAGAGCCCGTGGCTGGGACTTCTGCTGACACCACTGGGGAGGAGGTCGTTTTCCCTCTGGGGTTGCTAAGCTGGCAGGAGGTGAGCCTGGGGCAGGGCTGGGAGAACCTCCTCCCTGAACTTTCCCTCTAGATGAGAATGTCAAAGCCCTTTTTTATTAAAGCCTGTTACTCTGGCTCTCTGTCATTTGCGAACAAGAATCTTGACTAATATGCACCTCCAGTATTCAGGTGGGGAACTAGAAGGTGTAGTTATATGCTCAAGGTTAGAATCTATAATAGCCATACCCTGGGCCTTAGAAGACAGACTTCCAAAAGTACAGATAAAAGAATAGATTTATACCAGAGCCTTATGCAGAAGATGATGGCCTCCAGTTAAGATGACCAATTGACCATACAGGTAACCCCAGTCCTTACCAAACCCCCCAGTGCTTGGTGGCTCCAGGTTCCTTTGATCTTGAGGATGAAGGAAGGGCTGCAATAGGAAAAGAGAGGTTCAAAGTTTATGTGTTGGTCATCTAGATCTCCTACCAATTCTGTGCAGCCAGACCACTGATCCTCTCCCAACTAAGCAACCAGAAGATTTTGCTACAGAAGAGCAGACCAGAGGGATACAAGCAAAAACCAAGCGGAAGTTGCCATATCGAAAAACAGGGTTTAAAGTGAAAGTTAACATCCTGAACAGTGTGACCTCAACCTCCTTCCCCCATCCAGCCCCCCAAAGCCTGGCAGCCAAGCTTATTCCATCCAGGCAGGAAGTGGAAGGATTTCTGTATAAGCACTCTTACCAACTCAAGAGGAAGGAGTCTCCCAAGGAAATGGTCCAGTTAGACCACAGCTGGTGAAGGCCACAGATGTCAAGCTCATCTATGCACTCAGAGCTTCTAATCAGCTTTTTAGTGTCCCTCTTTGAAATACAAATTGAACAAGGTCCAACCATATGCTACCTACAGGAGACACATTTTAGATTCAAAGATACAAATAGGTTGAAAACAAACAAACAAAAAAATGAATCATGCAAGCAACAACCATAAGAAAGCTAGAGTGACTATATTAATATGAGATAAAATAGACTTGGAAACAAAATTTATTACTAGAGGTAATTGCTACTCATTATAATGATGAAAGTGTCAATCCATCAGGAAGATACAACATGAAGAAAAAAATGGACAGAATTGAAAGAAGAAATGGACAAATTAACAGTAAAGTTGGTGACTTCAGTACCTCATTTTCAATAATGGATAGATCAAGTAGGCAGAAGATCAACCAGGAAATGGAACACTTGAGCAACACTGTAAACCAGCTAGACCTAAAAGACATCGATGGAACAGCCCACCCGACAGCAGCAGAGTACATATTCTTCCCAAATGCACGTGGAGCGTCCTCAAGGATAGGTCACGTTAGGCCATAAAACAGGCCTAAATAAATTTGAAAGAATTGAAATTGTATAAAGTATGTTCTCTGATCACAACAGAGTGAATTTAAAAATTAATAACAGAAAGAAATTTGGGAAATTGATAAATATGTGAAAATTAAACAATACACTCCTAATTAGCCAATTGACCAGGGAAATTAAGAAGTACTTTAAAATGAAGGAACATAATTGTAGATGAACATGCCAAAACTTAAAGGATGCAGCTAAAGCAGTGCTTAGAGGAAAAGTTATACATTCAAAAAAAAAAAAAAAAAAAAAGACAGTTAAACACAGATAATTCTCCTGGAGAAATGAACAATTATTGGTGGGTCCTCTTATGCAATGTTCCAATATGACATGGAAAAGACACTCAGCCATTCTTTCATCTTATTTCCGTGTTTTGGATAATTTGTCTTTACACTCATTATTTCATTTGTATCAATATAGTTGAATGTGTTACTGAAATGAAAAATACTGTTTTAAAAAAGGTGTAGTATTTCTTCAGTGTGCTTGTGTGTTCCAAACTCTAATGTTTGGTTTTAGGGAATGCTTATAAAGAACCTTGTATTAGAAAATCAGAAATAATGCCATTAATTTTGTTAGACATGAAGACCAAACTTTTTCAATAATTTTAATGAAAGAGAAAAGCATAAGAACTAGTCTGCCAGCCGGCAAATAATTTTATTTTTGCTTAAAGGAAGAGAAAATATTAAAAACTTTATTAGATGAAATTAAAGGATTCTCATTGGAACATTATTTTCAAGTAATAGTTTATGATGACTTGATAAGACAGTGTTTTTGTAAAATACATTATTGAATAAAGCACACTTTAATTTGGGGGAAAAAAGTCATGTACAATTTTTTTAAGTGGGTTTTGGCCAGTCTGTCTTGAAAGAATGTGCTATCCCTCCCCGCCCCCCAAATCCTACAATCCCAGTTAGAAGAATCAGTGTTACTAACTTACATTGCTTCAGTTCTTTTAAGGAGATGTTCTCAGACAATAATTTATGAAGAGATACTGAGACTAGGCTAAAAATAATTCCTTAGATTTAAATGTGGTGGGTTGTGGGTAGCCATTTATTGTATTCAGTATTTGATACTAATGCTGGCTTTGTCTTTGCCTCACAGGACTTTGTCTCATGAGCAATAACTCCAGCTAGAGTATGAGAGAGGCAACATGGCATCACTCTCACCCCCCATCCTATAATAATCCCGAATTCTGAGACCCCCAACAAGGGCCAAGATACAGTTATCAACACCTGCTTCACCCTTGCCAGATACACATAGATGACAAAGGAAGACCAGAGCCAGAAGACAGGCTTTTTAGGTCTGAGTAAGCTTAAAGAAGGCTTTCCCCAAAGTAGACTTTCGAACCGTGCCTCTGTCTGCATCTCTGAAGCTTTTCATATCCGAAGTCAATGTACCTTAAGATTCCCAAAGACGGGAGTGTGCAGTGGGAGCCGGGCATTAGTGGAAGTGGGTGTGGGAAATATTTTAAATATCTAACTCTGGTCACTGTGTGGGAAACAAGGGCATGAGTGGAAGGTAGAGGCTAGTGCCAAAATCCAAGCTGGAGACATGGTGGCCTGGACCAGGCTTGGGCAGTGGAGGTGGGGCTTGCTGGGGACTGGATGTGGTGGGAGGGAAAGAGAAGAGCTGAGTATGAAACATGGACTTCTGCCTGAGGACCTGGGTAGTAAGGATTCCACCTCCTGACCTGGGGAAGGTGGGGGAGGAGGAGTCTGGGGAGGGAAGGAGTTGAAGAGTTCAAGAGGATCTCTCAGCAAGTGGAAGTGTCAAATAGGAAGTTGTATAAATGAGGGTGGTTTCAGGGGCCAGGCCTAGTAGATATGTCCAGTTTGGGAGTCATTGAATGAGGTTACCTTGGGGGAAGGATAGATGGAGATGCTATTACCTACCCACTTGCTTTTAAAAACTTTCTTTATTGCATATCAAGTTCCTACGTTCATTAGATTTATTTCCAAACCCTTTGTTTTGTTTCATTTATTGATGCTCCTGTTTTCTTTAATGTTTTTATTTTTTTTAATTTTATTTTTTATTGAAGAGTAGTTGATGTACATTAGTTTTAGGTGTACAGCAAAGCAATTCAGTTTTACATATACATACATTTATGTATATTTTTCAGATTCTTTTTCATTATATGTTATTACAAGAAATTGAATGTAGTTCCTTGTGCTATACAGTAGGTCCTTGTTGTTTATCTATTTTATACTTATAGTTCATTTTTATATTTATACTTATAATCAAAAGGAAGCCAGAGTCACAATAGTTATATTGGACAAAATTGACTTTAAAATAAAGACTATTACAAGAGACAGAGAAGGACACTACATGATGATCAAGGGATCAATCCACAAAGAAGATATAACATTGTAAATATATATGCACCCAACATAGGTGCATCTCAATATATAAGCAAATATTAACAGACATAAAAGGAGAAATGGACAGTAACACAATAATAATGGGGTAATTTAACACCCCACTCACATCAATGGACAGATCATCCAGACAGAAAATCAGTAAGAAAACACAGGCCTTAAATGACACATTAGACCAGATGGACTTAATAGATATTTATAGAGCATTCCATCTGAAAGCAGCAGAATACACATTCTTCTCAAGTGCACATGGAACATTCTCCAGGATAGATCACATGTTGGCCCACAAAGCAAGCCTTGGTAAATTTAAGAAAATTGAAATCGTATCAAGCATCTTTCCTGCCACAACACTATGAGATTAGAAGTCAGCTACAAGGGAGTAAACTGCAAAAACCACAAACACATGGAGGCTAAACAATATGCTACTAAACAATTTGATCACTGAAGAAATTGAAGAGGAAATCAAAAAATACTTAGAAACAAATGAAAATGAAAACACAAAGATCCAAAACATCTGGGACTCAGCAAAAGCAGTTCTAAGAGGGAAGTTTATAATGATACAAGCTTACCTCAGAAAACAAGAAAAATTTTAAATAAACAATGTAACCTTACACCTAAAGCAATTAGAGAAAGAAGAACAAACAAAACCCAAAGTTAGTGTTTATTTTTTATTTGTTTATTTTAATAGAAGTACTGAGGATTGAACCCAGGACCTCATGCATGTGCTCTACCACTGAGCTATATCCACCCTCCCTGATGCTCCTGTTTTTGCTCAGCACCATATTATTTAAAATACTGTTTCTTTATCATACATTCTGATGGTATTAACACATGCTTTAGGACTGGACCACCAGTTTTTAATTTAAAAAAAAAATCAGAAATTATTGCCTACTCACATTTCCAAATAAATTGTAGAAGTATTTCGTCAAGACTCAGATACTTGTTGAGATTTTCATTAAAATTATAAAATATTTAAATTTGTTTAAGGCAGTAGCTATCTTCACATTCTATTTAGTTTAGTCTTTTCATTCAGGAACCATGTTTAGTTTTTTAAAATACTTTTGAATTGGTAACACAGTACATAAACACAGTACAAAATTTCAAAAAGTTACAATTATATGGTGGAACGTAAATCTCTTGGCTCTTTCTCACAAAAGTAAACAAATCTTACCATACAGTCCAGCAGTCAAGCTCCTTTGTAGTTACCCAAAGATGCTGAAATTTTATGTCCACAAAAAAACCTGCACATAAATGTTTATAGCAGCTTTATTCATAACTGCTGAATCTTAGGAGTGAACAAGATGTCCTTCAGTAATTGAATGGATAAATAAACTGGTATATCCAGACAATGGAATATTATTCAGTGCTGAAAAGAAGTGAGCTATCAAGCCATGAAAAGACATGCAGGAATCTTAAATGCATATTACTAAGTGGAAAAAGCCCTGTGAAAATCTATATGCTGTATGATTTCAACTATATGATATTCCAGGCAAAGCAAAACTATGGAGGCAGTAAAATGATCAGTGGTTGTCAGGGGTTGGGCTTGGGAGGGAAGAGGAGGGATGAATAGGTGGAGCACAGAGGATTTTTAGGGCAGTGAAACTACTCTGTATGAGACCATAATGGTGGATACACGTCATCATACATCTGTCCAAACCCAGACAGTGTGCAACACCAAGAGTGAACCCGAATGTAAACTATGGACTTTGGGTGATAATGACGTGTCAGTGTGGGTTCATCAACTGTAATTAATGCACGCCTCTGGTGGGGGAGGTTGGTAATGCGGCAAGCTATGCATTCATGAGTCAGGGCAGGGAAATTTCTGTACCATCCCCTCAATTTTGCTGTGAACCTAAAACTGCTCTTAAAAATTAGTCTTGATTTTTAAATTTAAATTTAAATTTTTTTAAAAAGTAAGCCTCTTTGTCTCTCTACTACTCTGTACTCAGTTTCCTTTCACAGAGGCAATGACAATTGGCAGTTTCATGGTGCCCTCCTGGAGCCGGGTCCTGTGTCTGGAAGCATAAAGTGACGACTCTTCATATACAAATGGAAGCAAGTTACACACACTGCTTGTCACCTTGCTTTGCTTTACAAAGTAATCATTTCATATCAGCACATACAGAGCTGCCTCAATCTTTTTAATAGTGTATAATAAATTGTAAGATACACTTAACCAATCCTTTAATGTATTAAAGTTTTAGAAGCTCTAGTTGGTTCTTTTCATATCTACTATGTCACTTAAAAAATCATTTCCTGTTCCTTGCAGATCTTTTTAAGTTTGCCTTTAATTTCCTTAAACAGAGTGTGCTTGTTTTTTATAGATTGGGTCTCATAATCCCAGTATCTGAAGTCTTTGTGCAACTGTTCCTGTTTCTGTAATTTTTGCTGAGTGTCTTCTACATGTTTTTCTTATTCCCTTGATGCATCATCTCTGGTGGAAGAAGGTCTGAGGTAAAAGAAGGAACGGTGAGCACAAAACTTTGCTAACACGAAGGCATATCCAAGTGAGCACTGACATGCAAAACAACAATAATAATTGTGGTGCATTTTAAAAATGTAGAATTGAGGTGGGGACGGTATAGTTCAGTGGTAGAGCATGTGCTTAGCATGCGTGAAGTCTGGGTTCAATCCCCAGTACTTCCATTAAAAATTTTTTTTTAAATGAACAGATAAACCTAATTATCTCCCCCTCCACAAAACAACCAAAAAAAAAAAAAAAACCACAGAGAATTAAAATATATGACTTGCACACTGGATTGTACATTTAAAAAATGGTTAAAAAGATAAACTTTATATTATGCATATTTTATCACACACACACACAAAATACATGACTGTAATAGTATATAGATCAAGAGGAGGAGGAGTTAGAGGTACAGGGTTCTAAGATCTTTAAATTGTCCAAGAAGAGGGTAAAGTATTGATGAACTCAAGATTTGATAAGGTATGTATATATGTTATGATTTCTAGGGGAACCACTAAGCAAATAGAAATAAAGTATAATTTCCAAGTTAATAAAGGAAATAAAATGGAAGAAGAAAAATATCCAAAAGAAAGAAAAAAAGGAAAGGAAAAAAACCCTTGAGTATGTGGACAAATAGAAAGCAGAGGGGAGAGAGGCCACCAGTCTCCCTGCCCCCATCCTGTGGCCACAAGTGTTGGTGAGGATGTGGAGAATTTGGAACCCTGGTACTTTACTGGTAAGAATGTAAAATGGTGCAGCAGCTGTGGAAAAGTTTGGTGGTTCCTCAAAATGTTAAACATAGAATTAGCATATAAACCAGCAATTCCACTCTTAGGTATAGACTCAAGAGAATTGAAAGCAGGGACTCCAACAGATATCTGTACACCCAGGTTCATAACAGTATTGTTTACAATAGCCAAAAGATGGAAGCAACCCAAGCGTTCATTGGTAGATAAATAGATAAACAAAATGTGCTGTATACATACAATGGAATACGACCTGGCCTTTAAAGGAAAAAGAGTCTGATACAAGCTACAACACGGATGAGCCTTGAAAACATCATACTAAGTGAAAAAAGCCAGACAGAAAGGGACAAATACTGCATGATTCCTCTTTTATGAGGTACCTAGAATAGACAAATTCATAGAGACAGAAAGTAGGATAGAAGTTATCAAGGGCTGAGGCCAAGGAGAGAATGGGGAGTGATTGTGTAAGAGGTATAGAGTATATGTCTGGGATGATAAAAAACGAAATGGGTAGTGGTGATGGCTTTATAACATTGTGAATGTCCTTAATACCATTGAACAGTACATTTAAACATAGTAAAAATGGTAAATTTTATGTTACGTGCATCTCAACCAAAAAAAGAAGTAAAAAATTTTAAAAAAGAGAGAAAAGGTAGAACACCTGATAAACACATGAGGAAAAGTAAATACATACATGATCCACACGCTGGTGGAGAAGACAGACACGAGACTGGTCAGTTATAAACTTTGCAGAAAGGGCTGTGATGGAAACACAGGCAGGGCAGCATGGGGCCCTGATGTTCAAGGAAGGCTCCCTGGAGGAGGGAGACCTGAGCTGAGTCCTCAGAGCTGAGTGGTGGCTGGGAAGGGTGGGGGCAATATCCCAGGCTGAGGAAGACGCCTAAGTAAATGCAGAGAAGCTGGAGCAGCCTGAGGGGAACCACAGAGGGTGTTGTTCTGGGATCCTGTAGTGTGAGGGGGTGAAAGGCTCAGGGATGGAGATGCAGGTGGGGTCAGGGAGGCAGGTGGGGTTGCAGAACCAGGGTAGGAAGTGGGACTTGATCCTAAGACAGGGGAACCCTGAATGCCCCAAGCAGGGGAGGATATGGCGGGCCTGGGTTCTAAGTAATTGTGTGCAGAATGAGTGGGTGCCATTTGCAGGCAGGGCCTAGCCAGGGGCCGTCGCGTGTCCAGGATGGTGTTGGCTTGGACCAGGGTAGAGGCCAGGCAGATGGATCTCATAAAAAGGGCTTTCTGAGATGGAATTGGAAACACCTGGTGCAGTGGGATGAGGAGGGGGAGACAACAAAGATGGGTCTGGAGGATCACAGCTGTAGGGAAGGCAGGGGTCGGGGAGCAGATTTGGACCTGGTGAGAGAGCCGGTGAGACCCTCTGGGGTGTGGAGAAGCTCAGGGGAGGCCGGGGCTCTGCTTCGCTGCCCAGGTGGAGGGCTGCGGGGCCAGCCGCAGTTGGCCTCCCACAGGGAAGGAAGATAGGCCTCCTACAGAGAATGAAGATACCCAGGTCTGCTGAATTATTCAGGGGCTGCCTCTCAGCCGTGACTGCACTACAGGGCCATGGTGGGTGCTTGAAACTCGGGCTGCTCTGCTGATGCCTGGGAAGGAGGGGACAGGGGTGCCCAGAGCCGGAGCCTCCAGGGAGAGAACCCACCCCTCGCTTGCTGCCAGGCCTCTGAGCCTGCTGGGCTGGGGCACGCTCTCCCTGACCCCCTCCCTCCTGCCCAGGGGCCTGGAGCCGTGGATGGGCCAACGAGAGCCAAGCTCCAAGGGCAGGTTGTCTCAGCTCCTACCATCCATCTGCTTATCACTCTGGAACCCAGGTCTATCACCTGGGGCACCAGGCAAGGTAGCAGCTGGGGCGAGGCCAGCCAGGTGAGGCAGCCTCTGGTCCTGACTCCTGGGGCCTGATGTTGGGCAGTCAGTTGAAACTCTGGGCTCTTGTGAAAGCTTCAGCCCGAGAAGACACCTCTGGTCATCCTGCCCCAAGACCCGTGACTCTGTCTGTGGCCTACACACAATGTGGACCCAGATGTCAGCCTCCCCAGCTGAAAGTCACTCTGTTCAGAGCCGTCCCAAGGTACACTCAGGGCTGTGGGCGGGTGGGCAGCAAGTGGGCTGACTGTCCTTCTCGAGGGTCATGGTTTCCCTGAGGTCACACAGCTGGTCACCCAAGGAGCCTGGGCTGGCCCTACCCTTCCCCTTCCCTCTTGTCTGCACTTTCTCAGTGTCTTTGGGCTGCCCCCAGCCCCTACTCGCTCCACCTAGAATATGTCCCCTCCCCACAAAGTGTCCCTTCCTGCCCAGGCCTACCCATCCCCTCACAGATGGCCTAATTCCTGGAGGTGGTATTTTTCACCAGTGTGATATGTGTGCAGGTAACAATGCCTTATCTCTCACGGGGAGAATACAGGGCTCCGAGGAGAGGCATTTTGGGGTGGCCAGGACCTTCCCACCCAAGGACAGCTGCTTGAGATGGGTCCCAGGCCCCAGAACAGGGCCGGAGCTTCTCAGGGACATCCCAGAGCAGCTGAGGGAGTGAAAGAACCACCCGGTAGTGCAGGGGGAGAGGCAGGGCCAGAACCTCAGCCCCTGGAAACAGAAGACGAGCTTCCTGCAGTCCCAGGGTGGGACGAGTTTCCCAAGGCCTCCTTCCTCCCTTTGCTTGGGCTGAGGATGGCGGGGGTGTGAGCAGTGCCTCCTGCACCCCGCCTGCCCCCTGAGCTGCCCCCACCCCCACCACTCTCCTTGAATCTTACCAACTTCCAGGCCTAGTTGGTCTAGGATGCCCCTTAGGAGGCCCTGCAGCTGGGGCACTACCATTTTTTGGCACACGTAGTTAGCCCGCCATGGTCTGACTGTGTCCCTGCTATGCCCCACCCTCACCCCACTTGGAGACCTTCATTAGGGCAGGGACCAAGTCCCAGGGCCCCGGAACATCAGCCTCAGAACAGACATGAACACTGCCAGTGAGAAAACTGAGGCCCAGCGCAGGAAGGCCTTGCCCGCCGGCCAAGGTTCCATAAGAGGCCTCCCAGGTCACTTCCTAACATCTCTATCTTGGGGAAACCTCGGAAAAAGTGACAATGTGAATAAGGAATACTCAGGATGTCAAAGGAGAAATAAATTATTTGCTTTTAATTTTGATGTGCGGACTGAGGACCAGGGAAAGAGGAGGTATCCAGTGGCCCCACCATAGGGTGGAGTCTGGAAAGCAGTGGGCACCTGGGCTCAGGTTACTGCCCGACTCTGGAAACAGGGCGCAGGGCCAGCAGGGTCGGTGGCCATTATTAATGCATGTGCTGGCGGTGGCCAAGCGGCCGTCTCAGCCTCCCCAGCTGGGCCCAGGGAGTGAGGGTTCTGGAGCCCATGTTCACCCCAGCCCTGGCCCCAGAAACAGTCCTGGGGAAATGCCAGACCCATCTGCAGAGACAACCAGCCCCTACGTTCTGAGAGCTCAGACCAGCAAAAAGGAGGGGTCAGGCGGAATCTCTGTCCAGCGCTGTCATGTGACGTGACCACCTGCCCCCACAGCCTCCCCAGGCACATCTGTGTTCAGCTGTCTTTCCTACTTTGATACCACTGCAGATCTGAATTTCAGTTTTGCAAGGGAAATGATTTGCATTCCTGCCAGGGCTTCTATCCTGGACAATCCTGGCTCTTCCTAAGGTGCCCAGAACCCGACAGTCCACTCTGTTCCACACAGCCCTGCAATAGGCAGCTTGCTCCCCATTGAGCCAGGGTCAAGATGCTCCCAGGATCCTTGGGCACATGGCTTTCCTGGGCTGGGCCTCACTGACCGGTATGTCTGTCTGTCTGTTTATACCCTGCCTTGTTGCAGAAAGGATTTTAGGCATTGATGCTTTATACCTAGTAACGCACTCGGGCCTGTGAGATTCGGAGGGCGTGTTCCTGCCCTGTGGGACGTGATGCAGTCACAGATACTTTGGCACAGAGTTTGAGCGGCTTGCTCAAGGCCAGACAAAACTCATCCAAGGTCACACACCAGCCTCCTTATCACCAGTCCAGGCTTCTTTCCACTGGACTCTGTACCTCCCCATGAATAATTTGCATGGCTGGCAGGGCAGTCATCGAACACATCCCTCTTCTCACTTTTCTGGAACATCAACACCAGTCTCTCTGCTCTCCCTCTGGCAGCTCCCTGCCCACGCCTGTGAGCCGGAGGACCTGTGTGTTCAAAGTTCTTAGCCAATTCCTTCCCCTCCTGGAAGAAGACAGCCAAATAATGTCTCCCTCCTCCTAGGGCAGGCATCTCATCTCCTGAAGCTGCCTTGCATCATCATGATTAGAGTCTCATTCATAAAATCATTCATCCAGGTCTGGCCCACATGCAAATGTGAGACATTCACACACACACACACACACACACATTCATTTTGCAAAAGCACCTACCATAAAACATCTTTAATTCATAATTTGACATTTGTGATAACACAAGAAAGAGGAAATATACCTTTGCACCCTATCTGCAAAAAAAAGTGCTGCCTTTGGAGTTTGCGGCAGAGCGACCTGCTGATGGGAGGTTGTCTCCTCAGCTGAACCCTGGGTCCTGAGACTCCTCTTATGGAACAAACCTCAGGGCCATTTGGGTACAGCCAGAGGACTTGTGACCTTCCTCTGTATATGCTAAAGGAATTCATGCTTCTTGAAACAGAGGCTCTGGTCGGATCCCTGGTCATCTTCCAACCTGGAGAGCCCCAATAGGCAGTCTGTCTCCATATCTCCTCAAATGCTCTTGGCCTCCCTGACATCTGGTCTGTGGTTCAGTGTCTGGTCAGGCTGGTGAGGGGGATTTCTCTGAAGTCCAGGGCATGTTCCAACAGGAGCACCTGGTGGAAGACACAGAACAGGGCTGTGGGTACAGAACCTCTAAAATACCAGACTTGATCGTTTCCAGATGCTTTAGAAATTTAGCTGACAACTGTTTATAATAGCAAAACATTAGAAACTATTCAAATGACCACCACAAGAGAGCAATTGAATCAAGTCTGTGAATGTATTACGTCTTCAAAAATGAAAATTGATTAAAACACCATTTAAAAATAAAGTGTAGAAAGAAAGAAATTCCTAAAAATCAAAAGTGGAATAAAACAAAGGAACCCTTCTATCTAGTTAAGGGCATATCCACAAAGAGAGACTATAGCAAGTAACTTTAAACGCTGTATGTAAGTGGACTTATATCTGCCTCGTGGAACATCCTCAACAGACAAAAGAACTGAAAACACTTAAATTTAGCAATCGTGTTGGTGGTGGTGGGTTTGGCTTTGTTACCCTGAGCCTGTTTTGTGTGTATTCTGCACAGTTATGTTGGTGTCATTGAGAACCGACATGGTTTTGGCATGGTTGAAAGGAAACACAGAAAATCAATAAAGTGAATTAAAAACACTTTGGTCTTAAATTTGAATAGAAATTTTCTTTTTTAAAAGAATTTTTAATTTTTTTTTTAAAACAAACAATATTTTCTAGCTCTGCTGACTGAAAAGGACTAGAAACAATGACCAAACCAGTAGCAACAAGCACCCCTGACATCCAGATTCTAGACTCAGAATATTATCTCCCAGTGAAAGAGAAACAGGTGTCCTTGGAGGAATTCTTGATTCCAGATTTGGGGCAGAAAATGTCCAAGATGAATCTAGAACTTAACCAGAAAGCCAAACTGCTCTGGAGGAACAAGACTGAATCAAAAGGCCTCAGGAGCCAACCTGATAGCTGCAGTGGGTGAAATCTCATCAGGGCCATCCCATCCTTCCCCCAACAAAAAAAGCCTCGCTGATCATCTAGGGAGGATGTTAGGGGACCACTTTATTCTGGAAACTGGCAAATGAAGAGAAAGAATCAAGCGTGTGTCCTGCCTTTCCCATGTGAACTGTACCAAGCAGCTAATTAAATATTAGGGGAGGGGAGACCCTTCTTTACAGAAGTAGCGCTGTGAATAAAGGGAGAAGGAGTGATACAATCAGCCAGTCACCGTTTTGAAACCCTTAATGAAGCAGCAGATCCAGGACAGCAGTTCTCAAAGTGTGACCCACAACACAGGGGCCACGAGGTTCTGGGATTGCCTTCATTTATTTTAACATAAACACCGCTCACAACAGACTGATTAATGCAGAAGCTGATAGGAGAGTCCAGATATTAAAGAGATTTGCAAAAATGTAAGACAACGCCATTATTATTATTATTAAGTACATTTTTTGTTTTTGAAAATGGTTATTTTCATAAAATATGTTATTTTTGTTAATATATAATAGACTTAGTATTGTTATTTTAAAAGAATCAATAGTTTTTAAATTTCTAAGTTTTAATTTCTATTAAGGTAAATACAAATAGATAGAACTCATATAAATAAAAACTCCTGGGACCCTAAAAAATTTTTAATAGAAGGATTCTAAGACCAAAGATTTTGAGAGCCACTGATCTAGCAAACGTCATCAATAGTTGGTAACATCTGATGAAAGTCTTTGATACCACCTATAAAGTATCTTGCTTAAATAAATAAAACCTGGATATGATCAAAATGCCAATTTATAGGAAATAAACAACAAAAGAGAATAAAAGAACATGTTAAATGACACCATGGGGTTGCAATTGACAACTCTTGACTGTGAGAAACTCTACAAGGTAAGTGACCAGATTTCTTCAACTAGAAACTGGAAAGCATCTACAGCAAAAAGAAATGGAGGGCAAGAGGGTAGAGCTCCTATGTTAAGTGTTCTTATCACAACAAAAGAATAAGATATAAAATAAAATATTTTTTAGAAAGGAAATGGAGGAGCACTTGTCTTGGAATTGATTTAAAGAGACTTAAGAGACATGTCAATCAACAGTTATGAATGGACCACACTTGGATCCCAACAGAGGGGGTGTTATGGACTGAATGTTTGTGTCCCCCAAAATTCATATGCTGAAGCCCTAATCCCCAAAGTGATGTATTTGGAGGTGGGCCTTTGGGAGGTGATTAGGTGCAGATGAGGGAATGAGGATGGGTTGTGTCCTGAAAAGAAGAGGGAGGGCCCAGAGTTCTCTCTCCCTGCCGTGTAAGCACAGAGAGAAAGTCGCCGTCTGCAAAGAGAGCCCTCACTTGACACCAAATCTGCCAGCACCTTGACTGTGGGCTCCCAGCCTCCAGAACTGCTGTTTAAGCCGCCCAGTTTATAGTACTTTGTTAAAGTGGCCCGAGCTGAGACAAGGGGCCTTGAGACTGGGGAAAGCAGGAAAAGCTTGCTAGCTGAGACAATGCTAGCTCTGAGCTTTGAAAGATCAGGAGGAATTATCCAGGCAAAGAATTGGGAGCAGGTGTTCCAGAAGAAGTACCAACCAGCCTCATTCAGGGAACCGCAGCAGTGAAGCCGAAGGTCAGGAAGCTTTAGGGAGTGGGAGGTGAGAGGGCGGGGTAGGCAGGGCCAGATCGTGCCGTGTGTGTGCACCAGCCGTGGGGAGACGTGCGCAGCTCTGCTTCAGGAAGCTCGCTCTGACGGCAGTGTGGGAAGTGGATCAGAGGGCCTGGGTGGACCCTGCTAAGCCCACCGTGCTCCATCCCCTTGACTCCTGGCCACACAGGGGACGGTGACAGCCAGGTCCACTGCTGGTAACAGTGGACTGTGCCTATGGGACATCTGGCCATTGTTATAGAACCTTCAAAGGGTGTGGCAGGAAGCACTGGTGGCATACTAGAGAATCCTAACCTTCAAGGTGGGTGACACAGTGTGGTTATGGCAGTTTGGGGAACACTATAAAACAATAATGCTGGGGTTTCAAGGTGACATACTAGAGGGATAGAGGCTTGAAAAGCCCCCATTTGGCATTTCCTATAGAACCTCATTTGGGACAGGATAAGTCCCATAGCCACCAACTGGAACATGTCCCCTAGGAGCCAAGGAAGGAGCCTGGAGGAGGCCCATCTCGCCAGCAGATATCCTGGACTCTTTTGCAGAACATATATCCTTCCTGCTGGACACAGTTAAGTTGCATGAGAAAGAAGTGTCTGAGTGTCATCTTCACCGATACTTAGTATTGGGGGGCTAATTCCAAGTGGTAGAGTATAAACAGAGAGGTCAGCTAGGCGGTCACTCCCGGAGAGAACTGCGGGTGACCCACACGAGGGTGCAGTCCTGGAGGTGGGAGCTCTTTGGGCTGCCTGCATGTGGGGCAAGGAGGGCCTCTGGGTTAGAGGGAGCCGCGCCATTCATGGGAAGTGAAGCCTGGGAGAAAGAGCAGGTTATGGGTTTCTTGTTTGTTTTTAAAATGGGTTTATTTGGGATCAGCAGGGAATTGCAATTTGGGGTCTGCAAACAGCATGAACCATGTGCAAGTCCCCAAGTTATGGGTTTTTGAGGTTCCTGTGGGAACGGCAGGTGTCCACAAGACCACTGGGAGTAGATGTCTGAACCTCAGGATGGAGATCTGCCGAGAGAAACAGACTTGGCTGCCGACAGCCTGCAGTGGGCAGTGGTGGAGGATGGGGCTCTAGGAGACCTTTTAGAACACCAGCTGTATTCGTGTCATGAGGCTGCTGTGAAAATGACCAAAACTGGATAGCTAAAAACAACAGAAACATACTCTCGGTTCTGGGGCCAGAAGGCCAAAATCAAGTCGGCAGGACCCTCCCTCCTGAGACTGGGAGAAAATCAGCTCCATGCCTCTCTCCCAGTTTGGGGTGGCGGCCAGCAGCCCGTGGCCTTCCTAGTACACACGTCACCCCAATCTCTGCCTCTGTCATTCTCACTGCTGCCTCCTCTGCTGTGTCTGTCTCCTCTGTGTGTCTCTTGTAAGGACACTTGTCACTGGATTTAGGGCCCCCCAGGATAATCCAGGATGATCTCCTGGTCTCAAAATCCTTAACTTGATTACATCTGCAAAGACCCTTTTTCCAAATAAGGTAACATTCACAGGTTCTAGGGATTAGGGTTTGGATGGACATCTTTCTGAGGGGCTACCAGTCACCCCACCACACCATCCTTTAAAAAGAAGAAACAGGCAAGAGCCCCGAGAGCAGGAGCCTCCCTGCAGGGCTGGACCCCCAAATGCCACAGGACCGCAGAGGGACCCACTCGGGGACGAGGGAAGGTGGGAGCGGATATTTCTACTTTGTTTGCTTTGATGCTACTTCTATTCTTCAGGGTTATTTCCCCTAGAGTTTAACAAGTCTCTTTTGAAAGTTCTAGTCAGTGTTTGCTGTGTTGCAAGGACCCTGGTTCTTGGCCCAAAGTGACAGAAAGGGCTCAGCTCATCAGGGCTGAGGCGGTGTCAGCAGCATCAAAGTGAGAGACCAACTCGGGGGACAGGAAATGAGGGCACAGTACACTCCTTGAGGCAGACGGTCCTGCCCTCCTGGGTCAGCGTTGGAAGGTGGTGTCATTTACACAAAGCTTCCAGCCTGGGAACAGGACAGCCTGTGGACACTGGTGGTGCTGATACAGAAATAAAGGCAGACAAGAGGCAGAGGTGGGTGGGGTGGGGAGGGGAAGAGGAGGGGGGAGACGGACCAAACCCTGTAAGTTCTGGGTGCCCCCTTGCCCAGGGAAAAGCTCTTGTAGACTGTGAGTCCCAAGAAGGCTGGGAGCAGCCCCTTCCTCACCCTCAGCATCCCTGGGGGCTCAGCCGCACAGGGTGCTGGCAAACGTGCACCTGTGCCGCGTGTGAGCCATCCGGGGTGGTGGTGAGGGAGGGAAGGTGCCCAGGGCCAGGCCTGCCATGGTTCTCTCTTAGCTGGAGGCTGGAGGTGGGGAAGGAGCTGACACTTGAGAACCTGGACAGAGCCAGGCAGCCCACCTTCCAGATCAGACCCCAGAATCTCAGACCTCTAACAAAAAATGCACTAATAGTGCCTATCTTGAGGGCGACTGTTTGGGGAGTAAAATGGGTTATTGCTTGACGTTTTAAACACACGCATACTGAGTGGTCACTAATGGTTATAACTAAATGTTACAACTGTAAACACCTAGGGGGAGGAAGTAGACTGGCGAGGCCAGCAGGGAAAGTCCAGCACCTCTGCAGGGACAGGGGTGACAGGAACAAGGATTTGGGGGATGGCGCTGAGAGGCACTGCAGTGATAATCCATCTCTCTGAAGTTCCCCCTCACCTAGGAAAAAGTGGGATTTCATGTCCTGAAAGCAGAGAAGCCCCTTGAAGGAGGAATACTTTAGTGAATCTCACAATTCAGGTGACAGGGGGCATCATGCTGATTAGTAGGTACCCAGGGGAAAGCCCCCTTGTTCCATTCTGATTCCCCAGGCCCGACAGTGCTTTCCAGAAGAACTTAGAGAGAAGATACTTCGGCCTTCCTTGCGTTCCAGTTTCCTGTCATCAGGAAGTTCTGCTTGGTATCTCTCCTAATGCCTTCATGCTGCAGATCTGGCAGGTGCCCTGTGTTAGGCTGGGAGACATAGGCAGAGGGTCTTTCGGGAAAACACACACACACACACACACACACACACACACACGCACGCACGCACGCACGCCAGGATCGGAGGACCCTGCCCAGCTCCATGGTGGCAACTAAACACTCTTGGCTTTGTGGGGGGGCAGGCAGAGGGGTGGGGACCTGCAGGAGACAGGCCCGGTCTTAGACCTCCATCCTCAGTCTCTGTCAACTTCAGAAGCAATTTCCTTTATTGCCGGCACCATTGGCTGGAACTCTGCTTCCAAATTAATGTTGGAAGCAGGTGGGCACAGTTAATACCTGCAGACGGCTTTATATTCTCTCAGCGGTAAACAAAGATAACCTGAACTCTAAACAGCCAGGTCCAAGCTGCCCACGTGGTCCTCCCCACCCACTTTTCTAGGTGGGGGGACCTCAGGCTGCTTACCACTCCAACTCCCCGCTCCCAGACCCCATGGCTGTGTGGCCAGGACGCCGCCATATCTCAGCAGGCCCTTCCGGGGGCTGACAGCGCAGAGCCCCTCAAGGACACCCTGCGGCATCCGAGGCTGACCACACGTGGGTCCCAGAGCAGGCCCCACTGACGCCTGGAGGTAAGAATACCAGTTACCCACTTTTGAACACTAACTATGCATGTGCTGAATGCCTCATGTACCTGGGCCCACTTCACTCTCCCAACAACAGCCCTGTGAGGTGGGCACCACGATCCCCATTTACTTCAGGTGAGGAAACTGAAACTCAGAGGTGGTTCACAGGCACTGAGTGGTCCCTGCGCTTCCTCCCCTTTGCCTCATTTGACAGCGCACAGACCCTGGAGGTGGGTACCCTTGTTGTCCCCCATGTGTAGTTCAGGAAATGGGGTACTTTGCCTGAGGTCAGTCAACCAGGACATGGGCTCGTTTGAACTCCGGTGGCCTGAATCCTGAGCCTTCCCTGGCCCTGGTCACCATGGTGCCATGAGGCCCTCAGACTCACAGCCAGTCGCTGAAGGAGCCAGATTTCAACCCAATATGTCTGGCTTGGGGCACTTGGACAGGGAACCTCTGACTCCTTTCTCAGTTCTGGCCGCCTTCTTTCCATAAAACCCTGGGGGCTCCCTCTGGCCATGCCCACAGCTAGCATCCTCGGGGACCGTCCTTATCAGCTCCCCTCCTTCTGCTGACTTGGTTCCAGGTCACCCCCCACCTTCTGCCACTGCCGTCCCCTTTACGGCAGGGTCCCCCACTACAGGCAGAATCACATGGAAATTCCTCAGCCTCCAAGACCCACCACAGCTTTCTTTCCCAGGCCTCTTGTCCCCACAAGCAAGGCTCCCACCAAACCAGGCCTCAGGCCCAGACCCCAGGAAGGAGAAAGCACTTCTGGCTAGGGAACAGGGGAAGCTTCCAGGAGGGAACAGCTCTTAAGGTAGGTCCTGAAGGAGAGGCGGGCTGGGAGTAGGGCGGCAGCACTGAGGCAGAATCGGCAGTGTAGGGAAGCTGAGGCAGGTTGGCTGGGCCTGCGGCCTCTGGCCAGGAAGGGGAGTCATTCAGAGCAGCCCCTCAGAACACGGGAGCAGGTGCTGCCCTCCCTAAAACCTTCAGGAGGGGCCTGGAAGGGCACGTGGGCAGTGGGGTGAACTGAGGGCTGCAGTACTGACAACTTTCCCTCAGGTGGAGGTTTCAAAGTGCCTGCGGGTGGCTGAGGGCTGGAGTCCAGTTCTATCACCAGGTGTTACTAACCTGCTGTTGCCTTGACCACGTCACTCCTCTCACTTAGTCTCAGGATTCTCATCTGTAAAATCGGGGAATGGGTTGGGGCAAATTAAGCCAGCAGTCATTTTTCCAGATTTGTTGTTGTTTAGCATTAGAGCCTGGAAGCTCTTCTTAAAGAAGGTCCTTTTGGGAGTCTTAAGAACAATGGATAAAAATGGAGCTGTGTGAACTGATGCGGGAGGGAGGGGCCCAGGGGCTGATCAGCTTCCCCTCTTGTGTCTGCTCTGTGAGGATGTTTGACAACCTCTGAGTTTGGTATCTGTCATGACAGGGATTCCGCGGTTCTGACACCCCCTCACCCACACCGTGATGGTCCCCTGACTGCCACTGCCCATCCCCAGCTCAAGGCTGGGGCCCCGCCTTCACACTAGTCCCTCCGGGGCTGTCGCTGGCCTTAGAAGGGGCCTTAAGTCCCAGCCAGGGAAAAGAAGGAGGAACTCAAGTCTCCCGGGAATCAGTACTGAATTATCTGCATTTCTGTGCGCCTATGTCCCGGAGTGGGGGAGGGGACAGCCTCCAGGGACCAAGAACTTGCGCGTGCGCAGTACCACAGGGCCTTGGGAACCAGGTCCAGCAGTCGGGTCGCCCATCCAGAGCACCTACTGCATACACGACCTGCTTGTGGGCATTTATGACAGCAAGTGTGTCTGTACCAGTGTGTGGCTTCTGCGATATGAACCAATAATGTTTTAAATGTGCACACCATTTGACCTAGAGATACTATTTATCAAAGTATACACCTTTCTAAAAAAATACAAATTTGGGTAATAACAGAAAATTGGAAACTGCTTAAATGTCCTTAAGATAAGCTTGATAAATTAAGGGATAACCATAGGATGAAATGATGCAGCAATCGTCAGAGAATTCAATCTTTCCAAGAGGCACAGGTGAGAAAACATACAAAACTGTGTATGCAAAACCGTCTCTTTTTTTTTTTTTTTTGGTTAAAACAAAATGCATGTCAGAAAAAGGAGGTGATGATGAGTTTCTGGGGTTTGTCTGTGTGGTCTTCTCTGTCTGCAGTCTAGGGGTCACTTCTGTGATGATGGGGCACCAACCAGTTTTAAAAGAAAATTAGAGGAAAAGGGAAAACAAAAATCCAAAGCACCCACACAAATTCTGCTGAGTGGCCCACCCATGGCACACAGGGATGTGAGGGCCTGGCACCTCACGGCTGCCCTCTCCTCCCCTTTATCCTTGGCTTCTCTATCACTCAGGTAATGTGACCCCCCTGGTGAGGAGAGTCTCCATCCCCTGGGCTCCTCTTTCTAAGGCCAACTGCATTTCGTGGGCTCAGGGCTCAGACTTGAAGAGGGAGAGGCTGCCTCAGGCCTTAGGCTGTCTCAGGCCTTAGGCTGTGGCTGAGAGGAAAATCATCTGTCCAACACTCAGTGAGTCCAGGAGTTGGAGTGGGTCCGCAGGACCCTCTGAGATTGGGTGGTCCTGTCTGCCAAGGGTTTCTGCCTCTTCAGTTAGTTATCCTGTATTAAGACACTGCAGATGGCCCTTGGTCTGCAGAGAGACAGCAGAAACATACGTCAAGGGTCTCGCATTTCCATGCCCTGTGCTCAAAGGTCTATGTAGATTATTGAAGTTAAGCCTAACGTTCCTATGAGGTAGATATGTTTTTTTTCCAATGTTGTAGATGAGGAAACTGAGGCTCACAGAGGCGAGGTAACACCAGTCAGGACAGGAAAGCCAGCAGCCACTCCTAGCCGCTGGCAGGGCTCAGCCCCAGTCTCCTAGATTTGTTCCAGTGGGGCCAGGTCTTATCCCTTTCCTGGATCAGGAAGGCAGTGGGAGGTCCCTTCTACGGCTGCTCAGCTGGACCCCTGGTTGGGACAGGTCTGACCAGGCCCTCTGCTCCCAGGCCCAGCCAGCCCTGCCACAGGTGGGCGGAGCCTGGGAGCCTGGGCATGGACAGGCTGTTCCTGCTGCCCACCCCTCACCGCATACAGAATTGACAGTTTTACCCCTTTAGGGCACGTGGCCAGCTGCCCTTTGGATGGGCCCCAGCCTGTTCCTGGGTGAAGAAGGATCTCCCAAAAGGCCAGGGGTGGATGGGGGTGTGGCCTGGAGGCCTGGGCTTATGTTCCTTGCATCACGGGGAGCCAAGCCTGATCCCGCCATGCTCCCTTCACCCACCAGGGTCTCACTTTCCCGGCTGTGGGGGCTGCCCCTTGAGGTGGGTCTGAGTCCTGAGTAGCAGGTGTTCTGAGTTGGGCTGACCAGCATCACTTTGTAAGGCAGCTGGGTATGGAGGAGGGGAGGGGGGCCAAGGAGGGAACGTCTGGGACAGACAGTGGAGCACAAGAGGGCAAGAACTGAGCAGACAGACAAGAATGAGAGCTGGAAACAGAGCCAGCAAGAGCAGGCAACAGAAAATTCAGAGAGACTCATGGAGAACACAGGAGGACGCCCAGTGGGTGCAGCAGCTGTGGGGCTGGGGCAGGGTGAGGGGTGGAGCCCAGGGAGAGTTGCCAGATATAGCAAATAAAAATGTAAGATTCCAGGGAGGGTGGTATAGCTTGGTGGTAGAGCATATATGCTTGGCACGCACGAGGTCCTGGCTTCAATCTCCAGTTCCTCCATTAAAACAACAACAACAACAACAACAACAAAAAGATTCTCAGTCCAAGTTCAATTTCAAAGAAACAATGAATACTTTTTTGTAGTTTAAGTATGTCCTATGCAATCCATTGACCCTTGAATAATATGACTTTGAACTGCACGGCCCCACTTACATGTGGATTTTTGTCAGTAGTAAATACTACCGTACCATGCGATTCGCGTTTGGTTGGATCCTCAGAGAACCTTGGATATGGAGGAAGCGCATACGTAGAGGGCCGACTGTAAGTTTTGATTGGGTGCAGGGTTGGTGGCCCTAATCCCTACGTTGTTCGTGTATTTGGGACATGTTTACAAGAAAAAGGATTCACTGTTCTCAGAAATTCCTAACTGACTGGCATTGTGTGTTTTATATGGCAACCCTAAACCCAGGACCTACGTTTTTCTCAGCTGAAGAGGCCACTGGGAAGGCATCTAATTGCGCCCTCTGGCCACTGACACCCATCTTCACACAGCCAGGAAGGGGTCCTCCTTGTCCTGTGACACACTCACTTTTGTGGGGGCCAGGCCTTGCCCCAGCACAGGGAAACGCTGACCCACAACAGGGCTCTTCCCTCAAATGCCAGCTCAGAGTTTTAGAAGCCGCTCTACCCAGACCTGTGACATACCAGCCTGTGCACCCATAAACCACCCAAGGAGCACAGGTGGGCTGAGGGGCTGAGCCTGGAGGTTCCTCAAGGGGTGAATGGCAGTGGATCATCTGGTACAAGTGCTCAGAGGATGCACAGCCTCTGCGAAGGGTATACAGGCACGAGGGGCCAGACCAGGGAAATACCCCAGCCCACCCCAGGCAGTCTGTTGGAACAACATGGAACCCCTTGGCTGGAAGGGATTTCCAACTCTGCTTTCTGAATGAGTGTCTGGAGGCCCAGAAGGGCAGTTCTGGGTGAGAGCCCAGGCCCTTTGGCCCCCCAGGGCTGTGCTCGCCACTGTGGTGTGGAGTGTCACCACAGCACTGTGATCGGTGGCCATGACATATTACTGAACCTCATGGGGATCTAGCATTTTCTATTTAGCAAAACAAAGTTCTCTCCCCTCCTTTGTCTCATTTGAGATGCACAGCCAGTCCAGATGCAGAAGGAACCACCAGCATTGGCCTTGTTTTTATAAATGCAGGCACTAAGGTGCTTACAAGAAACCAGCCCAAAGTACTCCAGAGAGGTGGTGGTAGATCTCCAGCCAGAACCGGAGCCATCTTGGCTGGAGGCAAAATGAGGAACCCCAGGGCCACTTGTTGCTAATTCTTCAGCCAGTCCTGTTAGGGACCCAGAGAAATTACCTAGCTTCTACAAACAGAAACTCAAGTTCATGGGCACACTTTGGATGCTGAAATATTTTGTGTATTTGCACACAGCATCCCCACCACCACCCCCGCTCCAGTCTTGGTAGATTCCAATTTGTGCTAGAAGGGACTCTGTAAACTCAAGATAACAGAGGGGCCTCCAGCAACCCCTCCCCCTCCCCCTGGCAAGCTGAGCCCCCGCCCTGCCCTCTGCAAAGGTTCCAGCTGGCCTTGGAGCCCAGGGCTCTGAATTCCCCACTGCCTGCTTGGCTTGAATGGATTACTTCTGATTCTCCCTGCACCTCAGTTTCCCCACCAGTGTAGTGGGTGGAAATAGCTGTCATCTCAGGCTCCTAGTGGCCTAAAGTGATGCCCTGTTTGATTACAAAGTGGATTAAAAGTCTTGTGTACTTGATACAAGTAACTCGATCGCTGTACATGGATAGTTTCGTTGAAAAGCGGCCTCAGGTGGCCTTTCACCAGGCTCCCTACCCCTCCCTTCAAGCCCTCATGGAATGGGCTGAGAAGGAAAGAGAGAAAGATGATAGGCTCCTCCTGGCGCCCTGAGGTATCACTGTTGGCAGGTCATTCCTGCAGAGGGCTCCCAGGAAGACCCAGCAGGCCTGGGCGCCTAGGACAGGCAGGCCCCTGTTCAGCCCTCGTTCCTCCCAAGCTGGGGGCTGGGCTCTCCCTAAAAGGGCCATGATGGCCAGACAGTGGGCTCAGACCAGAGGGCAGGGTTCCTGCAGAATGCATGGAGGTGTTCAGATGCCCGACCATGGAACACAAGCTCAGATCTGGCCTCTGGTCAAGACCTAGTCCACTCCTGTCCCCTGGACATCCAGGTAGAGGAAAAGTGTGAGCTGCCCCAAGGGAAGCTGCCACCCTGTTGCAAGGCCACCATTAGTCAGTCCTTGCCATACAAGGAGTAAGGACTCACTGGGACCCCTGAGGTCAGTGCATGGATTAGTGTTCAGTCACCACCTTTATGTTAGCTGGTGGTTCATTGTGTTTCTGTCCCCTCCTTTATGGGGGCTTGGCTGCTCTTTTCCTGTGCACAGCTCTTTTGTAGACGGTCTTCTATCGTCTGCTCCTTCTGAAAGAGGCCTCAAATAAACAAGTGCATAAGTGACATGTGTCCTGGTGGTTTTCAGGAAGTTGGACTTTAATGGAGTAGCATTCTCACAACGAACACCAGCTTCCCCTCCCAGGTGACAGGGAAGCATAATGCCAATACTCGGATTTCAGGTGGCCCCAGCCAGTTGAAGCCACAGGCTGCAAATGGCTGCTGTGTGTGGCCCAAGGCTTGTGTGGGCTGGGACATCTGGGCTGGCTTGTTTGACTTCAAATGGATAGAAAGTCTACCAGATTCTAAACTTTGCAGCAGGGTGACATTCTCCATGGTTATGGCTGATGCTGGATTTGGGGGCTGTAGAAGAAAGTTTGAAATTCATAGTTTTGTGACCAGCATAGTTTTGTCACTGGCAAAGTTGGCCAGATGGGGTCAAGGTCCGTCTAGAGCTCAGGATGTGGGGCTACTTCCCCCTCTGCTGGGAGCCTCAGGGCCCTTCCAGAATATCCACACTCCTTCTCCTCATATACAATAGACAGAGGGTTGGCAGGGCATTATGACAGAACGGTTGAGTCCTAGCCCCATCCCATCTTAGCTGAGTGACCAAATGACTGAAACTTTAAAACCACACTTTCCTCATCCATAAAATGGGCCCAATAATGCTAGCCTCACACAGCTGTGGGGAGGACTGTACAGCACCCTCCTGGGTGTTTTTTTTTTTTTTTTTTTTAATGAATTACAGTCCAGAAAAAGAAACCGTGTTCATTAACAAATGCCATTTATTTATTTGACAAACATTTAACGAATGCCTACCATGTGCCAGACAGGTATTGTCAACACCTGTGCTCTCAGATAATCCGAGGTAGGGGCCTGAGCTCACAGGTAGGGAGCACACACAGCAACACGCAGCCTGTGTGGTCCTGAGGCATTTCGTGTCTGAATTCTTGTGAGGAAAATAGAAGGTACAGCAAATGTGATTAGAGTCTTCAGGAGGAATTTCTTGGTTTTTTAACCTCTTGACTGAGGGCAACAGAAGCAACAGTCCAGGGGTCTGGGAGCCAAGATCAAAGCCACTGTGTTAGGAGAACAGTTCTCTAAACGTGTCTTAGCTAGAACTAGCCAGCAGCTGGCTGAGGCCTACTCTGGCCCCCAGGAGACGTAAGTGGGCAGAGTGGACTCCTTGAATTCGACAGCCAAAGATCTAGGGTTCAAGCCTCAGCTCCGCCCCTCTCTAGCTTGGGACTTGATTGAGTCACTCAGTCTCCTGGAGCCTCAGTTTCCTCACCGGTGGAGTGGGATTGTCCTGAGAATCCGAGGAGATGAAGGTGTGAAAGCTCTCTGTAAACAGCCAGGTGGCATTGTCGGGCCTGGGAGTGAGGAAACCCGGGTCTGAGCCTGCGTCTGCCAAGTGCCCTCAGCGGGAACTTGGAAAATGCACACTCTCATCAAATCTCAGATCTTCCCAAACAACTAGGGTTTGAAGGGAAAAATTTTGTAAACCATGATCTATCTGGTCTCTGTCAAGGCCGCTGGCTTCCTAGGCCCGCCCCTGGCCCAGGGTCCCTAGGTGTCCCTGGTGGCTCCAAGGTGCCTGGGGTCCTTCACTGTGGCACTTCACTCCATGACATTTCCTCATGACACTCCAGAGCCAGGCCCTTGTTCCTAGCCCCCTCAAAACGTACCCATCCAGGCACCCACGCACATGAAATATGCTCAGCATTGCTAGGTATCAGGGAAATGCAAACTGAAACCACAAGATGTAGCCTCGGATGCTAAAACTGAAACGACTGGCAGGTCAAGTGCTAGCAAGGATGTGGAACAACTGGAACTCGCATTTCTCTCATTAGTCAAGGGAAATGAAAATCGGTGGTAGCTTGTTGATAGCTTCAGATTGCCACGAGGGGAGAATTTATACCTCAGAAACCAGCAAAGGCTCCAGATCAGGGCTTCCCCCCATCCCAGAGAGCTGGTTGTTAAATATTTAGCAGCCAGTCTCTGATGAAGACGCGCCCACAAAGAGATTTGTACATGAATGTTCTTAGTAACATAGTGTTCATGATAGCCCCAAATTGGAAATAACCCCAGTGTCCACCAACTGGTGAATGGATGAACAAACTGTGGTACCTTCAGACGATGGAATATGACTCAGTAATAAAAAGGAGCGAACTAGTAATACATGTAACCTGGATGAATCTCAAAGGCATTATAATAAGTGAAAGCGGCCAGATGCGAAAGATTACACACTATATAATTGCATTTATATTAAATTCTAGAAAAGGCAAAACAGCAATAGAAAGCAGATCAGTAGTTTCCAGGGGCTGATGGGGTGATGGGTGGGGAGGTAGGGGAGATAGGAAATTGACCTGGAAGGGGCATGAGGCAAATTATAGGGGTGATGGAAATATTCTATGTCCTAATTGTGGTGGTGGTTACATGGGTGCATATACCTGTCAAAGCTCATGTAATTGTAGGCTTAAAATTGATTAATTTTATTGTATGAAAATTATATCTCAACAAAGTTGTCCCCAAACCCCCCAAATCTAAAAACTTATCCATTCTATGTCCCATGGCTTTAGATCCTACTGTCTGCTGACACAGACGTGATACTGTGGGTGCAGGTCTCAGTACTAATCTTAGGGAAACTCCTCACCTGATGACTGTCTATGGGATAGGCCAATGGGGAAGCGATTTGGAAGCAGGAGACATACCTCAAATTATCCCTCCTCCAAGGTAGGCCAGGGTCTGCTGGAGTCAAGGATGGCAAGACTGGGCAGAAGCTCCTCCCCTGTTCAGTGGCCATCCTCTCCCCTTCTGCCCTCTGCCTGGAGAAGTTGCTAACCTGTGGTTGCTGAAGGGTAAATCTTGTGTCTTTTTCCCCAAAGCCTGGTGGGACGGACAGAACTGGGGACATTGAAGCTTAGAGGAAAGATAATGGGAGGAGGGTGAGGGCAGAGAGGGACCAGGACCATGTGTGCTTAGAGGGTTAGCATATGGCAGATAATGACCAGCTGTTCTCTGGTTCCAGATGGATTCAGAGAAAAATGGTCTTCAAGAGTAGCAGGAAAGATTTAGGTGGGACACAGTGATGAACTTCCTGAGAGAGTTCTTGAGAAAGTGGACATGTGTGTGCTTACCCACATAGGTGAATGTGTGTGTGAGAGTGCACGTGTGTTGTAAAACCAGAGCAGGGGAACAGGGCACTGGATATACATCATTCCTGCTCTGGAGCACTTTAGGAATTAGACAAACCTCATTCTGAAATGAGCCTGGGTCCCTCTGGGCTGGGGACAGAGAGATGGACTCAGGCCCTTTCTTTAGGTACCTTGGAGGGCAATTAGCTGGCTGGTCCATCAGTAAGACCCCCAAACCAGAAGTCTGTGGAGCCAGATGGGTACTTACATCCATGGTTTGACCCCCTCCCAGACGGCCGTGTGCACTCTCTTCCCCATTAGGGCAGAAAAGACCATCTATCACCAGCGGGGATGGTGATGTCACAGCTGCAGGCATCCAAGTGCACAGGAAGACTGCTCCAGGCCCTCTGAAGTGCTAAATCATTCATGGGGTAGAGGGGGGGGGGCAGGAGATTTACTGCCAAGGAAACACTTCAGGGACTTGTGGAAATCAATTCTTTAAAGAGACCCCATCAGCTAGCAGGTGGCCTAAGTCTGAAGCTGGGGCGAGTAATGGGGACCCAATGAAGTAGGAACTGGGGGGTGGGGTGACTTCCTTATTCTAAAACAGACGATGGGAGCCCAAGGCTTGGGGCACAGGGTATGTCCAGATTGAAGGTAGATTCCCAGCACCCTGGGGAGGGGGCTCCCAGATCTCCAGCTCTGGTGCACACACTCACCCTGTCACCCCGTGGGGCTTCACCCCTTACCCATGGGGGCTCTGCATGTCAATAAGACAGAATAAGGAACGTTGCTGGGATGTGTTTGCTGAGCCTCTTGGCTCTTTGATCTTGGACCAACAGTCCACCCAGTCTCTGCTGTAAGGGGAGTTCTAAGCCAGCTTTGGTTTCTCTGAGGTGGAATTTGGAGGGTTACTCAGCATTCATCCTCTTGTCTCAAAGAGAATGTGAGCTCCTTGAATGCCCAGTCTGTTTTACGATCTAGAATTTTAGGACCTGATGATTCAACTCCTGGGGGTACTGTGTGTTAACTTATGTGACATTGAGAAGCAGACTGGGACTTCTGCTGCCCCACACCACACAGCACACAGTGGGAGCTTCATATCTAGCACAGTAGGGTTCTTCCAGTCCAAGTCTTCCCCAGCTCATCTACCTCTGTGTCTATGGCTACAGCACACTTCCTCCATGTGTCTTAAATAAGGAAAATGAAGGGATTAAGGAGAAAAAGAACAGCATTTTCAGTTCAGTTTTGGAAAAGCAGGTATAGCTCCAGGGTTTCCTTTACAGATGAGGAAACTGAAGCCTAGAGGGGGCATTCAATTTTCCAAAGCCCATGAGATGGTAAAATGGGAAGAGAAAAGGCCCCCAGAAGTCACACTGAGCAGTTTCCACCTCCCTTGAAATGACTGTGGTCATTACTAGCTAAAATGGGTGATATAGAGCAGGTGGCTGTTATGGAGAAAGGGACCTGGGATAGGTTCTGGTCCCCATTCTGCTGCCTGGCTCCTCTGCAAGATGGTTCTCACTGTGATAGGGGGATTCCTGTGGGACCCTGGTTGTGACTGCACTCTGTACCCTGCCTGTTTATTCACTCAGACACATATTTATGGAGTGCCTTCCAAGAGTCAGGCATGTTCACAGCAGTGAACAAGACAGACATGACTCTTGCCTTCCTGGAGCTTGCATTTTATGTTACCTGTGACTAGTGCTAAAGGCCTGGGCTGGTAATTCCCCCAATCCAATCCCCCCAAGGAGGCTAAACTGGACCCTGATCCAGCCCTACAGGGTGTTCATAGCAGCTCTATATCCTTGACACAGCCAAAGGCCACTTCCTACAATAGGGACCCCACAGCCTTCAGGGCAGGGCTCCCAGTTGCAGTATAAGCCGCATCGCCACCAGTTTGACCAGCCCCTCCCTCAGCTGCCATCAGTCTCAGGAGGGCTGGTCTGAACTGGTTCCCACAAGGCATGAGCCAATGCTGGACTCTGGTTCTTGGTAGAGCTTTGTGAAGAACAGACTCCAGGAGAATCAGAGATATTCAGGAATTCCTGATCTGCCCAGTCTCCACCCCCTACCCTCTACATCATCTCTGGCAGGAGGGGATCTCAGCTTGCAGCCCTTGTAGTCAGGGGACCCCCCCCCCGCCACCGCACGACTGATAACCCTCTTTCTAGGCATCCCAGCACTTGCTTTGCACTCACTTGTCAAGTTTATCCCCAGGAAAATCTTTCCTAGGTCCCCTCAGCGGTCCCCTACCACCTTGACTAGATGCCTGAGTCCACCTAAGGGACACGAATGATGGGTGTTTCTGGGGCAGGGAGCTACTGGGGCCCCACCCTAGGGAGTCCCTCAGCATTTCTTTCTTAATCATGACTCCAGGAGTTCTCTCTGGACACGCCCAACAGTCTAGGGGAAAAAGCCCCAGGCCGTCATCTGGAGAACTGGGCTCTGGTCCCGGATCTGACCCGAATTCGGGCCCTATCTGGGCCTCTGATCCCTCCCTTGAACATAGGAGGGGTTGGGTCACACAGCGTCCGTAGCCCTGGAAGAGTCAGAGGGGATGCGCGGCAAACCAGACGGACCCAATGGCGCACAGGGAAAGGGGATACTCAGCGGAGGCTGAGAGGAACCCCAGCGGGGGCGGGCAGGGTGCAGGGCATCCAGGTAGAGTCGGCGCGGAAGCTCGCAAGGCAGGAGCAGGGCACAGAGGGCTGCGTGCCGGGAAACACTTCCAGCTAGGAGCGAAGTAGGAAGGGACAGGATGCCCCTGAATGGAACGAATCGCCCACTCCACAGCTGCCTGCGAGCTGGAAAAAGACCAGTCTATGCCCGTGCGGTAGCTAAGGTCCTCACCCAAGAAAGGCGGACAGCTTCACACCTTAGAATTTGGGTGGTGGCTGCAAATCGAATTTGGGAGGACTAAAAAGAACTGTCCCCTGAACATATACTTTGCTGCTTCCAAAGCGATTGCAAAAACATTTTGTTATTCGATTTCCCCCAACGTCTTCTGATTTGGGTAAGCTCCCAATTTACAGATGAAGAAACTGCGGCTCAGAAAGGTCATGCAGGCATCTAACGAATACATGTGTGTTAAGTGGTTAAAAATGCATATTATTCTAATTTGACACAATTAAATCCTCATCATCTGAAGCATCCCAAAACAGAAATTAAAGCGTTTGACTGGTTTGGGGCTGAAATATTCAGCTAAATTCTGCTATACACATAGGAAATGAAACACGCCGGTGGCCAAAACCATAGCTGGGTCACCGACCTTTGGATAATCTGCCGAAGGCTGCAGGACCCCTCCCCCACCAACAACAGCTACAATCTCGGCATAGAACCTCGGGGTTTCCGAGCCCTGGAGCTCTGAAGCTATCCCCGGGCCTTGGAGGTGGGGGAAGCTAGGTTTCTAGCCCTGGAAGGACCCTGGTCGAACTCTGGCCCACAGGACTCCTCTCCAGGGGCCATGCATCCGTTTTCTCTCTCTATCCTCCAGAATGAGATGCGGGCGAGTGTTCCCAGTTTATCCCGCAAAAAAGGAAACCGAGTCTATACTCAATTCCACGCGCGCGATGAACCCCCACCCAGTGCTCAGACCCCTGTGCCCCGCCAGCCGCCTTCTCCGCTGACTCCGGTCAAGGACATTGCTGGGGTGGGCGCTCAAGCCTCAGCTGCCGCCAGGGTCAAACTCAGCTAGTGGGAAAGTAGGAGAGGGAATGCTGCAAAACTGCCCAGGCCGTTCCCGCTAGTTTCCCTTCCCTGGTCGCCTTCCCTCTGAGCTCCCGTTCTGGACCTACGTCAGCGGGAAGCTGAGAACACCCAGACGCCCCCGGCCCCAGCTTTTCGTTCCTCCAGCTCAGCTCCCTCCCTCTCTGATTGACTCCTCCAGGCTGCAGCATCCCGAATCAGATTTTTTAAAAAACCAACTCCTGTAGTTTCTTTTTTAATTGAAAATTTAATACAAGCATGTGTACACATACACATACACTTCAAACAGTCCGGAAAGACATACAGAAGAAAGTCCCCTGCCCTCTGGCCCCCAGTTCTCCTACAGGGAAGCCACCCCTATTTGCTGTGTCTTGGGTCTCCTGACGGAGACTTTTTGTGCATAAAAAAACCTGACACCCAGACACCCTCTCGTTTATATTTTTACACAAACAGAAGCCTATGTCGTTTTTCACTTAACACCCAGGATATTTTCCATGATATATAACGGCTATATATTTCCCCCTCACTTTTCAAAAAAGCTAAATAGATTCCTATGACGGGATCGCCTTTCATTTTTTTTCTCGTTCTTTCTCTATCGTCTCTTTCACTCCCTGCTCCCCCACACCCAGGAGCGCGAGCTAAATCTCCGGGGTTCCTGGCTTTTTGAATCGGTACAGAGACCGTGCGCCGCTCGAAATAAAAATGCACAGACGTACAAACACACCGTTTTTCTGAAAATGTCAGGGGATTAGTTGGGTTTCGAACATCCCTACGAGTGTTGACCAACAGACATCTAAGATTCTAGAATAAAGCCCCGAGGGCTGAGCCTGGGCCAAGATCCAAAGACGTCGCTAGCTGTGGCTCCCGACAGCGGACCGCAGCCCCCGGCACGTGGCCCTGCGGGAGGCGGGTGGTGGTGGCGGCGAGATCTCGAGGGGCAGCACCAGGAGTCTGGGATGCAGCGGCCCGTAATGGGGTAGGGGGCGGGCGCGCATCAGGAAGGCATCCCGCAGGAGGGGATGCAGGGTCGCGTCAATGACAATGAGGGGTGCGTAGTTTGCAGAGACCTACGGGTCACGAAGTACTCTATCCTCCTGAGAGGTGGGAGTCACTCTACCCATTTTGCAAATGGACAAACTGAGGCTCTGATAGGTGAATCGCTAAAGAAAGCGCAGCTGGTAACTGGATTGGGAGGACCCCTAGGCGGGGCTCCGTCTCACCGAGGTCTGTGTGTCTTGGGGCCGAGAGCCAGGATCACCGCCGGGACCCGACCAGTCTGAGCGAGGCCAGTGGCAGAACAGTCGCCGCCCAGACAGCTCTAGGTTAGGGTGGGGAACCTACCTTCCAGACACCCCTCCCCCCAGCCCTGCCTTGTCGAGTGGAAGGTAGCGGGAGACCGAGGCTTGATGGATGACCTCTTCGCCCAACATCTTCAGGACAACAGGACTGCCATGGAGAGGGCGAGGTTAGGGGTTAGGGAAGCAGAAATGGGACAAGGGTCAGGAAAGAACTAAGACGACCAGAGAGGCAAGTCGCAACATCAAGAAAAAGAAGGGCTGTGTCCGTGGTCAGAGCGAGGGGTGCCGAGTCTTCCAGATTGGAGTAGGCAAGGTTATCCTTCCTAAAGATTTAGGGGTCTTTCCTAAGCCTGACCCGAGGGTCGAAGAACCCAAAACTTGGCATCGAGGATACACAGCTTGGGGCGGAGATGGATGTTGATTGGGAAGCAGAAAGGCTCTTTGTATCGGGAGGATATAACCTCGGCCAGAGAGACGTCCGACCAGAGGAGTGAAGGCAGGATGCAGGTGGGCGTAGGGTGAGCGGGACAGGGCAGCAAAGTGAGGACCTGAGGTCGTCCTGAGCCATCTCCTCCCCTGCTAGCGCCCGGAGCTGAAAGGGATCCGCGGTATCGGGTCCCCAGGGGCCGCCCCCTCACCGTCGGGGTCCAGCTCTGGTTACCGGCCAGGCCCTCTCCCTAAAATATGTATGAGTCCTTGTGGGTGCAGTTTCGCGGCCCCTCCCGGAGTGGGGTTGGGGGCGTCGGGGTGCTCGGGGAGCCAAGCAGGGGAGAAAGCAACGCTGGCTCCTGAGACCCGGGAGGTCTCAATTTTCAGCCGCGCCTTTAAGAAAAGGTGGAAACTAGATCTGTCTCGACCGCGCCCCTGCCCCGCCAGCCCCGACGGCCGGACCTCGCGGCCCCGTGGCTCGCTTTGCTCTGTGCGGTGTCTGGTTCTCGACAGCCGGTGAATGGGTCCGGGCGGGGCGCACTGGGTACGGGGGGCGGGGCGCGCGCTATAAAGAGGGAGCGACAGGCCGCGGGGGACACTCGAAGCAGGCGTGGCCCGCGCTACCGCATTGCGGTCCCAGGTACACTGCGCCCCTATCACCCAGCATCCTACAGCCCTCGGGGATCAGGTAGGGAGCGGATAGGGACTCAGAAAGTTCTGGAAGACCTGGCTGGGTGAGGGAATGCGTGCAGGCCCGGGAGGGGTTAATGTGGAGCCTCTCTCTTCCCCCTCTTCGGCCTGTTGGGCCCTGTGCCTTTCTCCTGATCTTCCCAGTCCCGGCCTCGGCGCACCACGCCCCATCTCTGGCGGCGCTGAGAGGGACATCAAGGCCCCGCGACTCGCCGGGTCAGTCCGCTTGGGATGGGGGTCTTGCCTCCTCTGGCTGCGACAACCAGGGCCGGAGCAGGCCCCGCCTAGAAGTCAGACCTATTGAAAGGTTCGTATCCGAACCATCACTCTCGGCCCCTCCCAGCTAGGCAGGGGCGGGAGTGTACACCCTCACTGCCACCATCTACTCCCTTCTCTCGAGTCCAGGACACAGTGCTAATGGTCTTCAATCTTAATACAAGAGACCTTTAGATTTGATGGGAGTATCGGCTAGGCACCTTCCTTTTTAGAGGCTTTTCAACCTCCAGACATACTGGGGTCGATCGGGAGAACTAAGAGCTAAAAGGCAGGAGGACGGATTAACGTTTTATTTTAATCGGGTTTTGAACTGTGATTGCCGTCTGGGCAGCCAGGCGGGGCTGAGACAGGAAAGGGCAACCAAAACAGCAGTGGGTGGGGGCGCTCCGGGGCTCAGGATGCTGGGGAAAGAGGAAAAGGCCACCCCAACCCTGACAGCCAGGGAGTCTCCTAGCCTCTGCCCCGCCCCTCGGAATGCTCCGGGTCGTAGCCGAGCGAAGGACGGTTGAAAAGGAAAAGGATCTAATCCGTGTCCGCGCCCCAGCCTTTGCCCGCCCCGCCTCCTCCCGGGGGAGCCACTGCCGCAGTAGGGGGAAAGGGGGATGGGAACGAGTCTGGGGGCGGCTCCCCACCCCTCCCCCTCCAGGGACAGGCAGCCTTTGTTCACAGCGGCGGCAGTGGCCAGACACCTGTGGGGCCGCAGAACTGCGCGAGCGTAGGTGGGTGAAGACGTGGCGGAAGCCCCTCGTACCCACTCCAGCTCTGCGCCCCCAGGTCCGCACTGGCCCACTGAGACAACTCAGCCTTGCGCACCTTTCTGCGGGGGAGACTGCGGAGATCCGTCCAGTGGCCCCACAGTGTGTCCCAAATCCAAATGCACTTCCCCTCCCCCAGCCCAGGATCGGATTTCCAATCTCGCTAAGCTACACACACCTCGGCTAGCTCCCGGCTCAGAGGGCGGTGGGGTGGCAGGGCGTCGGGGCGCACCTCGGCCAGCTGCACCCTGGCCTGAAGGCAGGAGGCAGGGATAGAGGGCGGGCGGCGAGACCCCACGGGTCCAGACTCGGCCGGGTTGGGCGAGCAGGCGGGGCTCCCAGTGTCTCGGCAGTCCGGGTCGGGCGTGCCCTGCGCAGCGCACCAACGGGAGCCACATTCAAGGTGAATCATCCCCGGCCCGCCCCCTGCCCCTCCTCCGCCTTACGGCACCTGAGCCAATGGCGCGGCGCAGGGGGCGGGCGGGGCTCATGGGGCGGTAAACCCTCCCAGAGTCATTATCTCTGCACTCTGTCTAGCCCCTGCACCTCAGCGCCGGAGCCCGCGGGCCTCCGTCCGGTCGCGCCGTCCGGAGCATCCTGCGTACACTTTTCCTTGGGCTCCGCGGCCCCCTTGCCTCTCCTGCCCTACCCGGCCTGCCCCGCGGAGGCGGCTCCTCCTCAGGTGTCTGGGCCGGGGCCTCCCCTAGCAGACCTGTCACCCGACACCCAGGAAGCGCGCGGCCCCATCCCGGCTCCTCTTTGTTCCCCCGCCGGGCTTCGCGCTCGGGCGCCGCCTCCTCCAGCGTCGCGCTGTGGAGGTTCGGGGCGCCGCCTTCGGTGCGGCCCGGGCGAGCCTCGGGTTCCATCCATCGGCCCACTCCGAAACAGGGTCCTTTTTGCCTTGTTTCTCCGGTGTGGACTCCGTGCGGAGCTGGGAGGCGGCGGTGCGCCCAGCCTGGAGCCGGCGCAGGTGAGTGTCCGGGGCGGGGCCGGGCGGAGCCAGTGCCGGGCGTGGAAGAGAGGGTGGAGGCGGGCGCCCCGGGGCGAGCAGTGCTAGAACCAGAGTTGCGGGCGGCCGGGCGGCCGGGAGGCGGGGGCTGCTCTGCGCCGCCGGCCTTCGAGGATGACGCGTCCGTGCGGCCTCCTGGCTCTCCCGCGTCTTCCGGCGGCGTCGTCCACGCGGTCCCATGGTCCTGGGTCCCCCAGTGGAGCCTGCCGTGCGCCCAGCGCATGTGCCCCGCACTCCGGGCAGCTGCGCAGCTTAGAGTATGGCTGGTGTTTGGCAAGGTGCGTATCTGCTTGGGCCCAGCACCTCCCCGGGCAATGGAGCGGGGGTCGCGCCTGCGTTTCGCCGCCCTGTTGGGCTCAGGTGGAAGCGCAAGGCTAGGGGGAGGGCTGCAATTTAGGGCTGGGGGAGACTTCCTGCTCTGAGAGGTAGTTCCTTCAGCCTCTTCTCCGAGCATTGCGGCAGGTAGTTCGGTAACGCTTCTGTGGCCCCGGCGCGGCCCCGCCCAGTCTCTGGGGGAAAGCATTTCTCGAATCTCCAGCTGGCTTCTGCTTCGCGGCCACCCATCCTGGGAACCTCGGAGCACGAGGCTGAGACACCCTCCCGCTTTGCTCCTACATCCCTGTTGCTAGCGAACACCCGAGGCCCCTGAACAATGCTCTGGGGTGGATGGCTGGACCTCGCGCCTCGGGCGCCTCACTGTTGCGCACATCCTAGGAACTGAGTTGGGAGGGTGCCGACCCGGAGTCGGAACACTCCATTCCCTGGGCCCCTCCAGACTGAGCCATTCGCTTTCCCTCCCCTCAGCCCTAGCATCCCTACACTGTGTATAGACGTACCCGCGGGGGGTTGGGGGTACTAATAATGGCTCAGAGCGATTAGGAGCCAGCGGTGACCTAATCAACTTCCCCACCCCCACCCTCACCCCTTAGGTGAGGACCCAGCCTCTCTGCATTCTGCCCGGCTTCGCAAAGCTCTTGAGGATTAAAACCCGATTTTCCTCCTGGGGGCCAGGTGGCGGATATCTGCGTTATGTCCCTGGTTCTCTGGTCAGGTCACTCGGCTCCACCGGGTGTGCACCACCCTCTGTCCAGCCCTCAGTGGGCCCGAGGGGCTCCGAGTCGGCAGGTCTCTGGGCCGAGAAAGAAATCTATCCTGACTGTGGACCGACCGCGCCCAAAGGAACGTGGCCCCAAGCCCAGCTCTCAGCCTCAACCGGCCAGCGCATTCCCCACGAGGTTCTTGGTTCAGATCCTGGCCGTCGAGCCTTAGCCTCCGCTGCTTGTCTCTTTACTGCTGGTCGCCGCCCCTTCCTGCCTGAGGGAGGCCCTGGCCCTGCCACTGGGAGGGAACTAAAGCCTCTGGAGTCGGCCTTATGCAAAGGAAAAAAAAAAAAAAAAATCCCGGGGTACCAGTCTCACTTGTGAGAATTTCGTTTATGCCTTTTCCCCTGCGAGGTGGGTTAACGGGCCCCAGTGGCTCCTGGCTTGAGCCCATAGCTCTTGCCCCGTCGAGGAAATGGTGGGTGCGCTGGCGTCCAGGGCCGCGACGAAAACCGCTTTGGGCCCCTCCTCTAGTACCTCATGGGGAGACACAGCGGCAGGCACTATTCCCTGGGCATGTCCGAGGGCCCCAATCGCCCCCAGCCTCCAGCTCCTTGGGCCTCAGGGACATTCGATGGAGACCAGGTCCGAGCCGGGCGTGGGCAGCGCAACTCAGATCCGGGACTCCGGAATCATTGTGTAAATGGTAAATGGAGAGCCTTGGGGCTTCGGGATGCAGAAAGACCCTGGATCTCAAAGTGCTTGACCTCCTGGGATGTGCTAGCACTGGAAGGGAGCTTGGGACCTGCCCTGTGCTACTGAGCGCCTGCTCTGACGGGAGGGAATCCTCAAGTGAGTCTGAGTGTCTAAAGATGGCCCTAGCACAGTGCAGGATGGTGAGGCTGAGACCACCCGCAGGAGGGAGGGTGCCAGCAGAAACCTTGTAGAGTGTGTAGGATACATGAGATGGTCAAGTATTTTGGTGGCACTGGTGTCAGCCTGCCTCCCTACCTGGCCCACAGGTCCTATCGCCTTTATTAGACAAGCACCCGGTGTTCTTTTCTTTGCCAGGAACTTGCTCCTGGCCAGGGTGGGACACAGGGAACAGCTTGCTGGGGGACCTTATCTTCATCTTCCCACTCCCAGAAGTGGATTTCTGTGGCTTTGGATCTCCAGGTTAGGGCTGTCCCCCCTCCCCAGGGAGGGCAGAGGTGGTTGCTCTGAGGACTCCCCTAGAATCAGAGGCCAGTTTTCCCCTTTGACCTTTCAAATGAAGCTTTTGTTGCTTACTACCCTCCCAGCTCCCCTGGTCCCGCATTTCAGCAGATGGGGAAATCCCTGCTTTCCTGGGGCCCATGCCTAGGCCCACACCAGCTGAGATTGGATAAGTACTGCAGGGCGCTGGGACTTGACCCCAGCGGGGATGGCAATTGAGGCACTGCGGCACTGGGTCCTGCCGCATTCTCGTTAGCAGGAGTGAGGCAGGCGCAGGGGAGGAGCCTTGCCAAGCCCTTCACTGAGAACTGGAGGCCGGAAGGGGATTTGGCCTTCTAAGCTGTTCTCTGCACTCCCTCCCAAGTCAGTTGCAAAGATGAGGAAAACAGAGTCTCCACAGGGATGCCACAGTTAGTCAGGAGATCACCCAAGACCCCAGCCACCTGTTACCGCGCTCTCTTACCTGTGGTCCCTTTTATTTCCTGGGCTGGGAGAGCAGGATCCATAACTACAGCCCTTTCCTCAGGCCTCTGCCTGCTCCTCGGTTGCCTGGTACCTGGCGTGCCAAGTGTTGCCCCCCAGAGAAAAGAAAGAAAAAGGAATTTAGGGTTCTGTTTTAAGTACCTGGTGTACAGCTTCTCATTGCTTAGAATGGAGGCCTTGGGAAAGAGCTCCTGCATTTCCCCCAGAGGATCTGCATTCCCAGATACCTATTAAGATGCAGATTTTGAGTGGGCCCACTAATCTGCATTTCAACTGCCCCTTGGGTGAATCTGCTGGTTACACTCTGAGCTCTGTTGCAAACTACCTCCTCTAGGCCCACCGTCTTTGCTAATGTGGTTCCCCCCGCCCCCCAGGCTGGGAGATACCCTGTCTCTTCCTTTAGTGGAGTTCAGAGTTGTAGTGGGGGAAACTGAGGCAGAATGCCGAGGAGTGACTTCCAAAGACCTTCCAAAACTGGGCTCCACCAGTGGGGTGTGTTGAGGTAGGACTGGGAATCCCTAAGGGTGGTGAGGGTGGAGCATAGAAATAGAGCAGTGATTTGGGCCCCCCTGGCCACAAGTGACAAGGGCAGACTTGGGCGAGGATTTGGTGTAGGTGCAAGCGATGCTCCTAGCAGCCTTGAGGTCACTGGAAGAAGCATCGCAAAGGGGTTTTCTTAGGTCCTGGACCAGAGGACTCACTCTGACCCTTCCAGGGGGCCTCTCTAGTCACCCTGCCCTCTGGGTACCAGGCTGGCCTGGACTTCGGTTCTGCAGAGTCTGCAGCCCTAGGCACCAGCTCCTCTGGGACCGACCCTCTTTCCCTTCCCTAGGGCGCCAGGCACCAGAGGCAGGAGCCGCCACAGCGACTTTTCTCCAGGCAGCCACTCTGGCAACCACTGATGCAACCTTTCCTGGCCCCTCCCTTGCCTCTGCTTTCCTCTGCAGTTCCCCCAAGAGCCAGCCAGAAGCCGCTCCCCTTGCTGGAGGGCAGCCGTGCCTCCAGCTACCTCCACGCTGCCTCCTTGGCCGTGGGTCTTCCTGCCCACCTGCCCTCCTGTCTTGCCTTCTCCCGCCTTGGTCTTGGCCACAGGCCAGCAGCAGAGATGCCCAGCCTGGGCAATTCACGGTCTGGTCTGGTTTGGGATGGGAGTCCAGGGAGCAGCAGGTTTGGGCTGTCCCCTGGGGCTCTGTTTCTGCCACAGGGCAAGCTAGGGGATGGAGGAGGAAGGAAGGTGGAGGGAGACCAAGGCATCTTGGAACAGGATTGCAAGTGTCTGTGCTCAGAGGCCAGGAGAGGCACCCTGGATGTCCTGCTGCTCCTGTCCTTTTGGGGCCTGGCATGATAGGCAGAGAGGAGGCTCTGGCCAGTTGCTTGTTGCTCTGAGCTACATTTACTCCATCCTCAGCCTCAACAAGGATAGGCTGAGAGAGGTGGAGGGACTGTGGGGGGCCTTCTGATTGAGACAGGAAACACCTTGACATGGACATCTCCCCGACACCTCACTTCGGAGCCAGGAGTTCGACCCTTCTTCCCCAGTGTCATTGTCTCCCCTAAGGTCATCTTGGGCTGAGACAAGGCATGTCTAGCTTGTGAAGGTGTGGGGTGTGGAGGGCTGCTAAGTGGTGGGTGGGAGGCCGGGCACTGCCTGGAGCTGGGGGCTGGGAGCGGGGGTCTCTCCGCAGGGTCCTCAGGCCGGAGAGTGTGACTCCTGTTCTGTGTATGGCACTGGTAGAATTCACTGTGAACAGTCTCGGTCAGTGAATTACCGAAGGGCCATAAACAGAGCAGAGACAGATCCGCGAGTGTCTCGGGAGCACGTCACCCCCACTCTGCCCCTTCATAGTGGGACTGGATGTTGGAAATGGGCTGCTTCCAGGAGGTTCAGGGATGCTTAAGACCACCCCCAACCCTACCCCTGGCAAGGGGGCCCTGGAGGGCCCACATCACTGCCATCTGCTTGGCCGATTTTGGCACTAGCACATTTTTGCTTGTGTCTCTCCGCTCTGAGCAATCATGTGCAGTGCCAATATGGGAAAAGCAGGACGCTGCAGCCATTTTCCCCTTCCCCTTGCAGCCTGTGTCCAGGCCTCAGCGTCTCCTTGCTGTCTCCCTGATCCATCTGGCTCAGCTGCTGGGAGGGCCTCGGCCCGTGGGCAGCCAGATCGCCTTACACTGCCTGGGGCCACAGCAGAGCTGGAAGCCCCGCAATCGGAGCTGGGCCAGCAGATGGGGCTGCCCGCGGCCGTGGGGGGGGGGGGTCACCATCTGTAGGGCCAGCCTGAGTGGTGCCACGGGTCAGAAAGCTTGGCTCCCAGCACACCCTTAGGGTGAGACCTTAGCTGGCAGCACAGGGCCTGGCCTTCTGCTGCAGGAGCTGAGGGAGGCAGCTCCTGGCACTGGGGAGTCCTTGAGGTCAGGCTGGGTGTTTGTGGGGGGTGTCACCCCTGGGGCAGAGCCTGACATGGAGTAGGTCACCTAGATAGCACTAGGAGCAGGGTACTTGGCGAGCTTGGAGTTCGAGTGTGGTTCAGGCCCTGCCCTGCCTGGAAGGTTCTGGGGCAGAGGCCAGCGGTCCCCTTCGTACACCACTCACTAGAACATGGACCCTGGGCTCCTTGGATGTTGGCTGATTATTGAATATTTGCCGTCCGTGGGTGTACCAGGCGACATTACATAGGTCATCTCGTTGATCTCTACCACAACCGTGTGGGGTGTGGAAGTTTTAAAATTCATGTTATATAGACAAGGAAACAGGCTCCGAGAGGAAAGACCTGGCTGAAGAGGCCAGTCTGTGAGTGGTAGGGCTGGCCCGAGTGACCCTTCAGCCACCAGCCACAACTTGTATGGGTCAGCCTCACTGACAGATTTTGTGCTGTGGGTGCCCCCTGTCCCCAGGGCTTGGAGGCATCTCAGCTCTGAACCTACAGGCCTGGGCTCCCAAGGATGCCCCAGACAGCAGAGATGGAGGCTGAGAGGCCTGGACCCAGCCGGGGAGAGCCTGGCCAGCCGGGCTGTCCCTGCATGGAGCCCTGGTGACAGCAGTCAGCAAAAGGCCTGCCAGCTGACCTGGGAGACTGACCAGCCCGAAGCCATCAGACCTGAAGTCACTGGTCTTGTTCTTGGTGGAGCTATTTCTCCCTGGGGAGGGCAAGTCTCAGGCAAGGGCTGGTGACTTAGTCTGCATTGCTAAGAGCCATTTTTGGTTTCTGAGCCAGGGAGTGATGGTGGCGGGGGAGAGTGCGTGGTGGAGGCTGTGCAGTGGAGGATGGCAGGATCCAGTGGGCTGTTCCCAACCCCTCTTGCCCAGGGCTCTAGGGACCACCTTAGATGGATCAGGCTGTTTCTCTGCCTGTTCCTAAACGGGGAGGAGCCCCTGAGTCTCTCCTGGGTGATGGTGTCCCAATGCAGAAGCTCTTCCAAGCCCTGCAGAAAAAGGAGCTGTTGTCTTCTTTCAGGATAAGAGGGGAAGGGGGATTCTGCCCTGGTTAGCTGCCTCTGCAGCTGGGTCTCCCCACTGGCCGGCCTGTGCTGTCTTGTCTCTGCTCCAGGCCTAAAATGGCTGATCTGCCTGCAAGCTTTCCTTCAGGGCTCCAGGTCTGAGGGGCAGGGAAAAATGGAGTGACCCTTGGGGGTGGGCACGGGCAGAGAGACCCAGCAGCGGTGTTAGAAGGTCACTGGGTGTGATAGGGCATCCCTGGAACTTCTGAAGGATGGCCCTTCCAGTGGCAGAACAGAGCAGCTGCCCCTCAGACCCTGGGTGGTCGGCAGCTGGGCTCCACTTCCTGTGGCTTTGCTTCTGCTCCACACACCTGCCCAGGTGGGCACCTTTGCTGAGCCCTGCATAGCCTGTGCTTGTTGGGGGTGTAGAGGGGCCAGTTCTGTGCCTCCAGCCAGCCTCCACTGCCTGAGGACCCAGCTTAGCGCTCCCTGGGGAAGACCTCAGGCCCCAACTGGTTTCACCTCCTCATATTTGGTCGGTTCCAGTTCAGGCCCCAGCTCGAGTGATGAGTTCATCCCCAGTAGTGATGACCTCAGGATGGGCAGTTGAGGGGGAGAGGCCGTCTTTCGTCTCCCCATCCCTCTGGCCTTTGTTCGTCACCACCCTGTACAGTGGGGCTGAATCCTTTGCGTGTTTCCCTGGGGAAATGGGCAAAAGGTTCTACCCACTCAACAGGCACCTCTCAGTTTTGGAGATAGTTAATCTATCCAATGCCCTGTGCCCCACAGGAATTCCTCCAGTCTGACTTGAGTCTCTCCCGCTGCAGCTGAAAGCATTTTCTTGTCAGCATGGGAAGCACTTTGCTCTGATTTTTGGTGTTTTTTCAAGAGCAGCCGCTCCCGGGTGTCTGACTCCCCTTGCAGGGCCCCTTGTCTGGGGGGCTTGGCGCTGCAGGAGATGGCCGCTCCCTGGAGGGGCTCTGTGAAGTGGATTTTCCAGACATCCCGCCCCTCCCCCACCACTCCATTTGCTTATTCAATCCCGGCCATTATCCCAGACCCTGCCCTGGCTCTGCGAAATGCGATCTGGCTCCATTGATTGCCGGTGGGGGCTGCGGTGCTGCTGCGGAAGCCAAAGCCTGGCTGGTTCACCAGTGGCTGAGAAGGCCCCCTTCCCAGCGGCGCCCAGGGCCCTGGCTGCCCCGCCGGTGTAGCCCCCACGGGTAGGGGGAAGGGGCTCCAACATCCCCACACACAAACACTGCTGGGGGCCAGGGTAGCTTCCTGGCTGAGTTGCTGGCCCCCCAGGAATAGTCAGGGACCAAGATCCCAGTTTGTGTTGGTGTCCCCAACAGGCCTGTCCACCCCTGCAAGCCTTGCCTTTGCTCAGTTCTGTGACCTTCACCACCATGAAGATTTCTCTCCGCAGAGGAGCCTCTCCCAACTCCCAGGCCCAGGCTCGCTGGACCCCCTGGGAGCACAGCTATCCCACCCCAGTGGGTATCTCTCCTGGGCGAGTCAGAATCTGGGGATGGCCCGGATCTATTTGCATCTCTGTTCTCCTGGCAGCCCTGCTTCACCTCAAATGGCAAGGAGGAAGGAGCAGTGGCAGCTGTCTCCCGTCCCCTGCTGAGGGCCGCAGCCCTATGGGATGAGACCAGCCTCCCAGGCAGCTGCTTCTCCAGCCTGGGCTTCTGGTTTGGAAATGGGTCCACCTGTGATTTGGTCTCACTGCCCAGGGGGCCTTTAGGGCAAAGAGATCCTTCCAGGCCTTGGAGGGCTGGGCCACCATGCTGAATGAAGACTTCAGGTGACCATGGGGGCTTCAACACCCCTTAGAAAAGGACCTGACCACATCTGGGGGATGTGGGACACAGATATGTGCTATTCTGGGGTAAGTTACCTGGAGGCTTTGGGGAACCAGATTGCAGCCAGGCCTTCAAGGGCGTATGGAGTGGTGGGGCTGGTGTGTGTGCGGTTGCTTCCTTGGTTGGAGAATGCTGTGTTGATAGCATATTTGGCTTGGCCCATTCCTGCCATTGACTGGCCAGACTGAGTCATGTCAACAATCGTGGGCGGAAGGCCCTAGCCTGCATGTTCACCCACCATCTTCAGGGAAGAGAACACAGCAAGTGGAATGCTTTGCCTCTTATGGGCTTGATAGAGAAAAGCATTAAGTATAGAAACTCATTTCCTCCCTGTGGGGTGGGGCAGCTGAGTTTTAGGCTCCAGGGACTGACATGGATCAATGGGACAGTGACATGGAGTGCCTGGTAAATAGCAAAGCACTGCCACTTGAGCTGTCTCTTCTTCAGAGCCCAGGTAGAGGACTCCCTGGTTTAGAGAGTTGCCCCCAGAACCCACTACTGTTCCCCTGGGCACGCTTATCCCCTGCTGAACCTCCAGCTGGTGGCCTGGACTGGAGATGCCCTATCTGTAGGGTCCCCCCAAGAGCGGGCAGGCGTGGCTGCCACCCCTGGGCTGGGTTCTGAGTGCTGCCCCCTGGGTGTCCCCTCTGTCCCCACACAGTGGGACTTCATAAAGACTGGGGAGGGCTGGACTTCCACACCAGGGCAGCGAATAGGAAGGATGCCATAGGGACCTTGTCCTAGCTGTGGGGAGGGTGCCTTTCCTGGACCACACTAACTGTCCCTGTCTTTTCACAGGCCTCGGCCTCCCCAGCTCCTGGGGTCCCAGGTCTGCTGCCACTTGCCTCCCACCATTTTTGGCAATGGTAGAACTCACACTGGTGAGGTAATGGGATCCGGTGGTTCTAGACTTGCCAACTATGGTGCGAGGGCTCAGCAAGTGACTCCGTAGCCAGGTGCCGAGGGAGGGTCCATGCTCTGCCAGGACCTGCTCCCCCACTGGGAAGGAGGGGAGGACTCTGGTCCCCAGACCACCGGGCAGTGGCAGAGGGCGGGTGCAGCTGGAAGTGACACTCAAGTGTTTCCCTGCATCCCCCTGAGGTCACAAGTCTCCGAATCAGCTGGGGAGCTGTCCTCCGGCCCTTGAGGGTGCTACTGGGAGGACCTGAGGTCCTGCCTGAGGTGAGGGAGCTGGTGGGTGTGCTGGAGTTGGTAAGGAGGGAACATTGGAGTTCAGGTGCCCTCACCCTCTACTCAGAAGGCTCTGTCCAGGGTGGGCTCTAAGGGCCGGGGTGGGGGTCTCCTTCCCTTCCACACTGAGAGCAGGTCTTCCCTTTGGGCCACTGGCTGGGAGGATGAGGATAGAGAGGTGACTGGCCGTCCACCCACAGGCATCCAGTAATCTTCCTGAGGCAGTGGAGGGACAGATGGGACAAAGGCCCCAGAGATGTGATGTTTAAGCCACTTGCATAAATACAGCACTGGCTCCCTGGGGACTTGGTGGCCCATGGACTGGACCCTTGCTCCCAGCTGTAGCTCTCTGCTGTGTGGATGGGCTGCTGATAACCTCAGATTCTGGTGGCAGAGCCTGCACCCAGCTTTCCAGCCGGGATCAGGATGGATGATGAAAGCGCCTTGACCTCGGTGAGGAGCAGGGAAGCTGAGCCCCAGCCATCTGCCTCTTGAGGCTGTGGATGCTGCTCTACATGCTGGGAAGGAACTGGCTGTGGGCTGTGGCCCCTTCAGCTGCTGCAGGGGTCCTGCCCTCCCCTGGGGGCCATGGTTGTCGGGGTGGTGGAACCAGAACCAGGGCTGATGGGGAGGGCCTGGGAATCATCACCACTGCTGTCTCTCCGCCTGCTCCACAGAGCGTCCTCAGAGCTAATCTGATCGTTGCACCCGCCATTCCCCAGCCCCAGGATAAACCCAAGCGCCTTACCTGGTTTATGAGGCCCCGTGTGACCTGGCCTGCCATGCAGGCTGCCCCCTTGTCACTGCTCCTGGCTTCCCTTCGTGCTCTGCCAGCAGGAGAGTCCATGTAGGGGGTCTTTCTCACCCTTGTGCCCTTAAATCTGCGATCTTGCAGCCACTCATAAATGCCCAGGACACACCTCTCCCCCAGCCCTGGCCGTCCCACTGAAAGCACCTGCTAGTGGGTCTGCTTCTCCATCAGCTGAAAGCTGTTTGGGAGTCAGTCATACTTTCATGCCTAGAGCTGGTGAGGTATGTAACTGGTCACGTCACGGGGAGGCCCTGGAACCTGACAGCATTGAGTTCCAGCTTCCACAGTGTGCATGGCCTTGGGTGCCTCCAGGATCCTCCTCAAGATTAGAAGTGACACTGATGGCGCAAGTAGCCCACCGGCCCCCTTAGGTCAAAGGGAGAAGCTCCCTTCAGCCAAGTGATATTCCTGTTGGACCCTAACGGCCAAGGGCCAGGCTCGCTGCTGGAGGTATGTCAGCGAGTGTAGATGGGGCCTCTCCTGGCACAACTCAACTGGGGTGGCAAGACAGGGCGGATGGAGGGCAGGTCTGTGCGGTGGAGGTGATAGAGGCACTGGGCCCAGGGAAAGGGATGGCCCCCAATACAGGGATGACTCCAGGGTCTTTGAGTGAAGGTAGCCCCTACATTGAGCCTTAGAGGAAGGGAGCACTTGGAGAAAGAAGTGGGCAGCAGGAGGCTCCTAGGTGGACCAAGCCGTGGCCAAGTGACGGAAGAAGAGTGGGGGTGGAGTAGTAGGAACTAAGACTGAGAAGCCCTGGATCCGCCTCAGTCTGTGTTCGGTCTGGAGGACAAGATCCTGTTCCCACCACAATCATCTACTACCAGGCTACAGTCAGAGCTCATGGTGGACACAACAGGACAGTGGTCTTGGTGGGGGCAATTTTTTGACCCTCTGGGGGACATTTGGCAATATCTGGAGACACTTGATTGTCACAACTAGAGTGGGGGTTGCTGCCAGCATCTGGAAGGAGGCCAGGGGTGCTGCTCAACATCCCACAATGCACAGCACACCCCCTCACAACAGAACGATTGGCCCAAAGTGTCAAAAGAGATGGGGTTGAGAAACCCCAGTACAGAGTGACAGGTGAGAAGCACCAAGCTGACATCCAAGAAGAAAAAGTGTGAAACCCCATGTTCAGGTTAGAAGAAGAATCAATTGTACAAGGGCAAGAATGGAGGAGACCAGGCTGTACTGAGATGAAGGTGGAAGAAAGATCTGGCGACAGCTTAACTACATAGTCACCTGGGATGGCAGTGAAGGGGGGACAGCAGCATGTCACGGAGGTGAGTAGACTGTATCTGTGCCCCAGTCACGGCCTGGCGCTGTCTTCAGAGGGTCTGCATCAGAGGGCTAGACCACACCAGTGACAGTGTGGGGACCCAGGTTCCCTTCTGCAGATTGCTTTATTGCTAGCTCCTGGATACATTTAAAGAGGTATTTACAACTTTTTTTAACTTAATTTTAATTTTTTGGGGGGGTAATTTTCAAATATTTTTAAATGCAGCTTTTTTTGGTTTTCCCTGAGAGGGTCATTCAAGAAATCTAGCCCACTTTATCATTGGAAACAGCTCACCAATTTCTAGGAAATGTTGGTGCTGGATATTTTAGCTGTGAAAAGGTTTGGGTGGGGATGTGAAGGCTGTTCTCAAGTATGTGAAGGAATGGAGACCTTCACAGTTCTCTGTGACCCCAGAAGCAATGGGCAGACTTTACAGAGAGGCAGATTCTGTTTGTCTCACAGAACTTCCCAACAGGTAGGTTGGGCTGTGACTTAAGATGGGTTAACTCTCCATCTCTGGAGATGCTCCAGCAAAGCTGTTGGGTGCTGTTGTGGTTGGGGGCTGGGTCACATGTCACTGTGTCCAGTGTCAGTTTAGGCTTAGATAGGTCCTGTCCAGTGTCAGTTTAGGCTTAGATAGGTCCTTCCCCAAGAGTGAGTGGGGACTCTTGCATCTCCGTAAATTCCCCAGCCACAATCTAGGTATTAGTCAGCTCACACTCAACAAACTACAAATTAACTGAAGAGTTTTGCATTCATGGTGGATATGTCTTTTCTCAAATACCAGATACTGGGAAGCCAATTGCTGTTTGGTAGGGCTGGTGGCCTGTGGGTTTTGTTGGATCAGTCCCACATAAGGGTTCTCAAAGCTCTGCCATAAAAGTTGGCTGAAGCCTGACCTGAATCTTCCCCCTGCACTGGCTCCATTGGAGTTTCTCAAGGCGAGAGGCCAGCTGGGAAAGGAGGCAGCAGGTCTTGGGGAGTGTGATGGAGGTGGAAATGAAGGCTCCCTCTTCCCAGTCCAGGCCCCCTGCACAGCTCCATCAATGGAGATGCTTCTGGAGTGTCTTACGTGTGTGATCCCCTGCCCCCACAATGCTATCTTCCCTACCCTGTTGTGGAGGTCCCTAACTTCTGGGAGCCAACCTTCTGCCTCCTCAGCTGTCCATGGGGAGCAGAGGGGAGGCTGGAAGCCTGTAGGACCAGGCGAGCACGGACAGTTATCATGGGAGGAGAGGTGCAGGCAGAGGCGCCCCTCGTGTGGAAATAGAACCTTTCATTGCCACTGATGAACCGAGTCTGAGGTCTTTCTCTATGAAAACAAAGGCCTTAGTGGGTTTGAACACAAAGTGGTTTTATTTTCTGCAGTCATTGCCTTTACCATGTTCTGTTGACTCTCCCTTTTAGTTCATTGAGGTTTTGAGTGAATTCCATGACTTTGTAAGCACGGTCCATCATTAAGACTAGGCCACTTTGAAGCTTCAGTCTCAAAGTTGAGTTCAACTTCACCCTTTTCCATGCGCACGATATTTGGGGTAGGGGTGTAGTCCAGATCCTCCCGGTTGGACGGTGGTGGGCAGGCGGGGATGATGGGAAAGGGAAGGCAGCAATCCTATTAGCTATAAGCACTTTCCTCAAGACCAAGGACCCTGACAGCTGTCTCCAGTTCCCTGCAGACGGGGGAGGGACCAGCTGGGGTGCTGGCTGGGGGCTGCCGCTGGTTTTGCCTCTTAGCCCTGTGGAGGACAGCGGCTTCTGTGGTTGGAGGCTCTCTAGAGAATGTGGGGGCTTGAATGTCCTCAGTTGTGTTTCTCAATGGCCAATTCCAGGGAATGGGAAAGGCCCGCAGCCCCCTGCTGCAGCCATTTCAGATGGCTTGGCTACTGTGACTTGCTCATCACCTATTGTGACTTGCTCATCGTGCTTGTCTCTCCTCCTCCCTTAGTGCTTGGTTAGTGATCTGCAAAGAAATACCTACATGCCACGACATTTTAGCCCCTCCGAGAATGCTTCCAAAATTGAAGGTTTAAAGTAATGGTCAAGGTTTAAACGCCTAAGGAAATAAAGCTATTGCTTTGGCTAGGAGGGTTGTAGGGAGGAAGCTGTAGCTCAGTGGTAAAGCACCTGCCTAGCAGGCAGGAGGTCCTGGGTTCGATCCCCAGCACCTCCACTTAGAAAAGCAAGGAGAAAGAGTAGGGAGGTACTGACTGTAGTTTTCTTAAATATTCCCTTAATGGTTTTTCCTTTAGAAAAGAGTGACTGAAGGGAGGTACTTGGGATCGAACCCAGGACCTCATGCATGCTGAGAGGGTCACTCTAGTTTTTGAGCCATCCGCCATCCCCTCCACCTCCTAGCTGTTTAAAAAAGTATTTAGTGCTTTGTTTCTTTTGAGTAACTGACATCATTCTTTTCTTCTAGTAACATGAACCGTTTTGCTAGGAACAAAACGGGAGCCTTCATCATATCACAGATGTTGACCTCACAGCTGGCAGATATATGGCCTCCTTCTATTTGGTCTTGATTTCTTGTTCCTTTTTTCTGATTTCATTGTATATCCTTTATGTGGCCTGCTTCGTTATTTTTGGAGAGAAGTGTTAGAAACAACCTCTTTCCTTTGGGGATGATGAAAACATTCTGAAATTTGTAGTGATGGGCGCACAACATTGTAAATACACTAAAGACCATTGACTTGTGTACTTTAAAGTGGATGAACTTAATGGAATGTAAATTACATCATTAAAGCTGTTTTGCAAAACCTTGAGGTTATTGGGGATGGTGGAAGCGGGGAGATGGGGCACACTGTTAATTCCCCAAGGCCCTCTAATTTCCTGACTCAAGATATTCACAGATCCAGAGGGAAGCTGTTAGGATTCCAGCTCCCTTGTTCCCTGGTTGCCGCAGCTTTGGTGGAAATGGTGTCAAGGACCACTTGGTGGACCCATATCCCAGCCCCTGTGGGGGCTTCTCTACCTGTGGAACAGACCCCGCCTCCGAGTTTGGTCCCTCCCCCCGCCCCTTGCCGGTCATCGCTGATTAGCCTGGAGGCAGACAAGTGACCTCAGCCGGCCAGTCACCTGTGCCCTCCGGAGCCGGCAGCTCCCGGTCAGGGGTGAGAAAGCAGATCCTAGGAGGTCCCAGGGGCACTGCACGTAGACCGTCTTTGCTCAGGCACTTCGGGGATTCTGCTGTTTCAAACCGGAAAAGTTTTGACGCCTGGTGGGCACCAGGAGCTTTCGGCAGCAGCGGGCAGGGCAGTGCAGGGGCATGGACACTGAGGCCAGGACTCGGCCAGAATACCTGGCCTGGACCAGCCCAGCTCGCGTGGCTCATCTGCGGAACAAGAATGACACTCGACTCAGCTACTTTATTGGGAGAAGCAAGGAACACCGGGCTTTGTTGGTGATAGTGTCCCCAGAAATGTTCGTCATCCACGGAATTCTGTACAGCTGAGAACTGCGGGCCAGGATAAAGAATCCTATTATGTGATTAGTCTTCCTTTTCTCTTGTGAATTAAAAAAATTGCTCTCTATAAAAATAGTTCTGGTAAGGGAAATACATAAGGCATAAATTAAAACTTTCAGGTTTTGAGAATCCAAAAGATAAAGCCAGAAGAGGAGGTGCTCAGAGAGCAGAGTGCAGTTGAGGGATGGGTAGCCTCCACCAAGCCACAAGTCTGGGTGCAGTGTCACCAATCATGGGGCCCTGGGCCTCTCTGCCTCTAGGCTTTAACCTTCATGGCCCAAGTGAGGGGTGGTGGCTAACGTCCCTTCCAGTTTTAAATTCTCTTGCACACAAGGGCACCAGAGAGCCCAAAGACTGGGACTTAGGCTCAACTGAAGACATCACTATCCAACTACTCTGCCAAGATTTGGCCTGGCCCCCTTGCCTAGAGCTTCTTAGATTTTAACATCAACTGATCTCTCTCTGTGTTTGGGCCCTGGGGCTTTTAAAGAAAGCATAATTCAACTGCTCATGCCCAAGAATATGTTCAAGCACCATCTGCACTATCCTTCACCCTTGGTACGATCTCACAGAGCCAATTTTTTTTTAGGAATAAAATTGACATTATTTTCACATGAAACTGTTTAACAATGTTAACATTGGATTTTTGCAGAAAAATTTTGAGTCATGAGGATGTGTGGGAATGGATGTTTTGGGTTCCTTGGATTTTCTGATTGAGTAAGGAACCGCTGGAAAACCTACGTCTCTCATCCGATGAGATGTACTGGGCACATGCTGTATAAAAGTTCGTCTGTGTGTGTACGTATGTGCATGTGATGAAAAGTCTGATGAGATGTACTGGACACATGCTGTATAAAAGTTCGTATGTGAAAAGTCCCAGTGTGTGTGTGTGTGTGTGTGTGTACACGCAAGTGCATGTGATGAAAAGTCCCAGTGTGTGTGTGTACACGCAAGTGCGTGTGATGAAAAGTCCCAGTGTGTGTGTGTACACGCAAGTGCGTGTGATGAAAAGTCCCAGCCACTGGGAGGCTACTCCAGGTGTGGCAAGCCCTGGGCAAGGGCCACGGCACAGTCCTTATGAAAACACTGACCACTGGGAGAGGCTACACGTGGGCTGAGCTCAAGACTCAGCTGGAGGTTCCTTTAAAAATGAGAATCCACATGTGCAGCCTGTTTTCTGTCACGCACCCCTGAGTGGTTGGCAGAGCTTCTAGGACACACCTATCAGAGTCTGAGCCCAGCCCTCCACTTACCTGGCAAAATTGCTGCATCTCAGTTCCCACACCTATAAATGGAATCTAACCTCCGTGTGGAGCTGTGGAGAGGATTAGAAATAAAGGTGTAAAGCATTTTGCATAGTGTCCTGTGCAGAGTAGTCATTTAGTAATTGGTAGTTTATAACTATTAGTTTCTTAAAGGGTAAATTCGGAAGAAATTTGAGTTGAGACTCAGTTAATTTAAGTTACACCAACAATTTTATTTACAAGCACATTAAATTTGGGGGGACAGTTTCTAGCTTTTTTCCCCCAAATATTAAATAAGCTACCTCTTAACCTCTTTGTGGCTCAGTTTGCTCATTTGTAAAGTAGGGATAATAACTCTGTAAAGACTAATAAGTAAGTTAATATATAGGTAAATCTCTTAGAACAGAACAAGGCACATTGTAAGGGCTGTAAGTGTTAACTATTATTGCTACCATATAAACACTTTTAATTGCAGGTAAGATAGTTCTCATAAACAAGAGCTAGGAAAGCCTCTGAACAGGGCTGGGGTGCAGGCCAGGCCTTGCCTTACAAGGTGGCTCCGGCTAAGAACCAGGTTCTCAGGGGACCCTGGATCCCCCTCTGCAGATGAAAATTATCCCTGCTCCTCCACCCTTTCCCCCAATTCTCTGCAGAAATACACTCCAGTAATCAGCAAATATTTGCTAACAGCCCAGCCATTTTCAGGAGGGAGAAACTCAAATTCAGAGTGGGTTGGGGACTCACTCAGGGGCCCAGCAGCACTGGGAGTGGAATGGCAGGTGGAGAAAACCTACATTCTCCAGCTATTTCAGAGTCCAGTCCTTAAGCCGTATCTCCCCACTCTGGGTACCTCCTTCCTCTGTGCCACGTCCAGCATCCTGAGTGGATCTTCTCCAAGAGCTGCCAACCTGGAGCAAACGGCAGAGGCCAGGTGGGAATGCGCCGACAGGAGCTTCTGACTCGGCAACTGAGCATGAGCTGTGCTGAGGCCGTAGGCTGGCTTGGGCTGGTGTCCTGGGCGGCCCACAGCCCACCGAGATGGAGATGAGAGGGAAAATGTGGGCTTTTCTTCCTCACCTCACGTAGCCTGTGGTCCAGGTAATCAAGCTTCAGTGTCCTCCCTGTTGGGTTTTGGTACTGACACCAAAGGGATCCACCACGGGCCTACTCCAACTCCGCTATGCCCTCGGAGACCTGATAGAGGAGGGAAGGAGAATGGCGGCGGATAGGGAGGAAGGCGAATGCAGGTGCAGGTTCTTTTCCACTTGAGAAGCGGCCAGAAATGAGCCTCGACTGGGTCCGCGTGAGGCCCAGGGTGCACTGGCAGCCTGGGCTCTTCTTCCGGGGAGGAGTCCTTCTCTTGCCTGCCCTTCTGGTTCCCCTCGGCTTGTTCATCTGAGTTTGGATGACTTCAGTGGTCACCAGTACTGCCAACAGATCTTCTCAGAGGTAGGACTTAAAGCCAAGAATCCTAGCCCAGCCTCTTGGTTTTGGTGAGCACCAGATCCTTGTCTGCAGGATGATAAACTACTTAATGCAGAGGACCCTTAAAGAGACATGATAACTCATTCTGCTACAGCACTCTGTCCAGATGGCACCTGGTAACACAGGCTGCTGTGGTCTGTTCACATGAACGTCTCCTCATCTCCTCCTGTTTCCCGGGCAATTGCCACCCTTTATTCACCCAGCACATGGTGGGCATTCACAAAGTTAAACAAAACTGACCCAGAGGCCAGAGCTGGTCTGCATGTGGGTTTTATTTTGCCTGCAGAGTATGTAAAGGATTTTTGATTTGTTGTTGAAATCAGGAGATTCATACAGAAATCTGGACTTGCCAGTTTCTCTGGAAAATCTTAAAGATGGGGCTCAGGGCCCATGTGCCTCCTGCCTCATGACACTCTGCCAGCACTTAGGAGTCAGCTCCCTTTAGACAGACGCTCTCCACTCTGCCTGTCTCCATTACTCCCTCTTCTCTCACAACTGAATCGCTTCCACTTCACACACTGATTCCAACCACCTGGTCCCTGTAGGCAGCTGAGTTAGCAGCTCCTGTTGGTGATTTGGGCAGTAATGGAAGCAAGGATTTCCATCAGCCCCATCAAAGAAAGTTTCAATACACGCATCTGAGTCTTGCCAGGCAAACAGAATGCACTTTGCCTCTGGAGAGATGCCATTCCCACAGAGGCACTGTAGATCACCCAGCTGTTCCACAGGTGGCCAACAGCAGTGATGTTTGGCTTATCTGGCTGCAATCAGTCCTTTCTCTGGTCCATCCTCTCTGGTGACAATAGGCAACGATGTGCCATTTGTGCCCATTTGTGCCAGAAGAATGGGGAGAGATGGCACTGGCTTTACTGAGCCACTGTCAGTCAGCAAGGAAAACATCTCTGGCCTTCCACATTCAACTATTCTAATCATTATCACCAGGAAACCGACCCAAACACCCAACAACAAAAAGAAAGAAAGGGGTGGTGGAGGTGGCAAGGAGTCCAGCACTTCAGGCTGAGGCACGCAGTGGGCACAAGTACTGAGGTGCAAAACCACTGGGGGTTTAGGAAGGGCCTGAAGCTGGGGGTGTGGCAGGAGGTGGAGATGGGAAGCTGGCAGCTGCCACGTTAAAGCAGTGAGCTGTGAGAGAGCCCAAGGACTGAGGGCTTAAGGAAGCAATGGCTTGGGGTCCCTGCTTCAAGGATAATCCACCACAACACTGAACAACACTCATGTAGGGAGGACGTGGGTGGACAGGCACCACCAACCACCCTGTGAAAAGCAATTAACCCCTAAAAACCTGCCAGAGTAGAGGTTTTCAAACCATCTTTAGGATTTTTCAAACTAGATCCCCCTACCCTGCGCAGGACAGATGGAGCTGCTCTGGTGATGGGGGGTGGGGAGGAGGCCCTGGCCCCAGCCTAGCACTCCCCTTACAGGCCCACAGCGCCAAGGAGCACAGTTCAAAGACCACTGAGCTGGAGCCCAAGCACCTTTTCCTTTTACAAAGCAGAACAAGCCACCCTAGAAGAGAGCTGCTAAGAGGCTAAGTGCTCCTATAGAGATGAACAGTTCCACTTTCTGTTGCCACATTGTTAACTATTTATTGAATGAGGCAGTAATAGACAGAATGGAGAACGACACAGAATCCATGCTCTGCTACTAGGGTTTTGCTTTCCTTCTTCTTGGCAATTTCTCAAACTATTAGGAGGTTATTTCACCACAAGGGAACACGGACTTTAAAGCCCCTGGACAGCTTCACAATGACGATAAAAAATAATAATTAAAAAAATAACAAATTGTAGAACTAGGACTGTTTTATGTAAATTTCCCTTCCCTCCCCGCATTACGTACAGAAAAAAACATACAAAGAACATTGGATAGTTTTATATAAAACAAGCAAATACAAGAATCTGAAACTTTTTTCAAAGGCTGAGCAAGACGTGAAGACTCTTTTAATGTCGCATTAAAAAAAAAACACATTAAATACACTATCACACATGGGGGGCCTGGGAGGAGGGAGGAAGAGTTGTCCCTGTACTCAAGGAGCAGAGATTTGGCCTGTCAAAAAGTCAGGTGAATTTAACCACTGGAGACTCAGGGCTTGCAGCTAAGAAATCACAGAATTTAGTTACAAAGCATACCCAGACCAATAAACACCTGGGAGAAGGAAGCTGCCTGGGGCCGGGCCCAGCAGGATGCACCCGAGAAAACTGCAGAGTCCCTTCTGAAACAGGGCCTGATCCAGGAGCACAGGAAACACCCTCAGCCCTCTTCTCTTCTAACGACCCCCAGTGTGATGGCCAACCTTCCTCCAGCTGGGTGCCCCTTCAGTGCCAATCTCCGCTGTTAAGCCACAGAAGGTTACAAGAAAGAAGATTGCTCCCATTGTACCCTGGTCTTTGAAGATTTTTCTCTCCGTCCTTCCTTTCCCCTTCCAACCCCTCCCACCCCCCTCCCATTCTCTCCCCACCACGCACACACCCACAAGCACACCTAATGCGCACGCACTCCTCAAACCCTTAATACTTCTGTTACCTTCAGTTCATATACATGACCAATTCAGGACTGACCTTAAAACCAAAGTAACGTGTTATAGTCATGAGATCAAGAAGGTTTCCTGGGAAGGGGAGGAGATGGGAGGTTGAAGAAAACCCTCTGTCCCTGCTTGGGAGCTTTAAGGACATTCATTTGCCTGTGGCAAGGTCAGCACCTGGGCCAGCCCGAAGAGCGTCTCAACTGCCAGACCACGAGACCCCTGGACCTTGCAAGCACAACTTCTGGACCTCACCCTATTCTGGAACCTCCTGCCTCAGGTGAGTCCAGCAGAGAGAGTTCTGGGTGGCCACTGGGGGGCAGCTTTGGTGAAGGGCATGGTCACCTCCGCCTGAGTTTGTCAGTAGCTCAACGCATGACCCTGGTATGAACAAAAACTGGGTGGCTGTGTCTGGCCACGTACCCTACACCCACTAAACTGGGTGAATTATTTTTTCCACAGCTCACCTTGATTTCATACAGATAATTCCATGCGGGTTTCATATATATATATATATATATATATATATATATATATATATACACACACATATATATATGCTTTATATATATGTATATGTGTATATCCATATGTACACATATACATATATTCACACTCACACATACACACACATAAGTATACACACATATTTCTGCAGAAAGAAGTCCTGCCACAATTTGGCTTTTTCGGGACAGTGAAATTGACAACACAGTATCTTACTCCACTGATCCCAGAAAATCAAGAGTGGTGCTTTAAAAAATGCAATTCCAAAATCTGCTGCCTTTCTTCCTTTTAAAAAAAAGGTTAACAAAACTTTTCTTCCAAAGTCGAGAGACTTAATTCCACTTGATTGCACCTCTGCAAACGTGTAAAAAATTTTGAAGTAGACTAGAAAACAAGGCCATGATATGGCTGCATGTCACTGTTCCAACGTCACCACCTCCACAGCCTGGCCGTCCATGGTGACTGCGCTGTCCGATATCCTGGTGGTCACAGGGGCCATGGCCACCTGCACGGGGCCATTGCCCTGCGCAAGGCTGGTTACCACAGTCTGGTACATGCTCACAGGGATCTGGACCAGTCCTGGGGAGACAAGAGGAGATTGTTGGTGGGGACTGGCTGCAGCTCCCCAGACGCTTCAGGGTATCACTGTCTGCAGCCTCAGGTAATTGCATACCTGCTGTCTAGGTACAAATACATTCCTTTTTTCACCTCATTTTGATTCTTTAAAACAGACTATCAGGAAAGAAAAATTTGGAGAAATTGTGGAAGCATGCCTCAGAACAGGGCATGCTCCCCAACTTGCTAAGGGACTGCCCTGCCTGCCTGCCTCCAGCTTAGGACGCACAGGCCCACCATGTATGTGTTCTCCTCCCAACAAGTCCACCCCTTCTGACTGCCTTCTTCTCCAGGAAAGGCTACCATTAATTTTCTTTGATATTTTGCTACACTGACTTCTTCAACCCTCTTTCTGTCTATTCTCAAGTTTCTCTCAGCTTGAAAAAACTTCTCCCTCAATCCTATCCTGTCTTCTGGGTACTGTCCCTCTCCTCACAGTCAGCTTATTGAAACAAACAAAAAAAGGCCTAGGTCATTACATTGATTTTCTGATTTTAGATTTCACAGGCTAGTAAAATTTTAAAATACATTTTGGGGTCAACTTAAAATAAACGCAGCAACTACTTTCTAATATCATTATTTCACAGTAGAAAGGATGGTTTAACAAAATGAGGAAGCAAGTAATTTCAGAAAACGGCAGTCCTTCCTAAGAAAGGAAAGTAGATAATTTTGTATGACATATTAAAAAAAGATTTCCAGTTAAATAAGACAGAATAAATGCACATATAGAACTCATCTGCCTCCTAAAATTAAAATTATATCAGAAGGGGAAAAAAAGATGTGAGTGATGTCAACATATTTTTGGAAGATGCAAAGCAAATGTAAAGTGGTTCTAACTTATCAGGAAAGGGGAAGCTGCAACTTCTGTGTCCATGGAGGGCTCAGGACATGGAGGCCAAGCTTTTGCAGAATGAGGGGAAGAGACTAAAGACAGGAGTTAGCTGAAAGTTTGTATTCAAATAATTGGACTAGTAGGTACCACCAACCCCAACACTGAGATGTTGACAGGACGTTCGAAGTTCATCCACTGTACTGAGAAACTGACCAGGAAAGGCCCCAGAAACGACCTATGGTTATATTTGGCAAGTGTGGAGATGGGATGAGGGGGAGGGTGGGCACGGGGTGGGGAGACAATGAAAAATCTTGGCTGGTGCCCTAAAGCTTACCATCCTGCCCAAGACCTACAGGTCCCCAGCTCTGCCCTGCACACCCCGAGAACTGGTGTTTCAGTGTCTCACTCTTACACAGAACACAGAGGTAGCAGAGAAAACATGGGGAGCAGAAGAAAACAAAAAAAACCCTAATGCCCCAAAACTCTATATTTTCAGAGAGAGAGAAAAGATCTGTAACATAAATTAAAAAGGAATATGAGGAAAAAACCCCCAATAGATGAACTACATTCCAAAGAAAGATCAGAAGGTAAAGTCAAGGGACTCTTCCAGAGAGTAGAAAAGATTAAAAGATGGAAAGTAGGAGACCTTCAGAGGTCCAATCTCTGACAAAAGAGAATTCCAGAGAGACTAGAAAAAATAGAACGTAGGAAATTATTGGACACATTGTAAATAAATTTCTAGAAGTGAAAAACATCAAGTTTCAGATTGTGATGTCCACTAGATGTCCTGCACAACAGGTGAAAAAAGATCCAGACACTAAGACACATCTTTGCAAAATTTCAGAACACCAAGGATAAAGCAAAGATCCCAAAAGATTCGAAAAGGGACAAAGAAAGTCATATCCAAAGAACTGGAAATCATAATACTGTTGGACTTTTCAAAAGCAAGTCTGGAGGCTAGAACATAATGAAGCAAAGCCTTCAAATTCTCAGAGAAAAAGCTTTCAGCTTAGAATTCTCTCTCCAGCCCATGAAATGATACCCATGTCAGTTAAGTGTGGGGCGAATAAACATTTTCAGACTTGTAAGGGCTCTAAAAACTGGGCACCCGTGCACTTTGTGTGGAAGCTCTGAAGGGTGTGGCTCACAGAAATGAGAGAGAAAACCTACAAAAGAAGTGGCCATGGGATCTAGGAGACAGAGAATCCACTGCAGAGAGCTCTGGGGCAGGAGAAGGGGAAATGGCATGAGCTCGTGGGAAAGAGTACCAAGAGGGGTTGTATGGAATTGGGTTGAACCGGTGATCACCTCTTCAAAAGCAGAAGAAAAAAAGAAAGGATTAACCATAATAATTATAATACTCTCATCTTGGCAATGGACAACTTTTATGTTTATAATAACATAAACATAGAAACTGAGTTATCAAAAACTTGTGATAAATGTCTCAAATCAAGAAATAATGATTCAGTCTATTATTTAGAGCAGTAAAGGTACATACGAGAAAAAAGGGCATGAAGTGTTGCTCCTGGGGTACAAATTATCTTTTTTAAAAAGGCCTTTTACTTCTTTTTGACATTTAAAGCCATATATCACTTTGATGAAAATAAAAATTAATTTTAAAAGGGATGTTTTACCAGGATATTTTCTAATGCAAAAAAAAAAAATCCCACATAAAATGAAATGTTACTTTACAACATTAAATTGAATCTAATTGTTTTCTAGAGGTAAGTGTTGCCAGTTTAGGAATGAAGTATTTGATGATGCAACATGAAATGGGGCTTGCTATTTTGTTTTGATGACAGTCATTTTTGGGACTCCCTGCTTACCCAGGTGTGCATTAACGTGAATGGAAGGCATGCCAACATCCCTCATACTTGAGGAGCTGGGTGGGGCCTGAGAGGAGGAAGGAGGGCCCTACCCACACCACTATGCTGGGAGGAAGCAGGCTGGGGGGCCTGGCACTGGCTTCAGAAGGCTGTAGGATTTAATTTCTTTCATCTAGACCTTTGCAAATGGTGCCTACATGTCTTATTAATTTCTCTTTCTGTTCACCTCTCCCTGCCACCCAAGTTACCCAATCACAAACTTTTCAGATTTCCTGATGTTAAAAAGGTTCCTAAAGTCTATAATAAAGTTCGAATGTTGGGCATGGTATTCAGGTCCTCTTATGATTTGTCCAGTCTCATTCCCTCACTCCCCTCACTCCCTGTGCTCTGGGTATCAACCTGGATTTTTCTCAGTTCCCCCAACATATTGGTCACATTCCTTTCTTTGGGCCCTTGCTCAAGTTGTTCACTACCTGGAATTCTCTTACTGCCCACTCCTTCCCCTTTAAAACCCAGTTCAGTTCTCCCTCCTCTTGAAAGATTATCCCAGGCCTTGTCTATACTGACAAGTATAGACAGAATAGACAGCCTCCTTGGGATTCTCAGTAAGGACTAGACAGCAGGGTATAATCTGGCTTGGCCCAGTTAATGTGTGTAGCTAGGCCTTCCCACTGGACTGAGGGCCCTGGCTCTAGTTCATGTTCTATTGCCCACAGTATGACGTACGAGGTGTGCCATAAGTTGGCATCAGCATAGCCTCAGGGGCAACAGGCCAAGGGATTCTACAGCTGGCCTCAACCAATGTGCAGTGGAGCTCTACTCCCCAGCCTCTAGACACCAGGCACGGGCGTGAGTACCTGTGACGACTATACGACCCCCTTCCATCACCCTAGTGTTTCTTGATCATCAGCACTTTCAACCTCTTTTCTAGTCAAAACAGGCAAAATTAATGAAGTAACCCCAAATGCCCTCTGGCAAAACCAAAACACCTCCAAGGAACCTACACATTAGCAAACAGCAACCAAAACCAGGAGCAAAGTTCAGTCTCATTTTACTGTTCTTGCTTCTGGGCTTGATTCAGTTCCAAAAGCTCCAAGCTTGGGGAGTAAGTTACATGCTGTACAAATACAGTGACTACTATGAGCAGGGAGATTCTTCCTGACTGTGAGCAACCATCCTGGGTTAGCATTTGGGGTGGAGAGAAACTTAAAGAATTGTCAAGAGTTAAATCTCTTTCACCCTGGTTTATGGTGCATTTGAGTTTTCTATGATGTGGGTCCATGCCCAACACTGTTGTTAAAACACTTTTTAGTATCATGGAAGATGTGCCTCAAAATAAATTGGAGAAAGGTTCAAATGTAAAAATATAAATTGGCTGACACTGCTATAACCAGAATGATCTTTTGAACACAAACTGATCTTGTTGCCCTCTTCAACAATTCTTTAGTGGTTTCCAATGGCTCATGGGATATAAAGTCCAAATCCCTTTGCAGGTATTTAAACCCTTCTTGTCAGCCCCTGTTGTTCAGCTCAGTGATCCATAATCCCCGCCCGCTTTACACTCTAGCCAGGTGAACTATTTGACTGAGGTTCTCTACACACACGCCTCCATAATGTGCATGAACTGTTACTTCCGCCTGGAATGACTGTCCTCAGCTTGTTCCTTGAATGGACTCCTCTTCTTCCTTCAACGGTCAGCCCCAGTCTCTCCTTCTCTATCTTAGCTCCTCTTGTCCCAAGGTTCCACAGCACTTTGCGCTGGCCTCCATGGAGGCAATGGTCATATTCATTACCGCTTATCTCCAAGGAGACTGTGAATTCCTTAAGGGAGAGATGGAGTCCCCATATTTGAGTCCCTAGCAATCAGCAGGTGCTCAATAAATGATTTTTACACTCATGAATGAAAGCTGCCTTCTGAGATTTCACAAGGATCCCCTCCTAGGGACTAAGTGGTTGAAGTGGGTGAGTCTTAAGGGTGATTAGGCTGTTTCAGAATGGGAGCGCTCAGTCTACAAAACAGTATTATAAAAACTACTACAAACTGATAGTATTTCAATTAACAAAACAAAACAAAACACTACTACATTCAGAACTCACCAAAATAAAACAATTTTTAAAGATTTCGTCTTCTGTACATCACCTCACAGGGAAGGAGTCAATTTAGCCTCTACAACTGGGTGATGAAATGATTCCCACACAAAGGTGTCTCAAGAGTGAATACCTGGTGACAGCGACTACGTATATAAAAAGCCTTTTGGAGGGAGACCTTCCATATACAGGGTCATTTCATGACCTCAAATGCCTTGAAATCCCAAGTCCATTATTTTCTACATGCAGTTCAGCCTACCTCTACCTTAAATAAATGCATTACCATCCCATTGTGGGGATTTTAGAATCTCTCTCTCACACACATGCCATTTTGACATGGGATTAGATTAAATCGTCTCAGTGTCTCTGACCTAGCAGCCTTTATGTCTGCGGCAAGGGAAAGGGGGAGGGGGATGGAGGCTTGGAAACCCAGCGCACACTAAGTCCGGCCGGCTGCCCTTGGAAGAGAGATGATTAAATGCTGAGGTACAGTAATCAGGCCAGGATTGTCCCTGCATCTGCTCAGCCTGCCCCTGATTAGCCCTAATCTAGAGGGCGTATGTTAATCTAAGCTTGTATTCTGGGTCATTTTGATTGATTAGGAAACAGGACGCCCTTCCCATTCTACTTTAAGGGCTTCAAGTCCTCCTTTTTGTTTTTAAGAGAGCCCCTTGCACAACCCTAGTGACAAGACTCTCTTGGCGTCTGCATAGCACTTTTCAAAGCCCTCTCACCCTCACTGCGAATCACTAGATTTCTGCTAAGACTGGAGCAGTAGGAAAGGTGGTATTCTTCCCTTTCACAAACGATGCACAAAGTTCCTTTGGCAGCATCATAGATTTATCATAAATAAAGACACATATTCATGAAATCCTGAAGATTTTAGTACCCCAATCTTTCAAAGGTATAAGAAATCTTAGAGTTCATTCAGTTTAGTAAATCTAATCCCCCCTTTCTTTAAATTCCTAATAAACAGATAAAAAGTTTATTTAAACAAAACAGACCTAGAGAGACTGATGTACCCCCCTCAGGACGACTGTGTTTGTGGTAAAGCGAGGCATCTGGGATCCTGATCTGGGAGTCTCTGCATGACCAGAATGCCCTTACCATAGAACACAATGGCCAGCAGGGATCCAGAAGAGGGGGAACCCATTCTCTTTGGGCTCACTGCTGCCTCTCTTCTCTGGTTTTCTTGGTCAGGTTTACAGAATTGGCCAAAATGGAAAAAGAGACCAAAAGAGACTCAGGAACTTCAGATCCCAGCACAAGGATTTGTGTGTCAAAGAGCAGTCAGATCAAAATCCTGGAGGATTTCACCACATTTTTGGACCTGGCCCTGCTCTAGTTTTCTACCAGTTGGGTATCATTCTTGAGCCCAGTCAAACACACTTCTCCCACCTCAACAAGTAGCATTTACGTCTTTCCAGTTGCTTAGGCCAAAAACTTTGAAGTCAAGCCATCTCTGACTTCTGGTGCAATGCATCAGCAAATCCTGTCAGCTCTCCCTTCAAATAAAAACCCAGAATTCAACCATGGCTGCTGCCACCCTGGACAAACTCCTATCCTCTCCTGCCTGGCCTGTGTTTTAGCTTCCCTTATGATCGCCTTGCTTCAGCCTGGCTCCACTGAACTCTATTCTCCCCAACACAGAAGCTAGAGGGATCTCCTAAAACTTCCATGCAAAGTGATGGACACGGGGACTGAAAATTCAGACATTTGCTCATGTTAAAGGGCTTGGCCTTGTTTTCTGCAAAACAGGAGATCATGAGGTTCTACACTGGTCTGTCTCTGATGGTGTCACCAGGGGAGGCTTTGTGGTAGACCATGGGCGCCAATGAGAGAAACTTTAAAGGTTAGGGTCACAGCCTGTACAGTCTGGATTTATCATTCATGAGCTGATCGACTCTATTCCTGACCTCTCCTGAGGTAATGAGTTTCATCACTTACCTACTACTATGTAATGGAACACACATACAAACACACACACGTGTATAAATGGAATTTATTTACTTAGGGGAATTCATTTATTCATCCCAAGACTAACTTCTTTTAGTATTCTGAGATTTGATAAGTAAGTATTTATAATGGTTAGCTAAATCTTCTTGAAATATTGTTTGGCAATGGCCACCCTCACCGTGCTCCCCCCTGCCCCACTGTCACACTTTTGGTGGCTCTCTACGAAGGGAAAAATACAGTCCAAACAGCTAATAGATGAGGGATTATATAAGACTTTCCCACAAATATTCTACATTATCCCTTCGTCACAACCATCTCTGTCCCCTCAGTACACCCTAACCACCCCATGTAATTACTCAGGCAGATCCCTCTGCTACCATTACCCTTGCCAACCTAAGTCCTGTTTTTCAACGATTTCCTTGACTTTCATAGGGTCACCCCAAACAGAACAGCCCATTAGGTTCTCTCCTTCACAGGATTTTACTGCCTCACTATTCATTTGGCACCAGATCTGTGCTAACCTGTTTCCAAATAGTTTTTCTCTGTATAAATCTGCTTACTTAAGATTGTTGGCAGGACTATGTCTGAATACCGAGCAACCTGAACATAGTAGATGTTTAATAATTGAATATCACAATTGATCATGTTCTTCATGATTTTCAGAAACTTGATTACATTCCCATTAGCCTTGGCCTCTGCAGCCTGAGGGGCCTTAGGGCCTTTTACTCTGCTTCAGAATGAGTAGGATTTTCTCCACAACATTCTTAAGGTTGCACAGCCAAATGCTGACGGTCGTTCAGGTACAGTTTTTGTGAGGGCAGAATAGGCTGTTCTATTTTCATTAACATCTGCCCAGTCAGAAAGACCTACATGTGAATCCTGGCTCTGCCACTTAACTGGGTGGGGAGCCTCACTTTCCTCACATGTAAAATGGTAATTACTCATTCCACAGGGCTGAGAACCAGATGAGCTGACATAAAGTTTGGCACAGTGCCCGGCACACAGTAGGTGTACAATAAATGCTGCTTTCAAAGATGACTTTGAATATGAGCTTTGATGAAGTCTGGTTGGGGTCACAGATGTTAGACTAAAGCTCTCAGGAAGCAGAAAGGAAAGCAGAGACATCACAGATCTCCTTTCAGCAGCAATTTGCCCCTGCCAGGAAGCACATCATTTGCCAAAGACCTTCAAAGATGTAAAGATTAGAGATAAAAGCCATGAAATCAGGGCAGATGGACTGGCGGGCAGCTTCCTTTCTGAAATGCAGCAATGGTCGGAACTGGCCCTGGAACTCCATCAGGACAGGTATGAAATAGCTGCCCATTCAGGGTATCGGTGAATAAATAACCTAGGCTACGCCACTGATCAATATTAGGAATGTTAAATACACTATCAGGGACAGTATGATATGATGTCACCATGCTGATAAATCTCTAAACCCCGAGACTAATAACACGGGCTCAAGCCCAGCAGAGCAGAGTTGCAGGCCTGGTCAGGGTCAACTGAGAATGACAGTCTGCCCCCCGCACCTCACCCCACGACAAGATAGAGCAGGACAGACGGCCTGAGGAAGAATGGGCCTTTCATTTGCCCTCACAATCTGGGAAACCTTTGGGAATTGTTGTTTCTGTAATTGAATCTTTCAGCCCAAAGGCCTTCCAAGTTGGTCATGGAAATATCTTTCGTTGGGAGAAAAATATTGATGGTTGTGAGAGAAAAACAGCTAAAGAAATAAATTATCAAACAGACACAACAGTTGGTGGAAGAGCAACAATTCTTAAAACCCAAAGGAAAAATTCACAATGTAATGCCTTCTGTGGTTGATGGACATGAAAGCTAACTATACATATTAGGAAAATGCTGGCTTAAATGGGGAACCAGAAGACTGTGACTGAAAAGGATAGGAATAAATAAGAAATGAAATCATGTATTAAAAAATTTTTTATTTATTTATTTACTTACTATTGTGTTATTTATTTTATTTTGGCAGCGGGGGGGGGGGGGGGAGGGCGGTGGAGATTAGGTTTATTTTTAGACGAGGGACTGGGGATTGAACCCAGGACCTTGTGCATGCTATGCATATGCTCTACCACTTAAGCTATACCCTCCCCGCCATGTATTGTTATTATCTAAGTCACTTCTGTAGTTTTTAAAGAACCATCGAGGGTATCTACAAGCATTATTAGGGGTGACAGGTAGGAGGGAAGCCCTTTTAAAAATCTTATCTGCAGTCACTGACTACATCAGTGACTAACATATAAGGAAATTCACTATTATATGAAGAAAAATATGGTGTGTACTGATGTAGAAATGAGAGAACATGAAAGGAAATCAGGTAAAGAAGGTAGTCTGCAGGCAACCGATAAAGAGGCTGAGAATAACAACCAAGGACCAGATGGAAAGAAGACCCAGGTTATCCTCATGATAGCAAGACAAGGAGGAAACAAAAAAACCATTTCTCTCCCAGTGATTATTTTTCTATTAGCTGCTTCTGGGACATTTAATCTTCCTTTTCCGTGTTTTTTAAGTCCATGGCTTTTGGGTGCATTTGAGGGATTTATGGATTAAAATATGTATTACATCTGGCAAGTACTGAATATTCTCATGAAGCCAATAGCAGCCTCTCAGGTACTTTGGTGTAACAGGCACTTCTCAGCATCCAAGGTTTTCTTCCCTCTTGCTAGACATTCTCAAGCTTCTCTTGGAAAACCCACTTTCTAGAATAACTCTCGTAGCAGTGACTTTGTCTGGGTGAGATAGTATCACTGTATCTTTTGCCTTGATTTTGCAGGCCACCTAGAAAATCCTCTTGCCTGCATCCCATAAGCCAAATGTTAAAAGTGAATTAATTTTTACTTTATTAGTAAATGTATTTCAAAACATATTTTGGAGATATAATTTCACCATTTCCTCTTGAAATTATTAGATCGCCCAGGAACATTAACAAAATCAGGGTTTTGGGCTTCAGTGTTCAGAATCACCATGGTTTACTATCCTGGGGATTGAGCTCCCAATGTGAGATTGAACAAGCTGACTCCAAGGCCTGCTGATTTGACCAAGAGAGCTTTAAACCGAAAATGGCAGGAGAAAAAAAGTGTTCCATTAAAGCTTGCAGGACATGTATGCACTCAGGAGGACATCTGATCAGAGATGTACAGAGAAGGGCAGAAGGTGTATGGTAAATTTCCAGAGATCACTGGGAAGGAGGGTGGGGACACCACCCAAAGTCTCCGAAGTCTGTTTAGTGGACAGGGTGTGGGCAATACGTACATTGTTGGTTATTTTAAAACAGGAAATGGAGCCAACATGACAGAAACCTCAGGAGAAAGTTACCAAGCTAATTTAAGAGTCTGTAATAGCCAGGTGTAGAAAGAAATATGAGGGCCAATCAGGAGCTACCCAGAGTTGGAATGGAGATTTATTAATCTTTCTGTTACTATTTTCAAATTTTTTTATTATGGAAAATTTCTAATAGACACAAATAGAGAGAGACTGGTCAAAGGACCCCCACCTCCACGTGCTCGCCATCAGTCCTTGCCTCTTCTATCTGAACAGGGACAGACTGAGGCAAAACGCTTCCAAAGATGTTCTCACTTTTCAATCCCTCACTTAGCCCAATCTTAGGGCACCATTTAGAAAACAAACAAATGAACACTGAAACTTTCTAAGAGCACATAAAGGGCAGAATTAAATTTGCTTTCAGCAGTGACACACCTGAAAACAGCAGATTGAAAAGTAGAAATAAACAGTTATGGGGCTTGTTGGTCACAAAGAAAGAAATCTATCTTAATAAACTTCATTTTGATCAAGTATTTATCCTGCCTTTTCTATCTGGTCTAGACTTCAGCATAACCAAATTGTTAATGGGGACAAGTTCTTTATAAAGAATTTTCAGCTAATTAAGGCAGAAGGAATGATAACACTAGAGAAATCACCATTTTGTAACTCTTAGTGAAATAATGGATCTACATAAAATCATCAGTGGTTACTAAAACCATCAGGTGACCAGGCGATGAGGACCACAGAACAGAGGAATCCCACCATCCACTCAGGATGCAGCGCCTGGAAGGACAGCCTCTTAGCTGTTCTGTCCTCCAGCCACCTCCTCCTTTCTGCAAAGATGAACCCCCTGTGGCATTCTGTCAGCATCCACTCGCAATGGGCAATCTGCCATACAGAGGCCTGACAATAATACAGAACTTTCACAAGGCACAAGGGCCACCAGAAAGTGCTGCGGAGGGGAAGCTGCAGGCAGACTGCCTCCCATGCACAGCCTGGTGCCCGGGGTACACAGGCGTCTCTGACACCTACCCGTGGGGGTTTTACAAATCCTTTGGCAAGTGTGCCAGTCCACTGAGTGCTAACGGTGCACATGTATATCGAGGTACATCTTACAGTCGGCTCTTAGTTGAGCCAAAGGGAGGATAGGTCATTCCCCCACATTGCTCTTCTAAACTGGAATTTATGATGTGCTTTCCTTGTAGCAGACTTACTAATTATGTCTTCTTTAAGCTACTATGAAAACTAATTTAAGTTCCTTAAGTACCCAGGAGCTGGGTGCAGGGTAGAAGGAAGAGATGGTCCAGGCTTACTTACACTGGCTTGCTTAGAGAAACTGTCCAAGAATATAAAATGTGTCATGAGTAATCTGCATGACAGATAATTCATGTGTGGCAACTAAGAGTAGACTACTTTAGGATAAGTAACATTATATTTACATGATCTAAGTTCTTGAGGAAAAAGAACTGTCTAAATTTGAGGTAGTATAGTTATTTCACATAGGTTTTCCCCCAGGAGTCAAAGTAACCATGTAGTAGCTCCCAGAGGCAGACAAATGGAGGAAGCAAGCTTAAAGGTCCTGCCTTTGCATCCCAGAGCTGCGGAAAAATGGAAGATGCCACCAGATCAGTGTTCCACCCCCAGGAGTGCTGTTGTCCATGCCCCATGTTACACAAAATAAACAATTCATTTACATGCTCTTAGCCTCTGTGTGTTCACATGTCCTCTTGTCAATGAGAAGCTCTGTTTACTGAGAAAAGAACTCTTCAGTCAAACAGTAGGGCTATGAAAGCTTAAGGAAGGGAAGGCCCGGCAGCAGGTCAGCTGTAAGTGGATATTCCTACAACTAAAGTCCTTTTTCATGGTTACAATTCATCATTATTATTGTTTTGTGAGCAGTGGGCAGTGGGTGGGGAAAAGGCATGAGATTCTTGGAGCAAAAAAAATTTAAAGGTGAAAAGATAAAGATCATAGTCAAGTAACATGGCTAGAAGACATTGTTCCCAAAACATTCAGGCAAATTTCCTTCTCCCTTCCAACAAGGCTGAAACAGAAAGTCCAAGGCTCACTGAAGCAGCCAAGACATTTCAGGAGGTTCAGGCCAATCTCTAAAACCGTCCTGTCCACTAGAACTCGCTGTGAATGGACGTATTGTATTGTGCCCTGGCCAGTGAAGTGGCTACACAGTCACTTGAAATGTGGATAGTGTAACTGAGGAACTGCGTCTTTAATTTTATCTGATTTTAATTTCAGTTTAAATAGCCAGAGCACAGCTCTAAAGCCTTCCCAGAGCTTCCAGCTCCAAATCATAAGCATGCTTCAGTAACACACATATTGTAGCACATGATAAGAGTTGCCTTTGTTTAGATGGAAACTCAATCTGAAACTGGATGCTCTGCATTCACCTAAAAAATATTTTCCTGGCATTTCCCTTATTTATGTCACAGGTTTTTTTCCTTTGCTGCTCTACTCCATCAATTGATTTTTACACACCCTACCCCCCTGGCCCCTAGGTGAGAAACTTTATCATCATTTGAGAACACTTCATTATAGCTATACATTTTAGCACTACAAGCATACGGAGAGGCTGAGCTGGACAGAGTCAGAGAATGGCTGGACGCCTCTCTGGTGAGCCAATCTGATACCAGGGTTTTTGTACTCTCGCTCAGAGAGTGTCTCAGTTTCCATATTTAGACCCCTTCAATGATTCTCAGATCCATTTGCCAGCTTTACAAGGGAAAAGATTTTTTTGTTAAAAATCATTTTTACTTCGAAAACCCCATTTAGGCTCTGAAAATCTCTAAATTGGGGCCTTTTTAATAATGAAGATTTGGTGTAATTATAATGTCACAGGCAATTGTGCTGACAAAGCAAAACCAATATGTCTCCTTGCTGGGCCTTTGCTCTCAGTCTGACCAACAGGAGGAGAAAAGAAGCTTTGTCAGGAGCAGATGTGCAGTGGGAGGCCCCAGGAAAGCAGATCTGCTGAATGAAGCAGGTGCCACTTAGACATTCACTTTACTGACTCCAACCACAACCTCCCTTTCATTTGATATCCTGGTCTCGGCAGGAGGATGGGGAAAGAGCATCACACAAAAAGGAAGCATGTTTATCCTGTTCAGATTACTGCTCTGCTAGGCTGCTGCTGCTGGGTTCTGCACATTTGCTCTTTATTAAGCAAATGGTAAGAGCTGGGAAGTGAATCCCTGTATTTACACAGGTAATCTGAGAGCCAGAGGGCCCCAAACCATACTGGCTGCGATGTGCAAGCTATTAGAGTTAATAACAGTGTGCTGACATTCCTTCAAAATCCTAATGGAAGCATAAATAAAAAGAGGAAAGTCCCCTTTACCCAAAACCTTAAAATTTTATTCTGTAAGAATTTTTCCTGTTACGATATTCTGATTCTTATGTGGACAATAATTAATCCCTCTTTTACATGCTCAATTAAAGCCACATTTTCATCCACATATTGAGTAGAAATGACTCCAATTAAATTTGTCCAATTGTGGCTCTGGATTTGGTATGCCAAAAAAAAAAATCCCTTTACAGAATATTACCTGCAATCACAGGCACCAAGATTCTGTCTTGGTTACAAGGAGCTGGAATCATCTAAGACCAGAATCTGTCTTTCGAATACAAAGACTTAGAAAGATCTGGGGACCTAAAGGGAAGGAGAATGAGATAACGAAACATGTAACTTGGCCATGAGGACACTGGGGATGCAGAGGAGACCATGGTCAGTGGTATCTATCTGCCTGATTGCAGGCACCTTTTTGGGAATCTCTGCCCTGAGTCCTCTGTCCAGAGTGGCCCTAGCTCATCAAGTTTCCCCAAGCTGACAATACCCAACACAGTCAGTCCGACCTCGCTTCATACGTGTGCTAATTCTCTCTGGGCCCCGAGGAGCCAACTCTGGAAGCATTCAGCTTTCAACACAGAAAGCATCTGAAGGACACGGCCATGGCTCAGATAAATACTAAGAATAGAGACCAATGTATATTGGTCATTTCATTGTAAAGTCTCCTTTTTTCTCTGCAGAGCCTAGATTAACAATTCCTGTGTGCAATGAATGCCTGAGGCCACCCCAGTTTATGATGGTGAAGAGGAGAAGGCACACCCTCTCTGGACTTGCAGGCGCTACAAGGAGAAAGATGAATCTAAGCATCACAATGACACTTTTAAAAGGCAGTCCTGCTCCCTCTGAAGGTACCCAGAGGTTAGCATCCTTGCAGGAGACAAAGGCATCAAAGGACTCCAATAACTAGAAACCCCTACAGCTGTGGAGGCTATGTGTGGTGAGTGACAGAAAAGGTCTGACAATTCTAGAGAACAGAATCTCAGCTTCGTCTGCCCCAGCATGCCTCAGGGACACAGTATGCATCCATCAGTAACAGAGGCTTTCTGAAGCAGGGATTCTCTGTGTGAGATTCACACCTGCTCTCTTCAAAAAAAGGCTTACTATACCAGATCCTAAGAATGTGTCCCGGAAGGAAGTGCTATGAGCGAACCCTCTGAAGATGAATTCCCTTCAGTGTGAGTGCCCAATAATAATAATAATGATAATAGCAGTGGTAGTAGTAGCAGTAGTTCAGTTATTGTATGCTCACAGTGCCCCAGTGCTAAAGAGAGCAGGACTAAATATTTTCTGCTGCCCCTAAAATCAGTGCCATCAATCTGTCTCCCTGGATGGGGGAGACTGGGGAGTCAGAAAAACTGCCACTTCCACTGAGAGCTATGGAAGGCATTTTGGACTTCAGGAGGTCATAAAGAAGGGAGTAGGAAAGGAGGACAAGCTTCTATGCTATGAAAGGGCTGGGTGAGTAACACAGACGGGGTGGAGAACTGTACCCTCTTGGGTATTCTTGAATCAAGAGCTCCATGTTCCCATTTCTCAGAAGCAGCCATGTTTCACTGTGAAATCTGGAATTTATCCAATGGTAATGGCTTCTTTCAGTCTGTAACCCACCAGGCTCTGGATATTTAATCCTTTTGGGGGTCACGATAAATCCATTAGCATGCCTGACCTGAAGACGGCTGTAGCTGAGAAGAGAAATCAGCACTTGTGGGGCATCTAAGTAATGGCAGGTGGCCTAGGTCATGAATAAAGAGACAGGGAAGTGGGTCTAGGTGTCGCCACTGCCTCCTGTCTCAGGTTTTCCTCCCCTGGACTCTGCAGTGCACAAAAATAGGCCAGTTCTTCCTGCAAACCTCCCGCCCAGCTGTTTACTGGCTGTGGATTACTGTAGTCACATGGTAGGTTTTTTTTTAGCAAAGCCATGCTGTCTATGAGCTGAGAAGGTCACTGGGAATGAAGGCTTGTGAGATATTTCTGTTGTCCTCCCCTGTGCAGAGGGGGCACAACTTGCCAGAAGACACAGTATTTTCGCTATGGCTGAGATCAGTGCAATCCAACAGAGCTTTTTGCAATGATGGAAATGTTCTATATCTGTGTGGTCCTTTAGAAGCCACTAGCTACGTGTGGCTATTTAAATTTAAATGTGAATAAATTAAAATTAGATAAAAAATTCCGTACCCCAGGCGACACAGGGCTACTGAACACTTGAACTGTGGCTAGTGTGACTGAATAACTGAATTTTTAATTCAATTTAATTTTAATTAACTTGCATTTAAATTCAAATAGCCACACGTAGCTAGCAGCTACCAAACTGGACACAGCTTTAGATTTTGGGTTTTGGTGCCATTTACTCATTTGCTTCTATTAAGATTTATCATGACACTACCTTCTGAAGTGAGCAAAATGTGGCCATGACCCATTCCTTAAAACGATCCTGCAAAATCATGAGCCACACCAAGTAACAGATAAATAGTAAAGATGATGATTTTCATTTGTTTTATACCTCCTCCACTTTCTAGGTTGGGTGAATTGGCCAGATGGAGTGAAGGGGGAAAAGGGAGCCCATGTCAGCAGTAGAAAGAGTCCTGGAGATCTGGGTTTGGTTTCCAGTTTTATCATTTAGTAGCTGAGAAACCCTAGGCAAAGCCCAGCTTTAGCTGCCTCTGCAAAACAGGGCTCGTAAGCTCTGTTATACCCACCTTACTGAGTGCAGGCAGAATAACACAGTGCTTGCTTAGTTAACTGCAAAGGGGTTATGGTGGTGGCAGCGGTGGTAGCAGTGGTAGTGGTAGTGGTGGTGGTAGTAGTAGCAGCAGCAGCAGCAACAGTGAAAAAGAAAAGGACAGAATGAAGAAAGAAAGGGGAAAGATGAAGGACTAAATAATTATGCTCAACACACAGCTGAAAGGCAAATATAGAACAAAACTGAAACAGTTATTTTCCTGGTATGATATCTACCAACTTGTTTCCCAGGATGAAAACTATTCATTCAGAGAAAAATCAGCTGATTTAAATGAGGAATACCCTGTCTGCAAAGAAAGTGTGTTTCCCAGAGTGGCCCGTGAAGCACACTGCGAGGCACCCTGTCCCGAGGCGCCAGCTTCCCAGTCCACCCGAGATGCAGACCCTGTTCACGTACTCAGCCCTTACCCTTCTTTCTGAGCCACACCTCTGAGCTCTCCTTATTTTATTTGTTCTAAGAAGTAATCTTTTCAGGTCTCTGTGTCCTCCTCCCCCTCCATTTAGAAAAAGACTTATGATTCTGAAGGGGAAGCGGGTGTATAACAGATGAAACTTTATGTGCTTTTTCTTACAGAACAGGTAATGCCTCAGTTTGGTCTCACTGACACCACCTTAGTATCTTAGCTTCCCTTCAGGTCTCCCTATCAGTGGAAAAGAGGGCCACTGACTTTGCAGGAGGGTGGCCTGAAACCCCATGGCTCCATACCATAGGCGCTGTTCTCTGGGGACTGTTAGGATAGGGGGCTCGCAGCCTAGGACTCTCAGCTCACACAAAACACTGCTGCTCAGGAGCTGCCTGCTTCCAGTCCTGGGGGCCCTGAACTCACTATCTTTGCATTAAAGGTACAAATAGAATCACAGTATCAAAGAACACAACAATTCCTTTAAAGCTATTATCATTCATTATGGTGACTGAATACGTACCATTACAATAAAACTTTATTTAATACATTTACTTATTTAAACTTTAATTAAAATACTGAGGCAAAAAGTGATTTAGTGCATACTAGAATAGCATATCAGCAGGTTTTTTGGGGAGCAACATTCACATATTTCCTAAATTAATATAGTATTTACATCTCCACTAACTCTTTTGGGAACAAGTCTGTGTACTAATGTGTCCAGAGAATGAGGAGCACAGAAAAAGGGATAATGAGAGATGTATTTTATAGTTTATGAAGATGAGGACTAGCATTTATCTCTTATTTTTAAATTAGAGCTGGACATATTATAAGTAATTTTAAGTAAAAGGACATATTATAAGTAATAATGGATGATGGTAGTGGTGATAAGAAGACAAAAGTGAAAAAAAAAGTCACCCCTCATGATGGAAGTTGAAATACAATGCAGTTGTTGAGATGTGAAGAGAGGTTACGCCATTAGAAGTCACAAAGGCCATACTAACTACTGCACACAGTGCTGGAAGAGAGCAGCAGCCCTGGCCCAAGAAGAGTGATGTAACCAGATGCAGGAGCCGTTAAACAATGTCACCCTCAGTCAAAGTTCCTTCAATTTCCTTCACTCAAGTTTATAGAAAAGGCTCTGATCTATTCCCATTTTTACAGTATTCATCTCTGGAGCATAAATCCTTAAATTGCATAAGGTAAGCATTTGGATCTGTCCTAAAGACATGAAAGCAGGGTCTATAACAGTACTGTGTGCTCTGTACAGTGCAACGTGTTTGGAGGAATGCTGGAAGAAGAAATTGATGCTGACAGCTAATGATAATTTTATGTTTATGATATATCTATGTGCCAGGCACTATGCTAAGTACTTCACAGGAATCAATTTGTTTAATGCTCACAGTTACCTTATGAGCATGGAACTATCACAATCCTAATTTTATAGCTAAGCCCTAGAGAGGTTAATGTGTTTGCCCAAGATCACAGAGCTAGGCAGTGGTGCAGCTTTTAGAGTATCCAGCTAGGCCTGCAGGTCCTCGCATCTCCCTTGCCCCTCCTTTTACTCCCAGTGCCATACAAGATACCCACAAAGTTAAATGACCCTAGCCACACTTTCTATGGCAAAGGTTCTTCATTTTGAGGTGGCTGGGGGAATGGGAGATCTCTCTGATCTATTTGCACATCTGATCAAAGCTGTGGATCCCAGAAAAATAGAAAGCTGTTGTATAGAATTTCTCAGGATCCACAGATCCAGGTTAAGGATGCTCTAATGTTTGAATAATACACATAAAGTAGGTTTCCACAGAAAATTAAAACACACACGTCACCCCCTTCGGGTCCACCTGGGCTTACCTCTTTACACCAGTACAGGACAGACCTTCTAGCCATCCTGTCTCACGTGGGAGGCCTTGCAGAATAGGAAAGCATGTTCCACTCTCTCATGGAAGGATCCCACCCAAAGTCCTGCTCCCATATCTGAACTCCATGTTTCTGTCTTCATCTACCTACTCTTTTATCCTTCTTGCTAAAAATTCTAGGCCAATTAAAAAGAAGGTATTCCAATGAACCCAGTTGAGATTAAATTCAACTGGGGAAAACATGTATTTTTTAAAGTTGTTGAAAAGGTCAAAGAAAAACATGACAGTGAAAAGGGGATGACACGTTCATGAAGTATGAAAAGAAGACAGAGTGTGTTTTTCAGAAGGAATGTGAAAACTGATTTAGTCTGATTTGGCAGTTGGAATGGGTAGTGAAATGTACAGCCGTTTCACAGTACAGCAAGACTGAGGGGGGGGTCTTTGGGTTGTAGGAAATTTTCTGTCGACAGATCTTTAGGGGGAATCTCAGCAGCAGGACAATTGGCAAGGCCAGGCCACAACGAAGAGGGATGTATGGCACTGAAGAGAAATGAGAAGGGCTGCTCGTCCTGTGAGGATAACGTCAATGCCGTGCAATCAACTTTAATTTTTAAACAGATCCAGCCCTCTAGTCCGCTTCTATTCATTTAATGCATGAGGAAGGTAGCTGGCCCCCAGTCTCAACCAGGACAGCTCAGGCAGGTGGTCTCTGGGTGTCGGACAATAGAGAAAGATGTACTTTAAGAACGCTCTGGGGGAACGAAATCAAGGGCTGGAGGCAGAGCCAAGGGGAAGGTGCAGTGAGCAGCGGGGGAAGCAAATTAGTCAGCCAACTTGGTTCAGGCAGAAATGGACACTCCCTTGAGCCCTTTCCTATACCCCGCAACCCTACCACCTCGGTCTCCATTTCCCTGGAGGCAGGTGGAAGGTTGAAGGAGCCCTGGCATAAACTGAAGGGCAGCAGGACGGTTCAGGCAGAGGCTTCTCTGGTGAAGAAACACCTCTTCAGCTGCATTTACTTCTTTCTGATCGTCATCTACTTCTTCCCAAACAATATCCTTTTGTTCTAAACAGCACCCTGCCCCATCATATTCACTAACTGCAAAGTGATCTGCTCACTGAAAATACTTAAGTCTGACAGCCAGCCGCTGACTGGCTCTGTGAATTCTGCAAATGGAGAAACACACAGACCTATGGGCTTCCCCAGGCCAGCAGTGAGTAGGGCTGCTGGGTTGGGGAGCACTTGGTACCAGAAACCCCCAGAGCATCCCTACAGCCTTCAGGAACAGCTGGAGCAGACGGGCACTGTGGCTAAACTAGACAAAAGGCAAGTGGCATTTAGCAGAGATGGGGAGAAAGGCCTGACATTCCTAAACTTATTTGTTCAACATTGGAAGACAATCATCACTCTGTATTTGTGGAGTCCAGACAGAAACCAGCTCACATTAAAGGGAGGCAGCAGAGCAGAGGTTTGGAAACAAACTGCTTGAATTCAAATTCCATTTCTACCAGTCTCTGTGTGAACCTGGTCAAGTTACTGAAACTTTTTACATCTCAGTTTCTCCAAATGTTAAATGAGGACAACAGTGTTTACCTGACAGCTTCATTCTCAGTTTTAAATAAGTTAATGCATGTAAAACACTTAGCAGAGTGCTAGCACAAGCAAGTATTGTATGAAAGTTTGTTAAGTAAGTAAAATTAATGGGACAATGGGATTGAGAGACAGAATGCAAGGTCAATAGTGGAAAAGAATGCTGGTGTCCCATCATGGTGTACACCATAAATGAGGAGTGCCCCACCCCATCATCTTTAGTACAAAAAAATGAAACTGAAGTTGGGGGAAAAAAGTGAAACTAAAATTTCAGAGAACAATAACTGAACCTCCATAGAATTATGCATAAATAGAATGAATGGCCACAATTTCTTAGTCTAGGAAGACACACCTGGTTTGGTCTTAAGAAATGAGCACCATTGCAGTAGGGACAATGTCTCCTCCAGCAACAATTAGTGTCCCGTGATTCAGTTCACTGGGGCAGTATTCAGACCACTTGCTTCCCACTCCTGGTCGATCACTGTGATTATGAACATTCCCCATGTCCTCTGCCCCAGGGGAAACAGGGCAGATGGAGATGAGAAAACTTAAATTAGTCAATTTTAAAACTTCTTAGCAGTTCTTCTAAAAGGCTTGGTAAGATTTTTTTTTTTTTAAGGCTAAAACAAGGCTTAATTCTTCCAGATGAACTTTAAAATTATTATAAAGTTCAATTCCCAAAAAAACTCTTCAGGATTTTGTCTGAACTTTTTTCAAATTTGAAGATAGGCCTTTCATTAACTGCTAAATATAACATCCCAATAGTAAAATATTACAGTATAAAGAACAGATGAATAGAGATAGAAGAGTCCCACACAAGACCCTACACAGTCTAAGAATTCTGCATAATAAAGATGACATTTCAAATCAGTTTAGAAAGGATGGATTTCAACCTTTTTATAGAATGAATGGTGCTAGAATAATTAATTATGTAGGGGAAAAAAATCAATTCAGATTCTTACCTAATGCCATATACCAAAATAAATTCCATATACTTTATAGTATTTAAAATAAAAATTAAGTCCATAGGAGAACTAGCCTATTGTTAGATATTTATCTGACTTTGGCCCTATATAAACATAAAGGCAAAAGAGAAATAATTAAGGAAATAGAAATGAAAATAACAGAAGTGAAATAAAAATAAACTGGGAGAAACTATTTACAACATACACAATAAAGGGATTATACTTTTATCTCTTATTGATTTGGAAAAATTCTTCATATATTAAAGACTCCAAAAGAAAAATGGGTGAAGAAAACAAATAGACAAATACTAAAATACTAAAACACTACAAACTTGAAGAAAAAAAGTAAAAATATCTATCACTAATGTTAAAAATGCAAATTAAAATGGAACACAACTTCTTGCCTGTCAAATAGGCACACACACAAAAAGTAAATTAAGCTAATATTCAGTGTTGGTGAGGGGTAACAAAGCGGGTTCTAAACAGTACTGTTCGAAGTATAAAGAAGAGCCACATAGCAAAGAATCAAAGTGTGGGCAAGGCTTTGTACCAAGGTTATTTTGTTGTAAAAAATTTATTAATGACCTAAATTACTACCAGTAGGAGACTGATTATTATGATGGAGAACATGATGATATATTAGCAAGCATTAAAGTGATCTTTTCAAAAAATATTTAACCACATGAAAATGGTTAAGATAATTCAAAGCAAGTTATGAAATAGTACAGACATGATCCTAATTAGGTTAAAAAATTTTATGAATGGGGGAAAAAAGGGCCATATTTTAAAAACTCAAAATATTAACATTCTATGTAGTGGGATCATAGATGATTTTTATAATCAGGACCAAAAAAACTCAAACTAAAACAAAAAACTCCAGAAAATGCTATGCTCTCCTTTTAACTTTGGTGCTATTAGAAAAAATGTCAGCGATTTTAGAAAATGTTCATCCTTTCTTAGCAGCTCCGGTAAGAAACTGATGGACAACAGTAGAAGATAATTTCCATTCCTTTTATTGATTAACTATGAACTTTAACTGTTTATTTTGTTTTCCCCCATCTAGCTTTTTTCACTATTTTTGTTGAAATAGGAAGGAAGATAAAAGATCTGTAGATATGGCTCCCTGAGGATTGCTAACAGCAGGTGGTGAGGTTGGGTGAGAGGTGAATATCACTCAGAGTTCTTCAACACATGTAAGCCTGACTTTATTGGTCCTGGCGTCCATTAGTAAACGGTATAAAGGATGGAAAAGTGAAGGGAAACCAATGGGCAATTTAAAATTTACAACCTCTTATATTAAAGTATGTTAGAGGGGAAAGCAAGGGATAACTGTGTCAAAAAAAAAAAAAAAAAAAAAAAAAAAAAAAGAAAAGAATAGGTAAAGGAAGAAACTCAACCAGAGACCTTTCCCAGCCTTAGGCATTTCAAAGAGAAAGGCACCTATGAAAATCTTTATATTGAACCAAACCTTGCAATACCATCAAAAAACCAAAGACTTATTTACTGCTATTTAAAAAGGGAGACCATAAATGGAGTAGAGTAATGCTAGTGCTTGAGTAGACCTTTTAGTGTTCGGGTGGGATAGGGTCCAGGAAAAAGGAGAAGTCTTCAGTGTTACAAGGTCTCTGTCAGGTCTGCCTTGGTAACTTGGAATTTAAACTTCTGCCATGCAGATGTCATTATCCTTAACTTGAAAACCACTGTTCTACACACTGCCCCAGCCATCTCTCATTGGTTACTATACTCTATCAAGCCTCTAGTTCCATCCCAGAAGATGCTGAAACTCCAGCTTCAGGCCTGAACAAACCAACATTCACACTGTCCACACGGTCCTTAGAACAGTCATCTGCTTGTAGGATTTTTATTTAAGCCATACCCTGGAATCTGGGATATATTTTTTTCCCAGTAGTGTCTGTTACCAAATAGCACCTTATTCTGCTATCATCTGGTTCTTCCCCATAATAAACGTTTCCTGATAATAAGTTTGGTCTACTGGCAGATACCATAAGCTTGTCATTACGGAAGTGACAAGCATTGCCAACAGGACACAATCTGAAGGAATGATGAAAAAAGAACTCCTACAAGTCCAAACAGATAACAAATTAGCTGGTTAAATGGGAAAAATGTAGTTACAGGTCTCAGAGTAAATCCTACAGCAGTCTGGGAAAAATGTTAGAAGACAGAAGGAGCATCAGAATCATCTGGATCATATCCAATATTAGATTCCTCCTCTGATTCCCAAGGGATAGATGACATGATTGGCCTTCACCTAAAATTACTGGGATAAGGCACAACTCAACGGTCTGATTTGCTGTAGTGCTGAGAAAGCACTACCTCAAGTCCAAATTCACATGTGTTAGCAGGTCACAAACTAGGGAAAGGTCTGCTTTGGAGAATCACTGGCTTTTAAGATGCAGATCATAATTTTCTCTTATCACAAATGCAGCCAACAACATGAAGTCAACATAACTGATTCATACAACCTAACCTGCTAAAAAGAAGCAGTTTCCAGGTATCAACAGTAGTAGATGAGGTTCATCTTTATCTCATGGCTGAATAAGTCTACTTGATGGGAGACCCAGAGAGTCCTTACACTTTTCTATAAACTCATCTATCTGAAAAGGTGAGGCTGGGGAGGCCAGAACTATAAAGCAGTTTGTTCTCCTCTCCTAGACAGGTCAAGGCCATTAGAAGGGCCAACAAAGTCTCCTATCAAACCCACACAGGGAAGTATTCTTAGCAGTTCCACAGTGAAGAACAGCAATCGCATTTCAAAAGAGTGTGACATAGTCAGATATCCTACCTTTTGTTCAAGCTAGACCGGGACTTGAAGGAGGAATAGAAATAAGAAAGGAAATAAGGGTAGGATTCTAGCTAAAAAGGGAGGTTTTCCTTAATTCCATCTATGGTCATTTCATCCTGAACATACATGGCTATAAGGTGCCCTTTATCTTGCAGTGTTCTGGCCAAGATCAACACTTTCTCTATTTGGGTTAGTTCATGGAAGCCCTGAGCCCTACAGAAAAAGCAGGCTGCAGTTGCAGTATTTGATTTTTTGTTTGCTTATGAGAATGATTCTCGGAAGCCACATGGCTCTTTATATTTCCCATGTTATTCTTCTTCTTCCCACTTTTGAAGGCGGACACAACATTGTGTCTTTCTTCAAAGACTTTTCCAACTAACACGCTATTCAGTTTCTAGGGACCTACCCTAAAAAAAGTGCCAGGGACTTTTCTTCCTGCCACTAATGCCATTAAGGAACTTCTTCCCTAAATAAAAGTATGCTATTATCTATCTTCTTTCCAGGACTTTAAACCACAAATTTCCAAAAGCCATGGAGAACTTAATTTGTCCCACTTAACCTAATCATATGTGTGTTTTAAAAGCTTAATAAACAATCACATAGAGTCTCACAGAACAGGGCTGGTCCTTCTCTTTGACCCAGACTTCTGAGGCACTTCTCCAAGTAGCCCAAGTCTTAGTAATGGACTCCCATAGCCTGCTGAAGTGGATCCAAAGAGCTGAGCTGGAGTCGTAAACTTGTGTCACCATATTCCTATGAACTGTATCCCTTTTGTTTATTCAGGATATCACCAATATCCAGGAAGTCAAAGAGCTGGGAAAGAACGGCAGGGTGGTGGCATGTTATTGGCTAAATCCAGGGGTCCTCAATAGGGCCACACTTAATAGGAAGCAGAACCCATAGGATCAGCCAGAAAAAACGCCTTCATCACAGCCTGCTGGCTGCCCTTGTGGTGAGATGGTAGAGTCTTTCTCGAGGGATTCAGAACATTCCTCCTACCACAATGCACTCGCCCACAGGAGAATCTCTGCTACAGCAAAGGACATGGATCTACCCATGGGAGAAAAAGGACAAAATGTGCCCCACAGCAAATTTTCATATCCTTCTCAGCAAGTCCTGTCACAGCAAACACTTTCCAAATAAGCAAGTCAGTTAGGTAGCCATCATTATGCCTTTCCCCACTCAAGAAACCCCAAGTCTCCTACTAGTGAAAGGAATCAAAGGCTCCTAGAATTTTCCTAAGTATCAATTGCCTACCAATATTTAAAAAACTCAAATCAAACTCAGCTTCATTCTGAAGGGTTTGCTGTCAGTCATGTCATGGAGGTTTAAGTGGAAACAGGGAAGAAATTCAATAAAATATTTATGCTCTCTTACCATTAGCATCTTGGACTCCAGTAAGTGCTCCAACGGCTGCTGCGGTTTCCCCAGACAGGACGATCTGTCCCCCCCCTTGCAAGGTGGCCTCGGCCAGGGTGGCGACAGCATGGGCGGCAGCTTCGCTGTGGATACAGGAATGGGAGAAGGGGGTGTGTGAGTTGAATAAAGGTATAGCACTGCAGCAAGACAAAACAACCTTTCAACCTTTCCATGGATACTACATTTGTGAGCCAACCAGCAAAACAAGGGATTCCAGTGCTATTGGTAGAACCAGAGCAATTTTTAAATAATAATGAACAGCTATGGAAACCTGTCTTTCATATTTATATAGTTAATGTGAAATTTACTTTAAACCTAGGAAATGGGTGTTTGAGGACAGAAGACACTCATTTCCAGTCTTTTCTTTATCAATATCAATCAAGTACTTGCAACCCATAGTCAAAGCTCTGATCCATATTCACAATGCAAAAGTCATTTTGGTTGTCAATCATGAGGTTTCTTTTTTCTCTTGTCTCTTTACAGTAACACAAGGCAGACCATCTGATACTGCCCTTTTATAGCCGAAGACAGATGATAATATGAGGAGTCATCAATTTGGACTTGCTATTCAATTAATATTAAAAAATAACAATTTGGTTTACATCCATGATTCCAAATACAAAGTAATGGTTGACTAATATCTTGCAAAGTTCAACCCTTCCCTTTGCCTCACTGTACATGTGGGCAGTGCTGAATTAAGACTTTAAAGTTTAAATTATCACTATAAGCCCAAATTCCTTGACTGTAAAAACACAATGAAATAATAAACCTCCCTTCCCTGCAAAGTAAACACCCTGCAGAACAGAACGATATTAACCATCTGTTTACAGTGAACACTTTTCTAGCAGCTTGTGTCCCATTTTCTTTTCCTTATGATATGCTTTTATTATATGCATAATACCCATTTTTGTTGATTCTATGATACAAACTATAAAATTCATTACTGTTTTATGTGCCAATAAAAAAGTTCCTGACAATTATAAGATTATATAGTTCATCATCCAAATTTCAGAGATTTCAAAATGTGAAGGAAAAAAAAGATACATTCAGCACCTCTCCTGGGAAAGGTATCGCTTTGCACAGTTACTGAGGGAGTATCAAAAGTGAGCATGGAGGAGAGGGGGTGGTGTCATTTTGTTTAGCAGAGATGGACAAAGTCTTGGGTTTGACACCGAAAAAGCCAGCTGATTCAGCTTTGTTCTGAAGCTGCAGACTTTGCCATAACTATCAGTCATCTCACAATCACAAACTGTAGGTGAGGATGGAAAGGGCCTGTGGACCGGCTAGGGTAAATGTGCCATGACTGTGGGTGAAGCAATGTGGACCAAACTTAAGTGATGCTTTCATCTGAGGAAGTCAGCAGACAAGTAAAGCAACTGACATAATCATTCCTCTGGGGAAGACTTCTTAGTCACTATAAGGATTTTAGGAAGCAGTATAAGAAATCCAGTGGACAGGAAAGTCTTATTAAATAGAAAATTTCCCTCTTGTTAACTTGCCTTGCTTTTTAAATTGTTGAGTGTGTTTAAAAAGTTATTTGTCTCTGACAGTAAAATGCATGTAGAAACTTGCAAAAATTTCTTTAAGAGAAAAATTTTAAATATGCAGAGGTAAGAATTACTGTCTTTCTAATCTTAAACACAACTTTAAACAGATAATCAGGATCATACTGTACGCAGTTTTATAGCCTGCTTTTCTTACCTAACTTCGTATTTCTCCACATAAATATTCGACATTTATTAAAAATAATAAGGTAAATGCAAAATTGATGATTCCACCCTCTCCTTTTCTAGTTGTTTACCTGTGGTAAATTTTCATTTCCAGACTTCCTTTGACTTAATTCAAGATCATAATTACATATTTACATCCTTTATATAAAAATTTGGGACCTACTGTATAGCACAGGGAACTATATTCAATTTCTTATAACATATAATGGAAAAGAATCTGAAAAGGAAAAATATATATGTATGTATATGTATAACTGAATCACTTTGCTGTACACCTGAAACTAACATTGTAAATCAACTACATTTCAACAAAAATTTTTTTTTAAAAAGTTTGGGATAGAATTGAGGTTGATGCAGCCCACTTAAAAGGTAAGATTATTCTCTATGCTAAAACATACTTCAGATCTGATACCCACAGCCAGTCATCCCACAGTATCTACAATATGAATTCAGAGCCAAAGCAGACCCTTGATCTGGAATTACTAAGACTATTCTTTACATTTTACAAGGCAGATTTTAATTTTAGAGTGCTTCGTAAGTATTTATTACAGATAGTAAAATGAATGATTATTTAGTGCTCAGATCCTTAATTTTTAACATTTTTCTGAGAAACGTGTCAAATAATACTACCAGTCAATTCTACAGTGTTCAGTTATCACTGATTAACAATAAAATTATTTAATACTCTGACCTGAGACTTTATGGAAAGTTGAAAAGTATATTCTTAGGAAAATGCTTCAGCTGTGTGGTATTTTGAAGAAAAAAGCTGGTATATGAGAATTGTTTATATAGAAATAGGAGCTCTGTTTATAGGTTATCTCAGTGACTGCTCATTCCCCACAGTTTTTAATCACTTATTTCTATGACCATCAAAGGTGATGTCCGGCCACTCCTGGACACATGCCTGCAGTGTGGAATTTCACGGGCTACAAGGGGGAGAGCAGTTACCCAAGCCCTGACGTGAAAGTTTACCTGTTTCCAGCTATACCCATTTTATGATGTCTGAAGCTCTAAATATTCGAAGTCATTTCCTTTGCTACCTCTCTAAAATATGTTATGCTAGAAGAAGAGCTGTGAACCAGCAACAACGTAAAGCAATCTGGGATGCCAGGGATGTGGGGCACTAACAGGCCCACAGGTACCTGTCAGGGCCAGGGTAAAGCAGTGACGGATGGACCTTTCACCCAGCACATGAAGACGACGGTGACGCCTGCTGTCAGCTGACTCTCATTTCCAAATCTGTCCTAACCACTTACGCTAGACTTCATGGGAAATGTTCAAACTATACTGCTAGAAAAAGATTACCTTTACTTAAAAAGGTGAATAGGAATCAAAATGTCTCTAAGCAACCACTTCACAATTTTTGACAAAAGTCATTTCCAAATCGGAGTTGTAAATCGGAAGTTTCCATCAACTTTTTATCTGCAAGTGTCCAACCTTTATTTATGGGAAAAGAGGCAGTTGCGCAGTCCCTGTCCTCCATTTCCAGAGAGGATTTCTGACCTAGGTTGTCCATCCCATGTTACTGGACAAATAAATACAAGTCCACATATTAAAGTCAAATTTTATTTTAATTATAACTCTAATTTTAAGTCAAATTTTCATTTAAAAAACAGTAAGAGTAAATTTTTCTTTAAAAATATGATTCACTTCTTTTTTAAGCAAAGTTCTTCACAGCAGAAGAATAGCAACTCTTAACTTCCTTGAAGAGAGGAGTCAACTTAGGCATTTGTTCCCCCACAGCACTGAGTCACAGCACTAGACACAGTAGACACTCAGTAAAACCTGTCTCACTGTCAACAACACTGTAAATTTCTACCAGGGCAAATGCAGATTCAGCCTACAAATATTTATCATGTACCTCTATGTGCAAGGACCGTACTAACTTTGCAGGACTTGTTTAAGAGGGAATAAAAGTCTAGGACAGCTTAACCAACAAACTGAAACTTCAAATTCATCACTGTATTGCAACAAGCAAATGATGACTTCACTTCCTTTCCTGTCTGGTCGTTCAGGGTGAACAGCTCTTTTTTGAGCCGTGATACTCTGGTTTTCATTTGTTCACTTTGATTCTCTTGCCATCTCCTTCCTAAAAGCGTTTATTTATTATATATTTTGAAAATAATTAAAATTAACTAGTTTCCAGATTTTTAAATGACAGTTTCTCTATACCCTTTCTGGGTTATTATAATGCCGGGGTGGGTAGTCTGAACCCAGGGCCCTCGTCCTAACTTGCTATACAAAACTCTTTTAACAGCGTGGTTGAAAAACAGGTTTGTTCTGCACCTGCTCTGATCCCTTTCCCCTCAATAGTCAAAGGAGCCACTTTGCCTTCTTGTTCCCCACCTGCCATTCCATGTAGCCTGCCTCTCTCTCTCCACTCTGCACTCACATCTGCTGTTTACAGTGCAGCAGACGTGCAGGTGATTATTAGAGAACCATGCTTGTTCCAATTGTACCTGAAACAGAGGCTATAAGAGAGCAGCTCTATGAATCTGCTTTGTTACCATAGGAACTAAGACCAGATTCTCAGTGTATTTTTCACTAAGATGACTTCCAGTAACAAATTCTGTGTAGAAGTTGAGAATGGACTGCATCCCATAGAGAAGCAAACACCAAGGCTTTGTGCCTCAAATTCAATCCTCCTGACATTAGACACTGAGTTACCTCTCCTGGAATTAGAAAGCCCATGATGTTCCCTAATAGCCTGCTATAGTCTAGGCTTTCACTGCCAGGCTTGGTTTCTTCGCCCCCAGCAGAGGTAGCAACATACCATCCCCCCAACACTCATCAGGGCACTGAACTACCCGTTTGCAAACAGATTTCAACATCTCTTTACTCCTCCTACATGCCACAGTGAACCATATTCTCCTTCCTTTGCAGTAAACACTGTAGCCACCTCAGCTGCATCTGAGTTTGTTAACAAGCCCTCAGGGGAAACCATTACCCTCCTTGTCTTTAGAAATAAGTCCTGGCCCTTACACTGAAGGGAGCCAGAATGTACCTCATATTTTCCACTATGTACAGGGTTCCCAGGGCACTCACACTTCACTGGAATATCCAAGGTGCTAGTTCAATGAAATTTAAGTTTTTCTTGTCTTTCATGGTGGCCTTTCAGGTCCCAAGCTACAGTGAGGGGTTACTGGACCAAAAGGAGGAAGGTTCTCGCTCTGGCCATAGCTTTCAGGAAGTTAATCTGTGTGTCCTCTCTCAAAGGTAAGAGAGGGATTGGGTCAAAGCAAAAGGAATGAAATAAGACTTTCATGCTACTGAAAAGTGACATGGCTCAATGGGCTAAGAAAAAGTTTCTATCTCAGGTCACTCAAAACTCACTGGGAACACTGGGAGGACAAGGGTGAGTGTGTTTCAGTTTTTCATACCTAATCAACCACCAAGTCCTGGCCAAACTTTCTTGAAAATCAGTCACTTTATCTCTACCCTTACTTCTAGTTTCCAAGCCTTCGACAAGTCACACCTGAACTGACTCTTCCAAACTGGCCTATTTCGAATCTCTTCTCACGATAAGCAATTCTAGATAGACAAATCTTAATAAGTTAGATGATAATAAGTGTAATTTCTGAAGTGCTAACTGTAGGCCAGACACTTGGATGAAGTTTTATACATATATCATTCCATTGAATCTTTCTGGTTCTATGTGATGAAGATTATCCTTATTATAATGATGATGAGACCAAGGTTCAGCAGTTAAATTTCTCAAGATCAAAAGACTACTAAATGGCAGAAGTAGGATTTAAACCTGAATCTACATGACCTCAGAACCATCTTCTCAGTCACCATAACTAGACAGCCTCATGGAAATCATCTGTACACAAGCCTATCAAGGCTTTCGAGTATATCACAGCCAATCTAAACCTCAGCTGGTTTTTATATTTTGGAGGAGGTGATCCCCTTCTTCTGAATTTCTACTATGCTCATAGTCTACACTGTACAATCACACAGTGAATTATACTCTGAGTAATATGTTTGCTAAGTGTTTTATTTCAATCAATCTCCCAATAACAGTACGGTTTCTGTAAGGCAGACATTATATCTTAGAGCAGTCTTCCTTTACAACCTTACCTAGTAGAGTGTTGGCATGTCACAGGAGTTCAATGACTATCTGAGACCAACAGCAGCTGCCCGTGGTAATAGCAGCCTTACTCTATGATGGCACTGATCTAAGGATCTCACGTGCATTGACTTTCCCAGTTCTCACTGTGCACCTGCAAGGTAGGTACTAGTTTTACCCTCATTTTACATAGAGGAAAGTTTGGGCACTGAGTTCAAGTAAATCACCCAAGGTCAAACAGCTAGTAAGTGACAGAGCTAGAATTCAAACTCAGGTAGTCTGGCTTCAAGGCACAAACTCTTAACCATTAGTTAAAATGCCTGGGTCCATCAAAAATAAAATTGTGCCAGCAATGAACAATAAGAAGAATAAAATGGGATGATTTTTTCTGTCAACAACCAAAAGAAGGAACCAATCAGGGAACGATACAATTTAGTTTTGAAAACTACCTCTTACTGGAGTATACCATTCTGCAGTAGCCTTCCTAAACATTCCTGAAGAAAAAAATTACCATCTTCCCCAATAATCCCAAACTTATTTTATTTCAAAGTCACTGATAAGAGCAAGGAAAACAAATTTCCTGAGAAGTCAGTAAAATCAGTTCTTGACCAGCTAACATGGATTAATAGCCATAACAAAAAGCAGTTTCTTTTACAAGGTAAAAGGAAAATCAATCCTGAAGCTTTTTGATTTTTTTATTATATCCATTGGTCCCTTTAAAAACACAAAGTACTCACACTACGCTGCTTTTGGTCTGTTAAGGAGCACAGAATAGGATAAAGCAAAAGGGACCCATGTCCCTTGACCAGCAGGCTTGAGCTGGAAGTCAGAAAGGCTGGTCGGGTTGCAGGGGTGGGGTGGGTGAGGGCTAATTATAAGACAATTTACAGTGTCCTATGGGCTAAGAGTATTAAGTTCCAAATGCCAACTGTGACAAACTGGGGTACAATGTTTCTCTTTACATCTGTAAATGGGGACAGATTCGCCCTCCTCTTTTATGCCCCACCCCTGCCTCCACCTGTTGAGTGCCATGGTGACTGTAGCTCCCTGTTGCATCTCCTGAGAAGCTGCCACTGCGGCCTCTGCCAATGAAGCCACCGCCTGGGTGGCCTCTGATGCTTGCGTTGTCTGGATGGTCATCTCACCTCCCTGTAACGTGGCCCAATTTTGTTCCACCTGAGGCAGAAAGGACATGATAGTTAAAAAATTAAAGTCACAAAAAGATTATGATTTTTAAAAGTCATTTTTCTAAAAAATTGCTATGTGCTCTGCCAAATACATACACACGTTTAAATTAACATGACTTACAATGTATAGAAAAGGGTTTTTAGCATGATACCTTTTGTGTTAAAAAGGACGGTTTTAGAATACACATTTCAACTTGCTTATATTTGCATAAAGAAATTCTGGAAGGACACATAAGAAACTATTGAAAATATTTTCTTCAGTGCGTGCATGGGGAGGAATTGTGGGAATATGCTGGACAGAAGACAGAAAGCAAGATTTCCCACTGCACACTTTTAAATAATTTTTGAAATATCTAAGTCGTATCAATATAGTACCTATTCTAAAATTAAAGTTTTTGAATAGATCATAATAAGTATAATTCTAACAAAAGTCTAACTGTACCAAAGGGAGTATAATGCCAGTACTCCAGACCTTGTGCCCAAACTCTCACTGCTGTTACTTATTTCTTATGTATCTTTGCAAAGATATTCTCTCACTATGCAAGCATATTCACAAACACACACACACACACACACACACACAGTCCTACAACCCCCTTCTACTCTCTCCTTTCAAAAAAGAAAAATGGCAGCATATTCTACATATCTTTTTGTACCTTGCTTTTTCCACAAACAATACAGCTCTGAAATGATCCTATTTTGGAATGAATCAAACAGCTTCATTCATTCATGATTCATAATAATGGCTTCAGAGCATGATAATACAAAGATACACCATGATTTATTTAACCAGCCATCTTTTAATGGGTATTTAGGTAGTTTCCAGTGTTTGCTGTTACAAACAGTACTGTGATGAATATCCTTATACACTATTTTGTATATTTTATGTGAGTCTATTTACTGAGTAAATTCCTAGAGATGGAATTATGTATCAAAACTATTTTGTATTTTTATTTTTGATGGAAACTGCCAAATTCAGTAAATAATTTTTTAAGGTAGCAAAAACTGCTTTTCTGTTAGTAGGGAGGAATTATGAAGAAATAAAACAAAAACAACAAAAATATACTATCTGGTTATATAGGGTAGATTAGAATTCAGCTTTTCTAGATCTAGGAAAGGGTTTCTCAACCTTGGCACTAGTAACATTTTGGGTTAAACAATTCTTTGTTGTAGGGTCCGTCCTGTGCACTGTAGAATGTTCAGCAGCATCCTTGGCTTCTACCCAGGAGATGTTAATAGGAACCTCCCCTGTCATGATAATCAAAACTATCTCCAGACATTGCCAAATGTCCTCTCTGAGGGGTGTAGGGAGTGTCCCTGGTTTGAGAACCACTGATTTTAGGACATTGCTTTGGATTTAGAGATTTTTCAGTTCTGGATACCTGAACCTAGCTACTTCGGTCCATTTTGCTCAGTAAACACTGGTTAATTATTCCTCCCCCCAAACAAAAAGCAGCAAGGGCAGTGAAAGCAATTTCTATTCTGAAACATGGTATGTGACAAATTAGTCAGCTCAGGCACAATATTTCCACAGGCTCAGGTCTCAGTATGTTAGCTGTGCTTACTGGAGCTCTCGCTGGGGCCCAGTGAGTGGTAAACCTGTGCCTACATGCTACTGTGTCCCAAAGAAAGTGCCGCAAGCTGTAGGTGACGTAGATGTTTTAAATGCCTCCTGCTTTGGTTCTATTACCATACTTAGATTATCATAGTGCTTCTCCAAATGTTTGTCAAAAGCCTCCCCGAGAATGGGACATTCCTTTGAGCTACCTTAGTGTTTGCCCTGAGTTCTTATAGGCAGTGGGCTGTGCTAGCAGCCTTCAGGGCCCATCACTAAGAGCCAGAGATATCCCATTTCCTTCCCTTAGAGCTGCACAGTTGCCCACTCAGGAACTCATAAAACTCTTGCTTCTTAAGGTATTATCTCTTTGATCTCATTACTCCAGTGAGCATCACTGCAAACAGTGCCATCTTAGATGGCAAATTACACCACCAATCCATAGATGGTCAATGATTCCACTCAGAACATCAGCTGAAGCTGGCCAGCCCTGTCACATTCTGCCATGAAACAGCCTTATTCTTTCCAGATCTGCCCCTTTATATTTCTGCCCATCCCACGGCTGAGTGTGGCCCAGTGCTGCAGAACACAGAGGAGAGGTCCTGAGTCTTGGACTGTAGGGGGTGGAGTTGTACTCCCAAGTACTCATACTCAAATGGCAGCAATTTAATATATATATTTATATTTAGCTACAGCTTTATTTGTAGTGAAAATGGTATTAGAATGTTGCCACTCACAGAATTCTTTAAGGAAGTTAAATTATGAAAGATTAATGGATGGTGGTAAACTGTGAAGAAGTGGGAAGAAGAAGCAGATGAAGAAATTTCTACTGAGTAATGACAGGTAACAATGAGCTTAGGTGTTAATGTTTCTTTGGAATTTCCTATTCTTGAGTCTCAGAACTTCAGTTGTGTTTGCTTGAGCTCTTATTGCTCTCCCTTTCCATCTTCTGGGAGCCACTGTGTAGTTATCTATGCCTGGATGTCACCATATCCCAGACAAAGGGCCATGAACCCTAGAAAGGAAAGCTGTTCAGACAGAGGATGTATAGTTAGCTTCTGTGCTTTTCTGAGAAAGACTCTCTCCAACGAGGCTCTTGAAACTGTGGCTACTCCCACCCCATAGCTACCATGAACCACTGTGGCTCTGCCATACCTTCACACTGAGATGCACTGCATGTGCTGCTCCCTTCCTTCTGGCCTTTGCTTCCTGTTCACCCCTCTAGTCGGAGCTGAGACTGGAGCGAGACACCTCCTCTCCCCTCAGTCCACGGCTCAGGACCTCTCTTGTGTTCCATAGCTCCCTGGGCTTGCTGCTACCAGATCCGTACTTCATTGCCATTTTCTCTGATGTGTTTTCCTCTACCACCTACCTGAATGCTCCTTAAGAGCAACACAGTTTTATTTTCCTCTATCTGCGTATATGCAGTGCCTGGCACAGGGCTCAGAAAGCGTTTACTGAAAGGATATTTTTATTTTTATCTGTATTTCTCTACTTGTTCTTCAGCCTACCCATACCTCAAGTAAATTAATATTCATAAAAAGTCCACCTAATGTAAGTTATGCTGCTTCAAAACTGTTACTTGTGTTGATGGTTCAGTTTAAAATTCATGTCTCTATATCTCTATACTTTAGTTTCTTCTTCTCCTGTTTCTTCTAACAGAGTCACATACACCACTATTATCAGATATCATTCTATTTCAAGTTTCAATTTTTCTGACACATAATGCAATTACTATCACCAATACCAACTGGTGATCTTATCACACAATAAAATAAATTCTCAAATCCATTTGTATTTGTAAATACGCCATCAAAATTGAAATTGTATAAATATTTTGAAATCAACATATATAGTTATTTCACATTATTTTGAAATTCCTTGATTCATTTCTAAATGTTTACGAAAGTTATGTGTCTCTAGTTTTAAGCTGTATAAGGTTAGTTTTGTTTGTTTGTTTGTTTGTTTGTTTGTTTGTTTGTTTGTAACTACTTATTCTGCATTCTCAGCACAGAGTACTCAAACAGATTTGGGAGACCATTTATTACCAGAAGAGACAGGCCAATAGACTTTTGTCTTATAAATGTAACCAAATGCAACTAACTGGATATTGAATGCAGTGTGGTCTAAATGTAAGAGCTCTCACTGGTGAGGGTTGGATAATAAAATGACCCTACAACTTCTCAAAGTATAGGTATTGTTTATTTTTTAAAGTGCCTTCTGTTCCTTGGGAGAAACGATGCTAAACACAACCAGTAGGATGTTTCTACTGAGTCATCTTTATTGGCTTGATGTGTTCTTATCTGTTCCAAGTCAGTGAGATATTTTGACTAATTACAAACCTCGAGGTTCAAAACTAAGATGCTAACAACCATGGTAACATCTGAGAGAAATCAGAAGGCAAATAGAAGCATACTATAAAATCTACAACATTTTGCCACTTTCTGAGATAACCTAGGCTTCTCTTCATATCACTTTTGTTTCACTGGAAGTATGGGAAGGGTTAGAATTTTTTTTAATCTGACCAAATTTGGGTATTTACCAATAAGTTATTTGTATATGTCATTCACCCACTTCCACAAAGATACTTAAAAATAATTTTAGTGTGCTTATCCTTCATATTTTCCATGAACTTTTGAATATATAGATTATCTTTGTTTATGTGAAGTTATTTTGTAAAACGGATTGCAAAGAATTAGTCTCCAGAGAAGTGTTTAAGAAACTCAAAGTTACTTTCTTTAAATAGTACCCAGGAAACGTTCAGTAGGGAGATATGCTTAATAACTTTGACTAAGTCAAAAAGTAACAAATCCCATAAATGTACCACCACTGTCTTTGCCACCTCTTTCACACTTCAAGGAGTGTCCTCCAGGTTTTAGTGTTTGGGGACTGATGAATTTTTCCCTCCGCTAATCCATTCTCATTCATGATGTTTATATACATAAAAAAGTAAATATCCTGCTGGCTCTACCTTTCCATACTGGAAAACCAAATGCTAGCTTCTGCCCCAAGTCCTCCCAGTCTCCCTAGCTGGAAACATTCTCTCCTGAAGGCATACACTACTATGCAATGAACCACAGTTCATTTATGTAGACATTTCTCTCCCTCATTAGACAGGAGCTCCCTGAGAGCAGGTTCCTGTGTAAATCAACTCCACACACCTAACACCTCAACTGCAGCATGGCAGGTGCTCAACACATGCTGGCTGATAGAAACCTGCTGTATTTCTCTTCATCTCACTAGCCGTGAACCTGTATCAGCTCCCTCCCTTTCCTGAGATGCACAAATGAAAGTGACTTTGTGGTGTTCTGAGGGGAAATATTCCATAGTTTAGAACAAGGGCGAGATAATACGTTCAGCTTTATTTCTGATACTGCTTTTTGATATTTGCTGGCTATTTTTCAAACTTCAGGAGTACATCCTTTAGAGGAAAAGCCCATAGTGACTTAATGAACTCTTCTCTGAACTTCACTGATGGCTCAGAGCCTAGACAACATTTTTCTAAATCTATTACTCAGCTTCAACACTTACTCTGTGCCTCTGGGCAAGTCACCTAACATCTGTATGTTTCAGTTTTATCATGTACAAAGTGAAGATGGTAACAGAATCTGTACTTTCTAGGGGTGATTACTTAATTTACCGAGTGCTCAATAAATGTTAGCTGCCTTTAAGTTAACATGCCATAATTACTTCAGTTTGGGTAGGGAAGGATTTTCTTGTGAAGTTCTTTCAAAGGCATGTTTAAAATTTAATAAATCATGTCTACTGATTTATAAGGCCCAAAGTTTAAATTCTTTGGGATTCATAGCATACAACTACTAAATGGATAACCCCTTTTTATTGTGTATTATACAAAGTCCTATGCTGCAAATGTAAAACTGTAAGTTCATGACTGTTAGGTCTGAATCATAAAGATCCATAAATTTCAATTGTTATAATTAATATACACAGAGTAAGCTACTTCGCAGAACTGGCATGGTCTGATGTTTTAAAAAGGTTTAAATTAAATAATGCTACAGATGTGTAGGCTACTTACAGTATTCTCATCTTCTGGACCCTCCCCTTCTCCCTCACCTATACATTCAAGTATTTAAGTGGATGCAGACAGAATCTTCTTTCTCACCTCTCCATCAGCCACAGCAGAATAATTCACTTGGGCAACAGTGACTGTAGTTGGCAATTCTGAAGCATCAGCCAATGTGGCTACTGTTGCCCCTGTACCAACCTAAAGAAAAACACGGAAAGCGATATGAGTCAGTTGACAGATCCTTCCACCTCTTCTTTACTCAGAAGTTAAGATTCATTTAATCCCAAATTCAACACAGATAACGATTCCTATGCCTTGTCATGTGAAATGAATTACTAAAACCATATATCAGACACTAACAGGTGTTTCAGAGTTTTACTTCAACCAAATAAATCAGTATTAACAGTCAACATGTTTCACCGTTGGTGTCCAGTGTCAGTCAACCAACTTTCTACTCTTACTCCAATCTGAATTTTAGAGGCTCCTTATCTACTAACAATTTTTTTTAACCTCATAAGAGGTGATTCAGAAGGAGTATTTCCTGGCCACTGACAGAGTGAAATGGTAAAAAAAAAAGAGGCCATTTTTACAGTGCTTTGATCTGGAAATGTCAGAAATGCTACCCATAGTTCTATATTTAGCAAAATATAAACAATTAAAAATATTATTCAAAAAATCAAGTTCAGTTAGGGAGATCTTGGGGATCTATATAAAGTTCATATAAGAACTTGCATAAAGAAAACTTTCTCCAGCCTGAGGTGAGGTGCCCACTGATCTGCCTCAAACCATAATCCAGTAACCATAAGGTTTACTCACCTGGATGAGTGAGACAGTGCCATCAGGGTTACTAAAGGTCTGGACTACAGTTTGTGATGGTACAAGATGGGCTATACTGTGTGTCGTTGTGGCTTGTGTTTGTGTTTGCTGATCTTCAAAAGCATACAAAAGGTCCTCCCGCCCATGCTGTTTGTAACAGTTTTTAACTATGGTCCGTAATGCCTGGGTCCATGAAACCTGTCACCAAAAGACCAGTAAAGCACATTAAGTCACAAAGAATGTTGGTTATTCAGTCCCACAATTGGAATAAGCAGCTGCTTATTTATCAAACCAAACTAAACTTGTATAGAGTAAACCTTCTTGGGATTATTTCCCATAGATTCAGACGCAAAGAAATTCAGTACCAAAGATTTCACACTTGTTTCCTTCCTGATCAAAGTCTGGTTTAGCTTTCGGGTTTTATACCCTATTCTAACCTGAGGCCAACTCAAACTTCTCATAAAAGGTTTATAATTTTGTCAAGAATTTTATGACATTAAGATTCTCAGTAAATTTAAGCTAACTGAAAAACATGTAGAGCAGGTACAAGAGGATGCCTGGTTTAGTCTTTCCTCTTTCTTAAAAGAAGTTTCATTATCAGCAGAATTGACCAACTTTATATCTCTCATATTCATATTTTCAACAGTGATTCTTGCTAACCAGAAATAAGGACATTTCTAAATCTTCAAAGTGATATTTTGTGAAGTGAAGTAATATTTTTACTTTAAGTTTCTTCAGTTTTTCCAAGCATCTCATAAAACTAAAACTGCTCCAAAAGACAACTATGCACAGAAAAGTGTAAATTCACAGACCCATCCCAAGTCTTCAAAGTGATGAAGTGACGAATGCGAAAGGCTATATAAATCAGAGATATCAAACTTCTTTTTGGGGACAGACTTCTTTTTTGACTATTACACAAATGTTTTTAGACCTTTTATAGCATAAGAAGTAAAACAACAAAAATGAAGTGGTTAATTCAGAATGGAAAAGTAACAGGCAACTCAGGCCAGAGGAACACTCACCCTCTGCTTTTGCTCTTCTGTGCGGACATCACTCCGGACATTTGCCCATGGGATATCTTCAGGCCACCAGATGGGCTTGCAGCTTTCTTTGCCCCAGCCTGGTTTTCCCCGACCTGTGGAGTACTTCAACATCTCTGGAATAAATGCCCGAAGCTGGGCCTGGAAAACAAGAGTGTGGTCATCAGTAGTGATGAAAGACATATGGGGTGTGTCTGGTCTGCCAACAAATTCTAAGATTATAAAACAGAGAGCCTTCCTGGAGGGTCTTGGAGAGTTCCAAAATGTGACTATGAAAACCTACTGTTTCCCACTGGTTACTATAGCTCCACAGGTGATGGAGAATTACACGTATGTTGGTAAAGTGCACCTTAAGTCGTATTTCATACACTTGTTCCTATAAGATCAAGAATATCTACCTCCGTGTTTGATTTCTGACCCCTAAAATACTACTGATGCCATACTTTATTTCCCTTCTAGAACTTCCATGCATTTAAGGTGTCAAACAAAGTCAACATGTTTTCAATGTTGTTCTGGAGGTAGTAGTTAGAACAATTAGATGAGTGAAATAAGAGGTGAGGAGCAGATAAAAACCATCATTATTTGTAGATGATATGACTGTGTATCAGAAAATTCCCATAGAATCAAATGAAAAACTACTATAAACAATAAGAGAATTCAGTAAGGTGGTGGGTTTCAAATATATAAAAATAAATGGGCTTTACTTAATAGAAAGGGAAAATAACCCTAAAACTCTTCTAAAAAGTTTCTAATATGGATAAACAAGATTATACTGTATAGCATAGGGAAATATATACAAGATCTTGGGGTAGCTCACAGTGAAAAAAAATGTGACAATGAATATACGTATATTTATATATAACTGAAAAATTGTGCTCTACACTGGAATTTGACACAACATTGTAAAATGACTATAACTCAATAAAAAAAAAGTTGAAACAACCAAAAACAAAAAATAAATAACAAGTTTCTAATAAGACAATCCAATGGCTATGAGTCAGACATACAGATACATGCAGTGAAGCAAGTGTTGATTTAAACACATTATGAACTTCATTCAAATTTATTTTACAGATCAAATCCAGACCAAACAGATGTTAAAACCACAGAGACAACTGCCATTCTTTATCATCTGGCACTGTAACCATGTTGTGTGTGTACGTAGGGGGAGAAGGGGAGCCAACTTTGTGAATTCTCTTCATTGCTTACAATGATTTTTGGCAAGAGGAGCAGTTTATCAAGCTATAATCTTCCTCCCTAGACCTACAGCTTTCCTTTGAACCTGGTGTTCTACAGCATTCCAGAAATAAGCAGCATCCTCCATTGAAGGACGCATTCATCAACCTCTACAGCTTAAGACCAAAAGGCGAGGACAATTTTAGCAAGAAGTCAGACCCAAGGACATGGGCTTGTTGTAGCTGTAAAAGAGGGAAAGAAAAAAATAGAAATGGGAATACTTAAGTATTAATGAGAGAATGAATACAACAACACTTGTATTGAAGAGCTTATTTAAATATCAGGTGTTCTCATTTAAATATTATTTTATCAGAAGATGACACAAATTATTACATAATTTGAAGCCAAATCAGTAATGTTCATCCAATAAAGAAAGTTCTGGTTGACAGCATTTATGTTGTTAACCCTTGTGCCGAGCCTGCCATTTCATGGTTCTTTCTAAGTCCCTCATCTCCCAGACAGTCTCCTGTCTGCAGGATATGATATAATACCCTCCATTATATATTTGGCTCTGCGGCATCAAGCAGCAGGCTAATAGAAACATATCCATTTGCAAACCCACGCTATCAGCTGGCTCATGAGGTCACTCCTTCAGTTATTTTAAGAAAGTGCATCTCAAAGTCATTTTTCCTTTTATTCTGGCTTCCTGAGAGTGTGTTTTTCTAGCTTCAGATATACAGAGAAGGAAGAAGCTTAATTCTTACACACAATATTTACATTTCATCATACAAAGAAACAATGGCTTTCTCAGATGCATAAACCAAATAAACTGATACCACAGACTTTTATAAGTCTCCCCTTTCCTTTAATACCATAACAGTTTCCAAAAGGAGAGTTCTTTATATCCATACCTAGCAGAGTGGGGAGACAATGAAATAAGAAGGTCAAATATCTCTAAATTAACACAAAACTAAACTGTCCAGAAAGAACTTGCTGTCTATAACACTTGGTTGACAGACTCTGCTCAAATCCCACCTGGAACACCATATATTCTTTAATTCTGAAGATTTTTTCAGCTTCTGATCCCCGTCCCATCTCCACCAATAGTTTCCCACATTCCTCAGTTCTGGGTCACCCTGGCACCTGGCTGTGGACAGCTTTTCTCCTCAGGCTTGCTTTGTCTTTCACACCAGGCTTTCCACTAGGTTTTAAGAATTCATTGGTTATTTAAAGTGTGGGCACAGTACCAGCCTACTCACTTAAAACCCTCCTCCACTCTTCCCAATGACTTAATTTCTCAGCATCTTTGTCTTTTCCAGTAGAACCCCACCTCCTCTCCCCAAGTTCAAAACCTCAGTTAGAGTCACCTCTTTCCTTCAACCCCCATCTAGCCACTCGTTGCAAGTTCTGTTCTTTCTTCTCTGAAATGTCTGTGGTATTCATCCCTTCTTCTCCAGTCCCACCTGCATGCCCACTTTCTAGCTCAAGGCCAGTGTATCCTTCTAGTTGGCTTTCCTGTGGAACTCCAAATTCTCCCCTCTCTTTCTCATCTCACATATCCTTGGACAGACAGGCTTCCCTAAATGCTACATAGCTTCAATAATCAAACCCTTCAAACTTTTCACTATAAGCAATTAAATTAGATTCCTCTGTCCAGCTTTTCTGGCCTGCCACAATTTGGCTTCCCACTACATTCAGTCCCCACTAATTCCCACCAGGCAGCCTTGGCCCTCAGAAGGCAAGTCTCTGCACAGTCCTTTGAACTGCTGAGCTCATTCTTGCTTCTATGCCTACTGATTTGTTCCCCCTACTGGACTATGTTCTTAAGCTGCTATTCCAGAGCCACTGCTCATTCCTTAATGCCCAGCAAGTCCTATACTCTTTGTGAAATATATCTTGAATACTTGAGTCAGTCTTTTTTTCTGTTTTCACTTTTTTTTTAATTGAAGTACAGTTTACAAAGTTGTGTCAATTTCTGGTGTACAGCACAATGCTTCAGTCATACATGAATATACATATATTAATTTTCATATTCTTGAGTCAGCTTTTTGTACACATTAATAAGAACACAAACTCTAGTACAAACTTGCAGATATAAAATAAATAGGTTATAGAGATGTAAGGTACAGTATACTGACTACAGTCAGTAATATTGTACTGCAAGTCTGAAAGTTGCTAAGAAAGTGAATCTTAAAGGTTCTCATCACAAGAAAAAAATTTTTTTGTAACTTTGTATAGTGACAGATGGTACTAGAATTATTGTAATAATCATTTCAGTTCACGAGATATACAAATGTCCAATCATTATGCTGTACAACTGAAACTAATATAATGTTGTATGTCAATTATATGTCAATCAAGAAAAGCCCCAAACAAAACACAAGCTCTAGATTCTGAGAGTTGGTTCTGAACCCCAACTCTCTCTGAATCTTAATTTTCTCAACTGCAAAGTATTAATGATAATGACAAGTAAATAGGGTCAATTGAGAGGATCAGAGAGAGCAGGTATATACATAGTTAATTTGAATCAATGGTGGTTTTATTGTTACTACTTTAGTTATCAGTCATCTTTTCCAATTCAAAGAATTAGCCAACGTGAAATGGTTTTCTAGTATTAAACACACTGTAATGTATACAAAGACATTTATCCTTCACTTTTCAAGATGGGTATAGTGGGAAAAAGTAGAAGGTAGAACGAATTCATATGTATTTGTGTAAATATAATTGAGGATCAGAAACAAAGGAAGCTAGAATCAAAAATGAACCAAAATGACCATCGAGGCCAATTCTGTGCCTCGAGGAAGCTAGCTTTTACCAACCCACTCTGCCCCAATGTATAGGTAGTTTAGGCTATTCTGCTGGATCTTTGAGCATTAAAAAAAGTATACAGCAGATTATTAGCGGAAATCATTAGAAAAGGGGACCCAAGTGCAACCACAGTTAGAGGAAAGAGAGAACCAGGAAACCTCTCAAAGGTGTTTTATGTGCTAGAATCTCTGGATGGAAAATGTTTCAAACCCATAGGAAGAAGACAGTAGAGGCTAAATATAAGAGGCAGGAGAAATGGAAGCAGCACAAAGAAAAGGTTACTTCCACAGGCAAAATCCCCATTAAGTTAAAAAATAGACTCAGAGTGAAATTAACAAGTTCTAATTCAGAGACAGATCCTAGCTTTTAAAAGCACTATCAGTTGTACAAAATTTGCCCCTATATCAAAATAAGAGGCTTAATGTATTCTCAACAATAAAAGTTCACTTTTCAATTCTGTACAGTTTGGGAATGAAGGACAAACTCTGCTTTTAAATACATAGAGATAACTACTTTTTTACTGAAAAAGACTTTCCACCAGACTATTTTTATACTCTCCCAAATAAATAGTGCTAAGGCTAAAGGGATAGTAATGAGGGAAAATGAACTATCCAGTATAGAAAGAGTTAAATGATTTCTTTCCAGAATTCAGCACGGTGCTCTCATTACCAGTTGGATTAATTACTGGTCCTGGAGAGTTTTGAAAACTCAAGCTACTCAATGTGCTTGTTAAGGAAGGTTTGTCTTTAATCCACGGGGAGACAATCAACAAGATCAGCAAAGGTAAAGGCTGTCCTCTCCAGCTGTCCTCTAATTGGGCCGCAAGGAGCTTTCCCAGCCTCTCATTCTGATTTAGGGCTCTAGATGGGCTTCAAGTGCCCAGCTCGGTCAATAAGCCCACCTCAAACCAACAGAGAGTAGAAAATACCACTCCTTCCAGGGCACATTCAGCAAAGAAAAAAGATACTATATTCATGCCGGTGGCAGTCAAAAGTAAAGAGTATGTGGAAACCACTGATGGTTTAAAAAAAGAGACTTTTCTAAAACTCTAAACATTTTAATCTAGCCAAAATAAAACTATTTCTTAACTACGCTAGAAATTTTTCACTTTTAAATTCAGTTGTTTGCTATCCAATAATGTATTATCTTTATATAGTCCCAAATATTCCAAATATTCTCTCACTCCTTCTCTCTTTGCTCTGCATGTAACCGAGACCAGGGATTTTGAGGCTCTTTGATGTCCATTTAGGTTCAGTTACCAAGAAAAGGTCTTTCAAATTAAAATGCCTGCCAATTCCACATCTACTGAAGAGGTCTAAGAAATTTAAAGAGAAGGCAGCTGAAATCAAACCACGTTGAAAGGTGATGTTTTCTATACCCTACAGGAAAACAGGAATGTAGCAGGGAAAGAAAACAAGAATTTTCAGACTGTGGCTTTATTATTTTAATTTAAAATTATGAACCTCCAGGTTGACAGTCCCAATCATACTCAAGTGGATATTTAAAAGGCAATTAGAAAGTAAAAGCAAATGCTTTTTTTTGCCCACTATTGGGAATTATTTGTACCACAGACCTCTGTTCATAGAGATAATGAAAGTGGCTTTCCTTATTAGAAACACCAATTCTATATCCCCACAGCAGAAACACTGGCTTCTCTTAATCTCATTTTCCCATAAACACATTCCCATAGAAACATGGGAAGAATAAGTTTGTAAGGAAAGGTAAGTTTAGAGAATTCAAGGGACAGCCAATGAAGACACTCATCTCTTCAGCCAATACTTCTGCTTCTCCATCTCCACACCCCATCAACCTATTAAATTGTCTCCCTCCCATTAATCAAAATGCTCTTAAAAATTCTACCTTCTCTTTGAAGGAGTCTCAGATTGGTCAGTTTCTGCTAGCTTATCCTAGTTATACTCTTTAGTATAAAAATTTAAATAACACAGATAAAATCAAAGTGCTCTTTAAGATCCACCCTCCTGCAATCTAGTCCCCTGTCCAGAGGCATTAATTTGATGAACACCCTTTCTTAAAGGCCAAATTCTACATATTTACATAAATATATGCTGGAAAGGCACAGTTTTATGTGATGAAAGAAAACACACATATACATATTTTAGTACAACTCACTTTTCCCACTCAACATTTTGTCACAGAGATCTTCTCATGCTAGTACAACTAGAATAACCTCATTAAAAAAAAAAAACCAAAAAACAGTTGCTTAGTATCCATAGTATAGTTTTTTCCATTTTATTTAACCATTCTCCTTCTGATAAACATTTATGTTGTTTACAGTGCTTGTACCTACCTGCTTCTTTGAGCACACATGTATTTCTCCAGCAGAAAAGTGGAATTGTTGGTTAAAAGGTATACACATTTAACATTTTAATAGACACTGCCTAATCGTCCTCCTGAAAGACTGTCAATCCTATTCCCACCAACAGTGCAGAACAATACCCATTATTTCAAAATCTCCCTTCACATTAATTACCCTGCTTTCTTATTTTGGCTCATCAAATGTGGGGGAAAAGATTTATTTTAATTTTCATTACTAGTGAGGTTGAGAATCTTTTTATATGTTTACTGATTGTTTTTCCTTTTTATGAACTGTTCATAATGCTTGGCTTATTTCTCTAATGATCTTTTTCTTATTAATTTGAAAGAAATATTCATGTGTTCTAGACATTCCTTGTCATATATTATGCAACTGCTTTTCCCTACTCTAGTTCTGTCCTGAATATGGAATTTATATGCATGTTCCCTTCTCTTAGTTTTCCTGAATATACTCTTAATTCTTTTACTCTACTCAAAATATGCTGTGTTCTATTTAAGAACACAGCCAATGTTTTTGTTACCTTTATATTTTCTTAATCTTATCCTGCTTACCTAATATTGACAAAATTTGGGATGGTATCATACACAGAAACACTTTTTGATTATTTTAGACAGTAAGAAAACATATTCTACACACAGATTATGACACTATAGTAGGAGAAGAAGTTAGGAACTGTTACCTACAACAGTGGTTCTCAAAGTTGGCTGCACACTGAAACTGCCTGGGGAGTTTAAACACTGCAGACGCCTAGATCTCATCCCCAAAGAGTCTGATTTAATTGGTCTGGAGTATGGCCTGGGCACTAGGATTTTAAGATCCCCAGGTGGTTCTATTGTGCAGTCAAGTTTGAGGACCACTGAATTAATTAAAATACCTTTTATCCAACTCTTTAAACATTTTTTTAAATTGTGGTAAAATATACATAACATGAAATTAGCCAATTTAAAATGTACAATTCAGTGGCATTAAATACATTCCCACTATTGTATGACCATCACCAGTATTTCCAGAATTTATTCATCACCAAGCAGAAACTCTGTACCCATTAAACAATAGTTCTCCATTTTTACTTCCTCCAGCCCCTGGTAAGCGCTATTCTACTTTCTGCCTTTACGAATTTACCCATTCTAGATACCTCATATAAGTGGAATCACACAATATTTGTCCTTTGGCATATTTTACTTAGCATAATGCTTCTATTCTTTAGGTAGAAGAGGCCAGATCTATGCTTTTTCAAAACAAAATAAAACAATATTCAAAAAACCTAAATTGACAACTGATCAATATTTTTAAAGTAAAACTTGTCAATCCCTGTGAATAACTTCTTCCAAAGAAGCAATCACTGTGCTGTATGTTTCTGAAGGTTTCCCTGAAAACTAGTGAAGAATTACTATCCTGTTGCATCATTACTCCAAGGGAATATTAAAGCAACAAAGACTGTCCCAGTGAGAGTGAGAGGAGGACAGTAAGTTCAAAGGAGAAGAAAGGGAGAAGAGAAAAAGGAGCGGATTTTAACCAATAATACCAGATTCATCATACTTCTTCTGTAACTATAATCTTGGCCTGGATCTCTTCTAACACAAATTCCAAAAAGATTAACAACCTCCCAAGAACAAGAGAATCCTATAGGACTCAAATGTGGTAAAGAACATAACTGACTTTCCACTAGCAAAACTGTAATAACTGCTTAAAGACTCTTTAAGAAATGATCTCATTTCTTAAACTCAAAGTGTAGTCTGGGAGTCAGCAGCACTGGCATGACCTAGAAGCTAGAAGGCAGAGTCTCAGCTCCCACTTCGGACGTACTGATTCACAATCTGCATTTAAACAAATAAGACTCTCAGGTGATTCCTATGGACACTGAAGTTTGAGAAACACAATTCAGCCCATCCTCTGGTCTCTCAAGTATCCTAGAAAATTTTGCTAACCTGGTTTTCAAAATCTCTGAAAAAGATAACTTCATTATTTCACTGTAAATGGGGTTGCAGAATCTGTATCAAATTAGATTTCTTCTAAGACGTTTCTCAGTCTCCTTCAATTCTTACTCAAGGAGATAGACAGAAATGGGGTAAGTTCTAACCAGTATTCTTAAAGGTGCCTAGAAATTCAACTTTTCATTTTTTCACTAACAATACTATAGAGCTGTTTTTTTGTTTTTTGTTTTTTTTTTAACACACACACACACACACACACACACACAAAGACTTTATTAGGATCAAGGTATATTTATAATAGTAAAAACAAGCTTTTCAGGTAAACATTCTACTTACCCATATAGAATTACACTTTTACCACAAAGAAAAACAAAGTAAAACACAACAAAAGCCAAAACTACAGAGCTGCTTCCTAAAAGCACCAAGGAATTCAGTTCACATTGTATTTAAAATACTCTGTTATATGTAATAGAGTTACTTTGTTATACATAAGATACTCTGTTATGCTTAACTTCAATCTGTTGTAGAAGACAATTTCAACGGTTGTTAGAGCAAGTCTAGAAATTCTTTTAAAACAGTAACTTTTCAGTGTAGATTAGCTGAAATACTCAATCTGAGTGATGATTACAACATGGTTTCATACAAAAAGAAAGAGAGAGAGAAGAAAGCACTGGCAATATGGACTCCACCCTAAATTCTATTTGTTTGTTACTAACTTGCTTCATAAGTTGATTCCTTTATGTCTCAACTTTTGAATACATTGTCACCTATACTGTCCTAGTTCACTGCTGAGAAAAATAAAAATTTTAGGTTCACTTCCTCTGAGTGAAAAGTGGATAAGAAATGGTAATAATCAGGTTATTTCAAAGTTAATATAGGTAACATATAAAACTAGTATTAATAGTAATAATACCTGTGTGTGATTCCTTAGTTTTCAAAGCACTTTCCAATACGTCTCATTTTTTCTTCCTCCGACTCTATGAGGTAGGAGGGCATGTATTATGCTCACTTTCATAAGATGGAACTGAGAACCAGGGCTACTATATGTAGAAGTGGGACTTAAAGACGAGATCTTCTGACTAACAAACCATGTTAACTTTCTAACTTGTAAAGAATTAAAGTAATGGAACACATAACATTAGAACAATATTGAATATGATTTACTCTCTTTGGATGATTCAGAACTCATCTAAGGATCATATAAGGAATTATATTTGTAAATTAGGGTCATCAATATAAACATCAGTTATCTTCTCCATGACATTCAGGGCAGATAAGATAATTAATAGAGCTGCCTGGTTAACACAAGTCCATCTCCAGACCAGTGCACTTTTACAATTCTGGAATTTTATCACTTTAAGGAAGTCATGAACTACTCATATGGTCTGAACTCTAGAACTGGTGTCCACATAAACTTACTTCGTCTTTTATGGGTACAGCCATATCTGAGTTCTGCTTCCTTGACTATAAAATAGAAATCTCTCTCTCTCTCTCTCTCTCTCTCTCTCACACACACACACACACACACACATACACAAGCGTGTGCACTGGAAGGCAAGGGTTAAATGAGATTTAACCCTGAAAGAATTTAGTATTATGCCTTTCAACACACAGTAGCTACAGAAGAGAAAAATGAGAGGGGGAAAAAAAAAAGAGTTGCTGACGTCTTCACCAGTAAATGTTATGAAAAATAATCTTTGGACAAAACAAGGCAGAAACACCATCAAAGTTGCACTTAAAAAAATTCAAGTTTACATATAAAATATGAAAATACATGTTTTGGTTTCTATGGTTATAAGTCATTCTTATTAGACAAAGACAATGAAAATCACCCATAATGCCATCACACATAATCACTGCTAATATATCGGTGTATATCCTTCTAAAGTTTCATATATCCTCACACAGACACAGGCAAGTTTTGTGTGCATGTTTTAAACAAATGAAATCAATTAACTCAATTCTGTATTCCCTGGGTGTGTGTGTGTGTGTGTGTGTGTGTGTGTGTGTGTGTGTGTGTGTGTGTGTGTGTGTGTGAAATCTAGTCCCCTAATAGAAACAAAAGCAAAGGGCCTAAACCCCTCAAAATACAGTATATAAGAAATGCTATTTTATAACCAGTTTTTAATTTAATATATCACAGTAGTATTCTATTGCAACAGAGAGCAAATCATCATTTGTAGTGTCTAATATTTCAGTGAATATTCACTTCTAGTCTCTTACAGGCTAAGCTGCTCTTCTTTCCATGTAAATTCTAAATACCACTACTATAATTCATTTAACCACATTGATCTCAGGTTTTCATCGGAAACAATGCCGTGAACATACATGTTTGCTTACTTGGGGGGCATGACATGCACATTTTAAATTTTGATATGCACTGCCAACCTGCTCTCTGGAAAAATCATCCAAAGTACATTCCATTGATGGTGCTTATATTTCCATCAACTTGCCTATCTAGGTTTGGTTTGAAATAAAACCCTGCTTTTACTACCATTAATAGTGAAAGGCTTTAGTATAAATTAAAAGAGTGAGGGGGAGAGAGAGAGAGGAAGGGAGGGAGGAAGAGAGGAAGAGAGGAAGAGAGGAAGAGAGGAAGAGAGGAAGAGAGGAAGAAAGGAAGAAAGGAATTTAGTTCACATTAAGAAGAAAGTATTTAACAACAAGGACCTACGGTAAAGCACAGGGAACTATATTCAATTTCTTGTAATGAGTTGTAACAGAAAAGAATCTAAAAAAAGTATATATGTGTGTGTATGTGTGTGTATATACACATATATATATGTATAAGACTGAATTCCTTTGCTGTAACCCTGAAGCTAACATTGTAAATCGATTACACTTCAATAAAAAGTAAGAATTAAAAAAAAGAAAGTATCTGAGGAAAACCAAATAAAACATAATTAAAAAAAAAAAAAGACTTGGGGGAAAATCCCAAGGATCCAAATTCTCAGAAATTCCCATTCAACTGGGAGTTGGGTTCTTCAATACCCTGCTTACTCCTTCTCCCCATTCCTTTGTTTTATGTGTTATGTGTTACTTTTTAGTAATCATCTGTGGTGAGAAGGACAAGGGGGGGATGTACAACGGTAAGAAGATGCACACTCCACAGAGAGCCTCTCAGACTGACCCATGACTTACTCCAGCTTCCCTTGGATGCACCACTGTACCACTGTACCAACCTACTGAGTTGCATATGTCACAAAAATGGAAACAATGGTTTCAAATGTTTTACCTCCAGCACGATAATTAAATTAATTGTTTGCTCTGACTTCTGTGACCATCAGCAAATTCTCCCAATTATCACTAGCCATGATGATTTAATATATAAAAATCTCAGATTATTTCAATCTAACACACCAAATGTGACAAAGAAGGAAAATGTGCCCATCTCAGGAGAGTACCTAAACACAGTACACACCTTCTCAGTGATTACTCCTTATTTCTGATTAAGTAAGCTTAATCAGAAACTAAGTCAACTTTAGATGTACTTTATATCTGAGATACAAAGTAGATTCTTTACATTAATCAGGTAAAATTCACCTCATGTTTTCTTTAACCAGTCAGAATGGCCACAGGGATAGAGTAATAACAGGTATAAAACAACAAGAAAAAAGTTTAGATAATATTTTCCTTTTCAAACCATTATCCAGAGATCTTTCAAGTGTCCACAGAAAGATCTACGAATCCAACAATCAAAAGATCACAACTTAGCTTCATATTTATAAAATACTGTATTACTTCAGACCAAGTTGCTGGATCAGGCTTAATAAAAAGAAAAGTGCCATCTCCGGAGCTGCAGCATCAATGTCTACACTGAGTGCACCCACTCAGGAGGTTTGCAATCCAGTTACCCACTACACTGAACTCACTTTTGCTTTCACTCTTAGGTCATTTACTGAACAGATATTGACTACTACAGTCATCCTTCAGTCTTCACGGGGGATTGGTTTCAGAGTCACCATGGATAACAAAAATCTGCAGATGCTCAATTCCCTTATGTAAAATGGCACCGTATTTGCACATAACCTACACACATCCCCCAGTATACTTTAAACTGTCTCTAGATTACTTATAATACCTAATATAATGTACATGCTATGTAAATAGGTGCCAGTGCTGCAAATTCAAGTTTTGCTTTTTGGAACTTTCTGGGATTCCCCCCCCCCCAATATTTTCAATCTGAGATTGGTTAAATCGACAGATGCAGAACCCACAGATATGGAAGGCTGACTGTGTTTAGTACAGATATTATCTGGTGCCAGGCAGCTGTACTGGACTGCAGTGAAGAATAGAACTAAACCCCTGCTCTCAATCCTAGCCGAAGAGACAGACCACACACAAGTATAAATGTTAATAAATAACTTCAGGTAGTGGTAAGTGTTACAAAGACAATAAAATACGGGATGCATTAGGCTGTGACTTGGTGATGAGGAGAAAGTTTCATCAGATGGGATAATTAAGAGAGGCTCGTCTCAGGGGGTGAAATCTGAGCTAGACTTTGAATAAGATACAGGGGGTGAAATCTGAGCTAGACTTTGAATAAGATAAAGTGAATCATGCAATGATCTAGAACAATGTTTCAGGTGGAGGAAACAGCAAAAGTGAAAGAGCTGGAAGCATCTGACAGAAAGAAAGGGTGAGTGTGGCCAGAACACAGTGACTGAGGGGGAGAATGAGAAATGAGGTTGGAAAAGGCAGGCTATATACACAGGGCCTCAGAGGCCGTGGCAGAGTCTGAATTGGATTCTAGGAATAGTGGAAAGCCATTAAAAGGCTTAAACAAGAGAGTGATATTACCTGATTTAAGTTTCTTTAAAAATCTGATGGCTCTGTAGAGTATGGACTGTGGCAAGAAGGAAATCAATAGAACTGATCGATGTAAACAGTCCAAGTGAGAGATGCTGAAGGCATGGGCAGGGGTGGTGATGAGAACTGAGAAGAATGATCAGATTCAGGGTACATTTCAGAGGTGAACTGAAATGACTTGCTAATGAATTAGATGTGCTTGGTGGTGGAGTGAGGGCAAAACAGGGAAACCAAGGATTACTTAGACTTGAGCCGCCAGATGGACCATGGTGCTGTTAGCTGATATGAGGAATACTAGGGAAGGAACAGATCTGAAGTGGAGAGTAGGGACAATCAAAGGTTCCATTTTGGGCATGTCAGGTACTGGAGATCTAATAGTCTTATAAGCTGGGGTGTAAACAGCATATAGATGGGATATAAAGCCCACAGGACAGGATGAGATCATGTGGAGAGAAATTATAAACAGAGCCCTGGGACATGCCAATACTGATCAAGTGAGAAGAGGACGAGGAGCCAGTAGAATTGCTGACAGGGAGCACTTGGTAAAGTAAGAGGCTATTAGGAGAGTGTAGGTACAGAAACCAAGAGGAGAAAGTGTTTTAAGAAGGAGTAGTCAACTATGTTAAATGCTGCTGGAAGTCTAAGGTAAGGAAAGAAAACTCACAAGTGGACTTAAAGCTAGACGTATTAATAAAGAAATAAGGTAGGAAAATATGTTACAAAAAAGGAATTTGATCTTGATCAAGTTATCACTTTTAAAGCTAAAAAACACTTAAAAGAGACAAGCTCAGCATAATTCCTAAGGTATGCTGATTTATCAAGCTAAGTAATTTTGACTTCCTCTCTCAAAGGAAGAGGTGGGAAGCAATGACTCAGGAGGGTGGCTCACCAAGTTTTCCATTCTTACTCCCTAAAAAGAGAAGCCTTCCCCGACAGCAGTGTGTTGGCATTCAGAATTTACATGGGAGGAGCAGCTCAGCCCAGGAGTGACTGAAAGTTTACTCGCCCCACTTGATTGTGACTCATCGAAGTCCTAACAGTCTCCTGTCCAAACCAACTCCAAGCTAAAAGTTTCTTTATCTAACCCAAGGGCCCAAGTGAAAGGAAAAAACTGCCAACAGAAGACTATATCCATGCCCTTGGCTGGGAGCATTCTTCTGGCATTTTCTTTTCTGAGGCTGCTACTATTTCGCTATCAGACTCCAGCCTGTGTCTCACTCTGGTGAGGACAAAATTAAGAAGAGTGATCTGAGGCCTGCCCACACCCGTGCCGCTTGTCTTTGTGTCTCCTCCTCACTTCCCGCCCCTTACCTGAGTCATTTTGTCCACAGAGACTGGAATTCCATCGATGGTGAGAGGTGGCAGCTCTGAGTTAACCTCCTGTGGTGCAGGGGCGTGTTCTGCCAGGGCAGACTCCAGGTCTTCCAGGATCATGCTCTTGTACTTACGCACCTGCAGGGAATTAAGGGCAGAAGTAAACAAGATGACCAACAACCAGGGAGGGTTGGTGCCAAGCAACCAGAAAGTGGGTGGAGCTGGCCTTCCTTAGCCATCACAGAGCCCTAAGAACAAACACTACAACTAGCAGATAAAAATACCCGCTGGCCCCAAAGACACCACATTGTACAGAATTAAATGAAAAGATGATGAAATTACAGGTAACAACAGCAGAAAGAGGCCAGTATTTACAGAAACACTGCTCCTCAGTTAAAATCACATTTTCTCAGTGAATGCTGGCCTCATTACCTATTCCAGATCTAACAGGAATGGCATCCATTATTCTGCATTTCCCAGGCCATTTGATGAAACCTAGCTGTGGCAGTTAATTACCAAAATCATTTTCAAGATCACCAAGGACTTATGTCTCTAAAATTCTATAACCTATTCAAAACATTCCTCTGTTGCTACTTTCCTGCAAAGCTAGACTACAAAACAAATAGGAGACTCAAGTGTACAAGAGGATAGACTGAAAGGCATCAAAGAAAAAAAAATCAAGAAGTATATATTGTAGCTGGGTGTCATAGGTGCCACCATCAGTAAGGCCCAGGGCCAGAGAGAGCACCACAGGTCAAGTTCTCCTTCTCTCTGGTCCTCCCGGGTGACAGAGGTGAACTTCACACCCATGATACCTCTGTAGCTTTGACAAGCCCAGGTCTGAACCAGCTACTTGTTGCTCTGATTCCATTCCTCCCACTGCCAGTGAAAGGTGTCTCAAAAAACAGAACTTCGCAGCAGCACATTGTACACATACACATTCTTCTATCATGAGCAGCAACAGTAGACAGACATTGGATCCTACAACCGCCAATAGTGGCTTCATTCACTTACAAGAATACACAAGGGGGATGAGGATACCTTTGGGGATAACAAAGAAGCCATGGAATTACAGAAATGTGACAAGACAGGAAAGAAAATTAACTTGCTTTCAGGGCTCAGGCCATTATCTTAGGGAAAAAGGGAAAGAGAAAGTGAGGTTTGCCCAGAAGTTATGACAATGTTTAAGAACTGGGTTTTCTACTAAGTGGACTGAACGCTCAATCATGACACACTTCCTTATAAATATCTTATTACGAACATTAAAAAAGAAAGATTCTCATACTCTGCCTCATGCATCTGAAAAAGCAAAAATTGTTGACTACAATGTACAACTTTTACAGAATTTTCCAAATAGATCAACAATAAAATGATGAAAGAAAAACAGTGCAAACATGTAGAATGACAGCTACTCTAGAGATTCAGTTTTATCCTGGTTTCTAACAAAAAAGAAAGTTTAAAAAATTATTGCCAATATATTTATTGTAACAGCTGGTGTTGCCATGGCATCTTTAAGGATATATACTTTCTGATTTCTAGATTTCTATACCCTATGTAGAGTTTTTACACTACCAACCCACAGAAAAACTGAATAAACCTAGGTTATGGTTTGAACTTTAATGTATCAGGTTAAAGTATTATATTAGTATGTAGGCCCACAGTAAGAGTGAATGACTAGTATAAAGATAAATTTCACTATGCTGGAAACACCTAGCATTCAAAGACAAAAAAATCATTAGATTATTACTATTATTACATTATTAGCTAGTTTCAAACACTTTCAGCCATTTTTATGGGTCAGCAGAATTCTAGGAATTCATATCCAGGCATTTTGCTAAATTTACCAGTGCTATGCAACTCTGTAAAAATATCTTGATTTAAAAAAAAATGCTGGTAGAGCATCCCCAGAGTAATTTACAATAAAACATCTTTAGTTGTGACCACAGTATCTCTAAGTTTACTTACTAAAGTTAACTAAGTTTCCCAGAATTATAAAGCTGGTGCTTCAATTCTACCTGATCTATCAATTCAGAGATGAAATTTTTCCACATTTATCATTCCTCTGAAATTGGGATACATCTTAAAATTGCAGTAGACCAGGTGTCATGGGGCACAGAAGTCACTGCCTGCACATATATGAACATGGCTGTTATCCCCGGAGGCATGATTGCAACCCCTAGCCTTTTCAATCATCAAGCCATTTAGCACTATTTCAGAAATGAACATGTCTTGGTTGTTGTCTGGTAACTCCCCCAGTGATCAAAAAGAACCAGCATCAAACTTGTGGCAGCTAGGAAAAGGTCTCAGAGAGGATAGCAGAGCACTTTTTAAAATGCCACCCACGTTCCTGATGACACTGAGGACAATATTCCATGAAACCACACAATGATGACTCTGAAACAAGAATAATTCAGAATTGGACTCTGAATGTGGAAAAGTTTCGGAATAGCAATTTATTTCACTTACATGTTCCTTTTTGTGTATATACAAAAGCAGTATGATTAAAATCTGTATCTAAGTAAGCCTGAAAGAGCTCTTTCAATAAGTATAAAGTAAAAATTCTTAGTGATAAGCGTTGTGTCAGTTTGTCAATGTTTTTTCTTTCTTTGTGGTGCATAAATAATGGTGCATCTTATAACTGATGGTGTCAAAGACATGATGAAATACAAGTCTGTTTGTTTTCCAACTTCTACCTTCTATTCTAAAAACCCCAGCTAAAGCCTGTCACTTCATAACTTGTACATCACTGTCAACTAACCGGTTTCACAGAGTTAAAAAACCACTTAAAAACAGTATCAGCAGGGCTGCATACCAATCTCTCTTCCACCAATTCATCCTGCATACCACTGCCATTTAAAATTTCTGTAACACTAATATTATAATCAAATACCACTTATTGAGCACCTGCTATGTGTCAAGCACTGCATGCACTATCTCAATTAATTCTCATATAATTCTATAAGGAAACTATTCTTACACCCATTTTGGAGATAAGAAAACTCAGGCTTAAGTAACTAGCCCAAGTTACATAGTTAGTATACAGGAATATAGCAGGAAATCTAACTAAGTTCCAAAGCCTACATGTTCAGCCACTTCACTATTATTTATCTGTTTTCTCAAAAATCCTCCTACAGTTACCCACTTCTTACAGGATGAAGTCCAAACTTCTCAGTCTCACGTTACAACTATTCTGATCATTCCCTATTTTCCCAACACTCCTTTAACAGGGCCACCAGCTGTAGTTGTCTGCCCAGTTCTGCAGACTACATGAACGGCACCCTCTTGAGTTCCCAGTATACAACCCACAGAGTCCTACTGGGCAACTTAGCTCACCATACTCCCTCTTTAGCTGGCCAGCCTCCTTACTAACTTCTGCATCTAGCAAATTCTGTTCTGTCTCTGGGTCTTTAATTCTGCTTTTTATCCAAATATTATCTATCTTTCAAGGCCCAACTCAATTTCCACTTCCTCAGAGAAAACTCCCCATGGATTCTTGTCATAATCCTCTTACTCCTTTAAATTCCTACAGACTCAATCTTGTGTCACTTTGTTGTTATTTCCAGGCTACACTGCACACAACTAGTCCACGACATTGCCAAGTATAGGGAGCAGGTCTTTTATTTTTTTAATATCTATTATGAAACATTTTCACATATTCAGACATGTACAGATAAATACATAAACAAATATTCTCATAATTACCAGAGATGAAGAGTGTTTAGTGTGTTTACAGGAATCATTAGAGTTCTGGGCACAGAATGTGCTTATTGCGAATTTACGAACTGGCTGCTACAACCATAAGGTCAATGGGCCTTTAGTCAGGTTGCCAAAAACGTCCCAGAGAAGATACCATATTCTTTCATGTACTTGAAGCTTTTCTGGATAAAAGAGGAGTCTTTAGGAAGGTCTCAAAAATGATTTTTTAAATTACTTTTTTACCTATAAGCTCCTCTGAAATTAAAAACATATTGTCATCTGAGGTATATAACAGAGAGATGCCCAAGTGCAGCACTAACTGCAGACCTGTGATCCTGAAGAGCACACGCCACAGAGCCAGGCCACAGGCTGTGGCCCCAGGAATTCTGTGAGCTTCATCTTGTTCTCTCTCCAGGCTCAATGGCAGCCTCTTTCCTCTCCTGCCTCAGTCCAGATCTCTAGTTTCCCCCTTGTCCCCTGGATCTCTACTTTTGAACCTTGAAACCTCAAAGGACTTAGATGGAATCCTTATCTCATACTTTATAGCTAACTGTGTTAGTTACCTGTTGAATAAGTTAACAAATAACCAATAGGGCTTTTACATTACTACTTTTTTTAATGTGATATTTGCTAGCTAGCAATTTATTGTTTGTTTGTTTGTTTGTTTTACATTACTACCTTTTAAATATGCTTCCATATTTCCTGTAACTTGAAACCATTTAAAAAACCTATCTAAATAAATGAATGACTTAGAATAAGAAATCATGACCAACGCCAGAGTCCACTTATCTACTGGGAAGGTGGAATTAAACAAAAGAAGAGGATTATTTCAAAGAAGCTGGTGATAACCGCAGAGCAACCTCTTGTTTCTGTAATCATGACTAATTTCTGTATACGTAGAACTGGTTAGTCATACCCAGTGTATCCCCATTGAAATGCTATGGGTTATTGATTCTAAGGAAAGGGCTCTGCCTGCAGAAACTCCCATGGTTCTTCTGAAAAATTCTCTTTGTCCCTCAATAAAATATTTCTAGACCTATTCCTACAAAGCTCATAAAAGTATGTGATATGGCAGTAAGACACCAAGAGAATACCCTTAGGGTACGGCAACTTTAAAATCTACCACTTGCCAATGCTTTTCAGTAAACATTGCCAGTTCTCCATAAACATTATATACAGGAGGATAATAACAAACTAATTAATTTCTACTGCTCTCCAGTGAGGTTGGTATTATCCTTATTTTACACATGAGGACACTGAGCCACATATAGCAACAATCAATGTGGAGGACCACTCAAGAAACCAAAGCTTAAACACAAGTTTTGCAAAAGTGAAGTTTTTAGCTACATATGCACTCAGCAATTTCATAAACATGTAGAAAATGCAGATTTACTTCTAAAGTAGGATCAAACTCTGTATGGTTCTATCATCTACTTTTTTAACTTAACCATCTGAAAATGTCAACAGAAAGATCTGTGTCATCATGTATAATGGCAGTGTAGCAGTCCTATCTAGGGATGAGCCATCCATTATCTATCCAATCCCTTATCTTTGAGCTTTTAGGTTATTCTCAATTTTTAAAAAATACTATTAATACTACCGTGACCCATATCTTTGCTTAATCAATTACTTCCTTAGAAGAAAATTTCAAAAGGAAGCTGGGTTAAAAAGTGTACATTTGATGTATGTTCATGTATAACTGAAAAATTGTGCTCTACACTGGAATTTGACACAACATTGTAAAAGGACTATAACTCAATGAAAAAAATGTTAAAAGTAAAAAAATAAGAAGTGTACACTTGGTGCACTTCTTATATGAGTTGCCAAAATGCCCTCCAGAAAATTACGCTAGTTTAAACTGCCTGTTTGATATAGCAGCACTACAAGTTATATATCTTTTTCATGTCTGCCAACATGAGCCATACGAAATGCCTTTTTGTTTTAACTCCCATTTCTTTGAAATTTTGTGTGTTTGTTAAACATTTGTATTTCCTCCTTTCATTTATGTCCTTTTCTCTTTTGTCTTTGGGTGTTCTTAAAAATAAATTTTTAAATGAAAAAATTTAAATATACAGAAAGGTGAAGAGAACAGTAAAATAAATACCTCTATACCCACCACTTAGATTCAATAATTGTGCACATTTTGGCATAATTACTTTATCTGCCATCTAGACACACTTTTTTTTGGCTAACCACTTAAAGTATATCTAGACATTGCAAGACTTCTTAATATTTCTGCATGCATCTTGGAAGAATAAGGGCATTCTCATATATAACTACAATACAATTATCATAACCTACAAAAATAACATAATTCCTTAATATCATCTAATATCTAATCCATATTCAAACATATCTTTAGATCTTTGTTATTCATCTGTTCATATTTTATTGGTTTTTGAGAGTTCTTTATATATGAAGAATATGAATCAGTTCACTACTTACTATGCGATCTTGGGCAAAATATTTAAGCTCTTAAACTCTCAATTTCTACATCTGTAAAGCACAGGTAATAACAAATACATACATCACAGAGTTATTGTGATGATTAAGTAAAAATCAAAGTGCTTAGCAGAAACAGGCACATTATAAACACTCAACAAATTGTAATTGCTGTTACTATTTTTAAAAGATTGTTTTTCCAGTTTGCTGTTCTTGTTTTTGTTTACAGTGCCTTGCCATACAACCCAATTGGTGGCAAGGAGATAATATGGGCAGAACTCAAGAAATAACTGACAATCCTGAATCTGTAATCCATATTCCAAGATGAACAGCCCTATTTAATTTTTATTTTCCAGAGTTCTCAGAAACCTCCAGAAAGAAGAGCAAAAAGGAAGATTAATGATGGTTTCAGGCAGGAAGGCAAAATGTAAATACCAAAGTTTTAATATTATTTAATAAGACAATAAAGTGCTTATAACTTATAACCTAGAACATAATAAGTATTCAACAAATGTTAAACATAATTATAAAATCTAAATAATTTCTTTAACTGTTATTAATATGAGAGTATGTGCAATATACTACATAACTGATTACAGTAAACATAAGCTCTGACTCTTTAATACCACCCTGTATATCAGTATATAAAAAATTAAGGAATATTCTGTACCTTTAAGGTTTCATAGAAGTCATCCAAAATAATCAGGGGTGGACGTAGTGGCCCTTTGAGGGATATGGTTTAATTACTTTTTCAGTTTTGTACAGGTTTATCGTCCTCCTGAGGTTTGGACATGTTTTGGTTATTTTATTTTCTTATTAAATTATCCCCTTAGTTGAGGTTTTTAATTGATAAGAACAGAATTAATACACAACATTTCCTTATAATTTTTAATCTATTCTTATCTGCAGTTACAACTCTTATCTGCAGTTGTAACTCTCATCTCATTTCTAAGCCTATATATTTGTTTTCTTCATCCTTTTTCTGAATCAGCATGCTAGACATTCTTCTATTTCACTGGATTTTTCATAGTACCATTTCTTGAATGTTACAATTCTATTTCTGTTTACAAAATCATTCATTTCTTCTACATGTTTACTTAAAATATTTCTTTCTTAGACTTATTGTTCTCTTTCCAGCTTCTTGTTTTACATGAAGTTTCTTTTCCTTCTTTCTTTATATATAAGAAAAAAAATCAAGGCAATGAATATTTCTTTGAGCACCAATTTAGATAATAACTTTTACAATTTTTAAAAATTGTTTTAAAATAGTATGCAAATTAAGTTTTTCTTTTAAGAAGTATTTAAAAATTTCCATGTGGCTAAAAATTTCTTCCTGTTAATCTTTTGTATATTAAGTCTAAACTTTCTATACTAAGGTTAAAAATATGGCCTGTGTAATTCTCCGCATTTTACAGTTTATTAAGATTTTCTTTGGGGCCTAATAATAACATATAGTTAATTCTTATAATCTATTCATATAATTTTTCAAAAAAGGTATAGTCTCCCATTGTAAGATATCAATGTTAATTATCTATTCTTTGTATTAAACTTTAATTCTGTTACTCAGATCTCTATTTCTTATTTATATTTTTCTTCCTTGATCTGACAAAGATATTAAAGCCTCCTACTACCATTGTGGTTTCTTTTTTCCCTCCCATTTCTAACTTTTTGATCTACAGGCTTTGCTTTAATGTTACTTGAGACATAAGAGGTTCATTATAAATTTATACTGTTTATCAATACTAAAGACCTCTGGGTCTCAGTTAATACTCCTCTGTCTTGAGAATTTAGCTTTCTCTGATATTAATGTTGCAATCCATGATTTATTTTTGTAGGTGTTTGATATACCTTTGCCTATTACTTTATTTTTAAAATTGTAACAGCTTTATTGAGATATAATTCATATACCATACATATTAGGTTTTCCTATGGTTGCCACAAAGTATCACAAACTTGGAAGCTTAAAACAATAGAAATTCATTCTCTTGCTTCACTGGGCTGAAAGTGTTGGCAGGGCGGCTCCTTCTGGAGGCTCTGGAAGAGAATCTCTTTTCTCATATCATCTAACATGTATTCCTTCACTCCTGACCCTTTCCTTCCCTGCTTCCACCAACACATCTCCTACTTCTGTATCAATCTCCCTTTGTCTCCCTCTTATAAAGAGACTGTGATTAGATTTAGGGTGTACCTGGATAATCCAGGATAATCTCCCCATCTCAGAATCTTTAACAATCAAACCTGCAGTTCTTTTTGCCAGTTAAGTAATACTCTGTAGTTCCAGGGATTTGGATCTGGATATCTTTGGGGGACATTCATTATTCAGCCTGCCACACACACCACAAAATTCACCGTTTAAAATGCACAATTCAATCCTAAATAATATTTGTAGAGTCATGCAAGCATCATCATAATCTGGTTTTATTCTCTCTAAAAGAACCCTCTACCTGCTAGCTGTCACTCTCTGTTCCTCCCTGCCCCCTCTCAACCTGGCAAACACTAATCTACTTTCTGTCTCTATAGATTTGACTGTTCTGGACATTGCATATAAATGGAATCATACAATATATGCCTTTTGTGAGTGGATTCTTTGACTTAGCACAATGTTTTCAAGGCTCATCTATGCTATATTTATCACTACTTCATTCCTTTTTATTGCTGCATATTTCACTGAATGGATAATAGAACATTTTTTTATCCATTCATCAGTTGATGGACATTTGGGTTGTTTTCATTTTGTGGTCATTATGATTAATACTACTATGAACACCGTGTATAAGTTTTTGTATATAAATTTTGCTATTATGAACACTGTGTATAAGATTGGTTTTCAGTTCTCCTCAGTAAGCTTAGGAGTAGATTTGCTAGGTTATATGGTAACTCTACTTTTAACATTTTGAAAAATTGCCAAACTATTTTGCAAAGCAGTTGCTTCATTTTACATTCCCAACAGCAATGTATGAGGGTTCCAGTTTCTCCATATTCCCCACCAACACTTACTATTATTGTACATCTTTTTTATTATAGTCATCCTAGTGGGTATGAAGTGGTATCTCACTGTGGTTTTGATTTTCATTTCCCTAATTAATAGTTATTTATCAAGTGCTTATGTGCTTGCTGGCCATTTCTATATCTTCTTTGGAGAAATAGCTATTCAGATTCTTTGCCATTTTAGATCGGGTTATCTGTCTTTTATTGTTGAGTTATATGAGTTCTTTATATACTTTGGATACAAATTCTGTCAGATATATAATTTGCAAATATTTTCTCCCATTCGATGGACTGTCTTTTCACTTTCTTGATGGTATCATTTGAACATCTGTGAGTCACTATAAGTATGTCACATAAATTGAATAGAATTGGGTTTTGATTTGGATTGTTGTTGTTCCAAACTGAAAGAAAATCTTTATTTTTAATAAGAGAGTTCAACACATTTATATTTATAGTTTATAACAGAATTAGCTGGTCTCATTTATGTTACTTTGTTCTATGCCTTGTGTTCTATTTTGTTTTTTAATTCCTTCCCTTGTTTTCTATCTTTTGTATAAGACTTTCCCCCCCTTCATTGGTCTGGAAGACATACTTTGCTTGTATTCTCCTGTATTTATTCTTTAGCCTGTATTTATCAAATGCCAGTCAATGGAAAAATACCTATTGCTTTTTCTCTTGGTCTAGGCTATCATATGACCATTTATTCCTGTTTCATAGAGTTTGCAACTTTTTACATTCTATAGAAGATTCCAACAGTTTTCCAATACTTTTCTTTTGAATTTTTTAGTGAGTAATTTTCAGAGGTATTTTTCTGAGTCTTCCAGATGAGTCTTTTTCATAGACCACATTATTATTAGTAGTAGTAATATCATTTAAAACTTAATACTGAAGAAGACACACTTAGATTTCATGTTTGTCAACAGCATGACACTAAGGGCTGCTTGTTAGGCACCATTTTGAACTAGAAGACTTCTACCTTATTCCTCTAAGGAAAGGTCCAAATATGCACCCTATTCTAGAGTCTCAGGAATTTGGGGAAAACTCAAAAGAAAACTCAAAAATGTTAAGAACTACAACATTTGTGTACGTGTAAAAAATACAACAAACAAAATCTCAACTGATTACTAATTCTGAACTCTTGAAATATCTACATTCAATATGAGAGAAATCTAATAAATGCCATTTTAACTTAATGAATTTTATCCTTGTAAAAACAAAATGCAATTTAAATCTGGACAGATCATTATTCTACAAAGTACTCAAAGTTATTTCAGTCAGAGAAAGAGTAGTTCACATAGTATAAGTATGCAACAGTAAAATACTATTTTTATAAAGTCAGTTCTATATAGGTATATAATCAAAATATTTAACTATATTGAAGCAGAGTGTTAAATTCTTAGAATATAAGACATTTAAAACATGCAACTCAAATGTCAGTGATTAATGAAATGCTCTCAGGTTTGCCTCACAAATTGCACATCTTGAGTTAGCTACGATTTTGTTTCTAATATAAATCTGTAACTTTCTCACAAAATCTTGCATTGGTTTCTTAATGAACACAATGCCATTTTTTTTTCCATTGCTCTGATAAGGCAAAATAACCTTGTTATGGAAAGTAGAAACAGAAATGGTCATTTTTATTTTGATCTACATAAAGGAGTTTGAACATCAGTCCTGACCCTCATTTCTGGATGAAGGGAAGACAGGCTAACTATTGTGCTAGACAAAGAATCAAAAGAATGTGAACAATAACCCACAGAAAGCAAAGGGTATCTGAGAACACGATTCAGTTTTCTTACCACATTCTCCAAAGGTGCTGCACCAAACACTTTAAACACAGGATTTGGCTTGGAGGGTGAGATACAAAGGACAATAGCTTGCTGTCCCACTCGAGTAGTATATTCATCTAATGTGGCTCGAAGTTTCCTGAATCAGAGAATGAAAACAAAAACAGTCAAAGAATATAGAAATTACAAGATTTACTGTGGCTTGAGACAATTTATTCTTATTAGATATGTTTTCTTTTACTTGAATTGTGAAAAAAGAGAGTGTGCGGCTTAACACCCTGTTCAGCAGAAATATGTACATACTTTTGTCCTAAAGATCTGCTGATATAAGGGCCTACCTCAGGTTTACCTCAGGACACAGTCATGACATGATGGTGAACAAGGTAACATCCTTCCTGATCTTAGCAATACCAAAGAAAGGGGTTTTATCTTATGCTGCTTATAATGATAAAGATAAATGCCGAGATGTCTTCTTATAGACTTTATTATATCATCTCCATGTTTAATGAAGAGGGCTTACATGACCTGCTTCTAATTTCTTTGACTGATACAATCATCATTCATGTCTCACTGACATATTTTATCCAAAAATACCACTTCAAAAATGTTGCTGATACTAACTACTAATATAAAATAAACAAGTTTATATTATATAGCACAGGGAACAATATTCAGTATCTTATATAGTAACCTATAATGAAAAAGAATATGGAAACAAATACGTATGTATATATATGACTGAATTATTTTGCTCTACATTAGAAATTGACACCACATTGTAAACTGACTATATTTCAATTAAAAGAAGTGTTGCCATTTCCAGATTTTCATTGTGATATAGACAATAATTCTTAGTCCTGTAGTATTTTACAAATGAGGATGCAGTAAGAGCTTTTTCAAATATATCCACACCAGATGAAATAAGAGATGCCATCCTTTTCCTCTAAAATCATGGGAGATTATTTTAAAGTTCTACATCCCATAATTCTTCTGGGAACATGGTCTACCCTTTCAAGGGACTGGTGAGTCATGCCAATTAAAACGAAGCAAAGCCAACCTATCACAATAAAATTTTCCAACTTTCTCCAAAGCCTGTACTGTTGTGCCTATGTCCCCTACAGCAAAAATACTTCTACAAATAATACATTCTAATTCCTCCTGCCTGCACTATCATTAACAGAAATGAGATTTATCATTAAAGGAAAGGAAATTTTTTTTCCCATCAAGTGGTACATAACCTCTTTGCTGAAAGCTACTGTTGAATACGTTTTGGGTTTTCCCTTCAGTTTCTTATAATCTTCTTATGTTCTTAATATAGACTGTAATTTTCTATAGCTTTTGTCACATATCATTTACATAGGCTGGCACTCCATTTGGATTCAACATTCCAATAAACATCTTAAAAATTTGGAGGTAGTATTTGAAACACAAGAAGAAACCTCTGAAACATTTTATAGACTAAATTTCTCATCATATATGAATGCATGTTTTGCAACCTGTCAAAATATTAAGTCCTCCGTGTACCACACCTGTGTAATAATCTTTCTTTGCAACCTACAAACTCTTCAGAAGAAATAAAAATGAGCAAAGGACCACACACCAAACAAGAAATGCACTGGCATTCCTTAAAGGAATGATCTATATTCAGTCTCCACTTCCTCTTCCTATTCTCTCTTGAAGACATTCAATCCTTTCATCCTTATGGCTCCTTTGAAAACACTCTTGTCAATTTTAATCATGACCTCCATGTTGCTAAATCTAATGGTCAATTTGCATCTTATTCAACCTGTCAGCAGCATTTGACAGCACTGATCACATGCCCTCCTTCTTGAATCACTTTTTGCACTTGGTTTCCAGGATACTACCCTCTTGGTTTTCCTCCTGACTTACTGGTCGCTTCTTAGACTTCTTTGCTAACTCCTTTCATTTCTCTAACTTCTAAGGGATAAAGTGCATCAGGCCTCAGTCCATACTCCCTATGTGATCTCTTCCAGTCTCATAGTTTCATATACTACTTATATACTTTTATCTTCAGCCGAGATCTCTCCTTTGAATGATGGACTCATACAGGCCATTTCTGTTTCTTTCCTGTTGCCACCTGCTTATTCTGTATCTCCACTTAGTGGTTAAAAGGTATGACAAACTAAACGTGTCCAAACCAAATTCCTGATTCTGCCCTACTCTCACTCTCATACCTGCTTCTCTTCATGTAAGTGTCATTTCAATCTTTCCAGTAAGCAGACCAGAAACCCTGAGGTCACCTTTCACTTTTTTTCCTCTCACATACCACATCCAATCCATCAAGGAATCATGCTGGATTTACTTTTGAAATACATCCAGAACCTGACCACCTCTTACTACCTTTGCCACTGCCACACTGGTTTGAAGACAGTCATTTCTGGCCTGGATTACAACAATAACCTCCTAACTGATCTCCTTGCTTCCATTCTTGTGCTCTGGAATCTATTCTATTGAGTGACACCTTCAAAACATATACCAGATTATATCATTGCTTTGATCACAAGTCTTCATTAACTTCCTACCTCACTAAGAGTATGAGGCAAAGACCTAATGCTGGACCAAAAGACCCCGTGATGTGGCTCTCCACTACTACTCTGACCACATCTCCTCTCATTCTTTCCCTAGCTTTTCCTCAGGCATGACTAACACATTCCTCCACACTTCAGAGCCTTTGCTCTTACTATTGCCTCTGCCCCAAAAGCTCTTTACCTAGACACCAACGTGGCTGTCCTTTCACTTACTTCAGGTCTCTGTTCAAAGGTCACCTTATCAGAGGAGATTTTGCAGACCCTATGAAAAGAGAAACTACTATATCCTCCCTAAGCCCCTAACCTTTCTATTTTCCTTAGTCTGCTTTGTTTTTTTCCATAGCACTCATCATGTGACATATGACATACTTGCTTATTTTCTTTTTCCCTCCATTAGAAATAAGCTCTCTAGGGAATTTTGTTAGCTGTTATATTCCCAAGGCCTAGAACAATGCTTGGCACACAGCAGGCATACAAATTTTCTCTGAACGAATTAATGTAATATCATACATCTGTTAATCATATTTCTAGTTTCATTTATTTGATTGTGTAAGAGTACTTTAAAGTCTAATTCTGTAGTCAAGAAATTTAACTTGATATCCTTGATAAGGTATATTCTAACTCTGTCATCCAAACCCTAAAGCATTTGAGGAATAGCAACAATATGGATAAGGAAGCCCTCACCTAAGCAAACGTGTTTGCTGTCTCTTCCGGATAGATGGATTAGACTCAAACACATGAGGCCGTTTCCGTTTCTTTCCTGTTGCCACAGCAGCAGCAGCAGCCATTCCCACAGGACCTGAAATAATAACGTATTTGCTGAGATTAGGCAGAGCCGGTTAACTGTATAAGGCAGAAAACAATTAAAGGTACAAAAAAGCAGCATTTATTTCCTAATATGTTACCAATAAATACAGAATGTTCCTGATAGCATCAATATATTTCACTACTGTTCAACATGGATCATATTTTAATTTACCATTAAAACTTACAATGAATCTTTTTAAAAAGTAAATGACTTACACCTCCCCACCACATACCAGCTTGAATTTTATATAATGTTGATTTTTGTTTTGTTTTGTTTTGTTTTGTTTTGCCAGCATACCCATACTGTTAAGGAAGTATTCTCAGAAGTGCTAGATGAAACTGTAGCATTGAAAGGAAGAGCTTTCCAAAACAAAAATGCTAACAGATTTCAAATTTCATTACCATCCCTGTGCCCCTCTTTCCATTACTCCAAGACACTGCCAAGTTAAGAAAGTCAGAGATAATCACTCATACTTGGAACTCCAATGACAGCACCATCCCCTGTAAGAGGAATACCTGGAAGACTACTATTTTAATTGGAAAAAATTTTCTTATATATCTGAGAATTGTGCCTAAAATGGAGTGTTGACTACAAAGTCAAGTTGATAAAAGCATTCTGTGAGGAAAGAAAAGAAAGCTGTCTCACTCTAAGGAAAAAATGTTAATAAAAGTTGGTCTAGTTTGCCCTGAAACTAATGATTAAAATAGAGGGTAGGCCCTCAGGAATGATTAGTCTTTGACTGATGGAATCTCAACATTTCAAGGGTGTCCTTTTTTTTTTCAAATCCATATTTATCCTTATTTGTGAACCCTGTAAAAGGCCTAAATAAAAATTAGCTTTAATTGCTCACATTTATACTGGCATATATGTTCTATAAGTGACTCAATTAAAATAAGCCTCCCTAAACACCTAGACGTGCCCCTCTACATGTTATTTAGTAGTATACTCAGTCTGACTTAAACAAACTTATCTAAGGAGACCCAAAGCAAGTAAAAAAATAAATTAATGCCTTTTACCTTCCTTTCCAACATAAACAGCTAGTAGAGGAAAAAAATCTTATTAACGCATTATCCACCATTTAATTTTTTTTATTATGGTAAGAACATTTAACATGAGATCTACTGTCTTAATAAAAATTTAAGTTTACAATACAGTACTGTTAACTGTAGGCACAATGTTGTGCAACAGATCTCTAGAACTCAGTCACCTTGCATGACTGAAACTTTATTCTGTTGAACAGCAACTTCCCATTTCCGCACCGCAGCCCCTGGCAACCAAAAATCTACTCTTGGCTTCTAAGAGTTTGAATACGATACCTCAAATAAGTGGAACCATGCAGTACCTGTCCTGCTGACCTTGTGTATTTTACTTAGCATAACACCCTCAAGGTTCATCCATGTTGCCATATATGGTAGGATTTCCTTCTTTTTAAAGGCAGAATAACATTTCAGTGTGTGTATACACACATACACACATTTTCTTTATCCATTCATCTGTCAATGAGCACTTACACTGTTTCCACATCCTGACTATTATGAATAGTGCTGCAATGAACACAGGAGTGCAAATATCTCTAAGAGATCCTGATTTCAATTCTTTTTAATAAATATCCATCCATAAATGAAACTCCTGGATCATATGGTAGTTGTGTTTTTAACTGTTTGAGGAACTATCACACTGTTTTCTATAGGGGCTGCACTGTTTTATGTTCCCACCAACAGCATACAAGGATTCCAATTTCTCTACATCATTGCCAATACTTAATTTTTGTTTTTTTTATAATAGCCATTCTAACAGGTGTGAGGTGGTGTCTCATTGTGATTTTGATTTGTATTTCCCTGATGATTAGTGATGTTGAGCATCATTTAACACACTTACTTGTTGGCCATTTGTATGTCTTCTTTAGGGAGGGGTCTACTTAAGTCCTCTATCCATTTCTTAATCAGGTTATTTGTTATTATGCTACTGAGTTATGGGAGTCCAACATTTTATTATTTAGACTTTCAAATATATATAGTAAAGTTGAAAGAATTTTACAGTGACTATTCACAGATCTACCACCTGGACTCCACCATTAACATTGTACTATATGTGTCTTTTCATCTTTCTATCCATCCATCAACTCACATTGGGGTTTTTTTTCCAAAAATGCATTTCAAAGTAAACTGATCCCCCTAAATACTTCAGTAGGAACATCCTTGGCTAGAGTTCAATATTTGCTTATAATTTTTTCTTTTGAAGTAACATTTACATATAATGAAATGTACAAGTCATTTGATAAATTTTGAAAAATGCATGGAATTATGAAACCCTAACCTGTACCAAGATAGGTAATATTATCACTATAAAAAGTTCTCTCATGTCCCTTCCCAGTCAGTTCCCACTGTATCTCTTATCATAAGATCATAATTCTCATTTTTTTCACTCTATGTTAGTTTTGCCTATTCTAGAACTTCAAATAAATGAACTCATACAGTTATATACTCTTCCACTTAGAATGTTTTTGAGATTCATCCATGTCATTATATGTATCAGTAGATTGTTCTTTTTTATTGCTGAATAATATTTCAGAATATCAGTAAACCACAGTTTATCCATTATCCTACTGGTGGACACTGGCTATTTCCAGTTTCAGGCTACTATAAAGCTGCTTAATTAGATTAATTAATTAATTTACCAAATAATGCAATTCAAATAAAAATCCCAGTGTGGTGGTTTTTTTTTTTTTTTTTTTTGTGGAACTTGATAAACTGATCTTAAAATTTAAACGGAAATACAAAAGGCCAAGAAGAACCAGAACAATTTTTGAAGATTTTAAAAATAAGGCAGGGGCATTCATCCTTCCAAGTATCAGTAGTTACTATAAAGCTATAGTCTTTAAGACAGTGTGGAACTGGATAAGATAGATAAGTAAACCAATGCAACTGACTGGAGAGCTCACAAACACCCTCCTGTGTCCGAAGACAGTCATGGGGAAAGGACGGACAATTAAAAATATGGTGCTGGGACAACTGACTGTCTGTACAGGCAAATAATGAAAGTAGATCCATATATTAAACTATAAGTGAAAATAAATTCCAGGTGGATTAAAGGCCTAAATGTAAAACAAAAACATCAATAAAACAACAACAACAACAAACTTTGTAACTTCTCAAATAAACTACTGGAGAGAATTTATAAACTCAGGGTTAAGAAGAATTGCTTAAACAAGGCTCCAAAAGGATAAACCATGAGGTAAAACACTGACAAATTTCACAATAATATAAATCAAAACCTGTATGGATGGAAAGAAATAACAAAAAATTGGGGAGGGAGTGAGCAACAAACTAGAAGAAAATAACTGTAATACATACTACAGAGAAAAGGTTAATATTAAAAAAAAATCAATAACTCTTCCAAATAAGAAAAGACAACCCATTTTGAAAATGGACAAAGGTATAAACAGGAAATATGTAAAAGAAGAAAAATGAATAGTCAATAAGGTTCTGAGATGATGCTCTATCTTGTCTTCCCACTCTGGCTGGAATCTCTTGCTTAAACAAGCAAATTAAACCAACACTGAGGTATTATTTCATACCCATCAGACTGGCAAAAATGAAAAATGACTGAAAATAGCAAATGTGGTGAGGCTGAAAAGCAACAGGCATGCTAGCACAATGCCTGTAGGAATGTAAATTAATGAAATGATTTGGAAAGACATTTGGAATACCTAGTAAAGTTGAAAATGTGCCTATCTTTGCCCTCCAATTCCCCTCCTGGGTATATGCTCAAGCAGTGTTTTTTAAACAGCAGGGTTCCACCAGTTGGTCACTCATGAGTTGTTTTTGTTTTTAAAAATAAAATGGAATAAAGTGAAAGAGATCAGAACATATCAGAGAGTGTGTCACTTGCAGTTGGGGTATTACTTCATGAGAAATTACTTCTGTTACATGTACATCAGTTTATTCTAGATCACAACATATTGTGGGACACTGCCAAAAGAAGTATGAAAATCAAAGTCAAGAGATTTCACAATGTGTACAAGAAAACATATAAAATTATTTTCATTTGCAGTAATTGTAACAGCAAAAATTTATAAATAATCTTATAACTCAATAAAAAAATTTATAAATAATCTAAGTGTTCTCCCCATATGAGATACTCAGAAAACGAATGAAATACCAAATAACAGTTAAAATGAAAACATACAGCCACATTATCAACAAAAATTAATCTCAGAAAAATAATACTGAATGAAATAAACACTGTTAGAGAAACGGTAACAGAATGATACTATTTGTATAAAATTTAAAACATGCAAAAACAATGCTAAATATTGCTTATTGATACACACACATATAAAAATATGAAAGAAATGTAATAGGATATTAAAGACCAAATTCAGAACAGTGGTTACTTCAGTAGATGGAGGGAAGGAAACAGGTTTAGAAAAAGCAGTAAGCAACTAACTTTCTCTCTCCATTTACCTTACTTCATTATTTTCTTCAGAGCACTCAGTGCTTTCTGAAATTATTTTGCTTTATTATTTGCACCTTTCTCCCCACCACCGATCTGTAAGCTCTCTTAGGAGCAAGTTCTTACCTGTTTTGTTCATAGTATCTATATATAGTAATATATAGAGTATATAGTAATTCCTCAAATATTGTTGAATGGTTAAATGGTAAATCATTTCTATCAGCTGGACCTCAGTTTCCACATATGCCATATGAAAGTGTTAGATTAAAGCCCTTTGCTAATCTTAACACTATGGCAATGCAGTACAGTAACACAGCAAAACTATGTCTCAAAAGCATCTTCCTTCCTAGGAAAGAAGTTTTCCTGGATTCTTTATGTTAGGATGCCCTCTTCTGGGAAGTATTAAAATTTCAAAAAAAAATTTTAACAACATTGTATGTGTTCTATGTATTAAGCCTTATTTTTAAATTCACCATTCCAGAAATACACAGTGGATAATAACTAACAGCAATAAGTTTATTTTCACTGTAGATGTCCTCCTCCCCTTAAATATAGCATATACTAAAAAAATGTAGTATCTGGCCATTCTTGATCATTGATTAACTGTCCAGCTTTTCTTAAATATCTTCTAAGATCAATGTTCCTCATACAATTTTAGACCCATCCAGGCATAGTTTACATGGAGTCTTCCACACTGTGCTAAATATACAATGCAAATAGCAAAGAAAATGGTACAAAATATAGCCCAGCTTTAAGTCATTTAGAGGCCCAGAAAATCTCAAAACCTTACATTGGATTAAGATGGTCTAGGACTGCTAGTGCCCTCAGGCATCTGGCAGAAGCAAATAAAAATCCTCTCTAGAAGACTGTAATATTATTCTAGATCCCAAATTATTTCTAAAAATAATTTTCCAAACATACCCATCCAGCATTCATTCATATATAACTAATACATGACAAGAAAAAACAACATGGAACAAGAAAAACATTAACAACATATAACAGAAACAGACTCATAGGCACTTCAGAGTAGAATTACCAAATGAACTATAAAATCATAATGCTTACTTCACCCATGGATATTACAATTTTTTTCCTATAATAACTAAAAATTGTGACACTGCAAAATTTGGGAGAAAAAAATTCTAAAACTAGAAAATGAAACAAAACTATTACCAAAATTAATAACTCAGTGGACAGGCTTAAAAGCACCTTAGACACAACTGAAGAGAACAATTAATAAACTAGAGGACAGTCTGAAGAAACTACATAGAATGAAGATATAAAGGACTCAGTGAGGAAGACTAACATTTATCTGGCATCATAAGAGGAAAAGAGATGGAATGGAAGGGGAGCAAAACTGAAGCAAAATGTAGTGGATAAGATTTTCCAGAATTGATGAAAGACATCAATCCACAGGTTCAAGATGTTAAAAGAATCCTAAACAGAATAAATGAGAAGAACTCCTGGATCCAGATGTATCACAAAAGCTAAAGACAGAAAATCTTAAAGCAGTTGGAGGGGCCTGTGTGGGAGATAAAGGGACACATATTAGAATGAAAGAGCTGAATGCTCAAAAGCAAGAATGGAAAACAAAAGACAGTGAAACAGTATCTTCAATATGAGAAGAGAAAATAACTGCCAATCTAGAATTCCACACCCAGTGAGAACATCCTTCAAGACTGAAGGTTAAATAAAAACATCCTCAGATAAACAAAAATGGAGACTTTACTATTAGCAGATCCATGCTGAAGGAAATAATAAATGGTATCTTTAGGCAGAAGAAAAATTCTCAGACGGCAAGTTGAATATAAGAGGAAAAGTTAACATTAACTATGTACAGAACAGAAATAACGTCTTGTGGTGCTTAAAATACACAAAGAATTAATATACAGGACAACAACAGAATATAAGTCAGAAGCAGGGGAATGAAATTCAAGTGTTCTAAGAAACCTGTATTATTCCTAAAGAGGACAAAATTATCAATTGCATAAGACTTTGAAATAAGTGAAGGATATATATTTCTAGGTGTACCACTAATAACAGAAGTTTATATAAATTACAAACTAACAAGAAAAAAAATGAAGAAATCAACATTTTTCAATCATTCCAAAAGAAAACCTAGGGAAAAGTAAACAGAACAAGGGGGATGAAAAGAAAGCATATAATAAACATGATAAATTTAAACCTAAATATATCAGTGATTACTTTTAATGTAAATGGAATATATGCTTCAGTTAAAAGTAAAGAGTGTTGGAATGGATAAAAAAACAAAACCAAAGTCCATATCACTGACAGTACATGAGTTTGGAACTTAAGTCTCAGTGTAATATAGGAACAGGTTATAAATGCAAAGTTTCAAGAAAAAAAATGTGACAATGTGATATGAAGATAAAAGTGAGTGCCTGCATCCTAAGCTCTATCAGGTAAGCACAGTACCAGAGTTAAGTAACAAATGAAAAGCTTCTAATCCAAACGTTACCTGCAGCAGCCAGATGGGCTGTTACCTCATCCGCCGCTGTAGAGTTGAGTATATCTGAATCATCATAAGAGGTGTCCTCAGGAGAAGAAGGTGAGTCTTCATCAGCACTCAGCATACTGTGTTCAGTGTAGGTGGCCACATGGACCTGCTGTACTTGTTGGGCCACTGCATGAGCTTCTATGGTAGCCATGTGTTCGGTTTGGGTCACTCCGTGTTCCTCCATGAAGATCTACTGCCAGAAAAAGAAGCAAAGAGCTAGATTCAATGTGTAATGTAATGCAATGCTTAAACTAAGAGATATATTTTCCTCAAGAGCAGAGAAACTTTAACAAGCCTTTGATTTTACTACATAGTTCACCATACCAAGTTATACGAAATGGGAAGCACCTTTCCAATATGACATAAAAATGGTAGAATATTTTCCTTGTGCGAAGCTATCCTGATGGAAATTCATTGTGCTAATTTTATACCTCAAGTCACAAAACAATAAATATCCTTGATATTATATATAATGACAAAAAAAATTTAAGAGATCCCAGTGATTAGCATTTGACATTGTAGACAAGTAAGTAAAATAATCTTTTCTTTGTACTTCAAACACAAATGGGAGTTAAACATTTTTTCCAAAAATGCAATTATTCAAATTAGTTTTTCTGCTTATAAACTGTATTTTTTAAAAACCCTGAAATGATGCAGTAATTTATAAAGTAATAATAAGATAAAGGTTTGCTCTCCTACTGCATCTGTCCTCTCTTCTCCCTATCCTAAGCTACAGAGAAGTATATTATCCTTACAATTTTTGAAGCCTGTATGTATATGATTTAAAATAAAAACAGGTTCACAATACATATATTAATCTATAATTAGCTTCCTTCATATAACAATATACCTGGACATTTTGACATTGTCGAAACATACACATCTACCAGAACTTTCTAAATAGCTGAAGAATACTTCATTGTATCAGTGTGCCATAATTATGTAACCACTTACTCAAATATAGCAAGGCTGCTTCCAAATTTCTGCTATTGTAAACATCAGTGCAATGAACATCCTTTTACATAAAACTCTGCATACTGGTTCCTCAAAAAACTTTGAGAAGAATTACCATATGATCTGGCCAATGCCACTTCTGGCTATTATATTGGGAGAATTGAAAGTACAGTCTCAAAGGGCTATATGCACACCCATGAACTAGCAGCATTATTCACAATAGCCAAAGGTGGAAGCAACCCAAATATTCACTGACAGATGAACGGGTAAACAAAATGTGGACACACATACAATAGGATATTACTCAGCCTTAAAAAGGAAGAAATGCAAACTAGGAACAGAAAGGAACTTCCTCAACTTTGAAAAAAAAACCTACAAAAAATCTACAGCTAACATCATACTTAATAATGAAAAACTAGCAGCTTTTCCACTATGATCAGAAACAAGACAAGGATGTCCCCTTCTTACCACTCCTTTCAACACTGTACTGGCTAATGCACTAAGACAAGAAAAAGAAATAGAACTGTCTTTGTTCATAGATGACATGATTGTTTATATAGGAAATATAAAAGAATCAACAACAATAAAAAAACTTTCTGGAACTAATAATAAGTAATTATAGCAATGTTGCAGGATATAAAGATTATATACAAAAGTCAACTGCTTTCTATATATACTACATCTTCTTTATCCATTCATCTATTGATGTACACATGGGATGCTTCCATGTCTTGCAACAGTAAATAGTACTGTTGTTAATAGCAAGGTGTATGTATCTTTTTGAATTACTGTTTTTGTTTTTGTTTTGTTTTTTGTTTGTGTTTGTTTTAGTTTTTCTTGGGTATATGCCCAGGAGTGGAACTGCTGGGCCGTATGGTGATTCTATTTTTAGTTTTTTGAGAAACCTCCATATTGTTTTCCATAGGGGCTGTACCAATTTACATTCCCACCAACAATGCACAAGGGTTCCCTTTTCTCCACATCCTTACCAACAATTGTTACTTGTGTTCTTTTTGTTAATGGCCATTCTGACAGGTATAAGATGGTATCTCATTGTGATTTTGATTTGCATTTCTCTGATACTAGTGATGCTGAGCAACTTTTCATGTTCCTGTTGGCCATCTGTATTCCCTCTTTTGGAATACTGTCTATTCATTTCTTCTGCTCATACTTCATATGGGTTATTTGTTTGTTTGCAAACAAATTAACTGGGGTACGGTTAATTTAAAATGTATTAGTTTCTGGTGTACAGCATGGATGGACTTGGTGAAATAAGTCAGACAGAAAGGGACAAATGCTGTGGGAGGTCACTTACATGTGGAATCTAAAAGAAAACAGCAGACTATTGAATACAACAGAAAAGAAACAGACTCACAGATGTAGGGAAGGAATTAATGGTTACCAGTAGGGAGAGAGGAAGGGGAGGGGCAAGATGGAAGTGGAGGATTAAGAGGTACAAACTATCAGGTATAAAATAAGCTACAAGGATGTATTGTACAACATGGGGAATATAGTCAATATTTTACAATAACTATAAATGGAGTATAACCTTTAAAAATTGTGAATCACTATATTGTATACCTAAAACATATAATATTGTACAACAGCTATACTTCAATTTAAAAAATATAATATTGTTAAATAAAGTTTTTTAAAAAGTCAACTGCTTTCCTATATACCAGCAATTAACAATAGAATTTGAAATTAAAAACACAATTACCATTTACATTAGCAACTAAAGAAATGAAATACATAGATATAAACCTAACGTAACATGTACAAGATCATGAAGAAAACTATAAAACATAGAAGAACCAAAGAAGACCTAAAATAGAGAGATATTCCATATTCACAGATAGGAAGATTCAATAGTGTTAAGATGTCAGATCTTCCTAACTTGATCTATAGATTCAATTCAATCCCAATAAAAATCTCAGCAAAAGATATTTTATGGGTATCGACAAACTGATTCTAAAGTTTATATGGAAAGGCAAAAGGCCCAGAATAGCTAGTACAGTATTGACGGAGAAGAATAAAGCTGGAAGACTGACCTGAAGTGATGCTGAGCAACTTTTCATGTTCAACTTCAGGACTCACTATAAAGCTACAGTAATGAAGGCAGTGTAGTTAGTGAAAGAATAGACAAACAGATCAATGGAACAGAATAGAGAGCACAGAAATAGATTTCCATAAATATAGTCAACTGATCTTTGACAAAGGAACAAAGTCAATGTAATGGAGCAAAGACAGTCTCTTCAACAAATGGTGCTGGAATACTGGACATCCACCTGACAAAAAATGAATCTAGACACTAACTTTACATCCTTCACAAAAATTAACTCAAAATGAATCACAAGATCTAAGTGTGAAACGCAAAACTATAAAATTCCCAGAAGATAACATAGGATAAAACTTAATGACTTGCTATGAGGATGACTTTTGTTTTTTAGATACAACACCAAAGGCATGATCCATGAAAGAAAGAATTGAAAAAGTAGACTTCATTAAAATTAAAAACTTCTGTTCTATGAAAGACACTATAAAGAGAATGAGAAGACAAACCACAGACTGGGAGAAAATATTTGCAAAAGACACATCTACAAAGGACTGTGTCTCAACTCTTAAAACTGAACAACATGAAAATGAACAACCTGATTAAAGAATGGCAAAAGACCTTAACAGACCTCACCAAAGATATACCTATGATGATAAGTATGTGAAAAGATGTTCAGCATCATATGTCATTAGAGAATTGCAAATAAAAACAATGAGATAACACGACACACCTCTTAAGAATGACTAAAATCCAAAACACCAACACCAGCAAATGCTGGTGAGGGTTGCTGGTGACGGTGTGAAGCAACAGGAATTCTCACTTACTGCTGGTAGGAATGCAAAATACTACAGCCACTTTGGAAGACAGTTGGGCAGTTTACTATAAAACTAAATAAACTCTTAACATACAATCCAGTAATTGGGCTCCTTGGTATTTACCCCAAAGAGTTGAAAACACATGTCCACAAAAAAACCAGCACACAGATGTTTACAGCAGCTTTACTAACAATCACTAAAACTTAGAAGCCACCAGGATGTCCTTCCATAGTTGAATGAATAAACAAACTGTGGAACATCCACACAAAGAGATGAGCTATCAAGCCATAAAAAGACATGGAGGAAACTTAAATGCATATTTCTAAGTGAAAGAAGCCAATCTGAAAATCCACAAGCAAAAAGACTAGGAATCACTCAGCTATCATCTGAACCCCTTTTCCACACTATCTTTTCTGCTTGAAGTCATCTCCCCAGCCTCATATCTCTATGTGGCATAATACCTTCATGAACTCACATCCTCGTTTCTTTAAATAGAGATTTTAAAGAGTTACCTGGAAAAATACTATGTATTTAATAGAGAAGAGGAAAAAGAAAATATGGTAGAACGCTACCATTTGGGAAATCTGGATAATGAGAATTCTTTCTACTATTTTTGCAACTTTTCTAGAAATCTGAAATTATGTCAAAGTAAAAAAAAAATTTTTTTAAGGAGAGGTACCTGATAAGGTTTCTTCCATAGCCTATGTTTTTGGTGTGTTTTAGAATATTCAAGGGAATATATCCTACTCCCAGATTTGTATATATCTAAAATGCAATTTAACATGCTATTTAAGTCACACAATTAAAATACAATTGTATGAGAGGATAACACCATTAAAATACTATTTTCCATCTATTTCACTGTTCTTCTAGTCTAAGAGACAAACTGCTCAAGGCATTTTAGAATTCTGGGTACTCCAAAATTGTTTTTAAATGATTTGGGATTAGCCGGCATCTAACTGCTTTTCAAAGGGATTTGTACGCTATGCACTTGGCGTAATGGATTTCAATTCTTTTCTCCAGAATGCAGTTCACAGCATAAATCAATAAGACTGCCTGCTTTACAGACTTGTCACTTCTGCCCAGTGCCTCATCTCCTTCTACCTCTCTCCCCACCCCATCCTTCAGCCTCTCTAACCAGTGTGCTGACACTCCACAAAAGCAAAAGCAAAGTCATTTCAGACTTCTTTGAACAGAGTGGAATACTTATAAATGATGCTTTCCATGTTTTCATAAAACAATAAATAAAACAGGTTATCTAAAGCCAAATATGACTGGCATACATGTACTGCTGGAGATCATCATACTCCACCTCCACCTAAGTCATTTTTTGTGAGGCATGTCTAGCTTTCATCCAAAACAAGTCAGATTCTCTGGACAACAAAACTGACAGAAGCTGCTAATAGATGAAAACATATTAGATAATATGAATTTTTTAAAAAGCAGCACAGACCAGATATATGGAACTCCAGGACAAGTAACTTAACCTCTAAACCTCAATTTCAACTTTTAAAAGAAAAAAAAAGTAGTACTTCTCAAAAGGATGTGGGGATTAAATGAGATAATCCAGATAAAATTATCAACACTACTTATTATAATGATGCCAGAATTTTTATGTCTTTATGATTCTATCTTTCTTGACTCTGGACTAGTCTTCTCACAAGGACTATGTCTTAATTTCCTCATCTTTAAATTAGACATCCATCTCTGAAGATACGGTTCTCTTATTGTGTGTAAGAGTTTGAGTTAGGCATCTAAAAAGCCCTTCTTTATTCTATTAACTCCAACGACTCCAATACTGCTCTCCTAGACATTAAAATAAGCAAACTATAGGGAACCAATGCTCCTAACAATTTCACAAGAGTGTGCAAAATGGAGAATCAGCAGATGGACCCAACAGTGATTCCTCTGAACAGATATGAAAAGTAAGATGAAAGCATGGGCAACAGGTAATAATGACCTGTGATTCTAAACACCACATCCAAATAAAAAGGCCTTTCTGTTTATTACCTGGAATCAGTGATGTTCAGTAGATTAGTCAACACACCATTTTTTAAAAAATCATTCTCCAAACAATAATATAACATAGTAGCAATTTTGCTAAAACCTGACTCTTAGCCTGGATCATCACCTGGGGTGCAACATGTACTTAACCTAAAGGTTCTTTTTTAATATACAATCTATAAGAGATTGGAGGAGGGGCAGTTCGGTACAGAGGAGTTCCTACTTTTGCCACTGTGGGCCAGCAAGCATGAGACTAACGATAATGGAAGAGAACACACACAAAAAAACTGATTTTCTGATCAGGAGCACCCAATTACAAGCTGCAGTCAACAACATCTAAGGAGCTACTGGAATTTGGATAAACTGTCCAAGGGGGTTAAATTTAGTCTAATCCACATATAATGAGATTAGGTGTAGAGCATTTTAAAAATCTAAATTGGAAAATCTAATCAAGGTATAACCAAATATAAAAGAAAGCATTAGTCTCATCAATAGCATTATCATATCAAAAGAAAAGCTGCAAGAACTGCCTAAGGGACAGTCTCAGAGCAAGATTGTATCTACAGTCCAAACCAGGGACAGGAAAACTTAATTTCACAAACCAGAGGCTCAACTTAATTCCTAGACATGTCCAGAATCTAAATTTCATAACTAGGATAGAAATTTTACTCAACAGAATAGCCCTTCTCAAAAGAGCCTAAAGCTAACAACATTATTTGATTCTTGGGGGACATAGAATAATGGATCAAAATTTTACCACAGCAAGAAAAACTTAAAAACAACTGCACAAGAAAGTCAAAGTGACAACAGAAGCAAGGTAAAATGTGGTTTAATTCTGAGTAATAAATGGAGCTTAAGACAAGAGGAATCCATTTGACCTTCCTAGGAATAGTCCCTTTTAAATAGCCCAAAAGTGACAAATAATCACAAGAAGATTTGTAATATTATTCAGTGAATATACTAGGTTAGGTATTTGGACAAACCAAAGAAAATGTGGTCGCAATGACAGCTTTGACCTTCATCTACCACTCTAAGTTCTTGTCAGACTATGTAGATCTATGCGTATCTACTGAAAATCAATAGTAGGTACCAACTATAATTTCCAGTGTGGCTTGCAGAAATTTAGAGGGGATTTTTTTTTCTCTTACTATACAGCTAGGCCCAGATAGTCTAGTACAAGAGCGTGCCAAGAGTATACAAAGTCTCCTCTCCATTCCACTTCATACCTGCTTAAATTAGGCTTACCCTCACATCTATAGCAAGCTGGTTAAGAGTACAGACTCTGGAGCCAGAGTACTGGATTCAAATCCTTGCTCTGCCACTTCTAGTACCTTAGACTAGATTCACTTGACTTCTATGTCTTCGTTTTATCATCTCTTGATTGGGGACATTAATAGAATTACTGTGAGGACCAAGTGAATTAATTTTTATAAAAGGTCTTAAAATGGGACATGGTATATAACAAATGCTAGATAAGTGTAACCTATTATTATTACTCCATATAAAGACAGATAAAGCATAGAAATGCCAAAGGGAAAGTTACATTACTTATTTTTATATTGGAAGAAAAAATGCGTATAAATCATTAACTTGGAGTTTTGACCATACAAGGACCTCTATTAGAGCATAGCTCTTTTTTGAAGTAGAGATCCTTTTGAGGATGTGTAAAAGCTATAGACTTCCTCCCTATAAAAATGCATATGTACATAAAAATTTCCGAAATATTTCAATGTTCTTGGACTCAAATCACAAATAGATTATTTCATGATGATATAGCTATTCCAAAGCTGAAACGCTAGAGGGTGCCACAACCAAAGAAAAATATAAAGCAATTACAGGGACTTTCAGGCTGCTTTAAAATTCTTCAACTGGAATAAACACCCTTCCACAGGAAACAGTGAGGTGAATCTTCTTCACCAAATACTTCAACTTTTCCATAGGTTCTAGATCAGCACTGTCCAAAAGTCATTTATGCAGTGATGGAAATGTTCCAAATGTGCACTGTCTAAAATAGCAGCCACTAACCACATGTGGCTATTGACCACATGAAATGTGACAACTGTGACCAAATAATTAATTTTTAATTTTGTTTAGTTTTAAATAATTTTAATATAAATAGCCATATCTGGCTGTGACTACCACCCTAACAGTGCAATTCATCTATATTCTATTCTTATGTTTTGAAATGACTTGCTTCTAATCATTGTTGAAGAAATCTCTAACAGAAGGGGTTCATACAATAATTCAGGCAAATCCATCCCTGGTGATAATTCAACACTGCAAAGATAGGAAAAAAGACAGTGTCTCTCCCTAGCCCTACAGGTGTGCACAATCAAAAGTAAAGCTTTCTTTTACTCATTATAGAAATCCTGCCTACCCAATTCCCTCTGTTTCTTTAAGATCCTGGGTTAAGAGAGCTTTAAAAAAAAAATAAGCACAAATAAAGTTAAGTTATAAGGCTTTTTGCCTTTAAAAAAGCTTTTTCCTTAAAAAAGAAAAAAAATCATACTCTAAGTGATAATCATCACCAAGGGCTAAGGGAGCACTGAGAAGAAAGGACTATAAGGACATTGAGCAGGTTCCATGAAGGAGAAGACAGAGTCTTCAGCCAGGAGTTGGCAGGTGCCAGGATAAAAGGACACTGTAGGCTGAGGCAACAGCTTGTGAAAGCACATGGTGTGTTAAGGGGGGATCAGTGAACACCCAGATGGTGGACTCAGGAGAAGTCTGGGGATCAAAGGAACACAGCTCTTGGCTGCCTTCACATCAGATTCTTTCTTTACAGTGTAATTTAATCTGCTGAAAATAAAGTGATTCTAAGGGCACTAATGCTGACCCACCTGTCAGAGAGGAAAGTCGTCTCCACATTACAGCTTACAATGCCACAGTGCCCTGAGCGGGAAGGTACCTAATGAATGTTGATGACAATGATAAAGAGGATTAGAAAATGCATTCTCAAATATTCAGATGCTTATTAACAGCTACAAATATCAATAAAAAGTACTTGAGTGGCTGAAGCTCTCCTTGGATCAGAAACATGGTGGACAGGAAGTTCAGTACACCCATGCATTTGCAAATGGGTCAGAATGCAGCTGGCTCTTTTTGCAGAAAAATCATTTGTCCACAGCTGCTCCCCAAATTGCAAAAAATCAAATAAGGAGTTGTCATGTGATAGCACGATTAGCGACTGCCTCAATTTCCATTAAGGAGAAATAACATAAATTGCCACAAGTCCCACCCCTCAGTCTCACAAGCACAAAGGACACTTTCATTCAGATCCTGCTTACTGTGAAATACAGCATTGTTGCCTGGCTGCTTCTGTGGTGGGCCTCAGTCCTGCTGGATCTGCCATTACACAGCCAACATGCAGTTAAAGCTGTTTCTTAGATACTGGTGGACACCTCAAAACATGACTTTTCTTTCAAGATAACTCTACTAGGACTTGTTTCTGGATAAAATTATGAATGTGTAAGTGTCAATACCATGGATCTACGAATCTCTGCAATTCAATCATTCTCTCATTCATTCCACAAATATTAACTGAATTCTTATCAGGTACTCCTAATTTTAACATTACTATTCCAAGAAAAACTATGACTGGCAATTCTTATGTTTCATCTTTGTTTTAAAAAAAATGTATTATCATAAAAGTGACACATGTTCTTTCTGAGTAATTGAGAAAACACAAGTCAGAAAAAAACCAGAAATCATCACCACCTGACATAGCCACATTACCAAGTTAACAATTTAGTGTATATGCTTCTAGCATCCCTGAGTTCCTTATACAGTTTTGTTTTTCAAGTGAGGCTATAGTGTACATATGGTTTTAGAAATATTTTTAAAATTTAATATAGAAAAAAAGTTCATGTTATTAACATCTTACATCATTTTTTAATGTTTACAGAGCATCCACTATAAAAATGTACAGTAGTTATTTTACTAATTTCCTTAAGTTAATCATTTAGGTTGTTTCCAATTTTTCACTATTACAAATAGCACTGTGATGACAATTCTGATATTCTATTGAATAAATGAGTAAATGGATGGTTTTATTAAGCTAAGTCTTTAAGTACATACCCAATTATATCCTTAGATTTTAAGAAACAAATAACTCTGAGTAATCATACAGTTGTGATTTTGGACATGCTATTATAGCAGCCATAGAAAGGTAATGTAAAAACAGCAATCTAAACATAAAGATAAGTACATAATACTTGCTGGTGGACAGAGGACAAAATGAAAATATTAACCTTGATGGTGTAAAAGTAAAATAAGGCTCCCAGAAGCTGGAATATAGAAAGAGGGTGGTGTGCGGCATTTAAAACGCAACTTTACAAAACAGCAAGTTGAGACCCTATTGAAAGTTGGTGGTTCAAAAGATAAAAGTTTATCATTTAAAATGATAAAGATAATTAATAAAAGACTTTCAAAAATAATATAAATATCAATAATGGGAAATGGAGAGAGGAAGGGGTAGAAAAAGTGAGTTAAATTCTTATTTTTTATGTCAAAAAAGTCCACAGATATTGTCTAAAGTTGAGAAATCAAGAAACAGAAGTTTACACACATTATTAAGCCTTATGGAAGTAATTCCAAGAGAAGCTAAACACAGAAATAGTGAAATAGGTTTTAAAGGTTAACTCTGGACAGTAAGGCTGCGGATGGAAAAGAAAGAGAAATGGCAGGAGACATGTTTTTTTCATTGTAAGCTCTTCTCTGCTATTTGATTTGTTAGGAAGCACAAATAATACCCTGATAAAGGTTGACTGAAAAACCTGTAACTCTTCACCTTGACACTTGTCTTTTTTTTCAAGTATTTATTTACTTATTTTTTACTGAAGTATAGCCAGTTTACAATGTTGTGTCAATCTCTGGTGTACAGCAACACCCATCTTTTTATTATCTTTCATGACACTGATATCCATAGGTATTTATTTTATTTTATTTATTTTTTTAATGGAGGTACTAGGAATTGAACCCAGGAACTTGTCATGCTAAGTATGCATTCCACTACTGAGGAATACTTTCCCCCTGTAACTTTTCACTTTGGCTCCCCTAACTATACCCTCTTATCTTGATAACCAGTCAGACCCAGCTGCTCACAGCTTTTCTTTAACCGGAGGCAAACTTAAAATGCCTAAGACCTCAGAGACTATCTATCTGATTTTCTCATTTTACAGATTAAGTTGAGACTCAGAAAGGCCAAGTGAGTTACCCAGAGTCACAGCTCTAGCTGGCCGCAAAACCAAAACTCAAACCCACATCTCCCATCTTCTTATCAAGTGCTCCATCCACACTCCATCAGAGACCCACCCTTTGTCCTGGTGCACAGTCTCTAACCAGTATTGGCTTGAGCACATTAACTTCTTAGCACTTAAAAAAAAAAAACTTCAACTATTCTTTTTAGGGAAGCAATTAGGTTTATTTTTTTATTTTAGTGGAGGTACTGGGGATTGCATGCTAAACATGTGCTCTACCACTGAGCTATACCCTCCCCTTTAGCATATTAACTTCTGTCCCACCCTATCTATGTATATCTTCAGCCCAAGATTTGGGTTTTACTAAGGGTCCAGTGAAATTGTATTATAAAATAATATGCATATTGAATTGATTTTTCAAACTGCACCTGCAGTCACCCATCCCAGTCCCTCTAACATGCCTCTTGTTTCCCTTACCCTTCAATCCCCACCATCACTGCCTTAGAGGATATAACTACTTTGAGGAATGTTATCTACAAACTGAGAGGCCTGACAGCATGCTTCCTAGCCACAGGAAAAAAAATGCAATTCATGAAATTGCCAAAGCAATGTCTTTAGAAGCTACTATCGTCTATGAGCACCAGAATGATCAACTGATTTCATATTTTTCTTCACCCATATTAGATGCTTTAGCTAATTACCCCTCCCACTTCCAGTAAATGGAAACAGAACAAAATTGTTTAAAGAAAAAAAAGGAGGATAAAGGATTGAGGAAAATAAAGAACTGTGCAGACATTCTAATGTTTATAATCATTATACCATTTTATAAAAAATATTTTAAGCTGAATTTTAAATGGTGTCAAGGTCCCTATTATTTATATAATATATAATATATAATATAAAATATATATTACTATTTATATAAATTTAGAAACAACTAGAAAACATGTAAGATGGGGGACAGATCAATAACTAGAAATCAAGTTTAGGCAGAAGAGTCAAGATCTAATAACTAAAACCCCAGCATCGACTGTATTTTCCATAAATTGTGCACAATTAATGGATAGTGCATTGTCTCACTAATTTGAAATAAATAATACTGAATGTTTAAAAGCATGCTTTCTCACACATGTAGCTGTGCATAAGGAGATCAGTGTGGCAACAGTAATACTGATTAAAACTGAAAAGCAGGCTGAGAATTGAGCCTAACACTCATCACTTCATGGTTTATTTCCAGCGTTTTTATTCCCTCTGATCCACTGTGAAACCGAGGGCTAAGGAGCACATTCATACAGTTTGATGGTGGCAGTACTGAGGCTTTTAAAAAAGTCAAACAATGTATATAAAAGCACTTTATAACTGCAACATGCTACAGAAACATAAGGCATTACTTTATTTTATTGTGGAGCAAGAAGGTGAAGCAGAAGAGGAAATGACTGTTGCATCCATTCATGCAACCATCCATCCAGCATTTCATTACCAGGGTCTTAAAGGCAGGACCGTAAGTAGCTCCAGGTTTAGTCAGAGAAAAACCATATAAACCAAAGCAGCCCCGCTTACCTGTTTTGTTTGGTCTGCAGTGTTTTTTGTTTGGTTTTTAAATGTGAATGAACTGCCAACATTTTAAAATAGGGAAATAACATAAAAGTTCCAGATTTCTAACTCCTCTTGAAAAACCAGGAAGATATGGGCCTCCTACCAATAAATGCTAATTGTTGTTATCATTTCAAACGGGCAACAAATGACTGGGTAGAGGTAGCAGAACATGCTCTTATTGGGGAAGGGTTTAGTTCACTGGTAGAGTGTGTGCCTATCATGCATGAGGTCCTGGGTTCAATTCCCAGTACCTCCATTAAAAAATAAATAAGTAAGTAAATCTAATTACCTCCCCCCATTAAGAAAATTTAAAAAAATTAAAACTGCAAAAAAAAAAAAAAAAAAAATGAACATGCTCTTATCAACAAGTCTCTTCAAGTGGACTCCTGGGCTGTCTTAATCATTTACAATGCCTGCTATTAGTCCAGCACCAGAGATTGCAAAGACTCTTCAATGCAAAGTATAAATGCTAAGGAAGACATAGGGAGAACAGGGCCCAAAGGAGAGGGTAGGTAGGTAATCCAATCAATCGACAAATATTTACTGAGGACCAGGTTCTAGGCAAGAGACACAGTGTTAAGCGAGAAGGCAGAGTCCCTAACCTCAAGAAACTTCAATTCTAGAGGAGAGAGCCATAACAATAAAGACATAAAGGAATAAATAAGAAATTTCAGGAAGTGACATGTGCTGTGCAGAGGATATATACTAAGGCAATATGATAAGAAAATGACTGGGGGAGGTAGTCTCTGATGGGGCACATTTGATCTGCGACCTGGAATGAGTGAGAAGGCAGTTACAGGAAGAGCTTGGAGAAAAGGGAAAGGATAAAGGAAGACAAGACCGAAAAAAAATCATGTAAGGCCTTTGTAGGACTTGGAAAGGAGTTTGGATTTTATTCTGATTGAAGCATTTTATGGAGTAGCTATTTGAGCGCTGGGGGCTGGAGGCAGGGGTGGGGGTGGGGGTATTCAGAGCAGAGGAAACATTGTGGCATATGGAACAGGACCAAGCATAGAGTACACCAGAGGTTCAGCTAGGGGGAAGCCAGATGGTGGGGGCCTTACATGCTGTGCAAAGTAATTTGTACTTCATCTTATAGCTCAGTGGTACTGAACATTACGAAGATCTCTTTAATAACAACCAAAAAAGGAAGGAAGGAAGGAAGGAAGGAGGGGAGGGGGGGAGGGAAGGAGGGTGGGGAAGGAGTAAGGAAGGAAGGAAGGAGGGGAGGGAGGGAAGGAAGAGGGAAGAGAGCAGAACCTCTACTACATGATAATTGTTCATTCAGAAAAACAGGTAATAAAGAGAGTATACTATAAATTACTTAATTTATTTGAAAACGCAAATGAGAGTATTATCTATTCAGTGTATAAATAACCACAGGTCACCAAAGTTCACTGCAGTAACTCCTGGCCACCCTTAGGGTTCTGGGCTACAGGATGGAAGCACTGCTAAAGGTGAAGAGTAGCATCCTTGCAAACATTCCTCCCAGCTGGTGAAGAATCGCCTGGGAAGGACTGAGGCTAGAGGTAGTCAAACCAGTAAGGTAATTAATTCAGTGGTCCCTGAGGGAGCAACAGTGGGGTCCTGAACTAAGATACTGTGGATAGAAAGCAAGTATGAAATATTTAGCAATGAAAATGGAAATGTTTTAGTGAACAACTGAATGTGAACAGTGAAGGAAAGGTTAAGTCCAGCCTGATGCAAACATTCTGGGCTTGTGTTAATGAGTGGCTCATTAAACCAAGGCAGGGAACAGTAAAAGATCTGCAGAGGAAGACAGGGCAAAACAATATTTACATGAACTGTCCAAACAGATATCCAGATCTAGAGCTGTGATGCAGGGGAGGCTGTGATGCAAGTTTGGGACTCATCAACAAGGAAATGGTAATGAAAGCACAGAGCAAGAATAAAATTGACCAGGAATAACATATAAAGTGGGACCATAAAAAAAAGCAAGGAAACTTGGGAATATTCAAAGGGGCACACAGAGGAAGGGAGGAAAAACAAAATAAAAAAAGTGTGAAGGTAGGGGAGGGTGTAGCTCAGCGGTAGAGCGCATGCTTAGCACGCACCAGGTCCTGGGTTCAATCCCCAGTCCTTCTGAGGCGGGAAGCCCCATAAAAAGACCCAGCAGGACCCCTAGGCAGGGCTGCTGCTCTCCTCCCAGCACCATCCAGTTCCCTGGCCCTAAAAGCTCTATCTCACTTTTTGCCTCTTAAGCAGCTAACTTACATCTAGAATTCTATTGGTTCCCTGAGCTCACTTCTGATTGGTTATTTCCCTCACTCCTGATTGGTTATTACTCTCACTTCTGATTGGTCCACTTCCCTAACTTCTGATTGGTCCATTTGTAGTACTTCATTTGCAAGGGGCTCACTCCTGATTGGCCTATTTCTACAAAGCTTGTTCCTGGTTGGCCAACTTCTGTTGTACTTTATTTGCATATAATGTTGCAAAGTGTAAAACTGGCAGCCTATAAAAGGCCTGCATAAACCTACAGATGGGGTCCAGAGCTTGAAGTGTTAACTCCTCTGGGCCCACTGATGTAATAAACCTGAGTTCTCCAACTCTCCGAGTGCTGCTTGGTCTCTCACCCAGATCCAGGTTGCTGTCACAACTGAGCTGTAACACATTTTTCCACAACACTTCCATTAAAAAAGTAAATAAATAAACAAACCTAACCCCCCCCCCCCGAAAAAACATAGTAAATGCATATACTTGGTCTGGGAAAAAAAAAACAACGTGTGAAGGTGAGTGAGAAGTTGTAAGGAGAAATGAGAATCAGGAAACAGTAGTGTCATGGAAATCAAATGAAGAGAGCAGGCAACAATATCAAATGCCGTGAAAGAAGGGTTCAGACAATGACTTGCCAAGAGAGTCAATATATTCATTCATTTATTCATTCATTCATTCAACACATCCATAAAAATCACCTACTGTGGGTCAAGAATTGATGCAGACACAGAGGAGACAGCAGTGAACAAAAAAAGAAAAAGTCCTCACCTTCTTAGATTTTACATCCTACCAGAGGGAGATAAACTAAACAAATATATACATAATATTTTAGGGAGAGGGGAGGTAGGAGTGTACTGGTCAAGAAATGTCTTTCTGACAAGATCTCTGAGCTCAGAGCTGCAGGAAGTGGAGATAAAATGAAATACTTGGGGAAAGAGTATCCAAGGCAGCAAGAACAGCAAATGCAAAGATGCTGAGACAGGAGCTTGCTTGGTGTGATCAAAGAACAGCAAAACAGCTCATGTGCCTGAAGCAGCCTAAGCTAGAGGAGGACAAGCAGGTGAGGTCAGAGAGGTTAGCCACAGACAGACTTGTGGGACCTTGAGGGCTACACAGGATCTTTGGATTTTACTGAATGAGATGGGGAGTCTTCGAAAGGTTTTGAGCGGGGGAAAGATGTAATCTGATTTTTTGATTTACGTTTTTAAAGGGTCACTTGGGCTGCTGTGCGAAAGCAGACTGAAGGGAAGAAAAGGTGGAAGTAGGAAGACCAATTATAAACCTACTGAAAGATGAGCATGGCCTGGACCAGAGTAGCAGCAACAAGGGTGGTAAGAAGTAATTATATTTTGCATGTTTTGAGGGTAGAACTGCCAGGATTTCCTGACAACTTGGATGCAGGGTAGAGTGAAAGAGAGGTGTCTAAAAATGACTCCAAGGTTTTGGTTTGAGCAACTAGAAGAACATAACAGCCATTTACTGGGATGGGAATGAGTGTCAGAGGAACAACTAAGATGCCTATTATACATCCACGTGGAAATGTTGAGTAGGATGTTGTGAATTGGAGCCTTAAGTGTGCTACTTTAAAAACTGTTTTTAGATGCTCTTAAATGCTTTTAAACTGCTCCTTTTTTGAAGAATATAATTAAGAACTACATTTGTATACTTAGAAATGTTGAGGTCAACATTTATTACTTAGGTTCATTCTTGTCTGGACAAATCAACTATAAAAGTGCCACTAATACCTTTTCTAAAGTAAAAAATATGATGAGTGAAAAAAAAATGCACAGCCTAAAAGTTGAGAATTATGTTTTATTCTGCAGACTTGCTGAGGACTCAAGCCCAGAATACAGCCTCTCAGATAGCTCTGAGGGACTACTCCAAAGAGGTAAGGGAGGAGCCAGGTATATAGGAGTTTTTGTAACAAAACCTAGGTAGTTAGAACATTAAAAGAGTATTGTTAATTAAAGAAAAACAGACATCTCAAGTGAATAAGAAGATGCAAAATCTGGGTTCACTGAAATCATTCTTTCATATGCACCTTAACTATCTAGGGCCAGTATTGGGGTGGGGGGGGCAGTGAGGCGGGGGTTACAGTGTCTGATAGCTTGATGGCCACAACATCCTTTGTCTGATGATATGGCAGGCAACATTCTTCATCCACAAATATAACAATAGGTCATAATTACCTATCATATCTCAGATTTATGTCAAACATTTTTCTTTATGGATGTCAAAACAGTCTATGAAAACAAGATAACTATGTAAGTTTAACTATGCTGGAGAGATTCAAGGATGTGCTCTGTAAATTACTATATGAATACTCTTTTTTTTTTTTTCTTTTCTTTCTTTGCCCAAGAGATAGCTATAGTGTAAGTAGAAAGAAGCCAGAACTTGGGAGTCAGAAATGCCTGGTTTTGATTTCTTGTTGCATAACCTAGAATAAAATCATAAAATCTCTAAGAGCTTCTGTTTGATCATCTGCAAAGCTGACAAGGATGATCCTTGCCTCATAAGGTAGTAACAGTAATGATAGCTAACATTTATTGAGCCTTTACTATGTGCTAGGTACTCTTCTAAGCATTTTTATGTATATAATCTCATTATAATGTATAATGTAATCCTCACAACTCCATGAGGTATTATTAATAATTATCCTGTCATGATGAAATGAGGCACAATGAGGTTAAGAAATTGTTGCAAAGCGAACAGGAAATGAGTGACAGAAACAAAATTTAAATCTTGGCAATGTACATAATAGTGCCTTACAGTTTATAAAACATGTTCATATTTTGTTTTTAAAGGCAGGTACAGCACAGTATTAGATCGAACAATGTGAAATTGCTTTTTGTAGATCCAAAACAGTCAAATGTCAGCAATTTCATATGGTTCAACCAAAACTATTATGCTACAGCCACTTAAAATAATGAATTGCGAAGATGTTTTTTAACTGTAAAACACAATGGAAGGTATTATTTTAAGCAACAATAAATAGAGCCACACTAAGAATTATCACAATTGTGAAACTGAAAGCAGTATGAAAAAGAGCAGACAGTAAATATGGGAGTCCATTCAAATTACACATCAATGACCAACAGTAGATCAAAAGTCTGTTATATATCCAGCCCAGGTTTCCATCTGCAGTCTTGGTATTTTTGAGAATTAATCTTCTGAATGATATGGAGACAATCTCAAGCTGACATCATTTTCCCCATGGCACTCATTACCACCCGATGTAACATTTATTTAGCTTTTTTTTCCTCAACTCATTAGAAAGTAAGCTCGTAGAGGCAAAGACATTCTGTTTTATTCAATGCTTTATCCTCAGCACCAAGAACTGTTCCAGGCTCCCAATAATTACTCAGATTTGTTTACTGAATGAATGAGAAATTAAAACTTCCTAAATTGGACAAAAACATACAAAATACATTTTAAGATAAAAGATAGAGTGCCCAGACATTTTGTAATGTAAACAATAGCAATTAAACAAAACTTTCTAAATAGCATAATGGTCCCCAACATAAACACTTCAAAAAGTGTCAGACATCTAAATTTGAATAATACCTATTCAAAAATTAAAATCTCCATATTTCCTTTGTGAGTAATCCACTAAAACAAACCCTATCTTGAATTACTTACGAAATTAAAATTAGAATAGCATAATCAAAGTTTCAGACATAGTAGTAAGAAGGAAAATCATCTTAGACTCCTAGATAAGGAAAGGAAGTTAGAGAAAAGTAAAAAAGCACATACATTTCTAGGATAAAATTTACAAAATGGTTAAATATAAAACTAAAATGACTTTACTTAAAACTAGGAATAACATTTCCAATTTAGAATTTGTTTAACCTATACAAGCTATCTCTAAACTTAAAGGGGAAAGAAGAAATGCTACCCTAAATTTCTAAAGAAATAAAAGCTGCCTAAATAACATTTACACTATATTTCCTGTTCAAAAAAATCACCAAAATTTTTCCATAACTATGGAAATGTTATATCCATTTAGAATAAGTTATTTGAAACATTGTAGAGCACTGTACAAAGAAGAGGAGATAATAATCATCCTATAGTAATAAAAAATGTTTTTCTCACTGCTAAGTTCTCAATGTGATCTTTTATAAAATTCTAAAACACAAAAGGGGAAAGAGACCATCAAATGTAATTTACCATATACACTTATCAACAGCCGCTTGGTCCTGGCCACAAAACACGTCCTGCAGCTGGCTGTCAAACCACCAAAAGCTGCTTGTCACCCACCTTCCTAAGCGCTTAGAACTAAGCTCACTTGGGTCAAAACAAGTCAACTGTCTTTCTCACCAGTAATATACTGGAACAAAAGTGTCAAATATAATTCTGGCTGCCAAGATTTTGTTCTTAAGAACAGACTTGCAACTATTAAAGCAGACATTAAATTAAAGCTGTTGCCTAAAAGAAAAGGGCTATCTGCATCTGTAGCTTGACTGGGATAATACTTCTGAGGTCTTGATGTGGAATTAAACCAGAGGAAAGAGAAGCAACTGGAAAAATCAACAAATATCAAAACCCAAAAACAGAGTGAACAAAGAGTAAACTACTGGGGAAAAAAATGAATATGCCAGTAGTAACATGTAAATAAAAGTAGGGTTATACTTTAGAACAGGTTCCATGTGTTGTTATACAAGGAATATTCACTCTGACTTAGTATAGTTACAAATTATTAGCCAGAGAAATATTACAGAAGTATCAAAGGAGGAAGTAAATTGGTATGTACTGACACAGAAAAATGCCCACATTATACTGCTATAAATTGAAAAAAAAACAGGTTATAAAATTTGCTAGGATGAGTATGATCTCATTTTTTAAAAAAAAGGTACAGATACAGTTATGTGCAAACAAAAGAATCTAGAAAGATATACTGAAACTGTTAAGAATGCTTTTCTTCTGTGCAGAATGGAATTATGAATTATGAAGAACTGAATTCTGTTTTATAGATTTTTTTCTCCCTTTAAAGTAATAAGCATGTAGTTACTTTTATAATGAGGGGATGGAGGAGGGGTTATTCCCAAGTCTGGGAAAGAAAAGTAAAATAGCATAAGTCCCTCTCCCTCTTCACCAAATGAAAAGTCTGAGGGTGACCTCCAAGCTCATGGATCAGGGAGACTCATACATAGACCATCAAAGCTGCTCAAAGGGAACTCTTTCTTTAAACAGAATCCCATGTGGAACCTCAAAATACAAGATAAAAGTGGAACTTCTCTAAGTGAAGGAGCTGGGGGCTGTAGAGATCTATATGCACTCATCCCCCTCACCTCCTGCAATACCCTCTGAGGCTCGTTCCTCAGGACTCCACAGAGCAGAAGAGGAAATGCCCCGGTTAATGCAAGTCTTCCACTGCGTAGTTGGGAAACTGAAGTCCAAGAATTAGCCACCTGTTAAGACCTCTGCCTTACAGACTCACCCCAGGGTCATTTTATACCCTAGGCATTATAGACACAGTCCCTGAGGCCTGCAAGCTTTTCAAATACATACAGAAAAGTTTATAGAGAAAAGTGAAAACACAAAAGAACTGACTCCAACATACCAAAAGAATGAATAATGAATGTCAAAAAAAAAAAAAAAAAGGAGGAGGAGGAGAAGAAGAGGAAGAAGAAAAAAAACATAAAGCTTCCTGATGTTCAACATGATCCAAGCACACTACAACTCTCTAGTGGCTTTGCAAACGTATATTTTTCTACTGTCTGAGGTTTGTGTTTAGCCATACATATCTATCAAAGCAACACAAGCTAGAATCAGCCACTGAGAAAAACAAATGGAAAAAAAGGCAGCAATGGAGGGACAGTTTTTGGAACTGAAGAGAGACAAAAGATATGTTAATCAAATAGGTGGATAACTACAGATATAAGGGATAGTAAAGCCTGCCCTTGGTGGGTAAAATCAAATTCCAAAAAGACTCAAACAGTCTAAAATAATAAGCAAAATCAAATAGGATAAATTTCAATAAGCATAAATATAACATTCTGAACTTTGGCTTAAAAAAAAAAAGCCATTGCAGAAAGACACAGGATGATGACTTTTGTCAACATCACAGAAAAAAAGGCTCAGGTGTGCTGGTTCACACTAAACTTAGTGTGGAAATAAACATCATGACAAGCAACATTTGTAAAATGTGGATAATGAAAGGTGCTTTCTGCATCAGCCTGACCACATCTGTATTTAGTGCTGGGCACTTTACTTTTTAAAGAGGTAGAAAAACCCCATTATATTTCATTGGGACTGTGAAACGGCCGATATTATAAGGAACAGTTGAAAAAAATAGAGATGTCTAAACCTAAAGAAAGGGTCTTGGAAAATGACCTCTGATTAAATATTAAAGAATATCATTAAGAGGAATTATAAATATTGTGTGTCCCTAATAAGAACAAATAGGCAAGAAGTTAGGGGAGGTAGGGCAGAATTCTGGCCAACAGATCATTCTTCTAACGGGAGTGTGAAGATGGAGTGGGTTGTCAGGAAGCAGTGAGCTGTCCCATCAAGAGGTATCTTCATGCAAAACAAAGACAACCAGTTGAGAGCACTGGAGAAGTGGGCCTTGTACCTATCCTGACTCAAACTAGCATGCAGAAAGTAAGGGAGAAAAAAAAAACCCACAGAAAACAAAAACAAAAAAGCTCTAAGATTCTGTACCAAGAGTGTCTGAACCACGGGGTCTACAAATGTGTATTTAGAAAGACTGTCTCAAGTGTCTCAGGATACAAACCCTGGATAAGATTTGATATAGTCCTTACCCTTCATCTACTGAGAGAATATAATCTACTGATATATAATTCTTCTGCAGTTTGGGGTATGTACAAATGTACACACAAAATTACACAGATGGTATAAAGCAAGCTTTAACTAAGGTTTGGTCCTCCTTGAGAAGAACTGTAACAGTAGAAACTGAAAGGCTTTCCTAGAGAAATGTAGGAAAAAGTATCAAACCTCTTCTGCTATCATAGTCTTAAAACATTTTTAAAAGTTTCATTATTTTTAAATTGCAAAGGAAAGCAGGCTTTATTAATGTACTGCTCCTCTAATCCCACCTTGGAAGAACTGTACAGTGAAACTAATCATGTAACAACACTTTTATTGAATGCTGCAGTCTCAACCATCCACACCATAGCCAGGAGACCCTGGGAAACAGTTTTAGTTATGTCTTATTTGCCTTTTAAATCAGTACATTAGTCTAACAAGTGTAGTTCTCTCATTCCCCAGGCAAAAGCAAGAGAAGCAGTAAAGCAGGATAAAGAGAGCAAGAATAAGGGAAAAGAAATAAAACAAATAAATTAAAGAAAAAGCAGACAAGAACGAGCATAGCACAAGCAGCTGATGATATATATGGTAGGACAACCAGCCCTAAGATCTCAATGCTTGTAAGGGCATCATCCTATCATAAGACAGGCATTTCTTTACATACCTGACAAATGCATTTTTGAAAAAGCATGAACAATGTAAAAATGCATATGCCAGTCACTTTGGAAGACAGTTTGGCAGTTTCTTATAAAACTAAACATACTCTTACTATATGATCCAACACACTCCTTGGTATTTACCCATATGAGCTGAAAACCTATGTACACAACAAAAATCTGCACACAAATATTTGTACTCTTTATTCATAATTGCCAAAACTTGGAAGCAATCAAGATGTCCTTAAATAGGTGAATGGATAAACAAACTGTGGTATATCCATACAGTAGAATATTATTTAGCACTAAAAAGAATCAAGCCATGAAAAGACAAGGAAGAATCTTAAATGCATATTTCTGCATGAAAGAAGCCAATGTGAAAAGGCTGCTTAGTCTGATTCCAACTATATAACATCCTGGAAAAGGCAAAACTGTACTGATAAGAAAAAGATCAGTGGTTGCCAGGATTGAGGGTGTAGGTGGCAGAAATTAATAGGTGGAGCACAGAGGACATTTAGGGCAGTACGAATACTCTTCATGATATTATAGTGATGGATGTGTGATTACACATTAGTCCAAATCCACAGAAATATACAACACCAAGAGTAAACCCTAAATTAAACTATGGGCTTTGGTGATTATATGTCAATGTAGGTTTTTTTCTTGGTAAAAAATGCACCATTCTGGTCAGTTGTGCTGATAATGGGTGAGACTGCGTATATGTGGGGAAAAGGGAGTATACAGGAAATCTCTGTACCTCTCAATTTTGTTGTAAATCTAAAACTGCTCTTTAAAAAATGAAGTCTTAAAAAAAGTGAAAAGGAAGCCTACAATGAGTATCTGTGTGCTGTTTAAATCAGAATACTATGTACTGTTTATAATTTTATATTTTCTTGGCAAATAAATGTCATGGTGGAAAGCACTGGTTACTGAACAGTACTGGAATTTCTTTTGATCTAAGTGCCTTTGAACTTGTGCACTTTTTAGTTAGTTAGACATTTATTAGCATACCACGCCACTGGGGAAGGGAGCAGGAACAGCATGATACTAAAAAGACAAGTGCCACCACAGGCTACTGCTGGCAAACATGAGCTCCACTATATCATTATTCAAAGTGAAGAAGGAAAAGTCATAGGCAATTTTCCCACCAGTGACAGTGTTAAGAAAGCTCTATCAGTAACACTGTCTCTTCATTAGATGAAGCTGACCCACCACCTGATTTCTTCAGTCTTTCCCCACCACCATGCATCCTATACATTCAAATGTATTCAACATTATATATTACTAACTATACATTATGTACATATTGTACATAAACTATGTTTTAATAAATATATGTGTTTAAACTATAAAATATATATGCTGTATGTAAATTATAGCATTACATAACTATGAAACTATTCAGCATTATCTAACTACAGTAGGCTATGATGATTTAGTCTGGAGGAGTTCCTGATTACCCCTGAAAATCCCTACCCCCTCCCAACATTTACCATGATTTCTTATAGGAACATTGGTTTTTGACATATGTATTTTTTAAAATAAATATATTTTATTTTTAGAGCAGTTTTAAGTTTATAGAAAAATTAAGCAAAGTACAGTGAATTCTCATATACCTCCTTCACCACCCTCTTCCTCTCCAATCAACATCTTCCTTAGTGTGGTTAAATGTGCTACAATTGACGAACCAATTTTAAAGGCCATAGTTTACATTAGAGTTCACTCTTTATGTTGTAGTACGCAGGTTCTGACAGGTGTAATATGATGTACCTTCCATTACAGTATCATACAGAATGGTTTCACTGTCCTAAAACACCTGTGCTCCCTCTCTCCCTTCTCCTAAACCCTAGCAACCATTGATCCTTTCACTATCTCCATAGTTTTGTCTTTCCCAGAACTTCAGATAGCTGGAATCATACAATAATTAGCCTTTTCAGGTTGGCTTCTTTCACTTAGTAAAATGCATTTAAGATTCCTCCATGTCTTTTCATGGCTTGATAGCTCATTTATTTTTAGTGCTGAATACTATTCCATTGTATGGATGTACCAGTTATCAATTCTTTCTTTCATAGATCATGCCTTTGGTGTTATACCTAAAAAGTCATCACCTGGCAATAGGCACATGAAAAGATGCTCAACATCACTAACTATTAGAGAAATGGAAATCAAAACTACAATGAGGTACCACTTCATACTGGTCAGAATGGACATCATTAAAAAGTCTACAAATAATAAATGCTGGAGAGGGTGCTGAGAAAAGGGAACCCTCCTACACAACCAGTGGGAATGTAAATTGATGCAGCCACTATGGAAAAGATTATGGAGGCTCCTTAAAAAACTAAAAACAGAGTTGCCATATGATCTAGCAATCCCACTCCTGGGCATGTATCTGAAGAAAACTCTTAACTCAAAAAGATACATGCACCCCAATGTTCACAGCAGCACTATTTATAATAGCCAAGACATGGAAGCAACCTAAATATCCATCAACAGATTAATGGATAAAGATGTGGTATATATACACAATGGAGTACTACTCGGCCATAAAAAAGAATGAAATAATGCCATTTGCAGCAACATGAATGGATCTAGAGGTTATTATTCTAAATGAAGTCAGACAGAGAAAGGCAAATACCATATCACTTATATGTGGAATATAAAATGACAAATAAACTTATTTATGAAACAGAAACAGATTCACAGACATAGAAAACAAACTTATGGTTACCAAAGGGGTAAGGGGATGTAGGAAGGATAAATTAGGAGTTTGGGATTAGCAGATACAAACTACTATATGTAAAATAGATAAACAACAAGGTCCCACTGTATAGCACAGGGAACTGTATTCAATATCCTGTAATAAACCATAATGGAAAAGAACATGGGGAAAAAAAAGTGTGTGTGTGTGTGGGTATACATATATATACACACACACACATACATATATATATATATCTCACATCACTTTGCTGTACACCAGAAATTAAAACATTGTAAATCAACTATACTTTAATTTAAACATTCAATTCAATTCAATTTTTTAAGTCATCATCATACTCAAGGTCATTGAAGTTTTCTCCTGTATTATCTTCTAAGAGTTTTATAGTTTAGTGTTTTACACTTAGATACCACTTAGTTCCACTTTAATTTTTATAAAGGGTATGAAGTCTATATCTAGATTCATTTTTTGGCAGGTGGATATCCAGGGGTTCCAGCACCATTTGTTGAAGGGCTATCTTTGCTCCACTGTATTGCCTTTACTAACTTCATCAAAGATCAGTTGACTATATTTATGGGGATCTATTTCTGGACTCTATATTCTATGTCACTAATGTATTTATCTGGGCTTTCACCAGTATCACTCTGCCTTGATTATTGTAGCTTTATAGTTTAAGTCTTTAAGTCAAGTAATGTCAACCTTCCAACTTTGTTCTTCTCCTTCAATATTGTATTAGTAGCTATTCTCTATCCTTTGTCTCTTCACATAAGCTGTAGAATGAGTTTGTCAATATCCATAAAAGTAACTTGCTGGGATTTTGATTGGGATTGAATTGAATCTACAGATTAAGTTGGGAAGAACTGACATCTTGACATTATTGGGTCTTTCTATTCATGACTATGGAATATCTATTTTAGTTATTTGACTTCTTTCATCAGTTTTGTAGTTTTCCTCACATAGATCTTACACATATTTTGTCAAGTGAATACTTAAATATTTTATCTTGATTTTTTAATCAAAAATAGTTTAAACCAAAAAAGTATTCAATGTTTAAAGAGATAAGCATCACTTATCTGGTAATTTTGTTTACTAGAAAAATCTCTCAGGTAAATTTAAAAACATGTTAAGCAACTCTACCTAACTCTTCCCACTTGCCACTTATATGGTGTTTCCGTACTAAGAAATATGCCATCGCTATCTGATATAGATAGTAAATTTACCAGATATATGTCTAATGTGGAATGCTCATTTTCTTTCCTTTTTCAACTAAGAATCAATTAAAATGGGATTACAGCCCTTATGTGGCTGTTTTGCAATTTTATGTAATCCATAAAGCTGTAGCCCTTATATATTAAAAGTATCCCAAAAATATATAAACCTAAGTGGGAATGGGTGAGTCAAAGAAAAAAAAATTACTATGGCATCTCTGGATAGCAGGACTACTAATTTTTTCATCTTCATACTTTTCTTTATTTTCAAAGTTCTCTACAAAGATCATATATTACTTTCACACTCCATTCAATCAAATAAATACAGCATGTAAAATGAGTATAACTATACATATCAATAAAGACTAATGTCATACAAAGCTTACAAAATACAAAACAGTGTATCTTTTCTATGGATACAACACAAAGGTTTTTTTAAATGCAGGGGAATGGTTAACATCAAATTCACAATAATGGTCACAGCTGGGGAAGACTAGGATGAGGAAGGAGTTCCCAGGAAGCTTCAATATTATCTGTGATATTTTATTTCTTAAGCTGGGTAGAAGATTTGTAGTATTCATTATACTGTTCTATATCCTTATTTATGCCTGAAGTATTTCAAAAAATTTTAAAGGCACCAGCTACAGAAGTCAACCAAAGCAGTAGTGCTTAACCCTAATCTCTCCAAACTACTTAACTGGGACATGGTACTAGAGGAATAATAGATACCAGTGTATCTTCTATAAATGAGAAAATTTTTTTCGGAAAATTTAAAGTAGGAGTTCTGAAAATGTGTTCTCATGTATATTTACAAGCAAATAACAATCTGAAACCTATATTCGATAAAATATCTGTAACAACCATTTCATTCTGTGCCTTGCACATAGAGCTCAAAATTAAATCTGTTCAGAAAAAGCAATACATAAATTATCTTTAATTTGGCCTTATTTTATATTTCCACTTGCAACTCCTGTTTGAAAGCAGACTTTTTACTTTGGTCAGTTTTAAAACAGTATTTAGTCTTTAAAGTTTGTCATAAAAATAAGATTAATTTTTGAGTGGTATTTTCCAGCTTGGTGATTTTAAATGGTTTCTAACCAGGACATGGCACCTATGACAAGAAGCACACATAAGAGGCTCACATAGTAACACACCCTGTACTAGCTGCATTCTCTCACATAATTACATAGGTATGATAATGACCAAAGTTTAGGTAATGCCTATTCTACCCAACTTTTTAGTAGTACCTATTGTCATTTGAAGCAATGACCCTCAAGGACAAAAGGTAAATTCACAAGATGTTTGAAGAAACTTCTTAAACTCAGTAACATTTGACATGAAACAAAAAAAGAGTGTGTGGTTTTGATTATTAGAAATGCCTTAACTTACCTCTTACAATCTTTACTCGAAATTAGAGTAAGAAGTTTTTAAAAGTAGGGATTGGGGGTGTGTGTGGAGAGACCCAGGATGGTTTAGAACTAATACTGTTCCTTCCCATTTCAGCCCCTAATTTTACTGTCATTCCTACATCCTAGCCCTAAACTAGAAATAGACTGTAACAAACAAATCACCTGAAAACAAAAGGAGGAGCACTATTTAACAAACTTTGAGATTATCAAAATGTAGCTAGATGGATTGAGGCTTCCACACTAAAAGAAGAGGGTGTATCACACCATTGTATTACCCAATTCCTTGCCCAACAAATACATATTAGGGTATTCATAGGACAGATTTTCTTAAAAGGGAAAATCATTCAATTAAAACTATCTACCTGGGTCTGCAGTTTCTATAGACCCAGGACTTTTATTCACTGTTTTCCATAAAAAGTGATGTTTTTAACATTCACCTTCTAAAACCCTTTTTGAAAAGGCTTCCCCAGATCAAGCACAAGCCGTGACCTATTGAAATTTAAATGAGATGTTTGCTTTTCAGATCAGATGCATCTTATTTGAGAATCCCTCTCTTAGACCACTACAAATTTAAGGACCCAAAAAGTAGAGGACTCATTAATAGAAACCTAACAAGGCTGAAATTATTGGCTCTGTAGGAACTTGTACATGTATATCCTTTTCCTGTGCATTCCTGAAATCAGTTAATTCTACTTTTATCATCATCTTATACTTAGTTCTGTATTTCATCATTTGCATTTACCGAGTATACTATCATCCATATTCCATTTGTTCAGCCTATTCTCACAAATGTCTGTGGCAAAGTTACCAGATCAAGACTGCCTGGATGGATGTAGGAAGCTACATAATTTTACTGAGTTTTGTCCTGTTTAAATGTCATCATATCACATTCGTTAAACAAATATTTTTTGAGCACTTTCCTGTGTAAAATCCTGGACCAGAAACTGACGGGGGAACACGTGGATGATTACAGAAGCAGTTCTCAAAGTGAACCCTGGGGGTCCATGAGACTTTTTCAGGGGATCAATGAGGTCAAAACTATTTTCATAATAACTAAGACATTCTTTGCCTTTTTTCACTGTGCTTATATTTGCACTTACGATGCAAAAGCAATGGTACGGTAAAACTACTGGCATCTTAGCACAATTTAAAGCAATGGCACTAAACTGTACTAGTAGTCATTGTATTCTTCACTTTCATGTACTCACAGTAAAAAAGTAGAGTCAATTTTATTTAAGAATCTGTTGATGAAAGAGTAAAACATATTTTATTAACTCTTCACCCTTGAATTCGTGTCTTTTTACTATTGTGTAATCCAGCAGGAAGTATACACAGGGTACTTCTGCATTCAGAGGTGTTATGGTTGTTTTGAAAAGCACATGTATCATGCTCTGAAGTTGCAACCTGAATTACTCACTTTTTCCCAAGGAATCCCATGTTTACTTGAAAGAGTAGCTGACAAACTATATGGTTTTTCAGACCTGCATAACTATTAGACATTTTCTCAAAAATTAACACAGTGAGATTGTCACTTCAAGGAAAACAACTGAGTATTTGTTGCCAGTGATAAAATTTGGTATTTCAAGTGATAATTAAAATTTTGGAAAACGTGTATCCACCACAGTGAACTTGATAACTTTCCATAACTTAAAAGCCTTTTCTGGGGGGATGGTATAGCTCAATTGGTAGAGCATATGCTTAGCATGCATGAGGTCCTGGGTTTAATCGCCAGTACTGCCATTTAAAATTAAACAAACAAACAAACAAACAAACAAACAAACAAACCGACCGACCTAATGACCCCCCCCAAAAAAATAATTTAAAAAACAAAAAAGTCTTTTCTGATGAGATCAGGGCTAGTGTTAATGAATGTGACTTCTGTGTCAACATTTGGAAGAGCTACATAAGTCAGTAAATTAGTATTTTCCAAATGACCAATGTATGATGTTATAAAATCATGCACGGGTTAAAAGATCCATTCAAAGATAGAAACCAATAGATTTCAACATTAAGAAAGCACAGTTATGATTTCAGATTCCACATTGCAACTCACCTTTAAGAAATTAACACTACTGAGTTTTAGTGTTATACCAAAGAAGAACATCCACAATAATTTGAAAAGGCTCTTAAAATACTCTTCCTTTTTTCAACTACATATCTGGCATGAGATCAGATCTTCTCATACTTTAACCAAAGCAACACACTACAGCATTTGTAGTGCAAAAACAGATAGGAGTATACTAGCTGACTTCCATCAAGCCAGACATTAAAGAGGTTTGCAAAAACTGTAAAACAGTATTACTCTTCTCACTAAATTGTTTTTTGTTTTGGAAAATATAGTTATTTTTTATTAAAATGTTTCACTTATTTTAACATGTAATGGGTATATTATTATTTTCAAATTGATAAACTTTTTAAAAAACATCAGTTTTAACTTCTAATACAGTAAGTATCAAGAGTTATAACCCACATAAACAAAAGCTCTTGAGTACTCAATATGTTAAGAGTATAAAAGGGTCCTGAAGCAAAAGATTAAGAACCACTGGCTTAAACTGTAACAGAAGAGCGGGGGAAAAAAACACACACAAATAAGAACCCAAGGGAGAATGTTACAGCTACCATATCCCTTTTACTATTGAATATTCTAGCTCTTTCTAAACTAGATCTATGCTACTACCTGGTTCTTGAAATAATTCACTTAGCCCTGCTGTCAATATAATCAAAATGAGTAATTCATTTAGCAAGCATGAAAAGGGCTCAAGCAATACCAAGCTAATGTGTTAAACCAATTTGAATTGATGAGCTTTTCTTTATTCATATTCTAAATAAGTGGCCTGAATTAAAATTGGTTTTATTTCCCTGGTATAAACTTAGCCTATAAAGAGACTTCTTTCACAAAAGACTACAATTCTCTTGGAAATGCATCCCACACAATCAAATCAGTAACGGAAAGCTATGAAATTTGGTCCTCTGCCTCGCAACAACAGGGCAAAAAACTATAAATCCTACACTGGTACTGAGGATCAAGATACAAAACATGTCATTTAAAAAAAAAACCCACATTCTAGAAGACTATATGCATATAAACAATCATTTGTGTTTTTTAAAAGGGACACACACACTTTTGCTTAGCCTACCTTGATGAATTCACAAGAAACTGATAGTGGTAGTTGTTTCTGCAGTGGGAAAGAAATCTACTTTTCATTTTATATTGTTCATCATTTAACAGTGTACTTGTAATACTCAAAAAATAAATATTTTTAAAACACCATTTCTATATCATCCATTTCTCCAGTCTTTTATCTCAAATGCAAATTCCAAATAGTTCTAGTAGATATGGAAATCATTAAATGAACACTTGCTAAGTAAGCAACAGACATACATTTCATATACCTGATGAAAGCATCAAAAACAACCTGTCCATCAACCTGGAAGTGATCAGCCACTGATTACCTGAAAGAGTACCTAGCGATGCCATCCATCTGCCCAATATAACTGATAGAGTTGCTACTTCAATGGTAACTTTTTCTTTTTATATTGACCCCAGCATTTGTTTTAAGATATATTCTCTGAATAGCCCAAAGTAGGTAAGCTTAAAGATTTCTTTAAACCATGCAGCAACATTAAATTCAGCATCAATTTTGCTCCTATTATGCACTAGGCACTATGACTTGATAATGTAACACATGTAACACAAAATGTAACATCTGAAAATGTGCACAGTAGTTCTAAACAACTAACTACACAATCAAGGTTTAACAGTTAAACCAATGAAAAAGACCCTGGGGTTTTTAATCAATTCTAAATTTAATGAGCCAATCTTAGGATGTGGCTACCAATAAACCTAATTCAGACTTGAACTGTATTAATCATGGTAGCTATACAATGCCCAGAAAACAGAAAAAGTTGGACCCACTGTAGTTTGTACTTATCTAGGCCACACATGATATCCAGGGGCCCTGACAAAGTGCAGTAGGGTCAGGGTAGTTTGGTTCTGTGGAAGACAACATGTAATGAGTTAGTTACTATATGTCAAGTACTTCACCTGAATTTTCCTTAAATCTCCTCATATCAATGATATAGGTATTATTATCCTTGTCTTAAAATTAAGGAGATTCAGACTCAAAAAGGTTAAGTAAGTAATGCTCAAAGTTGCAAAAAGCCTGTAGGCAGCAGTATCAGGATTTAAACCCGGAGCCCTTGTAGTGAGCTGAATGGTGGCTGCAAAAAAGAAATGTCCACATCCCAACTTCTGGAAACTGTAAATGTTATATCATTCAGAAAAAAAGGCTCTTTATAATGTAACTAAATTAAGGATTTTGAGATGAGGAGATCATCCTGGATTATTCAGGTTGGCACTAAATCCAACAAGTGTCCTTATAAGAGTGAGACCAAAAGAGACTAAAGACAGAAGAGCAGGAGAAAATGTGCCCACGGAGGTAGAGACTGGAACAATGTAGCTTCAAATTAAGGAACGCCAGCAGCCACCAAAAACTGGAAGAAGGAAAGAACAGATTCTTCCTTAGAGCCTCCAGAGGGATTCTGGTCCTACAAACACGAGATTCCTGACTTTTGGCCTTTAGAATTATGAGAATAAATTTGTTGTTTTAAGGCACCAAGTTTATGGTACTTTGTTATGGCAGCCCTAGGAAACTAATACAGCTTTTAAAACGCTACCTTTCCAACAGACCCCATTACTTTTCCAAGAAGGCTTAAGGATCTAGGGCTATTCAAACTAAAATAGAGATGACTCAAAGAAATTAAAAAAAAAAAAAAAAACCCAACCAAAACCTTATACTTATTTTTAGAAGTCCTAGAGAGCAGAAGTGTGAGACCAGTAGGTAAAAATTACAAGGAGAAATTTCAGGTGAAATTAAACTTTCTAACCACCTAAAGTGTTGAAGACTAGACAGACTTTTGGTATGTAGTACCCACCAAAATGATTTCCTATCATCGAACATGTTCAAGAAGAGACTGATGACCAAGTCACTTCGGGGAGGTGAGCTGGCTTAGATGACTTAGAATTTCTTTCTACTCCAAGTTCTTAAAAATTATAAAATATTAGATGACACCACAAAAGCCTAGTAATAAGCTAAAATATTTCAAATGAATTTTACAAGGTTTCTACAATCATTTATTCAAATAAATACTACTAGTTACATGTCAAGCACTCTGTTTGGTGATGAACACAAACATGATGTCTACTTTCATAAAGCTTACAAACTGGTGGCAAAGAGAGACATGTATCAAGTAATATACAAACAAGTGTAAATGGCATGTATAGACATATATGGTGAAGTATAAGTGCAATAAGGGAGATCTGGTAAAACTTCTCTGAAGAAATGATGCTTGAGCAGAGACTTGAATAAAATTTCTAAGATTTTACCAGGTAGAGAAGAGACGAAAAACCTTTCCAGGCAGAAGGAACAGCAATAGAAAAGGTTTTATGGTTAGGAGCATGTTTGATACAAACTGAGCCCAAAATGTAGGTACAGCCACATTAAGGAGCTTTGTATTCATCCTAAATGGGGAAACTGATCACACTATGTATTTAGAAAAAGATCACTTAATACTGCCTTCAATGGGTGCTAAGCCGGAGTGGAAGCAGGTGGATCAATTATAGGTTACTGCAACAGTCCAGAAAAGAAATAACAGGAACTCAGAGAAAAGTGATAATGGTGGAAATGAAGAGGACAATTTCAGCTTATTTAGAAAGTTAGAGGATTTGATGATATGGAAAGATCAAGGTGTCTGTTCTGAGAAAATGGATCAATCGGTGATACCCTTCACCAAGGTAAGCAAGAATGGAACAGGGACAAGTTTGAGAATGGAATCTCATTCTAGGATGAAGTGAATCTGAGGCATCCAAGAAATGTCAATCAGGCCACTGGATATAGAGTTCTTAAATTCTGTTGGTTGGCCAAATCTGAGTATGCCTACTTACATGGAACAGATGCATATTCTTTTTATCTTTAAGGGAAACCAGTTGTTATTTTAAAAATCATTATTACTGGGGGAGGTATAGCTCAGTGGTAGAGTGTATGCTTAGCATGCATGAGGTCCTGGGTTCAATCCCCAGGACCTCCATTAGAACAAACAAATAAAACTAATCCCCACCAAAATAAAGTACAAAAAAAGTCATTATTATAAAAAAAAAAAGATAATTTCAAAATAGTGCTAGCCTAAAAGACAAGAATCACTACCTTACCAGAAGCCGTAAATTAACACTAACCAAAGATTACCTATTTAAAGGACATTGGATATATATCACTCATTGAGCTACAAAATGGATTTCTTCAGAATGAAAACAATCCATCTTGGTGGATTCCCAAGTTAGAATTAGCTACTGCTCTCACATCTTTTAGACACAAAAACTGAAAACAAAAATTTAAGAGGCAAAAAGTTTGTATCTTTTACTCCCAGGCTGTCCACCTCCCCCTATCTCTGAAAGATACTAACTTAAACATCTTAATTGTCAAGTATAAATGATAAAGTTTTTCAGCTGGAAAAGATCCTAATCTTCAAAGTAGAAATGAAGAAAATAGACAAATCAGATTTTTTTTTCTTCTAACACATACCTCCACAGGCTTTATACTACACTTAGATGAAAAATGACTAGACTACTTTAGATATTAATTGTGATGACTAAGGAAATATTTACCCTAGACTTGCTTTCCATTTTGTATTAAAGAAAAAAAAAAAACTACTAGAAAGATTAAAGATAGAACTAAATAAGTAAGCAGGAAAATTGGGTTACATTACAAACTCTAAAGAGAACCCACTGCACAAAATCTTAAAGAAAGTTAACTTTGAGAAAGATCTAGTATTCTTTACATAAAATCAGAATTTTATATGTATCACACACTTAATTGAGGCAGAGCATGAATCAGACTAGAGTATTTTATATTTAAAAGATATTTATACTTTATGTATAGAAGATCTTTTGAACTCCCCACAGATAATACTTTTTAAGAACAAGTATTTTTAACACTTCTATATTGTACAATTGCTGCTACTAATATCAATTTGCTCTCAATGGGAATATAATAGCTCAGAATGTCCCAGGGAGAAATAAAAGACCAATAACATATTGAGACAAACTTTCACCTCAGAAACTATCCTACAAATAAGAATCTTGGCTCAGGAAGTGTGAGGGCAGAATAGAGAAAAAGCAAGTTAATATGTGAATGAAATTGAGGTTAACCCAGGATTTAGCTTTCATTCTTTACTAAGTAAGCTTTCATAGGCAGGCCCTTCCATCCTTACTCCAAGTTACCCTTACCTCAGCAAAACCACACAGAGCATGAAACAGACAGTAAGCATTTCCTGGACAAATTTTTATTTGGATAGAAACTTTTAAATATCTTTTATATTTCATTAAAATGGATTTATAGCTGTCTCATTAAGAATGTTCCAGGGCAAAAAATAGGCAAATCAAGCACCCATAGATGTTTCTGGTTCAAGAAAGTATGCAGAGTATTATTCCACATTATCATATACAGTATACATATGTACAGTGTGTGTGCGCACGCAAGTACATACACATATGCTTAGGGAAGTATCTAAAACCATATAATTAAAATATTGTTAAATATTTGTGTATGGTAGATTTAGTTATTTTTAATTTTCTTCTATTTGCTTTTCTACAATGAACACATATACATAACCTCTTTGCTTTAAGAAGAAAATATATTTGTTTAACATATAACACAGACTCCCAATTAATTTTGGAAGGAATTCTTATTTAGAAGAAACGTTACCATTTTTGTCCTTTTCCATTTTCAAATAGGGAAAAAGTCCCAGTGAGGATAAGTGACTTGCCTGCCCAAAATCTGATAGTGAGTCCTTAGAACCATAATTATATTATTTATATTTATGTTTATTTTTTCTGATTATGAAAGTTAATGTATTTCATTAAGAATAATCTGAAAAATAATGAAAGCTATTAAGAAATAAAATGAAAATCACCTATATGCTTATAACCAAAGATAACCACTGATTTTGGGGGCTTTTTGTTTTCTTTCTAAAAATTTTCACTACAAAAATAATACATTTTCAATGTAGAAAAACTTTAAAAATATAGAGACAAAAATTAAGGAAGAAAGACAAAAATTTTAATACTCAGTCACATAATTGGTGATACTGGAATTGTTTCTTCTTTTGACTTAGTTCCTGAGGCCAGTTTTGGATCAACAGACTAGTTCTATGATGGTGTTTTTATGTAGCAAACCTTGGTTAGTTCTTTAATTTGTGACTATTTTTATATGAAAGCTCTATTATTGAAAACTTTACTTCATAATTGTTTTATGAAAGACAAAGGACCAAAAAAAGGTGAATAAACAAAAGTACTCCAGTTCTACTCAGGGATCTTCTTCACAGATTTAGTAAATGTAAAGATAATCCACAAACACAAGTCAAACTGCAAGTTACATAACACAAATTTTCTTAAGATTACCCAATATGTTTATTCATGTAATTCTTGTATTTGCCAATACTTTTACAGGGTATCCTATGAAACACTGCCAAGTGGCATTAATTACAGAAAAAAATCATGAGTTATGAGCAAATGTATTTATAAAAACAAGCTAATCAAACTCATAAGTTACTGAAACATCATTAACTCAATTAGCAAGACATTAAAAAATACTCATTTTAATCTCGTTTTAAAATGTCTACCTTCTATACATTTGGTAATGCACATAAATGTATTAGTACAATAATAGGAACATCATTTAGAAATAAATGGGATTCAGAATGTGTGCTCAAACTTTTATTTGTAAGAGTGACAACAAAAGTTGGAGGTCATTACCCAGAACCCAGAGCCCACCTGACCAAACTGGAATCTTAATTTAATTTCAAAGATCCGAAGATTACAAGAAGTAAAATTGACCAATTATCTAAAACTTCAGAATGAAATATTCTGAGAATCAAGTAAGTTCTAGTATGAAACATTATTAAATAATTTGTTTAAATTTCCAGATTTTATCAATGGCTTAAGAAATGTGAATACTAGCTATTTGTTACCATTATACATCTTAGATCTCAAAACATTCCATAATTGTCATATTTCAGGAAGACCCTATAAAATAAGCCAATGGTATTTTCATTTCATGGGCAGAAAAATTAAGCAAGGAGAGTAAATGTCTTGTCTCAGATCACTAGATTGAAATGCATGCATTTTAGAAGTTTTTCAAAGTGTACATAAGCAACTACAAACTTAAAATGAATTTGAGTGCAATCTATGAACCGTTCAGCTTTCTTTCAAAGCTCACTTTCTCTTTAAAACAATAGTAATTTGATCCCCCAACAAAGCCTATCGTATATAGTGCATGAACAGTCATATACAGTACAAGTGTGAGTCCTGGAGTAGAAAAAAGCAACGAATCCAGATGATTTGGCAAAACTCTGAAACTAGTTAAGCTTTGCTTTGGCATTTCTCCCACCTTCCTTCTGATGCTCCTCCTATCCCTATCTTCTAAAGGTACTTTATATCTTCCCAAAGTTCCTCAACTCAGGATATCTACTCACATTTTCTTTCCCTTGCTCAGTCTATTCTAGTCAGGATAACTAATTTTATTCAACTAACACAACCAACAACTGACTTTAATCATTAACATTACCAAAAAGGCCCTTGACTTTCCTGTCAAGAACCCTTTGAGAATCTCATAAAAGTTACAGACCCTCTCCTCAGAAAAATCACATAGACACACACACAATATTTCTCAACCAATTTCAAGAGATTCCGGGTCACACAGCCAAAATATATCCACTGAACCCCAGAACTATAAAATCCAAGTTAGAAAATCCTGCGCTTAACATATAAATGTCATAAAACCTCAGAATCCTTCTAAAGGAATTCGCATTTCAAAAGACCTACATATACGCTCTCTCTCTCTATATATATATATACATACACATATACATATACACACACACTATACTATATATACTCAAATACATAAACTCCAATTGTTAAAATTTAAGTCACCGCCCAGTTTTTATGCTGTAATTCTTGTAAAAGAAAGTCACAGGACCCATTTCTAAGCACAGGCCATCTATTAAATTGGGTTTTATAGGCCTTACCCCTATATTCAATAATACTCTAGAAATCTATTGTGTTTAATTATCATGATTCCTGGCAAAACAATACATGCATACACACACACATTCAGAAAACTGATCTCCTAATTGGCTACTCCAGTTTTTATCCCAATGAGCTCTGTATTAATTCACACTGCTAAATTCCTTGTTAAAATTCTTTTAATCTCTACCCTCAGCTTCTTCAACCCTACACCATTTATCTATCTCTTCAGCCATTCTTTTTCAACTTCCTTCACAGGCCTCTCTTCCACTTGACCCTCAGATATAGATACTACCCAAGGTTGCCCTTAGTTGTTTCCTCACTCTTGACATTATACTCTTGCAGATTCTATATGACATTATGCTAAAAAATACAAATCTCCTAATAGATTCCCACTTCCCCTATAGCTCCAGTCCAAATCTTCAGGTACCTACCTATTCAACATACCTTAATTCCCATGCCCAGAACCATACCCTATTATCTTCCTCATCAAATTCTGTTCTCCCTATACATTCCCTACCTTAAAGGCATCATCATCCACTAACCAACCAACTATAATTTTTAACTCCCCGATGCTCTTCCCAATCAGGCCACAATCTCATCAGCTTCATTTTCCACTACTCCCCAAGTACAGAAAAATCTACTTGCTATTTCTCAAATCAGACTAGCAATGCCCTTCATCTAGCCTCTTCTTTTCCATCAGTAAAACAGCTACTCATCCTTCCAAAGTCCTACTTAAGCATCCACTACATGAAAAATCTGTCCTAACTTCATTTATTCTCCCTGTATCACTCACCCCTGCCCCAGAAGAAATTCCTCCCTCCTTCTATAATGCCGCACCATTCTTTCTTTTAGCTCTCAACAAATTGTATTATTTTAGTTGCACCTTTACCTTTCTCCCCTATAGACAAGGCCCATGATTACTCTTGCACCCAGCACATGCCTGGAACATAGTATGTCTTTAATCAATGCTGAATGAGTGGTAAAGCTCCAAAGTGAGGACACAAGGTTATTTCTCAGTGGATGTATGTCTCATCCTCTTTTGAACATAAAACAAGAATTAAGTCCCCTAGTCCCTAGCTCCCCATTTCTAGTTTACTGCTTAGTTTTAAGCAATGTTTCATGGGGACATTTCCTCACTTCCTCTTGTTCTTTGTAGGTTTAGCTGCCAGCCTAAAACCACATTAGCATTCAGTAGCAGCAACAAAACAGACTATCCAAGTTCTAAAAAGCAAAGATTTTACAATTACCAACAGCAAAATACAAACTCTTATTTTAAAAAAATGGTCTTAAGATTTATGCATACAAAGTTCATTCTTCATGATGATTCTGAAAAAGGCTTGGCATAGTTTATTCAACAGGCACCAATGAAGAGTCCTTAAGAAAATGTCCACTTAAACTGTTAGCCAAACTTTTCACATTTGTAACAAAAGGAATCAGCATTCATGAACTAATCCATATACTATGCTTGTATACTAAACAATACACTATAAATACTAGACAGTGGATGTCGCCAAACTGATGACCTATACAAAAGTAGCTTTCAGCTTCTTTTAAAAATACTACACCTCCAAAATTCCTGTGATCATCCCCATCTATAGAATTAGATTATTTCACCAGCATCATTTACTCTTTCCTCCTCTCCTCCCCACCAACTCTCCCCCAGCACACATACACGCCTCTCTTAATAGACACGGCTAGTAAGAAATTATCTCATGGCTCAGTAGCAGTTTGACAAAGCAGGCTACCAGGGCTACCAGGTCTGGGTTTCTTAAGAAGATTGCTTTTGGTCAGTTTATTTTCTAAGTGACTGCTGCTAATGATACAATATAGATTGGCCTCAAGGGATCACAACTGTGGTGGGCCTTCCTTAACTGCCCCCTAGTGTTTTGGGTTGTTTGTTTGGCTTGTTGGTTGGTTGGGTCTTTTTAAAATATACTAGGATATCTCTATTAAGTTGTATTTCTGATTTTTCTTCAGTTCATATAAACGTTCGCATTTTAGGACATTTTAGGAGTAAAGACCACATGATGAAATCTTTTTGAAGCTTCCATAACTAAACTGCAGAGTGAGGTTGAAAACATATTAGCCTAACTATGAATCACACTGCAGAAAAAAATATATATTCCAAGGTTTCCATAATCCATTTATTTTCCTTGCGCAGTCAAATATTCTTTTCATTTTCCAAATTTTGTCCATACTACGTTGAAATAACTTCAGACAAAGCATTTTTGTTGCTCTAGGATTAAAAGTTTCCAATAGCTCAATGTGGTTGTAATCTTCTGGAAACACCTGAAGTTGATTTGTTACACCTCCTTTACTATTTCTCTGCCAGCCTGTTCTCCTTACTAAAATACCGATGGATAAAAGTACTAACTGAAAAGCCAAAAAAGCGGATAATCCACTTCTGAGTTAATAAGTAAGGAACTATATGATACATAATGCTCAAAAATTAACATGTATCCAGAGCCTAAAAAAATACTGATTGGACTTGGTCTAAATAAAATGTTTCTAAAATAAATTTAACAAGTGGGTTTCTTTTTCATTGTTCTTTTACTAAGCATCCATAGAAAACTGCGTTTAGATCAAGTTCAGGCTGGAAACACTAGCTTTAGCTCTCAAGGAAAACATGAAATAAGAGAAAATGTCCTTTAGTATATTTTCCAAAATGTTTTTTTTAAAACCAAAATTGGTATTTATCTGTAAGACTGCTTTACCAAATATATGTATTAATAAGCGTCGCACATAAACATCTGAATTCAAATATCGAATTTCCTGAATTACAGCCCCAGAGAGAATACGTGGAAACTCTTGAGGTTTAGAGTAGACACTTCTGAGACTCAACAACCCACAGAATACCCCCTCTACCCTCCAACTTTTCAGAGTGGCACTGAGTAGATGAATAAACCCACTGCAGCATGAAGCACTGGGCTTGCCTAAAGATACTGACAGAAACTGAACGTATGCAGTAACTTCCTGTTCTCCAGAGACTGGAGAGTGTGCTTCTGAAAGCTGACAGTTTACAATGCTTCCAGAAACCAAAAAAATTCAGCATGCCTTTTCAAACACTTCTGAAAAAAATTTTAATTTCAATAATTACTGTTCATCATCATTATATCATTATTTCCCAAAAGACATTCACTGAATGCCTTATATTACATATAAGGAAAGAGGTATAAAAAATTTTATCCCAGATTGCAAGAAGCTTAAATTTCCCTTAAAAGGCACTCACTTTTTATTATTTCCCATAATATATGTCTTGAAGACAGTCTGCTTAAACCTATAATGTACAGGCAATGAAAATGCAGATATTTAAATCATAGGAAGTTGGTCTTTAGCGCCTGAAGAAAATTAAAGATGGATACCTAATTGTGATTTAATAAAACCTAAAAACCCTACAATTTTGGGTTCCACTGGAATATACATGAATTGGGAGGGAAACCTGAAATTCTTTCTCCTTTAATTCCCTCTATATCTGGACAAGGGCTCTCATTATCTCTTACTCCTATAGTTACTTCCCTAAATCCAGGAGCTGAATTTCCTTAAAACTTGATAAGAAAACTATTTCCATGAGAAAGCCTGGCTTGGAGATAAGAAACCTTTTTTTCCCCCATAAGTGAGAATATGACCACCAACTCCTAAGCAAAAAGTCATTTTCCTCTTATATGTTGAGTGTGAGATGGGGGGAGGAGGAAGGCACACAAGATGAAATCAAAGGACTTCAAATAAGGATGAACCAAAAGATAGTAAGCAATAATTCTTATCTGTTTGAATGACACTGTTGAAAGCCAAATCTAACTCTTATTAGAAGAAAAACAGTCCCACAAAAAATTATGCACATAATTCCAGACACAAGTTAAGAGTAAGTATACTACATTACATATGATAATTGTATATTTGCTTTCATGCTCACAAAATAAGGAAATTACACTCACATGCAGATAGAATCAGTCATATTTTCACCACCTATGGGATAACACATCAAGAACTTTCAAACACAGTTCTACGGAGTCAGGCTACTACTGAATTAAGGGAAGGAAAAAAACCCCAGGAACTCCAAGGTCCTCCCAGCCTTCCCTTTAGTGAGGAACCCAATAACTTACTGTTCAAGGCCAAAGGAAAGGGAATTTTTTTTAAAGGCTGGGTCGAGGTGAGATGGGAAAAGGATCACCGTGAGCTGTGACCGCAGATGATGCCCTGGGACAAAACATGTGACATGTGCATACCCATTCTCCTGAAGAGCACTGTCCAAGCTGACAGGCTCACTCACATGAATTTTCACCTAAAGATTTTTCCAATACATTGTCTCTACACACTTAAGAAAACGTGAACTTTGCTCTAACCACAGAAAGAATTAAGCACAACTGACACCAGCTCTAAAGTAAGCAATTAATATATTCTAATCTAACGTTTGAAAAGTTATGGAGACCAGGCAACAGCTCCTCCAACCGGCTGGACCAGATATCATTTGACATCCTAAAAATATTAGGATTTTTCAACAACTTCAAGTTCTGCTGGACACAGAAGCACTGTCGAAACTTTGGTACCAGCAGCAATAACACAACAGGTGACAGAGGCGGTGTACATCATTGCAGGGTAAAGTGGAAAACATGCAAGAGCAAACCCTTGAGTTCTCCAAAAAGGCTAGGGATGTGGGGTAATTAATACCCACGCACAAGGCCATCCAGAGCCCCTGCCTTTCCAGTGGCAAAGGTTCGGTTCCTTCCCCGGGTCGCGCTACTCCCCCTGTCCCTCACCCAGGGGACCACCACCCCAAGCACAGGATGAACCGAGGCCCCTCCGCCGGCAGCATCTCAGCTAGGGAAGAAAACACAATGTCGCTCCTTATTTCTGCGTACAAAAGGACTTTGCGCCCTCCTCCTCGAGCTGCCGCTGCTGCCGCCGGAGCCGCCTCCTAACTTGCAAGAAGGTGGGCAACGCGCCATATTCCAGCGTCCCCCAGTCTACCTGGGTAACAAGCCCACGCCACCCCGGCGGGAGGGAAGCTTCGGAGGTCGCCCAAAGAGCCAGCCTCCTCTCCCGCAGGAGACAGCGGCTCCCGCGCCCCGGCCCAGCCCGCCGCGCCGCGCCGCGCAGCCCGCGGACCAGACCCGGGAAGGGCCGAGGAGGCGAGCTGGGAGCCGCGGCTCCGGTCCCGCGCAGCCCGCCCACCTCCCGCTCCCAGGCCGGCGCGCTCTCCCAGGCCTCCAACTCCCGAACCCGCGGGAAGACCAGGCCTGGGCCCCGGGTTCCACCGCGGAGAGGAGGCCGCGGCCCCGAGAGCCTCAGGCGGCGGGGGAGGCCAGAACCCTGGGGCTCTCGGGAGGGCAGCGCCTCCCTCCCGAGCCCGCCAGGACGCCTGGGGCCTAGTGCGGCCTGCGCATCCTCGGGGTGGCGGTTTGACTGGGCCGGGCTGGGGCCCCCCGCCCGAGGCTGGCCGAATCCGGCGGGGGCCCAGGCCCGGAGCCGGGGGCGGCAGGGTGCCGGCTGCGGGGCGGGCGGGCCGGCCGGCCGGCGGGCGGGCGGCGTGTTGCGGCTGCGCCGGGGCTGAAATAGCTGGAGATTGCGCGGTAGGGCACTCACCTCAGAGCGGCTGCGCTACCGTGGGCCTGCGCCGTGGAGACTGCGACCGCGCCGGCTCCTCGCAGCCTCCTGCCACCAGCGGCAATGGCGAGCGCTGCCGCCTAAGCCGCCGCCGCCGCCGCCGAGGAGGGGGAGGGGAGGGAGAGGAGGCACGCACGCGACGCACGGGCTCAGCTTCCCCGCCCGGCCGCCGCCATGATGGGGAGGTCGGCTCTGCCTCGGCGGGGCAACCCGGAGAGGGCTCGGGCTCGAAACCCCTCCGCCCCACGCGGCCCCCTCGCGTTCACACTTCGCTTCAGAGGTTTGGATGGGGCCAGAATCACGGAAGCAACTGTATTAGTCAAATATGGACGCCCCGGAGAAGTAACGCAGGCGGTCCAAGATGGTTGCTAATCTGGAAATAATCACATTTTTCGCCCCCCAACCGGGGAATTAGGGCCTCCTGAGTTGCCTAGACAATCGGAGAGGGGCTTCCCAGCCTTTTCCTCCGCGCTGCTTTGCCAGTCGCATCCTCACCCTCTTTTTGGAATGACCTTTGCTTCCTTGTTTCAAACCCTGCCCGCGCGTTTAAAAGCAAAAGTTTTTGTACAACGCAATATATATTAATTTTTTCACTCATACATTCGCTTGGCGAACATTTCCAGAGGGCCCTTGGTGTGCCAGATATTGTTCTGGGCACGCTGGAGATGCACCTGTTAGAAAGAGCAAGTGCTCGCTCTCGGAGCTTAAACGATGAGTGGAGGGAGTCAGAAGCATTAGGGACCCCCAAGAAAGTGCCTGAAAAGTAGGGAGGGATGGAGAGTAGAAAAACTGTGAGAGACACAGGAGAGGCAGTTTTTGTTGTTCTTTGTTTTTTAAATTGTGATCAGGAAACTACCTGCATCAGAGTCACTCTGGCTGATTATTTAAATCTTGGGGTCCCAATGGTGTCTCCACAATCTTGGCTTCTTAGCCCAGGAACCCGCATTTTTAACACCCTCCTCATCCCAGCCCCCGCCCCATACATACACATTTTCCTGGTGATTGATTGTCATGCATGTCATAATTTAAGAACCATTGCTTTAGGGAATTACTAAATATCCCAAAGGGTGTCATAAAACAGCCTAACCAAATCAGGATACTTTAATTTTCAACAAGATTCTGTCTACCTAAAAATTCAACACAATTTAAAACGGGATGTCTTTTTATCCAGCATTTCTGAGAAAGTGAGTGAGTGTCACCACCTACCACCCAGGTGCTCAAACCAGTAAACGTAGGACTGCTACATCACTCCTTTCTCCCTTGAATGCCCTTATCCAGTTAGATCGTTTAAAACAGTTATTGCCTGTCATTTTAACCTTGGTCCAGGTGATGATCATCTCTCATCAAGATACTGCAATAGACTCTTCATGGTCTCTATGTCACAGGAATTGCCCTCTCCAATGCATTCGCCACCCTCTGCCTTGAATGGTCTTTCAAAAAAAGTAAATCTTGTCATTTCTCTGCTTAACAGGCTTAATAAGATCCCATTACACATAAGTTAAGGTCTAAAATTCTTTGAGGTGCCTTCAGGGCCCTTTATAATCTTACCCCCTTATTACCATCTCTAACCTCGTCTGTCACAGACTTCCTCAGGCTTTAACCAAGCTGGGAAGCTCTCAGGTCATACAAGACAGGAAGTTCTCCCACCTCACAACCACTGTACCAGCTGTTCTCTCTGTACAGAACTTCTCTCTAGACTCTTTCTATTCATCTTCTTAAACCTGCCCCTGAGTAATTCCTATTACTCCTCCTCCAGGAAACATCCCGTCATTTCCCCCTTCCATCATCACACCCAGTACTTACCACTTATGTTTATTGAGCCCTCAGGATATGTCAGGCCCTATTTTAAGTTCTTTACACACAGTATCTCCTTTATTATTTAATTCTCAAGTGGACTCCATGAGGTAGGTACTACTATTACTATAATCTCATTTTGCTGATGGAGAAACAAGGGTATGTAGAGATTGCTTGCTCAAACCCAGACAGTGAAAGATAGAGCCAGGTCTGAAAGCCATCAGCCTGACCTCAGAGTTGTACTCTTACCCAGATTGCAGGTTGATACCCACTGATGAAGCACACAATTAACTTAGTGAGTCATGACCAACATGTCATAAAACAAATAGAAAATATCAGAGAACATCAAATGTAGGAAGACTTGTTTTATGAAACTCTTATTTCAGACATATGCATGTATGTATGTAGATGTGAATGTTTGTGCTAGGTCATGCTATACAATGCATTTCTTCTTTGGATTACAGTTGCAAAAAAAAGTTTGAAAGCACTACATCATTCTTTCTATACAGTACTTTTCCAACCATGTTTCCTCCACAATCTAGAAGCTGCAGGAGAGCAAGGATTTTGTCTTGTTCATGACTGTATACCAGCATCTTGTGCAATGCCACCCTCATAGTAGACCTTCAATAAACATATAATGAAAGACCTCTGTGTCTGCCCTTCTCAGAAATACAAATTACAGTAGGCCTGTAGCTCTCAGTATCCACGGGGGAGTGCTTCCAGGACCCCCATAGATACCAATATCCAGAGATGCTCAAGTCCCTTATTAGTGTTTGTATACAAATTGTACACATCCTCCCATTCTCCTATATACTTTAAATCATCTCTAGATTACTTATAATACATAATACAATGTAAGTGCTATGTAAATAGTTGTAAATACAATGTAAGTGCCATGCAGATAGTTGCCAGTGCCTGACAAATTCAAGTTTTGCTTTTTGGAACTTTCTGCAATTTTTTTTCAAATATTTTCCATCTACCATTGGTTAAATCCACCAATGCACAACCTGTGAATACAGAGGGCCACTGTAACTGTCTTAAGACAAGTGAGCCTGGAAACCCCAGTTGCTCTGTCCAAAAGGCTTAAAATGACCTGAGATTCTAAAAGCAGTCTCAGAAAAAACAAAATGCAGAAAAATCAACCCGAAGAGATTAAAGAAGCACCAGATTCCAACAAAGTTGCATTGATTGTCTTTAGCCCAAGGGAGCTAGAAACTGTAAACAGTATAATGAGGGAAGAAAATTCCATAAGGTAAGGGGGAGGAAGAAACTGCACTAAGAAAGAAGAGATGACTTGAGATGACATAATCTTGGGGCCCAGAGCAAGTTAAAAAGGAAGACTAGACCCTTGAGAAATGTCTTGGAGCCCAGCAGCCGGGGCAGTGCAAGAGATTTCCAAGAGATTCCCAGCTTAGCTTTGCTTTTGATAAGCCTATGGTCATTTGATTGACTGGTTGGTTACTTATAAAAAATTACAGTGTGCTAAGTACCAAATGAATAGTGATACAGATAGTAAGCAATCACATAATCAGAACTGAAGTTATGTGGGAAACTTCACAGAGATGAACCTTGATTTAGCCTTGAAGGGTGAGCAAGATTCTTATGAACATAGAGCACAAAGGTGAAGACAGTCTTAACTGGGATGAGCACTGGAGGAGACTGAGCAACAGGACAAGGTCAGAGGCCCCCAAGTGTGTTTAGTAAGTAAAGCAGCCTAGTGGGTCTCAGTTTGAGAAGCCAGAGTTCAGGCCTGTCTGAGGTACTTTGCTCACTGATGGGTCAGACCCTAGAAGCAACAAATGCCGAGCTGACCTGCAGGAGGGTTTTAGCTACGGAAAATACTCTTCTCTTCCAGTGTTGCCTGTGCGCCTAGGGGGAGGATACTGACGAAGAGAGATGAGCTGAGGCGACTGTTTTCACAGAGGACTCTTCAGGCCCCAGTGATAAACCGTGGAGTTCCAAGAGCAACAGCCTCCCCATGTCTACCTAGGAATGTGCACAGACTCATAGGGCCAAATGGGAACCTGGCACTGTGTGAAGAACTTCAAGGTAGTTTTGCCTCTTTGGGAACATCAAGGGCTGGCCCAGGCAGGGTCTGCTGGCCCCAGAGCTCGCAGCCCCGCACTTTCAGCCCCATTGACAGGCCTCTACTGGGGAGGCGCATCCCATCATAACTCTGAAATTGGAGTCAAATTCCTAGTTCAGAGCCTGGCCATACCACTTCCTACCGGTGAGACTTTGGCAAGTGGCTTAACACTTTAAGCTTTCTTTTCTTCACCCATGACATGGAAGTTAAGAAAGAATACTCATAAAGGACTCAAAAGAGTGCATGGCTCCCAGGAAGCACATAGTAAATGCTGGGTATTATTAGCTCTTCCCAATTACCATTAATCACGTAAATTGCTTGGTACAAAATACAGGTATGATAGATTGTGGCTGTTGTGATGGTGATGATGGTGATAATGATGATGATGATGATGATATGTCCTGACCACATGTAAATATCCCTGGAGACAGCCCCCCAAAATGGGGGAGAGCATTCAAGAGATGCCAGGACAAGGGATTTGTGTAAGGGAACAATGTGTAACAAGATTAGAAACGTGACAGTGAGTTTTTTTGTCTTTAGGGGAAAGGGAATGGAAAACACTATTTATTATTACTTGTTTTTTTTAAATTAATATTTGATATATTAAGGTTAAAAACTTTTGAAACCAATATTTCTTTATGCCTTTAAGCTTCATTCACTAATCTCATCTCTTTATATATCTAGGGAATTTTAACAGTCATCTTAACAGTCATTTCAAAGCCCTCCTCTCCCTAAACCCAAGCTCTGCTGATGCTTCCCTGTAATATATATCTCCTGCTCCAAAACGTTTCCCTAGTGTCTGCCCTGCACAGGAGACTTCAAACTGTCATCAGGAGCTCATGTCCTACAGATGCTGCAGTTCAGTAGGTAAAAGCCTGGCCTCTTTATCTTCCCTCCAAGCTCCTCCTCCTCCTCCTGTGGGCCCTGTCTCAATTTGCAGTGTCTGTGAGTTATAAGGTCTTAGAATCTTTTTTTTAACATGGCTTCTCAGTTCAATTTAACACAGAGTTATTGGGCATCTACTATGTACCAAATGCCTTGGTGCTGGGGCCACAGTGGGAAACAGGGGCCTCGTCCTTCTTGACAGGAGGCTGATTAATGCCACTTCAACTCAACTGGAATACACTAAACGCCTTTAAATAACTACTTCACTTACAACGTCGTTAATAAATTTCCCTAAACATTTAAACAGCATTTATACACATAATATATTCACTTAGCCTTTAAATACTGTATTTAAATGCTTGATCTAACAAACAAGACCTCTTCACGTACATAATAATAATAACTAACTTATTACAAGCTCTTATATAAATTCATTAATTCCTGTACAACAAGCTTATGAAACAGGTACTATTATCATACTCATATTACAGGTGAGAAAACCAAGGCACAAAATGTTTGTGACTTGCTTTTAGATACCTAGCAAATAGCTATTAATCTTGTAAATAACTTATAACTGTTATAAACTCATAACTCTTATAAATCTAACATATTAAACTTATAAATACAGTGAATGTCAGGTTCTCTTTTCCTAGGGCTTATTTTATTTTTTAATTTGTTTAAAGGTTTTTTGGGGGGGAGGTAATTAGGTTGTTTATTTATTTATTTTTAACGGAGGTACTGGGGATTGAATCTAGGATTGACCTTGCATTTAGCATGCACTTTACCACTAAGCTATATCCTCCTCCCAATTCTCTTTCAATATTATTTGCACATTAGTAAAAATCTCTATTACAAGTCTAAAATTAATTATTCAGTTATATATTGTACATTGGAATTACAAGGCTAATTTGTCAGATTCTCTAATATAATACATTACCTAAATCTTACAAACATTGAAAATCCCAAATTACACAGAATACTACTAAAGTTAACACAAAAATGTGAATACTATGGATTTAGTTTACTTCATCATTCTCATATTTAATTCTGAACCTTCTTAGAATTAAATGACATTTTACCATCCCGAGTAAATTGAGGTCACTGCCTCAAGCCCACTGGGCTTACCTTTGCAGGAGAATGGGAATTCCTGTCTCAGCAGGCTGGGGTTGCTTTTTGGCCAAGATGTGTCAGAGAGATTATTCTGCCACCACTGTGAACACACCAAGTCCCTTCTACGTGATGCTATGTCAACAGGGTTCTCCCAAATCCTACCCAAAAGATTAGATTCCCATGATGCCTTACCTGGTTCTTTCCAGACCTGTTGATTAGGTTATGAGGTCTAAAAACCTGGTAACCACCCAGGTTTCTTCCCCTCTTGATTAGATCCCACCGAGACCTGTTTATTGGATGATTACGTTTGCATTCTATTCCTGTTCTTGCCCTGTCTGCCACAATCCTAAAGGGATTCTGGGGTTTTCTTCATGTTAATAAATTTAATTTATTTATTTGTTTTCCCCTTAACAGAGGCACGAGGGATTGAACCCAGGACCTTATGCATACCAAGCACACACTCTACCACTGAGCTATACCCCCCACCCATCTAAAGGGATTCTAATGACAAAAAAAGGTCGGTTGAGCCAGACTGTAGACAGTCCTAGTAGCCTCCTTAGGAACTGATTCTTAACTCAGTAAGCAACAGATAGCTTTTGGCAATTTTGAGCAAGGCACTATCAAGATTGGAATAGTGTAGATTCACCAGGAACCCAAATATGAGTTGAGCCACCGGTCCCTAGAGGGCACTCAAGACTCTCCCCTTCTTCACCCTCTTTAGAGTAAAGTCAGGGTGATGAGCAAGAATTTTCACCCCACCCCATCCCTACCCCCACAAAGGAAGAAAAGCTTGGAATTGGAGAATGCGGATTAAGTTACATTTTCAGGGGTAGAACCATTAAAGGGTAAAAGGTTCGGCACAAGTGGGTGAAGTCTGTCTCTCATCCTCAACATATCCTGAGTGGTAACAAGAGCTACCTTCTTGCCCAACTCAGAGCCAGGATCCTCTTTTTTCCTCCCCTACAAGGTTGCCAGGCCCTGGGACTATTGCCCACCTATGAAGGCTTGGGACAGCTCCAGCCTTTGGGTAAAGAGACTGCAGATTTATCTTTCTCTTCATTTTCTCTGTTAAAAGTGGCTTTTTGTCTCACTAGGCAGTAAGATTCAAAGACTCATATTTCGGCATTGATGAAAGAGAATAGACAGAGATAACTAGAGTCCAGCCTATCTTTCCTGACTTCTGCATTGTGGTTTGAGGCCAAATACGCGACTACTAATAAAGTTCTCTTTTGCCTGGTTGTGTCATTGTTTCTTGTACATATATGTCCCCTGGGGACCTTGTGGGAAGGGGAGATGGCTGGACAAGGCAGGATTTAGGCTTTCCCAGACCCCAACCAAATATCATCTCCTTACCGTCTTAATGTTATTCCTTGAAAGATATGCTGAACACTCCCACAGACCAGAATTAAGCTGGAGATGACTAAAATAAATGCAAAGAAAAAGACCGATGAGGGAAATCAAGGAAAATTCAACACTGCTTGGTAACTGATGAGATATTGAAGGACTAGAAGGGCAAAAGTCAGAGGTAATTCCAAGGTTTTAAGAATTAAATGCCAGAAAGAGGGTGGTGGTGTTGACAGTCATCTAAAGGGACAGCTAATTTAGATGGAAAGAGGATGTGTTTGGTTTCAGACAGATTGAGTGATGGGTGGCAACAGGGAAGTCATGTGTTGTGGGAAGATTACTTTGGGCACAGTAAGCAGCATGGACTGGAGGTGGGGAGGGCAGAGGCGGAGCAATCAGGCATTAGCACAAATGCACGAGTGGAGGTGTGGAAAAGAAGAAAGGGAAGGACTTCAGAGACACTGGGAAGAAAGCTTAATCAGGGCTTGGAGATGGATTATTTTGAGAGTGATGAGTGAGTGAGTTGTCCAATAACTCCCTAAGGCTTACTTAGTCGGGTGGGGGCATAGCTCAGTGGTAGAGTGCATGTTTAGCATGCATGAGGTCCCAGGTTCAATCCCCAGTACCTCTGTTAAAAAAAAAACTAAAATTCAAAATAAAACGTTGTATAGTTTGAAAAAAATGTTTAAAAACTTTTTACACCTTTATTGTGGTGTGATTCCTGTACAGTAAACTACACATATTTCAGATATACAATTTGATGAATTTTGATAGATGTATACACCAATGAAACCACCACCACAGTCAAGATAGCTAACATTCTCAGGTGCCAAAAAAAAAAAAAAAAAAAAGATAGCTAACATTTCCATCACTCCCCAAGAGAAGCAAATTTTGAAATCCCAGTTTATCCCTTCCCACCCCCTTTACCCCCAGGGAACTGTAAGTTTGTTTTCTAGGTCTGTGAGTCTGTTTCTGTTTTGTAGGTAAGTTCATTTGCATCCTTTATTTTAGATTCCACATGTAAGCGATATCTTATGGTATTTTTCTTTCTCTTTCTGACTTACTTCACTTAGGATGACAATCTCCAGGTTCATTCATGTTGCTGCAGATGGCATTATTGTATTTTTTTATGACTGAGTAGTATTCCATTATGTATATATCACATCTGCTTTATCCAGTCAGCTGTCGATGGACATTGGGTTCTTTCCATGTCTTGGCTACTATAAATAGTGCCACTGTGAACACTTGGGTGCATGTGTCTTTTCAAATTATATTTTCTTTCAAATTGTATTTTCCTTCAGATATATGCCCAGGAGTGGGATTGCTGGGTCATATGGTAAGTAAAAAAAAATTTTTTTTAAAACTTACCTAGTAGCTTTGAGTGGTAGAGTGCATGTTTAGCACACACGAAGTCCTGGGATCAATCCCCAGTCCCTCCTCCAAACATAAATAAATGAATAAACCTAATACCTCCCCCTCATAAAACAAACAAAACAAGCCAAAAAACTTACCTAGTAGCTTTGAGGAGGGAGGGTACAGCTCAAGTGGCAGAGCGTATGCTTAGCAGGCACGAGGTCCTGGGCTCAATCCCCAGTACCTCCTTTAAAAATAAATACATAAAATAAAATAAGTAAATAAACCTGATTACCTCTCCCCACCAAAAATTAATTTTAAAAAACTTACCTAGTAGCTTTGGGTGTTGCTCTTTTTTAGTGAGATTATTCACTCATTTCATTTATTTATTCAACAAATACCTTGTAACAGTCACTTTTAAGTGTGACTTTGGGTGAGACTAGCTCAACAGATTCCCCTTTCTCTGAAAACTGCCCCCACTGACAGGACTGGCCCCCAGAAGTCATATCTATACTTCAGAACCTCCCCCTCCCCACTGCCCTTATTGCGGAGTGATGCAGACATAATTACCTGACTCATGCTGTGCCAAGTTTAGGAATTTAAAATGTTTGGCTACGAGACACAGAGACTGGAAACATGCTGGAGCTGGGTCACATGAATGATAGAGTTACAGAGAAAAAGTCCATGAACACCACTGAGGTCCCCAAGGCTACAATATTCTTATTGTGCCTTCTGGCCATGGATTAGTCCAGAAGCAGGTACCTGACTAAAGCTGGGCTAATCAGAGCCTTTCATGGAGATTCTGAATTTGAAATTGAGATCTCAGTCTCTGTCTCTCTGACCTACAACTTAACTTTGGGAGCTGGAGACAGAGGTGATTTTCCACCAAATGAACTGGTAAACAGAGACAGTAGTGAGAGGAAAGTGAGGCAGACACACAGAGAAGCCAATATGAGATAGGCTTTTCCCAGGTCCCCATAGCGCTCTAGTCTCTGGTTCTCTTCCTGGGACCCATGGGATCCCTGTCCTGGGATTTCATAATTTCCTGAGTATACTCCAAATAAATGGCCTTGTTTGCTTAAAGCCCTGTGAGTAGAGTTTCTAAGGGGCAGACCCTCCCAACCCAGAGTTCTAATGAATTTACATCTGCTGTGTATAAGGCTCTGGGCTAGGCACCAGGGATCCAGTATGGATCAGGCTTGGTTCTACACTCAAGGAACTTAGAGCAGTGGGGACAAGATAAACTCTGTTATCAATAACTACAACACAGGTAGGAAGAGAAAGCCCATGAGAGATGTACAAAGCAAACTCTCTGGAGGTTTAGAGGAGTTTGGCACTTGCACAACCCCAAGAGTGAGTGCCTCCTTAAATTTTGCACTTTAGGTGCCTTGCTAGGCTCACCCCACTCATACTGAGGATCAGGAGAACTTCATAGGGAAGTTAGTATCTGAGCTGAACCCAGGGGCAGGGAGGATTTAGACTTGGTGTCAAGGTCATATAGCTCAAGTAAAGTAACATCATAGAAGATAATCCCACGAGAGCTCACAAGGGCTGCTGTAAATTATCAGACTCTTGAGTATGACTTAAATGTCCAGAGCATGAAGGAAGAGAGGATAGTAAGAAAAAAGGAGGGATCATAGAGTCAGATTCCGCAGGACTAAGAAAATAGTGATGACTGTTAAGCTGAGAAATGACATAATCACAGTGGTACTTAACAATATTAATTGAACAGAATAGCATGAACTAAAGGAAGGGCTAAGTTTAGGGCAAACAGCGGAGCCTATTGTGTTAATCCAGGCAGAAAGGTGAAAGTCTAAATGACTTGGCACTGGGAATAGGGAGACTGTAAGAAAAATAATATACAATTCATATAACTTGGCAGTTAATTGGATGTTGGAGACAAGTGAATAGAAATATCAGAAATACTGCTAAGCTATGCAGCTGTAACAAAGGATGAAAAAGATTTGATGAAATGGTGTCCAAGATGCATATATGAAAAATGCAAGGGGTAGAACTAAGTATACGGTATTTTACCATTTGTATTTTTAAAGAGGAAAAATATGTAAATGATCATGTTTGCTTACATATACATAATATATGTATATATCCCTAAAGGAATATGCACAAAACTTATGGCATTAGTGGCCACTGAGAGTGGAAGGGGATGGCTGGGGTCAGAAGTGGGAGATTGTCTTTTCACTGCTCATCATCAAACCTTTTGAATCTTAAACTATTTGGATGTGCTACCTAATTAAAAGAAATACTTAAAATTATTAAACAAAACCAACCCCAAAGCCCAAAGATGATGTTAAAGTATGAAGCTGGTGACAGTAGCTACACTAACAAAAATAAAGGAGACAGGAAGAGTTCATTTAAGAAAAAGAATATTCTGTTCCAATAAATGCTGGAAAAGCTGTGGAGAAAAGGGAACCCTCCTACACTGTTGGTGGGAATGTAGTTTGGTGCAGCCATCATGGAAAACAGTATGGAGATTCCTTAAAAACTAAATGACTTACCCTATGATCCAACAATCCCACTCCTGGGCGTATATCCAGAGGAAACTCTAATTTGAAAAGATACATGCTCCCCAATCCGATGTTCATAACAGCACTATTTACAATAGCCGAGACGTGGAAGCAACCTAAATATCCATTCACAGATGACTGGAGAAAGATGTGGCATATACATACAATAAAATACTACTCAGCCATAAAAAAGAATAAAATAATGCCATTTACAGCAACATGGATCGACCTGGAGATTGTCATAGTAAGTGAAGTTAGTCAGAAAGAGAAAGAAAAATACCATATGATGTCACTTATATGTGAAATCTAAAAATTAAAAAAAGGACACAATGAACTTATTTACAAAACAGAGACAGACTCACAGACATAGGAAACAAACTCATTGTTACCAGAGGGGAAGGGGAGTGGGGAGGGATAAATTGAGAATTCAGGATTTGAAGATAATAACTACTATATATAATATAGATAAACAACGAGTTCCTATTGTATAGCACAGGGAACTATACACAATACCTTGTAATGGCCCATAACGAAAAAGAATATGAAGAGAAATACATATACACACACATAAGTATACATGAATTACATATGTATAAATGAATCACTATGCTGTACACCAGAAATTAACACAACATTGTAAATCAACTATTCTTCAATAAAAGTCTCTAAACAAAAAATAAAATAAAAAGAATGATGTGTTTTGACTGTGACATACTGAGAATGAGTTGCCAAATATATGTTCCTCCAGTTGGAGATGTTGAGCTAGCAGTTGGAGGCGGGGAGAACTAACTGGTATGAGGTCATGAAAGACCTTTGCCAGAATAGTCTCTGTGGGATGGTGCAAGCAGAGGTCAGAATTCAAGGAGCAGCAGAATGAAGGGGAAGTGGGAAAGCAGGAATAACTAGAGTAGACTAATCCTTAGAGGATGATGAATAACAAGGAGTAATGGAGAGATTGTGGTGGCTAGTAGAGCTAAGGTCAAGGTAGAACTTACTGGAGGTGAGGAAGATTTGAATGTATTTATAGGCTTCTGGAAAGGAGCCAGTAGAAGGGGATAGGGTGGGAATTGATGGAGCAAGGGCCCTAAGGAGAAAGCACAAGTGGGGTGGGCCTGAACAGAGGTGGCGCACCTCCACATTTAAGAGAAGCTAGAGGGGAAGAGGAAGGATGAGTGAGGGCGTGGGTTTGTAGGGGGTTTGTGAGGGAGGGAGAATTCAAGTCAATTAGTCCCTGTTTCTCTGTGAAGCAGGCAACTAAGTCATCTGCTGGAAGGGGGACCCAACAGTCAGTAGGGAGTTCGTGGAACAAGCCTTACTTAGGGACAAGGCACCAAAGGCAGACAAGAGGGCTGACACTAGTGCTGAGAATCTCACAGTGTTGAGGATCCATTCAAATACAGTGGCACCAATCAACATGTCTAGTAAGCACTTTTTGTGACTTTCCATGGCAGCCCACAGACACTCGGGTGGACAATACATAGTTTTGTTTGCTCGTTTTGGGCCTTCTCTCTCTTTTTCTTTTTGAGTGTGAACTTAGGTTTGTTTTTAATTGTGGTAAAACACACTGTGTTAGTTTGCTAGGGCTGCCATAACAAAATACCACAAACTGCATAGCTTGCACAACAGAACCTTGTTTTCTCACAATTCTGTTGGGTTGAAGTTTGAGATTAAGGTGTTAGCAGGTTTGGTTTCTTCTGAGGTCTCTCTCTTTGGCTTGTAGAAGGCCACCTTCTCCATGTGTGTTCACCTGGTCATCTCTCTGTGTGTGTATCCACCTGGTCTCTGTCTTTCTCTGTCTCTCTATGCTTCCAAACTTCCTCTTCCTATAAGGACACCAGTTATACTGGATTTAAGTCCCACTCTAATGACTCCATTTTAACTTAAATCCCTCTTTTAAAGGCCCTATCTCCAAGTACAGTCACATTCTGAGGTACTGGGACTTAGAATTTCAACATATGAATAGTGGGGGGCACAGTTCAGCCCATAACATACATATAATGTAAAACTTAAAATCTTTACATGTTCCAATGTATAGGTCAGTGTTTTGTTTTATATATTCATTATGGCTCATGCATCTCACTTGCTTTCTATAACAAGAAGATATCTCAGGCAAAATAAGAAGTTTCAGGCTCATTCCTGCCACAGGCTGGTGATCAGCCATTCATATAAAAAGCCCAGGTTCCTTTTAGTGGGTAATGGTATTCATAGACCACAATGTAGACATTAAGAGTAATCATTGCTACTGGGTTGTCACTTTATATGGACAGGGCTATAAAATAAGTTTTTTTAATTGAAGTATAGTTGATTTACAATGTTGTGTTAATTCTGGTATACAGCACAGTGATTCAGTTATACATATATATATTCCTTTTCATAATAGGTTATTGCAAGCTATTGAATAAAGTTCCCTGTGCTATAGAGCAGGACCTTGTTGTTTACCTATTTTATATACAGTAGTTTGTATCTGCTAATTTTTGAAAAGAATAAAAATGGTTTATCCTAATCTTTCTGATTCAAATTTAACCTTACAATTATTTGCTTAACTTTACTGGTTTTATACTCATGTCACTACTCTCTTACACTGAAAATATTGGTTTCTAATAACATTAAGTCAATTACCTATTTGCTTTAACATAAAATGTATGTAAAATAGTTTCAAAGTGATTATACCTATATTACTATTTACAGTAAGTCTACTGAATAAAGTTTAAGATTTTTTTTCCAGTTTTTGTGGGGTTTTTTGTTTTAAAAACTCACTTAGGATACAAAGTCAAAATACTATGATCTAAAGTCACTTGAAAAGATTTTTTTCTCTTTATTATGACATCAACTTGATCTACTCTTGGGCTTATGCATTCTTGTTGTGTTCAAAACTGTGTATTGGCCACCTGAGTGTCTGTGAACTGCTGTCATGGGATTTTATTTACTTTTATTTTTGAATATGCAAAATATTTACATGATTCCGAAGCTGAAAATATAAAACGAATTATATTCAGAGAAGTCTCACTTCCAGCCTAGTGCCTTCCACTTGCCCTCACACATGGATAACTATTTTACTAGTTTTTATTTCTCCTTCTGGTATTTCTTCTTGCAAAAAAAAAGCACAAACATACACACAAACATTTGATTCCACACACACTCCCATTTCTTGAATAGAAGGTAACATTTTATAGTTGATTTTTAAGTAGTATATCATTTTCCATCCTTTTACTTTCAACCTGTCTCGGTCTTTAAAGTATTTATTATAAATAGCAAATAGTTGGAACTTGCTTTTTTATCCAGTCTGGTCATCTCTATCTTTTAATTGAGGTATTTAGACTATTTCCATTTAATGTGATTAACAATATAATTGGTTTTAAATTTATAAACATCACAGCACATTATCCTATTATCTTTAAAAGCAAATTATATTTATCATAAATTTTTAAATGACAGGGAAGCATATGAAAAGATACTCAACATTATTTGTCATTAGGGAAATGTATATTAAAACAATGAGATTCCACTACATATCTATTAGAATGGCTAAAGTCCAAAAAAACTAACAACACCAACTGCTGGTGAAAATAGAGGTGAAGATGAGGTAGGAGAACCCAAATGTGATTGACAAATTGCTGGTGGCTCAGTGTGGAAAAGTTTTAGAGTTAAAAACTCCAGGAGATTGAGTATTATCGGGGCTTCCACATTTCTGTGCATTTTACCTCTACCAGGTTCTCACATTACAAATAGGAGAAAAATTCTCTCATGCTTTTTTTGGGAAGGTTGAGGGGGAACTGCCATTTTGAAATATGCCCAGAGTATTCTCTTCTCCTAACAATGTCTGCCCTCAAGAGAAACTATTTCACCAGAGCCTAACCTGATGGGATTTTATCAAAGCCTAATTGACTGGGGGAAGGAAAGTATCCAAGTCCAGCCCCCTCTAGCCTTCCTGCCTCACCTAGAGGGGTTGGGAGGAGATTGAGAAGCACTTGTAAAGGTCACAGCCCAGGAGCCTAGGATCCTTAAATGACTGAGACCTAGTCATAGGATTTTAGAATGCTTCCCTCCCCTCACAATCCAACCATCAGAACCTGACTCAGATATACTTGGGATGCTGGAATTACTAAACCAGGAATTTAAAATAACTATGATTATTATGCTAAGGACTCTAACAGGAAAAGTAGATAACATGTAAGAGCAAGTAGGAACAATGTAAGCAGAGAGATGGAAGTTCTGAGAGTCAAAAAGAAATGCTAGAAATGAAAAACACTAACAAAAATGGATGCCTTTGATAGACTAGTTAGTAGACTGGACACAGCTGAAGAAAGAATCAGTGAGCTTGAAGATATGTCAATAGAAATTTCCAAAACTGAAATGCAAAGAGAAAAAAGACTGAAAATCACCCAGAACAGAATATCCAAGAACTGTGGTGTAAAACACACATAATAGGAATACCAGAAGAAGAGAGAGAAGAGAAGAAATCGTTGAAGCAATAATGACTGAGAAATCTCCAAGATTAATCATAATGTATCCATTGGATCTCCTGGCCCTGCTCCAGTTACGGATAGCCTAGAAATTCTAGGGAGTTAGACCCCAGGAATAGCTCTCATCAACTAATGGATGGAAACTGGAGGGTAACCACCCCACATCCCTCATTCCTTAGTTGGGACCACACAAGGCATGTTCTATACTGTCCCTCAGAGTTCTTCAGTGGGATCCATCCTCAGTGCCCACAACAGGATCAGGCTCTATCACACACCCTTTGTTGCCCCCTTTCTCTTCCCTGTCTCATTTCCCCATTTCCAACAAGGCTTCCCAGGATCACTTTGAAGATAAAAGACTTGTACAAAATCCTGGCCCACAGGATTGCTTCTAGGGGTACCCAGCCTAGAACATCAAGGTATGTTTATTAAGAAATATACCTTCTATAATAGAGGAAAATGGGGGGTGGGGTGATCACTGCACCTATAAGGTGCTTGCAAGCATGAACCTAAAGAAAACATTTTAGCCAGACTCCAGTGTATTTATATGATCTAAACCATCAGTCATTGATGCATCAGGAGAGCAGGGAATGAAAGAGAAGTATTAGTATTATTAAGTATTAGTTAGATAAGATAGAATTCTTTAAGTTGAGTATTTTATATTTTGGTGACCAGCCTCACCATAATGCAGAAGCTGGATAGGAAAACCTGCAATCTAGCTGTAGCCCCATTAGTAATCAACCATGTGCCATGTTTTTCTTACCTAAAGAGTAGAGAAAATAAATCATTGTCCCTTTTATGTAAATAAGACTATCAAGAGTGTAAACCCTTTTCAGGTATTTGGAATTCAAGATATATTATTATGCTACTTTTTGAACAGCTAAGTGAAGTTTACTTATATTTTACTTGACATATATTCACAGTGCTAAGTATTTTAGAGAGAACCTTAAATGCCAGGTAAATATTACATTTAAATATATGTTTAAATTATAGAAAAAGTGACTAAAACTCTAAATGAAAAAAAGATTATCTCACTAAATTTAAGACCATCTAAATGTTTGTGAAGGAAGAAAGACTAGGCTAACATGTATTAAAATTATAAAGTAATTTGTGTTTAAATTGATGAGATAGTAAGGGGTTTTGTTTCTGTTTTCCAAAATTTTGTTGTATACAGTATTTTCACACTGAATACAATCTTTGAGAAGAAAGATTTTGGAAACAAACAATACCAGATTTAATTAAAGGAAAATTACTCTAATATTTAGCTTTCCTCTTTTTACATTTGAAATTTCTATAGTAGGAAAAGACTCAGGAAATTATTGCGTGTAATTTTGGCAGCCATTGGATTATTAAACAGGGTCTCCTCACTGATTTTTAAAAATATAATTTTAGTAAAGTTTTAAATGATACCTAACACATAAAAGTGCACAAATCAGAAGTGTGGGGCTCCATGAAATTGCAGCATCAACTCACCTATGTTAGCTGTGTAACCACCACCTTGACAGAGAACTAGACCATCCTCAGCATTCTCCTCATGCCTCCTCCTAGTCATTACCACCTACTTCTCCTCAAAGGCAACCATCAGCCTGACTTCTAACACCATAGATTAATTTTGCCTGTTTTTGAAGTTTATATACCTGGAAATTCTCTGCTTCTTTTGTTCAACATAGTTTGTGAGAGTCACCATATCATACATAGTTATAGGTCCTTCCTGCAGTTTACAAATATACCACAGTTTATCTGTTCCACAGTTCTGGACGTTTGAGATGTTTCCACTTTGATGTTATTTATCATAATGCTTCCTGTGCAGTGCATGTGTCTGGATGCACATATACTTATGCAGTTCTGTTGGGCAGATTCCCAGGAGTGGAAGTGCTGGATCATCAGATAGGTATTAGGTTCGGTTTTAGTATCCCCAGTTTTCTAAGGAGGTTGTACCAATTTACACTCCCACCAGCAGTGTGTGAAAGTTGCAGTTGGTCCACATTCTTTGTCAACACTTGGTATTTTCAGTCTCTCGAACTGTCACCATTCTAGTGGGTGGGTGTGGTATCTCTTGGTGGTTTCAATTTGCATTTCCTTGTTTACTAAAGAAGTTAAGCACCATTTCATATCCTTATTGACCATTTGTATAACTTCTATGAAATGTCTGTTGAAGCCTTTGCCAACTTTTCTATTGAGTTGTACCTTTTTCTTATTGACTTGCAGGAGTTTGTACATTCTGGCTGTGAGTACTTTGTGGGTTCTATGTGGTGCCAATATCTTCTCCCTCTTTGTGATTGTCGCTTCACTCTCTTTGTGGTGAATTTTGGGAAACAAAATTAATCTTTTTCTTAATGGTTGGTGCTTTGCGTGTCCTGTTTAAGCGATCTTTGCCTGCCTTAAGGTCATGCGGAGAGTTTCCTATATTATCTTCTTGAAACTATATTATTTTAATTTTCACATTTAGCTCTACCACCTGCATGGAATATATGTTTGTGGAATGATGTGAAGTAAAGGTCAAGCTGCTGCTTTTTTTAAACATAAGGATATCCACTAGACCCAGCATCATTTATTAATACCGTGTCCTGCACTGCCACCACACTAAACAAGTGATCATATGTATGTGAGTCTTTCTGGATTTGGGCTTTCTATTCTGTGACTTTAGACTTCACAGATCTTTTAATTCATGGGGAAAAAAAAAACACTTTAGGAGGGAAAAAAAGAAAGGTTAGGGGCATTTATTATAAACTTACAGAAATAGTAAAATCATTATTATTACTTTATTTGTTCTAATTTCAAAGTTATCTACTTTTTAAAAACAAACATTCAGAACTACAACATAAACTGTCAACCACTTAATTTTCTTCTTTTTAGTTCTATAGATTGTTAGAGATGAAGCAGTGATGATGTTAAATGGAAGAAACCTCAGAATGATTCTCCACTAGAGAACTCTGTGCCAACTGTTCAAAGCACTAAACTTTGAGTATAATCTTTCAAAATTATTCCAACAAAGATTAAATGCATTATTAGAGACTTTTTATCTAAAAGCATTTTATATACAAATAATTTTTAGACTCCAGCAACAGTAGGAGCATACATTTCATAGTTTAAACCCACTTGGATATGAAATGTGGAATTCAACTTGGGTCAGTATCTTTGCAGGAAAGTATCAGTCACTTAATTTTTAAAATTTATGTAAGTTTTTAAATATATTTCTTGTGGTTCAAACATTAAAGTGTATATAAAGGCATACAGTGAAAAGTCTCCACTTCGATTGCTAGTTTCCATCCACCTCAAGAAAGAACGACTGCTATTAGTTTCTTATTTTTCTTCCAGATATTTTTAATGCATATATAAGCTAACACAAAAATATATTTTTCACAATGATAGTATGCTCTATATACTCTTCTGTACCTTGCTTTTTTTTTAACCAATATACTGTAAAGATTTTTTCATAATAATACAAAAAGAGACTCCTCATTCTTCTATATGTAGCTATTCTATTCATTCTATATATAGGTGCATAGTGTTCTATTAAATACATGTATCATAATTTAATTACCCTGGTGATGGACATTTAGTTTGTTTTTAGTCTTTTGCTATTATAAATAATGCTACATAGAATTGTCTGAACGGCATTTTACCTGGGAGGGAGTATAACTGTAGGACACATTCCAAGAAGTGGAATTTTTAAGTCAAAGGGTTTCCTTGACCAGATACTGACAAATTCTCTTAAGAGATTGTTCCTTCTTATACTCTCACCAGCAACAGATGAAGGTGTCTCTTTCTCAAGAACTTTGCTAACATATCATGGATACTTGTTTATCTGGAATAATAGAGAGTAATAAAACAATCAAATATATGTAATCACATTACATGTTACCATTGTTAAATAAAATTTTTATGGCCACTTATTGCAAAAAAAAAAAAAAAGTTATTCGTAATAGGAATATACTACCTACCCCAAATCTTAAGCTCTTTGTGCTCCATTTTTCCTTTCTTTTCACAATGATAAGTTTTTACTTCCCTGTAGCCCCAAATCATTTTTGACAAATATTTTATCTATTTTAAAATTATTTCTTACTTTAATAGCATCATAAACCTTAAAAATTATTTTTATTATGTAAAAATGACCCTCCCATTACTCAGCTTCAACTCTGAATTCATAGCTGATCTTATTTCATCTACATCTTCCCTACTCAGAACTATTTCAAAGCAAATTCCAAACTTCACGTAATTTCTCTATAAATATTTACAGATGCATCTATAAACTATAGGGACATAACCACACTAGCATTATCCTACCTTAAAAAAGTAACAATAATTTCTTAATATCATTAAATATCCCATCAGTGTTCATTTTCCCCTGATGTCTCTTTAAAAATTTTTTTCTCATTGTTTACTTAAATCTTGATTCAAACAAGGTCTATCTATTAAGATGGGTTACATTTCTTTTTAAATCTTTAATTTCTCTTAACCTATAAGTTTTTCCATCTTATTTTTCCTTGCAATTTTGGTTGAAGAAACTGGGTAAATGGTCTTCTCAAGTTTCCTACAATCCAGATTTTGCTGATTGCATCTCCATGTATAGTCCTCTGCATTTCCTGTAAATTGATAATTAGATCTGAAGGCTTGATTAGATTTTAGTGCAGAAATATTTTTGGAAAAAATAACTAACAAATTTAAAATGATAAAAACATTTTGGGGGCAAGATTATTTCATAGATGGCAGTGTGTGTTACTATCAGTTGGGACACAATATCTAATTGTCTATCTTTTTTAGATGTTATCATGAATTGATACCTAGAACCTTTAAAACTTTATAGAACTTAAATTATGTCACTTTTAATTCCCATAGTGGACATACATTTTTTTGATCTGCCTTGTATACCTCCTTTGGAGGTACTACTGTTCCCCGACTCTTGGTCTTTTTGTTGGGGGTGGGATGGTGGGGGAGGGAGGCAGATTCTACCCCTAAACTTTCAGTTCCAAGGCAGGGCACAGAATCCTCTATCAGAGACCACACTGATTAATTCAAAGAAGAGATCCCAAGCTGGGTCAAAGGAAAGCATCTATGAGCTTTTTGCTAAAGACAGTAGAAAGGAAGTACAGTCTGTAATCCGTATCTGGGGATGCGAAACCTGCGGATACAGAGGGCCCACTGTAATGGACTTGAGCATCCATCGATTTTGGTATCCTTGGGGGTCCTGGAACAAATCCCCTGCGGATGCCAAGGGACAACTGTATTCTCTTTTCTCTGGGCATGTAAGGTAAGGTGTAAGAATCAAATAAGCTTAGAGCGGCCAGAGCGGCCTTCTCTGCTCCCAAGAGAAAGGGCTGCCTGGGAATCAGCCAGCCCGGGGAAAACAGAGTGGAGAGATGGAGAATGATAAGGAGTCCTTGAATCCAGCTTTCCCTAAATCCAACAGTTTGCCTGTGTGAAGAACAACGTCATGGTTTTATCCCCTTTTCTTTTCCCTCCCTCCTTCTCCTCCTATTTCTTCTCCTCCTATTTCTTCTTCTTCTTCTCCTTCTCCTTCTCCTTCTTCTTCTTCTCCTTCTTCTTCTCCTTCTTCTCCTCCTTCTTCTCCTTCTTCTCCTTCTTCTCCTTCTTCTCCTTCTTCTTCTTCATTTATGCTCATTTTAGGTTCTTTTCCTGAAACCTAAAGAGACTCCACTAACACAGCTTCCCACCCTCAAGTTTTTTAAATAATTTAATATTTTAGTTTGCTGAATAAAATGCTCAAAATTCTTCCTTTTCCTTCAACTTCATTCAATTCTCTTTCGATTCTGGTTTTACTGGCACCTAATACTTGTTTAATGAAGAGTCATCCAACACTGAACACAACCCCTGCAAAGCCCTATTGTAGATACTATGAAAGATACAGCTCCCCCTTAAGGTGCTCTGGCCAGGGGAGGAAGCCAGACACTTACACAGGAAAAAGTGACCAGCACCACCAGCAAGATCACCAAATGCCAAACAGTGAACATGAGCCCAGAGGAAAAAGGCCTCACTCTTCTCTAGAGTGGACAGAAAAGAATTCATAGAGAAGATAAACAAGACTGTTTGGGGGTTTTGTGTTTTATTTTAGTAGATAGTACATTGACTTGGTCCAACCTTCAAAAGGTACATATAATGTAAAATTTACATCTTAATCATTGTTAAGTGTACAGATCAGTGACACTAAGTACATTCACATGTGCCACCATCGCCACCATCCAGCCCCAGAACACTTCTCATCTTGCAAAACTGAAACTGCACCCTTTAAATAATGACTCTCCATTCATCCTTCCCCCAGGCCCTGACAACAAACTTTCCGCTTCCTGTCTCTATGAGTTTGACTGCTCTAAGTAACTCACACAAGTGGAATCATACACTATTTTTCCTTGTGTCTGGCATGTTTCACTTAGCATGTCCTCGAGGTTCACACATGTTATAGCAGGTGTCAGAATTTCCTTTCTTTTTAGGTTAAATAATATTCCATTAACCATTCGGTTTTTTGAGAATACAGATCCTGCTGTTCTATTCCTTTGAAATGGGCACCAGCAAGCACTTCTCTAGAAGGCCAAAGACCTTACATGTCTCTTATTTACTGGGCAGAAGGACCTACCAGCATGATTGTTTTCCCCAGGGACTGCCAAGGACCCTACCTTCAACACCTCCGGAGCTCGAAGCCTTGTCTTGGTTAACTTGGTTTCTGCAAAAAAAAAATGGTTCCTTTCAATGCCCTTTAGGAACTCCTTCCTCTTAGTCCTTCAGGAACTGGAGCTGACCCAGAGCCCATCCTGCTGAGCAGCTTCTGGTGGGCTTTCTCAGTAGAGAGTTTTCAGAACTTCTGCTGTGCTCTCTGGTTGCTGGAGGCAGGTCGTGCTCTGGGCCCACCCTCCTCTATCCTTTCAGGTGCAAAAGACTGGGTGCATCTGGGACCTTTACACCTTTCTGTGTTCCTGGGGCCTCTGCTGAATCTTTCACAGGGAAAGATTGCACTACTCACTCTCCTTTATTCTTTATTTCCATTGCTTTTTCACGTTCTTTAACAAAACAAAACAGAACAATTGTACTTTAAGAGAATCCCCTTGTTCTTAGGAAACACACCTATGCAGTACACCTGGTGAATACAGTAGGCTGCTGATGACCAGCAGGTGAGCCCAGTTCCTGGCTGTTTAGGGGTAAAGGAGCACAGCGTCTCCAGTTTACAAATGGTTCCCCAAAATGCATCTATATGAACACATAAAGAGAAAGGATGATAAAGCAATTGGGATAAAACGTGACAGCTGGTGAGTCTGGTGCAACAGGCTGAATGTCTGTGCTTCCCCCAGATGCCTGTGCTGGAGTCCTAACGCTCAGTGTGATTGGTGTTTGGAGGTGGTATCTCTGGGAGATAATTAGGATTAGGTGAGGTCAGGAGGGTGGCGTATTCATGATGGGATTAACACCCTTCTCAAAAGAGGAGGAGACACCAGATCTTTCTCCCTCCTACCAAGGACTACGATGTGTGGACACAATCCAGAAGAGGGCCTTCACTAAGGACGCCACCATGCTGTGGCCTGATCTCAGGCTTCTGCCCTCCAGAACCACGGGGAATGAATTGTTGTTTAAGCCACCTGGTCTACAGTGCTCTAACAGCCCAAACTAACTAAGAAATCTCCACCCATGAACCCTCTCCCTCCCTCTTCCCCAGGGAAGGAGGTGACACTCATTGATTGGTGATGCTGGAGAAGGACCTTTTAGAGAGGTTATCCTCTGGATGATACAATCCTGACCTCCATGTGGTCAGCTCCAGAGTGTGCTCTGCCCCTGCAGACGGCAGTTCTATGTGGTAACTCTAACATAGGGAAGGGACCCAGCAAAAAGTGTGTGACTGTAGATCCAAGTCCTGTTCTCCAAGCCCCTTTATCTAATAATGTTGATATTTTATCTCTATTTATGCCTTGCTTTTACATTCAGAGGGTGCTGTAGACTGAATGTATGTGTGTCCCCCGCTTCAAATTCACATGTTGAAAATTAACCTCCAATATGATGGTATTAGGAGGCAGGGCCTTTGGGAGGTGATAAGATATTATGAATAATGATATGTGGGGGCCTCCTAAATAGGATTAGTGCCCTTGTAAAAGAGACTTCAGAGAACCCCCTCACCCTTCTGCCACGTGAGAACGCCTCAAAATGGAGCGGTCTTTGAAGGAGGAAGTAAGCTCTCACCAGACACTAAATCTTCTGGCACCTTGATCTTGAACTTCTCAGCCTCCAGAACTGCAAGAGATAAATTCCTATTGCTTATAAATCACTCAGTCTATGGTATTGTGCTGCAGCAGCCGGAAAGGACTAAGACAGAAGGAAATTCTAAACACAGCAGATTATCTGACACGTTTGTATGAAAAATTCAATTGAAAGGCTGTTGGAGGGTGTGCTCCATATAAAACAAATTGAGTGAAATACCAAGGTAAATATTAACTTGGGGAGGGGGTGTGTGGATAGGGGGATTGTACAAAAAATGAAATTAAGGCACAATCAGTAGGCTCAGCATTCATTCACTCCAGATGTCTATTGACAGCCCTCTTCACGCCAGGTATGTTCCTAGGCCCAGAGGGCACAGTGGTAAACAAAGTCCCTTTCCTCAATAAATATACAATCAGTATTTAAATCAATAAGTACATAAAATAATATCAGGGTGTATGTGTGATAACTTTGTGAAGAAAAGTAAAACCAGGAAAATAGATGGAGAGGGAGGGTATTATTTTAGATAGGATAGTCTGGAAAGACTTTTCTAATCAGGTGATATTTGAACAGATTCATGACTGAAATAAGGAAGCAGGTCAGACAAACATCAGGGAGGAATGTATTCTGACAGAGGCAAGAGCAAGTGCAAAGACCCTGAGGTAGGAGTACACTCAGTGTGTCACAGGTTTGAGGAAGCAGGGAGGCCACTGGTGTTGGAGGGGTGTGATGGAGAGGGAAACAGCAGGGGGGAGATGAAGCCAGGGGCCAGATCCTATGGGGCCCAGCAGGATGTGGCAAAGACTTGAATGATTCATAATCATGATTAAGTACACCACTGAATATTGATGTAACTAAAACTTGTGATAGGAGGATGGAGATTGTGCAAAAATGTCAAATCCTCATCTACCATAACAGAAAGTCATAGAGAACATCTAAAATTGATAAATTAAGCAATATAACAATAAGAATTTTATTTGGACATATAGAGAAAAGTACCAGAAGAAACTGCTAAAAGTTGACAGTGGTTCCCTCCAGAGAGGAGCCGGGCTAGACGGCAAGGCAGTGGGGCAGGAGACCATTGCTGATCATTATGAGGCTGTTAGTATAACATAATTTTAAAAACCGTATGCCATATTGCTCTGACAAAACCAAACAAACAAAACCGGAAACAAAAACCACTGAAAAACCAATGAGTGACCTCCCGTGTCCTAGTTTCACCAGCAGTGACAGCGGTGACCTCCTGTTAAGCTGAAATCTGGCTCCCTGTAATGGTCACCCATTGGCCTAGTTCAGCTGTTTGGAAAGACCTGGAGAAGGCTGCTCCCTCCTCCCCATGCAGGTCATCAGGTATGTGAAGCAGATCGCTCGTGAGTCACTCTGAGACTGCCCAGCTGCTTCGACTTTTCCTCACTAGACAAGGTTTCCTCAGAGAACCAGCTCAACACGGAGATAAGCAGCAGCACAGATGGGCAGCCTGGAGGCTAAGATAAGGGATGGGACAGGGTTTGAACTTAAAACCCAACCGATTAAGGCATTCTTACTCTGCTTCACCCTGCTGTGGGCCATGTTTAGTGGGAGAAGTTATGAAGGAAGAGAATTTACACTCACTGAGTATTTGCTTTGCTCTAGTTTAAGTGCCAGAGGCTTTATATACATTATTTAATTTAATCCTCAAAAACAACCCTAAAAAAATTTTTTTTTAAAAAGGGGGTAGAGTAGAGCTCAGTGATAGAGTGCATGCTTATTATGCATGAAGTCCTGGGTTCAATCCCCAATACCGCCATTAAAAAAAAAGTAAGTAAATAAATAAACCTAATAACCCCCAAAACAAAAACAAATTGGAAAAAAAAACTCAACCCTGTGTGTTTAATACCAGTGAACTGTACACTTAAAAATGATTAAGATGAATGTATTGTAGAACACAGGGAATATAGCCAATATTCTGTAATAACTGTAAATGGAAAGTAATCTTTCAAAACTGAACAGAAATTTTTTTTAAATTAAAATTAAAAAATGGTTAAGATGATAAATTTTATGTTGTGTATTTTACCACAATTTAAAAAACAAACAAACAAAACACCTTCTATGGAAAGTATTGCCCCATTTTTCAGAAGAGGGAACAGAAACAAGAAATTAAGTAACTTGTTCAGACTTCCCAGCAAATAGCTGTCTGAATCAGGTGAGTCTGGCTTGGAAGCCAGTGGCTTTCTGCCCTGCTGGGAGGTCTCGGGCGATAAGGTCAAGGCCAAATGAAACGGAAGGGATCAGCTCTGGGATGGGATCATGATCTTTACAGTCTCGCAATTTTGCCCGCTGCCAGCTTGGCATTCCTCCCTGGAGAAGTGAGCAAATGCCGAAATGAGGCTTATTAATTAACATCCCCCCACCCACCCCGCTGCACTCAGCAGCTCTGAGAGAGGGGGGTCCATCAGTCTGTTTCTCACCCGTGATGGCCACGTCCACGAGGGGCTGCACTGTCTGCAGCAGGAGTACACGCAGCTCCAAGACTTCTCAGATACTCTGCGGGAGGGTCCTTTCACTTGATTTCAGGTTCTGAAGTAGCTGAATTTTTAGGTGTTGCAAATCCAATTCTTTCCCTGCAGGAGTTGGAGGAAGCGACAAGTACTTGACAGAGGGCAAAGAGATTATCAGCATATCATTAAAATCCAGTTGGGAGAACAGGGTTGGGGGAGGGAAGTCTTGGGAGGACAGGTGAAGGTGCGAAGAATAATTACAATAATAATACCATCAAACACTTATAAAGCATGCCATGTGGCAGACACTGTTCTAAGCACTTTGTATGTGTCAATTCATTTAATTCTCATAAGCACTCTATAGGGTTATTATCAGTCATTATCAGTTAGCTAAAGAGTATGCAGTTTATAAAGCACTGAATTATCCTATATGCCAATTTCCATCTAAGGAAGTGGGAGAGTATTATTTATAATAGACAAAAACTAGAAACTACCTAAATGTTCAACAACAGAGAATATTAAAGCTGAGGAATTTATGCTGATAAAAATGACAAATAATAATAATAACCATTATTTCCTAAGTACTTGCCATCTCCATGCCTGCTTTCCATATATTACCTCCTCTAATCTTTAAACAACCCTTTAAGGGAGGTCCTTGTAGGAGTCCATTTTACAGGTATGGAGACTGAGGCTCAGAAGCCTCGGAAGGTTACCTGGAGTAGATGTAAAACCGAATCCCATCTAACTTCAGGATCCATGCTCTTACATATGATTGGATCCTACCTCTGAAGATCAGAAGGTAAAAAGTATTGCCCCAAACTGCTACTTGCCATGATTACAATCGTATAAAACCTGAGGCCATGGGAAAATGCCAACCATGACTACAGGCTCCCCCTGGAGCTTCTGCTGGTGTGGCTGAGTTTACTGATAACTTCAGAGCGCAGATCAGAGAGGATCACATCCAAGTCACATGATGTCATCACCTTTCTCCAAAGTTCTTTGATTTTCTCACCAGTGCTGGCTTCTCGCCACCCCTCTGGCTCCTCTGAGCATCTCCTGCTTGCCCCTCTCACTGTCCCTTCCTCTGCACTAGCCTCCTCCCTTTTCAGGAGCAAAGCCAGCCAATCCCCTCTGTCCTCCCGCAGAGCCTCTTTCCCTGAGCTCCCTGCTAACTTCATTCCCACAGGTCACTGAATCTCCAGGAGACCCAGCAAGGTCCTTTTCCTCAAAAGACACCTCCTTTCCTAAGAGGAGTTCTAATAATGACTCTTCAGGAAAAAAGATTTGTGAAAAACAAAACCTTTTACATTTGTGATCATCTGAGATCAGTTTATCGAGAAAACAGACTGGGTAAGACAGAGATTTGCGTGCAGGAGGTTTACGGGGACATGTTCCTGGGAACAGTCCTGAAAGGAGTCAGGTAAGCAGGACTGAACAGAGGAAGAAGTTAAGCTTCGGTGCAATTGCAGTAAGAGTCTTCGCCCAATCCCGCAGAAAGTTCTGGAACTGATATGGCCCTTTGGAGTTAATGCCATTGAGGCAAGGGGGCCAGGCCTTTGTGCTCCCCTTGCCGCATGCATATTGGCCATCAGTCACTGCATTTGGACAGCCTACTGGGCCGAGGAATGGTCCAGATGGGGACAGAGGAGGCAAACTCCCAGCAGCTGTGGGGTGGGGCATCTGGATCCTAAAGGCAGCATGTGGATGGCAGACACTGCAGTAATAATGTTTTTAAAAGTATAAAACCATCTAAATTGAGGATTTGATCAATCAGTCATGGTACATCTATGCCAAAGAATACTATGCAGTTGTTAAAAACTCAAGTCTATTTACTGACATGGAGTGGTAGTCAAGATATGGTCTTAAGTGAAAAAAACAAGCTGCAAAATAGTATTAACTCATTACTCCATTTTTATATTTAATAAATATATATTAAATATATATAATCTAAAAATATCTAGTCCAAAGTTTTAATACAGGCTGCCTCTGGAGAGGCAGTTATACTTAAAAAAATTAACAATAAACATCTTTTATTATAATAATCTTGAGCATAAGACTTTTCTGGAAAAAAAGTCCTAGCAAAATGAAACCAGGTAGCTGTTGATCAAATTTAAGCCAAGGAAGTCTCTTTTCTTGCTGCTGACTTGAATTTCTCTCTCCATCACTTTGCTGTACAAAATGGCATTTCTCTGCACTTCCTGCCTTAAATTGTGCTGCAGCCTGAGCAGCTGTTGAGCAGCTGTCACATCCTGTTCCAACACAGAGGTGGCTGCGAGAACCTAACGGGAAGGCTGCTGGCATCTTGTCCCGTGGAGGAGGAACCGGAAGAGCTGGGGTTGCCCAAATTCCACACATTTGTTGCCATGCAACAACCTCCCAGGCTGCAGCAGCTCAGCGTCCCTCGAGGCAGGAATCCTAGCCCCTCCCTCTTCATCTGTCATCCTTATCATCATCATCTTCAAAAGAACAATGACCATTTATTGAGAGCTTACCATGTGCCAAGCACTTTATATATTCATCGTCTCTTTCCTTTCTCACGGCAATCTTATCCTGTTTTGCAGATAAGAAACAGAAGCCTGCACAACTTGGTGAATATACTAAAAGCCACTGTACCGCACACGGTAAAGGGGTGAATTTGTGGTATGTGAATACTATCTCAAAAAGCTGTTTAAGAAGAGAGAACTAAAGTCCAAATAGGCCAGATAACTTGCCCAAGATCTCCGAAGTACAAAGTGGCAGGATGTCGTCAGCAAGAAAGAAGCAGGCAGTGGATTCTGTGCAGTGTCTGCTACACCAGAACCCCTGACAGCCTGCGGCAGACACTGGGGTGCTCAGTGTCCCCAGCAGCCCGAGTCTGTGGGCACGATGGGGGCTCTGGGTATTCTTCCCAGCTGTGAGCAGCAGTGTCTGGGCTCCTCAGAGAGTGGCCCTAGCAGTGTGGGGGCGGGGAGGGGGTGCTAGGAGATGGAGTGAGGAAAATGAGTGACATCTATCACAGGAAGCCCCCTGCCAAAAATGCTCCACCGGCTGGACCACTACATCAGCAGCTGCTGCAAATCAGCCAAGCATGAGATGAAGGGCCCAGGGAGCTGCAGGGCTTCTGTTGCAGGTGCCCTGGGAGCCCCACATCCAGCTAAGGCAATAGAAAGTGGGGGTGTGGGGAGGAGGCTGCCACTGGAGGGGCACCCCCAGGCTAGGTCCCAAATCTCTGTCTTCCCCATGCTGAAATCTATCATTCTGCCGACGTGCCCTCCCAGCAGTATCTAAGCCAGCTGTGTGGGGCTCGCGCTAAGGACACGTGCGTGTGCTGCTAACCAGATGGGCAGCATTATCTTGAAATAGTTGCTATGAAAAAGTTTGATGGGTTTGAAATCCTTTGCCTTATCACAGGAAATTTCCATAAGAGCTGTTAAACTCTTTAAAGATAATTTTAACTGCTGTAAAACTTTGAAGGGTAGTAAAAACATTTTTAAAATTTTAATCTCTAACTTGGGCAAAATTTCTCATTGATGGTGACGACTAAGAACTCAAATAGATCATTATTGAAAAATCTTCACTGGCCATTATTTAACACCACTGCAGACATATAAAGAGGAATGTTTAAAAGAGTTGTGCTCACGCTTTATTTACCATCCTCATGGCAGGGCAGTGCTGCGATCAGGCAGCCATGGGCCACGTGGGGCCACTGTGCACTTGAACTGTGGCCGGTTCAAACGGAGAGATGCAGTAAGTGAAAATATACACCAGATTTCGAAGACCTAGTAAGAAAACAAGAATGTAAAATGTCTCATTAATAATTTTTATATTGATGACATGTTGAAATCATAATATGGCGGCTCTATTACGTTAAAATATGTTATAGAAATTGTTTTAAATTTATGTTCATGGAAGCAAGCTCAAGTTTCTCATTAAAAGTTTGAAAATATTTTATTTGGAAAATTTTACACAAATTCAGTATTTCATATGTTCTCTGATTACTTTACATTTTATTTTTATAATTCTTTAATATAAAGAAAACATCATTATTTTTTCCGTCAAGCCCCATGCAGATGTCCCCAAATCCCCTCCAGTTTACTCGAGCATGTCCTAAAAAGGTGGATGCTTCCTATGAGCGTGATGACATGAAATAATTTTAAAGAAGGTATTTTTGAGCATCTTTAGGGTTTGGAGAAGGCATTTTTTAGCATCTTGCCATGCCTGGAACTGTGCTGGATTCTGGGGATACACAGAGCTGTACATATGGTATATTGTATAGTATCACAGCCACAATGATTCAAGGGAAATCTCTGTTTTGCCTCTAAGGAAAGAACACCCTGCAAGGAGCTACCCAGTAACCTACTCTGCTGGCTGCAGAATCCGTGGGGATCTTAGTGAGACCTGGACCAGCCACAGAACAGTGGCCCAACAGGCCTCAGTCTAAACAGAGTGACAAGGAAAGATGAGGCCCTTTGCTTTATTGAGCTTTATCTTTAAGCAGAGCCCTTGGCCCGGCTCTGTATTGCACGTTTCCAGGACACGAGGCTTTGTCTCCCTCCTCCTGTAAACTCCAGAAGTCCTGGCTCAGCTGCCAAGCAACTGTGTGAGGGTTTCCTATAATCCACATGCCTGAGGCAAGGCGTGTCCAGAAGTCAGAGGCCAGACTACCCGGGTGATTGTAAACTTGGTTATTTTTTGCACGTGTGGCTTTGGCAAACCGTTTAGTCCTCATTACAGGCCAGCCGCATGCCAGGGCTGACTGCTTCCTGCCTTGCCCCACGGGGGGATCCCTGCACTCTCCATCAGCAGCCTCCGCAGTGCGGACGCCCCCTGCGTGTCCTCACTTGTGGAAGTCGAGATGCTGGCATTTTCTAAGCTCTTCTGAGGACAAGCCCACGAGACAGTCCATTTCAAAAATCATCAGGGAGCTCGGAAGATGATGGAACTTAGTGTTAGGTCCCAGACTTCAGGGTTACTTCCCAGAAATGCAGAGAAGGAATGTGGTGTCCATTCAGATGAATATTGCTTTCTCAAATTCTGTGTGGCCTTGTGGTCGCTCTGTGATATAACTGTCACACTTTCTCCATCTTTGCCCCCAAAGATCTATATTCTTGTGCCTAAAGCAATTGATATACAAGTGTAGGTGGTACTTATCATAAAAACTATGTATATGTAAGGATGTGCGTGGAGGGAGCGTACTTAGTTATAAGAAGTGTTGTATTGAGGTTGTTGTAATAATTAAGTAAATCACAGTAATAATGAGTAACCATTTACTGTACACTTTACTCTGTATTAGGTACTAGACTAAGTGTTTTATATGCATTATTTCATTTTTTTTAGATTGCTTAAAATAAGCCAACAGAAGAGGACTACTGTCATCACCATTTTCATTTTAGAGATGAGAAAACTGGGGCATAGAGACATTGAGCCACTGGCCACAGACCCACGCACTTGGTTAGTGGCAGAGGTGGGATTTGAACCTAAGACTGTTAGGTCCTACGACCAACTGTTAACCACTTGGTTACCAGACAACCGACTCTCACACAACCATAATAAATTTTCATAGCCATGCACACACTATTGGTGAGGCTATGATGGTTAGAACCTTCTAAAAAGAAAGCAATTTTGCAGCATCTATCCCAATATTAAAATGTACATGCCACTTGTCACACAATTCCGTCTCTATGACACCATCCAAGAGAAACTGCACATACATAAAAACAGTTGTATGAGTGATTGGGAACATCATAAATGTTCATTAACAGGGGAATGGCCAGGTAAGTTTTGACACATCTATAGATGAATTATGCGGCAGCTTTCTTAAAATGCAGTGGATCTCTATGTACCGGTAAGGAAATGTCTCCAAGATATGCGATGTGAAAAAGCTAGTTGTAGGACCATTTTTAAGAAACTGATTTGTGTGAGTATAGAGAAAAGTCTGCAAGGATAAAAACTAAACAGTTAAAAGTGGTTTACCTCTGAGGCATGGGGGGACAAGGAGGAGAAAGGAACATTCTAGTTTTTCCTTTATATATTTCTGAATGGTTTTAACTCTACCCTGAGTGTGTTACCTTTATAATTAAAAAAACTAATATGGAAAAAAATTTAATGTTCTCAACCAATTTTTAATGATATGGGAAAATATTGTAACAAGTGAAAAAAATTAGAGCATGAAATTATGTACACCGTATGATCTCAGCTACAGAAAAATGCGTTTAAAATCCAGGAAGGAAATACATCAAAATGTTAACAGGGACTGCCTCTGGGTGGCAGGCTTAGAGGTGAGGTGGGGTTTTTTTTTTTTTTTTTTTGCTTTTACTTTTCTATACTTTCTAAATGTGCCTTATTATTTTTATAATTAGAATAAAAATTCAGCGGGTCTGCCAAAGTTGCAGGGCAGGCGGTAAAACACAAGCAGCTGCTACCCTCGCTGGGTGGCATGACAACCCAAGATTCCTGAAAACTTCCTAATTGCAAGGGGACAGGTGAGAAGAAAAGAGGGTTTTTCTCCATTTTGCTTTCATGATTCAATTGCAAGAGGGAAAAGGAAATACTGAAGGAAGGTAAGTCTCCAGCAGAGAGGGTTAGACTTTGAAATAGGGCCAGAATGGGGCTCAGAAGATGAAAGCACTGGGTCCCCAAGGGTGGGTTTTGGATCCCGGAGGTCAATGATGGGCTCTCTGGGGAACTGGGGGAGCGCTGTGGCTTTAATGGTTTCTGCATTCAACATCTGAGGGACTGGGCACTGCGGCTGGCGGAGGGAAGGCAGGCACCCAACTGAAGGGGCTTGTGTGGTTCCCAGAGCCAGGACACTGTGCAGAGGGCAGGGTCACAGTAGCGGTGGCTGTGGGGAAAGCAGCTCTGTTCCTTGACCCATATGGCTCAGTGGATTCCACACTTCTTGAATTACGGCTGTGGGACTGCCTGGGATACCTCCCAGAGCTCAGAGCAATCATAATGGCTACCCCTAGGATTCTGGGGAAGAGGACATCTCTTTCTACAAGTAGTCGTTCTCCTTGTGGTAAAGAGCGCTTGGCTTATGTGCCCATTCTAGGCCTGTATCATCGGATGTCTTTCTTGCTCTTCTCCTGCTCTGCTCTGTAAATCAGAAGGGCTGCTCCCTGAAGGCTGTGTTTCCAGGACTCCTGTGTCAGCTGAATTCTGGCTGCATTCAGCGGATGGGAGACACTGTCATGAGACTGCAAGACAGGAAGCAAGGAAGAGTTGAGGTATTTCTCCTCCTCCCTCTCTGCCTCCAGTGATGTCTCTGGCAGCACATGTTTTCTCCATGACACCAGCTTCCACTGGATAATCCTGGGTGCCAGTTCCCCACGTCCTCCCTGTCCCCTTCAGCAGAGAGGCGGAGGCGACTTCCTGTTGTTGCTCGCCTCTGGCTTGGTTGAATTCACATCCCTTGTTTGGCTTCACAACTCTTCTGTCACACGTGTAATCAAACCCCCGCTGTTAAAGTACTCTCTCTGAAAGTACTTGAAAGTGGCTTTCCTGCAGTCCTGCTTAGATCCGGAACTAATACTTTCTTGGTCTAGGTTTGTCCCTGTAAAGAGAATTCCAAGCTGGGAATATTAAAGAAGACTTACTCCTTGCCATTGGCTTACCCTCTCCCTCACCATGTCCCCAGGGGTGCCCAGGGCTTCTCAGCCTTCACTTTACAAACATATAACCCAGGATCTTATTAAAATGTAGATCTGAATTCAGTAGGTGTGAGGTAGGGCCTGAGAATCTGTATTTTTAACAAGCTCCCAAGCGACGCCAGTACCGCTGGCGCGGACCTGACTGAGCAGCAAGGCACAGAAGCATGGAGAACCTTTCACAGCTCAGTGACCAGTGTCCTCTGTAGCACTAACACTAAGAGGCATAACACCTGCTGAACGTCTGTGATTCTTAGAGGCAACATAATTCCACATTTGAATGTACTGTTCTGACACATTTATTGAGTGGGGGACAGAAGGTGGAAGCCAGCTACCTGGTGGCAGGTTGACTACATTCCTGTAGCTGCAAGCATCTGACTCCTTCATTAGGACATCTAGAGTTGTTGTGCCTGAGCATTTACTTACTGAAATATATTTTATTTTTAATAAAATATTTATTTCCCCTTTTAATTATACAGTTAGGAATATATAAGTATGTTCTTTAAAATTATGAGTATAAATTAGGATAATTTGCCTCCGAATTTCACTTTCAGGGTAGTAAAGGAGACGGTGCAAAATATTTGTTTTACAAACAGGCCTTGGGGTGGAATGAGGTGGAGACCACTGGGTTAGAATATCTAACACAGGATGGAGAGGATGGAGGGCACCACCTGGAAATCCTAGCCCAGAAGTGGAAGTGGGCACTGATGGGGGGGGCAGGGCATTGCACACACTCTTGATTATACAAAGGATAGTGTCACCATGTCTGTGACAGCTTTTTCACTTTTGAAGTATAATGGGGAGAATTATTTATGTTGCTGCCAAGCAGCCAGAGATGTGGGCTCTGGTGGGCATCTGTCATTCCTCTCAGCTGCCTGGCTCCTGAACACCCTCCCTCTGGCTTGGGGGCATTCCTCGTCCTATGGGCCTCAGAGCCTGCCTCCCATACAGAAGCTGCAAGTTCAGACACTCACTCTCCCAGGCCCCTCTGCAGGAGGATTGGACTCTGTCCTAGGCACACACGGAGCAGATGCACCTGCCCAGAAAAGGGAAGAAACTCACATTTCTCCTCTTCTGGGGCAGGGCTCCTCCCACACCTCCCTGAGGTTCTGGTCCAGCCACCTCAGCTGTGGGTGGTCCCAACTTTTCAGTCATTCTTGCTACAAATACCTCATGTTATTTGCTTACTCTAATTGGTCAATGTCTTCTGTCACATTCTGATTCTTAATTTTCATCCCAGAAAGTAACTCTAATTTCATTTGATGGGTATTTTGCCAACTACACCATGTTCCTTCATGTAGAGCGCGATGTAGGGGAGGACATGGCCCATCAGCCTGGCACAGAAGGGCAGAGAGGCTGTTGTGCCCAGAGCCTTCTTGTCAACACAGTTCATCTAAATACCACATGGATTGTCTTCAGAGTCCTCAAGGTCAAGTCTCCACCCTCCTAGTTACCTGGGCTCAAAATCAACAATCATATTATTGACACCACCTTCCTGTCTGCATCTCAAACCATCCCTAAACTCTGATGGTGCAGGGAGCCTTTGGTGACTCACAGATTACATAGTTAATGGAGCAACTCTGAAGTCTGTGACCTCCAGTCATTCAAAATGGGATCACCAACCACCACGTAGGGGTGCTGTCAGTAGTCCCCGAGAAGGTGCTGCAAAGCCCCAGCAGGACACAGCATTTAGTACGTGAGACAGACAGCCTGTAGCTCCCTCAGCCCAGGGGGCAATGCCCCTAAGACCAGGGATTCCAGTAAATCTGCAAAGCAACCCCCTTATATGACAAAGACCCACCTCCTTCCCACTCCCCTGGTCCAGTTCAGGTGCCCAGCTCCACCTGGGCTCTGGCAGCCCCTCCTCCCTTTCCTCCCATCCCAGTGCACATGGCATCCACCATGCAGTTCCTCACACACACACCTGGACCATACTCTTTTCAGACGGTTGAGAGGGAGCCTCAGCCTGCAGGATCCAGACTGAGGCCCCCAGCCTAGCTCTACAAGCACTCACTGGGTTTTGGCCTCTTCTCCAGTCTCCTCTTCCATCCAGTGTTTCCCTCCCCACGGCCTCTTCTGCTCCAGCCAAATTCGTCTGTGCGGTGACTCTGTGATTGAAAAACCAGCCTGTGTCACAGGCTCTGTCAATCTGGTTAGTGTTGCCATTGCCCTGTGTCCTGATGTCGCTTCTCTTACTAACATTCCAAACTATAAATGGTCAACCAAGGAAAATAAAATAAATAAATGAAATGCTGAAAACTGGGCTGATGATTCAAGCTTCATAAATTAATTGTACAGCAGACAGAAAGAGGGAAGATGGGGACCTGCTGGTGCCTGAGTGTCCCTGGATGGAAAGGCTGCCTTCTCATCCCACCAAGGCCCAGAGAGCTTGGATGTTGGTGGGTAATGGGAGCAGTGGAGCCCCCACGTTCCTGGTCAAGTTCCCCTGCCAAGGCACCCATCTCCTCAGCCCCCAAGCCTGCCAAATACACAAGATGCAGGAGATGCAACTTTGCACAAAAGAGTTTTCACACCCTGTGGCTGGAAAACATTCTAGAGGCAAATGTGTTCTACCCAGAGCTTTGGTAGATTGGGCAGGAGCTGACGTGAGAGAAAAGGAAATAGAGGAAACGAGGTCCAAGTCGTGCCCTGATCAGGTCCTGGGCCTGGCCTCTCCCTGAACCCAGAGCTGACCTTTGGGCTTTAGGGGAGGAGGCAGGAGAGGCCAGAATCAGAAAGGAGAAGAGGAGCTCTAATGCCAGAGGAAAGCAGGGAGCGAGAGGCCCAGCCCAGGAGGACGAACTTCTGCGAGTGGAAGAGGGAGGCCTTTGATGACAGTGCCCACCCAGGCCCCTCCTCTTTCCTCTTTCCTGTGTTTTAAAATAAACCCAAGAGGTTGTTTTTATCCGGGTATGAGGAGGCCAACAGATCCCCACAGTTCCCAAGAGGAGGGGCACCTCACGCCACGCAGGGTCTCGCCGGGAGGTACCAGGGCCGTCAGGAATGGAAAGTGAGGGGCAAGCCTGGGCCAGAGAGTTTTTATTGTGGTTTTTGTGGGAAGAAACAGGCAAGGCAGGGTGGGCCAGTGGGCAGGCTTAGAATGGGATGGTTGGGATAACTTTGGTGGGCTCCAGCTCTAGGGGTGGCCCCTAGATGTCTGGTCCCTGGCCCTGGGGTGACTTGGGTAGGGGCAGTGTCCCTGACTGCAGGAACCTGATCAAGGGAGGGGAATGTGGGGACTGGGTGGTTTCCATATCAAAGATGTGCTCCTGGGGAAGCTGTTTGCTATTTCTAGAAAGTAGCTAACCTTGGGAGTGGCAGTCCCTGCCCAAGGTCTACAGGGCCCCAAGATGTCAAAACATCATAAAATGCAGAATGTGAAAAAGCAGAATGTCAGAATGTGCCAGAGCATCTGTGAGTCTTTGCGGGGCTGTGAACTTGCCAGTTCCCTGCCCAGTGAGGTAGGGCACAAGAGCCAGATTAGGGACGGAAAGTAGGATGCGCCCAGGTTCTGTTAACCACCCCACTCAGCCCGCAGGCCGCAGGTCGGGGAAACTTGCACTCTCCCCTTTTCTACAGGATGCAGTACAGGGTGAACAAGAGCTTTGGGGTCACACAGACCTGGCTTGAATTTCACCTTGTCGTTGTCAGTTACTGCTGTGTGACCATGGTTAAGTTACTTCACCCCTCTGAGCCTGAGAGAATCCACTTACAGAAGCTTCTCTACTTCGGCTTCTTGTTCTGAGTGTTACGCGACTCCTGCCTCAGAGACCCCTCCAGCTACAAAATGCAGATTTCCTGGCTCCACCCAGACTTCCTTGGGGCCAGTGCCTGGGCAACACTCAGTACGTGGTAGAGAGACAAGCCAGATCAGGAGAAGGGCTGTGCCCAGGAGACAGTTCAGGTAGTGGGGCTGGGGTGGGGTGGGGAGGCGCTACTGTGGAGGAGTAAGCTTGGACTTCAGACCCCAGGGCATCCCTGCTTTCTGAAATGCCTGACTCATCCTACCCAGGCCTTCTGGAAGAAAGTGAAGTGAAATTATACCCTCCCACACTCCTTTAAAAATGTATACTCTAAATTCCAGTTGTCGTAGTAACATCTTCGTGCTGCCCTTGGTGTCTTTTATATACTCTGGTGCTGATGGACCGTCAGTTACCATGAGAACAGGAGTGGTTTCAAACAGAGCAAATCTTGTGGTGCTTATCTGTGTGTCTTGTGAAAAACAAAACCTACGTCCACAGGGACAGCCTCAGTAGAGCTTAGCTAGTTCACCAATGGAACGATGCAGTCTTCTGTCAGTGGAACCTAGAAACCACTAGAGGTTCATTTTATCTGTTTTCTGAATTTTATTTTGAAGAAAAGGGTTTTTTTGGGGGGGAGGGTGGTAATTAGATTTTTTTTTAAATATCCATGTTAAGCATGTGCTCTACCACTGAGCTATACCCTCCCCACTTTGTTTTTGGTTTTTTTTTTTTTAAGATTCAGTTGCCCTGTTAATTATCATTCTTAAATGAGTAGGTTAGTTTTAAATGCCTATGCCACACTCAGCCTTGAAGACAAATTTGTCACTCCCACCACACAGATGTAACCATTCCCTGAGCCATGATTTGATCTACTCCCCCAGCCCAACCCAACGACGAACCAGCTACCAGGTAGTACTAACTGACCAGGCGTTCCCTGCTATTTCAGACCCAAGGTTTGTGCATTTTGTCTTCCTCTCATAGCTGAATGTTTGGAAAATGTAAGCCCTGTGAGTTCAAGGACATAACACATGAATCTTCAGGGCTTTCTGCATAGTCCTATTTGTTAATTGATTTGACTTTAAGCTTTCCATTCTGATGTACAGAATTAAGTTTCAGCTGAGAATTTTAAGTAATTTCCGAGAATTTGTGTGTGGGAACAAACTCGAAGGTAGGAAGAAACCAACCTCACAGTCTGAACAGCAGGCTGTGTCAGTGACACATTCTTTAACTAGTCTTATTGATAGAGCTGACATGGATCGTGTGCTTACCCCATGCTAAGCACATGGCTACACACATGACATGTTCTTATCTCATTTAATCCTCACGATACCCTATGGTAAGTTCTGTTTTTAATCTTTCATTATTTTAATCATTCTGGGTTTTTTTATGTATTTATTTTACCATATCATATATTTTAAATTGAAGTATAGTTGATGTACAATATTATATGTTACAGGTATACAATATAGTGAGTCACAATTTTTAAAGGTTATACTCCACTTATAGTTATTATAAAACATTGGCTGTATTCCCCATGCTGTACAATACACATCTTTGTAGCTTATTTTATACCTGATAATTTGTACTTCTTAATCCTCCACCTCCATCTTGCCCCTCCCCTTCCCCTCTCCCCACTGGTAACCAGTAATTCCTTCCCTACATCTGTGAGTCTGTTTCTTTTCTGTTGTATGCGCTAGTTTGTTGTATTTTTTTAGATTCCACATGGAAGTGATATCTTACAGTATTTGTCTTTCTCTGTCTGACTCATTTCACTTAGCATAATGCCCTCTAAGTCCATCCATGCTGGACACCAGAAACGAATACAACATTTTAAATCAACTGTACTTCAATTAAAAAGCAAGCAACCAACCAACCCACCCATTTAAAATATGGGCAGAAGAACTGAACAGATATTTTTCCAAAAGAGGAAATGCAGATGGCCAACAGGAACATGAAAAGTTGCTCAACATCACTAGTATCAGGGAAATGCAAATCAAAATCACAGTGAGATATCACCCCACACTTGTCAGAATGGCCATCATCAAAAAGAACGCAAATAACAAATGTTGGCAAGGATGTGGAGAGAAGGGAACCCTTAAACACTGTTGGTGGGAATGTAAATTGGTGCAGTCACTATGGAAAGCAATATGGAGGTTTCTCAAAAACCTAAAAATAGAACCACCATATGGCCCAGCAATTCCACTCCTGGGCATATACCTGAGAAAAACAAAAACATTAGTTCAAAAAGATATATACACTCTGCTATTAACAGTAACATTATTTATAATTGCCAAGATGTGGAAGCATCCTAAGTGCACATTGATAATTCTGTTTTGTTTATTTTTTTAAGAGTTTTGGTAATTTCTTTTTTTTTTCTTCTTTTTTCAGGCAGAGGTGGTAATTAGGTTTTTCTTACTTTATTTTTCAGTAGAAGTACTGGGGATTGAACCCAAGACCTCGTGCATGTTTAGCAAGCACTCTACCACTGAGCTATACCCTCCCCTCTTAATCATTCTTATGAATGAGAAAGCACAGCCACAGATATTAGACAACTTGACCCAAGCCATAAACTAACTATCCAGTGGAGCTGGGATTTGATTATGAGTGTCTTGCTCCACAACCCATGCACTTGGCCATCAAGCCAAGTAAACCTACACACTACAAAGACATCCTTAAGCCAAGGCCAGTTGGATGGGTTTTGTACATCTGATCTGTGCAAACGCAGCAGCAGAAGGCAGCATGGGGACCCCATTGACACTGATCATTCCCTGAGTTCGTCTTTCTGTGTTACCGCTTTGCCTCTCCTTCTCTGGCAGAAGCAAATGAGGCTCAACTATGAGTGTGACAGTCATTGTCCTGTGAAACAATTCCTGGTCCTCTGGGATACAAGGTGGCCCCTAAACAAACAAGAGGCTCTGTAAAAGGATTTCAATTTTTGACCCAGTACTCCCACTCCTGGGAATTTATTCTAAGAAAATTATTCAAAACAAATCAATATACAAAAAAGGCATTCATTCAGCATTATGCATCATGTCAAAAACTAGAAGCAATATAAATGTCCCTCTATAATGGATCTTTCGGTAAATTATAGTACATCAACTAAATGGAATACCACTTGCCGTTAACAGACAGCTATGAAGATGATGAATCCACCAGTTAAAATGTTTAGAATTCTACAAACATATTCAGTTCAGCTTCTGAAAATTACCCTAAGATTATGACAATGTTTTTTTTAAATGTTTATGGTAAGTAAAAGCAGAATATAAAATATGTTTGTGCTATTATAATAATAAATGTATAAATAACAAATTGACTAAATTTGCAAACGGCCTGGAAAGACAGGAAAAAATATGCAAAAATAATAGGGGTCCTAATAAAAAAAAGTAAAAAAAATAATAATAATAATAGGGGTCCAGCCTGATTCATCTTGGTATCCCCAAAGTCTAGCCAGTCACTAACACGTATGAGGTAGTCAATCAGTATTTTTGGATAAATTCTAAAATATGAAAAAAATTTGCTTTATCAATATGGGAGAATCTAGGTTATTAATTTTTCTTCCTTAATAATTAATTTAATGCTGTTATAAGAATGTTAATATAATTTTTAAAAGACAGGGGTTCTTAAGTGTCTTCTGGATTTGGGGGTTGAGCAGTGTGTTAGTCTGCTTGGGTGGCCATAACAAAATGGATGGCTTAAACAACAAAAGTTTATTTCTCCCAGTTTTGGAAGCTGAAAGGTCCAAGACGTAGGTGCCAGCAAGGTACATTTCATTCTGACCTCTTCTTTGTTAGTATGCAGAGAGTGAGTCCTACGATGTCTCTTCATTAATTTTTTTTATTGAGGTAACATTGATTTGTAATATATGTTTCATGTGTACAACATTATATTTCTAATTCTGTATACACTATAGCTTGCTCACCACCAAAAATTTAGTTTCCATCCATCACTGTACAGTTGATCCCCTTCCCCACTGGTAACAACTCTGTTCTCTGTGTCTATGTGTTTGGTTTGGTTTGTTCATTTATTTTATTTGTTTTGTATATTCCACATAAGAGTGAAATCATCTGGCATTTGTCTTTCTTGGTCTGACATTTCACTAAGCACAAAACCCTCAAAGCCCATTCATGTTATTGCAAATGGTTAGCTTTCCTATTTTTAATGGCTGAGTAGTATTCCATTGTGTGTGTGTGTGTGTGTGTGTGTGTGTGTGTGTGTGTGTATACAGCATCTTCTGTATCCATTCATCTGTTGATGAGCACTAAGGTTGTAACTTTCATATCTTTGCTATTGTAAATAATGCTGCAATGAACACAAGGGTGCTTATATCTTTTCAAATTAGTTTATTTTTATTCTTTGGATAAATACTTAGAAGTAGGATTGCTGGATCATATGGTAGTTCTATTCTTAATTTTTTGAGGAATCTCTATACTGTTTTCTGGTGTCTCTTATATGACACCAATCTTATTGGACCAGAACCTCACCTTCAGGACCTCACTTAATCCTATTTCATGTCCAAATACCATCACATTGGGAGTTAGGGCTTCAACATATGAACTGGGGGGAACACAAACATCTAGTCCAGAACCGCCAGTTCTTGCCCCCAAAAGCCTTCTGTATCTGATAGCAACTGGAGACCATTCTGGGCTGGGTTGACCCCAGCAGTGATGGTGGTAAGTCCTGTGGAGGGGCTGGATAGGCATTTTGACATTCCCTGTTCATCCCTGGAACCCACAAAGGGTTGGGGTCAACTTATGGGCTCTAGGGCGACAGTGGGAAATCCCCGCAGGCCCAGTGAATGGAAGGATCTGGGTAAGAGGCATAGACCTGGGTCAGTGGGAGGAACAGGCAGACTTCTACCCCACCCAGTGGCTCTGACTGGGCACTGTGGTAAGCCAAAATAGGCATCTAAGGAAGGACTAGTCAATAAGCCACTTCATTCTGACCAGGGGCTGAAACCAGAAGGGGAACTTAAGCTGAGCCATTAAACAAAGTGAAGCTGGGCAAAGAGATTCTTCACCCCACTGCTGCTCCCATAGCAACTCCTTCCCCTCCTTTCATTGTCTCTCAAGGTCAACAAGTGGCCACACCTTCTAACTCCATGTCTGTCCTGATTGGACAGTGGTTTCCATCTGTGCCTGTGTGGTGACGGTGTACACACACACACACACACACACACACACCCGGCCTGGCTGAACTGCAGCAAAAGGCTGCCATCATCGCCTTGGTGGGTCCTTGGAAGCTGACTTCAGCAGTGTGGGTGGAGTTCAGCAATCTTACAGAACAGAAGCCCACAGACTGCTGAAGAGGTCAAGGTGAAGGGCACTGGGAGACAGAGGAGAGGCCAAGTGGCTCTGGGCAGCTCAACTCCCACAGCCAACAGGTGGTCCCAGATGGGAGGACAGTGTCGTTTACAGCTCTCCTGGTGAACTATTTGTGGCAAGTATGACTATGGTCAGTACGATGGTGACTGATGCCCCAGAAGCCAGGGACCAAGAGGCCCAAGAAGACTCTGAGGGACCCCCCTGCCCCCCCTCCCCTGCCTTATGGGGGCAGTGGCCCTCAGTCTGCACTCTCCTTGCCCTGAGACTGCCACGGGCCTGACCTCTCATTCACAGCTTCTCTGCCTGACTTACCAGTATTGTGTTTACGGCCTAAGGAGGGAGAGAAAACACCAAGCTGAAATAACTAGGAAGGCTGTTCAAGGCGTAACAGATCCAAAGTGCAAATGAGCAGGTAGGAAGTGCAGACTGCAAACCAGGGAAGGCCAGTGGGGGAGTGTTTTCTGAGGAAGAGGGTGCAGGATAAAGGGGAGGGGGTCTGGTGGTAAGTGGTGTGGTTCAGGGCCTGGAGGGTGGGTTGTGCCAGAGGACAGAGAGAGCGCTGTTTTCTCCACATCACAGGGAAAAGATGAGAAATGAGGCTGCGCACAGAGGGAGGGAGCCGGGTGAAGGGCAGTCCTGGAGCGGATCTCATCCACCCGCACCAAGCCCCGCTGAAAAGAGAACGCCTTTTGTGGGAGGTCTGCCCTGCATATGCCCTCTCCTCCCACCTCTATCAGAGGTCTAGAACAAAGAGGCAAAAGCCTTGATTGATTTTTTTGTGGTAAAACATATGTAACATTTATCATTTTAACCATTTCTAAGTGTTTAGTTTAGTGTGCAACCACCTCGACTACCCATTTAGAACTTTTTCATCATCCCAAACAGAAACCCCTTATCCGTTAAACAATAGCATCCCATTCTGCCCTCCCCTCTGCCCCGGTCACCACTATTCTACATCTATCTCTGTGGGTTTACGTTTTCTAGATAACTCATGTAAGTGAATCACACAATATGTGTCCTTTTGTGTCTGGCTTATTTCACTTAGTATAATGTCTTCAAGGTTCATCCACATTGTAGCATGTGTCAGAACTTCATTCCTTTTTCAGGCTACTATTCCACTGTATGTGTAGATTCCATTTTGTTGATCATTCCTCTGTTGATGGACACTTGGGTTGCTTCCATCTTTTGGTTACGTTGAATAATGCTGCAATGAACAGAGGTGTACAAGTATCTGTCCGGCTTCCTGCTTTCAATTCTTTTGGATACACACCTAGAAGTGGAATTGCTGGATCACATGGTAATTCTATGTTTAACTTTTTGAGGAACTGCCAAACTGTTTTCCACAGTGACTGCACCATGCCTTGAGCTATTTAAGTGAAAAATGAATCTATTCCAAAAGCCTCATGTCAACTTGGCCTGGAAAGAAGGTCTAACATCCATATTTCAGGAGGGTGGAGTGCTCCCTAAATGACAGGGGCAATGGAGAACTGGTGTCATCCAGAAGAGAGTGACCAAAAGGGGTCATGTCAAGTAAAAGTGGTGAAGGGACTGGGTGTTTGGCCTGGTGAAGATCAGGTGTTTCCTCTCCACAAAGACCTGTCTCCAGGGCTGTGAGAGACTGTTCCGTGGCAGAGTGGACAGACCTTTCTGCAGCCATGGAGGTAGAAGGGAAGCTGGGTGAAACCTGCCCAGAGACCAGCTTTGGCCGAACACTGCTCTGGGGGCTGGAGCCCGCTGTGGCAGCAGTGCCCCCACCCTGGGCGGTGGCAGAGGTTGTAGGGGGGCTCCAGGACCCTGGAAAGCCAGGGAGAAGACAGCCCAGAGCAGTAGCTCACACTTTCTGGGATTCTTTTATTGTTGTTCTGCTTTTGAACAAATGGGAAGGCGGAGCTTGGAGGGTTTTTTGCAGGTGAAAAAAATCTCTTTCCTTTTTACACAGGAAATCAAGGAGCACACAGTCTCAACACAAATAGTCGTATAATGGCTGGATTATGAATTTCACTTCGATAAATTTAAACATTAATCAAAATAAACGATTTAAGAAGAGTCCTCTTACCTGAAAGATTTATCTAGAAGCTGGAGGTGCAGAAGAAAATGGGATCAGAGATAAAAAGAGTTCTGAGGCTGAAAACTGCTTACTCAGGTATCTTTACGGCTTTGGACGCCTCTCCGGGTGGCTCAATGAACAACACCTGAGCGCATAGCTGCAGCCTCTTGAGGACGCATTTCTTCTTTAATTGGACTCCCACTACGGCTTGTTTCTCAGCCTCGTTTCCTTTCTAATTGTTTTCTGAGTCCTTTTTATTATCACTAGTAATAGTTACTAGTGCTGTGCAGCAAATATTTCTGCTTCTCCCCTCCGGCATGCTGGGCATTGCTTCCCCACTCCCTTAAAGTAGGTGTGGCCATGTGACTGGCTTTGGCCAATAAAATGAGAGAAGCGACGTGAGTCACTTCCAGGTGGGAACTTTAAGGGCCCCGTGTGCAATTTACGCTTCTTTCTTTCCTTCACACTGTGGAGTGACCTGTGACATCCTGGGTGGTGGCTGTGGCCTAAGCCTGGGTCGTTGAGTGAGGATGACACAAATTGGCCCCCAGCCCACCGTCAATGGACACCGAGCCTGAAGAAGAAAGGCACATTTGGGACAGCCCTCCATGAACTGCGGTCTTAAGAAATAAACCTTTGCTGTTTGAAGCCAGCGAGATCTGGAGTTTATTTGCCACCGTAGCATATTAGCTTGTTAGAAAAATCCTTCAACAAAAATTTATGTGCCAAGGTGCTGTCAGTATAGCTGGGAACAAGAAAGCCATGAATAAGAAGTCCAGTTTCCTATAAGAGAGCTAACTTCCAGCAAGGAAGATAACACAGTCAACCATTGCATTGTAGAAGTGTTGACAAGCACAGGGCCCTGAAGAGCTTACACAGCAAATGACCTAATTTGGCCCGGGGTCAGGGAAGATGTAAGGCTGGGATCAGAAGTTAGCCCGTGTGAAAGGGAGAAGAGTGTTCCCTGCAGAGGGAACAATGGGAGGGAAGTCCCTGAAGGCAGAAGGGAGCTCGAGCAGCAGGAATACAGAGAACCGGGCGGAGACGTGCTCGGACGCGGGGAGGAGGCAAGGGCTTGACCACGCAGCGCTTGGACCTTGCTGGGAAGTTTGGTCTTATCCTAAGAGCGATGGGGTCGCCAAGGGAACATTGGAAGTAGAAGAGTAATGCGATTTCAACTATTTTTAAAGAGCAGCGGCCAACACAAGATTTGTATGTGGTAAGAAATGTCAGGTGGGGAGGAAAATCAATCCCACGAAGGTCCTCACCGTAAGACAAAAGACGAGGCAGACCCCAAACCCAGCAGCGGTGGTTCTGCCGGCCTGGGCCCAGCCTCCATGCGCCGCTGGCCGTGGCCGCGACCCCGCTTCAAGCAGGCGGCCTCTCGGGCTCTCAAGGCTCAGGGACACACGCTGCATCCTCCCGCCGGCAGGGGGCGATGAGGACGCGTCGGGCGCAGACCCGGATCCCGACACCCCCAGGTTTTGGTTTGTGCGCTGCGGAAGAAGCCTCCGTTCTTCCCTTTTACATTTACTCTCATCTTCTATTTTATAGAGGAGCCTGAGACCAAGGAGGACCCTTGTCCGGAAGAACACGGTCCCTGTTCCCATTCCGAATCCGCCCTGACATCTCTGCCACGTGCAGCCCCACAGACCCCCTTTTTTTCAGATTTCCTTTCCCTTTTCGCTACCCTCCTCTCTGTTGACAGTTCCACTTCTTCCTTCTGCCCATAAATTAAAGGAGGTTGTTCTCAAGGTTCCTAACTCAGCACCTTATCTCCGCACTATGCTGACCAGAGCTTTCATTGAAGTTGAATACGTATAAACCTACATGCCTGGCCTACAGCTCTCTTCTGAGCCCTGATCCCCAACTGTACGGCATCTCCCTGAATTTTCCACGGCCACCTCATGTTCCCCAGGGAGAAGGTCTGATTCGCCTAGCTTGTGTTTTACAGCCAGGTGCCCAAACCTGGTGCAATCACAGAGGGTGGGGAGGGTGGGCAGGCTGGGGTGAGGAGGAGGAGGGAAGTGGTAGAGCACAAAGCCCAGGTGGGGCGCAAGGGGGGAAGCAACATGTAAAGGGAGACCACAGGAAGAGGAGAAGTAAAACAGCTGTAGAAGCACAGGCAGAGCTAGAAGAGAGCCAGGAGGGACGGTGTCAATCAAGGAAGCCCAGAGAAAAGAGCCTTGAGAAGAAGAGAGTGCACACAAACAGGACACTGGCTTGGCAATTACCAAATTCCATCCATTCAAAGACACATTTTTTTCACATTTGAACACAATGTGTTGTACAACCCATGGCACTTCATTGTTCATTGGTGGTGCGTCCCCCCATCCCTCCATTCTTAGTGGTACATAAAATGATGGTATGGTTTGCAATCTGTGGAATTTTGGAATTAACGGAACAATGACAGTAATCAAGCACTTTCACTGGAGCAGTGGAGGCAGAAGTCTGAGTGTAATGAGTTGAAAAGAGGACATTCCACAAAATAACTAGGTCTAGACTTCAAAAATGTCAACGTCATAAAAGACCAAAAAAAAAAAAAAAAGGCGGAATCAGTTTTAGGTGAACGGAGACTACAGAGACATGAACACAATAGGTGATCCTTGATTAGATCATTGATCAAAAAATAATCCAGCCTACTGGGATAATTAGGAAAAAATGAATATGGGCCATAAAATAATATTGTATTGATGTCAATTTCTTGACCATGAAAATCCTATTGTAGTTATGAACTAGAATGTCATTGTTCTCAGGAGCTAAAGTATTTAGGGGTGAAGGATAATGATGTATACAACTTACTTTAAAATGGTTCAGGAAAGAAAAGTGTATATATATATATATATATACACACACACACACATATATATATACACACACACGTATTTTAATATTTTTCCACATTTGTTATGTATGTAAAATACACATTGATGCATATATATTATAAATATGTGTAATATGCATCTGTAGTATATAGATATCCACAACTTAACATTTTGTCACATTTGCTCAGATTATCTGTATATAAGAAATATATGTGCACATATATGTATATGTATATATATATATATGATTTATATTCTCTATGTATATAATATATATACTTATTAGATATGGAGAGAGGTGTGTGTGTGTGTATACACACATACATGTGCAAATGTGACAAAATGTTAGTTCCTGAATCTAGGTCAGTGATTCTCAACTGAGGATGACTTTGCCTCCCAGATTTGGTGATATCCAGAGGCACGTTCGGTTGTCTCAGTTGAAGGGGTGTTACCAGCATCTGGTAGAGACCAGGGATGCCACGTGGGTACATGAGGCTATCTAAATTGAAATTAATTACAAGTAAGTCAAATAAACATCCAGTTCTTCAGTCTGCACTGGCCGCATTTCCCATGCTCGACAGCCACATGTGGGTGTGGCTACAGTGTTAGCAGGAATATAGAACTTCCCATGGTCACAGAAAATTCGGTGACAGGGCTGTACCCCCTGTCATAGCACTGACTACTGACTACCCACTCCAGCCACCTGAAGACTGAGCTCCATAAAAGACTGCACGTCTGTTGGCCTGATCACTGTCACCCCAGAGCCTGGCATACAGCAGCCCCTCCATAAACATTCATTAAATGACTAATGACCTGGCCAGTTCTCAACGTTACAGGCATCTCCTTTCAAAACCCGCCCCCAGACTTCAGTGAGCCCCAACCTTTGCTTTTCAAAGGTGGGGGAGCCCTTCCTTTTCTAGGCTGAGGGGAAGGAGCTGGCAGAGGGAGAGCTTGAAAGTACAGGATAAAGACTTGTCCTAAAACAAAAATACACTCTCCCACACATGGAAATATATTCCTATCACCACGTAGGAAAGAGTCCAATAATACACCAAATATACCCAAATGTTGGCAGAGCTTATCTCCAGATGTGTTCATTGGGGTGATTCTAATTACCTTCTCCGTGACGTTTGTTTTTCCAGTGTTCTCTGTGTACATTATTAAGGGGATAGTTAAGTAAGCTCTATGCCCAAAAATGGAAGGAAGGGATTCAGAAGTCAAGTGGCAGGAGGTCAGTCTAAACATGCAGTCTTCCCTGAAGACTTGGTGAGGGTGGATGGGGGCAGAAGGTTGAAGGGATCTATTTAGCCTGAGAGCCTCCGGTTCCCCGTGAAGGATGAAGCCAGGTAAGCAGCTGGGACTAGAACTGTGGTCTCCCTTTCAGCCCCGAGCCCAGTGCCTGCCAGATGTGGCTGCTGAAAACATGTTGTCGAAGGATGAAACAAAGCATAAGAGGATGGAGAAAAGGCCACAGTCCAGGGCACTGGCCCTGGCATCAGGTACTCGCCCTCACTTCCTGTATCTCCCAGGCTTTTTAGATCTTTGCTAGCTGTCATCAGCTTGTGAAAATGATACAGAACTCACATACCATAGGATTCACCATTTTAAAGTGTACAATTCAGTGGTTTTTAGTATATTCACAAGGTTGTGTGACTGTCACCACTACCAACTCCAGAACACTTCATCACCCCAAAGAGGAACCCCTACCTATTAGTAGTCACTTCCCAGTTCCCTGTCCCCCAACAACCACTCATTTACTTTTTGACTCTCTGGATTTGCCTATTCAGGACAGTTCATATAGATGGAATTATGTAAGATGTGGCCTTCTGAGTCTGGCTTATTTCACTTAGCACAATGATTTCAAGGTTCATCCATGTTGAAGCAGGTATCAGAATGTCATTTCTTTTTATGGCCAAGTAATATTCCACTGAATGGATAGACCACATTTTGTCTAGCCATTGTTGGGGGATATTTGGGTTGTTTTCACTTGGGGCTATGATGAATATTGCTGCTACGAATGTTCAGATGGGAGTTTTTGTGTGTATATTTTCAATTCTCTTGGTCATATAACTAGGAGTGGAATTGCTGGGTATATGGTTTACAGTAACTCTACTTACAACGTTTTAAGGAACGGCCAAACTGTTTTCTATAGCAGCTGCACCATTTTACATTTCCACCAGCAACAAACAAGGGTCATGTTTTCTCCACATCTTCGCCAACACTTGTTACTATCTCTTTTTAATTACATCACCAATTTTGCAAGGGGCACGTCCATTCTAAAAAATATTCTCTATCTAAATGAAGTACCAAATCTTCCTTCCCTGTCCATGGACATTTTGCTTGTTCCTGTGGTTGCTGTTCCATGGGGTCCAGCCCCTACCCTCACTCCTAAATAGAGCCTTCATCACCAAAAGCTGCAGTAGCCTCATAGTGAGGCATCCTGTCTCCCACAGATCACATGTGGCCTGTGTGTGGACTTTCCCATCACGGCTCCTTTCATACGCTCCCCTTTGAATCCTCACCCGCAGGAAGGATCAGGATCCTGGCTGATTTGGGTTTAGGGGAAATAAAAAATAACCAGGCTCGAGGATCTGTTTTTTTATCAGAGTTCCTCCAGATGTCCTATAAATGCAGACCTATCCTCCTCTTAATCACCTTCACAAACTGTACGATGAATGCGCTTTATTGAAACTGAAATAGAAACAGAGCTGCTCTCTGTCATGATGGAACCCGGGCATCGGCCTCCCTCCCCAGGCTGGGGGCCCCTGCAGGGTAGCATCTTCCTGGTGCCAAGAATAGGAGATGATCAATAAATTATTAAAATGAGATAATTTTGTTTAAATTTTAAATGGAGTGTTTCACAAAAAAATCTGAATTTCAAAGTAAAATGTGCCACAACTTTTCTATGGCTCACATGTGAGAGTTCTCATGTACGATACCACCATCGTAGCTATATAATTTAAAGCTCCTAACAGCGTCTCAGAACGCCTGTGCTCCAATGAGCATAAGACTAAACTAGACTTTAGCTACTCTACTAAAACCTGGGGAGAAATCTGCAGCACCGACGTGCCCCATCCAGTCAGATCAGCACTTCCTCTATTCCGATGCTGAAAATCCTTCCTGCTCATCATTTAACCACCTCAGAAGAAGAAAGCATTTCCACTTCCAGATGATCTCCTAAGCCCGTAAAAGTCTGCTGACTGGCACATCTCTGCTCTCCCCTCAACATGTCGTCTGTGCTGTGACAAGATCAGAAGGCAGAGCTGCAGATGCCACCTCCCCAATGTGCCAATAAACATAGCTGCTTAGACACAAGCTCTTGAATTCAAGTGAGGCAGAGGAGGGTCTTAGACATCCTACAAGTTCATTGGCTCAACAAGCCTTTTAGCATCTGGTGAGGCAGAGTTAACTTGAGCAGTGCTTCTCCAAGGGTCTGGTCCAGCAGCAGCACAACCTGGGAGAATAGTGGAAAAGCAAATTCTCGCATCCCATCCTTCCTACTGGGTAGGGCCCAGCATTCTGTGCTTTGACAAGTCCTCAGTTGATCATGGTGCGAGCTTAGTTGCAGAAGGACTGGACTAGAGTTGGTGTGTCTACAAACAGAAACCGCTCGGATCCAGCCCAGTGGTCTCCAGCTGAGTGGGAAGGTGGCCCTGTTTGCCAGGCCTGGAAACAGAACAGAAAGGGCCCCTTCAGGATACAGGGAGCACCAACCTCACCCTACTGAGGGCTCCTTTGGCAACAGCTAAGGGCTCATACTGAGTCTACACAGACGATACAGCCAGACATACGTCACCCCCAACAAACTCACGTGGGTTCCAAGCACCCCACTTCTCTGCTACAAAGATTCACATGATTGCCTTTTTTTCTCTGATATTTATGAAGTCCTGTGTCCTGGGTTGCAGCCTTCCTTAGCAAGCTTTGTGAACTTTTGAGATCCCACAAGGCAGCCTGTGACATCGTGAAAAGTAATTCCAACAAACTAGACACCTGTCTCTGGACAGGTGCTGCCTGGAGGAATTAGCTTCGAGCTCAGAACTGTGAATGGAGACAACAGTGCAGGTGTCAGCGCCGGGGGAGGTAGTGAGATGTGCCAGGAGACAGAGCAGAAGGCAGGGGTGGGATGCTAAGTGATGCAGAGATGGTGCTTTTACTTAAAAATACCTTTCCTTCCAAGTTTCGCATTTGAGGCTTTTAGGCCTTTGGGGCCGAGGAGAACGAACTGTGGTTTTCTCTCTTAAGTGTCTCTGTACAGGCTGGGGAGATCCAAGGCAACTCTGTAAGTCAGGGTCAGCCAAGTTTAAGAGAAAGGCTGCAGGTGGGAAGAAGATGTGAGTGTGGAGAAAAAGAGGGAGAGGAGTCGAGTGTAAGAAAAAGAAGAGGAGGGCGAGGGCTGACCTGCCCTCTTTTCCCTGCGCCCCAATCACTGATGCTGTGGGCTTGTGTGAGCCACTGTCCCTACACCCTAGCAGGGTCAGAGCAGGAATGACAACCGTGGTCTCCACCAGTGGCTAATTCAAATCAGACAAGAGTTAGGCTGTTGAGAAGAAAATTACAGAAACAAAATATTTATTATTTTTCCTAAAAAAGACAAAGAAAGGAAACTACCCAAAAGAGGGAGGTTCATAAGCAAATCCTGTGCTTTTCTAAATAACATGCCCCCACTGGCAAAAGAAAACAACTCATGCAAGCTAGAACTGCCTTTGGAGAGCAAGGTTTAATTCTGACCCAGAATTATAGTAACTTTTGAAGGTTCTGTCAATGCAACCACGCTATTTGGAAATTACTCAGACTTCTTTTCTTCCCTCCTTAGCTTCTGAAGAACGGGAGTGGCTCACCCGACCTGGGTTTAGCTAAGGAAGTAAAATGCATTTCTTTATCATCAACTACCACAGAAAAGCGCATTTAGCTTGCATCTCAAATTGTCTTCAGGAGAGTCTATTTTGCTTGCAACACTGGTATTATTCTGCCTTCTCTTCCCCAAGTGCTGTTCTCTGCAATAGAGAGGAGCTGGGAGACGCTCTGGCTTAGGTCTTGTTTTTCCCCTTCTTGGACTTGGCAGCGCCTGGCCAGCGGAAGCCGCGCAGGTGCAGGCAGTCGGCCACGTTGTGGGCGATGTAGTAGAGGTTGAGCATTGCGGCGGGGCTGAATATGTCCACTTCTGGTTTCTTCTGCTTCTTCTCGCGGGACTTGCCCCGGCCTTTTCTTTTCCCTTTACCTGGCTTTCAAAGACAAGGACGTATACGGGGCAAAAATTAGTTTTTATAACCTTGACATAATTTTCCACATTTCCCACCAAACTGACGGGGAAAAGAATTCCTAAAAGGAAAAAACTGCGACCACAACAGAACCTTTTGCCTGGAGTGGGAGGAGAAGTCACACACAACCTAATGCCTAGCAGGCCCCCCAGATTAACAGAGGCCCAACCTAACGCAACCAATGTCTGGACCTTGTTTTCATTCTGATTAGGACAAACAAGCTGTAAAAAAAGACTTTTTTGGGGCAATTGAGGATTTGACAATATCAAGGAATTACTCATTCTACTAAGTCTGACAAGGCATTGAGTCATGGAAGAAAACGTTCACACGTTTCAGAGAGGCACACTACAATCTGCAGGATGAGATGGAAGCAAGCCTGAGATTTGCTTTGAAATACTACACCTTTCTTCTCCTTCCTCCAGCTCCCAAATGAGGGACAGACAAAGCAAAGGTGGCAAAATGCTTATAATTTCTGAATCTGAGATATGGGGGATTCATTTCATTAGTCTATTTTTGTGCCTGTTTGGAAATTTTCCTAATAAAAATCAAATGAAAACATATTAGATAATCAGGATCAAATATACGTTTTGGCACTTGTGTGACTCTACCTCATTAAGCAGTCACAGGGATTAAGTGGGACAGGAATATACAGCACTTAGCCGGGGGCTGCCATGAAGTACGCACTCGGTACATGTACATGCTGCTATCACCTTTATCACCATTAATCCTCAGAGCTGTGTTTCAAGGGAGGTAGGTATTATTTCTGTCTTAAAAATGGAAAAGAAGAGACTCAGCGAAGTCACTGTGCAAACCGGCACCCACCAGGCTCGGTGCCTGTGCTAGCCCTGCCACCAGGCTGCTGGGTGAACGCCCTCTGGGCAAAGGAATGGATACTACCCTCAGCGGGGAATAAACTATCTCCGAAGTTTTGCTGGAGCTGCACAAAGCTGAGTGGATTTCTCTATGTCCTATGGCCCACACATACAGAAGACAACAGGTGGAAGTTTGTTATTTAGAAAGTGTCTCTTCTAGGCAAGGGAAAGGAGGAGTGTAGTAAGCCATGAAGGATGCCTGCAAAGGCTAAATGTTTGTGTGAAATAGATGTCCTGTTCATAGCATCTCACTTTAAAAATGTCCCAAGCTAAACAAAGAGAAACATAGTCAGTGTATTAAAAACCCAAAAGTATATTTTTGTTAAGTGAAATGGAGGACGCTCCTAGATACCAAGCCCAGGAATGAAGACGAGATGTATCTTGTTGACGTAGTGGCCCAGCTTCTGAGAGGAAACCCAAATGAAGAGAAACAACACGGAGCCCCATATGATAACTGCACCCGCTGATAAAGCATCCCTCAGGTTACAGGATGGACACTGCCAAAAGCTCTTAAAGATTTTAAGTCTTGGCTTCCTTTCTGATTTTATACTTTTTTTGTGTGTCAAACACACTTACCTGGAATAATTGCAAAAAGTGCATGTCTTCACATTACTATATCTAAAATAAATAAACAAGGACCTACTGTATGGCACAGGGAACTATATTCAATTTCTTGTAGTAATATATAACAGAAAAGAATCTGAAAAGAAAAAATACATATGCATGTATATGTATAACTGAATCACTCTGCTGTACACCTGAAATATTGTAAATTAACTACATTTCAATAATTTTTTTTAAAAAGTGCTTGTCAATCTTTAAAATGGTTTGAGAACAAAGATTCTCACAAAAGTTTGAGTTTTTTTTATTGAAAGTTCTCATCTTTTGGTAGAAGATTCTAAAATTCATATGGAAATGCAAAGGACTTGGAAAAAGAAGAACAAAGCTGAAGGAATAATGCTACCTTATTTCAAGAATTACTAGAAAGCTACAGGATCCAGACAATATGATATTGGTGTTAAGGTAGATAGATGAATAGAATAAAGAATCCAGAAATAGATCCACACATACACAAACAACTGATGCAACTGATCTTCAACAAAAGTGCCAAAGCAATTCAGTGGAGCAAGGATGATCTCTTCAATACATGGTGCTGGAAAAATGAATATCCATTTCAAAAAAAATGAACTTTGATTCATACTGGCACCGTATGCAAAAATTAAGTCAAAATGGCTCACAGACCTAATTAGAAAAATCCAAACTATAAAACTTATAGATGCAAATAGAGGAAAAAACCTTTGTGTCCTTGGGTTAGGCAAAGATTTCGTGGGTATGACATCCAAATTGATGTCTGTAAAAGAAAAAAAATTGTTAAATTCACCACCAAAATTAAAACGTGTGCTCTTCAAAAGATAACATTAGGAAAATGAAAAGCAAAGCCACAGATTGGGAGAAAATATTTGCAAATAATCCTTGAATATGGTGATGGCTTAATGGGTGTATATGCCAAACTTAACAAACTATACATTTTAAATATGTGCAATCTATTGTATATCAATTATACATCAATAAATCTGTTAAGAAATTATTATAAGGGAATGACATTTTTCAGTTTCTGAGCTAGTTGGGTTGGCTGAATACAACCCCATGGGTCTTGGCTGTTCTGGTCTCAGAACACAGAGCTCCCGACTTAAAAGTCTCCAAACTCCTTAATGAAGACCAATTTGGCTCGAGACACACTGGCCTGCCTTCTAGTTCCCAAACTCGCTAAGCTCCTGCCTGCTCCCTCCTTTTCCTGCAGATCTTCATAGGGGGCATAATTTGTCTCTTATCTTTGTGCTGGCCTCTGCTCAAATACCTCTTCAGAAAAACCTCCCAGACATCACGCCTATATTCTATCTATAACTAGGGTGACCATATAACTTACTGTCAAACCAAGACAAGTCAACAAACATTAACAAACATCAACTGGGACTGTCTTGGGGCAAAGGGGGAGGAGGTACAGATGGTCTCCCAACAACCCTCCCAGCAGTACCTTCCTCTCCTTACCCTAAGCATTCTTCACTATTTAATTGTATTTTTTTGTTTATGTGTTTACTGTATGTTTTCCTAACCAGAGCTTTTGTCTATGTCTGGCACATTGTCGGGATGAATAAAATATGCCTAGTGAATAAAATGCAACTCGGGTGCAATGCAGACAAATGATTTAGAAAGCAAATGTGTATTTCTCCTTTTCTGGATTTTAAGATGCCTCCTTCATTCAACGAATACTTAACAAATATTTCCTGTGCATGAGGCCCCATATTAGATGGAGAGCAAAGCAGATCTGGGCCTCCGCCCTCAAGAGACTTACAGTCCAGTGACGGGGGAAATCACAAACATATTTACTTACCAACTCTGCTGTGAAGGAGAGCCCAGGGTACATGGCATTATGATGACATTGGGTGGGTGGGGGAGTGACCTAGTCTGAGATAAGGAAGAAGGGTTCCTGAGGAATGGCCTTTGGGCTGAGGGCTAGGGAATTCCCAAGCATAGCAAACAGCCTGTCAAGTTAAATGGACAGAAAAAAAAAAAAAATGTCAAAGTGGTCAGCTCATAGGCAACAACCACAGAGGCAGTGAAAGGAGCTGAGGCTGGAAAGGTAGGCAGGCTGCAGCTCTGGCCTGCGGGCCTTGTAAGCTAAGATATTTGACCTTTATCCAAGGAGCAGTGAGAAGCCATCAGCTTAAATGGCTTTACTTATTAAACCATTCTGCTTCAGTTCCCTGGTCTCTGAAAGAAAATGGCAGTGTTGACCACAGGAAGTAACCGGGGAATGACTTAAATTTAAAATCAAGAGATATTTATTTAGTGCTTTTACACACAACGAACTGGAAGCAACACAGGTTTAACAAACACATTTCTATACTACAGTCTAATGGGAGGTGAGCAGTAAGGCTCTCCAAGGCCAAATAGGCAAGGCACCATAAGTGCGGTGCAGAGAGCTATGGGCACTTAGGGAGCAATGGGGGAGCAGGAGGTAGTTCAGAGATGGTCGGTCTTTAAGTAGATCGATAGTTCAAGATGGGGCAGGTGCAGAAGGCTTCCAGAAGAATGTGGGTCTAGGTGGAATGGGGTTTTGTTTTTGTTTTTAAAGCAGAGAAGATAATATGGTAGCTAAAGCTCAAGAGGTTGAGGCCCCTTTACCAAGGGCTCTGAGCACCAAGCTCAAGCAGAGCAGTGGCTAGTTCAGCGGACAGTACAAGTCCCAGAGGACCTGGGGTGGGGGCTACAATGTCACAGCCCTTCAGGGATGATCAGACTGGCAGGGAAGGAGATCAAAGGAGATGGACAGCCGGTGGACAGTGATAGCCAGCTACTGCCAGAATCCAGGAGCTGGTAGTAAGGAGGGCCTAACAGCGGCAGTGAAGGTGGGAGGCAGGCCCCAAGAGACTAGATGAGGGCTAGGGAACAGGAATGCTTGCAAGTCTGAGGCCACGAGAATGAATGTGCCGTTGGGAAGAGCTGAGATGGTAGTAGTTAAAAGAGCTGGATTTTGAACACAGTATGAAAAGGCTCTCTAGTGGAGAGACCCAGCGGGAAGTTGGAAATGGCAGTTTGGCGATTCAGCGAGGTTTCGTTTACATTGGAGCTCTGTAAGCCAACGACTTGGAATTTAGGTGTAAGTAAGGATGTTGCAAGTTTTCCCAGGCATAAAATGCAAGAACTCCCCGCACAAAAGTTCTCCACCAAAGCCATTCCTCAAAATGGGGTTGGAAGGTAGAATCACTCTCTAGAGCGGGCACTCCAAGTTGCACCAGGGCTCATTTTGTATTTCCTTAACCCACAGAGAAGAATCCCACATGGGCCCCTGGGCGGCGACAGCAGAAGCTAAGTGCATGGCCAGTCTCTGTTGGTGTGCACTGGCGCCCACGGCATTTTCTGGGTGTGAAAGTTGTTCAACAGAACCAAGGGACTTCAACCAACTCGCAAATAAGGGCTTAGCCTGATTCTGCGGTTGCTGTCCCGTTCGGCGGCACAGCCCACCTAGGAAACCCCGCTCCCCTTTCATCTTTACCCCAAGTGTACAGATCACTGGGTTGGACACTACCCACAACGGAAATCTCGTGACGCGGGCAATAAATCTTAGTAAAGCTTGCCTCTAGGAGGCAAACGGTATTAATAAATTTAACAAAAGCATCGTAACCTCTTATACTAAAGTAAGACGTGTATTACCATAGCAATGCTTTCTCAGTTGAGCAGGTGAGTGTGGCATATGTTTCCAATCCTGAAATAAAGAGAGAGACCCCAGTTCTCCGCATCGCCTGGGGGCGACGCCCCCGCGCCCATTCCTGCGGCTCACCCGGCTGCCACCTCCGCACTCGCCAGTGAACCGCCGCAGGCCCGGGACCTCGCCACGCTTCTCAGGAGCCCGCTCCCGCGGCGCTGCGCGAGGAGGCCGAGGCACTCCGGGGAGCCCGCCGGGGTGAGGGGGGGCCGCCGACCACCGACCTGGGCTGGAGCACCCGCCGCACCGAGAGTGCGGGCTGCACGCCTCGGGGGCTGGGGCACCGGGCTCGCGGGCGCCGCAGGGCCGCGCGCACAAATGCCCGGCGGCGCGCGCCGCGGGGGCGGGGCCGCGCAGTGTTTATCTGTTGCCAGGACACCGGGGCCTGGCGCCCGGCCGTTGAGCCGAGTCCCGCCCGCCCAACCCGCGCACCGAGCCCGCCCCCGCCTTCCTGAGAGCCGCCGCGGTCCCCGCTGGCCGCGCCGCGCTGGCTGGGTCATTTCACATCGCGCGACGGCGACCAAACCTGCGAGCGCCTGGAACCCGGGCTCGGCGGGGGGCGACTGGCTTCGGGCGACGGGGTGGGCGCAGGCGAGCTCCGGGCCAGACCCCTTGGGGCGAGCGGCGGGCAGCGGGCGGTGGGCCGCGTGTGTGGTACTGACCTTGGAGTGGGCGGACTCGGCTGTGCGTGCGAGCTCGGCCACTCACTGGCTGACCTTGGTGAAGTTATCCAAGACCCCATGACCTTTTTCGGAAAATGAGATAAAGCCTTTGAGTGTTGAAGTGAAAATAACACGGGGAAAAGTTTGTAAAAGAGCCTGTAATAATACAAACATTATAAAATGTTTGTAAAAAGGCCTGAAAAAAGTTCTTACACCCGACGTGGGATTAGGCAAGAAAGGATACAGTAGCTGCAGTTTCGCCTCCCAACCTTGAGTTCATCCTGACATCATCCTCCCTGCAGAAGAATACAGTTTGGGAGTTAGGACCCTCATTTTTATGACTCATTCCTTTTTATTCAAGTTATTAGGCATCTGTCATGTGCCTGACACTCAGTTCTAGGGCCTGGGAATTCAGCCATGAATGCAACAAAGTTCTTCCCTTTTTTAGAGGGGGAGGGCATGAAATGGGGAACATGGCAGACATTAAAAATGGTAGGTGCAACAGGATGTTTTACATTGAGTGTTATTAAATTGATGTGACGGCTGGCTGCTAATATTGGTGAGTGGGATGGACTTTGAAGCCATTATGCTAAGTGAAATAAGTCAGACAGAGAAAGACAAATACTGTAAGATATCACTTACATGTGGAATCTAAAAAAATACAACTAACTAGTGAACAAAGCAGAAGAAAGACTCACAGATGTAGAGAAGGAGCCAGTTACCAGTGGGAAGAGGGAAGGGGGAGGGGCAAAATGGAGATGGAGGATTAAGAGGTACAAACTATCAGGTATAAAATAAGCTACAAGGATATATATTGTACAACATGGGGGATGTAGCCAGCATTTTATAGTAACTATAAATGCAGTATAACTTAAAAATTGTGAATCACTATCGTATGCCTGTAACATATAATATTGTACATCAACTATACTTCAATTTAAAAATATGATATTGAAAAATAAATACATAAATAAATAAAGTTAAAAAAATTAAATTGGTGAGTGGGGAAGGTCTCTCTCAGGAGGTTTAACTGAGTTTTGGATGATAAGGAGAAGTCAGCTATGCCAAGGTCAGGGAAAAGGACATTGCAGGCCCAGGACAGGAGGAGACTGGACCCAGAAGCAGGGGTGGGGTCCTGAAAGGCTCTGCAACCAGGGGTAAGGTGTGTTTTTGTTTGCCTTGTTTTGATTGATGAGGTGGATTCCAAAGAGGAGTATTTGTATACCAGGTTCTCATATATATACTTTCTTTAATCCTTCATCAAACAAAGCAAACACAAGTTCCAACTGCTTTTAATTTGTCTGGTAGTGTTTTTGAGTCCATATGCCCTTGACATGGCAAATTGTCCTCTCTGCCTACGCTTGCTTCCTCCTCTGCTGGCCCCCCCCCTTAATCTCTGGATGGAGGGGGCTCACAGTCCCTGCTTCCAGTCTTTGAATCACCATAATTCTCTCAGGTTAACCCCTATCAAGCTGACTCCCAAATCTGTTCCAGCCCTGCTTTTCCTGAGTTCCAGATTGAAGGTCCAGAGCCTTGCTGCCGTGTTTTAAAATTCAGCTGTCTTAGAAGTAGACCTGTGGTTGGGGTGTGGGTGTGGTGACATGAAGTGTGTTTAGAGGGGGAACATTGACTCTGCAAAGGGTTAAGAGGAAAATTTGGAAGTGATGGAAATATACTGCACCCTGATGTGGTGGTAGTAACACCAGTGCGGGGTTGGCTACATAATTTACGTGGTTCAGTGCAAAATGAAAATATAGGGAAGCAGGGGGAAAAGCCACTAAAGGTACTAAATTATGAAACTTTTTCCTTTTTTTTTTTCTTGTGAAATCTTTTTTCTATCAACCTATCCTGCTGTTTTTGTTTGCTATTGAATGTTGTGTTCCCCCAGGGGAACAGGGACACAACCTTTCCCAGGTATCTTCCCTTCCCCAGGCTGCCACCTCACAGGGTGACCTCCGAGGAAATGCAGCAGCCTCTGTGCTGGGATGTGCTTGGTACCTGGACCCTGATGGGTGAGATGCTCACATGCTACTCTCTGAATGTACTGGGGTGCAGCCATACCCTGCCCTGAGACATCTGGGTGCCATCCTGACCTGAGGTGGGGTGGGGGTGGAATGGGTGAGAGGGTTACAGGAAGTGAGGGTGACAGGAGAGACTTGGCAGAGCTCAGGCTCCAAGTAACTTCCCCCACCACAGTTCCTTGTCTCAAGCTTTGTTTACAAAACAAATTCAAAGATAAATTAAGAATTTCAAGACTGAACTCAGAGCATTAAATCCCAAGCACAGAGCCCTTCTGAGAGTAGCACCCTTTGTGACCACTGGTCGCATGCCCATGAAGCTGGCCCTGTGCAGGTATAGACATTTGTCAGAATTTATTATACACTTCAAATGAGGGCAGTTTATTACAAGTAAATTATACCTGGATAAAATCGGTTTTAAAACTTCAGCTTTTAGGAACCTCAGCCTTACCCTATCTAAAATAAAACACTTATCATAGCAAATGTGCATTTCTTTTTGTTTGGCTAAGACATTAGCAGCCCTTTAGGCACTACTGTAAACTCATCACCTTTGATACCTCCTTCCTTGTATCCAGAACTCTCACATACACCTACCTGAGCTGCCTCCTGACCTTCCTGTGTATGGATGGTGCCACCTGTGCCCAATCGCCCAGGCTCAAACCTCAGTGTGCCCTCCGTCACTTCTTGTCCAGCCCTATCTCTCTGGGGGACTGCCCATTCCCCCCTTTCTTCCCTGCTCCCCAGACCACCACCTGTGTTAAGGTGTATCCTGGCCCTCCTGTCTCGCGGGCCTCTTGCACTCCATCCAATATTCTTTCTAAAGCATAGATTTAATCATGTTTCATCCATTTCCAAGAACTTTCAATGACTACTTCCTACAGTTAAGAACTCCTTAGTATGGTACTTATGGCCTTTGAAAATTTTGCCTCAATCTGCTCTTCTATCTTTATTCTCAGTGGCCCTATATACCTCATTTTTGCCACATTCCTTAGTCTCTGGGATTTGTCTCACTCACATCTCCCAGCCTTTGCTAATATGGTCCCCTTTACCTGGAACGCCTTCTCCCCCTCACCTATCAAAAGCTTATTCCACCTTAAAGGCCTGGCACAAATTGTACCATCTCTGTGAGCTCATTAATCACAACACCTTATGCCAATTAAAGCCAGCCAAAACCTCTGGCATTGCACTTATCTGAACTGTAGTTATATGTTGACTTCTCTGCTCCACAGCGAGCAGCCTCTGAGACTCATCTCTGTATGCCACAGCAGTAGGCACAGATATTCATGGAGTAATTTTTGTGATTTAGTGAGCAATATTATCCTCTTCATTCTGCCAAGCTCAGGGAATTCTTCGTTCTCATTGACCTCTGAGCCTGTTAATTTGCTCCCCTCCCCTCCTTCCCGTTAAGTCTCCTGACTTTTTTCTGAGCTGTGCATTATGCTCCTTGCTCATCCTGACCCCAGTCAGCCATCTCGTGCCTGTCTGCCTTCCGCTGCACTCAAGTGTTGGCTGATCTTAAAGTCCAGTCCTCAGCGCTGTGAGGTTCTCCCTCTGATGAGGTCTCCCCCTCATGTGATGTCTCAGCTAATGTCAGTGACTGCCCCTCTCGGGATGACACAATCTTTCTTGGGGCCTCCATCCGAGCTCCAGTCCTAAGGCCTCATTATTGCCTGGACTTAGGGCCTCTCACCTCCATGTCGGCCTCTCTTAGTTTCCACTGTCAGTGCCACACTGCTTTCCCCGTCTCCTGCTCTGTGTCATCTCTGACTTGTCTCTCTCCGTTTTGAATAAGTCCATCACCAAGGCCTGGGCATCCTTTGGAAATTCTCTTGTGTCGATCTCTCCCTTGACACCCTCATCATTTCAGACTAGAGCTTCATCACTGTGTGCTGCAAATAATAGTTAACACTGAAGGAGTGCTGGCGTCAGGCACCCTGCAGAGCATTCTGCACACCTCACAGCATTTCTGTTATATTCCGATTTGCATGTGAGGTCAGAGAAAATATCTTGCCCAAGTTCACACAAGCAGAGTCAAAGCCAGCTCTGTCTGTCCAGCTTGGCATGTTAACACTAAAATCTTCAAGAAGGTACCTGGACTTGAGGGCAGAAGATGTGAGTTCAGGTCTTGGCCTCAATACTTATTAGTTATGTAATTTGGGGGCAATTCTCTGAGCTTCACTTTCTTCGCTTGGCTTGCTGTGAAGGTGATAAGATAGAATGCATGGGAAAATGCTTTGTGAATCAAAGTGTTTCCAGTAAGCCTGGCTTTAAAAGATATAAAGTTTGGGGATAGGGGCAATAGAATGGGGAGAGATGGATAAAAGGGTACAAATTTTCAGTAATAAGCTGAATAAGGCCTGAGGCTCTAACGTAGAACATGGTGACTGTACTTGGTAACACTATAATGTATGGTTGAAGTATGATAAGAGAATGGAACATAAGTGTTCTCTCACACACAAGAAGGTAAATATGTGAGGTGATGGATGTGTTAATTAACTCAATTGTGGGAATTCTTTCATGATGTATATATGTATCAATTATCACGTGGTATACTTTAAATATATTACAATTTTATTTGTTATACCTCAATAAAGTCATACCTCAATAAAGGTGAAAAAAAAAAGATATAAAGCACAAGAAAGCATGATTTGTCAGTGGGCAGGTGGGACGTAAAATGAATGGTTTAGGGACATTTGGTGTAACTTCGATGAGGAGGGCTGCTGAAGTGTGGGGCCGAAAGGCAGACTTACAACAAAGAACGAAGGTTACTGTTAGAATCAAGGGATAATGTCATTGACAAATAAGCATTTTTCTCACATACCAGTCCACTGAAGAATCACTTAATATTTAGGATTTAAAATCTGTTTATTCTACAAGAACCAAAAAAATCTTCCTGCATAAACTGGAAGATGATGTTCAATTTAGATAACTATTCAAACTCACATGGGAATAGCACTAGTTAATTTTATCTATTTGTGAATACACAGCCTTATGTCTTTTTTATAAATAGTGACATTAACTGTGCTGTTCTTTAAAAAAATATAACATTACCAGAATTGAAGCACGCATTCTTAGAGTATCCAAAATTAGAATGTTCTGTTACTATCTTTCTTAGAAGTTACATTTAAAAATTCCTATTCCCTCCTACTCTGGTGGTCTCTCCTTCCCTCCCCCTCTCCTTCCCTTCCTTCCTTTCTTCTCTTTTTCTTTTTATCTCATGAAGTTCAACAGTACAGCACTGCATTCATTTCTCCCACTATAGCCCTAATATTGAAGAGGAAGTTACAGAAAAAATTAAATGTTCTTTGTAGATAATCTCTGGTCAGCAACTAGGGTCCCAGCAGTGAGAACCTTGGGGCACAGTAATACCAGGTGGGGAAGACTCAGGAAAGAAAATCATCTAGAGCAGGGGTCAGCAAACTCAGATAGCACATATTTTAGGCTTGCAGGCTTTATGTCTTCTTTTTGCAACTACTCAGCTCTGCTGACGTGGAATGAAAGCATTCATAGACAACATGTAAATGAATGAGTGTGGCTATGTTCCAATAAAACTATCATGGAAACTAAAATTTGAATTTCATAGAATTTTCATGTGTCATAAAGTATTTTTCTTGTATGGATTTCCACCCCCCCCCCACCCCCCGACCATTTAAGAATGTAAAAACCATTCTTAGCTCACAGGCTGTATAAAACGTTGGTGAGCCAGATTTGGCCCATGCGCTATGGTTAGCTGATCCCTGAGCTAGAGAATTTAAATGCTATTTATTGTTCTTGCTGGGGGATTCTTTAATAGGGAGGGGACTGAAGTGGGAATAACCAGCAATTATTGAACCCTCATGTTTAGAAAGCATTATTCTAAGCACTATGATATTGACACATTTAATCCTTACAACTCTAGAAGGTAGGTAGTATTCATATCCATTTGCAGATGGAAAATCTGAGGCACAGAGAGTTGAAATAACTTGTCACTTATCACACAGCTAACAGAGGCAGAGCCTGGATGTAATAACTCACCAACTTGGGTCCGGCTCCTTCAGTCTGAGCCATTATGCTGTATGGCCTTTCTGGGTAAAATCTCACATCTTGCGACAAAGACAAGCATCCACATGGAGGATCTTTGTCCTGCCAGCTCCATTAAGCATTGGAACAAAAAGTTACAGAATGTTCAAAGTAATGTTTCCATTGGAGGCAAGGGGACAGATGGTGCTGTCTTATTAAACTCACTGTCACCAGAGGTGTTTGAGCAGAGGTGGGATCACTTTTGTACTCTTGTAGTTCCTTAGAAAGACTTCGTTTTTTCTATCAAATAAAAGTAAAAAATTTAAAATCCTTGCTTTTTGAAACTTAAATCTAGTTAATTACTAAAGGAGCAAACAGGCTGAGCATCTCCCCAAAGCCCACTCAGGCAAAATCTCATTCTATCTACAGGATCTGGGAGTCTGAATGGCCAGAACTGCTGGTAGGAAATTGTATTTCAGATTGCTCTGGCCTATTGCTATAACTGAGTGAATCTCCCTTACCTTCACCCCTACTACAACTACACACAAGCACATGCACGCACACCACATTCTTCCAATATTTACCCTTTCTTCTAACATTTCTTCCTAGCTGAAAAATGTTTGAAAGCAGTGTTAGGGAAGAATTATTTGATTTAATTGTTGGATAATCAAATTTATAGTCATATAAGAGAATATTGATATAGAAAAATAGATCTCTGGGATAAATGATAAAAGCAGGTATACAGCAGTACATGGCGCTCCCATTTGTGTAAAAAAAAGTCGGTGTGGAGGACATGGGTATTATCATGAGAATTTTCTGAAAGAATAAAAAAATAGAAAAAAATGTTGATAGTGATTATTTCCGGGGAACGAGATAGGGATCTGGGTTGGGAGATTACATTTTTCACTGTGTACTCTGAAAATTATTTGAATTTTCTACATATATCTTAACAAAAATACTAATACATAAATGTATTCTTCAGTTTTACACATGTTCCCTCATGTCATATCCTTTATCCAAGCCTAAAACTTTTTCTTTAGTTGAATCTCCTTTGACTATATCAATAGCTGCAAGTACTGCCTAAATAAAAAATAACTTCCCCTAGGTCTTGCCTTACTTCTCTAATAATGATAGAATAATTAAACCAATATTGCTATCTGTTAGGTGTTTGATGTGTGTTAGTGGGTTGGATGGTGGCCCCCTCAAAAGGTATGCCTACGTCCTCATCCTCAAAACCTGTGAATATAGCAAAAGATGTAATTAAGGATCTTGAGGAGCTTATCCTGGATTACCCCGACGGGCCCTAAATTCAATCAGATGCACCCTTATAAGAGAGAGGCAGAGTTTTGAGAGAGGAGGAAGCAATGTGACCACAGATGCAGAATAACCAAGGAATGCCTAGAGCCCCCAGAAGCTAGAGGAGGCAAGGAACTGGTTCTCCCTGAGAGCCTTTGGAGGGGCTGCAGTCCTGCTGACACACTATTTCAGAATTCTCCAGAACTGTGAGAGAATAAATTTCTCTTGTTTTAAGCCACCTGGTTTCTGGTAACTTTCTACTGCAGGGAACTCATATACAGTGGGACAGAAGGTGCAACTAAATAGCTAATGGTAGGTTTTTGGATTCCATAAATGTATTCATGGCTCTTCTGGACCAAATAATACCATAAATTGATTATACTTTCTTACTTCTCTTGTAGACATTTCAGTTACTATTGAAACTATGAAGTAGTGATATTCTTGTCAATGAAAATACGAGAGGCTAGGTAAGCACCTGGGGGTTGCTATTAGAGGAATTCTTGCACTGGATGGAGATTAGCCTAGAGGAACTTAGATCCCTTTCAACTCAAGGATATAATTCCATAAAACAATTTGCTTCCAAATATTGAAGTTTAACATTTTAATAATAATATTTAAAATAGTCAAACACTTAGAAATTCATTCACCTGGAAAAGGTGTTTGAAGGTATAAAGTCCTCAGGACTTACCTTCTATACTTTCCAGACCAGGAATTCTGAAGGAATACCAGAGGCTACTGAAAATTCACTAGTGGAAAAATAAGTGAAATAAGTAACTCACGTATTTTCCAAAAATCACCATTTAGGACTTACCCGTGCCAACATTTCCGAAAGATTTGCATGTTGTTACAATGCTTTGCCAATATTCTATCAATGTTCTCAGCCCATTTTAGAGATTACACATTTCCTCAAATTGTTAAACTGCCACTATATATAAATAGCTCAGTGTTGAGTGGTGAGATTACAAGGGAGGTAAGTCATTCTCTTCATTATCACTATATTCTTTTTTTGGTTGAGAGAAAATGAGAAAGCAGGAAGAGACCCAGAGGCAGATCAAGGTTATATTTAATGTATAGATAATAAAGTCATGCTGTAGCCATATTGAAAATGTATTTTTGATGTCCCTCAGGTTGAAAAGCATGATATAAAGTATGTAATAGAATATGTATTAGTGTTAAACACATAAGAATAGTACTAGCTGGTGTGGAACCTACTGGGCTTTTCACAAATATTATTTATAGCTAAATTTTATAATATTTTGTAAAACATTGTTTTATTAAAGAGGACATTCTCTTATTACACTCTTATAGAAAAGTCTAACCTGGAATTGTATTATAAGCAGAGCAGATGTTAATTGGCTGTGCCCAGTATTTCTGAGATAATGGCAGCACTTTCTTAACTTCTGCAAATTACCCTAAACACACTCAGCACCTCGCTCCCCAGAGTTCATACTTGACCTAGCCTGGATGTTAAGGTGGTTAGTTAGCTCATCAGTTATAGCATCCAATGAGACCAAAGTTGTGAGTTTGATTGTTGTATGAACCAGTGCCATTTTTGGTGTATTCTTCACCTGAGCTAGTTTTATGTAAATACGGGTCATCTCAAAAAGGGACTAGAGGAAATAATTCCAACTCACACCACTACTTGAGGGAGAAATGGAAACCATCTAAACATTTGTCAATAGGATTGTCTTTATGTAACATTGATTATTGTTAGGTGGAAGAGCCAGGGATCTATGGACAAGGAAGGTCAAGAAAGCCACACTTGGGGGAGGGCTTAGCTCAAGTGGTAGAGCGCATGCTTAGCATGCATGAGGTCCTGGGTTCAATCCCCAGTACCTCCTCTAAAAATAAAGAAATAAACCTAATTACCTCCCCCACCAAAAAACAAACAAACAAACAAAGAAACAAACAAAAAAGCCACACAGAATATCAGCGTAAAGCACTGTTTCAAATGTTCACTGGAGAGCTGTTGACATTCTCAAGAATCTCTAAGTCTCACTACCAATCTCAAGAGCTCACTGGGAAGCTGCTGTGACTCACTGTCTACCCATATGTCTGGCTGCAACTGCCTCTCTAGAAGTATATGCTTCTCTGGCCCACTGTTAGTCTCCTTCATGTGAATTGCTTTTTGCCAGTAGAATATGAGCAATTTGACTTGTGCCACATCCAAACAGGAGCTTTAAGTGTGTTTGTATGGTAATGGTTTGGTCTTTTGCTCCTACCCTTTCACTATGGAACAGTATGTCCCAGATAGAGGCTATTCCATCAGCCTAATGCCAGAATAAGACAACATATGGAACAGAGCTAATCTAGCAAGTCAACCTGAGTCAGGCAGTGCTGCATGATCCCCAGACCCAAGAACAAGAAAAAAAGGTTTGTCATAAGTCACTGAGATTTTGCAGTTGTTACCCCCAGGGAATACTAATACAAGATTTTATATATTCATCCCCTGTAATTATATCTTTCCTTTCTAGATCTAATATGTCTTTAAGATTCTCTTGTGTTAAAGAAGTTAAGGACTAAATTTTTAATTTCAGTTCAATTTTCTTTTTATTAAAGTGCTTCAGTAGATAAACAGTGTTATCAACAATCAACACAAACTTTACTGAAATATTCACAAATAAGTCTTCTACTTTATAAATCACTCAAATAATATCCTATGTCATAACAGTAATCACCATTGGAAGTTGGTTACTCTGTACTTATTCCTAACCACACACATATATTTTCAAATTGGGAGATTCAAACCAGTTACTATTAACATATGGGACTGGCTGTCAGTACCTGAATGCTAGTCCCAGCAACTCAGTAGGAAAATGATGTGATTCGAAACAAATCACTTATTCTTGGTGCCTCACTTTTTCCCACCTGCACTGAAAATTAATCTTCCCTTAGCGGAGATTTATTAAAAAGTATGAAATGTTAAAGCTTAGCATACTTCTATGCCTCAGAAAGCATTCCTGTGCATATTTTTAAAAGGGTAGGTTATCTGTTCTTGACACAAATTAAATACTACATACTAATATTCAAAATAAAGGCAATTGTTCTTTCTTTGAAATTGTCTTTTCACTTAAGTCACAGTAAAATCATAGATTAATATAGAGTTCAATAATGATATACTCAGCAAATTATTTTAATTGCAATGGGGACTGCTGTCCTACTCAGGCAGAATTTACAGGTTATTTTAAATTCCATCCATTACATACTTACGTTCTTCATGACCACTCCATAAAAACAGAAATCCTGCTACCCTAAAGCACAAAGAGATGAAATCTAAGCTATAATCAGAGTTTTGGTATAGTTCCTTTGGAAATCATTGGTAACTCTGTCATGACTTCCAAGAGAGGCTGTGCTTGACAAAGGACAGAGTAAATAGGCTGATTTTGACTAGACCCCTGGCACAATTAAAGTGGTCTGGTCCTATCATAAAAAAGATTCAGTAGTGTGGTAGGGTGGGAGCACTTAAAACATAAGAGCTTGAAAATACAAATGATATAATTGTCAAGAGAGAAGAGAAATAAAATAATCCTGACTGAATCAGAAACTTTTCTAAAAATCTTGTTTCAGTTGGGAAGTATGTGACTGTGATGTAAAAGAGAGAGGTTTAAAGAAGTTGGTACATCAACCCTTATTTTTCAAAGAAACGTGTAATACTTCTAGGTAGAAGCAGTATTGCTTAATCTCCACATGACACTTTGAAACCGCTAGCAATAAAAAGGGAAAAAAATCATTAATCAACAGAGGAGAAAAAGAAAAATGGTAAGCTGTGATGCTCTCACTGTTCTATTCAATTAAAAAATAAATCGATCATGAGCACAAATGGACATGCCACCTCAACAAATAAAACCTCCTGTAGTTCACTTGTCATTTAAAAAGTGAATTGGCCGAAAAGGATAATTTTCTGCAATGTACTCAGTCATTTTAAGGCTGAAGTAGTTTCAGGAAAACATGAAACATCCTTAGAGGAGGCCTGACTCCTCATATTGGTTGTGGCAGAGCACTCCATGCCCTGTACACAGGGGAATAATTTTCACATTGAACTCAGACCTCTTAAGGAATAAAGAAAAAACACTTTACACAATATACCTTTCTAGAGCATGCAGTATTTAGGTAACAGTAGATCATCATCCTTTACAAAGGAGGTGCAGGTGCTGTAAAAACCACCTTAGAGCTAATGATTTTAGAAAGAGGTGAGTGTCAAAATTTTAAATTTAAAATACACACTTAATTTCAAAGTTGGGTTTGCCAAACCTCTGGTAATCCAAGGTGAGCAAGAAGAAAATGTTCTCCCTATTTTATGACCTGCACCTCCCATTACCTATAATGAATGCCATAGGTCAAATGCCACAGTAAACTTATCCTCACTCTTGGGGCTGGCAAAGGCTAATGCAGGGAGCGGTCCCACAAAAGAGCCTGTCCAGGACTGATCCAGCAGGAGTTTTCAAGGGCAATTGGGCACCCAGCTGACCCCAGGGCAAGTTGATCAATTTTTTATGACTCAGGAGCCCAGCCGGGTACTATCTTCAGGCCTAATAGCCCCCAGAATAGTCTTGAACAACACTGGATGCCCTTGAGCTGGGCCAGCTTTCCCCTGGACAAGCACTCCTAGAGCTGGAAACAAAGGCTGAATGGGCAGGGTAGGCAGAGCACCATTTATTGGAGCCAACCCCTATCTGTCAGATGCTTGTTGACAAGAGCTCAGTGATTCTGGAGCAGCTCCTCCCAACAGATGGGCTGTGAAAATACCTCTCTCTCCAGCCAGAGCTCATATGAATAGTGGAAATCCTCAGGCAGATCCAACCTCTGCCCCAGCACACTCTGCAAGCAGTTATCTACAGGTGAAAACTCAGAGTCCTGGGGTCTGTCATACCGGCGGCTGTTAAAAGCCTCAATGTTGGCCCTCAAGGTGCATTCTTCTGCTTGGAAGTCCCACGGCCTGGCATCGATGTCTGTGTTGGGAAGACAGGAAGAAAAAGATGTATACAACTCAGGACACCGCTCCTCTTAGCAGAAAGCATGGTCTATGGGATACCAACAATGGAACTGCTCAGAATTTCCTTTTTTGTAAAGAGCAATGTACAAAGTAAGTATATAACATGCTGCCACTCAGGTTTAAAAAATGCTTATATATGCAGAGACTATCTTTGGAAGAGTCTGGAAACTGGTTAACAGTGATTACCACTGAGAAAGAAATGAGGGCCCCGAAGGAGGAAGACTTCTTTTTATTGTATTTTCTTTTTATTATTTCACTTTCTTAGAAGATATATATATTATATTTTCCAAAACAGCAACTCAGTTCTCTTTATTGATGTCTCCTCGGGGATGGGTGTTTCTCATTTGAATGAAATCACCAGTTTTCAAGGAATCGTAAGAGGCAGGAAGGGGCACAAGAAGGAGAATCAGAATGGAGCAATTACTGAAGACTCTCCTGATTCCCTGGGACCTCCCTCAGCACATGATAAATCTATTTTATTTGGCAGCTTATGTTAAGAGTATGAGGTGAAGGCTTCCAAGGAAGTGAAAGCAGAAAACAAGCTGCTTTGCTTCTATTTATCCCTCTTAGACTCTTATTTCAGGGCCAGAGATACATATTTCCCAGACCTTTTATGGCCCATACTCAACAAGTACAGTTTGGGTTTGGGCTCATGATGGCAGCAGCAACAGAAGTGCCATTTGCAGGATAAAACATTTCCACGTTTTAAAATCGACAAGAATTTAGATAGTTAATTGTGCTTTATGTCTTATAGTAGAAGTTGCATCCTGGCTTGTTATCTGCCAATCATATGCTTCCCTTAGTTCTCTGAGCTCTTTACAGCAGTTCAGGGAGGTGACAAACCCCAGCAAAGACAAGTCATTAGTCAACTAACCATGAACTCTCAAACACAATTATGCAAATAATGGTCAAATCCCACTACAGCAAATGTCAATACAATGAAACAAGCTCTCCAAAATAAAGTCTTCCAACTCCAGTCAGCCTACAATATCTTGGTAGGTCAACCAGATGTATAATGTCTCCTGATGTGAAGCAATAAGCAGTTCGTTATAGTGCATTACTAGAATGTACTACAGCCAAAATTGTTTTATTGAATTCATCAAAACTTTAGATCTATCTTAGTTTACAGGTAATACCAGAAATAGAGAAATAAGGTAAATTAAACCACAAAGAAGCAAGCAGACAAATCCAGAAGGTAGATATTCTGCAGAACAACTGTCTCAGTTCTTCAATTAAGTCAGTGTTATGGAAAAAAAAAACCCCAAAAAACCCCAAAACCAAAAAACACAAAACCCTGCAGATTCGAAATAAAAGGTTATAACAACCAATGGAATTTGCAGTCCTGGGTTGGATCATGACTTGGAAAAAATAGCTTTAAAGAACATTTTGGGGCAACTGGGGAATTCTGAACATGGACTTGTTTATTAGGTAAAATGAAAATGTACTGATATGGAAAGGTGGAGATAATGTTAACCAAAAAGAGAAGACTATAAAATAGCATACACAATTTATTTTCATTTAAATAAAATGTACATGTATATGTAAAGAAAAAATCTGGAAGAATATACACAAGATTTTAGTGGCAATTTTGAGGTGGTACAAATATGGCATAATTATGGTAATATATATGGTAATATAGTAAAATGTTTGCTTACTTGTATTTTCTAACTGCTTTGTAATAATAAAAGGTTATCTTAATTTTAAACATTTCTCAGAGAAACATGTCACTTAAAGGAATGTTTTGGAAAGGGGCAATTATCGCTCAATTTACTTGTTTTATAAAATGGATTTTCGTAGTTTACATAGGACAGAGTACATGCTGGAATTTGGGGCAGTGCCTTAAGGTTTGTTTCATCAGCACCTGACTATAATCACATATTTTCTCATCTAAAATATGTAACAGTTCATACCAAAAGAGTAGAGATGTTTATTTAGTTTTGTTTAAACACTGGGCAACTTCTAAAGGTCAAAAGCTCTGAGAAAACTCACCATTCCCATAAGCCCAGTCATCATTCATGCGGTGGCGTACTTTCTGGTAAATGGCTGACATCGTTTTCATGTTGCTTTTCCTCCACTGGCGCCCCAGGTACTTGGTCTGTATTTTTAGCAGCTTTAGGACATAAAGTTGCAGCATGGCCTGTTTGACCTTGAGGGCCCGCTTTAAGATTGGAGCAGATTTAAACACTACCAGCATCTGCCCATTTAAAGAGGGGTGGGAGTGAAGAAAGACAGATAAGGATCGAAAGTTTCTTAGAATTTCCAGCTCACAAATTAAGACAAACCTGGCTAACCTCAGACTACCCTGGGAGCTTTGGGAAATCTATGGCCCAGGCTCCACTTAGACTTAGTCTTTAAGAACAGAGAGGAACCACTCCATTTATATTTCACAATTCAAAATTTCTAATATTCAAAGTGCAAAAATATCTTGCCAGCCATACATCCCATTTCCACTATTACCAGTTTCCTGTGTATCTATTTATTGAAGCATAGTCAGTTTACAATGTGTCAATTTCTGGTGTACAGCATAATGCTTCAGTCATACATGAACATACATATATTCATTTTCATATTGCCTCATTCATTTTAATGGTTGTGTTAATACTCTATTGTAAGGATATACCATAAATTATTTAACCAGTTGCTCCCATATAAATGAGCATTTAGCCTGTTTCCAATCATTCATGATTACAAATAATGCTGCAATGAATAATTTGAGGCTTGTATCATTTGGGATGTGTGACTGTAATAAAAAAACAATGCTAACCTCCCTACCAGAGCTGCCCTCAGGGAGGGTACATATTCAGTTCCCTGAAAAGAAATGGACCGGTAAATAATTATTTCATATAGAATAAATGCCCAGAATTAGGAAGTGCCAAATCTTATGGAGCATTTAGTGTCTATCTATTGAGCTCGCAATGCATAAAGTCCATATTTACCAAAGATTAAAAAAAAAAAAATCAGTTAGCTGGACACCATGATCTGAAGCCCAACTCACCATGGTCCTGGAATGCTTCCATTTGGTCAGTTTATTGAGCAGCCTCAGAAGGTTAATGCAGGAAAAGAGGTTCCTCCAGCAGAACTGGTTGTTGTCTCCAGCTTCCTGTAATAAGAGATGCCCATCATTATCTCAACACCTCCAAGGCTTTTCTTCCCACAAAAGTCTGGAAGTCACTGTTGGTCAGTTTAGGTGAGGCCTTCCACAGAAAATGCTACCTCCTTTCCATCCTTCTCTTCACATACTGAAGCTCAAAGCAAGCAATTTTCTTCACCTGAAAACACACAGCTGCCAATCCTGGAAGACACTGTACCTAGAGCAAGTACTGGTGAGAAAGATGATATCTGAACACAGGAACTTCACTGAAGCAAGCTTTCTGCTTGAGGATCAGAAAAGAGATGATAGAATTTTACCCCATATACTTTGCACTTAAGTAAGCTATGTTTGTAACTGTTAGGAGTTATTCTGGTAGATTTCAAACTATGTTAGATGGATCTGATATTCATTATAGTTGAATTTTTTAAAATCAACCCCCACCCTCCTTTATCAAACCATATTGCAGTAAATTGCTTAATTCTCTAGCATGGAAGGAAAAACGGCAGATGGTTAATTCTAACCAGGTGTTTCTCTTGAATGTTTCTTGATAGCTTGTGAGCACTCAACCAGAGATAACAGATGGATGTCAGATCAGAAACAGGTATCTACTCATAGAAACATCTCTCAGTAACAAAAATAAGAGCCCTTTTGGATTTGGGGGCCTATAAATATATTTTGGTGTCAGAAGCTATATAAATCAATGAGCACACATGGTGGTCAAACTAACATCTTGGGAATTCCTCACATCTACAAGGTAAGAGGAAATGTAGGAGTGGGAGATGTGTAGAAGTGAGCTGCTGTCTGGTGAATGGAAGATTACACCCTTCTCTTCCAAATTAGCTTGAAGCAAGCAAAGCAGACACACATCAGTTGTAGAATGAACAGCCAAGATTTTTGAGACTATTAGTTTCTCCTAAGAAATAAGTAAGACTGAGGATCAAAAAGTTGCAGGGAGACTTTTAAGAAATATTATTTAGAAATAACGTTCTCCTTCCTGTAGTAAACGTTCAATATTGTATTTAGAACTAGTCCCAGGAGAACCATCTGTTTCATTCTAAGAGAAACTTCCATGGGAGTTTCCACTCTAGTGCATTAGCTAATCTGGCTTGCCCCAAACAGATCAGATTTTATAGATGTTATATCTTGTGTGGCTGACAGAGACAAACTTATAAATGTTTATTTTTTAAAAAGGAGCAAGGGCAATAAAAAACATATGCGAGAGGTAAGTCTATTTCCTCTGTGGGCTTCCTTTATTCTGACTTCTAATATGGCAGCATCATTAAAAGCACTGCATTCCTTAGCACCTCAAAGAATAGGGGTGGGGGCATGGCCTTACAAAAGAAGCAACGGAGTAGGCACCAGACACCTGGGTTATGGCTTTAGCTCTAGCTGTATCATCTTAGGCAAGTAATTTCCCTGTTTCCTGTGAGAGGCTGAACTAAGATAACTTTTAAGGTCCTTTTAGCTCCGACCATTCAATAATTCTATGATTTACTTTCTCCAGTTGGCTTAAAAGTTTAAGTTTTGAGTGAGAGTAAGCTGACTGTGACTGCCTTTTCTTCAGAGCTCAGTCTCAAGAGTCCCAGGAGCCGCTCCAGTCCCCTCCTGAAGCTAGTCTCACCTGCCCAGGGCCTTGCTCTCCTTCCTTTCTAATAATGCCTCCTTGGTGACTACAACTAGCCCCACTTCTTGCACCACCAGATGCTGTCTGGAGCGGGCACTGAAAGCACACATGCTGGTCAGTGCTCTCTCTGGATAGCTGAGCCCAGGCGTGTTGTCTCCTTTGCCTGCAGCAGCAGGCTCTACATGGACCCTGCTCAAGACTTCTTCCTTTTTCCAATCCAGCAAATAATCTTTTTTCCCGGAAGTCCTTTTAGCTCCATGGGGCCCTTTCCAGATTTGCCATACTTGAGGGTTTTTTCCTTTAAAGTTCATTTAAGGCAAGTCTCCTTCTTCTTTTCTTTTTCTTTTTTTTCAGGACTCTGCATATAAAGTAAGATACAAACTTCTGTGGGGGATATATTTTGTTAACAGCAGCACTTGGCCATGTTCTCTTGTTCCTGGTACTTAGCACTATCCAAAGCAAGACCTTTACTTACGTTTGGTCAGCTAAAATTAAAAAGAAAACGTTTGCCCTTAGTTCCACTCTCACAAATAAATATTTGTTTGCATGCACTTTGGGTCTGAAGATTCAGTTCAGGGACCACATTCTACTCTTCCAGAGAATCTCTAAGGCAATACAAGGGTTTGTTCTCAAAGATCCATCCATAGCTCAGCCTAGTGACTAAGCCAAATAAAAACCCAGGCTTAAGCAAATTAAGTGGTTATTTAACTCAGATGGTTGTGGAAAGAAAAAACAGAATGTTTCTTCCTTTTGTACAGAGGAAATCAGATTGGTTAGGATCTGAACACTATAAAGGAGTTAGCTGTTTTAGTCCAATTCTGTTATCCATAGAAGCAAAACCTGAGGCCCAGAAAGAGGAAGGCGGTTTGGCCAAGGTCATATGGTAAGTGCCCCAACCAGGGCTTGAACCTAGATCTCCAGTACTCACAAATTCTAAAACTTTGTCTTTATTTACTGTTCATCTTCTGGTTGCACTTCTGGAGTCCTAGACACAAATTCCTAAGAGAAAATTTGGTTTGATTCTCTAATTTCTCAGCTTCTTGCAGACTTAATAGCAACAACAAAATAGTGAGGTTTCCTGCTTTTAAGGGGAGCGACTGAGCCATTAAAGAGGTGCTGCTAAGTGTTAAATCTAGTACATTTCAAATCGTCTCAACAGCTTATTGACGTCTTGAAGTGATGATTACTACTTTCAGATCGAAAACCAGCTCAACGAGAAATTGAAATTATTAATATTAACTTAGTCTTTTTCAATGAATCTAGAATTTTAGAGTCCAAGGAAAGTTGATGCTCATATAGTGGTCCAATCTCTCCTTTTATACATGAAACACCTACAGCTTGCAGGAAACTTGCTCAAGATCACTTCGAGCTGTAGTGGCAAAGCCAGGTCTGTCTGTCTTGTCTATACTACAAACTAGTCTATTTCTTTCCTTTGGGCTTCAGATTTTTCATGCCATGTCAGCCTGGCATTTATTTAAACCTACTTGCAAAAACATTTGCTAGGTTATAATACTTAGAGATTGAAAACTCACAATAATAGCCATTTCTTGGTAAATGGTTCTTTTAATTTCTTTATTATGGTTCACATAGCTGAAAGTGAAGTCATTTTTAGCTTAGATTTTCTTTTCCTACAGTGTCTTAGAATAATTTCCTTATCATATGGATTTCTGAAAATTAAGTTACTGCTAGATTAAGGACCTAGATCTAGGTATCGTAAGAGAGTTAACAATTCTCAAAAGTAGTGTGAGGGGGTAACGAGGAAGGAGAAAAGAAAATTTCAAAGTCATTTGGGGAGTTTTAGCAAACTGATTGTGCCCTGGGGAAGCACCGGGGTATGTGAATTTGAAAATCACCCCAGAGATTCTAATCTCCTTTCACACCCACTACAGAAATGCTGACCAACAGGGAAATTGATAAAATGCTAAAAATCCATTTGTCCATGGTCTTTCCCCTGTATAAATACCTCATGGAAAATGGACATATACCTTATGATGTGTTCACATTTTATCTAGGATGGAGAAACAATAGTGCTAATGGCATTATTGGTTTTAAATAGTGATGGTGAATGTCAGAGGTCATTCAGCTTTGTATTTACAGAGGTCACAAATCACTGGCTAAATAGTGCCTGCTAGGAATGCTAGAGAACTGAACACTTGAACAGAAAGAAAACAAAAATCAAAATAATAACAACAAAAGTCTTCTGGGATATCTGTAAATATCTAGATTAGGAAGTCAGGAAAACTAAATTTGATGAGGATAGATTAAAGGATCAGGTATATAAATTTAAGTTACGTGAATATATTTTCACAGGTCTTTCTGAATATCAATCAAACCCAAATTTGAGGAATGCCAAACATTTCTTTGCAAATGGCTAGTGACCCACTGCTTTAGACAACACTTCACTACTCCACCTGTTTCCCTATCAGTAGAGGGTGGGATTGGGAAGATTCTTAGAAACTTCTAGCTCTGATACTCAATAACTCCCAAATAGAATGTATGTTTATTTATAAATTATAAATGCACTGTTATAATAACATGATGTATGTTATAAAGTACACATAAATATAGAAAGTAAAAAGGATATTAATACATTTAAAAGATCTGACATAGCCCACCCCTAAAGCATCATGTTGCACATCCTACTCTTCCTACCACTGCTCTAACCACCCCCCCTCCCCCCGGATGCTGAGCTTCCTACAGTATTTGTTGAGGCCATACCCACTGCCTTCTTTGGGAACCTCCTTCTAAGGACCATACCTAACTTCCACACAATCATACATTCCCCATCTGTCTCTTATGTTTGGAATTTAATTTGGTTTTTTCCTAGTTTAGTGGATTGAATTTGAATATAGACTTTTGGAGATCCAGAAATTGTAAGCCTTCCTACACCAGGTGGGTGAGGAAACTGTTCAGTACATGGGTAAAAATGGCCTACTGCTGAGCTAAATATTTTGACAAAATGAGAAGACTTTAGAAATTAATGTGCCATTAACGTTGCCTTTATTTCATGCCCATCTTATGTGTAGTTGGAGTTCCAAATGAAGTTGAACTCAGTTCAAATCCAGAAAACAGAAAGTATGAATCAAGACTACCTTAGCCAAGTAATTCCACTTCTGGAATTTATCTTAAGGAAATAATGAGAGATGAGGTCAAAGATTCATGTGCAAGGATGTTCATTTTGAAGTTATACGAAGAACACTGAAATAAATACCCAGCAATAGTAGAAATCGATCATTTAAAAAAATTAAGTAGTGGAATATTATGTGTAGCTATTAAAAATTATGTTCTCAAGAATGCTTAATAAAATCATATTATGAACATTTAAATTTTATTGTATGAATTGAAACATGTAAAGTCCTTATTTTCTTAAATAATATGTGTGTATATATATATAAGTGAATATATACATATATATGGTTAACTGCCACAAAATATTAACAGTGGTTATATTTGGGTAATATAACTAGGGTATTTTTATTTTTTCCTCATAATTTTCTGTATTTCTCCAATTTTCTGCAATAGTATATGTCAATTTTAAAATCAGGAAAATACTTAAAATGTTTAAGAAAATCCTATACACTTAGAGTGCTATATATTTTTTGTGTTTACAATTAATTCACTGAGCCTGAAAAAGAGATAAGTTTTACTCATATAAACACTAGTCCTTTCTGAGTGCAGAAGCCATCAGTTTAGATAAGCAAACCACTATATTGAGGATCTATGTGGAGTTAACTTGCTACTTAAATCCATGATTGGGCTCAGGGAAGAACTTCTAAGAGCAAGTAAAAAAAAAAAAAAAAAAAAAAAAAAATCTGTGGTTACCAAATAAAACCACCAGGTGCCACTGTTGCTTCACAGAAGGACAGAAATACCTAGCATGAATCTTTTTCATTAAGAATGGACACATGCTTCCACTCTTAGATAATAATAAAGACTTCTCAGAGGCATAACAAGTATTTCGATAATTTTATGCTCATATCCCAAAATGTCAATTGGAAGAGAGATGAAAGTGTAGTTCCTATCGATTCCTACTTATGGGATTGAGAAAAGAGGTCATAAAAGCTGACTTTATGTTTTGAAATAACCTACTAATGGTAGAGTTTTAATGCTATCTGTGTAGCACCGTTTCCGTGAGAAAGTGCATTCCTCATTCCAACTCTGAAAGGCAGGGATGCAAGTCTCCACCCTGGCTCTGCTGCTTTCAACTGTGAGGTTTTGGTAGTTAATTAACTTCTGCATCTATAAAACACTAATGCCAACCTCATACAGTTGTTTTAAAGATTGAATAACATCATAAACAGGGTTAGACAACTTATTACCTCTCCCTGCAGGGGTAAGAGGCTCCCAGCTTCCTTCACTGCTGAGACCACATCTAAATAAAACACGGACTCTCTACCTCCAAGGTGCTAGACTTGGTGTCTCAGGACGAGAGTCTTTCCCTAATTCAGGGTCTGTCATCTAATGAGAAGTAGACCTGACAAGCCACTTTATCCAATAGGCCCTCAGGTTTCTTATCTTTGAAATAAGTGGTTGAGCCAAATGGCTTTTAGGTCCCCTCCAGCCAAGAATCCTGTGGTTCTATGAAACTTTTGGCACAGAAGGTAACATTCTACTTTCACACAATATACTTTTCTGATGTGACATTTTGCAGGTATTAAAGTTGGGGGACAAGGGGTGGGGGCACACATGGGTGCCATCATCAGATCATTTATTGAGCTTCTTCCATGTACTGAACATGGTGCTAGACTCTGGGGATATAAAAATGAAGATGATACTGTCTCTTCCTTTAAGGAGTTTTCAGTCAAGTGGAGAAACAGATATAGATGAAAATTACAGTGCAGCAGGGTAAGGGTATGGGCTGAGGCATATCTAAGGAGCTGCAGCCACACATGATGAGGTAAACACTCGATCTGCAACATGCTGTTGATCACTCAGTTTCACAGGATTCAGAATAACTCTGAGGGATTTTTTTCTGATTTGCCTAGAGCTGTTTCCAGCACGAGGAACTTTCTGGGTCATCTTTCTGTGATCATACCAACTTTCACCTCAGAGAGACCTAAGCAAGGTATTTTCTGAAGCACATACTCTTGGGTTTTATAACCGGTATGAAAATGAGAACAGCCTGTAGCATGGCAGACAGAAGACAGATGACTGCTTTAGGCTAGACCAGAAGAGATTCTCCTGCCATTGAGCACAGATGTTCACGTTCAATTTCAGTCCCATTATCTTTCTAAATTTCCTCTCCTCCTTAGTGTTTTTCACTGACCCTTTTCTCTACAAATGCTATGCTCAGCTTTTCCAAATCTTTCTCAACTGGGTCAGCAGCTCTGAACCTCTACTGCCCCTGTGCTCTTGCCAATATGCCTTTATTGACCTGAGACTCCCAAACCAGGGCATTAATGGGCTGGAGAAGAAAAGGAAGAGCAAATACCAACCTCTGCCACTTGGCAATTTCAAAGGCTACCAAATCCCCATCTGCTTACCAGACTCTCCGTAGTAAGCTCCGGCAAATCCTGGATGGTACAGCAAGGGTAATCCAGGACCGAGATGCTGCAAGATGCAGAGATAAGGACAGGCTTTAGGTAAATGGCAATGGCAGGAAACAGCTACATCTGAAAGGGCAGGCATTCTCTCTCTTCAGCAGGCCTCATTCTTGTCCCAAATTGCTTAGTGACTTCAGCTGAAACTGAGGGTTCTGGTGCGAGGCAACTCCACATCCAGTTTCCTTTCCTTATAGCCTTGAGAGGAACCAACAGAGTTCTTTCACCCTGGCCCCCACCTGGCAGAGGCAAGAGAAAGCAGAAAGAGAGCCCCTATATAGCCACCTTTCTCCTCCTTTTTTTTTTTTAAAGGAATACATAAGCTTGTGTGTATTTGTGTTTGAATTTAAGTGTTTATGCACTAATAAAACTGTGCTCCCAGAGATACTGCTCAAACTTATCCCACTTAATAACCACATGTGGATGTGAGGATGAAAAGAAGACCTCTCTTGTGTCTCTTACCAGATGTCCTGAAAGCCAGAAACTCTGGGGAATGATCACAGAAGCCACTGCTAGAGGAAGCTTGAGACAGGAGACAGCTTCCTGCAGCAGGGCCAATCTAGTAGCTCAAAAATGGTAATAGCATTTGCTCCCAAAACCGACAGTGGGGAACTGCCAGGGAGCTGGAGTCTCTGTGGTGAGCCCAGGGAAGCAGGCATGAGTCAGTAGGGGAAATAAGGCACTGCGTGATGACAGGGACACAGTCACTCAAAATGACAGCTCTCTTTTTTTCCTCTTCTCCCTTCTTCATTGGTACAATGCAGAATTTTAGACTCGCTAATTTTTAATGCTCCTTCTGGTTCCAACATTCCATGAGGGTTTAAACACCAATCCATCTGATCTAGAGCAGCTGGAAATGGACAAAGGCTGTTGGCAAAGTAGAGGCTGTAAAGAGGTATAGGATTCCTTGGACCTGTCTCTACACTTCAAAAGTCAAACCTTCTATCCAAGCAAAAGGCAACAATTTATTGGGCTAGAAACGCTGACTTTTGTCCAAGGAATCCACATAGATAACCTAAGTGGACCAGGGTAAGAGAGGAGAGGGCTGTGGATCTACCTACAGTGTTGCTCATCATCCTGCTTCACACTACTGGGCTCTCCCAGGGTTGCCAGATGCGTACTGTTCCATTAGGATAAACCTCCTTGGCTGCCTTATCCACTTATCTACCCACCTCCCACTGACAAAGCCCCATGGCAAAGTAGGTAGTGGCAACCAGGAAATGAGGGCGAGAAATTAAAGATGGATTTGTTCCAATCTCAGTGTATGAAATTCTAGCCTGAGGGGCTAGATAAAATAAAGTTACAAGTTTCTAGCCTGACTAGATTGTAAGAGCTGTGAGGAAACTGGGCAAAAATGAGCTGCGGGTCCTCGAGTTCTTGGGATCATGCAACAGTAAAGCTTATGGGCGATGCACAAGGGGACCTCTGTACCCAGGTCAACCTCAGCTAGTGGTATAGTCTGGCACTGCTCCCAGTTCCAAGTTGAACATGATGTACACCTACTGGGTTGTCTGTGCCCTGCTTCTAGGCCCATGGTGCAGGGGGTCATTTAGGTCCTGAACCCTGATCCCCCCCAGCCACAGTTGATTGATCCAAGGGTGGACATCTAATCCTGGGAATGTGGGACAAGGACTGAGAGCCAATTCAGTCTCCGAAGTGGCACTGGAATGTGTTCAGCTCATGTGGGCGTATTTCACCAAGTGGCTCAGTGGAGGGCTTCCTGGGCTTGCTACACTACAGAGCTACAGGCCCAGAGCTACATCTCTGTCATAAGTTCCTCAAGACGACATACCGCCCATTTTCTCCTAGTAAATTCACATTCTGTGTGAGCCAGGTCCAGCTGGTTTTGGTTACTTATACGAAGAGGGTTGACTGATACACACAGGTACCTTCATGAAGCTGTGGCCCTTACCCAGCCCAGCTTTCACTTTCATTTTCCCTGGTAACCCAACTAGCATGTCTTAAGTGGCATTTTTAAGGGGGCTGGTACACAAGTTTCTCTGTAATTAGGAAAAAAAAAAATTCTCCAATGCTTCTTCCAAACAGGAAAGGTAAAGCACTCTCATATAAGTTTACCTTAACTAATGCTTACAAAAGCTCTCTGATATAGTCAGAATAGGTATCAGTCTCATTTTAAAGATGAAAATACTATGGCTCAGAGAAACAAAGTATCTTACACTTGAGATTACACAGCCAGCACATGGCAGATCCAGGTCAGGAATTCACACCTTGTGACTTCAGGGTCCCTGAGTGTGTGGCTTAAACCACATATAAGTAGGCTGTCTCTCCAGGGTGGAGTTTCAGGCAGTACTGACAGACATCTCCTTGTTCCTCTCCAGTCACTTCAAGTGTCAGGTCAGCCTTATTCTACTTTAGGCTTTGCCTCTGGTAAAGCACTTCTGGTAAACTCCACTGATTAAAATGCTTCTAGTTTTTGTGAAAGAAGCAAACTGAGGAGCAAGGATCCTCCCTACTCCTCTCTGTTAACCTCCCAAGTCCCCACTTGGCTGGAACAATCCACAGCAACTGTGATCAGAAAGCAATCTGTGTTTTGATCCTGCCTCTGCTGCTTACTTAAGGGGGTCTCGCTAGCATGTTATCCTTAAGCAAGTCAGTTAACCTCTCTGAATTTGTTTCTGAATTGGTGAAATGGGAAAAGAACTTGATGTGTTTATCTCTTAGCACTGTTGAGGAGAGTAAATGAAATAATGGACATGAAAATACTGTATTTTTTTAAACTACAAATTAATCTAAGTAAAGGTCTATTATTTACCTTCAGTTACAGATTCTGTGTAACACTACAGTTTACAAAGTAGTGTAACTGATCCAACTTATGACATACTAAAATCAGGGCTGGCCAGACAAGTAGGCTGCTTCATAAAAAACATTATCTGGATCCTTCTGCCACAGGGCTGAAATTTCATCGTTGCAGTTTCATTTCTTTGAGTCATGGCATTTTCAGTTTTCAAAACTATTAAACTATTAAAACACAAATATCCTTGTGAAGAGGTCAAATCATACACCCCATCAGCTAACACTTTAAGGGAATTAAATTTGACAGTGCCAGTTCTAAGATATAAGGGACCTGGGACACCAGGAGAACTGAAAGGCAGCTCACAGACAATGCAATTTCTCACCAGCCCAAAATAGCCCTTTGAAATAAACCTGTCCACAGCCCCTACCTGTTTTTGGCAGTGATGTAGGACAAGATATTTTGATTGAAGAACTTCAGGATCAATGGAATACAGTTGGCAAATACCAAGTGTTGTGATACATATTCAAACTGAATTAAAAAGATAAGCAGAAAGGGAGCTTATTTGAGGGAGAATAGAAGGTCTGTATGAAAAAAAAGGAGGGGGGAAGCAAGTACAAGTCTAATATCCATTCCTAAGAATATCCACTGTCTACTTGTGTTATCAGGCTTCCTGTCTGGGAAGTGGGGAGAGCCATCTTCAGCTAGCTCATCCTACATAGAAAGGGACAATCTGCAGTGTATGTTCACTGCAAGCACCTGACCAAAAGCACAAAACATAAACAAGTCAGAAAGAAAATCCACTCCAGATAAATAGAAAGAATTGCTGTGAGATTTGTTCCTAAGCTCTACAGGAAAGGAAGGCTCCCTGAGGGGGTTGTCTTCCATACCAAAGCTCTGGTTCACAGTATTTCAACTGCGATTGATATAGCAGGAACAGGTGCAGCCTGGTCCCAGCAAGTGCTGGCATCACTCAGTCAGGATGGATACGGCGCACAGTAACCAAATGAACCACTGGAATGTGGGCTCCAGTGCAAGTCTGGTTCACTGTATTAGCCTCCATACTTACAATATCAGCATTTTAATGAATGAATCAACAAGAGTCCTTCAGTCAACATACACTGCACTGAGAGTAAGTTCAAGATCTCTTTGATGGGCTAAACACCAGAACACAGAACTCCATTTTGCTCTCTTGAATTGGGTTGGGGTTTACATCCAGGAAGACCTATTGGGGCAGTGTCATGGAGTTGTGTCACCTGAATTTTGCCTATGATATACACTAAGGAGCATCTGACAGTTTGTTTCCAGATCCAAAACCTAGACTGCTGGGACAGTGCAGAAACTGGGTTGAAAAAGCAGAGAAGTGTAGTGTTTTAAATCCCTTAGCCTTTCCTGATCACCAAGAAGTGGCCCTGCCAGCAAGGTCAGCTGCCCTCGGCCCCAGGTGTGTGGTTGGACGTAAGGAGTCAGCTTGTGTTGCCCATTTTTCTCTTCTGCTCAAGTATTTTTTCCATGGCAGCTGACCCTGGATATTTTCCAAGGCTTCAGATGAAGGAGCCAATACATACCTACTATCAAGTGATGGAAAACATTTTTCAGTTTGAGACATGTCTGTAGCCTTGTCAGGATTCACTGACACATTCTGGCAAGGCCCATTAAGCCACCCACCTGTCTGGCTGTTGATCCACATACTGCCCACTAAGAGAAGCAGACAGGAACACACATCCACAGTTCTCTGTTCTTTCTACTAGGCACACTCTCTCTCACTCACCCATCCTTACTCTTCCCAGCCCTGCTGCTGCTCAGCAAACATTGGCAGAAGAAGGGTGAGCATTCAGAGTACCCTAACACACCCTAAGATGTGTCTGAATGTACTAAAGTGGAGAAATATCCTGGTTTTACTGTCGAACCTGCCATGGACACAGACCCTGCAGGGGCTTCCCTGCTGAGGACCTGCTCTTCTACCAACAAGCTTGGTTCTCACTTCTTAGGAGGAAAATGGGGCAGAGCCTCTGTGCAGGAATGAGAAGACTCCCTCCCCTCTTCATGTCTCACCACAGAGAACATCCATTCACTGCCCCATGTTCTCCTGTATCTTTGCAATACCTGTAGCCAAGTCCATACTCTTAGCATGGCAAACAGGCCTTCATGGAGAAGCAGGTTCTTATCCTTTCTTAGCCTCAGTGGATAAAAGAAGGCTCACTTCATAGAGTTGAGAGAATTAAATGAGATCCTTCATGAGCTTAACAGAGAGCCGGGCACATTGTAAGTACTCAGTAACTGTGTGCTATCAGATGTATTATGATCTGCTGCTCCCTGTTGGCCTCTCCAGCTTCAAGTATCACCAGACCTCCCCACCTCCCTCCACCCCAGGCAGAACTAGGGCTACATTTAATCAGTTCCCAAAGGTACTTTGCTCTCTCCCCTCCGGATTTTCACAAATTAGCTTTTCTGCTTGAAATGCTTCCTGTCCTTCCTGACAACTCCTATATCCTGGATAACATCTGTTTCTTTCAGACTCAGGTTGGAAGTCACCTCTTCTCCACCTCAGGTTGGATTAATTGTCTCCATAGCAGCCAGTGCTTACCTGGATCACAGTACTTATCACTCATAACTGGCTATTTATATATCTGTATCCTTTACAAAACTTCAAAGCCCTTAAGAGCCAGAACTCTTATACAGAATTACATCTCAAATGTTAGAAAACTGCCTCACATACAGAAAAGCATGCTCAACATACCCACTCCTCTTTTTTTAGGTGACATGCTTGAATCCTGTCTTCCATTGCTTCAAAGCTGGCTGGGAATATTACCAAGAAGCTAGTGATTCCTACCCTTGGATAATGTTCAAAAAACACAGACAACTGCAGCTTCCTAGGACAATTCCCCACATCCCACCAAAGCTTGTGCAAAGGAAAGGCTGGAAGATGCTCAGCTGGACTACAAAGGCCCTTGTGTTCCTCCCTTGGGAGACAGGACCTGGAGGACACCTGAGGCCTGTGGAGAAGCCTCCTAGCCGCTCACCTGGTAGATATGGTTCAGTTTGAAGTGTTTGAGGAGTAGCAGGAGCAGGGCAGAGATACTCTTCACAATGATCTCCTTGTGCCTGTTCACATCAATGCCCAACTTCATGCTCTGGAGAACAGTGATGCTACAATGGGGAGAGGAAGAGTCAGTGCACAGGGTGGCCTTAGAGAGAGGCCTACAAGGACCCGGGAATTTGGGTCAGACACAATATACACAACAGAGCCAGAACGTGAGAAACCTGAACTGTGCTAGGGAAACCTCCAGAGTTCCACTTACAAGCTTGTCTGGAGAAAAGCTCCTCTAATCTCTTTGTTTCTCTCTCTCCTTTGGCAAGCTCGTCCCTTGGCAATGTCCACCCACATACCTGTGCAGCCAGTCACTGGCACTGATGTTACCCTCCAGACTCTCATTTCTGAGCTAAAAAGAGCACAGCAGAGAGCACTGCAGTGGAAAGGGGCTGTTGGTGGCAGAGAGGAGATCTCTTGGAGACCACCCCTGTAAGTGTTAATAAGGTGGGGTGGAGACTAGAGGACCCCGCAGACAAGATAGCTAATGTTTAGCAGCTGCCCCCATTGAAGCACTCACGGCATCTCCTCAGGCAGGACATCTGCCAGGATATTGATAGAGTCTGTCTTAGCCTTGGAGGTGGGGGCTGCAGCCAGCAGAATCTTAAGCAGCGCAATCTGGGAAGTAGAAAATGAGGAAATCCATCCCTGTCCATCCCATTCAGCAAGGTTATTTTTCCACAACTCAGCAGCCCTAGGAGAAGTGTTTTAAAGCCTTCCTGTAAGTTCTTTCCTCAGTGACCAAATCTCCTCAGCCTCCAGAAAGGTAAACAGGTGCCCAGTCCTGACAGGCCCACCCATGAGGCTTAGGAGCCAGAAGGGAGCTTATGGGCTGTTTGGCTTCAAGACTGCTCTTTCCAAAGAGGATGGAAGGAGCAGAGTGAGAGGGGTAATGCCTGGAAATGAGGGGGGAAGTTTAAGCAAGGTCTTGCTCCCCGACCCTTTTCCTTCCTTTACTTCAGAGCATCAGCAACCTCACCGTAGCAGCCGGAGGCTACCTAGGACATGAGACCACAGCAGACCTCAGAAGAAGGCACCGACTTAGGCGGAGGGCCCCCAGTGCATCCTGCACGGATCCCACCTCCCTGTCCCTTCCTCCCAAGGAAGGACTTGGGAGTACAGCCAAGTCCTCCTTCCTGGGGGAGGAACCTTGAAGAAAGCTCGGCATTCTAATGTGTTGGAGAATGCCTTGCCTGAGGGGTGAAGGCTCAGGAAACAAGGTCAAAAGACAGGTGGTTCAGCTTAAAATGGCTCTCAGCTATCTGTTCTGTGTAGCCAGAAGGGCATCTCTGGCCCAGCCATCTCCTTACCATGTACTGGGGGAGGCTATACAGCATGCCCTGGTAGAGGATTTCACACGGTGTCTCTGGTACCACCTCTTCCCCCTATGGCAAGAAACACACAGTTTGCCCAGGCCATTTTCCAGTTGACCAAGACCTGGAGGGTGGCATGAAAAGAGCACTGAGCTGGGAGTCAGATATAGGTTTCTACCTTAGCTGTGTTAATGAGTCATTGTATGACCTTGGATAAGTTACTTTCCCTCTCTGAGACCTAGTTTCCTCTTCATAGGATAAGTGAGCTGGACTGGATCACCTTTAAGGGCTCTTCTAGCCCTGAGAATCTATGATTTTGGTTTTCCCGTTATCTGGAATCAATCCAGAACTCTTTCTATGTCACTTGCAAGGTCAGGAGTCAGAAATCTCACTGAGAAGTTGGCTCAGACCGCTGTTTTGCTGGATATATATGGGCTTAACTCAGGTCACAGGTATGCCTGGGACTAGAGCAGATACCCCACACAGAAGCACTTCCTATGGTGTCAATCTGAAGCCATCCGAGAGCTATGGGATGCTCTGAAGCCAGAAATGAGAGGTAGATGACTCAGTAGAGGGGGTTAATAAAGGAGCTGTGTAGCCTATGGCCTGGAAAGGCAGGAAGGAGTATTAGCAGGGAAGATTTTAGGTAGAAACTATTTTCTTTCCTTCTCCGTTACCCTCTACAACATCCCTTCCTCTTTTCTGACCAGCCCCCTCACACACAACTCTTTGTCCTTTTGATGATCTCATCTAAGCCTTCTATGACAGTAGGGAGACATGCGTCTCCACTGCTCAAGAGGCCACTCAGGCCATTGTCATCTTTGGCCAGTGCAGTCCTTCCTCCCCCCAGGTTCCTCCATTATAGGGCAAGGGTCACTGTCATGAGACCCTGAGGCAGGAAGGAGTAACTAGGCCATTTCTATCCCACACAACTGAGCTGCTGCTTAAATGGACACAAGTCTTAACAACCCGGGCAATCCTGCATATTTGCCTTCTTGCTCTCTAGAAGGCCTATTTCATACCTTCTCCCCTCTTTAAACCCCTGGCCCACGGCCCCTCAACAGTTGCTGACCCTGACTCTCACTTGATGGACAAAACAGAAGCAATCAGACAGGCACAGCTTCATCTCAACACTAAATCTACCAGAGAGCCTTTCCCTTCCTTCTGGACATGAAGGGTAAACTGCCCGTGCTCCTATCAAAGGCCAGCCCTCCACTGGTGCTCGAGATCTCACACCCTTTTACTTCGTTGAATGTATCAGTTCTGTAATTTTCTCCTTTTTTTCTGGATCATCCCTTTTAGGACATAAACACACTCCAGTATCCCCTAGCTATAAGACTTTCCCTTGACCCCACATCCCCCTTTAGCTACCATCCCTTTTCTACCTTCCTCTTTACAATAAAACTTCTACATGGTTTGTCTATGTTGATTAAGTCTCCCTACTTTCTTTACATTCCTTTTTCCATACACTCCAACTAGGCTTCACCCCCATCATTTCACTTGAGGTTACTCTTAACAAGGTCCCCACTTATCACCATGTTGCCAGAGCCATGGTCTTATCATGCTCCATTCATCGGCAACATGTGACACAGCTGATCATCCTTTTCTTCTTGAAAGACTTTTTCTTAGCTTTTACAGTATCACAACCTCCTGGATTTCCTCTCACCTCACTGAGTATTTTTCTTATTCTTCTTTTCTGGCTCCTTTCCTGACTCTTCACACCCTCAACATACTGGTGTGCCCCAGGGCTTTGACCTGGGTTTGATCCTCTTTTCTAACTTTACTCCCTCCTCAGGTTATCTCAGCCAGTTCTGTGGCTTTTTACATTGTCAATGAGCCAACAGCTCCCAAATTTAATTCTCTAAGCCAGTCCTCTCTCTAGAACTCTGGACCCATATATCTAATGGCTTGACTATTCTGATGGATGTCTAATGGATGTGGTGTCTAAATGGTGTCTAAATATGACCAAAATAGAACCCTTAATAAAACAGACCTCTCTACCTTGACAAATGGTATTTATTCTTCATTGCCCTTTTGTCTCTCTATCCACATCCAATTGAACTGCAACTCTTGTCAGCTACACCTCCAAAATATAACCCAAATTCATCCACTTTTCCCTTTCTCTGCAATCACTACCCCAGTCCAGGATACCATCATCTCTCACCTTGACTATTTTAAGAGGTTCTTAACCTTCCTGCTTCTACTCTTTTCCTGATCTACCCTTTACAAAGCAGCCAGTGGTTTTTAAACAGGTAAATCAGATCATGTCACACCTCTGTTTAAAAATCTCCAAAGGCTTTCCTTTGCACTGAATCAACTTCAAGCTCCCTATCTTTGCTTACATATCCTGCATAAAGTGGCCCCAGACCACTTTTGACTCCATCTGAGGGTTAACTGTCACCTTCTTGGTGGTCTACACACCCTATCTGCACAATCTAAAGTAGTCTACTACATGATGTGTCATCCTGTTTAAATTTCCTTAACCATATCCACCATTCTCTGAAAGTCTTGTTTCCTTAATTATTTATTACTGTTTTTCTCCAACTTCAATGTATCATGAAAGTAGAGGCCTTGCTTTGCCTAGTATACAGCAGGAGTCCAACAGCATGCACACACATTCCATGACAGCACTGCAGATAAATCTCCTCCTGTGCAGGATTCCCTTGACTCACCAAAGACATGGGGCACTTCTCCAGCTCCTCCTCATTCTTGATCTGAACATCTGCGATGGAGATGTACTTGTGCTGGGGAAGGTAAGACACCAACAAGAGGCTGAGGGCCTCAATCACATGTGTACCAGCCTATTTCTTAACTTACACAGTGATAAGGAAATGTCCTGTTTATGTGTCTTTTATCCCAAATAGATCAATTACTCTCTGAAGGCAGGAGTCTTATTTATCTTTGAATCATGAATACCAGCAAAGTGCTTCATATATAGTATTTGTTTATTCCATGTTTCCATATTTGTTGAAGGGCAGCAAATAGCCTAGAATTTACCTTCAACCAAAGTGCAAGGGGAAGGCAAGAAGAGGACCTTGACCCTGGACCGCTGCCCTGAGAGTTTCACCACATGTGTATGTATGTGTATGCATGTGTGTACAGAGTGATGAGATGAGGTGGGCTAGGGTTCAAGGTCTGTGCAAGGAATGACTACTCTTATTCGTGCTCACACATGGATATTGAACCGACGCTACTCAATCCTGGGCCTGGGGAAGTTAGTGAGCCTCTAAAAAGAGAGCAGTGAGAGGAAAGAAAGCAAGAAGTGGGGAGAGAGAAGAGTGGGAGGAGGGAAAAGGAATGAGAGGAAGGAAGGAGAACTTTTCATCCATCTGAATGTAGGGCACTGAATAAGTAGGGAGAAACCTGATTTTTAATCTTTTTGGCCAAAATGCCTGCAGGGGAAATACAGAATAACACGCTCAGAATGTGCCTGGTGGAAGGGCTCCACCCAGGACCCAGGACCCTAGTAATCCAACTTGCCTTGATGACTCCCTATCCCTGAAGACTGAGAGCCCACCCTGGTCACCTGCTTGAGGGTCTTCACACTCTCATGGATGGGCCTGGGTAATCCAACCAAGGTATCTGTGTCCCTGTGAAATGCAAGACACACGAAATCATAAGGGTCAAAAGTATACAGAACTACCAAAACCCCCTGGAGTCACAGGGACCATACAGTCAACATCTGGTACCCTGGCTCCTTCTCCACAAGCCTCTGGGTTCCCCATCATTACTTCAGGGCACAAAAAGAGAAGCAGAGAAGTGTTCCTGAAAATTAGGATTTCTGCATCATCTTACGGGGACTCACTTTGTCTGGAAGTAGATCCCTACTCAAAAGGGCATGTCGCCCAGCAACATTTTTGACAGTAAAACAGCAGTAACAATGGCTTCTCAGGTTTTATAATGGTCAGTGAGAAGGAGTCACAAGAGTGGGGAAACAGGGAAGGACTGGATCTGTTCTGACCACATCGATTCTTCACAGAATTCTGGCCAATTAGAGAAAGGCTTGTAGGTACCGTGTTGTAACACTCTGACGAGAAAACTAATGCTCAGGGGGGAAATGACTTGTTCAAGGTCCTACACCTGGCTGAGAACACGGAAGTTCTAGGAAACTGAAAGGAAAAAATTCCATGGCAAAGCAGTCACTGGAAGTTGCCCAGGCTCTGGGTTGTATCATCATGACCAGGCAACATCTCATTCCAAGCCACCCACTCCTCTGACCCCCTAAGAATCTCTCTATAGCCAGTTCTGACCATCCACTTACTGCCCCAGAGTGAATCCGATGAACTTGTTCCTGCTCATCTCCAAGAAGTGCTCAATGTCCTTCTGTCTGAGGATGGTGGAGAAACAAATCCCAGAGAAGGGAAGAAAAGCAAACCTTAAGAGAGAGAACCTTACTGGGCTCCCACCCCTCTGCTTGGAGAACTGAAATGGCAGGAGAAGGCAGCAGCCAACAGAGGGAACTTGAAACCCAGGAGTTCTGACTCCGAGCCCAGCTTATTGAGCCTTGAATGCACGGACCACTCCACCCTGGGCCTCCAGTGACTGAAACCCCAAAGCTCAGGATCCCTAGTGTTACCAAACCTACCTGACCTTCGGGGCCCAGGGTAGGCCCTTGGGAAAGGCCACCCGCTCAGCAGAGAGGGATGCCTGTGAGGGTGGAGGTGGTACCAGAGGGTCCTGCTCTAGCAAGTCTAACTCTCCATCCAAGGTTCGTTCTCCATCACCAGCAGACTCCTCTTCTTCCTCTGTGGCTGGTTCCTCAGTCTTAAAAAGATCTCTTTCATTGTAGATGTCCAAGCTGTCCTGCTTAGTAAGGAGTTGCTGGGGTGGGGGGTGAGGATAGGAGGAGACAGGGAAGGTGTGCAGAGAGCTCACCCTAGGCATCCTTGTCTGAGACCACCCTCTACCCACAGGCTGCTAGACTCAGGGAACATGGAGCAAGAACCACCCTTTAGTGAGAACATTACTGTCCCACCAGGCCCAATTCCAGGACAAGCAGCTCTCACGTAACCACCCCAGTGGCTGGGAAACAGAGCATAGATAATCCCCAAGTCATAGTTACTTAGCTTTCAGAAAGCACTGATGCCTTTTTTTTTTTTTTGCCAGCACTTTCCTTCCTAATTATGCTCTACTTAGGTGAACATTCAATTAGTTTGCCTTCTGTGAGCATACACCAGCTGGCTGACTGAGGAAGAAGAGGACAGAAGCTTGCTGCTAGGCAGAGGGAAATGAGTTTGGAATTTTAAATCTTGTCACAGAAAGAAAAAAAGATCGGACAGAAATAGGCCAAAAAGTTAACAGTGACTGCCTCTGTTTGTTAAGACTGTGGGTGACTTTTTTTTTCCTCCCTTCTTCACATTTTTATATTTGTTCTAAATTTTCTACAGTGAGTAAGCATTACTTTATAAAACAAAAAATAAAGGTTAAAAAAAATCACATTGCAGATAATGTAGACTAGACTACTGAGTGCGACTGTCTGTCCCTGTCACCTGCAGTTGGTGAACTCGGGTAGAGCAGGCAGGTGAGTTCTCGGGAGCAGGATCAGGTCTCAGGGCAACCTGCCATCCTGAACTTTCCAGGGATGCAGACTATTATCTAGGACCCTAAGCAGTCAGCCTCTGGTACCAAGGCCAGACAAGAGCATGGCTGGCTCAGGGTAAATCTTGCTGACAAGAAAATGATAAAGTACCTCACCCAGGTACCTATGCCCAGGATTCTACTCTAACTGTTGTTCTGGATGCTAGGGAGGCACTGAGGTCTAAGCCAACGATCTTGTAGCAAGACATGGATCTATAATGTGGTATCACAATGTTACATCTTGTCAGCCCAGGAGCCAGTCAAGGCTGGGACATAGAGGCCAAAGTATAGCCTTCAAGGTTTCAGGTTGGTCACAGGGCCAATCAGGGTCAGGACAGCTGGGTCGTTTACTGTTCTCTCCTACCACATCCAGAGCTGCTTAGAATCTTGACTTTTGGCTAGCTAGCGTCACAACACTACTGTCTGCTTTAGCCCATACCCTTCGAGAACCACGGCGACCTCGCAGTTTAGAAGGTGGGGGTGCCAGTTGAGATTCCCCTAGGTCGAGAGTGTAGGAGGGCGGGGAGGCAGCACGCATGCTCTTCACCACTTGGATACTGTCCTCAGCCAGTGGAGGCAGGCCCAATTCTGCCCGCTTCTGTACTTTGAGAGCCTGAAGATGCTCAAAGCCACCGAGGGTAAACTGAGGGGTAAACAGGAAAGGGGCAGAGAAGAGAGGAAGGGAGGGAAGTCAGAGAGAGCGAGGTCAGGGAAACATGGATGCAGAGGAAAAGCCACAGCCTCCACTCCCCTCAGAACCCCCTCCTTAATTAGGAAGTAATAAAACAGGAAGAGGCAAAAAATGTGGTTACTATTCCCAGTCTCCGAGGTGGTTACTATCCCTCAGAGTTCAGGGGTCAGGATAAAGCATTATTTACTGACCCAGGGCTAGAAATATCACCAGAAATTAGGAAAGGGACTACTGGGGGCCTCCACTGAAAAAGCAGGAAACTGTACCCCCTTTTAAGGAGCACATCCAGATGTTATAAACCCCCAGAGTCACTCATTTCCCTCTGTAGTCAACAGGCAGTGCCCCCTGAGGCCTGCCCTGGAGGGTATGTTGTTCAACTAGTCTTGTGGGGTGGGAGCCAGAGATGAAGGATCCTGCTGAATAATTAGTAACAAAACTGCAACCATATACTTACGAACACTTCATTTTTTAAAAAGCAAATCATCTGTTTATCTGGATGGAGAATAGGCACTAATCTCCACATTTTACAGCTAGAGAAACCGAGGCACAGAGACTTGCCCAAGGTTCCTCAGTATCAGCAGAGACCAGATCTCCCAACTCTCAGCCAGTCTTCTTTCCACAAAACATCAGCTGTATCAGGGGAAGGTGCAATGACACTCCGACCCAGAGTGGCATCTCCCGTCAGTCCAATAGAAAGAGGTAACCTGCTCTGACACAGAACACTGATTCCTCTAGAACAGCCTTACTGGCCCTCCGCTGGCTGACAGCTGCCCTGTTCTTCTGCCTATCTCCAGCCTCCTGGAATCAGACTAGAAGAAACTGAGGTGGCAGAGGGCACTGCGGATCTGATGAGATGGGAGAGGGGAGAATCAGCCACTCACCATGACTACCTTCCAGAGCAGAAGCAGGACCTTCTTTATGGGGAAGTGGGGAGCCAGGCCACTGCAGAACTTGGTAACCATAGAGAAAAGCAGAAGGGCAAAAGGCTCCTCATTATGCGTGGAGAAGCCTGGGGGTGTGGAGAGAGGCAAGTGAGAAAGGGAGGATGAGGTAGCTGAAACTCGGTCCCGGTAACCCTGTCTGGACACAGTGAGGAAGGCACTCACCTCTCCCAAAGAATTTGAGTAGTTGGTCCTTAGAAGGAGGCTTAGAGTGCCCCCAGGGTGAAGCCCCTCAAGGCCAGGAAGGGAGATCATGGAGGTATAATGGCACAGTTCCTGAAGCTTTAGAGGTGGATGCCAAACTAGAAGTAATGCTAATAAAGATGTTGCTTTCTGGCTGAAGGACTCAATGCACTTTGTAGATCACAACTCACTTTTCCACATCAATGAATGTATTTTCAAACATCCCACAGGCCTTTATATCTTATCCTTGGCTGATGACAACATCAACTTACATTTTCAAGGTAAGTCAACTCATTTTTGCATGTGGGATTTGTGATAGAATGGGAGACAGATGACTATTCTCATTTAAAACGAAGAAGACCAAGGCATAGAGAAGACATATGACTGGTCCTAGCTCATAGACACAGGGGCAATCAAGCCAGGCCCTCATGCCTGCCACAAAGTGTCTCTGTCCTAAAATAAGGTATGTTAATTCTAAAAAGAAAAGAAAAAGAAGAAAACAAACTAGACAGACGCTGTGCTTCCCCACTGCCGTAGGCACCTCAGCTGCCGCTCCTTACTCAATTCGGTGCGGAAGGTCTCCCGGGCTGTCCTCCACCCGCAGGAGTCGGTCTCTCGCTCCAGGCGAATATTTTCCACCATTAGGTACAGGACACTCAGCAGCACCCTGGGGTTATAGAAGGATCACAAGAAGTTCCCAAGGCAGTTCCCAGCCTATAGTCTGAGACCTCAGAGATGGTCTCAATGGGAGCCGAACCCAGTGGAATTAGCAACTTCTAGTGGTCTGGGTACATCTGAAATTTGGGCAAAGGTAGCCCATTGCTAATCACCCCTTGTTCCAATCCCATGGCCGGCCCCACTCACCGGAGCTCTGTGCTATCAGCAATGGAGATGGCTGGTTTCCGAAGAGCACTGCTACAGGCCTGGCTGTTGCTGCCATGGGGACAATAGACAAAATGGGAACTCATAGGCCCCTTTATTCCCTGCGTCTCCACTTATCATACACATAAACATGAGTACCGGCCACTCCCTGGCTATGTGGCTATAAAGAAATTGGTGTAAGGGAAGGGAGCCCACAGAATTCTTCTGCCACCTCAGCAAACCCGCATCTGTGGTGAAGACAGGCAAGGGCAGGGTCTGGGATATGCACTCCTCTTGTAATCCCCACGTGTCTAGTAGTGTGCTGAATGCAGAAAAGACGCTAAGCAACACTTGGTGAATGATAAACAGAATTCACTCCATCTGAAACTCCTGGCTGATAGGCATGAGATAAAACAAAGGATCACTATAGTGGTAGCAGCAGACAAGGCCACCTCTAGAGCTATAACCCACGAGGGAAAGAATCAGACACAGCAACAGGAATTGGTCCCATCCCTCTTGGGTCACGTTCTCAGGCAGAACAGTATCCTTCACAGATTCCAGAGTTAGGCTGAGCTGAGAAGGTGTTTGGATAAAAAAGCAATCCACCCAGGATAGGCCCCTGAAACCCGGGATTGAAACTGTAAGTGGGGCAGAAGCTGCAGATAAGCCCAACCTCAGGGAGGAGGATAGAATGTCAGAGAGCACAGCTGGATGGAGGGGAACCGTCAGCGAGCTTTGGACTGAGGTGTGACTAGACCTAGCTTCTTCCACAAAGGTCTCTCTAGTGAGGCAACCAGCATAGGACATGAAGCATTCTTCAAAGAAGGGGGTTGGCAGCCCTCCCTTAAGGCTTCTCACTCGATTTCCATGTGGAGTAGCTCCAGGAAGGCCGAGAAGGTCCCCATCTGATAGAGCAGGAAGCAGTTGTACCTGGACCAGTGTAGCACATCGACCTCTGAATCACATTCCGCAAAAGTGCCTAAAGGACAAGACAGCGCCATAGGGGTTGAGGGGGAGGTGGTTATCCCAGTTCTTTCCACCCTGCCCCATGATCTTAAGACTATCTTCCAACACCATGCCCAACAATTAGGCTGACAAAGGTAGGGTGAGGGCCCCCCCCAGAACTTCCTGGAATGAGGCAGGGGAGAGGAAAAGCAGTCCCCAGAGTTAGGTCCAATGTGCTCATCACTGGCCTGTCTTAAGTTTGAGTTCCCTGAGAAGCACATCCAGAGATAAAGATTCAAGTGCAAGTAGTTTATTTGGGAGTTGATCCCAGCAACCATTAGTAAAAAGTGGGGAAGTGACATAAGGAAGAGAAGGCAGCCAAGGGCTCAGTCCCAGTGGAGAGAAGCTATGGAAAACAATACAAAACACACAACTCAGAATCATCCCACCCAAAAGGGGTGAGGTAGTCGGGCTCTTCATCCACTAACTCCTGGCAGTCACTGATGAGTGTGGATGGACTAGGGGAGCACATTAATTCCCTAGCACTTCCTGGCTTCCCTATGTGGGCTGCACAGAAAGTCCTCAGGCAAAAAGGTACTGGCAGGTGGAAGCTGGCCAGACCACTAGTCCCGAGAGATACGGTCAGGCACTTCCTTGTTTGCTATGGTCTTCCCTTCACCAGATGTCCACTCTTTCCTCTCCATTTATGATTTGCTTTTATAGGTTTTTAGCTCCCAACTAGCTCGTTCTGCCAATAGTCCTTATTTTCACTACTCCAGCTAGGTTATCTCATTTCTCTTTCCAACACCTGGCTAATAGGTCTCTTCTGGGAAGCTTTCCCCCAATTAATCTCATTGAGTTCTGATCATCTCCAAATTACTCACAGCATCCATTCCTGCTGCTAGGTTGGCTTGAATCTTCCAAATGCCAGTGAGAAACAATGCCAAGGGTCCATGTGTAAATCTACAGCAACTCCCTGCCTCACCTGAGTGTTAGGGTCAGGCCACAGATGATGCAAGAAGCCTCCATGCTCAGCTGGTGGGATATTGTCAGCTCTGGTCACACTGAGAGCCCAGGTAAAGGCAAGAAAAGAACCCTAGAGGAAATCCTGGCATGTCTGGAAAAATAAAGGCTGATTCCAAGGGATCCAGAACAGTACCTACCGCTATCTCTTCATCTTCCTCATAAGCACAAGGTTACTCCTAGCACATGACAAGATCTGTCCTTGAGAGGCAGGGAACTTGCTTTCCCACACTGGCTTGCCTCATCCTAGTTTGGATAACACCATTTCTCTCCCTAGTCTCCGCCCTTCTCAAGTTGGCAAAGGTGGCCACTCACCTTGGGCCAGGTAGAGAACAGCCCGGGCCACCTTCAGTCGACGCTCCCTACTGACCACCTCCAGCCGGTCCAGGAGTCCCATCACATAGGCCTTCTGGGCATCCTCCTCCAACTCCAGCCACTCCTTACCCTCCACTGGGGAGAGAAGGTCAACAGATCTAGAGTCAGCTACTGCCTCCCCTTCCTGGAAAGGCTCCTGATAGCATTTCCACCTCTGATCTCAGCCCCCAATAAATTCTTCTCTTCAAAAGCTTTCCTTTTTTAGCTGACAAAAAATAAGGGATGGGAAAAGTAAAAAACCCAAACATTCTGGCCTGAACCCTCTCTGTAGCCTCGTCTTCCTCCATAGCCCCTCCATTCCCCACATGCAGCATATACTGTCCTCTCTCTCCGTCTTTCCTCAAGGAGTTCCCTGTTTCCCTACATATCTAATTCCTATTCATCATTACAGGTTCATTACAAAATCACCCCTTCCCCATAATGCTCCAGCCAGAAGCTCTGTCCCTTGAGATACTTTTTACTTCTCTCATGACACTTCCCGTTTTTCTCTTGCCTCAGCTAGTTTTGTGAAGCACATGTCTCCCCTCTGCTTTCTGACTATAATCTCTTTGAAGATACTATAAATTCACCTTCACCTCTGCTTCCTGCATCTCTGACACAAAACAAGTACTCACCACATATTTGTTGAGCTGAAAATTGAATTGCCACTGACCAAATAAGGAAATGGAAGTGGATTTACTTGGTCAGTGGCAATGATCTGAGTGGATCACAGTGCGGGCACATAAAGTCATTACCAGATGCTATTAGGAGTGAGGTAGAGCTGGAGACAGGGGTTGAACAGCAAGGTCAAGGACTAAGCTGGGCACAGGGTTACCAGGCAGCAGGGCACCAGTCCAGCCCAACCTCCCCATTTCTCTGCTTTCTTGACCCTTTTCATCAGGGAAAGGGACCCAGCTCAGGCTTCTCTTCCACTGCATGACCTCTCCACTTGAGATATAAGAAACTCTGTGTCCCATATACAATAAGGGATAGAGAAGTTACACGGTTATAGAGAGGATGAAGAAGGATTATACTTTGTTTTAGGCTCTTTCTAGATCAGGCTGAATATATTACAGAGGGAGAAAGCAGATCTCTATGAATAAGGATCTTGGATCACCTTGGGTCTTGAAATCTTCTTCAAAGCATCGTCTGTTAGTGGTGAATTCCAGGTTTTCAGTGTAGCTATACAATTCTGTGACAGGAAAGATAGGACAGAATCACAAACATTCAGCAGATCCTTATAGAAGGGGCCTGGGGTACAGAGCGTGGCATGAAAGAGCTAAAGCTTCCAACACATTCCTGTGTCCAACTCAATCCAGAGCCAGCTTCCTCCCTTTCAGAGCAGTTAAAAATAGCCACTTGTGTCTCTGGGTGATTAAACCATCAAACCTGTCCTCCTCTTGCCAGCTGGCTGCTACAGCAGAGAAGGCAGCCTTCAACATTTGATGAGGGCCAGGAGGAGGGCTGGAACAGAGAGGGCTTAGAGTCATCACTCCTGTTTCTTAGAGTAGCAATCCTTTCTGCTTGCCAACCCAGACTGGGACTATCCTGTCTCTAGGGAAAAAGGGGGCAACACAACTCCTGAAATTTAGAGGCAAGATCCTTGTGCTATTCAAGGAGCCAGGGTGAGGGCTGGAGAGTATGTTTTAGATGGCTCTTTGGGGTTAGAGCCAGTTCATTCTCTCCCTGCTGAATTTCCTCAAAGGGTACAGAAGTTTAGGTTCCTGCCCACAGCCACCCAGACAGAGGCAGCATCAAACTACGTAGACACAGCTTTAATTGCCAAAGGGCTGCCAGTACCTAGGAAAATCTAACTTCCCTGACAGTAGCCTCTCCATACAAAATGCAGAGAGCTTATGAGAAATAAAAATGCCCTTTCCTGTAAACACACACACACACACACACACTCTATAACACTACACCAGTACCCTCAGCTTTCAGAGGATAAAGAAGTGATGTCATTAAGTCAATGCGTGATAGAAAAACTTCCTCAAAACTCTGTTCCCTAAGATTCTTGCTGGAAACTTAACTAGGTCACAGACAATTCACAAAGCAAGAGAAATTCACTTATGTTCCAGCCAGCTGTCTAATGGTTGAGAAACAACTTGTCTGGAAGTCAGGACTTTTGAGTCCTGAGTTCAAGAATTCTGGAGTTACCAGAAGCAAATTCTAGCTCTGAGTCTTAATTTCTTGTCATTAGTGGGTTGTGTGGAGATATATATATATATATTTAAGTAGAGCACAAATCCAGTCAAAAAAGGGAGCAAGTTTCTAAGGCAGTGAACTTTGTTTTTGTCTTTATTTTATTTTCAAATTTTAGATCATGAACTTTCATACACTACAGGTAAATAAAGAATACATAAACACACCACATTTATCTTCTATCCAGATTAAACAAATGTTGACACTTGTCATATTTGCTTCACACATCTAAAGTCCCTTCTTCCTCCCCAGTCTATCTTCTTCCCCTCTCTAGAGGTAACTACATGATGAAGTTGGTGTGTATGCTTCACGTGCCTATTTTTATACTTTTAGTACTTATGTAGGTGACAGTAAACAACATATCATTCTGTTTTAAAATTTTTTATCCAAGCAATATCATACTGTATAAATTACTTTTTCTTACAAACATTTGTCTTTCAATAGTTTTTTCATGAAAAATAGTGTGATGGACACATTCATTCACTTAACTGACACTGTTCTCAATCAAGGGTGCGACTAGACATCCTAGAAACATCCTATAGACTCGTGTTTAGGCGGTTTTTTTGATGCATGTATAAATTATTTTGTCACTGCTTCTTTCCCCCCACAACATTATGTTTTTAATATTTATTGAAATTGAAGCATATTGATATAGATCAATTATTTTAACGACTATACAGTAGGCTAATATATTGATATACTGTAGTTTATCCATTCCCCAACTAAGTTGTTTCCAATTGTTCACAATGGCAGCAATAAACATCTTTGTATGTGTTTTTCTTGTGCCCAAGAGTTTCTTTAAGTGGACAGCTAGAGTCACTGTGCCATAATATGTGTACATCTTCAACTTTGCTAGATATGACCAAACAGCTTTTCAATTTTATACTCTGTTCCCTTATGCCAAGCAATGTATAAAAAGTACTCATTTTTCTATATCCTCATCAACCTCAGGCTTTTAAATTTTACATCCGGTAACTGTTAAATAATGTCTTATCATTTTAATTTATTTTTCCCCATTTACTAACATTATTGAGTATCTTTTCATATATTTATTAACCATATGGTTTTCTGACTTCTTAATTCATATTCTTTGACCATTTCTCTATTGTCTCTGTTGGGTTGTTCATCCCTCTCTCTCTCTCTCTCTCTGTGTTCCTATTCTGGGTTCTAATCCTTTGTTGGTTATTAAACTTAGCTCTCTATTTCTGTCACTCATCACAAAATTTATTCCCTAAGCTATTCACAAGAACTTCTTTAAAAGTGTTTCTCTTTTCTCTGAAAAAGCATGTCTGAAGTGTCACTTCCATGTGACAGAATATTTAACTTTCACACTATTTCCACCCAAAGCTTGTTTATTAATAACTGGTATTCATAGCACGTGTAACATGGAGGCCTTTAATGTGAGATCACGTTTAGCCTATGCTAAAAATCCAGACAGAAGCAGCCCAGCACTGAAAGAATGGGATTGCTTAACTAGCTCAGAAATATCTAAGCAGAGCTCCACTACGATGGATACAGGTGACACGTCCAGCCTTGCTCAGCTGGCCAGTTGTCTAAAGAGTTTTTCTTCAGACATTGCTGATATTTTAATAAGGAGCCAGTATTAGGGGAAAGGGGCAAGATAGATGTAGAAGAGAAAAGGAGAGATGGAATGCAAAAGAGATGGAAAGGGTGGCAGAAAGAAGGGGGCACACAAAGATATGGGTAAATACGGGAAGAGAAACAAAGGGGGAATGGGGAGAAGTGGAGAGAAAACAGATTTGAGAGTGCACACACAAAAAAAGGGAATAAAGAAGGGTGAGCAAAAAAGAGCGACAGAATGGAAGAGTGGAGAGTACCACAGCCAAGGGAGAACTCACAGAAAGAAATGTGAAAGCAAACAAAGAGATATTTACCACCGGAGGATGGAGAGAAGAGGGAATGTGGAGAACCGTCTTTGTTCTATAGCCACTTGCTGAGAACAGAGGCTGCCAGGTGAGATCACAGGCACCTTCCCTCCCTTCTTGGCCCTCCTTCAGCTCTCCACAGACCCATCTATCGCATACCTGACAACTCGGCCGCGTGCCCATCTGCATCTCCATACTCAAATTCCAGGGTGGGGCAGTCCACGGAGCCCTGTAATGGAGAAATCTTTGTGGTAACTTGGGAAAAGGGTGGAGATTACACTCTCATTTCATCCTCTTCCTCTCCTGGAAGCCACGGTTAGATCAAGGAGGCAACTAGGAGAGTCTCACCTGGGCTTTTCATTCAAGAAGTACCCTCCTCCAAGCCAAAATTAGAGGCTCAGTGCAGGACCAGGCTGAAGATTCCTACACGGACTCAGAAACTCTGGGTAAAGGGCCAGGATCATAAACAGATATGAAAGCTGCAATCTGTGCCCATATCAGATCTACATAAACATGGATTAGAAGAACATCTAGCTGATTTCTAGAAAAACAAGATGGACAAAAACAAAAGAGGCAAACTAGATTGTGACCTAAGCTCTGTTATTAACTCACTGTATGATTTTGTATGATCTATTCTGTGGATCACAATTCCTCATCCATAAAAAGAGGTCCTGCAGCTCTAATATTCCACAATTTTAGGATTGTCAAATAAGATAGCATTTCTACTTTAAATTGTATTAGAGGCTAGATTTCCTATGATGTTTTATGTATAAATTTATAATCCTATTTTAAAAGTATTTTTAATATAATCCTACCACCTAACCTCTTTAAGCATTTTTGGGGTATTTCCTACTGGGATATATTAATATATATGAATTAAAAAATTTATAAATCTCAGCTCTTGTCACACACTCTGTCACATATTATGTAATCTTGAACATGTTACTTAACCTCTTTATGCCTTAGCGTGGTATAAAAAATATATTTGGTCTTTGCCCTCTTCCCCTTCTTCCTGGCACAGAGCTTCCAAAACCTTTGGAATTTCCTGAGCCATAGGAGTGTCTGTTATTCATAAGGAGCCCCTGTCAACCATACTTGAGTTTATGCTAATAAGGTGATTCACAGTAAGAATTTCAAAGGAAGGGCTCCAGGGAGGGGATGAGGTTGGAGACTAAGCTCAATCAAGTGGCCAGTGGTTTAACCAACCATGACTAAGTAATAAAACTCCATATAAAAACCCTGAAACAATGTGGGTTGCGCACACCAATGTGTTAGGAGGGTAATGCCCCAGAGAGGGCGTGGGAATTCTGCACCACCCCACCTCTATACCTTGTCCTATGCCTCTCTTGGTTTGGTTGTTTCTGAATTGTACCATTTATAATATAATTGTAATTGTAAGTATAGCACTTTTCTGAGTTTTGTAAGTTGCTCTAGGAAATTATCGAACCTGAGAGGGGCAGTCATGGTAACCCCTGAATTTGTAGTTGGACAGGCAGAAGTGCAGGTAGTCTGCAGACCCCACTGTGGCTGGCATCTGAAGTGGGGGCAGTCTTGGAGGACTGAGCCTTTAATTTGTGGGGTCTGTGCTAACTACAGGTAGTGTCAGAACTGAATTGATATCAGGGTACTGTTGGAAAATGACAAACTCAGTTTTCTCATCTGTAAAATGAAGATAATTCATAGGATCATTGTAAGGACTAAATGCATTAATATAGGAAAATCAGTTAACACCACCCAGCACTTTGTAAAACTATGTAGGTGGTTACTCTACTTAGAATTTTACTTACTCTACTTATAATTTTAATATTATATTATAAAGACAGTTTTCTCATATATTAATATGAGGAAAATATCACTGTAACTGTCACTCTAAACAGCTAAATGGATAGATACCTACTTGGTTTACTTAACCAATTCTCTATTGCTGAACATTTGTTTTTAGTTTTCCTTTACTATATACATGATGCTGTGATACCCTCATACATTTTTTGATATTTAGGATCTTTCCTAAGGACAGATTCTTATAAAGGGAATCGATGCAACAGACCTTATGAATATTTGTATAGCTCCTTGTACATGACAAGCTGTTTTCCAAAACCACTTTATCAATTTACATTGCCAACAAGGTGAATCATGTTTAAATCCAAGCAAAGATTTTCAAACTTCTGGATTACAGAAACCAGTAAGAAAACAAAGATGGAGGGTGGGGAATGACATAAGGTTGTTGATGTTTTATTCTGCTAAGCAGAGACTTTAAGAATATTAAAATATATTAAAAATAAATTAAAATATATTAAAAATATATTTTAAAATATATTTAAACATTTTTTTAAAAAACAGTTTAATACCCCCAAAATAGAAAGGACAAAACATCAGAATAAAAGAGACATTAAAAGCAGCTTTTTAAAAATTTTTTGACTGTAAGTCAAAGTATAAGTAAATTTTGTATCATATCCCAACACACATCCACAAAACTGAAACAAAAGTTTAACAAAATAAAATTTACCATTATAAGTATTTCCTATTAATCTGTTTCTTAAAAAATGTTGGTCTGAACTCACTGGCCACCCTCTGGAGTTTGAAAATAATTGTTTTAAATTACATAAAAGTTAATGTATTGAACTACATTTTATGAAAAACTCACTTCAACACCCTGAATTTTCCTCATTTTGCCACAAACCAGTTAAACTTTGTCAAGGTCTTTGGGACCCAATTAAACCAGGGGATCTGGCTGTAAGAGGCCTGAGGTGAATCCTTGGTTAGGTTAAGAATCTTTTTATTAAGCAAACAATTGTTCTCTATCTTCCTTTTAATGTTAGGATGTCCATACACATTGGGAGAAGGTAGGTTAATAGTGCCCCTATAAACAGTGATGTACAAGAAGGCTCTCATGACTGGTGCCAACAGTAATTCTCTTCCAGTAATTCTTTTTAGAAGCCCTAGAGAGGAAAGAATCATCTCCCCAAGGACAGTCTTCCATAGGAATGTGAAAGGAGGGGAGGAAAAGCAGATACTCATCTATGAGAGTTAAGCAGAGAGCCTGGCACCTGGGTGTTGTGGTGATAGAGGATATACTGACAGGTAAGAGCAGCTCTCTGGCTGCAGTGGAAGGTGGAGGAGAACTAATGTTTCCAGCCAGCCTTTGGCCAGGCAATGAGCTCAGATGGAGAACATCACTGCAGTTGTTCATTTTCAAGCATGGGAAGTGCAGCTGCAGACAATCAGGAGGTTAAATGCAGTGCAGGTGGAAAGCCCTGAGTCTCTGGATACTGAACTCACTGGCAAGAGTAAAGTACTATCAGAGCCTTTTCCTGGAGGAAGACTTGATAGGTAGGGAAAAGAACGCCCTGGTTCAAGAGGAGTTTTAATTCCCCCACAGATACCATTCTGAAATTATTTTATTCACTCCCACATTGTCTGTCTCTCCATCACCACTAGAATGTTAGCTCCACGGAGCAAAGACCTCATCTTGTTTACTGCTGTATCCCTAGTTCCTAAAACAGTGCTGGGCATACAGAAAGGACTAAATAATTAATAAGACTCATCTCATCTGAGCTCAAAAAAACCCATTTGAGCAGGAGCAATGTCTCTATGGGGGAAAGGAGGCACAGGACACCCTAAAAGGCCAGATTAACACTGAGGCAAGAAGGGAGATGATTTGGTGTATAGAACCCTGATCCACATGGTAGGAGGGCTAGCTCTGCTTCTAAAAGGTGGTGTGACTTTGGGCCAGTCTTTTTGCTGCCTCCACTTCTCTCTTTTAAAAAATGGGGATGGAGTTCTACTTGTCTGTATCAAAATGTAATGCATACGTGAAATCCCACTGGAAACTGAAATTCAAACTACTATTCAAATGGTAAACCATGGACTGGGATGCCTAAGACATGGCTTCTAATACCAGCCCTTGATGATGCTGATAATACAGTATTAAGAGCCACGATATACTAACCAATTACATGCACTGTGCCTGCACTGAATTAAACATTTCACATTAGGCTATCTCATTTTGACTTTATCACAATTCTTCTGAGATAGGTAGTGTTAACCTCATTTCACAGATGAAGAAACTGGAGCTCAGAGAGGTTGGGCAACTTGCCAAAAGTCACACAGAGAGTAAATTTTAGGGCTGGGATTCAAAGCCTCAAAACCTGACTGACCCCCAAAGCCTGGTCTCGAGCCACTATGCCATTGTATGATATTGGGCAAGTTACTTCTGTCTCTCACTTCTGTAAAAGCAAGGGCTAAAACCAGGTGATCTCTACAGACCCTTCCACATCTGACACACTGTGCTCTCTTCTCCTGATCCCTCGCTCAGATCCAATTCTACTCTTGGCTAGTTGATGGAAACTGGCTGGCTGAGGGTGTGTGTGTGTGTGATGTTAACTCACTCATTTCATCCTCCTAGTTACGATTTCTTTTCAGAAGAGGGAATATTCATACTCCCATCTGCGGGTCTGCATCCTGGGACCGATGCATTCACTCGCTCCGGTACTGCCCCGTCTGACTCCTGTCTCATTAACCCTTACGGAGAGAAGGGTCCTGATGTCCGTGGAAAGCACGCCCTCAAGGGCCTGCCAACACGGGGGGGTGGGGAGGAAGGGGACGGGCCGAAGCCATGCGGCTCCTCCGATCGGCTCGGGAGCCTTGGGTGGGAGGGCGGCGGCCCGCACGCGGGCCCCTTGTTACCGCCGCGGAGTTCCGGCCTCCCACCCCTCAGGCCAGTCACTCAACCTCTCCGCGCCCGTTCCCTCCTCTGAACTCGGCGACGCCAATTCCCACTTCTGGGGCTGCAGCGATTAGTGAGATACATATTTGAAAGTATCTGGGACGCTCGATATCGCGCGACATCTCTGCGCCCCCAGAGGCCCGGGGACTAGAAAGCCCTCGGCCCGCCGCCGGAGACGGGCGGAGAGGGGTCAGGAGCTGCAGAGCAGAGTCCAGGCTGCGGCGGACCCCGCAGGCGCCCGCCCCAAGGGGCGGCTCGGGGCGCGCCGGGGGCTCCGGGCGCGGGAGGGGGACGGGGCCGCAGCACTTCAGCCACCGCTGCCCTCCCCAGGCGTCGGGTCCCGGCCCCAACCGAAGCTCTCCCGGGTCCTCACCTCCGACTCCCGCCGCTGGCTTCTGAACGCTTCCCGGCCCTTGGGCGCCACCGCCTTCCCTTTGCCGTTGCCATTGCCGTTGCCGTTGCCGTTGCCATTGCCATTGGAGGGCGGGCTCCCGGCCCCGGGCGCCGCGGGGTCCTCCATGCGGTTCTTGCTCTTGGTAGCGGCTCCCCTCAGTCGCTCAGGGCTCTCTGCCCGAGGCGACCCCGCAGCCACCGCGCGCCGCGAGCCAGCCCCGGCCCCTCCACAGCTATTGGATGCGGCCACTCTCAGCATGCCCCGCCCCGCAGTGCGATTGGCTGTTCGACCTCTCCGAGCGGGACTTGAGGGAGGTGGGGGCTCATTCAAGGTTTTTGGGGGGGGGGGGGTTGGCCCCCTTTTTTACCCCAGTTCTGCGGTGTTGCTGGTAGCCTGACACTCCTGGGTCGGCTCCCGGCTCCACTTGCCAAATTCTGGGCCTTAAGCTCTGGCTGGTTTCTGCTTCTCCCTTGGTGTCCCTCAGCACTCACCCCCTCCCAAATAGCGACCTTTTCTGGGAGCTCTAGTCTCCACCTCTTGCTCCTCTGCAGTCACCGTTTCCCCATGGCCACAGACCTCTGCCCCCAAATCCCGGCTCTGAATATGTCCCAAATCCCGCTTCAGTCAAAAGGGAGGGATGGCATGGCCGGTGGCCAGGGACACTGCAGCAAAGGAGGGACTCTCCCTCCCTGGAAGCTGAGATTTCTCAACTCGGAGTGACTGGAAGATTGGGGGTTGAGGGGTGGGGTGGGGTGGGGCATTTTTACTTCACTGAAAGTGCCGGTGCCTTGTCGGGCTGCTCCAGGCCATCTGCTTTTCTCTGCTGGAGCAGGGCACCTTCCTCATGGAGTGAGCTAGGAAGTACATCTTGACTGGAGAGTAAGCCCCCACCTGCTCCCCAGTCCTTTCTTTCATTCTAAGATCCTTCCTAAGGGCTCAGTGTTACCTGGGGCAAACAAGGCTGTGTGGTCTGTCCATTCTGCAATTTACCTAAAAAGCAGCTTACAGTAAAGATGTAGCCATTCTGGGATCATAAAAGAAGCCCCAAACAAGCAGCAGAAGGGGAATGAGTGGGACTGATCAGGGGATTGTTGAACTGCCATTTTGTTCCAGGCATTGTACTAGACACTTTCAAGATATATCACATCTGTCCAACAGGTTGTTTTCACTAATCCAATATTACTGATAAGGAAATAGGAACTCCCAGAGATTAGTTACTCCTTGCAGTTCTCAAGGTACCGTCTTGTTTTGGTGTGTTTGCATATGCTATTTTTTCTCACTGGAGTAAATGCTGTTCTTCTTTTGGCTAACTTTTCCTCTTCCTTAAAAACTCTTATCTAGTCATCACCTCCTCCTCCAGAAAGCCTTTCTTTTGACCCTCCTCAACCCACTAAGTCTGCTGGTATCAGCCAAATCTGCCTGGATCCACAATCCTTAGATTTTCCACTATGTCCCCAAAGTAAGGGGCCCAAAGGAGTCAGCACTCCTCTTCTTGTAGGGACAGCTCTGTCCCTTTCCTAACCATAACTCTCCCTCACAGTTTCCTCTGCTAATTAGTAGGTGACACATAAAAGAAGAGTGGAGAGAGCGGCGAGCACTCTGGAGATTTCTGAGTTCCTTTCTATCCCTAGTCTTCCACATCTCCTTACTATACCAACCCACCATTTTCCCTTTCCTTTCTCATTCCCACCCACACCCTCAACCTGGCTATAAGCTCTTTGAAAGGAGCTTTTGTTCATTTGTTTATATCTCGTTTATGTATGTTTAACACAGGGTTTCTTCTGTATTATCAACTGAAAAATTACTTGTAGGGGGCTGTCCTGTACACTATGGGATGTTTAGTAGAATCCCTAGCTTCTCTTCACTAGATGCTAGCAGGACGTCCCCCCCCCCCAACCCCAATTGTGACAACCAAAAGTGTCTCCAGATACTGCAAAATGTTCCCTAGGAGGCAAAATTGTCTCTGGTTGAGACCCACTGGCTTAAAGAATTGAATTGATAATGAATTTCCAAGAAAGTCCCTGGCTCAAGGCCTAAATTATTTGATTTTGGAAAATTTTTCAGGGTATAATTTTGTTAAACTCTTTAAGATTCACACTCTGCTTTCAAATTCACAACCCACGCCTAGCTCATCACTGCTTCAGCATGGTAAACCTGCCACAGCACAGCCCATTAGGGTCTCTTAATGAAAGAATTTAATTTTTCTACCTCTACTCTTCCCAATACCTCTCCTCCTAAGCAGTCAACTCTCTAGGATTGACAAGCCCAGAATTTCATATTCTTTTTTGTGAGCCTAGTCAATCAGCAGGAACCCCAACAGTGGTGACAGACAGGAGTGGCCACTTTTGAGGCTTTGTTCCTTTTTTGACCTATCCTTAGGGCAGAGGGAGTCCAGAGATCATCAAATGGGAGTAGTATTGGGGACAACTCTCCATGCCCTCTGGCCTCTATATAAAGCCTTTTGCTGAGCCTAGAGCTCCATCTGGCTTCATTTTGAGAAAAGGGGTTAAAAAAATGGTGCTCTGGAGATTGCAAAGAATCAACACAAGGAGCGACTTCAATCCAGGTTCTTTTCCACACTGCAGTGGAATGGGAGACAGTAAACATCAGACACCTATCTGACCATTATAGGCCCAGACTTTTAGAGCGTGTCATAAGGAAGACGATATCTGGAAACAACTACTGGATGAAATAACAAGAAACCACAGATTAACTGAAAACTTTGAAATTATAGGCCATGGAATTGGCACACACGCATTTTTTTTCTTAGTTTATTTCTCAACAAAGAAGTGGCATCCATCAATACCATTGACCACAGAGGTACCCATAAATATACCTCAGAGCTAATTAGGTGTTGGTCTACATCTTGCAGAGATGGCTTCAGAGCTGAGTTATTTTTAAACTTACGCTACCACTTTCCCTTGTCCCAAAGATCAGGTATTCTGAGGCTGCTGGCAAGAGGGCTGGAGGTAAAAATAGGTATATTTATAAGAACCAAACATACCCCTGTCCCTGTATAAGCATGCCACTTTAATCCACAGAGGTCAGTTATGTGATTAAATAGATAACATCTGGCAATGAGAAAGCTTAAAAGTAAGATGCAGGAAGTCTTAAAATACCTAGCTTTTGTGGATATTGGGCAGCCAGGATAAAATAGTAGGAAAAGGACAGAACTCCCATTTCACCCCATCAGGAGCACGTGTGGGTGTAATGAGACAATGCAAGCTCTGTAGGGCCCTAGACTGAGACAAAGAGTTATGCAGTACCAAGTGTTTACTGGGTCTTTAACCAGTATTCTAAACATTAAATCAAGTCATTTAATCCTTACTCTAGGAGATAAGCATTATCCGTTTCACAGGCAAGAAAGCTGAGGCTCTGAGTGGTTCTATAATTTGGCCAAGACACGCAACTTGTAAATGGTAGAGCTGATCAAGTCAGCCTGACTCCAAGCTCTTTCCACAATACCATGAGACAGAGAAATTACACAGCAGTGAGCAGCCTGGGCTTAGTCTGTGAACCCGAAACTAAGACCCAGGTACCCAAGGTTCCATCCTTCACAAAAGGTGTCAAGCTATGCTGTAGGGAAGCAAATCCGGTCAGCTGGCTCATTCTCCTCCTCAACTAGATTGGGCCAGCTTTGAGCCATTACCAACTGCCCAGGCTATTCCAGCCCTGTGGCCCTTGGTTTAGATTAACAGAACTCAAAGTGGCATGAAATTCTGATAGGGAAGAAAACATTTTTCATACATGATGTCAAACTAGTTTAGGTTGTCAACTAAAGAAGGTGGCTATCAGAAAGCTACTCAAAAATGAGTACTCTACTGGTAGTTGAGAAAGAACAGGCAGTTGGACTCATCCTCTGGTTATGATGTAGTCAGGCAAAACCTGGCTGAAGAGAGAATTCTCTGCCAGATTCATTTCTTCCTTCTCTTTGGTTGGATGTAGTTAGGTGTCAGGGTCCTTTGGTCCCAAACCAAACTATGGGATGCTGGCTTCCTGTGCTCTCCAGCTAAGGGCAGCACACAGAGGGCTTGGGGGACCAAGGACCAGGCTGTAAGTACTCTCTCAACTACCCAGGGTGATGGCTCTGAGAAAGCAGGTTCTTTATACACATAACGGGGTAGGCAGCAGGGGGTGGTATTTATGAGTGGAGTGACCCGCTATGGAATGAGAGACTCACAGCTAAGGCCACTCAAACACGCCTATTGGTAACTGCTTCAGCTTTTCACATCCTAGCTCTACAGCAAGCTCTCCAGCCTGTTGCCCAGAAACCTCTCTCATCTCTGAATTCCTAGTTCAGCAAGGAATACTCTCAAGACAATAATCCATTTTAAGAATATTTTATTTATCATTTGAGATTACATATTAATTATTGCTGATCTAATCCAATCACTTAGACATAAAGATTTCCAAGAGCCTCTCAGAAATGGCAATCTTTAGAGGTTTTATTTCCTTTTAGTAAGATGACAATGAGAACTAGATGATTATTTATATATATATATAGTATGTACGTACGTATATAGAGTTTAGAACTTGTCCACATATAATTTGCTGGTGTTGCCTATTTTCTTTCCATAATTTTCCTTTATTAAAAAAGCTTAATGCAACAATGCATTTTGATTTCTCTTTTAAAACCAGGACAAAGTTAATTTTGAGAAAACCACAGGAGCAGCGATTTCAGATCTGTTCAGAGAAAAGCCAAGCAGCAAAAAAGCTTTGCAAGAGTATGTGGCCATGGGGAGCCGTGCTCATATGGGAAGGGAAGACAAGGAGGTAGGAGGGCAGAGGGAAGGTAGACCAGATATCTTTATATATTTATTTTTTTTTTTTAGTGAGAAAAAGAAAATTGAATATTTCCTTTAAGAAGGCAAAAAAGACCTTGAAAACTAGCACAAATTCATTGTAGAGAAAATGGTAAGAATCCCTACAGGCCAGGGCCACATATAAAAAGTCTTTCCCATGCTTCCAGATACCTAGGATGCGTCTAAGGTGAGAGCTTGAGGGAAGATGACATCTTTGTTCTGATTACAAGGGCAGAGAGAATAATGACCAAATTCCAACACCAAGGTAGAACCCAAATACTCAGGAGGCCTGGACCTCCTTTTCCTTAATGGTTGGTGACTCAGGATCCCCTGAAATTCAGAGGCAAATACCTCACCATGGGTAGCAACACTGGCAACCTAACCTAGAAGCCCAGTGTGGCTCCTTGTTCATTTGGAATGGGTCTCTTCACTACTGCAAGGCAGAGCTTGCTCTGTCAGGACCAGCAGAGTGAGCACCACAGGCAGCCAGGCTTTGCTGAGAAACAGCAGGCTGTGATATTTGGCCTAAAACATAATAGGCTGGAGTCCAGATATCTGCCTAATGGATTCTACTCTGGATGTAAGATGAGCTACAAATCTCATTTTCTGAATCTTCTGCTAAAGGGATTCAGTTAATACAAAAATCAGAACTGGGAAGGCAAAAGGAAGAACTGAATAGCCCTGGTGGAATTTTCAGCCTTTATGATCTTCTTTATGAAAGAATACAGCCATGTATGTGGCAATTTTCTAGTACTCGCTAAGACATAGGTCTCTGATGAACCAGATTCTATGGGCTGAGCCAGTATGCTATTTAATGAGGCAAAGAGCCATTTACCTAAGGCCCACCTCCCTACCTCCAAAAGGAAGGTCACTTCCAGACTAGCTCAGGATATATGTGAAGACCAGGGGAAGCTGGAGAAGGTGGAAACTGAGGAGCAGAAGGTTATAGTGATCCTGGGTGGTTTGGTGTTTCCTTGAGTCACCCTGGTCTTGAGACTTTGAAGCAAACCATGATAGAAAAAAATGGAAAAACAAGCAAAACTTCAAGTATTAAATAGGGATGGCAGGGGAAAAAAGGGCTCATTTCATCCAAGATTCCTAGGGCCACTCCAGACTTAACTCCTAGAACCAATCTGGTCCCAATGGAACCCTTAAGACCAATAGGCCAGTCTCCAAAAGGAATCCAATTCTTAGGTGGGATACAAAATTTCAGGCTGCTCACATTATAAATTTTTTGTAATGGTGGAGTTGTTCAAAAAACTACCTCTCTGAAATACAGAATCTTAAGATGCAAGAGGCCAGAACATAAAAAGATATGCCTGCAGAGAAGAAAGACGACAGACCAAATTGCAGAGACATTAGATTTCAGTTTCATCAATGGCAATGACCAAAGGGATGAATGTCCGATGAGGTTCAAACTAGTCAAACTAGCTTTGATTATCTGGATTCAGTTGACAGTGTCATCTCTGTATAGCCTACTCAGTTAAGCTGCAAAGCCCTTCCCAGGGGACAAATAAATACATTCTGCTTCTTTAGGGTATTGAGCTGTGGGCCTGAAAGACCTGTCCCATTTCCAAAGTCCTGCACTCCCAAATCCCTTGAAAGGTAAGCCTTTTCCTGCTCAGTTTCAGAAAGTTTTAGGCAATAGGAGGAAGTTTCAGGAAGCAGTGTTTCACAACAAGCCTCCTTTTATGAGACAGTGCCAATCTGGAGGGAGCTTCCCGGGAAACTATCCAGTTAAATGACAAGGAAGTAAAATTACAGGCTCCCGTGCGGCTGGCCCCCACTTCCTGAGCAGAGGTTAGCTGGGTTATAAAGACAGCAAAACAAATGTCTGACAAACATCAGAGCTGCTGAGGAAATAATAGAGGCACATTCCTCTTGGAACCTGAAAGTGTTAAAATGGACATAAATATTCAAGAAGAAAGGAGTCCCGGGTAAGGAAGGAGACCCACAGCAAGTACAGGCAGAGCTGAGTTTTTGGTGTAGCTGCCAAAGCCACAACACTCCTTCCTTCCCAGCCATTGTATAAAGAAGGCAGTGATAGTGATGGTCAAGGCTGGGAACCCAGGCCAAGTGAATTCAGTGGTTTCCAAAAGGCCTCACCTAGGGAAGGGCCAAAGCTGAGAAAGGCAGCTGTTAAAAACTTATTCCAGAAAACCCCCAGAGAACAAGGAATCTGGAATCCATGGACTAACTCCTGAGCCTGGACGAGAGAATACTGACCAATGCTGAGGACTCAGAGTCAATGGGGAATCATGCGAAAGACGCACTGGGAGCAGCTACCCCATTTCTTTCCTTTCTCAGCCTGTCCTCTGTGGCTCTTACAGCCCTTGGGGCAGCAACCACACTCTAGGCCAAGGCGACAGGCACAGGATTCTGGATTTTAATAAATAAATAATCTAACGTACAGGATGAGCACGGCGGGCAGCTGATTGGAGAAGCAGCTTGCTGGGTTCTTTCCTGTATAGGAGTGGAGAAAAGACTTGGAGTTCTATTCCTTAAAACTTCTTCTGGCTTGAGTTACAGGAACTTAATACCTGTAGGGAAAAAGAAAGATGAGACTGGATGTTATCAGCTTGTGGGGATGCTGGGACATGAAGAACCTGCCTAAAGGTGTAACGGGGAGGCAGGGACTTTTCTGCAGTGTATGGTGAGAGGAGCTAAATGGACTTTTTCACATCAATGAAAAAGGCCAGGATTTCTCCATATAGAGATGAATATTATATCAAGAAGATGAAATGGCAAATTCAGGAAAAGGAACACTATTTAATGTCTGGAGAAGACCTCAAAGAGTCCTTTACAGGGGGCAGTGATGGGGAGTGGGTTTATTTTTCTGAGTTCATGTAAATATGGTAATGGCTGCAAAGACCAATTCCAGTGCAGGAAGCTCTTCACTACCCAGACTTCCCAGTTTTCTGGGGAGCCCAAGGCACCTGTAGTAATTGGGCTTGAAGGGCCCATTCTTGTTGAGTCCCAGATACTTGGCCTGTTCATCTGTCAGCTCGGTCAGGTGGGCATCAAAGGTGGGCAGGTGTAGGCTGGCCACATACTCATCTGGAATAGACCACAAAAGACCTGGAATAAGCATTCAAGCCTCTTGTCTAGCAATCCTCTTCAGCCTTAAAAAGTTGGAAAACGCCTTCTAATTCTTGGAGCTAAATGAAAAAATGTTCAACTTTTGCTTACTGGATCTCAATTCTAAGAATGGTTGCTTGAGCCTAAGCTCAGTGCTTTTCAAAGTCCTAACATTTCTTCCTTACAAGCTGTTTCAGCCCTGAACCTTTCCTTCTCCCCAGAAAAGTGAGGGAGATGTGAAAGAAACAATAGGCCTTAGAGTCTAAAATAAAGGATGGGAGAGTAGGGGGGGTCTAAAAAGCGAGAAGCTCCAACTGTAGTTCTACCTTGAACCCTATACTTTGGGTCACTCAGAAACAGACACCTGGGGGGAGGATATAGCTCAAGTACTAGAGCACATGCTTAGCATGCACAAGGTCTTGGGTTCAATCTCCAGTACTTCCTCTAAAAATAAATAAATAAACCTAATTACCTCCTTCCTCAAAAAAATAAATAAATAAGAAAACTCATTAACAACTTTATAAAAAGAAAGAAAGAAAGAAAGAAAGAAACACTAACACCTGCGGAAATCTGAAAGGAGTGACTAAGGACATGACACTGTTTGCTTTGCTTTCACCACTCTTAGCTCTTATGGGTTTCTATTTACCTTCTCTTACCTGAATACATATTATTCAGAATTTTTGTGTCATTTCCTATGTATTTGTCTGGTCTCTCTAACTTAATTATACATTCAGTCAGAATATGGACTGTTCTATTTTTTAAAATATCTTTCCAAAGTGCCTATTAAAGGGAGAATATGTTGCCAACTTCTAACAGTTGCTATGCCTTTAATGCTAAAGCAAAACAAAACTAGAAGCTGATTTATGCCCTGATCTTTGGCTCAGGAGTTTATAAACACACTGTTATCAGTTCAGGTGCTTGAGGCAGGCTCCTTAAAAATTTAAGACAGTTTAATATTTCTCTTATACAAAACAGCCACACAACTACACTCTTAACAGCAGCTATTCAGAGTCTTTCCTTTGGCCTGAAACAACAGGGTCAGTGTTAGAAGGCGTAGAATGAAAGTCTTCTTCGTCTGAGAACAGTTTGGTAGGGGCTATCTGGCAGCCTAGAGCTGGAACCAGTCAGATGTCACAAGGTAGGAGACGATTTTCTCTCTTGTGGGGAGGATATTTTTTTTTTTTCCTTTGAGATTCTTTTCTTGTATAATAGACACTTTGGGAAAATCCTTAAAATTCACAGGCAGGTAAACTAAATCACAGCACAGTGTTGTGACTTGCTTAGGGTAACCCGTTTGAAAAATGTGACAAATCAACTGGGGCTGGAATCTAGGAATTCTAGCTCCTACTTTATAAGATGAAGATACCTTTTTTCTATCTCTAAGAAATATAACGCCCCCAAACTTCATTTAGCCCCTGACTCTGAACTTCTTGGTAAGGATGGGGATAGAAGAGCTCAAGCTTACCCATTTTCTTGGGCAACAGGTAGACATCCTGCTTATAGCGGCCCTCAGGAGCATTGTAGAGCTCTATCAAGGCAAGAGCCTAGAAAAGCAGAGAGATGGATGCTGACATGCCATTCACAGCAACCCACCTCTTACCAAATGAAACCCTGATGGGCTAATGACCCTCTCCAGCCCACTGCTTCCCCACTGTGGGGGCCTTACCTGAGTAGTGGCGGTGATGGAGAGCACAAAGGTAGGCACTGTGGAGCAGCTGAGGTTCAGCAGACGGCCCTAGAGGGCAAGGCGTGACACACAAATGGGTTGGTTAGATGAAGTCTTTGGCTTTGAGAAGTGAGGGAAGAACACCACTGCCATTTTCTAAATACTTCCCAACTACTATGCTGGACAAAAATCAGGTATTCAACCAATGGAAATGAATCAATTGACATTTAAGCGAAATGTTAACAAAATTCTGGAAAATCTGATGAAGGTAATAAGTTAAAAGATTTCTGGGACTATTTCAGGGGGTATATCTTCTGTATGTTTTGAAGGAGGTGAGTTCTGTATGTGCCTTGCAGGACTGTAATTCAAAAATAGGAATCTTTGGCTACAGAAAAGTTTTTTTCTTTTTAATGAAATGATAGGAAGTAACTTTTTTTTGCTAACATTAAAATTATAACTTTTTGAAAGATATCAGATGAAGTAAAATCTGATAGTTCTAAATTAAAAAAAAAGAGAGAGAAAAAGAAAGAACTAGAAATGGTCACATGACCCTGAGGCTTATGCCAAGGAAGGGTGTATTTCTCTTGAATTTTCTATTTTCTACAACAGAATATCTTCCTTCTGATGCATTGCTATTCCTTTGAAAAGCTGTCCTAAACAATGATCTGGTCAAATCCAAGGACAATCTCTCCAGGTTGTGATGGAGATATATTTTGATTTAGGAAGCTGTAAGGATTTCTGTGCTTCTTCCTCAATTTGGTTCTCCTGAATCCAGGACAGCTATGTATTTCGAGCGGGTGACTCAGAGAGTTAGAAGGACTAGAAACTTCTTCCAATGCCATCCTTTCCTACTTTATTTCCGAGGAAGCTTGATTACCTTTTTTGCTCAACATAGTAGCCAAAAACAAAACTAACTCTGTTAGTTGCTTTTGTCACCAAAATTGCTAGACAGGGACCTCTCAGGGCAACTAGCAATAAGTCATCAGACAGTGGGCTGACATTAAAGCAATTAATGAATATTTATCAACCTGCCCATTCCCTCCCTGTACATCCTTCTTTACAGATGCCCTGAAGTCTTTGAGAAGGTGAGATAAGGTGAGGAAAGGTGAAGAGAACAGGAAAAATACTCAAACATAAATTTAAGCATCCCTAGATGAAGACAGTATATGCTTTACATTTTCATATTCAGTTTCTTTAATTGAAAAAAACAATGAAAATCAAAACTCAAGGAAAGTATTACTATCCTCCTTGTTATCTTGGTATCTTTCCCTGAAGAAGAGAAAGTATCAAGGTAAAAACAGAGGGCAGTGTTAGAGCTGTCAGGAATCTAGGACAGGGAAGAGACACTGTCAAGAAAGGAAAAGTGGCTAAATATTGACATGGAAGTCTAAGTGGAAAGAAAGTCAAGAGTAAGGCTGAGCTAGAAGAAGCCGAGAGGGAAGTATCAGCCACACAACCGATATATATCTGGGTATCTACTATACTTCTGGCTCAGCTTAGGGGAATGGACACTCAAAAACAGGGGATCTATTAGCAAAGACATGACCTTCCCAGAGTTTGCTTAAGATTGTCTGAGTCACAGTCAGGAATATCTACTTTGTGCTTACTGATTAAACCATCCCACAAATGACATTATCTCTTTGTAAGCATCACTCAAAGTGGCATTGGTTCTATCTGTTAATTCTTTCCACAGTAATAGTCATTATCTGACTCAACCTGCAGAGTGACATAGAGAGACAGGATAATTGGTGAAAAGTGGGGAACCAAAATAGTTTCTTAATTGCTGAATGAAAAGACCTTTCATAGTTAGATGTAAAATCTATTGGTAAAGTAGTTAAGCTTGTGCTTAAGAGATGCAGAAAGGATGGGAGAACATGAGGAGGAGGGGACCTGGGTACTGCAGTCTCTCCGGTCAGGGGTGAATCTCTCTTACCAGCCTCAGGTCTTACCTCTGCCAGCAATACTATCCTCTTGCCATCAGGCCATATTACATGGTCAACTTGGGATCTCACTCGCTCCCAGGTCAGTTCTGGTGTCCGCAGACTCGCCTGGAACACAGACAGCAAGGATACCATCAGCCATGCCAAGCCCCTTTCTGGATCTAAAGATGCTGAAGGGAGCCATTTCAAATAGCAAGTCGAAAAGAGCAACCAACATGCCAGATGGAGAATACCTGTCCTGGGTTGGTTAGGACTGTTCCATTTCAGGGAATTTAATCTTAGGCCCAGCCAGGGAGGGATCACTCAGGATGTCATTCCACAACATATACTGTACGCCCACTGACTGCTGAGCACAGTAAAAGGTGCTATGGGAAATACAAAAGAAACCAAAGACATGGTTTCTGCCTTCAAAAACCTTGTACTGTAGTTGGGGACACAAAACAATACATATGTGAGGGGATAAAAGCCTTTAATACTTACAAAGCAACATGCAAACAAGTGCAGATTAATACAGTGCAAACTGAATACATAAGTGCTGAAGGGACACAGAGAAAAGGAGCGTCAGAGCTGAGTGAGATTAGTTAGAGAAGGCTGTATGTCCTATAGGTAGCATGCCGGGGCCCAAGGTTCTGCCCTCATGTCCCAGTGTCCCAGGTTCCACCTTCTCAATGATGGTGGTTCACCCTAAAGATCAGAAGCTTTGTGACCTAAGTGCAAACGTGAGGTAGCCTTTAAAGAAATGCTTAATGGTGGAGTAAAGCTCCTGGTGGCTCACCCTCCATCCATTTCTGTATATTGTATATTCCGAGAACAAGAGAAGAAATGTTAAGTTTATCAGCAGCAGCAATCAAACAACAGTCACAGGGTTTAGACTTAAGATAATAACTTTCTTCTTCCAAGAGGCAATGCCTAAATTAGAAAAGGAGTCTGTACTCTGACTACCCACTGGCTCAAGTTGGTAAAACTGAGAAGTCCTGCCAAATAGTAGTTTGCAGATAAATAAAGAGAAACACTTTAGTTATATAATAATCACTTACTGAGTACACATTATATTCTAGGCATTGTAGCAAACGCACTATTATAGATAAGACTGTGGACTCCTCCCCTGGACTGTGAGCTATTTACGGACAGGGACTGTATCCTCCCAATCTAGTGGGAAAGACAGGCATATAATTATATTTCATTATATTCAGAACTTTATTAGTGGTCTGGACCACTTCTTTATTAGGTAGATGAGAAATATAAAATCTCTTGAGATGTCAAGTTTCATAAATTGATTCAACTTTTCTAAAGGGCAACTGGGCTAACAAAATTTTATATACACCTAATCTTTAACTAAACAAATTCACTTTTAAGGCTCTATCCTATGGAAGTAGTTGCTTAAGTTCAGAAATGTAAGTGCCCAAGAATGTTCAACCCAGTATTATTTGTAATAGCAAAAATGTAAGTCAACAAGGAAATGTCTAGGTAAATCAGGATAATTCCATACAACAGAATAGCATGCAATTCTTAACAAATAAAGAAGTAGATCTGTATGTGTTAACATGAAGACCATACGTTGTTAGGTGAAAAAAATCAAGTTGCAGAAATAACATACTATAATCTCAATTTTGTGAATTTTTAATTTCTTACTTTAAACATATTTATAGTTTGAACTGTAAACTAAGCAAGTATTACTTTAAAATTAGAATTTAAAAAAGAAATTTTACAAATAAACACTGTAAATAAAGTTTAAAAGAATTTTAGCAAACAGACCATTTTGGGAAGTTAAGGACATACAAAGTAAATTATTCAGCCTTTAGAAATATCATGAAGGACCATAACCATGTAGAGCCAAGAGACACTTCTTGGTGACACTGACAATTTTTTATGGAGATGATGGGACTTTAAAGGATTTCAAGTTCTTAGTGTTTCACATTCCTAATCTTCCATTGGACAAGCAATCTTGGTGACTGGGAGTAAAGAGATGGCACAATGATTAACAAAATCTCCCGTCTTAGGAAGGATTTCCTGGGAAAAAAAGATACGGTGGAATCAAGGAAAGGGCGCTTCCTATGAACATTATAAAATAATCAATGCTTAGTAGAGGTGGTTTACTAGAGCACTGGGATGGCTATGATGCAAGCAAAAGACCTGAGGGTTTAAAATGGGGTTTGAAGAGAAACTTGGTTATCTCTAGCACTGCCCAAGCAGCCCCAATAACCTATTAAAGTCTACTTGGCAGTTACACTCCTTGAGAGAAGGGTTTTCGTTGGCTAGCACAGTTTTACAGGAATTTCTCTTAAAGACATCCAATTGTCTTTTCTGTGGATTTACAATCACTAAGCAATCTACCAGGAAACAGGTTCCCTAAGCCCACTCCTTTCCCCAACTAGGTGTACCTCCCACTGTGGTTCTGGTCCTGCGAAGCACAGAGTCAGCAGCAAGTCTCAGGTTGTAATTCTTCAGCTGGCAAAAACTTTTAAAGCATGTGCACATAATGGTTTAACTACTTGAGCTGTGAAGCTGACAATCATACAGGCTGTCTGTGTGATACATATGGGTAAGCAGGTCTCTTTTCAAGAGAAAGGAAGTATGTGAAAGGCTTGCCAAAAGGCAGCTAAGAGCACAATTCCTATCGCAGGTTCCGTAAGTATTCATGGTATCATTTCTCAGAAAAAAATACATAAATGACTGATGTTTTCCATGAGCTATTCCTTCCTAAAAATGCTGCAGTCAGTATCTCAAGGTTAGGTAAACTATATATTTCAAACAAAAAAGACCCTTAAATTTTTGATTACTAAAAATATCTGGATAAAAATTTACCAGATCATTCTCCTTTGCAGTTGGGCTGAGTTAACTTATAATGACTCTCCTCTCTTTTTATCACACTCTGCATCCAATTTATTTAGCAAATCCCACTGGTCCTACCTTCACTTCTTGTCACCTCCACTGTTTACCCAGCTAATCCACGCTACCATTTTCTGTTGCTGGAAATACTGAAAGAGCTTCCTATCGTCCCTATGACCACTCAAGCTCCAGGAGTGTTTTCTTCATACAACAGCTGGGGTAATTTTTAAAAACATAAGTCAGGTTTTGTCAGTCACCTGCTCAAAACATTCCAATGGCATCATTTGTACCCAGAATAAAATCTAAAGTCCATAGCATGGTGTATAAAGTCACCTGCTACCTCCTTGCTGCCTCTTATTCTCAGTGGCATCTTTTCTGTTCCTCAAACACATCAAGGACATTTCTACCTCATGGTCTTTAACTAACCATTCTCTCTGAATAGAATGCTCAGATGGCTTGCTCCTTCAATTCATTCAAGTTTTGTTTTTTTTTTTAAACAGACAAGCACAGAGTCACTATTGTGGTTAGAAGTTGGCAGCATGGGAAAGGGGAGGAACAGATGGGGAATTGAGGCGTCGTTAAATACAGCCCCCCCCCCCCACAGCAGTGCCTGGGGGGGGACTTGGTCTGCTTCAACCCAAGAGGAATCAGGAGGTCAAAAGTGGTTTGGGAAGCCAGAACCATCAGGGATGGAGGGAGGAGGAGGAAGGTCCAGGGTGGGGTGGGGGGCTGTTTGGCAACTAGGGTGAAGGGCCTGCCCTCTCCCTGCTGGGATCCCCCCAGCCCTTCTGGTCTGGAAGGAAGCGAGCAGTCTGCAACCCCCATGGGCAGGTCTGGGGCTGCCAGATGCTTTAGGCAGGGGGCAGTAGAGGTTCACAAAGGCTTGCCCTCCAGGGAGATGATTGCGCTGCCCCCACCCCACTGGCTTCTCTGCCAGAATGCAGTGGTCCTTAAAAATATGAAATGGTTCAGGAGTTTATGCATCCTTGCACAGGGGCTATGCTAATCTCAGTATCCTTCCAATTTTAGCATACGTGCTGCTGAAGCAAGCACTCATTCAGGTTTTTGTTCAAATGTTCCCTCCTCAAAGATACCTTCTTTGATTACTCTAACTAGATAGGTTCCTCAATGTCCTCACCCTTCTGCTATTCTTCAGTATTAGGCACTAACTGACGATAACTGTCTACTTAGTAACTGTTTCCCACACTAGAATGTAAGCAAGAAAGTAGGCATATTGTTCACTGCTATTTCTTCAGCCAATTAGTACTTCGCACAGAGCAGAGCAAGTACTCAATACAAATTTGCTAAGTAGTGAATGATCATTCTGCATTCAATGATTAGTTGAGCCTGCTCTTTCCTTAAATTTCATTTTACATGCCCTGTGACACTACCATCCAAGGTTGAGTAATTTAACATTTTCAAAGCCATTCTGAACATGTCCCTTTCTGGACCATTTAGTTTAGTCATTTTCTGCTAAGAAGAGCACAGACAGTTGAAAGATGGCTCTTGGCTAGTGTCAGTGGCAGATACTAGCGCTACTAGCAACACCTGCAAAAGTAGGTCTAATCTCACCACAGAAACCAGGCTGATCCTTTTGAAACAAAAAATCATCCTTTTAAAACAGAAGTCAGAAATCCTATAATGGCTTACTATTCCTCTCCAGACACAATGAGGAGTTCTTACCGTGGCCCCCCATAAGATCTGGCTCATTACCTCTGACCTCATCTTCCACTCTTCCCTGCCCCATGCTCTTCCGTTCCAGCCACACTGGCCTCATTGCTGCTCCTCAGACTAGGCACACTGGCACCTTAGGGCATTTGCTCTGGCTGCTGTTCCCTTGTCTTGAAATGTTCTTCATCTAAAAGTCAACATGGCTAATTCCTTCAGATTTGCTCAACCATCACCTTTTTTTTCTTTTTGGTTGGATTTTTATTTTATTTTATTTTAATAGAGGTGCCGGGGATTGAACCCCAGATCTTGTGCATGCTAAGCATGCGCTCTATCACTGAGCTATACCCTCTACCCCAACCATCACCTTCTTAATGAGGCTTATACCTTGATCCCTCTCTTTAAAATTATAACCCAGCACTCTTAATCCTCATTACCATGCTCTACTTTTTCTTTTATCCATGGTGTTTTCGTCTTCTAACACACTATAAATTCTACTTATTATATTTATTATCCTTCTTCTCAGTAAAATATAAACTCCATAGGGGCAGGAATCTTTTCCTATTTTGTACACTGATCCTAAGCATGCAGAATAGCACCTGGCATATAGCAATCACACAATACATATTTGTGATGGGAGGTAAAGAGGCTCTTGGCTTTTATCCTGAGAGATTACTTATGTCTGGGCTGCCTTTGGAGGAAAGATTACCATCACAATTTGAAGTTAATCTAAAAAAGCATGAGGAGATAATAGTATAACACATAGGAAAACAAGAACAAAAAAACTGGACTGGAAGTCAAAAAACATGGATTTTGTGCATCAATTTCATTTTGGAATCAATGGCTATGACTGAACAATGCACTTAAGCTTTAGAGTTTCCCAAATGAAAATCAGGAATAAAAATAATGCCTCGTGGGATGGTCAAGAGGTTGAAATGAGATAAAGTAAAGGTATAAAAATTACATGATTGCATTTGAAATTATTTTTATTTTAGAGCTTCTTGAGGGTTTAGAAGAGAAAATTTCTTCCCCTTTCCCTTATACAGAAGATTTCTCTTTAGGGCTCAGAGCATGACTACTTCCCTTTAAGGCTTTTCCATTTGGGGGCTCTATAAGTGGACTAATCCAGAAAACGACAATCATGGGCTAGATAGTTTTAGAAATATTAATATCTTTGACCATTTAATAAAGGGGCAGTATGGTACATAAGTGGAACTTAAAAAACAAAGACAAACAACCCCCCCAAAATCAAAAAAGAAAACTAAATTAATTATTCTTTATAAGCAAAATATCACAGTAAAGACAGAGTAATGGAGCCATGCCACTCAAAAACCTCAAGGGTAGCAATAGGCTCTGGTAGGTTGCTTTCCCAGCTATTTTTAATAACAGAAGAATAGAGCACAGAGTTAAAAAGAGAAACCATTTAAAATAAACACCCAACAGGTTCTCAGTATATCAACCGATCCTTACCTGGCCATGCTGAAGCTCAATCAGAGCAGCCCTCAGTGGAGATGAAAGCATGCTTTGCTTGAGCCATTTACCCAGAGAGAAATACAGTTGTGCCAGAAAAATGCCAGAAAAATTTAAAACCAGAGTGAAAGTCACACTGAGACATACTTTGGTAAGTCTGAAAAGAAATAAATAACACTTCTATTAACTATTACTTGGGCAACTTAGTAGGACCGAGTGTTATGTTGGATTGGAAAATTTTACGGTGGATATAATAAAATTAGAGAACCAAAGTGACAGATTTTCCAAGTTTGAGGAACTCATGCTACTGAATCACTTGTCACACCTATGGATGCAATTACTATAGTTTGGAACATATGTTAAGGGGGGACCTAGCCCCATGAAAGAGGGAGAGAAAAGGGAAACCACCATATTTGACAGTCAGTCCTAAGCAGTGTTCTCATCCCAGCCCATAGATTTTCCTCCCTTGACTTGTTTCCTTGGACCAACCTACTTATTTCATCTTTATGGTAAAGTCAAATATTCCACAAATACTGACTAGCAATACTGACTCACATTTGTTGCTTCCTTTTTGTAGTTTTGAGTCTACCCAGCTCTTAATCCTATATATAAAGATAAAATGGCTTAGAGTATAAGTAGGTATCAAGCTAAGGTGGAAAACAAGAATCATTTGAAATGATTAAGTTGAGATGAAGAAGTTTTACCGATTCCATAAGCACAGGCCATAAGGCTTATAAGTGAACAGCTCTGCCAGGACAGTCATGTTTAGGATGACTGGTGACCCTGCAATTTCTTCTTCTGGCTTATGTTTCTTGGGAAGGAGAGAAAAAAAAAAGCCCCCAATGATGAGCCACTAGTTGATCTTACCACGTCAATCTCCGTGTTAGAATGTCCCATGTTACAAACGATGCAGCTATTCTTCATACGGTCCAAGTGCTCTCTGGTTACCACATTCTTGTTACCTTAAAAACAGAAGAGATACCCTCATGAAAAAGAATGAAGTTGGACCTCTACCTCACACCATATGTAAATTTAACTTAAAATGGATCAGAGACCTAAATGTAAGAGCTAAAACTATAAAAGTTTAGCTGAGCATACGAATAAATCTTTGTGACCTGAGTTGAGCAGTGGTTTTTTAGGTATAATACCTAAAACACAAGGAACCAAAGAAAAAACAAAATAAACTGGACTACACTGAAATTGAAAAACTTTTGTGCTGCAAATGATACCACCAAGAAAGTGAAAAGACAACCTACAGAATGGGACAAAATATTTGCAAATGATATATCTGATATATGGAATATTATAAAATGGAATACTATTCAGCAATAAAAAGAATGAAACACTGATACATGCTATAACATGCATGAACCCTGAAAATATTATGCTAGGTAAAAAAAGCCAGTCACAAAAGACCACGTGTTGTATGATTCTGTTTATATGAAATATCTAGAATAAGCAAATATACAGAGACAGAGAATTTAATGGTAGCCTAGGGCTGGGGAAAGATGGAGGGTAGACTGAGGAGTGACTGCTGATAGTATGTGGTTTCTTTTTGAAATGATGAAAATGTTCTGGAATTAGATAATGGGATGTTGTACAATTTTACTAAAAATCACTGAACTGTATACTTTAAAAGGGTGACTGATGATATCTGAATTACATCTCAGTAAAAAAAATTAGACTGTGGTGATGGTCGTATAACCCTTTGAATTTGCTAGAAAACGCTTTTTGTAATTGTACACTTAAAATGAGTGAAATGTGTGGTAAGTGAATTACATCTCAATAAAGCTATTAAAAAAATTATCGAGTGATTGATGTGAAGCAAGAATAGTTTCTTATGATCCCTCTTTGTCCGCAACTCTTCCTGAGGCTACAAATAATATTTTTATTCTTAAACATTATGATTTTCTCCTCTAAAATAAAATTATAAAAGAAACCCAACATTCCAATGGTTTATGGTTCTAACATAAAGATAAAATAAGTATCTCAGTCCAAGGGAAGTAGCCATACCTGTATATTCCTCTCTAAAACTCAAAATCTACCTCTTCGGGAATTAACACAACTACCATTCCCATTTCTCTAACTAGAAAGAATTTTGCTCTAGCTTTGCTTTAATTATAGGGACTAGAGAGAAATATACATCACTTCTGGAAGTAAAATAAAAAACCATCAAATGTACAAATGTAAGATCTGGCTTTCCAAATAAAACTCATCTGTAGCCATCTCCCAGGTAGCTGAGGATGCACGGAGATATAGAACAGTTAAAAGGGCTGGAGAGAAACATTCCTGTAGAGATGGCCTAATGGTATACTTTTGGTCAGAGCTCTGAAAAGGCAGGAAGAGTGTGAAAGGTTGACTAGTTTTCTGGACGACTATCTCTGGCTTTTAAAGTTTGGTTTTGTTCAGAACATTTTCAGTCATTTTGCACTTGTTCTATGAAAGTGTTCCTAAGTGCCACACTACTTTATATGTCATAATCATACCTGTACAGGTAATAACAATATCCACTTGTCGGATGACCTCATTTAATTTCACCAGTCGAAATCCATCCATACTGTAGAAATAAAGTATGATCGATTAACCCAAATAGGCAGCTGGGGAGCCTTTTGCCACACAACCTCAAAAGCTATCACCCAAGTTCCTCTGGTACCTACATCACTTCTTGATATAGCTGGACTATTCTTAGCAGTGAAAAATTCAAACCGTTTCCTTAGCTCATACAGGTCAGAAATAAAAGTTTCTTTCGTATCACTGGAACCTAGTTCTTCCATGATTAAGGGAAGCAGGGTTAACCATGAGATTCTCCAATCAAGTTTCCAGAAAGTGCCATTTTACCTGAACTTACTGCCCCACTGAAACTGCTCTTCCCAAGATCATCAATGATCTCCTGAATGTCAAGAAAAATTCTTTTCTTAGATTCTAATATTACTTGATTTCCCCTGCTACATTAAACATTATTTGTCTTCTTAAAACTCTATACTCTTTGGAGACCATGACACTGTTTTCTCTTGGTTTCCCTACTTTTCTGATTGTTCTTTCTTGATCTCAGTCAACCTTTAAATGTTGGTACTCGGTAGGGTACTCTTTTCTCTACCCTTTCAGCACTTATCCATTCCCTTCCCTTGGCTACAAATGATGCCTCACAGGTGGCTGATTTGCACATCGATATCTTTAGCTTAGCTCTCTTCAAAGCTTCAGAGCCATGGATCAAATTATCCACTGGATAACTCCTCCTGGTGTCCCACAAGGACCTCAAACTTACTGTGTTTGAAAATAAACTCATTCTCTTCCCCACACCACCAACCTTATCTATCCCTTCTTCTATATTTTTTATCTTAATCAACAGCATTACTATTCACCCAACTGTACAAGCCAAATAAACTAGAATGTCCTAGCCTACTGCCTCTCCCTAATTAAAATTGTCACCAAATCTGGTTGATTCTTTTTCCTTAATATCTTAAAATTTCTTTGATCTGTCTCTTCTTCTTCATACATTCTGGCCTTATGTTTGGTCTTATTATTTCTTGCCTAGATTAGTACAGTAGCCCCTGGCCCAATTTCATCGCCTCTAGGTTTATGTCTCTCTAATTCATTTTGCAGAGTGATTTCCCTAAACACAATTTGGATCCTGTCACTCCCTTGCTTAAAATACTTCAGTGAGATTGACTGTTCTCAGGATAAGATTCAAATACTTATGTTAATATATGATTATACTGACATATGACCCCTACCTCAGGTGTTACCACTCCCCCAAATTTAACCTATAGGTCAGCTGCATTAAATAATTTCTTAAACATGAACATGATGTGCTCTCTCCTTTCTAGGTGATCTTGCACATGTTCCTGGTACCTGGAGCTTATTTCTAAACTAAGAAATCATTTACATGTCTCAAGACTCAACTCCATCGACACCTCTTTCTACCTTGCCCCCTCGCTCTTTAGTTAGATATTTCTCCTTTGTGCTCCTACAGAAGCATGTGACGTTCATCTCTATCACAGCACTTACTACACTGCACAGTGATTCTGTGTGCTTCTAAAAACAGGGACCTTGTCTCATTCACCTATACATCTTATTCATCCTCAGCACACGGCACAGAACCTAACACAGAATAAGTGATCAGTTCACATCTGTAAGATAGTTTGAATCAGTATCCTTATCAGTATTCAAGCAGGTTCACGTTTCTCTAAGTGAAAATGCTAGAATGGTGATAGTTCCCCTATTTTGTTGGAGCCCTGACTCAGACAAAGCCGACAACTGTTAGGGAAATCTGTGGGTTGATGGCGAGGGTGTGTGAGGAGTTGTAGGGCAGGAAAAACAGTTATGGCAAAATCTTTTATGCTATGACTCATCTATCCTGGGTACCCTCCTCTGGAGGGTTAATGGTAAAGACTAGGGGTGTTATCCAGGCTACAGACACACGGACTTCGCAGTAGTCCTCAGGGGCAGTGCTATTTCCATCCTGCTGAAGATGGCAAAACAATTTTAACGATTTTACCACTTTTTGAGCACTTACTATGTGACAGCAGCTCTATCTGATGTCAGCCTATTTCTGTTTTTAACTATTGCTTTTCAAAGGGAGAGAACTGCATGTGTAGATGGTAAGGGGCTACTTGTTCTCTGGCTCCCTGTTACTATTTTCACAGGAGTTCTAAATGTTAGCTTCTCTGATAGTCTCGGCTCTTAGAGCAGAACTCCTTGATCTTTGAAAGACAGGTGCTTGCAGTTAACAGCAATCTCTGGGGATCTGGGCCCCTCTGAGATAAAATGCGGCATCAACCAGGCCAGTCTTTGGAGCTACAAGGTCACGTGTTAGATGGCAACGTAGAGGAAAAAGCAAGTCTCCTTTTGCATGCTTACCAGGCTTGAAGGGCACATATAGGGTCAATCTCAGTCACATACACAATGGAGCCCATAGCTTTTAAGGCAGCGCAGCACCCCTTCCCCACCTGAAGAAGAGAGAAAGTACATATAATAAGGAAAGTCACGCAGAAAATAGTTTCTCAAAGCTTCTGGTAAAGCGTGCCCACCTTTCCGCCCCCAAAAGGAATTTTGCTGAATAGATTCATGCTTAGGGAAAAATAAGAAAAACAAATAAATGAATGCAGTTCATAAACAAACTCCTAAGCCCTGCTTAGCACATGCATGTGCATAAGAACACCCACACTCACGATTTATAATCAAAACACAAGCTAAAAGAACATCACAAACAGTGTACTGGAACAGTCAGAAAATCAACTTAAGAAAAAATAGCAAAAATATAAAGGGAAAAAAGAAAGACTGTATTTTAATCAGAGGGCCTCTGAAGTTCCTTTTTTCCATCTAAAGCAGTAAATGAATGTATTTTTATGTCCGTACAAGGGAAAAATTCTAGTATATTTCAACAAAATACATTTTAAACACATAATAATTGAAAGATTAAACCTTACCTCTCCATAGCCACAGACCACCACCTGCTTTCCACCAAACATCATGTCTGTTGTCCTTTTAAGTCTATGGGAAAAAACCAAAACACAAACAAAAAAAAACCCCCATTAAATCAGAAAAATCTCTTGTTTCTCCCTTGAGATTAGATTGAATCCCTTTGTTTTCATGGTTTTGTTTTTTGGGGGCTTTTTTTGGCTTGGGGTTTTCTCCCCCACCACCCCATGGTGAGAGCAAGCCTGGTTTCTATCCCAGAGAAACTAACAACTAGAAAGAAAGGTTCAATAAAATATGTATTTTCTTACTCCATGCTATCCAATCAATTCCATCTATATGAGGCTGTTTTTCTTTTTTTGCCCCCTTGTCTTGGGAGTGGTGCAGAAGGGAAGACACTTTAGACCACAAAGTAACTTTTAAACATAACAGCAATACATATTTATTATATAACATTTTGAATATATAATATTTATAAATAAAGATACAAAGAAGCAAAAAGACTAATTTTAATTTAAGGAGGTGACAAAGCTCTGGCTTAATGTAAACATTCTACCTTACTGAATTAGACACATAAAATATAACACAGATAAATGAGTCCTACATTTGTTAGTATCAGAATGGCCAATAAGTCCCACAGTAATTCACCAGGGAGGGTAACAGGCAACAAGGTGGAGAAGAGCCTTGAAACACACCAGCACTGACTACGTGAGGTAGTGAGTTTTCTGGGCCGAGTCCTCAGACATGTTCTACTTCTTTGTCTCTGATTCTCTGTGAAGTTAGAATAAACGTCCTTACTGTTGTTTTCAGGGTCTCTTGGAAGAGGTTGTAGGAGCAGTTTCCCTTCAGGTTTTGTTGATCTCCCTTCTCTAAGGAAGCCTCAGGTAGGCAGAGGAAGTTTTTAATTAAAACCAGCCTATTCTGAGATAAGACAGTTCCAACAAATATCTGTGGGTCTTTTTACTCACTTATCTCTCTGTTAAATATCTATAAATGGACCAAAAAGCAAAGTAGAAATCCTATCTTTTTCCTGATCGGACAACTCCACTCACTAGACCTAGTATAACTCCATGAACCCCAATAAAACTCAGTAAATATCAATTAAGCGTAGAGGCAATTTTTGTTGACTGAAGAGACTAAGTCTGGCTGGGCTGCCACCACATTCAAAAGTCAGGGCTTAGAATGGTCCTGAACTGGCTAAACACTGCTAGGAAATCAGTAGATCATATTTCTGAGCCTCCTTTACTTTGCCTACCCTCAAGCCTTTCTGCCTCTCTTCCCAAAAGAAAATGTGACTCTCTTTGTGATTACAAAGGCCTGTGTGGTGGAAAGGAAACGTCATCAACACTGCGGCTCTGCAAACAACAGGCTGACAGACCTGGATGGATTCCAGTTAGGCAGTGATTTCCTTGTGATCTTAGGGAGCCAGATCTGCCTCAAGGTTCAAGGATAAAGGGCAGAAAAGACCTCAGTCAAGGAGGGACTTTTTGGGGATAGGAGGGGAAGCTATCTGCTGGTGTATGAGAGTCACGCCAAGTCTCTGGCTTCTCTCTTTATTCTTTTGGTCCCAGGACCCTCTAGAAGAGTTTCTGAAATACGATCTATTTTACAAGCTAAAAATCGTATCTGGGATTTCTGGTAAATCCTTTATCTTCCTACCATGTGGAACCTCAGTCTCCAGAAGACTGCAGTTGCCCTGCTTTTTGGCACCGCAGACCAATTACAGGAGTGTCCTCCAGGAATGAGTGGGGCCATTCTCTCAGCTTATGGTGTAGTATGTAACCAGCTCAGAGCTACAGAAGCTCAAGCCCTTCCTCATTTGGACCCTCTATTTTGCAGCCTTCTCTGGAGCACACTTTGCCTCTTCTTTAACTTCTACTATCAACTCCTCTGAGAGGAAAAACTACCCATGACCCAGTTGGAAAGCTTTTCACCGTCTGAAGGTGCCAAGGATCTCTTATTACTCAGCAGTAAGTAGATGGGTGATGTTTACCTATCTCTCCATTAACCTTAACCCCTGTCTACTGCTTCCATTTTACTCTCACTTTCATATGTCTGACATTAAAGTAGCTTTCTTATCCACAGGGTAAATGCTGCTTAGAAGGGACTCTGTCCATGTTTATGAGCTACCTTTAGGCATCTTTTACAAAACTTAAGATTAAGGAAGATTTTAAACTCACAGATTTGGGATGTGAAAAATCTAAAAGAAACTTAGTTGTGAATGAGTAAATATTTCTATGAGTATAATACCCAGATCATTTATCAGGTGCAAAGCTGTGCATCACAGTAACAGTTATATGGGGACAGAACTGGGGACAGTTCATAAACATACTGATGGATTGGGAACTCAAATGTCCAATCTATCTTATAATATCATTGACTTTACACGAGTAATAATTAGCAATAGTTTGAATTTGCATTCAATACCTCCCCTAACCCTGAAAAAAAAAAAAGATTTCAAAGCAAAAGTCTTCCTGCTATGATCTAACTTAATCCTAGAAGTTACTGTACAGGGTTCTAGAAAGAAGGGCAAGTGAACTAACATTGACCAGGATTCATACCTTCTCTCATCTAATCCTCACAGTAGCCCTGTGAGGTAGGTCTTACTGTCACCATTTTACAGGTGAGGAAACAGGCACAGAGAGGTTAAATAACTAGTCTGAGGCTTATAAATGATAGAGCCAATCATCAAACCAAGGTCCTTCTTGCTCCAATGCCTGTGGTGTTGAACACCACCTGGGGTCCAGACTAGTAATGGGACCCACAGGCCCTTTCTCCCCTTTTCTGTTAAACTATACATGATGGAAACCATTTGACTTGGCAATATTCTAAACCAACTTAATGGTTTCATACAGAGAATTACTGAATCTTCCTAGCAAGCATGAAGAAATATTAGGACACAAGTGTAGAAACAGAAACTGGGCACTGGAAGAACAGAATATTTGGTATAGTATATCTAAGTGGATTTTGTCAGACTTGTAGTCCTTACAGATTTGAAAAACTAGAAAAGCCTCTGGGAAATGACTCTTTGCTCATTACAATTTCCAGATGGCCAGAGAACTCTATGACAGTGGAGGTTAACAACAGACAACATGACCTAGAAGAGGAACACCAGGAACCTTCTCCTAAACCACCAAAGATACTTCCTTGTTTATAACAACTTTAGTTACTGACTCACAGCGTTGATAGGGTCACAAAGTGAAAACTCTGCCATCAATAGATAAGGGCTGGTCTGACTTTTTAAGTAAAATAGATTTGCTGGTAATAGAGACAGCAATGGTAGCTCTAGGTTATAAAATATTGAGTATGATATAATGGTAACTTTGGGCTATAAAATATTGAGTATGATGTGGTGACAGATCCAGAGGTGCTACACAAATCATTTCCAGAAATAACCCAAACCAAAAAACTTAGAACCGCAATTCAACAACTTAAGTTCATCCCACAGATAATAAAAGATTACCCATCAAGAATTGATTCACGGCAACAGTAGAGGTTGTCAAATTTCTGTTTGGTGACTGAATCATTGACATTCATGGCTGGAACACATAGCTTCCCAGCTTTGGAGAGCTGGTACAGCCTGAGAACGAAGGAAATCAAGAAGAACATAAAACAATGAGATATTGCAATCTACCATCAGTTTCATATCAAATTCAACAAATATGTTAATTGAGCAGGCATGAGACACGACTAGTTTCATCCTATTAGATGTATGTAGAGAAATGAAGAATACCTTTCCAGAGCCTGTATATGCCTTAGAAATAAAGACTTTAGTCAAAAGGCATGTGGGAAAATCTTTGACCCACCACTAAATTTTAGGGATTAAAACATGAAACTTTAAACTATTTATTAATTTTATTTCCCTTTTTAATGAAAAAAAAAGAGTAACTGTAAGTACTATTTTAATTCCACTCTCTAATGCAACAATTTTAACTTTCAAGTATCATTTGAAATTTTATCATTTCAATACACACACCTATAAATATGTATATCTGTGTATGGGGTTTTATTTAAATTGAGTCAACTAAAAATTAGAGCCAGGTGTTTTATTCAAAATTCACCCCTTTCTAAGAGTCTGAAAATATGGTGTAATCCATAGTTTTATACATTCAAAAAGGTCATAAGATATTAAAGCAGTGATGGTAGCGTATTTAGATTTTACTTCCCTAAAACTTTCATACTTTCAGATCTTTCTGTATGAATAATAGTAAACAGAAATGATTCCAATTTTACTTAGGGAATTATTGCTCATTTGAGGAAGAGAATCCTAAATCCTTGCTCTCTGTGCGAGAGTGTCAGCTCTACAAGGGCCCAGGTTTTTGTCCCTAGCATGGTTCCTAAAGCAGTTTCTGATTCATTGCAGAAGTTCAACAAATATCTGTGGAATCAAAGAATTCCCCTCAAAAGGACAAGCACTCATTGCACCAAAATGACGAGAAAACAGGAGGACCATACTTGTTCTCCTACCCATCCCCTCTCTATTTTAGGTTTGTTATTTGTGTTAATTAAAAAAAAACAAGTATGCAGACTCGGATATCATTATCTCAGAGCAGGTTCCAATTTTTAACATAATGTATTCTATAGGTATGTGATTGCAAGAATATATATCCAGGCTGCATAAAACCAGGCATGCCAATGTCAAATCTTACCTATGGACTCCAGTAACACTCTCCTCTACGATGCCCTTGATTTTCTTAAACATGTTGGGATACTTCTTATAAATCCAATGAGTAAGATCCCCTCCGTCGTCCAAGATCTGCAATAGTGAGCATAAATAATGTAACTTATTTTGCTGAAGGCTCAAGGCTTCCAGTGCTTCTCTGGGTCTTGTATCCCAATTCCTACTTGTCAATTTACAGATATTTCAAATTTCTCAAATGGTTATGCAAAGTAACTTAAAGCCAGTATAATGACCAAACACTTGTTTCACTGGAGAAAAAGACACTGAGGGTGAAAGGCAGACTGTATTTCTCACAGCCAAATGACCTTCCCAAATGACACACCCACTAGATCAAAATATAAAGCAACACGATGAAGACTTTCTTATAGACTAACAGCTTGCGTGGCTGTCTAGAGCACGAGCTCTTGAATGTACTGTCGATAGTCAGAAAGCCTAAACTTAATATCAGCACATTTATATTGGTTAAATTCAGGACTTTAAATATGCTCAAACCTTAGTTTAAATCCAGCCACATAATTCATCTTCCTCCTAGAACAATGACTTATAAAACAGTATTCATTAATCCTTTACTTCTCCCAAAGTACAGGCGCTCTCCTACCCAAAATGATCAGGCAGCACTGGAGGGTTCTGCCTAGCGCAACCTCACACTCTCAATAAACCAAATTAAAAATAACTAGGGAACTGTGCAGCATGTAGGTGTGCAAGCATGCCTCTGAACAGTTCATCACTATTTCAGGTTGGGATTAAAGATAAACACAATGCTGTGCCTACTGAAGCTTTCATCAGCAGAGGAAAGTTTCTGAATTATAAATAAGCTAAAGAAAGACCAGCCTAGAATACTATTAGGCAGTAGGCTGTGGCATTTCAGCCCTTCACCTAGCTGTTAGAAATGCTTGGCAGGGCTTTCCAAACTGTTACACCCACCCTCCTGGAAAGACCCACAGGACTGAGCTGCCCTCTACTGACATGCACCCATTTTGCAGTCCCAATTATCAACTCTACTGCAAGTGCCAAGGATGCCACCCTGGACCCCTGGGTACATAAAATCTCCAACCTCACGTCCACCACCTGATCTCTTTTTTTGCTCCTGCTCTTGTTGTTGATCAATTTTTTTGTGACTCCACTCAACCTCATTTGAGAGCAGGGATCGAAGGCAGGACTCTTAATAACTCTTCCACTTGCTCCATAGTATAAGTTAGTGCTCCATTTTCTCCCAGTAGAAACCTCAGAACAGATGCCCTAAGAAATGGAAAGGCTCCTCTGAGTTCCTCTCTCCCTTTTTACATGTATGAAATCCCTCGTGGAGTTGCCCCTTGCAGTCTCTGATCCGTAGCCACACAGATGATCAGAGACAAAAAAGACTCTGTCTTAAGTCTCCCTATTCTTCCCCACATTTCCCTTTTAACAAAGGTATCTACAGGCAGGTAGTTGCCATCTCCAATATTTATTTGATGAATATAGTCCATAAGTCTCACCACGTAATTCTAATGCAGAAAATTTTTGTCACCAGGGAATCTTCCTGAGGTTGGAAAGCAAGTAAAAGCATTATATTTTGACAGGCTCCAAAGAGATATGGGCCCTGTTTTCAGGGGTCACAGTTGTTATCCTTGTCTTACTCTCTCCGTCAACCTTTCTAGCAGTCTGGGCTGCTCTACAGTCTGTAAAAGCTCTCTGTGTACGATCCCCTGCCCTCCCCATGTTCATCACTATAACATTGATGTTTTATTTCCAGTAGAAGCCCCCTGGTATGTCTTCTTTAGCTTCTGCCAATCACACTCTCTTCTGTCACTGTTAAACTCTGCTGGAATGAGTGGACTCATCCTACAGCCGACCCCTCCTTCCTTTCAGGATTTGAAGGCTTTGACCCAGCTTCTTCAAACCAGCCCTTGGTGCAATGTGTCCTGGATCACAGAATCGAGAAAGATTCTCTCTGCTGTGTACCAGGTGAAGCCTGCTCCGCTGTCTTTAGCAGCGAACAGTAGTTGGACTAGAGCTTCAAGGATTCTTTGTTTCAGTTGATTCCCTAATTTCTCCTCTCACTCAAATGCAGAAAAGTTTGCAAAGTAGGAGCGCATCACACTTTGTGCAGCTTTTTGCTTCTCTTTGTGACTCTAATATGCTATCAGCCTTCAAGAACTTAATCTTAAAAAAAAAAAAAAAGAAACAAAAGTAAAAACTAAGCAAAAGTAAAAAACCCCAAATTTTGCCAGTCATCTTTCTTAAAGGGAGGAATGAATAAAGAGAAGAAATTTGAACTTGTAATCCCTTCAGGTTTACTATAAATTTAGCATGTGATTCTAGAAAGCTAAGTACCACAGGAGCTGTGTGCGCGCGTGTGTGTTTTAATCATTGTTGTGGGGAGCACAGTAGGAGATGGTAACTCATTAATCGTACTTTTTGACCAGTCATGTGTGAACCCTGAGCAGTATTCTAATGTTGCTGACGAATATGAGTGCTTCTAAGATCAGCATGACAATTACAGCACTTTGAGGCCAGACAGAGGTTTAATATTCTTGGGATACCCTCAGCATTAGCGTCTGCTGGAAGCTCAGGTACATCAGATTGAAAAGGAAGCATTTTCCTTCCTCCCTGTTGGGAAACCCTCTCCCAGACCATCTCCTCCCTCTCTGTACCCTCAGGTCCCTACAGAATTGTGTTAGCAGAAATCTAACCCACCATGTTTGGCTGCCAGCCCTCCACATTCACACATCTATCAATGCACCACCAAAAGTCATCTTCTGACTCTCCTTTCCAGGCAAACACAGGAAATCCTAAGAAAAAAGGAACAAAAAGAAAACATTAAAGCCTGAAAAAAGGGTTGACCCTAAATTCTGGTAAGAAGATGCCGGTTTCTCCCAATTTCAAACTCTCTCATTCTGCTGTACTTTCTGAACTGACTTTCTTCACTGATTAGTATTATCTTCAGCTCCTTCACCCACTCCTTTGTCTTTGGTGGTCATTTTGTTCTTGTTAGACCAAAGAGGACAAGCAAAGGGGACAAGAGTATGATGGATTCTAAAAATATAACTAAAGGCAAAAAGAAGAAACCAGAAATAAGTACTTCTTGATCCAGTCCAAATGGAATTCTCACCATTTCCCACCTACATTTTATCTTTCTTGCTGCTATGCTTTAGTCAGAAATTTAAAAAGCTTCTGTGCTTTTCTTCATCAGGAAAATTCTTAAACTCTTCTCCCTCTGCTAAAATGTTGTTATACTTCATGGCCCAGTTAAGTGTCATGTTCCTAATGAAGCTTTATTAACTCAGCTGGAAGTGATCGTTCTTGGACTCTGAACTTATACAAGCCCCTGGTTGGTATACGTAACGTGGGTTTATGATCTATTGTGGCATTCTCACAAATGCCCTTATATTATCATTATTTATATAGATGTCTTTTCTCCTTAACCACAACATATGATTCTGAGGGCAAAGACACTGTCTTATTTGTTCTTATATCTCTTAGAGTAAGTCAATAAGCATTTGTTGAAAAAGAAGAGAAATGAATGTGTATGTACAATTAATTGGACTATATATTTCTATTTCTGTATTTTTCTATACATGTATTTTATACATGAATAAAAATTTTACAAGTGAATAGAGCTTTCCCAGAATTTCTCAAGAGCTCTGAAGCAAGTATTTGGTATTTTGACCTGTGATGTGCTACCAGAGAGTAAAGGCAAGAAACTAGCAAAGTCTAAGTTTCTCTCTCTCTCTCTCTTTTTTTGTCCTTCAAGTGTCAGTGGCTATTGTGATCAAATATTAATCTGCCAGGTCAAGTCCTGTTTACTGCTGAAGCAGAAGCACCAAACGTTAAATCAGGGAAAACTGCTGAAAAGCCAGGAGGACCACAAAACTATGCCTGAAGCATTTTCTTTTTCAGTCCATATGACCTTAGACAGAGAATAGTGTTCACTGGTGCTCTAATATTAACCAGTCAAGGCAAAGCATTAACTAATAATGGAAGACTAGACATAAGACGATATTTGCAACTGTGAAGTACACAGTTGCCTCAATCATATTTAACAAGAGAAGCCCAGAAAGAGAGCAAGTTCATCAAGAATATGGATTCATTTCTTCCAAAACAGCTTTTACATGGCAACTTTCCTTAGGATTTATATGACAACAATGGAACTTTTTGGAAAATTACTTGAGCCAAAGACACAGAAAATAAGCGGAAGATCTTACCACTTTCTGCTAGAGCAGCAGCCACTTCATTGAGGGTGGAATAGATGTTGCAGGCAGCCCATCGGCACTGTGCCCCCAGAGCACCCAGAGTTTCCATAAGCACCTATATTAAAGAGAATACTGGAGATGAGCAGGCACGGGCCAAACAATTGGTCAAGGAGATTAAGTTTATATATCTGACAATGAGAAAGTACATTAGGAATAACTAATGTGAATGATTTTCAAACTGTGCTTTACAGAAACTTCAATACCCTGAGAAAAGGGCAAGGGTAGGGGTCAGGCAAGGGGGAAGGCTCCAGCTGAGCTCTGTGCTTCTACTCATTTAACATATTGGGCCTCCCTGTAAGATTTAATTAAACCAAGGATTTCAGAGCAAAACATTTTTTTAAAACCACCAATTTATAGTTCTTCTTCTTAAGAGGTAGAAAGCTGCAGGAGAAGCTTCCACCTAACAACAAGAAAAAATTGGACAATCTACAAAACCATAATTTTTCTTGAGCCCATCAAAGAGCTGAGGTCATAATGCAACCAAGGAATAGAACTCTAAAGAATGACAAATCCCTTTAAGGAGAGAAGGTACACAGTTTCACCTCTGGCAGAGCAAGGGAGGCTGCCATATAACAGGATAAGGAAAAAGTAGCTAAAATTTTAATGAATTAGTAAGGGCTGGGAAAGTATGTCAGTTTGGAACTTCTGGTCACCTCAGGCACAAGGATATTTCATGCTCACATGCCAGCTCTTTTCCAGGGGCTTCAACCAGGACTCACGAGAAAAATTGCGGGCAGGGAGCTGATTGTCTGTGCTCTACGATAAGCATGAAACCTGGGCACTTCCCCACAATCTCCTCTCACAGGAAGCAAAAGTTTCAAACTGTAGGAAGAGGAGCAGAAATTATGCCTGCCACCAAGGACCAGCAAAGATCCCCTGCTTCTGAAAGAGGGTAGTAGCAAAAACTCTCTGTTCCTGGGGGAGTGGTGGAAAACCCTCTTGGGTCAAGGACTGTACGTTAATACAAAATAAAGATCTGCTACCTTTCCAGGAGGGACAGGAAAGTATCTCTGCTCAAGACCTATCATCAGATACAAGGCAAAGATTACTGTTACAGGGAGGAGAGGCAGGAACACTGAAAAAGCCCTACCTTCAAGAGGCCTGCCTAAGACTGAGGCTGGATCAGAACCCCATCTGCCCACAATATGAGTCCAGCTCCAGGAAACAAGGAGCAGCCGTCTCCTGCTGCAGGTGGGGCAGGCACTTGAAGAGAGAGCCCCCGTGTGGCAAGCATTTGCAGAAGCAGCTGAAAGCCTCAGGGTGGAGCCAAAACACTCAGAACCCCTGGCTGGAGGAATTTGAAGACTATGGTGCAGAACAAAATTGAAATCCAGCACAATTTATGACAATAATGGAAATGAATATACCCATTCAATGTAAAATTTCTAGATACGCGAAAAAAGTGGGAAAAAACCCCAACCTATTGTCAAGAAAGAAAGTATTCAAGAGAACCAGACTCTGAGATGAGTGAGATGTTTGATCAAGACAGGAACTTTAAATTAACTATGATTAATATGTTAAGGGGTCTAGTGAAGAAGATGAACAGCATCCATAAACAGATAGGGAATTTTAGCAGAGAGATTGAAAGTATAAAAACAAGTCTAACAGAAATGTCAGAAAAAATTTTTTTTAATGTGTCAGAGATTAAGAAGTCTTTCATTAGGCTTATCATCAAACTGGGCATATTTGAGGACAGAGTGAACTTAAAGATAGATCAATAGAAAGTATGAAACTGAAATACAGAATAAAAAAAGAGTAGGGGGAAAAATCAGAAGAGGGCACCTGGGATCTATGGGATACTATCAACAGTCTAACACACAGGTAATCGGAATGCTAGAAGGAGAAGGAAGAAAACAGGGCAAAAGATATATATGAAGAGCTAATGGACCACCATTTCCCAAAATTAATGAAAGAGGATCCAGGAACAATGACATCCCAATAGCAAAGAGCCTCAGAAGCCAGACTTAAGGGGCTCCCCTTGGCCAAAATTGAAACAATTTGAGCATCATAATAAATAATGATAGTAATGGATTTAACCTATTGAATAAAAGGAAACAATGATTCTATACAAATAAACAAGTGAGTGAATAAATGGAAAATCTGATGAAGAACAGGATATTTACACAGTTTTGTATCACTCCCTCACAAAATACTTATTAATTACAAAGGAGGGAAAATAACTTATATAATAGAAAAGTCTGGCAGACATCACCTCCATCAAGGGGTCAAAATGAACATCAGTTATGGGACAAATCGAGATCAAGTGCCATCTGATAGGATTAAACGAAGAAAAAAAAAAGCAGCATCGTTTCCTACCAAAGCTACATACCCTGAATCTAGTCATGAGGAAGCATCATAAAAGTCTGAATCAAGGACATTCTACAGAATAATTTGTCTATAATCTTCAAAGTGTCAAGGTCATGAAAGTCAAAGAAAGACTAATGAACTACGCAGCCCTGATGGAGACCAAAGAAGATGACAGTTAAATGAGACATATAACTATGGACTGGATCCTTTGGTTATAAAAAATATTCTTGAGACAATTAGTAAAGCTCAAATGGGGTCGGAGAATTAGATGGCAATAATGAATCAATGTTAATTTCCTAATTTTGAATGACTGTCCATTCAAATAGAAGCATATCCTTGTTTGTAGAAAATACACACTGAAGTATTTGTGGGAGCATCGTCAGGTTGGCAACTTACTCTCAAATAGTTGTATTTGCTACTTTTCTATAATCTGTATTTATTTCAAATTTTTTAAATTATTAAAATAAATTTAATCCACTGTGACTTACTTTTACTTCAATATATAAGATGGAGATAGGCTTCTTCTTTTTCTAATTAACTTTTTTATTTTTAATTTTTATGGGGGGAAGTAATTGTTTATTTAATTATTTGTTTATTTTTAACAGAGGTACTAGGAACTGAACCCAGGACCTCGTGCATGCTGGGCATGCACTCTACCACTGTGCTATAACTGCCCCCCCCCCACCAGACAGGCTTCTTTTTAAGAAGGTAGTATACCACCTTACTTCTTTGATTAAGAGCTATTTTAGTGAGAATAAAGCTTTAGTGGAAAAGCTTGTTTTAAAACTTCCTGACAGCAGTTAACTTTGGGTACTGATAATTTTCATTTTAAAATAAAAATTCTAATTAAAAATATGCTCTAAATAAAAAAAAAAACTTGCAAATAACTCCACTAATGTAGGCTAATCCCTTATGTAATTTGTCCAAGGCCATATAGTAAGTTAATAGCAGAATTACTCTTATATCTTAATTTCTTTACCTTTCAATATCTGATCCCAGTTTTTCTCTCTTATTTATTCACTTTAAAGAATTTCTGAATCCTTACAACTAGGATTCATGAATTTGTTAAAAAAAAAAAAGAGAATGATACTGAGACTTGCCTACAAAGCAATATAACTTAACTAGAAAAGTGTCTGGAACCAAGACTGTAAGAACAGTTTAAAGAACTATGAGTCAAGGCTGCTGGCTAACGGCTCAAGCAGGAGTAAAGGCAAGTGGTAGTGGGGGGAGGACAGAGCTTAGAAGCTGGTTTAGCCCAACTTTAAATCATTACTGTTTCAAAAGAACAGATAAGGAATCTGGTTAGAAGGAACTATGGAAACACACCTAAAAGACAAATAGATCCAAGTCTAAAAAACATGGACAGGGACTGTTAACTATGAAAGTTATTCCTGGAGCACGAGATTATAGGAAACTTTGTCTTTCTACATTATAGATCGTGGCAATGCTTGAATACTGTAAAATGAACATGAACTACTTCTGTAATCAGAAAAATTAAAGACTAAAAGCAAAACAAAGCAAAATTCCTTTGTTATTATTTTTTCAAAGGAAAAGGAAAAAAATAAATAACCTTGAAGAGTGGTAATGTTCAGTGAGTCAGGGAGTAAAAAAGAAACTAGATATAATTTAGCAACATGAGACAGTACAGAAGTACTTACTATTTTAGGCCACCACACTGAAGTCTCATGTCCCTGACTGGGGAAGCCCCAAAAAAGTTTCAAGAGTGTTTCTGCCTTGATTCATTAATCTATATTTCCAAAAAGAGATAGCTTTTCAATTTATTATACTAATTTAGGGCCACCAAGACACGCTTTTCCTCTGAGAACACGTAACCCAGAAAAGACTCACGGGGAAGATGCTAACAGTAGCCGTCTATGTCGTGAGGAATCTTTGCCGTTGTTAACAAGGAATGTGGACACATGTGTTGTGCTTCAGGAGACAATCTTTTGAAAGTTGATCTAGCCATACAACTGACTTGGATCTTATAAATCCTATAAGAGATTCCAGACCATTTCCTGATACAGGGATTTCTTGCACTGGTCCTATTATGGCTGGCAACTCAGTATCTACTACATCTTTGATGAAAACTCTAAGTCAGTTGTTTTCAACAGAGGAACTCTGAACTTTGTGGGGGCGTTTTTGGTTGTCACAATAATTGATACATATTTGGTTTAATCTTCAAATGTTTCAATGCAAAGTTCACTTGAGTGAGAAACCTATTTATAATGATCTGAGTTAAGAACTTTATTCCACTTTACATATCAACAAAAGCATTGCCAAGAATGCAACAAGTGTGTAAATCAAGAGATAACTCATACTTTTTGTTGTTACTCAAAAATTTACAAAAAGTTGTTTATCATTTCAGAAAATTATACAGTTTTGCAATATTGCTCTGATGCTCTGGAAACAGTAACACACTTCCATGTAGATATATTTGTAGCACTCTTGTTCAAATAATGCTATGAGTAAATACAAATAACTGACCATTCTACTATACATGTACCCAAGCACTTAGATACTGAAATACACATAATTTGATTATAAATTACTTTCCTTTTATTCTTCCTTCATATTTCAGTAAGATTTTATGTTGATTTTTTAAAGAAAATTATATGTACTTAGATACGTTATACTTGAATTTCATTTCAAGGTAATACAGGGGGATTGCAAAATATTTTTTGTAAAAAGGAGTCATTGAATTTGATAGAGGTGACAGCACTGATCTAAACTAATCATGGTAACCCCAGTTCCTTTCCAGGACTGATGGGGCATAGGATGTGATCCAGTCCTGCTCAATGACATGATAGAGTATCCTGGAGGACTTCTGGGAAAGGTTTCCTTGCTCTTGGAATAGAGAGAAGAAATGGTCCTTCTTCCTCTTCATGTCTGCCTGTGATGGTTTGAAGAGCTGTAACCATCTTGCTATTAGCCTGAGGATGAAGTAAGCACAGTGAGGAGGCAGCTCCAAGAGCAGCACGGACAGATGAAATAGGAGCCCTGAGATTCTTCATCTGAAGTCCACCTTATCTCTGGGCTTCTAGCTATGTAATTCATAAATTCCTTTATGTATAATCCAGGTTGACTCAGATTTCCTCTTATTTGCAGCTGAAAGCAGCCTAACACAGTTGCCTTGTAGAAACGATAAAGCAAGGGAAGATAAAGGGAAGCACTGCAGAAAAGTGAAGGAAGCATCAGCTTGGGAATCAGATGTATTGAAGTTCAAATGTCAGTTCTATGGTTTACTAGCTGTACAACCTTGGACAAATTACTTAAACTCCCTGAGCCTCAGCTTCCTCATTTATAAAATGGAAACAGGAAAACAGGCTTTACACAGCCATTATGAGGGTTAACAAAATAATACTTGTTAAGGTCTTAGCCTCTTAAACTAGTGCTTAAACTAGTTGGAAGCCCTTAATAACCGGTGGCTATTATTAACTATTGTTACGTGGAGAGAGGAAAAGGACTCACAGCAGTCTGAGCAGTGATGTGTGTGCAACCCACGATTTTGGCTCCAGCCAAAGGTTTTTCTCCTTGAGCTCTCTTCCTCAAAGCCATCAGTGCCGGCATTTCTGAAAAGGCCCAAAACATACACAGCAATATTAGAGAGGAGGGAATGAGAGAGAAAGAATACACAGAAAAACGCATTCTCTTAAGGTAAGATCCTTCCCCAATCAGGTTCTCTGTTACATTAGGTTTCTCAGGGGTTCAAGATAGTAAGCCTGACTTTTCCTTTATAAGGGACTTTCAGAGGCAAATGCTCCAGTGTTTGATTCCCTACATCCCAGTTCTCCTTATCTAGTCTCTCTTCCTGTTTTTCTTGTCCTTCTAGACCCACTGGAGTTTACTCCCTCCCCAGTGTTTCCTGAGCTCAGATTTCTTTATTACAAGTATTCTTCACAATCACACTGAAATTTCACAAACTACTAGACCCCAGGATGTAAAAAGGGATTAACGTGGACTAAAAGACACAGGCAGCTTGAGAAGGGAAAGGTGCTTTCTTTACCTTGTTCAGCAATTTCAATTTCTCTTCGTCCAAACTCTGCCTGTTTGATGTTCTTGACACAGAAGTCACTGCTTCCCTTAGAGTTCTTTTGCTGCTTGTCCCTAGGGGATGTCTCATCATCAGAGCTGTCTGTATACGAAGCCGCTGGAAGGACAGAATAAAAAACCCTCAGGGGCAAAAACGGCTTCTTTCAAAGCTCCAAACCATGAGTGAACTGAGGCTTTTCTAGTCATCCAGCATCATGTAAATTTTCCCATTTGGTAAACACCTAAGTGGCACCAAGGAGCTCTCTCAGTCATCTCCTATGGAAAGTGCTATTACCCACAAGTCAGAAAGAGGAAGCTGAGAGAGGCTGCCAAAGACATTCTCGTAGGGTAGCAATAACTTGGAATCTAGAGCTAACTTTATCTTCAGAACATGCAGAAGTCCTTGAACACGTAAAAAGAGAGGTTACACCACAGGAGCAATAGGTTCAAGTTCTTAATGCAAGATCATGGTCATTAACCTGTGGGTTTCTGGGATCCTAGCTACCCTTCTGTTTGCTGCTTAAATGCTTGATGTCATTTGTATTTTAGTACAATAACTGAACAGATAAGTCCTAGAAAACAAGGAACCCATGGGAAAGTAAAGAAGAACCACACAAAAAGTGTTTGTCTGACAAAACAAGAGCTTTCTTTTTTAAGACTGGCTCTGATGAGACTGAACTATGCCTGCAGACCCAATTAGACATTTACAATGAAGCATTCAGTGTGCTCTCCCTTCTTGCTGGCCTCAGTGGGTCCTGCACTAGGCATTTTAGATTCCCAAAGAAGTGGATATATCCTCTTTTGGTATAACTAAATGCTCTGATGACTAATCCATTTAGAAATATACACTAGAGGGTAGAAGGTCTAAGACTTTTGATTGCGGCTAACAGGCAGCTGCCACTATTCCCGTATTCGGCTGAGGTCTTCTTAGTCTTCATATAATTCTGTAGTTGCTAATCATTTGCTGGATGGTTTGAAGTAATTTCTTTTCTTAATTTATGTTTAAGTTTCTGACTTAAAGTTTAAGTACCTAAGTAGTCTTCAAGGTTTGCTGGGAGGAAGGTTGAGGGACTTAAAGCACTGTCTATAAAGCATTATACATCTCTCAGTGAGATAAAAAGTACTTCCAACACTTTAAAGGGGAGAAAGCTGCAAAAGCTCAGAGCTCCTATGGTTTCTGGTGCTCTGATCTACTTACACCCAGAGAATTAAGGCATTTCTGGGATTTCTTAGTAAATGGTCTATCTCTGGGAGGGCTGCAAAAGGCAAGTCTGACCTTGCCCGGTTAATCAGGCATGGCGCTACAGAATGCTTGGGCAGCAGGGGCCGAGTGTCTCTCTTGGGGCTGGAAAACTGCCCTAGAGCAAAGTCCCAACACGAGGCAACAAGAATGAACACGGACACCAGGGGAGGTGAGGGAATTAATAAATCCCCAAAGGGACTTTTGTTCTTGAAAGGAGCTAATCTGTACAAAATGTCTATGGATCTCCCTCCTAGGGTGAGTGAGAGCTCAAAGTACCTTTGGCAGCAGAGCCCAAAAACAGTTTCCTGGGTAGTCATCTGTTTCACTAATCAATACTCAGAAATAGCTTATGAGTTGGAGGTTTAAGGGAACCACGATTCTGTCACCCGAGAGAAGAAAGGTAACAGCCATCCCTAATCCTGATCCAAATTTATAGGAAAATTGCTTTTGAAGAAAGTGTTCACATTTAGAATATCTTCAATTTCAAATCCTTTTCCAGAGACATGATGATTCTGATGCTCCACAAAGGCCATTTAAATCTAGGGGTTATGTGTTCCGGAGCAAGACAGAATTTGGTTGAAGTCTCCATCTCTGTTTCTGGGTATATAAAGTAGAGGTGACTCCAGAACCTGTTTCAGAGGGTTGTTAATTCATTCATGGATTCAGTCATTCACACAGTCAGTTATTCATTCAACAAATTTTTATTACACATCCACTATGTACCAGGCACAGCCTAAGTGCTGGGGATACAGGACAGATATAGATTGTCTTTGCCTTCACGGAGTTTTCAGTCTAGTAGGTGAGTCAGACATGAAATAACTAATTATAATATTAATTATTTAGAGGGTTTTTTCCCACATGATTATAATATGTGCTATGAAGCAGACTATACAGTAGGCAGACATGACTTGTCAGAGTCAAGTTGTTGAGAATTAAATAAGATAATGTAAGTAAAGTGCTTAGTGCAATGCTTGGCATAAAGTAATTAAGTATTCAAATTATACCTGATATAATTATTGGCTTTTGTACATATTTTTAATTCAATGCCAGATATTACATCATTAAAGGTTCTTACTCAGCTTTAGGATATTGAGTGAGAAAGGAATGACATACACACAATATTATTTAGCAGTTTCTTTTTTTTTTCTACCTCTGTCATCTACTGATTTATCCAAGCAGCAGGTGGTTGGCTGGCAGTGATTAGAAAGGTTGAGACTGGAGTCCTAACTCTACCCAGAATAGCTCTCCTCTCCTATGCCTCTTCAGCAACAAAGGATGAGCCAGGGAAAAAAAGCCAACCAAACAACAACAAAAATCCCCAAAATTCCCCTTAAGAGAAGTACTTCAATTTTTGGCTTGACTTGTTTTCTTCCTACTCAAAGAACAAAATTATTTATATTATATCCCTATTCTAAAAGAAAAAAATGGTATTTTCTTTTCTCAATGGTAGTCAACTGGTTGTAGTTAGTTCAACCAATGCTTTTCTTTGAGCCAAAATAGATTTGTTTCCAAAACCCTTTATACAGACCTGTTATCAGGTAAGAACCGAAAGTATCAGTTGTCTAGACTGGACTAATATGTGAATGCAAAATGGCCGAGAGACCCAGACCAAGAAAGTATTATTTTTGCAAACACAGTAGATTATTCCCGAACTAACATGACATTTATTTTTGGAATCCATAACTCATTTCTGCCACTATATTTAAAGTAGGATATTCATGAAAATGGTTGAGATAGCATTAAAAAATTCTTGCTAGGAAAATTTAGAGAAACCCAACACATATGTATACACATGCCTGAATAGTTTCTAAAGTGTTTGTAATTGTCAGTACACTCTGAAGCCCAGAGTTACAATTTAATTAAAAGTGAACAATCAATAACCACAGAAACCTACTGAAGCACAGCCCTGACACCTTAGCTCTAGTTCACCTCTAATTGGTTAAGTGAACAATTTTCAATTTATCCAACTGTATAATAGAGGGTCTAACAGATCCTCTCTCTCCCAGACTCTCCCCTCCCCCTAACTACCACAAGAAAAATCTTATGAATAAACGAGATAACAGAAAAGGGTCAATTTCTAGATAGAAGAGTAGCATAAAGTGCAAAATAACTTTACCATGGGATGTTCTCTTGTTTCATGATATCTCAGAATGAAAACAATATGGTGAATCATTAATCCACAAATCTATCCCACAGAACATGCATACATTTGCTCAGCAGCTGTGATACTGTGGGTAATTGCTAGGAGAAGAAGTCAGATTGCTGGTTGAATTAGTCCTATTAGACAATTTCAAGTCAGGCAATTCCTCTTGGGCCCAATCTACTCATTTGGTAATGGAATAAGAGTATTGACCTGTGTGTCAATGTACAGTAGATTTCATTGACGACTATCACTCTAGAAATATGTGAAAAGCTATGTTAGCAACCAAAATACAGACAAACAAACAAAACTTTGTTATTTGAAAAAATTTCAAGCTTTAGAAGAACCAGTTATGAACTGTGACACTTTAGTCCTCTTTCCTTATCCTTAACCAATTAACTCACTGCAAAGACAGCTTTTTCAGAAATAGATCATTGAGATGATCTAACTTTGAAGAAGTCTCTTCTGTTCATTCATTTTTATGAGGTTTTGTGCTTAGAGAAAGAGTTTTTAGAAGTTTGGTTTTTATAAAATAATTTCAGGGATTAATGTAGCCTTTTTCAACTTGGGTTTCACCAGAATTAAGCTCTAATGCCTTGAAGCATCCATTGGACTTATGAATTAACTTCTCTCTTATGCCTGTATCAGTAATTCTGAACCATCCTTTGAAGAACTGAGAAAACAACCCTTCAAATCATTTTCTGTGTTCTGTGATTCACATGAGGAACTGGCTGCAAAGGCTGGAGGAGGTTCCTAAATAAAAGCATGACAGACTTTAGTGGCAGGAACATGAGGAAGGGAGCGTAGGCCAGCGCCTAAGAAAGGCTCCAAGTAACCTCAGCAAAACAAGCACTTCGGACAGAAAGGTACCCTTTTTTTTGAAATGCCAGAAACCTTCTTCTAGCTGCTCACACACAGAGTATATCAGAGGTGTACACTCCTTCACAGAGGTGTAAAGTCGTTTAACGAGAATGTCTCTGGACGCCTTTCCCCTTATTTTAAAACAAAGGATCTGGCTGCAGCACTGAGAATAGATCGAAGAGGGGCAAGGCTGGAACTCAGCCGTTCAGTTTTTAAGACATGGGAGGGTTAAGATGCCTGTAAAATATCCAAGTGAAAGCACTATGGAGGCAGTTGAATATCTGGGTTTAATGTACAGGGAAGAGATTTGGGCTAGAGACAAAATCCAAGAATCAAACATCAATACATATTTTAAACTGCGAGACTGAATGAGTTCACCTAGGGAGAGATAAACAGAGAAGAGAAGTCTTCGGGGCTCTCCAACGTTCATTTCTACAGTCAATTAAATGATAACATATGCTGAAAAGGGGTTCCAAGTTCTTATTGACATGCATTCGCACATCTTCTCATATTTAGAAAGCTGTGAGTAATTCTGTTATTCCTGGCTTTTCTTTTGATGAGTATGGAGCTTTTTCTGTATCACCTCATATCACTTTCCCATTCCCTCTGTTATGAACATTGCAGGCTGCAAGAGTTTTCCAGAATCACACAACAAATCACACGTTGATCAAAGCCTAGAAGCTAGGTCTCTTCTAACTCCCAGTGTAAAACTCAAAACAGCAGGCATCTCCATTCACAGTTCTAAAAGGGTCTGACAACTGTTCACGTGGAAACAAAACAAGGTAACAGTGTGTGTGAGAAGCTGCTGCAAAAAGAGCAAACATAATGAGGTTTCATTTTAAAAGCACCGAGTTTATGGAAATAACACTTCCTATAGATTATTTTGGATCATACCTAGAATATTATATTTATAGGTATAATATTTTTGAAAGGGCACTTAATATGGAATATATCCAGATGAGGTTAACAAGGACAATGGGATGCCCTCCAAATTAGGCAACCAAAAATGGTGATTTCTATTTCTAAGTAAAATCTTTACATTTCAGAGACAGCTAAATTACTAGATAAAGCAAGGATCATCCTATCATCTAAAAATGCTCCCAAAGAGACCAGATGGCCATTTGTCAGGGATGCCATCAAGGCAAGTCCAGCATCTACTGCAAAGCTAAATAACTGATCTTTAAGTTATTTTCCAAGTCCAGGATGTTTTAACTCCATGCTTCAAAACTTAATACCCTTAAATAGATATATAAGGTTGATTTTTTTTTTTACTATAGAAATGGCAATTTCATATAGTTCAACCTAAAAGTCCAACTTTTCCAGGGTGACATCAGTCAATATTACTCACCAATGAGCTATCCCAAGTAACTATGCATTCACTTGGACACCAAGGGTATCAAACTCACTCTTTTAGGTAAGTAGATACTTTGTAAGTACTCTCCCTGCATATATATATGGGTGTTTTGTAGGAAGGCAGGCATTGCTTTTCCCTATAGGAGCACAGTTGGAAATGTGGATCAAGTGTGTAGGGAAGAAAAGGATCTAGAGTTAAAATTTACTGTTTTTATTATTTAGTATCAATCTTTAGATAACATGCACAAACTCACAGTCTAAAATGTTCTACAATTCATATTTTCACAATTATTATAGTTTCCTGAATTATATTAACTGGTTCATGAATTTTTAACATTTACTGAGAATTTTTTAATATAATTTAATTATTTATTATTCTGCTGGTTATTTCAGAATAACGTAGGTACAAAATTTGGTATCTTTAGACAAAAATCCATAGGGATTTATACCATGTGCTTTACATCATTCAGTTATTGTGGGGGAAACTTAAAGAAATGTAAAAAGTGTAAATAACAGCCCACCCAACCTAAAAGTTACAGCTTCCCAAACAAGCTTTCTTCAGCTTTACATAACAAATGCTAATTTCCTAGTTGTGTGAAAAACAAATAAAATTTCAGGTCATGATGAACATTTTTTAATGAATATTATTATTTATAAGTTAAGACATAACTTGGACAAACACCCAGCTTCCTATCACATTCCTACATAAGAGCAAAATAAAACAGCTCCATATTAAATCAGACACATACTAGACACTGTTACACAAATGGCCAATGTTGACAAGGGGTCCCACATGTTGATACTCATTTGGCATTAAATGATAACTCAGCCCCAGGGACCACATATTGGAACTGATGCCACTGCAAAGGAAAGGAGTAACAAGCAATACAATGTCACAGCTTAGAAGGAAAGGCAAAGGGCTCACTTGAGCTAGCTACAATGATTTCATTGTTTCTTGGGGCAATTAAGGTTTCCCAGATGGAGGGATGGGGATCCTCTCTTTGATTTTCAAAGAATGGAAAAAACACAAGTCCCTACACATGCTGTTCAGTGAAGGTCATCAGTGAGCAACATACTCCCATTCTCTGAATAAATCAGAACTCACTTTCCCTAGTCACCCTCTTCTGCCTTTATTGGAAGATGTGGCCTCTGTTAGGCTCCACTCTGAATCCCCAAGAGAAATCCAAAGATTCGATCCAGAATTTTGGTCTAAATTTCGACTGAGAGTCCAAGTGTGTATTCCAAAGCACAGGCTTGATCGTGCTTAATTAGCTTTGGATAGACAGGACGGTCTGCTGATCAGGCTTAACCAGCCTCCACAGCTGGTCCACAGCAGTCCAGCACTCACCTGAGCTGTAGCTGTCAGTAGATGACTGAGAAATGGAGCGAGACAGAGAGCGACGTCCAATTTTGGTGGGACGCTTGTTGAATTCTTGCTTCTGGTCAGCAAATTGAATCTGCTAAGAAAAAGAACTCTAGTTTCATAAAGGGAAAGAACCTCCATTGTGAGACAGCAATTCAAGGCTTGTAGGAACTTACCTTCCTTCCCAGCTGATCTGATTGTACCAACCCACATTTGGAATGTTAACATTCTTCTGAGAGAACGATTTTTCATTCTTTACCTACTCTGTTTCTATCAAATTTAAATCTTTGATCCACTCTCTCACTATATACATTTTGCAATAAAAGGGAATGTTCTGGTTAAAACAAATTTTTAGAAAGTTAATTCATATCCAGAAATCCTTTCTATAGTTTCACTGAAAATTAAAGCTGGAAAGGACCTCCATATATCTGGATAAGAAACTTCAAGGTACAGAAAGGTAAAGTGACTTGCCTTCAGGTTTTAAGATTCTCAGGAAATGGTATGGTATAATGGAAAGGGGAAAAAAAAAAGCTTTCTACTCATACAGAACTTTCTGGAACTGCATTCAAATCCTGGCTATGCCACTCATTAGCTATGTGACATTGGTCAAGATACTTTTGTGACTCTCATTTTTTCATAAATACAACAAAGATACTTCACAAGTTTTAGAGAGGGTTATATGAAATAACGTGTAAACTGTGAAACTCAGCAGGAGATTCAATTAGTTCACCCCTACAAAACAAGTTTATATTGTTCTTGTAACTCTTGCAGGTAGTCAATCTAGCTTTTTAAAGGATTCCTAAAATGTATTAATTAGCTTTTCGGTACTAATAAGTAAACATTAATTTATTATTTTTAATATTTGGTATCAAATACTAAAAGCCACAAGATGATCATTTATTAACTGTAACAGATGTAGAAGGAGTAGATGACTGGACTGAATAGGTATAAACCTCAATACAGTGGAGGTTGCATTTTGGAAGTTCCAGCTGACGCTTTATAACACGTTACAAATCAAAGCTCATATCATTTATTCAAAAAATACCTTTTTTTCTCTAATTGAATGTTTGCATAATTGCTTAGATTGGATCAAACTGGCATGGAGGCAGAAAGGATCAAAGATCTGACGACTGGTTCTGCCTTTCATGAGAAAAAGATGGGCCCTTGATGGGCAGAACACAGATATAGCGCATCAGAACGAAAGCAACTGTCGGCTACATTTCCCGAAGTTAGAGGTAACCACTGAGTCATCTGAGTATTCAGACAAGGAGAAAAGTGCCAAATTGAATTAGCTTAGCATACCTTTTAGGGGAATTTATAGCATTTTCATAGCTATAACAACAAATAATGCCTGTGTAGTACTTCAGAGACTGTAAATTGTTTCCAGCAATAGGAAAATTCATTGGATTAGAAGCTTTCCGCAAAATGAAAAATGGCAAAGTTAATTTTTTTTTTGAAGTAGCAGTGTATTCCAAAAAGATAAAGCCCTGTTTCTCTGCACTCCCATGGAACGTACGTGAACTTCCATTTACTTCTCCTATCCCAGCACTTACCACCCTGAATATAACTACCTACCTGTATCCTGTGCAAACTAGGCTCCATAAGGCAAGAGCTGTGTACCTTATTCACACTTATATCCTCAAGCACAAATGCCTGACACACGGTAGGCAACCATGTGCTGAAACAGTGAATCTGAAGTAGCCCACTCTATTTGCAGGCTGTACTTGGTTGAATATTAAGTAAATATGGTAACCATAAGCCAAGTCTAAAGTTAAAAGAATTCTTAAGGGCAAAAAAAAAAAAAAAAAAAAAAAGTTGGGAAGGGGGAAAAGGTGGGGGAGAAGATGGGGGAGGGGAACAGCAGTCAAGCTCAAATCCCTGGCTTCCATTTCACCAACCAGTTCAAGACAGTATGTCGTTTTTCTTTTTGTAGAGGCTCATCTAGGAAAAGAAATAGTCCTTGACTTTCCAAAGGCCACATGAGTCACTAACTTCGGCAGTGCCTTTTTTTTAAAAAAGAGTAACAGATAAACCCTGCCTCAGGTATGTACTCCCACTCGCACCCACCCACCACTAGAGGGGGCAGGTCACTCCACTTCTCTAGATTTGTAGGATCAGGGGTGGGTGGGCATACACCAGTTTACCCCAATAATACTAAACCATGTAGCCTTCTAGCTGCACCATCATCTCAAACCAGTTTCCTTAAACTGAATTCTCTTCTCTGTGAAGACTTCTCCACAGCAATTCCTCTTAACCAGGTCAAGTTCAGGCTATCTTTTGGCACTAAAGAATGTAGGCTTTCTCCACTCAGAGACATGGGGTTCTGAATCTTTTTTACTTTTTGGACACTGAACTCAAATTTCTTTAAGATTGAAGAATATTAGAAAGAGACTAATATATAGAATAAGTTATACAATTTCCTCAAGAAATAAATGTTTATCTTTTACTGACAACCAGAACACATGGTTTAAATAGGTCATCCCTGTTGCCCACCTCCCCTCAACAGTTATGTGCCATTACATTCTTTACTCTTCCTTTGTAAAACAGTAATCTACCCACCCCAGTTAGGGTACTCTGGTAGGCTCTATCCCTAAATTTCCTACCTTGTTTGAAATCAAAGAGTCCTTCAAGGTAACCCTCCTTATCCACTTCAGAGAGAATTGCCTATTCCAGCAGTCATCAAGGCACGGGAAGGGAAAGAGACTGCTAGGAGAGGGGCAGCTCACCTTATGCCAGAAAAAGGGACGAAAGCGGGAAAGGAGGGAAAAGCAGCAGCAAGACTGGTAAATAAGAGCTTAGCCTCACCTGGGCTTTAATCCCAAAGTTGCCATTGACAATGTATTTCTTCTTGTTGCTCAGCATAGTGACATTACCAGCCCTATTGCCACCTCTCCAGTCCAGGGACCCTTGTGGCTAGGCCTTTAAACTTTCCTCATCAGCAATTCTGTTGGCTCTGGTTCCAGCTAGCTTTTTTTTTTTTTTTTTTTTTTTTTTTTTTGGTGTGTGTGTGTGGGGTGCCTACCCTTCCCTGGAAATCCTGAAGCAGCTCCAACAGCCCCTCCAGCAGTAGAGCCCAATTTAATAAGGCATTTCTGTTAGTGGCTCATCAGCCATTCCTAATTCTGCTGGCTGTTTTGTTTTTATTTTTAATTTTTTTCCTAAATACCCAATTACACAGATCCTCTGACCTCTAAACCTTAACAAGTCCCTCGACAAGGCCCAACTTGCATGCGCGTAACAATAGCTTATTTATATAACCGGTGCACTTTTTTACCTGCTATAATTAACTTGCTAATTAGGTTCCTTTTTAACCTTACCTCCTCCTTTTTCATGTCAGATGACTTTAGTTAACCTAGTCTCATTGGAAAAAAATTAACTACAGAGCCACTAAAACAATGAGGGAATTTATTAAGACGGTAAGGAAAAAAAATGGTGCCAAGTGCTCAGGCAGCCTGTACCTTATACTCTGTGTCCTTTAGTTAGTTAGACTGGGGACACTGGTTTTAGCTCTGTCACCAGGGAAATCAACTTTCTGAGAACATTGCTTTACTCTTAATTATGCATCTTTTATACAGGTTTTGACATCTGGTTTCTAGTTCCATCTCAAGATTGTTCCTGATTAGGTGTTGAGTGATCTGCTTGCTTTTTTCAAAAAATTTTTTCAAAACCCGTGTGTGTCACGGAAGGTGTGACTGCAATAGGGAGTTTCTTATTTCCTCAGAGCCCCTAGAATCATAATGACCTTGTTACATATCAAATAGAGTCAAATGAAAGGGCAAAGAATCACATTTGTTGGTTTCTGAAAGGGACTCAGTGAATAGGAAAGCTACATTCAACTGTATGCTACAGAGATAGGGGTGGGAATGTGATTTGAATTCCTTAAAAAACAAGAGCTTGTTGAGCATAAAAAGGAGCATGAAACTGTAGATTCTTTTTTTAGGATAATCTTTATGTTGAGAGAAAAGGTCTCTGGAAGAACAGAATAAGGGGAGGAGAACTAATATTTACGAAGTGCCTACTACGCCCAGCCCTGATACATGTTGCTTCTGTTAATCAGTATAAGAATCTTAAAAAATAGGCTTCATTACCCCATTTGACAAATTAGGAAAGTACAGCTCTGAGAGAACAATGATTGGCCTGAGGTCTCACAGCAAGTAAGTGGGACCAGAATGTGAGCCTGCGTTTATGTCAGAGCCAAAGCTCTTTCCACTACACCACACATTACGATATCAATCAGAGGACCCAAAACTCCCCCGGTCCTAATTCTGTGTGTACGTCTTTCCTCTTAATTTATCTTAAATTTATTTAATTAAAATTAGTCCTTAGATTTACTTTCTTAACAGATTAGGTCTCAGAAATGACATCATCCCAGATAATCTTGGGGCTCTAATCAAACCACAATTCTGAAATGGCTAAATCATATAAGAATTTGAAATCTAACAGCCCTTTAACTGGCAATTTTGCCCAAGGCCACTACCAAAAATTGAAATGGAATTGAACTGATCCTGGGAGATGGAATGTTCACCATCACCCATGATGATCTTAATCTCCTGTTCATAATTTCACAAAATGAGATGAACTGATATTTTTCTGCTTGCTTGATGAGTCTCTAAACTTCTGCTCCTCCTAACCAAGCATGTTCACCCTAATACAACTCTCAGCTGGTTCCTCATTTTCCTCATTCAGGTGAAAAGGAACTCCATGGCCTACTGGCTTAAGTCACTAGGCCTGAGTAGAGGGACATGCAGATCTATATCAAATACAACCAGAAGACATTAGGAAGAGCCTTACCACTTAACAACTTCATCTAGCAAACTACTTTTCAAATTTTATGTGCATTATTTTATTAAAATAAAATGCACTGCTAGGCCCTACCCCAGAGTTTCTGATTAGCAAATCTGGGTGGGGCCCAAGATTTTTCATTTCTAACAAATTTCCAGGTGATGCTGATGCTGCTGGTCTGGGGACCACACTTTGGGAACCACTGCTTTAATACTTTCTCCAAGCATGAATAAAGCTGCCCTAATTTGCCCTAATTTTCTCCTTAACCAACCATTTTATCCTCTCTGTAGCTACAACCATGGAGGCATTTTCACAGGCAGAAAAGAAAAGTTTATTTCAAAGGTGAGAAAATGGAATGAGGTGATCCTTTTTTGTTATCCAACACAGGGAGTAAAGAGAACAGGGTCTAATTCTGATTTCCACAATTTAAGGCTGTTAAGAGTAGATGATTAACACATTAAGAAATACAGGACTCATGGGGAGAACAGATCTATTTACCCTACAGAGGAGCAGGCCAAGAGAAAAAAATTCATTCCTTTTCAAGTACATAAAGTAGGACTACAAAGGATGGTGATCAGAGGTTCTCTCTCTCCATATCTTCATTTCTTAACATTCCTGTACTTAACATCTGTAATCCTCATCTGTAAAATAGGAATGACAATATCTACTTTGTCTATCCCAACTGTGTGCTGAGAAAATAATGTATGTGAGAGAGTCTGGGAGACAACATAATGATACACAAGTATAAAATACTAACATTTCTTCTTTTTTTTAAGGCCAAAAGTTCTTCCTCTAGAGTACATGGAGGTCTAGACCCCCTAAAACAGAATGCAAAATTTTCCTGGGGAGAGAGTCCATAGTTTTCACCAGTTTCTCAAATGGGTCTCTGCTTTGTCAATCCTGACCCAGAGTTATAGTCAAGCTACTTCTAACACCATTTACCAGATACCTTCAAGGTTTTTGTCTCACTTCCAAGTAGATATGGTTCAAGCATTTATAGAGACATTGCTCCCTTCCAAGCCAAATGAGCTGCTTGAACAAATTCTTCACCTATACAAGGGATTACTTCTAGCCAAAAGAAAATCGGGTGACCAGCTGGCTGGGTACTCAAGAAAGTCAATCAGATTTCCTATGGAAAAGTACCAAGTACCACAGAGAGCTTGAGTGGGAGGAGGAAATATTAATTTGTAGAAACTTAAAAAAGGTTACTGCTGATCTCCATGCACATAAGAGGAAGTATTTTCACTTACCAGCAGGGACTAAAGAACTCTCAAGGGAAGTAAAACGTATTAATAAGGACAACCTTTAAAAGGATGAGTTCCCCAACCTTTTAGCAGTAAAACTGCCTGAACAAGGTTAAGAAAATCCTTCACATGAAAACAGCTGAGGAGCAGGGCTCCAGCAGAAATTTTCCAATGACTGATGGAATGTTAACTTGAAGGTCTACCTTGTCAATTCTCGAGACTGGAGTTCTTCAGACTTCGACCTGGCTTATTTCCCTGCTGGGAATCAGAGATGTGAGTACTGTCAGCTGCTGTCTGTGGTCTTGAGTCCTATTCTCTGAGGGATATGCGAGTCCCTTTGCTGCTGATCACTAACAAGAAGGGAGGTATTATAATTTAACTTCTCTGCTATATTTTTCCCCCGAAAGAAGATTTGAGAGCCTTGTCATATTTCCTTTGGGGGCAAGGATAGTCTCAGTGGAAATTTCATTACATTAATATGTAAACTGGAACATGAGTCAGACACTTGTTAAAGCTTTCGTAAACTGAAACTTTGGCTCAGTGTGGGAACTGGCTCCGGGCTTTCTTCTAGGGGATTAAAAGCACTCTAACATTTCACAAGTTAAGGTCTGGAAATCTATAGGCAATACACTAGAGGGTGCTCAGTGGCTCACTTTGGTGGCTAAGTGGATATCAGCGGCAGCCTACTGAAGCACTTCCAGACCAGGTCAGAAATTAATGACTTATGTGGTATCTGATAGAAAGCCTCAAGAGGTTAATCTTTGGCAAGAAAAAGACAGCTGATGAAAAAACTGAGTTATTGAAGACAAGCCCCTCCCTACTTTTTCTCATCGTTAAAAAAAAAACCCTACTGATCAAAGGTATTTTCCTGGTTTTTGAGAGAGAAGGGCCAAGAAATCGCTAAATAAGAGACATGCTGTATTGAAAACAAAGCAGAGCTGTTCTTTATTAAAGAATGTTATCTTAGGGGAAAGGGTGTAGCTCAATGGTAGAGTGTGTGCTTGGCATGCACAAGGTCCTGGGTTCAATTCCTAGAACCTCCATTAACATACGTAAATAAACCTAATTACCTACCGCCCCAAAAAAAGATTTTAAAAAGTTATCAAAAACTGGGGAAATCTTAGGTGAGCAATAGTCACACTAACTCTTTTAGGACAGTTATCTATCTTGTTCACGTAAATAAAAAGGTGAGTAGGTAAAAGTCCAGTAGGAGCTCCTCTTGAGAGGATGTGCTCAGGAGGTAAGACAGAAAGGTGTATTGCTCATGAGAATAAGAGTTACAATAAAACTTCTCTTGATTCTGAGTTGACACACTAGTCAACTGTGGAATTCTTCTGTAATATTCCTTTAGAGAAGTAACAAAGTACTTAATGTGGGCCCTCACCTAAGAAAACCAGAATTCCTGCTCCCCCTTCCTGTTATTATTACATGGCTGGAGACTCAAAAACAAGCTTAAAAGCCCAACTAGAATTATTATTTGAACCCCTTCCATTAATCTCTAACACTACATTATTTGAAATAAGCCTGTGGATGGGTAGGATTTCTTTTGATCAAATATCTTAAACTGAGCACAGGGTTCTGGAACAATATTAAGAATAACAGGAATAACTCCAACAAAAATAATAAACAATAGTTGTTATGAGAGTTGAAATGTGGGCTCGTCAGTTGGACATTTGTTAGGTCTACTATATACTCAATCTCATTATTGATGGTTATTTCTTTAAGTCCATAATTCCCTAAACACTGAAAAGAACTTGGAATATGTTATGTATAGTCCAACCAGTTTTCAATAGGGGAAAAATATACATATATATGAAAAACACAAGCTGGTATACAGACTGTAAGAAATCAGGCTAAACCGGGAAGAAAGCAGACAGGAAAATAAAGATAGTTACTGTTTTTAAATCAAAAGTTAAAATTGGATCTAAAATATTAGGTTATATGTGCTAGTTCTTATCATAATAATTATAATATTATAACCTTATTATAATTATATTAAAATATGTATCAGGCAAATAAGATATTTTGAAGAACAGTAGCAAGAGAGCTGTAGTTCCTGCCTTTTAGAAATAAACGTATGGAGAATATTTGGGGTAATATTTTGACTGGCTGGAGAAAAATGGGCAGGTAGGAGAGGAATGTCAAATTTTTTCAGAGACTTGAGGGAGCACCATTTCTACAAGTTCTGGTTTTTATCCCTTCACTATTCTTTTACCCCCATGAGAAATAAATTAAGCATCAGCTTGCAAGTAGAATGCAGAGCAATCAGAGAATAACACAATTCATGCAGGATACCAGCAGCAGTGGGGGAGCCCCAGCCCAGCACAGACAGCCAGGCAATAAGCTGATTTGGCCAGGCAGGTCTCAGACCCTCCCCAGCTTCACTCGTAATTAAAACAACAGGGGTTAAAAAAAAGAAGAAGAAGAAGAAACAAAAGAAAGCAGCAGGGGTGACCCAGGACATAGGAACTAATCAGAAATAAGAACAGTAACTGTTTTCCCAACCACAGGTCTTGGTAGAGACTTCTCACAAGTGATCCTGTCATCTGTCAGAAATGGCTGCCTCATTATCAAGAAACAGAAGGAAAAGCAAAGCAACCAAAGAACTCACCATCCACTCAGGCACGTGAAAAGCTGAGGTGCCCTCATTACCGTCCCCATTCTCCATAGTACAGGCTTGGGTAATATACGTCCTGAAGCAAAAGAAAGCTGGTTTGGAAATACCGGGGTTTTCTGAGTGCCAAAAAGTAGAACCAAATCTAGTAATTCAGAAGTTGACAATATCTAGCAGAAGCTGCATCCCCTTTCACAAAGGTTTCCTATTAAAATCAAGATCATTAATAAGTCAAATGCCTGACACGTCCCTTACTGGCCAGCTTCAAAACTGCTTCTGCTTCAAAATCAGAGCCGATGCAAAGTTCTGCACCCCGGTACTGAACTTTCTACAGGGCACTCACTGTTTAATGCTCCCCGAACACTCTAACCCCACCTCCTCTGTGGGGACTTTCTGCAGCAACAGTTAGGCTTCTGCTCTTTCCCGGTGTATAAGGCACTTGTTCATTTTCTCCCGCCCCTCAGGACACGTCATTGGAGGTGCTGATACCAAGATCAATAAAGATCGAGGTCAAGAAGACACTCCCATTTCTCGAGAGTTGCTTGATTTGGATCTGTACAGTAAACAGGTGTTTCCTTGAAATCAAGAGTTCCTTATGGCTTTCAAGTTTAAACAGCTATGCAGAAGCTCCCCATCTACTCACACCAGGGGTCTGGCACCAAACTCAGGCATATCTCAAGTTAAATTCTTATTGCACAGGAGATTCGGATGGAGCCAGGGAAGATCTCTTGCAAAATCAGAACTTAGAAGCTCTCAAGAAAGTTCTGGGACCACAACCCCCTCTGCTGGCTCCCTGTGCTATGTACAAGAAGGTCTAAGGGCCTTCAGCTGCAGAAAGATAGCTGTTTCCCTGAGGCTAGTCAGGAGCTACCACAGTGTAGGTAGGTTTAGGAGCCAGGGTTTCTGATCAAGACTAGGGCTGCCTCTTGATTTCAGACATAGAAGGTTGTGTCTCTTAACCCTCTACTCCTGTCTTACCCCATTACCCCTTTCCCTCTCCCCACTGGTTTATTATCTAAATCTGTAAGTTTACAAGGATATATTGGACATCATAGGGAATATAGCTAATATTTTAACATAACTTTAAATGGAGTATAATCTATAAAAATAGTGAATCACTACGTTATATACCTGAGATTAATATAATACTGTAAATCAACTATACTTCAATTAAAAAGAAAAAAAGACTAGTGCTGCCTCAAAGTCCCTATCCAATGCTGATTTTTACTGAGAGATCTGGTTTCAGAAACAGGATGTCAACACAGTAGTCTTACATACCATCATCTTAAGGGAAGCTGTTTCGTACTTATGTCCCTGCACCGGCTCCCTCCTCTCCACATACTTCAGAAGTTTGGAAACAAGACAAAAGTAGAAAAAAGGTGACCTAACCTATTTTACCTTCTTAGTTCATTCCTAGAGTATATTATCCAGTAAGAGTACCACAGACTTCAGGCACAAAAGAAGCTCAACAAGATATGCCTGCTCTGGTCCCCTTCAAGGACCAGGGACTCTTTACAGTGTTAATTCCCACTGCAGAGGATAATTTCTCTGGAGCTGATAGTCATAATGCTATAATTAGGATTACAGGCTCAGGGCTTTCACTGGTTAAGAGAATGGAGGACAGGAAGGTAACTTCTAGGGGAAGAGGTATTATTTTAAGATGCCAGAAAGGGCAGAATTCAAATGACTGACCCAGAGATCTACACGAGAGAGAAAGGCAATTGAAAACAGAAGGGGACTGTTGGACCAGATCAATGCAGAGGTGTCAAAGGATTAGAGATCATAGGGCAGGTCAGATGCAATGAGAACAGAGGTGGAAGTAAAGGAAGTTATGGTCCTAGAGAAGCTATGGAGAGAAGCAATTTGAGTGACAGCAAGATATAGAAAGTTGATGAAATGCAAGAGCAATTTGAGATAAGGATGTCAATTTTGATAAGGCCCTCTGAGGTCAGAGTGTCAATTTCGATAAAGCCTCAGCTCTCAGAAACCTCCAGTTACTGTCTTCTGCCTGGTCTTCCTGTTAATCCAAAATTCTTAATAAAATGAGATGTTAACACTTGTTGCCTAAATTTCCAATGATACATTCCATCTGTATTTTAAATGCAACATATCTAAAATCAAAATGATTGCCCCATCTTTCCTTTCCCCACATCCTTCAAACAAGTTTCTTCTCACTTTTCTACCATTGTTCCGTCAGTCATCTAGATATAAAAATTCAGTCGTCTTTAATTTCTCCCTTTTCTCTAGCCCCTAGAACAATCAGTTGCCAATTATTTTTGACCCTCTTACACTAAGCATCTTGTCTATCCTTCCCTCTCTATTTTCACTGCCTCCTAAAAACCCTCTATAAATCCTTTCCAGGATCTTCCACTTCATATCCCTACATACCCTGCACCCCCATATAAGATGTATTACCCACTATTTCCTGAATGTGAAGACCATTCAGCAGAGCAGCTAAGGGTACTATTTGGGAATTAAAAAGACCTAGGCTAGAACCCTGGCTGCCACTTAACCTCTCTAACCCTCTAGTTTTCTAATCTGTAGAGTGGTAATAATAATAGCCATCTTACAGTACTGATGTAAGGATTTAAAAAGTGTACATACACTAAGTATTTAATAAATGGTAGCTCTTACTTATATCATTGTTATGCTGTGTCCTTTCCCACCTCAGTGCCTTTGCTTATGCTGTTTTCTCCAATTAAAATGCATTCATTTTGCCTTCATTTCCATCATCTTCACTTATTCATATTCTCTGAGGTTCAGCTCAAATGATAGTTCTGCCATGGAAACTACCCTAAAAAAAGAAACCTCCCTTTCCTCTAACATTGTTCTTTGGTCACATCACTATTTTCACCTTTCCTCATATTACTGTTACTGTGTATGTTATCTCTCGTTAGATTCCAGGCTCTTTAGGGGCTTAGCCAGCTCTGATTTGCCTCTAGTGTCCAGCAGATAGTAAGGGCTTAAGAAACTGTCAAATTTTGTCTCCTGTATGTATACCTTATAGTACTCTGGGGTTACTTGTATAACCAATGTGTTCAATATATTTATGCCCATCTTATAGGATGTGGAACATTATTTTATATACACAGATCTTAGTTATACTACTGATAAAAACTATGACTTATTTGTGGTCCTTTTAGGGTTTTAATCCTTAATTATAATATTATGTCTGCATGAATATATAATCCATTAGATTGCATCATAATGAAGGATTTTAGGAACAAATCAAGGCCAAAATACTATTTTATGGCTAGAGTGGAACTCAATCTTTAAAAGATGTCAGTGATCAGCAAACTACTAGATTCTTGGTACTCATCAGTTATTGAGTAAATGGAAGATGACTGCCCTCATGGTAGTGTTAAAACATGGAAGAAAATAACTTTTAAATAAGACAGAATTGAGAATAAAAGAATAAGTACAAGTAAAATATGTCACTTTAGCAGGTTAAACTAAATGTCATTTTATTTGTGACATTTTGGGTTTTTTTTTTTTTAGGTAGGTTTTAACTAAAATGGACTTCATTTGAAAACTGCAGCCTTATCATACCTTTCTGTAATGACTCTGAACAAAAACAAAATAGTAGCTATTACATTTGAGAATGAAGGTCTATTAAGTGAGTAGGACTGTATAAGGCACAGGGTATGGGTGTAAGTACTAATTATAAAATTGTTTTCAATCTAATTTCATTCCACCATAATGTGCCTGAGAAGATACACCTATAGCAAGGGCAGGAGTGAGACCCCTGCATATGATTATCTATAATAATCACCCTTAATATTTAGGGGAGGAGTTTGCAACTTCAGAAGGTTACACAAACTGTATCTGTTCCTGCAGTCTTCAAGCATCACAAAAATTGACCAAATGTATGAATAGCTCAAAAGAATCTTATTTTCACTCCAAGAATCTCATTTTTACTCCAAGAAGTTCTATGTGCCAGTTGTGTTCCTACCAGTGGTGATTTGATAGTAGTATCGTTATTGAATTAATGGGGGTAAGCCAGATGACTTGCCAGAGTGAGTATATGCTTGGGGCTGGAGGGAAAAGGTCAAAAAGTTAGTAATTTCAGGGGTCAAAAAGTTAGTATTTTCAGGGGTCAAAGTCAAAAAGAACCAGGCAGTGGTGAAGAAGTAATGACAATGGTAGAAGAGTTTTAAACAGGAGGCAATAAATCTGGAGCCTAGAAAGTCATAAGGCACAGGGCAAAGAATACAAGATTGTGACCCCATCCTCTATTCCTGGCTGGTCACTAGTGGTTTTATTAGACTTTGTCAAGTCCCCTAATTACTCTCTTCTTCAGTTTCCTTATTATGAAATGAGGGGAAGGTGGGTAAGAGTGCACTGTGGAAGGTGAGAACTGGTTCCTTCCAGTTCTGACATTCAGTTTTTCTAATCCATCTGGTTTCTCTGAGGCCATAAGAAAAAGCAATAACTACTCCTTAGTCACCTGAGTTACAGCTTATTATAGAGGCTAAGGTTCCTAACCACCTGAGTTCAAAGTTCCATCGGGTCAATTATGAGGCCGGCTGAAATTGCTGGGCTTCAAATCTCCCTTGCCCAGTCACACTTGAAATGCCCATGATACTAGAGCAATTGGAGTTGTTAAGTCCTCCTCCTACTCCACAACTTAAATACTAGGCATCCTGACTCTCAGTTCCTTGGTGATCTTAAGACTCACATCCTACTGGTATTTCAGATGCCACACGGAGGCATCATCATCACTGGTAAAGACCACAGACTTTAAAGTTGGGTAGGCTTGGGTTTAAAGGCTAGCTTCATCACTTACTAACTGTGCATCTTTGGGTAAAATACATAACTTTTTGAGCCTTTGCTTCCTCATCTGTAAAACAGGATAATAAAACCTTCCTCACATTGACATTGTAAAATTTAAACAATACACATAACTACATAGAAAGCACTTAGTATAGTGTCAGGAAGCTATTTTGTCCAAAACCAGACATAGTAGAGTAGTACCAGACTGGTTTGAATCTTGATTCATCACTTACTAACTGTGTAATCTTAGGCAAATTATGTATCCTCCCTGTGCCTCAGTTTTCTCATCTGTAAAATAGGGACATTGAGACTCTACCTTATAGGACTGCTGAGAGGGTCAAATAAACTAACATACATAAAGTACTTAGAACAGTGCCTGGGACTTGTCAGTGTTATTTTAAATTGATTATTATTATAATGTGACATGTATATCCACCAACACATCCAAATTCATATTCCCTTATATATGGTGAGTTCATTCAATCGAATCACAAATATTTACTATCAAGTGCCAGATAGCATAGAAAGACAGTCCTTGCTTAAAGTCTAGGAAGAGAGATAGGCAACTGAATAATTATAATAAAAATGTGAAAAACGATAAGCTAAGTACAGGGTGCTATGGGAGTGTCTGGCAAGGGTACTAATCATGTGTGCTGGGAGTGCCACATCAAAGAAGCTCCATTTAAGCTGAAAGGTAATGGATGAGTAGTGGGTACCTGGTGTGCATTTGGTGAGGAGTGGGAGGGAAAGAATAGAAAGAAGAACACGTACCCCACATTGTCTCTTACAGTATGTCCTACCTTCTTCATACCAGCTGTCAAAAGCTTGACCATCATCATTTCCATCTAAATCAGTGCTGCCTAAACTTGAATGTGCCCACAAATTACATGGAGATCTTGTTAAAATGCAGATTCTGATTTAGTAAGTCTGGAGTAGATCCCAAGAGTTTACATTTTTAACAGCTCTCAGATAATGCCGATACTGCTGGGACTACACCTTAACAAGTCCTACATAACTCCATCTCTGTAATGGCCTATTTCCGTTTGTTAAATTACCTTATTTATACATGATTATCATCAGCACAAATATTTGAAAATCTGATCTCTTCACTTCCTTGTTCAAATGCCTTAGTAACTCCCCACTGTCTTCAAAATAAAATCCCAACTCCTTAGCATGACACACAAGACCCTTCATGACTTAGCCTCTGCATATTTCCTGAGCCTCAGCCCTCGGCTCTGAATTCCCCCACATCCCCACTCTGAACACACACACACACACACACACACACACAAAATGCATACACAAACACACATCTTGCAAAATTTAGTTTAGTTCTAGCTTCCCTCAGTACATATTTGCAGTTCCTGGTCTAGGTTAAGAATCAATTCTACGAGTTACTGAGTAATCGCCCAGACTGATCTCTGTCATAGTACGTATCAGTGTTGATACTATAATCAATCAGTTATCTCTTTCTACACTAGAACTGCAAGCAATCTGAGGGAAGAGATTAGGCGTCTCATTCCTATGTTCCAAGCACGTAGCAAACAACTAATGAATATGTGCTGAATGGGGGGAAAAAAAAAGCCTTAATCAAAGAATAGTTCTACATATCTATCAAAATTCATCAAATTGTACAACTGAAATACGTGTAGTTTACCGTACAGGAACCACACCACAATAAAGGTGTTAAAAAAAAAAACCCAAACAACCCCTTAATCCCCCCAAATTAAAAAAAAAACAACATTAAGACAGATCATAGGAATTATCCAAAATATACACACATAGGAAATAAAGAGTTGGGGAGTGGGGAGGAAGGAATAGTTCACTCAGAGTAAAGCCTAAAATGAATAAAATACATAACAGTCACCTGAAGAGTAAAAGCTATACACCAGCCTCCAGGACATTTTTTTATGGCCTTTATTTTGTTGAGACACATTTCCTCAATACCCATTTTGTTGAGAGTTTTTATTATGAATGGATGTTGAACTTACCAGATGCTTTTTCTGTATCTATTGAGATAATTACATAATATTTATCCTTCATTTTGTTAATATGGTTATCACATTGATTGATTTGTGGATATTGAATCATCCTTTCATCTCTAGAATAAATTCCATTTGATCATGGTGTATGATCCTTTTAATGTACTGTTAAATTTGCTAATATTTTGTTGAGGATTTTTGCATCTATGTTGATCAGAAATACTAGCTTATAACATTTTTTTGTGGTAAAATATACATAAGATTTACCATTTTAACCATTTTAAAGTGTACAATTCAGTGGCAATAAGTATATTCACATTGTTGTGCAACCCTAACCACCATCTATCCCCAGGATTTTTCATTACCCCAAACTGAAACTCAGTACTCATTAAACAATGACTCCTCATTCCCCATCTCCCCCAGCCCCTGGTAACCACTATTCTACTTTCTGTCTCATTGAATTTGGCTAGATACCTCATATAAGTGGAATCATACAATATTTGTTCTTTTGTGTCTGGCTTATTTCACTTAGTATAAAGCTCCATCCAGATTATAGTATGTATCAGAATTTCATTCCTTTTTAAGGCTGAATAATTTTCCATTGTACATACATAACACATATTGTTTATCTATTATTCATCCGTCAATGGACACTGGGGTTATTTCTAACTTTTAGCTATTGTGAATGCTGTTATGAACATAAGTGTACAAGTATCTGTTCAAGGCCCTACTTTCAATTATTTTGGGCATATACTCAAAAGTGGGATTGCTGGGTCATCTGGTAATTTTTGTTTAATTTTTTGAGTAACCACCATACTATTTTCTACAGAAATGGCACCATTTACATTCTCATCAGCAATGCACAAGGATTCCAACTTGGAGAAACTGGAACCCTTTTGCGCTGCCAAACACTTTTATGCTTACTGGCCATTTGAATATCCTCTTATGTGAAGTGGCCCTTCAAGTATTTTGCCAATTTTTCTATCGGGTTGTCAGTCTTTCCCTTTTTGATCTGTTTAAGTAATTTATATATTCTGGTTATGAGTCCTTCACAAATATCTCCCATTCTGTGGCTTGCTTTCCCACATTTACTGTTGTCTTTTAAAAATTTTTTTATTTTGAAATAATTTTAGACTTAGAAAAAATTTGTAAAAATAGTGCATGAAGTTCCCACATACACTTCAACCAAGTTGTTCTAATGTCAATATCTTGTAAAACCAGGGTAATGATCAAAACTAATAAATTAACATTGGTATAATACTACTAACTAAGTTACAGACTTTATTTGGGTTTCAAAAGTTTCTCCACTAGCATTCTTTTTTAGTTCTGGGGTCCAATCCAGGATCCCACATTGCATTTGGTTGTCACGTCTCCTTGGTCTCCTCTACTCCATGACAGTTCCTTAGTCTTTCCTTTTCTTTCATCACCCTGACAACAGTAGTTGACTGAATCCTGAAATAAACTATGCACTAACTGGATTGGAAACAGAACAAAACAAAAACCTTTATATTATCTATTTATCTTTTTTGATCAAATTTAGTCCCTTCCCCCAGTTTTATTGAGATATAATAGACATATAACATTGTATTAGTATAAGGTATACAACATAATGATTTTGATATATGTATATATTCCAAAATGACTGCTATCGTAAGTCTAGATAACATCCATCACCCCACATAGTTACAAATATTTTTCTTGTGATGTTATCTACTCATCTCTTTTGATTAATTTTAGTACAATGGAGATACCAATTTTACACATTAATAAAGACAATATTAAAAAATAATAATACTTTTAAAGATCAGCTAATTCAGTGTCCTTATTTTAAGGATAAAGAAGTGAAGACCTAGAGAAATTACTTACCCAAAGTCTTACAGTACTTCCTTTCCCCACTGATTTTATTTGGAAGGTGATACCTATTGTTTGTGACTTTTAATATATTTTGGGGGTGCTTTATTTGCCTCAAGTGTTCAGAGACCCTCTCTTACTAACATGAACTAAGTGTCTCTATTTCCATTAAGAGATCCACAGGGCCTAAACAGCTCCCCAATTGCTGGTCTGTTTTCTAATTTTTATGGAATGAATGTACTGCCCTTAAAAAATAGAAATTAAAAAAAAAAAAAAACATGGTAGACAGAATAGTGGCCCCCACCCTCCCACACACACACCAAGATGTCCATGTTCTAATCTTTAAAGCCTGTGAATACATAGCATGGGTAAGGCTGCAGATGGAATTAAAGTTGCTAGTTGGTTGACCTTGAGAGAGGGAGATTATCCTGAATTATCCAAGTGGGCCCAATATAATCAAAAGGTTCCTTATACTTGAAGAGGGAGGCAGAGAGTGAGAGCCAGAGACAGATTTGAAGATGCTACACTACTGGCTTTGAGGATGCTGGAAGGGGCCACAAGCCAAGGAATCCTGACTGCTCCTAGAAGATGAAAAATGCAAGGAAATGGATTCTCCTCTAGAGCCTCCAGAAGGAATACAGTCCTGATGACATCTTATTTTAGTTCACTGAGACCCATTTTGGACGTTTGATCTCCAGAACTATAATTAAACACATTTATATTATTATAAGCCACGGAAAATTAATACATGAAGGTCCTAAAATTTTAAGGGGAGGGGAGGAGATTGTTTGGTCTTAAATACCTCATTTTCAGCTAACTACTCATGCATGCTTAGTTTGTAACATTTTCATAAATTAAAAAATTCTGCACATTACCATGACTAACATTTTTTAAAGTGCTTTGGAATAAGAGTCCATTCTTACTGAATCCTTATTTTGTATAAAAACACTGTTAATGAGAGAGAATGTTAAGATGTGACTGGAGAGGTAGGCAGAACTGCCTGATCATGTAGGGTTTACAGGCTACAGAAAAGTTTTAATTTTATTCTAAGAATAATGAGAAGTTACTGAAAATTTATGTTTTTACAAGATCATCATGGCTGTTTAAAAAGAAAAAAAAGAACATGAATGGAAATGAGAAAACAGGTCATTAAACATATGAGTGAAATAAAATCAAGCCCATTAAAAAAGGTAAAAAAAATAAAAATAAAATATATAAGGGATGATGATAGCTTGAATGAGGATGATGGTAGTACATGGATTTAAGACATACATGTTGGTGGTTGACTCTACTGGACTTGATAGCAAACTGAATATGAAGGGTGAGGAGGATGTCAAGAATGAGCATTAGGTTTCTGGCTCCAGCAACTGATTAAATAGGAATGCAATTGATTCAAATGTGTAAGAATAAAGGGAAAATAGATGTGGGAAGAATATCAGGACTTCAATTTTGGTCATGTTCAGTTTGAGACGTCTATGAGATATCCAAGTGGAATTGAAACAGCAACTGAATACCGAGTTTGGAGCTCAGAGGAAAGTCTAGACTAACAACATAAAATTGAGAGTTACCGATCTCATGCATTTCTATAATTTAAATCCCATGTATATGTAGATATACAAAACCATGGAAATGGATAAAAATTGCCTAGAGAGAAGAAAAAAACAAACAGGATTCAAGTCTGAGCCCTGATCCACAATCCACCATACAGGGTGGAAGAAAAAGAAAAGCCAGCAACTGAAATCTAAGAAGCAGCCATCAGAAAATAAAGAGGAAAATCCAAAGAGAACGGTGTCACTGAAATCAAGAAAAGAGATTATTTCAAGAAGTAAAAAGTGGTCGGCTATTCCAAAGACTGCTGAGTTGTTTAATAAGATGACAGCTGAAAACAGTTTTTAGGATTTGGCAACATGGAAGTTTTGGTGACTTGAGGGAGAAATGGGGGTGAAAGCAGGATTAGGCAAAACTGAAGAATGACTGCAAGGTTAAGTAGGAGTGACAGTTTGAAGAGACAAGTCTTTTGAAAAACTGGGTTGTGAAGGAGAGCAGAGAGGTATGGAAATAACAAAAGAGGGATTACGAGTCAAAGGAAATTGCATGTGTGTGTGCGCTTTTGTTCACAAGATGGCTTTTGTTCACAAGATGGTTACTAGAGCTTGACTGAACTCTGAAAGAAGTGATCCAACGAGGGGGAAGATGAAAAAATGTGTGTGTGTGTGTGTGTGTGTGTGTGTGTGTGTGTGTGTGTGTGTCCCCGCGCGCATGCGCACAGGCTCTTAAAAGTATAAATAAAGGAAGGAGAGAAGTAAATAGGGTTGCCAGATAAAATTCATGACATCCAGATATATCTGAATTTCAGATAAACAAAAAACAATTTTTCAGCATAAGTGGGTCCCAAATATTGCACGGGACATGATTATACTAAAAACTATTCGTGGTTATCTGAATTTTAAATTTAACTGTGCATTGCATTGTTGTTTTTGCCAAATTTTAACAGCCTTAGGGGTATATCAAGAAGAAACGTCTCTGAGAAGATAAAAGAGAATGGGATCCAGGGCACAAGAAGCTATTCCCGGTTAGGATTAGGAATATGTCTTCCTCTGTTATAGAAAGAAAAAAGAAGGAATAGATGTAGCAGATTTACAGATGATGGTAATAAGATGAGGGAATTCACATCTAAGAGGTTCCCCCCACCAATAATGAGTTATGACATAACATTCATTAGGGGTAGGTGGAGAGGAAGGGCTGTAGGAGAGTTGAGAAGCATTAATTGGTTTATAGTAATTTAAAAACAGACAACCAGCAACCACTGAAAGTTTCTAAATAGGGCAGTAATATCTCTGCAGAGTGACATGATAAAAATATGCAACAGGAAGATGCAGTCAAGGAAGAATGTGGCTAAAGGAAATGAGAGCAACTTTAAGATCAGTCTTAAAGATGGTCAAAGTCTGGATTTCCAGATTATGACTGTAAGAATGAAAAAGAAAGGACAAATTTGAGAAATTACCTAAAGGAAAAAAAAGCAAGATCTAGACAAAGATCTGGATGCAGAGCTGAAGAGAATGTTCCTATAATATATATATATATATGAGAAGCCATTTTTAACATAGTACATTCAAATTCCATGCATTCAGCATCTTTCACCATTACTGCTTTTGTGATAATAATCCCTATGATTATTTCTCTCTACCTGACACTTTTCTGCCAAAAATTTCTCTCTGCTTTTCAAAATTCTTTGCCTTTTCACCTTTCCCTATGAAAGTCAAATAGGAAATATTCTAATGAGTTCCAAAGCAAATCAATCAAGCATAACTATGATTAGGAAGCAGATCTTTTTACATCCAAGGTCAGGATATAATATATTTAAGAGATTCCTAATAGGAAGCAAAAATTATCCTAGAATCTGAACATTAGAGAAAACCTACTAAGTGGATTGCCACCCACCGTCCTCCATGTAATAGATAAATCACTGTCTAGCAGCCAAGTTTTGAAAATTGTGTTGATGCCTGAGCTAATGTCAGTAAGATACTTATTTTTTTTTTTTAATTTTTGGGAGGAGGAGATAATTTGGTTTATTTATTTATTTTTTAATGGAGGTACTGCGGATTGAACCCAGGACCTCATGCATTCTAAGCATGTGCCCTACCAGTGAGCTGTAATCCTCCCCTGTAAGATACTTTGAAGTCTTTGAAGGAAAAAATATATAAAATACAGTAGATTCTTACTATTCATGGTAGTTATATTCTAATAAAGTCACCACAAACACTAAATTAGCCAATAACTGAAGCACTGCTCCTGGTCACATTTTGTCAAATGACCAACAGATAACCTTGTTTTATGTATGCTTCTGTTTAAAGACATCTTATTCAATGTATATTGTAGATTTGTTAACATTGAACTCACAGCCAACAGCATCATAACTCACAGCTGAATGAAGCTTATCTCACACACATTTTCTCTACAAAGCACATCACAGCATTTTTTTGTGCTTAGAAACACTAGACAGCACTTCAGCGCTGCATTTAGGAGACATTTTAAACAGTGAAATCATCAAGAAAAAGCACAAAAATGCAAAAAAAAAAAAAAAAAAAGAAAGAAAGAAAGAAAAAAGTGGCAGTAAATAGACCATGTAAAGAACACCTGGATGAGAGTATGAGAGTTTTAAACAAGAAAGCAGAGCATTGCCTTGTTTGACCTCAACTGAAAACATACATGTTAGGTGACTCAAATGTTTTGCCACTCTGTGCTGTCCACAGATGACCACTGAAAGGGCCACAAGTATTGATTCTGAGATTAAAATAAATGTTAGCAAGTACTCAAATTTGCAAATGCAGAATCTGGAATAATGGGGATCGACTGTGCTATTTGATTTCTCTTGCTCCAAGTGATTCCAAAGCACATTTGCTCCAATTTTAAAGCTTACAGCTAACTCTTGCCTACACTTGCTGTAAATGCCTCCTTAAGTTCATAAATCAACCTAATTTTGCTTCTAAGTGCAGTTCTCTGCAAGATAAGGATGCTCTAGCCAAAATCTTCTGCCCAGTCTAGCAGTGACTGAGAAAGTGGAAGAGACTTCAATCTTCTTAAAGCAATGCTGTCATTGTAGTGCCAACAGGAGTCTACACCTGGTTGCAAGAGAAGGTCTTACACAATAAAGACTCCTAAGGGTCTGTATTCAGACATGCAAGACTATCACTGCCAAACACTCTTGCCTATGCTTGTGCTGCTCTGCTGCTGAAAGCCACCCAGGCACACAGATAGGTCAATACTACCTAGTAATTGTGCCATGCTTCCCTACTCAACTCCCCTTTCCCATCTCCATACTGGCTGTCAAATGTTTTCTATTCTTGGCTCAAATGCCCAACTATAATATCTATACTCTCAGTACATATATTCCTATTTCAGAAAAAACTAAAACCATTAGATGGAAATTTTTTTCAACTTCCTGATACCAGGGCCTACAACCTCACACACAGCTATCATCTGTCGCCTCTTACCTACCCTCTCCATTTTAATGGAAGAGAATTCCATTCCTTGAGGCAATGGACTAAACTGTATTCCTCAAAATTCATATGTTGAAGCCCTAACTCCCAATGTGACTATATTTGTAAATAGGGCCTTTAGAGAAGTAATTAAGGTTAAATGAGGTCATTAAGGGTAGGTTTCTAATCTCGTGGGATATTGCCTTTATATGGAGAGGAAGAGACACCATAGACCACTCTCTATCTACAGTGCACAGGGAAAATGTAATGTGAGGACACAGGGAGAAGGCAGCCATCTATAAACCAGAAACCTCATCAGAAACCAACCCTGATAGCCCCCTTGATCTTGGTCTCCCAGGTTTCAGAACCGTGAGAAAATAAATTTGTGTTGTTTAAGCCACCTAGTCTGTTTTATTTTGTTACAGAGCCTGAGTAGACTAACATACCATCTAAATCTAATCCCTCCAGCCAATGGTCTGGATCAGATTCTCTCATCTTCTCAGGGACTGTTCTCTATCAATTACCCCCTCTCACTCATGTTCCTTCAACCTGTCACCCCTCACCCCCCCGGCCACTGACTTCTTCCCATCAGGACAGAATATGTTCAGGTTTCTCCTATCCCAAAAATGAATAAATTTCCACCTTTATCTCTCAGCTACTGCTCTCTGTACTTACCTTCAGAGCAAAACTCCTGGGCTTTCTAAACTCACTATATCCCTAATGTTTTACTAACTATTTATTCACTCCTCAGTCTACTACAGTCTGGCTCCTGCCAATCCACTGAAACTATCAGTGCCCAATAGTCCTTGATGCAAAATCTAATAGAGACTTCTCGGCTTACTTTACCTCTCATAATTTTGACACTGTTAATACCTTTTCCTTGTAAGACTCTCTTCCCTTGGCTTTTCTGATATTATACCACTCTTTTCTTTGATCTCCAGGATAACTTCCTTTTCATTTTCCTTTGTAGCTTTTTTTTTTTTTTTAAACTTCTGGTCCCTTAAATGTAGGAGTTCTTGGGAGATTCTGATCTCTGTTTCTTCTTCTCTCAAAACATTCTCCTATACATATCCATGGCTTTGTTTACTATTAAGATGCAGATAAATTCCGAAACTCTATCCAGCACTTTCTGAGCTTCAGTTCTATCTAAATAGACAATGACCTACTAGATGGCTTTACTCTATGCTGTTCCCATAGGCACATCCAACTCAACATATCTAAAATTACTCACTTACATATTCTAAGGGAGATAAAAAATAAGTAAACAAATAAATGAAATCATTTTTGGTAAGTGTTATAAAGGAAATGAGCAAGAAGCTAAAGCAAAGTATAAAAGGAACAAACTACCTTCAACAGAATGATCCAGGAAGACATTTTAAAAGTGATAACACTTGAGCTAAGACCAGAATAATGAGAGAAAGCTTGTTCTATAAAAGGAAGGAAATAGTTATTAGAAAGACTCCAATGTAAGAGAGACCTTGGTACGTTAAGGAATGGAAGGAAAAATTGCACGTCGACAATTTTGTGACTGAAAGGAAGAATGAGGTTGCAAAGAAAGGCAAAGGCCTAAACGTGAAGGGTCTTATGAGCCAAGATAAACATTTTGGATTTTATTGCTTAAAGTTGCTTAAAGGATTTTAAGAAACATGACATGAATCAATTTGTATTTACACTTGCTGCTGTGTGGAAAATGGATTATGGACAGGCAAGAAGGGAAGATCAATTAGAAAGCTGATGTAGCAGATCAAGTGAAAGACGATGGTAACTTGGAGAAGGCTGATAGCAATGAGGATGTGTAAAAGCAGACAGACATGAAGTAATTTCAAAGGCAGAACTTACAAGGGATCAGAGGAAGGAGGTGTGAAAAAAGAAAGAATGACTTTCAATTCTAGTTTGAACAACTGGGTTGAAGGTGATTTATCAAGATGAGAAAAACTTGGGTGGGGCCAAAGAGATAAAGTTTTATGGAAGAAGTCAATGTCCACTGTGCACATGTTAAGTCTGGAACATCTGTGAAACATTGGACACAGAAAGCAGGTGGGTAGATCTGAGAGCTGGAGCTCAAGTAAGAGGTCTATACTACAGGCAGCTTGACTGGAAGCTGTCAAGCTCATGGTGGCAGATTTGAGTTTTCCAAAATTCTAATTTCATTTGAAAGCTTGAATGTTATCACTGACAACAAACACTGTCTGTTTTACTTGAAGTGACAGGTTCACTTTGTTCATTTTCCAAAAAATGTCTGCCAACTGCCCAAGTCTGAATAACTATGGTCAGCTGTCCTCTAAAGTAAAAGCAGTATGCCATAAAAAAGAGGCTAGTTCAGTCTGCACCATAAAAACCTGAGTGCTCTCCCTCAAGACAGCCATCACACTTCAGTATGCAGAAGCACTTTATGTGTACTTCCATTTTCATTATAAAAGGGAATTGTACTCCAAGGTCAATATTAACAAAATTAAATTTTCAACTGCCTCAAGGACATACTTAAGTGAAACTGGAAAATAATTTTTTCTTTTTTCTTTTTAACATTTTAAAATTGAGTTCTAGTCATTTTACAATGTTGTGTCAAATTCCAGTGTAGAGCACAATTTTTCAGTTATACATGGACACACATATATTCATTGTCACATTTTTTTTTCGCTGTGAGCAACTGGAATATAATTTTTGACTGCAAGTGCATGGCAATGAAGAATACAGTGACAACTAGTAATTTGGTGCCACCGCCTAATTCATGGTAAGGTGCTAGCAGTTTTACCTACCATTGCTAATGTACTATTAGTGCAAATGTCAACACAATGGAAAAGGCAAATAACATATTAATATTATTATGAAAATAGTGTTGACTTCACAGACCTGTGAAAGGGTATCAGGGATTCTCAGAAATCCACAGACCACACTTTGGGAACCACTGCAAAAGAGGTACTAGGAGACCATTGGGAGGTCTGGGGATTATCAAGGGCTTTATGCAAGACATGAATTTTTTACCTGCAAATGGGTATCTCAGAAAAGTCTTCTCTTCATTCTTACAAACTTTCATAACCGCTACCATAAACAGTGAGGACTTCCTTCTTTTTATGGCGCCCACCTCCCCACCTACCCCGCTGGCCTTTTATTCAAGGGGTCTTTAAAGTCAAAAGTATTTTCATAATACTATTAAAATGTTGTTTGTCTTTTTCACTTTTCATTCTCTCAACAGTGTTGAGTTTCCCAGAGGCTATATGATAAGTGATGATGTTATATCACTATGCTGTCTAATGAAATGTATGCTTCTGTATTTTTGTGTTTTCTAAAACTTAACAAGGACATTGATTTAGGGTATAAATAAAAGTATTTGCAGCTCATTACTTCTACTATGCTCCTACTGTCTATGATCTTCTGCTATAATCTCTGTAATTATATTATCATCCAATAAATTATTATTTTTAAATCCCAAAGACTTCCTAGTGTCCATGTGGAACACTAATAAGTAGTACACATTGTCCAATTGTTTCAAAATAATATTCAAAAAAATTTTTCAACTTTTCTAAATTTAAAAATTTTATTTAAAACTTACTATTTTAGAATTTAATAAAACTCTGAAATAAGAGAAAATTTATTTATAATCTTTTTATATTTAAAGATGAATTGTTTTTAAAAAGGAGATTTAAAGAATCTTTTTTTTCAACCTACAGCTGTAAAATTTATACCTAATTTTGAAAAAGATGAAACTAACATATCAGAGAGGTCTTTGATTCATGGAAGAGAAGAATCTACCCCAAAGAACATGAAAAAATCTGTAAATAAAACATGAAAATAAAATGAAATTAGTATTTCCTTCAGATTTATAGTCGATAATAATTTATTTTGTCTTATGCAACAGAATATTTTTGAATAGTATTATGGCACCAGTTAAGTTATAGCATCACGTTGAGACTAGTCATCTATTGCTTGAAAAAAAAAAAAGAATTGAGTATTTCCAATGGAAGCAAGATGAGCTTTTTAAGTGTCACACAACATGAAGACTGACTCAATACAAAGATAAAATAACCCCAAATCACGACTTAAATGACAATCATCCTGAATCATTCCAGAAAAAGCACAGATGAAAAACTGAATAAAACAGTTCAGTTTAGGATTAGGTAGAGTCTACTCAGGAATTACATATTTTGTTGAAATAATTAGTAAGACAGTAATGGGGCCTGCTGTTCTTTTAAAAATATTAAGAATCTCCTTTAATTCTGATTCAGCTAGGAATCTGACAGGGAGAGAAAGAAAAAAATCTACATGACCCTTGGTGGAAATCCCAAACTTACAGGGAAACAGTTGAGACCTGATTCTGAGCTGCTGTTTTTTCCCCCCTCCTCTTTACGGTCAAGAAAACAATAGAGGGCATGGGCATTCAGAAAGAGATCATTGCTAATGGATTTATGCAACAAAGGAATCTTAGAAGAGAACTAGTGGTTAATTCTGATAATCAACCACTCTATTCCACAACTTATCTACTTATTCCACACCTCAACGTGGAATTCAGGGAACCTAGTCTCTTTATAGAAAAGTGTACTCTGACCCACCCGTCGACTGAGACCCTTCAATTCAAGAAACTGAATCTTACCTTTCTGACTAACCAGTGCAACAGAGGGCCATTTCCTTAAAGTAGTCATCAAAATTATCAAGGATATTCTGATTGTGGGATAACAAGAAAATGTTAGCTCTGAAAAGAAGAATGATTTAAAAGTCATCACTGTGTCACCAAGCACATGGCAAAAAGAGGGCATGACATCTTCCAGGTGCAACCTAACTTTGGGAAGACTAGATTTTTCTATGGTAAAAGTTTTTACTTTTGTCAGTAATATTTGGGAAATCTCTGAACTGACTACTGTTTAGAACCTCCAGCTCATCTATTAAGGTGACTATCATATCCCTAGTACTTACAATGAGGCTGCTTCAAATTTATTATTTACTGAGAGACTGTAATGAAGAAATGCATAGCACATATATCCAAGAGGAATGTCTAGGGATGGAAGTACTCTGTTTATAAACAGAGTACACAGCTCAACACCTGTGAGATCTGGGAAGGCTTCACTGGGGAAAAAATGTCCTGAAGAAATAAGTTATACCTAACTCTTTAAGCCTCCAAAATTGCAATAGTGCTTTACATCTTCATATTTTTAATAGCAACAATTAAGAAAAAAGAGACTAGTTACAAAGAGAAAACCAACAGCAAAGTATTTTCTGGTGAGAAAACATACATAAAATAGTAAAATGGCTTAGATCAATCTGTCAACTTTTTTTAGGGCCATGGGCCCTCCTTAGAAAATCTGATGAAAGTCACAGACCCTCTCTCTAGAATCTGGAGAATTTGGTACCTGCTTGTACAAAATTTGGTATACAATTTCAAAGAGTTCATAGGTCCATTCAGATTGACAATCTGAATTCACTTAGGCCTAAGTGAAGAAAATAAATCCTGGGAACTCTCCAAACAGTAATTATGGAATTGGAGGGGAAGAAAACAAGGACAAAGGCTATCACTCATTATACATTTACTATCTGCCAGGCAGCACTGCAAGAGATTATATACATGACTCATTTAATCCTCAAGACAATCCTAAAGATAGGTTTTTAAAATCTGGATTTTATTTTTTTATTTGTTCATTTGCTTTTAACTAGGTAACAAAGGTTCATGGCACAAAGTTCAAGAGACATTAAGAGTATATTGTGAAAAGTCAGTCTCTCTTTTTGCCCCCTTTCCTTCAGCACCAGATTATCTTCTCCAGAGGGAAATTCTCATACTTATGGATATTTCTAGAGATGTCTTTTGCATATAAGCAAATGGGTTAAAAAACTGGCTCAAGATCACACTAATAAGAAGCAGACGAAAGACCTGAATCTAGGTACATTTATGCGTGAGGGCTATTCTTTGTTTCTTTTTCTAGATGAATAGTAGCATATCATGCATATAGCTTTTCCCCCTTAACAATATTTAGAAGACTGTTCCGTATCAGATGACAGAGCTGCCTCCTGTACATTTAACTCCTGTACAGTATTCTATTCTACAGATGTACTAATTTTATTTAACCAGTCCCCTACCAATGGACATTCAGTTCATTTCCTGTCTTTTGCTATTTGCATATCACCATGATAATGCTGTAATGAATGTTCTTCTATGTATATTTCACACATGTGTGAGATTATCTATAGGATAAATGTCCAGAAGTATTAGTTATCATTCTCTTTATTGGAAAAAAATGACTTTTGCCATTCTCCCCGACTCCCCTCGCAAAATCTGGATGCAGTAAACGAGGGGAGTGTATCCACCAACCAGAAGCAGCCAATTAGCTCACCTTAGTTTTACAGGCTCATTTGTATACATGGGTATAACCCAATCCCATCTTTTCAGAAATTGTTTTGGAACCCACAGGGGAGGGATGCCCTAATACTCAAAGTAGATCAACGTATAGTATCTATTTGAAAAGCTTTCAAGTATGAAATGGTAGTTGGGTGTAAAAGTAAACAATGTGAAAAATATAGCTGAAAGAAGATTCAAATATTCCTTAGCTTAGTGAAATAAATTTCTTTTAATTATTGGTGTTGGGCATTTTCCATATTTCCTAAGAGTGTAATTCACTATCACTGTAAAAATACTTGACGGAAGTGGTGAAGGTAAGGAAGGTAAGCAAAGCAAAAGCTTCCCATTAAGCAGCAGCAAACAATTGAAAATAAAGACATATGAATCCTAGAGTTTTCACTAAGTGATTTCAAGTTTAGACCAGTAGTCCTGAGTTATTTAACCTGTCTCCATGCAGTTTCTTATTATAGCTTTTAAAAAAAAAAACCTTTACTTTTTAGAGCAGTTTTAGGTTCACAGCAAAATTGAATGTACAGATAGTTCTTATCTATCTCCTCCCCTCTAGCACACACAGCCTCTCCCGTTATCAACAGTCCAGCCCAGAGTCGTACGGTACACTTGTTACAAAGGATGAACTTATGTGGACACATGATCATAAACTTTACTAAGGGGTTCATTCTTGGGGCAGTTTATTCTGTGGATTTGATGGCTGTATAATGACATGTATCTATCACCATTATACTATCTTATAGAATAGTTCCACTGCCCTAAAAATCTATGCTCTGCCTGTTCATCTCTTCCACCCTCCATTCCTGGCAATCACTGAGTTCTTTTTACTCCATAGTTCTGCCTTTTACAGAATGTCATAGAGTTAGAATCATACAGTATGTAGTCTCTTCAGATTGGCTTCTTTCACTTAGTAATATGCATTTAAGGTTCTTCCATGTCTTTTCATGGCTTGATGGCTCATTTCTTCTTAGCACTGAGCAATATTCCATTGTCTAGATGTACCATTATTTATCCATTCACTTACTGAAGGATATCTTGATGCTTCCAAGTTTTGGCAAGTAAAGCTGCTATAAACATCCATATGTGGACGTAAGTTTTCAACTCACTTGGATACATAATAAGGAGCACGATTGCTGGGCTGTATGGTAAGAGTATGTTTAGTTTTGTAATAAATTGCCAAACTATCTTCCAAATTGGCTGTCCCATTTTGCATTCTGCCAGGAATGAAGAAGCAAGTGTTCCTGTTGTTCAACATCCTTACTAGCTTCTGGTGTTGTCAGTGTTCTTGATTTTGGACATTCTAATTGGTGTGTAGTGGTATCTCTTTGTTTTAATTTGCATTTCCCTGAAGACATATGATGTGGAACATATTTTTATTTGCTTATTTGCCATTTATATATCTTCTTTGGTGAGGTTTCTGTTAAGGTCTTTTGCTCATTTTTTAATTGAAATGCTTGTTTTCTTGTTGACTTTTAAGTGTTCTTTGTATATTTTGAATAACAGTCCTTTATCAAATAGATCTTTTGCAAATGTTTTCTCTCAGTCTGTGGCTTGTCTTCTCATTCTATTGATACAGCTATTTAACAAATGAGAAAATTGAGGCTCAGAAATGTACCTGCTCAAAACATATAGTAGGAAGTGACAAAGCCAGGACCTAAATTCTGCTCCTACCACCATTCCATGATGTATTTACAAAGACTGACTTGGAAAAGGAGACAAAATACTGAAGGAAAACAAACAAACAATAAAACCAACAACCACCATAACCATTCTCATTTTGAAAAATGGAAACCACACACCCTCCCCTTCTCTCATCTCATAAATTCCCTGTGATAATCTCTTCCATCACCACATTTCAGTTGTCACCTATGTGCTGACAACTCCTAAATTTCTATTTAAAGCCCAGATCTTTCAGATCTTTATCTCTAAATTCCTAATGGACATCACCACTTAAACATCCCATGCATTTCTCAAACACAGCCTATCCAAAACTGAACTCATCATATTATACCAAATCTGCTCCTCCTCCTCCCAGATTCTCCATCTCAATAAATGGACCTCCATTTCAGAAACCCCAAAGTCACCCTAAGACCACTTCCTCCCAGCCTGCCATTTCACTTGCAGAAGTAGCCCCAATTCATAAAATTCTGTCCTTTGTCCAGTGACATTATTTTCTCACAATTCATCAACACCTTTTTAGTTTTACTTCCCTCCTTGTCTCATCTAGATTTCCTGGTCCATCTTGAAAGTGATTCTTATAAATAGCTTCATTCCGTCTCTCTCTTCATTATTTTTGCCAGGCAAAACCTCAATCCTGATGACCCCTACCAATCTATCTATTTCATGTTTGGGCCCAACCTGCTAAATTTTGCAAGAGGAAAACCATGTAACCAAGCTGATTGGTTTCACTTTAACCTTCCCTAAACTCAAATGAGCATCTATAGTGCCTCTGTCATCTTATGAAGTTTCTTTGGTGGTACATACTCCCTGTGTCCCCTCCCAGGAAGAATAGTTCATGCTTGTCCCTCAAACTTCTACCCTCACTGTCAACTGACAACCTTACCTTATATAGAAAAAAGAGAATAGAAGAAAACAGAAAAATATCTGATATAAGCTCTCTCACATTCCCACCACCAGGCCTACCTCATTTGCCCTAGTTTCTCCTTCCCCACTTTCGCTGAAGTAAGGCTCTCACCATGTGCTCTACTGTCCATTCCCTCTCAAGTTCTTAAGGACTTGACTCTTTCCACATGATCTGGCCCTCATTTATCTCTGTAACCCCATCTTTCACCATTTACTCTCTGCCTAAAAACACTCCAATAAAAACCAATCTTCTTTTCCAGTTTAGAGACTTTATCCTGCTGCCTATGCCTTTCTTTCTTTCATAATGTGTGGATTTTTGGTTAACTCAGTTGTTTGTCTACTGCAGTTGACTCTCCACCACTACTACAATGGCCCTAGGCAACCACTGATTCATTTTCCATCACTATAGAGAGATTTGACTTTTATAGAATGTCATATAAATGGAAACATAAATATATATATTCTTGTGTCTAGCTTCTTTCACTCAGCATATTTTTGAGATTCATCCATATTGTTCCATGTTCAGCTCTTTCTTTTTTATTGCTAAGTAGTACTCCTCAATACAGATGTACCATAATTTATTTATCCATTTACTTACTGATGGATATTTGGTGTTTTTCCAGTTTGGAGCCATTATGAATTAAAACACCATCAACACCAGTATACAAGTCTTTGTGTAAACAGAAGATTTCATTTTTTGGGGTAAAGACACAGGTAGGGATAGAATTGCTGAGTTATTTGGTAAGTATATAATACATTTATAACAAACTAGAAAACTGTTACTCACCAGTAACATATGAGCATCCCAACTGATTCATATCCACATCAGTATTAGGTATTCTCAGTCTTTTCAATTTTAGCCATTCTAGTGGGTGTACAGTATCTCACTGTGGCTTTAATTTGCATTTTTCAAATGATTCATGATGTTGAGCAACTTATATGCTTACTGGCATTTGTATAGCATCTACTGAGGCATGTCTGTTCAAATCATTTATCCGTTTAAAAAATTGGACTGTGTATCTTATTATTGAGCTGTAAGAATTCTTTATATATTCTAGATACCAGTCCTTTTTCTGGTAAATGTATTGTGAATATTTTCTCCCCTTCTGTGGCTTCCCTTTTTATTTACTTAATTAAATTTTGAAAGAAATAAGAAAATTTTGCCTACTCCAAGGTCATGAAGATCCTTTTCCTTTGTTTTTCCTGTAGCTTCTGATCTATTTTGAATTGTTATGTATGGAATGAGACAAAGGTAAAAGTTCACTATTCCTGCAAATGGATATCTAATTGTTCTAGCACCATTTGTCAAAAAGGAGATACTTTCTCCACTGATTTACTTTGGCTTTTTGTCAAAACTCAATTCACTGTCTACGTATGGGTCTATTTCTAGACTCTCTATTCTGTTGCATTGACCTATTTGTGCCTATTCTTTTCCCTTTCGGGTCAGTACCTTTGCTGGAGTGATAAGAAGGTGATAATCAGGGTCCAAAAAAAATCTAAATTCTTTCCCAGTTGTCTAAGCCCTCCTTTTTTTCTTCTTTAAGCATTTAGCACAAAATACTCTTCAAAATCAAAATTGCTAGCACAGAAGGTACTACAATTATCCATATATGCCAAACATAGACTGATCTCAGGATGATTTTATTCATAGTAAATGCAGGACAAATAAAAATATGAAAGTTTTAATTCTAAATTCACCATAAATAGTCCACTAAAACCAAACAATATCCTAGTGCCCTCTAGTGGGGAGAAACCGCAGGGATATGCCAAACACGAGAGAAATGGGCCAATAAAACACTATTCAGAGGAATACAGAATACCAACAAATGTGATTAATATTTTCATTTAGTCTCCTCATTCTTTTTAAAATAAAATTTTTTTAAATAAGAAGGAAATTTTTTCACTATTTTAAGTTATGTTAATTCAATATGAATGCAGTGAAATAGAAGATTGGTTAGAAAAATAAAACAGGTGATTGAATTTATATTCCCACAGTATATTTTCCTATACAAACAAAATGGGGACCAGAGCTCAAAGGAAGAGAAGGATTTTACATAACTGATTGAGCAAAGATGTAAATTAAATGGTTTCAAGATACGTAGTTTAGATACACTATCAAGGCATATGTTTATATATACTTGTATATACTTGTACACAATGCAATACACAATATAGTATTAGACATGCACACATTTTCCGAAATGGAGCACAAAAGTTGTTGACAACAATAATTATCTGCAGGAACAGGGGTGAGCATGGAGAAAATAAGGCTTTACACATCTATATATCCAAAAAAACATATATATAATGCTCTTTTAAAATTGTAGGTTAATCATTTTGAAACAGTGAAATGGAATTTTATATGAACTCTCCAAATAGGTGGCAAGTGAGTAATACTTCATTCAGAACAGTTTCAAAGGTTGATTATAATCAACTAATTCTTGTTAGGTTCCACAGAGAATATATAGCTATCTACATTAATCTCCAACATTCTAAACAGGCAGGAGAGAAACAATAAATTAAAAGTAGTTTTCAACAGCAATTTTGCTCAACAATTTAATCTTTTAGATATTTCCATTTCCCCATCACCAAGCCTCCAGATCTGAAGGAGGAAATCCAAAATCCAAAATGTCTGCTCTCTGCATAAACTCATTCTTGAGCAGGTTCTTACACTGCTATTAGCTCTAAAGTCACTTTTCCAAATGGTATATCATAATTTTCCAGTAGGTCTCGAAGAATTTCCAGCTGAGTCTCAAGGTCTCTCACTGATTCTACGTACAGATACTCCTCTGAGGAGTCCCAGCCTTACTTAGCCTTCTACTTCATCAAAATTTCTTAGTATATTCATCTACCTTTTCCTTCTTCCATCTTATTTTAAAGAAAAGGGTCTCTCTCCTCATCTCTTCTTTCAAACTACCTCCCTATCTTTACTTTTGTATTTTTTAATCATCTCTTATTTTTAAAAAATTTGTAGTCTCACTATTATTAGTCTAGTTACTTAGGTTCAAAAGTTAAGTCATTACTCTTCTTCTCCTCAAAATGTTGTTTCTTCTTGGACTCTCAGTTCTCTACCACTCTGCTATGAGCTGACAGAGTAAATGATGGTACTAACAAGGCCCTCCCTGTACTTCTGTAATTTCCTCAGTCTAAAATACCTTTTCTGTCTCCATTCCATATCCTCTAATTACTTTCTCTTCTCCTTCCCTACTTACATCTTTGAATGCCAAAGTGTATGCTGCTTTTTATTTGAAGCTCTACCTTTACATATCCTTGGAGATGATCTCTTCTTCTAAATTTCTGTGGTAATTATTGCCCACACTACTTAACTGGCTTGTAGCTCAGGCTCCTTTTCACTGACATTCTTCCCTTTAAGCACTTGCTAAATCTTCCCAACTGTTGGTAAATTCTCAAGATTATTGGCAGATTTTATATTTCTTATTTCCACTGTCTTGCCCAGAACACATTTTAAATGACAGTCATGAATGTGTTATTCCCACCCTAGAAATTCAGAGAATTCTACAAGAGCACATTGTAGACAAGTCACTTCTACTGCTATCAATGACTGATACATACTCAGTCCTCCATTTGCATCCTCAGCCTCCCCCCAACTACTACCACCACCTACCTCCTTTTCTTCCTGTATCTCATCTCTCTCTCTCTCTCTGCTAAGTGGTACCAAAGAATTATATGCTATGCTTTTAGCTAATTTTTTCTATAAGGGTAACTTGTAAAAGCAACTTGTATTTCTAATAGTATAAAGTACAAAATACACTGAATTATCCTCCCACTGTAAACAACTAAATATATCATACAAACAACTACTTAAATATATTATTTGGTTGACCAAAAGTTACGAACTGGCAGGGCTTAAAAAAAGGGAGAGGCCCCCAAGTGAAAACTGTCCAGCTGAGCCATTTCCATAACCCTGTCCCACAAAACTTTGAGCAAAGTAAAATGTTTATTTTAAATCTTTAAATTCTGGCAGTTGCATAACAAATTCTAAACACTAACTATAACAGGTATTACATAACAGTAGAGGAGTTCTCCACTCTATACTATTTGAAATCTTTGTGAACAATCTTGAAGACATTCTGCTTCACTTCTTTTGTTTCTATTCTTTTTTTTTTGTCCCCCTTGCCTTAGAATTTCAGAGATATTTTTGTTAAAATTCCAAACCACTCATTTCATAGGTTTGGAAACTTACGTCCAGAAAAGTGAAATCACAGGACAAATCAGTAATAGAATATAGATCAAAATCCATGCTTCTTGATTCTCAATGTAGTGTTTTTGTCCATAACCAAAACTTCTTTGTATCTTCTCCTTCCTTTCTTTAGTCCACTCTTTTTCCTTGTAGCAGCCAAAATAATATCAATCAATCACCCTTTTAAGCTTTTCTCCAAAGAGCCTAGACCTATTTGCAATTCTAGGATTTAAAGAGCATTTCCCAGTCCTGCTTGTCTCTACTCCTGCTGAGCCACTAGCAATATTTGGTGCCAGCTTCCTGGGGCAGTTGATAAGTGTGTATGGATTATCACCAATAGAATGCAAATGGGCTACTAAGTGTACCTTGGTAACAGGCGAATAATGACAGCAGAAGGGCATTATCTGAGTATTAAGACTTCCAGCAAGGAAAAACAGCAAGAATCTCACCCTCACCTGGACTGAAAACAACTATCCTTTGGCAATTGTAAAATGTAAAAGTCATCTGCAAGTCTAACAATTTCTTAACAAAGGTCTAACTAGCAGTTAGGGAGGCTGCTGTATTAGACAGGGTCAGGAAGGAATGAAGATAAGAAAATTAAAAGACAAAAAAAAAACCCCAAAAAACCAAACAGCACCAAAAAAACAAAACAAAACAAAACAAAACAAAAACCAGATGGTAGTAAAGAAAGAAAAACAAAGTAGAGGGAGATGCATAAGTATGAAGGTATGCAGACATCTTCCCATAGCCCAGATTAGAACTACAGCTAATCTGTAGTTTTTTTATTTATATTCAATTGGTTTTTATGTATTAAACTCTGTAGCCTGGCCTCAAAGTAAGACTGCTAATAAAAGGGGCTTAAAGATACTATAATTCCAGCTTAAAACTATCTGAAACCATTCAAATGTTATCAACAGGGTTTTGATTACATAAATTGAGGTACATTCAAACAATGGAATATTATATATCTGTAAAAAGAGGAAGTTCTTTTGTACTTATACAGAAGGTTCATATTATGTGACCCTTTGGTTTAAGAAAGGGGAGATAACAATAAATATACAGATTATCTATACTTACATAAAGAAACAATAAGAAATAACAACTAGGCCATGAAAAAAAAAAGTTTTGGCTACTTACATGTAAGTTCATTCTCAACCTGCCCAGTGAGAGACTTAAGACCATTATAATGACACTTCTCATTCAAGTTTTGCTCTTTCCTAGCTTAAGGGTGAACTAGACCATCCGGTAATTTAGCATTAGTTGGCACAATAGGGTCTGATGCTGATTGATTTCCAAAGACTCCTCAGATCAGATAAGACATGACTTTTTCTCCATAACTGGATTAGATGAGTAACTGCCACACTCATTCTTTCTCTTCCTACAATGATGTATCACCCTATGTTTACCTCCACTTACCCATAATCAATATTTACAATTTAAATTAACATCCTTACTATCTAAGTACTTACCTAGTGTCTGTGCCACTGTTTCAGGCTTCAGCTGTTATTGTCTCTCCAGTTGAAACTGGAAATGCTTGTAAGTTATTGACCAGCTAGCTACAAGTATCTCTGCATAGTGCCTCCCGGGCATATTTAATTAGACACCCTGGAACTACTTTTTATGCCAATCCCCAAAGTGAAATCCTGTATAACCAAAAATCCTAAACTTTATGCCATAGCATAAACCTTTAATTTTCCTAGGTTTTCTAGTCCTGAAAGACAACTCAGAATCTATTAATGGAAAGTAGTGGAAAGTTTCCACTACTGGAAAGTAGTGACAGTTTCCAACAAGCAAACAGAGAAAAGGTTATTAGTCAGCTACATCTCTCAGCTGCTGGGAAAAATGACTAAGGACCAACACATATAGCTATAGGTAACATATACTAATCTTATACTTAAAAAGACAGAGCGAGAGTCAAGACCAAGAATGTAAACACAATACTAATCTCTTCCCTTAACTTCTACCCTTTCCTCTAGACCTTCTCCACCCCTTCCCTTCCTCTAGGGAGGGAGGCTCAGGCAGCAGCAGGTTTAGGTCTACTCACAGCTAGCTTTATTTGATTTACGAGGCAACAGAAACGCACAAAAAGTCAGGCCCAAAAGAGAGCTATTTGTTTATGATTGGCTCAAATTCTTTTCACCCAAGTAAAAAGACCCTTTAACAAAAAAGAACTGGTAGGAAGGAGAGGTGAAGGAGGATTTCTAGAGAAAGGCTAAAAGAGATGGGCGTGAGGAATTGCTAACTGTGTTAATTCCTAGGTACTGTGCTTCTGGTTTCTGAATCCTGTTACTAGTGGCCCTGGTCCCAGATCTAGGGTACAAGCTGAATAATGGTTACAATGTATTATTTAAAGATCTTTCATCCGTTCACATCTTTGAATCTCAGAATAACACTGCCCTTCCAACTTTCCAGTTTTTACAAACTAGTGCCAAGAGGAAATTACAGGCAACATCAAGAGTGGATACGCCCAAACTCAGAAATACCTCCCTCTTTAGAAACAGAAGGGAAGAGGGAATGCTTATTTTTTTTAATCCACCCCACCCCACGCTATGAAATGAATACCTTTAAAAAAAAAAAAAAAACTTCAACTATAAACGTTATTCATGTTCACTGTGGAAAACAATAACAAAAGAAGAGACAAAAATCAACCGTAATTCGAACATGCAACTATTACCATTGCTGACATTTTAGAACGTATCCTTCTGGTAAATTTTTATAGGCAAAAAATGACATCACGTTATACCCCTTTTTAATGTATTATTACATATTTCATGTGCATAAAATCATTAAATACTATAATTGAGAGCATGGATTTTGAAGTCAGACATAACTGGGTCGCAGCTCTCTTACTTACTGAATGATTTTAGACAAGTTATTTAACCTCTCTCAATGCTTGAGTTTCGTTACATATAAAATGGAAATAGAAACTGCTTACCTCTCAGGCATATTCTAATTATTAAATGATAACAGATAATAGGATAAATCCAGCATAGTAAACACTCAACAACATAATCATGTTGCATAAATTTTGTACTTTACAACATTTTATTAAGTGGCCAGTATTCCACTGAATAAATGTATCCTAGTTTATATAAGTATAGTCATACAACACCACACTACAAGAAGTGGTTTACTGACTTTTTTTTTATTTACCAGAGTACCCTGAAGGCCTTTCCATGACTGAATATGCATATTTACATCATTTTTTTTAAACAATGGACAATATTGCATTAAATGAGTGTATTACGATTCATTTAATCATTCATCTGTTATTCTATTGTTTTCAATTTGTCATTATTACAAAAAATACTGCAGTAAAAAAAATTCTTGTACCAAGGCCTTTATGGATTATGTGAGTCTTTCTCTAGGATAAATACTAAAAAATGCAACTGGTGTGTCAGAGCATGAGCATTTCTAATTTTAATAGTGATTATCAAAGTGTCTTCCAAAGAGGATGTAAAAACGTTTCTTCTATCATCTGGGTATGAATGTACCCATTTCTAATACCCTTGCCAAGACTAAATGTTACTACTTCAAAAATTTTTTTCCAATATTATGGACAGAAGTAGTCTGTCAGTTTAATACATATGTTTCTAATTACTAGTGAAGATGGGCATCTTTTCATATTTTTAAATGGGCATTTGTAATTTCTCATCTGTGTAATTCTAGTGTATAGCTCTTGCTCATCTTTGTATTGAATGTCTATTTCTTATTGCTTGGCAGAAATACTATATATAACATGGATATTCATTTTTATCATACATATTACAAACATTCCCTCCCAGTCTATGGCTTAATTTTCAACATTATTTATGGCATCATTTTTTGTATATACATTTTTTACTTGGATATTCAGAGTCTTCTTTAAGAACTAGTTTCCTACCCCCAAGAGACTGAACATCCAAGTAAAAAATGTGTATACTTCATTGATCCTACATACTATATTTACTCAGAACTGTCCTCACTGAATTTCCCTGTTTTCTTTGCCTCTTCTCCAATTAACTAACATTATAAAGCTGAACTGTTAACTAGGGATGCCGAAAAACAGGTATACAGCAGTACAAGAAATGTTAAAGGAAGTTCTTTGGCACAAAGAACATGAAAAGATGGATCTACACAAAAATATAAAGAGCACCAAAAATGGTAACTATGTGGATAAGTACAAGATTCTTTTTCCTAATTATTTATATCTCTAAAAACATTTACAGTCTGCACATCCTTGCTAACATTTATTATCTCTTGTCTTCCTGACGACAGCAATTCTAACAGGTGTGAGATGATATCTCACTGTGCTTTTGATTTGTATTCCCCTGATGATTAGTGATGTTGAGCATCTTTTCATATCTGTTGGCTATTTGGATGTCTTACTTGGAAAAAAAAGTCTATTTTGTTCCTCTGCCCATTTTAAAATCAAATTATTTGGTTTTCTTTGTTGTTAAGTTGTACGCGTTCTTCATATATTTTGGCTATTAACCTCTTATCCAATATACGGTTTGCAAATATTTTCTCCCATTCTGTAGGCTTCCTTTTCATTTTGTTGATTGTTTCTTTTGCTGTCAGAAGTTTTTAAGTTTGATATAGTTCCAACTTATTGATTTTGGCTTTTATTGTTTGTGCTTTTGGTGCCATATCCAAAAAATAATTGTCAAGTCCAATGTCAAGGAGCTTCTTCCCTAAGTTTTCTTCTAGGAGTTTTATGATATCAGGTCTTATGTTTCAGTCTTTGATCTATTTTGAGTTAATTTTTGTGAGTGCTGTAAGATAAGAGTATAATGTCTTCTTTTTTTTTCATGTCTTTATTCAGTTTTCCCAGCATTTATTGAAGAGACTGTCCTTTTCTCATTGGGTGTTCTTCACTCCCTTGTTAAATATTAGTTGACTGTCGATGTGAGAGTTTAACTCTGGGCTGTCTATTCTGTTCCACTGGTCTGTGTGTCTATTTTTACAGCAATATCCTACAGTTTAAATTACTATAGCTTTGTACTATAGTTTGAAATCGGGAAGTGTAATGTCTCTGGCTCTATTCTTCTTTCTCATGACTGCTTTAGCTATTCATCCTGCTTTAGGATCTTTTTGTGGTTCTATACAAATTTTAGGATGTTTTTTCTGTGAAAAATGCCATTGGAATTTTGATAGAGATTGTGTTGAATCCACAGATGGATTTGAGTAGTATGGACATTTCAACAATATTAATTTGTCTGATCCATGAATATGAGATGTCTTTCCATTTATTTATATCTTCCTCAATTTCTTTCAACAAAGTCTTGTACAGTACTGGTGGGAATATAAATTGGTTTAGCCACTATGGAAAACAAGATGCAGTTTCCCCAAAAGATTAAAAATATAGCTACCATACATGATCCAGTAATTCCACTTCTGGATATACACCCAAAGGAAATCAAAATAGGATATCAAAGAGATACATGAAATCTCATGTTTATTGCAGCATTATTTATAAAAGCCAAGATTTGAAAACAACCTAATTGCCTGTCAACAGATAAATGGATAATGAAGAGGTGTATATACATGTATATACAACAGAATATTATTCAGCCATGGAAAAGGAAATCCTGCCATTTGTGACAACATGAATGGATCTTGAGGACATTATGCTAAGTGAGATAAGTAAGACAGAACAATAAATACCATATGATATAACTTGTATGTGGAATCTTAAAAAAAAAAACTCATAAAATTGGAGAATAAATGGTGGTTACTAGGGGCTGAGGGGTGGGGGAATATGTGAGAGGTTGTTTAAGGGTATAAGCTTACAACTAGCAGATAAATAAGACCTGGGGATCTAATGTACACTACAGTGATTATAAACAATAGTACTGTATTATAAACATCAAACTTGCTAAGAGAGTAGATCTTAACTATTTCCATCACAAAAAGTAAATGATAATTATGTGATGTGAAACAGGTCTTAGCATTAGAGTGAAATCACATTGCAATGTATAAATGTATCAAATCAACATGCTGTTCACCTTGAACTTACATAATGTCATATGTCAAATATATTTCAATATAAAATAAATACATATAATAAGATGTTTCTATGAAAAAGCTTATAGCAAATAAATGAATAAAATAAAATAAAAAGGTACTGTTGAATTATAATATATGCAGAAATAATGTATGATAGCAACAATACAAAGGACGGGGGGGGAGAAGTGGAAGTATACTATGATGAGATTGACACACTATATGTGAAGTGCCACATCACATGAACATAGTCTATGATAAGTTAAAGATGTCTACTATAAACCCTAAAACAACCACTAAATAAGAGAAAATAAAAAGTTATAGGTAATAAGCCAGTTGGGGGATAAAATTAAATGACTAAAATATGCTTAATACTAAAGAAACAAGAAAAGGGAAGCAAAGGATAGATGGGAAAAAGAGAAAACATTTAGCAAAATAGCAGATTTATACCCAACCATATCAACAATAACATCAAATGTCAATGGTCTAAACACCCCAATTAAAAGGCAGAGATTATCAGACTGGATAAAAGCAAGACCCACCTATGTGCCACCTACGTGCCACCTACAAGAAATATACTTAAATAAAGATACAGACTAAAAGAAAAAAGAATGGAAAAAATATACTTCATTAAAACAAAAGAAAGCTAAAAGACAACCTTTTATACATATCCTCAGGCAATTTCAAATCTGATGATGTGATGATGAGACACTCAATATTCACCAGCTCCCATCTTATTTACTGTACTTAGTTCACTTCTGAGGATTAAAAAGCCTGAGTCATTAAAAATTACATGCCCCGTTTAAGCAGGTTTTCTGCATACTTTACTCAGAGAAAAACACTGAATACATTTTCCCTTACATAAATTATGTCTTTTGTTTATGATTCACCAGCATTTAAACCTACGCTTATTAAGTCGATGCCTCTCAGCTTCACATGCTAGTGGTGCATAATACCTGAGAACAGCAAACTTAAGTAATAAAGGCATTCAAGCACTATATCCCCCACCATTCCTCAGGCAATTGTTCTTGGGGGAAAAATATCTCAGAGTTGTAAATTCCTTTTATAAGCCTATGGATTTTAACCTGCTTTCATCAAATAGAGAAACTAGAACACCCCTCCCCGCCCCAGTAAATTTAACCAAATGATTGTCTCAAAATACTACTTTGCAGCTTAAAAAAAAAAAAGTGTGCATATTTTAAAAATTAAAATATAGCTTCTTTTTAAAAAAAAGTTGAAATGGCTATATTAATATCAAATAAAATATATTTCAGAGTAAAAAATATAACCAGGAATAAATGATATCATTTCTCAATCACAAAGGAGTCAATTCATCAAGAGGACATAATCCTAAGTGATTTTCTATCTGACAACTAAGCTTCAAAATACATAAAACAAACACTGATAGAACTGCCAAGAGAAACAGGCAAATCTACAATTCTAGCTTGAGATTTCAATACCCTTAACTGACAGAATAAACAGAAGACCGGAAAGGATTATAGAAGACTTAAACAACACTGTCAACCAACTTGACCTAACTGTCATTTATCAAACACTCAACCCAACAGGAGCAGAAAATACATTCTTTTCAGGTACACACAGAACATTTAACAACATATTCTGGGCCATAAAAACAAGTCTAAATAAATTTAAAAGAATTCAGTTCAAACAATTTACGTCCTCTGACCACAATGAAATTAAACCAGAAAACAGTAACAGAAAGATGTCTGGAAAATCCCCCAAACATTTGGAAATTAAATACAATACTTCTAAATAATCCATGAGTAAAAGAAAAAAAAACAAAAAAGAAATTAGAACGTATCTTAGGCTGACTGAAAACATAGCATATCAAAATTTGTGGGATGCAGTGAAGCAGCACTTAGAAATTTATAACACTAAGCACTTCTATTACAAAAAAGAAAGGTCTCACGTCAAAAACCTCCGTTTCCACCTTAAGAAACTAGAAAAAGAAGAGTGAATAAAACCCAAAGAAGAATGGAATAATAACGATCAGAGTAGAAAGCAATAAAATAGAAACTAGAAACAAGTAACAGAAGATCACTGACACCAAACGCTAGTACTTTGGAGATGAATGAAACAGATAAACCTTTAGTCAGATTGATGAGAAAAAAAAAAAGAGAGAAGATCCAAATAACAATACCAGGAACAAGAGAGGTGACATTACAATTCTACAGATATTAAAAGGGAAATAAGAAAAATATTATGAACAGCTTTTTCTAATGAATTCAATAAATGACTTGAAAGAGACAAAGCTCACTCAGGAAGAAACAGATAAATCTGAATAGCCCTTTATCTCTCAGAGAAATTGAATTTGTGGTTAAAAACCTCCCATCACCCTCCACCGCTCAGAAAAACCACCAGGCCCAGATGGTTTAACTGATAAATTCCACCAAATATTTAAAGAAAAAATAATACAAATTCTACGCAAACTCTAAAGAGTCGTATAGTAAGAGAAAATTACTTATAGATTAATATTTTTCACTAACACAGATCCAGATATTTTTAACAAAGTTTTAGAAAATCAATTCCAACAGTATATAAAAAGAATAATACATCACAACCAAGTAGAGTTTATTCCATAATGGAAGATTGGTTTGGAATATGAAAATCACTTGATGTAATTTACCGTATCCATAAACCAAAAGACAAAAACTATATGATCATCTCAATAGGTACAGAAAAAGCATTACATACAAGTCTATATGTACATATGCTTCATTTCTCTGGGTAGGCTTCTAAGAGCTCCCAGTGTAATTCTGTTCCATAAAGAATTATGGTAACAGGCAATTTTTGCTTGGGGACTCCACATTTGCCTAGCTGAGATTTTCTCAACTGTGCTGTGGCCTGAGGTTATTCCCACCCAATCCTTACTTCCCTGTCTTTCTTCACAGCTGTTGGACCTGGATCACATTCTGAAAGCCCTCCCTGCCTACTCCTGACTCTCTTCCCTTTATAGTTCACAGGTGCTTCCCCAATAAATCTTGCACCTCTACGCCTGTCTTGACACCTGCCCCTTGGATAATCTACACTGAAATAGGGAACATAAAATAATCTAACTGAGGAAAGAATTAGCTACCTGTTTAAACTGGTCCTGATTCCACATTCTTCATACCCAATATTACGTTTAAAGCCACAACGTGGATGGCTTCTCTAGATAAGGAATTAGAAGCCATGGAGCCCACTTATGAGGGAAGAGATAAAAGTTTTTTTAATCTCAGTATGCTGTGGGCTCTTTTAGCTATTTCATCTGAACACTCAAATACATTTGCCTCAGGAAACAACGATGTCTCTAAGTGAATCACCAATTTTTCCTTGTCCTGTCTTGAACTGAGAAATCACTCAGAGATCTGGCTAGCAATGAAGGCAATTGCATTATTCTCTGGCATTTAAAATGTCCTGAACAACAAATATGTTATTAGCCCAAGGGTTCTTCATCCCAATCCCTAAGGAAAATCTCAAATCTCAACCCAAGTATAGATGTTATGCCATCCAGTGACAGGCAACATTCATTTAAATCGAATTTCATCTGTATTTTTTTTCAAGTTTACATTTGGCTTACTTCTACCATTATTCTGTTCCAAAAAGGATAGTTTTATGAAATCTGCCAAAGTTTCTAAATTATTGAAACAAACTGAGAATGCATGAAGCCTATAAAGACCAGCGGTTTTACTTTAGAACCTCAAGAATCATGTTGCCCTGTGTATAGTGCTCTACCTACTGGGTGTGGCTAATAAACGTTAAACTAATCCTCCATGACCTGCCTTCTAGGATAAAAACTCTCTTTATTCATATGACCAAAATATTCCACAGCAATTTTTCAAGGGAAATAGCTTCTTAAATCTTACATATTGACCTTAACAGCTTCATACTATAAAAAGTTCTGAGGGATGAAGGTGATACCATTACCCAAAAACTACATCAGGACATTCCTTTAAGAGAGGCATAAATTCTCCTGCCCTTAGTTTCACCTTCTTGCAAAGTTTCCTAGTCCAGGATAAATAATTACTCTCTTGCTCTAATGTTAACAACCTTCAGATATGTGGGAGTGTTTCTCTCTCTCCTGGATTTTGTAGTTGCCAGAATTCAGTCAACCCAGCATGCTTAAAATCTTTAAATGATCTTCACAAATTCATCTATTTATCCTTTTCAGCACTACAGTTGCTCTCAGGACGCACTACCTTCTGTTTCTATCATGCTGACACTGTGCTGAATGTAATACTCCCAAAGGGCTTCTGCCAACTCCCTACGCTGTGGCACAATTCTTCTTTGTTCACTGCCTAGAATAGCATGAGCTTTTCTTTGACTGCCAGATCACATTTCAAGCCCAAACCAAGTTTGTTATCTGCCATTACTGTCAAGTGCTCTCTTGTCCCTCTGGGGTTTCTTTCCTTCTTTTTTTTTTTTTTTCGCTGTCCGATCTCTTGTATCTCCTCTTCAGCCTCTGAAACAAGAGTAGAATTGTGCACTGATGCTAATTTCCCAGGCAAATGAATATTGTTCATATTTTGGCCTGATATTAGTACTAGAAATCGCTTATTGATAATATTCATAACTGAATTTCCCCCTTGTTAAATTCCTACTTAAGATCTTTCTTTGTTAAATCTTCACAATAGATAAACAAGTTTATACTGTATAGCACAGGGAACTACATTCAATCTTGTAATAGCTTACAGTGAAAAAGAATATGAAAACGAATATATGTAAATTCATGTATGACTGAAGCATTGTGCGTACACCAGAAATTGACACAACATTGTAAACTGACTATACTTCAATAAAAAAAAAAGTAAAAAGAAAAAAATCTTCACTCAAACCTATATCCTCCTTCTAGTAACTATTTTAGTTAAAACAAAATAGGTTGTATGCTCTCCATAGTTCATTTAATCCAATAAACTTTCACTAAGTGCTCCCTAGATGCAGATGTTGTGGATAAAGATGAATAGACCACTTCTGCCCTCAAACAGTTCACAGCCTTGTTTGAAAGAAAGGCATGTAGAAAAATATTTATAACTCAGTGTAATAACACAATAATGGAAGATTATACAAACTACAAAGGTCAGGAAAGGTGGTCACTTGAAAGTTGAATAGGAATCCATCAGACCCTGAAGGAGGAGAGGACATTCCAGTCAGAGAGAAATTTCAAAACAAAGGCAAAGAATGTTGAACAGTGTGGAATGCTTGGGAAACAACTAGCATGGTGTTACCGGAGCATAAAGGGCAGGAAGGGGGAAAATGTCAGGAGATGAAAGTAGGAAATTAGAAAAGAACTGAGGTAGTAGACCCTGAAATGCCTTGAAGCTCAAGCTGAGTTTGGACTTAATCACGTAAGCAATGAGCAGAGGTTAAAGAAATATAAAAAAGAAAGGCACATGACCAATGTTTTAGAAGAATCATGTAACATAAATGTAGAGAAGAAAATGGGAGGAACGGGGACAGAGGCAAGAAAATCTATCAGGTGTCAGCTGCAACAGTCCAGATAAGATGTTATGGATTTCAAATTTGAAGATTTTCAGAAGGAAAAAAAAAATCAAGAGGGCTATTCTCAGCTTAACACTTACTGAGCCATCAGCTATGAGGAAGGTGCTATATTATATGACTCCCACATTCTGTCCCATTTAATGGTTACCATAAGCTGTCAGGTAGATACTAGCATCTTAATCTAACACAGAAGAACCTGTGACTCAGAGAAAACAAATAAAGCTAAAAAATGTGACAAATAAACCAACCATCAAAAAGAGTCAAATTTTACTAAATTTGTGCTGTGCTCTGTACGGTCCTCTGCGTCCTCTGCAGTCACTGTGGCTTCTAGAACACTATTCCAGAGTATAACCTTAATTTTATTTTCTCTACTTCAATTCATTTATTCAGCAAAAACAAGTTAGTACTTAGAATTTGCTAGCAGCACATAACACGAGTCAATGAGTTTACAATCTAGTAGAAGAAAGACATAATCACACAATAAAATCTATAATTAGAAACTAATAAAGAATCATAAAGTATAGGCTATTATGAAACAGTGTAAGAGGAGAACTTAATTTAGTCTTGAGGCAAGGATATATAAGGGAAGGTCTCTGAGAAAGTGATGTCTGAGACCTGAAGGGAGTAAGGATAACCTGCGGGTGAAGCTGTTCTTCTCTAGCTCTCTCTGTGCTGTTACCTAGTCACTTCATCTCACTGGTGAAAACACCCAAAAATAGCTCATGATTCTGGGTCTTCAAATTTCACAGCATGATATATCTAATCAGATGCTTGGCCTCAATTCCTTTTTACCTTTTCCAATGACCATATGCCGGTAAACTTGTCAGTACCTATACCTTCTACACTGTAGGAATCTAAAATTTAAATACCATATTTCATCAAATCTAAGATGCCATCAATTGGAAGACTCACCGTTATTTCACATACCAATAAGAAAAAAAATTACCAATTAAACTGACATTTCAACCCCAGAGATGTTTAAAAAAAAAAACCAAAATCAATGAATTATGGTATCTTAACTCTGATGGCAACTGCTAATCCTTTTTAAGAGTCTCTTACTCTGTTCTTTTCATGATTTCTCTTTGAGCTCAACTACACTTTTGGAAACTTGACCCTCTTATACTATCCAAATCTGTTAGCTCTTGCCTGTTAGCAAAAAATGAGACTGGAATTTAGAGACATGAATTTAGAGAGGCAGCAATTCTGTAACTTCATAGCACTGAGTTGCATAGGCACAGGCAGAAACAAAGGCAGACTACAGAAGTAATCCAGGAATGTGGGACTAGCAGAGGATAAGAGCCAAGGGAGCTGAAGGTATTTATAGGTGACTAACTGAAATGATCAATCATTTGTAACTATCAGGATTTATAACTCAAAGCAAAATGTAACAGACTGAGAACAAATACATGACTACAGAATATCATTGAAACTGTCTGTAATGATCCACACTAGCCTGCCCATATGAAGTGGACCATGTGCCCTAGCACCAAAACCACATGTCCCTTACCAGAGCAAATAACTCTTCATTATAATAATGGTTTATATTTTGAAATCATTTTAGAATAATTCCACTATCTGAATGTTCCTGGCTTTTAAATTCACATAAAGAATCTTCTATATATACAATTATGTGCTAGAATATCCTTTAGAAAAATCATTCTGGTGTTTTGGATTCAATATTATCTAAACTGTAGAAATACAACCAAACCAGGACAGATCAGATCCCACAGATGTGGATAAAGAATCAACTTCTGTATATACAAATTTGTGGACTTCTACACTATGTGGTTGATGGTAATGGTGAACAAGTATTATACCCTCCTGACAAGTCAATAAGAGCATGATTCTTGTAGTAGCCGATGGTGAAAAAGAATATGAAAATGAATATATCTATATTCATGTATGACTGAAGCATTGTGCTGTACACCAGAAATTGACACACCATTGTGAACTTATTATACCTCAATTTAAAAAAAAAAGTTAAAAAAAAGAAAAAAAAAAAAAAGAGAGAGCATGAAAATGCTCCTAAAAATTGGTTAACTCTCATCTAGACTATCACCTCCATGCGATGTGAGAACTTATTGGTAAATTTTTTAATATGTCTGAATATAAAGCAGGGGTCAGCAATCTATGGACCACAGACCAAATTTGCCACATTGCCTATATTTGTATAGCTCACAAACTAAGAATGGTTTCTACACTTTAAAATAATTTTTAAAAATCTTAAAATGAATAATATATCATGGCACATGGAAATTACATGACATTCAAACTTCAGTTTCCATAAATGAAGTTTTTTTGGAATACAGTTGTCTATGACTACTTTTGTGCTACAACAGCAGAGCTGAGTAATGCAACAAGAACATGTAGGCTGCAAACCTTAAAATCCTTACTTCTAACACCTTACCAAGAAGTTTGCTGACACCTAACCAAAAAAAGTTTTATTTTATTGTATAATCCAGTGATGACGGTGACAGTTATTTCCAAATGGACACAAGAGCTTGAACCAATAGCAATTTGGAAAATGATGACTTTAGTCAATCAGAATTTTTAAAGCTTTAATAGTTTATTAAGTAAATTAGTCCTAATTCAATCGATGGAATGGCAGGTATCAAACATATTACTGCAAATGTGCCTTTTACAGGAGTTCATCTCTTTGGTTTAGTTCTTATAAGCCCTCACGTTGCTTCTCTTCAGTTATCATCCAAGCAACCTTTTATAAGAACTCACCAAATCTCCTCTAGGAATTTTAGGGGAAGCTATATAAAGGTACAGTATTTTGTCCCTGCAACTCTACCTAGGCACCTTCCACATGTTTCAGGAAAACAGTAAAACAAAACAAAAAAGCAAGTGTCCTCATGAAATGTCAAGTGATTTGTGGCCAGTAGGTGGAGATAGTTTCTAACCAAACTAGAGAAACAAAATTTGATTTCAAGTTGTAGTAAAAATTTAAACCGTCTTCAGATCCTTAATTTGAAATATTCAGTTAACTAGATAGGACAAAGTGATTTCTTTCCTAGTTCAGCAGTAAAACCAGGCTACCCTATATTTCTTAAATCAGATTCCACTAAGGGATCAGAAACTGACAGGCTGGTTGTTGAAAACTCCATTCCCTATAGAATATGAACCTACTTCATCGGCTGGAATCAAAGTTTTTTTCCTCTTGCTAATAAAAAAGGAGTGTTTTCCAATCATTTATTCTCAATGAGGTTTAGCATCTTTCCTCTCAAATCAAGCCCTAGGACTTCTTTTGCACTACCGTCAAGTTACTTGTTTATGTAAACTAAGAATAACTGACTATTCAGCTTTTTGATAACAGATCCAAATCACCTTATCAAACACTACCTTCATTAACAACAAAAATCCTTCCCAAAGATTTTTCTCATTTTATAAACAAGAAAAAAAGTTTCTTTTATATTCTGCAAATCACAGGAACATAATTGCAGTTCTAATTACTGGGCCACTAGGCCAGAGCTAGAAGGCAATTTTTCTAGCATTAGGCAGGAGGAAGGAAGATGTTTCTATCAGGCCTTAGGCAAAAGCATTCTAAACCCAATCGCTCAGTACCCTGGAGCTGTTCACTAGCTTTCCAAAGCTCCCAACAGGAGTTCTCTTTGGGATTGGTCTGTCCTATACTTTTTTTCTCTCCCTCTGATTTCAATAGCATGTACACATCAGCCAGGTTTTAAGAAAAAGCTTATTTCAAAGTAAAGCATATAAATGCAAAGGACTCACAGGCAACCCCTGCCACCATCACTACCCATGGGATAGGTGCAGTACAAAAAATTCCTAACTGGAATAAATAACAGAGATGTCTTCCAGAAGCTCCCTCTCTTTGGAGAAGCCACCTCTCCATAATCCTTTCCTGTCGCATTCTCTAACACCCTTCTTATACTTACACATTGTACTAGATACAATACATAGATACACACACACACAGAGAGTCTTGACAAGTTGGATACCTACTTCAGAAAGGTTGACATATCTTACACTAAATCTTAAAAAGAAGAACGTATACTAAAGCCTCCAAAAATGAACTCAACAGGCAAGGTTGTAAGGACTCTAACTTAGCTAGCTTAATTTAAAATGAAAATACACATTCATTTCTTTTACAATGCTACTTTCAGAAACCATTTCTTTTGAGTATTGTTCTAAACCACCGGGTATCAGAAGGTTCTGAATTTGTTATTTTACTTTTCAGGTTATATGAATATAGGTATAAACACCTTAAGCTTTTCAGTTAATAAACCCCAGGCATTTACTCTCTGTCAATTGCATGGATCATCCCAGGAAGCCAAAATATTTTAATACAATGAAAGCCAACGTGGCACCAGAAAATAGTTGTATCTTCCTTCCATGGATATTTCTGATCTTTTGATAAAGTAATTGGAAGAAAGTGTGTGGTTGATGGTATATTAAGGGGTCCAGTGGTTCTTCACTGGCTCTTTTATGTAGCCTCTCCTCTACTCCTCCTATTATTTTTTTAATTACTTTCAACCAAATATCTGTTTTGAGTAATCCTAAATGATTCCCCCAAGATGAGACTTTCGAAACCACATTTCCAAGTCTCCAATGAGTTTCTTTAAGTAATACTATCCTAGGAGGTAAAGATGGGAGCAGCAGAGCCACGAGGCTGGCATCAGGTACTAAGATTCCAGGGTCTAAAATCAGCTATATATTTATCCAAAATACATTTAGTGAATAAAGGCAACAGTATGAATGCAGAGAACCTTTAGAAAATCTGACTAATCCAGTTTTATCCCGACGTTTGCCAAATTACTTAAACCAATGGCTTTAACTCCGTATATATTCATACAAAACCCCAGCAATGCCAGCAACTATTGGGGGAATAAAGGACTGAGCAAGATCTTCCTGGTTAGAGACAATCTGAGTTCTAACAGGGCATGCAGTAACCTTCTAGGGATGCCTGTGGTTACAGAAACTCACTTGAATTAGTTTGTCTGGCCATTCACTATCTTTACCTTAAGACAATAACTAGGCATAATCCTATAATTATTTCTACTAAATATTTATACACATATTTATTGTGTGCCTACTATGTGTTGAGTGTTGTGTTTCAATTTTCTTCTCTATGTAATGGAAAAGTCCATGAGCTAGCACACTAACCAAGGTCTAGAGAAACATCAAATAATGCCTAGATGGGGACTCAGTTCGACAGTCCATACAATTCGTCCACATACTGCTTATTTTTCTACTTTCAGGATCTAGGCTTCTCTTCAAGATGCTACTGAGGACCATTCCCTGAGTTTAAACTAGTTGCAGCTTACTGTTCTCAAACCTAGAGACATACGCTGACTCATAAGTAACATTTTTAAAGCTGCTGCTCTGCAATGGACATCCCTCATAAAACCTTAATCACAATAAATTTAGTTAAATCCTTTAAAACCAGATTGCTCTAGCTTCACAGAACAAGTCTGGCTGCTCAGCTTCAATTCCCTGGAGAGAAGGGAGAGGCTCTACTCTATTATGAAACCAGCTTCCCTAATCAAATTCCCTTTCAGAGAAAGAGGTCAAGGAGAATAACTGCTGTGCTATTTTCAATTCTTCCTTCTAAGAAATGAATGTGATTGACAGATGCTATTTCTTTGAGTTCCCATGGCCTATTGCCAAGATCAACTAATTGTTCCTTAGTTAAAAGAATGACACCAATTCACCAAGCTACATGACTCTCCATAGTCAAAATACATAATACTTTACATTTGTAAAGTTTTATAATTTTTGAAGTTTACACACACATATTTTTTCTCTCTCTCAACACCCCATTGGGAAGGAAGAAGAGATATTATCCTCATTTTAAACACTGGGAAAATGCAAAAAAGGCAATGTATCATTTGCCCAGTGTTAGGTGATGGATCCAACTGTTGGATCTAATATGCTACTCTCTTATAGCCCTGCAATTTCTCCACATTACATACCTTTGCAATCTCTTTAGTATGCCTACTAATTCTATTATCTGCCCCAACTTACTGAAACATTTACTAAGAGAAGACAGCATGTTCAATCATGTTAGTATAGCAGATATAGATACATGGGGTGCAACAAAAGAGTGGTTTTGGAGACTAAGATGAGTTCAAATGACAGTCTAGACATTTAAGGTATATGACTTAACGGTAAATTGAGAACTAGCCTTAATTTCTTTATCTGTAAAACTAGTATACCATCTATCTCACAGAACTCTAAGTAAAATGCCTGATACACAAAACGTATTCAAATGTTAATTCCCTTCCCTGGAACAGTTCTAAACAGATCACCAGCCCTTGAGACAGTCTAACTCATCTGATTTCAGCGACCCCTAAAAATTAAGGGATGAGGATTAGGGAAATTGGAACATTAATATTTTCCTGGCACTTCCCTCAGACATGTGGGCTTTTTTGGCTGTCAGTCTAATGAGCAGCTTTTAGAGATGCAAACAAATTAAGAAAAAAATAGGAAAGTGCAAATGTGTCCAAATAAATAACATTTATCATGGGCACACAGAGTAATTGTTCTACCAACTGAACATGTATTTGAATGGCAGCTAGAATACACCATTCGGCCTCCCAATAAAGAAGAGCTGAATTAATGTTACTTTTCCTACAAAATAACTGGTTAGATCCATACAAAAAGAAATAATATAACATTAATACAAATAATCCTTCTCCACTATTAACAAAAAAGCCAAATGGGATAAAGCATTTTTCACAACCAATAAATGAGTAATCATGTTGACTGTGAAATGAGTTTCTAAAAGTGAGTTAACAGTATTTCAAATGAATAGTTTAGAACAAATCACATCTGAGTCATATTCTCAATACCGTATATAAATTCATAGTAAGCCACCTCATTCCTGGGATTTATTATATTTCAATAGATAGTTGAAAGACAGTTGCTATAAATATTTGAATGACTTCAATATGTGAAACCCCTGACCTTTAAGAACTCACATTTGTTGTTGCAGTTTTAATTGTTTCTGTTTGAAAAATGCTGAGGGTGAGTTGGGCTCCCACAAATAAATTTTATTCTGTGGTCATAATCAATCCGTGGTTTCTACTAGAACATTTTCAAGGCCATATTCAAACACTGATATTAGTTGAAGGGGCATACATATATTGGTATGCAACTTTTATGTGCTGCAAGAGTGTTTTTTTAATCTCCCAGTCATGGGAAATCAGTAACACATTACTTATTAAAATAAATTTAGCACAATTATTTCTTGGTTTCCTTTTCTAAAACTTCCTTTTCCTGAGTCATTAAAACTGAGCTTCCAAAAACTAAAGTTTCAAAGATAGAAAGAAAAAAAAATACTACTAGATGTCTCTGCTATATCAATTTGAAGAAAGGCTGTTGAGTAATATGCTTTAAGAGTAATGTTTCTCTGATACATTAGATTAGATGGACTTAGCAGACATACACAGGACATTGTATCCACAAGCAGCAGAATACACATTCTTTTCTAATGCACATGGAACACTCTCCAGGATAGATCACATGCTAGGCCACAAACCAAGTCTCAGTAAATTTAAGACTAAAATCATATCAAGCATATTTTCTAGCCATAACACTGTAAGACTAGAAATCAATTACAAGGGGAAAAAAACTGCAAAAAACAGAGATAAGTGGAGACTAAACAATATGCTACTGAACAACCAATGGGTCACTGAAGAAATTTTTTAAAAATACCTCAAGACAAATGAAAATGAAAACACAACAGTCCAAGATCTATAAGACACAGCAAAAGAAATTCTAAGAGAGAAGCTTATAGTGATACAAGCTGAAGAAACAAGAAAAATCCCAAATAAACAACCTAATCTTCCACCTAAAAGAACTAGTGGGGAAAAAAGAATAAACAAAACTCAAAGTTAGTAGAAGGAAAGAAATAAAAAAGATTAGAACAGGAATAAATAGAGACTAAAAACAATAGAAAAGATTAGTGAAACTAAGAGCTGGTTCTTTGAGAAGATAAACAAATTGATAAACCTTTAGTCAGATGCATCAAAAAAAAAAAAAAAAAAAAGAGACAGGGCTGAAGTAAATAAAAGCAGAAATGAAAAGGGAGAAGTTAAAACAGACACCACAGAAATACAAAGGATCATAAGAGAGTACTATAAACAATTATACACCAACAAAATGAACAACCCAGAAAAAATGGACAAATTCCTAGAAATGTACAATCTCCCAAGACTGAATCAGGAAGGAATAGAAAATGTGAACAGACTAATTATGAGTATGAAATTGAATCAGTAATTTAAAAAACTCCCAACAAACAAAAGTCAAAGACTAGACAGCTTCACTGGTAAATTCTACTAAACATTTAGAGAAGAGTTAACACTAATCTTCTCAAATTCTGCCCAAAAATTATAGAGGAAGAAATGCTTCTAAACTTATTCTATGAGGCCAACATCACCCTGATACCAAAACCAAACAAAGACATCACAGAGAGAGAGAGAAAATTATAAGCCAGTGTCACTGATGAACATAGATATAAAAATCGTCAGCAAAATATTAGCAAGCCAAATTCAACAATACATTAAGAGAATCATACACCATTTAAAAAAAAAAAAGTTCTGTTTCTCAATCTAGAAGTCTAGTTGTAAAACTGGGTCCCAAATAACTTACTCCTAATAATACTTAACATTTTTTAATAAATAAACTAAATTAGATTCAAAGTTCTCCCCATTAATGCCACTTTCATTCTCATATTACATTCAATTTTATTGAGTGGGAGAAGGACTGACATATGGCTAGTCAGCAAGGAATTTTGCACAACCAGCAGGCTCTGTTATATATGTTACAGCCTTAGCTGTGACAATTACTGATTATTATAGTGCTTGTGGGTTATTTTCTCTTTCTCAGGCATAAATTCATAATAATGATGGGAGCAAAGAGAAATGAAGAAAGTAGGACAATCGCCTCTCCAGGGCTCAAGTAGGGTGCTATGAACATGTTAGTAACACACAAAACAAGTTATAATCACCTAATCAAAGGGAAAGTGATGGCAAACAAATTATGTTACAAGTACTGTTCCTACTAAAAATGTTTGAGATTTTCAAATTCTATGAATGTATTTTTTTTACAATAAGAAGAACTTGTTCATATTCATACTTATTTGCTTTAATGTCACCTACGAAATGACGACCTAGGGAAAAAATTAAGATTCACTTTTCCGGGAAATAGTTTCATTAAAAAAAACTGGCTTAGTCAAATAATTACTTATCATTCTAAAACGACAGATTTTGTGACACGATGAATAATTTTCTCACATGACTATAAAATTCTTTAGTGAACATGATCCCATACTGCAAGAGTCTGTGGTTAAGTCACTATAGGTAATTTAACAGAACAGGCTCTGGAGAAAATCCATGATTTGAGTCCTGGCTTTAACATTCACTAGTTTTGTAACCTGGGGCAAGTTACTTAATCTATGGTTTCAATTACTTTATCTATAAAATGGGAGGATGATAATAATCTTACCTATTTAATAAGGTTGTGGTTAGAATAAATTATACATACATATTCCATGTAAAAGTGCTCAGAACAGTGGCTAGCATATGGTAGGTACTTAGTTTTGCATTACTTTCCTGAATTTTTTTTTTTAGGGTTTTGTAAAACAAATGGATAAACGCATGGGGAATGTGTGCTTGATAATGTAAATGTTCTTTGCCATTTACTTTGAGGAAGAAAAGAACAAGTAGGAGATGAGGGGGAAGATGTTTTTAAATGTAATATATCTTATAGCAAGAGAAGTAAAAGCAAAGGTTCTGATTTACTCCTTTGAACAAAAATACAATGAAAAGACTCACTGGAAATAATGGTGTAAAGAACTCCAAGTTGGATAACAAATAACAATTAAATAACATTTACTTTTTAAAAAATACCTATTTCTTTCATGTTCACTCAGAATATTTTTCACCATTTCATCATCTTGTTTTAGATCAAGCAGGGAAAGCCATACTTGACACTGTTCATCTGTCATGTCTCTAAAATGAACTCATGTTTTAAAATGCTGCTCAGAACATTCATTCATTCATTCAACAAATATTTACTGCAAGTCATGCACTAGGCACCAGGGACACAAAGATGACTAAGACCTGTCCTTCTCTTCAAGCTTAGTCTATCAGAAGAAATGAATATGTAAAATTACTAGGAAAGGAATAATGTATAATAATAATAGCAATGGATAAAAAAAAATTTTTAAATATTTAAATCTAGACATTCATAATGATACCAAAAATAAAACAAAACAAAAAATCCTAACTGGTCACTACTGGAGAATACTAGTGAACCAATTCATTATTTTCAAAATTGATAATTAAAGGAAAGAATCAGGCATTCATCCTGACTTTCTTACATGAACTATACTGCTGGGTAATCAAATATAGGTAAAGGAAAGTTTCTCCTAATAGAAGTATTCCATCTAAGGGGGGAGGGTTTAGCTCAAGTGGTAGAGTACATGCTTAGCATGCAGAAGTCCTGGGTTCAATTCCCAGTACCTCCTCTAAATATAAATAAATAAACCTAATTATCTCCCTTCCCCCCAAAAAAGAGAAGTACTCCACCTAATAAATTAAGAATGATAGATTGGAATATCACTGCCATTTTGCAGCTCTTAATGACTTAATGGATCTAAGCAAAGGTCATCAATAGCAATTGACATCAGAAAGAGACAGTACCTCCTGCCGGAAATATTTACCACTCGTGAAGAAGTCTGAGCAAATTCCAAATTTACGTAGCAATTTACAGGAAATGCAGAGGAGAAAGAAACATGCTAAAAGATACCATAGAGATGTGATCAGCAAAATTCAGACTCAAGGAAACTCTACAGACAAACTCAGTTTCTACAACAAAAAATTACAACAGAAAAAAAGAGAGAAAGAGATGGACAGTCTAACTGCATTGTACAAATTTACTGCATCCCAATCCAAACACAGTGAAAAAAAATACATGTATGTATGACACAATCAGGGAAATGCAAACACTTGGTTTTGATTCTATTAAAGAATTATTGTTAATTTTTAAGTGTGATAATGGAATTATGATCATTTACTTAAAGCTCTTATCTTTCAGAGGTATATATGGATGTTTGTAGGTAAAATATAAAATGTCTGGAATTTGCATTCAATAATCTAGAGGGGAGAGTGGAGTGGGTCTGAGTAGTACAAGGGGTGATGGGGTACAGTTTGACATTGTTTACTACAAAGAATATTGAAAAGAAACAGTAAGGATCAAAATAATGAGGGAGACAGACAGACAGACAAAGACAAAGACACTGTATGTAAAGCACCTAGCCTGTACATCACAAGTACTATTTATAATTATTATAAACCTTAAGGGTTGGTTTAGATGACCTCTCAGGTACTTTTCAATCCTGAAAGTCTAAAATCCTAGATTAGATTATTCATAAAGGTCATTTTTATCTCTAAAATTGTTTGATTCTCCACACCCCACATCCTCCCCAGTCTGGCTCAATTTTCTTCTCCCACTAGTTAACAATAGCACGCAAAAACACTGAACAACAACTACTTTTAAAAAGCACATGAACTGGGATTGGCTCCCAGTTCAGTGCTTGGACGTTTTGGCTATACCACCCACTTCAATTCTGGAATCTGGATGTTATACTTCTTAATTAATAGGTTAAACAGTCAGTACTGATTAAACACATGGAAAATTTTGCTTTATCCAACAGTGATAACTTCTGTGTTTCTTTTTTCCCCACATGTTAACACTTGGGAAACAGTGGGCCAGAACTCCCTGGAGGTGCCTTTCAGCCAGTACCTGTAATCAAAAATATTTTTGTGCTAATACTAAGACGATACTTCCCTTTTTTACTCTTGTCATCTCCAGTGTACAGTGGAGTTTTCCAGAGGACACATGATGTGTGGAAATGCATCAGATCAAATGCAAAAGCAGATATGAAATTCAAGCTGTTTTTAATGAAGCCAGATATCAAAGAGATTTGTAGGAATACAAAACAAAGCCTTTCTTCCCACTAAATATTTTTTTTGTTTTGGAAAATACATTCTTCACGGAAATGTTACTTATGTTAACATGTAATAGGCTGATTTTTTTTTTTAAATTTCTGTTTTAAATAAATAGTAACAATGTATTTATTACTGTTATCTTAAATAAACAAATTTAAATTCTCAGCTTTAATTCCTAATATAGTAAATAGTGATAGATGTAACCCTCTTATGCAAAAGCTCTTTTGGGATCCCCAAATTTCAGGAGTATAAAGGGGTCCTGAGACCAAAAAATTTGAGAACTGCTGCTCTAGAACACACACAACTCTGATTGTGTCTGTCACTATGACACCTCACATTACCATTACATTTTATGTTGCGTAGCTTCAATTCTTTCATTTGCGCACCCTACAAAGGACACTGCTTTAAAACTAGTTGATTTGATATATTTAAAATTTAAAATTTATTGGGGTGGGGGGGCTATTCTGGTCTAAAAGAGAGAGAATTACTGCTCAATTATAAAAAGATATGAAGAATTTTGATCACATGGATTCTACAAGGCCAGAGAGAACATTTCCCATTGGAGGGAGATTGGCTCTTAGTCCAAAGACCTAACTTCTTTCTTTTGTTATCTTTTTTCCTTTTCATTAAGACTTGCCAAAGCTAGAGTTCTCCTTCCCAGTTCCCTGACACCATGGGAAGACTTTGGCAAAATAATCCTTCCTGGTCAGGGTAAGAAAGCTGGTCATCTCAGGACACAGATCTGTTCATCTCCTTGCCTTGTGGATTCTCCATTAGGAATCTCTATGCACTGATCTCTTCCAAGTTCTTCTAACAAAAACTTGAAGTTTAATTCAGTTCAAGAAATTTGGGTGAGCTCTTGAAGGAATGACTAAAGGAAACCACAAATGGGAGAGAAAGAAAAGAATGCAGCCTTAAATATAGCTGATGCTAGCTGTAAATTCATACATACATTACATACAATACACACATCAGAGAGGTTATATACATAAATTATCAGGGAGGCCACAGATGGGAAAGAAGAGACTGCAGCCCTAAAACAGGTAATGCTGGCTATAAATACATACTTACAAACATACAAATAAATGCAAACACCTGGAGTTGGTTGCCCCATCCTCACTAACCCTTGAGCAACACTGGATCCTTCTAAATCATGTCTTCTCATCTTTTATACTCCAGGGCATTTTAATTGGATTTCACCTTTATAAAAATATTGTGGACGATCAGATTTCGTCCACTTTCCTACAGCTATAATTCTACAAACTGATACAATAAAAACTAGTACTACTCCAGTTAGCCGAAAATAAATTTTGAGTAACAAAAGATCTAAATTTTCTATTTCTTGATATATTTTCCTGCTATGAAAAATTTTTCTTTTAAAAAAAGTTTTCATTCCCACTCCTTTTCAATTAATCAACAACTGCATGTTGAACACAGAGGAAAAAGTGAGCAAGAGTGAAAGTGATAAGCTAGAATTCTGCAAGAGAATTCCTCATCCTCATAAAGGTGAGAGTCTCATTGCTGCTGAATTACCCCCCAAATAGCTATTTCATGCCTCTTCTATTCCACCTAGAGGCTTAATTTCCCTATTCCTCACTTTTGTCAGATAACCTTACTTCCTCTGTGAGAAAACTGGCAAGCACTCTCATCTTAACTTCAGAATCACTCTCTACTATAGATCAACCCCAACCCCATATCTTTCTTTCCTTTATTACTTCCACCAACAGAATTCATATCCTTATCAATTCTCTTAAACTACTCAGTTAGAGCACAGTCTTCCTACCCCAGGAAATCTTGAAAATAAATTATTTATAATAGTATTCAAATTAAATAATTCATTAACTAGCTAAGAGGACAGTGTTTCCATTTTTGGTTAAATGACTCCATTGTAGAAAGGTTTAAAGATATTTAAATGATTTTAGTATTTGGATCTCCATTTTGTTTTTTAAAGCTTCAGGATGTAAAATGTTTCTTTATTCTATTCCTGGGAGGTTTCTTCTCTGAGGTCACAAGATCAAATCAGACCAGATTAGTAGACTGGTTTTGAAGTAAAAAATGACCACCTGATGATATTTGGAACCTTATATGAAACAAGATAGTGACACTGAGTTCAGGTCTCAGGGCTTGTAGTATAAAAAGTATTGCTCTATTCATACAGTCATAGAACATAATAAACCTCTCTGTTTTAAAGATAATCACTGAACTCTAATAGAACCAAAGCAAAAGAAATTGCCTTTAAAACACCTGAAATAAATGTCAAAAAAACTCTACAAACAGACAAAAAACCACCTGAAATATAAAACTGTAGTCTCTCAGAATGTTCAAGAAAAAAGTGAAGTTTAGCTCAAGTCTGGAAAATTCTAATCACTACCTTATCTTTGACAAATATACCTGTTTGGTTTATGTATTTATCACAAAACATTTTAAGCACATTAAAAAGTATAGAAAATAGGGGACTTCCATTTCCAGCCAATATGGAGTAACAGGTAAAGGATTTACCTGACTCAAACAGACAAGCAAAACAGACAAAATATATGAAACAATGGTTTTGAAGACACTGCTCATCAGACAATGAATGAAGGACAGTGATCCCCAAGAGACAGGAAACAAGTGAGGTGAGTTCTATAAATGCCCGTTTACTGCCTTCCGACTATTTCCAAGGCATAGGTCAGGGAGGAGGAACCCAGAGAGAGCCCAGCAGACTTCGTCTTAGTTGAAGAGATGGAGTTTTGACTTTGCAGGACAGAGTGCTGGAGAAGAGAGAACACTCTTCGTGTTCAGTATACCCTCAAGTATTCAGCAGAGTACTGGTCAGTAATTGCATGTAAAGAATCATTCAAAGGATTAGAAGGAACACTATCCGGCACTCAAGCAGAACAGAAATAATTCCTGTTCCGACCAACCAGAATGGAAAACCCCATAATTTACAGAACATTGGGTAGATTATTCAGAAAGGTCTTGGAGAATAATTACACTAGATGGAAAACTGCTCAGGCCCCACCTACCAAGTCTTACAAGCAAGACCAGAAAGGGTCAAACTGTATCCATAACTTAACTGTGATACAAAACAAAGAAGAAAAAGATTCAGTACTCAACAAAGTAAAATTCACAATGTTTGGAATCCAAGCAAGTTTACCAGAATCAGAAAGATATGACCCATAAATGGAGAAAAACTAATCAGCTGAAACCAACACAGAACTGACATAAATGTTAGAATTAGCAGACAAGAGTATTAAAATTGTTATTAGATGCGTATTCTATATTCAAAAAACTAAGTGGAAATATGGGAGATACTTTAAAAAGGGGGGGGGCTAAATCAAACTTCTAGAGATAAAAAGTACAATGAGATGAAAATTCACTGGATAGGATTAACAGCAGATTAGGCAAAACAAAATAAGAGATGAATAAACCTAAAGACACAACAAAAGAAACTATCCAAAATGAACCAGAGAGGAAAAAAGGGGAAAAAACCATCAGTGAGTGTGGGAACCCTTTAAGCAGCCTAATATATATATAATTTGAGTTCTGTGAAGGACAAGGAAGAGGTACAGAAAAATATCTGAAATAATGGCCAAATTTTTCCAAATTTGAATAAAACAATTCACCCATAGGTCCAAGATGCTTAGAACCTCAAGAATAAGAATGCAAGGAAAACCACATCAATAACATAATAATCAAATTGTCCAAACCACTGGCAAAAAGCCAATCTTAAAAGCAGCCAGAAAAAAAGACACATTATGTATGGAGGAACAAAGATAAGGATGGCAGCAGATTTCTCATCAGAAACAATGCAGGCAAGTCAGTAGTTAAGCAACAGATTTAAAGTAATGAAAAAAAGGAAAGCTGTCAACCTAGACTCTATATTCAGCAAAAAATATTTCAAAAATAAAGGTGAAATAATGACATTTTCTGATATACAAAAAAATTCATTACCAGCAGGCCCACACTAGAAGAAATGTTAAAATACATCCTTTATACCAGATGAAAGGATTATACCAGATGAAAATCTGAATCCACACAAAGGAATGAAGGATACCAGAAAGAATAACTACATGGGTACTTAAATAAGATTTTTTTCTTATTATTGAAATCTCTTTCTAAGATAGTTTACTATTAAAACAAAAATAATTACATAGATGGCATAGGGTTCATAATAAAGGTAGAAAATATATGACAAAAATAGCACAAAGGCTGAGAGGGAAGAAAGGGGAGTATTTCTATTGTCTAAGAAATACTGTAAACTTCTTTTTTTAGTTCATTGTAAACTTACTTTATACTATGGGTGAAGTGGTATAACATAATTTTAAAGGCAAACTGTGATAAGCTGAAGATGTATACTACAAGTCAGATTTAAAGCAACCATTAAAACAAAATAAACAAAAAGCAGCCAATAAAAGAATAAAAGAGAATGATAACAAATAAGTAGTTAATCAAAAATAAGATAGGAAAGAAAGAAAAAATGGACCTAGAACAGATGGGACAAATGGAAAACAAGTAGCAAGATGGTAGATTTAAACCTAACCATATCAAAAATCACTTTAAATATAAATGGTTCAAACAAGTCAACTGAAAAACAGAGACCATCAAATGCATTAATAAAGCAAAACTCAACTGTATGCTATATACATTTACTTATTAGAATGGCTAAAAATAAAGAGTTCTCTTATCAAATGTTGACAAGGATGTGAAGGAACTCAAAATCTATACAGCCAGTGAGAATGTAAAATGACAAAATCACTCAGGAAAACAGTTTGGCAGTTTCTTAAACATACACTTATATGATTCAACTATTATACTCATAGATATTTAATAAAGAGGAATGAAAGCATCTGTCCACAAACGCTTCTACACAAATATTTGTAGCAGCAATATTTATAATAACTCCAAGCTGGAAATAACCCAAATGTCTGTCAACAGGTGAAAAACAAAGTGTGATCTAGCCATACAATGGACTACTACTAAGCAATGAAAAGGAATGAGCCTTTGACCACTCAACAATATGAATGAATCTCAAAATATCAATGCTAAGTGAATGAAGCATAATATCGCCTCCCCCCAAAAAAGAATACATACTGCATAATTACATTTATATAAAATTCTAGAAAATGCAAACTCATCTATTGTAACATAAAGATCAGTGATTGCCTAGGAATGAGGTTAGGAGGTGGGAAGGGGCAGAAGACTTTAGAGGTGATGGATGTATTCTTTATCTTAAGTGATGAGTTTCATGGTTGAATACCTATGTCAAAAAATTTCAAGTTGTACACTTTAAATATGTGCAGTGCATTGTATGTCAATTATACTTTTATAAAACTATTTAAAAAATTTCATCTGTGCCTCTTTTCTTTGGGGTAGAGTTTTATTTACAATTCAAGATATTTAATGATTATAGGTCTGTTCAGGTTTTTATTCCTTCTTAAAACAATTCTAATAAGTTAGTTTATTTCTAACTTCTACTATTATTTCTTCTTTGACCTATGAGTTACTCAGAGGATGCTTTTAAATTCCCAAATAAATCATCTTTATTTTTATTATCTTTTAGTTTAATTTCAATCTTAACTGAAATGAGTAAGAGAACATAGCCTGCATACTACTACTGACTGGTTTTGTTGAGACTTGCTTTATGAATTCAGTATATGTTCAATTTTTAAAAAACTACTTAAAAAGAAAGTATTTTCTCATGTATTAGGTGCAGGGCTTTGTACAGGCCCACCAAATCAAGCTTGTGGTTGTGTGTTCAACTCTTATCAAATTTTTTGTCTGTTTGACCATCAATTGCTGAAAAAGATTTTAAAATTTCTTGCTTTGTAGGTTTATCAATTTTTTCTTATAATTGTATCTATGTATTTTCTTCTGGTATTCTATCTATATATTTTGCAATCTATCTGTATCCTATCTATATATTTTGAGACCATATTTGGAATTATTATAGCTTCCTGGTTATTCCTTTTATAATTTTTTGTGATGATTTTTAACTCTAGTAATGATTTTTGCCTTCAAGTTAATTTTGCCTACTATTACCCTGCTATACTAGCTTTCTTTTAGAATATGTCTTTCCATACCTTTACTTTCAATCTTTCTGATTCCTTATGTTTTATTAGGTATGCCTCTTATAAACTGCATAGAGCTGGATTATTTTCTATTCAATCTGACAATGTTCCAGTTATGTATTACGGTATAAAAAACTACCTGCAAACAGTGGTAAACAATGATCATTTATTATTCTCATGATTCTGTGGGCACAGCAGAGACAGGGTGTCTCTGATCCACAATGTCTAGGACCTCAGATGGGATGGATGACTTGAATAGATGAAGATGGCTGGGATGTCTCAAAAGGAGCTATCTGACTGGGACCTCAGTTCCTCTCTCCAGATGATGTTTACTAGGGCTGGAGTGTCCAACATGGTTCCTTCACTCACTCACATGGCTGATAGCTAGTTGATGCTGGCTGCTCGCTGGTAGCTCACTGGGGCTATCAACCAGTGCCTACATGTGTCCTCTCCATTTGGCTTGGGCTTCTCACAGCATGGTTGCTGGGTTCTGAAAGCAAGTATTCCAAGAGGCATAGGCACACACTACAAGGCTTCTTATGACCTAGCCTCAGAAGTCCCATTTAATTGGTCAAGCAAGCCACTAAAGCCAGACCAGGTTCAAGGGGAGGAAAGAAACAGCCTCTACCTCTGCATGGCAAGAAGGGAAGAAACTGATGATGGCCACTCTAGAGGCAAGCCACCACAAACCACCCTCTGGCCCCAACAAGTCCCTCCCACATGCAAAATACACTCACCCTCTCCTAAGACCTTCAAAAGTCTCATCTCATTATGGCATCAGCTTGATGTCCAGAATCTTGATATCTAATTCGGGTCCAGGTGTGATTGAGGTTCCTCAGATGCAGTTCCTCAGGTACAGCTACTGGAGTATAATTCCTCTTGATCTGAATAAAGAGACAAATTATCTGCTCCCACACACCCAATACACAAACGTACAATAGTGAGACTGACGCAGGATAACCACAATAGACACTCTCATTCGAAATGTGAAGAAAAGAGGGGAAGGAACAGGAGATACACAGAGGTTATTTTTCCGTAGCAATTCTGAAATTTAATCAGACACACATCACCAGTTTCTTGGTTACAGCCCAACCCTACTCTCGAAGAGTTATCCTTCAAAACTCTTGACCCCACCCTGAATTATCTTTCCTTTTACATAAGAGATGATTAATATTTGCAATGGAGTAGCCTTCTCAGCCTGTTTCTGCCTGTAGATGGTTGGGAAGTCCAAAATTTTTTTTTTCACTGTCTCTGATTCTTTTAATCCATGCTGAAGCTGCTACAATTAGTACAAATTTATTAAAAATCTTGCAGATTTCCTATGAATCTTATAGGTTCACTCCAGTAGACAGAGTCATACCCACCTTCTCTATTCAAGTTCTGTATGAAGCTACTGTAAGAAAACACCCTTCCAATCCTTAGAAGTCCTATTGTTTAGCTAAGAGGGTCTAAGAGGTATTCCCTTAATATTTTTAGACATTTTTTCACCTAGCTGAAAGGTTCTATGAGGCACAGCCTTAAATCTTTCCAAAGTTTAACAAAGGGATTTATAGTTGCATCCTTGAGATCTTTACTTTGAGGCCATATTTTATTGACAGCATGTTGAATTTTATCTTTGCTTTTAAGCCATTTTTTTTTAGAAGTCATCAGCTATCTGGAGCAACAGAGGATGAGAAAAAAATTCTCTTTTCTAACATAACAGATCCTGGGTTAGAAATATTTCCCCTCTAAATTCTGCTTAAAAACTGAATAGTTCATCTTTTAGTTCATTCATTTCTGTATTTGTACAACATAGGCAGTTAGAAGGAGTTAGGTAATACTTTTCAACATTCTGCCTAGAAATCTCTCTAGATAAAATGAATTCATTAGATACATTTTCTATCTTCCATGTTATCACATGTGACAGTGCTAACAAACCTTGTACCACCATCACCACATAGCAAAAGTTCCCTTTTATCCAGCCTCCAGTAATATTTTTCTGTGTTTCAAGGCTTCACTAACAGTCTCAAGATCTCTCTAGCTTCTACCCTCTGCCAAGTCCCAAAGCCAATTCACATTTTAGGTTATAGCAGTGCCTCAATTTCAGGTACCAAATTGTTTCAATTATTTCTTGCTATGAATAAACTACTCCAAACCTTATTGGCATAAAACTGCAAACATTTTATTATGCACATAATTCTGAGGTTCAGGAATTCAGACAGGATACAGTAGGGATGGTTCATGTCTGCTCCATGACATCTGGGGCCTCAGATTGGGTGGCTCTTAAGTCTGAAGATGGCTAGACTGGGTCCATATGCCTGCTGCATGAGTTTGATGTCTGCTGGGATTGGAATGTCCAGGATGATTCCTTCACTCATTCATGTGGCTGGCAGCTGATGATCGCTGTTGTCTGTTAGCTGGGAGCTCAGCTAGGCCCCTCCATCTGGCTTGGGCCTCTCTTTGCATGCCACCTAGGTCCCAGCTTGAGTGTTCTATGGGAGAACATTCCAAAAAAGAATGTTCAAAGAGGCTAGCTGGAAGGTGCAAAACTTCTCATGACTTAGACTTGAAAAGCTCCAAAATGTCATTTCTGGCACATTCTATTGATCAAACAAGTCACTAAAACCAGCCCAAATTCAAGATGAATGGAGAAATAAACTCCACCTATAGATGGGAAAATGGCACACAAGTAGAAGAAAGGAACTAACGTCAGTCATCTTGGAAACATGCTTTAATAGACAATCTGTCTTATAATTGGTAAGTGGAATTCATTTACTTTATTATGATTACTGATGCATTGGATTTATTTCCACCATCTTTTACTGTGCTTTTTATTTATCCTGTTTTTTCTGTGATATTTATTATATGTTTGACTCCTACCTTCTATTAGATTGAACAAGTATACAAATCATAAGCTCAATAAATTATCACAAGGTGAAATAACCACGTAACTACCACCCAGGTCAAGAAATGCAATGTTACCAGCACCCTAGAAACCTCCACCTTCCCTCCTCCTAGTCACTATCCTTTCCCTCTTCCTCAGAGATTACTATCATGACTTCTGACAACATATGGTAGGGTTTTTAGCTTTATATAAATGAAATCATATAGTATGTATTCTTTTGTGTCTGGCTTCCTTCATTCAGCATTATTATTATTCAACCATGATCCTGTGCATACCAGCAATTTATTCATTTCCATTGCTTTATAGTATTCTACTGTATGAATATACCATAATTTATCCCCTCTATCATTGATGTTGTCCATTGAGTTTTAAATTTCAATGACTATATTTTTTAAAGTTTTATTTTTCAAAAAAATCTCTAGGACACTTTTAGCAGTGTGGCCTACATTAAGGATATTCCTATACAGACATTTTGCATTTGCTTTATCCAGATGCCAAGGGACCATCACTGACTCAGGACTACTCTATATATTAATTTCTCAGCTTTAGGTTCCCTGAACTGCAGAGAAAGAGGGATACTCTAAACTAAAGTTACAAGAGGACAAGCCCATGGTAACAAATTCTCAGAACAAAATTTTTTACCTAGAGCTCACTCAGTGTGGACAAACTTCCTTGACACCTATGTCACTGGATAGATGTTTTTCTACAACAACTTTTCAATGATATGGCAACTTTTTGAGGAGCTAGCTTTATGGAGGGAGGCAAGAAAGTCTCCTGTTCCTGTATGGCTATTAAAATGGAAAACTCTTAGTTACCCACAGCAGCTATGACTTTAGCATAAGTAGCTATCACTTTGGTTTTAAATACCCTCTTTAATTTTTTGCCCCTGAAAATTTTCCATACTTTTTTTTTTAAACAAGCTCAGCTATTGGATTTGAAATAATGTTTATTATATTCTATCTGGAATTTGACTAGGAATCTTTAGTGCCCTTTTCACCTTTTGTCAGATGTAAAGCATATGACAGCGGGAAAAATAAAAACCAAAACCAAAGGCCACAGGAAGCAAAACTCAAAAAGAAAAAAAAATCTGCCTTTCATCACAAACAGGACAGAGCACTCACAGATTCAAGATTATTTGCAATAAGAAGATTTTAACTAAGGGAATGTACATACTTTAAGATCCTGTCTGAATCTCTTTGTGCTCTAGTGTTTAATGGAAGAGAACACCATTCAAGTAGGTATACCAAGGTAATCCTAGACACAACTGACATTACATTTGGAAGGCAGAATCCTCCAACCAGGGTGACCCAGATTATATAATGAGGTAGGGTCTAGGGGAACTGAGAAATGGAGTATTAAGATATACCTATTAGTCTCCTAATGGGCTTCATTTTCTTTTCAGTAAACTTCTGACTTCTCTCCTACTAAGTCCTGTATAATTACATGAATCGGCCAGAATAAAGAAGGAGTGAGTAAAAAACTTTCCATCAGCAGTGTAGGTAAAAACATTATTCAGCTAGAAAGTGAATAGTTAGGGGAGAAAATGGGAATAAGAAAACAGTAAAGGAAATTCAGACATGCGACAATATCAACAAAGAGTATTTTTTAATATCCATTAAAAATTCATGTAATACTATAAATTGTTTGATATATGCTATGTACAAAGCATTGTATTAAATGATAGGATACAAATATGAATTAAGAACTAAGCAAATTTATCACTCAAGATAGACCTATAAACATTATAAACTTTAAAGTGACCTCTAAATACGTGGAACACAAAAAGAAACATTTAGAAAGGGAAAAACCTTAAAAATTAAGAGGTACATATTGTATGATCCCATTTATATGAAATGTCCAGAATTGGCAAACCTATAGAGACAAAATAGATCAGTGCTCGCCTGGAGATGGCATGGGAGGCAAAGTGGGAGGAGGAAGGAATGACTACTATGAGGTTTCTTTTGGGGATACAGAAAGTGTTCTAAAATTAGGTTATGGTGATGGTCACACAACTCTGTAAATACACAAAAAACAATGAATTGTACACCTTAAATGAATGAACTTTATGGTAGGAAAGTTTACCTCAATAAAGCTATTTAAAAAAAAAAAAAGACATCTATTTATTTTTAAAAAGCTAGAACATTCTACCAAAGGAGAAATTCAGCCCACTAAGCAATACTCAAGATCTTTGTTTGTTTGTTTAAGCAAGTGAAACTCAGCATTAACATTGTCTCCAAAGAATCATACACCATACCCAAACTCCCTAATGCCTCCTTCAAAGTTACAGCTTTCTAATACATAGATCTTTCCACTTGGTTATACCACAATTTTCTGTCAAGCTGAACTTCTTTAGGCTCTAGCTGATAAAAACAAGATCTTCAAGATAGCACAGGAATTTAAAAATCATCCCACAACTGCTAAAATTCAGACTTGGAAATTATTAATTTTAATTAGAATTTAGAGTAAAAGGCGAATAGACTGAAATGGCAAGTTTGTTTAAAAAGTCTTCAACAGAAATTATTTCTCACTTTCACTCTCTCTAGGTATTTCCCCTCATCAAGTGTTTTCTTAAAATAGATAATTTGGCATTTTCAGTTCTTTTTCTCACGTTCCTAGGACTATGAAATAAACAGGAGGTGGTACTACCATTTATCCAATTATATAAAACTAAAAACTTATCTTTCTCTAATAACATAGAGTTTCCACCTCAACACACAAACATCACCAAATTCCATCTTAATATTTCTCTTATTAGAGCTCCTCTTCTCTATTTCTTGTTTAGGTCAGGCCCTTATCCTCTCTTACTTAGATAACCACAATAGCCTATTCCCTAAGCCGTAAAGACTAGCCTCACCCCAACCTCCAATGTATTACCCACAATACTGCTCAAACCTAATAAGGCTAAAGTGAACTCAATAAACTGGAGGGTTTCACACACACATTCTCTCTCTTCCCTCTCTCTCTCTCCCTCCCTGTCTCCCTTCTCTCCTTTCATCCCTTTAAACTAAATTGATACTTTAAATTAAAATTTTCTGCTCATGTTACTTTATAATTCATTTTTTATTTCCACATAAAATGATCATTTCCCCTTCTCATTAAGTATACTTGTGCAACATAATTTTTGATGGCTGAATATTACATTCTATGGATGTACCGTATTTTACTGTCTTCACAATGTAAATAACATATTCATGCTCTACTAGTGAACAAAGGAGTTTCTCTTCAACATTTTTTCTTGCTTATCTTTCCTTTAAAACCTATTTATATCTAAAGTGAAAACTATTTTTGTTAATATAAAATAAAATCATCTTTGTTTCATATTTTATAGCATTTATGGCATTTATTACATTCTAATTTATTATATGATTTATTAAGTCTACTCTATTATTGTTATATTATTTATTAAGTCTACTCTATTATTACTCTATTATAACCCTCTGAATGAATGTCTTATATTTTATTCAGCTTTGGATGCCACCTCCCCAACCAGTCCTACTCCAGCATCTAACTCAGATCATTATTAAATTTGATACTCAATGACATGAGTGATTTACCCAGATAGGGTTACTCTGATATAAAATATTATGTCCATTATGCTATCTAGATCTCTGTGGGATGACACTGTAGTTCAGGGCTCTTCTAAGGCATGATTCTTTAGCATTTCCTTTGATTCTGTGAGTTACCCCTATTATTCTTATAATATCCCACCCCACCTCACCCACCCCTTTCCTTTGTCACTTAAGTCAGTATGCAACCAAAGAAACCTAATCCATAAAGGCTGAAACACTTTGTAACTGTTCAACAGACATTTGTTGAGCACAACAGTGAATGAATATACTGAAAGCTAGTTAAATGTGCACTGAAAAGGAAGAAAAGAATACACGAATATATTGAAACAGGAAGAAACTGACTAAACCTATAAGTAAGTCACCGTACCAACACAGCCTCATTTTGAACAATTTGTCCCTATTGCTCCCATCCTTACTGTTGTTCTGGTCAATGGCTTTGACGTCATCCCCAGCTCCTCTCTTTCTTTCACTCATCAGATTCATTCACATTTCCTGCTTGCTCTACTTTCAATATATATGCAGAATCTAACCACTCTCCCATCTTCACCAGTATTATCTGGCCCAAACTATCATCATCTCTCTTCTGGTTATTGCGATGACCTCCGAACTTGTCTCCTTGCTAGCACCCCTGACCCCCTTCAGTCTACTCTCAACTATGCAGCCAGAATGATCTTGTTAAAACAAGATCAGATAATGTCACTCTGCTCAAAACCTTCCAATAGTTTCCTATCTCACTAAAGCCTATAATCCCTAATATGACATAGTAAGACCATATGATCTGTCTCCCTTATCTTCTGGTCTCATCGCTACAACTCCCCCTCTTACTCTACTCCAGTCACACTGGCCTCCTTGCTATTCCTCAAAATTGCCTGATATACTACCCCTAAGAAGCTCTGCACTTGCATATTCCGCCAGGACATTACTTCTTCACTCTCTTATAAAAAGCAGTTCTTTTAAGTTCATGCCATGCAACTACATTATCTCTTCCCCTCCTAGTTAATGCCACCTATTAAATTTCTCTCTCTCATTATAGTCATCCTAATTCCACCATTAACCTGGGTTTATCAGACAATAGGTAAGTGGAAGTTGTTGGGTGGGGCTTCTAGAAAGGCTTTTTTTTTTTTTTTTTTTTTTGCACCTTTTGCCCTTCCTCCTTCTAATGCCTTGAGCTCCAGCAGTCATCTTGAACCATAAAACTGTCCCTAAGGATGGAAGCAACATACTAAGAATGACAGAACAAAATGACAGTAGTCTGGGTCCCTAATCTTTGGGGAGCTACCATACCAACCTTGTAATGCTTATCTCTGTATTTCTTTATAAATTAAATACAGTATATACATTCTGAGGGTTACAGTTGAGTAGAATTGGTAAATCATGTATATAACTTACTCAGAATGTAATAATACCATAAATGCTACAAAAGATGTGAAACAATGATGATTTTATATGAACAAAGATAGCATATTTTATGAGAAAATAAACCCAAGTGCATGTAAGTCATTGTTATTGGGGGTTAGCGTCCTATGAAGCTGAATCTAATTCTAAATAGTATAGTTTTTCCAGTGCACATTGCCCAGGGTTCTATTAATAAAGCAGCAGTAGAAACTGGACATTGAGTAGACAACTTAGAAGTTCTGTAACACTGGGTGACTTCAATAATGCATGGGTGGCCCATTAAGACCTTGGCTTTCAAGTTCCTTTATCTTATCTCTAATGTTCACCTTTCTACCTCCATTAACCACTACCAAGGTCATATCCAGAATCTTATTAACACTAAAAATTGTTAATCCTGGGTTCAATCCCCAGTACCTCCTCCAAAAATAAATAAACCTAATTATCTCCCCCTCCGGCCAAAATAAAATAATTAAATATAAATAAATAAATAAAGTTAAAAAAATAAACTATAACTAGTGCTACTAGTCTCTGAATTAAAAAAAAAAAGATATATGTGCACCCCTTTGTTCAATGCAACATTATTTACAATTGCCCAGATATGGAAGCAACATAAATGTCCATCAGCAGACAAATGGATAAAGATGTGGTGTGTGTATATATATGAACACACACACACACATATATACAATGGGATATCTCTCAGCTATAAAAAAGAATGAAATCTTGCCATTTGCAACAACATGGATGGTCCTAGAGAGTATTACATTAAGTGAAATAAGTCAGACAGAGAAAAACAAATATTATATAATTCCATTTATATGTGGAATCTAAAAACCAAAACAAATAAACGTAACTAAACAGAAAGAGAGTCACAGATAGAGAACAAACAGATGGTTGCCAGAGGGGAGAGGGATGGGGGAACGAGAGAAATAGGTGAGGGAGATTAAGAGGTACAAACTTTTCAGTAACAAAATTAATGAATCATGGTTATGAAATGTACAGGGTGGGGAATATAGTCAATAATTATATAATATCTTGGTATGATGATGACAGATGGTGACTAGACTTAGCATGGTGATCATTTTGAAATGTATAAAAATATCAAATCATTATGTTCTATACCAGGAAATAACAGAGTGTTGTAGGCCAATTATACATCAAAACAAATAAATGAACAAACTCATAGAGATCAGATCTGTACTTACCAGAGGCAGGGATGGGAAAAGGGGGAATTGGATGAAGGCAGTCAAAAGGTACATACTTCCAGTTATAAGATAAGTAAGTACTAGGGATGTAATGTACAACATGATAAATATAATTAATATTGAAGAACATCACAAATGAAAGTTGTCAAAATAATAAATCCTAAAAGTTCTTATCACAAGGGAAAAGAATTTTTTTCTATTTCTTTAATTCTGCATTTATATGAGGTGACGATGTTCACTAACCTTATTGTGGTAATCATTTCATGATGTATGTAAGTCAAATTATTATGCTACACACCTTAAACTTATACAGTGCTATATGTCAATGATATCTCAAGAAAACTGGAAGGAAAAAAAAAGTTTAACAAGAATTCCCAGAAATATTCTGTCAGCCTAAGGTAGAATAGGGAAGGGGTACAGAGAGCACCAGAAGCCAGAATGGGTTCAATAAGAAAAAAAATCATGCTAACCATATTTAAAAACTACTAGACTGAGAGATTAGAGAAATAACATAGAATAGGTCAAATACACCTCGTTGAAATCAAGGTAAAGTTTCTTATGTTAGTTAGGTGACAGATTGGGAATAGACTGAACCATCCTCAGCTTATTAATCAATGGCTTGATACCAATCTGGATGGAGGCTCTCATGTTGTCACAAGGCTCTGTATTTGGCCTTACTTTAGTCAATGTTTATCAACACTTTCAGATTTAAATGGTAGCTTATACATTTTCCTAATGATATAAACCTGGGAAGATTAGATACCATGAAAGACAATCAAAAATCAAAAATACCTGAACAGATAGACACAATGGGCTGAAAATGCAAAATGAAATTTATCAAGGATAAATGTAAATAACTTATCTAAACAAAAGTAAGCTTGCTACTAGTAAGAAATCAATTTTAATATTAGCTGATAATTAGTTGAGAGTTTAGTTGACTGTAAACTCAAGATGAACCTTCAGTGTGAAGTGTCAGCTTAAAAAGCTCACACAAATTCAGTTAATAAAGTTAAAGTACAATGACCTGAACAAAGAAGAAAATCACTATAGGTCAGGCAACTTCCCAAGAATTACAATATAGAATATGACCTCTAACAAGTGACACTGACCACATATAATAGATTCAGAACAGATAACCAAGATGGTGGTAATGCAGCTGGCAAACCAAATCATATGAAGAACTAGAGAATCATGAATGATCTCCACAAGAGAAGATCTGAGGCAGAAAAAGTAACATCAGAGCTATTTCCAAGTTATCTGAATGACTATTATATTGAGTGGTAGGTATTATGCTTTTATACATTTTGTAATTATTCCCCACTCACACAGTTCCAAATTTTGCATATAAATGCTCAAATATTTGAAGTTCAAAATCAACTCACCTGTTGATGGCTAAGCCAAGAAAGACAGTTGTCATACAGGAATATTTGATGTGACATCAATGACAACTCAACAAAAGAATAAGGCTGGAGGAAGGAAACTTAAGAACCAAAGTAAAAACACTTAAAAGCCTTAGCTGAAGCAAGCTACATAGGATACCTGAGGCACATTACCCTGAAATTTAGAATGTGTCTTAGATGATATTCTTGACCATACCACTAGTTACATTTCAATTCCTTTTGTAAATATTTCCCTACAATAGAGTCATTTTTTTCACTCTTCCTTTACAGAGAGAAAACTGAGACTGACAGAAGCTATTTGCTTGGCACCAAACAGCATGACAATGGTTAACCTTGAATCAGAACTCTAAGCTTTTTACCCACAATCTCTTTGTCAAAACCCTTTAACTAATTAGGGACAAAATAAATAAGCACACTTAGCAACTCAACCCCAATTTGGTAATACTTTGGTTTCACTTTTATTATTATTCCCCTCCAGTCATCCAATCTCTAAACCCACAGAGTAAGCCTGCATTAAAACTATAAAACAAACTTTTATTTCTTAAAGCTTAAATGCTAAAACAAAAAAAAAATTGAGATTTGAAACCAAAGATTTGTCTCTTTCATGCTGCTTACAGGGTAGCTATGGCATCAAAATCTTGGCCAACAGGGTATGCAAGGCACACACCACACTGTTTCTCCGGAAACCTAAGTGGCTTCCTTTGTGCATCAGAGACCTGGTGCAGAGCTGCATCAACTTTAGTGCCAGAAGACAGTGAGAAAAACTTTAACTTTAGTAGAGGAAAGAGGTCTTCATGTATATGAAGAGGAAAAACACATCAGAGATTCATTTTGTTTTATACACAAATTAAAACATGGTGTTAGCTTCTCATTAAACTAAAATAAGGCTGGAGAGGCACAGGACTTGATGGTGTCCAAAGAGGAGTTACACCAGGTTTTTAAAATAGCAAAATGCTAGTCAGCTCTAGTAGTAAGATCTCCAAAGCAATGCCCAAACAAGTGCCCACGCTCTCAACTTCCTTCCCAAGGAACTCATTTACATTATAATGGTTGCCAAGGTTACTCTAATTCCATCACAGCTCCTTTCTCCAGTTGCTAATCTGAAGCTCTGGCTTGGGTGGTTCATGCTAAAAATTAAAACCTCAGTTAAGGCTAACTCAAAACTCAGGCTACTCAAAAGTTCACGACCTATAAAAGGAGAGTTCTGGCAACAAAAATTGACGAAAGGTAGGGCTCTTTGTTTCCTGTATTTATTCTACCCAAGATCTTACTGCTATCTCAGGGAACTCTCTAGGAGTCAGTATTTTTACCTGCCCCAACCAGAGATTCTTACAGGAAAAGCAAGACAGATAACAAATTTGATTGAGTAATGGATCCAAGCAGTGATTGCTTTATTACCAGTATTTTTTCCCTTTGCTTTAATCAAAAAAGGCCATTATCTAAAAGGACATTGAAAAGTCTCTCCTATGACTCAACACTATTATCTTCTAAAAATGACAACATAAAATGACAACTAGCTATACAAGTAGTACCTCAACCAGACATAAACAATGAGACTAGGATTCTCTGCAGTAAAAGGCAACCACCAAACACATAGTAACAGGAAAAGTGAAGAGGAAGTAAAGACCAAAAAAAGGAGCAAGATTTCTGAAACATGAACTCCAAACATTCACTTTAAGTACAGATTAATAAAAAAATATATTCCAATGATAATTTACTCCCAAATACAGCAAAAATGAAAGACACAGGGGTAAGTGGTCTGTAGACATCCTCCTAGCCAGCCAACACATGCTTCAAAGATCACCTCACCAGAAAAATGAAGTTTCATATTTACATGTTTTTATTCTGTTTATTCTTTTATTTCCTCTCATCACCCCCTCAACTTAGGCGATTATTGTAATGTATTTAATGTGTTTAGATGTTTTCTTACAAACTGTGTAATGTGCTTTACCTTATATACATTTTTAAGTTTTATAAGTGCTACTGTGTTACATATCTCAATCTGTTTCTTTTTGTCTTTATTCAGCACTATCTAGTTCACTGCTTCAAACAGTACTCAGTAGTATAAATCTACCACAATTTACTTAATATTGGGAAAAGACTATGGACAAGACTGTTGTCCACATGCACAAAAAACAATGTAATGAATGACCTCTTGTGGATCCGTGTGACAATTTCTTTCAGATATATATCTAGAAAAAGAACTGCTGGATCATAGGGTATACACAATGCATTATACCTACCCTGTAAAATGGTTAGACTAGTCTGTACTTCCACCAACAAGGAACTAGGGTAACTGAGCAGCCACTACTTACCAGGCACTAGACTAGACACTCTAGATCCTTCTTCTCCTATAACCTTATCCTCTTCAGCTAGTCTTTGTCCCTTTTGCTTTTACTAAAATCATGAAATTATAAAAACAAAATCAAACAGCAAATGTTATTTTAAAACAGTTTAATTCTCAAAATTCATTAACTGAGGTTTACCTGTTACACAGAACACTAAGAAATTCCTTTTGTATATATTTCAGAGCCATTCCTATTTTTCTTGGAGAATTCTATAGTCCATCTTCTTTCTCCTTTTGGGGAGGCCTTGGAAGAATAGCTCCATTTCTTTGGAATACTTCATACATAAAATAAGGCGAGCTGGATTACAATCAGTGTTTTCAACCTATACTCTGGAACTCTGAGGACTCACGAGGATCATGTTGAAACAAAAGGGGGTTACCAACCTCTCTTCAATTAGAACAGGACAATAAAATGTTTTTTAATCTATAAATTTTGTTTCCTCCTAAGATTCAGACTAGATAATCAGTTCAATAAGAAAAGGTTCATTCACACATAACTAGTTGGGAATATTAACTGGTATACTCTCTACTGTGTTTGGCAATAGTCATAAAATTTAAAAATACATACCTTTTGAACTAGAAATTTCACTCGTCAGAATTTATTCTACAGACATTCACATACGTGTTCAACACATATATACAAATATATTCATTATAGCTTAGTCTGTAAAGGCAAAATACATTGAAAATAACTCCTGAAGGACACATAAAAACTAAATACTCCAGTTCCTTCTAAAGAGGGCAATCAAGTGGCTATGTTAGAGCAGGCAGATAGCTAGATATGAGGAGAGAAAGGGGGACACAGACCAAATGGTAGAAGTGGGCAGAAAGGAAGGGCACAAGCCAAATGCAGGAAACTATACATCACGGCACCAGGGGTCCCCGGCAGAGACAGAAAAGCAGGAACCTTTGGGCTGATAAGGGGCCACACCTTTAGGGGTGATGAGTGGCCTGGAGACCAACAAACAAAGGTGAGAAAAGGCAGGAATTTCCAGTGTCCGAATGTAACCTTTTGCTCATTATGCCCTCATTTCAATAAAATTAGCCTTGCAGATTAGAAGTACCCATCATGCACCCACATGATGACACTTCCAATCCAGACTAAATAAGGACAAAAGTCCCTCCTCCCTTTGGGAAGGTGGAGTGGGATGTTAAGCACGGAATATGACCCCAAACCCTCCCCTCCCCAATGAATATTCCACCCATTAATTTTTACACCCTATGTAACTAACTTGCCAAAGAAACACAGGGCAGCCGCTCACCTGAGCCTGCCAGCTCTCCCTGTGAGAGTGTACTATCCATCCTTTAATAAATCCTCACTTTACTTTTTTTAACCACTATGTCTTGTCTCTGAATTTTGTCTGGGACGGGACAAGAACCTGGAACACCGGTTGCATCCACCTGCAATAGCTAGAGGACAAGGGCTTTATTTTTGCTACATAATCTTTTTACATCTTAAAAATTTTATACCATTACATGTATAATCTATTAAAATTTTAAATTTATTTATCACCCTAACAACCTATATTATCTTCTAAAGTTTCTTCCAGCCCTCACATTCTGATTTTAACATACTGACTTCTTATCAAATAGCTATTTCTTTCAAGTAATCAGAAAAAGAAAGCAGTTGAAGGGTAGCAAGAAACCAGCTTTAATTCGGCAAGGTGGATATGTCTACATTGGATTGAGACAAGAAGGCGGCAAGGCACAGTCATTCAAGGAATAACACAGCATTAGCACCAGAATAGCTGAAGATTCAACGCCCAGTAGGCCTTGAGGCTCAAGATGGTGGGAGATTTGACTTCTAGTAGACCTTGAGCTCCATTATACACCCATTGTAATATATTAGCATGGTAAATAACATGCCCACAGGTGCCATCATGACAGTTCCAAGGCTAGCCACAAAAGGTCAAAGAGTGGGAAATGGTCAACTTCCTGGGAATCCCAGCCCCTTCCCCAGGCTAATTAGACTGGTCCTTTCACTTATTAGCATATGAAGCCATTGAGCCCATAAAAACTGGCAACATAGCCATGTCTCTCCCTTCTCCTTCTCTGTCTATGGAGTACGTACCTATTTTGACTCTAATCTGAGCACCCAACCCTCACACCTCGTGTCCTTTCCTCTTACCTTTTGAAACAGACTACTCTCTATGCAGTATGTATCTCTCTAAATAAATCTGCCTTTGCTCAACTGTGGCTCACTCTTGAATTCTTTCCTGCGCGAAGCCAAGGACCCACACTTGGCGGGGCACGTCCCAGGGGCTCAACAGAAGCCTGAGACACGGCCTCCTCACGCCCCACATCCGTTTTTCTTGCATCAGGATGATAGTATTAAATTTAGTCTTGGCACTGCCTCCTCTTTTAGAATGAATTTCCTTCTAACTGATCTCACCTTATTTTTAATTCATATCAACCTCCCTTGAGTTCATCAAGCCAGGTCTATCAAATGAACTGCCTTATCCCTAGGCAGTTACAGAGAAAAATATTATCCATATAAATAACAGATAACAATGTCTATGAAGCTCAAAATGTATTTACTTATAATTACTTTTGAACTGCACTGCTCAATAGCCACTAGCCACATGCAGCCACTGAACATTTGAAATGTGGCTAGCCCAAATTCAAATGTGCTGTTAATACATAATACACACCAGATTTCAGACTTAGTATGAAAAAAAATGTAAAATATCTCAATTTTTATATGATTACGTGTTGAAATTGTAACATTTTAGATTTATATAGGATTAAATACAATGTATTATTAAAAATTATTTTACTTGTTTCTTTTTACTTTTTAAAATGTGGCTACTAGAAAATTTAATTCTTTTATACTTTCTGATTAACACAGAAACCCTGCTACATTTCTTATTAATTCACTTGCTCACATTCCACAAAAAACTTTCAAAATTTCACTGTTTTGTCACTTCTGAACCCTCTTCCTTCTCCCTTCCTCAGCCTATTCCCTAGCCTCAGAGAAAATAGAAGGGAAGCTATAATGTTGCCTTTAGGTCTATTTACAAAATTATATCTTCTTTGAAATAGAGCTTGGAGATAACATTGCTTTGGTCAGGTTAAATAAAAAGTAACCCAGGGCTTATTGAACAGTGATGGTTTTACAACAATATGGTTCAACAAAGAGACCCAGGTAGAAATTTAAGGCACCTGGGCTCTAGTTTCAATTGCTGTTTGTTTGAAAAATATTAACAATGTACCAATCAAGTACAAATAATTAAATGTAAAATATCTAGTTTTTTAATCATAGTTAAAAAAAAAACAGTAATAGCTTCCCTGAAATCAAAAACTCACTTAGTTTATTTCAAACTCTATCTCAGTATCAAATAAAATGATGGATTTAACTGAATTAAAAGGTATAAAGAGCTATACAAAGGTAAAATTGTTACGGTAATATAATAATGTAATTTTGCCAATACTACTTCTTCCTGTCCATTAAATAGTGCTTTGTTCCCAAGGTTCTCTCAATAGCCATCTTTGTCCTCCCTACAATCCTTCTAACTATAGCTACCGTTATGATAAGGACCTCTATGATAACTTCCAAAGCTATTTTTTGACTCCCTCCCTCCCATCTCTACTCGGAACCCAGTTCTAGCTAACTACAAGACATCTTTGTTTGAATGTTATACTAATATTTAAAACACAAGGTAAAAAAACTTGAGTTCTTATTTTGAAGTACTTTAACCAAGTGCTCATATTACTATTTAGTTGAAGTATTATAGAACAAGAACTCAAGTCCAGTTTTTTACATTGTGTTTGATTTGACTAAATTCATAATATTTAAGCAGAAAAGACACAACTATAAACTAAGTTTATTTCTTGTTTTTCTAATTTTGACTTTTTACCCCTTTGAAAAGTCATGAAACATAAAAACCTAAACAAGTATGTTTTGAAACACATTCTAATCTTTGCTCAAGAATATTTCTTTACTATCTTATAACTCGAATTATTTACAGATAAAGAAACTGAGATGTTGTCTTGGCAAAGTGAAGCATTTGTCTTTTGCGTTTACAAATATCTGCTCTGGAGCCTTGGGAAAGCACTAAGTTGAGTGCTTAACGGCATTTAACAAACATTAATTTTATTTTATTTTATTCAGGCTTCTGATTAGTATACTATAATTGCTTACCACAGTGCTATTGTAAGAACTAATTCATATTTATAAGTGCTCTAAAAAGAGTATTCTTTGATACTCTGTTGCATCTTGGCAAGGACCCAACCTTCCTAGGGTGCCGTTCTTTTTCTTCCCAAGACTGGGACAGAGGCTTCAGGAGTCTGTGAGTCCCAAAATATACACCACCTTTGCTCCCTTTAAGCCAACAGCCCCCCCTCCCCACGGCTAAGTCTCTCTTCAAATCTACCAATGATCTCTGCTACATATTTAAGGAACAATTTTGGAGAAAAAGAGTAGATAAAATTGTAAGATGTACAGAGTAGGTTTTAAGCCAAGAGTCTTAACTGGTTTAACATGATGCTCTTGAATATAACCAATGTTGCTTTAGAATCATCAAGTATCATCAATGTCAATATATACTACACACTCTTCTTGTTACTGTCTAGCCAGAGAACCTGAAAACCCTTATGCTTTTCCCAAAGGCTTAATTATCAGTGCCATATGACAGAGAATCTAGCCAAGAATATCACATACAAGAGTTAAAAGTTAATACTGAAGTTTTCACATATGTGACTGCATCAGGGGTTAAGTTCACTGAAGAGACACAGGTAATCAAACTGGTAAGGGAAGAAGAGTATATTATAAACCAATGGCTCCTGACTGGGCTCAGCTCTATAATCACAAACCTCTATTAAGCACCATTATATGTTAGCATTAAATTGTGAAATATCCACCAACAGCAAGCCAAATACTAATGAACAAAAAGTGGGTCAGCTAACCAAACAGAAGAGATTAAAAGATACTATTACCCCAGGGAAAGAAAAAAAAAAAAAAGCTCAACAATTTTTGGGATACCCACAAGATCCTAAAGACCATAAAATTTATAAGCCACTATGATAACTCAGAAGCAGTGGCAGAAAAAGAATTTAGGATCAGCTGAGTAAATTAATGGGTATATTCAAACAGGAAATACTTATTTTTGGATATCATCATTATCAAGCTATGTAATTATCATTGTTACTGATAGGGTTCAAAACATATTACCTCTAAATATGGCACCTTGCATGTTGAGTATTTAAGGCCTTGCTAAGTTTCCTCTAGTTTACTCTCCTTAGCTTATATTGCCCTATACATTTTGCCATGACTTTTGTTTCTTCATCAAAACTAGTTTAACCATTTCTTTGTGTTTTTATTTCCTAATAAAGGCTCTCATCTCACATAAAACATATTAAATAACTTTGTATGCTTTTCTCTTGTTAATCTGCCTGCCTTTATAGTCAGTGTAATTTATAGAGCCCCAGCCAGAGAGCCAAGGAGGGTAGTAGGAACAAGAGTTTTTCCTCCCCTACAGTTTTGGGGATCATGAAGAGACAGCTAGGATGTCCTACTCACCCCAGAGGCTATAGCTAAATCCTGGAACAACTGACAAAAGCAGTGAAAGGTAAGAATTCTTTCCAAAGTCAGCCTCCCAGATGTCCATCTGCAGTGTCTCTGATTGAGAGAAGGAGAATTTCTCTTTGTCAGATTAGCAGGAGAAAAACATTTGCAAGAATTATTTCTTTGGAGTGTGAGTCCTGTGAATATTGTTTTGCATACCCTTTGGTTATTGATCCCAGAAACAGTCATTGTTTTCCTGTATCTCTGTTTTGTATCCTTTGTCATAAGGAGGTTGTTTATACCACCACCAAGTCTTTACTTTCTTAGATTATCTTTGGGTCTTCAGGTGGGGTCTGCATCTTTTGCACCCTCTTTGGGGAGGCCTTTTGCATCCAAAGTTAAGCTACGAAAAGGCTTATGTCACATTGAAATAGGTATACCATTAACAATTTGCACTTTTACATCTAAAAGGATTTTCAGAGAGCATTCATCCTAAACAAATGCCCTATTGGTACCTATGGGAAGATCAGATTGAAAAGAAAAAGAAAATACACAGGAGAGTACCTTGGCTGGTCTGAAGTTGGGGGAAAAGTTCCCCTTAACAGATTAGGAGGAAAGATCAGACTTAGACCAGGCTTGAGATTTATGTTAACACTGACAGCCAGGAAATGGTTTTGGCAAAGTCCCAGGAAATGTACAGGCCTTGCTAAGTCCTTTGCAAATACATTTGGGACTCCAACCACAAAGAATTCATTGGCCTTTTTAAAAAAGAGAGAAAGAAACAAATAATAAGCATCCTATATTTCTGACAATACACAAATATGCCCCCTTGAAATCCTTCTTAGAGAAAATTTACATCCCTTCTCTGTGCCTTTAAGATGTAAATTTTTTACTCTATCTTCTCTGAGATTTGAGAGCCATCTCTCTGAAATGCAAACTTCCAAGGGGATAATTTTTGCTTCCCCAATCCAAAGGAGGAAAAAAAATTAAGAAGGCTTTATGGTAACAAACTGCTATTTGACTTGTTTCCAGAGTCCCTTGCCCAAAATTTGGTCCACAGCCTCCATAAATATGAAGGACAAATGAAAATCCTAAAAGTCTTCTCCACAAGTACTGAATAAAATATTTAAAAAGGCTTTTGCAATCATTAAACATGTAACCTAACTTGTTCCATCTGTCAGAAACACACTTGCATTAGAAAAAATAAGATAAAGATGAGAATCGTAAATAAAGGGAATTGTGTGTTTATGCATTTATATTTAACTCATGGCTAAGATTTAGAATGAAAGCTATAAAATCTGTTCACATTTGTCCGTATGTTTTCATGTGTTTACATGTATGTATGTATTTATGTGTGTTATATATATATACACAATATTTTTCTACCTCCTGAAAGCATTACCAAATTAATTTATAAAACCCAAAATTTTATGTAAATTGGCCTAGAGATAAATGAGTGCTTCTATAAATTAAGTATTCCAAACTCTCAAAAATATAAAAACTAATCCAAATGCTCCTTTCAAATGCATGTGATCTGGGATAATCATTGGTAAAAAAAAGCTAATTTAAAATTTTTCGTTTAACAAAAACAGGTATTTCTTCAGAGCTGTCAGTATTAAAATTCAGATAGATATACAATTTTTTTTCTTCCTACGTTTACTAGTCAACAAGCTTATATTAACTCTACTGGATGTTTAGGATTATAAAACTATAAATCCAACCCAAGAACAAAATGTAAATAAAAATCAATTTCTTGATGCATGTCAAGCACAGCAGAAATAAAAAAGCCATATGTTTTACTTTTTATATTCTTTGCTTTTGTGATTTTTTTTTTTTGGTATTTGCCTGATTTGTCAAGAAGAAACAAATAACAATGATGGCTAGCTTTCTTTTAACATCTCATGAAATTACATTTTAAAAATTCATGATTTGTAAATTATTATGAAAATAAGTAAGCATAATTGTTAAAAACAAGTAATTAAATAGATGTAAGTAGAATAAAATTTTAAAACTGAACTTTTCAATATTAATTATGTTTTATAATATTTTTACCTAAAAATAGTTTCCAAAATCTTTTTGGTAACCTGAAACCTTAAAGCTATACTAAGTTGAATGATGAGTATTCATTGACTATTTAGATCCAGCTCCAAATAAGATAAAAATGCTGAAACGTTAATTGCTAAATGTAAGTTTATCTACTCTGGCTTAATTTTTATAGAAAGATTAAAAAATATTTGGTTCTGTTAGTAAACATGTTCTTTACCACACTGAAAAACTGTACTGTGAGGAAACAGAATATACCTATAAAAAATACAAGATGGTGTTACGGAACCGATAGGCCAGTCAAGAAACAAGAACCACTCGGAGGGTTGGAGTACTCAGATGTATTACGCCGGCGGGCTCAGAGGGGCTTCTGCTCTGAAGCTCTGAGCACCTCCAAGACGTGCACATGAGGTTTTATAGGGTAAAGTACAAGCTTGGGGTATTCGGCCAATAGGCATGGAACAGCTTTAGCAGCATCATCATCACAAAAGTGGAGGCGGGGAGGCAGCAAACCAACATTCCAAAGCCAGATATGTATCTTTGAAAATCCAGCTGGCTAGCAAAAAAATATAAACAGCAAACCAACACTAATTAACTTAGATTTACAAGTTAGTCCAGCAGAACTCAGATCAGTATTCCAATACTTAGACTTGTTAGCCCAGCCCAGCCTCTCCTTCACATTCCTAGACCTGTGAGTTATCTTGTTAGACCAGCCCAGCTTTTCCTTCACAATAGTATATTAATAAAATTTGCTTATCTGCTACAAAATGCTGGGATGTGACAGTCAATTCACCTTTATCTACTTCCTAGCTTCCTTAGTAAAAGAAAGGTTACTAATAGTAAAAAAAATTATAATGAATATATGTAAGTGAAACTACTAGGAACGAGTTTTTAAAAAACCCTCTATATGCAAAATATGCAAGAAAAGTAAGATGTGGTGGGTTTTTTGTTTTCTGGGGGTTTTTTAGGCTCCATGGAGGTTCCGGGAAAGGTGTGGGTTTTTTTTGTTTTTTGTGTTTTTTTTTAACAGAGATACATACTACATAGAGTGTAGGCTGTTTCAGAAGGCGAGAGAAAGGCCACAAGGTGTGGGGGTTGGGTGCTCAGGTTAAAGTAAAAATAGATACACACTCCACAGAGTACCTACTGGTTATCTCTGAAGATGAGGGAGTGAGGTGACCAGGAAAGGTGTTTGTGATAAGGAAAGGTAGGAGGTATGAAGGATGTGTTTTCCTTAGAGGGAAATAAACTAGAATGACTGGTTGTTTTAGAATAAGAAAGATGAACTAAAAAACTAAATAGGTATTTTAAAACATGTAGATTGTTTGTGGAAAAGGAATTTTATGTGTGCTCAAACAGCTAAGATTTAAAGGATTTATTTATAAATTAAACAAAAATATGAGCCTTAATATCAAAAGCGTACTGATGCAAAATTGGAATGACAAACTTTTAGTGGATTACTGTCTGCTCTTATTAAGAAACTGTAAAAAGGTTCTTCTTTACCTTTTAGGTAATCTGCCCTTTGGGCAGTTAGAAATGAGCATTGGGCAGGAGGAAAGGGGAAAGGAGCAACCCAGAAAATAACCAAACACCTGCACTCAGGATAAGGGGCTCCAAAAACAAACAGGAAACAAAGATTTTATTATCTTAGCAAAATAATTTCCTGTATTTCATATTGTCTTTATCATGTCTTTGATTACTTAAAAAAAGTCTTCCCAGAACTGTATAAGCTAAGGTTGTTTTTTTTTTTTTTTGACATCTATATTACTTTCTATATTTGCCTTTAAAATATTTTATCATCACTTTGGTTAATAGGATAACTGAGTACTGTTTCACAGTGACCTCTCACCGTATATAATCAAATGTTCAAATCTTTTGAGATTTCTGGCAAATTTCCTAAAATCAAATTCTAAATGAAATCTTTCTAACCTCAAACTAACTTGATATTTCCTAGAGGGCTCCTGGAAAGTCAAAGGATTTGTTCTTTTACTTTGGAAAGGGAAATGTTAAAAATAATAATAATTCCAGTTATTTGATATATTAAATTGCACGTAAAACATTGTCAAATAAAAAAGGATGCCTAAGCTTCCCTAGGTTATTTTTTTTTATGGGTAAATGTTAATAAATTAAGTGTTCCAGAAATTGCAATGAAGTTCATAAAAATCTGTCAATGACCTCACTGTCCTATTATTATGCTAAAATGTTGTATTCCACAGAAGTAACCAAATTTCCTTATCAAATGAACTCTCATCAGATCTTTAATGTCAATTATTCTAAATTTTTTGTCATGCACAGTTTTTGTTTTACTCAGATCCTTCTCTGAAAATGTTTGAAACTGCTAACACAAGATCAACGAGAACAAGAATTAATTACATGGGACTCAATGAACTGATGAAGGATTATGACTTTTTATAGCCTTATGCAAAATTTTGCTGGCACTTAAACGTTCTACTTTCCAGATATAAGGAAATCCTTTCCTTTTTCTCTTAAGCTAACTATAACTTACAGTAATTTAATAAATTATACCATGATAAACAAAATTTATCTTTTCTCCTGCTTGATCCCTCCAGAATTTGGAACACTCTTAAGTGTCCTTATTTTCATGGCATTAATAAGTTAAATAAGGATCTGTTCTCCTTGTAGCAGGACATAAGATACACAAAATCAGATATGATTTGACAGCTTTATGGAACTAAGGTTGACTTTATGGCCCCAATGCTTAAAAGTCCTCCTGGAAAAAATGTGCTGGTACCTGGCTTACATAGTTTCCAGCCCCACAGGTAAGTAAGGAAGGTCACTTCCTGCTAGACCCAGGAATGTACCAACTATCAACTAGTATCATATTTAATAGTAAAAGACTGAATACTTTTCCTTTAAGATTGGGAACAAGGCGAAAATGTCAGCCCTCACCATTTCTATTCAATGCTGTATTGAACGTTCTAGGAAGTACAATTTGGCAAGAAAAGAAAGGAAAGGCATATACATTGGAAAACAAGAAGTAAGGCTGTCATTTGTAGATGACATGATCCTGTATGTAGAAAATTTACACAATTTCCAAAAAAAACTACTAGATTAATAAACAAGTTTGGCAAAGCTGCAGGATACAAGATTGACATACAAATATCAATTTCACGAATATCAACTGGATGTATAACACATTGAAACCAGGGACTCAAATAGACATTTACATACCCATGTTCACAGCAGCATTATTCATAATAGCCAAAATGGAGAAACAACCCAAATGTCCAGCAACAGAGAAAAGGATAAATAAAATGCAGTATATAGATACAATGGAATATTACTCAGCATTAAAAAGGAAATGAAATTCTAGTATGTGCTACAACATAGATGGACCTGAAAAACATTATACTAAGTGAAATAAGCTAGATACAAAAGGATAAATATTGTATGATTCCACTTATATGAGGTACGTAAAGGCAAATTCATAGAGAGGGGCTGGGAGGAGGAGGGAAAGGGGAGTTATTATTTAATGAGTAGAGTTTTTGTTGGGGATGATTTAAAAAAAAAAGGTTTGGGTAGAGATCATGGTGATATAGAACATTATGAATGTACTTAATGCCAATGAACTTTACACTTTAAAATAGTTAAAATTATAAATATTACATTATATATATTTTACCACAGTAAAAAAAAGCAATTGTATTTCTATATACCAGTAATAAACAATTTGCAACTAAACAATTCCACTAATAACAGCATCAAAAAATAAAATGCTTAGAAATAAATTTAACAAAAGAAGTGCTAAGCCTGTACACTGTGAAGAACTAAACAGTACTAAGAGCAATTAGAGAATATTAAAAAAAAATGGAGAGATGTTTCACGTTCTTGGGTTGGAAATGTCAACATCATTACAATGGGAATTCTCCCCAAATGACCTACAGATTCAACACCATCCCTATTGAAATCCTGGCAAGATTTTTCATAGAAAATGACAAGCCAATCCTACAATTTATATGGAAATTTAAAGGACCTATGATAGCCAAAATAATTTTGAAAAACGAGAACAAAATAGGAGCATTTATACTACCCAATTCCAGTACTTAACTATAAAGCTACAGTAATCAAGAAAAGTATAGTATTGGCATCAAGATAAACAAGCAAATCATTGGAACAGAACACAGAGCCCAGAAATAGACCCACACATCTACAAATAACTAATTTTCAACAGTGGTGTCAAGACAATTCAACAGGGAAAGGATAGTCTTTTTAACAAATGGTGCTGGGACAATTGAAAATCTGTATGAAGGAAAAAAAGATTAGGTCCATATCTCACCCCATACATAAAAGTCAACTCATAACGGATCACAGACCTAAATATAAAATCTAAACCTATAAAACTACTAGAAGAAAACAATATTTTTATGACCTTGAGTTATAGATTTCTTAGACATAATACCCTTACACAAGGTAACTAGGGTAGTCAAATTCATAGAGACAAAGTAGAATGGTGGTTGCTGACTGGGAGGAGGGGGGAATAGGGAGTTACTGTTTAATGGGTATGATGAAGTTTCAGTTTGGGAAGATGAAAAAAGTTCTGGAAATAAGCGGTAGTGTTAGATCTACAACTATGTGAATATGCTTAATGTTACTGAACTATATAACTTAAAATGGTTAAAGTGGTAAATCATACATTTTATATATTTTTTCCATAGTGAAAAAACTCTACAAATGTATTTATTAACAGTCATTGAACTGAATATACAATGGGTGAATTTTACCCTATGTAAATTTTACCTCAATAAAGCTGTTAAAAAATCTTTAAAGAATACATTAGGAGAAACTTACCCAAGCAAATATCAAGAGTTATTATAAAGTTCTAGAAACTTAAAAAATAAAAATGTGGTACTGATAAAGAGATCAACAAAGAGACCAATGACACAAAATAGAAAACCCAGAAACAGAATGGATACCAAGCATATGACAGAAAGTGGCATTACGTGTCAACAGGGAAAGGACAAACTTAGTCAACGAACAGGGCTGGACAATTGGTTATCCATATGAAAAAATAAAATAAAATAGATCATTATCTCACACCATAAACAAAAATAAATTCCAAATATATTAAAGACTGAATTGTGGAAAAAAAAAAAAAAAAAAACACTGACCATGTTAGAAGACTATATACACAGAAGAATATATGACCTTAAGACGGAAAAGTTTCTAAAACAAGACTCAAAGGATAAACTACACAGAGAAAAAAAACAATCAACTTTACATTAAAAAAAAATGTAACTTCTGTATAAAAGCCATAAGTTAAAAAAATAGTAAGACACAGGCCACAGACCTGAAGATGTCTGCAACACATATATCTGATAAAGGATTAGAACAAACATATATAAAGAACTTTCACAAATCAATAAGAAAAGCCAATGAAATCCCAACAGAAAAATGGGAAAGGATACAAACTACAATTTACAAAAAAGGAAACCCAACTGACTACAAATATATTAAAAGATGCTCAATCCCAGTAACATCCAACAAAATGAAAATTAAAACAACAGAGATACCATTTCACAACTACCAGACTGACAAAAGTTCAATGTCTGATAATTGCAGATATTACTAAGTGTTCAGAAAATAGGAATTAATAAAACCAATTTAGAGAGCAATTTGGAATATCTGATAAAGTGGATATACCTTAAGGAATTTTGCTTATAGGGACATACCCTAGAGAAACTATCATTAAAATGCATAAGGAAACATGATTAATTCACCCTAGAAGGAAAAAAAAAAAAGAAACATTGAAGGGGAATGGATAAACAGTACTATATTCATACAATGAAGTACTACACAGGAGTTAAAATGAATCAACTGGAAAATCTGCATGTTTCAGACTGGTTGAGTGAAAAAAAGTAGGTTGCAGAATAACACCTGCTCTATAATACCATTTATACATTTTTTTTTTCCTGAGAGGGGGAGGTAATTAGGGTTATTTATTTATTTTAATGGAGGTCTTGGGGATTGAACCTGTGACCTTGTGCATGCTAAGCATGAGCTCTGCCACTGAGCTACACCCTCTGCCCCTATAATACCACTTATATTAAGTTTATAAACATACAAAACAATGTTATATGTCATTTACTGATATACAATTGAGACTAATAAATAATATATAGCAAAAGTAATAAAACATAAACGAGAACTATAAACAGCAGAGTTCGGAGAGCAGTTACCTCTATAACACAGGGAGAGAGAGAGAAGGAAAAGAAAATGAACAGAGAAGGGGTACAAAGGGTACAAAGGGGTCTTCCATTTAACATACAATGTTTTATATCTTTTAAAATATCTACAGAAAATTTTACAAAATGCTAACATTTGTTATATTGAGCAATGAGTACAATTTTCTCAGTACTCCTCTATGTGCTTGGGAAAAAAATGTTTTTAACATGTTTTTGGTCAAATGAACATATTATACATGTACCAGGCAAGAGAAAATACTTCTCTTTTTGGAACCTACATTTGTAAAACTAATGTCTCTCTGGTGACTTATTCCCTCAGTGTGATAGAAACTCGTAAGTATTTAAGCACAAATATGCTGTACGGTTGAGTCTCTTTTTCCCTAACAAGACACTTCTCTCTCATAGATGCTGCCGTAGGCACTGAAAAATCTGGGTATGTGGATACCAATGATCTCTCAACCAACACAATCAATGTGCAACTCCCAGCTCTTATCAGTGTAGTTTAAAAATCTTTTAACTTACAACTAAATTATTCCCGAGTCATTCTTAAGCTTCATCACAGGTCTCTAGGCAAACCTACACCATGAATGATCCAACAGGTTTAAAACCCCCAAATTACATCTCTTTCTAGTTTTAACATAATTTTCCCTCTCCACCCTATATTCTTCAGTCCTGGACACCCACAGAGAACTCAGTACGAATCCTCTACATAGGTGCAGGGTTTCTGGATCTTCCAATCCTGGGCAGATTTATGTGGCTGAGATAGCATCCAGGCAGTGTGTTAATTGGTGCCAAGGGGCACTGAGCATGGAACTCTGCTTAACCAGCAATCTAGGATGCAAGTTCCTGAGAGAAAGAAAGACAATGACTTTCCATCCAAGCATGATGAGTATATCAAACGGAAAATGATGCCCAAGAACAAGCGGTTCCAGAAACAGGAATTCAAATAAAACTAGCTTTGTAGCAGTCACTGTTTTGCAGACCCAGTGGCAGCCCATCTATTTTTGCTTTTTTTTCTGGCTCAATTAAAAGTACCTTAGTACTTGTCGCTTCTCCTCAAAATAACCACAAACACAGCTTAAGTCCTATGAAAATTTGAGTTTTACGCACTACCTATTGAGTGTCAGTGTGTGTGAATCTCTCTCTGTGTGGGGGTGAGCCTCAAGATGTATGTGGGTCTGCAGGTTGTGGCGGGGTACAAGTCGGAGTCTCTGTGGATACACATGGGTTCTGTGGGTTGGGATGTATCTGTGTGCATGGAAAGGATCCAGGTAAAGGAGACTAGAGGGGTTCTGTGTACATGGGTGAATTTCTGTGCATGTTTCTGTCTTTGTGTATCTGTGCCCATCTATGCTTCTGTCTCTGTGTCTATCAAATACTTTATTACAAGTCTTATAATAAGTTTCATTATAAATGTCTACTCTTCCACAAAATCCTAAAATAAATTTCTTGCCTCTCTGAGATTTCATAAAAGAGAAAGAAACATGAAATAAGCCAACTGATAAGCCAACATTATTCAACAATGAGTAAAAAACTAAGGTTCTGGTGGTACACGCTAGTACAGAACCAAAGTTGTCTGAAACTGTGCATTTCTAACAAGCTCCTAGTGATGTCAATGCTTCTAGTCGTGGACTAGTTTTGAGTAGCAAAGATTTAAAAAATTCCAAACTTAACTACCTCTAACTACAATTAGACTTCCCATGTAGATTTTCCGGAGTCTCCTTTGCCTAACATGTATTTCAGATCAGCTTCAGTATTACCTTCTGACCATAAATTAGAAGTTATTTTGTTTTAAACATGAGTCTTTCGTGAGTTTGATTTGAATGAGCCAGTACTAAGAGGTAAACTATCTCTAAGTGTACTAAAAATGTGAATTTCTGGATTTGTAAAGCTGGAACATGGATACCTCCCAAAGGTTCTGCTATGCTGTGAAGCCACCTGGGTGGACAACTGGTTTTCCTAAGGTGATATACCTTGGCTTCAATGCTGACCTCCTCAAACTGCAACAATTCCTGCTTCCAGTATTGCTCATATCAAACTAGACTATATTTATTTATTTTCATATCTACTTTCCCTATCCTCTTGTTGACGGCAAGAATGGTGTTTTGCTGATTTAATAACCTTACCACTTGTTTAGTGTTTAGCACACAACACATAAATGGTTTTTGTACAAAAGAAGCTCAGAATGTACTGGGAGAGATTATTATACAAGTATCTAGAAGCAGTAAAACTGCTTCTTTTCTTCTACAATACAGTCTATTATAGGCCCCAAAAAGGAACTAGCATTAAGCCAATCATCTTTTCTCTCTTAATAGAAACAACAGACATGAATGTAGTAAAAATTCTTATTCTACTTCTGTCTCCTAAAGCAGAGTGACCCAACACTAGACTCAGTCAAGTTTCACACAATAAAAGCTTTGTTGAAGAAGACTCTTCACCTGTCAGGAAAAGCAGTTCTTCTTTAACCTGGAGCAGGTAATATCAACTTTGAAAGGCAGATGCACACAACTATCTAATTAGGACAAAAAATTTTCTTCCTACAGTCATATCACACATACTCAATTTCTAGCAATGCCTGTTTAAAAAAAATCAGGTGTCATTTTGGAAAAGTTGGTACTACCAGGATGGCAATTTTAGTGTCAATCTTGAGTTAAATAGAGTCTTCACTCAAAAGTTACTTCTACATGTCCAGCTAAATGTTAAGAAAGAAAAAGGTTAAGGACAAGATAAAGAGAAAGAAACAGAGAACAAGCCTGAAAAAGTAAATTGTTAAATTTTATTTGGGGACAAATAGAGCTATCTTATATTCCAAATAGTTCCTATCTTAAATTACAAATGAAAATAAATTCCAGATGGACTGAAGACCAAAAAAACAGTAAAATACAACCATAAAAACAGATAAAGAAAATACAGAAGAACTTGTTTATAAACCTGAGGTAAGAAAGGCCATTCTGAGGCACAAAATGTTTCAGCCATAAAATACTGGCCAGTCTGACTACATAAAAACTTTTAATATCATAAACAAAGTTACAAGTCAAAAAGAAATAGAGTAAGAAAAAATATTTACAACATATACACAAGGAATTAATATCCAGAAGATATACAGAATTCCTACAAGCCAACATGAAAAAGACAAGTCAATAAGAGGGCAGAGATCTTTATCTCTTTAGTTAACTAGTGTATCCTCAGCACTTGGCACATAGTAGCACTCAATAAATATTTGTTAATGAATAAATATGAATAAATAACTATAATAGAAAGAATATAAATCAACAATATATGCATGAAAATACTCTCAGCTTCATTATAAGCAGGAAAAATGTTAATAAAAACAATAGTAACCTATCTTTCTCATAAAAGGTGTAAAAATACCCAGTATTGATGAAGGTGTGGTAGAAGGGCTGTCCTGTACATAGCTGATGTGTGAAATGATACTACATTTCTGAAGGCAACATGACATTATGTATTAAGTTTAAAATGTGGATATCCTTCAACTCCAAAACTTAGGTATCTATCCTAGAGAAACAGTTATACATGTACAGAAAGAGAATGCTTACAGATAGTTACTACAGTGCAGTCTATTTAAAAAGTTAAGTTAAATGTGCATCAACAGAAGAGTGGTTTAATAAACAACAATGGTATAGATTATAGAAATGAATTCAGCAGTTAAAAAGAATGAGATAGATGCATATATACTAATAGGTAAAAAGCTCCAAGACATGTTGTTAAGAGAAAAAAGCAACCTGCAAAACAATGTATATATAATGTGCTTTTATTTATGTACAAGTTATTATAAAACTACCAATTTCTCTATGTACCAGTATGAATGTAAAGTTGAGAAAGATATGTTGATAGCAATGGTCACCTCTCAGGAGGGGAATGAGACTCACTGAGGGCCAAGAGGAAGGACTCTGCTTCATCAGACTGAATTATTTTACAAGAATATATTCAAGCACTACTTGTGTAATTAAAAACAACTTTTCTTTTAAAAAGGGGAAAAAATCATGTAAATATCACCTTACTAATACAAGGAAAACAAGAACATATTTTGAGGATTAGATAGGAGATAAAAAATTCCATTTTGGACATGTTAGTTCTGAAGTCCAGCTGCAAGTAGGCAGTTGTACACCCACAAGATTGGCATTCAGGAGACGTTGGGTCTTGGCTAAGGAAATAATTTGGGGAGCTGGTGGTATGCTCAAAGGCACAGGAATGGTGTGGATGACTTAGGAAGAAGCACAATGGAAAGAGCAGAGGGCCCAGGATCAAAGAGAAAGAGTCCTTAAAGACGACTGAGACGTAGCAGCCAGAGAAATAAAGGAAAACAAGTTAAGAGCCGTGTCATGGAAGCTGAGAGAGTGTTCTGGTAAGAAGTTGGTCACAAACGATATGATGAGAAATGAAAAAACAGACGGCTATTATTTCCCAATCTGACGGACACTGGCAACTTCAGCAAGAGAGTGTTATCTGAGTAGGAGAGGGTTAAAGAGTCTGCAGGGGAAAAAAAGTGAAAACTCCTTTAAGAAACTCAGTTGTGAAAGGGAGTAGAAAATTAGGACAGTAGCAGGAAGGAGATACGGAGGTCAGAGGACAGGATTTTCAAACTGGGAGAGATTAGAGCAAGGAAATCTGTAGAAAAGGCTCTAGTAGAAAGAGTTCTGGATACCAGGTGCCAGAGCACCAGCACCCCCACTGTCACCCCTGTAACTTGATCTTGCTGCTAGAGGCTAATGCTCTTAGAGGATTTGCTGATAATGGAGGGGCAAGTTGTAGAGAACATAGTGGAAAGGTTGGGAGGATTGGACTCGCTGAGAGATGAAGAGTGGTAAGGGAGAGACTGTTAGGAAGATAATGGCCAACTGGACATCAGGCAATAACTGAGGTAAACAGGAATGTGTAGGCCTCCTCTTGGAAGAAGGTAGATCTTGGGATCTAAAAGGCTGCCGAGTGGTTGTAGCAGCCTAGGTGCAGTAGCTTAAGCAGATTTCACATAGGAGTTTAGTCAGAAAAGTAAGGGATTAGCAGTGTGGCAAAGCTTCCCACTTTTGCAGTGGGCAGTGTCTCATCTCATAATCCCAAAGGCACTGGCAAAGGCTTGAGCAAGTTAATTACTCTTTTGGGGGCCTATTTTTCTTATCTGTAAAATAAAGACAGTAATATTCATCTGATAAAGTTGTTATGAGGATTAAATGAGATGAGAGAGAGAGAAATGGCTAGAAGAGAGTAAGTATTCAGTAAACAGCAGCCATGAAAGAAGGGTTATAACTGCAGCCGAGAAGAGTTTCCAAGAAAACAGTGTCAAATCTTTTAGAGTGATCACAGCGTTCACACTGGAGCATTCCAGGAGATAAATGTGTAGGGAAGATGAAGTCAGTTTAAGTCTCAGCTTGCTTAACTTTCAATAACAGCTTTGTAGTATTCAGAAAGGCTTTAAGGAAAAGCCTGATTTCTATCAGAGAAATTCAACTAGCAGTTCCAGAACCTCTAAACACTTCCTTAATATAAGTGCTGAGCTAAAAAGAACCGGGCGCCCCAAACCAAAACATTTCTATTGATAGACACTTGAAAAAAAGAACAGGAAATCTAGCCATTAATGCAGTGTCCAAGAGGGAAAGTGGCTAAATGAACTGTTGCAGGATACAGGGGAAGAGGGGACTGAAAGTCATACACATCATATGGCTTACTTTCTTTAATTTAATCAAAGTAGTCTTTACTTACAACTATTACAGAAGAAATTTCACTCTACTGCTTTCTCCTCTGCTCAGCTTTCACCAAATCTCGGGCTATAAGTCACTCAGACTATATAAAAAGCTCCTACAAATTCCATTGAAACCTGATCAATCTAACTAAATGTCTTACTAAGGGGGTGGAATTTCAGCTCCTCTAATTGTGTGTACCACCTGAACATGACAGCAGAGCAGTGGACCAGGGCAGCTGCCAAGATTTACTGTTCTTCTCCTATCCACCTCAGTTGAACCTCTCTGAATTATTTAAACAAGGACTACCAAGGAAGAATGAAGTCTGAATGAAGATTCCAACAAATCTCTTCCTCTTTTTTTCCTTTACCTGTAGGGGAGGTGAACACTTTCAAGGAAATGATATAGTAAAGAAACTCACTCTCCCTTCTTATAAACTATTTATTCAATTAACTGGACACTAAGGACCTAAGGAGTCTTCCTCAAGACATTAAATACACAACTGCAACTTCAGCTCTGAGCAACCTCCTAAAACAGCTCTTAATGTCCAATCCTTCCCAGGAAGGAGAACAGAATTCAGGAATTATACTAATACAAAATAAGGGTTGCCTTCTCAGAAAATTCATAAATGTTCACATAAGAACATGGTAAGACAATTAAACAAGCTCAATACATAAAAATAAACTGCCTGTTAGTGAATTAACAAAAACATCCAGAAAAATATACAGATTAAGATTTAAAAGGGTCAATCTTTTTAAATAAATTGGGAGATCAGGATTTGCAGATACTAACTACTATACATAAAATACATAAACTGTATATAAAATAGATAAGTCCTATATAGCACAGGGAACTATATTCAATACCTTGTAATAACCTATAATGAAAAAGAATATGAAAATAAGTATATATTTATGAATCACTATGCTGTACACTGGAGATTAACACAACGTTGTAAATCAACTATTCTTCAAATAAATAAATAGTTCAATTCAAAGTCTGAACAGAGAAATACTTCAATTGAAAAGCAATGGAGTTTAACCATGAGAGTCAAACTGATTAGAGTTCTGTTAGCCCACATCACAGCTACTAAATGTGTAATCTTGAGACAAAATCCTTAATCTCTCCAACCCTCAGTTTCCTCAATAAGGCAAGAATAACACTACTTATCTCAGAGCTCTTAAAAGGATTAAATAGTACATGTAAAGCTCTAATACAATGTCTGGCACAAGGTAGGAATACATAACAGGTACACTTCCCCTTCTAATTTTTAAAATGTTTAATTAGAGATTGATTCATAGAGAAGGAGGAACTTAAAGAACAAGGAAAACTGTTAGCTAGACAGGAAGGAGGACACAGTCTTCTAGTTTTATTTTTAATTTAAAAAATTAGAATATATTTCTCAGATTATCATTAAATTACTAATGTGAAAGTGCATCACTGACCCTGAAATGCTTTTTTATATACAAATAAGATCTTCTTCTCCCTCTCTCATAATTTTACAATTCTTTGAGATTCTACATTTATACAGTTTTTTCCCATCTTTTTCTTAAAGCCCTGACTCAGACTCTCCTTACTCTGGTTTTGGGATGACCGAAGTCTTAAAACAGACAGACATACCTTAGAGTTCACTGAGTATTTTGAAATACTTCTGGGAGAAAGCCAGAACCCAGCAACTAAGCAGGTAGAAAGAATCAGTGTGGCATAATGAAAAGAGCATGGGGTTTGGAAACAGATCAAGGCTTTAGACAGAGGTTTAAGTCCTCCATCTGTCACTTTCAGATGCATAACCTGGGTCAAGGCACTTTACCTCTCTGGACGTCATTTCTTTATCTGTGAAATGGAGATAATGCCACCTATATCTCTCTGTGTAGTTGTCTGGATTAGAAAAACGCCTGTAACAATTCCAGGCATATAAAGGGCCAATTACTGGTAACTGTTATTAGGGTCAATCTGGCAATTGCCTGACTGAACATTCTGCAAGGCTGTACTCTCCTAACTGGCAAAAGGAGTAACACTGCTCCCACATTCCCATGACTATATCCAAAAGGTTCCATTTTAGTAATCTATAATTAACCAAATCAAGAGCTTAAAGTATTCAGGGCAAGAAAGCGCTAACATGGCTCAACTCAGTCTCTGCTGACAGCAACAAAGCCAGCATAAGGTGGATTCGTTTGCCCCCCCCCCCCCAATCTGCTCGAACATGGTCATTACTAATATTGACGTAAGCACAAATTAGTTGCGGTTCTTGGATTCCCAGCCTTATTGTCAGAAAGTTTTAACTTTTCTGATACAAATCCTTTCCTGCCTTGTTTTCTCTGTGGTGCTATAACATTTCCATTATCCCATTTTCAAGGACACAGGGAAGAAATCCTCTCAGCTATTGCTATTCCATTCACTGTGGAACTTATCTTCCTGTTAAACAAATCACTTTTTACAGAGAGTTTTGATTTGCTGAGTTCTCTTGTTGATGGGAACTTATGACGAAAGATATATATACAAATACACGATAGCCACAATGACAAGATCTGGTCCCCAGAGCACCACAAGTTACAAGATGGAGGTAGATGCCAAAGATAAGGTGTGACTGAGTAACCTGCACTCCTTATGTTCCTTTGCATTAACTACTGCATTTGGGAATTCTGGTTCTTGTAAAAAGTTGATTTCCCTTGTGTGGCAGAGCGGAGTAACAGTACTAAGAAAACTGATGACAGACACACAAATGGAGTAAGGGAAACCATCAATGGAAATGGGACTTAAGATAAATAAGCTTGTAGTATGCGACAGTTACTAAATAATAGCAACAATCACCAATTACATAGCCAAAGCAGCTATTTCAGTCCCTAGTACTCCCAGTCCCTCCCTACACAAAATAAAAGCAGAACAGAGTCAAGGTCAGAATGATTATTTAAATAAACTAAAAATCAAGAAATGCTCAACAAATCAAAATGTCACACTGCAGTCCCTTGGGGGAGGTGACTTTCAACTTGGAGAAAGGACAGCCTCGTGTACTTGTTTTAATTAAGCTAATTCAATGTCAAGAAAGTTGAAGATTCTGCCCCCCAAAAGCAGCTCAGCAATGCCTTTGGTTGTGTCATACAGCTGCACCCTTGCCCAGAGCTTCACCTGCTTAACTTCCAGTAAAGAAGTTGTTTTTTGGTTGCAATTAACATTGTAAGGCAAGCTCAGCCCTGTCTTCCATAGCCTTAAGGCTGCTGAGTAAATCTAGAATCATGGAATCTACATTTTGATACAGGAAGAAGGTGGTTCAGCAATAAGGAAAATGGTCAAGAAGCACATCTAGAATTAGGAAAAATAGCCTGGTATGCTGGCCTGTGATTTCTTTCACTTCTTTATATAGAATCTATTGAATTGTGTGTACTTTTCAGAGGCAGGCACTTAAGCCATAATGGGAGGAAGAAGAAAATAAAATCAATTCTTAGTAATAATAGCTGTCATTCCTTAAGCCCTTATTATATGTGCCAAGTTCAATGCTAAAGCCTTCTACAAATATTTCTAACCCTCAATCATCTTAGTAATCTCATTTTATAAAAGAGGAAACTAAAATTTAGAGAATTTGGAAATTACCCAAAAGCCAGTTAGTGGGGGTACTAAGATCCTGGCTGTAAATCCCATATTCTAAAGGCAATTTATTAAACACTCTTACCCTCAAGAGATCTAATCAAAATACAGATTTTACACAAAAAGACTCTTAATCATGGGATTTGGCCAAAGTTATAAAGCAACTCAGCTAGTCACAAATATGTTTCAGATTTCCAGACTCACATCTAGGGACCACCAGCACTGGTACCCATGTGGCCTCTCTTTTCTCCTATAATTCCTCCCACAGGAGTTTCATAATGCAAATGAGAAAGGCACTGTCTTAAAGCATCATTAAACAAATTCCTTCGGTCTTGCCTCTGACATCGTTTATCACCTATATTTGGGTGATTAGAATAAATGAGTTCTCTGCTTTATACCTTAATCATGAAGTTATTACAACAAAAGTTAGGCTGGACACAAGGTTCCAATTCAGCGAGTCCTATCCAGTAAAACCAATACAGACTTCAAATCACTTTCATGCCATTCTGATAAAGCAATTAAAAATCATTCACAAAACAAAATTTTAAAAAATCATAAATCTCTGTGTTCACATTATGCCTAGGAAATTAGAGCGATAATCCCTTTTCATATGATTCACATCTCTGTTTTTGCAATATTTGCCCTTTTTTTCCTGTGCTGATTTAGCTTTATGAGAGGAGAGACACACCACAGACAGCCATTGTAAAGGTAATATTGGGAGTATCGGTCATCTAGGCATACCTACTCCTTGGTGTTCTGAAGCTACTGCCTCTTCAAAACTGTGTCTGAAAGAAGCTGACAGCTGAGACAGAAAACCCCACAATGATTGCCTTTCCCAGAAGTAGAAGCATTTCTTCCTAACACTTTCAGATCATAATAAAGGAACCAATAAAACAATCATTCTTTTCATACACGGTCAAATAATCCTGGTGACCAACTACTGAGCGGAGAAGAAAAACCTCTGAATAGAAAAGAGTGAAGAGAATCTCTCCATTACCCTTCTATATTCAGAGAAGATGTAAGGATATTGCAGTATCTGGAATGAAGGGCACAACATCAGTACTGCTTAATGGAAGCGGCTGGCCACAGAAAGGCAGAAAGTCATTATCTGGACAGAAACCAGACAACTCAGGATTTCAACGCGAGGTAACTACTCCTTACTCGTTCTCGAAATAGCAAAGATATTTCCACTCTTATTGCTAGGTGTACTCTCATAAGCGGTAAGGTTTTTCTATACCATCGGGGTCTTGTCCCCGATAGTCTGGAAAATACACACGGGAGTATGTTGGGAGTACAGAGAGAGGTAGTATTAGGTGCCTCTCTTTTCCCAGCCTATTCCAAGTAGTAGGGGAGAGCGCTACTTCCATGTTATTCCCAGCCAAGTACGGCTGTACCACATGGAGTCTTGGCTCTCCAGCACTGGGGTCCGGGTCGGGGGCATCACCGAAAGAGTGGGTTTAAGAGGAAAACGGATCTCTCTGTTCCTACGATCAGAAAGGAGGGCGTGGAGGGAGGTACAGCCGCGCCGAGAAGATCTGAGGTTCCCCTCCTCACCCTCCCTCTTAGAAAGAGGCAGCCCGGCCCCAATACCTTCTTGACTGTGCGCGGCGCCTCAGTGACGGTACCGTCGGGGCTGACCAGGGCCTCGCCGCCGTCGCGGTGCCTCTGATGCTGGTGATGAGGGTCGCTCCGCTTCATGGCCGACGCCTGAGGCACTTTCCCAGCAGCGGGGCTGAGAGCCGCGGCGGGCCCCGATCCCGGGCCACGGGCTGGGGGCCGCTCCGCCGCAGGAGCTGGAGCCTCAGGGTCCCCACCGCCCGCTGGGGGGGCCATGGCGCTCACGGCCGCCGTGCTCAGTCCTAGCTGCGGCTCCACCTCAGAGGGGCTCAGGTCCTTCAGCTCCACCTCAGGTACCTTCGCGGCAGCGGCTGCTGACACGACCTGCACCGACATCACCGCCTCCACTGCAACCGCCGGCTCAGACTCCAGCTCCAGCTCTGGTTCGGCCCCGCCTCCCGCCTCCCTTCCCCTTCCCTCCCCCATTCCCCCACTCCTCCCCTCCATCGCCTCCGCTCCCACCCCCTTCCTCCGCCCTCCCGCCCGCCAGCCAGCCAGCCAGCCCCCGCCTCTCACTCCCCACCCCCCGCCCCTCCCCGCCCCGGTCAGGCTGGCTCCGCGCGTGGTGCCACGGAACCTGTAGTGCGCTTGCTCCCGGCCGCTTGCGGCGAATAGACCGTAGGACCTCAGCCCCCGACCGCCACTGCGCGCGCCGAGGGCGGGGCCCGCGATGACCCCTGGGAGTTGTAGTCCGCGTTGCCCTTCCTCCGGCAAGCGGGATTCTGTAGCAGAGATGGAGTTTTAGGGTCGGCAACTAACCGAAAGGGGTCAGAATTGGTGACAAGACGAAGGCCATGAGGAAGAGAAAGTCTCCAGAGGAGTTGCGGCTTTCGGGGAGGGAACGCTTGAAACCCTATGGTTGGGAAGGTCGGGGAGGAGTAGCTCTCTACCCTGACAGTGTAAATTTCCTCTGGGTGTGCGCGTCTGCGATCACGTGAGCAGGCATTTAAAGGAAAAGCCGGGGCGTCACGTGTGGAGAGCGCTGCCTCAGGCTTAAAGTGGCTTGGTTTTTCTACTTCTGTGAAATTGGGACCCTATTACCTTTTCTTTATTCCCTTTGTTTTTAGAGGGAATAAAATAGGACCTTTCTGCTGTGGTAATTTCTGGCACATTCTGGGGTTAGAGTTTAAAATCAGTATAAAATACAAGTTAGGAAACACTAGGTTGAAATTTCAAGGCTAAGGAATTACAGGTTGCCTTAAACAAGGCCAATTCTTTTGCCCTATTAATTCTGCCAGGGATGTTGCTCAACAAAAGTTAGTGTACCTGCCTAAGGCACAATGAGACCAAACCAAAATGTCAGAGTTTGGAGCAGAGAAAGGTTCATTGTAGGATGCCAAGCCAGCAGAACCTTCAGCACTGTGGGTAGCAGAACACCTGGATGCTCAGAGCCTGAGGCCAACCCACCAGGAAGGGGGTGGGGGGCAGTCTCTGTTCTCCTCTTTAAATAAAGCTATTGGTCTAATTCAAAAAGAAGAAGAAGAAGAACCTGCAGCTTGTGCTCAAAAAGTCCCAACTCTTGGATGGTTTTCAGGGAAGAGTTTCTAAAGGCAAAATTTGGGGTGAGGGGTACAGGTTGTGTGACTTTCTTCTGACTGATTGGTGGTGAGATAATAGTGATGTCTCAGTAATCTCAACTTTCTGGTTCCAACCTTGGAATTATGCTTGTGGTCAGCATGTAGTCATCAGCCTCCACCTGGGTAAGGGGCTTAGTGTCTGTAGAGGGACTCAGAGATACGTATCAGATTATTATCCATACCCCTTCAGGGGGAATAGTAGTCCTGTGACTGTCCTTTTAACTACTTGAGCCTGCTCTTTGGAACTTGGGAACCTAAGAGACTAAAATCTTTTTTTTTTTTTCTACAAAAAAGAAACAGGGGACATGGAGGGGCTTTTGTACCCAGGAGGGCCCATAGGGTCCTACTCGGGTTTCAGGGGTACAATACGAAATTAAGATAAATATATGGCGGGGGAGGTGTATAGTACAATGGTAGAGTGCATACTTAGCACACATGAGGTCTTGGGTTCAGTTCCCACTACCTCCGTTAAAAAATAAATAATAAACTTTTACCCACCACCAAAGAAGAAAATAACAAAAAACAAAAGAAAAATATGTCAGCAGAGAGGAATATTAACTAAAATATGAGTAATGATTTCTTTAAGTGAAAGGATTTGGGATTTTTTTTTTTTTACTTTGTACTTTTCTGTATTATTTTTAAATTTAAAATTTATTTTAGAAGGTATAAACCCAAAGACATGTAAGGCAGTTTTACTTCTAATAACGAAAAGTTATCTGAAACTAATGTCTAACAATTAGGGGAATGGTTATGCCTTCAAAATTAAGTTTGCCAAGAACTTTTTTCAGTGTTGAAGGGAAGTAAGTGCTTATGATAACATAAGTTAAAAAGCAGGAGACAAAATTTCACATTCTATTAGATTTTAATTATGTAAATAATACTTTAAAAATACAATGTATTAAAATGCAGTTGACTCCAGGTGACAGATTATGGGGTAGGTTATTTCCTCTCTGTTCTCAGAGAAACTGAAGCAAAGGGGATCTTATGGTTTATGGCTGTTCAGAGAGTAAGTGATAGCCCTGGCAATCCCAGAAGGCCACTGCACATCTAGTCTTTGGAGTAACTATTTTTTCCCTGGCAAGAAGGAGAGGGAGAAATCGCCTGCCTTGATCTCCTTCCCTGTGCTACTGCTATCTTGGAACTCTGTTTATTTGTGGAGTTGTCCTTCCCCAAAAGGAGTCTTTTGTTTCCTGGCCTTCAAAATTTGTCGCTAACACTATGAGTTGGAAGGGATCTGAGCACTGCCTTTTCCACAAAGCTCACAAGTCCACCAGACACAAGGCCTTCTTAAGCTTTCTCTTCACACTCTGGCTTTTAGAATTTCCTTCCTGTTAGAAAGAACCAGCCCAGAGCTTCATCCTCCAGCTGTCGGAGAAGAGATTAGCAGCTCTATAACTGATTTCTTTCTTCCCCCTAATGCACAAGGGAGCTGCGGTACAGCCACCTGGTGTGTGTCGAAGCTCATAGGCAGCAGCTGCCTACCTGGATGGCTATTCAACTTGATTACTGAGGGGATGAACTAATTCTTCAGTGGGATGTGATTACAAAACATAAGGAGTTGGAGCACTGGAAAGAAACTGATATTCATCCTTTATTTATTCAGGCACCAACCACTGGTTGAGGCCAAACATCAGGGCACATTCCTCACCCATTCTCAACTCCATCTTACACACCTGCTGCTTCTACCATCTTTGTTACTGAGGGACACCAGGCACAGCTGAAGATGGAAATACCATAATGGAAGCAGGATAATTAAGCACAAGTTTATGGCCTATTTAGTTTATGAAATATCTAGAGTACAGGTCTTCTTTTGTCACTGGGCTAATTCAGCTTCCAGACCTTGGCAGGTAAAAATGGATCTTCCATGTAGGAGCCCAGAAGAACTTCTCTAAGATATCTGATCAATCCAAGTGAGAAACTTGAAGATACTAACACTGAGAGTTCCGCAAGAAAGTAGGCCAGCCAGATCACCCTTGATGAAGGCAACGCCCAAGTTCACAGTTTCCAGAGAACCACTTAAGTACTCTTAAGTACGAGCAGATAGACAAAGTCGCCAGTTATATGAAGAAAACCTTTAATGTGGAAGGCAGAGGCCAACATAAACAGAAAAACAAAAAACAAAACAAAACAAAATAAAAACAACTGGGAGGAAACAGAGGCTATGTATCAAGAAGAAATCAAGACCAAAAAAGAAAAAAATTAATATCCTTAGAGACTGAAGGTATTATATTTGTGAAAGAACATGCTGTTTCAAGAAGTGAACATTCAGAAAACAAACATGGGACTTTTGAAATCCAAGCACACTATCAGAAATGTTTTTAAATTCAATAAGTAAAAAGAGGAAGAAATTAAAAATAGGAAAGATGCATTTTATCTTTGCTCAGACTGTTGAAGAATGGAAGCTTGTTTCATGGTTTTTATATTTGTGTCTAATGTATGTTTTAACATGATAGGTGCAATGCATCATGTAGCTACAGTTTTCTGGAAAATTCAGTCTCTTAGGAATTGTTTTTCAGATCTTCAATACATTTTTTCTCTAATTAAAAAAAATAGAGGGAGAAGGGTATAGCTCAATGATAGAGCTCGTGCTTAGCATATATATATATAAAATTATTTATATATAAAATTACCTCCTTCCCCAAAAAAAGAATTTTAAAAAGTTACTAAATTAAAGAAACAATAGGAAAGAAAATGAATCAGAGGGTCAGTCCAGGAAGACCAACATCTGAATAATAGGAATGCCATAAAAAGGGAACCAAAAAAAAATGGAGGGGGAAGAAATTCATCAAAGAAATAATTCAAAACATTTCCCAAAACTGAAAAATGAGAATTTCCATAAAGAAAGGAGCCACTAGGTGCCCACCCCAATGGATAAAAATAGACCTGCATTAATATATATCATTGTTAAATTTCGTAATTCTGGGGACGAAGAGACAATCCTTCAAAAGTGGGTCAAGGAGCATTTTTACAAAAGCTCCAGTCAGAAATATATTGAACTTCTTAAAATGAATTTCTGGAAGCTAGAAAATAATGCCCTCAAATATTTGAGATCCTCTGTTTGTGTTCTCCCAAGAGTGAACTGACAATCAGCCAAAGTTGGGAAAGGCAGTCATCTGACTGTTCAGTTGGGTAGGGGATCAGAGACCAATCCTCCTGCTTTCATTTCTGCCTTCTGAAGTTACTGCTGTCTCCAGTTCAGAGCCTTTTAAGGGTGCGGCAATGTAAGTTTTCCCTACTACTAGGTAAGACTTCAGCTTTTTCAAGTCTGCCAAATGACTACTCATTTGCTTTCCAGCTTTCAAAACTTTCTAGTGATTCCTCCCCTCTCCATCTCTTTTTCCCTCTTTGCAGGCAAAAAGTGAAAAAGAGCTAAATCCTTATCGTCTATATTGGGAGGTCAAATGTTGACACCTAAAATGAACTTTCAAGAGATGGCATTATCCTGTTATTCAGACATATGGAAGTAAATATCATAAAGTTTATCTAAAATACAGTGGTTGGCTCCCAGGAACAGGAAATGATGTGGTACTGAGATAGCTGTGGAACGACTTGACTTTTCAAACTATATCATGCATGATTTAGATGAAAATTAAAACTTTAAAAGCAAGCAAAACTACATTGTACAGAACAGGGAATTATAGACATCATTTTGTAATAACTTTTAATGGAGCATAATCTATAAAAATACCAAATCACTATGCTATATACTTGAAAATAATATAATATTGTAAATCAACTATACTTCAATAAAAATATAATTTAAAAAATAAATAAAAAATTAAAGCAGGCAAAATCAATACATAAATAGTTTATGGATGCATAGCTTCATTTGCATATATAAAATATAAAAATAGGTTGGAAGGAAATCCACTAAGTTCATACTTGAACACTAAGTTCAGACAGAACACTAAGTACAGTTGTTTTTCTATTGAGGAAAGGGAAAGTAGGAGGAAAAATGGGACAGCAGTATTGGTCAAAGGAGACTAGCTAAATCTGTTATACTTTATTTTATTTATTTTATTTTTTGGTGAGGGAGATAATTAAGTTTATTTATTTAATTAGTTTTTTTAATGGAGGTACTGGGACTTGAACCCAGGACTTCATGCATGCTAAGCATATGCTCTACCACTTGAGTTACATACCCTCCCCCTGTTATATTTTATTTCTTTTTAAAAAGTAGGCTGGAAGCAAATATAAGATGATTTTTTTTCAGTTGTTACTTCTGAGCAGTGGGAATATGGGTGTTTATGAGGTTGTTCTTTGTGCTTTCCTATATCTTTTCAATTTCTTAGATTAAAAAAAAAAAAAAAAGGCAGGCAGAGGAAGGCTTGGGGCAGTGGGCATACTACTTAAAAGAAGCTGGGACCAACAGAGGCAGGCCTCACAACCTGGAAAGATGGACAACTGAGTTTGAGAGTGGTAAGGGGGAGCCCAACGGAGCAGCAGAGGGCAGAGCCTGCTGGAGGGGTGAAAGCAAGGAGACCTCAGGGCAGCAGCACTGCCACAGGAGGTCCCCTAAACCAAGCTTCTCTTGGACCCTGAGGATTTTCTTCCAGAGATCCAACTCAGGAGTTTTGGTAGGAAACTGGACACTATTGCTCAGTCTTGAGAACTGGTGCTCCTGTAAAAATACTGCAATACACAATTGGTTGTGAGAGTGTCCTTCGTCTTGGACTTCCAACTGCTGCCTGGCTGCATTCATGAAAGGTGGGCTCACAGTGCCCTCTAGTGGTCAGAGTCTGTCAGCCTTCACAACCAGAAACGTAGTATTTTCAGCTTTCTAAAGCCCAGGATAAACTCCCCCAACACCTCATTCCTCATCCTTTACATAAGTAATACTTCTAAAGAAAGAAGAGATGGAGGGAATGTCCATGGATATAAAATGAAGAAAGAAAATCATTAACATTTCCTCTTAGTTCAGAAAAAATCATTAGACAACGCTGATCCTTTTTATTGTTTTGCATACTGCTATTGATAAAGGTTTAAAAACAGCTGTACTACTGAAGACATACAGATGGCCAATAGGCACATGAAAATATGTTCAACATCGCTAATTATTAGGGAAATGCAAATCAAACTACAATGAGGTACTACCTCACACCAGTCGGAATGGCCATCATCAAAGTCTATAAATAATAATGCTGGAGAGGGTATGGAGAAAAGGGAACCCTCCTACTTTGTTGGTGGGAATGTAAACTGGTGCAGCCACTAGGGAGAACAGTATGGAGTTTCCTTAAAAAACTAAAGTGATCTATATGATCCAAAACCATATGATCCAGCAATCCCACTCATGGGCATATATCCAGAAAAGATGAAAAGTCTAATTTGAAAAAACACATGCACCCCAAGGTTCACAGCAGCACTGTTTACAATAGCCAAGACATGGGAGCAACCTAAATGTCCATCAACAGATTAATGGATAAAGAACCATATATGTTAAATATATACAATGGAATATTACTCAGCCATAAAAAAGAATGAAATAATGCCATTTGCAGCAACATGGATGGGCCTAGAGATTATCATACTAGATGAAGTAAATCAGACAAAGAAAGGCAAATATCATATGATATCACTTATATGTGCAATCTTAAAAAATGGTACAAATGAACTTATTTACAAAACAGAAATAGACTCACAAACATAGAAAACTTACAGTTACCAACAGGGAAAGGGGGGAGGGATAAATTAGGAGTTTAATATTAACAAATACACACTACTATATACAAAATAGATAAACAACAAGGACCTATTGTATAGCACAAGGAACTATATTCAGTATCTTATAATAACCTCTAATGGAAAATAATCTGAAAAAATGCTTCAGATATATAGATACAGATTTAGACTATAGACTATATATCTGAATCACTTTTTTGTACACCAGAAATTAACACAACACTGCAAATTAACTGTACTTCAATTAAAAAAAATAGCTCTACTATGGTTGAGAAGAGCAGTGGTGGCAAGAATGAGCAAGGTGGGCAAGCACAAGGGGATACAAGGTGGCCAGAGGGAACACAGCATGGGAAAACTGGCTAGGGTAAAAAATTGAAGGTCAGAACTGACAGTGGAAAGAGTCTGAACTGAAGTCAGGAAGATCCTGAACCCAGTGTCTGTCACTTACTAGCTATGAGGTTGTGGGCAAGTATTTTGCATCACTGAGTTTGTTGCTACAAAAACAAAAACAAAAACAAAAACTAGCTCCTCTGATCCTTCTGAATTCATTAAGCAGCAGTAGAGTGTGGTGGCCAAGAGCCAGGTGACTCTGGAGCCAGATGGCCCTGATGGAATCCCAGTGTTAACACTTATTCTGTGGCCTTGGGCAAACTATTGAAACTTTCTGTGTTTCAATATTTTGGGGGTGTTAACAGTGCCTCATAGGTCTGTTCTGAGAGTCAACAGGTTAATGCATGTGAAGTGCTTGGAAGGGAGCCTAGCAAGCGCTGAATAAGAGTTAGCTATTATTATTATTATTTTTGTGCACATGGAAATTACCTAGAACACGATCAGTGTTAGTCTCATTTCCTCTTCCCCTGGAATTTGGCTCTGGGCAGATTGCTTGTGTCTCCATCACTTGCTATATCCCCAGACAAGTATGGCTAATACTCCACAATACCCAACTACCCCGAGTGGTCTGTGAGTACCACCCCCTTTCCTCCGTGGATCTCCTTTCCACATGATCCTGAGTCCTTGCAGCCCAGCTCCCAGTCTTTTACTGACATCTTTTTGGAGGAAGTAGGGCTAATAGGCTTTGCTCAGGGAAGCCTGAATTCCTTTGACTGCCCAGAGGAGAAAGCTATGAATCAGAATGCACCTGACCCCAGAGTGGGGGCCCAGGATTGCCATGAGGAGCCATGCCCATCTACACTCTCCAGTAGGGGGACACTTACGTCCAATCATCACTCCAGGGACAAGCCGCATGTTCTTGCTCACTTATGATCAGTGCACAGTGAGGCAGCTGTGGCTGAAGTCCACATATAGAGCCAACTGGCCAGGAAGGATGGCCAGCACATTAAGCTGATTCAGCCTGACATCTGTCAGTCCTGACCTCATTAGCACCAAGCTCTTGGCCTTTCAGAATAGCCTGAGGAGGAAGTGGAAGACAAACAAGATCAAGACCAGGTAAACAGGTCAAGATGGGGGGCCTATGGAAAGAAGCACACCAAGAGTTTATACAAAAACCTTTTATTTACTGTTTACATTTCGTCTCCCTATCCCTACCCCCGATCTGGAACCTAGCCAGCTCCTAAGGCTTCCTGCTGTCTGGTTCTTGAAATTGGGGCCTTGGGGACTTGAACGGGGGTTATGAGAGGTGAGAATCTCTTCACCCACTGGTTGTGGAAGTTGAAGGAGGCTTTCCTGCCTGGCTGAAGCATCAGCAGCTTCCCAGGGGAGCCCCTCAAGTCTGAGGACCCACCCCCCACTGGACAGATACAGGAAGAGATAACCTGTGTCTCCCAGAGGCTCCCCATCACTCACTGCTTCTATACCATGCCAGGCTCTATAGCTGAACCAATCTTTTACCTGGAGATGGAGCCCAGAAGCAAAGGGGTGGGGTGTGGGGATGGGATAGAAAAACTGCAATTCTGGGTCTTAATCAACAAACAGGGAAGAGGAAGAGGTCGGCGTGGTTGAACTGAAATGGGAAAGGGGAAGGAGGGTGGCAGGAAAACACAGGGTGCGTTACTGGCCTGGGGTGGAGCCAGATGGACACTGTGGAGAGGTGATAGCCCCTGTGGGAACAGGCACTCCCAGCCCCACAATCACTTGGAAGAGGGAGAAAGGAGCCCTGTCCCCACTTAGCCAAAGGGCTAATGACACAATAAACACTTTTGGTCTGAGAGCCAGGGAAAGGCAACCATTGGCATAGACAAAGGCAGCCAGCCCTCATCTGCCAGACATGGGCTTAGCTGCCTCCCTGGCCACAACAGCCCAAGCTAAGTACTGTCACCTCTGCCTCCACCTTTACTGCCCCACAAGCTCCGCACACCCCACCACCCTGTGGGAGACTGATGCTGCCAGCCAGACTCCAGTTGGTGGGGAAGAAACAAGGACCCTGAGCTCCAGGGCCCTGCCCTGGGGTGAGGCCTGTCCATGGAGATGTCAGGGCTCTTTCCCACAGTCCTGCTGCTGTGAGCCAGACAAATCGAACTCTCCTGGGAGGGCACTGGGCCCTCAGCTTCTCTGGAAGATGAGACCCTGGGGAAGCAATCTCGGAGGAAGAAGAGCCTTGGAAAGGTATCTGTTCCTCTTTCTCATCCGAGGTCCCGCACTCCAGGCTCAGAAGTCCGAGTCTGCATCCATGAGTTCTGCCTCCATCAGGTTGGTGCGGGAGTGAATGGGCCCCAGCCCCTGCCTTCGGCCCTGCGCCCAGGCCATGGGGGCTGGGGCGCTGGGCTCTGGGCAGAAGGGGTTGGATACCAGGGTCCAGGCTGCCTGTCGACAGGATTCCCCAGCTCCCCAGGCGCCTGCGGCCACTAGGCACTTCTGCCGGGGCAGCTGGGGCAGTCGAGGGACACTGGAGGTGGGGGCGGGGCCGGGGGCGGGGTGGCGGAGCTCAGGGGGCGGCACCAGCGGGCACACCTCCTTCTTCCTCTTCCTCCGCTTCTTCTTCCGACCCAGGCGCTTCTCCAGCTCCGGGGAGATCTCTGCCTCAACCAGCCACAGGTTGGCTTTTTCCTCTGGGGGCACTGATGGTGGAAAAGAGAACGTGAGCCTGGGACCCTGGATCTGTCTACATCACCCCTTCTCTACTCGCACCCCTACTCTTTTAGCTCAGAAACCCAGACTTCAGATCCTCCAGGGCCTTTCCCTCACTCTCCCCTGCTGGCAGCCCAGGAACTGCTAGTCCCAGGAACCTCCAGCCTCTACGACTCCCACCTTTCTACAGAAGCCTGAACCCCATACCTGGAGTTGCCACGGGGGTGACAGACACATCCTGGGGCAGTATGGCTCCTCTCCGGGCCACCATCTTGGTGACATGCTGGGCCCAGGCAGAGGACACATCCGCCGAGGGCTCATTGAGGTCAAAGGCCAAACCCGCTGTGGGGACAGAAGGATAAGGAATCGTGACTGCCCAGTCCCTTGCCATGACGGCTCCTCCCTTATTCAGCACCATCTCCCTTCCCCCGGCCAATGGCTCCCACTTAGCACGGAAAGCCCGCCCCGGTGGTGATCACAGTGGATCTCTACGCATCCCCAGTCTGAAGAGAGGGGCCTCACAAGAAGCCAGAAATGCAGTCCCTGGAATCTGACTTCCTCTAGTCCAGGGAGAACAGCTGGAGAAGACAGCTGAAGGCGAGGGAGATGAGTCCTTTGGAACCACAGGATCAGCAGAGCAGGAACACAGGGCAGAATGGCTGGGGGCGGGGTGGGGGTGGGGGGACCGGAGGAGAACGAGTGTGTGAGCAGAGGAGGGAGCGCCGATTCTGCACGGACTGCCAAAGAATCCGGGAGGCCACAACAGCCTGGGATGGAACAGGGAAGGGGCTCCAGAGGAGCAGAGGGGCAGAAGCTCACCCACAGGTCCGTCGTGGGAGACGGTGTGCATGCTGAAGGAGAGTTCCTGGCCTGGGTTCTGCAGCAGCTCGCGCCGCTTGGAGAAGGCCTTGGCGATCATCTTGCTCTTCTTGATCCGTTTGGGCTCGTCATCACTCTGCCCCGTCAACCTGAGGGCAGAAAGGGTGGGGGAGGGGGCGTGGAGGGGCAGCTGCTTCCCCTTAAATTTTGCAAAAGACCAGTGAATCCGTTCCGTCCAGGGAAGGAGCCTCCAGAGGGCCTCAAGACCCTCGAGAACCCTGAGGAGTAGAGAACTTCTCCGCAAAAAAGGGGGCCTAGAATGCAGAGCTCCTGTGCCCAGTTTTCAAATCACTCCTCTTTAGAAGATGCTGGCAGTGGGCTCAGCCCTTGGCCCATCCTCCCAAGGACAGGAGTTGTCACCAGGGGGCAGTGGTGAGCCACAGAAAAGGCCACTTTTGGCAGCCCAGTGCAGGCCCTTAGAAATCACACCTGCCCAAGGCTGGGCTGGGACACGTGTGACCAGACAAAGCCTAAAGGATGTCGAGGCTGAGAGAGCAAGGCAGCAGGGTCAGGACAGGCTGTTGCTGACCCCACCTGCACCAGGTGCGCCTCCAGATGAGCAGCGTGGCCTTGGTCCAGACCCAGGTGCTCATGGCAATGCCGGTTCCGAACATGGCAAATAGGTTGATCTTCTCCACCAGAAGGCTAGGGCGATTCTTGATCTCACAGTCGGGGATGGGCTTCTTGGTGGGTAGCCCGATGGTCACATTGGCCTGGCATCTGAGGTGAGGGGTAGTGGACAGGTGAGGCTTCCTGGGTCTCCTGGGTGGCTGCCCAATCAATCCAAACACTTTAAAGAGAACGAAGCCCCACAGCACTGGCTTACAGTCCTTGGTGACCATCAGAGTCACCTGGGGGCTTTTACTGATGCCTGATCTCTGGGCCACACCCTAGACAATTCAATCAAATCTCTGGGGGAGGGACCCAGGCATCCGTGTGGTTTAAAGCTTCCCACACTGGAAGCAGGAGCCCTAAGTAAGACTGAAGCAGGGTTTTAATGAGCATTTTAACCGCTGTTCCTGGTACTGGTAGGTGCTGCACTTCTTATTCATCCTCATTGTGACATAAAAAAGCACAGGCAAAACCAGAAAACATTAGTGGGTTGTTCACCTATCGTAGAGAGGTAACTACTTCTGTGCAGGGATTTGCAATGAGCTCAGTAAAGAGTACATGAGAAGTAGAAAGCAACTTTTGTGGCCAACACAGAGTTGGGAGAGTCCAAAAAACAGTGGCGTTACAAACGCACCAACGATCCAGCCTTGGGGGTGCAGAGGGAAGGGCAGAGTTAGGGACCTGAGGGCTGTTTGCCATGTTTGCAAGTTACAGAGCAACAGCTTGAGCACCCACAGCAAGACAGGCAGTTCTCAGGACAGCAGAGGAGTGTCGTCTCCAGCTCCCACCACTGCTGCCCCTCCCAGCCCCCAGCCCCCCACTCACAGCACATAGTCCCGGAAGCTGCGCTCCCACTCGGCCTGGTTGAAGAAGTCGTAGAAGTGGCAGCTGAAGGTGATGAGCACAAAGCCAAAGGCCAGGAAGCCAAAAATGCCTGCAGAGAGACGGGAGTGGGGACAGGGCGTCACCAATCCCAGGTGTGGAAGCAGTAGTGGGGAGGAGGGTGTCTGCTCCACTTGGGCCTGATGGACATCTGAGACTGGGGTGAAATCATGCTGGGCTCAGTTCCAGAACTGTATCCTCCAAAATAAGACAAGGAGGCAACTGTGGCAACTCTGGGAGGGCTCAGTGGGAGGAAAGTGGCCATGAGGAAGCAGCCTTGGTATGAACTTGACATCTTTCACCTGAGAAGGAAGCTACCTTTTCTTTTGAGTTGCAACCACCACCACCACCACACACACACACACACACACACACACACACACACAGCCTTGTCTTGCCGCCCTGCCTGCTAACTAACACACACACACACACACACACACAGCCTTGTCTTGCCTCCCTGCCTGCTAACTTGCCCCCCACGACCACGTATTGCAGTCCAGGAGGGTGTGGTGTTGGGCTAGCCAACTCACCCAGGCGCAGCATCGTCTCATTGATCTTGCTAGCTGCCTTCTCGCTCAGCAGCCCGGGGTGGTTGCTCTTGATGGAGAACAGGGTCATGACTCCTGAACAGAAGGGAGATGGCAGACATTAGCTGGGGCCAGGCCACTCTCCTGGGAGGGATGGGTGTGTGGCAAGAGAGGGTCCCAGGTCTGCTGACTCCTGTGCTGATGCTGATTTAAAGCTTGGGGAACTGGAGATACTGGAGTACAGCTGGTGGCAGATGTGCCATGGACTGGAAAGACTGGCACAGAGCACAGACAGAAAATTGAAATGGACTCAGTCCTGGTCTGGCCTCCTCAAGTAAGGCAGCTCAAAGCTCAAGGTCAAAGCTATTATGGTGGAAAAGGCATGAGAAGAGACTCCAGGACAGTGCTGTACAAGAGAAATACAAAGTAAGCCACATTCATAATCTCAAATTTTCTAGAAGCTGCCTTAAAAAAGTAAAAGGACACAAATGAAACAAACTTCAATATATTTTATAAACAATGTATCATTGTTTATGACATGATCATTGCAGCATGTAATCCATATCCAAATTGTTAAGGAGACAGTTTCCTTTTGTGTGTGCTAAGTCTTTGAAGTGCCGTGTGTATTTTATACTTATGATACGTCTCAATCTGGACTAGTTTCAACACACGTGGCCAGTGGCTACCGTACCGGACAGAGCAGATACAAAACATAAATCAGAGGCCCAGCCAGTGCCAAAAAGAGGGAAAAGAGGTGGGCTGAACAGAAGGCTGACAGTGCTGGGGGAGGAAACTGAAGTTTACAAAGAAAACTAAGCAAAAATGAGCTCAGATCCGGAGGCTGACTGTGGAGGTGGCAGACTGAGACGGGGAAATGAGGGAACAGAGAATCTGTGCATGTTGTGAAAACTCTGTCTGTGCGTGTGTGCATGCTGTAGGCAGAAAGGAGATGAGAAACCAAGCTCCGAAGACTGAGCATATGTATATATAAATTCAGGGCACACACACATGACCAAAGGCCACCAGTTGGCCCATGTGGACAGGGTTGGTTATGAGGATGTTGACCACACAAGGGCATCCGGCCAGGGCTGAGCAGAGGCTGGAATCCAGCCCAAGTTCCACTCAACAAGCCATGAGCCCTGGCACAAGGCTGGAGTAAGGGGAGCACTTTTCTGGCCCGCACAAAGGTGCTGCCCCACACCGAGTGCCATGATGCTGTGTCTGCCCACGGGCACTTTCCGCTTTGCACCAAAGCCCCATGTAAGCCAGCTGAGGGCCCACTGCGAAGGCAGCGCCTGCTTATACAGAGCAGGTACTCAACACATTTTGCTGCCCAACTGGTCCTGGCCTGGTCCTCACTCACCTCGGATGAGGAAGTAACCTCCCACGATGAGCACCAGACCAATTGGGGCCAGCACAAAGCCAGCACGGTATCGGTAGTTCTTATAGCCCACAAAGCAGATGCCGCTCACAGAGTCCCCATCCACCTGCAGCAGGAAAATGTGGGAAGGACAGAGTCGGTCACTGGCCCTCTCACCCAAGCACACCCCCCTCAGGTCACCACCCACTACCAGTCACTATACCTGGGCCACAGCGAGGATTGCCACTGTGAGGACAAAAGGGAGTGACCATGTGAGCAGATGGAAGTATGAAGTCTTGCCTGAGAGAGGCTGGTAGGTGGTACCCAGGGCTTTGAAGGACGTGTGCCAGGCGTAGGTGAGGACCACGAACCAGACAACGCCAGCCATCAGGGCATAGTACACAATGACAAAGATGATGACGCAGGACAGGGTCTCGTTGGAGCTGTGCAGACATGTGGGGTGTCACTTGGGGTGGTCATTCTGTACTTCCTCTACCAAGTCTCCCCAACCCTGTCCCCAGACCCTTGGCTTCTAAAGTCTGGAGATTCCTCAGGAGTCAGGGCTTGGAGACCAGACTTGGGTTAGGAGTGAAGAGGGTATAGCAGATGCCTCTTTGGACAGAGGCAAAGAGTCAAGGCTCTAATGCTGGAGACCTTGGGTGCAACAGGGCACAGCCGAATCCTACGCTGAAATCTCAGTTTCAAGTCCAACCTTTGTGGAAAATGCGTGCCGGCCTCCTCCCCTCACCCTCACCCCTGGGTCCCCAAGTCACGTACGTGGGCTCCCCAAGCCTCATGGTGCCGTCAGCACGGCAGACAATCTCCCGGCGGGCACCATCCATAAACTGGGCCAGCCAGCCAATGCTGCCCACGAAGAAACATGCATTGACGTAGAACAGAATAACAGCAGGGTAGCGATTCGAATTCCGCCAGTCAGCCACAAATGTGGCCTGGAAGACAGAAGTGGGGCCCGTTCTGTGAGGTTACGGTTATTCTGCTGCCCTCACCTGAATCCTCAACCCCTTTTATCATGACCCTTCCCCAGGGAATGCTGCCCAGTCCTCTCCCCACTCCCAGAACCTAGCCTCTCTCACTGATGATCGGCCCCCTTCCTACTTTACAGGCTGGCTGAGGGTCCCAGGCCCTGCCACTCCCCTGACCCCTCCACCCTCCACCCACGGGCCTGCCCTCCGCTGACCAGGGTGAAGAGTGTGCAGAGGCCGGTGACAGCACCGAAGGCCGCGATGTAGCTGTGCATGTCCTGGTGCTCGGCCTCGGTGAAGAGCGGGTTCTGGCACTGGATCCCACAGCCCTCCACATCCTCGTACCAGCTCTTGGGGTTGTCAGTCCGAACCAAGGGAGCCTCGCATTGGCCCGAACTGTTGAACTTTATGTTCTGCACTTCGTTCTGGCAATGAGGGAAGGGGTGAAGACAGTGCAAAGGGGAGCAGTAGGCTGGGGAGGACCTTTGGTTTAATGAGAGGCACAGGGGTAGCATGGCAGGGAGCCTGAGAACACAGGCCCTGCAGACAACCTTCCAGGATTTGAATCCCAGCCTGGCCACTCAGGGGCTCAGTAGCCTGGGCAAATTATTTGACCCCTCTCTTAGCTCAGTTTCCTCATCTAAAGATAGTACCTACTTCATGGTGTGGTTTAAGGGTTAGATGAATAAACAGATATAAGATGTTTATAATAGCATTTAGAAGGTAGTAAATAGGAGGGAGAGTACAGTTTAGTGGTGGGAGTGCACACCTAGCATGCAAGAGGCCCTGGGTTCAATCCCTAGTACCTCCATTTAAATAAAAAAATACCTCCCCTCAATAAAAAATAAATAAAAAGATTTTTTTAAAAGGTAGTAAATAATAATAAATAGCATTATCACCATCATCATTACTGTTAATATTATTAATGCGCTCTCCTTCACCACCCAGAACTAGATCACATCCCTACCTTGGTGTCTCTGTTTTACATGTGCAAGCCTTGACTCCCCACATACACGATAAACTTCTTGAGGATAGGCTCCTGTCACCCATGACTCCAGTAACTCCCAACCCCAGAACAGAGGGGGTGCACAAAGATCTTTCCTAAATAGATAGACAATCCCTGGTAGACTGGCCCAGCCGGCGAGCGTCAGTTTGGGTCTGTGGGAGGATCCAAGGATCTCCCAGGAGAGAAAGCTCTGGACTGCCCTGCCCTGCCTCCTGCTGGGCCTTGTCCTGTGCCTGGTCCTGCCAGGCCAGACCCTGCCTCCCAGAGCACTCACCGGGCAGCCCTCGGGGAAGTGGTCGGGGGTGCAGCGCAGGAAGTCGGGCCAGCCCCGCTCCCTCTCCACGATGGCACAGGGGCCGCGGGTAGCCTGGCAGAGGGTGCGGCTGGGCAGCTCCACCCGGTCGTTCTCGCACTTGGGCATGTACACAGCACACAGCAGGGGCTGGATCACTGCCCAGCAGCGGGGGGCGTTCCGGAGGCCTGGGGGTAGCGACAATGTGGACACATTGCAGCAAAGACCCCTCCTCACGCTGACCCACAGACACAGCTGCACCTCTGTTCTTCAGGCCTAAGGCAGCAGCTCTCTTTGCCACTCTGCAGGCCATGACAGCGTAGAACGGTCAGGCACAGCGTTTCTTAGCAGGGCATTTGGGCGGGACCATTCTTTGCTGCAGGACATTTAGCTTCCCTAGACCCTGACCACTAAATGCCAACAGAACCTCAAAGTCCTTGTGACACCAAAGAATACTCCCCCACCCCTCCCACTCCACTGGAAGAGGCCTGAAGAGGAACTTCTGGGACACTGGTGACGTATTTCTTGATCTGGTACTGGTTACATGGGTATTTTTGCCTTGTGAAAATCAAGCTTATGATCTGTGCACTTCTCTGTATGTATATTACAATTCAATTAAAGTATTTTTAAAAAACAGCCCCCATTTCCAAATGCCCTCCTAGGGAATGTTAACACCTCTGGCTGAGAACCCTAGGTCGATTTAACTTTTACCTTTTACCTTTTTAAGGGTATTCTTAAAACCTTCTACAGCCATGGGGAAGGAGTGTTGTGGGACCCACCCTCACAGGGCCCGTGCACCAGAACCAGGAAATGCTCCCCCCTGCCCAGACCCCAGGACCCCTGTTCCTCTTACCAAGCTGAGGTGAGATAGAGAACAGGTGGGAGCTTAAGAGGAGGTAGTCAGGGGAGCCACTCCAAAGCCAGAGGAGGAAACAGGAAATCAGGTGGAGAGAAATAGAGGAGGCTGTGTTCAGTGCAGGGGGAGGAAAGGTGTTGTCAGCAAGACAGAAACAGGTGGAAGTCTCCCAGCACCCTTGCCCCAGCCCAGGCCTCTACCCTGCTCCCCCATGGCTGGGCTCACTCAGCAGTCCACCCACTCTGCCCCTCCCGCATCATCCCTGCTTTAGAAACACCTACTTCCCAAACAAGACATTGTACTAGAAGAAGCTTCTGAGGATGTGAGAGCCAACATAGGTGCTGCCCGGGCTGGGGGTGATGGGGGCAGGTAACTGTTCTTTTTGGGAGGGAGGCAATATATTAAAGGGTTAAGGAACACGGACACTGTAGTCTGCCTGGGTCCAAATCTTGGCTCTACCATTTCCTAGCTGTGTAATTCTGGGCTATCTCCATGGCTATTTCTAGCCTTAGTCTTCTGTCTCCTTATCTGTAAAATAGGGATAACAGAATTACCTCATGGAACTGTGGTACAGAGTAAGACAACGTGTTAAACGTGCTTATAGCACAGTTCCTATCATACAGTAAGCACTCAAGAAATATTAGCTGTTACTATTACTTATCTGAGGCCTCTGACCACTCACAGCTCTCACTGGACAAAGCCTATTCCAAGGGTGCAAAGCAAGCTCTTGTCACTTAAGAAACAATGTCCTTGGGCAACAGTTCCCAGATCTGACTCAAATCAGAATCACCTGGGGGACCCTTATCACTCTAGATGGAGAACTCACTCTCAGAAATTCTGACCAAGAGGGTGTGGGTGGAGAACACAGCAGTGGCTGCCAGGGCTGGAATAGGAGGGGGGTTTACCAAGGGGCAGCATGAGGGGAACATAGGGTTGTTCTCTATTTTGAATGTCATGGCTGGATCCACAACCCCATGTGTTTGTCTAAACTCACAGAACTGTGACAACAAATAAAAAGTGAATTTTACTGGATATTTATTAAACAATACATTTTAAATGAGGAGGGGATCCCTAGAGAAAATGTATCTTAGAGGAGCAACAGGAAGATGATTAATGAAAATATTGTGGAATATGGGATGGCTTTAGTGACTTGTGGTATTCTCAGACCCTCAAGCCCAGATAATAATATTAAGCCATTCAGCTTTTGCCTGGGTCTCCTGGAATACTTGTTCTTGGAGCCCAGCTGCCGTGCAACAGGACCAACTATCCTGAGGTTGTCCTGCTGGAGATGCCCTGGGAAAAGAAGAGGACGAGATGCTGTGTTTTTTAAGTCCCCAGCTTTCCCAGTTTCCCAGTGAAGGCCACAGATAACAGGGAACAGAAATAAGCCCTCCCTGCTGAGTGCTGCCCAGGATGCAGATTCATGAGCCAAAGGAATGGTTCTTGTTTTAAGCCACCAAATTTTGGAGCAGTTTGTAATATAGCAATAAATAACCAGAACACACACATACACACACACACAATATTGTGTTATTTTCCTAGACTTTGTGATATTTGTGATAATTATCAGCTTTTAAAAATGTGTAATTTGTTTCTTTTTTTCTCATTTTAAATATTATTTTGTACCTTAAAAATAAACACCCCAAGGAAATGATAGATTATTAGATAAATCCAAGATAATTGAGGAAGCATGTAGGGGAAAGAAGTTAGTTCCTTACCCCATTTCTTACAAAAAAAAAAATTCCAGGCGAATCAAAAATAACTACATTATCTTAAAAAATTAAGAGTACTAGAAGAAAAAGCGGAAAATGTTCTTTTAAATCTTAGAGTGGAGGTCTTTTGAAGTATGACACAAAACATAGAAGTTATGAAATAAAAGATTTAAAGAAAAGACTTCAGAAAAATGGATAAAATCAGTAGGGTTAAAAAACAAACAAGATCGTAAGAAAGGCAGCACACTGAGAAAATTATTTCCAGTACACGTCACAGGTAAAGAATTAATTTCATTATATGCATAAAGCTGTTCCAAATTAGTAAGAAATTCATAATTCTATAGAAAAATGGGCAAAAGACAAACAACAGATCATACAGAGAAAATACAGCTGGCCTTTAAAAGCATAAAGAGATGCTCAGTCTGTCTCTTAATAAATGTGAAGTAAAACTACAATGACATATAATTTCTTAAACTTTACAGTGATAAAGATCAAAACATTTGAAAATGCTATATTGGTAAGAGTGTGGGGGAAACTGGCACTTTTGTATAATTTTAGTCGGAATAAAAATGTGTAAACACTTGTGGAGACTATTTGACATTAGCTATCAAATGTACTAGCAATTCCCCTTCACATGTTCACAAAGATTGTACATAAGATTATTCATTGCAGTATTGTTTGGAATAGCAAAAGAGTAGAACTATCCTTAATGTATATCCATCAATAGGAGACCTACTAAATAAAATATCACACATCAATATAACAGAACACTGTCTAGGGTTGAACTGTTTGCATTGAAAATGGAACAATCTCCAATATGTCTTGTAAATGGGTGCAGTTGCGTGAACAGCCCAGAGAGCTACTGCTGGTTATGAGAGGAAAAAAGACTAAGGACACACCTACATTGTACATATGTTGGATATCTACACAAGGACACACAACAACCAGTGTTGCTGGCTGTCTGTGGGAAGGGGAAACAGGTAGCTGGAAGCAGAAGCTGAGGAATTTAACTTGTGTTCCTTTTTAATTTTATGAGTATATATTGCCCATTTTTAAAGTAATTAAGTTAAAAAAATATGCAAATTATTGGGAGAGGGGAAGCTCCCCAGACAAGAAGAGAAGGGAATGAAGCTGGAAGTAAGAAGAAAGGGGACATCAATTTTGTCTGTTTTGTTTTATTTCTTTTACTCTAAGAAAATACGAAATAAGAAGAAAAAATAGGGACTCAGGTATTATATTAGTCTCTGTATTTTTCTATGTTTATAAACTTTTTAAATAACATTTGCCACAATTTAAACTTTAAAAAAGAAGTTCTGTTTGTGTGATTCTGATGATCAGTCAAGTTGAAAACCATCGTTTTAAGGTTGGTTTAGCATTAGAAAATTTCATCAATGCAATTTACCACATTAACACATTAAAGAAGAAGAAAATCATATGATCATCTCAATAGATACAGAAGAAACAGTTGATGAAATTCAGCATCCATCCATGATAAAATAATAATTAGCAAATTAGGAGTGGAAGAAAACTTCCTTAATATGACAAAATATAACTAAAAGAAACCTACACCAAACATATTTAATAGTGAAAGGTAGAAAAGCCTTCCATTTAGAATGCAGAAAAAGTCAAGGATGAAGGATGCTGCCACTATTACCACTCCTATTTAATGATGTACTGGAGGTCATAATTACTGCAGTGAGGCAATAAAGATTATGATATATGGCTTGAAAAGGGAGAAACAGAAGTCATTCACAAATGAGATGACTACTGTGTAGTATAAATTTAGCTAGTTTACTGGATTCAAAATCAATTAAATTTCTATACATAAGCAACAAACCAAATAAAACATAAAGGCACCATTTATAACAGCATAAAAAATATCAAGTATCTAGGAATAAATCTAACAAATGATATTTAAGAACTCTGCAAAAAACTGTAAAAAAAATTGAGAAAACTGAAGATCTAAACAGACAAAGATACATAATGAAAGACAGAGATTCATAATGATTAGAAGACTCAATATTGTAAAGACATCATTTTTTTCAAATTAATCTATACACTCAATGTAATTCCAATCAAAACCACCAAAAATATTTTCACATTAAAATACAAAAGGTCAAGAAGAGCCCAGACTGTCTATTAGATACTATCATACTATAAAGTAGAGGTTCTTAATAAATACAAAACAGAAACAGACTCATAGACATAGAATACAAACTTGTGGTTGCCAAGGGGGCAGGGTGGGAAGGGACAGACTGGGACTTCAAAATGTAGACTAGATAAACAAGATTATACTGTATAGCACAGGGAAATATATACAAGATCTTGTGGTAGCTCATAGTGAAAAAAAATGTGACAATGAATATATGTATGTTCATGTATAACTGAAAAATTGTGCTCTACCCTGAAATTTGACACAACATTGTAAAATGACTATAACTCAATTAAAAAAATGTTAAAAAAAAAAAAAAGTAGAAGTTCTTAGCCTGAAGTTCACAAGGGATTCTTGGAGAGAATTTAGGGGTCCATGAGCATGGATGGGAAAAAATTACATCTAACTGAAACTTAGTCTTTCTTCAATTACGAACGTGAGCAACATACTATGGAAATGTTAGCAGTACCCGTGGCTTTGTCACAAATGGAAATCAGATATTTTTGGCGCAGATATTCAAAATGCTGGTACTGCTCATCACTACCTTAATGTTATAGTGGTTATTAAACCCACATTAGATCTTATTTAGTGTACCAATAAAGAAGCACATATATTAGATTACATACTTGCTTTTTTAATATTTGATAACTATATTTCAATATAACTCATTTCCTTTGTAATTCTATATGCTTTTCAATCCTATGTGTCTTACTTTATGAATTAAAAAAACATTATACCGAGAAGAGGCCCATAGGTTTCACCAGGCTGCCAAAACGGTTCCTAGCTCAAAGAAGGTAAAGAACCATGCTATAAAGATATGACAATTAAGATGATGTGATATTGGCGAGAGATAAACAAACTATGATATGGAACAGAATAAAGATCCCAGAAATAAAAACATACTTGGACACTTGATTTATGGCAGCACAGTGAAGAAAGGATATTCTTTTTAACAAATGATGTTGAGACTATATATATGTAACTGGAGTTCTAAAAAATTGTCCAGGTGAATTATTTACCTAAAATGAGAGGAAAATCTATACATTTGGGGGAAGATAACATAACAGAATAAATTCTTGACTTTGTGGTATGAAAGGACTTTTAAAAATAAGATACAATAAGCACTAACATAAAAAGTTTGATGAATGGCTACCTTAAAGTTCAGAACTTCTGTTCAAGAGAAGACACTGGAGAATGAAAAGGCAAGTCAAAGAACAGAAAATATTTTCAACATATAAAGCCAATAAAGGACTCATATCTAGCACATATAAAGAACAACAAATTTTACAAATGTGACTGATAGCTCTATAGAAAAATGGGCCAAAGATCTGAACAGAGGCTTCACAAAAGAAGAAATCCAGCGGCCAGTGAACATTTGAAATGGTGCTCAACCTTAGTAGCAATCAGGGAACTCCAAATTAAAATCACAAATACACACCACAACATATCCATTAGGTTAGCAAAAATTTTAAAGGCTGACAATACTAAATGTTGGGAATCACGTGGAGCAATGATGACTCTTCTACAGGAATAGTAGGAGTAGAAGTTGGTACAACCACTTTGAAAAATTGTCCAGCATTATCTGGTAAAGCTGAGGTATGTATGCTCTATTATCTAGCAATTCCATTCCTCTTAGTATGTACCTAGAGAAACTTTGCCCAGGTGCCCCAGGACATAAATAAAAGAATATGCACAGCAATGTTATTCACAATGTCCCCAAACTGGAGACAAGTTTAAATGTTTAAGAACAACAAAATAGATAAATAAATTGTGATCCATTCTACAATAGAATACTATTTAACAATGAAAAAAGTGGGCTGCAACAAACATGGATGAATCTTACAAAATAATGTAGAGCAAAAGAAACAAAACTTAAAGGATTCAAATAGCATGATTCTATTTGCATAAAGTTCAGAAACATGCAAAACTGAAATATATTGTTTAGGGATTCTGAAACTAGATGGTAAAACTAGAGGAAAGAAGAAACGATTATCAAAAACGTCAGGGTAGTGGTTACTTCCAGGAGAGGAGGAAGAGGGATGTGACTGGAAAAGATAAAGGGGGAGCTCCTGGGTACCCACCATCATCTAGTTCTTGACTCAGGTGTCACTTAATAATTATTTGTTATTTAGTACCTCTATGTCATGCACTTTCTGTATACATGCTAGGTTTCACAATTAAAAAAATTAAAAATCTGAATCAAAAATGAACATGTGGGTGTTTCTCTGTATTTTTACACTTTCCAAAAATATATTTTTTAAAACTGATTCTGATCATAAGCCAGGTTAGGGAACAGCTCTAAGGAAATTCTTCCTGATTTGCCCCTGCAAATATTCCACCATCACCGACAACAGGCCTCTCAATCTCTTAACTAGATGTCTGAGTAGCAAATGAGAAATTCCTCCCGGCTTCTCCACCTCTATCCTACAGCCCCGGGCTAGGTGACAGGGCCACACACCCCTGTGCACACACAGAGCACAGCAGTGGTCAAAGAGGCTACGTGCTGGCTCTCAGGGACTTATTTCCCTTGCCAGACGCAGGTCTTTCGGCTTTCTTGCCCCATTTACCAGACCAACCAGATTTGGCTGAAGGTGGACCATGGCCTGGATAGTATGTTTGTCTGGTCAGCTTGGAATGCTTGAGAGGAGACATTTCAAGCTATCCTGGAGAAAGATGCTGAGTGCCTGAAGAAGCCTAAGTCCTGGGGATTGAAAAGATAGGAGACAGACCTGAGTTCTATACAGACCTGGAAACTGGCCCGACCTGCGCTATAAACTTCCTTACCTGATGGCATGCTTCCAAAGCTCAGCAGTCTAGGCTAGGGAAGCACATGGTGGCCACCTCTCTTCAGCAACTCTTATTCCAGATCTGCTGGGACTTCCCACATCGATGTCCAATGAGCGCCTCTAAGTCACATGGCCGAAACTAACCCATACTTTCCTTCTAAACCTACTCCTCTGCTAGCATTCTCCAGCTTAGCAAGAGAGAATGGTACCACCTTCCATTCAACCCTGAAACCTGGGTCCTCCTGCTCGCTCATCAGCAAGTCCCATTGGTTCTACCTCTGAAATTCCAGGATCTGTCCACTTCCTCCAAGCTGTTACCCAGGTGCTGACTGCCATCATCTCTCGCCTGGACTACTTTTGCCATCCCCTAAGCAAGCAAACAGGCTCCAGGCTTTCCCTCTTCCCGTGGCTTCTTCACACAGTACTCAAAGAGATCTTTCTAAAATGCAAATATGATTACATCTCTCTCTTGCTTAAAAGCCTTCAGTGGCTCTTTATTGTGGATAACAAACAAACTTCCTAATATGGGATATTAGGTACAAACACTTTGAAAAACTGTCCGGCATTATCTAGCAAAGCTGAGGCATGTATATCCTATTATCTAGCAATTCTACTCCTCTTAGTATTAAGTACCTAGAGAAACTTTATTTTCTATTTCTCCAGGTCTTGTCTCTTATAATCCTATCTCTCACATGCTTTGATCCAGCTCTACTGAAATTCCTATACTTCCTTGAAAGTACCAAGCCCTTTCACTGCTACACTTTTTTGCATGCCATATCCTCTTCCTATCCCTTCCCACCCAAATCTTCCGTGGCCCCAGTAATTCCTACTTATTTCTCAGGTTGTGGGTTAAATGTCAGTTCCTTTGGGGGTCTTCCCTTGCTCCCCAAAGTATTTTGTGTTCCCTCAGAATCCCATCTGGTCACAATATCACAGGTATTGCTAAAGCCTATTTAACTATCTTCCCCTTGATGGCAGGGATCCTGCCTGTATCCTTCATCTTAATCTGCCTCAGAACCTGATCCAGGATGACATGTAATGAGCACCCAATACCTAACTGAATGAATGAGTGGATGGCTGTGTACTCAGAATTCTTGAAAAAAGTAAAAAACAAGTCTTTACCTTCAAAAGTTTATAGATGAAGACAACCTAGATCATCTTCATTCTTCACCCACAAAAACACCCCTAAGAGCCAGGTGACACTGATGACACCTAATGCCAAATCAAGACCACTAACTCAGGACAGGACATCACTAGCCAGAACTCCCACCTGAAGGCTTGTTTGTGACATTCTCACACTTGCCTCCAGTTCACCCTACCCAGCTGCTGACCTGGCTCACACCAAGACCTGCTTCTCGCCCTACTTCATGTAACATCCACCAGAAAGACCAGGCGCAAGAAGAGAACAACCAGAAGGCATATAGGAACGGGATGAGGGGTGAAGGCGGCAGAGAAGAGCTCAGAGTGAACTAGGGGCCAGGGCTCAATGCTGGTACCCCTGCAGGACCTGCCCCACCAGAACCATAGCTAGCAGAGTTCGAACCTGCACAGCCAGCGGATGGTTCTAACTCCTAAACTTTCCTGCTAAAACCACTTCTGCCTGCTCAGCAGCTGCTCTCAGGAGTATGGACTGAAAAGAGGTTCACACCCTTCCTCCTTGATTTGATGGTAACTACAGAAGGGCGGCATCACACATGCATTTAACTTAGGAGAATTTAACCATGGGCTCCTGCAAAATAAATAGCTGAAGAGAGAGAAACTATCCTCTCATAGCATGAGCAACTCAGAACTGGGTGAGACTCTACTGCTGAGACATTTAGATTTTCCACATAGTTGGCTCCTAAACACAAGCCTTATTTCACATAGTGCTCAAAGAAACCTTGTATGTACCTTTCTTTTGTGTTCTTTTTTCATTCTTTCAGTCTTCTGCTCCTTTGCATTTATGTAACTTTAAAGACTAAAATTCTGTTTTCTATTATGCCCCTTATATACTGTACATTACTATACGTTGCACATTTTTACAAACATATCACCATAAACGAGTATATGTATGCAAAATCACATAGACCTTATGTTGTGGTCATTTATGGACTTTTCCAAGCTACTCTTGATTACACATGGGTTTTGCCTGCATGCTGCCTCTAGAACTTGATGCCTACAAAGGATGTGGCTCCACCGTGGGTACCATCCTCCAAGTTCTTCCTCTGGCATCTGTATCAAGCCAGGAATGATATGGCTTTGTCCAACATCCAGCAAAGACTCTGAGAACTCTAGTGGCCAAGCTGACAAGGACAGGCAGCCTACAAACACTCCCCCTCAGGATCCTTACCAGCCCCTGGGCAGAACTGAGATGTGGGGCATTCAAGACCTATCAAAAGGAGGAAGCTGCCAGGTCCGCCCCTGGCTTTTCATTTTATTTCTTTTTTCTTCAACGACAATTTTGGAATCACACTAGCTACAGGCAAGGGATTGCAAGGCCAGTTCCCTTCCCAAGGCCTCTTCAGGTCCCCAGTTCAGAAGAGTGACAGGTCGGGAGCTAATCCACTCCACACTGCTAAAGAAGGGACTGCTCAGATTCAGTCTGCAGTTTTTCAGGTGGGGGTGTAATCCCACCATGAGGTGAGGGTGCTGGGACTTCAGACCACCACTGAAGTATCCACAGGCTCTCAACATCCCAGACTTAAGGTGTCCTTCCACAGCCCTGACCAGTCTGAGGATCCAAACTTCCAAAGAACACACAAATAATCGCTAGAATAGTCTCATTCCTTCACAACTTCAGACAAGGAACCGATCCCCCATTTTTCAGATGAGGAAACTGAAATCTCCTGTGAAAGCAAGACAAGATCACAGTTCTCTGGACTTCCTGTCTCCCAAAACAATATTTTGGGAACTTTCTGGTTACCTTTTAATTACTCATCACCAGGGATTTCTTTTCCTTCACAAATATCACTCAATTCTTCTTCCCCACCCTCTCCCTCAACACCCGAATTTTCTACCCCATCCTTCCCTTTTTCCTCTTCAATTCGATTTCCCTGTCTCTTGCCCAAGGTGTCTGAACACCTCCTTGAATTCCCGAGGACCCCGCTTCCAAAGTGGCATTTATGTGGAGCATCTCCTCTTCTTTAAAAAAAAAAAAAAATCCTTTCCTGTGGCTCAGAGCCCCTTCCTCTCAGGCCCCTCACTCCCCCACCCCAGCCCCTCACCTCATCCTTCGCTCATCCACCCTCCTCAGGCCCTTTATGACCCGCTTCCTCAACTTTCTTGCCCTCCCTCCTATCACGGAGGGGCCCATCCTGCACACAGTCTGACCCTGAAGTTTCAGACTCTGTTCCTCCAGCTCTCCCGGGTGCTGCGCCCGCCCTCCCGAAAGCTCAGGCCTGAACCTATTCTTCCCAAGAATCCCCGCATCCCACCACCCTGGCCCTCGGCTCCGGCTCGCGCGCGCTTACCCGACCAGAGCACGAGCTTGCCGTGCGCTTCCTCCTGGGAGTCCGAGTCCCCGGCCAGCAGCGTGGAGGTGGCCCCGTAGGGCAGCGCGGAGCCCAGGCACACGTTGTAGCGCAGCGGCTCACAGGGGGCGGCCCGGCCGCAGTGGCTCAGCAGCGGCGGAGGGCCGGTCACGGCCGCGCTCCTTCTCGCGCTCCCGCCCGCGCTCCGCGGCCCAGGCCGGGTCGCGTTCCCGCTCAAGGCCGCCCCCCGGCCCCGGCCCCCCCGCAGCAGCAGCAGCAGCAGCAGCAGCAGCCCCAGGAGCAGAAGCTCCGGCCCCCGTGAGAGGAAGGCAGCGGCCATGGCCAAACCCGCCAACTCAGCAGAAGCCTAGGCGCCCCCGCCCGCTCCCCGGAGCCCCCCGGCCACACGCGCAACCGTTGGGGCCGCGGGGGCTGCTCAGGCGACCTGTGCGCTCCTCAAGTCCCGTGCCGGGCCCCCCCGAAAGCTCCGCGCGCCGCGGGCCCTCGGCGCCCAACTTCTCAAACTTTGGACCCCGGGGCCCATGTTGGGCGGCGGAGGCCCGGGACGGGATGAACAACTCCCTACCCCTTCCCCTGACAATCCGAGTTATCTTCAGCTCCGGGAGCCCCTTGGGCCCCCAATTTCCAGCCCCATTCCCTCTCCCACCATTAATACCACCTCCCCGCCCCGCGATGGAGGCCAGGCACCGGCCAGGGGTGCGGGAGTAGGTCCCCGGCTCCGCCCCCGCGCCAGCCAGCGGCCCAGCCGCCCCCTTCACTGCAGCGCGCCGCAGCCCCCCGACTTCTCCCCGCCAACTACCCGGCTCCTTTGTTGCTCTAGCTCGTTCGGCTCTCTGGAATGCACGGGCCTCGCCGAGCCAAGCCCGGCCCCCCCTCCGCCACGGCTGGGGGAGGGACTGGCCCAGGGAGGGAAGGGGAGGGGAGGGATGCGAGAAAGGAGGAGCTCCAGCTTCGGCGTCCCGGGTGCCCGAGGGGCCCGGGCCAGGGGGCTCTGGTCACCCGCAGCCGCCCGGGGGCAAGAGATGGGTGGAAATCTTGGCCAGGAGCTGCAACAGGACTCAGCGGGCACCTTGATTGGCCAGAGAATCTTTCGACTTGGTCTATAGGCAGTGGGATCTTCTGGTTGACGGTGGGAGAGATAGGGTGCCTGAAGTCATCTGAAGCCTCTACTGTATACCCGCCGTGCGCCCACAACCCGCCAGTCTTTTCCGCTTTTGGTTAAATCTTTCAACTTGTCCTAGAGCCTCATGGAGAAGAACCAGGGTTTGGGGTTCCCGCTTGTCCAAGTCCTTACAGCTTGGAACCTGTGAGAGAGATGACCTCAGAGTCACTCAGGGCAGCTGCCCCGGCTTGCTGTTACCTCTGGGAGCAGATGTCTGGAAACCAAAAGTGCCAGCATCAAGCCTTTATTGCTACAAATGTGTGAAATCTGAACTGTGGTTGCCAGTGGCTGGCCCTGTCTTGTCTTTGATTGTGGCCAAAGGAAGCCAATCCCTCTTTGACGGCCCTTTGCTGCTTATATGCTGGCTGAGAAAGTTCCTGCTACTCTCCTTCCCCTACTCGGCTTATTTTGGCTTTTCTCAATCCTCTGCTTGTCAACTTTCAGTTCACCGAATTTGATTTCACCCTGCAGCAGTTTACTCCTCTAAATAACCAGGGGTCCAGCCAGGAGAGTGGACTTGCACTGAGCAACTTTTCCATGTTGCTGAGGGGCATTGCTCTAGGGTGGCTTTTCCTTTCTTACCAACACCCATACCCTTCAGTCTTAGCTCAAGGGAACCCGTTCTGTTAGGTGTGGCCATTTTAGAGCAAATTAGCTACTGCACTTCAGCTACCATCCTCAAGTAGTACGTAAGCCCCAGAGACAGAGAGAGAGAGGGAGACACACACACACACACACACACACACACACACACACACACACACACACACACACACACACAGGATTAATTCTATATAGCAAGCCTTTCTGAAATGCTGGGATGTATGTAGCACTATGATAGGCATGACATCCTTGAAAACTTGATTTTTACTGTGGAGACAAGGCTTGCCCTCAAGAAAGAGTAATACATTATGACAAAGCAACCAAGTCCCCTCCTCCAGGGCAAGGATCTTATTCTGTTTTCTGTATCCACAAAGCATCCAGTGCAGTGAGATATGCATATTAATCACTCAATAAATAAGCTGCAGACAGAAATGAGGTGTACAGTGAATGTGCTATAGGAATTTATACCAGGGAAAGGTCAGTGCAGATAGCAGTGGAGGAGGTGGGATTTGAATCCAGCCCTGAAATATGAGTAGGAGGAGTGAGAAAAGTAGAGAGGAGCTGAGCTGGCATTACTATGGAGGAAACTAGGACCATAGCTCAGAGCATGACTGGCCTAGAAAGAAGGACATTATAGGGGATGAGTAGGGAAATTGATTGGTAAGACACCTCAAATGACATACAGAGGAATTAAGGTTTCTTTCTATTAGAAATAGGAAACAGTGCAAAATTTTGATCAGAGGAGTGATATGTTAAAGAACATTAATCAGGCAAAGTGAGGATGGTATGAAGGGCAAGAGGCTGAAGGCAAGGGAACATCTTAAGGGATGTCGCTGGTGATTTATGGAAGAAGTGGCAATAGTCTATGTTATCTGGGTATAATACTCTCACTGGAAAAACAATTTAAAACATTATGACCTACCTCAGCTATTTTTTTCTGTGATATAAATAAAATGGCAGTTATGTCTAAGTCTGAGCCACAGAGAAGTTTGCCTGTTACCACACTGATGCTCTGCTTTGGGAACTTTCTCCATTTATTTTCTATCTGGTTAATACAGTGGCAGCTTTGAAGCCCTGTGGGATTGTTTCAGTATTCTATGCATTAGGGAGAAACCTACACGTGTGCTAAGGCAGCCCCTTACCTGTCTGCCTAAGAATATTAGCAATTCTTCAAGTATGAAGGCTCTACCATCCTTTGTCTGGGATTTCTTGGGAGGCATGTGGAAAAATCAATCATTGTTATACAGTACCTTTATTCTGGAGATAGAAGAGGGTGAATTGAGAAGATCCTATGGTGTTGCCTTCCATTCAGAATGTTCTTCCCTTCAAGAGGAGGGAGAAGATGTGCTCATTTCTCAACTCCATGAGACTCACTCTTCAGGAAGTGGAGATTCAGGAATCCTGCCAGAGAGCAGGTTCCGGGGAAGAAGGAACGTGTTCAGTGAGGACTAGGGAAGAGAGGATTTCCTGGTGGTTCTTGAGTGGCATTCAAGGCCCTGGAGGAAGCTCATCCATCCCCTCCTTCAGGTACACCAAGACTTCCAGTGTAGAGTTTAGAGACTCCTCAGAGTGATTTGACACACTGCTGGTCTCCAGCCTCGTGATGGCAGGGTGCAAAGCACTCCTCTCCTGACCCTGAGCCACCCCTGACCCAGTTCCTCCAGAGTCTTGACCCCATCTACATGTCATAACACAATCCTTTTGTCAGGTCCAAGAGAAGCTATCCTGTGTGACAATGCATTACAGTACTTGATTTGCTACAAGTAGCTTCTTGATTTCTGAGTCATTCTCATCAACTATTTTGGCATTTTGAGGTCACACATTCAATGTTGACTGTTTGTTCCTTGCCTCTGGGCCCTCCACTTGAAAAGAATGAATAGGAAAGTATCTATGGGATATTCATGGGTATCCTTGAGAACTTGATTGCTCCTTAAGGTTCAGTTGTCATACTGGCCAGAGTCTGGAACACAATTGTTGCAATACTCCAGTTCTTTCTGTCTTCCAGCGTTTCTTATTTTACAATTAAGAGCATCAAGGCAGAAGGAAAGGATGAAATGGGAAAGGGGCTAGATAAGCTACCTTCTCAGAGAGGTAGCACAATAGATTTGGAGTTAGAGACCTGAGTTGGGCCTTACTGGCCAAGGACCTTTGAACAACTTAGTCTAAGCCCTGATTTCTTTCTTTATAAAAATGAGATGTTATCAGCTGTGTTTCAATACACCAGCAATGAACATTCTGAAAAGGAAACTAAGATGGCAGTTCCATTTACAGAGCATCTAAAAGAATTAAATACTTAAGAATAAATCTAACCTAGGAGGTGAAAGACTTGTATACTGAAAACTACAAAAATGTTGCTGAAAGAAATTAAAGAAGACCTAATAAATGGGAAGATACTCTGTGTTCATGGATAGGAAGACTTAACAGTGTTAAGATGTCAATACTACCCAAAGCGATCTATAAATTTACCACAATCCCTGTCAAAATTCCAACAGCCTTTTTCACAGAAATGGAAAAGCTGATCCTCAAACACATACAGAAATACAAAAGGCCCTGAAGAGTCAAAACAATCTTGAAAAAGACTAATAAAATTAGAGGGTTTACACTTCCCAATTTTGAAACTTACTACAAATCTGCAGTAATTAAAACACTATGATACTGGCATAAAGATAGACATATAGGCCAAAAGAATAGAATAGAGAGCCTAAAAATAAACCTTCACTATATGGCCAATTGATTTTCTAGGAGGGTGCCAAGACCATTCAATGGGGAAATGACAGTCTTTTCAACAAGAAGTGTTGGGAAAATTGAGTATTTACATGCAAAAGAAGGAAGTTGTACCCTTACCTTACACAACAAGCAAAAATTAAGTCAAAATGGATCAAAGACCTAAGTTTAATAGCTAAAACTACAAAAATCATCGAAGAAAACCACAGAAAATCTGCCTGACATTGGATTTAGCAATAATTTCAAGGATATGACACCCAAATTATAGGCAATAAAAGAAAATATAGATAAATGGGACTTCATCAAATTAAGAACTTTTGTGCATTAACAGATACTATCAATAAAGCAAAAAGACAATCTATAGAATGGGAGAGAATATTTGTAAATCATATATCTTATAAGGGATTCATGGGTCCAGAATATGTAAAGAATTCCTAAAACTCTACAACAGCAACAATAGAACAACCCAATTACTAAGGGCCAAAGACTTAAATAGACATTTCTTCAAAGAAGTTATACAAATGGCCAATAAGTACATGAAAATGTGCTCAACATCATTAGTCATTAGGAAAATGTAAATCAAAACCACAATGAGATACTGCCTCCCAACCACTAGGATGGCTATTAAAAAAAAATAAAAACAAAGAAACACACACAGAAAATAACAAGTGTTGCCAAAGACACAGAGAAATTGGAATCCTTGTGCATTGCTGGTGGAAATGTAAAACAGTGCAACTGCTGTGGCAAAATTTCTCAAAAGGCTAGACACAGAACTGCCAAATGACCCAGCAATTTCACTCCTAGGTATATGTCCAAAAGAACTGACAGCAAGAAGTCAAATGGATAGTTGTACACCAATGGTCATAGCAGCACTATTCACAGTAACAACCAAAGCATCCATCAATAGATGAATGGATAAATAAAATGTGGCATATACTGTTGACTCTTGAACAACACAGGTTTGAACTGTGGGGGTCTGCTTAAATGTGGGGTTTTTTTTCAGTAAATGCTACAATACTACATGATCTGAGGGTGGTTGTATCTGGATGCTGACCAGGGACTTGAGAATCTGAGGCTTTTATTATCTGAGGCATGTCCTGGAACCAATTCCCTGTGGATACTGAGGGATAACTGTACATACAATGGAATATTATTCAGCTGTAAAAACAAATGAGATTTTGATATATGTTACAACATTGATGGACCTTTAAAACATCATTTTTAACAAGATCTTATGGTAGCTCACAGAGAAGAAAATGTGACAATGAATATATATATATGTTCATGTATGACTGAAAAATTGTGCTCTACACTGGAATTTGACACAGCATTGTAAAATGATTATAACTCAATAAAAAATGTTTAAAAATGAAAAAAAATTTAAAACATTATTTTTAATGAAATAAGCCAGACACAAAAGGACAAAGATTAAATGATCCCACTTATATGAGCTACCTAGATTAGGCAAATTCATAGAGACAGTAAACAGAATATAGTTTACTAAAGGCTAGAGGGGAGGGAGGAATGGGGAGTTATTGCTTAATGGGTACAGAGTTTTTGCTGGCGATGATGAAAAAGTCTTGGGTCTAGATGGTGGTGATGGTTACACAATGTGGTAAATGTATTTAATGCCACTGAATTGTAAACTTACAAATGGTAAAAATGATAACTATTATGTATACTATAATTTTTTAAAAAGAAAAAATAAGCATATTACTAGTTGGCTATAAGGAATCTGATGAAGATCAATATGATATAATGTGAAAAAGCTTGGTCTTTAAGTACTTAATAACTTTTGGTTTCACTTCCCTGTTTTCATCGCCAGCATCCTACCTATGGTGCCATTTCAGTGATTCCTGGATGACCAACTGGTAGTCAACATTGTAGAAACGTGACTGGTTTGGGAAAGTATAATCCTACCCCTTTCCAGTCTGTGACTGCACACTGTGATTTCAGGTTTTAGGTCTTTTCTGGGTGGTGACAGTTCTGTTTTTATACTAAAGAATATACTTTTCCTCTTCTCAATAAATGGCACCACCGTTTATCCAGCTACACCCAGGCCAAGAACCTTTGAGTCATCCTTGACTCTTCTCTTTTTCTAACATCCCACACCCAATCCATCAGCATATCCTGTCAGCTACACCTTCGCAATATGTCTAGACTCTAACCACTCCTCATCACCTCCACAGCTGCCAACCTGGTTGGAGCTACCATCATTCATCTCCTGGGCTACTCCAAGAGCTTCCTAACAGAGCCCTCTGTTTCCCTGTACCCTCCTATAGCCCATTCTCCAGCCATGTGCCAGGGTGATCCTTCTAAAATATAAGTCAGATTATATCATTCCTGTGCTCAAACTCTCTAATGGTATCTCATCACAGTTGGGGTAAATTCCAAGACCTCATCATGACTTCACCAAGGCCCTGTAGACTGCTGGCAACCTGGCAACCTCCTGGATCTCATTTACTGCTACCCTTTTTCTAGCTCACTCCAACTTGGACTTGCTGTTCTTTTTGCTGGTCCTTACACACACCAAGTAAATGCCTGTCTCAGGACCTTTGCACTCTTGTTCATGCTCATGCTCTCACTTCACTCAGGTCTCTGTTCAAATAGCCCTCCTCAAGAAGGTGTTACTTACAACTGCTCCAAAAAAAAAAAAATTGAAATACTTAAGTGTAAATCTACCAAAAATATGTACAAGATCTATATGATGAAAATTATGCAATGCTGATGAAAGAAACAGTAGACAACCCAAATCCTTGGAGGGACACACTGTGTTCATGGATTGGAAGATACAGTATAGTGAAGATACCGATTTTCCCTAAATTGATTCCCTAAACCCCTAAGATTAACACAATTCCTATCGAAATCTCAGCAGGTTTCTCTGTAGACACAGACAAACATATTCTAAAATTTACATGGAAAATGAAGGGTCCTAGAAAAACCAAAACAATTTTTGGAAAAGAATAAAGTGGGAGGAATAAGTTATCAATATTAAAGCTTACTGTATAGCTATAGTGTTCAAGACAGTGTGGTACTGGCAGAAAGATAGATACATTGATCAATGGAACAGAATAGAAAACCCTTAAATATGCCCCCAAATATGCCCAATTGTTTTTTTGACAAAGTAGCAAAAGAAGTTCAATGGAGGAGGGATAACCTTTTTGATAAATGGTGCTGGAGAAATTAGACATTAATAAGCAAAAATATGAAACTCAACCTAAACTTCATACCTTGTACAAAAATCAACACAAAATGAATCATGGACTTAAATGTAAACATAAGACTATAAAACGTCTAGGAAAGTACATAGGAGAAAAATCTCAGAACCTGTGACTACGCAAAGTGTTTTTAGACTTGACAGCAAAAGAATGATCCATAAGGGAAAAAAACAGAAAAACTGGACCTTATCAGAATTTTAAAAACTTTAGCTCTGGAAAAAGACACTGTTAAGAGAGTGAAAAGACAAATTATGGACTGGGAGAAAATATTTGCAAATCACATAACCAACAAAGATCCAGAATCTGGAACATATATAGAACTCTCAAAACTCAGCATTAAGAAAACAATCTCATTAGAAAATGGGCAAAATATATTCTCACTAAAGAAATTACATAGGTGGCAAATAGTACATGAAGAGATATTTAACATTACTGGTCATTAGAGAAATGCAAATTAAACAAAGAGATGATCATGACATGCTTATCAAAATGGCTAAAATGAAAAAAAAAAACAGTGATTAACATCAAGGGTTGGCAAGGCTGGGGAGAAACTGGATCACTCATACATTGCTGGGGAATGCAAAATGATACAGCCCCTTTGGAAAACAGTTTGTCAGTTTCTGAAAAAAGCATGCATACACTTACCATACAACCCAGCAATCACACTTCTGTGTATTTAGTCAAAAGAAATGAAGACTTATTTCCACACAGGAACTTGTACATCAATGTTCATATCAGTTTTATTTGTAATAACTCAAAACTAACCAAATGTCTTTCAGTGGGTGAATGGTTAAACAAACTGTGGTACATCCATACCATGGAATACTACTCAGCAGTAAAAAGGAATGAATTGTTCATACATGTAACAAGTTGAACAGATCTCGAGGGAATTATGCTGAGTGAAAAAATCCAGTCTCAAAAAGATACCTACTGCATGATTTCATTTATGTAACATTCATGAAATAACATAATTATAGAGATGGAGAACAGATTAGTGGTTGCCAGGGGTTAGTGATAGTGGGGAGGGTGGATGTGGCTATAAAGAGGTAACAGAGATGATTTGTCTTGTGATGATGGCACAGTTGAGTATTTTTTTGTAACAGTTTTATTGAGATACAATTCATATATGCAGTTCAATACCGTGATTGTAGTGATGATTACTCAAGGCTACACATATGATAAAATTACATATAACTATGCACACATACTCAAATGAGTGTTATGTATAACTGGTGAAATCTGAATAAGCTATGGATTACACTCATGTCAATTCCTTGGTTTTGATATCGCACTATATTTGCATAAAATGTCAACACTGGAGGAGGTTAGGGAAAAGTGCATGGGGCATCCCTGTACATTTCTTTGCAACTTCCTGTGAGTCTATAATTATTTCAGAATAAAATCATTTTTTAAATTTAAGGCATTTTGTAATTGCCTCATCTAAAATAGCACCTCTTCCATCACTCTCTACCCTCAGAGCCTGCTTTATTTTTCTCCCTAGCCTCTCTCTACCTGACATTCTAGTATATGTAATGTATAAGATACAACATTTTGTAGAACTCTATCTCCTCCAGTAGACTTAAGAAGCCAGGAACTTGTGTTCTCCATTGTGTGTTCAGTGATAAAATGGTAACTGGCACATTCTCTTTGTTGAATGAATGCATGAGTCTACCTGCCTTCCTGCAGGTGTACACTTCATTTGTGTCTATATATAAATTGGTCCTTACAGCGTCCTGCCAGAAAACACTTTCATCAAGATATCCACCCCAGACTCTCCGTTTAGAGGAATCTCAACTGCCTTTTTTCAGTAATAACATTTTAATATATGCAATCCTCTAGTGGGAAATTAAGTATTTAATCCCATTCTGTTCATTCCGTCCTGGCTCCAATCAAGCCTTTTGGGAATATGTTCTCATCTAGTGTCTTTCTGGGATAGTTAAAACTTTAGCTATGAGAAGGTAGCTAAATAAAAGTCCTTGAATCTGGACAGAGTTGACCCTTTGTTCCTCATAAAAAACTTCAGGAGGTCAAGGCTTCAGACTGAGTTGCTCAAATATGTAAAATGAAGAAATTTTATAAGAAAAAGAGACCATACAAAGAAAGATCATTAAGCTCTCAGCCATCTATCTTGTAACAAATGGTCATGATATATTTCATTGCGCATCTGTGGTAGGCAAAGTAATGGGTCCTAAAGATGTTCACATACTAATCCTCAAAACCTGTGAATATGATGTTTCACATGGCAAAAGGGACTTTGCTGATGGATGTGATTAAGGTTAAGGATCTTGAGATGGGAAGATTAGCCTGGATTATGCAGGTGGGCCCAATCTACTCACATGGATCCTTAAAAACAGAGAACTTTTCCTGGCTGCAGAAAACAAGAGAGATGTGTGGTGAGAAGGACTTGGTCTGCTGTTGCTGGCTTTGAAGACCGAAGGAGGGGACTTCAAGGAACTGGAAAGAGCAGGAAAGAGATTCTCCTTTGGAACCTCCAGAAGAAATGCAGCCTTGCCCACATCCTGATTTTAGCCCAGTGAGACCCGGATCAGACTCTGACCTGCAGAACTATATGATAATAAGTACTGTTTTATGCACTAAGTTTATGGTAAGTTATTACAGCAGCAATAGAAAACTAATATAGCGCCTAACTCTGATTATAGCTTTCCTATCAGCTTTGCCTGTAAGCAACAGAAACCAAGTTGAGCTGCCTTAAGCAAGCAAAGCAGGCTTTTCTGTAAGTGTACAGAACCCAAGGCAGGAACAGCCACGGGGCTGCAGAAAGGTTGCTGAACCGCAGGGAAAGCTGCTACCAGGAGTGTCCTTCCTCTGTCTCCCTTGTCTCTGCTTCTCCACTCTACCCCCAATCTGTTTCATTCTTCTCTTTCTGTAGATAGACTTTCTCTGCTACTTAGCCCATAAAGTGTAAGAAGTTGAGCCTCAGATTCTTTTTGCCCTCTCTTTCTTCACCAGACCAGTCAGCCCAGGCTGTGACTAGAATCTGATTCTCAATTCCAAAGTCCCAGGGAGAGAACATTGTTTGGCACAGATAGGTTTAAATGCCTGTTATGGGTTGAATTGTGTCCCCCCCAACCAAAGAAGATATGTTGAATCTCTAACCCTTCACTACTTCAGAATGTGGCCTTAATTGGAAATATGGTCATTGTAAATGTAATTAGTTAAGATGAGGTAATACAAGAATAAGGTGGGCCCTTATTCCAATATGACTGGTGTCTTTATAACAAGAAGAAACTGGGACACAGGGACAGAGGGAAAATCACCACGTGAAGATGCAGGCAGAGGTTGCAGTCATGCTGCCACAAGCCAAGGTAGCCTGAGGCCACCAGAATCTTTCCCTAGAGGCCAGAGAGAGCACAGCCCTGCTAACACCTTGATTTCAAACTTCTGGCTTCCAGAACTGTGAAACAATGAATTTTGTTTTTTTGAGCCACCCAGTTTGTGGTATAGTTGACTCTTGAACAATGCGGGTTTGTACTGCATTGGTCCACATATAATTGGATTTTCCCCCCCAATTAATACATACTCCATGGTCAGGGCTGGTTGAATCTGTGGATACAGAAGGCCAACTGTGAAGTTCTCTGGAGATTTTCAACTACATGGGGTGTTGGTGCTCCTAACCCTTAAGTTGTTCAAGGATCAACTACACTTTGTTACAGCAGCCCCAGGATACTAATACAGTGCCCAAGCCTGATCCAGTCAGCACTGTCTAGGAGACCAAATCTTACAGTACAAACAAGACTTGTCAAGACTCAACCCTATGGCTTGGGGGCAGAGGACCAGTTTCCAAAGAAGGAAGAATCAGTGTGAGCTGGGCAGATGCACTGAAAAGCTGTCCACTCTAGTTCTCGACAGCTAGGACAAATATGATATTCTGATTTTCATTTTTGCTGTTTGTTTTGCTTCAAAAAATTCTTTTACCCTCTAGAATGCATTGCAGTTGTATGATGTGAGATATGAATTTCAGTTACTTCTCTTCTGTAATGTAATCCATTTGTCTTAACAACTTTTATTGGTGATTACCCTTTCCTCTCATCATTGTGTTGCTCCTTGTTTATTAGTCAGTGAGAACTAATGATTAAATACATTTCTAGAATCTCTATGCTACTCCAGTCATCTGATTGGCCAGGTTCTTGGTATGGTAGTGAGACGACTGCAGAGCTTAACTTCCAATCTCTTGCTTCATTCTCTCCTCTGAGTGTTTTATCTATGGCAATTTGGAATATCTAGTTACTCTTAACTTTTTTGGGGGGTGGGGGAGTAGGTTTACAAAATATTCCTAACCTTTTTAGAATAATGGACCCAAAGAACTTCAGGCGGAAGAAGCTGTACTATTCCCCTTTTTTGAAACTGGTCCCTGGCCCTGTTAACAAATCTGGTCACTGGGATGAGAACACGCTAGAAAATAGTAAAGGACCCACATATCAAACTTTGTAATAAATATGTACCCAGCACACAGCAAGTAACACAATAAATGTTAGTAATTATTAGAATGAACACCTATGGCAAACTCTTGCAGGTATCCAATAATAGCCCATTCCTGCATCTTCCCCACCTTAAGCCATGCATGACAAGGGGAAGGGGATGTGGCAGGCTGAATAATGGCCACCCCAAAATGTCCATGTCCTTATCCCTGAAACTTGTGTATATATTACCTTACCTGGTAAAGGTACTTTATAGATATGGTTAAATTAAGAATCTTAAAATGGGAGATAATCTGGGTGGGCCCAAATTAATCACAAAGGTCCTATAGGAGGGACACAGGAGAGTCAAAGTCAGAGAAAAAGGAGATGTGATCACAGAAGCAGAGGTTGAAGAGATGTGCTTTAAAGATGGAAAAAGGGGCCAGGCACCAAAGAATCAAAATCCCTTCTAGAAGCTGGAAAAATGGATTCTCTAGAACCCCCAGAAGGAACTTAGCCCTGCTCTCACCTTGATTTTAGCTCAGCGAGGCTCATTTTGGACTTCTGATTTCCAAAGCTGTTAAGATAACAAATTTGTGTTGTATTAAGCCTCCCAATTCTTGGAAACTTGTTACAGCAGCAATAGAAAACAAATACAGAGGGAATTAGAATTTCATTGAAAATTCTGCTAAATTTGTACTCCTGGACACAAGTCCTTGTTTAAATTACAAGGTTTGAGGACCACAGACCCTAGAGGTACCTTTCTTGCCATGTCACCCCAGACAGATTTTCACCTTCTCTCTACTTCTGTTCATCCAGCCTAATTTCCTCTGCCCCAAGTACCTCCATCGATTCCCCCACCTTTGAGGTCTAGACTTGACAGCTGTTTTAAGATACTGGTGTTAACCCCATATGCTTGACACTAGGGTTATTAGAAACAGAAATTCAGGGAGCAAATTAAATTAAAATGTGAAATAACAATGAGAAACCTTTCAGAAACGGGGGCATTTTCTCTTTTAGCTCCAGGTCAAAGGGAAAGAAACCTAGAGAGATAGAGAAATGAATCTGGCTAGAAATATTAACTCGCACTATAAGGTTCTGAACATTTGCTTAGGGTTTTTAAAAGCCTAGGACTTGGTAGAAAAATCTCGACCCCTTTTGTTCAAGCGCCAGAGGCTAGCTACTGAGAGACAGTAGACACTTCAGTAAAAGTGTAGTTTGGATTTTGTATTTGAATCCCTGTTCTGCAGACCAGCGTTCCTGGTCTTTTCCTCCAAGAGGCCCTAAACGAGCTCCCTGCTGGGTAGACTCCTCAAAGCCGGCAAACCCTGCCTGAAGGTGCACCACCACAGCTCCTAATACCGAATTCTGGTTCTGCATCACCTAATGAAGGAGAATAAAATGCAACTCTCTGGCACTAAGCGCTTTTTTTAAACTCTTCTCTCCTAGAATAAAAGGCCCTTACTTTTAATTTTTTATTTGTGATGATTTTATTTTTTCTTTCCGTTCTGTTACTAGCTGGAGCTAAACATTGGCTGGGGCCCCAGACGGCTGCTGGAAAGGCGCCCTCCCAGGAGCAGAAGGCTGGCTTAGGAGCAACTGGGGGCGGGGAAAGAACGCTCGACTGCGTCTCTCCAGCGCCGTAGGGCTTCTCCCCAGTCTTTCCCCGGCCAGGCCAAGTCCCCAGTTTGAGCCCCCAGACAGCAGGGCGCGGCGGGGACACTTGAGGGACACTCGCGGCGTAGCGGGACCACGCGGCCCTACGCTCACTCCCTCGCAGTCCCGCACCTCCTTCGCCGGCCGCGGACTGAGGCGCGGGCCGGCTGCCGCGGGGGCGGGGACCACCCACGGCGCCGCGTGGCCCCGCCCCGGTGCCGCCCCCGCCCCCAGACGCGCCAGCCCGGCCTCCCAGCTCGCCGCCCTCGCACGCTCTTCTCGGCGAGAGGCAGCCGCGCGCCCAGCTCCAAATGTTTTCTGTCTTCCCTAATTCAGGATGGGCCAGGACACCCAGCTCCTTCAGATAACGATGGAGAAGGGGGCTAGAAGGTCTAGACTTGGAGGGAAGAGATGGCTTTCTTCCTCCTCGTCTCCCCTTACCTCCGGCGGAGAGGGCTAGGCTGTGATTTCCGGACGTATCCTTCCCTAAGCTATCCTGAAAGTTTTGGGTAGCAAATTAATTTCAACTCACTTTAGTTCTGGAAAAAATTAATGTTAGGATTAGGGATACAATCACGCCGCTCCCAGATATGAATTAGGAAATCTCTCGATCTAATTTAGACCGGAGAGAGCTGTGTTGTGGGAGGGGAGTAGCACAGCTGGTTGGGGGGGGGGGGCAGTACCTTAGCGCGTTTAGGGGAATCTCCAGACCCCTCCGAGGGAGGGTTCACCAGCTGGGCCCTTCTACCCCCTCCCCTTCTAGTTGCCAGAATGGAAAATTCATGGAGTCCAGCTTAGCCCAGGTCAACAAACTTTTATTGCCATTTCTGGCTCCCCCAGCCCCAGCAAGAGCCCTGCTTACTCTGTAGAAATACCGAGCTCTGGTGCAGAGGAATGAGGGGTGTTACCTTTCTTTCTCTGCACATTGCCAAGGTTAAAAAAAAAAAAAAAAAAAAAAAACACTTGCTGGAGAGGGAGGGCCAGACAGGGGAGGAATTCAAGGGCACGTATGGCTTAGTCCCACTTCTGCTGGCTGCAGAATATAGAGACCATGGTTCCAAACATTTTTTTAAAGGAGGGGAGAAGGGATGAATTTGGCTGCTGTTGTATCCCTTGCCACGTTTCCATGGAAATGAAGGAGGGGCAGGATGTAGCTCACTCTGACTACCTGGGAGGATGGCAGGACAGGCAGTTAATAAACACATCACCTTCCACTCCTACCCAACACATACAACTGTCCGCAGCCAACCCCCATGCTCATTGCCTGATCCACTCGCTTCCCTTCTGGAACTGGTATCATGCTAACTGGACTCCAGGCAGGGCTCCTGGTGTCCACTCTCTAGCCAGGTCTCGCTGGCAGCCAGAAACTGAGTATGCCTGTCAAGCTCAGTAGCAGGAGTGCCTTGGGGAAAAGCAGCAGCTAGTACCCTGACTACTGTGTACAGCTGCTGTGGCTTAAGCATCTCTGCTCAGACAAAACAAAAAACACACACCCAAATGCATAAGGTTAGAAACAACACAAAATAACAATGCTGAGAGCTAGGGTGGGGAGAGGAGGCACATCTTTCCAAGACCTGCGCCATCCGTGCACCCCGCCTTCTGCCACCTGGAGTTTGCTCTTTCCACTGGGCTGTTGCTTTCGGGGGCTGGAATCCAAATCTCTGTTTCGTGCTGAGAGCTGTAACCACTGCTGTTGGTTGATGAGGCTTGCCTGTGGCTCTACTGAGGAGGTGCAGGATGGATTCTCAGTACCATGGGTCAGCCCGGTGCTGCTGGTTGTAGAGCTGTAGCTTGATCTGGTCTTTGATCTGATTCACGAGGATCATGGACAGCAGGATTCCCACCAGCTGGGAAAGGTGAGAAGGAATTGGGTCCTCAGCAGTGAGTGACGCCCTTGTTTTCCCGGACTCAGTCTTCCCAGTGCAGTCAGCACCATCACATTCTCTGCCCCTCGGCAATGTCAATGCCTGACACCCTTGGTGATCCCCAGGTGCCCTCCCCAAACAAAGGAGTCTTTACAGAATTGTGGAGCCCACAGTTTTACAGGGTAAGTTACCTGGGGGATGGCCAGGCCCAGTGCCACACCACCAAGTAAGAAGAGGTTGCTGTGTATCCAGTTGACCAGTCTGTCAATACAGCCATTGGTGTAGATGACTTTACTAGCTTCCAAGTAGTCGAGGGCCTGCATGCCTTGGCCACACATGGTGTTGATCACTGCCTGGGGAGAGAGTTGAAGTCAAGTGAGACTCCCATTCTAATAACTTCTTCTTTTGGGCCTTAGCTAATGGGCTTCCCTAAACTCCTAAATTGTTGGAGAATATATGTGGAGGATGCTAGACTGGAAGTTGCTAAATACCGACTTACCTTCCTCTGAGAGGTCTGAGTCCAGGTCTCCCTGGTTTAGAGACCTGTGTCTTCTGAACCCCAAAGTGGGCTATAGGAGTGAATCAGATTGGGTGAAGAAAAACATCTGACAGCTGTCCTACAAAATTGATTGGTTAAACTAAGGGATGGGGATTCCCAATAGCAGCTAATCGGAATGTAACTCGTATCACTGCAAAGAAGGAAATGAGGTGGGCTTGCCTGTGTACTTACCTGGTTGGGGGTAGGCAAGCAACAGGAGTAAGGCACAGAGCAGCGCTCACGGCTGGGGTTGTCTTCTGAACAGTTGAAATACATGTTCTGGGACCAGTCTTTGTAGGAAATCCCTCCACAGCAGCTGAACTGCAACAAACACCACAGGGGTTAAGAATCACCCACCCCTCACGTTGAGGCGACAAGGGGAACTCTCAGAGCAACCAAAAGTCTATGGGAAGCTTCCACTTGTAAGTTCACGTGTTTAAACACAGCATTGAAATTTGAGTTCAAGCTTCTCAGCGGCCTTTACCTGAAGAAGTTTTCTCTTCTTAATTTCTATTGTTTTATATATCTTGTTATAACTTACTGTTGTATATATATTTTGTTTTACACATTCAGCTGTGAGCTCCTTGAGGCCAGTTTCTGGTTTTGAACTCCTGCACACCATAGAGCCTGGCAAAAGTAGATGTTCCAAAAATACTGGCTGAAATAATTAAAAGATTAATACCATACAAACATTTGCCTTAATATAGAGAAAACACATCAGGAGACACTTTAATATTGTGGGCCCATAATTACACCATGAAAGCAACTAGAAGCCAAGTCAACAGTGTAGCATAAGTGAATGGTAACTCAGCATTGGTCTCAAAGGCAGTTTTGTTTAAAATTTAACTTTTGATTCATAGCAGGTATTTGTATGCTCATGCTCATAACGGCATTATTAATAATAGCCAAAAGGTAGAAGTGACCCAAGTGTGCTTCCATAGATGAATCAATTAACAAATATGGTGTATACATATGATGGAATATTATTCAGCCTCAAAAAGGAAGAAAAATTTGGTACATTCCACATGGATGAATCTTGAAGACATGTTAAGTGGAACAAGCCAGTCACAAAAGGACTGAAACGCAGAGACAGAAAACAGAATGGTTGCCAGAAGCTGTGGAGAGGGGGAAATGGAGAGTTAGTGTTCAGTGGGTACAGAGTTTCTGTTTGGGAAGATGAAAAAGTTTTGGAGATGGTTGGTGATGATGGTTGTACAACAATGTGACTGCACTTAGTGCTACAGATCTGTATGCTTTAAAATGATAAATTTTGTTATGTATATTTTACCACAGTTTTAAAAAATCTAACTTTTCAATAGGTAACATTAAAAAAAAAAATCTGCCCAGCTCCTGCTCCCCCTATAAGTAACCACTTAAAATGATTTCTTACCTACCCATCCAGATTCCTTTTGCAAATATGAACACATATTCTTTCTTCTCTTTTTTTATACAAAGGGTAGATTACTATATACTGTTCTGTACCCTTAAAAGCACTTTTAAAGCTACATGTGTTTTTTTTTTGCCAAACCCCTTCCCAGAATCCATTACCTGGCAGGTAATGCAGAAGCCCACAGGCCTGGAGGGTAAGGTGTCTCTTGGGATGGCATTAACTTTTGCCCACAGCTTCCCAGACCACTAGATGACTACCCCCACTCTTAGCCCATACCTTCTTCTGGCCAAAATCAATGAGGTTCTGCAGATCCAAGTCATCTCGGTAGTGCACGATGGCATTATTGATGATCTCATTCACTTTCCCCCGCGCCTGCCAGAAAAATGAGGAGGGAATCAGAATACAGGACTAACCCCTCACCTGCTCCTCCCTGCAGAAATAACAATAGGCAGTTATCCCTCCTTATTTAACTCAGACTTGAAATCAGAACCAAGTCCTAGTGATGGAAGATGGCCAGTTCTGAGGCCTCTGCATCCCTGGGCCCTCAGGTACCAGGGGGCAAGAAAAATGCTGGACCTGCTGTTGCGACCTCTCAGAGCCACATTTCAGTAAAATCCAATATTTATTACTGAATACTGTTACTACAAAATACTTGTTGACTGATGCAAAGCCGCAAAACTTCTGTATGTGTATGTGTGTGTCTGTGTCTTTAGTAGAAAAGGACTTACTGAGCTGAGGCACTGACCTCTAGTGGACACCAGAGAATTGCATCCCTTTAGACTCAAAAAGCAATCATTTTAGGATTTTACTAAGCCAGGACGAGGACTTTCTGAATTCGCTCAGTGGTTCTCAATTTCATAGTTTCTACCATGCTCTCTTCCTTCCTACTTCATTACTTTTCTCAAAGTTTCCTACCCATAGTCCTGTACTCTGCCCCTGGCAATCATTTGCCCTTTGGGAAAGAAATCTGGTTCTTAATTAAAAGGACAGTCACTGAGGGGCAGACCACTTCCAGATATGGTAAGCACTGTTCAAAACCTTGTTTGTTTGTTTGCTTCCCCCCTTTCTTACTTCTGTTTATCCCAATAAATAATTTTTAAAAGAAATAAAGAGCTCGTCATGTGGTTACTTAGGCTAAGCACGGGCAGGAACCTTCCCTTCCTCCCTCTGGTTCACATCTGAGGAGGCTCCTTGGCTCCCAGCATTACCTTGTCCGAGAAGACGAAGCCCAGGACCCCAGCAGCCAGTTGTAGCAGGAACACGATGGTGAGACAGAGGGAGAACTGTGGGGAGCAGGCAGGAAAAGGAGACAGTCTGATACCACGCCGGACAGTAGCTTCTTCCAGGGCCATGCGGAGTACTGGGGGGCCACAGGGCACTTCTCACGGGTGACCCCCAAGCAGTAAAGGCTGCTGCCTCTGGGACACTGTCCTAGGGGTGGTCACCCTGTGCTGGGTCACCTGGGCTGAGCTCTAGAGTGAGGATTGGACAGCACAAGCCTTGGGAACAGAGACGGACTGAAAGGTTGCAGGAATGAGAGGCACATGGAGGAGGGGGCCAGGGCCTTTTGGGGGGTGCCCCTGACCACTCACCGTCTGCAGGAGGCAGATGTTCTCCCGGAGAGATCCGATGCAGCCACAGAAGGTAAGCAGGAACATGAGGATGCCCACCACGATCAGCAGGATGGCAGGGTCCACTGCCAGGGAGGCCAGCGCTGCTTCTGGGGGAGGGGGCTGTCTCTCAGTCTGAGCCTGGTGCCAACTGAGGGGGGTACCCATGGATGGAATGGGGATGCCCCCCAAAACTGTCCTCCTGCCCTGGTGGGGGAATCTCCAGTGTGGCTGGGTGGAGGTTACAGGGAGCAGTACTGCCCTCCCATGGGAAGAACACAAAGGGACCAGAAGGCCTTGTGGCATTTAATTTGAGGAACTAACAAAGTAAGAGCCTTTATTCCCAGGCTTAAGAAAGGAGGGACCACTTTTCGCTCCAGAAAAGAATTAGAATGGCATTAGGCTCGTTGGCTTTGCAGATTCCGTTTCCTGGAGACTTTATGCAGAGGAATAGGAACAGAGGTTGAGTTACTCCAGAACAGAGCGAGGGAGAGGCTAAAGACTCTAATTACTCTTTGCATGCAGAGGCCTACCTTCTTTCCTAGACACTTCCTAAACCTAAAATACAGGCAGATCTTGTTAGATTCATGGGAGCGCAGGGAAATCCAAGTGAACTGCCTTGGGTTCCTGATGCCTTGGAGTAGGCTGCTAAGATTTGGCTAGAAGGTGGCTGCCCCCTTTAGCTCCATGGCTTATGTGGGAAGGAGGGCTGAAGAGCCAGGGCTGAAGGAGGCAGAGGAGGAAGGGGCATGCATGAGTCCTGGAGAGATGGACGGGGCCCTATAGCTCACCAGCATGCTTCATCAGCCGAGCATAGACTCCCACGCCCACCATCACCATGGAAATCACCTGTGGAGACAGGGAAGGAGCCATACCCTGAGATTTTGGAAACCAGAGAGCCCTTAAAGCTGTGAATAACCTTAAAGGAGAGTAGGAGGAGGACGACTCTTCTTGGACCCAAAGATAAGCATCTTTTTCCTCCCAGTCATACTATTGATAGTATCTGTCAGTGCTTTACCTCCATGAAAAGCTTGTACCAAGATTATCTCATTTAATCCTCAACACAGTTATCTTGTGAGACAGATATTATCCCCATTTTACAGATGAGTAGATTAAGGCAATACTAGGTTAATACAGAACAGCGGTTAAGAACATGAGATTTGGAGCAAGTCAAACCTGGGCCTATGCTGGAAAACTCTCTGAGCCTCAGTTTCTGTATCTAAAGATGGGAATTAAAAACAACGTCATCTATTAAGATTAATGTAAAAATTAGATAAAATGCATGGAAAGCATTTAACACAATGCCTGATAATAAATATTATCTAACATTACTAGTAGTTAACTTGCCCTGGGTCACATGAAACTCTGAAGTTCTGAATTTGAATCCAGCTATAAAAAGGGCAGCAGGCCTAAAGCTGAAGCAGGCCTGAGCTGATGCACACACCCAGGTTTCTAACCCTCTTGGAGGTCAATACAGTGTCAGACGCGGGAAAGTGCAAACCAGTGTGAAAGAATGCTTGCATATGAATGTGCATGTGTAAAATAGGAGAATTACCTTGCAAAGGAGCCTTTATCTTTATAAACCCTGATTCTAGTGTGGAGGAACAGAGGAGTTTAAACCTTTCAAACTTTTGGGCTTCTCTCTGGGAGAACAAACTCATCAGAGACCACCAGGGCTCCCTAAAGGGGCCTTCTCTGTGCCCCACCCCCAGGCCCCCAGGAGAGCAGGGTGGCCCAGTGTGCACAGGCTTTGGCCACCCTTTCTTTGTGCCCAGTCCCCAGGCTGGTGCTAAGCAGCAGCTGGTTGTCACCATGGCAATAGCTGGGGACAAGCTCTGGCTGGATAGAGTTCTCAGCAGCAGGGACTTGAGCAACTCAGTGGGGAAGGAGAGGGCTGGCTGGACTCCACCATCTTGCAAGACAGAGACCAGCTGAGAAAAGCCATCTTGGGCTTTGGTGGGAGAAGGGAATTGGGCCCCTACAGCAGGTAATAATAGGGTCAGACTAGTCCCTCTGTAGAAAGACATTTTCATCAGGGAACTCTACTATCTAGTGCATTCAGCAAAAAATGGGAAAGCCTTACCTAAAGCTGTGTCTTTCAGGACCCTTCTCTGCCTGTATGCACAGTCCCTCTCCTTGCCCCTCAGTCATTTGTCACCGTCTCTGACTCAGGGCCAGATGTGTTATCTGCTGGCTCTCATACTTTTTGTCCAGGAGAGAGGGGGCTGCTTGCAGGGCTGCATGTGGGACTAGAAGTGCCAGCTGGCTTCCCGTCCCACAGCACAGCCAGGCTCGGGAAGCAAGGGGGAGTGGGTGGGAGGCAAGGAAACCACACAACAGAGATCCCTGTCATTCCACAGGCCTGGAGGCACAGAGTGATTGAGCATCTCTGTCTGCCCTTTAAAACTCACCACAGCCAATTACGGTTCTGAATATCACTTTACTGAATCATTAAAAAATATGTATCTGCTTTTTATTTCTGTTGCTCCCAGGCTCTTCACTGTTTCTTCACATGTTAAATTTTCACTAGGGTGTATAACTGTCCAAAAAGATGGTCTCTGATTAAATCCTAACACAGCTAAAACAAGAAAGGGAAAGAGATGCCACGTGTCATGGGGGTAACTTTATTCCATGGGTGGACCTGTAATTTAATCAGTTGTTCTGTCTCTAACTGTGGTAGGTAGAACAGTGTCCTCCCAAAGAGGTCCTGTCCTAATTCCCAGAACCTGTAAATATGTTACCTTACATGTCCAGAGGGGTTTTTTCAAATGTGATTAAGTTAAGGATCTTGAGATGGGGAGATTATCCCAGTTGGCCCAGTGTAACCAGAAGGGACTTTATAAGAGGGACGCTAGAGGGTCAGAGTCAGAGGAGGAGATGCGTATGATAGTGGAAGCAGAGATTGGAGTGATGTGGTGCCAGGAGCCAAAGAATATGAACAGCCTCTGAGAGCCAGAGGAGGCAAGGAAATGGGTTCTTCCCTAGAGCCTCCAGAAGGAACCATCCCTGCTGACCCCTTGATTTTAGCCGAGTGAGGCCTGTATAGGACTTCTGACCTCCAGAACTATAAGAAAATTAATTTGTGTTGTATTAAGCCATTAAGTTTGTGGTAATTTGTTACAGTAGTAATAGGAAACTAATACTATCCAAATCCAATTCTTCAGCCTCTATGTAGAGGTCCTCTGAGGACTGCAAAGATGAGCAAGATGTGGCCCTTAAGGAGACATATGTGTTATATGGGAGAGGGGCAAGAGCATCTGTAGCCTATGCGGTGCTTCTCAACCCTGAGTGCCATTAGAATGGAGTAGGGGAGGGATAAATCAGGAGTTTGGGATTAGCAGATACGCACTGCTATATAGAGAATAGATAAACAAGGACCTACTGTATAGCACAGGAAACTATATTCAATTTCTTGTAATAACCTATAACAGAAAAGCAACTGAAAAAGAATATATATATATATATATGTGTGTGTATATATATATAAAACGGAATCACTTTGCTGTACACTTGAAACTAACACAAAATTGTAAGTCAATAAAAATAAATAAAAAAGAATGGGGAGTTTTTGAGTTCTCAAAAACTCCTGATGGCTATGCTGCACATCAAACCAAGTATATCAGAATCTCTGGCATTGGAACCCAGGCAACAGTCTTTCTGAAGGCATTCCAGGTCATTCCAACATGCAGCCAAGTTGAAGAACCACAAACCTAAAGCATATTCAGCCAGGAATCTAGAGCAGCAGGTGCAGGCTACATGAAAAACAAGATTAAGACTTTAATATTATCGTCAATAATGAATATGATCATTAATGATACTGCTTACCTGGAACTCACTAGCTAACTCTAAAACTGCATTTCTGTCATTGATCTGCTTCTTCATCCTGGAGTCATAGCTTGCTCTTTCGCACTTCTATTCCTGCTCACATCTCCCACCCCGAATCCCTCAAAGCTGCTGCCATTCCAAAGTTAGTGCTGCTGCTGTTAATAGCATAGCATTTTAGAGTTGAATAGAACCTCAGAAATGAGCTCGGTCACTCACCTTTCTTTATAGATGAGGCCAAAAGAGCGAAGTGATGTTTGACCAACTGTACATGGGTGCAGCAGCAATATTTGGACCAAACCCGATCTCCAATCTCAGCTGGGTACTCTCTATACCATGTCAGTCTTTGCTATAAAATCCTTATAACGCCCACAATATCACCAATGACCTCCTTTCATGATGAAGATGGAGATAAAGACACTTCTCTTCTTAGAATAGCTTTTCATATTCTGGTTAAAATGAAGCTTCTCTGGAACCTACAAAAGCTAGACACAGGTTTTAAAATAGCTGAGTCCAGCAAAAGGCATGTTCCTGAAGAGTTGTCGATCAAATTCTATAAAATAATTTGCATGCTCCAGTACCTTTATCGTTATGTAAGGTGAGTAATCACCTTATAATGAAAATAGCCATCCCCAGGCTCCTTGGAAAAATGGCTGATTGTAGGACTAGGCAGGAAAAATACAAGATAAGCCTAGAGCATCTTGCAGGGGCAGGAGGTATGGGAATGCTCAAAAACAAACAACAAACAAAACCAAAACCTCACACTGATGTGGATATGCCAAAGAGACATCAAGATAAAAAAGTATAAAATTGTTAACCCAAATATAAAATAAATATCTGTGAGTCCATACTGATATAAACAACTTAATAAATAAATAAATGGGGGAGAAAAGACAAAGGTCCCATGTAGAAGAGTTCCAAATAATTTAGGTCGGTCCTGCTCTGTCAAGGAAATGGAGCATAACTCCCCACTCCTAAGTGTGGGCTACACTTATTAACTTCCTTCCAAAGAGAACAGTATGGAAAAGAGGGGAAAGACTAACTTTACAGTGGAGAAGCCTGACAAACACTATCTCAGCCAGGGGATCAAGGTCAACATCAACAGATGTAAGTCACTGATATATGAGATGATGTGGTGAAAATGGCACTTCCCCTCTGTGGCCTTCCTTCCCCGAACCCATAACCCCCGTATAACCATGAGAAAACATCAGGCAAATTCCAATGGAGGGACATTTTACAAAATATCTGACCAGTACTTCTCAAAACCATCAAAGTCATCATAAACAAGGAAATTCTGAGAAACTGCACTAGCCAATAAAAACCTAAGGACATATGACAACTAAATGAAATTTGGGATCCTGGATGGGATCCTGGAACACAAAAAGGACAGTAAAGAAAAGCTAAGGAAATCTGAATAAAGTATGGATCCTGATGATAATGCCATTAATTGTGACAAATGAATTATGGAAAATGATAATAGTAAGAGACACTGGATGTGGGGTATATGAGAACTCTCTGTACTGTTTTCTCATATTTTCTGTAAAACTAAAACTGTTCTAAAGAATGAAATCTTAGGGGAAGGGTATAGCTCAAGTGGTAGAGCGCATGCTTAGCATGCATGAGGTCCTGGGTTCAAACCTCAGTACCTCCTCTAAAAAAAAAACTAACCTAATTATCTCCCCCGACCAAAATAATAATAATAATAAAAGTTATTTTTAAAAATCTATTAAAAATCCCCCCCCATTCGTTAGTTTTGTAAATCCATACTTTTTAATATCATATTTTCTTAAACTGGGATTCACTTGCATGCAATTTTACAACCTTTAATTGGGGTGATTTCTCCTTTCACCAAAACATATGGTGGTGGATCTTAAAACTGTTCAGGTGACAGGGCACCAGGAAGCTACAGTGCTCTGTTGGTGAACGCTACACAATTTTGACATACTAAATTCTTTTTTTAAGCTTTGATATGCTATTACTGCTGTCTAATTTACAGTCTATATTTAACTTTCCTCAATTATCCCAATAATGTCCTTTATAACTTTTTTTTTTTCTCCTTTTTTCTGATTCAGGATCCAGTCAAGGATCATGTATTTAGTGAGCAAGTCTCCTTTAGCCTGGAACAGTTTCATAGTTTTTTCTTTTCTTTGTTGTCAGTTTTTCAAGACAGTGACTTTCAAAAAATTGTAGTAAAATACATATGGCACAAAGTCAACTGTTTCAAAGGGTACAGTTTAGTGGCCTTAAGTATATATATACTGCTATGCAACCATCACCACTATCAGGTTCCAGGACATTTTTCATCACCCCAAATAGAAACCCTGTACCCATTAAATGGTCACTCTTCATCTCCTCCATTCCTCCAACCCCTGGCAACTACAAATCTGCTTTCTGTCGCTATGGTTTTGCCTATTCTGCACATTTTCCATAAACGGAATCATACAATATGTGGCTCTTTGTGTCTGGCCTCTTTCACTTAGCTTAATGTTTTCAAGGTTCATCCATGTTGTAGAATGTATCAGCATTTCATTACCTTTTATGACCTAATAATATCCCATTGTATGGACAGAACCCAATGTGTTTTCCATTCATCCATCGACAGACATTTGGGTTGTTTCCACCTTTTGGCTATTTTGAATAGTGTTGCTATGAATAGCCATGTACAAGTTTTTGTTTGAATACCTGTTTTCAGTTCTCTCGGGTGTAGACCCAGGAGTGGAATTGCCAGGTCATATGGTAATTCTATGTTTAAGTTTTTGAGGAGCTGCCAAAATGTTTTGCACAGCAGCTGCACCATTTCACATATCCACCGGAAATGTACGGGGTTCCAATTTCTCCATACCCTTGCCAACACATGTTCTGACATTTTTTTCTTTTGACAATGACATTTTTTTTACTAAGTCCAGGCCAGTTGTTTGGCTTAATGTCTCTCAATTCGGACGTCTGATTGTTTCCTCACAATTGGATTCAGATGACATATTTTGACAGGAGTATTACACAGATAACCTGTCCTTCTCAATGTGCCATGTGAGGAAACATGACATACTAATTTCTGTCACAGAAATATGGAACAATTTTACTAACAGATGATGACTGTTACATCTCAGAAAGCAATAATATGGCAATACTCTAAATAGTTTCCTAGTTTTCCACAATGTTTATTGCCACTTGTCCTCTTCCCTTTGCCTTCTGCTAGCACTTGGTGGCAGATTAGCAGCTGTGGTCTTGAAGAGAAGGTGGTCATGGGAGAAAACAGAAAATGGAGAAAAGTCTCTCCATTTTCTTGATTTTTTTTTTCTCCTGTAAAACGGGAAAAGATGGTCATGATTTGATGTTTCTGAGAAAAACTCTTATTCTGGTCCCTAGGACACTACTTCAGGGCCATCAGCACTACAAGAGAAATGGTTATAGGGCCCCAGGTTGCGGTCCTGAACAAGAGTTCTTCTCCTGGCTCTCATGCTCAAATGCAGATAATTACAGGCAAATTAGCTCTTGGAGTCCATTTCCACTGGATTGCACCTTAAGACCAAGGCGGTATGAAAAGACCTGAGGAGGGGGGCCCAGGGAAGGCCCTCAAAGACATCAGTGGGGTCTCTGTTCCTATGATACATGTGAAACTTCCCTGTAAATGATAAAATAAAGAGACACCACTCATTATCATCTCCTCTGGCTAACAGTAGGAATGTGAGCAAAGGATGTTCAAGGCTGAAGGAAGTCAGGCTCCAGGTCGGCCCTTATCTAGGCTTAATCCCCATCCACTTGCCACTTGTAGGAGGAGCACTCATCCTAGCTCTCCAAGACCGTCCCCACAGGCGACTTCTAGGAGCCAATTCTAACAATGATAGTAAGAGCTAATTTTTGTTGAGTGCTAAGGGTCAGGCACTGGGCTAACCGCTTTATACACACATGACCACAACCCCAAGAGGGTGTTAGGATCTCCACTTCACAGCCCTGTTGGGATGTTGGGAGAATTCACTCAGTGTGTGGCTAAAGTAGGTGCATATGTCTCCAGAGCCTCATGCCCTCGGCCACATGGCTGCCTTCCTCTCTCTGCCTCACAGCAACCCCAGGACACCTGCATTCACTTAGGGGCATCGTGAGGTGGGAGGGAGCTTGTAATCTCCAAACTGGGTGGGGCTCAGGTAGTGGGGAGGAAGACAGCACCAACAGGGCCCAGAGGGAAGTCCTGGAACTGTGCCTGAAAGGGGGAGATGGCATCACCATGCAGGGCCCACCAGCCCCCAAGCCCAGCCTCGTCTGTCTCCTATATTCTAAAGTCTGGTCTGTGCAAACCAGGTAGATCTGTCTCAGAGTCCTCTTCTCTTCTTTGGAATGAATCTCTTTCCCTTTCCTTTTGACAGTGGGGGACAGCTGAGAGTAGAGTGATTCCCTGCATGGGAATCAAAACACTGTCCCTAACCAGAGGGATGTTGGGAGGGAGGGATCTGCACCTCTGGTTTCTCAGTCTTTTCTATTCTTATTTCTGGATGAAGTCAAAGAAATCACAGCCTGCTAGCCCTAAAGCAAGGCCCCCTCTCTCTCACTGCTCAGGATCTGCACACACTGGTTCTTCTATAGTCATCCTGGCACCACTGTTCCCGGGTTTCTGAGGTGGCAACTATCTGTATGAAACTGGCTCTTGGCTTTCTCTCTCTGGATTGGATGGAATTGTCCTGCTGGAGTGGAGGAGTCCACAGGGCTCTTTCCTCTGCAATGTCTGGGCCAACCCTTTAGCTTCTTCCTTAGGTCGTGACTGGGTTTGGTTTTCCAAGGTTATAAATAAGGAAGGGACGTTTACAAGGGCTCACAGTAATATAAACACTCAAACTGCCTGCTATAAGACACTGAGAGATGCTACATGTTTTCTTTTATTCTTTTTAAAAGCTGCTTGAAGTTTACGATTTTCTACTTGGTACAAGGCAAACAGCTATTTGGGGAGTAAAGAATGCATGCTTGTGACTTGAAAGCAAAGAGTGTGGTTTTGTCTTCATTCTTGGTGTTGTTATTGTTGTTTTTATAAAAATAATGTGATAATTCATGTATTGTAGCTTGTCTAGTCTATGCGGAAAGGAGGGAAAAAATGGGGGAGGAAATGGGCTCTGCCTCTGAGTACATTTAGGTAGGATGTTGGGGTGGGGTTGGGTGGCAGGAAGGGACTCTGCCACTCTGAAGGGGTTTTTGCCAAGCCTGATGCCTGGTCATGTCCTCATGGCTTCTGAGCCAGGTTACAACAGATGGTGCTGCAGGTGGCTTGGGGCTTTCTGAGTACCCTGGAAACTCTAATGCAATGGTCCTGGCTGGGAAAGTGAATTTCTTCAAGATACCTTACCAGAGGCCTGGATCAGCCTAAGGAAGAAAGACCTGGATGGGGGTCCACATGTGCTGCAGTGGAAGTAAAAAAAATTTGGTACTGCAGGTAGTAATTAATTAGGCATGACCCTGAGGGAGATATCAGAAGAGATGGCTGTCATTTTTTTCTGACATGGCTTGAGGGAGGGGTGCCAGCCCATAGGAGCCACTGCAGAGGAGAGCACAGGTGGACACCCCAACCAAGGCTGCTCGAGGACTTAAGGTTGTGCTGCATCTTGACAGACTACTGTCTATGAGAGAGGGAGGTAGGACATCACACCTCGATGCTATAGGGTCTGCTCCCTCATTCACTATTCAATAAACACTCAGTAAGTACCCACCCTCTGCCAAACACAGCTGGGCACTGAGAATCCAGAAGTGAATAAGGCATTCTCTGCCCTCAGGAGCCTGAAGTCTAGATGGGGAGACAGAAGTACAGACTTGTAGCACAGGTAAAGAAAGATCGGACAATCAAATATGTGTAAGTTGCCCTGGGAGCCCTGAGACATCACTGCTAAGGAAGCCTGGGCAGGGACACGGGGGCAGGAGGCCTGAGCTTCTGGGCTCTGCCTGACTCAAAAGCCACCCCAACTGCTGCTCTGGGTGGGAAAACGATCAGCAAGAGCACTGATAATGTTCCTGCCAATGTAAGCCCAAGGCTTATAAAGCATGTGCCAGCCCACTGCCTTCCCTCTGCACAGAGCTATCCAACACAGGGAGGTAAGTAAAGTCAATTACTTTTTAACTGAAAGACTGAAATTCAACTTTTGGGATCTTGGGACAACTACTCCAAGCCATGGGATCCTAACAGTCAGTAACCCAGCAGCACGATTCTGGGTAGAAAAACCACAACTTCTGGGCAAAAGGGGAAGTGAGATTTGAATCTTGAGCAGGAGGAACTGGTCCTGGTCCTAAGGGAGCCAGCACCTTTCTGAGTCAGACTCCAAATGCCCTGAGGACCAGGGCTCCCAGAGAAGCAGCAGAGGTAGCCACCACCATCAGTGCCACCACTGAGTATGAGACCAGGCAATGCTGGCTGCCTTCCCAGTGTGATCCAGGCACAGACACAAATACCATCCATATACAGCTCCCCAGCAGCTGGCCAGAACTTGCACTCTGCCTGGAAAAGGAGTGGGCTGATAGTCCTACCATGGGTGGGTCTCCAGAGCAGGAGAGGGGAATTTGATTAGGATGGTGGAAGGCTGCAAAAAAGAAACCACAGTAACCAGTCCTAGAAGAGGGGATAGGAAGAAAGATGATCCCTGATCTGGGAAAGCAGCCCTTCATCTCCAGCTGGACTTGTACAGAATGAACTCTGAGGCTCTGGACCTGAGGGAGAAGTGATACTCAGTAACGCCCCAAGAGTATTAACCCCTGGGAAGGTCAATGTCCCAAGGATACCAGGACACAAGAAAGATGCATCTTAGATCCAGCTCCAGGTCTTAAAGAAAGAAAACAGTCCCCAGGCACAGCAAAGAAAACCATAAGCAAAACAAAACCACAACCTACGGAATGGGAGAAAATTTTTGCAAAAGATGAAACCAACAAAGGCTTGATCTCCAGAATATATAAGCAGCTCATATGACTTAATAAGAAAAAGCAAACAACCCAATCCAAAAATGGGCAGAAGACCTAAACAAGCAATTCTCCAAGAAAGAAATAGAAATGATCAATAGGCACATGAAAAAATGCCCAGTATCACTAATTATCAGAGAAATACAAATCAAAACTACAATGAGGTATCACCTCACACCAGTCAGAATGTCCATCATTCAAAAGTCCACAAATGACAAATGCTGGAGAGGTTGTGCAGAAAAGGGAACCCTCCTACACTGCTGGTGGGAATGCAGTTTGGTGCAGCCACTGTGGAAAACAGTATGGAGATTCTTCAAAAGACTAGGAATAGATTTACCATATGACCCAGTAATCCCACTCCTGGGCATATATCCAGAAGGAACCCTACTTCAAAAAGACACCTGCACCCCGATGTTCATAGCAGCACTATTTACAATAGCCAAGACATGGAAACAGCCTAAATGTCCATTGACAGATAACTGGATAAAGAAGAAGTGGTATATTTATACAATGGAATACTATTCAGCCATAAAAATGACAACATCACGCCATTTGCAGCAACATGGATGTCCCTGGAGAATGTCATTCTAAGTGAAGTAAACCAGAAAGAGAAAGAAAAATACCATATGAGATCGCTCATATGTGGAATCTAAAAAAAAAAAAAAAAAAAACACCAAACATAAATACAAAACAGAAACAGACTCACAGACATAGAGTACAAACTTGTGGTTGCCAGAGGGGAGAGGGGTGGGAAGGGACAGACTGGGAGTTCGAAATTTGTAGATACTGACAGGCACATGTACAAAAGATAAACAAGATTATACTGTATAGCACAGGGAAATATATACAAGATCTTGTGGTAGCTCACAGCGAAAAAGAATGCAACAATGAATACATGTATGTTCATGTATAACTGAAAAATTGTGCTCTACACTGGAAATTGACACAATATTGTAAACTGACGATAACTCAATAAAATAAATAAATAAATAAAGAACCAAAGGGCACTACCTAAGAAAAAAAAAAAAAAAGAAAGAAAACAGTCCCCAAAGTGATGCATTCATCTTAAATAGTTCACAGAGGCAGAAAAATTTTCTGCTTTAGAGGAGAAAAATTGAGGACAGAGAGACAGATATATTGGCTTGGGGTCACACAGGAAGCTGGTGCCAGAAAGAAACTGGGCCTCTTGTCCTCCAGTGTGCTATTTCTAGAGCCTCTGACTTCTTAAGAGTCTAAAGGAGGGCCAAGAAGGGGCTCTTCTCTAATTTGAAGTGATGCCAGCTTGGTTAGCCAGGTCCTCTGACCTTGAATGAAGCATTTGTACCAAGAAAAATAGGTCTGTGGAGCCAAACTCTCTCCCTGGCTGTGACCTCCCAAAGTCATTTATCTGTTAAAAAGGCTTTTGGGGCGGGGTGGGGAAGTCCTAGATAATGACCGTGAACACAAGTGTAACAGATGCACCCAGCTGTTTTCACTGGGGAGCACAGTTAAGGGTGAAGTGCCGAAGGCTCCAAAGGAGATGCAAAGTCTTAGCTGATAGAGGAAGTTAGAATGAGGACTGAGGTCCCTGGAATGCTAGTGGTGACTCTGAGGACATCAAGTCATTGGCCTGGCACATTCAGTATGCATGTAGGAGGGTTCTCTGGAAATTTCCCTTAAGTGGGGGTTCCCCTTAGGACATCCCCCAGCCCTCACAGAGTGATGGTGATATTTTCTGCTGTTTTTCCCTAACCTCCAGCTGAACTAGACCATGGAACCTGTGTTGACTAGTTAACTACTAACACTGCTAATACCCCAGCTACAGTAGCAGCCATCTTGGCCAAGGACTTCCCCTAGAGGCACTGTGGTTCAGTAGAAACACCACCAGATCAAGCCTACTAACCAGATGTTGGACCTAAGATAAAACAACATCTCTGTGCTTTGGCTTTCTTGTATATAAAATGTGGGTGGGTACTGGACAAGATGTCTTCCAAATTTTTTTTCTTCCAGTTCTAAAACTGAGTATTTGTTAGGAGTTCAAACTTCATTTTCCCCAGTACGATGGCTGAAAGGGAGCTGGGATTTCTCTCATTTTTCCCAACAGGCTAGCACTTATGTACTTTGTGTCTGTTCACACCATGGCCCTGGTGAAACCCTTCCAGCAACTGGCTTAGATGCCTAGTCTGCTCCCTCTCCTAGGAAACATATTTTAGACCCAAGACTCCTCCCTCCTGCAAGTCTGAACTTTAAGTCTCAGGCAGAGGTGGGCAAGCATAACAGGCTCCTAGGGCATTAGCTCTGTTATGACTGGTGCTGGAAGAGAAATCAGGGAATGGGGGATGGACCTCCCTGTGTTCTCAAACCCGGAAGGGCTCAGGAACTCTCTAGACATGAAACAGGACTGAGCTAGCATTTCATGATCTGGTCCAGCTGCATTCTCAGCTCAAGCAGAGTATTTCTGTTTTCCTTGATCTTGCTGGGTTTGATTTTACTAAGGCCTCCAGAGATGAACATATTGCCCAGTTAGTCAAGTCAACAATTAATGGCAGAGTGGAAATACGAATCTAGGCAGCCCCAGTCCAATATATACATTTTTTTAACTTTTCCAGCCCCAAACATAAGATTCTGAAAGGACCCCCGGCCTTCCAGCCCAACATAGGATTGCATTTAAAGAAGCTGGAAAGGGTCAAACTCCAGGAGATGGAGCCTGGTCCTGAGAAAGGTGAAGCAAAATTTGGGACAATGCTGGGCAAGACATCCACACCTGGAGGCCATTCCTGTCCCTTCTCAGCTTTTGGAGGGAGGCGGACAGCAGAGGCCTGTGAAAAGGAAGAGATGAAAGCCCCTTAACCCATTCTCTCTGAGGTAAGAGAGAGGGAAGGTCTGGGTTTCCCCCCCTTCCTCTTTTTTCTTTGACAGCAGGGCCTCCCTGCCCCCAGGCCTGAAAAATCCCCCAATCATGAATGTATCAGTGAGTCTGCCTTGGGCCAACAGGAAAATCCGCTCCTCCCGCTTAAACCCACCTCTTTGGCCTGACACAGACCCACATGCGATGCCCAGAGAATACCCATAAGTCTTTACTGAATCTCTTGCATAGCCCCCCATCCCAACACCCCTGGCAGACAAGGCGCCACTGTGGTGTTCCTGCCTAGGATGAATTACCCCAAAGTGCCCTCTTCCCAGAAAACTAGGTAGTGCCGCTCACCACGCTCGCCTTGGACCAGGCACCCAGTGACACCCCCTCGTCTGCCGCGGGCAGCCCACTCAACCCTCTGAGGGGTGCCCTGCAGCCCAGGTGACCCTACAACCCCCAAGACTCACCCAGAAGAGCATGTTGAAGAAGAAGAGCAGGTATTTCACCAGAGGGTTGATGAAGGAGAAGTCCTCCCCGTAGGCGGCCGGCGCCCCGGGTCTCCGGGCCATGGTCCAGCCGCGGCCGCCCCCGGGGGCCTATCTCCCCGCGGCGGCCGGCCCACCTGCGCGCTCCGCGCGGAAACGCATGAACCGCGCCACCGCCGGAGCCCGAGCGGCGGAGAAGCTGCGCAGCGACGAGAGGTGCCGGCGCGGTGCGTCCGGGAGAAGCGCGGGCAGTGGAACGGCAGCGCCAGTGGAGCCACCGGGAGTCGCGGGAGCCGCGGCGGGCAGCGTGAGCGGCGGAGACTCCGCTGCGGCGGGAGGACCAGCCCGGCCCGCCAGGCTCCCAGGAAACCAGGCCCGCCCCCGGCCGCCCATTGGCGCGGTTGCCGACGCCCGACTTCTCATTGGTCGGTCTCTGATGTCACTGAGTCCAATCCCTCTTTTACGAGAGGCGGGGGAGACACCTGTTCTGTGAGGGACAACTTGTTAAAGGGTCAGCGGTTCTGGCTCTTCCCCCGAGAAGGAAAGCAACCAGGCTGCAGCTAAAGGGGAAAACGATGAGGAGTGCACACTGCATCACACACCCACGTCCTCTACGCAGTTGCTGTGCACATATACAAACACACATACATTAAAATCAGTAAGTACATACACCATGTGTTGAGCAATGCGCCGAAAGCTGTGGGAATACAAGAGAAGAGAAATAATTCCAGGGGGTGAAAGGTGGGGGATGACAATAAAGTCAGAGAGACAAAAGTAACCTATACATAACAGCTGGAGAATATTTGAGTAGCTGCAATCTTGTTTAGTTACTATATATTTTAGATGCTTATTTAAAAAACTCTGTAACCCAACAGTGGAAATTTGGAAACATCACCAGCAATCCTGCTGTCCTAATTCATTACTGTTTCAATCTCCACCTCACTATTTTAGTCTTGGTCTACACGCAGACACCATTTTTAACACGCTGATCCAAGGCTTGCAGGTTGAGTGCAGTATCGGTGCTGGACACTGTGCTGCCTACCGTAAGTAACACAAACACGAATGCTGTAGACTAGATGTTTGTATCACTTCCCCCACCCCCTAAATTCATATGTTGAAATCCTAACTCTCAAGATGATGGTATTAGGAGATGGGGCCTTTGAGAGGTCTTTGGTCATGAGAATGGAGCCTAACTCCTTCTGCTATGTGAGGACTCAGGGAAAAAGACAGGGACCAGGAAGTGTGCTCACCAGACACTGAATCTGTTGGTGCCTTGATCTTGGACTTCCCAGACTCCAGAACTGTGAGAAATATATTTCTGTTGTTTATAAGCTAATCAGTTTATGCTATTTTTGTTCTAGCAGCCTGAACAAACTAAGACAATGGTTTCAACCTCCTCAGATGCATGACCTTGGCAAACTGCTTAAACTCCTTGAGCCACATTTTCTTTAATGTTGGATAGGGAGGGTCCTGGCCTACCAACGTTGATGTGAGGATTAAGTGAGATATTGCATGCAAATCACAGCACAGGTTGGAAGAAAGAAGTGTTCACTAAATGCAGTATTTTGTTTGAACTGAACTTAGAATCCATTGGGGAAATACGATAAAGCACAAATAACTAGAACACAATTGGTGAAGAGTTAGTAAAGATATCATGGCAAGTGAAATTAGGGGAGTATAAGATTTACAATAGCAGAGATGGAGGAAGGGTAATCCAGGTGACAAAAGGTGAGCCAGAGCCTGGAGGTACAAAAGCACACTGTGCGTTCAGTCAAAGATAAGCAGATCTCCAGAATATATAAGCAGCTCATACGACTCAATAAGAAAAAAATAAACAACCCAATCCAAAAATGGGCAGAAGACCTAAACAAGCAATTCTCCAAGGAAGACATACAAATGATCAAAAAGCACATGAAAAAATGCTCAATATCACTAATTATCAGAGAAATGCAAATCAAAACTACAATGAGGTATCACCTCACACCAGTCAGAATGGCCGTCATTCAAAAATCCACAAATGACAAATGCTGGAGAGGCTGTGGAGAAAGGGGAACCCTCCTACACTGCTGGTGGGAATGCAGTTTGGTGCAGCCACTATGGAAAACAGTGTGGAGATTCCTCAAAAGACTAGGAATAGACTTACCATATGACCCAGGAATCCCACTCCTGGGCTTGTATCCAGAAGGAAATCTACTTCAGGATGACACCTGCACCCCAATGTTCATAGCAGCACTATTTACAATAGCCAAGACATGGAAACAGCCTAAATGTCCATCGACAGGTGACTGGATAAAGAAGAAGTGGTATATTTATACAATGGAATACTACTCATCCATAAAAACCGACAACATAATGCCATTTGCAGCAACATGGATGCTCCTGGAGAATGTCATTCTAAGTGAAGTAAGCCAGAAAGAGAAAGAAAAATACCAAAATGAGATCGCTCATATGTGGAATCTAAAAAACAAAAACAAAAACAAACAAACAAACAAAAACAAAGCGTAAATACAGGACAGAAATAGACTCACAGACAGAGAATACAGACTTGTGGTTACCAGGGGGGTGGAGGGTGGGAAGGGATAGACTGGGATTTCAAAATTGTAGAATAGATAAACAAGATTACACTGTATAGCACAGGGAAATATACACAAAATGTTATGATAACTCACAGAGAAGAAAATGTGTGTATATGTCCATGAATGACTGAAAAATTGTGCTGAACACTGGAATTTGACACAACATTGTAAAATGATTATAAATCAATAAAAAAAATGTTAAAAAAAAATAAAATAAAAAAAGTTCACAGACCTTTTCAGAGCCTGGGCGAGGGTTCATGGGTCCCCATCTAATAAGTCTTATACTAAATTCTGGTGCCACTTACAGGGTCCTTAAAGTAATTTTTTCATTCTTGAAAATTTAGCTGGTCTTAAATTTATGTTCAGTTATTTCATGCAAAATAAAATTTTTCTCTATCTTTGGAAGAAAAAAAGATAAGCAGACTGATTTGGCTGGAGCATAGGATTTGCTTAGTATAGCAGTAGTAGGTAATGCTGACTTATGTCAATACATGCTGAATTGAGTTAAAATTGTGAAAGGACTTGAATATCATATTGGGGAGTTAGTGTTTAATTGATCTGGGAATAAGAGTTTGGAAGAAGGAAATAATGTAAGACCTTTTTTTCAGTTAGAGTGGGAAAGAGACTGCAGAGAGGAAGGTTTGTTACAAGATCACTGTTAACAGTCTAGATAATCAGAAATTAGGATCTGCTTTAGGGGTAATGAATATAACTGATGAGAAAGTATAGAAGTGAAGGGAAGATAACATCTCTAAGTCTAGGCTATGGTGCATATGTGGTGGGGGCAGGTAGTGGTGACAGAAGCACCAGAGTTAGAGGTCAAAGAAGTGAGCCAAGGCCAGATTACTGGGAAATTGGCCATTAACAGGTTAAGATGACCACTTGGAAATCAGTTTTATATGAAGGGAGTGGGGTGGACAGAAGCAATTTTTACAAGAGGTTAAGAAGTAAATGGGTAAGCAAAGGGTGGATACTCATTTTCAGAGGTCCGAGCGGTGAGGACTGAGAAGAAGATGAGATCAGGCGTTGCTGGGATGGCCACAATGTTCATTATGTGGAAGTCAAGGATGGTACCTGATGAGCCGTGCAACTGTAGAACAAACTATGAAGAAACTCTCCAGTGTACTGAGTTGGAACAGTCTGCAATCTCTAAGTTATTATGTGAAAAAAGCAAAATGAGGAACAATGTATAAAATATATTACATTCTTGTTTTTAAAAAAAGAGGGACAAAAAAAGAAATGACATTTGTATTTGCTCACATCTACCCAAATAAACTGTAGAAAGATACAAAACATATTAAGATGGGAGGTTACATACTGGAGTGGGGGGTTTTGTATTTTAATTATTATTAATATATAACATACCTATAAAATATATCATTCTTTTTTATTTAGGTGCTCCTCTTTCTACCTTTTGCATATGTTCTTTTAAAATCTGAGATCAATACAAAACTATACATCCAGAAGAATCACAATTTTGTTAAATAAAAAGAATTGTATTTAAAGTTTGTAGAAGGACTTATAACATAATATAAATAATAATTAACTCTGCATGGTAGGATAATGGTTGCTTCTTATTTTTATTACTTTTCTTTTCCCCCAATTTTTCTTTAGTCAACATGTTTTACTTTTATAGGCAAAAAGTGTTTGGGGTTCTTGTTTTCACTTTTGATTGGACATGTTTTCAGCAGGGAGGACATAGCTCAGTGGTACAGTGCATGCCTAGCATGCACAAGGTCCTGGATTCAATCCTTAGTACCTCCATTAAATAAACAAACCTAATTACCTTCCCCCCCTAGAAAAAAAGTCTTAAAAATTTTTTTTTTAAAAAAGCAATGTTTTCAAATACACTGTAAAGTAGAAAGAATAATCCCCAAACATCTATATTCCTGTTACCAAATTTTCACATTTTGCCACGTTTGCTTTATCCATTTTTAAGCTACACCCATAATAACATTCCACCCTTTAATTTATTTTTCATATCTAAAAATAATTACCCTTCTACATAACTACAATTACATCATAATTTCTGATAAATTTAACAATAATTCCCTAATTTTGTACATAGTTCATACTCTAAGTTGCCTATTTTACCCCAAAATACCTCTTAGAGCTGGTTTGTTCAAACCAGGATTTAATCAAGAACGAGTCATTATATTTGGTTTTTAAAGAAACCCAACTTAATTAAAACTTCATGGGCAATCAAAATGTTTAAAAAAGAAGGTGGCATCTGCACTCTGAGTCCTTAAGGATATGTCAGAATTGACATGGGTGGAGAAGAGAGGTGGTCATTTCAGGAACAGAGATCAAAGTGGGAAAATTTCAAAGAGACAGAAGGTAGCAGATATGCTTGGGGAGCGGCAAGTAGCCCAGTTTATTTTAATCAGAGGAAAAGGAATAATGGGGGATAAAATTAGCAAAATAAATTGGAAAGAGATCATGGAAGGCCTTGAAGTTGTTTCCAGTTTGCTCTATAAACCACTTGAGAATTCTAGTGAGCCCCAGGTGTGAATAACCCATCAGTCTGTAATGCTTGTAGGACAGTGGCTGTGTTTTATTCATCTGTATATCCCTGGCACATGGCAGAGCATACTTTGTGGGATGTTCAGAGTGTATTTATTGTTGAAAACATAATTCTATTGAAAGATTTTTGGTTGGAGACTAACATGCTAAGATCTCCTTTGGGAAGATTGAGAAAATTGGTTGGTAATGATGGTGAGTAGAATAAAGACTTAAAGAAGAGAGCTAGCTGGCTGGGTTAGAGGAGTTGAAGAAGGCTTTGTAAAGGAGGTAGAACTTGGCTCAATTAGAGGGGGAAACAACATAAGCACAGATGAAGAGTCAGGAGTGAGTTGAGGATAGTATAATGACTAGTAAGGAGATTGTACTTTAGGGTGCTTTAAGAAATGAGATTCCAAGATAGGATCAGGAATGGTTTAGGGGGTCTAAAATTAGTCAGATAGCTGTTGTTATGCAGTAAATGACCTCTGATCATACTTGAACTCAAGATTTAGGGTTTTAAAGATAGTGTTTACTTATGTTTTCTCATATAAAAAGAACCCTTAGTACAATATGAAAGACAAAATTGGATAAGATTATTTTGAACCTAAGAAGAATTGGTAACGAAAGAATGTCTAAATGAAGGAAACATTAAATTGGATTTATATTGGATTGTGTTCATTTCAAATTTATTAGACAATTGAAATATGATACTGAGTACAACTGCATATATGAATTGGGAAATTGAATTAGCAAATTTAGTTAAAACAAGCTTAATAAAGAAAGAAGAACATTTACCAAGAAACACATAGGAAATTGTGTACTCCAATTGAAGCTTGACAGTTTATCTCCCTTTCAGGAAGTTGGACCCTCCTTGAGGATACATATTCAAGTTAAGTTGCAAGCCAGATACATGGCGGTCCCTTTCACAAAGTGTTCATGGATGCTCTACCAGCGACTTCTACTAGTATTGGCCAGAACTGGGTCATGTTGCCACCTTAGCTGCAAAGGGTCTGGGAAAATAGTATTATTAACTAACAATACTACTTCTCTAAGAGGGAGAAAATGAAGCTCTATTTTTAAGAAAGGAGAGAAAGGATATGGGAAGAAACTAGAAAAGTATCTGTCACAAAGTTTTTATTGTATGTTATAGTGTTTATCAGTATATGTCTGTGTAACTGAGCAGGACCCTATTGTCATCAGTAACCGTCTGATATCTGTAATGGTGTTTGTAACTGCTTAACTGTATAATAGTTTAAAGGGTTTTTCTCATGCTTTTGCTGACCAGTTAGGATAGAGAAGAGGAAAGCTTGAGTGGTCTGCCCAACCCCCTAGTGGTGCTGGGTGCAGGAATCATGCTCAGTGCCCTGCTTTTGCCCCCAGTGCCCTCTTCTTGATCCTGACACCTCAGAGACAGCTGTTGGGTGTTTTGTGCATCTTGTTATTCATAACTCACCCCAACTGGGCATGTCTGCAGTTGTTTAGCCCCTAATGGTTTCCTTGTATCCTATTGTTTGAGCTATAGGCCTCAGCTTGCAGCAGAAGGTCCCAGACCTTAGCCTGCTTAAAAACCTAAAAGTATTTATCCACCTGACTTTAAACTGCATAAAATTTTCTCTAGAGCTCTTTTCTACAGGCCTTCTTCCTATGCATCCTTTGTTCTAGGTACAAGGATATTATGAGAGTCCCAAAGCCAGAGGTGAACTTCATACCCAGCAGAGGGAAGGGGACAACTGCGTCTGCAAAAACAAGAACAACTTTGCAACAATTTGTTACCCTGTATAACATCTCGATGGAACCCAACACTGCCCCTTGAACTCTTGAACTTTTACTTATAAAATCCCTGCCTTCTCTCCCCAGAAGGCTTATAGTCTTAGAGGCTTAGCCCACTGTGACCTCCTTTGCCTGACAAAGAAATAAAGCTGCCTTTTCTACTTCATCCAAAACTCTGTCTTCGAGTTTTAATTTGGTAAGCATGGTACAGAGGCCATGTTTCAGCAAAGTCTGTAGGTATTAATTTGGATGTTTGTGTGAGCCTAGTGTGTGAGTTAAATTCAAAAGAATTGGTTAAAAATTCATTCAATAAATATTTGTTTCTTGGCAAAAGCACGTGAAGATGAATGAGCCCCTATTACTGCCCTTGAGGAGCTCACAATCTAGCTGGGGATTCAGACATGTATGTAAATCTCATGGAAACTTTGGACCATGAACCCTGTCCCCAGTTACCCTTAAGTGTGCCATCTCATCCATAGAGGTAGCACCCATTTTGTACCATGTGTTCCTGCCCACCCACCAGCTACCTCACCCAGACACTCCTGACATCTAAGCTGAGTTAACCAATCCCTTCCCTCTCAAAACAGAGAGACAGTCACTCTCTCTTTGTGTGGCTCAACCTCTAACAGATAAATTCAGTAGCCGAGGACAGCCATGCTTTTGCTGTAAGGACCAGAGAGGAAAAAAAGAATTGATCTTCAGCAGGTGAATGAATCAGCCACACTGACAAAAGCAGAGAAGAGAGATGGTTGGAGAGAGGAGTCTTTCCACTTCCTGGATGAGTCCCTTCCTCAGGCCCTGTTGCTTACTTGCCCTGGGGTCCTAGGAGTTAACTGTTATTTTTTAAGTTTATTTCCCATTAAGCTAGTTTAATTTTCCCTTTCTTTCAACCAAATAACCCTTATTAATACACGAGAAAACTATAGGATGCAATAAATGGACAGCTCAGGTCAGAACAGGTGCATCATGACTACGCATTCAATCTTCACTAAAGTCCAGTAGCAAGTCAGAGCTATTTCTTAAAAGGAGAGTAGTTATCTGTGGTGGATAGCACAACTTTGCTCCAATATCCTAAGGGTCTATTCTGTGACTCGTCTATTGGAGTCTGCCAAAGTCTTATGAAGCATTTCTATCTGCGACGTACCCTTCGAACACCATCATAGTTGCTCGGTCTTATGATAAGTATACTTGCAGAGCAGTTTGCATGGCAGCCCAGATCCACAGCAGAGCCTTCTTTTGTTCTGAGCCCCACTCAAAACTATCAGCTTTTCAGGTCACTCAATAAATGGGTCAGAGTAGCACTCTCAAATGAGCTATATGTTGCCTCCAAAATCTAAAGACGTCCACTTGGCATTGTGTCATTCTTAGAGAGAGGATGGACCAGGTGGGACAACCTGTTCATTATCTTGAAAAGCTTATCTCAAGTGCTCTAAACCACTGAACCCCTAGAAATTTTCCTTTGGAGGGCTCCTGAATTTTTGTGGGATTTGTTTCCAATCCTTTGGTACACATGTTTATTACAAATGTGTCTACATAGTTGCCACACCCTGCTCATTGTGTTCAAGTAACATAACATCATTAATGTAATGGACCTGCACGATGTTCTGTGGAATTAAGAGGTGATCAAGGTCCCTGCAGACTAGATCATGACATAGTGCTGGACAATTGATACAGCCCTGATGTGGGATAGTGAAGGTGTATACTGAGCCTGTTGGCTGACAGTACACTGCTGCTGATGGCCTTTACTAACAGGTATAGAAGAAAAAGCTTTCACTGGGTCACTAGCTGCCTACCAGGTACCAGGGGATAGGTTGATTTGCTCCAGCAAAGAAACTACTGCTGGAGCAGCAGCCACAATTAAAGTCACCACATAATTAAGTTTACATAAAACTACTTCTATTCTCCAAGATTTACTTGCCTTCATAGGCCAAATAAGCGAGTTGAATGGGGATGTCTTAGGACACTAATACATACTTAATGACATTGCATTGCTCAAGTCTTTGATAGTGGCACTGATCTCATGGATGTGGTGTTGGTTTTGTTTACTATATTGGTAGGTCGAAGCAGTTTTAATGGCTTCCACTTGGCCTTTCCTACCACAATTAGCCCTCACCCCATGAATTAAGAAACCAATGTGGGAATTCTGCCAGTTGCTGAGCATGCCTGTGCCAGTTTTACATCAAGAGAACTGGGAAAATAACTAGAAGGTGGTTGTGGGAACCCACCAGACCCCCTGTGAGATAAACCTGAGACATAACTATGGATTGCCTGAAAACCATAAACCTCTATTCTGGCTATTGGACCACAGTGACATTTTGGGTCTTCAGGAATTAGTATCGTTCAGAGCCAGTGCCCAGTTTTCCCTAAGACATTTATTTCCCTTTTCCCCATGCACAGTCATCCAGGAAAACAGTTGCAGTTTCTATTAGAGAAGGCTAGGGAAAAGATTTATGGTATAAAATTTTGACTGTGTAAAATAACAGGTTCCTTCTTCAAAGGGACCTGGATTCCCCTTCATGCAAGGGGCTCTAAGTCTATGAACTTGTTCCAGTCTGGGAATTGGTTGAAGGGTTAAGATTCTCTACTGTGGTAATTCATGTCGTAATTCTGTTCACCAGACCCAAAGCTTTCCACCTTCACAGAAATAAAGTACACTACTAGGCTGCCCATCAATTTCAGTTCTAGGAACACTATGATCAACTGGCCAATGCCAAGGCTCTCTGTGGGTCAGACTGTTCTGATTATTACTTTCGTTCTGCTGTCCATTACAGTAATCACATTACTGTTGACAATTAAGTGCTACTACTTGGCCCTTGCCACCCTGGGGATCCCATCATCCCCACTAAATTCAGGGGACCCAGTTTAGTGATAACAATTCTCACTGTTCTGGCCTACAGAGAAGAGCCACCATAGGGTTCTTTAAGGAAGCTGGAGTTCTCCTTACACGTATATTTCTCATTGTCCTGTGGGGTGAGCACATTTTACATGATAAATCTACTTTAGCATTCCAATTTTTCCTAAGCTTTTGGAAACTTTCCTCTACAGCAGTAGTTCTCAAGGGGGTAGACAATTTCCCAAGAGACATTCAGCAATGTCTAGAGATACTTTGGGCTGTCACAACTAGGAAGGTGCTACTGGTATCTAGTAGATAGGGGCCAGGGATACTGCTAAACAGGGCCAGGATGAGGATGAGATGAATGATACTCCCAGGGCACAGAACTTGTTGCCTCCCTTACTTCACCCTGGTCTTGGCTCTGCTGTTACACGTCTTACAATGCACAGGGCAGCCCTCCACAAAACAGAATTATGCAGCCTAAAATACTGAGGCTGCCAAAGTTGAGAAACCCTGCTCTATAGCATATTAAGGAAAATTCATTCAGTCTAGGCCATCTTTGGATCTAGGTTTCAGTTAAGTAACCAAACGACAAGAGCCTTTTCCTGAAGCTTGAGCTAACATGTTACATCAGAATCTCTACTTAGTGAGCCCATGTCAATAAGTTTGGCCTGGTCCAGTTTTATATTTCTTTCATCCTGATTCCATACTTTTGGGATTCATTCTGACACATATCTCCTGGGTTGATATAAATAGGTAAATTCACACAAGAGGCTCTGGGTCTGTGAACTTTCTCCAGTCTGGGAACTGGTGGATATAAATGCGTAAAATAATGCAATTCTTCAGTATGTATCTCACTTCTTCACACGTTATTCTCTGTACCTCATCCTCTGGGGCATGCTATAACTTACATCTTACAGGTCTAGGAGCAATGAGAAGTAGTGGGGATGGGTCCTTAGGAAGACCTGAAGTCCCTTGCAAGGGGAAGGCCATTTTGAGTTCTTCCAGCAAGAGGAACCTGTCACTAATTCTAAATGGAATGATACAGAAAAAAATAAATAAAAATATTGAAGTATAATTAAATTCTGCATTTCAATTATCAGTTCTTTACAGATATGATTTCATTACATAAAAACAGATGGCATTTGTCTCTTTTTAAAAGAGAGGTTAGATATAAATTGGGTTTCATAAACCCCATTCATTCTATTATGAAATCTACATAATCAAAAGAAAAAAATTACTTCAAACTGCTATACACTTAGGGCACATTCATTCTGGAAAATATAAACAATAAAAAAGAACTAAATAAAAATCATCTGTAAGCCCACTGTCTTCCAGAGTTTTCTCTGGGCACATGCATGCACATACACAAACATATTTTTCACAAAAGTAACTCTGATATATAATGTTTTCCAGAGACCTAGACAATATCATGGGGGAATATCTGGAATTTTTAAAGAACAAGAGAAAGAATTCTGTAACTGCCTTTTGAATTGTCCCTTGATAATCCTGCTAATTTTACTTATAGAGCTATCTTGAGGTTAATTCTTAGTGAGTGCTAAAATTGTAAGTGTCCACTTTGATGTGGAATTTGAAATGTTTGCCATAGCATTTTGCCTTGTGGTTTGAAAGAGAGGGCAAATCTGAAAACCAAAGGAAAAGGAAAAGGAAAATAATCAGAAAACAATCTTGAATTGACGTTAAGACACAGCAAAGGCAAAGAAGCCATTCATAAAAACTTGGTTAAAAATTAAAGAGTGGTCAGATTGGCTTTGTTTGCCTGGACTAGGGGATTCCCAGCATATGGGACTTAGTGCTAAAAATGGACAGCCTAGGGCAAACCAGAATGACTGGCCATCCTAGACAGAGCCTGGGGTGTTATGGAATTCATCAGATTTTAGTCTGCAGAGTTCTGGATTCTGATAGCCATTTGTCCCTAAGGATTTGGGATGAAGGGCTGTGGATCTGGATGTATACAGACTAACTCTGGAAGGAGACATGAGCAACGAGTCAAAATCACTCCCCCCCCCACCCCTGCCCAACATACACAGGGAAGAAAACAGGCTGGAGGGCAGGGGTAGAAGGGAGGGTTTTCACTGCACATCCTTTTACATCTTTTGACTGTGAACCATGTGAATGTATTACCTCTGTATAAAATAAATACAGAATATTATCGAGAGCTTGTTTGGAGGTTTTAGCAGGGGAACGCAGCTACTCATATACCCTTGACCAAGAAGAATGGTTCTCCTTTATCGGGGATGGTCGTTCTCCTTTGGGAGGGATGCACATGGAGCGGTGAGGGACGAAGGGGACACCTGCTCAGCCAGCCAGATCAGCAGAATCAACACTGGCGATCAATGGGGTGACAGTTGTGGAAGCCAGATCGCCCTCACATCCGAAATAAATATAGAATATTATTGGGAAAAAAAGTGGTCAGCTTCTGCTACAAAAGCTTTCTGGTTATTTATAAAATCAGTGGTTTCTAGCCTCGCTTGCTCACTTCCACTTTGTGACTGTGTCTGTAGTAGTCTTTCTATACACATCACTCCACCCTCCAGGAACAGCAAGAAATAGTATGGGCAGACCAAGCTCTTGGAGACATGCTACTTTAAGAGTTTCCAAAGTGGGCATGTAGGACCAGACAACAGTTCAGCCTGAGGAGGAGACCCTCCCCATAAAGGTAATAGGACTTAACCAGTCAGAGGAAAATGACATTTGTAACAGTGCTTACTATGTGCCAATCACAGTTCAAAGCGCAACGTGTCTGAAAAGTTAGGAAACATAGGACAAACTGATTTTTAAATTGTGTGTTATTTAGTTTTTCAAATAATGTGTTCAATTTTTTTTTAAATCCCAAGACATCTTTTCAGTAAAATATCTCTAAATTTGAAGCAATGGATATACTTGTGTGATAAAAGTTTATTTCATATATATACTGGATATATAATTTTCCCTATATTTCTATAATTTTTAGACACTCTTTAGCATATTTATTATACTTCTTACAGATTAAAACTGGACTCATTGCTTTGAACTAGGGCTGTCCAAGAATTGAAGAAAAAGACATTAACGATATTATTTGAAAAGCTAAAATACTGTTTAAAAACAAGTTTATCTTATGTTTCTTAATTTTTCAGATACGCCTGTACTTTATACTATTAATTCATTTAATCCTTTCAACGATGGTAGGAGCTACTATCCTTATTTCACAAATGAGGAAACTGAAACAAAGAGAAGTTGCCTAACTTGCCCAAGGTTATAGAGGAAGACACAGCCCAGAAGCTGTGGGGTCTGGGTTTAAGCCCAGCTAGACAAGCACTAGGTCCGTGCTCGTAACCACTGAACCTTGCCGCCTCTTACAGAAGTGTCTGAAGAAGCGGTGACTTGGAACTGACTGAGACCATGTAGGATCTGGAGTCTGATTCTAAGGAAGGGAAAGGAGGCTGGTAGTAAATATGTAATATTTCCAGGTTATACTGAGGTCTTCACACAGCTCACTTATGATTACAGAATACATTACTAATGAAAAATGGTAAATAAATAATATTTTAATATTTGCATAACCTCCTGTTCAGTCTCCATTTCTAATTACTGCCATTTCCTGCAAGAGTTTTAAACAACATGTCCTGACTCCGCCAGGTGAGAAGGAAATGCACTGCCCATTCCTGGGTTCTGCGAAACAGAAAAACTTCCACTTCATGCTTAAACAGTGGTTTGCCCATTAACCTCTTTGGACAATAGGTGAGTTTTCTTTGTCCCACAGTGTCTTAAATTTGAAGGTCTTTAGCTTGGGCTTACCCTTTCCAATTAATCACAGTCTCCCCTACTCCTAATTATATATTCAGCCAGCTCCAAAACTGTATTACCTCTCTAGCCCCAGGAGAGCAAGATAGAGACAGAGAGAGACAGAGAATTTATGCTGTTAGGGTAATACAGTCAATGAGTAGCCAATGAATAATGATTCAAAGAATTAAGGCCATGTTATTCAGGGAGATAAAACTAGCTAGGGATAAGGTTTACAGGACAGAAACATGTTATAGGGGAATCTAAAAAAATAGAACATGGTGTAGGAATGGTAAAAAGATCCAGCAAACATGTGAATTGGCAAAAGGCCCTGGGAAATTTTGGAGTACTTTCTGAAACAGAAAGACTGTGCTGGTTAGGGAGGTAACTAACTGGTCAAACCAGTGGTGACCTCGAGGGAAGCATAATGATTCCATGGAGTTGAGACTGGGACTATGGACTACCAACAGGGGGGTTGGGAACATTTCCTACCTGGAGCAGCCTTACTCCCGCTTAGGGGTAGAGCACTGTCCATGTTTGTGCCATTTGAAGGGCTCCATAAAGCATCCCTTCCCCTACCTCTCCCTCTTACCAGCTTGCCTGAAATTCCCACCACTTTCTAATCCAACCATAATCTAATCTCACTTTAGATTAAAGTGTTGAATCGCTCATTAAATGCAAATATTCCTGGGAGAGACACCCAACCCAGTATCTACACTTCATACTATAGATGTCATACATTTTTGGAAACATTTATTCTGTATACCTTCTACTCAGCCATCCAGAAATCAAAGGATGATCGAGCTCAGGCAGAATATCCATTTGAAATTTGATCACTCTGATCTGAGGGGAGAAACTGTTCCAAGTATTTATGTGAGTAGAATTAAATCCCTGTCTGTTATTTTTCCAGGCCCAGAATCTATTCCCCCTGCTGGTACCAGCCTTCTAGATTTCCTCTGGGGACTTGCCCTACCTTCCCTCCCAGGTATGCATAAGAGGAACATCTACTCTTGGGCTCTGGAGTTGGAGCATATTACTCTGTTTTGGCCAACCTGAACTTGGGGATGGATGTGATTCAAGTTGGTCCAATCAGAACGAAATTGATGGGGAGAGGAACATTACTGAAAGAGATTCCCTCTCTCTTTTGCTGGGACCCCTAGCATTACAGGTAAGAGCTACCACATGGATTGAAGGTAACACTAGGGGAGGCAGAGCTGAGAGATAGGGCGAAACTAAGTCCTGATGGCATTTGAGCCCCATGATCCAATAGTGCCTGAAAGTAACCCTATTCTCAGACTTTTCTCCTTTCTTCAGCCATGTGAGGACACAGCAAGAAGTCAGCCATCTCAGAACCAGGAAGCAGATTCTCACCAGACACCAAATCTGCTAGGTGCCTTGACCTTGGTTTCCCCGTGAGAAAGATTTCTGTTGTTTATAAGCTATCCAGTCTGTGGTATTTTGTTATAGCAGCCAGATGGACTAAAACAAGCATAGAGTTACTATGTGTTGTGGATATTAACAATAACGTTCACCTCTTGTTTGGAATTCATCCTGTATTCAAGACCCCCATGATGTAGGCGGACCTAGGATGTCTGTTTTTATATCTTAGTCATTGACTTCTTTAACTCTGGCAATTGCCTGATGACCTCCTTTCAGCAGCTCAGCGAAGACAAGCACAGCAGAGCTCTTTAAAAGCTGAATCTCAGAGGCTGATTATGCCAACAGCTAACCACAGTCAACTGTGGTAACCAAAGTTGGCCTGGGCAGTCTGGAGACAGATGACCCATCCCATACTGTGGGCAGCTTTTCCTGCAGTGCTAGACCCCAGAAAGAACCCACCACCAGTTCCTTCCTGAGGTGGGAAATAACCCCAAGAAGTTTGGCTCTCTAAATTTGGGACAACCAAGAAATGAGTCAGCTTTCTGGGGAAGCCCCTCCTTCCCACAGTCTGTGACTCACCATCTCTGCCAGGCCCCCACCCCCACTCCCACACCAGTAAGGCCTCTGCATTGATTTCAAGAGCATTATAATACCTGATATTTGAAAAGCATTGAAGTACTGTACTTCTTTCAAAGTACTTGTGCATTCATTATCTCATTAGGATACCAGATTTGCTATTTTTTCCCTTCAGATTCTTTTTTTTTTTTTTTATACTTAAATCCAGTGGAGAAATTTTGTATGTGGCTTTCAACAAGCCTTGAGAGGAGAAAATCAGAATTCAATCCAAGAGCGAAGCTTTCCTCGAGCCGCAAATATAATCCTTTTCTCTTATGCCGAAAATAACAAGAGGGCAGAGGCTAGATTCTAGAGGAAAGAACACTGAGTGGGAGTTGAAACCTGGGCCCTAGTTCCAAATTTGCCACGAAGTAGCTGTGCGACTTAAACAAGCCCCTTAATCTCTCTGTGCTTCAGTTTCTTCCTTTGTAAAGTGGTGGTGTTGAGGCTTCCAGGGGAGGTTGGCTTTGATATTTCCTGAAGTCTCTGAGCTTATATGGCATGGGGAATTGAAAAGCCTAAAGAGACTGATTTATAAGCAAGTTGGCACATTTTAATAAGGCCAGCTGCTATTTGGGGATGTGCAGAGGAGAGACCGTGTCCAGGGTGCCATGACCCATAGCACAGTATGACACAGAGCTGATTCTCAGAGACTCCAAGGCCTCCTTCAGGACGGCCTCTAATGGGTGTGGCTGGTTGGTGGTGGTTAGTTGGTTAAATGAAAGGTGAGCACCTGACTGTCACTCACAAAGTGCTAGAGTCTTGACTGATAAGAAACCCTGTGGCCTCTGGAACCACAGATGTCAGTATGGTTCTTGGAACAAGAAGGAAAGTGAAACCCTGGCATTTTCTTGGAGACGTGTCCTATATAGGGCTTGGCAGGCCAGGGTGGTAAGCCTTACTGAGCAGCCCAGGAATTTTTCTCACTGAATTCAACCTTCTCTTTATAACGCTTTCCTCCAGCAAACACTCTGCCCAGTGGGGAAGTGAATGAATTTCTCACCCACTTTCTGTATGACTATACTCTCCAATATATCCTGGCTCATCCTTTCTTTTCCAATGACTACTTTGAGACATTAGGATGTTAGTGGTTTATCTCCCTAGTGCCTGTGAGCTATTATGTATCCTTTGAGAGCAAGGACTATGGTACATCTGAATGCTTCCTACATTACTCAGCCTTGCTTTGGCTCTGAGCTTTCCTTCAACTTGTCTCCTCCTCCTCACCAAAACAAAACAAAACAACCAACTACCACCACCACTAACAACATAAAAACTCTGAACCATCCCATTCTATATCTTGTCCTTAGGAAATTTTTCTTTGTTCCTAAACTAATTCATGCTAAGGCACCGATAGCTGCTAAGGCTTATGAATTATCCACTCCGTCACTGCTCCAAATGTGTATTTGCATTTTAACAGGGACATTGGATTCAGTTTGGCAGAAACACTCCTATTAAAGGAACAAACTTGTTTCAGGGCCCTGCATCAGACCTATGATAGGAGATACTTTTGTCCTTAAGGAGGGGCGTTTTTTGGTTCCTTCAGTCACTGAAAGGAGGCTGGGTACTATGAGGTCAGAACTATTGGAGGGTCGTCTGGCCTATCAGGCCTTGCCCTGAACCAGCAGTGTCATCTTATTCATAATCAGATCTGCAGTTTCAATACCCAGAACAAAACCTGCCACGTTGCATTTGCCAGCTTCCTTGCATTTCACAATGTTACTTAATTGTTTCTGGGATCTTCTGTCTTTCTCCTTAAATCCTGGCTCAGCCTCAGATGCTCCTGGCTCTGTTTGGGCTGTACTGCCTGATGCCAGGATGTGAAACCTTGGCATCCTCTGAGAACTCCTCAGGTGTGCCTGCCCTGTGCCCCTCCACACACCAATCTTATGCCCCTTACGGAATCTCTGGTCCCCTAACCTCAGGACATCAATGGCCTGAGCTTAAAGCAGGACCAGAGGAGGAAGAGGGTATAGCTCAGTGGTAGAGTGCGTGCTTAGCATGTACAAGATAGTGGGTTCAATCCTCAGTACTTCCATTTAAAAAACATTTTTTTTAAGTTAATAAAATTTAAAAACCTAATACCCACTCTAAAAAAAAAAAAAAAAAAAAAAAAAAAGAAGCAGAAGGACCAGAGAAAGGAACTATTAAGTCCATTAAGTAAAACCAAATGTGAATTAATTCCAGGAGACCAGGTGAATCTCTCGCGCTTCCAGGTCTGCCTTACAAAGGGACAACTTTCTATTCCTGTTGTTTGCCCACTCTGAATTTTGGTTCCAGGCCAGTACTCTCTGTCACTTGCTTTGTCCCACCCTATTCACCACAACAAGGCTGAGAATGCCCCTGTGAACAGGAACTGGCCAGTTCTCTCGACTTGAAAGCCAGCTTGATTTTTTGAGGGGAAGTGTTAGAAGGGGCAGACCCAGCTCAGGGATATCCTTAAGTAACCAGATGCTCTGAGTTTTCCTGGCATGTACTGATGTTAATATGCAAACATAGGCAAACTCTGAAGGCGTTTGCTCTGATGTATAAAATATGCTGGCCAAGCTAAAGTAAGAATGCAGATAAACAAATATAAGGAAGGTTAAAGTGTTTCTTAAGTTTGGAATTCTAAAATAACACAGAGTCCCATGGGAAGACCAATACCGTATCATCCATTGTCACTTTCCCACTTCCACAGCCTGGGGGGTTGAGTCTGGGAGCCAAGGAGAAGGAGCCGGCTCTCTTCCAGTCCCTGATTCATCCTGCCTGGATCTGCACGGTCCATTCCTAAACTCCCTGGTTAGGAATGTGGTCACTTCAGTCATCTCCTGTCCAGTCATCTTGCCCTTTCCACTCCTCGATGTTGATTTGGTGGATGACCTGGTAAAAGCCATGGCAAGCATCCTGGAGAGAAGCACCAGAGATCTTTGTTAGGTCATGATGTAGAGATTAGGGATTAGCCTCGTTAGTGGTTAGTGAGCAAGAGACTTATGGGGCCCATATAAAAGGAGATATTACTGAAGAGAAAGGAGAAAGAGGGAAGGCTGGGGCTGAGACTGAAGGAAATCCACTAACGGGCGAAGTGCAAGCCAAGGTCATCCCTGCAGCCGTGTCTGTGGCTGAGTAGATTCTTGCACCCAGGTGGGTCCAGGTGGACCTTGCCCAGCAATAAAACTGGAGAAGACAAACTGACTCTGTCCTAACCCCATTTATTTTATGCGAAAGGAGCTTTATCATCATCCTTAGGCTTCTAAAACCTCACCCATTTCCCAGTGTATTGCCCTAGAACCAGACTTGGGCTAACACGCGCAATGGGAAATTTTCTGCACTCAATTCTCTGGCTCACACACTTGCTGGCAACAGTCATGACCGCCAGCACCAGAAGAGCAGAGTGACTCTGGGTCAGCTCTACTTTGTGCAAAACCAAAATACAGAAATCCAGATTTTTTTCTTCACATGATTCATTTGGGAGGTGATTATTTATGTATTTATTTATTGCTTTACAAAAGCATCTCTGAAGGGTTTCTTCAATTTTTCTATGGTTCTCTTTTTTGGGAAAAATTATCTTTGGTATAACATTATATAATCACTTTACCAAAAAAAAAAAAAGGGAAAAAAACTGAAAAAAAGAAACAATCCTGCATGACTCCATCCTCTTAGTGCACCTGTCACATACTAGCATTTAAAGGTTATCTTTCCTCTCTTTTCTGCTATACACACTTTTTTTTGCCTTCTAAGCATTAAAGGATCATTTTGTTTTTAATTTAAAAAAGAAGTAATTCAGGTACATGATTTAAAAAGTATGAAATAAAAAGTAACAGTCTCTCTCCTTCAACTTCATCCCCAGTGACCACTACCAACTCTTTCCAGAAAATAGCTTCTTTTTTTTTTTCCCCAGAAAATAGCTTTTTATATAAAGCACATAGCTGGGTTGCATGTGCTCTGAGGGGCTGGGGTAAGCAGTGGATTTGCTCCTATTTGGAGTATAGACACATGGACCATGTGAGCAGCCCCTCCTTACTGTCAGGATTGTAACATGTAAAACTTGGGAGCTGCCAGGGATGTTGTTTCTGGACATATAACTAAAATAAGCGACTGAAGAGCTGTAAAGGGAGTCCCAGTGCTATCAGTATTTCTGGATCTGGCTCTTTTTGAAGTTGAACCATGACCTTGGCTTTCCTACGATTTAGTCATTTGAACTTTCTCAAAGTTCATGACCAATAAATCCCTTTTCTGTTAAAATTTATTTGAATTGGGTAGATGTCATGTGTTAACAAATTAGCACATTCATCATAAGCATTTATTCTTTCTCTGTACAGTCTTCATGTCCATAATTTTTTCTTCCAGTTTTATTGAGATATAATTGACATACAGCATTGTTTAAAGTACATGACAGAATGATTTGACTTACATACATCATGAAATGATTATCACAATAAGTTTAGTGAATATCCATCATCTCATATAAATACAAAATTAAAGAAATTTTAAAATATGTTTTTCCTTGTGATGAGAACACTTCGGATTTACTCTCTTGACAACTATCATATATAACATAATTAACATTAACAGCAGTGTTCATTGTATTTATCATGTCATATATTACATCTCTGTATTTATTTATTTTATAACTGGAAGTTTGTACCTTTTGACTGCCTTCATCCAATTCCCCCTCCCCCTCCACCACCCACTTCTGGTAACTACAAATATGATCTCTTTTTCTATGAGTTTGTTTTTTTGTCTTTAAAGTATAATTGACTTACAACACTATGTTAGTTCCTGTAACACAACAAAGTGGTTTGATATTTCTATACATTTCAATAAGATCACAGTAAGTCTAGTTGCAATATGTCACCATATAAAGATATTTCATGGCTATTGACTACCTTCCCCACATTGTATATCTCATACCCATGACTCATTTATTTTGCAACTGGAAATTTGTACCTCTTAATCTCCCTCATCTATATATTTCCTCCCCACATTGCCCTCCCCTCTGGCAACAATATGTTTTTAATCTGTATCCATAACTCTGTTTCTACTTTGTTATGTCTGTTCATTTATTTTGTTTTTTAAATTCTACATAAAAGTGAAGTCATATAGTATTTGTCTTTCTTTAACTTATTTCACTTAATATAATACCCTCTAGCTCCATCCATGTTGTCGCAAATGATAAGATTTCATTCCTTTTTATGGCTGAGGAATATTCTGCTGGTGGAAATGTAAGAGTGTGCAGTTGCTTTGGAACACATTGTGGCAGTTCCTCAAAAGTTTGGACATAAAGTTATATGATCCAGCAATTCTGCTCCTCAGTATATACCTAAGAGAAATGAGAACACGTCCACACAAATACTGGGATATGAATGTTTAGCAGCACTATTCATAACAGCTAAAAATAGAAACAACTCAAATGTCCATCAGCTGATGAATGGATAAACAATATAATATATCCATACAGTGAAATATTATTCTGCAATAAAAAGAAATGAAGTACTGAAACATAATACAAATTGGATGAACCTTGAATGCATTATACTGACTTAAAGAAGTCAGACACAAAGGATCACATATTATATGATTTAATTTGTATGAAATGTCTAGAATAGCCAAATCCATGGAAACAGAAGGTGGATTTACCTAGGGATGGGAGCTTGAAGTAAAATGGGGAATGAATGACTGTTAATGAGGGTGATGAAATTGTTCTAAAACTGTATTGATCATTGTGAAAGTCTGTGAATGTACTAAAAACCATTGACTTGGACACTTTAAATGTGTGAATTATAATGGCGTGTGAATTATAATGGCATGTGAATTATGATAAAATTATTATTTTTAAAAATAGCCTATTGAGTGGATGTGTCAATGGGATTAGTTACATAATTGTCAGGTACAAACTCTTCCTCTATTACTTATACTTCTCTGTGTCTCATATCATTTAACAAATAGTTACAGAGCATCAGATGTGTTGGGAATATAAAAAAAGCAGAGGAGCATCTCATGCCCCAGCCAAGGAGGCAGCACTGGTCCACAGAACTGGGCAAAGCAGCACCTAATAAACGGTACTGGAATCAGAGGCAGGCTTGCTGTCATGGGCTTTGCACCCTAAGGAAGGCTTCACTGAGGAGGTGAAAACCACTGAATCTTAAAGGATAAATAGTGAGAAACAAAATATAACACAGTTATCATTGGTTGAGCACTTACCCCAATAGGCATTGTTCTACACACAATACAGAGGGGGTTGAACTTCCAGAATGGCAGAGTAAGGAGTTAGGTGGACCCTCTCCCAACAAAACAACAACTCAGCTGGTAAAACATGTAAAACAAAACACAGACTCTCATTTACAACCCCTTGAAATTGTTCTAAGGGCATAGAACAAACAGAAAAATATTATACAAGAAAACTTACATTTTAGGAAGAATGATGAGAGTCTATTTGATATGAGCCAAAACCCAGTATTCCCTTAGCCCTCCTCTCCCAGCCCCTTGTTACGGAAGCTCTCCTGGAGAGCTCTAGTCTTAACAAGAAGATTCCTCCCAGCTCCCAGTCTGCGGCTACAATTTCACCCTGGGAGAAGCAGCTGTCAGAGCTTCTCATGCCCTCAGCACCCTGTTGCGGAAACTCTATTATAGGCAAGGCAGGCTGCGAATACTGGGGCCCCATCACTCCATGCCTCCCCTAAGCCAGTTTGTAGGGTGGGGGTTCTACACCAGGAGGAATAGGCAGAGAAGATCAGTAGCTTCCTTCCCCCACCACTTACAGAGCAGGGGATCACTCAAAGAAAAGTGGGGCACCACCCCCAGCTCTGATGCAGTGGCACGCAGTTCCACCAAGCTAAAAGGCAACCCATAAGGACAAGAGCTTTAGAGTTCCACTTGAGACTATTGGAACAGAGCCTAGAGGACTCCGTCTAATGGTGCCGTGGAAAACAACAGAGATCCTGATGTAGAGCAATGAAGGGGAGCTGGTAGCTCCATGACACAAGCAAAATGGCAGAGTGGCTAGAAATTTAATAGAGAACCAGGGAAAGAGGAAGCCAAGAAGAGCCCTCCTGGAAGCCCATTCAACTCTAAAGATCAGGAAGGCTGAACACTCACGCCTGGCTACTCCCACTCAGGGGCAATCAGCGCAGGGTATGCTGCAGACTTGAGAACTTCCCCGAGCCACACACTGGCCCATTAACACAGAGCCCCTCATGGCATGAGGGGCTTAAACACAACCTCTAACCAAACATTGACTGAATAGTAAGCTACTCTGACCAGGAGCGACTCCTAGGAAATCAGGCTTCAGAGTAAAATCATACTCATCCCTGGCAGTCCAGGCGACTGTGGACATGCCAGAGGCTGCACCCTATTAGGAATGATCAGAGAGGGAACATCCAAGCTATTAGGCTCTGGACAAAAATGGGGCAAAAAAGTAAACTCCCTGAGCTGTGACAGCAACCTCACACATCCAATGAAAAAGGTTAAAAATATGACTGGCTAGGGGCCCTATGTACAATCTGTGACCGATAAGTAGCTAAGGCCAAGCCAGGGGGACCCCAGGTAGCCAGGCTAAAAAATGAAAATGAGGGGGAAATATCTGAGCAGGGACATCAGGGCTGCATGCCGCAGGGGAAATAGATTTTGCAAAATTAGTTCAGCCAAACCATTAAACAAATAAACAAATGGTGAAGCAACCAACTATAGCTCCAACCCTCTGGTGGGAAATCAGCATCCATCATTGCTACAATCTATTATCAAAAATGTCCACCTTTCAATAAAAAATTATGAGACATGCAAAGAAACAGTAAAGTATGACGCATACACAGGGGGAAAAAAAGCAAGCAATAGAAACTGCCTTGAGGAGCCCAGATGGTGCAATTAGCAGACAAAGACTCTAAAGCATTTATAATAAATATATTCGAAGAATCAAAGGAAACCACACCTAAAGATTTAAAGGATTTATGATGGCAATGTCTCATCAAATAGACAATATTAGTAAAGAGAAACTGCAAGAATCAAATGGAAATTCTGGATTCAAAAAGTACAATAACCAAAACGAAAAATTCACTGGAGGAACTCAACAGAAGATTTGATCTGTCAGAAGTAAGAATCAGTGAACTTGAAGGTAGATCAATAGAGATTATGCAATCATAAAAACAAAGAGAAAAAGGAATGAATAAAAAGGAACAGAGCCTTGGAGAGGTGTGGGACACCAGTAAGTGCACCAACATATGTGGAATGGTAGTACTAGAAGGAGAGGAAAGACAAAGAGAAAAAAAATAGTCAAAGAAGTAATGGTTGAAAACTTCCCAAATTTGATGTAAAGTGCTGACACATTCAAGGCATAGCCTACTTTCTCCTAGCTCATAGCAAAATGCAAGAAGAAAGAGATACATCAAAAAAAGGAACCATTAAGCAACGAAGGATCAGAACTTGATGATTTGGAAAACTCTCAGCATATCTGTATTGCATAAGATGAGAAAAGATGTTCTGGAGAGAACACCAAAGGTGTTTCTGGACAACCATTTGCTAAAGAGATTCTGTGTGTGACTTATAAATCCAATCCACCATTTCAGCAGAAGCCAAGAATAGAGATGGGGTTTTCCAGGAAGAACCAGTGGAGAACCCTTATGTCTAACGGTGTGGATCTCCTTGACATCACAGAGGACCAAGAAGGTTTTTGAGAATTTTACACCAATAGAAAAAACACTGTCAGCCTGTGCTGCAAGGGACAGAGATGGGATGAAATTGAGGAAGATTCTGAGGAAGATTCTGAGGCCAGAGAAGATGGGGTCATCCCGGAGGATACAGAGGATAGAGCACAGAGCCACAGAGGATTACTTTCAGGTTTTGAAATCTAATGGAATTAGCTCTGATGGACTGTGGACTTGCTTTTGACCAGTAACTCTTCTATTCCTTTCATTTTTCTCCCTTTCAGAATGGGAGTGTCTATCAGATGCCTGTCCCACCATAGTATTTTGGAAGCAGAGAACTTATTTTCTAGGTTTAACAGGTTTGTGGCCTGAGAGGAATTTTGTCCCAGAATGGACCATATCCGGAGTCTCACTCATACTTATTTAGATAATTTAGATGATATGATTTGGGACTTTGGGAATTGAAATTTAGATGAGACTTGGGACTTAGAATTGATGCTGGATTGGATTAAGATGGCACCTCTACCCTCCAATTGTTCAAAGGTCAACCGTAGTTATACTAAGGTGAGGTCATACTGGATTAGGATGGGTCCTAAATCCAATGACTAGTGTCCTAAAAGAAGAGACACAGACACACAGGGAGAATGCAATGTGACGATGGAGGTAAGAGATTGGAGTGATACAACTACAAGCCAAGGAACACCAAGGATTGCCAGCAGCCACCAGAAGCTAGGGGAGAGGCATGGGATGGTTTCTCCCTCCAAGCCTCTAGAAGGAATCAACCCTGCTGATACCCTGATTTTGGATTCTGGTCTCTTGAGCTGTGAGAGAAAGAAAATTCTGTTGTTTTAAGCCACTCAGTTTGTAGTAATTTGTTATAGCAGCCCTAGGACGTGGATGTAAGTGCCAAGACCATTTACTGGGGAAAGAATCGTCTTTACAGCAAATGGTGCTGACACCACTGTATATCCACATGTCAAAGAATGAAGTTGGGCCCCCAACCTCACATCACATACAAAAACTAACTCAAGACAAATCAAGGAGCTAAAACTATAAAACTCTTACAAGAAAACATAGGGGTAAATCTTCACAACCTTGGATCAGGGAATGACTTCTTAAATATGACTCAAAAAGCACAAGTAACAAGGGAAAAAATTTGATAAATTGGAATCATTGACATTTAAAACTTTTTTGAGTTAAAATCTTTTGTACTTTAAAGGACACCATCAAGAAAGTAAAAAGACAACCCACAGAATGGGAAAAGATATTTGTAAATCATGTATTTGGTAGAGGACTTGTATCTAGAATATTTAAAGAACTTATACAACTCAACAATAAAAAGAAGAATCCAATTTTTTAAGTGGGCGAAGGATCTGAATAGATGTTTCTCCCCAGAAGATATATAAATGGCCAACAAGCAATAGCCATCAACAGTGATCCAAGAGTGAATTTTATGGTATTGAGTTATATATTGCTTAAAAAAAAAAAAGCAAAGGCATAAAATAATATGTATGGGGGAGGGTATGGCTCAGTGCTTGAGTGTGTGCTTAGCATGCATGAGGTCCTGGGTGCAATCCCCACTACCTCCATTAAAACAAACAAACGAACAAACAAACCTAATTACTTCTCCCCACAAAAAATAAAATAAAATAATGTATAGAATTGTCTTGTTGGGGCTATAACATGCAAAAGTGTAACATATTTGACAATAACAGCACAAAGGAGGCAGGTGGGAGCAAAGCTGATTTGAAGTGAGGAAATGATACCAATGGAAACTCAAATCCATAGAAAGAAATAAAGAGAAACAGGAGGGGCAAATCAAAGGTTAATAGAACCAATTCTGTAATATGTATTTGCTCTCCTTCTCTAAGCTTCTTTAAAAGTAATCATTGTAACAATGTATTATTGGGCTTAGAACATACATAGATGTAATATGTATAACAAAAATAGCACAAAAAAAAAAAGAGAGGGAAGGGGAGGCAATGATTTGGCAGTAAAGCCCCTGTATTTCACTGAAACTATTTAAAATATAATTCCCTAGGTCTGCTGAATCAGAGTCTCAGAAGATGGCCAGGGCTTTCTTGGTCTGTACTGTGCCTTTGTGTGAATTCAAAGGCTCGCCTTCCTCTCATCAAATGCAGCTCCTCGCTGGGGGCAATGGCTTAAGCAAGTGGAACATGAACTGGATCAACCACCCACTCACACTGAACAATCTGCACAACCGTATAAAGGCGTGACCCCCATCTGTAATTTTAAGATTGTTCCTCTAATAATTCTAAGGTACAATCAGGGTTGAGAACTGCTGGGTTAGGGAAACATTCAAAAAGAATTTGAGGTATCAGGTAATGGATGAAATATGAGACACGATTGTTAGGGAGGATTTGGAGGTGAGACTCTCAGGTTTTTAATCCCAAAGACTGAGAGAATGGTAACAGAAAGAGAGAAGTGGGGAGGAAAAATCTGATTTGGAGGGAATACATTAACCAGGCTGAATTTGAAGTCATGGAAAGACATTAGGAATGTTTGACTGACAATTAGAAGAAATAAGGTCCTGGAATTGAAAAACTGTCTATTTAGGGATCATCACATAGCATAACAATAATGAAAATAGTGTTTATAAAGCGCCTAAGTAGTTCTTTTCCTTGTGCTGGACAGTTTATATAAATATGAGCAGCAGTGGGAATAAGGGTGATGACTCGGACAGTCACTGTCCCATGAGGAGTTCTTTACTCCTCACGTGTTGGCCAGTGGTCTGGGACGGGTCAGATAAGAGCAGGGATCAGGAAGTAATTGGTAGTGGGAGGATGGTTGTGCACCTGACTATGAGGCCTGTAAGTAGTGCTGACAAGCAGCAGGTAGCTAAAGAGACACCGCCACCTGAGGTTTCAGAGCACTACCCTAGCATCTTAAAACAGGTCATTGCTCGTATCATCATGACAAGTGGGTGATAAAAATGTCAGTGGATTCACAAGTTCCATGGCCAGCTGTCGGGATGGCAGGGGGAGGACAAACCCCTTTCGAACCTCTTATGCCTAGTAGACCACATTTGGAGGCGACATTCACCAAGATCAGAAGTCTGGGTGTTTCGGTATCTGAGCCCCATGGATCGGCCTTATTTGATAAGAGGGCTCAACACCTAGAAACTTGTGTGTCTTGAACCATGGGTAAATTCCTGCAGGCAAATTGGGTGAGGCATGAAGAAAAAGGGGAGGGTATAAACAGGATTGGAACTGGCAGGTTATTTGGGGAAGGGCATGGAGCAAGTCCCACCCACAGTATAATTGACATCTGTCTCTACGGTCATGTGCACAGTTATAGTCATTTCCCTGGACCTCTGTGCCGTGGATAGGCCCCAGCCAGATTCTGGACTTGGCCAGACCGGTGAGCAGGTGTAGGCGGTTAGCCAGCCTGCTCATACCCTCAGGGCCACCATTTCTGTAAGGCCATCTCCTTCAGGGTCCAGGCTGGTTTATAGCATAATTATGTTCAATCCCTCCTGGATATTTGCAAACAGGTCAAATTCAGAGCCAGGAAACAGAATTCCACAAAAGACAGGCTCATTAACCCCTTCTTTAGCTGCAGTGGCCGTCGGCCAATGCCAGCTTGGGTCTTTTATTCCAAATGGTCCCATGAGGAATCCAGCAAGGCTGTATCTGTACAGGGTCTTTCTGGCTGCATGAGGGGCACAGGCCATTTCAGAGTTTCCCTGTAAGGCATTCTGATTTTCCTTGCCCAAAAAACATGGGTCCCGGAGGGTCAAAAAAATTAGGCAGGATGCCACAAAACTGTAGGGTCTCTGATGTAGTTGAGAAGGTGAGGGGAAGACACTGTGGACTTGGCCAGCACTGGGGGAGGGTGGCAGTGGCACGTATGGGCTCAGAACTGTGGGCTCCACTGGCTGTAAAATCTGGAATTCACCTCTGAAAAGAGAAACTTTCTTTACAATGCTGAGTTAGCCAAGTGGAGCAAATGCACAGTGCCTGTAAGATTTTCCTTCTTGCCTGACTGGGAATCTCCAAGTTTGCAAGTTAGTTACTGAGTAACTGGTAGAGGCAGTTCGCGTGACCCTAAGGCCTTTCACAGAATCAGCACTTTAAAGAGCTGCAGCCAGACAGTGAGTCCAAGGTCAGAAACTGGGAGAAACAAAAACCTGGGCTACACTGCAGAACTACAGGGCGGAGAGAAACCAGTCCAAGACATGTGATGCGGGAGGCAAATGAATGGAGCTGAAGAGAAGTCAGTTTGTGCCGGATTTAAATCTGGCCTCAGACTATCCTGATGCAGTGGGAACGGAGCCATCAAGGACCCATTTAGACTAGATGTGATGAGTTCTGTGCCTTTAGAATGACTAAAAGCATGGAGCCTTGGAAGAGACCATGAGTTATCATTCCATAATTTCTCATCTACTTATTACCCAGGAAGTATATTATTAATTATATAGCCTTTGCAAAATCTTCTGTGTGGCCCTCCTTCCTCCGCCCGTTCCTTGGGGGCAGAGTTTGTGGGTCTTTTGCTCTGCACTTAAAGCACACGTCTTTTTCCATTATCTCAGTCTAAAGAGAATATTTATTTGCTTAGCTCTTTCCCCTCCCTGGACTGTGGCTTATTGAAGGTAGAGCCACTGGCAGTGCTTGACTCGGTCCTGGGTGCATACAAAGCACTAAATAAATACCTAGTGAATGAAGGACTCAACCCAAGACAGAACGCACACACATTAATCTGGTCCTCCTCCCCTTCTTCAGTCTCATCTTCTGTGGCACTGTTCCATTTATCCAGAGCTTGAACTAATAGATTGAACTTTCTGTCTGAAATTTCCAGCCCAGAACGCATCCTCTGTGTCCACATCTTTGTGCTTTCTCTGCTGCTGTCCCCTCACCCTGGAATCCTTTTCTTCCCTCTCTCTCACCTGTTGCTTTTGGACATGTGACTTCCCCCTTACCTCTCCACCCACTGGACTGGAAGCCCCTCCCAGAAGAGCCTGACCTGGGACCTTGCACTCAGCAGAGGCTCAATCAGCTTTTGCTCAGGGAAGGAATGAGTTACTTTGGCTTTGACTGAAGTGACCTTCTGGCTTCCATCAGGCAGCTTCTGATTACGTCTTGGTTGATGGCCATTTATTTAAGAGGATTTGCTTAGGAGAGGTGAGATAAATAACTGAGAAATGTGAAAATTCAGTGTTAAGCAGGAGTTTGAGCAGGAGTAGTATGAAAAATGGTGGCTTGATCAAGAGTGGCCGGGGGGAGGGTGTAGCTCAGGGGCAGAGTGTGCCCTTAGCATGCTCAAGGTCCTGGGTTCAATCCCCAGTACCTCCATTAAATAAAATGATTAACTAAATAAAACTAATTACCTCCCTTCCCCCACCCCCCAGAAAGTGGCCAGGTACTTCCCATTTTGCTGTGGCCATTTAGTTAATAGCATGAAGCTGTCTTGGACTTGTGACAGGGGAATTCTTGGCTCTCCCTTATATCATGAGAGCCAAATGAGTGGGAAGAAGAGGGCAGTGTGGAGAGACATCTCCACCACACTCTCTATCACCCCCCACTCCCTGCCCCAGCCCTGGGACAATACCAAGTCGACACAAAAGCATAAAATGGTTAAGGTTTGGCTCATAAAATGGTTAAGGTCTGGCTTTGTTTGTGCCTTACCTATATGCCTCTTTTCCATTTTTGTTGCCTTCTAACTTTTCCTGTTTATGGACTAAGTGTTTCTGCTCTGTTCCCATCTCTCCAGGGTGGAGGAAAGGGAATTTGATCAATCAGTAACCAGGGTTGGAAAACCCAAATGCTAGCAGAGGCCAAAGGAAACAAGCCACATCAGCTAGGCAGGGAGAGTGACCATGGCCTGATAATAGGGGCAACTGCTACCCTGCTCAGGGCTGTGGTCCCAGGGCTGCCTGATTTTGTGTTTTGCATAGTCATCCTTGTTATGAGCCTTGGCATCATCAGGAAAAATTTTCCAAGACTGAGAAAAGGGCAAAAGAGATGACCGAGTGTCCTTTTGGGAGACTGCAAGGTGTGGTCTCTCATGGACTCCTCAGGGATTATCTTATTCTTACAAGAGTTTACAGCATTGATGGATCTTGGGATGGGGAGACCTTCCTGGATAACCCAGGATAGTCTAATCACCAGGGTCGTTAGAAGTGAAAGAAGGAGACAGGAGAGTCAGAGTCAAAGAGAAGATGTGACAATGTAATCAGAGAACCCAGGGTGCTGCAAAGTGAAAAAGACTCAACCGACTGTTACTGGCTCTGAAGATGAAGGAAGGGGACCAGGAGCCAAAGAATAGGAGTGGCCTCTAGAAAGTGAGGAAAGCAAGAAACAGATTCCCCCTCTAGACCCTTCAGAAGGAACACAGCTTGACTGACACCTTGATTATAGCCAAGTGAAACTCATTATGGACTTCTGCCCTCCAGCTGTAAGATACTCCCAATAAACTGTAAGATCATAAATTTGTGTTGTTTTAAGCTACCAAGTTTTTGGTAATCTGTTACAGCAGCAGTAGAAAACTAATATCAGGTTTTTCTGTTTTGTTTTGTTTTGTTTTTTAACAACCTTTAGAGGTGGAAGCTAAATCGAGAGAAATACAAATGATTTTTGTCCATAGTAATGCAAATGATTTCTGTTCATCAAACTGTAAAAGTATGTTATCTAGTGTGTTAAATTCTCACTTGAATTGCTTTTAACATCCTATTGTTTTTTCACTAATTAATGAGTTAAATAAAATTGTTGATACATGTTAATTTTATATTTGCAGAAGTTCATGTTACTTTACTAATTTTTAAAAAATTTATACTCCAGTTTAGTTCATATATGTCCCTATTATGTTTCTATTCTGCACCCTGGACCTTTTTAAAAATTTTATTTATTTATTTATTATTGTATCTTGTTTGTTTTTAATTATTTTATCTTGGTGAGGGGAAGTAATTAGATTTATCTATTTTTAGAGGAGGTACTGGGGATTGAACCCGGGACCTCAAGCATGCCAAGCATGTGCTCTACCACTTGAGCTATACCCTCTCCCCCTGGACCTTTGAATTTAAGTTCTAGTAATACTTTTGAATCCACTGTGATACCACTCAATAATTTGATTTCTATTTTTATTTATTTATTTTTATTTTTTTAATTGAAGTATAGTCAGTTTGCAATGTATCAATTTCTGGTGTACAGCATAATAGTTCAGTCATACATATACATATGTATATTTGTTTTCATGGTTTCTATTTTCCAAGCAGTCCAATTATCACCAATTTCAAAAAGGCACGTTGTTAGCAGAGCCTGCAGCTGGGATCCCAATGGGAAAATGTTATATTTACCAAGAATTTTGGCCATGATGAGGAAATTCATTTAGAGTTGAGAAAGTGTCAAACAGTGAATTTTTTTCAATTGCTAAGGCCTTAAGGAGTATTTTCCACGGAGGCAATAGATTTGTATTTTGATACTTCTTGTCTAAGTGTTCATGCTAATATCTTCTACACCATCTATTGCTGAACATATTTGTAAACAGGAACTGGGAAGATCAAAAGCACTATATGCAGGCATAACTGATCAACCTTGCAAAGTGCTGCCAACAAGGGGCAGGACGGGGTGGTAGGTGGACTGGAGGGTTGAGTGATGGAGTGTGAGGGGTGGAGCCTCTCTCCGTACAGCCTGCCGCAGCTTCAGGGACACAGAGTAACTGCTGCTGCTACGAGAGGCAGAGGCCAGCCTCATAGCTGGAGACTCTGAGGCTCAGAGATGTTAAGTGACTTGCTGAGAGTCTTACAGAGAATGAATGGCTGACTGCTGAACTCAGATCTTTCCCAGACTGAAGCCCAGCTTTTTGGTCACAGTTCATACTTCAGGCAAGGGCTGTGCTGTACAAAGCACGTAGTGTGGAGCTCTCAGTATGAGCAGTACTGCTCCAAGGAGTTTGGGGTTGTCACAATGACTGGCTGACACTACTCCCATTTAGAGGGCATGGGGAGGGTATAGGAATGTATAGCATACACGAGGTCCTGGGTTTGATCCCCAGGACCTCCACTTAAATAAATAAATAAATAAAAATAAGCCTAATTGCCTACCCCCACCCCAAAATCCAACCAAACAAAAAAACCCCGAGATGATAGAGGGCATGGGCCAGACCCTCTAAGATATCCTGCAATGAATGTGACAATCCTGCAAAATGAAGGCTTGTCCTACATCCTATCCAACTTTTGAATATATCCTCAGATATTCACATAGCTGAAAAACTGTCCATAATTATCTGTCTAAAACTGCTAAATCTCTTTTTCATACAAACACAAAATATCTTTACATGGTTTACAAACACAGTGAGTTTCTCAGGAATACAAGGACTATGTAACTTAAGGGATGATTGTACTTCGTTTTGTTCAGAATTTTATCTAAAGCTGTTCACCAATTTGGAAAATCACGCCAGGGTCAGCAATGTGTGGAATTAAAGTTATCAGAACAACCATTTGTGCTTGTCTTTATTTGGGGCTGCTTGTGTTTATAGTGAGTCTGCTTTAAGCACCTATTATTTCTTTTTTTTTTTTTTCATTTTTTCTATTGAAGTATAGTCAGTTTACAATGTTGTGTCAATTTCTGGTGTATAGCATAACGCTTCAGTCATACATATATATATATGTATATTCCTTTTCATATTTTTTTCCTTATAGGTTACTACAAAATATTGAATATAGTTCCCTGTGCTATACAGAAGAAACTTTATCTATTTTATATATAGTAGTTAGTCGAGCAAATCTCAAACTGTCAATTTACCCGTCATCATCTCCTTTCTCCCCTGGTAACTGTAAGTTTGTTTTCTGTGTCTATGAGTCTGTTTCTGATTCATAAATAATTCATTTGTCTTTTTTTTTTAGATTCCACGTATAAGTGATGTCATATGGCATTTTTCTTTCTCTTTCCGGCTTACTTCACTTAGAATAATGATCTCCAGTTCCATCCATATTGCTGCAAATGGCATTATTTTATTCTTTTTTATGGCTGAGTAGTATCTCATTGCATAAATATACCACAACTTTTTAATCTAGTCATCTGTTGATGGACATTTAGATTGTTTCCATGTCTTGGCTACTGTAAGTAGTGCTGCTATGAACATTGGGGTGCATGTATCTTTTTGAATTAAGAGTTTTCTCCAGATATATGCCCAGGAGTGGGATTTCTGGATCATAGAGTACCTATTGTTTCATTACATGGACTAGTATAGTTGTGCTCAAGTGTCTATTATTATTTCACTTGTAATTATACTTGTATTAGATTATTATTTTATTTGTAATTACAGTAATTATTTACTCTAAACTATTATTATTTTGTTTCTCCTTTATACCATAGGGACAACACATTGATTATCTTTTGAAATTATCTGTAGATTTAATTTCATTGTAGTAAAGGAGGAGTGATACAAAATATTTGTTCTAAGAGATAGGAAGATTAAACCACTGTAGTGGAATGAGCACTTGGTCAGGAAATAGCCAAATCTTGATAGAAGATCTTGGTTCTGCCACCTGGGTTGAGCATGTCACAATCTCTCAGAGACTGCTTCCTCTTCTGTAAAACAAGCATAACCTCAGCCTTCTACTTTTCAGAGTATTTGAGTTAACCAAATGATATGTAAATTATCACACAAGTATAAGGGCCACCTCTCAATGTAGCCCATGAATAGAACATGCTTATTTGGGATTAAATTGAATACTGAAGAATGCTCTTATCACTCAGGGCAGGTAAATTTAGGCTTTAACTTGTTTGCCTGAATGCATTGAATAAGAACTTGACAAAAGAAGATATCCAAACCAAGTGGCTGATAAGCTCATGAAAAGGTGTTCAATTCCATTTGTCATCAGGGAAATGTAAATTAAAACTACAAGGTGCTCTTTCTTTTCCAGTCCCAGGTGATTCGGGATCTCCCGGCTCCACAAGGGTGGCAGCGGTAGGCCCCCAGCCCTGATTTGCGCTCTCATCCTCCAGGTGCAGGCATGGCCAAGTCGAAGAACCATATCACATACAACCAGTCCCGAAAATGGCACAGAAATGGCATCAAAAAACCCCATCACAATGATACGAATCTCTTAAGGGGGTAGACCCCAAGTTCCTGAGGAACATGTGCTTTGCCAAGAAGCACAACACAAAGGACCTGAAGAAGATGCAGGCCAACAACGCCAAGGCCATGAGTGCACGTGCTGAGGCTGTCAAGGCTCTCATAAAGCCCAAGAAGGTCAAGCCCAATATTCCAAAGGGCAACAGCCACAAGTTCAGTCGACTTGCCTACATTGCTCATCCCAAGCTCGGGAAATGTGCTCTTGCCCACATCGCCAAGGGTCTCAGGCTCTGTCGCCCAAAGGCCAAGGATAAGGCTCAGACCAAGGCTGCAGCTTCAGATGCGGCTGCAGCTTCAGATGCAGCTGCAGCTGCAGCTCAGGCTCAGGCTCAGGCTCCCGAAGGTGTCCAGGCCCCCACAAAGGCTCCAGAGTAGAGGCTTTCATCTATTGCTGTAAGGATAGAAAGACTAGTGTGACCCCTGGGCTGCTGTCTACATGGGGCTCGTGTCTACCTGTGCTGTTTGTACAAATAAACCTGAGGCAGGATCTGTCAGTCAAAAAAAACTACAAGGCAATACAATTACCCACCCACCAGGATGACTAAAATGCAAAACAATATACCAACTTGCCAAGAACACGAAGCAATGGAAACTCTCATACCTTGCTGATGGGAATGTAAATTAGTGCTTACAACACTTTGGAAATCTGTTTGGTAGTATCAACTAAAGCAATCTTATTTTTAAAAAGTTTCTTCTGTATGGCACAAGGAACTATATTCAGTATCTTGTAGTAACCTTTAATGAAAAAGAATATGAAAACAAATATATGTATGTATATGCATGACTGGGACATTGTACTGTATATCAGAAATTGACACATTGTAACTGACTGTACTTCAATTAAAAAAAAATTTTTTAAGCGATCTTATGACCCAGCAATTCTACTTCTGACTATAAGCCAACAGAAATGTGTACTTATATTTCCCAAAAACTATGTGGAAAAATGTTCATAGAAGCATTTTTATAATAACCCCAAACAAGAAATACCCCAAATACCAACATCAATAAAATTAATTGTGGTATGTTTTTACAACGGTATACCGCAGCAATGAGAGTGGACCACATGCAACAACATAGATCAACTTCACAATATTCAGCAAAAGTCAGATACACGAGTACATATTATTTGATTCCTTTTATATGAAATCCAAAAGCAGACAAAATTAATCTATGATGTTAAAAGTCAGACTAGCTGTTACCTTGCAGATGAGTTGTGACTGAAAGGGACCATGATGGGGGCATTAGGGAAATGCTAATAATGGTCTGTTTCTTGATCTGGATGCTGGTTGCACGAGTGTGCTCACCTTGTGAAAATTAATTGAGCTATACATTTATGATTTGTGCATTTTTCTGTGTAACTTGATTAATTTTTAAAGAGTTTATGAAATCAAAAAACTAGTTGTGTATCTAGACTTGTGCTGCTTTGGTCACATGCTTTGCTTTTCCTTCTTGTAACCAAGCCCTGGCATGTTTAAGGTTCCATTCCTGACCACAGAGCAGAATACAAGTTAATGGGCTCCTACAGGGGTCAAGGTCATAACTTTAGCATTAGGAAAAAGTTATTAATAGAAGGAAACGATAAGTGGGAGGACTGGCTTTGGGAGGCAGAAACGAATGGTAAAGTAGAAAGAGACAATGAAGAGTGTCCCTCTGGTAGTATCTTTATTTTCCTCCTTCTCTTACCCTCCTCCCTTGGATCCCAGAGAACTTTGGGTCTTTCCAGGCTGTTTCCGCCCCTGGCGTTGGTTCTCCTCGCCAGGTGGAGTCCCGTTCTTCGCCGCAAGAGGGAGGTATTGTCACACTGAGCTGGGATCCCAACAGCAGAATTGAGAGGATTCTGCTCTGAGCGCTGATGTGGCCTGGGTTTAATCCAGTCAAATCCTCCTTTGTCCTCTTGTACCCCAAGTGAGCCATGGGGAAACTGTGGATCTGGAGGGTAGGGAAGCATTCTGCACGTTGCATTTCATCTCTGGTGTACTCACGTGTGGGCCATGGGGCTGGGGATTTCGGGAGCGATATTTTCTGTGGGCTAGCGGAAAATAGACCAGCTTTTGCAAGGGCTCCTTGCGGAATCCAGGTTTCTCTGGACCAGATCGTGGGGGTTTTCAAAAGGGGAATATTGATACAACAGGCTTTTTAAAAGACTCTCCATCATTTGTCCTAACTGTTGAGTGATTTCCCCTCTCTGCTTTTTCTCTCCCCATGTTCCCTCCCTGTGACATCTCTTTTTCCAACTCTACCGAAATAACATGCCAAAGCCAGAAGGACCCATGAGGTCATTTACTCATGTGTTTCTCAAATTATGCACAAGGATCATCAACATCAAAATCAGCTGGGTGCTTGTTAAATATGTAGATAGGGCCCTACCCTAGATTTACTGAGTTAGAACCAGTGAGTGGGCCAGGAACCTGCATTTTTTAAACAGGCAAACACTGCTGCCTGCTCCACTACATGCAAGTGGTGGTACACATTACAGTTTGAGAATTTCTTGTTTAGTTCAGCTTCCTCAATTTTCAGAGGAAGAAACAAAAATCAGACAAAGGTCAAGTGACTTGCCCAAGTTTACCCAGCTGGTTGGCATCATCCTTGCAACTTAAGACCCTGAACCCTGACCTCATACCAGCAGTTTTTACTCCCTGTTTCTGAGAGCCCTAGAGTTTTGAAGAGGTGCTTTGGGGGTTCTGCAAATATTTGATTGTAAGTGACCTGCTTAAAAGGAAAAAAAAAAAACTGTTGTCATTGGCAACTTCTCGTGTGAATCAGGATTTTTAAAATACCGTGTCTGCAATTATCATCTTTTACCCCCATTTAATTTTATTGAGATCACCACAAAAGTCCCACTGTTAGTACTGATTGGCTTAAATAAAAACCTATTTAATGCCACTTTTATATGTTTTATATATTGGAATTCTGTGTAAAATTTCATTGGACAAAACAATTCTGCTGCTTTATTTGAAATTTATCGGGCACTCATTAAACTCCACAAACACAGTGTTAAGCTCTGTGGAAATGAATGAAGATCACCCAAATGAGTAGAAACAGAGGCTATTTACTTAGAGCTTTGCCAAGGAGTCAGCCACCATCACCTGCATTTGGCAGAGATTCAAAGGCAGGCAGAGGAGTGGAAAAGCTTTACAGTAAGAAAAAAGGGGGAAGGCTTCAGGTTAGCCCTGATAGGATATTGTTGGCCTGGGAAAGCTGGAGATGAGCTGGCTAGAAATGAGGTATCCTATGTGATTGGTTTGGGGAGCCTATTTGGCTTTCTCTGCTTGGTCCTGAGTTGGGAGCCAGGACAAAAATTAGAGAAGTTGGCATTCGTTGACTTGACCAAGTCCTGACTGTTCTGGGCCAATTCCTGCAGAGGCTGTGGTTGGCTTCCTGGACTGGTTGTTGTGGGTCAGAGTTCTAATTATCATATATGCTCTGGCCTTTGTCTCAATTTTCAGTCTCTCAACATTACAATGCATTGTTTCACTTCAGCTCCATCACATGAGATTGTTAATATTATTATCTCAGCTTTATGAATGAGAAGCAGAGTTGCAGAGAAGTTAGGTAGCTTGCCCAAAGTCAAGCAGCTAAGAAGAGGTAAATCTGGGTCTTGAACCTATGCAGACTGACCACAGAGCCCTGGGTTTTTCATTTATACCATATTTCTGTCATAGCTCCACACACACACACAAATGTAGAAATTCACAAGCTGCCTAAAACTCATATGAAAATGCAAAAGACCTAGAATAACCAAAACAACTTTGAAAGAGGATAACAAAATTGGAGGGCTAACATTACCAGATTTCAAGACTTCTTATAAAAGAACAATAGAGACTTTTTCTGTATTGGGTATGCTGCAAAGGAGTGGTTTTGAGCCTCGGCTCTCAAGCAGACCTTTTTATTGTTATTAAATCTCTCTCTGCACTGTCAAAAAAAAAAAAAAAAACAGTAGAGAGATTAAGTCAAAATAGATCATAGACCTAAATGTAAAATCTAAACCTATAAAACTCCTAGAAGAAAACATAGGAGAAAATCTTTGTGACTTTTGATCAAAGATTTCATAGCTATGACACTAAAAACACAATTAATAAAAGAAAATTTTGATAAACTGGATTTCATCAAAATTAGAAACTTCTGTTCTTGGAAAGACACTGTGAGAAGAATGAAAAGACAAGTCACAGATCAGGAGAAAGTATTTGCAAAACATGTATCTGTTAAAGGGCTCGAGTCTAGAATATGCAAAGAACTTTGAAAACTCAATAATAAGAATAGACAACTCAATTTTTTTTAAGTGGGGCAAAAAATTTGAATAGACTTTTCCAAAAAAATATATGGATGGCAAATAAGCACATAAAAAGATGCTAACCATCATTCGTCATTAAGGAAATGCAAATTAGTCACAGAGACATTGCAACATGCCTATTAGAATGCCTGATTAAAAAAACTGATCATACCAAGATTTGACAAGGTTGTGGAGGAATTGGAACTCTCACAAATTTTTGGTGGGAGTGTAAAATTGTACAACCACTTTAGAAAATAGTTTGGTAGTTTCTTTAAAAGTTAAGCACACCTGCTATATGATCTAGCCATTCCATCCCTGTGTATTAACCGAGGAGAAAAGAAAGCATATGTTCACCCGAAGACTTGTGTATAAATGTTCATAGCAAATTTATTCTTAATAGCCCAAAATGATAGACAACCCAAATATCCATCAACAGATGAACGGATTAGAAAACTGCAGTATATTCATATAATGGAAAACTACTGCTCATCAATGAAAAGCAACAAGTGATTTTTTTGGTAACGGCTTTGGTGAGATATAATTGGCAAACCATAAAATTCACCCAGTTAAAGTATACAAGTTAAAAGTTTTTGATATAGTCACAGAGCTGTACAGCCATCACCACAATCAGTTTGAGAACATTTCATCACCCCACAAAAAAAACCTGTAGTCTTTAGCAGCCACCTTCAATTTTCTCCCAACTTTCACCCAGAGCCCTAGGCAACCACTAATCTACCTTCTGTTTCTATACCTTTGCCAATCCAGAACATTTCATTAAGAAATGGAATCATGAATTATGTGTTTGTGTATGTGTGTCTGGCTTCTTTCACTCAGCAGAGTGTTGTCAACGTTCAGGCATGTTGTAGCGTGTAACTACTTCATTCCTTCTCACGGCTGAACAATATTCTATTGTATGAATATACTACATTTGATTTAGCGATTCATCAGATGGTGAGCATTTGGGTTATTTCCACATGTTGGCTATTATGAATAATTCTGCTAAAATACTTATATACAAGTTGTGTGCATGTATATGTTTTCATTTCATCTGGATAAACATGTAGGAGTGGAATTGTTGGATCAAATGGTAATTTCACTTTTTGAGGAATTGCCAGGCTGTTTTCCAAAGTGGTTGCACCATTTTATATGTCTACTAGCAGCATATATAAGTTATTATTTCTCTACATACTCATCAACACTTGTTATTATCTGATTTTTTTTATTATAGCCATCTTAGTGGGTGTCAAGTGATGTATCTCATTGTGGTTTTAATTTGCATTTCTCTGATGACTAATGATGTTAAGCATCTTTACATGTACATTTGTATATCTTCTTTGGAGAAATGTCTATTCAGACCCTTTGCTCATTATTTTAATTGGATTGTTTATCTTGTATTATTGAGTTGTAAGAGTTCCTTCCATAATGTAGATATAAGTCCCTTATCAGAGGATTAGCTATTAATACAGCAACATGGATGAATCGCAAAATAACTACACCAGGTGAAAGAACCAGACAAAGAGTAAATACCGTATACTATTTATATAAAATTCTAGAAAATGTAAAATAATCTACAGGTACAGAAAGCAGATCATGGACAACCAGAGGTAGAGTTTGGGAGGAGTTGCAGAGACGGAGGGTTTACAAAAGGGCACAAAGAAACTTTGGCAGGGTGATGTTTATTTTCATTATCTTGACTATGGTGATGGTTTCATGGTTTATACATATGTCAAAACTTATTAAATTATACACTTTGAGCATGTGCAGTTTAGTGAATGTCAATTATACCTCAGTAAAGCTATTTTATTTCACTTTTTGGGGGGCGGTGTAGGTAATTAGGTTTATTTATTTATTTATTATTGGAGGAGGTCCTGGGTTCAATCCCCAGGACCTCTTGCATGCTATGCCCATGCTCTGCCACCTGAGCTATCCCCTCACCCCACGATAAAGCTATTTTGAAAGAATCCAAGGGACTTTACAATCCTCTGTTACTTGTTGTTTGTCATGTTACTATTTTTTCACTCTGAAAAAAGCTCCCTTCCAACTGTACTCCCTACAATTTATTTTGCTCTTCTATCCTCACCAGTGTTCTCCAACATCTCCCATCCCCCATGGCTGTACTCCAGGACACGCCCTATTTTCTGCCACACTTATTGGTGCTTCTTTCCCAGGACGATGCACATTTGAAGCCTTTGCAGAAGCCCTTAGCCCAATGTCTTAGTTCTGGTTTGGTGTGGTGGTTAAAAGCACAGACTCTGACCCAGACTGCTTGGATTCTAATCCTGGTTTTCTGTCTGGATCTTAAGCAAGTTCATTAAGCCTTTTATGCCTTAATTTTCTCCCATATAAAATGGGCATAAAAATAGTGCTTACCTTATAGGGTAGTGATGAACTGAGTTAATGTTTGTAAGAGTCTTAGATCAGTTCCTGGCATGTAGTAAGCCTAAATCAGGGTTTGCTATTATTTATTCCTGGGACAAGGGTGAAGGTTTGCCAGAAATTGGGTGGGCAGCTAATTCTGAGGGAGAAAGGCTGTTTAGGAAATAGCTTCCCATGGTTTCCTCTTTGTGGTAGGGTCTATGGCTGCTGGCCTGTCTCATGCTAAAAATTCAGATTGGTGACTTTTCTTTGTTGTGTATTTCCCTCTGTGGTACCTGTAGACATTGCAGGCTTGGTGAACCTGTTATTAAGAGAAGATACAAAGGTAGCATAGGGGCAAGATAATTGCATGGAATTGAAATATGCTCTGAGCCTCTGAACATTTGTTATATGAACCAGGGGCAGGGACTGTTATGCTGAGGGCTCCAAAAGCTGTTTCTTTTCAGCTGTTTTTGTTTTGTGGTCAGAAATGTGTTAATTCACTCATTCCTGATTCATCAGCACTGTGAAAACAGGGGAGAACAGAGAGGTGCAAGATTCCTTCAGCAGAACATAGACTTATTCTGTGGCTCCAACAGAGCACCGTGACCCCAGCACATCTCTCTGTGGGGGACCTCTGTTTTCTCTTTGCCTGTTGAGCCAGCCTTGTAAGATTTCCCTTTACCTAATAAGGCCTAATCCTTCGCTGATGCTGAGTGATATTTTAGAATGCATTCTAAATCTTGGAACACAATAGGAGGTGACCCAGAAAGGCTCCCATGGCATGATAGAAACACACTGTGATGTCTATAGTCTATTCCTTTGTCTCTGTTCCTGTTTATTGTTGGCCTGGGGACCAGGATGATTCTCTGAGCAAAGAAGTCCCTGCAGGATAATTAAAAGGTGACTATATAAACATTTCCATAAATTAAACCAAGGAAGTATACTTAGCTCTAGCTGAATCTAGATACTAATCGGCTTTCTTTGACCAAATCATAAGGCCTTTTAAACTATTGAAAATTTCTAAATTTTTTTTTATTGTGGTAAAAAAATGCATGACATAAAATTTACCATCTTAACCATTTTTAAGTGTACAGAACAGTACTGTTAAGTATATTCACATTGTTGTGTAATCAGTCTCTTTCATTTTGCAAAACTGAAACTCTATATCCACTAAACAACAACTCCCCATTCTGCCCAGCTCCTGGCAACCATTCTACTTTCTATTTTTATGAATTTGACTACCCTAGATACTGATATAAGTGGAATCATACAGTATTTATCTTTTGTGACTGCCTTAATTTTCTGAGCTTAATGTCTTCAAAATTCATCCATGTTGTAACATAGGTCAGAATTTCATTCCTCTTTAAGGCTGAATAATATTCCATTGTATGTGTACACCACATTTTGTTTATCCATCTGTCAATAGACCTTTGGATTGCCTCCAACTCTTGGCTATTATGAATAGTGTTGCTATGAACATGTATACAAATAAGTTTTCAGTTTCCTGCTTTCAGTTTTTTTTTTTTTAATATATACCCCATAATGGAATTTCTGGATCATGTGGGAAAGGCTTCCTTTCTTATCTTGAAAAAAATTATTATTTTAATGTTAAAATGAACTGACTTTATCCTGGAGTAGATGATAAAATTTTCATGAATTTTTAAGATAAAATATATCACTTTAAAATTATTCATGTCATCAGAGGCTATATAGGATTACTCTTCAAATTTTTCTCTTCTCTGCCTTTAGGGCAACTTTGGTGGAAAGTTTGAAAAGCTCTATTTCAAGACAAGGGGAGTAACAAAAAACAAACAAACAAAAAACAAACAAACAAACAGAAAAGCTTTTGTCAGGACCAAGAATGTAAATTCAGTACTTGCATTGATACTAAGTTTCCCTAGAAGAACTTTGAGTTAGCTTGTAACAGAAAGTGTGAAAGGACCATACACTGTTTAGGTACCCATCCCTTAGGCCCTTAGCATAACTGATGCCATCTTGGGCTTGTTCAGTTCTTCCTGTCCTTTCACTGACCCTACCTAGGGCTATACTGTGTAGTAAACCCCTTCTCTGTCATCAGAGGCTTTGTAGTAACAGATATTGTTTAATGATCATTAGGTCTAGATGAGCTCTATGCTCTGTTAGTCCCCGAACAATAATGAAGACCTTTACTGACCTATTCCTGGTGCCCGTGAGACTAGTTACCCATTCATAAATCTTGACTTAGGAATGCACTTCCTGTTTCCAAGCATGTACTCCCATACCCTAGGTTAACTGTAAAACTGTCCTAGTGGCCCTGTGGCAGTGTGGAGTGCAGCTGTGAATGCTTCCAGATTGTTGTCTGCCCAATTCCAACCTATGAAAAATGGATCCATTGATTATATGGAGATGTCTGCCTCATTTTTTGGTCTCAGGATACCTTCTCAGTTCAGTGGGCACTTTTTGTTCCCTCCATCCTCCAACACTAAACTTTCTGGGTCTTTCTTAAATAATACTTCATTGCTATCTCTATTTGCAGATGATGTGATCTTCTATATATAAAATCTTAAAAAATACACTAAAAAACTATTAGAACTAATAAATGAATTTAGCAAGTTTGTGGGATACAAGATCAATATACAAAATCAATTGTATTTTTATGTACTTACAATGAAAATCCAAAAATAAAACTAAGAAAACAATTCTGTGGGTAGGTATAGCATAGTGGCAGAGTCCTGGGTTCAATGAGGTCCTGGGTTCAATCCCCAGTACTTCTATTAAAAAAAAAAAAAAAAGAAGGAAAAACAATTCCATTTACAATTGCATCAATAAAATACTTAGGAATAGACTTAATAAAAGAAGTGCAAAACTTTTACTCTGAAAGTTTTTAATGTTGTTGAAAGAAATTAAAGTTCTAACTAATTGGAAGAATGTCCCATATTCATGGATTGGAAGACTTATTGTTAAGATGGCAACAGTCCTCAAACTGATCTGCTGATTCAGTGTGATCTCAACTGATTAGAGTCCCAGATGACTTCTTTGTAGAAATTGACAAGCTGTTTCTAAAGTTTTTATTGAATTTTAAGGGATCCAGAATAGCTAAAACAATCTTGAAAAAGAAGAACTAAGTAGGAGAACCCACACTTCCCAACTGCAAAACTTACAATTAAGCAATAGTGATCAAGACAGTGTGGTCCTTGGCACAAGGTTAGTCATATAGATCCCTGGAATAGAATTGAGAGTCCAGAAATAAACCCATACATCTATGGTCAACTGATTTTCAACAAGGATGTCAAAACCATTTAATGGGGAAAGAATAGTCTTTTTAAACAATGGTGCTGGAAAAAACTACATCAACAAGCAAAAGAATGAAGTTCTCACATGACATACAAAAATTAACTCAAAATGGGTGTGAGATAAAACTATAAAACTCTTTAGAAGAAAACATAGGAGTAAATCTTCATGACTTTGGATTTGGCAAAGGATTCCTGGATGTGACAGCAATCCCCAGTATTTCCATTAAAAATAAATGAATAAACAAACTTTAAAAGGACTTTTAAAAAGAGGGGGCATGGAGTTTCTTGTGAGGTGATGAAAATTGTTCTAAATTGTTCTAAATTTGTTGATAGTTGTACATACCTGTGAATGTACTAAAAATCACTGGACACTTTAAGTTGGTGAATTGTACCGGATATGAATTATATCTCCATAAAGCTGTTTAAGAAAAAAAAAAAGGTGGGGAGGAATTTCTTAGAAAGATAGAGACTCATGTAACCTCAGAGCAGGGCTGAGCCTGCTAGGCTCTCACAAGGCCCTGGAACTCTGGCTCAGAGGAGTTGTCCTCACAAAATCCCTAGTTTGCAGCATCAGTACCACCTAGGAGCTCCTTATAAAAGCAAATCCTTGGGCCACACTCAGACCTACTGACTCAGAAACTCTGGGGGTGGGGCCCAGACAGCAGTGCTTTAAGGAACCCTCCAGGTGATGGTTGCTGATGCTTGCTCAAGTCTGAGAATCACCTGAGCTCTGTGGAAAAGCCAGGAAGATTCTACCTCACCTCTGCATGTGTTTCTTTTTGGGCACCTGTTTCCTCTGTTGCTACAGACAGATTTTCTGCACTGCTGATCCTTCCCTACACACCACAGTAGACTTCCTGGTAGGAAATGGCCACCAATTCCCACATTCAAATCTCTTTTGGAGAACTAGCGAAATTGAGACTAGCCTCCTATTCCAATGGCAAATTCTGGGGGAGGAACTTAAGTGTGTGTCAGCAACCTCCTCAAGTTTGTTCCTCCTTGAGGGGAGGCAGGTTGGGGTTGGGGAGGACCAGTTCCCAGAAAAGAGGCGGGGGAAGTAGAAAAAATAATGGGTACCCCTTATGGGAGGCAAGAGAAGAAAATCTAGGATGACTAACAGTTGTGGAGTTTGCCTGGGATTTCCCTTATTTTAGCACTGAAAGTCTCCTGTCCCTTGAAACCCCTCTGTCCTGAGCAAACCAGAAAAATCGATCACCTGAGAATTGAAGGTGTGGCAGGAAGGGAGGGGCTTTTACTTTGTGATGTGGGGGAACACAAAAGGAAGAGAAGGAACTGGTGAGAATCTCATTTGGAGATGTTTGGTGCATTTATGGTTGTCACCATTACTGGGGAATGCTAGTGGCATTCCACAAAGCTTGGGTCAGAACTAAACAAGGAAGAATCACCCCACCTGGCATTTAGTAGTTCTCCTGCTGAGAAACTCTTCTGTGACAAAATGACTAACAACCTAGCAGCACATTAGAAACACCTGGGAGCTTCAAGTGACCCAGATTGGAGCCCCAGACCTAGCCTCAGTGTTTCTGATTTAACGGATCTAGGCAGGTACCCAGGCACTGGTATTGTTTAAAGTTTCCCTCAGGTGATTTTAATATGCAGCTAGGTTGATAAGCATCATTGGGAATCAAAGTGACATCAAAGAGGGATGAGATGCAGAAGTTGGAGTCTGGGAAGGTGAAGTGTTTGGGCAGTGGGGGAAGAGGGAAGTTGGAACACCCCAGGTTGTAGGTAGATCTGGAAGGCTGGAGGACAATGTTGAGGGCTTTGTTCAAGGGAAGAGGCCCTGAGTCTGGATCCAGCAGCATGGGACCAAAGCAGGTATGTGCCCAGTGTCTACTAAGCAGAGTGGCAGGGAAGGCGAGAGTCAGAAGTGGATCTAAATATCTAAATTCTTCCAGAAGCAAGAGCCAGCTGGTAAGCACTTTGACCCCAGGAAGCAGGGAGATGCAGGCAGTGTGACAGGTGTGACAGTGTTCACTGGTGTGTGGCTGGTGGGGTAGCCAAGCCTTTGGCTTGCTCACTGCCTGGGTTGCTCATTAAATACACTGTTCCTCCCATATTTGAAAAGCCTGTGTTTTGGGGGTAAAAACTTGTGATTTCTAAGTATCTCAATAAGACTAGAAGTGACTGTTTGACTCTATATTTTTGTAAAAAGGTATTTGATTGCTTTACAGTTGTTTACAATGAGCCAATGCCAAGGCACTTTCACATGATCTTGGTTCTCTCTGTGTGTTGGGTGGGTAGGTATCACGCCCTTTTTGGCAGAGGAATCCAGCTTAGGAAGGTGGTTACTTGCTAGAGTCACGTGGCTAGAAAGAGGTGGGGCTGGGACTGATGGGGGGGGGCTGATTTTTAAGGAAGCCCTCTTTACACCATGCCATAGGAGAGAGAGTTGTTTGTTTGTTTGTTTTTTGGTGGAGGGGAGGTAATTAGGTTTTATTTTTAGAGGAGGTACTGGGGATTGAATCCAGGACCTCCTGAATGCTAAGCACGGCTCTACCACTTGAGCTGTTCCCTCCCCTGAGAGTTTTATTATTATTTTTCTCTCTACAGCCAACTGGAGCCTTCTGCATTTGTGAGAGAAGTGTAATCTCCTGTCAGCCTGATTGGGTGACAGTTTGGCCCATATCACACCAGCTCCAGGTCATTGCTTAAGACCCTGGCGTAAAACTGGGCTAAAGGTCAACCAACTGTGGATAAACTATGACTTATAAAAATTAATCTTGTTGAGAGAAAGCTACTTGCCCCTTCCCATGTGTCTGGCTTCTAAAAAGAAGACCTCAGTAGGGGAAGGAAGACTGCGAGGAATTAAGGAGAAGGAATCAGGGGCAGCTTGGTGGACATTTACTGAACTGTGTGTTTTTTCTCTTCCATTGTCCCTGGGTTCTCTGTACTGTATTTATTGTTTTCTGAAAAGAATCTCACTTTGCTGATGTCCAGAAAAATTCAAACCTGCTTGTGCTTTCCTACCCGGGTGATACCAGAACTGTTCCTCAGAACATCTTGAAACCAGGGTCCTTTTGACTGTGGACAGTTAATTTGTGCTCTCATTATTCCATAAAAATTCACCATCTCTAATCATCTTCCTCTCTCATTCCCTCTCACCAGTTTGAATTTGCTTTGCAAGTGAAATTGGGGGAAAGCTGTCCACGACTGAGGGCAGTTCTGAGCTGGAGAGCCAAAGGCAGATGCCGTGCTCAGCACGTGAGCCCTGAATGTGGGTTGAACTGAGGGAAAGAGACAGGTTTGGTGCTGGGGTTATGGCTGTTTCAGGTGATGATGGTATAGACTATATGCCCTATAGGTTGAGTGTCTGAAGTTGGGCCAGGAGAGGTCTGCATTGTGCATTGGGCCTTTTCTTGGCAAACAGCCACCAAGATTCAGTCAACACTGACGATTATGACTTTAAGTTTATTGTGTCACTATTTGGAAAGAAAACAGCTGTGTTGTTTTTGATAAAATGTATTTGTTAAAAGTGTAAATAATCATTATAAAGAAAAAATTCTAATCACAGAAACCTTATTAATGCATTTTACAAATGTCTATTGTGTGTCTGCCATATGCTAGGCACCATTCAAAGCACGGGGGATATGAGTGACCTACAGCCTACATGTTAATGGAGGGAGTAGCCACAAAATAATAAAAATATGGAATGTGTCAAGTGGTGAAAAGTGCTATGAAGAAAAACACAAAAAAAGAAAGTAGAAACCACTTGAAATCCCATTACTGGAGATAACCACTGTTAACATTTTGTTGAACATCCTTCCAGACACATCTCTGCCTATATAGAAATACAGATACAATCTCGTATCAGTGGTCATTTTCACATGCTGAATCATAATCTGTTTCTTTTTCCAATAATATTTTCTGGCAGCTTTTCATGTCAGTAAATAAAAATTGAAATGACTTTGTTTTTCCAATTTTGACTTTTTTTTAATTTGGAAAATTTCAGAGAAGTAGAGAGAATGGTATAGTGAACAAATGTACTTATCCTCACATTTAACAATCATTAACATTTTGCCTTATTGGCTTCATCTATTTGGGGGTGGGGAACAGGGCTTATGTCTGTTAAACTAAATTACAGATTTTGTGAACATCTTACCTGTTCTGCTTCTACCCCACTGGGGTGAATTCAATTCAGTTCTGACACTCCCTGGAGTTAGTATCAGACTCCACAGACTTAAGGGCTCAATTCCCCTCAAGACTGCCCTCACTTCAGATGTGAGGCTTACTTCAGGGGTTCCCCAGGTCACCTGCACTCCTGACCAATTGGCTACAAATTAAGAGGTGAAACCCCCACAGATTTGCTAATCTGCTAGAACAGCTTACAACTCAGTTAAGTGCTATACTCATAATTAAAGTTTTATTTAAAAGGCTATACACAGGGTGAGGTTTGGGAGGAAAGCAGAATTCCCAGGCACTCTCTTGGAGTCAGGATATGTCACCCTTCTGGCACAGTAATGTGTTCATCAACCAGGAACCTCCACTGAGCTTCAGTGTCCAGAGTTTTGATCAGGGCTTCATTACTAAACACGGATGATTAAATCAGTGGTAAGTGATTGCACTTAGTCTAGCCCAAAGTTACAATCCTCTAATCACATGATTGGTCTTTGTAGTGACCAATCTCCATCTTGTCTTTTCATTGATGAGTTGTAAGTTCTTTATATATTCTGGACACTAATCCTTTATCAAATATTTGATTTGCAAATATTTTCTCTCATTTTGTGGTTGTCATTTCACTTTCTTTAAAAACATTTTTTTATTGAGTCACAGTCAGTTTACAATGTTGTGTCAATTTCAGGTATACAGCAGTTTTTCAGTCATACATGAATATACGTATATTTATTTTCATATTCTTTTTCACCATGAACTACTGCAAGATCTTGAATATACTTCCCTGTGCTATACAGTATAAACTTGTTTATTTATTCCATATATACCTGTCAGTATCTATAAATCTCGAACTCCCAGTCTGTCTCTACCCACCCCTCTACTCCCTGACAACCACAAGTTTGTATTCTATGTCTGTGAGTCTGTTTCTATTTTATATTTAAGTTCATTTGTCTTCTTTTTTTATTTCACTTTCTTAATAGTGTTCTTTGACACACAAGTTTTTAGTTTTGATGAAGTCCAATTTATGTATTTCTCCTTCTGTTAATTGTGCTTTTGCCGCCATATCTAAAGAAACATTGTCTAATCCAAGGGGATGAAGATATACTCCTGTTTTCTTCCAAGAATTTTACAGTTTTAGCTCTTACATTTATGTTCTTTAATTTTTTTTCTTATATGATGCAAGGTAGGTCCAACATCATTCTCTTACTTGTGGTTAGTCATAGAACTTTTAAAAGTGTATTGAATTGCTTGTCTTTGCAATTAGACTGTAAACTTCAAGAGAGTAGAGACCAAGGAGATTTTACTAAATCTTTTTTTTTAACTAAATTGTTTTTTAATGAATTAGGTAACCAAAATATCCAGCTTTTTTGGGTCAGAAGTTATATTAACTATGTACAGTAACACTGTTTTCATTGTGATGTTGGTAGTTAAAATCCCTTGGCAATAACAATTCAGCAACAAACCAGTATACAGGATGATAGGGATTGTACAATTTAACAGGCTTTGGAACAAAACTGATTTGGATTCAAATCCTGACTTTCATTTAAGACATGTGTAACCTTGGGCAAATTACATTACCGATTTTTTTATTCCTTAAAATGGGATTTAGTTTGTACAGCTGTTAAAAGGATTGAATGAGACCTTGTAACTATAGTGCTTTATACATTGTAAGCATTCTTCAAATGCTTATTATTTATCATTGCAAAGAAGTAGCAGTAATGTTGGGAAACTTTCCCCACAGTACAGATTCAAAGATTTCTATTTTCTTTTGTGAATTGAGAATTGTTAACCGTTGATCTTTGATTTGGAAAGAAAGGCATACACAAAAACACAACTCTACATGTTTGTGCATATACTCTGGAGTGTGACAGAATGCACTTTAGTTACTATCAGACTCCACAGACTTAAGGGCTTAGTTCCCCTCAAGATTGCCCTCACTTCAGATGTCAGCCTTACTTCAGGGGTTCCCCAGGCAACCTGCACTCCTGCACATATACTCTGGAGTGCAACAGAATGAAATATCCTTTTGGGTGCAAGAATTTAGTGAAAAAGGAGGACTGAACAGAGATTCTAGGCATTTTGGATTTGTTTCAATGCGGCACATATTTCAGGTTTGTACAAGTTACTTGATTACGTGTCTGTCTCCTCCATTAAGAGTCAGCATACAAATCCTGTCTGAAATTAAGATATCAGTGCAGTGGATACTCCACAGATGGTTGAATTGACGCTCCTTGTCCACGGGGGTCCAAAAGGATTCCCTGGAGAGGAATGGGGAGGTCGAAAGGAGGAGGAAAGACCTCAAATCTATTACCAAGGAGCGGAGAGCTGCACAGGTGTGGGAGCCACGACGGTCCCAAAGCTCCAGTTGGACGCAGGAAACCTAGAGAGCCACATTCATTATTTCTCCCAGCACCCGTCCCGGTAGGGCCACTTCCGGGAGGGGGCGGAGAGACAAGAGGAGGCGTGCCGGGAAGGAGGCCGTTTGCAATGCACCAGGCGGAAGTGTGCCAAAGGTATCGGTGCTGCCGCTTCCGGTCCGGGTAAACGCGGCTTAGGTACACTGCGTGGTTTGAGTCGTGCCGGGACAGCTTTCTGAGGGCAAGTCAGCGGGTCAAGAGGCGAGCACCAAGGCCTGGACTCAGAAGTCTGGAGTCTACTGGAAGGATCGGACAAAAGACTAGGAACTTGAATACGATCTAACCTCTGTTTCCGAGGGGGTAACTTCCACAGGGAACCCCTCTGCCCTGGTAACGGGCGAAGAGGAGATGGCGCCAGTCAGGGAGCGGCCGTGGCCGACACAGTGAGGAAGCGTGAAGGCGGAGCAACCGGAGAAGCCGCGGGAGAAGAGCCAAAGCCGTCGTTGCCGCTACCACAGCTACCATCATGGAAGGGGCAAAGCCGACATTGCAGCTCGTGTACCAAGCAGTGCAGGCGCTGTACCACGACCCAGATCCCAGCGGAAAGGAGCGCGCCTCGTTTTGGCTTGGGGAGCTGCAGCGTTCGGTGAGGGGCCCAGAGAGGCCGTTCTATGCCGCGGGGCAAGGGCGGGATGGGACCTAGGCTCGAGCGGGAGCGGGAGCCGGAGCCCGAGCCCGGCCGTTGGCCTCGTGAGGTCTTCCTTGGGGAGGAGCTGCCGCCGTGGGGTGGGGCTGCAAAGCTAGATATGCCTCTTTTCAGAAACTAGTCGCAGCTGGTCGGTCTCGAAGTGGCCTTTTCCCCACCCCGTAGGAACTGATTTGTAGGTCCTATACTTATTGCTTGTGGCTTCGATCTGATTCTCTAAGTCCTTGATACTTGCTTCTTAGGCCTTGTTTTTCCATTTTGTTATTCTTCAACCAAACCCAATCCCAGTCTTTTTCCATCTTCTACTTAAGGATGCTTTATCCGTCTTTCCTCGGTGTCCAGGTGTTAGGTCCATTCGTGCGTAGCCTTACACCTCACTGTGCCTTGCTGCTTTTCACTCTGGTAGAGTCCATTATTCTGGAAACTTCTCAGGTTTCTAGATTCTTATACACGTGACTTTTCCCCGTGTTTTGGGGTGCAGCATAATGTAAAGAGAAAAGTATCAATTCTGATTTCAGAAAATCTTTGCAGTTTCATTTTACTGCATATTGGTTCTCTACTCTTGTCCTTCCCCTGACTTTTAGGTTCTTTATAAGTTATAGGTATCATAACTGCTTTGATTATTGCACATAATTATGTGAACATCCAGTAAGGAGGTTAACTGCAACCTTTTGTACCTATTGCCTTCTTGGATTCACGTGTCTTATGCTTCCTCCTCTGATTTTCCTACTCATCTTTACTGTGCTTTGAATTCTGTGTGTGTACATTATACTTGGTGATCTTGCTGTTTACCTTTCCTAGTTTTGGATTTTAGATGCCCAAGTGTATTTTTAATTTGTGCCTTCCCATTCCGTTTCTTTTTTAAAACTAATCATTGGTACTTAAAGATGCTCTGCCCGTTTAGATCAGCTCCTAGGCTTCAAGTGCATAATAAATATTTTAAAATTCGCAACTTTGACTTTAAATATTACACTTAAAAATTTTTGGAACCCAAGTTCTGGATAACCTCATGAGAAGATAAGGGAGTAAGGCTCACTGTAGGCTACACATGAATTCATGTGTAATCTTATTTAGTGTTTAGTTAGTTTTTGTGATCTGGGGAGCCACAAGTCCCTGATCTTATAGTTTTCAAAGTAAAAATAAGAGAAATGCTACACCACATCAAAAGTCAGCTCTTCCCTATTAAACTTGCTTCTTGTTGTGTGTGTTTTAAATCAATATTTGAGTGCTTACTGTGTACCGGCAACTGCTAGGTTTTGGTATATGGAAGTGAACCAAACAGAAAAAAGCTTTGCTTGCCACATAGGATATTTGTGATGAATAAATGGATTAATACCTACAAAGAACTTAACGAAGTTCTTGGAACCTAGAGCTTGGAATATATTAGTAATTTTATTTAAATATTAGTCATTTTTTCTTATTTTCCACTACTCTTTGTTTCAACCTTATATCATCATAATCATCATATTCACCACCACTATTTACATTCAGGTCCCAACAGGAATAGACGGCACGCTTGAAATAGGATAATTTGATGAGGGTTTATTTTATAAAAGTACTGTTTATAAAGATGTGGGTGTAATATGGTATGGCACAAGATAGTGTAGTAACCTGTAGCTAAGCTGTTGACAGCCCTAAGCCAAAAGGGATAAGAGGAAGTGGTTACTTGGACTCTCAAGAGAAGTGTGGAGTTGGCTGCCTTGGGAAGAGTGGTAGTTTTCAGCTGAAAAGAAACAGCCAGCATGAGATGATTTTGAAGGGAGGAAACTGGAGGAATAAATATTCATACCTTATTCTCCTAAACCTCTCCTGGGATTCCTGATTGGGCAAGCCCATCCAGAAGCTAGAGGACACGGGAGCCCGTTGATCTATTCACACCTCCTCACTCTAACATAAGTATATCACATTACATACACATTGCATTGTTAACCATGCGACATATATACCATAGTCGTATTTTCTTTTTTGCGCAACTTTTTTTTTTCTGGTAGTAATCATTACCTTTTTCTTTTTTTTCCACATTTGCTTCATTTTCTATATATCTACAGTAATTCATCCCAAACTCTCTGTCAGTAGGTGTAAATATCCTCTTCCTATGTTCACACTGATCTTTTTTTTTTTTGGTGGAAAGAAACCTTTCCTGAGTGCCCTCTACCCACCGCCTCCAGTCTGGCCCAGTTGTTCTTCAAGTCTGTTGCATAATTATTGTCCGGGGATCTTACTATCCTAGGGAATTCCCTTTTCCTTTTTCTTGACTGAATCCTGGATCCCATGAGCTTTTCTTGAATTACTCCCTCATTTGACAGATACTTGAGAAGGAAACCTTCACCCCTTCTCTCTCATTGTCTTGGCTGTTGTTCTTTTTTCCTGAACCACTTTTACACTGAGGGTTCTCTAGTCTTCTGCCTGGAGGTTATACACTAGGCTGCCAGTAGCAGGTAGGAAAATGAGTCGAGGGATGGATCGCACCACTAAATGTGTAGGCTTAAATTTATTTAACATGTTTTCAGTATGATACTCCTGTCCTTAGGTGAATCTCTTGTCCAAGAGTCCAGAGTCTCTCTACTTCAATCTCTCTAAAGTAAATTTTGAGTCTTCTCTGATGGTGGGTGGGTAGTATGGTAGCCTGGCCACTCAAGTCAGAGAGAAAATCTAGGAAACTAACTGCTTGTACAGATTTTGAACCTATTCCTTTATTTTCTGTTCCACCAGTGCATCCGTCTCCAGGTGTACCTCATACTTCTAATTCTTGAGCCTTACTGGGGTTTTGAAAGTGATTTAGTTTGCCCCTTGAATTCCCCATTCTCATCCTTTCTTCCCTCCCAGCCCCGAGGCAAATTTCAGCTTTCTTAGACCTGCTAAGACTGACTGTTAACACTCACCCTTTAGCTTTCTAGTTTCCAGTTTTGTTATTATCAGTCATGTTTCCATTCTCTATGTCTTTGTGGGCACCCCCTCTTTAAAAAAAATCTTCTTACTCTGATTTTGTAAGGGCCCTGAGGGCAAACAGATGTGTTCAATCAATTTAATCATGTTAAACAAGACATAGTTCTTGAATTTCATCAAAACCTTATTCCGTTGAGTGGCCCTTACTTTTTCTATGTTAGGTCTTGTCTTTCCAGGGTCTATCCTTGTCACTTTCTTCAATATACCACCAACCCTTCACCTTTTATTTGGTATGACTTGAGCATGTGTATCCAACTGCTTCTCCTGTCAAATCTGAGTGCTCTGCATCTTATTTTCCAAATTCTCAGGAACCTCATCTTTTGGTTGTCCTGTGTCTCACCTCTATCTTCAGACTCTCTCTCTGCTGAGTCCTTCCCATCAGCACTCACACAGCTGTAGTATCTCCCATAGTGAGCAGATGGTTTTTTTGTTATGGGAGAGGATGCTGCCTTTGTTCAGTTTTATAATTTCTTTGATGTTTTTCATTATCTCTGTGCTTTTATTACTCTTTCCCAATTCTGTCTTCAAATGAAGAAACTAATCCAACTAGTCCATCTTTTTAAAGCCTAGCCTAAATTCTTTGTTCTTAGAGGCTTTTAACCTATTCTCTCCTACTGGAAGTCATTTCTACCCCCTACAACCCACAAACACCTAGAGCACTTTAATTGTGTTTATCTTTTTTTTTTTTTTACCATATTGAAAATGTTTTTTCTCCCCCACCAGACAGTAGTATCCTTTTAGTTGTTTATATAATCTGATACCCATAGTTGAAGGAATAAACCATGATTATTAAGAAAGAAATGCTCAAGATGCCTGACACACAGGTTCTTACAAATGTTTGTTGAATGCTTAGCTGCTTGTAGAGGCAGATGAATAACTCAGATTTGTCTTTATCTATGAATTTCATTTATTTTTGCTGCTTCTCTCTAACATATCCATGGGTAATTGAAAAAACAATATTATTCAGTCTCCTATGATACTGTTTTCAGTCTTTCCAACCTTTTTTAAAAAAAAAAAACAACCTTTATGAGATAAGTTTATATTGCCCTCATTTTATACTTTGAACAACTTGGGTACAGCAAGAGAGAGGAACTTTTTGACTTAATAAGGCGTTCTTAAAGTAGTCTCTAAGTGACATTTTTAACCAAAAGTCTGTTATAGTGTAGTAACAAAACATATTAGTGTAGTAGTATAGTGTTTTAATTTAATTTAAAATTTAATTTTAATAGGTAAGGAACAGGGGGAGGGTATAACTCAGTAGTAGAATACATGCTTAGCATGCACAAGGTCCTGGGTTCAATCCCCAGTATCTCCATTAAATAAATAAATACCTGGCCCGACACACATCATAAAAAAAAGAAAAAATTGGAAAGGAATAGAATTTGCCTGGTTTATGTTAAAACCATTTTGAAGAATACACATTTTGAAAAATTGTTATCCTTAACTTCCATCCACCCCACACTTTACTAATTTTATTAAAATCATTTAGTATAGTTATAATAATCCTAATGGTAAAAGATTTGCTATAAAGATGTAATTTGGGTATGGTTTAGCTCATGCTAGGAGTTAACATCTTTTCTCTTTCAGCCTGTTTTTGAAGAATCTACATTCATTTCTCTGAACTTTTTTCCTACCAGAATTCATGGAAACAACTTACAGCTATTGCTTTATGTGACAGGCAGATATCACTGATCTCTTTAGAGTGTTTGAAAAGAAAAATTTATTTTGAGATGGATTTTGAAGCCTATTTAACATGGACTATTATGAACACTTGGTAGTTTTCTTTGTCCACCTCTAGTAACCAAAATTAGTAGACAATGTAGAAAGCAATGGAAGGAAAGACCATCTTTTTGTAGGGCTGATGAGTTATGCTACTCATTTGTTCTAAGTTTGTAATTTAGATAATAAGAAGGAGACACAATCTGTGGGTTAGAGGTTACCTCAAAAGTTTTATAGTTTATAGTTCAGTCAGGAAACTGAAAAGGAATGATGAAGAGAATAAACATAAATCAACGGGAATCAAATCATGCTTTGATGGCCTGAGTTGGTGTTGTAATGTTTAGTTTATTATATATCCATGAAAATTTTCTTCTTCTAAATATATTAGAAAGGTCATAGGTCATGAAGTATCAGCTTCAAACTTCTTTCGTAGTAATGTTCCTCTTTGGAATTTCTTGATTCTTCAGCCTAGTTCTAAAACTTAGAGTCTGTTTTTTCTGTGGCAAGTGCAGTCATTGATTTGATATATCTGAAAATCTAGACATCTTTTAATGCTTCTGCTCTCATCCTCTAATCAGGTGACTGTTAAAACATGTTTTTGAAAGGCAAGCCTTCTAGAAAATAGAAAAAATTCTTATACAACTTCTGTGGATCAGTTATTTCAGTGAACTTAGGAATACTGTATGCTTTGCATTGCTGGAAACTGGGAGTAAATGATAAAACCAAAGACCTTTCTACTGAAGAGTTTACCAATCTGACTATATTGTCTAATGTAATTACCACTAGTCAGATGGCTATTGGGACTACTTAAATTTAAGTTAATTAAAACTAAATAAAAGTTAAAATCTATTCCTTATTTGCACTGTCACATTCCAAGTCTTGAACAGCGCAAATATAGACATTTCATGTCCTTGTTGTAATGGAGGCTGTGAATGAGAATTTGTTATGATATTTCTGTTGACATGGTAGTCTGTTATCTGGTGACATTCATGTGTTATTTGGACTAGTTTATTTCTTGTCTTCCCAGGCATTGGACCAGAGTTGATGGTTTGAACCAGGATATAAAATTATCAGGGCACTGCTACATTTTTAAAATTATAACACAGTTTTCTTCCAAAAAGTACCAGATATTTCTTCATATTTTCAGGTTGATTGCACTGATGTTTATGAGGGAAGTAGAAAATATGTTTAATAAGGTTTCTTACTGTATCAGTTTAGTCAGTATTAGGTGTGCAGTTCAGTGGTATTAAGTACATTTATGTTGTTGTGCAATCATCATCACTTTCCATCTCTACAACATTTTCATCTTCTCAAAATAAAACTGTCTACCTGTAAAACAATAATTCTCCATTCCCTCCTCCCTACAGCCCCTGGCAACCACCGTTGTGCTTTTTTTGTCTGCATGAATTTGACTGCTCTATGAACCTCATATAAGTAGAATCAAACAGTATTTGTCCTTTTTGTGACTGACTTGTTTCACTTAGCATACTGTCCTCAGGGTTCATCCATGTGCCATGTGTCAGAATTTCATCCCTTTTTAAAAGGCTGAATAATGTATGTACCACATGTTGTTTATCCATTCATCTTTCAATGCACACTTGGGTAGCTTCCACCTTTTGGCTGTTGTGAATAATGCTGTTATGAGCACAGGTGTACAAGTATCTGTTGGAGTCCCTGCTTTCAATTATTTTGAGTATATATCCAAAATGGGAGTTTCTGGATCATTTGATAGTTCTGTTTGTTTTTGAGGAACTGACATACTGTTTTTTTGATATTTATTTATTTATTTTATATTAAAGAATAGTCAGTTTACAATGTTGTATCAATTTCTGGTGTACAGCACAATGCTTCAGTCATACATGAACATACATATATTTGTTTTCATATTCTTTTTCACCATAACTTACTACAAGATAATGAATATAGTTCCCTGTGTTACACAGTATGAACTTGTTGTTTATCTGGATTTTATAGAATTTTAAGCTCTGTTGAACTTTAATTCCTAGGAAGTTGAGCTTGCTCACGTTGCCTCTGCTGTATATCCATAGCTTGTACTGTGTATTGAAATATTACCACAGCATATTTTACTGCTGACAGGTGAAGTTCCAGAGAGAAGCTTTATTTCTGTTTATTGGAAGTTCACAGTATTGCTAGTGGGGATAATTTTGTAGTATTTGGCATGCAGAACCCCTTGAAAGTACTGATGTAATTTTCCTCTTTCTGGTAGAGTTCCCAAAATGAAAATATTATGAAACTTGTATTTTATTTTATTTTTTTTGGTGAGAAATTTTCTATTAACAAAGTTTACATTATGGTTTTTGCTTATTTTTTTCAAGCCCGTAGCACTCTTCAGTTTTTCTCTGTATTAACCATTTGTATGTTCTGTCTCAGTCATAGTTAATACTGTTTAAACAGATGGCCCTAAAGCAAAAGAATATACTTAGAACTAGTCTTGGAAAATGTACATTTTTACGTAAGCATTCAGAGTTTTCTGACACTATAATGCTTTTTTCTTTCTTCCTTTTTTTTTTTAACAATAGCTTAAGCTAGACAGCTCATATTTCTATAAGATTGAAAAACTTGAATCTTCAACAAGGTGTTAATGTATGCTTAATATGTCTGATAATACTCTAATTCTTCAGGTTTATATGAATTATTTTAAAACTTGCTCAGATAGGCAGGAATAGAGACCAGTGATTAAAGGAAATCCATTTTCTTTATTTTTGGCTTTCAGGAAATCCTTACATGCGCTACCCATTTGCTTCAAATGAAATGGTTTCAAGCTTGGCATTTTCTACTTTTAAAGCAGGGCTCCCTAGTACAGTTAGTGAGGCCCACAGTGAAGTGATTATCGAGGAATGCATGCTTCAGTCACTCCTAACCCAACTTGATTTAATGGATCTAGATATATTCATCTTTTTTCAGGATAATATTTGAGATTAATATTCACATTCATAGGTGGCTGAGTGTTTTTAATTTGGATAGAGATTCTTTACACTTGACATGAAAAAATTTTGGCAAACCTTCTCTGTACCATATTATGTGTGACCAACAGCTACAGATTTGAGCCGAAGTTTATTTGACAGAGGTCATTATGACAGGATTGTTTGAAAATGCTTGTCCCAGAAAACACTGGGATTTCATCAGAAACTGAGGAGACCACAGTGTGCAATGCTCTTGCCATTTGGTCTTACTGATTCCTTTCATTGAGATCAAGATAGAACAGTGCATATGGACACTACAGTTTTCCAAAGTTGAAGATTCATTTCTCCTGGACTTTGAATGGCTTATGATGTTTTAAAGAATTATTTTTAGCCAGGAATCTCTTCCCTCTTAAGGGAAATAATACCTCCCTTTTAATTATCTATTCAATTATTATGGGGATGGCTGTGAAAATGTAAGTTGGCTGAACTTGTCTCTTAAATAAAAGAACTTTTTGCTTTTAGGAAAGTTATTTTTGCATACATGGGTATTCCATGGTTCTGGGAGTTTTTTAGGAACTTTATGATTATTTTTCACTACTACTCTGCTTTTGGAGTGGGAGTTGTTTACTCATCACTGCTGTGGTAAAGGTATTAGCTAAGTTTCATTTCATCATGGTTTCTGTATTTCAGGCCATTTTGCAAAACAAGTTATTTTGAAAAATAACATTTTTAGGTAGCGATGGTGATCTTTTGCAATCTATAGCTTATATTTTTCCTAATATCTGTTCAAACCATTTTCTTTGCTTGCTGTCTAAGAAAACCATCAGAAAGTAACTTATGTCAGATGTAGCAATTTGTCTTAACTTTGTGAAATTTTCATAAAGGATTAGATAACAAAAAACTTAAGATAGTTGACCAACTTAAGAAGTTACTTTCTCTGTTTCAGGTTAATTAGACTTGTTTGTTCTTTATGTGTCTCATGAAAATGATTTTTTCTGGATTTGGGAAATTGTGATTTTTCTAGCTCAATACCACACTATTACAGGGCTTGTGTCTAAAATGTTGCATTCTCTCGTAGTTTTTTTAGGGGTTCTTTTTACTCTGTGCTCATGCCTAGTCTCTCTCCTTCCAGTATATTCTAAATCTTTATTTAATAAATATATGATTCACTAATTGAAATACTTAAAATAGGTATAGCAACCTGACACATTTGTTACTTTTCAAATCTCATTGAAATATTTGTATTTCCAGAACCTCATTTCCTATTTGCCAGAGCTCTTCCATTTTCAGTGAGGTATTTTGAGTAATTCTGCTTAATTTGGGGAGTTTTTGTGTAGGATTAACTAGCAACTCTAATCTGTTTCTGGTTCTTGGCAGCTAATGAATCCTTAGGCCCCTGCCTGAGTGTGTGCTTCCATTGTTGAGGGCCTGCTCAGTGATTTCGATTGATTCAGCAGTTTTAGAACTGTTGGTGTAGAAGTGAGTCTTGGAGCAGTAGTGCACCATTAAAGAAAAAAAAAATGGCAAGTACTTTTAGGATCTGCTGTGAAGTATAATGAAAGACTTAGAGCACGTTAGTGAAAGGATTGCTGGGCCATAGCCTGCTTCATATTCATCACATAGTCATGGAAATATCTTTTGAAAAGTCTGCTGTAAAGGCCTGTTCTGCTACTGCTTTGTGAAATGGAAGATTGGAATTAGATGCTTAAATGGAAAATGTTCTCTTGTTGCAGCCTCTTTGAAATGTGCTGCTAGTGGGAGCTGCAGCTTCCTCCTGCTGACTCTGAGCCCCAGGCTTCGGTTGAGATGGTCCTTTCAGAAATGTGGAGCTTAGTCCAAGCCTGGATTTCAGTGGGTAGCACCTGGCATCTGTGGCTAGAAAGTCCTATGAAGTGTAAGTGCTTTATTCTCTCCTTGTAAAGAATTCCTTTTCCTTTTCTTCTTTCTGCAGCTTAGCAGAGGGGGAGAACAGTGAGCAATATACTATATAGTGTCTAGGGTATTGGGATTTGGTTGCATTTTCTTAATGATTCGGTGATCAAAGCAAGATTACTTGTTTTTGGATGCCAATAATTCTTAAACCCTCCTGGAATTCAAAAATAAAGGGACAAATTATGACCCCTTAATACATATTACTGGCAGTATCATCCTGGGTAATTTTTCATTGACAGTTTGCTTAATAGTGTGTGATACTCAAGTTTGCCATATTTCTTTAGAAGTCACTCTTGTGTTTTGTTCTTATTCCGAAAGACAAATATTTGAAAAGAGAGGCACATTTGACCAGTGGGTGAGGCAGTATCAAGATGAATAAGGATGCTGTAAATAAGAAGACAGCTCTTCTTTCACTTTGATTCTACTTGATACATTTACACAAGGAGCAATATGGAAATTTTTTTAAGACTGATTCCTCTTGGAATATCCTAGGAAAGACATATAGCTGCAATCTATATTTTGGTTTAGCTAAAAAACAAAAAGCTGTAACAGCATAATGAGCATTAGAAGATGCAAATTCCGTGTTTTGTTTAGTTGCTTGGGATTAACTGTTGTTATCCTTTTTCTCTATTTCAGAAATACTGGTAATATTTTAAGTAAGCTCATTTCAAAAAAGGACTCCCATTTTCAGGAAACTTTAAGGTTCTCTTCATTGACATTTTTCTGAAATTCTTAAATCTTCAGATTTTGGCTAGGAAAGTATTGAGCTTCTCATCATTAAAACAAAATATATATTTAAAACAAAACAAAACCAAGGCTCCATGTATATAAGGCTATTGAAGTTCTGCAAATGAGGACTCTGAATGAAAAATGTCTCATCCTTTCAGGGCCTTTGTTTTCTTTATCTAAAGAACTGGTTTGCTTGTTTTCTGTTGCCCTTTCTCTCTCTAAACATTGTGGATTCTGTTCTTATAGCTGACTCCCAACCCAGTGAGTATCTCAGCTACCTAGTAAAAGAATGGGCTTTATCTTTGGGAAAACGAAGTGGTGTTTTAGACGAGATAATGGTATCTTGTCATTTTGTTTCATGTTTAATAATTTAATATACATTTGTTTAAGTGCCTCTGTGGCCAGGGCATTTTGAGAGATGCAGAGATGATTTAAGGTTGTGCTTAACTTTTGAAGAGTTTACTGTCTATTAGAAAAGATGAAGAAAGGCCCAAGTAATTACAATATAAAGTTCTACAGTTGAACTGTTACAGTCATGGGTACCTTTATAGGAAGGTAAAAGGTTCTCCTCCAATGTTTTCTCTTTATCTGTGGCTTTCTGGAGTTTGAATATGATGTGTTTAGTATGTGTTTGTGTGGGGGAGTAGGAGACGGAAATATTCTCTCTTTCCCTTGTTTACTGTAGTTTTTAGCAGTTCCAGGATCTGCTTTTTTCTTTGGTGGGGCTTTCTCAGTGATTCTGTCTTCCCCTGTGGCTGTGGCATTCATGCTGTCTTATATCTGGTGGGCTTTGGGCAGAATAAATATGTTTGCCCTTTTTTCAGTGGTAGGAGACATCTGTGGTGGTATTGCTACAGTATCATGGGCTCAAGACTGTTTTATGCCTTATCCTGTAAGGGCAGAGGTTTTTTCCTTTACCCTACAGCAACAGCAGTGTGCCCTGGGGTGGCATGATTTGCTCCCCTTCCCACACAGGTTATGGCTTTCGTTCAGGAGGTCCAGTCAGTAATTTTTGTGCCCATTCTGCAGTTGTGGCTACTCCTCACCTCAAGGACTGTACCACCAAGGAGGTTTTCTCTGGTCTCCTACCCTACCACCTGGTCTTTGTCCTGAGTGTTTAGTGGAGGTCTGTGGATAAGAGCCTGTAGGTGGTTGTGAACTCCCCTTGTGTCCATGTTTCCCAGGGGTTTTATATGTCCATACAGGCCCACGCTCAGTCTTTTATCAATTTGTTAATAACTTTGAGTTTTTATTACCTGCTTGTCTGATGTCCCACGTCTCTTCTGTCTTTGTTTTGCCCCAGATGAGCCAGTGTTTGCCTTCTATCTCCATGGAGAGATCTGTCTTTAGGCTTCAGTCTACTTGGTTGTCCTGGGACCTCAGCTTTCTGATGTATTTAAGAAAAGTTGTTTTGTAGTTTATTTGCTTTTGTTTATTGTTAACTCAAAAGCAATGTTCTTTCCAACTTTATACATCTTAAGTGGATGTGGAATTCCTCTCAGGTGTATAGATTCATTTATTTTAAACCTCACAAGATACTGCTTTATATAACCAGTGTTCATAGAGATTTATTCACATACTTAGCCTTTCAAGTACTCTTCATTCCTTCCTGATTGCCGTGTTTCCATCTAGAATTATTTTCCTTTTGTCCAAAAAACACCCATTAGTATTTTCTTTTTTATAGGTCTGTTGGTAATGAACTCTCCTTCTCTTACCATTTTTTTCTTTTGGTCTCAAAATGTCTTAATTTTTTTGCATTTTGGAAGGTTTTTTTTTTTTGCTGGGTATAAAATAATCAATTGGCAGTTATTTTCTTTTAGTACTTTGAAGATATTTGCTTCCCATTTTTAATTTTGACAAATCAGCTGTCAGTCTCATTGTTATTCCTTTAAAGGTAATTCATTTTTTTTTCTGGCCTTTAAGATTTTCCTTTTTTGTCTTTAGCAGTTTTTTAGCAGTGTTATTATGATGTGCCTAGGTCTGGTTTTTCTGTCCTTACGGTTCATAGAGCTTCTTAAACTGTGCCTTGATATCTTTTACCGGTTTGGAAATTTCTCAGCCATTCTCTTTATTTTTTTAATTAATTAATTAATTAATTTATTAAAGTACAGTCAATTACAATGTGTCAATCTCTAGTATACAGCACAACGTCCCAGTCATGCATGTACACACCTATATTCATTTTCATATTTTTTCTGTTAAAGTTTATTACAAGATATTGAATATAGTTCCCTGTGCTATACAAAAGAAACTTTTTTAAAAAAAATCTATTTTTATATATAGTGGCTAACATTTGTAAATCTCAAACTCCCAATTATCCCATCCATCCCCCTTTCTCTGGTAACTATAAAATTATTTACTAAGTCTGTCAGACTGTTTCTGTTTTGTAGATGAATTCATGGTGGCCTTTTTTTGTTTGTTTCCAGATTCCATATATGAGTGATATCATATGGCATTTTTCTTTCTCTTTCTGGCTTACTTCACTTAGAATGATGATCTCTAGGTCCAACCATGTTGTTGCAAATGGCATTGTTTTATTTTTTATGGCAGAGTAGTATTCCATTGTATAAATATACCACAACTTCTTTATCCAGTCATCTGTCGATGGACATTTAGGTTGGTTCCATGTCATGTCAGCCATTATCTTTAAATAGGGCTTCTGCCCCATTTTTTTCTTTTCCTTCTGGGATTTCAATTATATATATGTTAGACTTTTTTCACTATATCCCCCATGTCACTTACATTCTTCTCATTCTTAACCTTCTATCCTTTTTTGACTGTGCTTCAGCTCTTATTTTCTGTTGACCTGTTTTCTAGCATGGTAATCTTTTCTTCAGTTGTCTGATTTGCTTTTTTACTCTTCCATTTAGGTCTTAATTTCAGTTACTGTATTTTTCATTTCTAGAATTTGTCTTTGGTTTTTTTTTTATAGATTTCATTTCTTAATGGAAACTAATTTGTCTAATTCCTTAAATATATTAATCGGCTATTTAATTTTTCACAACTGTTTATTTTGAAAAATTTATAACTTGGAAGAATTGTATAGTAAACACTTGATATAATCCCTTCTCCTCGATTTGACAGTCCGTGTTTGCTTTCTGTCTGTCACTTCCTTTCTGTTCCTCTCTGTTCTCTGAGAACATTTTGGAAGTAAATTGCACACCTTATAATGCTGTACCCCTATAAACATTTTGACATATAGCTTGTAAGAACAGGGACATTCTACTGAACTAAAGCCATTTAAGAAATTTAACATTGATACACAATAATATTGTCTAAATACACAGTCCCTATTCAAATTTCCCAATTATTTCAGTTACAGATACCTAGCTTTTAAAAAATTTTATTTTCCCTAATCAGGATCCAATCAGGGATAATGCATTGCTTTTAGTTGTTATGTCTCTAGTTTCCAGTTTTGTTTTTTTTAAAGTGACAGTGACATTAAAAAATGTTCAGGCCCATTTTTGTCTTTGTTTTTAATATGACCCACTCACTATTTGGATTTGTCTAGTTGTTTTCTCATGATTGCAGTCAGCTGAAACATTTTTTTGGAAGAATACTATATTGATGAAAAAATGTTTTCAGTGATTCGCACCAAGAGTTACATAAAATCTGTTTGTCCCATTATTGGTGATGTTAAGTTTTATTACTTTGGTTAAGACATCACAGTTACTTTAGTTATCATATTCTCATCTGATAATTCCATTATCTAGATACGTTATTTTCTATTGTCTGTCCCTCTCCCCCCCTGTTTTTTGCTAATAAATAGTGGATATATTTGTTTATGAAAAGTTGAAGAGGTAATAAATGTTTTTCTCCTGAGATGATTTCTTTTGTTTCTGGAAGGTCTTTATGATAGGACCAGATTCTTTTAACCTAAGAAGGGATTGAGCAGATTCTAAACTGTGTTTCTTCTTTTGTGTGGTAAAATATATGTGACATCAAATTTACCATTCCAACCATTTTAAAGTGTAAAATTCAGTGATTTTCAGTACATTCACATTGCTGTATGACCATCACCACAGTCCATCTCCAGAACTTTTTTTATCTTCTATAAGCGAAACTCTACCTATTAAATAAATGGTAACTCTCCCCATTCTCCCTCCCGTTGATCCCTGGCAACCAAAATTCTAAGTTTGTCTCTTTGAATGTAACTATTGCAGGTACCTCATATAAGTGGAATCATACAATATTTGTCCTTTTGTGTCAGGCTTATTTTACTTAGCATAATATACTCAAGGTTCATCCACGCTGTAGCATGTAATAGAACTTCCTTCCTTTTTAAGACTGAATAATAGTCCATTGTATATATATATACACCACATTTTGTTTATCCATTCTTCTGTCAATGAACATTTGAGTTGTTTTCAACTTTTGGCTATATGAAATATGCTGCTATGAACATTGGTGTATAAATATCTGTTTGAGCCCCTGCTTTCAATTGTTTTGGGTATATACCCAAAAGTGGAGTTGCTAGATCACATGGTAATTTTATTTTTAATTTTTTTAGGAATCATTATTATATTTTCCATATTGGCTACACTATTTTACATTCCCACCAGCAGTGCACATTGTTATAATTTCTCCACATCCTTACCAATACTTGTTTTCTATTTTCTTGGTAGTAGCTCACCTAATGAGCGTGAGGTAGTATCTCACTGTGGTTTTGATTTGCATTTCTCTAATGTTCAGTGATGTTGAGCATCTTTTCCTGTGTTTGTTTATTGACTGTATACCTTTTTGGAGAAATGTCCATTCAAGTTTTTTGCCTATTTTTGAATTCAGTTGTTTGGTTTTTTTGTTGTTGTAGGAGTTATTTATATATTCTGGATATTAACCCTTTATCAAATATGTCATTTGCAAATATCTTCTCCCATCCTGTAGGTTGCCTTCTCATACTGATTGTATCTTTTAATGATGAATAGAAGTTTAAAATTTTGATATCCTTCAGTTGCTTTTACTTTTGTTGCTTATGCTTTTGATCCAAGAAATCATTGCCAAATTTAACGTCCATGATATAATAGGTTTATAGTTTTACGTCTTACGTTTAGGTTTTGATCCATTTCGAGTTAATTTTGTATATGATGTAAGATAAGGGTCCTGTTGTCCTTGTTGAAAATCACTTGACTCTCTATATATATAATATATATTATATATATATATATGTGCACAGATTCATTTCTGGGTTCTCTGTTCCACTGGTCTGTGTCTGTCTTTACCCTAGTACCAATTTTTTTTTTTTTGGTGGCAAAAACACATAACATGAAATTTACCCTGCCAACAATTTGAATTATACAGTACGATATTGTCAGTCACATGCACGTTGTTTTGTATAATGGATCCCCTGAACCCCCTATCCTGCATGACTGAAACTGTATTCACTGAACACCTCACCTCGTCTTCTCCGAGCCCCTGAGTTTGACTGCTTTAGATACCTCATATAAATAGAATCATGCAGTATTTGCCTTTTTATGACTGACTTACTTCACTTAGCATAATGCCCTCAAGGTTCCTCTGTGTCATAGCACATGACAGGATTTTCTTCATTTTTAAGATTATTATTCCATTAAGACTTATGATACTCCATTGCATTTATATACCCCATTTTCTTTATCCATTCATCCACTGTCGGACCTTCAGGTTGCTTCTACCTCCTGGCTATTGTGAATAATGCTGCAGTGAACTTAGGTATGCAAGTATCTTTTTGAGATCCTTTTTTCTGGATATGTGTCTGGAAGTGGAATTGCTGGATCATATGGTAATTCTATTTAAAGTTTTTTCTGATTAAACTATATTAGGTTTTTAATATTATCTAAGAGGTAGACAAACCTGTCAAAGTTAACTAAATTAATCTATATTATTTTTAAAATAATCCAAGTAGAAAACCTGTCAAATTGAATAGATGGTTTATTTTAATAATACAGAATGTTATAATTACCACATTTATTTGTTTTAACTATATGTTTTACTCAGAATTTTTTGGTGGAATTTTGAGTAGTTCTCACTCACCCCACCCACTTTAAAAAATGAAGTATAGTCAATTTACAATGTTGTGTCAATTTCTGGTGTGCAGTGTGATGTTTCAGTCATACATATACATACATATATCCTTTTCATATTCTTTTTCATTATAGGTTACTATAAGATACTGAATATAGTTTCCTGTGCTATACAGTATAAACTTGTTTATCTTCTTGTTATACAGTATTTAGTATCTGTAAATCTTGAATTCCTAGTTTATCCCTTCCTTCCCCCTTTCCCCTCTGGTAACCATAGTTTGTTCTGTATGTCTGTGAGTCTGTTTTTATTTTGTAAATAATTTCATTTATGTCTTTTTTTTAGATTCCACATGTAAGTGATATCTTATGGTATTTTTCTTTCTCTTTCTAGCTTATTTCAGTTAGAATGACAATCTCCAGGTACATCCATGTTGGTACAAATGGCATTATTTTACTGTTTTTTATGGCTGAGTAGTATTCCTTTATATATATATATATATATATATATATATATATATACACACACACACACACACACACCATTTCTTTATCCATTCATCTTTCAGTAGACATTTAAGGTTGTTTCCATGTCTTGGCTATTGTAAATAGTGGTATTATGAACATTGGGGTGCATATGTCTTTTCAAATTAGAGTTTTCTCAGGTTATATACCCAGGAATGGGATTACAAGGTCATATGGTAAGTCGTATGTTTAGTTTTTTAAGGAACCTCCATGTTGTCCTCCATAGTGGCTGCACCAGTTTACATTGCCACCAACAGTGTATGAGGGTTCCTTTTTCTCTACACCCTCTCCACCATTTATTGTTTGTAGACTTTTTAACGATGTCCATTATGACTGATGTGAGGTAATACCTCATTGTAGTCTTGGTTTGCATTTTCTCTAATAATTAGTGATGTTGAGCCTCTTTTCATGTACCAATAGAGAAATGTTTATTGAAGTCTTCTGCCCATTTTTTATTGGGTTGCTTGTTTTTCTGATATTAAGCTGTATGAGCTGTTTGTATATTTTAGAAATTAATCTCTTGTTGGTCACATTATTTGCAAATATTTTCTCCCATTCTGTGGCTTGTCTTGTCATTCGTTGATAGTATCCTTAGCTGTGTAAAAGCTTTTAAGTTTAATTAGATCCCTTTTCTTTTTCCATTTAAAAATGTTTGCTTTTATTTCCATTAGTCTAGGGGCTGGTTCAAAAAAAATTGCTGAGATTTATGTCAGAGAGTGTCCTGCCTATGTTTTCCTCTAGGAGTTTTATAGTATCTGGTCTTATTACATTTAGGTCTTTAATCTATCTTGAGTTTATTTTTGTGTATGGTGTTAGAGAATGTTCTAATTTCATTCTTTTTTTTTTTTAATAAATTTCATCCCCTCACCCCCCCAATTTCATTCTTTTACATGTAGCTGTCCAGTTTTCCCAGCACCATTTATTGAAGAGACTGTTTTCTCTCCATTGTATATTCTTGCTTTCTTTGTCATAGATTAATTGACCATAAGTGCATGAATTTATTTCTGGACTTTCTATCCTGTTCCATTGATATATGTGGTTTGTTTTTGTGCCAGTACTGTACTGTTTTGATTACTGTAGCTTTGTAGTATAGTCTGAAGTTAGGGAGCATGATTCCCCCAGCTCCATTCTTATTTCTCAACTTGGGGTCTTTTGTGTTTCCGTACAAATTTTAACATTTTTTGTTCCAGTTTTGTGAAAAATGTCCTTGGTAATTTAATAGGAATTGCGTCGAATCTGTATATTGCCTTGGGTAGTAGGCCATTTTAACAATATATTGATTCTTCCAATCCAAGAACATAGTATATCTTTCCTTCGGTTTGTGTTGTCTTCAGTTTCTCTGATCAGTATCTTAACAGTTTTTGGAGTACAGGTCTGCCTCCTTAGATAGGTTTATTCCTAGGTACTTTATTCTTTTTAATGTGATGGTAAATGGGATTGTTTCCTTAATTTCATTTTCTGGTATTTCATTGTTAATGTATAGAAGAGCAATTGATCTCTGTATGTTATTTTTGTATTCTGCAACTTTACTGAATTCATTGATGAGCTCTAGTAGTTTCTGGTAAAATCTTTAGGATTTTCTATGTATAGTATCATGTCATCTGCAAATAGTGACAGTTTCACTTCTTCTTTTCCAATTTAGGTTCTTTTTTATTCTTTTTCTTCTTTGATTTCTGTAGCTAGGACTTCCAAAACTATGTTGAATAAAAGTGGTGAGAGTGGGCATCCTTGTGTTGTTCCTGATCTTAGAGGAAATGCTTTCAGCTTTTCACCATTGAGAATGATGTTAACTGTGGGTTTGTTATATATGGCCTTTATTATGTTGGGGTATGTTCCCTCTATGCCCACTTTCTGGAGAGTTTTTATTATAAATGGATGTTGCATTTATCAAAAGCTTTTTCTGCATCTATTGAGGTGATCATATGGTTTTTATTCTTCAGTTCATGTGGTGTATCACACTGTTTTGCAGATATTGAAAAATCCTTGCATCCCTGGGATAAATCCCATTTGATCATTGTGTATGATCCTTTTAATGCACTGTTGGAGTCAGTTTGCTACTATTTTCTTGAGGATTTTTGCATTTATATTCAACGGTGATAATGGCCTATAATTTTTTTCTTTTTTTTTTGTTTTGTTATGTCTTTGTTTGGTTTTGGTATCAGGGTGATGGTGGCCTCATAGAATGAGTTTGGAAGTATTCCTTCCTCTGCAATTTTTTTGGAATAGTTTCAGAAGGATAGATGTTAACTCGTCACTAAATGTTTGGTAGAATTTGCCTGTGAAGCCATCTGGTCCTGGACTTTTGTTTGCTGAGAGTTTTTTAAATTACTGATTTGATTTTAGTACTGGTAATTGGTCTGTTTATATTATCTATTTCTTCCTGGTTCAGTCTTGGCAAATTCTACCTTTCTAAGAAATTGTCTATTTCTTCTAGACTGTCCTTTTTGTTGGTATATAGTTGCTTATAATAGCCTCTTATGATCCCTTGTATGTCTGTAGTGTTGGTTGTAACTTTCTCCTTTCATTCTGATTTTATTAACTTGGGCCCCTTTTTTTCTTGATGAATCTTGCTTAGGGTTTATCAATTTTGTTTATCTTTTCAAAGAACCAGCTTTTAATTTCATTGAACCTCAGGAACCTCAGGAAACAAGAAAAATCTCAAGTAACCTGACTTTATATGTAAAGCAACTAGGGAAAGAAGAACAAACAAAATCCAAAGTTAGTAGAAGGAAAGAAATCATAAAGATTAAGCAGAAATAAATGGACTATTTTTAATTCTTGAGGAACCTTCATAATGTTTTCCATAGTGTCTGCACTATTTTATATTCCCATCAACAATGCACAAGAGTTCCAGTAACTCCATGTCTTTGCCAACACATTTTCTGTTTTTTCAATAGTGACCATCTTAACAGGTGTAAAATGATATCAAATTGTGGTTTTAATTTACATTTCCTTGATGATTAGTGTGATGTCGAGCATCTTTTCATGCTTGTTGGCCATTTCTGTACTGTCTTTAGAGAAATGTCTTTTTTCAAGACCTTTGCCCAATTTAAAATTGGGTTATTTGATTTTTTTGTTGTTGAGTTGTAGGAATTCTTTGAATATTCTGGATACTAGCCCCTTATCAGTTACATAGTTTGCAGATTTTTCCCCCCATTCCATAGGTACTTTTTCACTCTGTTGATTATTTCCTTCATTGCACAGAAGTTTTAAAGTTAGATGTAGTTCCATTTGTCTTGTTTTTGCTTTTGTTTCTTGTGGTTTTGGTGTAGTACCTATGAAATCATCATCAAATCCAAAGTCATGAAGTTTCTTGTCCCCAGTGGTTTCTTCTTGGAGTTAATAGTTTCAGGTCTTACATTTAGTTTTTTAATCCATTGTGAGTTAATTTTTGTGCATAGTTTAAGATACAAGTCTACTTTCTTTTGCGTATGGAAATCCTTTTCCCAACAATATTTCCCATCTTGTAGTTTTCTCATCCTTGCTGAAGATTATTTGACAGTATTTTCAAGGGTTTATTTCTAGGTGCTCTATTTTGTACCATTGGTCTATATATCTTTCTTTACGCAGTACCATACTATCTCAGTGGCTATGGTTTTGTAATAAATTTTGAAATCATGAAATGTGAGACCTCCAGTTTTGTTCTTTCTCACTGTTTGGGATCCCTTAAGATTCCATATGAATTTTCTGATGGGTTTTTCTCTTTCTGCAAATGAAGTTCTTAGGATTTTGATAGGGATTGCATTGAATCTGTAGAGCACTTTGAATAGCATTGACAACAGTAGTAATCTTCTAATCCTTGAACCCAGGATGTCTTTTCATTTATTGGTGTCTTCTTTAATTTCTTTCAGCAGTGTTTTATAGTTTTCAGTGTATAAGTCTTTTTGCTTCCTTGCTTTTATTCCTGAGTATTTTGTTCTTTTTGAAGTTACTGTAAATTCAGCTGTTTTCTTAATTTCCTTTTCTAATCATTGATTGTTAGTGTATAAAACAGCTGATTTGAGTGTGTTGATTTTGTATTTTGCAACTTTGTTGAATTCTGTTTCTAACGGGGAGAATTTTTAGGGTTTTCTACATATAAGATTATGTCATATGTGAGCAGTCATCATTTAGCCTCTTCCTGTCCAACTGGGATGCCTTTTACTTCTTTTTCCTGCCTAATTGCTCTGGCTGGAATTTCTGTTACTGTGGTGAATAGAAGTGGCAAAAGTGGGCATCTTTGTCTTCTTCCTGAGCTTAGAGTTTTGAAAACTTTCAGTCTTTGACCGTTGAATATGATGTTCATTGTGGGTTTTTCATATATGATCTTTATTATTTTGAGATAGTTTCCTTTTCCTAGTTTGTTGGGTATCTATCATGAAAGGGTGTTAAATTTTGTCAGATGCTTTTTCTGCATTAATTGAGGTGTTCAGGTGTTTTTCCCTGCTTCATTCTGTTAGTGTGGTGTATTGCATTGTTTGATTTTCACATGTTGAACCACCCTTTCATTCCATGAATAAATCCCACTTAGTCATAGTGTATAATCCTTTACTATACTGTTGAATTCAGTTTGCTACTTTTTTTTTTTTTGATTATGATTTTTTTTTTCATCAGTATTTCTTAAGGGATATTGGTCTGTAGATTTTTTTGTTGTTCTTGTGGTATCTCTGTCTGATTTTGGTATCAAGGTAATGCTGGCCTCATAGAATGAATTAGAAAATGTTCCTCTCTTTTTCAATTTTTGGGACGAGTTTGAGAAGGATTTGTGTTAGTTCTTTAAATTCACCAGTAAAGCCATCTGGTCCTGGGCTTTTCTTTGTTGGGAAGTTTTTGATTACTGATTCAGTCTTTTCACTAATCATACTAATATAGTCTATTCAGATTTTGTTTCTTGACTTCGTCTTGATACCTTGTATGTTTCTGGGAATTTGTCCATTTATCTGGATTATCCAGTTTGTTGGTGTACAATTAGGTGTTCATTGTATTTCCTATAATTTTTATTTCTGTAAAATTAGTAATGTCTCCATTTTCATTTTGTTTCTCTTTTTTCTTAGTTAAAATCTAGCCACAGTTTTGTCAATTTTATTGATCTTTTTGAATTATTAAATCTTGGCTTTTCTATATTCTGTTTTATTTATCTTTGCTCTCATCTTTATTATTTCCTTCCTTGTGCTAGCTTTGGGTTTGGTTTGTCCCGACGCACCCCCCCCCCCCCCGCCCCCGGCCTTCATATCTCAAGAGATTAAATTAAGTTGTTGATTAGAGGTACTTTTTCTTTTTTTAATTTAAGTGTACATGAATAGCTATATATTTCCCTCTTAGACTGTTTTCAGTGCATCTCATAAGTTTTGGTATGTTGTATTTCTATTTTCTTTGTCTTAAGATGCTTTCTAATTTCCTTTTTTTGACCATTGGTTATTTAAGAATGTGTTATTTAATTTTTACATATTTGTGAATTTTCTGGTTTTCCTTCTTTTATTTCTAGTTTCATTTCATTGTGATTGGAAAAGATACTTTCTATTTTAGTCTTTGTACATTTAAGACTTGTTTTGTGGCCTAACAACTGGTCTATCCTGGAGAAGTTTCAGTCTTTTTGAGGCACATTTCCTGTTTCTTACAGTGGGTCCCAACTGAGAATCTGAATTATTTACCAGGCCCTCTCTTCCTTAGTGGACTCTGAAGTCCACCTTTCATCTCTCCAGTCTTCTGAGAAGCTCTTCAACTTCTTAAGCCTCTTGTCTTCCACTTCCAAATAGGCAGATACTTTGAGGGGGAAAAGTGGAGCCAAATATTAAATTAGGTTGAACTTTCTACTCTTCACGTTTCCTGTCTCTGGAATCTATGGCCTCATGTTCTGGATGTCTTGGTAGTTTTGATGTCTTCAAACAAGTTTTTCTTGATATTTAATTCATTTTTTCTACTAGTTTTTGGCTGGAAAATTGGTATAATGCCAGCTAGTGTTGTAAAACCAAAGTTGAAATGCCTGATGCACGCTACAGGCACTGTAACTTCAGGTTATTTAGGCAGCATGCCGGGCATAAAACCAACTCCTGTAAAAAGCTTCACTATACTCTCCAAAAAAAGAAAAAGTGTAATTTAAATTTTTACAAAAAAGATCTTAGAGTAAGATCTGCATATTTGTTTTTTAAATGTATATCTTGGAGATACTTCCATATTAGGAATACAAATCCATCTTTATTTTTAAGGCTGTTCCAAAAGACATGTTAAAAAAATATTCAGACATGATTAAAGGTGCTTGAAAAAGAAATCTTTGCATCCTTAACCACAAGTTAACAGTTCCCAGGTGGAAAATGTTTTTTTGTTTTGTTTTGACTTTTGGTTCTGCCTTTCTTTTTTTTTTTTTTTTAAACAGACTTCATTTTTTTAGAGCAGTTTCAGGTTTACAGCAGAATTGAGCAGAAAATACAGAGTTCCTACATAGCCCTCCCCACCCACACATTAAACTCCCCTACCCTCAACATCCCTCATCAGTGTGGTATATTTGGTATAATCGATGAACCAACATGGACACGTTATTATCAACCAAAATCCATAGTTTACATTAGGGTTCACTCTTGATGTTGTACATTCTGTGGGCTTGACAAACACGTAAAGATATGTGGCCACCACTATAGTATCATAAAGAATAATTTCGTTGCCGTAAAAATCCCTCGTGCTCCATCTATTCATCCTCTCTCCTTCTTTCTCCTCAAACCCCTGGAAACCATGATCTTTTTATTGTATCTGTAGCTGTGCCTTTTCCAGAATGTCATTTAGTTGGAATTGTACAGTTTGTAGCCTTTTCAGACTGGCTGCTTTCATTTAGTAATATGTCTTTTAAATTTCTTCCATGTCTTTTATGGCTTGATAGCTCTTTTTTTTTTTTCCCTACTGCACATATATTTTTAAATTTACATGTATGTACTGTTCATTGTTTCTAAGAATGTTTAGAGCTTTAGCTTTTTAAACTTAAATTGTTATCAAAGGAATAAAGCCAACCACAAAATAAAAATTAATTCAAAAAGATGCATATACCTTGCTATTAACAGCAACATTATTTATAATTGCCAAGATATGGAAGCATCCTAAGTGCACATCAATAGTTGAATAGATAATGAAGATGCAGCATACATATATGTAATGGAATACAACTCACTCATAAGAAAGAAGGGTGCTTTGCCATTTGTGGCCCTTCATTCACTTTTTTTTTTTCACTTCAGAAACTGGAATTTTATAACTGTCAGAGACATTTCCATTACATCAAAAACAACAAAACATCTAGAAACAGCTTAACCAAGGAGGTTACCTATACTCTGAAAGCTGAAATGACACAAAGAAATGGAAAGATTTCTTGTGCTCTTGGATTGGAAGAATCAACACTATCAAAATGGCCATACTACCCAAAGCAATCCACAGATCCAATGCAACCCCTGTCAAAATACTCACAACATTCCTCACAGAACTAGAACAAACAATTCCAAAATTTATAAGGAACCACAAAAGATCCCGAACAGCCAAAGCAATCTTTTGTAGGTCTTTTTTTTTTCTTTCTCTTTTTGTTCTCTTTTCTTATGGTTTGATGACTGGAGAAGGTCCTTTTACATTTGTTGTAAAGCTGGTTTGGTGGTGCTGAAATCTTTCAGCTTTTGTTTATCTGTGAAGCTTTTGATTTCCCCAAGTCTGAATGAGAGCCTTGTTGGATAGAGTATTCTTAGTTTTAAGTTTCCCCCTTTCATCACTTTAAATATATCGTGCCACTCCTTTCTGGCCTGTAGAGTTTCTGCTGAAAAATCAGCCCATAACCTTATGGGAGTTCCCTTATATGTTATTTGTTGCTTTTCTCTTGCTAATTTTAATATTTTCTCCTTATCCTTAATTGTTGTCAATTTGATGACTATGTGCCTTGGTGTGTTCCGCTTTGGATTGATCCTTTGTGGTACTTTCTGCGCTTCCTGGACTTGGGTAACTGTTTCCTTTCCTAAGCTGGGGAGGTTTTCAGTGATTCTCGCTCCAAAAATTTTCTCAGGTCCTTTCTCTCTCTCTTCTCTTTCTGGGACCCCTATGATGCGAATATTAGAGTGTTTCATGTTGTCCCAGAGTTCTCTTAAACTATTCTCATTCCCTTTTTTCCTTTTTTCTGCTTTCTGTTCGGAAGTAGTGATTTCCACTGATCTGTCTTCTAGCTCACTGATGTGTTCTTCTGCCTCATTTAGTCTATTCTTGGTTCCCTCTAGTGTGTTATTAATTTCAGTGATTTTATTCTTAAACTCTGGGTATTCTTTATATTTTCCAACTGTTTGCTAAAGACTTTGCTCTGTACATCTATACTCCTCTTGAGTTCTCTGAACATCGTCACCATCATTACTTTAAACTCTTTCTCAGATAAATTGCTTATCTCCTTATCGCTTATTTCTTCTTCTCGGATTTTATCTTGTGCTTTGGCCTGGGAGATATTCCTTTGCATCTGTCTTTCTATGTGTTTGTGGATTCCTTCCACAGGCTTTGGGATTGTTGTTTTCTTATTTCTAGTATCTGCCCCTGGTGGATGAGGCTAGACTAGAGGCTTACAGTTCCTGGCAGGAGGAGCTGGTGCCTGCCCACTCCTGAATGAGGCTTGGTCCTGGACGTCTGGTATGTAGGGCTGTAGGGCCGTGTCTAGAGGCCTTTGTGGCTTAGGAAGTCTGATGATGGGTGTGGCTGTGTTCCCACCCTGTATGTTCTGAGACTTCCCTACAGGCTGTTGGGTGGGGCTAGGTCTTGATGCTAATGATCCAATCAAGATGTCAGCCTCCAGGAAAGCTCATATAGATGAACACTCCCAGAATGTCCTCTGCCAGCTTTTATGTCCCCTGGGTGAGCCACAGCTGTCCCCCATATCCTGAGAAACCCTCAAAATCCAGCAGGCAGACCTGGCCCAGGTTCCTATGAAATCACCGCCTCTGCCCTTGGACCTGGCACACATGAGATTCCGTGTAGACTTCCCAAGCGAATGGAGTCTTTGTTTCCCCCAGTCCCATGGGGTTCCCCGCATCAAGTCCCACTGGCCTTCAAAACCAGATGTCCTGGGGTCTCCTTCTCTTCCCAGTGCTGGAACCCAGGCTGGGGAGGCTGACGTGGGGCTTAGAGCTCTCACTCCTGTGGGAGGGCCTCTGCAACTTAACTATTCTTCAGCTTGTGGGTCGCCCACGGTGGGGGATGGGTATGGGGCCCAATTATAGCACGAGCACACCCCTCCTACTGTCCTGCTGTGGTTCCCTCTTTATGTTTCCAGTTGCAGAAGATCTGTGTTTTTGCTATGTTCCAGTCTTTTTTTTTTTTTTTTTGGATGGTTGTTTGGCATTCACTTGTGGATTTCTTGTAGTTGTGAGGAGACGCAAGCTCATGGTCCTGCCACTCTGCCACCTTGACTGGACCTTAATCTTCTGCCCTTCATTTTTCAGATCTCTACTTAGAAGGAGATAGAAATGTTTAAGACAGAAATACAGATAATAAGAATGATATGATTGGCATGTTTTAGTAGTTTCTGCCCTTCAGATTAAAGCACAGCATGGCACTGGACAGTCAATGGACTTTTTCACTAAGATTTTTTTTTAAATTTATTGATTTATCATCATTTTACAATGTTGTGTCAAATTCCAGTGTAGAGTACAATTTTTCAGTCATACATGAACATATATATATTCATTGTCACATTTTTTTTCTCTGTGACCAAGGTTCTGACCTGGTGGGTTGACAAGTTAGATTTCACTTGGGAGAAACACTTCATACTAGTTTAATTTAATAGGCAATATCGGGGGTTGTTGTTTGTTTTGTTGTTATATTTTGTTTTTTTAACCAATACAGAAAAATCACACAAAACAAATTTATAACTTGGTGAATTAAAATATGTCTTTTGAGTGTCTTTTTCTGCAGGTTCTCTCTCTCCCTGTATATATTACTTTTGAAGAATGTAGGCCGTTTGATATGTTGAGTTTCCCTACAGTCTGGATTTTGTTGATTACATAGTTACGATGCAGTTCTATTTCCCTCTGTATTTCCTGCAAATTGCTAGTTGGATCCAGAGGTTTAATGAGACACATTGATTCTCTTGTCATTGTGGTATTCTGATCTTTCAGCAGGATGCATGCAGTATCTAACTGTCTATCCTCATGATCTACTACTGTGAAACAAATTATCCTCAAATTTAGTGACTTAAAACAAAAAATGTTTCATTGTATCTCATAACTTTTTAGGTCATGAATTTGAGCAAATGCAAGCAAGGCTCTGTGAGTGATTCTGCTCCATGAGACATCCATTTGGTGGATGGGCTGGTCTTGGGATTCTAAGATGGCTTCATTTACATACCTGACACTCTGATAGGAATAGCTGGATGACTGGACTTAGCTGGGCTCCAGTTGCTTTCCAAGTAGTCTTAGATGTCTTTACATTGTCTCTCCAGCAGAGTCTCCATGGTGTCTCTCTAGCAGAGTAGTCCGAGTTGTTAATGAAAAGTGTTATAAAGACTTTGTGGACATATATTAAAACCACCACAGTAACCAATAAATATTTTGGGAAAATAGTTTGATATATTTTATCATTTATCCATGGATCTTGCTGGTAGCAGTTATTTCTGTGGTGTTCTAATGGTGATTTTATATTTCCCTCATTCCTACATTTATTAAGTAGCATTCTTCTGTAAAAAAGATGTCATATCCTACAAATAACTTCTTCCCAGTTATTTATTCAATTGTTATTCACATCAGTATGGACTCATAGATATTTATTTTATTTTTTGATTATAATCCAGTGCTATTATAATTTGTTACTACAGTTTTCTATCTTTGGCCATTGGGAGCTTTTTCAGGTGGCTCCTATGTCCTTTGGACTTTAGGCTAGTTTTTAAAATGTTTTTTTCTGGCCTGCTGTCCTTGTAGTGATGCTATTCTGATTATTCTCTTTTTTTTCTGTCTCTCTCTGTACACACACACACACACACACACACACACACGGCATTTGACCTCAATGGCTTATTTTTTACGAAATTAGTTTTTTTGAATTTTTAGAAGGAGGCGTAGTTAGGGATAGTATTTCCAACTTCATAGAGCTTCCTTTCCTCCTGTTTTGAGATAATATTTACAAATATGTGGTTTGATTTCTAAGATTTGCTAGCTTTGTTACCTTCTCCTTCTCTTTGTCTCTGTTGTACTTATCCTGTATAATTTTGATTCTTTTCACAACAATTTCTCTTAAATCTGGGACTCTGCTCAGTTTTAAGAATTTATGGAGGCTAGACTATTCCATCTCCTTAGACCTTACGTAGGCCTCTTTTACTCATTTGCTTTTGGATTGGGCAAAACCTTTTCTGTTTTCAACTATAGTCCTCAGATTGGCCCCCTGTACGTTCTGGTGCATCCCTGTTGGCTCTTTTGGTGTTCTCTGTTCTTAGATACATTAGATACCCTGTTGTTTCCCTCTGCCACTTTCATGGAAGTTGGAAGTCCTCGGATCTTAATAGATGTCACTGGTTTGTCCCCATTCACTTATATTTTGGGGTTCTTGGAGATTACTAGGTAATACCTAGTTTTGTTGTTAACTTCCATAGTACTTTCATTTTGCTGTTTAATTGCTCTGTTTTTATGAGGCATTTATGGTGATACTAAGGCTTTGTATTTGCTATTATTTTTAAAAATATCCTTTGAGCAAAATATATTTTGATGATATATTAAATCATAGATGTGCTTGGTTACTAGATAGATAAATGAATGGCTAAAACTATGGCTGGAAGTTTTTTTGTGATTTTAAGCTGGGGTAAAAGTACAAAAAGTTAATAAAATACATTTTATCCGCAAGGAAGTTAATGTTTCATGCTTATTTTTCACCAATTTGATTGAAAGTAGAGTTATGTCAATAAGTCTATCATTGTGAGTTTTAGGTTCTCTTTTCAGTTTACGTTGGGAAGTTGTACAGGCCATTTATTTTGCCTGTTTCTCTTCCTTGATTTGCTATTTATCTTTGGACAGATCTTGAAGAGTCATTGGTATTACTCGTGACGTGCTCTATTTTCTTAAGAAATTGAGTAGGTAAATCTATGTTGTATGTCTTCACATTTGGCTCAGTTCCTGAATTGGGATTGAAAAAAATTTTTCAGTCCATATTGCCAGCCCGTTTTAGCCTGCTCCCATGAAGAGGCAGTTTGATGTAGAATTGGATTAGAATGTATCAGTTGTTAATTTGTTGCCTGCTGTGTACTGCACAAGTTTGTTCCCAAAGTTATCTTTCAAGATAGGACTCCCTTTTTTATAGATTAACTGTTAGAGACCAAATTTTATGTTTTTGTTCTATTTATTATTTCCATAGATGCTCCTGTGAAAGTGATTTTAATAGCATCTATAGCACTTTGTCAGATATAAAAACATTAGAAAATAATTGAAGTATGTGAGATAGTTTTTCTGCTGTGTTAATCAGGAACTAAAGATTGAAATATAGGCCTATTGAGACCAATATGAAATATATCTCATATTTAGACATATATTAAAATAGCTTCCAGACTCAATTCTCAGAGTGAACAAAGTTTACTTATTTTAAGTGAAAAAGAGAAGAAACATCCAACCTATAGATTGGATTGGAAGCTGTACAGTGTACATTTTAGTTTTAGTAGAAACTTTTGGGTCATTTTTCTTTACCCCCCATACAATTAATAATTCTAATCAGCAAGATTAGATCTATTTATTCAATTGATAGCTTTGATGCCTTCCTAGAACCAGAAGATTTTAGGTAATACTTTTGTTGAACATGGCCTATAAATGTATACTATTGGAAGTTTTGGCTGAATTAGTGGATAATTTAGCCTGTCAGGTTTTTCTTTCATTCTACTTTGATCTAAATAAATTTATATATGTATCAAGGTTATATGGCATTCAAATTGTTTAGAAAAGTAGTTTTAAAGACATTTTTGTCTGATCTGCTTTCAGGTTCATGCGTGGGAGATTTCAGACCAACTGTTACAGATCCGACAGGATGTGGAATCATGCTATTTTGCTGCACAGACCATGAAGATGAAGATTCAGACCTCATTTTATGAGCTCCCCACAGACTCTCATGCCTCTTTACGGGACTCATTACTAACCCATATCCAGAACTTGAAAGACTTGTCACCTGTCATTGTAACGCAGGTAAATCCTGTGCCTCTCATTAGGGAAATTTTTAAGTCCACTTGGATTTATCAAGTTAATTTTGATTGACATTGCTAGGCCATGTGAAGTAATGTTAACAACTTTATTAGACATTCATTGCTATATTCTTATATGTAGATAGAAGATAAAAATTTAAATCTTTTGTACTAATCTTAGAATTCATTTGATTTCAAACTAACTTAAATACCAGAAGTGGGGGAGGTGGGAGGTGAGTGTAGGTGTTTACAGGCAGGGATGTGCTAGCCTCAGCACCCACCCCCCGCCCCTGCACCCGCTGTTAAAACTATAGATGATAAAGTACTGTTCTGGGTCACAGGTCTGCATAGTTGCCTTTTTAAAAAGTCCTTTCTAGACTGATTGACTAGTAGAAGTCTTGTGAATGAAATGATGAACTAGAGCATCTGGCCTTCCCCCTTTAGACAGGAAAATACATTAGAAAGGAAAACTGAAGCTTCAGTGAATACATACTCACGTGTGTTCTTTGCCTGGCATAGAAGTGCCCGTGAAGAAGAAGGAGGCTTTTGCATAAGGCTTCAAGATGGGAAGTGAAAAGAGGAGGGAAATGGCAATCCATTACTTGAGGAGTGAGTCAAAGGGCTGACTTTGTCAGTAGCTTTGGCTTTTTTTTTGGCAAAGTATAATTTATCTGTCCATGAAGTTCTATGGTATTGCCAAATAAAAGTAAGTATTAATATATTCTGAGGAAAGTCTATAGTCTGTTCTTTCTGACTTCTTTTTGTTGATTTTTTGGTTTGGTTTGGTTTGGTTTTTCATTTTTTAAGGTTAGCATTTAAATCCCAGTAATTTGCAGTTAGTCCAGAAGAATTTATACATGGTATATAGTTGTGAGGGTGAGAGAGGAGGGTAGTATCAGTCTTAGTTGTCATACTGTTTGGAAGAAATTTAGTTTCTTTGCTTTCCAGTTAGTATTGATGGTAACCCTGTTTCTGTTCATCTGTCTATTCATTTATTTAATCTCTCTTTTTATTCAGCTGGCTTTAGCAATAGCAGACCTTGCCCTACAGATGCCTTCCTGGAAGGGGTGTGTACAGACATTGGTGGAAAAGTAAGTAATTTGTATTGACTCTATGCTAGCATTTGGAATTACCATTAACCTACACAGAGAAATTTGTTAGTAATAGCTAGGCATTTGGACTATTTCCCCAAACTCTTAACATAAGTTTATTTATCATTAACCTTTGTTAGATTAAAAGAAAATCATTTAAAATTTAAATACAGAAATATATCATGTGGGACATAAAAGACTCTCATAATTTATACACACACACACACTTCTTGAATTAACTGCAACAGTCTTTCATTGTCTGTGGATCTCTCTCACTAACTGACATATCAGCAGTTTTATAAAAATATTGTCAGAATGTTTAAAATTATATGAAATTGAAAGTTATGAGTATATGTACTCATACTAGTTGGGGTTTATTTCATGTCTGTAAAAGGAACAGTATTATTTTTAGATATATGGAGCTTGCCGCTTTGACCATGAGGAGCATTTCCTCATGGTGTTGGCAAGGCAAGATAAGCTTGGTATTTGCTTGCATTTTGGCATTTGGTTAGGAAATTATTTTTGAACAAAGTGAATGTCCTTTTTACCAACTATAGTGTATCATTAAAGCCTTTATATGGATTATTTTTTGTTTTAAGAAACTTTTTATTAAGAATAATAACACATACTCCTTGAAAAAATTCTAGCAGTATGGAAGCTTTCAAAGTAAAAAGTAAATACCTTCCCATCTTCCTATTCCATAAGCTATTTCATAAGCTACACTATTGATGATTGGCTGTGTCGCCCTCTAGACTTTCCTTTAAGCATTTTAAAATAAGTAAATGCATATATATTAATATGCATATACCTATGTATTTTTTCAGTCACATGTAATAACATCTTTCATATACTTAAAAAAATTTTTTTCTTCCAGTTTTGTTATGTAGAATTATTACAGTTTGCATATATACATTATATTACATGTAAATACATATAAGTATACTGTACATTTTTTTAGTTTATATGTATGTACTAATTATTGTTTCTAAGAACAGATTAGATCTTTAGCTTTTTACATACACTTTTTTCACTTAATACATTGTAGACATGTTTTCATGTTATAACATAGAGATACATTCATTATAATGGCTACGTATGTTCTACTGTGTAATGCTTGTAACTTCTAAATTTTGTCTAATTATGGATGACCTTTATATTTTCCCAGTATTTTTACTGTTTTTATAAAAAAAGTACTGCAGTGCACATCTTTGTATACTTTGCATGTATATGTGGGATTTTTTGAGAGAGAAATTTCTGGGAATGGAATTGCTGGGTCAAAGATTATTATACAGGTTGAAATATTGACTTCTAGATGCCTTTCCAAAGAATTATATCTATTTTTTATCCCCTTTAACAGTAGTGATAATTCTGCTTTTGTTGTCTTAAGTTATTCTGATGGCTGTTGTTATGTAATTCTGTATTGTTGAACTCTAAATAACTTATATCTCTCTTTTCTTTTCTAGATATAGCAATGATGTAACTTCTCTGCCTTTTCTGCTGGAGATCCTTACAGTGTTACCTGAAGAAGTACATAGTCGTTCCTTACGAATTGGAGCTAACCGGCGTACAGAAATAATAGAAGATTTGGCCTTTTATTCTAGTACAGTGGTATCTCTATTGGTGAGTATGTTTGAAGTACAAAATTGCTGCCTAGAGGCAAAAAGCCTTGATGGCTATTTTGTAACTCAGTTGCATCTTTGTGAAATAGCTTTCTTAGCAAAATGTGGTGATGATAATACTGTGGCATTTATATAACACTTTACAGTTAAAAATACTTTCAAAAACTATACTTTTTGAGCTTCTAAGTAATACTGCAAGGGTGATGTTATCTCCATTTTATGATGAGAAGAAGACTTTAGAAGTATACAACTGCTAATTCAGAATTTGAACTCAGGCCTTCTGATTACGTATTCCTTGCTCTTCTACTTCATGCTACAAACTGTAGGCTCTTGGTCAAGGACTGTGCTAAGGGAAGTGTGTATAAATTTACTTTTCTTAAGGAAAAGATCCTCTCTTAAGGATAAATTGAGATTTTGATAGGGTGGTGGTACAGATGTTCACTTGACCTTAGAGTGGTATCACAATTATAGATTAGCTAATAGTACACCATCTTTTAAAAAAGAGTTAAATGTGATGACATCCTTTTTGATTAGGTGGAAATTTTAATGCTCTAGACCAGGGTGGATTAATTTACGACCTATGGGCTTGTCACCCAGTTTTGTAACTCAAGTTTTATTGGTACACAGCCATGCCCATTCAGTTACATGTTGTCTGTGTCCATAATTTTGGGCTAAAATGGCAGAATTGAGTAGGTTTCACAGATACACATGGTCTACAAAGCCTAAAATATGTGCTGATTGCTGAACTACTAGATGGTATTAAACTGATTACCTAGCCCATAGCTCATTTTTAGGTCATTATAGTCCAGGTCAATTTTCTCAACAATGTAGTTGTAGTAGATCATTTTTTATGAATTTGTTTCAGTAGTTCAGCATAACTGAACTTTTTATTTGAAAAAACAAAATTTTGTTTAAAATTGTGTTCAGCTTGGTCTTAAAAGAACAATTTTCCAGTGAATTTTTAAGTTAAATGTATTTTTCAGTTAAACATTTATCTTAAAGAAATAGTGTAATAGAAAACTAGAAAATACAGATAAACAAATTACATTCAAACCATCTGAGATGACACTATTAATCCTTTAGTACATAACCTTTGTGAACATATGTGCAGATTTTTAAAATCCAAATGAGAATGTACTCTACCTACCCTTCTGCAGCCTGCGTTTCTAGTCATCCAGCTTCATCTTTCCACTTCAGTAAATTTTTATATTATCTAATATAAGTAAAAATTATCTAGACCATATTCCTGAGTTGGTTCTAAAATATCTTTTACAGCGTTTTCCCAAATCAGTATCTAGTCTAGAATCGTGCTTTTTATCAAGTTATTGTGACTTAATCACAGTCCCTGTTCCCCTTCCTTTTTCAAAATGTCACTGATTTGTTGAAGAGACCAGTTGTTTTATAAGACATCTTTCTTTTTGGATTTTCTGTTACCTTGTCTTTGTTTCATTTCATTTGTTTTTCTTTTATCCGTAATTCATCTAACTGAAAATTATATCTAAAGCAGCCCTGCTCAGCAGAGATTCCTCAAGAGAATTAAGCTTTAAATGCCCTAAAGCATCCATTGTATGTCATGAATTTTCTCCTATGTATCAATAATGGTCCTAACTGTATACTATCCATGGGATAATTGAGAAAATAGTCACTCAAATCATTTTCTGCAGGACTTATCATGGATTACTTTTAAAAGGTTAAACATTTTTGGCTAAATACATTTTAGATACTTTATGCTGCGTTTTATTGGAAAATAAATACTTTTTGGTTTTCCTTCCATTAATGATGCTAGGATTGACTGGATTAGGATAATGAAAGTCTGATTCTTCCATATGTAAAATATGTTTTCACCCTTGTAATATAATGCAATTTGTATAATGGTAGTTTATTTTACCGTTGTGTGATTCTATGAATCTTTTTCCTGATGGTTTTAGATTCTAGTTAGTAATCCTTGCCTTAAAATTTTCATTGTAGTTTGCAAAATAATGTTTTGCTAATTCTGTCTTTCCTTCTACATGTATATTAGTTAGCATTCTTCTGAGTTCCTACTAGAAAGGCAGGATAAGTCTTAATTTTTAAATTTCCTGTTTTCATTATAAGAATTTGCTTTAAAGATGCCTTAAATGTTACTTTTTTTTTCTGGCTTTCTTTTTATGGAGTGTTATGGGCCCACTGGATTTTCATTGATTCAGGGTCTCCACTTAAATTATTCTTCTGATGCTTAAAATGTCATAACTCTGGCCACTGAGCACCTCTTTACTTCCTAACACAAAAAGATGACTAGTATTCATCTTATTTCCTTATCCCAGATCTAGAATCCTTGGTTCCTTTTAGTATCCATCAGAGTCCAGTCAGGAGAGAGAAACCACTTAGTAATTTGTTGGGGCTGTTTAATATAAAGAATGTTAAACTATAACAGGCATTTATAGAATGGGGAATTGTCTAGTAAGAGGTAAAGAAAGCTGTAAAGAATATAGAAATAAAACAGATACAAGGAGCAGGTGTTAACTTCAAGGCTGAGATCGTTTCCAAGGAAGGAAGAGAAACCCCCTTCTGAGGGCTGAGATCCAGACCCTGTTGGTGATAGCATAGCCATGATAAAGAAGTCATTGTGGTGCTGCATGCTGCTGAAAATCTGTCCTCTCAGCCTTGCTAGAAATCTGCTTTCCAGGAAGCCCAAGAAAGTAGTTAGGGAAGATGTCTCCCACAGGTACTCTGCCACAACATCGCCTGCTTGTGGGAATACCAGGGGAAGCTACTGGACACTGTACACTGCAGGCACTGGAGAAGCTGAGTGCACTGAATCTGGTGCTAGAGAAGAAGTTGTACATTCTTTAGGGGCCAGAAGCACTTTGCTATAAAACAATGATAGTGGGTGGGGAATGCTAGAGAAACTGCTGGCCAGTGCACTACAAGAGCTGGACACCAGAGAAGCTAGGAGTCTGGGGCTGGAGAAGCTGCACATTCTGCAGAAGGCTACTACTAAGTGAGCACATTGAAATCAGGAAGCAAAACTGTTTTCCTTGTGCACTTTCTCTCTAGTGTCCTTCTGACAAAAAGTTAATGCCAGTTAGCACAGGAAAAAATGTTTTAAGGTCCCAGATCCATTTTTACAGAGTAGTCTTAAAAGGGTGAATTTGGAGCTGAGAGGCAATAAGTGTATAATTGGCCACAGTCTTCCCATTTGACTAACTCAGCTTCCATATGTAGTCTTTTACACAGATTTAAACTCCAGCACAATGGCATAACAAACAAATAGGAAATATGCAAAGGTACTATACAGCTCTTATTTATATAGTTATAAGGCTGTAATTGGTATCTAGGCTTTCTTCACAATTCGTTTCATCTTTTCCCTGCTGCTATTAGGCTGAATATTTGTGTCTCCAAAATTCATATATTGAAATCCTAACCCTCAAGGTGATGGTATTGGAGGTGGGACCTTTGGGGTGATTAGGTCATGAGAATGGAGCTCTCATGAATGGGATTAGTGCCCATATAAAAGAAACCCCAGGTAATTCCCTTCACCCTTATGCCATGTGAAGACAGCAAAAAGACAGTTGTTTGTGAACCAAGAAGCAGGTCCTCACCAGATACTGGATCTGTGGGTACTTTGATTTTGGACTTCAGTCTCCAGAACTGGATGCCCTGTGGTGGGTATTCACAAGGGACAGAAATATGTTCACAGTCTGTGCCCATTTATATACCATTCATATACCGCTTCCTCAGACATCCTTGTCACCAATCTTCCAATCATGATTCTTCCCAATCCCTTGTCATCCATCCAAATGATCGATAAATGTCCCTGAATAATTGGAGATCCATATTTCTGGTCATTCCAAACATGGTGGACAACCGTAAATACTGCTCGGAGTTATGCCCACTAGGAGGGCTTTTCTTCAGCACTGGCCTTCACTACTGAGTGGGCCTTTAATGCTGCAGCTGTCCACCTTCAGGTGGTACCAGCATATTGTGCAGACCCATCTGTAATCCAGACTTGAGTTTTTCCTTCATCAGTTATCTGGTTTTGAGGAACACCCCAGGAGGCCACAGGTGTGGGTTGTAGGCAGTGAATCAGTGCAAGAAGAGGGGGTGTTAAAGGAATCTGAACCACATGCTCTTGTAACTTTGTTATACATTCCAGATCTTCCTGTACTCAGTCTTCTTATATATCTTTTCCATTTGATGACAAGTTGCTGCTCTGCATGCCCAACCTATGGCTAGGTAGTTGAGACTGTACTCAGTTCATGATGGGGAGCTCAGGCCACATGATGACCTGATGTCTCAAGGATAGATGTTCAGTCTCTACCAAGGCCCAGTAGCAAGCTGGAAGCTGCTTCTTAAAATGAAAATAGTTACCTGCAGAAGAGGGCATAGATTTCCTCCAAAATCCTAGATAACTGCACTATGATATTCCTATTCCCAGAGGCTTATTAAATCCAGAATCTCTAGGAAGTGTACTTGTATCAGTGAGTTTGGCTCAATCTAGTGTTATATTCCACCCTTCCTTGGTCTAACACCTTTAGAATACACTCCCACATGTTTCCCAGGTTTCTTCAGATACATATTAGCAAAGTTTTATGATTCTCTTAATGTATAATTATTTCCTCCTGTATGTACCTGCCCCCTAGAACATACTGAGATTTGACCCTGGGTGTGAGTGGTACAGGAGATGGGTGTGGTAGGTGTTAAAGAGAATAGGCATCCTCTTTCAAGGCATCTGTCTCAGATGAGGTGATTTCAGGGCTTTCAAACTGTGGAAGGCTAATCTCAGATACTGGAAGGCAGGCTACTTCCACTGGTAAGGGAGACTCAAAGTGACTTGGGGTTTTAGGATTATCAGTTTCATTAGGGTCCAACTGGATGTCTCTATTCCAAGTTTCAGTAGTCCATTCTTACCAGTTTCCTAACTTTTACATGAGAAACTTGGTGAGACTGTAAATTCAAATTGTTCGTAATTTAGCAAGCCACATAATTACATTTGTATATGAGTTTCAGCAATATTAGCCCTACAGCTACAAAAATGTAAGAGCTTCATTTAGAGCTGTTGTGGAAGTGGAAGCTCTCTAGTTCTCATACTGTGACTTGAACTGAGTTAATGAACCTGAGCTTGCCATTTTCTTTTTGTAAGCACTCAAATGAACTCAGAAGAATCCAGCTACCACTATATTCTTTGTAATCATTACTGCCACAGTGGTCAAGTGCCACAGCCACTTGGGCTTGACTTAGTACTTCATAATAATTGACAATAGGTGATAGCTTGATTTATCGTCATGAAATCTGAAAAATACATCCTTGTGGTGCTTAATAAGGTCTGTAATTCTATCATGTTGCTTGTCATGTTATAAATAGAACCTAGAGGATGAAGTTAGTTCACAGTTGCTAAGAAAAATAGGTATTTGTCTGTAATAGCAGACACCAAAGGCCTCTTAGAACCTTTTCCATTTTTTTCATTCAGTTCCCCCACATTCTCTTTAATGGTTCTATTCTCTTATTTTCTTGTCAGTATTATTCTTCTGTGGTCTGTTCAAATGGACTCACTCCTAAACATTGTATTGAACTTAACATTTTTTAAAATATTGGTATTCTTGCTCTTGAACTGAGCCTGGCCTCTAATGTTTTTCTCCATTTATTCACCATTTTGTTAATTCAGGATCATTTTATTATTTACCTCTGCTGTATTTTTTTTTTTTTTAACTGGTGAGCTCTTCTGGTATTTATCTTTTAGCTTTTGAGGTCTTAAGAGACAGAGTTTTTAATAATACAATTCTCAAAGAGAAACTGAAGGCAACTCTTGGTTCTGAAGCTTTATGATGTTTGATTTAATTAACAGATTTTCTTCTCTTCAGAGCAACTAGTTTTAGATGTAGGGTTTTTCCAAAATTCCATCCTAAAGTATTAGTCAGTAGTTAGAATGTATAATCAAGTCCTTCTGTTTGTAACCATCATGCCTTCCTGAAATTTCATTTAGGAAGGCCAAGCAATTGTGTAATCAGTTTATATCGAGAGCTTCAAAGATTGATATGTGTGTGTTTGTGGGTGTGGGTATGTGATTGCCATGAATTTACTTGAATCATTTCTTTTTTTCTTCCTTCATTTTAATTCAATTCAATGCAATTCAGACTAATTAATAAGTATATATTTTTATTACCTGATACTGCAGACATAGGGGGACCGTGGCTATTTGGAGGTCCACTTGTCAGCATTTAGATCACTGTGGGATTACATTCCACACACCCCACTCCTGTGCCTTCTAAACCCCATGGCAGTTAAGATGTTTCTAACCTATTGCCCGCAAAAACATTCTTTATCCATAGTGTTGCATTACACTTTACTTTGGGAAAAGTATACATCACAAAAACAGTTTGCAAAGAGAAACAATGGTGAGTTTTAGTCTGACTTTTTGTTTTCTTTCTTTTGTAGTAAATTACCATATTTACAGTAGTATCACTTTATGTGGGGTGGTATATTTGCTAGGGTTCCAGTGCTGAAGCTGAAATACCAGCTTTTCATGTGGAAATATGCAATAGTATCACTAGCTTATTTCTGTTCCATAAAATCAAATGTATAGATGAGTATTATTTATTTTGTTTATTATTTTTTATTGAGTTATAGTTGATTTACAGTATTATTTTCAGGTGTATAACAGTGATTCAAATTTTTTATAGATTATACTCCATTTAAAGTTACTATAAAATATTGGCTATCTTCCCTGGCTATGCAATATATCCTTGTTGCTTATTTATTTTATACATAGTTTTACGTCTTAATTTCCTACCCTTGTTTTGCCCGTCCCCTCCCTTCCTCCCCACTGGTAACCACTAGTTTGTTCTCTGTATCTATGAGTCTGTTTTGTTATATTCATTCGTTTCATTTTTTAGATTCCTCATGTAAGTGATAACATATAGTATTTTTCTTTCTCTGTCTGACTTATTTCACTAAGCATAATACCTTCTCCAGGTCCATCCATGGTTGTTGCAAATGACAAAATTTCATTTTTTTAATGTCTGAGATGATGAGTATTGAAGACAATTCTATTGATAAGTTACATTAATGTGGAAGTGGGATCTAAGAAACATAGTTTCTAAAACATATCTATCTTTGAACAAGTCTGTAAGTTCTCTGTACCTCAGCTTCCTAGTTGAGAAAGTAGAAATAATAATAATAGTTACCTATAGAGTTTTCATGGGGATTAAATGAATTAAGAGTGTTCAAACGGTGTCTGGCACTTAAAAAGCACTTTTAACAGTTAGGTGTTATTATTATCCTTCTCATTATTACATCTGTAAAGTGATGATAATAATGGTTTAAATATAAAGATTGACATTGTTTGTTGTAACTTTTTCTTTGCAGATGACTTGTGTAGAAAAAGCAGGAACAGATGAGAAAATGCTTATGAAGGTCTTCCGCTGTTTGGGAAGTTGGTTTAACTTAGGAGTTTTAGACAGTAACTTCATGGCTAACAATAAGTTACTTGCGCTCCTTTTTGAGGTTTTGGTAAGTAATGACTTTGGTTATGAAGTGGCTTTTATTTCTGCCACATAGTCACTTACAATAACTGCCCTTCTGGGATATGAGTGTTTTCAGATCTTTGCAGAGTGAATGGAAGGTGTATGGTAAGAAAGCAGCACTGTCCCCTTCTTGTTGCCAAGTACCAAATTAAGGTATTAGTTTTAATACTCAGAGTAGAATGTAGTTAGGTTTAAGAGGAAAGCAGCCTTTATTATATAGATCCATGATTTACATGCTAAAATTCAAGTAACAAAAAGCCATTGGTCTCTGTTTCCTTATTTTAAAAATATTAAGTTGTATATTTCTAATAATGGTTATTGGGTCTTTGAGACAATTTTAGATCAGAATATTATCTTTGTAGTTGAGATAATTTGCTTAAACATGGTATGTATAGGAATGTATACATTGGAGTTCAGGTTTTTAGATTAATAGAATAAGAAGTAATGTCTTTTTATATACTTGTGCATTTCTTTCTTAAACTTTAAAAGTAATAGTGCCTAGTACTACATTCCTGTGTCTTGTTAGATAGGGGCGTATGAGTACGTGGAATAAGACAAGTTTTTAGAATTAGAAAGCACTATCTCAAGCAGGAATATTAAATAGGTCTTTGGAAGTGGGAGTGACTTCGTCTCTTTCTCCCTGGTGGTTTTCCTTCCATGAGGACGTATTAGTATGGAAACTCTGTGTATACTGGTTTTACGCTGGTGCACTATTATTTATAAGATGGTAGCATGACACTAGGTTGATATGACTGTGAATGAAAGAAAGAAATGGAAAGCACATCCTTCAAGGAGACATTTTTGGCATTGTACTGTTAGTGTATTTCTGCTATCATTTTTGCCTCAGAAGATAAAACTGAGGAAAGTTAGGATGCTAATAGTTGTTTTGCTAGTCATTGTCTTTGTCTCCATGTCTACTGATGCTGTACCTCGATAATGGTAATTTTGATTCTCATTTTACCAAGTTGTGTGAAGAATAGTCAGTATTAAAAAATTTAAGTCTCACTTTTGTTGAAAGTTTATAAATATTAAATATGAATGGAGCACAGTCTAGGATACACTTCAAACTTAAAACAGTGGTGACTTCTGGGAACTGAGATTGGGGCAAGGAACAAGCTAATGTACCAGGATTATATTATCTTCTCTACTGATCCAGTGTCAGGACCAGTCCTCTGCCACTTAAGAGTGTTTCTGGAATCAGGGTCAAATATATTACTGTTCATACATTCATACAGTGGTTTGAAATCATGCTATATTTTAGTTTGCTTTATGCCTTGACCATGACCTTATTATATAGCTTTTTTCCCTATAGTTTTTTTTAAGTATTTTTTTAAAAAAATACTTGATATATAGAAAAGAATAAATTTGAACATTTATTTAACTTTTAAAACAGTGATAAAATGAATATTTTTGAATTTACCGCCAATCAATCTAAGAATGATCTAATGAATAATTTGTGTCTTTGTGTTTTCCCAGCCCTGCTTTTATAGCTGTTTCCACCCTGAAGATTCTAAATGTCCTTGTTTTTTATTATTCACAAAAGATCAGTATACCTGCACTAAATTTATCCAACCTCTCAACCGTACTCTCCTAAATAGAAACCCTGGAGGCCTCCCTCCTTGAACCTTCTAATTTATTATCACTTGCTCTTTTGATCTGCTCCCCAGCTGTCATCCTGGGGCTGCTTTTTACTGTGCTTCTGGATTAGATTAACTCTTTTTTGGAACCTTCTCAAATACCTTCCTCAGAAGGACATGTGGGAAATAAATACTGAGTTTTTGCATGCATTCTGGAGAAATTTTTTTATTTCATTCTTGAGTGATGGTTTAGCTAAGTATAAAGCTCTAGATTCAATATTTTCCTTCAAATTTCCAAGGCCTTGCTTTCTTGTATACTGACATGCATCATTGCTAATGAGAAGATGGATGAACTGATTTTTGCTCCTTTCAAAGTTACTTTCTCCTCTCCTCCCCAGAAGCTTTAAGAACCTCTGTTTAACCTTGGTATTCTGAAATATCATGATGATGTGTTAGGTATGGGTCCTTTATACTTGTTGGAGCCTTTCATTTTAGATAGTAGAATATCAGAAAAAGATAGAGAAGATTTTCACAGACTGAATAGGGCAGGGAGCACATGGTATTCTATTTGGTGGGACTAGTATGGAAGAAAGCATAGATTTTAGAAGTCGTGTGACCATGATTGAGGTACAAAAGGCTGACGTGCTTGATGTATAGGGAAATTGTCAGAAATAGGACTAGGAAGATGATGGATATTGTCTCATTGAAGGCCATGACTATCAGGTTGTTATGCATTTAAAGTACATATTCAGAAACAGACTATAATTGCATTCCTCTTACTTGGATTATAGCTTAATGATCATACGTCTTCCCTATTCCTGCTATCTCTCAGCAACAGGATAAGACCTCATCCAACTTACATGAAGCTGCTTCAGACTGTGTGTGCTCAGCTCTCTATGCCATTGAGAATGTGGAAACCAACTTGCCATTAGCCATGCAACTTTTTCAAGGAGTTCTTACATTGGAGACTGCCTATCATATGGCTGTGGCACGTGAAGACTTAGACAAGTGAGTAATTATTAAAGGCAGTAGCCCTGGATTCACATATAGTCTGGTGTTAAGTCACCTTTTATTACTCATCTCTCCTTTGTGATTCTTCGTGACTCTGTAAATATATACACTGCATCCTCAAGATGCTTTGCTATTCTCATCTGACCTAGAGTGGCACATTGGATGCAGAGGGAGAGGTGATGATGGAGAATAGTAATTTTTCACAATACAAAAGGTAAGGCTCTTGGGGGAGGGTATAGCTTAGTGGTAGAGTACATGCTTAGCATGCACAAAGTCCTGGGTTCAATCCCCAGTATCTGCACTAAAAAAAAAAAAATAATAATTTTAAAATACATAAATAAACCTAATTACCTCCCCCCCAAAGAAAAAAGTTAGTCTCTTAAAAATTACAGATGAACTTTGAAGTATCAGGTGTGATTTGAAGGGAATTTTATTCAAATGTTTTAGTAATTGAGAATTGAACTGACAGAGGAGTCATTTACTTATATGTTTAAAAGTATATGATTTAAGGAAAGGTTGCTGTTACAGAGATTGTGATACAGTATAGCAGATAATCACTGTGTCTCTTAGGCTGAGGATACTTTTATTTATTTGATTAACTGTGTCTGTGAGTATGTACACATAACATCCAAATTTCTGACTTGGTACTCTCGTTTCTCTTTCATCTACAGAGTTCTGAATTACTGCCGTATTTTCACTGAACTATGTGAAACTTTTCTTGAAAAAATTGTTTGTACTCCAGGCCAAGGCCTTGGGGACCTACGAACTCTGGAACTGCTTCTTATCTGTGCAGGACATCCTCAATATGAGGTAGTATTTTATACTGTGCTAAAGTCATTATTTTCCAGCTGAATATTGCACATTATCTATATTCCATTGTCTCCTGTCCATCTTTTTATTTGTGGGAAATTATAGTTTTATTTTTATTTAAGGTAATGTGGGAATTTCCTCTGTATTGAATTTTTAAAAAAATTATATTTAGACTTCTGCTTAGAATTCTTTTCTATTTTCTTACCTGGTTAACTGGGCTGACTGGTATAGGAACCTCAAGGCACCTGTTATAGAAAGAAAGCCAATTACTTTTCTACTGAGGCCCCTCTCTAGCTTCATTTATTCTTTAGAGCTTATAGCTTAAAAAAAATATATATATATACATATATATCTTAACTATACCTGCACAAGTCTTCAACATCCAAAATTTTTCTCCAAATTATAGATGGGAATGAGAATGAGATTGAAAGGATTTAAAGAGTCTTCTTCATTCCAGAATCTCTAAGGCACAATGCCTCTTTTAAGTTTGCTAGATTATTTTTTAAATATCCCCATTTATTCAAGAAATTTTACCTCCCCTTAATAGTATAAGAAGTGAGAAAGAATTTTCAAGCTGGGTTAGCTTTATTTAAATAGCTCTATTTTGGATTCTTGATGGGAAAAGGATGATAGGGCCCCTCTCAGGAAGGGGTACAGTAGCCCTGTGATTCTCAGTCCTTTTTCTATGATCACATAAAATATAATGTTTGTTTGACATAATCTCATGGAGATCTAGATTTTGTTGAAACTCAAAACATTTTTGGTAGGAAATATAATACCACCTAATAATTATCACTCCTTTAGTGCCGTATATAAGATAGGCTGTGGTATGTTCAGGTATTTGCAGATGGCTTGTCTGGTAAAAAGTGTTCTAAACTCAGAAATAAAATTGAATAATTTCAGAATTTGGAAAGAAATACTTTTAAAGGGACTTCCATTTCTGTATCTGTTTCTCTCAATTTAAAATCCAGTATACTGTTGGAGAAGTTACCTCAGGGCTAAACAGGGAATGTAAAGCCTGTCATCCTAAATAGAGTTTTGGACTTAAGACAGGAATATAATTTGGGAGGATAATAATAAATCTGGAGAAAAGGTGATTTCTTAACTAGTTCCGCTCATATTTAAAAGTATATCTTTCCTATATGGCCTTAGTAATAATAAAACTGTCTTCTTACTCCATTCCTTTTCTGATTCAAATAAACCATCTTTTCTCTTTTAATTTAATAGGTAGTAGAAATTTCCTTTAACTTTTGGTACCGACTAGGGGAGCATTTGTACAAAACTAACGATGAAGTTATTCATGGCATCTTCAAAGCTTATATTCAAAGGCTTCTTCATGCCTTGGCTCGACACTGCCAGCTGGAACCAGATCATGTAAGTTTTCTTCTCTACTTAATCTCAAATCTTAATTTCCTTCTCTTTTCAGTGCTAATTTGAAAAGGAACTGAAAAGACAATAAAGCTTAATGGAATCTGCAGATTTTCTGTCGCTGTATAGCTTACACTGAAGAAGTCAATACCAGTATAATGAAGAACACCAGACCTGTGTACATAGAAATCAGTCCTGCTGAGCCAGTAATTATTCTGGGAATTCACCTTAAATAATTATGCAGAAGAAAAAAATAGCTATTTTATGTACAAAGCATTAGCTATAAAAGTAAAAAACGGTGAACCCGTGTGCAACAGTATTAGAAGAATTACATAAATTATGATGCAACAACTTGATGCACCTATAATTTAGCAGTTAGAAATAATGACTTGAAATAGCAATAGTTGGTATGCTAAATAAAAAAATGTTAAATTTTATACTCTGTATTTTTAATAGTATAGAATATATGGATGGATTAAAACTAACACAAAAGTGAAATATTTGCGTGAGGATGTGGAGAATAACATGACTCCTCCCACACCACGTGCATATTTTTCTTTACATTATTTATACTCATTTTATGATTTAACGGAAAATGTAGAAATACTCTATTTGCTTATAAGAAAATATACTAGAAATATTATGAAGTAGTCCATTAGAAAACTCTTCAACCTTGTTCTTTGCTTAGTCTCTTCAAATTTTATAGCATTTATTTAATCCTTTTGGTTGGTTGCTTGAACATCCCTGTCCTTCATCTTAGCACCTGGAGTGTTTGTTTGTTTGTCTGTTTTCGATTGCTTACCCAACATGAATACTGTCTATTTTCTTCATTTTAATGTTAATGTTATATGAATCATAGCATTTTGTAGTTCCACAGAACCTTAGTGATGATTTGGTTCTGTGGGTTTCAATACTTTTTTTTTTTAACCGAGGAATCCTATCTTCAACTACATCTTACTTGGAAGCCTGATATGTAAACAAAAGCAGGTCTGCTCTGGTTTAAATGGCTCTGCTTGCTTGATCCCTTTCTTCCCTTTGCTAGTTCCGTGGCACCATTTCTCTTGCAGTTAATTCCTTATGCTTGTAGGTCCTTAGTGCTTTATAATTCATTATCTTATCTGAGACAGCCATTTTTTCCTCCTCATTCCTTGACTTTAATGTTTCCATCTTAAAGCAAGGAGATTGAATGAGATCAGTGATTCTCAGTAATACCAAGGGCTTTTCCCAAATACTCATGGCCCAAGATTCTTATACATGCCTTTAACCGTCTCACAATTGATAAGCCTTAGTTTACTCGCAGGAGTATGTTGAAATAAGAAAAATTTAGGAAACATGAAATGTAAATGATCTCTGTATTTTTTTAATGAAAAATTTCAAATATACAGCAAAGGCGAAATAACTCTATAGTGAATATCTGTATATCTACTGCCTAAATTGTACCATTAATATTTCATTATACCTGTCTTACTATATATATCTGTCCAACTATATAAAATTCTTTTTAAAGTTTAAAATTCTGTTTTGTGTCTAGTTGTTGTGATAATGATTGATTTTGGTAAATCTCAAACCATAAAGCTTCAGAGGATTATTCAGTAATAAAAAGCTAGATCTTATCTAGATAAACTCTTAAATTACCACCTCTTGTAGGTCACTTCCCATCCCACCACTCCAGATTTTTCCAACAGGGCAAGGTGTAGCTTGAAAAGGCAAAAAAAGAAGTGTTTCTTATAGTAAAGATAGAGAGGATGGGGTTGTATTGACATATCTAAAAGTTTGGGATACCTTCTGTAGTAAAATGTCCTTGCGATTTAGGCAATTTATCTTTTGTTCATTGGGACTGGACTTCTTAATGGCTTTTTTATTCTTGATTTAAGTCAGTGAAACCCTTAGTGAGTTTAAAACAAATGTTATCTGATTTGAAATTTTAGGAGGGGGTTCCTGAGGAAACTGATGATTTTGGGGAGTTTCGTATGAGGGTATCAGACCTGGTGAAAGACTTGATTTTCTTGATTGGATCTATGGAGTGTTTTGCTCAGGTAAGCCCATTTGGAGCTTCTTACCAGTTTCACTGATCACTTTAATTGTGTTCACTTCTGTTTCTTCTGTAAAAGTTCCATCTTTTTCTTCAATTTTGATGCTAAATGGGACGATAGATACGCAGTTGCCTAGCACACTGCCTGGCATATAGTAGCTATGTTTATTTAGTATCTTAGAAGCCAATTGCAGTCTGTGAATGGTTCAATCATAGTTTACCCTATTACTTTTCCTAGTGAGAGCTGTTGCATTTGTTCAGGTGGAATGGAAGATCATAGATAAACGTTAAAGCCCCCAGAATACTTGGAGGGAATTTGGAACTAGCCAGGAAAATAGGCAAATTTTTTTGCTTTAATAATTATGTATTAACTCCTGGCAACTCTTAGTTATTTGGCATTTCCTTTGTCCACACTTATGGTTATATTCCTGTGCAGTTTCATCCCAGAGGTGACTATACTAGAGTAGAAGAATCATAGTCCTGTGGTTTTCCTGACAATCAGTGAGTAACATTTTACGTCATAAGGTTGCAGTCATCACCATTCCACGTCACTTAACATTAGCATAATTTCAGGTGGTTTTCATGTTGCTGGATCATGCTTGGAGCCCTGAAATATTAGTTTTGATGCTTTGTCAGCTGTACTGAACTAACCTAATTTTGGGGGGAGTACCCAGTCATTTTGTGTATTTGGGGGCATCATCTGATCTAGAAAGTGTTAATAAAATTATAACTTTTTTTTTTTATATTAAGTAAAGTATGTTAGTTGACCTGACTACAAAGGGTTGGAGATTCTGAGAAAGCAAATTCAGTGAGAGCTCCAGATCACAGGCAGATGACTTGTGCTCAGATTTCAGTTCTCTCACTGGCTCTGTGGCCTTGAACAAGCTACTTCTTGTTCTTCTCCAGACCTCAGTTTACAAATTTACATCAATTATCAGTGTTGTCTAAGAGGTGTTCTGTGGAACACTAGTCTCATGAGATGTTCTTTGCCAAAAAAATAAAATAAATAATAATTATGTCAATTAAAATTGCAAAATGACTTAAATAGTGTATTAAAGGCTCTGTGAAGTCCTTTACAGCAAGAGAATTACTTAATTTTATCTTACTCAGCATTGTCTGTTATTTGACTGCAGAAGTCTTATTTAGACTAATACCCAGTCACATTCCACTGATGGATGTGCCCTGGGAAATTTCAGGACTTCTCTGAGTATTCTGCTTAGTCTTCTTTTTTTTCTTTTCCTTTGCTTGGATATGGTATTGTGATGGGCGCTTCAAAACAGCTTCTTCAGCCATTTTTTAAGGAATTTAATCTGTACTGCTGGTGTTGATGTGGACAAGTAGTGGAAATAATAGAAATGTAAAGCCAGTGCATATGTAAAGGTTTTACATTGTATCTCAATTTTTAGTGTTTATTTATCAGTTATTATCAGGACCAGGAAGACACTCGTGTAGTATGTTTTGTTTTTTTCCATAATACTCATTTTGTGGGGTAGATGATAATCTTGATATACTCTTGGGGACCAAATGAGTTTATTTCAAATATTAAACTAGTGTTACTTAGATTTAGTGAAATTTGAAAAATGAGAATATTCTCCCCTGGCTCTGAGGGGTAACTAATTAAATTTACAAACAAGGGGCTGGATTTATTTTAACTAACAGGATTTTTTGTTTTGTTTGTTTTGGAATTCTATTCTGTTTTCCTTTTAATGGATCCATAATCCACCTCTTCTTCTCTAGTTATATTCTACTCTGAAAGAAGGCAACCCACCCTGGGAGGTGACAGAAGCGGTTCTCTTTATCATGGCTGCTATAGCAAAGAGTGTTGATCCGTGAGTGTCTAATAAGTCTTTTGCTGGGAACTCTTAATATCAGAGAAAGGAAAATTACACCATTTTTCTCATATGGTATATGTTTGGAAACTCTTAGAACTTCTTACTTCTATAATGCTGTCTAGTCTTCTGACTTCTACAGTCTAGTCCGGAGTAGCATGCATTGCTGATGTCTGTGTTTTAACCACATTTCCTAGAATTAAAATTATTTTGTTCTTGATGCTAGGAAAAGAATGCCAATTTATTTTTTCAACCGAGGCTTCCTTGTGAAAGTTGGTATAATCAAAAATTTGTTAGACTGTTAAATTGTTGGCACTTGGTTAAAAGCAACTGAATAGGCACTATTTGACTCTCCCTTGCTTTTGTGACCTTGGGTAAGTTATCCTTGCAAATATTAAGTTATATTCTCCTTTTTTGCTGTCTTAGAGAATCATTTGTGAGTTTCAGAGAGGCAAGGCATAGACATCATTTCATGTAAAAGAATAGCAAGCTCTAAAGGGCAATTATTATTTTTGTTATTGACACTGGAAATTCTATTTATGGTTTCAACATGAATCCCTAAAAACAGAATTTATTTTGTGCTGTGAGTTTATAAATTGATGCTAATATCTGACAAGTTTTCCTGTATAGTAATCAGATACCTACAGTTGAGCTCTCTATCCAGGGCCTTGGTTGGAGAGATGGTGAAGGCATGCATTTATAAAACATATAATGCTTACTTCTTAGCTGATTTTCAGAGTCTAGTCAGTGAAGTCATGTATTGACTAAATCCAGTTAATATTTAAGGGGTTAGAGTAGATTTGTGTTTCTCTATTAAGAAGTTCTGGTCCTGAATTACATACATACTGCATTGTTCTTAAATCCATTTTGGTGTCTTTTGGAACCTTCCGTAACAGTCTGAAGATATTACAGTCACTAGTAATGTAACTGATACGTGTTGACATGAGAAAGGATGGGTCGAGAGTCTCAATAATTACTTTAGTGCCCTCAGGAAACAAAGTAGAAATGAGAGAAGATTTTATTTTGTTTTTTGTTTATCCACATTTTCAAACCAACTTCATTATTAACAGTTTTTAGTGTTTAAAGGACTTGATAGACTTAGCTTATCAGCAGGGAGTGCTCTTGTGCTAATCCAGGATTTATTTACATTTTAAACATCTTTCATTTCTGGATTATGTTCTGCCACTTTAGGGGCATCCTCCACTCTGCTTAGAGAATTTCAGCCAATATTCTTGGGGAGTGAAAGAGAGAGGGGGAGAGGGAAAAGTAAGTTCGTGGAGCTGTGGAAATTTCATGGAGTTATTTGGATAATTTTAATTTTCCCTCATGTCCCAAGTTAGGGCACTTTACCTATTCCTGCAGTTTGTGTTCTTGTTTTAGTTAGTGAGCTGGCCCATCCATTCTTACTTGTTCTTAATGGTTCCACTATCCGGCTATAAGAAATCTTCTAGAGAATAACAACTAATAACAAGTGGTCTTTGAGAATTATTCATTCATTTAGCAGTATTTATTGAGTGCCCACTATGTGCCAGGCACTGTTCTAGGTGCTGCAGATATAGGAATAAATAAAATGGATTCTTTAAAAGAAGACATTCATCCATAGTAAATGCCTGCCTCTCCAGTTTGAAGAACCTTATTTTTTGATAGCACAATGTGTCTTTCGACACCTCACTGGCATTTAGAAGATTAAGGAGCAGTATGCTTCTCAACCAAAACAATATCTTCCATTTCTGTCTTTTCCGCCCTTTTGAGGATTTTTAAAACTTCCATATCAAGTGTTAAGCACTTTTATCCAAATAATTATTTATTTAGAAAGAAACCCTTTAGCAATGATTTATGTCATTGCAGCCTGTTATTTGGCCAAAAGCTAACCTCTGAAGTTAGTAATTGTGAGTACTTGCCTTCTAAACTCAGGGAGAACAATCCAACACTTGTGGAGGTCCTAGAAGGTGTTGTCCGTCTCCCAGAGACCGTACATACAGCTGTGCGATACACCAGCATTGAATTGGTTGGAGAGATGAGCGAAGTGGTTGATCGAAATCCTCAGTTCCTTGGTATGTGTGAACACTCCCCTCTGCAGATGCTGCTTCTGATTTTTCTGATTTCCTTCTTCCTCTCTCTCAACTTTTGCTGTTGTTTTCCTACTTTCTCTTTTATTGATAGAATGTTTTGAGACACTGAGAGTAAATGTTATGAGTTACTGCTTAGTTGATAAAACATTTTATAATCTGATCAGACTTTGGAGAAAGGACCTTTGAAAGATTAGATCTCTAGATAGGGAAATAGTTTGCTGCTAGTGCTCAGCTTCAGCATGAATATTTCTGTCTTTGTTAGGTTTTGGCATATGCTTGAGTAAATCAGACTCTCCTGTAGTTCTAACCTAGAAGCTGCTTATAGGCTAAAGCAAAGGAGGGGGGTTTTCAGTGTTAAATATACGCTCCATTTAAAAACTAGGAATTATTTGAAACTAAATACAAATTAAAATGAAGAATGTTGAGTTATATAACCTCTGGCTGCCCTTACTGACTTGAAAAAATAAGTAAAGATCATATAAAATAACTTTATGATTGAAAATGAAGTTAGAAATAATTTCTGTAATTTAACCCCCTCATTTTGCAGTTAAGACAGCTAAAATCAGAGACACTAATTTATCCAGGTTGATATATATTAAGCCCCATTGATATTTAAGAGTACTGTATATTCTGGAAATTTTAAGAATCTCCAGATTTGTGAATATCATTTTGATGTGCTATGCTTATCTTAATACCATCTTTTGACTTGCTTTTATTTTACACATGATCTTTTTTATTGATTGAACTGTGTGTTCCTATTTTCTGTATATAGAGCATATGATAGATATGCTTACATCATAGATGAGCCATTTTCAAGTTTAACATACCATTTAAATTTTTTTCAAAATACCTGTTTTCTAATTCTTAAGTTTCTTCACTTCCATTATGTACTTCAACATGTGGCTTTCTTTCCTGAACAATTTTTTCCACAACGAAACAAAGTGGGTTTATCTATTAAGACATATCATTCAGTACCACCTTGCAGTATCTCATTCAAACTTGTGTCTCAGCTAGAAGACAAATTGCTGCATGTTCGTGCTTACTCTAGAATAGTCAAAACCATAAATCCTCAATTTGAGAATCACTGAAACCTACAGTATTAGAGTTGCTAGATTCTAGTTCTTCTGATTCCCTTGTTAAACAGGCTTTTTGTGTGTGTGTGTGGAGGGGAGCAGGGGGTTCATGCTGGGTTGGTGCATTATTTTGGTCATTAGACTAGAAATGGAAATAACTTTTAAATGGGCTTTCAGAGATTATTTCTTATATGGTTTGGTATGAATTTACTCTAGAGTACTCTTAAAGTACTCTTTAAACATGTATGACTTTCTTTAGGGTTTTTCCATAGAAAAACATTCTGATTTTTATAGAGCAAGGTAAAGTATAGCTAGGATTTGCTTTATAGCAATTTGCCTTTATAATCAGTTTTCTTGGAACACTTACATTTGGTAAAAAGTAAAACATAATAAATTCTTCCACAAGTGCTAAAAATCCATCTGTGTGGTTTTTGGGCCTTTTGTAATTACGAAGAAGCAACTACAAAAGTGTTAGCTTAAAAAAAAAAGTGTTAGCTTAACAGAACTGTCATTGTCCTGATATTAGGCTGTTTTTACAGAGTGATTCATCTCTGAGTATAATAGTAACTCCCTGAGTTTTACCTTTTTTCTTATATAAATGTATTCTTAATTCTTGGATGGTCATATCCACAGTGACTTCAGACTGGGTCAGTGGTTTTCAAACTGTGCTCTGTGAAGCCCTAGCAACAAGCAACAGCTGACTTCCACGTGGAAAGAAATGGAAGATGAATAGATAAGACTCAGGCCTCACTGACACTATTTGTCAGTGAGATCAGCTCCATTTTTATGTGTTATACATGGAGTTTAAACACATTTCATTTTTTAAAAGATGGTTCTTTTGCTTAAAATGGGAATGTGAACCTCTGACTAACAAAGTACAAGTTTTCCTTGAGTTTCAAATATGTAATCTTTATGAATGGCTTTTCTCCCTAGATCCTGTGTTGGGCTATTTGATGAAAGGCCTGTGTGAAAAACCTCTGGCTTCTGCTGCAGCCAAAGCCATTCATAACATTTGCTCTGTCTGCCGAGACCACATGGCTCAGCACTTTAATGGACTCCTGGAGATTGCCCGTTCCCTTGACTCCTTTATGTTGTCTCCAGAAGCTGCAGTGGGCTTGCTAAAAGGTATTTACTTAAGCTGTTAAGGAGGAACAGTCTCTAAGCTACCTCTCGGGTTATCTTATAGCAGTCATATCCCAGTTTTTCAGTTGCAGTTTACTTCGTGATGGAGAAGGTAGCTTTTCCATGCAGAGAGGAGGGTGTTGATTATGTGTACATGCATTATTAGAATATTTTAAGGCTATATAACTAATTCAAAGTACTTACAGTATTCATAGCACAAACCTAGATTTTCGGTGGAGACAACACATTGAAACTAAACATAGTTCCTTTTTGAGTTTTGGGAAGAATAAAAAGGGAGACCAGATAAGCATTGTTATACCAAAGAGGTAAATGGAAACTTAAAGGTAGTGTAGCTGGATCCAGTCCTGTAACTGGAAGTCAAGGGTCTAGATTGCTTAGTAGTCCTTAACCATTACTGATCAGTTTACACTGAATGATTGCCTATCCAGAGGCTAACAGCCAGAATGGTGATGAAGCTCAGAATAATAGAATAATTAGAGAGATTAATTCTAGTGGGAAATACTTTGAGGAAACTTTAACATGGTGGCTATTTTTAAATATTTGAAAGATTATCTTCTAAAAGAGGGAACCGATTTATTTTATGAGTAATTGATTGTTGACAGTTTACTGGCTCCTAAAAAGAAGATGCTTTCCAACCATACTTTCTGAAAGCAGCTTGAGATGTCCTGTGAGGTAGTGAAATCCTTATAGCTGGTAGTTTAGACTGGATTGGAGTATATCAAATAAAAGATGGAGTAATACAACCTGTGTGGTGTCTTTTAAGCCTCAGTGAGTGGCAAACAGCCTTGAAGAAAATGAATGACTGCTGTGTGTGAACTGATTGTTCTTTCTCACTTCTGTGATCAGGTTCCCTACCAGCCTATGTAACTATGCATTTTCAAGACAGATTTTCTTTTTGAAGCATGGGTTTTTGTTATTTCTCTTCATAGGCATAGATAAGAGGCATTAAATCAGTGTCAAACATTCTTCTTAATCACTACTAGTAGTTATTGCTGCCATCTTGTCATTTTCCAGTCAAATTTAACCTTAATGCTCAAGTGACATAACTTGTCATAGAATGCAGCATCACAGTTATATCAGTGGTATCTTCTAGATATAGAAAACTTTTTTAGTAACGTTCTTTTCAGTAGGAATGAATTAAAAGGAAAAATTACGTTTGTTAGATTTTCCCCCTACTTTTAAATAAAAGTCTAACTCATCTATGGTTTGTAGACTGTCAGGAAGAATCACTTTTTTATTCAGATTTGAAGATTTATGGATTGATTACTGTTCTGTTGAATAAAATACCAGGAGATGAGAAAAATCATAGTCAAGGAATTTTTGACCTAGAAGGGACCTAGTATAATATGTAATCCTTTGGATGTAAGGGAGATGGTTCTGCATTTGGTGGAGATTGTGAGAGGAGGGAGGCTGAGTGGGGAGGGTCTGGCCCTTCTATCCCCGCTTTAAGGTAATTACCTCCTTTTTCTTTTTTAACGTACTTTATTGGAGCTCCAAGTAAAGATGTTATTTGGAGGAAAAAGGGAGAGGGAAGATTTTTGCAACTATTTAAAAATGAAAGAAAGTCAAACTTAAATTAACTATTATTTTTCTGTTTAAAGCACTCATTTTTACAGATAATGAAACTGATGCCCTGAGAGAATGTCTTACCCAGCTCTTAGAGTCTGTTATGATAGAACTAGTTAAATCTCTAATTTCAGCTCATTCTTCCAAAAAGATATTATGTCCCTATTTCTCAAACTTCTCTGATGACAGGAACTCCTACAGTGCTTATCAAAAATGAAAGCTACTCTTGACCCACTGGATCTCTGGGAAGTTTGAGAATCATTATACTATGCTATATAAAAATAGCTTTGTCCTTGGCTTTGTGAAGGAGATTTTTAAAGTCTTTGAAGAATTGTAAGTGAAGAGATGTATTTAAACATCTTTAAACCAATAGGCTGCTAGGAGAAATAATAACTTAAGTTGTAAACGTCCTTGTGAAAGTCAATATGGTGTTCTAAGCCAAATAAAGAAAAACCAACCATAAATAACAAAATATTGTAATTTAAAAAGCAGTTCTGATCTTTTTAAAAGAATGGAGCCAGTTAGCCTTTTCTGTGTATGATGTAGACCAATGAATTACCTCAATTCAGCTTTTATTTTCTTCATCTGTATCTTCCCTTGACTTTTAGGAACAGCACTTGTCCTAGCCAGATTACCTTTGGATAAGATTACTGAATGTCTTAGTGAACTCTGTTCTGTTCAGGTTTTGGCATTGAAAAAGGTGAGTCCAGTTAAGTAAGGGGTGAAACAAACATAAGATGTTCACGTGTTATAAGGGAAAAACCAAAATTATTTACTTGCAGATGGTCTTATTTACCTAGAAAAGCCAAAAGAATGAACTGAAAAGTTATTAAAATTAGTAAGTTTATCAAAGTTGCTATATACATGGAATAAATATCCTAAAATAAATAGATTTTAACTTTATCAGTAATACCATTTAGAAGTTATAATGGGAAAAACACCATTCAAGTTAGCAACCAAGACCATAACCTACGAAGTTTCCTTAAAGAGTATTGTAAAAATGTCAGCTTTTCTTAAATTACATTTATGGTGTATTAACAATGAACATACCAATGGGATTTGTAGGGAAACGTGACAAAATGATTCTAAAGTTTATCTCTAGTGATATGCTGGTATAATATCTAAGAAATTTTAGGAGAGAAGAATAAGAGACAACTTGCCTTATCTCTTAATAAAGCTTCAAAATTATTATAGCTTTATATTATAAAAGTATAATTAAATATAATCTATTATATAATACATATAATCTATAATGTCTATAATATCCTAATTATTATAAAAGTAAATGGAAAAAATTGTGGTATTGTTTTCTACTCCACAAGAATCATATAGTAAAAAGGTTTATGCAGTCTTAGCTAGGATGCAGTAAGATCGAGGAAAGTAATTTGATAATATGAATTTTAAAGTTTTTACCATTTTGAATAACTTTCAGAATGTATTATAAGGAAATAAACATAGATTGAGACAGGTTGATATACAAGGGTGTGTGTTGCACTGTTTGCTATAAGTTTGTATGTTTAATGACTAGATGTTAATCTCAGTCTCTCTCTCTCTCTCTCTCTCTCTCTCTCCAGCTGTTGTCTCAGGAGCCCAGCAATGGCATATCCTCAGATCCCACTGTGTTCTTAGATCGCCTTGCAGTAATATTTAGGTAAGAAAGGAGATGCCAGATTCCTGACCTGGGTTGAAATCTCAAATGAGACCGTTATGTGTTGAAGTAAGGAAGTATTTTTTTCCTGCAACTTCCAAGTAACTCCTATAGGCTCCCTCTGTTGGGAGACTAATTTAGGCCCATTACAATTTGCATAGGCAAATTATAAGAATTTATTTTTTGTCAAAAGACCCTTTAAAATGTAATTAATTCTTTTGGTCTCTAGATAGTGATTCTCAATCTTTTAACATGCATCAGAGTCGTCTGTAATACTTACCACAGATTGCTGGGTCCCATCCTCAGAGTGTCTGATGGATTGGGTCTTGAGTAGGACCCAAATATTTACATTTCTAGTAAGTTCCCAGAATGCTGCTGTTTATTATTTCAAGGACCACACTTTCAGAATCATTGCTGTATCATGTATGGGTATCAGAAATAATAATGAAGTCTATTCAGTGACCAGGTGAAATCAAACTTTCTTTAAAGTCAAGAGGAGCCTAATGATTAAAAAAGTATTAGAATGACTTTATTCAAAGAGTGATCCTTTCTGGATTACATAATTTATAAATGTGAGACTCTTACAGGTATAACTGGAATATCAGAGTCATAGTTGTGTAAAAAACATATGGAAGAAGTTAAAACAGGCATTTTAGCTTATTCTTGTCTATAAGTATCTTTTTTTGAATTGGTGCAATGTTTTCCTTATGTAATTAGGAGAGCCCTGTTACATGCCATTCTTTTAGCCTATTAACAATAACCCTATTTCACAGTAAATGAAAGGAAATCAGCAAAAGGTAAAAATACCCTGATTCAAAGAAAATTAGATTTTTATTGAGTTGCTGTTGAGCTTTTTAAAATTAAATAATTTTTTTCCTTTAAAGAGGTTGGGTTCTTCTTCTCTTCCTCCTCCCCCTCCTCCTCCTCCTCCCCCTCCTCCCCCTCCTCCTCCTCCTCCTCCTCCTCCCCTCCTCCCCCTCCTCCTTTCCCTCCTCCTCCTCTTCCTCTTCTTCAAATTAGTGGATCCTCGAACTGGGCAAATAGTTGGATTTGATATATTGTAAATAGGCCCTTATTGTGTATCATTGGGTTCAGACTAGAACCATGAAAAATACCTTTGGTAGACCAGAGTTCCTAAAGCTTCTGCCTTTTAATGCTAGATATGAAACAGTACTTGATTTCTTGTAGTAAACTCAGACAACCTGAATGGTTTTTTTGTTTTTGTTTTTTTAATTTGGAAGAAACTATGTTAAGGTTTATTAAAACAAATGAAAAGAACAGTTGTAATGCTCCACACCCACCAGCCCATAAACCCAGAGTTAGATGAAATTTGCATGTTATAGTGGAAGTGGCTTAAAGATGGTAAAAAATTGATAGGATTTAAACTATGTGCTATGTGTTTGTTTGAATGAAATCGGAGGAAAAGATGTTGAGTCTTAAAAATAACTACTATCTGGTTTTCTTTAATTGGTGAGAATGATACTAAGTAAGCTAGCAGGAATCAGGGTTCTGGGTCCTTGATGAAATTGGTCTTCTTTCACTAATTTGAGATGTTATCTTTCCCCAGACACACCAATCCCATTGTGGAAAATGGACAGACTCATCCGTGCCAAAAAGTCATACAGGAAGTAAGTGCTAATGGGTGCATGTGGAATAAGGCTTTCTTCCTTTTTCTTTACAGAGCTGTGGATAACTAAAGTGAGAAGGAACTGTCTTCTTGGTTCATAGGAAGATTCATTTTGTTGATATGGTTTAAATAGCATTTAAAAGAGGAACAGAACCCACAACCACACAAAATTTATGGGACACAGCAAAAGCAGTGCTAAGAGGGATTTATAGCAATACAGGCCTTCCTCAAAAAAGAACAATCCCAAATGAACAATCTAACTCACCAGCTAAAAGAATTAGAAAAAGAAGAGCAAAAAAACCCAAAAGTCAGCAGAAGAAGGAAATAATAAAGATCAGGGAGGAAATAAATAAAATAGAGATTAAAAAAAAATAGAAAAAATCAATCAAACCAAAAGCTGATTTTTTGAAAGAGTAAATAAAATCGACAAACCTCTGGCCAAACTCACAAAGAAGAAAAAAGAGAGAGCACAAATAAGCAAAATAAGAAAGGAAAATGGAGAAATTACAACAAATAATATAGAAATACAGAATATCATATGAGAATATTATGAAAAACTATATGGAACCAAAATGGATAACCTAGAGGAGATGAACAAATTTCTGGAAACATACAGTCCACCAAGACTGAATCAAGAAGAAACTGACCACTTGAACAAACTGATCACTAGAAATGAAATCAAACTAGCAATAAAAAACCTCCCTACAAATAAAAGCCCAGGACCAGATGGCTTTACCAGGGAATTCTACCAAACATACAAAGAAGAACTCATACCAGTCCTTCTCAAACTCTTCCAGAAGATTGAAAAGGAGGGAATACTCCCAAACTCATTCTATGAAGCCACCATCACCCTGATACCAAAACCAGGCAAAGAAAAGAGAATTATAGACCAATATCACTGATGAACATAGATGCAAAAATCCTCACCAAAATATTAGCAAACAGAATCCAACAGCACATAAAAAAGATTATACATCATGATCAAGTGGGGTTCATCCCAGGGACACAAGGGTGGTTCAACATATGCATATCAATCAATGTAATACATCCTATCAGCAAGCGTAAGGACAAAAAACACATGATCATCCCAATAGATGCAGAAAAGGCATTTGATAAAATTCAACACCAATTTATGATAAAAACTCTCACCAGAGTGGGTATAGAAGGAACATATCTCAACATAATAAAAGCTATATATGACAAACCTACAGCCAGCATAATACTCAATGGTGAAAAACTCAAAAGCTTCCCACTAAAATGTGGGATAAAACAAGGCTGCTCACTATCACCACTCCTATTCAACATAGTCTTGGAAGTCCTAGCCACAGCAATTAGGCAAGAGAGAGAAATAAAAAGGACCCAAATTGGAAAAGAAGAGGTAAAAGTGTCACTATATGCAGATGACATGATACTATATTTAGAAAACCCTAAAAGGTCCACACAAAAACTACTAGAAATAATTGAAGAATTCAGCAAGTTAGCAGGTTACAAGATTAACGTTCAAAAATTAGTTGCATTTCTTTACACTAATGATGAATCAACAGAAAAAGAAAGTAAAGAAACAATCCCCTTTAAAATAGCACCCAAAGTAATAAGATACGTAGGAATAAATCTAACCAAGAAGGTGAAAGACTTATACATGGAAAACTGTAAAACACTGATTAAGGAAATTAAAGAAGACTTAAAAAAATGGAAAGATATCCCATGCTCCTGGATTGGAAGAATCAGTATTGTTAAAATGGTCACACTGCCCAAGGCAATCTACAGATTTAATGCAATCCCTATCAGATTACCCAGGACATATCTCACAGAACTAGAACAAATCATAATAAAATTTATATGGAACCACAAAAGACCTAGAATTGCCAAAATATTACTGAAGAAAAAGAAAGGCTGGAGGAATAACTCTCCCAGACTTCAGACAATACTACAGAGCTACAGTCATCAAGACAGCATGATATTGGTACAAAAACAGACATCTGGACCAATGGAACAGAATAGAGCCCAGAAATGAACCCACAAACTTTTGGTCAGCTAATCTTCGACAAAGGAGGCAAGAATATACAATGGAATAAAGACAGTCTCTTCAGCAAATGGTGTTGGGAAAACTGGACAGCAGCATGTAAAGCAATGAAGCTAGAACACTCGTTCCTTACACCATACACAAAAATAAACTCAAAATGGATCAAAGACTTAAACATAGACAAGATACAATAAACCTCCTAGAAGAAAATATAGGTGAAACATTATCTGACATACATCTCAAAAATGTTCTTCTAGGGCAGTCTACCTAAGCAATAGAAATGAAAGCAAGAATAAACAAATGGGACCTAGTTAAACTTACAAGCTTCGACACAGCAAAGGAAACCATAAGTAAAACAAAACCAAAACCTATGGAATGGGAGAAAATTTTTGCAAATGAAACCGATGAAGGCTTGATCTCCAGAATATATAAGCAGCTCATACAACTTAAGAAAAAAACAAACAACCCAATCCAGAAAAGGGCAAAAGACCTAAACAAGCAATTCTCCAAGGGAGAAATACAAATGATCAATAGACACATGAAAAAATGTTCAATATCACTAATTATCAGAGAAATACAAATCAAAGCTACAATGAGGTATCACCTCACACCAGTCAGAATGGCCATCATTCAAAAATCTACAAATGACAAATGCTGGAGAGGCTGTGGAGAAAAGGGAACCCTCCTACACTGCTGGTGAGAATGTAGTTTGGTTCAGCCACTGTGGAAAACAGTATGGAGATTCCTCAAAAGACTAGGAACAGACTTACCATATGACCCAGGAATTCCACTCCTGGGCATATATCCAGAAGGAACCCTACTTCAAAAAGACACCCGCACCCCAATGTTCATAGCAGCACTATTTACAATAGCCAAGACATGGAAACAGCCTAAGTGTCCATTGACAGATGACTGGATAAAGAAGAAGTGGTATATTTATACAATGGAATACTATTCAGCCATAAAAATGACAACATAACGCCGTTTGCAGCAACATGGATGTTCCTGGAGAATGTCATTCTAAGTGAAGTAAGCAAGAAGGAGAAAGAAAAATACCATATGAGGTCACTCATATGTGAAATCTAAAAGAAACAAAACAGAAACAAACTCATAGACATAGAATACAAACTTGTGGTTGCCAAGGGGGTGGGGGATGGGAAGGGACAGACTGTGATTTCAAAATGTAGAATAGATAAACAAGATTATACTGTATAACACAGGGAAATATATACAAGATCTTATGGTAACTCACAACGAAAAAAAATGTGATAATGAATATGTATATATGTTCATGTATAACTGGAAAATTGTGCTCTACACTGGTATTTGACACAACATTGTAAAATGACTATAACTCAGTAAAAAAAAAAGTGTAAAAAAAAAAAAAAAAAGAGGAACAGAACCATCCAAATAAATGTTTTTGATTTTAGGTTTGCTAAGAAAACAGGCTGTGGGGAAGTGCATTGAAAGGCCAAAGAAGTAGAGAGAGATTAACAGTATGAATTCTAGAGTTGCTGGGTGACCTGATCAATACTGGCAGAATGGTAGTTTAGTTTCTCCTTTGATAATGTACTTCCTTTATGCCTTTTTTTTTTTTTTAAATATAAACTGAGGGTAGTGTGACGACCAGAGGGCATGTTTTGAGAAGTGCTTTTCAGACTTCAAGAGAGAAACACCAAGTATCCTTAAGTATTCAGTGGTATCAAATATTGCCATTTCCTTAACTCTAGTCTTTTTGTTCAAGATCTTCCAACTTTTTGGAACTATCTTTAAGCATCTCTTCCTCTAAAACTCATTCTAATTCTTTTCATCCTTAATCAGAAAGTCTAGAGTTTAGGAAAATGTGTATCTTTTCGTTTTGTAAAGTTAGACGTGCTACTCTTTTCTAAAGAGTCACTGTGCTTCCCTTAAGAAGTAGTTGTGTTTTAGTGATGGACAGTATATTGAACCTCTGCACATATACACACATTTACTCACCAGAATCAGGCCATGTGTGTATCTATAAAGAAAGCTTTTTCAAAACTATTTAAAAGCCAAATCAATTGTTACCAATTTGGGAGTGGGTATTTTTGTTTGTTTCTTTTCTTAGTTGTTCATTATTTTCTTTCTTGTGCTCTTTCACTTTTATCTCAGATATGGCCAGTTTTATCTGAGACTCTAAATAAACACCGGGCTGATAATCGGATTGTAGAGCGTTGTTGCAGATGCCTCCGCTTTGCTGTTCGCTGTGTAGGCAAAGGATCCGCGGCCCTGCTGCAGCCACTAGTCACACAGGTGAGTTCTCAGTGAGAGGGAAAATGTACAAAAGTGTACAAAATTTGAAAAAGGAACTTTCAGAACAAAAACTCTGCTTATGAAACACTTCTATTTATTAAATACAAACTAAAAACTATTTGAAAGAAATAAGTAGTGCCTATAGTCGGAATGTTGTTTATAAGGCAGATAGCCTGTAATCTGTATAGTGGCAGTCCAAAAAGCAACATATTTCAGTGTGAAATTAGAAAAAGAGAATGACCAGTTCTCAACTCTTATATACTGACATTAAGCATTTTGTATTAATTTTACTTTTTTAAATGTGGCAAGTCAAACTTTGCTATTTCTAGCCCAAAGAGATTTTACTCTTTCTTAACCATAGTTAGTTGTTCACATAAGTCTCTTATTTATCAAGAAATAAATTTGACTCTTTCAGTCACCAAGATTGTTAGGTAATTATGATGGTGTGACTCACTTTACGTGGTTCTTTGAGATCATATTCACATCTAAAACTATTCTATATGAGATGCGTATGACTAGCGACTTAATTCACTAAGTAACTTGTGTTGGTGTTAACCTTACGGCAGGGCCAGAACTAGATTTAGGCAAGTGAGATGCCTTGGGCACAAACTTGAAAAGGCGAGGCAAAATGGCAATCCTTTATTTGCGGGACTCAGAGCAAGTACCTTCTCAAATTATGCACTCATGCTGTGAGGAAAATTATTGCAGAGCCTCAGGTTAGACCCCACCTACCCAACCTGAAGTGACCCTTCTCCACCTGGGTAGAGCATCTATCAGGCTGACCCTGACAGTGAGTGCCTCCTCAAATTCTGCACCTCAGATGCCTTACTCTTAAGAAAGTTCTTACCCTCAGCCAGGGTCATGCTATTTCAGTGTCAGTTGGCACTTACCGAACCATGCCTCCTTAAATTGTAGATCTGATTAAAGTTGGTACAGGTACATATTTTAACAGAATTTTAATTTTTTAGTGATTATCCACATTTTCTCTACCCTGAATACAAACAGCATGTATTCTTATATTTAGGCTGTGTTCCCCTGTGGTCAAATGTCTCCTTCAGAGCAATACATTCTAAGCCCAGTATAATGTGATTTAATATCCCTTTTATATTGGAGGATTCCCCCATAACTTTTATATTATTTTATTCCTGCTAATTATGTGACTGATCCAGTAGCATACGGTAGCATCTTATATAGGAAATTCTGAAGTTGTACATGTGACAAAAATCCTGTAAATCTGAGGTCAGTAAACTACAGCCAGTAGGCCTGACACTTGTTTTTGTAAGTAAAGTTTTACTGAGAGATAGTCATGCCTATTCATTTAAATATTGTTTATCGGCCATCTTTTTGCTACAGTGGCAAAGTTGAGTAGTCAGAAGATGTATGGCCAGAGCCTAAAATTTTTACTATCTGGCACTTAGGGAAAAAGTTTGTCAACCCCTAACTTACATCATTTATTAAGTGTAGCATTTAGTTTTGAGTATACAACACTGAACAGATTCGTAGCTCTCACCTCATGTTCTTTTCATGGTATATGCTGATAAGAGTCAGTTACTCTACCCTTCAGCCCCCAACAAGCTCACAGAGTTGAATTTATATAAGATCAATACAAAAAAAGAAAATCAATACATATGTGTTGTGAGGGCATTTTAAATAGATGAATGTTCAGAGGCCTTTTGAAGGATAGTAGGATTAAAATCCTCAACAAATCATTTAATTTAAATGTTTATAAGGCATTGAAATTTTTACTTTGTAGAGATCCAGATATCTTGATTGGAAACACTGGTTTTTACTCAAATGATTAAATAGAGGAGTTTAGAAACAACTCAGAGTTTAAACAATGCTTTCATTCTCTTAGATGAAGGCATTTGATATTTTGTCCCTGCTAAGTCCATTTAAAAAGAATAGTTATCTAATGCAAATAAGAACTTTTAGGTTGGAAAATTTAGGTATACTATGCTAGGGTTTTGCAAATATTATGCCAGCTTTTGATAATAACTCTTTAATGGCTTCCAGCTTGAAATATTATACAACTCTCTTACAGCATTGTTTTGGAAATACAAAAGGTCAAAGGCTTGAAAGAACTCTTAATAGAGTACTTGAAAGTTATTGAGGAATTGAGCCCTAGTTTCAAAAAATGTTGCCAACAATCTTTACTACATTGTCTTAAAGAGAAGAGACCAATTTATCTCTGAATTTCTTCCTCTGGACAGCTGCCTAAGCTGACACTTTTTGAGGGGTAAAGAGTTGAACTAACTGGTTTTTCCTTGGCAGATGGTGAATGTTTACCATGTACATCAGCATTCCTGTTTCCTATACCTTGGCAGTATCCTTGTGGATGAGTATGGCATGGAAGAGGGCTGTCGGCAGGGACTACTAGACATGCTCCAGGTATGTTTTCTTTGGGGAATATAGATGTGTTGGGTGTGTTGGGCTTGTGGGGTATAAAGGCCTAGCAGTGTGTTCACCATGTCTTTAATTATGTTGCTTCTTTATGTGCTCCCCACTCCTACACCTGCCCTATGCGTGTCAATTTTCTAATAACAGAGAGGTAGAACTGAATTTGCTAGTTGTTCTCTGGACAAGCCTGCTTGGGAGAATGAGAGAGAGACTGACCACGCAAATGTGCTGGTCATTACAGCTATTACTGCCTAATTTATGCTCTCCAGAGATAGGATTTTTTTTTTTTTTTTTGAGGGTGGGGAGGTGGGCAAGTGGATTTAAAATAAAGGCTTTCTAGGTTCAAGCACAATTCTATTTTGAGTTCTTGCCTGAAATAGCCAGTGAATGAGTTTACTTAGCAGGGATAGTCTTAGGATAAATAGCAGGCATTGGAAAAGGCTCCTGATATACTTTTTCCTCCCTCTCCTGTTCACAGTGGGGGAAATATATTAGGGAGTTAAATCATGATACTTCTTTTCCCAAGATGTCTTTCCTTTTAAAATTGACATTTCATTATTATCATTATTAAAACTTCATCTACTCTCTTAGTAGACCAGACCATATCTAGTACATAAGCAAGTATTCACTTTTAGAAACATCTAAAACTTTGAGATGACATCTATCCAGTTTCATCGGCTAAAATCTGTACCCTCAAACCTTTTGAAATGTGGACTTCATATGTGAAGACTGTTTATGTCAACTTAGATTTATGTCTTCTCTTTCTTGATCTGATTCTCTTTGCAGTCTTTTTCTTATTTGTGCTTCCTCCTCTTTGTTCTCTTTGTATATGTTATTTAGCAGGTCTGAGTCTTGTGGCATTTATTTTAAAATCACTTTTGTTTTAGGCACTGTGCATCCCCACTTTTCAGCTTTTGGAACAGCAGAATGGGCTCCAGAATCACCCGGACACTGTAGATGACCTATTCAGGCTAGCCACCAGGTCAGTCCTTCTGAAGAGCAGCCCTTTCTTTTATTGCTCATCCCCATTGGTGCTTAATTTTGTCAGCTAATATTTTACTGTTTCCTTCTCTCTAAAATGAGGTAAGGAGTGTAGGTAGATTAATGATTCATAATCCAAAGTTAAATTGTGTACCAGAATATCCCCATAAATGAAGAAGGAGGAATTGGTTGGGGGTAGAGGAAGTAGCTGAGTTCCTTTTGTGAGGAAGGGAACACACACAAGACAATAAAAATGAACTTTGTAAGAACTTTTGGCTAAATAGTCTCTAGAATCCCGTGTAGTTTTAACATTTTATGCTACTATGTCACGCTTCAACTTTTTTCTTGAGAAGATTAGCATCCTTTAGATATAATCATATCTCAGAATAAAAAGTTATTAGGCTTTTAAGATGCCTTAGAAGTTAGTGGTACTATATTTATCAGCCCTGCCCCTAGCCTGCCACCCCATTTATTGCTTAAATAAGTGATAATACTGACTTTATTGCTGAACCTTTGTATTCTTAGTCCTTTGCTAAGAAATTTGAACCAGATCAATTAGTGAACATAAAAATGTTAAAAAAAATAATAAGCCATTATTAAGGATATGGAAGTATACATGTAATATATGTATTTTATCATTAATAAATGTAAAGTAGTATTGACTATTTCATCTCAGGATTGAATCATGAACACTTTTGTTAGGTTTTTTTTGTGGGGGAGTCAGTAATTTGGTTGATTGATTACTGGAGGAGCTGGGGTTTGAATGTTGTTAGTTTTTGGACAAGTTAGAAAAACTTTTTTTTTTTTTTTCTTTTTTTTGAGTTGGTGTGAGAGAATTGTTGGATGGGCTATCAACCTATTTTCCTGGTGTGTTTCTTGAAAAACTAATCTCTAGAGATGATCTTTGCACAAGTGGTTACATTAGGGTTCTGTCTTGGCAGTGTAATTTCTATGGGTTTAGACAAATGTGTAATGACATAATGACATATATCCACCATTACAGTATCATGCAGAATAGTTTTACTACCCTAAAAGTCCCGTGTGCTTCACCTTTTCATTACCCTACCCCCCACACCCCCAACCCTTAGCAACCACTGATCTTTTTACTGTCTCCATAGTTTTGCTTTTTACTCTGGCAGCTTTTACAGCCTAATTCTGTCATTTATAGCTAACCTGTCTTTCTATACCAGGTTTATTCAGCGTAGCCCTGTTACCTTACTGAGGAGCCAAGTTGTCATCCCTATTTTACAATGGGCCATTGCCTCTACTACCCTCGACCACCGGGATGCCAACTGTAGTGTCATGAGGTTTCTACGAGACCTCATCCATACAGGGGTAGCCAATGATGTAAGTATAAACATTGTACTTTTTCTGCTTTGCAGGTCATGATCTTCTCATATCTCTTTCTCATTCCTTGAGGGGATAACCAGCATCTCTTTATTTGATCTGCTTTGGTAGGCACATCCCATAGTGAATCAATTTACTAACTAAAATGTCAACTAGTAGATTTAAGACAACCTGTACTAAGTGTTGTAAGCAGTGTAAACTAGCCTAAAATTATCTCTGCTCCCAAGCCATTTGTTGTCTTAATTGAAGAGAGAAACAGGTATAAAGAATTAAACAACAACAAGAAGGCAGTGTTTGATTATCAGATGAGTGATAAAAAGTCATGACTGTTATGAAATGAGAGGAGGGAAAGTTCTTCAGAAGAAGTAGGTTGGGATAACTTTCTGGAAGAATAGGGACCTCATTGGGGCCACTTGGATGGATTGGAGAGGGAAGGATAGTCTAACTGCTATAAAGCATGATCAGATAGTCAGGATAGTACTAAGTGTATTAATAGACACTTAAGATACCAGTTTGACTGGCGTAGTAAAGTGGTTCACAAAATTTTCAAAGGTAGGTTTGAATAGAATTTAAGATAAGGGAGAGCAGTAAAGAAGTAAGCTGGTATGTGAATAGGCTAATTATTGAAGAATTTCAGCAGTAAAGAGAAAGGGAAAAGAAAATAACCACAAGTGAAAGGCACTTGAAAAGTTATTTTTTGTGCGACATATTAGAAATATGTATATTCAGAGACTAAGAAGGAAGAAAATAAGCATGATTTTTTTTGATAGAAGAGACTAGATATCTGATAGAAATCTTCAATTCTTTTTTCAGTTGATTTTTTAAAAATAAAATAGGGATACTTTATTTTTCATGTGAAAAAAAAGGTTAAGAGAATTGCTGTTCTTAATCTTTAACCACTGTTTCTCTCCTGCCTTCTGTTCATGGGAAAATTAAGGGTTAAGTTTACTCTCAGGTGAAACCTATATTTCTTTGAAACTAACATCTTAATATTTTCTTCCTGACAGAGCATTTAGTGGACTTTGTGGTTCCAGCTGCTATATATATACTTTCTTCCCCAGGAAAGAGAAATTGCTGTACTTAAGGGGAAAGGGTACTTGGTCTTTGGAAAAATTTAATTAGATATCTGTTTTTCCTGTTTTCTTACAGCATGAAGAAGACTTTGAATTACGGAAAGAACTGATAGGACAGGTGATGAATCAGCTTGGACAGCAACTTGTAAGCCAGCTGCTCCACACATGCTGCTTTTGTCTCCCTCCTTATACCCTACCAGATGTGGCCGAAGTACTCTGGGAGATCATGCAGGTTGACAGACCGGTAAGATTGTTTTCAGAGTCCTGAACGGTTCCTTGAGGCCAACTATAACTTTGAAACCAACTCTGTTATATGCTTATGGAACCTAATTTAGGTATATTGCTACATTTAATTGTCAGATGAGGGGGCTTATAGAAGGCCAGTAATTCATTATTGGGTTCTTGAAAACACATTTGTGTCTCTGTCATTGGGTTTGTATATTACCAGAAATGAATACTAAGCATTGAGTTCAGCTCTATATGGCTGACCAATCAGAAATCTGTTCACTTGTGAAAGATGCCCATTTATCAGTTATATAGTATTACAGGTTATTCAGGAAGTGTTAATTCACTTCTAGATAGTACTGTATGGTTCCTTGGCAGTAGATCTATTCAGAGCATTTGGAGGCAAATGCATATAAAACTAGCCCTCAATTTATAGTTGGATTTGTTGGATTTATTTATATCCTGTTTCAGTTCTTGAACCAGGTTCTTTATCACCTGCACAGAGAAGGTTTTTTTAGGATATCCATTAATGTTCAAGTAATTTCAGTACTGGGCCGCATGATCATAAACCAGGTTTATATGTACTGCATGAAAGTTTTGAGCATAATTGTAGTATATAACATAGCCTGTAAATTATTTTTTAAATAAGGCTTATAATTTTTGATGTTAATGTAAAAGCAGTTCAGAAAAGTATACAGTTGGACCTAGTTAAAGTGAGCTGACTTAAACCACAAGAAAATCCAGATATAAAAGTATCTTACAATTTTTAAGTCTATGTACATCTTAGTGTTTTCTCCTACTTTATATAACTGATTGCAATTCTTAGCCTCAATTTCAGCAGTTTCATAAAAAAAAATTCACTTTTACTCTTAGACTCTAATATTACGGAGACAAAAGTTCTGCCTAATCTTGGGATTTGTGTATTCATCTTCAACATTCAGTGATTAGTATATGTTGCCTTAGTGGGCATGTGCTTTACTTGATCATTTGCTCAGTCAAATGGAAAACAGTCACGAGTAGGGTAGATATGTAATAGAGTTCTAATGTTTTCTTTAGGGTTAAGACTCCAGAAAGTACTCTGAGCCCCTGGGGACCAACAAATTTATTCCAAACGTCATCTATACAAGAAATAAAATTTCCATACTTTCACTTTTTTGTAAACATACTTGGTTCCCAGGTAGCAAAAGACTTATTATGTAAATTTAACTTTACAAAAAATTCTAGATTTGTAAACATACAGTTAAGTGCCAGTGAGGAAAATGAGGGCAGCAAGTTTGGGCAGGAACAGAAACCAAGTAGCCATGTGCTCTTAAGTTTACTATATACCCACTGAATTGTTAAATAGTTTAAAAAGATTGTTTTCTGTAAACACCAACTTACAGCTGAGTTTTTGAAAAGAAACTCTCACATAAATTTGGGTTGCCTATACCCTGTAAACTGATTTAAATTGTAACTAAGGATATAAGTCCAAAGAAAATTAGCATTCTTGACTACTTTCTTAATGATACCATTTTCAAAGTTCAACACAAATTCTTCAATAGAAGATAACATACCAGCTTTATCTCTTGACTTGAATATCACCTATTAAAACCCTTTCCTCTGTTCCCCCCTTTCTTTGTTAGATACCCATCTGTAGCAAATTTATTCAGTATTTTTCAACTAACTTTTTCAGATTCCTTTACTGGAAGATGATAAGATTCATTAATGTGCTGGCTCTGCTTTTTAGTTTAGTTTCTTTTTTGAGAAATAATTGACATACATCACTGTATACGTCTAAAGCATATAGCATGATGGTTTGATTTACATATGTTGTGAAATGGGTACCACAGTGGGTTCAGCTAACATCCATCTTCTCATATGGGTACAATAAAAAGAAAAGAAAGAAAAAAGAAGCATTTTTTTTCTTTTTGATGAGAACTCATGGGATTTACTTTCTTAATAATTTTCCTGTGTATCTGTGTTAGTATAGCAGTGTTAGCGGTAGTCATCATGTTGTACATTGTATCCCTAGCACTTATTTATCTTATAACTGGAAGTTTGTACCTTTTGACCACCTTCATCCAGTTTCCTGTCCCGCTACCTTTTGCTTCTGGTAACCACAAGTCTGATTTCTTTTTCTGAGTTTTGTATTTTTAGATTTCACATATTAATGAGATCACACAGTATTTGACTTTCTCTGTCCTACTTATTTCGCCTTTAAGGTCCATCTGTTTTGTTGGAGATGGTAGGATTTCCTTGTTTTTTTATGGCTGAATGATAATAGTCAATATATGTATGTATGTGTATATGTGTGTATGTGTATATGTATGTATGTGTATATATGTGTGTGTATGTATATGTGTGTGTGTGTATACCACAACTTCTTTATTCCGTAATCCATTGATGGACACTTAGGTTGTTTCTATGTCTTGGCTATTGTATTTTGCTACTGTAAACATAGGGATGCAGACATCTTTTTGAGTTAATGTTTTCATGTCCCTTGGATATATCCCCAGCAGTAGAATCCTGGATGATATGGTAGTTTTATATTTAGTTTTTTGAGGATCCTCCATACTGTTTTCCACAGTGAGTATCAATTTACAGTCCCACCAACAGTGCACAAGGGTCCCCTTTTCACCACATCCATGCCATTATTTGTTATTGCTTATTTTTTGGATTATAGTCATTCTAATAAACATGAGGCAGTATCTCATTATAGTTCTAATTTTCATTTCCCTAATGATTAGTGATGTTGAGCATTTTTTTAATGTACCTGTTGCCTGTTTGTTTATCTTCTTTGGAGAAACATCTTTTCAGTTCCTTTGCCCATTTTTAAATTGGATTATTTGGGTGTTTTTTGCTAGACTTGTATGGGTTCTTTATATATTTTGGATATTAACCGCTTAATAAGACATATGATTTGCAAGTATTTTTTCTTATTCCTTAGGTTGTTTTTTCACTTTGTTGATGGTTTCTTTTGCTGTATAGAAGCTATTTAGTTTGATGTAGTTTTACTTGTTTGTTTATTTTTGTTCCTTATGCTTTAAGTGTCATAGCCAAAAAGTCGTTACCAAGACCCCTGTCAAGGTGCTTTTAGGCCCTTGTTTCTTCTTGGAGTTTCATGGTTTCAGGTCTTACATTTAAGTCTTCAATCCATTTTGAGTTAGTTTTTGTGAGTGGTGGAAAGTATGGGTCCAGTTTCATTCTTTTACATATGAATATCCCAGCCCTATTTGTTGAAACAACTGTCTTTTCTACATTGAGTATCTTTAGCCCCTTTGTCAACTATTAGTTGACAGCGTATAGTTTAATTTCTTATTAAACTCATTGGTTGTTTTTTGGATCATAGAACTTTGTCAATTAAGAGTTCTTGTTTGCCTCTGCTTGTTTTTGTCTGAGTGTTGTCTGCCTTGGGGGTACAGTACTTTTTAAACATTTATAGTGGAATATTTACTTCTGCTCTAGTCTATTGTGATCATAAATGAACAAAAGTGGAAAGTATGTGATGTAAAAAATTTAGATATAAAATAGCTGAAAACTGTGACCAAAGTATACATCCTACTTTAAAAAGACATGAAAAATTAGAGCTTTCTCAAAGAGGAGCAGTTCAAATGAAAATAAGAACCCAGAGAAAGTCTCTAGAATTTTTATTTTTAAGTTTGAAGAGGAAAGGACATGGGGGCAAGCAGTTTTTGTGCATATGAAAAATATAAAGAGATTATGTTCAGATGTAAATAGATTGTTTTAAAGAGCATCAAGAGTGAGCAACAAAAGAATTTTCTAACCCAAGGAACAGTCAGGTATCACAAAGGAACTGACAGGATATGACTTCGACTGAGAGAGGTGACCTTAAAGTCCTTAAGATTCTGGACTCATATTTTGAAATGTTTACTTTCTATTTGTCCCTACTCTTTGTGGTACCTGAACCTTTGCTTTGGATTTCCTTTGATCTTTAAGCTCAAGAGTTTTCTGGCAGCTGTTTAATTTTAAAATTTTGCAGTTTAATGACAGGAGCAGCACAATAGCCTCATCCAGAAGAGATTTCACTTCCAAGGTAGAAGGGCTCTGTCTGAAATGATGCCTGCTGCCCCCTTGCAGGGAAGTCTAAGCATGCCTTTGTAGACAATTCCAACCCCCAGTGGGTTAGCAGGCCCAAAGAAAGTATTTTTGTTAACTCCTTTACTTGCTTCCAAGTCTGGGGAGCTAATGCTACTAAGGAAAACCTTTGGATTTTTGTTATTAAGTATAGGGTCTCAGTTGAGTAAGCCGTGACTTCTAAGAAAAAACTCTTATCTCTCTTCTTCTCTGAACAGACTTTTTGTCGATGGTTAGAGAATTCCTTGAAAGGTTTGCCAAAAGAAACAACCGTGGGAGCTGTCACAGTGACGCACAAACAACTTACAGATTTCCATAAACAAGTCACTAGGTGAGTGTTGCTGGTGTTTTTTTGTTTTTTAAAGGAATGTGAACAGCAGCTGGGATGTGTAGAAAAAATATCTTTGTTATACCACCTTAGTTACAGATCTACTCAGGAGTATGTTTCTTGTATGCCTTTGTAAATTCAAAGTTTATGTCTGTTTAGTCTTGAGTTGCACAAATTGGCATTGGAAACCAATCTGGGGGGAAATACCACTATGCTGTATATGTGTGCATCAGTTTTAGTGTATGTATGCATTAACTGGTGTAAGATCCTAATTGGTAAGTGGAAGCATTATTTCTTCCAAAAGAAGAATGCATTGAGCAGCCCACTACCCTTCGAGAGATTTGTCTGTGTCCTTTTGAAGTCCTCCTCAGTTCTCACCCATGTTCAGGGGTCAAAAATGAAGGTGCCTGAATAGGTGAAGCATTGGTTATAAAATACTATAGAGTGATATAGGCTGCAGTCTGTGTTAAGAATTAAGAAATTTCTTCCATGCCTAAAAATATTTAAATTCTGATTTAATGCAGGCTAAACAAAACATCTCTGTGGGATGCATTAGGCCCATGAGCCACTTGCTTACAGCTTAGTTAAAATGTTAAGTGTACATGAGTGTTTTTGTTTTTACTGTGATTATAATAAACATTTAAAATATAGCTGCATAGTCTTCCTAAATTACTGTTTTATAGCTATGAGGTGTTGCTTGATTCTTTACAGTGCCTTTATTAATTTTCATTTGTTCAGTATTATGGATAATATAAAAAGTCTAGCCCTTTCCTTCTTTTGACTGTTTTCCTTAAAATACAATCACTGAATCAAAACTTATGAAACTTTTATTATGGTCCTTGACAATATTAACAATAGCAACTTAAATTGGGTTTTATAACTATGTATTACCTTGCCTCATATTCATTTTTATATCTAGAGTTTTTAGAATTTTGACTAAATTTAATTTTTTTGAAGTACAGTTACAGTGTGTCGATTTCTGATGTACAGCATGATGTCCTGGTCATGTATATACATACATATATGTATTTTCATATTCTTGAATTTTGACTAAATTTTAGGCGGTGAGTTACATTCATACAGTTGTGGAACAATTTATAGATCCAAAAATGAGTTATTGCAGTTAGGTATTGATAATAGTGGAAAAAAATTAAAAAAAATATTCTAATTGCCCATCAGTAGAGAATAGTTAAGGAGGCACTAAAAAAGAAGAGGGGAAAAATGACAGTATCATATAACCCAACTTGCACTAAAAATTTTTTTATCTTCAATTTTGGTAAAATACACACAAAATTTACCATCTTAACCATTTTTAAGTGTACTCAGTAGTATGAAGTACATTCACATTGTTGTGTGATATATCTCCAGAACTTTTTCCTCTTGCAAAACTGAAAGTATACTCATTAAACAACAACTCCCCATTTCCTCCTCCCTCTAGCCCCTGGCAACCATCATTCTACTTTCTGTTTCTATTAAGTTCAAATCCTCAAGGTACCTCATGTAAGTGAAATCATACAGTATTTGTCCTTTTGTGACTCACTTAGCATAATGTCCTCAAGGTTCATCCATATTGTAGCAAGTATCAGAATTTCTTTCTCTTTTAAAGGCTGAAAAACATTCCATTGCATATATATGCTGTATCTTATTTATCCATTCATTCACTGATGAACATTTGGATAGCTTCTGCCTCTTGGCTGTTGTGACTAATATGAGTGTACAAATATCTCTTCAAGACCCTGCTTTCGATTTGTTTGGGTATATATCCAGAAGTGGAATTGCTGGATTATGTGGCAATTCTATGTTTAATTTTTTGTGGAACTGCAATACTGGCTTCCACGGCAGCTGTACCATTCTGCATTCCCACCAACAGTGCACAGGGTCGTAATTTCTCCAAGTCTATTTACTTTTATTGCCTATGCGTTTGGTGTCATATCTAAGAAATCACTACCAAATCTAATGTCATGAAACTTTTCCCCCGTTTTCTTCTGGGGGTTTTATAGTTTTGGGTCTTACAATTAGGTCTTTGATCCATTTTGAGTTAATTTTTGTATATGATGTATGCTAAGGGTCTGACTTCCTTCTTGAAAATCATTTGACTATATATATATATATATGATTTATTTCTGGGTTCTCTATTCTATCCCATTGGCCTGTGTATCTGTCTTTATTTCATTATCGTGCTGTTTTTGATTATTATGGCTTCATAGTAAGTTTTGAAATTGGGAAATTGAGACCTCTAACTTTGTTCTTTTTCATGAGTATTTTGGCTATCTGGAGTCACTTGAGATTTTATATGAATTTTAGGGTAGATTTTTCTGTTTCCATAGAAATATCATTAGGATTTTTGATCAGGGTTGCATTGATCACTTTGGATAGCATTGGCATCTTAACAATATTAAGTTTTCCAATCTATGAACACAAGATGTCTTTCCACTTATTGGTATCTTTATAAAATGTTGCTGAAAGAAACTAGTTTAAGTATTGTTCGTTTTGATGGTGGTGTAAATGAACCAACTTGCACTTTTAAAAGCTGCTTTATTGTATATGATATATAAATATGCAGGTTACTTTATTATGCATAGTAAATTTCTGGAAAGATACACAACTAGAACCAGGATGGGAGAGGAGGGAGACTTTCACTTTTCATTTCATAACTTCATCTGTGTTGCTGCAAATGGCATGATTTCGTTCTTTTTTATGGCTGAGTAGTAATCCAGTGTGTTTGTGTGTGTATGTATGTCTTACATTTTCTTTATCCAGTCATCTGTCGGTGGGTGTTTACGTTGCTTCCATGTCTTGGCAATTGTAAATTGTGCTGCTGTGAACATTGGGTGCATGTATCTTTTTGAATTAGAGTTTTCTCTGGATATATGCCCAGAAGTGGGGTTGCTAGATCATATGGTAACTCTGTTTTTAGGTGTTTTTGTTTTTGTTTTTTTTTGTAAAGGAAATCTCCATACTGTTTTCCACAGTGGCTGCACCAAATTGCATTCCCACCAGCAGTATAGTAGGATCCCTTTTCTCCACACTCTAACCACTATGTGGTTGATACCTCATTATAGTTCTGATTTGCATTGAGCATGGTATACCTTGGTATACCTTTATAATTAAAACCAGACCTGATTTCCTAAAGGGAGAGAAAAATAAATGCTAACCTTTTTTCTAAGAATTGATTTATTTTCACTCTCCATAATGGTTTACTTTCTCATTCCCCAGAGTCTCCAATAATTTTGTTAATGTTTAAAATCCCAAACCTTTGAGCACCTTTTTTTTTTTTTAAATACTGTGAATTTTCCTAGTAGAAGTAGCATTTCACCTACAAACTCTTACAAACTGTCTCAGGATAAAGAAGTATAACGGTTGCTTCTCTCTGCTTCTGTTTTGCTCTATTCCAGCGTTGTTCATTAGAAAGGCAGGGTCATGTTGGCTCTAGATCTAGATTAGAGCAAATGAGAGCCTAGGGAGGAGAACGTTGAACAAGGATGTTAGTTTGAATCTTGCCACTTACTGTTACTTTGAACTTCAGCTTATCCATCTGTAAAACAGGGTTAGTAATACCTATCTCAGAGGGTTATTATGAGATACCAAGTACAAACTTAAAGATCTGGCACATAGGTGATACGTGAATGTTTTTGCTTGGAAGTGAACTTGAAAGTGAACTTTCTCCTTGGAAAAGATCCTGCCAGAATGTCATTATGTACTTGCAGAACTAGCTGGAGCACATCTCCTTCAGCTCTAAGGCAACCACCCACACATTCTGGACTAAGTCTCCACCAAGCCCATACTTCCTCATCCATATGACAGGTAGAAACATAGAGTAAGTCTGAAATAAAAGTAATGAACATTCCATAGTGTAAGGAAAATCTTGAGGCAAGGAAAGGAACCCAAATAATGCATTGCTGTGAACAAAAATACCTGTGATCTCTGTCCTGTGATAAGGGAAAATGAGGTGTATTACCAATCTGGCCTACTTGATCTCTTGTTGCTAAACAAGTTTTGCAGCTCCTCCTATGGTAGGCTGTGACATAATGGTGGGAAATGAACAGAAGTAAGAGGTAATGTTGAGGTGCTAGAGAAAGGATTTAAAATTGCTCACCTCCTCTTAGTAATTCTCTTTCTGTAGTATGTATGTTGCCCTTGAACCTTCTGTTCTGTGCATGACTCAGTCTCCCTTTTGGTTTTAAGGTCCTGTTACTCCTGCCTCAACACGCTGCTTTGTTTGGCATCCTAGCAGGGAGGGTGAACTGGTTCAGTTTCATTTCAGCAAGTCCAAGCCTGTTTGTCAGATGGTACTATTAATTAATTAATTCCCTGGCATTTTTAGTTGGCCGTTTTGAAGAAAGCTAGAATTTTTCATTCTAAAATATCATTCTTGCTTTCCAAACACCACTAATTATGTCTAGAAGAAACCCTGCCATCACTTCCCATTTCTCTATCTTGGTGTTTATTCTGTGAGTCTTATTACTTGCAAGAGGATCTCAAGGTCAAAAGACATGAGTAGGAAGTATTGACACCAGAATAGGCCAGTGTGGGGGTGTCTTCTTGCTGAAGTCATTCCTTAGAGCTTGGTTATTCTCCATTATGCACATTAAATGAAAAGAGTTGCATTTCTCAGCACACCACTAAGATTACAGGGCTTGAGGAACAGTGACTATAAAATTATTCAGAAGTACAGTGGAAGCATTGGGATGGTGGGACTAGAAGCCAGAAAATAGAACCTACAAAAACAGTAGCAGTTTTGAATGAATGAGTGAATGAATATATAAATAAATATAAAAACAAACAACCCAGAAATACTAAATGTGAGGAGGACTGAGGCAGAAAATAGTTCTAGCTTTTAAGGTTTATTTTTATTATTTTTAAAAATTCATTTCTTTGGGCTTAATCACCAAGGGACACTTAAGTTAAACATTTGGGTGAAGCTCTTAATACCAAAGCAATTGCTGACAGGATTGGAGCAGAAGCTGAGCTGATTTGAGACACTGTGGCCCATCCCTAATTCCCCGTCTCACTACATTTCCCCTGCATTTTGGTTTTAGTATTTTTTTCTCATGTGTCACAAATGACCATAAGAATAGAGTCCTTACATCTCTTTCAGCTTAAACCAAGATCTCTGACTGAAGAAGGGTGGAATTGAAAAAAATGTATGGCATTAGGATAGCAAAAGAATCTTGAGTCTCCAGCCTTATCCTGGGTTTAACTTTATCTTGTTGTCTTAAGTCTCTTTTAATAGTAAACTAGACGGTGTCTTTTCTGTGGTTACTATCTTCCTCTTTCATGACATTGGGAAACACGAGTGATAGAGGCTCACCTCACCAAGACTGCTCCTTAATAATCAGTATTGATTTTGAAATAGACTAAGAAATGCAGTGCTTTTATTGAGGCTTGTTAAATTCACCAAGAGCAAATGGCAGAATTCCAATAAAACCAGAGGACCTTCTTTACTTTCATTGCATTTTTAGGCTAGAGGGAAACTATAAGAAAGCTTCTGTTAAATCAAGTCCTAGATCTAAATCAAGGTTCTTAATGATGTTTTAAAAGAGCTGAGGAAATCCAGATGCAGGCACTTCAGGGAAGAGCTCTCATTTCACCTTGTTTTATGTCCTTAGCGTTTAACCATTACAAGGAGGAGAGAGAGCTTTCTTCTGACATTGAATCACAGGCTCTAGGCTGTGGTCCCTGAGGTTTTCTGAGCCAAAGAGAAGACTACAGAAGGATGAGCCTATTAGGAAGTGCTTTCTTTTCCACTGTTTTTAGCTTAGTCTCATATTTAGTTACCAAAAACTTAGTTATGAAGATTGATACAAAAGAATGAAGATGACATCATCTGGTTTTTTGGTGACAATTTTAGACAGAGGAGGCCTTTTGGAGAAACAGGGTCAGGTGAATATTGGGCTATTCATACCATCTCAGTGCCTGCCTAAAGACCAAGGCCTGCTTCCTCCTCCTCCCTTTCTTCGTGCTTACACCTTTCATCTTTCCTCTCCTCCTCCCATAGGAGGAAACCTTGAGCAGCCTGTTCAACTAGAAAATCGATGACTGAGACTTAGTTGCTGGACTGGGCTTTGTAAACAAAATTTGCTTTTAAAAGAGAATGAGGAAACCAGGGTACCTAAGTTAGCTCAGTTCGTAAAGTTAAAATGACCAGTCTTAGGTGAACACACTTGGTTTTTAACTTTGAGGATGCTTTCTTATATTTATGTCAAGGACCTCAACCAAGTTTTATTGTTGTAGCAGCCTACATTTGCCAAATGCCATTTTGTTCACTGTTATACGGAGTACTTTACATGTAGAAACTGATTTAATACTCAGAGCATCATGAAGTAGATAATAGATGAGAAAACTAAGGCAGATTGGTAACTTGCCGAAAGACACAGTGAAACCAAGATTCAGCCCTAAGCAATTTTTCTCCAAAGCCCACTCTTAAAAGACCACACAGCTCATAATTACTCTCATATACAATAGTTAATATTTACCCTTGAGTTACAGAAAGATCAGAGGCAAAGTCAAGAGATGATGGAGAGAGCTCCTAGCAGAGCTGGGACAGTTCTCGCTGTACCTCAACTTTGTGATTGTTTTTCAGCATATTACACCTTTCTCATCAGTCAGGGACCAACCTCCCTTTTCTTTTCTAGTGCGGAGGAATGTAAACAAGTTTGCTGGGCCTTGCGAGACTTCACCAGGTTGTTTCGATAGCTCACACTCCTGTACTGTGCCTGTCACCCAGGTGAGTGGTGTATAGTTGCCAGCGTTTCCCTGGGCTGTCGGGAATCCTTGGTCATGGGCATGGGTTTTAATGCCCATCCTGGGACTAGTACTGTAGTTAGAGTCAGGGAAGAACTTAACAGTTTAACACTGCTGAACAGCTGGGAAGTGCAGGGCCCTGATTTTCTTGGCCAAGGCAGCCAAATAATTGTCAGCTTCTTTTGAATGCCATTTTCAACCCCATAAGAAAGTTACTGTTACAGAATATCTCACATACTAAAAAATTCCTCCCCTCTTCTTACAGGTACTTCTAGGTTGGTAAGTATGTATGGTAACAAACAGTTTTCAACCTGGCTGCTTCGGTGAAAACAGTGCTGATCTAAAGCAGACCATGATACATGGCTCTGCTCTCCTAAAACTGACCTTTCAGATTTAATGAATAAAGATGCTCGTTCTTGTCATTTTTGCGATTGGAACACTGAAACGCCAGGTTTTTGACCGAGGCAGGAGGTTTAAGAAAGGAGATAGCCTCTTTGTCTAAGCTCTGATCATCAGTTTTATCCATGTGCTTCCTGATTCTGAAGCAAAGCAAAAAGCTTAGCTGAGGAAGGAAAGGACTGGGTAGTAGGATATGGTGCCAATTCCTTGACTGAGAGAAGAAAGGAAACGCTTCTGTAAATCCACCCTTTGATGTCTTAAGCAGGATTTTTTCTCCCTGGAGGCTGTTGTCAATGAACATGCAGTCCTCTCACTGGTGTTTCTGTGATTAAATGCACTTGCAGGTGAAGATGCTGTTCAATAACTCTTCACACCAGAAATTATTTCTAAACTTTAATGAATAGTATTATCACTTGGGATCCTCAAGTTTCACAGTGTGTGTAATAGCTAACGTTGATACACATAGGGTGGTTTGTGCATAGCTGTGGATGTTCTTAGCTAACAGTTATGGAGCCCATACTGTGTGTCAGATACTGTTCTAAGTGCTTCATATTATGTGCAAAAAGCACATTATGTATTAACTATAAGATAGTCCTTGCACAGTTCTCTGGATTAGTTACTATTATTATTTCCATTTTACAAATTGAGATTCCACGATGTTAATTTGCTTGGTAGCATAATCAGTAATTAATAGAACCACAATTCAAATATAGACATTCTGGTGCGAGAGTCCTCACTTTTAACCACTCTACTTCATACTTATACATAGTACCTTTTCCATAGTCTAAATCAGTGGTTTTTAAACTCTTTTTAGTAGGCAAAGCCTTCTTTTAAAATAAAATCTTGCATGAAACCCCAGTGTTTAAACTGACTTAAATGGAGGTTTTCTGGTTGGCTTTGTAGTGCGCAGCCTGGACTCATCACTTACTCTTTACCCCCACATACTATTCCTAGTTTCCAGAGTACACACAGAATTGGGAAAGCAGCGCGCACAGTATTTCATAGTAGTTCCTTTAAAATCACAAGTAAGAGAATACAACTTCTTTTTCTTCCCAGTGACTTCTCACGACAGAGGCCAGAATTAGGTACCTGAGCAAGTACAGGAACTTCTGCCTTGAGGTTGACTTTATAAAATGCTTGCTATCTCCTAGACCTCAGTTACTGACTGCCTTCTCTCTTTTGTCAGGAATGTCTTTTTTAATTAGAAGACAGGAAGAAAACAAAAACCAGACTGTGTCCCACAATCAGAAACCTCCACTGTGGCAGAGGGGCCTTCACCGCCACCAGGGCGTCCCTCCAGACAGGGAGAGACTCCAGCCTTCTGAGGCCATCCTGAGGAGTTCCTGTTTGGGGGTGTGAGAGAAAATCAGCACGGTTTAATAAAAAGATGGCTGCGGCCTATCCGGCGTGGTGGGAGGGGAGCTGATTTCCTGATGAACTTGTTTCTAAAAGGAAAAATAATTTTAAGGAAATAAAAAAGAAAAAAAAAAAAAAGAAAACTAAACTGAAACCAGAACTGAAACACTGTCCTGGTAGCAAATGACACACACACATACATACATGTACCTACACACACATGCTAACATGCATGTGCGCACACAGAAAAATAAAAGTACAAAACTTTCTGTGAAACAAACCATTTACTTAGGGAAGATGGGAATTCGAATGAATTAAATAGCTGCAATTGGAAGGAAAGGTCAGGATCATCCTCCCTTAAGTATCATTTCATCCTCTCTCTCCTGCCCTCTCTTCTTTCTCTTTCTTCCTCCTCTTTTAATGAAAGTGAGTAGAAATTTCTCCTACTCTCCCAACAGATTCTTCCCACTTGTAGAGTTGTTGGGACAAAGAGAAGTAAGCAAGGAGCCTGTTCTATTTTTTTATCATGGTCACATCAATTGATACTAGGATCTGCCAGGGCCAAAATTTATGTATATCCCAACCCTGACCCTATTCAATCTCTTGAGTCCACTTTCAATCCGCATTGGGTTGTCATCATATTTAGAGAGAGCCAAAATTAGGGTGAGTGGGATAGGAGTATATACCTAAGTTTTAGTTTTTTAAGATTTTTTTTTTTTAGTTAATTTTTCACCCATAGATGTGAGAGGAAAAAAGTGTTTACATGGCTAACTGTATTTTACTAAAAAAATGTGGAAATTATTTGACTTAACGGGGGCTGAGGCAGAAGAGGGAAGCCCAAAGCAACTCCTAATGTTTTAAAGGAGTTGCAGCCCTGCACAGGAGATAGATATGAGGGCACTGTTCTGTCTGGTGTTGTAGCCATCTCAAGAACAAATCAACAGCAACAAGAAAAAGGAGGAAAAAAACAATAAATTTTTAAAATTTAATCAGTGTTTGTTTTTACTTCCTTTCACTGCCTCGTAGATCTGAAATGGCACAGCTAGACGGCCTAAGTGAATAGTCTTAGCTACTCTCTAATAGACATGTGAGTACAAAGTTTAAAAGGCAGGCCCCTGCCCTTACTGCCACAGACCCTTCGTATTTCAGAGCAATGGCCCTTTCTGCATTTTTTATTTTCCCAATTCACTCTAAAACTTCTGCTACATTTTATCCCTTCATGTGGCCTCAGTGGGAAGGAGAATGGGTCACGTGGCATGTTCAATGAAATGTGGTATATTCTTTTTACAGTGGCCACCCAAGTAGATTGTTTCCTAACCTACTGAGTATCTGGTCTTTAGGATTAAAAAAAAACTATTGGAAGTGTAATTGATGTGTAATAAGCTAAACGTGTTTTAAGGTATACAGTTGATAAGTTTTGAAATAGGGTGCACCCATGAAACCATTAATACAACAGATAGTGAACATACCCTTTACTCCCAAGTTTCCTCATGCCTCTTCCCATCTTCCCCCATGCCCAAGTAGCCACTGATCTTTCTGTCACTGTGGATTAGTTTGCGTTTTCTTGAGTTTTTTTATAAATGAGATCCTACAGTATATTGTACTAATTGGGCTTTGATCGCATAACCTTGACTGCAGAGTTGGCATCTTGTATTTGGAATCCATGAAGCAAACCCTCCTACGTAACATCAGTGGTACTCAAGAGTTGTATTCTCTAAAGGGGCAATATTAGAAGGAAAGAGAAAAAGAACAATGGGGAATGGTGTTGGAGTAAGATTATCAAATTCTGGGGATCAGCACATTACCCCCAGCCATCCTGCTCATTTTCTGGTTAAACAATAAAACTTTGAAGCCTAGTCCAATCCTAGATCCTTGCAACAACCAGTTGGTTTTGCTCTGTTTAAGGAATTTGGCTTTTATCACAGAAAGATGTATCTGGGACTGAAAAGCTTATGGAAGGCTTAATATAACTCTCCCTAGCCACTGAAAAATAGCCTTGGGAATGCACAGCCTAGTGACCACCAAGAGCGTCCTCTCCACAGCTGTAGCTTTGGAAACCAGAGCTCTAACCTCATTAGTGGTGTCAGGGCCTCATTGCTTACTCTTAAGTGTTACAGATTGCTTCAGACTAGTTCTTACGAATAGTTTTGTAACTTTTTGACATAGCAAGGGTACCCACCTAAATGTTAAATTAAAAAGGAACTGTTTGGGATCTGGTACCCTAATGTAGACATTGTGTGCCTGCATGACATAGTCTAGAATAAGTACAATGACAGTCTTGCACCTGAACTTACCTAAGTCATAAAGCCCCCACAGAATTGTCTGTTCCCTCGTTTCCGTGATTGGCTTAGCCAAGAAATTATAGTCAGGATTATGTGGAACACAAATCACCCATTGGGGCTATTCCCCGCAAGATTGTGCTGAAGAAAAGTAACTTGTGATTTTTTTAGGTACCTGTTCTATAAAAGTCAATAACTGAGAATGTAGGATAAATAAGACAGGAACTTGCACTTTTGAATGGCATCAACCCCTCATGAATGCAAAGTACGTGTCCACCTTGTGTAGCCCGGGTACTGAATCATTTTACAAAGATGAAGCCAAAATTTGAAGAAGTTAAAAATCCAAGATTTTGCAACAAGGTATGCCTGATTTTGTGAGATCTATTGACCAGCAAATGAGAAAGTTGCCTTGTGAGAATGTTCCTTTATCAATATTCTCTCCTACTCCACAGAGAATGAAAAGTTCTTTGTGTCAATGAAAAGCTGAGTAAAAGGAAGGAGTCTTGAAAGGGAATGTTTTGTTGGATATACAGATGAATTTGGTGGGGAAGGGGGCCCTGGAGGAAGGAAGTAAGGGAAACTACTGGGTACTGGAGAGGTGCATTCATTCCCCAGGGCATGAGCATCAGTATCCTGTGGATTCCAACTTAAACACTAGCAGAGGCCAGCAGGGCAGTCAAAGGCCTCTACCAAGGAGAACTCCAGCATAGCTAGGGAGCAGTGAATGGCAACATGTCTTGCCTTTAACCTCTGGAACGTGTGGTGTCCGTCACTTTTGTATAGTGTTAATCCACCACTGGCTGCTACAACTCAGAGATCTATAGGAAATGACAGCCAGGTGTGCTGTTTTTGTTTTCATGTTTTATTTTTAAGAAATCAAAAAGTAGAAACTCAAGATTTTCGGCAGCTGCTGAGCTGTCCGCAGTACTGGAGAAGTCAGTGCGTGAATGGTCACCTAGTGCAGCTATTCCTGCCAAGCTTCCATAATAATTCACCCGCTCTCCATCTCTTTGCTCCAGGATTCATCACAGGTTGTAAACGCAAGTACTTGCGGGGATGAGGCAGTGAAGAGTGAAGGAGGCTGGGTGAGGACTGTATTGAACTGGGAGGACGTTCCCGTCTAAATTTCTAGCTGATTATTGCCATTGGAGAATATGAGACAATGTTTGCCAGTCTTTTGAGAGAAGCTGGTAATCAGATAGGTGACATCACCTAATCTTAAAGGGTTGACAGCTAATTTCAATCTGAAGAGGAAATAAAACTTTATAAAATCAGGAGGAAAGATGCTAACCTTTGTGGATGACTGAAAACTAAGCCTAAGACAAAAGGAACTATATAAGTGCTGTGCTCTAGTTGGTAAAGTTTCTTAAAGAGGCATGGGTTAATAATTCTGTAACCTCTATACAGATGTATCGTATAGAAAAGGTGGGGAGAGGAGTCACTTTATAGTGGAGTAACCTGACGAACGCTACCTTGGCCAGGTGATCAAGGTCAACATCAAAAGGGATAAATCATGGTGATAGTACGTACCCTCGATATGCTGTGGTAAGAATGACACTTTACTGCTGTTTTACTTAACAAAAACCATGAAGAACACATCAGACAAGCCCCAGATGAGGGACATTCTAAAATGTACCCTCAAAGCCATCCAAATCATCGAAAACAAGGAAAAGTCTGAGAAACTGTCAGACCAGTGGAGGCTAAGGAGACATGATGACCAAATGTAATGTGATCATTTGGATGGGTCCTAGAACAGAAAAAGAGTGTGAAATAAAAACGAATGAAATCTGACTAAGGATAGAATTTAGTTAATAATGATGTATTTATTTTGTTTCATTAGTTGTGACAAATGTCCTGTCATAATGTAAGGTGTGATGAAAGATGTCAACAATTGGACAAACTGGGTGTAGTGTAAATAGGCACTCTTAGCAACTTTGCTGTAAATCTGAAACCATTTAAATGTGTTTTTATTTAAATTGCTAAACTCTGCACAGGCCACTTAGCCATATAAAGATGCTCAGCCTTGTTCATAATGAGAAATGGTAGAAATATTATTTCTCATCTGTCAGGTGGGCAAAATTCCAAAAATTGACAATATAATCTATTGAGACTGCGGGGAAACAGCCACACTAAGAGATTTATCAGAATTTTGCCAACACCTAGCAAAATTAGACAAATATTTACCTTTTGGCCCAGAAATACTATTTCTGTGGATCTGTCCTAAAGATACACTGGCAAAAATGTGAAAAGACATAAGTACACACAAACCTGTCCACTACAGCATTGTGTATAATAACTAAAGATGGAAGCAATTCCAATACCCACTAAAAGGTTGTCAAAACAAAAACCTGCATCCAGTCAAGCCTCTAGAATCTAGAGTCTGGGTCTAAGTACCCCTTTACAGGAAATACAGAAGACAAAATATGATAACACAACAGAGATGGAGTCAGTAGCATCTAGGCAAAAACAGTGCAGAACAAATAATGCAATTTCTTCCACAATTACAACGGAATAAAATTTCTCTAATTGTCTTAAAATTTTTAAGTGCTAGATATTGGATAAAAAGTAATTAGTTGTGATGGTACTGTAGTTTTGGCTTTTTTAGAATGTCCTTGTCTTTTAGAGATATGTACTGACTATACATGTAATATGCTAAGACTTGCTTCAGAATAATCTCATTGTGGGTGTGGGAGTTTAGATAGATGAGGAACACTATGAATTGATAATTGTTGAAGCTACTACTTGGGGATTTCATACCATTCTCCCTACTTTCACAAATATTTAAAATCTTCCATAGTAAAAAGATAACAAAAATTGTTCAGGTTAAAAAACTGTATCTATAAGCCAGATTCAAACGATGAACTACCAATTTGTATGTATTGTCCTAATATATTAAATAGCGTATGAAGATACATGAGGACAACAGATTGCAATGGCTCTTAGTTGAAATACCAGCCCTTCCTTTTTCACCATTTCTTATGGGAAGATTGATTTGGACAGGATTTTAGGCTCTGCACACATTTAAAAATCCACACTCTTGCTTCAGCTGGCTTCCTCCTGGAAAGCAAAGCCCCACTGACTCATCAGCCTGGAAGGCAGGCCCTCCCTGTGTCAACGGCCCCAGAGATGGAGGGCAGGTGGTGGGGGAAAGGGCCAGCTGACATGGGAAATACAGTCTGGGAGAACAGCATGGAAGCAACTGGAACTGGGGAAAAAAATAAACAGCTGAGTCTGCCTGTTTTTAACATTTATTAATCGAAAAATATGTAAAATTCCACTTTGTACCCCCAGTTCTTGGACTCTCAAGGGAGGTAGCTGCCAGCTCTATGTATATCGGGTGTAAACCTAAGTGCTTATACCTTAAGCGATGAGGAAGCGAGGCCCAAACAAGGGAACCCCAAAATCAGGCCCATGCCCTGCAGAGGACCTGCCTGGGGGACCTGAGCCACAGGCACATGGCTCTTTTGCCACAGGAAATGGGGGCAACCACAAGAGTAGGCCACTCTGGGGCAACTCCTTCTGTATAGCTAGGCTCCCAGGGTCTGGGGAGTTCCTTCTCTTGTCGCTGGTGCTGATGGCTGAGTTCCCCCAAAGCCAGCAGAGGGGCACATCCAGAGCCCTCAAGCAAAACTGGCTTCCAGCTTCCCTCAGCTTCTGCAAGGAGAACTGGACCTCAGGCCTCTTTTCCTTCTTCTTGGCCCAAATCCACCTACAGGAGACCCAGAGATAGGACCCTGCAGCCAGTCAGGTGCCCTCTGGGGCCATCGCACCTCCACATATCAGTCCTCCCAGCCACCCAGGAAGCCTGGGCCAGTCACTATCTTCAGCCTCATTATTGCATGCCGACTGGGTGCATGGGCCAGGGAGCCTGACCAGCACTGAGGCCGGGCACAGGAGGGGCTTGGGCCACAGGCTGCAGCTGCTGCTGGGACTGCCAGATGTGATGGAGCTCCTTGAACTGCTCCACCATGCGGTCTTTGAGGTCTGGGTTTGAGATCTGTAGCCGGATACTATCAGCTGACCAAGAAAGCTCCCCTGAGAACATCTCTAGCAGCATCCGAGCTGCTACGGGCACCACCTGGGGGGAAAAAGAGGAGACAGGACAAGGAGAACCTTGGCAGGGCTGTCAAATCCAGTTGTACAAGAGGGTATCCACCAGGGGGCAGGTGGTGGAGGGTATCCACCAGGGGGCAGGGGCAGCAGTTTCTACTTCATACAGAGGCTATTTGTGTGTGGGCAGCCCTGAGCCACCACCATGGGGCAAGGGCCTAGCCCCAGGATTCCCCAATATTCAAACGAAAGCAAAGTTGAGGGGGTGGGAGACGGGGGTATACCTGTACAGTGATGAGCTTCTTCTCTCGGGGTTTGCGGTCAGGCCACTCCTCCCCAAAGCAGAAGAAGATCTCAAATGGCGGTGGGGTGTTGGTCTGGCCCTTCTGGAATAGGATGAGCTCTGCATTGAGATCGACACCCTTAGTCAAAGGCTGGAACTGCTCCCGGACAAAAGGAGGCCAAGAGTAACACGATATGGGGCCTCACCATTGAGAAAATGCTCCAGGCTGAAGAGCTTGGTCTTGACCTCCCGCTGAATGGGGTTGGGGTGCGAGCCATGGGCTGAGGCACAGGGACCGCTCCAGAACACTTTGCACTGGCACAGGCGGATGGCGTACAGATCTTGGCCTTGCAGCTGGAGGATGAGCCCACGGTCCAGGACATCCAGCAGCTGGTTGGTGTAGAAGCGCTGCTTGTCGCTGGGGATGTCCTCAGGGCTGGGGAAGCGCACTTGCTCTAGGCTCACAGGGCCGAAGAGTTCCACCTGCTCCTGGGTGGCCTCCAGCTGGCTGTAGAAGAGCCGGCAGCCGTGGGGGTTGCTGATGGTGAGTGCCCGGGGTGGCCGCCCCCGGTACTGGAACTTGATCTCCAAGTCGGTCACTGTGGGGCAGAGGAGCAGGCCCACTCGGCCCATGAGCTCCATGCCTCCCCATTCTGCAGCCCACTGACTTTCTCTGCCCAGCAGCCATGCTGTTGCCAGCTCTCCCAATTCCTTCCCCCACTCAAGAAGGGACTGGCATAGGCGTTTTTGTTCTTCATCTTCCTCCACCCTCCTTGCAAACCAGCCCCCTACACTGCCTTCCCCTGCCCAGCCCACCCATGGGTCCTTACGAGGCAGCATGTGGGGGCTGATCAGCAGGTCGGGCAGGAGTTGTTCGCCTGGAGGGGGCAGATCGGCAGCCAGGGTCCCAGGCTGCGTGCTCGGCAGGACCTCAGAGAGCAGCTCCCTAAAGTCAGTGGGGTTGCCAGGGACAGGGCCCAGGAGGCTGGGGTCTGGAGCAGGGGCACCAAGCACAACAGGCGGCTGGAGAGTGGGTGGCCACTTGACATCCTCTTTGGGTAATGAATAGGGTGCCATGGCGGGGCCAGGCTGCACTGCTTCTACAGAAGGTGGGGGTGGACAAAGCTTTAATGCCACTTCTAGAAACTGCCTCCCAGGCCTACCTACTCCCAACCCTGGGCCTCTCCCCAGATTCCCTTCTGCCTCCCACCAGGTACCTGTGGTACCTGCAGCTTCTCCTTATACTAGACCCCCAACCACATCACCTCCCAGCCCCACCTGTGAGGCTCAGGCTTGGTAACATCCTCTGGAGCTGAAGGGAAGACACAGTCAAAGGAGGAAGGAGGCCAGAGAGAGAGAAAGAAGGACAGGTTATTAAATTGATCTGATGCTAAAGAATTAACACATGAGACCCCCAAGGCAATTCCCCAGTCTTCAGCTTAGCCAAGGCCAGACCTTGCCTCCAGTCCCAGCTCTGCCATCCCAGGCATGTCGGTAGGCTCTCAGTGCCTCAGTTTCCGCACCTGCAGGTGCTAATACCTACTAAACCCCAACTGCTGTGACAGTCAGACCATGTGTGAGCATGTTTTACACCAACGAAGTCCCAGGGGGTTCAAGGTGGTGACTTTCTTCCTATCCTCAGAAACCGGAGAGAAGAAACTCAGAGAAGAGCTGCAGGGAGAGCGGCAGGGCTCCGGAGGAGGGACTGCTCAGCCCCGCAGCAGAGTGGGACAGCAGAAACGCCCTAGCGGGGCGCACCACATCAGTGCAGACAGAGGTGGCGGAGAGCGGCCCCCGGCTCACCTCTTCCTCTTCCTCCTCCTCCTCCTCTCCTGCATGAACAGTGTAATCCTCGCTGGGCTGTGCCTCTGCAGAGCCAGAGAGAGAAAAGAAAGACAGGAAGGAGTGAGCAGGGGAGGAGGAGGAAGGCCGCCAGGGCTCCAGGTGGCAGCTCCTGCCGTGGCTTCTCCCCTGCCCAGAGCTGCCCAGAGTGACTGAAGGGCCACGCAGCCACTAGGAATCAATAGGGACCCCTGCCGACCCTGTGGCACTCAGCTCCCTGGGCCACCTGACCTACAGTCTCTGAAGCCAAGAACCAAGAACAAGGGTTGGCTGAGGAAGACAAACCTAGGGGCCAGGTCCTTGCCAAGCCATTCCTGGCCTCACAAGTGATCCACTCCTGGGACCCCTGGGTGTTATGACCTAGCAGCGTGTCCCCGACTACTGCACGTTGGAGGGGGCCCTGGGCCTTCCTGCACAACCTCCTAGGTGGCCCCACAGGGCCAGGCAGGATACCTGCAGGAGTGGGGCCATTGGAGCAGACCTCGTAGATCTTGTAGGGCTGAGGCGGCATGTCCCGGGGCCCGTCATAGATGAGGCGAAAGTCACGGCTCTTGTTAAGGGCACAGCGCAGGTTGGCCTTCCACTTGGCCGGATCGGCCTCATCCACGCCCTCCGTGTACTTCCCGGTCTCCTTGGCCCAGGCCTGGGACAGGACGACAAGACAGGCAACCACAGAGAACCTCACCCTTCACCAAAGGCCCAGCCCTTCCTGGCCAGTGGGAGTCACTGCTGTCGATGTGACCTTCAGCGACAAACTGGAGGAGCCCAAGTGCCCATTTGCAAGGTGGGCTATGAGGCCAGTCCTTTGGGGCTCCATCAAACGAAGGGAAATCTAGGTGCTGTTAACCATTTTACACTTTTTAAATGTTGAATTGTGTGGCCGTGTTAGCTATCCAAAAATAAGAAAGGGATTTGAAGTGAACCTTAAAAAAGGGGTCAGGTTCAAAGACTAAGAACTACATAGCAAAAGCTTCAAAAATAAGCATTCTCTTTGACCCAGAAATGTTTAAGTCTAGGAACTAACCTCAAAGAAAATCATTTAAGATGTGCTAAGGGTTAAAAATTGAGAGGATGTCCCTGGCATTGTGGTCTTCAACACTGAAACAGGAAAAGCAACCTGAGGTGTCCAAAAACTGGGACTGGGTAACTAAACTGGGATAACCTTTCCAATGGAACATTCAGTGGTCACTAAATGTGTTGTGCGTTGTTGGAGAGGAAAGCTGGTCCTGATGGTGGGTGAAAATGCAGGTTATAAAATGGAATATATGGTTTGAGTCCATGTTTGCACTTCATCTACACACACATGCAGAAAATTGAAAAATATAAGCAAAAAAAAATTCCTAATAGTTACCTCCTAGTATTAAGATTACAGGGGAATTCTGTGGTCTTCTTTTAGTGGCTGTATACACCAAACGTGCACCCTGGACATCACTCACATGTGATGAGAATGACACAGGAACAAGGAGGAGGAGTTACAGGAAGGTCTCCTGGATGCCCCTCAGTCCTTGTCTTGCTCTGGGGATTAGGTTAGAAAGGTGTGCCTGTGGTTATGCCTGTGGCCGCTTAGTCCAGGCCTGGGGTCCCCTGCAGCTAGGCAGATGGGAGAGTGGCCAGTCTGAGATGTACGAAGGAGTCCTATTCTAGGGAGGGGGTGCCTCAGAGGTCCAGGAAGGACCCCTCCCAGGGCTTACCTTGAAGATGGTGTTATCTCCATCCTGGCTGGGGCCGTGCCGTGTGGCATGGCGCCAAGGGATGTAGAAGAATTTCTTTTCCCCATTGACCCACTGAAGCCCCGGGTACTGGCAGCTGTTCACTTGGGCCACCAGCCAGGGCTTCAGCCGCACGCGGCGGGGTGGAGGAAGGGCAGCGGGGGCAGGCTGGTTCATGGCAAAGGGGTCTGCCGGAGAGAGCAGAGGAGGGTATCAGCAGATTTGCAGCTGGCTGCTTCCTGGGGCAGGGGATGTGGGGGCACTCAAGGAGCCGAGCCAGAGGCCCGTAGGACTTTCCCTTCCTCTCAACACTGGGGGCTGGAGTCTCTCCAGTCCATTCAGGTGCTCAAGTCAGTTCTCTCAAACCATCAGTTTTCATGTCACAAGGTCTCTGCATCTGGGCTTTGGAAGAAAGGAAGGAGGGAGTTTACAGCTGTAGTGGATGCTGTGTGTGTCCCACCCAGACACCCTGTACCAGGGGGGGCATCAACTCCCCAGCTGCTGCAAGGCCGGCACAGTACAGAGCTGCTCATGCCAGAGAACTGCCCTCGGCTACCTCACTCCAGGGCCAGGCCCACCCCTCCACTCTGGGGCGACAACCCACAACCAGTGGGTGACTGGCACACTGGGACAAAACACCGGTCGCCTTGCTTCAGGTGGAGCAAATGTGTGCTCCGGGCTCCTCATGGGTTTCGGCTGAAGCCAGTCTCCAGCTGATTCCTCATCCTTGCTTAGGCCCCCTTCCCCCACTTCCTTCCAAGAACTCCCTCAACAAACCACCTTCTAGGAAACCTGGTGAAAGGGAAAACCTGTGAGTTAGGGAGGGTTTCCACACTCCATCCTCAGAGCTTCCTTCTTCAGGTTCCCTCAGGAATGAAGCTTCCCCCACCCTGCCCCCTGATCTGGACATTTTGAGAGAAATCCCATCAGCCAACTCCATCTCCTTCCTGTATCACTGGCAAGGACAGCAGCCACCAAACTTAGAACTTACTCTTTTAAAGCCATCAGTTTCCTAGACTCTGGTTCCTCCCCACTGACCATGCATTCATTCAGCAGCTAGTAAGCAACTTGTTTGCCAGGAGCTGGCAAACTGCATGGATCTGCAGGACCTACAGAGGCAGTGTCCCCCGCAGAGCGAGAGCCACTTTCTTGGGCCACAGTCTCTGCCTCCCTAGTCAGAGGCCAGCTGGCCACACAGAACCCCTGTCTTATTCTCTCCACCTGTCAGCCTCTCTCCAGACCCAAGGCCTGAAACTTCTCTTTACCATCTTGACCCCCTTCCCGCCCTGTTCCACTCCTAGGTGGTTTCTCTCCTGCCCTTGCCTTTGATCTGTGTGCCCAGGGTCAGAGACAGAAAGGACTGAGCCATCATAGCCCCCTATCCTGGGACTCAGAGGGGACTCTTGTCATGGGGCAAGGAAAGAACAAAGGGCTGAGCTGCGATGAGAAATCAGGCTGCCTCCTGCCTGGGGTTCTAGTTTCTGGACACATGTGAGTAGGTGGGCATGCAAGCATGTGTGTAAGAGGGCACACACTGCCCCAGGACCATGCTTCTCTCCCACTTCCTTGATACCCCGAGCCCCTAGAAGATGCTCCACAGGTAAGGAGAGGGAGTGGTGGTGATGAGGGTGGCACAGGGATGGGGCAGGCCAGAGTCTTTCCCAGAGGCCATGCTTCCTGGTACAAGAATGCCAACACTGACCCTCTGGGATGGGCTCCCCAGCACTCACACTCCACTTGCCACAGCACCATGGGTGGCCCATGGCCCACTCCCTCCATTGAGATGACTGGTTTGGGGCTCTTACTCGGCCATGCACTGACTCCCCCATCTTGTTTACCATCCAGGTGGGCAGGCAACCTCTTCAAGGGCAGGAGTGCCTCCCTCTCTTTTTTCTTCCTCCCCACCTGCCCCACCTCCCGGGCACCCTGTCATTCACTAGACCAAAGTAGGACTTAAGAAATACCAGCCAGGGAAGGTAATAGCTCAGTAGTGGATCACATGCTTAGCATGTATGAGGTCCTGAGTTCAATCCTCAGTGCCTCCATTAAAAAGAAATACCAACCAGATGTTGGCTGTCCTCCACTTGTTTATTCCCCCACCCCTAACCCCAACCAGCCCTCCTCTCCCCAGGATCCTCCTCTGACTCAAAGGAGGTGAGGCCAGACCCAAGAGGAAGGCTTCTGGGGCTGTGATGCAGGCAAGGGTTGGAGGGGGCAGGCCTGGCAGGAAAGAATGGTTGGAGGAAATGAGGTATCTGGGTTGGTGAAGTGAACACGCAGTGGGGTGGGGATGAGAGGTACCGCCATGTGACAAAGGGACTAGGGTTTAAGCCAACACCAAGTCAGCCACCGCTGAAACAGGCTAGACTCAGGTTGAAGATCTTTCTAACAGCTAAAGCCCCCCAACCAAGGGCTGGACTGTTGCTGGAAGCAGCAGCTTCTGGGAGTTCTCAAGTCCTGGTGGGCTTCCAGGGTCTCACTGGGACACACACACACACACACACAAACACACACACACACACACACACACACACACACACACACACACATATCATCATCATCATCATCATCATCATCATTCCAGGCCAAAGCACCGAGCACTGAGGCTCAGTTTCCCCTGAAATTCCCCACCCAGTACCCTTTTGGGTTATAGTGGCTAAATGCCACCTCCGCACTGCTAAGAAATTTCCATCTGCAAGCTGCTCCTCAGAGCAGTGCCCAGCGCTGGGCTAGGACAGGGAGGGTGGGAGAGCACCCAGCCCTGCCCCCAGGCCTCAGAAGATGGGTGGCTCGGGTGGCTCTGGTGGCTCGGTTCCCCTTTCTGCACTAGCCTCCACCCAGCCCTGGGGGAAATGAAAGTGGCCAGACCGGACAACTCGGAAACCTGACTCACTGTGAGCTGGGGGCGGGACGGGATGTGGAGGAAATGACATTTGGGTCCCCTAGACCAAATTCTCACTGTTTCACCCTGTGGCCCACCCCCCTACCCTCAAGCCCACTGATGGTCATTGTACGTTGTGTGGTTCACAGCATTGGAGAGTTTCACCCGCCATATTTGTATGTGTAGCACCCCCACTCCTCCCAAAGTCCTGGGTCCTAGAATAGAGGGGCGACGGTCACAGTAGCAGGCCATTCTGGCTAAGAGAAGGTGGACAGAGGAAAGCTCTGTTGACACAGAGGGAAAGGCAAGCTTCCCTGAGGACTTCACACACATGGTCAGGCCCGCAGCTCTGCCAAAGGTGGTGCAGCTGGGAGGCCAGAAAGTTCGCCGACTCTGCCCAGGGCAAGGAGGAAGTCCAGGCGAGTCCAACTGCCTGGCCTGCCCCAGCACTGCTCTTCAACACAAAGGTTTTGAACGTGTAACTCTGGTCTCTTGTCAGTAAGGTGCAGCACCTTCAAGCAACACAGGGATGGTCTCTGGAGAGGGCCTCCCACGACACGCCTGGCCAGGGCCAAGGGAGGGTCTGTCCAGCATGCCACAATAGGGTCTTCAGCTTGCGGGGTTGGGGGAGTGTTGCTTGCAGCCAGGGGCACGAGGACCAGGCTCAGCATCAGCTCCCCAAGGAGGCTTCCTCTCGCCTGGAGGAGGGCTTAGATCTGACTCAGACTATCCTAATGCCAGGAGTTCTGAATTTCAGTGCCTTTGTACCGCACCCCTACTTTCTCTCCAGAGAGAAGCAGTGGCCCAGATTCCCAGGTGATCCCAGAAGCTATAGCACAGCCCTCAGAAAGTCCATCCTACACCCCCTACCCGCGGCTGGGAGGAGGACTTGATTTTCCAGCAGGGGGCAGGCTGGTCAAGGGGGTCTACCCTGACTCCTTGACAGCTGATCAAGTCCATAGCCCTCAGACCTAGCCCTGTGGACTTGAGCCCGGGAAAGTGAGGAAAGCCGGAAGTGCCTGTGTCAGCTTCCATGGAAACATCAAAGGAGGTGTGGCCTGCTGAGGACAGGAGGAAGCCCCTATAAGTGAAGGGGTAGCCCAGGCGCCCCTGCTGGGGTGGGGCGGCCTCACAACTCAGGCCAGGACCCTGAAATCCCGGGAGCCAGCCACCCCAGGAGCCTGGAACACAATGGGCACCAGGGACCCCTACGGGAGGAGCGCTGCAGCCCCCAGTAGTGGGCGGAGCAGCCGGCTGTTGCCCCTCCTGGGTTTGTCAGATTCAGTCGTCTCATGCAAACTCCACACCAAGCTCATGAAGAAGGCAAGGGGTTCCCCGCGCCCGGCGTGACCTTAAACCCCGCCCCCTCCAGGTGAGTTGAAAACACATCTTGAGAGTAGATGAGGCTCGGGGCGGCAGATGCGGCAGGAAGAAGCCTCTCTCGGCTTCCTCTCGGGGCACGTTGTGGGAAGGCCAAGGCGCAGGGGGAAAATCCCCGAAAAAGGGCCTTTAGGTAAAAAAAGGGGGGGTTTCCCAGTGCCGCCCTTGACTTGCTGCGAGCCCCAGCGCCCCGGCCAGACAGCTCTGCTCTGGCCTGGCTGTTCCTCCCGAGGGCCTTTAGCTTCCTCCGTCGGCTCCGCCCGCGTCCGTACTGGTCCTGGTCATTTATCCCCGCTGTGGGCGCTCAGGGAGCCCTGGTCAGGCCCTACACTCGGGACCGCCCCCGCAGGTTCCGTCCCGGGCGGCTTGCCCGCGCCTCTTGGGCCAGCCTACAGAGCCACCCCCGGGGCGCTGGCTTAGGGTCGGCCTCCCGGTTTGTCTCCGGCTGGCGCCCCTACCCTCTTCCCCACTTTACTGTGCCTACGGTGGCGGCGAGGCCAGGAAAGTTCCCTCTTCCCTAACCCCCGCTCCGGGGTACTAGCTCCGGCACCCCCGGGGTGCCGAAGCCAACCGCCTGGTGCTGGCGCAGGCATTCGCCATCTCTTATCATGCATCACGGCCACACTATTCTTTCTCTTCGCTCGTAGACTCTTGTTTCGTTTTTAAGTTCGAGGGAAGGACGTAAAGAAACTAAGTATTGGGCCTCATGGTTCTTCTCTGCTAGGAGGGTCAGCGCCTCCTTTTCTCCGCCAGGAATCAAAGAACGGCGCCTCTGCCTGAGACCATCTCCGTACATTCGCTCTACCCGAATTCCTGCCATTGGCCTTAAGATCCTGGGAGGATGAATCCTTTAAACCGCATCCTCCTACCAGAGAGGATGAGGGGTGCCTGGGGAAGGAGGATCGGAGCGCACAGAAAGTGGGAATCCAGGCTCGCCCTTCCATGGCCCAAGTCGTGCGCCCCGGCGCTACCCATCCTTGGCGATGGCGAGGCGAAGGGAGAGAGGCAGCAGAGCTGGCGCCCCTGGCAGCGGTGCCAACTCCACCGCCCGCGCCTTGGGGCTCCTCGGGCACCTTCGAAGGCTGGCGGTGCGGGGCACCCCACGCTGATCCGGACGTAGGAGGCATCTTGGAGGCCGCCAGACCTGCCGGGTGCGCCCTGCCCTAGGCGTCTCCCCGAGCTTGAGTGCCAGGCAGAGCCGGGCGCGGATCCCTCCTGCGCGTCTGCTCCGCTCCAGTGCCAGGCCTGCTGCTGGCAGGTGCCCCGCGAGCTCGGAGAGGAGCGCGCCGCGGCCGGACCTACCTGTCTGCGGTGAGCCCGCGTGGCTGCGCCCGGGAGCACAGGGCGGGCGGTGGGGCTGAGCTGCGCCCTCCCGGAGCTGCACCTCCTGCTGGTCCGCCCGCCCGACCGCCCGGCACTTCCGCATCACCCGCCCCCGCCCCTGGGCCGTGGCTGCGGAGCCTCGGTGCTCGGGCAGCGCCCCGCCCTGCCCCGCGGAGCCACCCTGCGGTTCCCGCACTGACCCGGCGGCCGAGGGACTGGGCTGGGCCTCTGGCCAGGCTGAGACCCCCTGCAGCCCAGAGCCGCTGAGGGGACGCCCGGCAGCGCGAGGACCTAGACCGACTACTGGGCTCCTTCGGCAATGTGGGACCGCGAAATAGTCCTTCGACAATCCCAGCCCCCTACCCCACCCTGCTGCAGTGTTCGGCTGGGCCCGGGAGCTTCCCAGCTTGTCTCTCTCGGAGCTCAAGATCTGTGCAGACACTGTCGGTCAAGTGAGCCACGTACGAGCGCAGTGCGGCGGACCGATAGACAGCCCCCGGCCCTTGCCCCTCTCGCCCGCGCCTCTTCCGAGGGTCGGTCAACTCTAAGCCGCAGGCACCCAGACTCAAACGTCCCCTTCTCCACGCGCCTGCATACGGAGATCCTCAGGCTACTCTGTCCCTTTCTAATTCTTAACCTTCGCACCTGTCTGCCCCAGCTCCCACTCCCTGGTCGCCTTCCAGCCTCTCAGGGTCAGCGCCTTGGTCGCCTGTCCCATCTCTTCACTCACCGCTACCTTGACCATCCGTCCGCCATTCTGAACTTTTTTTTTTTAACATTTTTTATTGATTTATAATCATTTTACAATTTTGGGTCAAATTCCAGTGTTCAGCACAATTTTTCAGTCATACATGGACATATACACACTCATTGTCACATTTTTTCTCTGTTAGTTACCATAACGTTTTGTGTAAATCTCCCTGTGCTATACAGTGTAATCTTGTTTATCTATTCTACAATTTTGAAATCCCAGTCTATCCCTTCCCGCCCTCCGCCCCTCTGGCAACCACGAGTCTGTATTCTCTGTCTATGAGTCTATTTCTGTCCTGTATTTATGCTTTGTTTTTGTTTGTTTGTTTTTTAGATTCCACATATGAGCGATCTCATACGGTATTTTTCTTTCTCTTTCTGGCTTCCTTCGCTTAGTCTGGCTTACTTCGCTTAGTCTGGCTTACTTTTTAAGGTTCCATGAGTGAGCCTCGCTCTCACACATCCGACCTCAACTTCCACACACCCAGTTCCCTCTCCTGGAGCATTCTTCGCCTGGGAACTCCTGCTCTTCAGATTTTGTTTCAGCATCATGTCTTCTGGAAAGTTTACCTTGACTTCTCTCCCTAGATCGGGTTCCCGGGCTCGGAAGCTTGTCCTCGCTGGTTTTCACCGAGGATTTTAACGTCTGATTCCCACTGGAATCAACTTATTCAAGGACCACTCCTGTCTTTCATTTTTTGCTTTCTATAGTAATTTTTAACAAAAATATTTTTAAATGAAGAAACTTATATGTCAAGTTATTAAATTTTAGATAGAAAATAAAACATGTAAATTCTAGAGTACTATTTGCCCTTAGTGCCTGTATTTGGAATAAACACAGCAGTATTAGTTGATGAATCAGAACTTTGACCTTCCTCTCTCCATCCCTGTAGGAGTACTTGGGTTGGTCTACCCTAATCTGTATCATTACTCATTATGTATTGTCTTTTTTCTTCTCTCTTGCATCTCTCTCCCTCTCCCTTGCTCTTGAAGCCCTGACATAAAATAGAAATATATTTTATTATTTATACTTGCTGAATATTTCACTATTTTACATTTTTAAAATATAAAGTGTGGATGCAGAAAATGATAGGGAGATTGCTTTGTATTTCTTTCTTTAAAAATGAAGCCACGATTTAATTGAAAGTGGTTCCTCCCAAAATGCAAATCTTTTTCACTGGAGGTCAGTTGTGCTTAATAGAAAGTGCTCTATATTGGACTAGGAAATATATGTGGAGGAATAGTTCAGAAGAGCCTTCTTTTATTGTTAAATGTCCCCCACACAGTCTGACAAAACACAAGACTAGGATTCTGCACCCTGCCCCCCTCCCCTATCCCCTGTGCTCTGGTGAGGCCTCCTGCCCTTAAAGTCTCTGAACTTTGTCAAGAACCATGTGGGGGCTGTGTGTAGAAGAAAGGACACTGCCCTTGAGCTTGTATCCATCTCTGCTGTGTTCAAGCTCAGTGGCCATAGGCAGGTCCTGGGAATCTCATTCTGTGCAGTAAAGAGGGGGGTGGTGTTACCTAGCTTGCAGCATTGGCGTGAGGCTTCAGGGATAGGGGCTACCCAGGGGCTCCACTAGCTTGGGTCCTGCCTTCCCTGGACCATGGGAACCTGAGCCAAGAACCACTCTGGGTCAGAGACTTGGCATAGGGAGGAAGGGATGGGGGCAGAGAGCATCAGTCAGGTGCTTCCAAAATTGAAAGGTCCTCTTGCTTCCAGATGCTGTCTTATGATGAATCACAAGTAAAAGGGATGTGAGACAATACCTGACTGCCACGTGCTCACTGCCAGTTCCCCCGCAATCGGGCCAGGCACACGGGGAACGGGAGGCCTGGACTCCACGGCCCCAGGAGCCTCAGCAGGGATGTGTGTCCAGGCCTCTCATTCCCAATGGTGAGACGGCCTCTGCCCCCACTTCCCCTGGCTGGAACAGCAGATTGAGGGTGTGGTGAGAGGCCTGATTCCGGAAGAAGCCCTGTGGGTGTGTATGTGTGTGGGCTAGTGGGGGAGCCGAGTCCCCAAAGGGAACTGAAAGAAGCCCAGTTGTGAGTGGTGGAGACACAAGACAGAGGTCCAGCGGGCAGCTGGGTGAGACCCTCCTCTCAGCTCTGGACCCGCCCCTTCCGTGCAGGCCTGGGCAGATGACAGCTGCCTTTGCCGCCAAACCCTCCCCTCCAGAAGACCCATCCCCTCCGTCTGGGCTCTCCGTCTTCCCCAGACTGGCCTGTTCCTCAGATGCCCCCCATTTCTGGGAACTTGTCTAGACACTGGGCTCTGGAATCCAGCAGGACTGAGTCACACCTGGCTCTACCACTTAGAAATTGTGTGACCTTGAGCAAACCACGGACTGTCTTGGAACCCCCATTTCCCCACCTAAAAGTGAGAATGATACCATCATGGTCGCAGATTGGCTGTGAGGCCTAAATTCAACAAATGCTTAGGCCCTTTGTGCTAGGAAAAGTGGTGAACTTTGTCTAAACTGCCCCTGCCCTCCTGGAACTTCTATTCTGTGGAGTGAGCCAAACAAGTGAAAGCTTCGGGAACAAAACTGAGGGGCGCCCCATGGGTCATTGTACAGGCTGAGCAGAGGCACCACATGGCCTGATCTAGCTTTTAACACAGTCACTCTGGCTCCTGTCTCTTAAAGTGCATAATGCTATGTCTGACGTGAACCAGTGGCAGCTTTATTATTACTGATGCCCAGGACACCACAGCTGGGGCTTCCTTCCCCTTTCTTACTAAACACTGCCTCTTCAGAGTATTCTGAGGTGCAAGCTGGAAGTCCCCCACTTGGTCGGCACTGTCACACAGACACCTCTAGACCTCATGTCCAACCCCTTCTCACCAATCTGCAGCTCTCTCTAGCTCTTCAAATAGCCTAAGGCCCAGGAAGCTGTGTAGCTGCCCTCGTCCATCCCAGGCCCTGGCTCTCTGCTCCCTTGGCCCTGTTGAGAACAAATGCTACTTCCCTTTTCCTTCATGGTCAGCTCCTCTCCTCTCCCTGATCCTCTGCCATCTGGCTTCTACCCTTTTCCCATGGATTCCGCTCTGCACCATTGACCTAGAGCTCCAGCAGGCCCTGAAACCCTCAGGAATGCCTCAGAAATGCCAGTCTCTGAGTCTCTTTCACACTTAAACTCTCAGATCCAGGAGTTTCACTATTGCCCTGGTTTCTCACCGTCCCTTGTAAATAAATGCCCTGGATTCCGCTCCTACCTCAGTTCAGTGTCTTAGCATCCTCCCCTACCCCGTGCTGCCTCGCCCCTGCCCTGCCTCTCAGTGCAATCATCATTGCTTCTTCTGCAGATTCTTCCCTACTCATATCTTCAACCTAGACACCAGGATGCCTCACCCAGCCCCTCATCTCCCCACCCCTACCCACCAGCTGCACTGGGTCTGATTCAGGCACTCCTAAAATCTGCTTAGCTCAGTGTTTCGCTCAAACCACTTCCCTCTCTGCTAGGAAGGGACTGGGGCCTCCATTCTTCCTGCCTCTCTGGAGGACTCTCGATAGAGCATATAGCACCTGGATAAGGAGGAAAAGAAAGAGGAGGAAGTCCCACCTGGAAACTGCACCCTTCTGGGGTTCCTGCAATGGGAATGGCTGGGCCCCTGCTTTGTGGGAACAGAAGTCACCCTGGTCCCACAGGAACCAGCCATGGATCTCAGTGTCCTTTCTTGTCCCAAACAGACCTTGGCTGAAGCCCAGAGTCCATAGGTGTCCCCACCGGGGAAAGCGGTCCTATCCAGATGCACAAGGACCACCCATCATTGATGTGGGATGCAGGGGGCCCTGCAGCTTACCAGCCAGATCCATCTCAAGCCCCCACAGCTCAGGATCCTCCCTGGGGCAGAACTGCTGTCCCTCTGAGGTGGGAGATTAGAGGGGACTCAGGATGGCAGGATCAGCCCAAGGGCACGGGGGCTCTCCTCAGCTCACATCTGGACCTCAGGGTGGTGGGAAGATGACAGAACCACCCTGGATGGGAGGGCACTCTGGGGACGGCTCTGGAAGTCCAGAGGAGGCGCTCTCTGGCCTGGAGCTTGGAGTGGCTGAGGTGGGAGATTATGGGAGTCGGGCAGGGGACATGATATTTGTCCCAAGTGGCCTCTCAACACTTCACCCTGGAAGAGGGATGTCCCAGCTGCCCCTCTCTGGCCTTCTAAGGACTGGGCTGGATGGGGGTTGTGGCCTGAGCATTTCATGTGTGTGGTGGAGGCAGAGGAAGGAGCTCTTGGGGGCCAGTCACCAAACAGTTGTGGGGACAGATGTTTGGCTCCTGCCAGCCGGGTACCCCTGGGCCAGTGCTGCGACCCTGTAGGGGTTAGGCCTGGGGGCCGGAGGTGGGGGATGGCCCAGGTTATCTGCTTCTTCTGTAGACGCTGATGTTGTGGGTAGAAAAGCAAGAAAGCAGAAAGCCCTGAGGACTGATGGTCCCTGGGGACTCCTAGGGCAGGATCCACTCTGCTCTCTTGGGCCCTCCCACCAAGAGGGAAGTCCGTTCTCTCTGGAGGGGAGTCTAGGGGGAGTCCTTACTCCTGGAATCTCAGTGTTTCACAGCTTTCCAAGCGAGGAGCCAGCTGGAGCTCTGACACCTACCCAGTCCCCCATGCCCAGCAGACTGGGGCCATAAGGGTGCTGGTGGGCATGTGGGATCCAGGAGTCCCTGCGGATCTGTGCCAGTCTGAGGACCATGTCTTCCCTATTTCTCTCAGCCTCTCCTCCTCCCTCTTTCCTGCAGCCGTCCTTCCAAACCCACAGAGAGGCCAACATGGCCTGACTGCTTTTCCAGGGGCCATCACCGGGAGTGGAGGTTGGGACGAGACAGGAAGAAGAAAGAGGCACCTGCTCAAGGAGGAAAGAACTTACAGGGGCTTCCTCATCGCACCCCCAACTTAATGCAGAGGCTTTGCTTTGCAGTTGCAGATCTCAGGAGTGCCTGAAAAGCCTGGGCAAGAGAGCAGTGAGCCCGGGGATCCTGGGTCCACCTGAAACTTGGCCATCTAGAGAGCAAGTGTGCTCAATCCTGCGTCCTCACCGCAGTTTGGGGCCATGGGGTCAGGGAGAGAGTAAGTGGTGGGCCTTTTGCCGGGAGCCAGCCCATCCCAAGCTATGGCGAAGAGCCAGGAGTAACACCGCCGGTCTGCAGCTCAAGGCTGAGGGGCCGTGTTGATTAAGGCCCTGTTGGCAATGGACGTGATATTCTGGAGAGGGCAGGCCACATACTGGGCTGGCTGGAGGAACAAATACAACCAGGTAATACTAATGAGTCCCTAATACATGCAGGACACCAGTAAGCACTTTTCATACATTATTGCATTTAACTGTCACAGCCAGCCGCTGTGAGGCGGCCATGGTTAGTACGTATCCCCATAGACAAAGAAGCCAGCTGAGTTACTTGCTAACCTTGTGAACCTGAACAAGTTACTCAGCTTACTTCTTTGTGTTCTTAGCATGACCTTTGGTGCTCCTTAGCTTGAAGAAGCAACACCCTGATCTCTGCCCTCACTTTACATGTAAGCTCTCCTTATGCGCAGGTCTCTGGATCCAAATCCACCCCCCCTTTTTTTATGGGGACATCAGTCATATTAGATTAGGGCCCACCTTAATGACCTCATCTTAATTAATCACATCTGCAATGACCCTGTTTCTAAATAAAGCCACGTTCTGAGGTACTGGGGGTTAGTACTTGAGCACATGAATTTAGGGGGAACACAATTCAACCCATAGTAGTATTTAACATTTAACCTACTCTCCACCAAACGTCAGGGTTGCATTTGATCCTCACAACTCTACAAGGCAGGGATATGTATTACCTTCTTTTATAAATGAAGACCCAGGTCAGCCGCTTTGGGGCATAAAGTAGGGCAGAAAAAAGCAAAGGATGGCGGGGGTAGGGGGGCAGGAGGAGAGAAACCAGAGCCACTGGGAAGGGAGGACTCCCATGGGGGAACTGGAGGCACACCCTGTGCCCTGTACCCTCAGGCTTCTACCCAGGGACAGCCAAAAGTCCCAGCTCCTTTTCCAGGCTGGGAAATTCAGAAAGGTTATGCACTTTACCCAAAGGCACACAGCAACTAGTAAAATGAGGCACTGGGATTTGAACTGGACCATGAGTGATATTTGATCACTTCAGAGTCAGACAGGCCTAGGTTCAGGTCCCAGCTGCATGGCCTTGGGCAAGGCGTTCAGCCTTCTGAATCTCAGGGTCCTTGTTTGTAAAATGTGTTAACGTCCTACTGTTAACAATGGAGAATCTTCAGCAGTGGGGGTGAGGTCTAGCCCAGTGCCTGGCACACAATAGATGTGATGATAATTTAAACATAGCAGTAGCCACTCCCCAGAGAACATCCTGTGTTTTGGTGCTTCTGGGTGGCTGCCTCACTATGGCCAGCTGTCCTTGCTGAGTCCCTGGAGCAGGCAGAGCCAGGGGGTATGAAGATCTCATACTCTACCCGCCCAGAGATCCCTGGGGCTATCCTCCCACCTCAAACTTCCCACCTGACATGCCTCCGCTCTTTCCCTCCACTGAGGAGAGGGAGTTGGCTGCTAGGGGCCTCCTTCCTCATGCTCAGGCCCCGGGGTGTTGCCTCTATAGAAAATATGGCCCATGTATGTACCAGGGAATGATCATGGCCCCTGAGAGAGGCCACCTGCACCCCAGCTGCCTCACCCTCAGAAACAGGCCCAGGAGAAAGCACAGGGTCTGAGAACCGAGCTGGGGGGATGGATAGTGGGGGAATGTGGGGCGGGGATGACCACAAAGGGGCAGCCCGAAGTGATGGGAAGTGTTCTCTATCTTGATTTGATTGTGGTGATAATTACACCACTATCTGCATTTGCCAAAACTCAGAACTGTACACTAAAAAGAGTGAATTTTATTGTATGTTAATTAAAAATAAAGAAAAATTTAAAGAACAATTTGGAAGATCCAAATTCTAAATGTCAAGAAGTTTTAAGAATAGCTTAACAAATTTATTTAGTTTGTAGTTTCCTTTTCATGCAAGCAGAAGACCAATATATGATAAATACGTCTTAAAGAACTCCTTAAGTCTTTTTTTTTCTGGTCTTTAAAAAATATATACTTATTTTAATTTTATTATTATTATTTTTCCCCTTAATGAAGGTACTGAGAATTGAACCCAGGACCTTGTGCATGCCAAGCACACATTCTACCACTGAGCTATACCCCTGACCCTAAGTAAGTTTTAAATAAAAATTCTAAATAATTTTAAAAAGAAAAGAAAAAAACAGGCTCTTCACAGAGAGGTAGGGGCGGCACCTTGCCCTTATCCTCTGTGTGTGTTTCTCTCTCCCTCCAGCCTGGCTCTGCTGGGCCCTTGCCCCAGTTGTCTGGCTGGGCCCTCTCCTGACTTCCTCCCAGCTCTCAGGAAGCTGAGTATTGTCTCTGGGGACTGATGACTTCTATCAGGCTCCTTGACTGCCCCAGGGACCCAGGAAAAGGGGCCACCTTCAGTCTGGGTGGCTCCTGGTGAGAGGCGTATGTGGCAAGGTCATGGCAGGATACAGGTGGCATTAAATGGAGGCAAGTTTAGAACATTTGCAGAGGCCTAAACAGGGTTACGAAAGCCACTGTGAAACTTGAGGGCACCCAAAGCCTAGCATCATCAGGGAACTACCACCCAGGGAGGGACTGCCCTCCAGAACCTGCGGCCGTGCAAGGTCGGAGGCCCGTGTGTTCCACCTTCCTGCCCTCCTATTTCTGGCCAGTGCCTCCCCTTAGCCAAATCCGCCCAGAATCCGGAGGCCAAGGGAGCCCATGTCATGCAGGCCCAGGTCAGCCACTTTGGGGCATGAAGCAGGGCAGAAAAAAGCAGAGAATGGCAGGGCTAGAGGGGCAAGAGGAGAGAAACCAGAGCCACTGAGAAGGGAGGACTCCCATGGGGGAACTGGAGGCACACCCTGTGCCCTGTACCCTCAGGCTTCTACCCAGGGTCAGCCAAAGGTCCCAGCTCCTTTTCCAGGCTGGGAGTTCCTGACTGAATGAATGATAAATTTAAAAATGAATGAGTGACAGAATGAATGGGAATGGGCCAGTTCCTATTGGCACTAAGGGCAAGGTGGATTATTTTTCCCAGGATTCCCACCCTTCTAGACCTTTAAGGGCTATTGCCTAAGTACCCACTTTGGGATTCTACACAGGACCCTGAGCGAGAGAAGCAGAGACCATAGGCCAGGTGGGATAGGGGCAGGGTGGGTCATCAGATACTAGGGAAACTGCAGGTCCTGCAGGATGAAAGGCCTTGCTCCTCCTCTTTCTCCGTGGAAAACTACTCCGGGGCTGCCTCCCCTTCCCAGCCCCCACCCTGCTCCCCAGGCCCCACTTTCTCCATCTGGGCCACTCAGGGACATAGGCTGGGTTCACAGGGCTCAGTTAGGTGCTGGTGCTGCAGGAGAGGCGAAGCACAGCAGGGTGGAGACCGAGGGACCTGTCACCCTGATAGGTGGTGTGCATCTTCAGAGCAGCTGCCATGCTCCCCAGAGCGGGCCTCCTGGTAGGAGAAGCTGATCCTGGCCTTGGACCTGGGCATGCTCTCAGAGTGCCCTGGGAGGGGGCCGGTGGCAGCTGATGGGGAAAAGGAGGGTGGCCGCCATTCCCAGTGAGCCCTGCCCCCACAGCCTGTTGGTCCCTGGGGGCCCAAGGGGAATTCTGGACCAGCTCAGGGGTCTACACTGAGAGGTAATGGAGGTGCGGGATGGAGCAGGCGGCGTAGTTACCAGGGGAGTCTGATCACAGAGCTGCCAATAAGCTGCTGCCTGGACCTTAGAACATGTGTTTTCCTGGATGTGGACATCTGTCCTGACTCATAAGATCTGTGCAGCCCCACAAAACTCCATCAAAGCTGCAGCCTCTGTGTCGCTCACTGGGGCCACCCTGTGGCCATCTCAGTGCCTCACATCCCTTCTGTGGCCTGGTCATACAAGGCCATCCTTCCGGCAACTTTCCTGGGGACAGGAGGACAGTACAGTAAACTGTCCACAGGGAAGCCCTAGCGTAACTACTAAGAAAATAACAAAACAAAACAAAACAAAAAAAGGTAAAAAAATCATTACAGGAAAATTAAAATGTTATACTAGAAAATATTCACTCAATGCAAAAGAAAGCAGGCTAGGAGAAATAGAGGAATAAAAACAAAATGATATATTTAGAAAACAAGTAAAATGGCAAATGCAAATACAACTATATTAGTAACGTGAATGACTGAAACAGCACAATCAAAAGGCAGAGATCATCAGACTAGATTTAAAGCCAAGATTCAAAAAGAATACTGTCTATAAAAGACATACTTTTTAGATTCAAAGATGCACATAGCTTTCAAGTAAGAAGATAGAAAAAAATTCTATCATTGCAAACGGTAACCATAAGAAAACTGGAGGGGCTAGACTACCATCAGCAAAATAGAGTTTAAAACAAAAAGAGTTACTCAGTGTAAAGAAGGTCAGTTTTTGGTGTTAAAAGTGTCATCAAAAAGTGACATAAACAGATGTGCACCTAATGACAGAACCATACCTCACTCCATATACATAAATTAACTCAAAATGAATCAAAGACCTATATAAAGGGCTAGTAATATCAAACTCGTAAGAAAACACAGGGATAAATTTTCCTAACCATAGACTAGGCAATGATTCCTTAAATACAACACAAAAACAAAAGCAACAAAAGAAAAAAACAGATAAATTGGATTTCATCAAAGTTAAAAATTTTTGTGCTGCAAAAAATTACATAAAAAATGAAAAGATGACTCACAGTATGGGAGAAAATATTGGCTCGCCATATACCTGATAAATGGCTTGTATCTAGAATATATAAAGAACACTTACAACTGAATAATAAAAAGACATAGAACTCAATTTTTTAAATGGGCAAAGGATTTGAATAGCCATTTCTCCAGAAAAGACACATAAATGACTAATAACCTCGTGTAAAGTTGTTTAACATCATGAGTCATTAGGGAAATGCAAATCAAAACCACAATGAGATACCACTTCACACCCACTATGATGGTTATAATAAAAAAGTTAGATAATAGTAAGTGTTGTCAAGGAGTTAGAGAAATTGGAACCCTCATATATTGCTGGTGGGAATGTGAAATGGTACAGCCCCTTTGGAAAACAATTCCACAGTTCTTCAAAGGATTACTTAAAGATAGTAAGCATATGATGCAGAAATTCTACTCCCAGTTATACACCCATGAGAAATTAAAGCATGTGCCCTCACAAAAACTTGCACGTGAATGTTCATAGCAGCTTTATTCATAATAGCCAAAAAGTGGAAACAACCCTAGTGTCTATCAACTGGTGAATGGATAAGCAAAGTAGGACACATATGTACAATGGACTACTACTTGGCAATAAAAAGGAGTGTAGTATGGATACATGGTACGACATGGATAAACCTTGAACACATTATGCTAAGTGAAAGGCCAGGCACAAAGAACTACTTCTCTGAAATGTCCGGAATAGGCAAATCCATAGAGAAAATGTGGTGCCTGGAAGCATTCTGTAGAGGAGTGGTTGCTTAGGGCCAGGGGATGGATGGTGGTGAGAAATAGAGAGTGAATGCTGAAGAGTATGGGGTTGATTGCAGTGGTGGTCATACAACTCTGTGAATACACCAAATTATTGAATTGTACACTTTAAACAGGTGGATTTATGGTATATGAATTATATCTCAATAAAGCTCTTACAGAAACAAGCAGGAATTTGAAGTCACTAATAGGGGCCAGGACATCTGGTGCCTTGAGATGGCCCCAGCTGTGGTTTTGACGCACTGGCCTCTACCCCTTTGCTGTCTGACCCCTTCTCTTCTTACTACCTGGAAGGAACAGCTTTGATTCCTCCTCAGCCCCTGTCTAAGATCTTATTTGTCTCAAGACTATGAGGTGGGGCTATGGTACTGGGTGAGATCAGGCCCTTGACCAGAGTCCCCATGGTAAGTCCTGGCCCAAACTCCTGCAAGATTGTGTCTTCCAGCCAGACTTCATGGGAAGGTGAGCATGGGCTGACTGCAAAGGGAGTCAAGAGAATGGCCGAGGGGCGCCGGGCTAACCTGAAGCGGGGGCCCTGGGCAAGTGCAGGCAGTGCCCCTACTCACCAGCCTCCATCAGCTCCTCATAACAAACAGAGTTAGGCCATGCCTTGCCTTTCTTTAGTCTGAATATTGGGGCCCTAGATCAGGAACGCAGGGGCAGGGGCCAAAGGAGCCTCTGAGACTCAGTACCCCCACCCCAGAACCCAGTCCTCAAATTTTGCAACAGGGTTGAGATGGGAGGAGAGACCCTTAAATGTACCCATGTACTGGTACCTGCCGAGCAACCCCATGGCCATACTGTGGGATTAAAGCAGAGGAGGGGCAGAGCTGGCCAAACTGACCTGCCCACGGGGTGCTGGCAGCCCCATGAGCAAGGGAGAGTACGCCTGGGTCTTATAATTGAGTGAAGACCCAGCACTGTCTGGGGAGGGCCATGGAGAAGCGGAAGTTCCCAGTGCACAGAAAAGTCACGGGCAGTGGGAGAGGAGCAGGTTTAGGAGTCAGAGCTGGGGTGCAGTGCCAGTTCCTCGGCTCCCCAGCTGAGTGACTTTGGTGGAGCTGCCTAAACTCTCCAACCCCAGTTTCCTTACTCATCAAATGGGGACCATCTCAGCACCCATCTCTGAAAGCTGCTGTCAGCATGAATTCTGATAATCCTTAGCCCCTGCCTGGCTCCCAGCACAGTAGTTATTATCATCACCACTCGGAAGAGGGGACCTAGAGCCAGGGCTGCCACGTGGGGCTGTGCACTGCACAACTCTAGGAGGGGCTTATTCACATTGACGCCATTATGGATCTATTACAAAACTTTTCCAGCCAATGGAAGGAAGCACGCTGTCTTGAGAAGCTGTGCTTATCGCTAATTTGCACAAAGTTGCCTCACGGTCTGAATACTCACTGTTCAGTACCATAGCCACTAGCTACATATGGCTATTTCTATTAAAATTAATTAGAATTAAATAAAATTTAAAATTGAGATCCTCAGTTGCACTAGCTGTATTACAGGAGCTCAGTTGCCTCATGGGGCCATCAAATTGGACATTTGCAGGAAATTCTACTGGACTGTGCTGGTCTAAATGGTCACACTGCCCAGAACCACAGAGGCTTTATAGAATCTTGACAGCAGGGCCATGAGGGATAGAAGAGAAAAGGGTGGGAAGAAGAGGGAACCGCAGGCAGGAAGCCACACTTATCTCTTCTCTTTGCCTCACCCTGTTAGCTTCTTCAAACCCTAATGGGATCCTTCGGAGTCAGTCATTGAGAAAAAGAAAGAAAGAGACTGGAGAAACCCCAGGTGGGAATGGGTACAAGGCTGATTAGCAAGCTCCCTTCCAGGCTGGAGAACGTTGAGACTTGGAAGTCCCTGTGTGGCGCTTGGAAACATTCTGCCAACCCTCCTCCTCTCTAGGTCCTGGCTCTGTTTTGAGGGTCAGATGTGCAATCCGATTTTATTGGCCTCTCTTTGCACATACACTTTCAAGATTCCAGCAGGTTCCATTTAACAAGGAGGTACTGAGTTCCAACTGGAGTATTAACCTGTGAGCAGTGATGGTCAAGTGTGTGGACTGACATCGGCACTTGACCAGGCATGCGGCAGCTTGGCACAGTCCCTGGAACACAGTGAGGGCGACCCCTGGCATTTTAAGGATAGGCACGGGCAAAGCAGGCCCTTCCCGGAAGGGGGCTGGCGGCTTAGCTACTCTGAACTGGGGGAAGGAATAGTCAGCAGAGGGATACAGCTGTGGAATTAGAATCTCAGATCTGTGATAAATAGCACATCCCCCACTGGCTGCAGCTGCTCAGCCAATCAGCCCGGGGAACCTTTGCCTGGGGTGAACATGATGTTGTAAATGGAGAGAGAGGGTCCTAAGGGAATTTGGAAGTTGAGATGGGAGCCACCGAGAGAGGTGACTCAGGGGCAAGTTGGTGACTTGTGGGGGCAGGTGGGGATAGGGGCTGGGATCCTGCACAGCCTATTTCCAAATACCATGTCCAAACGCAGTCATGTGGTGTGCACACACAGGCATGTTGTTGTGTGGGCCAGGTGGAGGGTGTGGAAAAGCAGACTGTGTTACCATTGGTCATGTCAGGTGGCAGTGATGGACAAGGAAAGGGGCTGGAGCAGGTATAATGACAGGCTTTGCCTTTAAACCCTTGTGGTAGTTTATTTCATTGGTTATAACTGGTGTGATCTCAAAGATATTAAATGAAATATAAAAATTTAATCATTTACTAATCCCTTCTTCCTCACCGCAGCCTTTTTCTTCCAGCCACCAAATCCGGAGAGAAAACCCACCTGCTGCTATTGACAGTACAGCCTGAAGGAGGTAAGGAACCACAGGTAACTTACGCTGGAATCTTCTGTGTGCCAGTCCCCAGGCCTGGGTCAGGCACCCATCACATGCTCGTTGCCTCACTGGACTCTGCCAGCCTGTGATGGTGATTATTACTTCCTTCTACAGATGAAAGATTTTGGCTTAGAGAGGTAGAATAACTTCATGGAATATATGGCAAGGTTAGCATATCAGCTAAGGGCCTGGGGAAAAGAGAATTCCTCTCGAAAGGGATTAGCTAAAGAGAACTTAAAAAAGGGACCATTTACAGATCTGCAGACACAGTTAAGAGAATCAACAGGGATGTTGAAGACCAGAGACTAACAGTTATAGGGAGCCATTGCTGCCCCGTGCACTGATGGGATAAGGGGAAGGAATACTGTTACCACGAGAGCCTTGGTGAGCAGGAGGAAGCCAGGAAGAAACACCTCATCCACTCTCCTCTCCTGCTCTTTAAGCCCTGCCCGTGCCGCTCATTGGCTGACCCAACAGGAAGCCAGAGTAATGCAGTCTGTACAGGGTGGAGAGGGAGAATGAATGGAGGAGGGAGAAACAGAGAACCAGCAGGACTTGAACTCAGGGCTCACTGATTCTAAGCCCTGGGGCCCTTCTGCTGTCCCGCATAGCAACACATGCTACTGTGCCCACAAGCCCCCCTGGGTCCCGCACACCCTTCCATGCATGGGGACATCCTGTCAAGTAAGGACTCAAGCCTGGGCCCAAGTTATTCTTTCTTTAGCCAAAATATTCCTCTTTTAAAAAAAAGTACTGCTATTTGGTTAGGATGGCGGCATCTGGTTCCACTAGCTCAGCAGAAAAATGTGAGCGCCTTATTCCAAGCCTGACATCTGAGTGCACGTGTGGTCTCCTGCTTACACCCCTCCCTCTGCCAGGGCCACGTCCCCTTCCCTTCGCCTGGTGTGGGACATTCCGGCCATCACTATTCCTGATCCGTTCATCCCTAGGTTCCTGTATCTCGCTCGATGCCAGGCACCAAAGAGGTACACAATGGTCACTCATGGCAGAAACACAAATGCCTGTCCAAATAACACCCTTTCCTTAGGACCCTTGAATTTTATTTCACAGAGTGAATTTTCCAGAAGCTTCTCTACCTTCTGTTACAGATAAAGAATGCTAATATTGGCTTTCAGGTGGGGCTTCAGTAGGAGCTGATGATGATGTTGATAAAAATAATAATATATTTTGGGTGCTTAACATGTGCCAGGCACAGCAAAAAGTTGTATATGCATTGTCTCATTCGTTGCCCACCACTTATGCACATTCTCTCAGCTGCGCCTCATTCCAGTTCTGTGAGGGCTGCGAGCAGCTCTGCACAGGTGCATCCTCACAGCGTCTTGCCTCAGGCCCCGGCTGTAACTCTTGCTTTGTAAATCTGTCTTGCTTTGGAATTTCCCTGTTGTTTGGTGCTGGACACCCTGGGGAGCCCACTTGAGCACTCATTCATGCATAACTGGGAGCAGCTAATGCCCTGCGGGGCCACCCTAGCCCAATGGGGCCCCATATCAATGGATAAGTGCTTCCGCTTTCTGGCTGAGCTGCTTTCATACGGCTCAGATGGTCCCGTGGGATTGGACACAGCCGCCCATAGCAGTGACCAGCTCCTCCATTAGGCAGCCTTGCATCGGCTTTCCATCCTTCCCTGTTTTGCACTCCCCACCCCTCATTCTTGCCCCCTGGGGTCATATTCCAAAATAAACTTGCATGTAAGGCTTTGTCTCAGGCTCTGCTCTCAGGGAACCCAGGCTAAGAGAATCCTTACAAAAATCATGACAGAGGTACTATTATTATCCCCACTTCACAGGGGAGGAACCTGCGGCTTCGACAGGTTCAATAACTTGCCAAAATCATACAGGGGATAAGGGCAGAGCCACTGAAATGTTTAGGAAGGAAGGAGAGGGTATGACGCAGGGAGTGGGAGATTGGATTTACCAGGGAATTGTAATAAAATTTCTGGCAGCGTTGCGTGTCTGTTGAGGTTTGTGGCCGTGAATTTGAAGCGAATCCAGCCAGCCAAGTGATGGAGTGTTCTCCAAAGATGCTCAGATGCCCCGACAGACGGACAGACGGGCTGGAGTAGGCACTGTGGGTGGGCAGGGGTGAGGGCATTGGGCAGGGCAGTAAGCAGCTAGGAGTAAGTGTGACCAGGGATGACTGAAGGGCTTGGGCTCCTGGTGATGATAAGGATGATAAGGCCCCCAGGGACCTGGCAGGAGTGGGGGCCCTAGGGCCCCCGAGGACCTGGCATTGAATCCAGGTTCTGTGGTTTCTTCTCAATGTGACTTTGAGCGACTTACCTGGCTTCTCGGGTTCCTCATCTGTGAAGTGGGAATAAAGTCACCCTCACCCACATGGTTGGGGTGACAGAAAGCACATAAGAGAAGTAATAAGAGCTAATGGCTACCTGTCAGGCTCCATGCTAAGTGTGCTCCCCAGTCATTAATTTACTTAACTCTCACAAACACTCTGCTAGGTGGGTGCTGTTAGAGTCACAGGTCACAGCTAAGAAAAATCAGCCACTGAAAGTTAAATGACTTGCCTGCGGTCACATAGCAGGAAGTATCAGACTCAGGATTTGACCTGGGAGCTCTCACCAGAGTCTTAGCTGCTCCTCCACCCAGCCTCCCAGGGCCCTGCCTTAAAACAGGCACCATTTTCTTTAACCCTGGTGGGAACAGAAGTGCTATTTCCTTGTTCTTTTTCCAGCCTCTGACCCTGGCTTTCCTCTGCTCCTGTGAGCCTAGCTCCCGGCCAGCTGAGGTCTGAGGTCAGGTCTCAGCACTGGCTTAAGACCTCCCCTCCTACTCCCGCCAACTGCTCGGGGCATATTAGGGGCCCACACTCCTGGGGGGGGGGGGCACCGCTTTCTCTTAAGATGCATGGAGAGTGGACTGGGGGGACCTTTAGTCTCATCCTGGGCTGGGGGGCAGGCTGGCTCTGATTTGCTGCCCTTTATGGCAAGGAGGGAGCCTGCTTTGGCGGGATTCTTAGCTCCACCCACCTTGTCCCTTTGCCTGTGAGCTTGGGGCCCACTCCCACCTCCCCTGCTTCCCAGCTGCACTGAGGAGTTTCCCAGCCTTGCGGCCCATGTGACCAGCTTCCCTCATTTCCTTTGGCCCCCTCCGCCTGCAGAGCCCAGGGCCCAGTCCTGTCTTTGCCCAGACTCACACCCTAGGCCAATCCTGAGCCCAAGAGCTGGAAAATAGGCTGAGATCAGCCAGTGAAGGGAAGCCTTGGCATGTGGGGCTCAGCCTGCAGCTGCTGGGTTGGATAGGGGTGGAGAGTAGAGTCCAGGAAGGAAATGTAGAGGTGGGGAGAGGGGAGACTGGGAGCCCTTGACTTCCAGACCTGGAGCAGCATCTCTTGTTATTTATTTACTGAGCACTTAGCATGTGGCAACCAAGACCCTACCCTAGATTCTTTATCTAAATAGTCTCACTTAGTCCTCATCGCAAGTCTATTAAGTAGATATTATGATCTTCAGTTTACAAACAGGGAAACTGAGGCAAAGAGAAGTTACAGACCTCAGGGCACGTGAAATTAGCTGAGCAGGGATCTGAACCCAGCTCAACTTGCTGTTTCCGTAAACGGGCAAGGAAGGGGAAAAGCTGAACTGGGAACCCCAGGGTGATGGAGTAACCCAAGGGGCAGACAGACTGGCTGTCTCAGAACTCACGAGCAATGAATTTGTGGGTTTTTAGGGCCTGCTCTAGGATCATATGTGGGAGAAGTCACCCTCACCCCCTCCCAGCTTCCTGCTCTCCTGGGGGCTCTCCTGAGCCAGGGCTGGGGTCCATGTACCCATCAAGGAAGCAGGCGCCACGAGGCTGGATGACAGACACCAGAAGCCCTCCCTGAACAAAGACTGGGTGGGAGGCGGCCTGGTGTGTCCCCACCCCGCCTCTCCCAGCGCCTGCTGAGCTGAGACCACAGACAGCGAGGCAGGCAGGCGGGGCGAGCATGGCCAGGGCAGCGGCTGCTCTGCTGTCCGTTGTCCTGCAGCTCACAGGCCTGGCACTGGCCCCGGCGACGGGCAGGGGTAAGTCGGGTTGCCTAGGGCTTGAGGAAGGCTGGGCAGGACCCCACCTCTTGCTCAGCCAAGTCTGAGGGAACGGCTAGGGGCAGGGGGCTGCCTCTCTGGGCCCTGCCTTCGGGTGCGTGTGCCCCTCAGTCCAGCCTGAGCCTTCCCCCTTGCTTGGTGAAGGAGCCAGCATGGTGGGGGCAGCAGGGAGGCTAAGGCATGGGGTCCAGGAGTGGGAGGGGTCTTCCTGCTCTGCCTGGGGAGGAATTCCTGCAGGCAGCAGTGGGGGAGAGGCTGCCCTGGAATCTGGGAGTCTGAAGTTAATTATTTGTCTTGAGAAAGGGGAAAAAAAAGGAGGCCCGCCATGGGAGCTGACTTTGAGTCTCTGGGTCTGGCTTTCATCCAGAGGGCAGGCAGGAATAGCGGGGCCAGTGCAGGGACTGTGCGGGGGAGGGGGAGGGGAGCCGAGGACAGTTCCTTGGGGAGCAATCAGGCTTTGTGCAGCAATCAGGAGCTCTTTCTGCACGTCTCTCCAGGCAAGGGACTGGCCCTATCTTCCCTGAGGGTCCCAGAGGACCCCCAGCTTCTCCCTGAGCAGGCTTGTAGGGAGTGTCCTGAAAGGAAGGATCATAGGGGTGGGGTGTTGAGCTGGGGTGGAAGGTTTAAGATGCTGGAACCCCATCCTTGGCCGCTCTTCATGGGGCTGGGAAGGAAGCTCACCGAGACAGAGAGCCACTCCATGTGACTGGCACCCTGCCCGAGGGGTGGGGGTGGGAACAGCCACAAGAGATGTGGGTGTCGGGTGTTAGAACTCCAGATGTGGGGGGCAGTATGATAAGTGACACTTGGGCAAGGTCACACTTACTCGCCACTGGGAACCTTCAGATGTCTGATTTAGAATCGTTTTGCCAGGAGAAGAGGAGCAGGTGGAGGGAGGGTGTCTTCAGCCTCCTGGGTGGAGACAGAGCAGAGAGGAAAAGAGCTGGGGGTAGGGGGAGGGCAGTTGGGAGATGACTGAGTGAGACCAGAGACTGATGAGGTTTGGGAGGAGAAGGAAGAGAAAAATAAGAGGAGGAGCCCCAGATTTCTGGGTTGGTGGGGATGGTATTAACCAAGACAAGGAACTCAGGACAAAGCAGGTTTGGACAAAAGAGGACAATTTAGGTTTTGGACTAGAGTCTCTAACCCCCCTCGGTGGTGGCAGTGGGGTCTGGGGGTGTGAGCAACCTTGTTTCCCTGCTTCACACCCAGTCCCGGCCTCACTAGGGAGCTGTCTCTGTGGACAGACCCTCCCCTCTCCCTCCTCCTCTTCCTCCTCCTCACTCACCTCCTGCTCCAGACCCTCTGCTGCCCTGCCCACCCCCACGGGGCAGGGGGGATGATGTTTGTGGGAACCAACGCCTGGAGTCAGACTACCCCCACAGCCATTACTTTCTTGACTGCGGAGAGAGAAGAAAGTGAGGTGAAATGGAGGTCCCCACGCCCAGGCCTGAACCCAGAGGAGCCCCCTCCTAGGACCCAGTGTCATCTAGCGCCCTGAAAGGCTGTCTTCATTCTGCTGGGGCCTTGAAACCTAGTGGGTCCCTGCCAGCACCTTCTCCAAACACTTCAAGAAATGGAGCCAAGTCCTGCTCTCTGGAGCCCACCCTGCCCAGGGTGGGGTCCCCAGGCCTCTCTGCCACAGCCCTGGAAAACAGTGGCACGGCTTGGGAGTGAGGGCAGAGGGCAGAGTTGCTCCTCCCTGCACACAGAAGTGGTGCCCTTTCTCATAAGTGAAGACAGGCAGTTGAAGGGTGGGGTCTGCTCACCCCAGACTCCCCCAGGACCTGAAAGCAGCCCGCCTTTCTCACACACATCTGTCTCCCTCTCCTGTCCTCAGCCTGTGCTGGCCTGTGGGGCCTCCCAGCATGACTTGTCAGTTCCCCAGGCTGCCCCTGGCCAAGTCTCTGGCCCAAGTGAGGATGGACAACCCTGACATGTTCCCCCACTGCTGGGGACTCCTGTAGAGTCAGGGCTGGCTTCAGGGAGGCCCTGGTCTAGATCCTCCTCCCACGGCTCCCAGTGAGGTGGGGTCCCTGGGGCTTGTACCTGACTGAGGTTCTTACTACTTGGGAAAGCTGGTCTGGGTCCCTTTTGTCCCCCTAGGACTCCCTCTCCCTCCTCCCATGCTTTCACTCCAGCCCCATCACAGGCCATCTCTCCTTCAGTGGATGGCGGGTGGCAGGTGGACAAGTGTAGGGCACAGGATGGACACTGCTGGAAAGACAAACCCTGGAAACGTCGCTAGCCCGTCACTCATAGGCCTTCTCTGGATTCTTATGCTTCAGGTGGGGCCGTCCCCAGGGAGCCCCCTGGGCTTGCTGACATCCATGACTACCAGCCGCAGGCACAGCTCCACATTCCTTCTCCTGCTGGGGGCCCCTGGGAGCGGTGGCACCCCCTGGAGGAGCGGCTGGGCAGGCTGGAGGCTGAGATGATGGAGCTCAGAGACCAGGTACCATTGGAGGCTGGTGGGTATGTGTGGGGTAGAGCAGGCCTGGTGTAGCAGGAGGAAAGAAGGGAAGGGTTGGACCTGGGGGGGGTGGCCCGTGGGACCCTGAAATAGAGTTTTATTTTAAATGCACATAGAAGGGTTCTTATCTGAAGAGTTCTTAAGACCAGTTCTTTCATACAAATGAAGAACCCTCTGGGTATTTGCTTTGTCAATCAGATTTTCATCTTCCATGTATTTGGCAAACACGGTGCACCTACTATATATAAGGCATCACCAGGACAGATTTTGGATGGACAAAGGTCTTTAATTATTAGGTCATGAGTACTGGGTCACCTTTTGTCCAAAGGAGAGGACTGGGGGCCCCCTGCTTTCCTGGGAGCCCGTCCAGACCCCAGGCCCTGAGAACTGGGACTGTTTGAACTGGATGCTGCCTGGAGGGGGAGCCACTTCTGCTCTGAAACTTTCAAGTTTTCTTCTCCTCCTGGCTAGGCTTCCACACCCCGTGAGTCTGCAGGAGGTGGTGGGGGAAGCTGAACCAGAGCTTCCTGCCTCCCCACTTCTTTCTCCAGAACAAAGACCTGCAGGGGAGGGTGAGGCAGCTGGAGTCCTGTGAATGCCACCCAGCTCCTCCCCAGTGCTGGGGGCTGGGGCGGGCCTGGCCCGAGGGGGCTCACTGGGAGCCTGACGCCTGCACGGCCTGCATCTGCCAGGACGGGGCTGCACGCTGTGACCCCAAGCCCGGCCTGCCCTACTGCCATGGTGAGTGCCATTCACCTGCCCACTGGCACCACCTCGGGGCCTGGAGGTGGCCCTGAGCACCTGAGTGACAGCCCTATCTCCCCCTCAGGCTGCAGCCACGATGGTCAGGCCTATGGCAATGGGGAGACCTTCTCCATAGACGCCTGCACCACCTGTCGCTGCTTGGTGAGTTCCCACAATCACCCTGGATATTCCACACCTGTCCCCCTCAATTGTCTGCCTCACCTCGGCTACCTGTTCCTGCAGTCTGGTGTGCGGAATAAGTGGTGGGGTCTGCCTACCCATCCCCCCAAGACACTGGTGGCCTTCGGCTGATTCCAAATAGTTCTACTTTCTGGAGTTCAACCCCTGTGCACACAGTGGGGTGTCTGTCTTCATACCTGTCTCCTCACCTGTGGATCCTCACTGTCCCTGCTCATCCACCTATCCTTGTCATCCACCTCCTTCTGCTCCCTCAGTTGGTTCCACATCCACCTTCTTCCGGCCTTTCCTTTCTCATCCCTTGTTCCCTTCCTAAGATCTCTCTACTCTGAGGAATTTGTTGGCAGCTGGAAGAGACAGTTTCTGAGGGTCGAGAGTGGCAGGAGATAATGGGGTGGGGGAAGGACATCTCTTTTCTGTCCTCGGATCAAGGGTAGCCCACGTACTCTGAGCCAACTCAGCCTCTTGTTCCTCTGGTGGGTCCCAGCCTGGGGTGAGGTTTTGGTTCTGGAGACCCTGCCCTCCAGGGTTCTGATGCTGCTGCTCCACAGGAAGGAGCCATTACCTGCACTCAGAAGCCATGCCCCAGAGGACCCTGCCCGAAGCCGGGGGCCTGCTGCCCGCACTGTGAGCCAGGTCAGCCTCCTGCCAGCCCCAGCCCCACCTCCTCCACTTGCCTGCTTCCTGCCATGTGCCCAGAGGGTGCATGTCACTTGCTCTGGCAGTGGTTAGTGGAGTTTAGAACCAAAGCCCAAGTCAGCAAATGCTGCCTCTGGCCTGAAACTGAGCCAAAGGCTCTATATAATCTTGTTCCTTTCCTCAGGGAGCTACTAATGGAGCTGAGAAGATAAACGTATATAGCTAATATAATACAAGATTTAAGAGCCGATGAACAGATGAAGAGGAGGTGTAGAAAGGTAGTAAGTGGTTACTTGCCAGAGGAGAGGGCAAGAAGGCAGGGGAAGCCCACGCAGACTCAGCGGGCAGGGAGGGCTCTATAATCAGTCCTCCCAGCTGGATCTTCAGGGGAAATTGGGGTTTCACCAGGAGAGGGCGTACTTGAGGGCCCTCTGGGCACACAGAGTAGGGAACAGAGTAGGGAGAGGTGTGTTTCAGGAATTCAGTCTGGGACGCCCAGTGGGAACAGATTGCCATAAGCCTTGCATGTTGGACTTTCTTCTGTGGACAATGGGGAGCCACTGAAGGCTGAAGAACCAGAGTGTGGCAGGTTCAAAGAGGCATTTTTGGAATATTCATCTGCTATGGGCTAGATGCAGAGAAACCAGTTTAGGGGGCTATTACAGCAGGTGCCTAGGCATGGAGCCAGGGACGGCAGTGGGCTGCAGAAGGAAGGGTGTTTCTAAAGAACACGGTTGGATCCCACAGAATAGCAGACTCCAGGCGTGGGAAACTAGGAAGTCTGTGTTTCACACACACACACAATAAGTGATATGAAGAGAGCTTAAAGGGAGTGGAGGCAATGGCTCAGCTGGGGGTGTTACTAGCTCATAGTCAGGAAGATACTGTTGCCAGGCTTAGCAAATGAAAATATGAGATGCCCTGTTATATGTGAATTTTAGATAAATTTTGCACACATTCTGAAGTAAAAGTATGTCCCATACAATATTTGGGACATACTTATGCTAAAAAATTTTGTGTTGTTCATCTGAAATTAACATTTAACTGGGTGTCCTGTAGTTTATCTGGCAACCCTACCCCAGGAAGAATGTCAGCTGGTAGTTTAAAAGGTGGGACAGTGGCTCAGGGGCCAGTGAGGTCTGGAAATGTTGTCTGAAAGTCTTGGCCAGAGATGAGAAATAAAATCTTGGGAATTGATAGATCTCAAAGAAAAAGCACACATGCACACATAGCTTGTAGAGCACCTGGTATCTCAGGGCCACTACTAGCCCATATGATGTCTTTGGTGAAAAAAATTGTTTTTCATTGGGGGGGTGGTAATTAGGTTTACTTATTTATTTACTCTTAGAGAAGGTACTGGGGATTGAACCCAGAACCTCTTGCATGCTAAGCATGCGCTCTACCGCTTTAGCTATACCTTACCCATTGGTGAAATTTAAAAAAAAAGGAGAGGACCCTTTCCTCAACACTTCTATGTGTTGTAAAATAACGGAAATCTACCCATTATGTTTGAGTCAGACACTATACTGCCATCTGCTGGAAAGTTGTAGTAAACATCAAATCTCTATCACCTGAATGGTGCCCCTTTGATGTGGTGCCCTTGTCTGTTCTTCCGCCCCAGTTCTCTGGGTCTCTTAGTTGGGGGCCTGGCCCTGGTTTTTCAGGCTGCCCTGGAGGCCACAGGGATGGGGAAACATGGCAGCCAGAGCCTTGTGTCATCTGCACCTGCCAGGTAAGGGAATCCAAGCCCGGCCCTGGCCATCACCCATGTCCCTGCTGCTTGGTGTACCGCAGGCCTGGCAGTGCCAAGCCCGTCTGGGGGCCAGGCAGGGCTACTGCTGCCACCCAGGCATTGAGGCCTGGAGCCTGCTAGGCCTGCTAGGCCAGCAGAGAAACGGCTTGGGCAGTGGAGAAGGAGGGAGGGCTCAGTGTCTGACCCACAGGCAGGGACCGTGCGATGCCAGGGGCCCTCATGCTCAGAGCTCAACTGCCTGGAGAGCTACACCCCACCTGGGGAGTGCTGCCCCATCTGCCGGCCAGGTGACCTCCCCCCTGCCCTGCCTTCCATCCCTTCAGCCCTAGAGGGTTCAGTATCTACTTGGGATCATGCCTTCCCTTGGGTGATGTCCCCACCCTGCTCTCTGCTGACCAGCCTGTCACCCTGGCATCCCTCCCCAGGCTGTGAGTATGAGGGGCAGCTTTATGAGGAGGGGGCCAACTTCCTGTCCAGTTCCAATCCTTGTCTCCAATGCTCCTGCCTGGTGAGTCCCCCAATCTTGGCCCAGGCCCTGCTCCTCCTGGGACACCCCCACCTGCCCTGGGCTGTATCTGCCACTCTTTCAGCCCCTCACATGCCTTCCAAAGCCTAGTGCCAGAGAGATTCTCCCACCATCCCCACCCTGTACCCCACCCTTCCAAGGGTGCCAGACACCTGCCCACCCTGCTGTCTCTGGGAGCCAGCCCCAGAGGCAGTGCAGCTGTTGGCGCATTACAGAGGAGCCTGGTTCACTGTGTGCCCATGGAGTGCCCGCCCATCCCCTGTCCTGAGCCTGTCCTGAGGCCCGGACAGTGCTGCCTGACCTGCCAAGGTGAGAGCCCTGCCCCTTCCCTGGTGGAGCTCCAGGTGAGGCTGTCATGCCGTTTCTTCAACCCAGAGCCCACTCTGCTGGCCTCTGACCTAGGGGGTTCCATCAGTGGAGGAGCAATGCCTTGGCCATGCCTGCTCTAGAGCTGGAAAGCCTAGGCTCAGAGTCTGCCCTTGTCACTTAGTGGTTGTGTGCCTCCGAGCGAGGTACTCCACGCCTCAGTTCCCCATTTGTAAGGTGTGATAGTATATACCTTAAGAAATGTAGACTCTTACCTGCTTTGTGCATGTAAGACACAGAGTGAACCCTCGAGGCGGACCACTAGAGGGTGACACTGAGTCACACACCAGCACTGTCACCAAGGCAGGATTAGTTTAAGCACAAGATACTATGGAAACTCAGGGGAAGGAGCCCTAATCAAGCCTAGGCACAAAAGAGAAAGTGTCCTGGAGGTGGCGTGTCGGAAACGAACCTAAAGGCTAAGGAGGGGCTGGGTATAGCTCAGTGGTAGTGTGCATGCTCGATAGCGGGCGTGAAGTCCTGGGTTCAATCTCCAGTACCTCCATTTCAAAAGATAAAATATTTTTAAAATTTTTTTAATTTAAATAAATAAATAAATAAATAAATAAATAAATAAATAAATAAACAAACAAATAAACAAACAAACAAACAAACAAACAAACAAACAAATAAATAAATAAATATATTTTTTAAAAGGCTAAAGAACGGTTAGCTAGGTGGAGTTCAGAAATAGAAGTAGAGGGCAGAACAGAGCAGAGGGCATTCCAGGAAAAAAGGCACTCAGTGTAAGGTGGGTGTAGGTTAGTTGGGAAGGTGCAAGCACCAACGGCCAAAGCTCACAGTGAGAGGCGGGGTGGGGCCAGTGGCAGGTGGGCGTGGCCTTGCTAAGGCCTGGAAGGCCTGGAAGGGCAACTAAAGAGCTTGGGCCTTACCCTGCCTAGGGGGCTGGGAGCAGGGGTCTAGGTAGAGGCAGGATCTGGTCTGGTTTAGGCTCAGAGGGCACGTGGAAGGGGGTGAGGCTGAAACTGGGTTCTAGGTTGGCTCCCACCAGGCCTCCTCTCTCCCCGTTTCCCCCCAGCCCAAGGCTGCACAGAAGGTGGTTCTTACCAGGAGCATGGCCAAGAGTGGACCACACCTGGGGACCCCTGTCAGATCTGCCAGTGCCGGGTGAGCTCCTATGCTGCTCCTGGGCTATCCCCACCCCCACCCCCCAGGCCCCAGGCCTGCCATAGTCATTCCTTCATTCCACTGAACACATCCCAAAAGGCACTGTGAGGGAACAGAGATGGAGGAGACATAATCCTGGATGCTGTGAGGGTGGGGAAGGGGTCGCACCCTCTATCCAGTTCTGAGCAGAGTAGACGGGCAGCACAGGTTTGGGAACGGACTCAAGGAGCTTCGGGCTACAGGAGTGAGGCTGGGCAGGATGTGACAGGCAGCCCAGACTCCAGGGAGGGAGAAGCACAGACTGGCTTGAGGCATCTAGAACTCTGCGGTCTGATCAGTAGCTACTGCATGTGGACACTGAGCCCTTGAAATGTGGCTGTCCTGTTTAAGATGGGCTATAAGCATAGGATATACACTGGATTTCAAAGACTTAGTACAAAAGAAAGGAATGTAAAATATGTCATTAACACTGCTGATTACATGTTGAAGTACCATTTTGGATATATTGACTTGAGTGGAATGTAATATTAAAATTTAGTGTCATCTATTTCTTTTTACTTTCTGAAATCTGACTACTAAAGAATTTTAGATGATGTATGTGGTTTGTGTTGTATTTCTATTGGGCAGCACAGATCTAGAAAATCTTCATGCACGGGGTTTACTTAGGTCTTAACGGGTGAGTAGGATTTGAGCAGGGAGAAATGGGGAAAGCCCCTCCGGGTGCTATAAACTGAATTTGTCCCCCCTAAATTCATATGTTGAAATCCTAACCCCCAAAGTGATGGTATTAGGAGGTGGGGCCTTTGGGAGGTGATGAGGTCATGAAGGTGGAGCCCTTATGAAGGGAATTAGTGCCTTTATTAAAGAGATCCCAGAGAGCTCTCTCGTCCCTTCCACCATGTGGGGACGCAAGCAAGAAGACAGCCATCTATGAACCAGGAAGGGGGCTCTCACCAGACATTGAAACTGCCATCACCTTGATCTTGGACTCTCCAGCCTCCAAAATTGTGAGAACTAAATTTCTGTTGTTTCTAAGTCACCCGGTCTATGGGATTTTAATATAGTAGCCTGAGTGGGCTAAGACACCAGATGTAGGGAAGAGTCAGGGCAAAGCCTGGGGGAGGACAGTGGGGACATGGAGCCCCAGGCAGGGTGCACGCCGAGGAGGGCTGTGATTTATGGGGGCTGAAGCCAGAGCCACAGAGCTTCCTGACAGCTTGCCAAGGACTAAGGACTCCACTGTGAAGCCCGGGGAGCAGCCAACTCCTTGGCAACCATGTACTTCCCCTCCTCGTTCCCACTGACACCCTACACCACCCCCCAACCTGTGAGAAGAATCACTGGCTGCCCAGATACTTACAGGGCCGGAGGTAGTAAGCCCAGGTGGAGGTGTGAACTCCAGGGATGGTCTGTCTGGGAAAGACCCTGGGGAGTAGCAGCAGCTTCAGTTACTGTGTAACCGCCAGCTTCCAGAGGTGGATGCCACGGCACACGCTGACCTCATCACCATAACAAGGCTATGACAACAGGACTATCATTGTCTCTTTTTTTTCAGATGAGTAAACTGAGGCACAGAGGACTTCAGTGACAGGCTGGGTTATGTATCTGTATTAGTTTCTAGGGCTACCTTGATAAAGTACCACAAATGGAGTGGCTTCAACACAGAAATCAATTGTCTCACGGTTCTGGAGGCAGACGTCTGAGACTGAGGGGTCAGCAGGTTGGCTCCCTCCGAGGGCTGTCAGGGAGAATCCGTTCCAGGCCTCCCGAGCTCTGGTGGTTGGCCGGCCATCCTTGGCATCACTTGGCTTCTGCCTTCATCTTCACATGTTGCTCTCCCTGTGTGAGTGTGTCTCTGTCCAAATTTCCACTTTTTATAAGGACAGCAGTCATTGGATTAGGGGCCACCCCACTCCACTCTGACCTCATCTTAATTGATTACATCTGCTATGACCCTATTTCCAAATAAGGTCACATTCCAAGGTCCTGGGGGTTAGGGCTTCAACATAAGAATTTGAAGGGGGACACCATTAACTCATAACAGCATCTAACAAGTGCGTAGCTAGGACTTGAATGCTGTTTCCTCCACTTGCTGAGCTCTGATGACCCTTCCCCTGCCCACTCTGCTCCCTTCCAGGAGGGCCACATCCAGTGCCGCCAGCGAGAATGTGCCAGCCTGTGCCCATACCCTGCCCGGCCCCTCCCGGGCACCTGCTGCCCCGTGTGTGATGGTGAGTCGGGGGTGGGGCCTGGAGGGGCTCAGAAAGCTGATGGACGGCTTCATCAGGCCTCTTATGAAGGCCAGGACATTGAATGGTAGGGGCCCCTGAGGAGGATCTAAGGCACCCTCTTCCCAACAGGCTGTTTCCTAAACGGGCAGGAGTACCGCAGCGGGGAGCCCGTGGGCTCTGGGGACCCCTGCTCGCACTGCCGTTGTGCTGTGAGTGTGGCTGCCCTGCAGGGAGGGGCTGGCTCCTGGGCCTGCCTCTCCCATGCTGACCAGGTCCTGTTGGCAGAATGGGAGTGTCCAGTGTGAGCCTGTGCCCTGCCTGCCCACGCCCTGCAGACACCCAGGCAGGATCCCCGGGGAGTGCTGCCCAGTCTGTGACAGTGAGTGGGGGCTCAAGTCACCGGGGGGAGGGCAGGCACTGCTCCAAGAGAGGCTCTGGGTCCTGGGGGTGGGGAGTTGCTTCCATTGGCCCTACAGGAAGCCCCCTTGAACTAAAGTACAAGGGAAATCCTTTATAAACCTAGGCTCTGTCACTACAGGTGAGGGACAAGTTCTCACTTAATGACACACTGGACACCGTGGTGGCCTCTCACTTCTGGGTGTGAGGGGAGGCTGGCAGGGTCTCCTGGAGGACAAGGGTGGCTGTCCTTGTCAGGTTGGGGGGTGAATGCCTTGGGTGGCATGAGGCTTCCCTATCCAGCCCTGTCCCCCAGTCCCACTGTTGTCCTGTCCAGGCTGCGAGTACCAGGGACAACAGTATCAGAGCCAGGAGACCTTCAGCCTCCAAGAGAGGGGCCGCTGTGTCCGCTGCTCCTGCCAGGTAGGCAGTCCCACCATCTCACGCCCCAGATCTGTCTCGTCCCTTGAAGGCCTCTCACCCAGCCTCCCTCCTAGACCGGCGAGGTCTCCTGTGAGGAGCAGGAGTGCCCAGTCGTCCCCTGCACCCTTCCTGACTCTGGCCCCCAGCTCTGCCCAGGTATGTGTGGAGTTGGGGGGCAACCACAAAAGAGTGCTTCTGCCAGAACTAGAGGTGGAGGAGCATTCATTCACAGTAAAGCAAGGGGGCATTACTAAGTCCACCAGTCATTCCAGAGTGTGTTCAGAGGATGCTGAGGGGATGGCAAAGTCAGGGTCCTGTGAAGGGTCCTGTGGTCTGGGAAGAAAAGGATGGGTGGAGGTGTCCGGGTTGCCATGGTGACAGCTCCACCCTGCTGTAGCCTGCGTGCTTGATGGAGAGGAGTTTCCTGAGGGGGTCCAGTGGGAGCCTGATGGTCAGCCCTGCACCGCCTGCTCCTGTCAAGCTGGGGTGCCTGTGTGTGGGGCTTTGCTATGCTCCCCGGCCCCCTGCGAGCACCCCACCCAGCTCCCTGGTGAGTGCCCCACCCCGATCTAGCTTTCTTCCTTTCTTTGCCCAGCCCACCCTGACTAGCTGGGTTCTGATCAACCTGCCCCACTCAGGTGCCTGCTGCCCCAGCTGTGAGAGCTGCACCTATCATGGCCAAATGTATGCCAATGGGCAGAACTTCACAGATGCAGACAGCCCTTGCCACACCTGCCGCTGTGAGGTACGTCCCCAGGCTTGCTGCTGCCCTGCTGAGCCCCTCCCAGGGCCCGCCCCCATTGCTCTCTCACCTGCTCTCAGGATGGGACCGTGACGTGCTCCTTGATCGACTGCCCTCCCACAACCTGTGCCAGGCCCCAGAGCGGACCCGGCCAGTGCTGCCCCAGGTGCCCAGGTACGGGCTTACTGCACCTGTCTGGCTCAGGGGACCTTAGACCCTGCCCTCCCACAGCCCCATGGGCCCAGCCGATACCTTAGAAAGCAGTGGCCTTCTGACTTGCTTTCAGTCTGACAGGGCTTGGAGCTCTCTGGAACTCACAGGGCATGGACAGGAGCGGGAGGGGAGATTTGTTTGTCCCTTCACGTTACTGCACCCACTTCCCTCCTATCCTGTACTTCCTCTTCCAGTACTGCCACTGCTCGGATATATACATGTATCTGCCGGTGTAACACTGGTTCAGGCAACAGATGTTTGAGTTTTCCAGTTGGGAGACGAGGAGGTGGGATACAATGTGCCCTGATCCTGGCCCACGTGGAGAGTGTGCAGGACGTGTGTCCCCAACCCAGGCACGCACACGCATGAGCCCTTCAGCTTTCACCCTCAGAGACACATAAATCTGCCTGCAGGTGAAGGGACTAAATGCACACCTGCACACACACACACACACACACGCGCGTGTGTGTGTGTGCTCAGAGATACCCCTGCCTGTGTACACAGCCCCTCTTCCTCTCTCCCTCCATGGGGACAGCATCCAAGTGGCACTTCTGCAGTGGCTCTGGACTCAAGGGTAGAGGGCTTGTCAGCCTGCTCCTCGAATTGTCAGTCTTTGTCCCCACTCCTACCCCTCACCCCCACCCCACTGCGCAGACTGCAACCTGGAGAAAGAAGTATTTGTGGACGGCGAGAGCTTCTCCCACCCCGGAGACCCCTGCCAGGAATGCCAGTGCCATGAAGGCCACGCCCACTGTCGACCTCGGGCCTGCCCCAGGGCCTCCTGTGCCCACCCGCTGCCTGGTGTCTGTTGCCAGAACAACTGCAATGGTGAGGTGGATGGGATGGGGTGGTCTCTTGGGATGGCTTGGCCCCATCAATAGGCATTTAGGACCGGAAGGGCAACACGCCCTGGGGGGAGGAGGGCCTCTCCCAGGCCTATAGCTGCCCCCTCCCCTAGGCTGCGCCTTTGGTGGGAAAGAGTATCCCAGTGGGGCAGATTTCCCCCACCCCTCTGACCCCTGCCGCCTGTGTCGCTGTCTGGTGAGTCTGCCACCGGGTTGGGAGGAGGAGTCCAGGGGAGGAGGGCTGGGACTTAAGGAGACCAGGAGAGGCCCGCCAAGGCCGGCATGGGAGGGGGGGAGGTCTCAGCCTTCCACCGCTAGCCCCGCCTGGTGTGGTCTACCTGTCCTCTGCAGAACGGCAACGTGCAGTGCCTGGCCCGCCGCTGCCCACCCGTGCCTTGTCCAGAGCCCACCCTGCTGCCGGGAGAGTGCTGCCCGCAGTGCCCCGGTAGGAGCTGCAGGGCTCGCTGCTTCTCGGCGGTGGGGGGGGGGGGGGTCCCTCTCCGCAGCCTCTCGCTGGACCCCCTGACGCCTGCTCTCTGGCTGCAGCCACCTTTTCTGATTGCCCTCGGCCCGGGGGCGAGGTCCCCGCCCGCCACCAGGAGCAATTCTCCCCGCCCGACGACCCCTGCCGCCGCTGCCTCTGTCTGGATGGCTCCTTGTCCTGCCAGCGGCTGCCCTGCCCGCCCGCGCCCTGCGCCCACCCGCGCCAGGGGCCCTGCTGCCCCTCCTGCGACGGTAACGCCCTGGCTGTACCCCTCCCCACCCCTGCCACCTGCTTCTTCCAACTCCTCCCCAAGGCCTTGCCTTCTTGGTCTCCCGCTAATTCTGTGTCCTTCCTTCTCTAGCCCTGGGCGGGGGTCCACCCTGACTCCCCCTTCCTACTGGCCCACCCTTCCCACATCGGGGTTCTCACTAAGAAAGTGGGGGAACAGTGCCCACCCAGTCTGCAGGGTCTGGGAGGCCATGTGCCTGGTACATGACCTCCACAGCCCCCCAGCCCCTCGCCTGCCCCCTAGGGTGCCTGTACCAGGGGAAGGAGTTCGCCAGCGGGGATCGCTTCCCTTCACCCACTGCCCCGTGTCACGTCTGCCTCTGCTGGGAGGGCAGCGTCAGCTGCGAGACCAGGGCCTGTGCCCCTGCACGGTGCCCCTTCCCTGCCAGGGGTGACTGCTGTCCTACCTGTGACGGTGAGGAGCAGGGGACTGTGGGGGTGGGGGGGTGGGAAGGCTGGGCAGCGACATCTTTACTGCCCTAGAGTGGGTCCAAAATATTTACTACCGTAAGAAAAAAGCCCTGGACCAAAGCCTGGGGTTTTCTCCTGCCTCTGATGCTGTTTGGCTGTGTGACCTTGAACAATTTACATAATCTCTCCGAACCTAATTTTTTTTTTCAATTAAAAATAAATTTTATAAATGTGTATTTTTATAGAATGCGTAACATTTTTGCAGAATGGTAACATAAAATTTACCATCTTCACTGTTTTTAAGTGTAACTCTGGGCCTAATTTTAACTCCTGTGAAAAAGAGAGGGTTGAACTAGGCCCAGTTCCCCAGTCTTTGGTCACTCTTAATTATCTCAGAAATTTTTGCTACATACCCTCTACCACCTGTAACTTTATTTATTTAGTGTTTTTCTTCAAATTAACTCACTTTCAGAAAGGAGCCTTGATATCTTACTGTAAATGAAAAATGGAATTTGCAAGGTATAGAAGATTACCATAAAAATGAATACAATTAAAATAAAATATTAAATTCAAGTCAGATACTTTTGCCTGCCAAAGCTTTGAGCTGAGACTCACTCACTCTCTCTCTTTTTTTTTTAAAGACTTTTTTTAGAGAAGTTTTAATTTCACAGCAGAATTGAGAGAGTACAGAGATTTCTCATGCCCCCTGCCTCTACACGTGCACAGCCTCCTCCATTATCAACACCCCCACCAGAGTGGTACTCTGGTCACAGTTGATGAACCTACATTAACTCATCAGTATCAACCAAAGTGCCCTCTCTTTTTTAGTGTCAGAGAGCTGCTAAGGTCAGGCTGCCGCCACCCCGGGACCCTCTCTCCTTCCTTGGTTAATCAGAAGCCTTAAAAGAGCATTGGAAAGAGGGTTCCTTGGGTCCATGCCACCTAAGTCACCTCAAGCAATTCCGAACTCTACTCGGGTTGGGAACATTGAGACCTTCTGGCCAGGCAGTGGCCTGCTGAGTATTTAACCCGAAAGACAGATTCCATGTGGGTTTTCCCCTACAGATTGGACAGGGAGCTTCTTTGCAGGCTGAAGAGAAGAAAGTTTGCCCTTTGGCCAATCTAACCCCCCAGACTCCTTTGCCCCCTGCCTGGATTTAGTCCTCCCCCACCTTCTGGGTCTTTGAGGCCTTGGACTCAGGCCAGGCAAGTCCAGAGCCCGATGATTGGTCTCCTCTCGCTGATTTCTGCCCCTCTGCCCTGCCCTCCTTGTCCTTTCTCGCAGGCTGTGAGTACCTAGGGGAGTCCTACCTGAGCAGCCAGGAGTTTCCGGATCCCCGAGAGCCCTGCAATCTGTGTACCTGCCTTGGAGGCTTCGTGACCTGTGGCCGCCGGCCCTGTGAGCCTCTGGGCTGCAGCCACCCCCTCACCCTGTCTGGGCACTGCTGCCAGACCTGCCAGGGTAGACCTGCCCTCCCACTGCCCTTCTCAACTCCCCAGGCTCCCTCCGCCCAATGTCACCCCTCCCTGGAGACAGCCATGCAGCAAACCCACACCCTGTGTTTTCCTTGGGTTCCTCACCTTGTACCCGTGCCCTCCTCTCCGTCCCCACTGTCACCTCACATGGACTGTTGTACTCAGCAAAGAACCACCTCTCAGCTGCCAGACCTTCCTGCCCTTCCATTGTCTCGCTGCCTTCCTAAAATACCACATCACCAGACTCAAAATCCTTCAACGGCTCCCCCTGCCCTTGAGTCGCCTAACACGAGGGGCAGCTCCCTTTCCTCCTGGCTTCCTTAGCCCACCTCCCCAGCCCAGCTCACCTCTCCCCTTCATTTCCAGGTGTGCCCATCCCTCACATCTTCCCACACTTGCCTGCAGTCTGTGATCCCGCCCTCAGCCCTCCATCCGCTTCATGCAGACTGATCTCACCCCCTCCCCCCACTCCCAGGGTCTGGCTGATGTCTTTCCTCCTGTCCCCCACCTTCTCAGCCACTCATTTCTCCCTTTCTGACTCTTTAGCTAAGCTTTGGTAGAGGACCCCAGTCCCATCTGTGTGAGTGTGTGTGAGTGTGAATGCATGTGAGTGTATGTGGGCAGGTGTGAGTGTTGTGGGGGCAGTGGAGGGCTCCACTGATGGTGGCTCTGCCATTGCATCCCTGCTCTGCCAGGATGCCTCTATCATGGGGTCACTGCTGCCCCTGGAGAGACCGTTCCGGACCCACTTGACCCCACCTGCTCCCTCTGCACCTGCCAGGTGAGGCGGCCCTTTGGGAGCTTGAGAACACTTCATCCCTTGATCCTCCTCTCTGGTCAGAAAGAAGTTGTTTCCTCCACACAGCTGTCACAGGTTACACCCTGCCTGTGACAGCTATCAGGACAGGATTGGGTTCAAGTCCCCAGGGCCGAGAGAGGGTGTTTGGGCCTGGCAGGCTCAATAGGGGCACCCCACCTTGGGGCAGTGTGCAGCCTGGTCTAAGGGTGTGTGACATGGGAGTCGGGAAGTGGCAGCGTGACCTGTCTCCCCCAGGAAGGTTCCATGCGCTGCCAGAAGAAGCCGTGTCTTCCAGCTCTCTGCCCTCACCCCTCTCCAGGCCCCTGCTTCTGCCCTGTTTGCCACAGTGAGCACAGACGCCCCAGCCCTCTAGGCTCTTCCCTGCGCCTTCTCCCTCCCCTTCTGCCAGGCCTGAGGTTGGACTGGAAAATTTGGTATGGCACCCCCCCACCCAAGAAACGTGTCACCCACAGACTGCCTCTCCCAGGGCCGGGAGCACCAGGACGGGGAGGAGTTTGAGGGGCCCACAGGCAGCTGTGAGCGGTGTCGCTGTCAGGTGTGGTACGGAGGTGGCAGAGGGGGCGGGGCACCTGGCCTAGGGAGCAAGTCACTGACCCTGCATCTCCTGCAGGCCGGCCGGGTCAGCTGTGTGCGCCTGCAGTGCCCGGCCCTGCCCTGCCCACTCCAGGTCACAGAGCCAGGGAGCTGCTGCCCTCGCTGCAGAGGTATGCCTGGCCGGTGGGGCTGCCCCCTTGCTTCTGTCCCTGGGTCCCATGTCCCTCCATCCACCCCACCTTCCTCTCCTCAGCTCTCCTTCAGCCTCCCCACTCCCCCGTTCACCCATCTGGCCCTCCCGCACCTCGGTCCTTGAACTCTCATGATGCCTACCTTCAGCTCTTCCTACCTGGCCCTGGCCCTGGTCTCCCCAGAACTTCTCCCCTTCTAGGCACTTATTGGAATTTCCTCAAAGCCACACCATCCCTAAATTCCCATCTGGTCCCCATTTATAATAATTACTTAGTAACTTAATAATATATCAACTACCCCCATTCTCCATTCATAATAATACTGATATAATTGACATTTATTGAGAATATACTATGTGCCAGACCCTACACATACGTCATTTAATCCCCACAAAGATCTCATCAGATAGGTACTGTAATTATTCCCATTTTACAGATGAGAAAACTGAGGTACAGAGAGGTAACGTAACTTACCTTTGGTCACTTAGCCGGTAGGTGGCAGAGTCAAGATTTGCATCTAGGCCATATGGTTCTAAAATAGGGGACTTTCTTAGCCTGAATGGGCCCTCGCCCCATAAACTCCTCAATATAGTGTAATTCTCACAACTGGCAGTGTCTCCTTGCCCAGGGAGGTAGGCAGGACAGATGAAATCCCCATTTAACAGATGACAAGACTGAGGCTTGGAGAGATTGAGTTACCTTGGGCACATGGTTAGTGATGGAGCCTTTCATTATTCCCACATGCATTTATTACATGCCTGCTGCATGCCAGGAACTGGTGCTGGTGCTGGGCTACAACGGACAGCACCTGCTGCCTGGCACTTGGTTTAGCAAGCAAGCAGACAAGGAACAGGGTTAGAACCCAGGTGGTCTGACTCCGACCCAGTGTCTTTCCCCTCGACCACAGACAGGAGTTCTGCCCCAGGCCACCTTTTCACCATATCCCTGCAGAACTCCCTCCTGGCACCCACATGCCCTACTGACCACCCAGGGTGGGGGTCAGGGGCAGATGCACAGAACCTAGACTCAGAGCTCATCCCTGCCCATCTGGACACAGGCTGCCTGGTTCATGGGGAGGAGCACCCTGACGGCAGTAGCTGGGAGCCTCCCGACAGCCCCTGCTCCTCCTGCATGTGTCACGAGGGTGTCATCACCTGTGCCCGCGTCCAGTGTGTCACCTCCTGTGCCCAGCCCCGCCAGGGTCCTAGTGACTGCTGCCCTCGATGTTCTGGTACTGGGAGCCTTGGGCAGGGTGGGGGATACAGGGAGGCAGTGCCTGGTCAGCATCTCTGTTCCATTGCCCTGGACTGGGTGGCAGAGGCGGACTGTGCCAGCAGAAGTGGCCCCCATTCTTATACACACCCCAATCTCTGAGGCTGGAGTTCCTGGTGGGCAGAGAACCCCACCCCAGGCCACCAGCCTGAAGTCTCCCTGGTTCTTACCCCGCCCCCCAAGACTGTGAGCATGAGGGTCAGAAGTATGAGCCTGGGGAGAGCTTCCAGCCTGGGGCAGACCCCTGTGAAGTGTGCATCTGTGAGGTAGGTGAGGGAGATGCTGAGAGTGGGGCACGGTGGAGGGGGCAGCCTGGACACTGCAGGGAGCAGGCATTGGGGGGTCAGAGACAGGAGCGTGTCCCTGTGGCCAGGAGGTAAGGCAGGGGCTTGGGGTGAGGAGCCAGCAGGGCCAGGAAGTCTGGGGGTGGACATGGGCCACAGGTGCTGGGTGTAGGTGAGGCAGTTGGCAGCCCCCCTGGCTGGAGTGTAGGGTGGTGTGGATAGAAGTTTGGGGGAGACGCCTGGGAAGTGGTTAGGGGCCATATTAGGGAAATTCTATTTGAGAGGTCATGGTAAGCCAGTGGAAGGGCTTTGAGCAGGCAAATGACATCGCAGGTCAGGAGATAAGGCAGTGGGATGGGAGAAGAGGATGGCATGAGAGTGCCGAAGGGTTAAAGGTCACATGAAGGTTCAGGCCCAGGTGATTACAGGCAGCAGGCACTGTTATCTCTGAGGATCGAGGCATGGGGTGAGGAGCAAGTCTCGGGAGACACTGAGTCTCGGCAGACCAGAGTCTGACCTGCTCAAGGCATAGAGGAGCCTGGAGTCCAGGGGAAAGAGGGTGCTCTCGGCTTCCATGGCCTGGGACCCACCCCCTATTCACTCATTCAGCTGCAACCTGAAGGGCCTCCCAGCCTTCGCTGTCACCGCCAGCAGTGTCCCAGCCTGGTGGGCTGCCCTGTCAGCCAGCTCCTGCCCCCTGGGCCCCAGCGCTGCTGCCCCACCTGTGCCCGTGAGTCCCTTGATTGGGGGGTAGATAAAGAGAGCAGGGCTGCCACCCCCAAAAGACACTGAAAGAGCCAGCCAGCCCTCCTCCACAGTCACAGCCCCAGCCTCAGTCCTTTTCTAAGACCAGTGGATTGTTCTGGAAGCCCATACCCTGGTGGATGAGACCTGCCCTAAGGGGCACTGAAGAAGCTTGCCAGACCCCTTGACTCTGAAACCTGGTGCATCTTGTCCAGCAGGTGGCGCTGCAGGGCTGCTGTTGTGCTGGGGGCTGGCTTCTTGAGGGCAGCTATGTTAGGACCAGAGGGGCAGTGAGTGGCCCAGCTACATTTGTTAGGATGCACTGCAGGGAGAGAAAAGGAATAATATTTATTAAGCACCTACTGTATGCCATGCACTGTATTTGATGCTTTTGATAAATAGTATCTCACTAAATTTTCACAGTTACCCAGTGAAGTAGGCATTTTTATTCCCCTTTTACAGATGAAGAAATTGAGGTTCAGAGAGATTGATTAATTTGCCTTAAATGACACAGGCACTAAGTGCTGAAGCCAGGATTGGAACCTGGGGCACCTGGCTCACTGTGCTTCCCTTTAGACAATGTGAAAGGAAGTGGGATGGGGAGCAGGCCAGGAAGCCTGGTGGTCCTTAGTGACCATTTCCAGGTCCCCCATCCTAGCAGCCTAGCAAAGTTCCTTTTCAAAAGTCCAAAGTTTTCTCTGTTGAAACAAAATGAAAGAGGTTATCTTTCCTGGAGTCCAGGTGCTAGGATTATGCCTTGGGCCCAAGAAATCAAGAGACACAGTGGGTAAGAGGGTCAGCTGGGCTTTTGTCCCTTGCTTCCCCTCCCCACATCTCCCACACTGTTCTTGTCTTCACAGAGGCGCTGAGTCACTGCACGGAGGGCCTGCTGGGGTCTGAGATGGCCTCACCAGACCCCTGCTACACCTGCCGGTGCCAGGTGAGCCCTCCTGCCCAGGGGACTCCCAAAGCCTCTTCTTCCTCCTCTGTGGGCTGTTGCTGTGACTTCTCTCCTGCAGAAGACATTCCCACTTGCCCCCAGTGACATTCGCCCACTTGTCCCGAATGTCACTTTCCACCTAGGCCCTGCTCCCTCCCTGCCGTTCCCTACTTGTGGTGTTTCTATGCCCTTCCACAGGACCTGACTTGGCTCTGCACTCACCGGGCCTGTCCTGAACTCAGCTGCCCTTTGCTGGAGCGCCATGCCCTCCCTGGGAGCTGCTGCCCCGTGTGCAGGGGTGTGTCCCCAGTTTTGTTCTGTACCCTCAGAGCATGAGCTCAGGAGGGAGGCAGGAGGGGTGGCATCCATGGGCCAAGTGGGCAATCTGGGGAATACACTCTGAATGCAGGCTTTGTTCTTTTGTAGAAACGAAGGGCTCTCCATTAGGGGTGGAGGAGGGACCCATGATGTATAATGAGGCAGGGAATGAAGCCTAGGTTCTCCAGGCCTGGCCTGAGGCTTGTCAAGGGGGTCAGGGACCCCAGGCCCACTAGCAAGGCATTGCACTGCTGAGCTGGCAGCCGGCCCAGAGAAGGGTTCCAGCCTGTCTTGCCTGGCTTCCAGGACACTCTGGCCATCCTCCAAGCACTGATGCAGAGGCTGCCATCTAGTAGGTACCAAGGCAATGGTTGAAGAAATCAACACCATCAGGGTGCTAAATTGGATGGGGTGGGCACCCCCCTGCTATGGGCCTTCTGGGTGAGCTCATGCAGTTGGAATGACAGTGTTCCCCCATCCCTATTGTTTTGTCCTCAGAATGTGTGGTGGAGGCTGAGGGCAGGACAGTGGCAGACGGAGAGAGCTGGCGGGACCCCAGCAATGCCTGTATCACCTGCACCTGCCATGTGAGCTGGGGATGGGAGGGTGGGGGGTGGAGAATCTTATAGACGGATAAAGGGAGGAGCCTCAGGACATTGGACCAGAGAATACGGGGCTTGTAAAGAATTAGAAAAAGGCGCCCCCTCTAGGTGAGGAGGAGCAGAGGCATCCCTGTGTGAGGGGAAGGAGCTGAGGGCAGATTTTATCCTCCACTTAAACATGAAGAGGGTGTTCTCGTGGGGCAGGGGCAGAGAAAGAAGGGGCTGCTGCCCCAGTCCCTGATCCAGAAGGCCCCTAGAAGTGTGAAGCCAGGCACTCCAGACCCTGCTGAAGTCCTAGAACAATGACGTCTGTCCTCAGCGGGGCCACGTGGAATGCCGCCTCGAGGAGTGCCAGGCTCTCTCCTGTCCCCACGGCTGGACGAAGGTGCGGGAGGCTGGCAGGTGCTGTGAGAGATGCCAAGGTGCGGGCCAGGGCGATGGGGGGAGACGGGAACGAGACCCAGTGTGAGGGACCCGCAGCAGACCTCGCCCCCTCCTGTCCCCTCAGCCCCCGCCGAGTCGTGCGCGCACCAGGGCCGGCAGGTGGCCTCCGGGGAGCGCTGGGCCGTGGACGCCTGCACCCGTTGCTCCTGCGTGGCCGGCACCGTACGCTGCCAGAGCCAGCGCTGCCCGCCGCTCTCCTGCGGCCCCGTGAGTGCCGCGGTCTGGGGCGGTGGGGTGGGCAAGCGGCACCGCCCTCCTGGTGCACCTGGCGAGAGGGAGGAGGCGGGGTTAGCCCGGGCCGTGCAGTTCCCGGCGCGGCCACGAGGTGGTGCCCTGACCCCACTAGCAGTGAGCCGGGGCCCCCGGGAGCCTCCCTCGCTATCCTCCGTCCTCCGCGGGGCTCTGCGTGGGGCACCACGGAAAGGGGGGCGTGGTCTGACAGCGTCTGGGGCGGAGGCCAGGATGAGGCCCCCGCCCTGAGTCCCGGCAGCTGCTGCCCCCGCTGCCTGCCCCGGCACGCTTCCTGCATGGCCTTCGGAGACCCCCATTACCGCACCTTCGACGGCCGCCTGCTGCACTTCCAGGGCAGCTGCAGCTACGTGCTGGCCAAGGACTGCCGTGGAGGGAACTTCAGGTGCGCAACTCCCTCTGCCTTTTCCCTGTCCCCCTACACCCGTCCCTTCTGACCACTGCACCCGGGCCTCCCACACCGCAGCGTGCACGTGACCAATGATAACCGGGGACGGAGCGGCGTGGCCTGGACCCAGGAGGTGGCCGTGCTGCTGGGAGACGTAGCCGCGCGGCTGCTGCAGGGCGGGGCGGTCACGGTGAGCAGAGCTGAGAACCCTGGAAAAGTCAGTCCCACGCTGTCCACTCGTCCTTCCTGACCTCGCTCATCCTCCCGCCTCCTTTTTCCTCCAGGTGGATGGGAGCCCGGTGGATTTGCCCTTTCTCCAGGAGCCGCTGCTGTACGTGGAGCTTCGGGGGCGCACGGTGATCCTGCACGCTCAGCCAGGGCTCCAGGTACGGCCAGGGCAAGTGGGGGCAGGGGAGCCTCGGGCCTGTTAGGGCATCTGTTTCTGTAGAGGGAGTGGGGATACCAGCTACCTCCCAGGGCAAACGAGGTTATGGAGTTGAGAGAATTCTGCCGGATTCTGAGGGGAGGAGAGGAATCAGGGTTAGAGACCTCCAGGTGCAATGAAAGAAATTCTGAGCCTGGTTTCTAATCTTGACTCGGCCACCAAGACACTGGGGCTTTTAGGCCATTACCTTAAGCCAATCCTCTCTGGGCCTCAGCTTTCTCATCAGTCAAATGGGGGAAGAAATGGGAGGTGGATATAAACTGTGGTCTCCTAGATGGTTTCAGAGATTGCTTCCAATTCCTATGTCGAAAATTACTTCACTCCTCTCCCTCTAACAACAAGCACACTTGTAAATTCATAAAATAAGTCTTGTGTACTCTTATGATACAGACTCTATGCTTTGTCCTCAGTAAGGCCTGAATGCCCGAGAATGAATCTCTGGAAGTGGGTTGCATTTCACGTGGGGGCCCAGTTCAGGATGCCCACAGGAGAAGGCGCCCTCTTGCAGGAGTTGTGGGCAGCTCTTAACGTCTTCTGTGTATGCCCAGGGCTCTCCAGCAGGTCCCCACCTGGCCTTGGCCAGGGCAGCCTCCCTTCCATGAGGCTCCTCCACATGTCCATTCTCCTCCTCTACAGCAGGGGGCGCGCTGACACAGTGTTTGCTGCCAGGATGGGCCCTGGGCTTCTTGGGGCTCTTGCCCTTTCCCACCCTCCAGTCGCAGCCTCTCTGCACAGGTGCTGTGGGATGGGCAGTCCCAGGTGGAGGTGAGAGTGCCTGGCTCCTACCGGGGCCAGATTTGTGGGCTCTGTGGCAACTTCAATGGCTTTGCCCAGGATGATCTACGGAACCCTGAAGGGCTGCTCCTGTCTACTGAGGCTGCATTTGGGAATAGCTGGCAGGTGAGTGGCACAGGAGCTGGGGGCTGGGCATGAGTCTCAGAGCAGCCCTCTGGTATGGAAAGTGGGAGGGTTGGACACAAGATGGTATTTTGGGCTTTCAGGGAGGTTTGGGGCCTCCTTGCCTGTTATGGTGCTGGGGGAGGCAGGATGCCAGTTGAAAGAGGTCTCATATTCTGAAACCTCAAGCCCTGCTTTGCCACTCACTGACTGTGTGATCTTGAATGAACTACTTACCTGCTCTGGGTTTTGGTTTGTCTCTCTGTAAAATGGTGACAAAAGAAAAGCAGCTGATGCTTCTTTTGCTGTTCTTGTAGGGAAGTTTTTGAGGCTAAAACAAAATATTTGGTTGAAAGTACTTTGAAGAACATAGGACACAAAGGTTAGCTGCCAGTGGACGCTGTCATATCAAGGTCTCTTTCCCCATGCAGGTCCCAGAGGGGTCAGGACCTGGGCGGCCCTGTTCCAAGGGCCGCGAGGTGGATCCATGCCGGGCAGCAGGGTACCGTGCCAGGCGTGAGGCCAATGCCCGGTGTGGGGTGCTGAAGTCCTCCCCGTTCAGTCGCTGCCATGCTGTGGTGCCACCAGAGCCGTTCTTTGCTGCCTGTGTGTATGACCTCTGTGCTTGTGGCCCCGGCTCCTCAGGTGACACCTGCCTCTGTGACGCCCTGGAAGCCTATGCCAGCCACTGTCGCCAGGCTGGAGTGACGCCTGCTTGGCGGGGCCCCACGCTCTGTGGTGAGGGGGTAGTGCCCAGTGTGGGTTGCGGAAGGGGTGACAGAGGGCTCAGGTCTGGACAGGGTAGGTACAGGGAAGGCCACAGTGGGGAGCCAGGTGACTAGAACAGTGACCCTGCCTTCCATTCTGCTTGCAGTGGTGGGATGCCCCCTGGACCGTGGCTTCGTGTTCGATGAATGTGGCCCACCCTGTCCCCGCACCTGCTTCAACCAGCACATTCCCCTCAGGGAGCTGGCAGCCCACTGTGTGAGGCCCTGTGTTCCGGGCTGCCAGTGCCCTGCAGGCCTGGTGGAGCATGAAGCCCACTGTATCTCACCGGAGGCCTGCCCCCAAGTCCTACTCACTGAGGACCAGCCACCCAGCGCTCTGCTTGGCCCAAGCCGGGAGCCCCAGGGGCCACCCTGAGCCAGGATGACACTACCAGGACTCCTCAGGCCAGAAGTCTCCCCTTGGCAAGCAGCTCCCACCCTGCCTGAGCACTCGGAGCCCGGGCCCGGGGCCCACAGAGACCCCAGCTGTGTTGAGTTGGAGCAGTAAACTTGGGGCCTCCCCTAAGGTTTCCTTTTGTGTATGTGTGCTTCCTCCTGCTGCAGGGGTGCTGGTGTGGGCTACTTGGAACCTGGGATCCAGAGGTCAATGACCCCAGGGTCAGGGTGGTGGCAGCTGTGGGACCTTACTCATTCTTTGCACCTGTACCCCTCAGCCGTCCCAATACCGAGTGCTCAGGCACTTCCTGAGCCACTCTAAGAGCTGGTGGCATAGGGATCCCCCACCTGGAGTAGGGAACAGGAGAGACAATGTGTCTGTGATGACATACAGACACATGTGAAACCCATGTACAACTGTATGTGTTCATAGCCACACCCACCCCTGATGGACACGTGGGAGGGGACACGTGCAACTTTCAAAGACATCCTTATAGGGGAAGGAACATGGATTTTGAAGTAGAAAAAAAATCAATTTGACAAGAAGTCTCTTCAAAGAAAACTCTATTTTGAGTTCTCTTTGCCACCTACCAGGTGTGTGATCTTGGGGTTTTAGGGACCTTAGCTAAAAGATCGGGGCACTCAGTTCTCATTGCAGGAACCTTATTATTCCAACAGAGAGCGAAGGGAGAGCGAGCTTTGGGCTGAACTGAGACCCCCTCCCTGCTTGCTCAGCCCATTTCTGCTGGGGCTCCTCTCACGGAGCCCTTACAAAGCAGTTACAGGCAAGACTGCTCATGGTGGCAGGAGGTGTGGAGACTACAGACCATCTCGTACGCCTGTTCCCTCCCCTTGTCATAAGTCATGCAAACTGTGTTCTCATCTGTCTGCATCTCACATGTCTTGGGGAATAAACGGAGTAACCAATGGATAGCACTCTGTGCTTGGGCCACTTGCAGTGAGCACTGGGGAAGAGCATCCCTGCTTATACTTGGGACCACATTTTCCCAGAGCCTGATTCTCATGGCCGTCTGTCTCCAATGAAGGAGATAGTGCCACCTGTTAGTCAGGGCAACTTATTCTCTGGGGCCGTTTTCTTGACTGTGAACTGGGGATGAGAGTGGTAGCACCTACTTTGTAGAGTTGCTTCGAGGAAGGATTACACGGACGTAGTCTTCTGTGTCCTGGCACACAGTAAGCTGTTGGGAGCTGCTGCTGTACTGGGCACATCACATACCCATATAATGCAGTTGCAAGCATAATATGTACAGTTGACACTTGGAACAATGGGCCCACTTATACTCAGATTTTTTTCAATGTAAATACTGCAGAACTACACTGTCCACCATTGGTTGACTCCTCGGATAGGGAGGAACTGCCGATACGGAGAGCCAACTATACGTGATACTGAATTGTCTGCTGGGTGGAGGGTCGGCATCCCTAACCCCTGAGCTGTTGAAGGTTCAACTGTCTATGTAAAACTGATGGTCGTTCCGGACTGCAAATGAGCACCTGCACACACCTCTTTATCAGGATCTTACTCCTCACCCAATACTGCCACTCAGATGGCCAAGAAACCCGCATCAGAGTCAGGTCAGTATCTCTATGAGACTTGGCTGAGGCCCAGGCCCTGGCTCAGATGTCAGGGAGCTGCATTATTGAGCTCAGGAGCCTTTGTCTCCTCCTTGCTCCTGTCCCCAGCTCCTGGTCCTCCTCCTCTCCTGAGGAGTGGCAGAGGGAGAGGAAGGCGGGATCATCTGCCCTGGCCCCCTACCCCATGGAGCAGGCAGCCACTCCTGGGGGCCGAGGGCTCCCTTGTAGCCTCAAGCAGGCCTTGGCCCTGTACCAGTGCCTCTTCCGCTGCCCTGCAGGCTTGGGTCAGCTCTGGGCTGCCCTGCAGCAGGTGAGGGCGGTGGGGCACTGTTTCCAAGGGGGCGGGCTCTCCGTGGGGCCTGATTCCACTTTGCCTCCCCAGGTACAAGAGGGCCAGGCCTGTCCCTCAGGCCTGGAGCTACCCACCGTGCTGCTGCAGATGGAGCGGAGCCGGCGGGCCCAGGAGCAGGTAAGGTCCAGCCGGCCAGGGGATGTGGCAGAGGGCAGGGTGGGTACCCCTTCACATTCTGGCACCCTGTCTTCCTGCAGCTCCTGTGGGACTTGGAGCTGCTGACCGGGGTGGGGCTGGGCCTCTTCTGGCCCCACCGGGCCCAGCTTTGTGGTCTGAGAGGCCAGGGCCAATGTGCATGGAGCCAGTGCAGCATGCCCCATGGTAGGATGGATGGGGGCTCTGAGCAGCGGACGAGTTGGGTAAGCTGAAGGCAGGGGGGCAGTCAGTGGGACTTTGGGACACTTAAAGTGGTTGAGAAATAGAAGGGCTTGGAGATAGAGGGATCTGGGTTCAAAACTCTGCTGACACTCCTTGTGATTGTGAGCCTGTTTCCTCATACGAAATGAGGAAGATAATAGCTCTTTCTCAGGGGGCTGCAGGGAGGACTGTACCTGGTACCCAGGACTGTTCCGGCTCGTTACCATTCCATAGTGAACTATCTTGGTCAAATCAACTGCGTGGTGACACCTAGAAGCCTTTGGACATGGCTGCAGTGTGGGAGGAAAGCAGGCCTGGTGGGGCCCAGAGGGCAGAGGCACTGATTCCCAGGGTGCCTCTGAGATGAGACCCTGAGCAGCCCCAGTGCCCGGTCCCTCCCTCCAGGAAGGAGGGTGCTGTGGTGACTGGAAACTAGGATGTGCCTCCCAGTCCCAGCTCAGCCGTCAACTGCCCGAGGCCTTTTGGGCAGGTTAGTAGCTGTGGCAGGAGAGGGTGTTAGCGATGACCACTGAGGAAGTGTCCAGCCAACACTTTTGGCCAGGACTACAGTCTCAACTGAAGGCTAGAGTGGGCAGGATGGATCCATTTCCAAACTCCTTCACTTGGAGGGGAAGAGGACGGTGGTCACACAAGGACACGGATACCAGGAGGAGGGATCACTGGGGGCCTAGAGGTCGCCCACTACAATGGAGGATGATGCCCTGTGGACTAGGCATCCCCCAACCCTTCCAGAGTTCCAGGCTGTGCTCATCGCCTCCTGCTGAGGACTCCCTGAACCAGACTCATCAGCTCCTGGAGGGGTGAGCCTTTCTCCCAGGGAATTTCATCCACTCCATGTTGCCACACTAAGCAACCAAGCACTGGATCCTTTGTCCTGTCTCTCTCCATAGCCCTGCCCATCGACCCCTCCTCATGCCCCCAGCTCTTCCTGGGGCTCTCACTCAATTGTATCCATACATATGGTTGCCCACAGCCCCTGGAAAGGGTAACCTCGAGTTCCAGCTCCTGCGACCCAGTGATGGGTACAACTGGACTGAGCTTGGGTGTTGGAGTGGGATGGCTTAGCAGCCTACTGGGGGCAGGGAGTCTGGGAGGCAGGGTGCCCTTGTCTCTCCAGAGCCCAGATGCAAGAGGTGCATCTGAGGCAGTCTTTGCATTCCTGCAGGGGGCAGTCGGTGGACCCATCATCAGCCTGGGATCTAAGTGAAGCCAGGAGTAATGCAGACCCAAGGTGGGAGAGCCCTGGCATGCCTGCAGAGTCCACGCCTGGTACGTTGACAGGAGGGGTTAGCAGCCAGGAGAAGAGGCGTCCCTGGGCTGGAGTGGCCAGCCTAGGTTGGGAGGATTGGGGAAGCCCTCACCCCAAGTCCTGGGATTTCAGTCCATCCTCACCTATTCCTCGCCTCGTACCTTTTGGGGGGTGCCAGGGACACCCAGGGACAACAGGTGGGTTTTCTTTTATATGCCAGTTCCACCTGATTAGTACCAGCTGTCTCAGGCACTGTGTCCAAGAGGATTCTAAAGCTAAGCTGGGGTTCAGAGAGGAGAGTGCTGGGAATCACTGTCCACGGCTGCCCAGGGAGGAGGGTTGAGTGCCCACTCCAAGCTGCCTAGTTGCCAACTGCATGCCAGGCACTGGGGAGAAACAGCACAAGAGAGACTTGGCTCGTCACTTGTCCTCATCTCTAAGGAAATCATAGCCTGGTGAGAGAGTATGACAATAAACAGGCGATCAGAATTCAGTAGGATGGATTCTGTGAGCCCTGGGCCTGTTAGTTTAAATGAAACAGGCTCTCAAGTGATTTGTTAAATAATAGGCCTGGCAAAGTCCTAAGCCTTCAATTGTGCCATCATGCCCGGGAGAGAGGAGGAAAGTGCCAATGATTATTTCTGACTGACAGAGAGATTTTTACAAGTATATTATTACTTGGGAAGACATTGTGGGAGACATCAATTACAACACTACAACCAGAGAAATAAATGACCTAGTAAGACAACAGATCAGAATGACAAGGGGACAGGGGTTGGAGGTTATTTTCACAGTTCATAGCAATAATTTCTAAAGGCTTGGGAGTCTTGTTAGATTCTTTTGTTCAAAACTCTTCAAAAGACAGATTTGTTTTCACAGAGAGCATTCCCATTTGGTTACCGTTATGAATATTCACACATCCATATTGCATAAATATGGCATTTCTTGTGAGAGTTCTCAATTTAAGACCTTACAAAATCAAGTTCTTTTAACTAGTTTTATGGATGCAAAACAATGCTCCTTCCTCCACAGCTGCAAAGGAGCAGCGACATTTCATCTTTTTTTAGATTCCTTTTGTTCATTAGGAAGACTTGCAGTTTTTAGGTTAGCCTCTGGCCTAAAATTCCACTTCTTGAATTTCACTTGATCTTTCTGTCAGAAACCAAGAAAGAGCTAAGGAGGATTATCCTAAATAGTAAGAAACTAAGGTCCATATGGTGGGGCTGGGCAGGCACACAGGGATAAAGTGGGGGGTGTCCTTATGAAGGACTGACAAGCCAGGTAAAAACAGTCCCTTCCTGCTCCTGGGCCTCCCCTGGTGGTTCTGAGGAAGAGGGTGTGCAGGTTCCTCTGAGGTGGTCCTTGGCTGGGAGGATGAGGAAGATGGGGTCAGCTGTTGGCAGGCAAACCTGACAAACAGGCACATAGCAGACTGTGTAAATAAAAGGGGAGTGATGAACTGTGACAGCCTTGAAATTCCAATACCAGTCCTCAGGGTACCTCCCTGCTTCCGTGCTGGGGACTCCCTAGGTTTCTTGGTTCTGGTTCTGGTGGAATATGGGGGGGGGTGCTGGGACAGGAGCAGAGGGCTCCCAACATCAGTCTTTGTCCCGCAGGTTGCTTACAAGAGCTGAACCCCACCACCACCAGCAGTTTTGGGGAACCAGGAAGCTCAGAGTTCAAGGTGAAAGGGTTGAAGGGTCCTGGGCAAGACCCCTCTCAGATTGGGGATAGCAGGGGTGGGGTTTGCCTGGGAGAAGGCTGCTGGGGTGAGAAGCCCACTCACTGCCAGGTGGAAGAAGGGACTATCAATGAAGCACCTTTTCTATTATATAACATGGATTTAATGAATTCAGGAAAAAAGGCAACGGGCCCACTGGGGCAACCACTGGGGTCTCCAGGGTTCCATGGGGGACATGGCCCTAGCACAGGGGGTGCCTCAAAAACCTGGGACAAAGTGTTCTTCCTTCCTAGGACCTGGCCCAGAGGGATGAGAGAGGCCAAGCAGAGCCCACAACCCAGAGGCCCGGTCGATCATCATCCAGGAGCCTACAGGAGAAAAAGCTTGCTCAGGGAGCCCCAGGACCCTCAAGCTTCCCCTCCCAGGGCCTGTCAGAACCCCAAGATCCCCTGGAGGGGCTGGGATGCAGCCCAGGCCAGGAGAGAGCAGAGCTTCAGAAACTGCTAAGGACTGAGATGATTCAGAGTCAGAGAGAGGAGGAGCCTCAGGAGCAGAAAGAAGAGACCCCTCAGGATCAGAGAGGGGAGGCCCCCCAGGGGAAGGACAAAGACTTTCCTCAGAGGAAGAGAGAGAAGACACAACAGGGTCAGAGTGTGGAGGCTACGCAGGCTCTGAGGGAAGAAGAGGTCCCTGAAGGGCAAAGGTGGGAGGCCCCCCAGGGTGAGAACAAAGAGGCTCCTCAAGGTCAAGACAGAAATCACTCTAAGTGTCAGAGAAAGGAGGCCCTCTTGGAGCAGAGTGAAGATTCTCCTCAGGGCCCGGAAGTGAAGATCCTTCAGTCTTCCGAGGGCAGAGGCTGTCTCTCACAAGCCCAGGAGGTGGCTCAGGGAGAGGCGCCTACACTGCCCTCGGAGGAAGGCGGCTCCCTGGGAATTCCGGGGGACTTCTGCAGGTCCGTGGGAGAACAGATGACGCAGCCTGAAAGCCCGGAGAGCCCAGGCCCCCGGGGAAGGACTAACCAGCTGATGCAGTTTAAGACTGATGCCTGGATAGGAGAGTCGGCATCGGCCGTGGGAGAGCAGGGACCCGCCCGGGAAGGAATGTGGGTTCCCCTTCCGACCCCGAGGCCCCCAGCCCAGCCGCCACTCCCAGGCCCAGGAGTGGTGATGCTAGCGGCCCGACACACTGGGGACTCCGGGCAGCTGGAGCGCCTTGCAGCTCCCTCGGGGCACCCGGGCCTGGTGCGCGATCCGCACGCGCTTCAGGGCCCGGGAGGAAGCCCCAGCCCCGCGGAGCAGGAGGTGGGCGGCTCCACGGGGCTCCCGGGCGCCCTCGGGGAGTCGAGGGGTGGCGCCGAAGCCCCCAAGGCCTCGAAGGCCGCTTGGCCCGAGCCCCCGGGCAGGAAGAGGTCGTCGGCGGGTGTGAGCGCGGTGCAGCAGGAGATGGCTCTTCAGCGGCTGCTGGAGCTGCACCGTGAGGCTAGGCGCCGCCGGCGGCAGGACCGTGAGCAGCAGCGGCTCCGGGTGCGCGGCCGGGCCGGGCCGGGCGGGCGGGCGGGCATGCTGTCGGGACACCGAGGCGCGGCGGGGCGGCCGCTGACAGCCGCCTCCCCCAGGTCCTGGAACGCCTCCGCATCGCCAGGAACCGCCACTGCCGGGTGCACCCCCTGGGACCCCCACCCAACCCAGCTCAGCTCCCACCACAGGCAAGACCCCCCCCAGGAGAAGGCAGTGGGGCCGTAACGACCCTGCCCGGGCGGGAGGCGGCAGCCGAAATGGGCGCGACCCAGGGCCCTCGGATGTGCTTGCGCCACGCACTTGCAATGACACCTGCGGAGAGCGGGAGGGGCGGGCCTTCCCGGGTGCTGCCCCCTGCTGGCCTCATCGAACCCGGGCGCTGGGAGGCGCGGACGCTCAGCGCTCCGTACCGCCCCAGGAGGACGCGGCCGGGCAGCGGCGCGCCCTGCGGGAGCAGCTGGAGCGGGCGCACCGGGAGAGGACCGGGCGGCTGTGGGCTCTCGGAGCCAGGTGAGGGGGCGAGCGGGGAAATTTGTGGGGTGGTGGCAGTCCTCTTTCCCTGGCATCTGGGGTGACAGACCACTCTCTCTCCAGGAACACCCAGAACTTCCAGCAGCTACTCTGGCCCCCTGGCGATGAGGAGCCTGGAGAGTATCGCTCACCATTCCCAGACTCCTCTAGTCACTGCTGAATCCTCAAAGGGATGATTAAGAGATGAGGGTTAAGGAAAAAGCAAGAGGGCAACCTGCAGGTCAGAGAGATACAGAACGGCCCAGAAAGCAGCCTCAGCGCCTGGGAGAGCCAGACACAGACACACACGGCAGCCTTGCCCCACCAAGAGGTGTGTTATTTCTTTTTATCCCCCCTCAGCCCACTGCCTGGCCTAGGGTCAGAGGGCCAGGTCTCGGGGGTCAAGCAGTGCGAAGGCCCCATTCTTGCGGAAGAAAGATTCAATGCGGCACATCTTGCAGGAGACCAGTTCTTGCTTCACTGGGGGGCCTGGGAAAAGATGTCAGAGACCAGGAATGGGTTCCTGGGAAAGGAACTTGCAGAACATGGGAGCCCTGCCTGCATAACCCTAGGAATCTGCCTGTGTTGTATCCACTTTTGTAAGTGTGAAGAAATAAAAAGAAGTGCTTCTGAGGAGTGTGGGCTATGGGAAAACAGGGAGCTGGCTGGCTGCCCAAGTCAGCAGTGATGGCCCAATGCCAGTCGTCTGTGTACCACCATCTCCCCCAGCCTCAGGATCCTCCACGGAGGCCATAGTGGGACACCCAACCCTGCCTGTTACAGGGGCAGACAGAGCTAGACTTCTCTGGGGCAGTTTGGCTTCCTTCTACCTGCTGCTCCCATTTTGGGCTCACCTCCTGCTTTTGTCCAGAAATTGCTCCCTTTCCTCCCTCTTTAGGGTCCTGGGGAAAGTAGGGGGACTTTTTAAGCAAAGTTTCAACTGTTTATCCCCAGCCATCCACCTTTTCTGCGCAGCCACTACAGGGGCTGGAGAAAACACGTGACTGAGTAGTCTCACTTAAAATTCACGACCACAGTCAGCTCTGCATCACCCAGCAATCCCGCAACACTCACTGGCCTATTCTTTTTCCCGCACCTTGACTCTTCATCTCAAACTACACCTTTGCCTCTGCTCCTCTCCCTCCCAGCTGATGACCGTGACTCAGTCCAGATGGACAGCCTTCTCGTCAACAACATCTCCCTACCCCTTGCCATCCCCCTGCCGTCTCCTGTTTGATCAGGCCTCTGCCGGAGCTCCCTGGGTGAGCTTGCCCAATCTCACAGCTTTAAAGAGCACTTGTATTCTGATGACCCCCAAACTTGCATTTCAGCTCTGACCTCCCTCCAGATGGGACTCCCATACACAGCTGACCTACTGACACCTGTCTTCACACACCCCCAGCCCTGCTTCCTTCCCAGTTTCTCCTGTTGTAGCTGCTTCAGCCAAACACCTGGGCATCACCATTGCATTCTTTTCTTCTCTCATTCAATCCATCAGTAAGTTCCACTGATTCTTCCTCCAAAGCACCTGGAATCTATTTCAGCTCTACTGCTAATCACCCTAGTCCAAGCCACGGTCATCTCTCGACAGGAGAACTCAACCATCTGCTAGCATCTACTCTTGCCCCTGAAAAGGCCATTACCTAATGGATAAGGTGATTTAAGTAAATCAGTATCAGTCACCTGTTTAAAACACTCCATGGCTTCCCCTTGCACTTAGAATAAAGCCCAAACTCCTTCTCCTAGTCACTTAGCTCACTCAGCCTTTAAGGTCCCCAGAGAGGCCATTCCTGACAATGCAGTCTAAAGCAGCACCCGCACCCTCCCCCATCACACCCTAGTTTCATCATGGAACTTGTCCCTCTTGCTCTTAAGTTTATGGCCTGGACCCTCCACTAGAATGGACGCCCCCGAAAGGAGTGTCTATGTATCTCATGTTCCTAGTGCCAAGAGCTCTGCCTGGTGCATGGCAGGTGCTCCGTGTTTGTGGGGTGAATAATCCCGGGAGGTGGGGGCTCACCCAGCTGCCAGCCATATGTGAAGTTGGTGGTGATGGGGAAGAGATAGCGCATCTCTGGCATGTCCAGCTTTCGGGTGTTGAGGTAGCGGTAGCGGCCCTGGAAATCGTGGGAGATGCCTTCATACAGCAGGGCCCGGGTGGCAGGCAGTACTGGGTACATTTCTGACTGAATAGGAGCCTCCGGGGCAGGGCCGGGGGCCTTGGAAGGAAGTTCTTTGGGGGCAGGAGGTGGGGAGAGTGGGGCTTTAGGGGGGAGGGTGGGCAGCTTGAGGGGAAGGCGGGCTGCAGCCTTGGCCTTCTGCTTGGCCTTCACCATTGACCCATACTTGTGGTGCCATTCACAGCGCAACATCTTCTCCCTCAGATATTCCTCCTTCCAGAAGTTCTGCCTCACCGTGTCCATGTTAAGTTGCCGAGACATGGTGGTAAGGGAAGGAGCAGGATGAAGGTGACTGCAGCTGAGTGCTGAGCACAGCAAGCAGAGTCCTTCTGACAGCAGGTGGCTGCCCAGGACCAGTCACTTGGCAACAGTGCATCACCTCACACAGGGCCAGGGTTCCACTAGCCATGCCCTCAGCACACCTCACATGCCTTGTGTGCTGAGGCAGCCGCAGGCCAGGGCCCACTGGCCAAGAGCCTTGACCCCCAAACCTCTGATAGGACCCAGACTAGTATCAAAGACTTACAGGTTTCCGGTGAATTCCGCTTCCATCCCTTGAAGTCATGTCCCCTCCCAGCCAATACAGACTCAAGTCAGGGAACCAGGGGTCTGGATGCCAGCCTCCTTCATTCCTCCCTGCCAGAGCTGGTCATCTCTGTTTCTGAGGACTCTTGGCACAATCTCCTCAGTCCAACTCTTCTATGTTTGAGTCTTTGGCGGAATCTTTTCCAGCCCTGCCAATCCAATCCCCACCCAACGGCCTCATCCCACATGTGTCCTTTCTAGCACCCAGCCTCAGTTTGGAGAGAAGCAAGAACGTTACTTTAATTTAACATCAACAATGACACTGTGTAACAGCACAGGGAAGAGGTAGTGGAGAGAAGACACTCAGGCTTCCTGTACCCTAACCAGCCTTGATTTTAATGGCAGAGCCCCAGCAACCTAGAAGCCCCTCGCCTAGCCTCTCAGTGGAGTGGGAAGGGGCAGGGAATTGGAAATCAGAGGCTCAAATCTTAGAGAAGGGCTGATGGCAAGCCTCAGAAGAGGCTGCAGGGCTATGGGGAGTCCCCTAGCGGAGGTCTTCAGCCGTGAACATGCCCCTGGCCCTGCGCAGGATGGAGTCCTTGGCAGCATCATAGGGGTGCTCCTTGGATGGGATCTCCAGGACGGCCGGAATGGAGCGCTGGTGGGCATCGAGCGCATGCCGCACCATCTCTGCGATGTACTGGTTGATGAGGATGATGCCAATGTCGTCCCGGTTTAGAAACTGCCTGTTGGGAGAGATGAGAAGGGAGTCCAGGGCGGTCCATTCTCAGTTGGTGGGCTGGGCTGCAAAGGGGAGCAGGCTTGATCCAGAGAGCACAATGGACAAGGGAAAAGGTTGCTATCTTAAACTTGCTCCATTCTATTCAGAATCAATTTCATTCAAAAGCTAAGGGCTACAGCTTCTACCTCCCCAGCTTGGAAGGCTCCCAGCTGAAGTGATAATGAAGATAAGGGTGCATGCTGGTGTATTCCATATGCTGCCTTCATGTAAGAAAGGAGAAGATAAGAATACATATGTCTGTCCTTTGTATCTGCAGAAAGATAACGAAGAAGCTAAGTGGTTATCTGTGGGGTGGAGGAAGGAGGTAATGAAGTAGAAGAGGTCAGGGGTGAGAGTATGACTTCTCAATGTGTGTATCTTTTAAATATTAATTTAGAAACCACATGAACACATTAACTTTTCAAAAGAAAACATTAAATTTTTTAAGGGGGCACTGTTGAGACCACTCAAGGTCTATGCTGCTAAGGGCAGGGGGTAGATCAGAGGGGAAGTTTGGCCTGAGTCAAGAACACAACACAGGAAGAGGAAAATTAGTGACCAAGGAAATCACACTTTCCACATAGAGAACCTGGCGCTGGGATCTTACTTTCATGTGATCCATTCCATGTGACCCATTCATTAATTTATTTACTCCTTAAAAACTATTTACTGAGCACCTACTCTGTGCCAAACACTAGGGAAGGTTATACTTAATGATTTCTGAGGTCCCTTTTGATTGGAAACTTGGAAAGTTCTTGCAGTAATATTTGTTCTTCTCTCAAGACAACTTGGGTCACTCTACCAGACTGCTTAGGGATCAGCAGAGATCAGCTCCCAGGTAAGGGCCTATCATCCCCCAGGCAGCGGGAACCAGTTTCAGCCGGCAGCTCAGGACTGGGCTGTTTAGGGAGAAACAGGTAAGAGTGGTTTGTTCCTGAGACTTGGCACAGGGGCCCTAGAGAAGAGGTGTGGGAAAAAAGGGGGGATTGGCACCCTCAATTCTAGTCATCAGGACACCTCCTGGATTAAGGGACATGCCTGCACCTACATTTTGAAACTATTGCTCTTAACCCAGGACAGGAAATGCATATTTGAAGTGCAAGGTCTTAGCAGAAGGTAGGACACAGTCTTGATATTCTGTCTACTGTGCTAAGGGCAATGGGAAATTCCAAAGCAAACAGAAGACAGCGGCACAAGCAGAGTGTAGACCTGGCTTAAGGAAGGCAGAAAGAGTGGGGACCAGGTTCAAATCCCTTCCCTGCTCAGTCTCTTCAGCATTGTATGACTTTAGTAGGCACCTTAACCTCTGTGAACTTTTTAGTTTTCTACCTGTAAGTGGGAATACCCACTCCCTACCTTACCTCATGATTGGGGCCTCAAAGGGATATGAAAATAAAGAAAGCCGAACTCACTGCCCAGGTGTTCAGAGTGTGTGGTTCTTTTAGGGGTCAACTCGCAAAAGAGTGCTTGCAATGCCCAAGCCTGCTCTACGGGTGAACTGGGGAGGCCCCTGCAGGGAAGCTGAGTCTGGCCCCCTCCAGGGCCTAGGCGCTCTAAAAGCCCAGCTCCGGCGGGGCAGGTTGGGCCGAGCGCGGCGCCAGCCTGTCACGAGCTCTGTTCCCCTTCTTTCCTGACACACGGTCATGTGAGGGGGGAGCTTCTGGACCCGACATAGCCCCGGTCCCATACGGAGGTCTTCGCTCCGGAAGGGCGGGTGGACCGACTTCCCTGAGCCTGGAGGACGGGGTCTGATACTTCGGTCAAGGTCTGGAAGCCTAGTGCCGCCCCCACCTTCCCGCGCTGCCACTAGGCAGCAGAGGGTCCCGTTCAGGCCTCGCGAGCTACCGTACCGGAAAGTGTCTTCGATCTCATTGATGGTAGTATCCTTCTCCACCACCAGGAAATTAGGGTGGCGGTTCTTGTTAAGCTCCCCTATGCCGCCCAGCAGGAAGCCAGTCACCGTGTCCTCGTCTCCGATCACCGCAATTAGCTTCCCCCTCCCCGCCATCCTGACAGCCAGGCAGAGATCAGCCGCGACCGCCGATGTCACCGAAGCCCCGCCTCCGCAGCGCACCGCCTTTTCGGCCGCACCTCCACTCGTTAGACATGCGCAGTTCCACCACTCCGCCTCCCAGAACATGCGCATTAACAGCAAGAGCGCCTGAATGTGAATACGCCTGCGCCATAAAGAGAGGCCAGAACCCGAGGGCTACGGTTCCCAGAAGCCCGCGCGGCATCACCGGCTTGCGCAATCACGTTAGCGCGTTCCTTCAACAAACTTGTGGAGCCTACTGCTGTTAGACACCGAGACGCCGGAGAAGAAAAGACGGTTCTCGAGGGTAAGGTCCGAGTCTGTGTCGTGTATGTATGTAACTACGGCACATAGTTAACAACTACTACGTATTTGTTCAATTAATAAAAGGATGAACAAGTTAATGATGATCCTCTTTAGTGCGGTAGAGCATTGACAAAGCAATGTGTTAATTGGTAAAATGTGAAAAGTACGTGGAAGCACACAACAGGTGTAACTAACTCATGGGGGGAGGTGGGGCGCGCAAAGAGGGTTGCCAGCAGGATGCAGGGGATAGAGATGAAGACAAGAAGGTGTTTTAGGGAAGAGCAATGGCATGTGCAAAGACTTAAGAGACTAGAAAGTATAAGTGCTTTCAAGAAAAGTTAAAGAATCTGGAGGTTATCCTGAGGACAAACTTATTCTGAAGTAACTGAAGAAATTTAAGCACGAGAATGATATAAATAGCATCGAGACCGTGCTGTGTGCAGAGGCAAGACTGAAGGCAGAGAAACCATTGTGGTAATGAGATGATGGTGGCCAGAACCCAGGTAGTGGTGATGGGGAATGTGGAGAAGTAGGTGGAGTCAAGATATATTTAAAGACAGAATGGACAGAATGGGGTTTTGGATTGGATATATTTGGGGAGTGAGACCCAGGTGACCTCCAGGTTTCTGGCCTGTGCAGCTAGGTAGGTGGACAGGAGTAACAGTCCCAAGAGAGTGAACTCTGTGAGATGAACATGTTGAAAAGAAAGGGCCACTCATTCCTCCTCCCTTTTAACAAATAGGCATCCTGGCATCTGGCATGTGATTTGCAAGTTTAGAGCAGGTGAGACATCCAGCTGGCCTAGTCTAATCGTTGCACGTATGATAGGCTCAGGACTTGAATACATTTGGTTTGAATTTTGGCCCTGCTTCTTGGAGATGTAATTTGGGACTCATTACCAAAATTCTGAGGACCTTGGTCTCTTCAGATAATAGTATGCCAGCATTGTAGGGCTGTTGGGATTAAGTGAGATGGAGTCCCTCAGTGCTCAGCACGCATGACCAGACTGTAGTTGGGGGAGAGCAGCTGGGCTGGATATTCGTAAACACATCCACAAACAGGTGGGGAGGGCAGCAGAAGCTGAGAAGGAGGCCAGCAAACCATGCAGGGAAATGCTCCCACCTGGGGCGAGGTGGGAGGGAAGGCAGAGTGAGGAAGGGTGTGTGTAGAAGCAACTGGTTCGGTGCCTGGCACAGAACTGACCCTTAATGGCCATGAGTGGTTGGGTACTTGAGAATGGATTCTGCCTTCAAAGGGCCTTTCAGGTTAAGTAGGAAGCTAGGAGAGTGCCACATTTATCACACACTCCTTCATTCACCCAGCATGTATCAAATGTGGACATGGCGAGGCTGAGGACCAAGATTGATAAAATGCGATTTCTGTCCTCAAGGAGCTCCCTCAAGATCGAGGGGAGAGTAGAAAATATCACGAGGAGGTGAGTAGACATACAGAGCGGCCCTGGAGCGGTCCTGAGGGGGCAGGACTCAGGAGAGGGAGGGGAAAGAAGAAACTTAAAGAGGAGTTGGGAGGCAGACAGGTTACCCAGTGAAGGTGGGGGGGATTCGGAGGCAGGCCTTGTATGTTGCATTTGCTCTGGCTGACTCATCACCGTGTGCTGAAATGTTTGGGGTGAGTCTAGAGTTGGCGGATCAATTGAGTGAAATGCTGCTTTACCCTGCTCTGGGTACTCAGTTGCTCATGCATTTATTCATTCATCATAGCTGTCTGTATTAGACCTCCCGGGGTCAAGGGGCTCAGTCTGGTGGGGGAGACTGACCCTCTAAGATACACAGTCACAGATGAAAGTAGTAAATGCAGCCAGAAATGTGCTCGGGGCAGTGTGAGAACTAGGGGGCTGACCTGGGGAGGGGCAGGGAGGGGTTCAGGAAAGCTTCCCATTGGCCAGAAGATGAGTGTGGAGAGGCAAGGGTGTTCCTGGGCAGAGGCCCAAAATGCCACATGGGTGCCTGGGGAACCAGAGGTTGTGAGGAGAAATGGAGGTGGAGGGCACACTGCCTGACTCTGGGCACTTTTTGAATAAACAGGTAGGGAGGCTGGTGTCTGAACCTAGAGACCTTGGAGGCCTCATTAGGACACGTAGACTAGCCTGGAGCAGAAGGACATTCAGAAGGGCCATCCATAGTCCCTTTGATGTGACCCCCTCTGGCTGCAGCATGAAAGGTGGGTTGGAGGGAGGTTAGTGGAGGGGCCAGTTCAGGAAGGAGGCCCTAAGCAAGGTCAGGGCTGGAGGTGGGGAGGGAGCAGGCCCAGACTGACCCAGGACCTGGCGGGAGTGAAAGAGCCCTGGGTTTGCATGAGGTTCTGCCTGCCTGCTGAGCGAGGAGCATTCCTGCTTCTGTCAGTGCTGCTTTAAGGTCCTAATTTTGAGAACATCTTTGAAATCAGGCTGAATGGAAACTGGCCTCCTGGTGGTCCTAGGGCAGTCTTCTAGAATGTAAGTGTCCACCTCCCTTTCCCACCCAGCAGCTCTCCAAGAATCTGAGGACCAAGACCACATCCCGGACACCCCACTGCCATCCATGATTCTTTCAAGGAATCTGCTAGCATTCCAGACCTCCCCACAAAGACAGCCCAGAGGTCTGCCCCAGGTACTTCCCCTTGGTCTGAGTCAGTCCTCCAGGGATAAGGCAGCCTGGCCTCTGCCTCCTGGGGCCTGGTTCAGCGTCAGCAGCCAGAGACAGCCAGCCACGGGGAGCACACACACAAGGAACAGCCAAGCCTCTGCGACAGGCCGCACTTTATTTGGAGTTTTCCACCTAAGCAGCTCCCACCTGAGCCGCATGACATGTGCAAAAATCCCCCCAGAAAGCTGGGCCTCGCAGTGTGTAAAAAAGGCCCCCCATGGGGCAGAGCTGTGCAATCATAATAAAAAAAAAAAAAGAGAGAAATCAGTCCCTCAGGAAGCCTGGCTGGGATCTAAATCTCCCAGGGCCAGGCCACATGCCAAGGCTGCTGCTGCTGGTGTGGGGTCCGTTTTCTCCTCGGATTGTGCTCTCTTCCAAGTCCTTAACACTCTGGGGTTGTGGCTGCCAGAGGGGCTGGACGCAGTCCTCAGCGGCAAGGAGGCCTGGCCAGCAGTGCAGTTGGAGGGTGACCTCTCTCACACACACAGACACCCCCAAACATGTGCTCCCCCACTGGCCTCAGCCCCACCAGAAAACTCAGGGCTTCCCTGGCCCCCCAACCCCCAGTCCACTCTCATGTCACGTTTGAGGCAAGGGACATGGCCCCAGGACAGACAAGGCCCTCCAACCCCAGGGCCCTGGTGGGGTGGGGGTCAGAGCCACTCAGTCCACCCCAGGGCAGGTGTTTGAGGTGTATGATTCTGCGTGTGTGCATCTGGGTGTGGCCCTTTTGCGTGTGTGTATGTGTGTATGTGAGTGTGTTTGGCCAGAGGTGGGGGCCGAGGCTGGGGGAGGCACTTCTGGGATTCAGGGCACATTGACTTTGAAGGGGCTTCCGGGAACACTTTCGTCGCCCCACTTGACGATGAGGATGTAGTCCCCTTTCTCCTTGACGGTGTAGGTGACGTTGTACACTCGGTTCCCCATGTGCTTCACATACACCTCCTCACAGGGGGTCTTGGGCCCATGCACGCCCACCATCATCATGTTGGTGCCTGGAGAGGAGGGCAGCAAGGGACAGGCTCGCACCACAGCCCTTGGCCTCACGTTCTTGCGCATTTGCCCACCCCAGGAAACTGGCCCCTCTCCCCCAGTGGCTTGCCTGCTTTGCTGCAGTCCACGGTGAAGGAGTTCTTCTGGCCCACGAAGGCCTGGGACAGCCCGGGGCCCCGTGTCACCACCTTGCTGGCATCCGATGAGAACTTGGGGATGGAGCTATAGCTGGAGCCCCGGCTTGAGGATGACTTGGTCACAGTCTCCACCAAAACTGTGGATGTTTCATGAAGGCTGTGGCCTCCAGACAGCCGGGGACCTGAGGGGCAAGAGTGGGGCGGCCACAAGCCAGGTCAGCGGCATACTCTTCCCTAGGTGAGCCCTCTGCCGACACTGACAGCCCCACGTTCCCTTCCTCAGCTGTAGCATCCTAGGAGTGGCCCCCCATTCCTAATGAGCCAGGGTGGCAGGGCAGGCTTATCTTGAGGTCTGGGGCCTCGGATGGCTCCGCCCCCCACCCCCAGTCTGGGCTTTGTCTGGGACCCCAAGTCACAGGGTAGAGTCTTGCTTTAAAAAGGATCATGTATCCAACTAATCCTTCATGCAGCTTCCAAAAGGAATGCTGGCTAAATATTTACTGAGCTCTCTCTTCTTGGAAGCCAGAAGGGCAGAAAGCTAAGTGAAAGCTTGGGGAGCCACCACAGGGAAAAGATTAGTTGAGTGACGGACAACAATAAAGAGGGAGGATTTGATTTTTGAAAAATGATCTACACGAGTCCATGTGGAGAATGTAGAGAATGGTGTGCTGTGTAAAGCCAGGCCCGCTTTATCCCTGGTAACCTGACCTTGATGTTTGGGGCAGATATGACGTGGGTGTGACCGGCTACTGGAGTCATCCAGGACCTCCCCCCTCCAGGACACTCACCTGTGACTTTGGCCTTGAAGGGGCTGCCCACGATGTGCTGTGGGCCACCATACTTGATGGCAATGAGGTAGTTGCCAGGGGCCATGGGAGTGTAAGTGACCACGTGGCCCTCAGGACACTCCCGACAGTCCAGCTGCACCTTGGAGGGGCCATCAATGGTGACAGACAAGGCCCCTGAGCCCGCGTTCAAGGTGTTGACGATGAACTCTGATGACACGCCTGGGGACCAGAGGTAGCAAGGGTGTAGGCAGAAAGGGTTTGGGGCCCAGAGGTGGGTAGGCTGGAGCCCAGGCTCCCTGGAGCAGGCCTCTGTGAGGACTCAGAGCTCATCAGCACTGCCCCAGGACTGGGGGCTAAGTACCTCAATATCACCTCCTCCTCCCAGCCACTCACCTGTAGTGCCTCCCTCAAGCCCAGGACCGTAGGCTGACACCAAGCCTGGGTCTCCAGCCTGGCTCTGCTCCCCAACGCGGATCTTGAAGGGACTGCCAGGGATGTGGGCACCGTTGAACTTGACATCGATGGAGTGGACGCCATTCTCATGGGGAATGAAGCGGATGGTGTGCTTGTCTGTGGGGCAGAGATTGTTAGGTGAGCTTTTGTCCTTCCCCTCCCTTTCCAAGAAGGTCCTAGCCTGACAGGGACTGGGCCAGCTCACCACTGTCCAGCTCGGAGACGTAGCACTCCTCCACTGCACCCGAGGGCGTGTGCACCCTAGCATCGATCACACCCCGAGCACCGTTCAGCTGCACCGCAAAGGACGCCGGCTGGTTCACCTTGAGCCCCGTCTCCTGTAGAGGTCACAGAGGGTGCTCAGACTCCTGGGAGGGTCTGGAGCTTTCCTCTCTGCAAGCTGGCACTGCTTTCACCACATGCCCAGCCTGGCTCCTGCCACCTGGACCAGCTCCCAGAGGCCCTCAGCAAGACTACAGTAGCAGTAGGGGGCTGGGTCTGTGACCCCAGCATCCACCTGCAGGAGGTGGGCCCACTGGCTGTTCTGGGCAGGCAGGGCACCAGAGATGACGTGCCCTGTCCTGGCTGAGGAGGTAAGACCCAGACATCGTAAAGTGGGCCTAATGACAAAGCTGCTAGAGCTGTGTGGACTCTGATGAGTATAGAGGAGAGTGGCCTGGACTGGCTAGGGGTGCTCAAGGGGGGAGGTGGGCCAATGGGGAGGCTGGGGGGGTGGGGCACAGAGCCCAGCTCTAGAGTTGGGGTAGGGCTGGGGGGAGGAGAAACACAAGGGTTCTGATAAGACTACCCTGAGCCGCAGCTGGAAGGGGCATGGAGCCCCCTGCTGTACAGATACTGGGAGAGAGGAGATGTCTGTCTCGACCTTTGAAGGTCACTGCTAAGTCCCTGGCCACATGGGCCTGCCATCCTCTACTCCTGCCCATCTCTCAGGGTGGCAGAGGGGCCCCATCCCTGGGCACACACCTGGAGGCTGGTGACGGTGAGACGGCGAGCATCATCTGAGAGGGAGGCCACGGGTACCACAAAGGGGCTGTCTGGGATGTGCTCATCGTTGAACTTGATGGAGACCTCATAGTCACCTGAGGAGGTAAAGCCAGTCAGCATAGGCCCCAGGATGCGATGGCAAGGCAGAGCCACCTCCACCCTCGCCTCTTCCAGGACAAGCTCCTGGAGACAGATGTGCATTCCCCGGGTGTGGGGTGAAGGTAGACAGCAGAGAAAGAGCAGCAGCCCAGGTGAAGAATCAGTTCAGTAGCCCCTTCTCCTGCCTGGTCAGTGAGCAAAAGCCCAGTCTGGAAGGTTATTCAGGCCCAGCTCCACTGTGGACACCCACCTGGTTCCTGGACAACATAGGAGACCCCGCAGGAGCCATCTTTGCGGTCCTCAAATGCAATCTCCGCCTTGCTGGGCCCCTCCACAGCAATAGACAGGCCCCCGGCACCTGCTTCTCGGGTCCAGATGCTGAATTCGGCTGGAGACGGAAGCAGGACAGGGGCGGCTGTTCAGCACCATTGCCCATCCTGCCAGCTGCCCTGCCCCCATCCCCTATCTCGGCTTCCTCCCCCTTACCTGGCACACCGGCCACCCCTCGCTCCAGCCCTGTGCCTCCAGCCCGCACCTTGTGGGCACCACCTTCACCCAGTGGCCCCACGGTGAACTGAAAGGGGCTGCCTGGCACATGCTGCCCGCGGTACTTGACAGTGACCGTGTGGGGCCCCATCTCCTGGGGCACAAAGCGCACGCTGTACGCGCTGTCCTCCCCCTCCACGATCTCTGCAGCTTCTGTCTTGCCGGACGGGCTGGTCACCTGTGCGGTCATATCCTGAGAGCTGGCCTCACCTGCAGGGGGTGGGGTGTGTCAGGGTGACACTTGGGCTGCTCCTAGCCCCTTCTTCCCTCCAAGTAAAACCCTCTCCTTGCCCCAAGGGATGGAAGGCCCAGCCTCCCCGGGAAGACCCTGGCTCTGCTCACCCTCCTGCTGGCGGGTGATGCTGCCAAAAGAGCCTAGGCGTTCTCGACCCAGAAAGTCCCCGAAGACGGTGGGGAAGGGGTCTCCGCCAACCTGGGTGGACTCCTCCACCCGCACCTCACGCTTGGTCTCCCCGCCCCGTGTCTTGCTAATCTCTGTGCGCTCCGTGCGGGTATACGTGTGGCTGCTGCGGGTGAAGGTGCGTGTCAGGCGCTCCTGGGCAGACACCATCTGGAACCAGTTCCCTGTGGGACACACAGAGCCAGGGAAGGGGAGGGGAGGGAGAGGAGAAATGAGCCAGCAGGACAGAGACCCTGGGGGCAGGATCGGGGCCCTCCCCATTGCCCCATCCTGCCCAGGCTCTTCCTGGCTCCCACCTGGGATCTTGAGGTTAAGGTCGCAAGTGCTGCCGATGGTGGCAATAGAAGGCGCCTGCCTGCGCCGGGTGATGCTTTCCTTCATGCGGCCCTCGCCAGTAACCTTCACCGTGAATGGGCTTCCTGTAGCAGGAGAAAGGGGTCTTAGATCCCTTGCCTCTAGCCTCCTGGCTTGTCCCAGCCACCGCCTGGAGTCTTACCCGGCACGTGCTTGTCGGCAAACTTGATGTTGATGATGTAGGTGCCAGGTTCAGTGGGGCAGTAGGTGACTTTGCATGTGCCATCCTCCATATCCTCACAGTTGATGTCCACCTTGCTAGGGCCTTCAATACTCAGCCCCAGGCCCCCATAACCTACCGGAAAGCAAGAGACACATCTCCCTCAGTCCCCACTGCCGTTCTGTTCTCCCCTCCCCAAACTGCAGGCTCCATCCAGAATGGGCACCCCAGGTCTATCATAACCACTAACAAAAGATGGCTCAGCAGGAGGAGAAGGGGCAAGCCAGGCACTGACCCAGATAGTCAGGGAGAGGCAGTCTTGGAAATTCCCCAGGGCAGGCCTCTTGGGTGCCAGTGAGTGAGAGACAGAAACTCAGGACAGCTGAACTTTCTCTTAAATGTGAGAGAAGTGACATGGTGCCCACTTTCTTCATTGGGCCCCAGAATATGAATCTCAGGAGAGACTGGGCCAGGAAGTTCAGGGAGGAGGGTATGGCCAAGGGGCATGGGGCAGGAAAGGACTAGTCCTCATTAGAGGCACCAGCTGAAATGAGGGGTCTCTGGGGCAAGAAGCACCTGCATTACGAGTGTCCACGATGAACTCCGCCACCTGGAACGTGTGTCCCTCAGACAGGCCCTTGCCCCAGACCCGCACCTTGCTAGCGTCCCCGATCTCAGACGGCCCCACCAGGATCTTGAAGGGGCTATTGGTGACGTGCTTGCCACTCTTGCGCACGCTCACCACGTGCTCCCCAACCTCCTTGGGGGTGAAGGAGATGCCTGTGGAGAAGAGGGGTCAGGCATGGAGCCCTGGGCCTGGCGGCGTCCCTTCCCGGCTCCCCCCAGGCCCCTCCCGTGGCCCCATGCTCACCAATGTGCCGGTTGGGCAGGCGCTTCAGCAGGCAGGGCTCCTCATTGCCCGATGGGGCACGGATGCTGGCAGTCAGCTGGCTCAGGTCACTCTCGGTGATCTTCAGTGACACATCCGTGGAGGTGCCCACGTTCAGCTGTGAAGTCCTCATCGAGTCATCGCCTGGGGGAGAGTTGGCATGTCAGGCAGTGTGACTCCAGGCAGGCCCTGCCTTCATGGAGCTCAGGAGACCTCCTGGCAGACCCTGCTGGACTCAGCAGAGACTGGGGGCCACTCACAGGCACAGAGAAACTGGGGAGAGGGCAATCTTCATTCACATTTAGCTGCCAAATGTGGGCCCAGCACCCTAGTCCCCCTGAATCGGTTAAATCCCTAATTTACACAAATTTCAATCTTAAGTCACATGATTTTATGGAGACAAAACACTAGACTGGACTAGACAACACAGACCCTTTACTAGCTGTGTGGCTCTGATCAAGTTGCTTAGCCCCTCTGAGCCTACTGGTTTCCTTAGCTATCAAAGGGAATTAACAATACTCTAACTTGAAAGCCTCAACAAGATATATGTTTCAGAGCTGGAGCAGGGGAGGTGGGGGTGGGGGTGGGGGTGGCTGAATGTTTCTCACCTGCTGTAAAGAATAGAATTACATCCTTACATTCATCCAGAAATGAACTCTTCCACCTCAAGGGGGCCCTACCCTAATGCCTGGTGACTTGAACACGCCAGGCTTGTACATCCATTGTGTGCTGGGGATGGGGGGTGTCATAGGCTGTGGGTGCCTACATGTCCACCCACCTGTGATCTTGGCTGTGAAGGGGCTCCCCGGGATGTGCTTGTCATCAAAGCGCACGATGATGCTATAGTCTCCAGGCGCCGTAGGCAGGTAGGATACAGTGCAGGTGCCATCCTTGTTGTCCTTGCAGGTGATCTCTGCCTTGGACGGGCCCTCCACGGCCAAGGACAGACCCCCTGTAGGTGGAAGTGGGGCTGAGATCAGAGGTCCTGATCATCTACCCCTCCCCCTCACAGCCCCTGTCTGCAGCTCCCTCACCTTCCCCAGCATCCTTGGTGACAATGGTAAAGGTGGCTGGCTTGTTGACCATGCCATGACTCAGGCCTGGCCCATAGGCGCTGACATGGCGGCTGTTGATGGCATCCACGTAGAACTGCAAGGGGCTCCCTGGGGGTGGATGGAAAAAGGGGGCTCGGTCAGTAAGGACAGGGGCTGCCTGAACCCGCCTCAGCCCACCCCGCACCTTCCCACAGTCTCCCTGCTGAGCCCTACATCTCTGCCGTAGGGGCCTGACTGGTGGAAGTCTGCCTCCCACCAGGATACCAGCCTCCCCAGCGCTTATTGTGGTGTCTGCATACAGCAGGTGCTCAATGAATATTTTTTGACAGAAGGCAGGCCCAGATGAAGTCACAGTGGGGCTCCTCTCAGCCCAACCAAGCCCAGCCCAGCCGCCAACTCACCAGGGATGTGGTTGCCGTCATACTTGATCCCCATGTGGTGCAGGCCTTTCTCGGTGGGTGCGTACCTCACTGTGATGGTGCCATCCTTGTTGTCGGTGATGTTGGGCCGGGCCGTCTTCCCGGAGGGCATCCGCACCTCCCCTGTCAGGCAGACACAGTTATGTGGGGGACCTCAGTTTCTCCTACCTCAACCCCCTTGCTGTCCCAGGCCCCCACCTCTGTGTGGTTGTGCCTCCACCCCAGAGGTCCGGCACCAGGTGACAACCTGGAGCATCAGGACAAACCCCGAGCTGGGAGACAGAAGGCTTAAGTCTGAGTTCCAGCTCTGCCCACATTGCTGTGTGATCCTGGGTAGCTCACACCCCCTTTCTGGGCCCCAGCTTTCATCTCAGACACAAGGAGCTGGGCCTGAATGCAGGTGTCCTCCCTTTGAGTCCTCAAGGCCCAGGGCAGTACCTGTGAGCTCCCCTTTCTGCACGGTGAAGGGGATGACCAGGTTGAAGGGTCTCAGCATGGACTCCATTGGCTCTACAGGCACCACTGGCTCCTCGGTGGCCTATGGCAGGTGAGAGGGAACAGTCACTGGCTGGAGAAGGCCTGGGAGCTTGGCCTGAGCCATGACTGAAGGCAGAGAAAATGAGGAAAGAACAAGATGGTTAATGTTGAAACTGGAGAGCAGGAGAGGAGCATCTGCTGCAGGAGAAGAAGTGCTGTGCCCAGCTTGGGGGTCTGTCTCCCCAGCCTGACTCCCGCCTGCTCCCCAAGACGGCCCTCAAACCATGCCCCAGCCCTGTCCACTGAAGAAGAGAAGGAAGAAGTGGAGGGAGAGGAGGAGGAGGGCGAGGTCTGGCCCAGGTGGGAGGTGGCAGTACCCAGTGTGTGGGGTAGGCGCTGGGCCGGTGCAGCTGCAGCACATCAGAGGGCTCCTCCACGTGGGGCATGGGGTCACACGCCTGGGAGGCAAGGCACGGAGAGCACAGGATGTGGCAGGCCAGTATTCACCAGCTCTAGGGACCAGGAGCTGACTCAGAATGGCCCAGGGACCCGAAATCCTGGGCTGCCCATGGGGCAGGATGGGTATCTTGGGTGCTTTACCCTCTGGAGGGCTTCATTGTCCTGCAGGGCCACCTTGGGGAGCTGTACAGGAACAGTGGGCTCAAGGGTCAGAGAGGAATATGGCAAATTCCGCCAGAGAGGGCTGACCGACTGCCAGAGGGGCCAGAGGCAGGGCTGTGCTCACCTCCCAGGTTGGGAGGCTACTGGGAAAGCAAAGGCTCAACTCTGGAGCACTCTGGGACCAGAAGCCATCAGACATGGCAACAGGTCCTGAATTCCTTGCTACTGCTAGTAAGGCTGGCCCCCCACCCCCTCCAGCCACCATCTAGTCCTGCTGCGGCCGCAGAGCTTACCAGCACGTGGAAGGGGCTGTTGGGGATGTGCTCGCCTCCGAAGCGGATGGTGATGACGTACTTGCCCGGCTCAGGTGCAGTGTAGTAGATGTCGAAGGTACCATCGTGGTTCTCAACCACATCCACGTCGAGCTCTGCCCCATCCGGGGTAGACACTGTGCACGTCACCTTCCCCTTGCCTGCTGCCTTGGCGTCCACTGTGATCACTGTTTCCTCCCCAATCTGGATGCGGGGGCCCAGGCAGGCACCTGCCACACAGAAGCAACCGGTCATGGGTTCTGTAGGGGCCCTATGCCCAGCCCCACTCAGTTCCCAACTGCCTCCACCACCTCAGCCCACAGCAAGAAGAGAAGGGGCACTCACCCAGGCCGTGACCTCCAATGGACACTGGAAACAGAGAAGAATGTGAGACCATGAAACACTCAGGAGAGGGTGGGGGACAAGGGATGGGTAAGGGCAGGGGAGGTGGGAGAGGGGACTGGGGCAGGGGAGGCGGAGTGGGTGCCCACCTGTGACGAGGCACTTGCTGGCGTCCCCAGTGGGCAGGGCATGGATGCGGAAGGGCGAGTAGGGGATCTCGTCACCACCGTACTTGATGGTGATGGTGTACCGGCCACTCATGTCCGGCAGATAGGACACAGTGTATGTGCCATCCCCGTTGTCTCGGATGTTGGCCTTCTTGGGCTTACCCTCGGGGTCCTGGGGGAGAAGCAGAGGTCAAGGCTGGTCTGTGCCCACAGCCTGACCAGGGAGGTGGGCAGCACATGGACTTACCAGGATCTGGACAGTGAGCAAGCCCTCCCCAGCATCCCGGGCATCGATGGTGAACTCCACAGGCAGGCTGGCAGGGATGCCAGCGGCATTGAGGCCGGGGCCGCTGGCCCGCACCTTGCTGGCATCATGGGCTGGAAGCACCTTAATCTTGAAGGGGCTTGAGGGGGAAAAAGGATAGTTAGTTGGCTGAGGGTCGGGGGGAGGCAGAGTCTTGTCTCATTTTGGGCCTGGAGTCCTTCCCACATTCATGAGAAGGGGAGATGACTCCTGAGTAGGGAGGAGGGACCAGGTCACAGCCTGAGTCATGGGGGAGGGCCATTCAGGTGTGCCCCCAACCGAAGCCTGAGCATTTCTTCTCCATTCTCCAGGCAGATGCTGTGGTTTGTTTAAAGAGGAGGGTGCAGGAGGCTGCCCTCTCCCACCTGTTTGCAGCTACATGGTGGGGGGAAAGCCCAGCCAGAGGAGGGTCCCTGAGGCTGTGCTGCCTCCAGGGTGGAAAAGACAGGCAGGGGGCCCTGAGAAAGAGTGGGAGGGGGCAGCAGAGACCAGATGAAGCCAAGACAAGTGGGAGGAGTGTTCCCAGGGACCCACAGTGGCCCTGCAGGTGTGGCCTTGGTAGGAGCTCCCCAGAGCTCAGCACAGCACAGGAGCCCAAAGCTGGTCCTCACCTGCGTGGCACCTCCTGGTCGGCATACTTGACGGCTACTGTGTAGGGCCCATCAGTGGCTGGGGTATAGTGGACAGTGTGGGTGCCATCTCCATTGTCACGCACCTCCACAGGCTCAGCCACACCTGGGCAAGGGAGCAGGGTCAGCAGAGCCTCCTGGCACCCTGTCCCATCTCTCTCCGCCCTGCCCAGACATTCTCATACCTGTGGGGCCCAGCACGGCCACCTGCAGGGGGGCCCGGCCAGCTTGGCTGCAGTCTACCATGAAGGTCTGGGGTACTCGGGCCCTGACACCAGCCCCCAGCCCCGGGCCCGAGCATTTGACCTTCCCAGGGTCCACCACATCCTTCACCGGCACCCGGAACGGGCTCCCTGCAAGGAGAGAGACTTCAGCCCCTACCCACCTGCCTGGGAGGGGCTCCCTGACACTGAGGAACCAGGAGGAGGAGGCCTTCCCTGCCTTTGAAATGCCCCAGGGAGGCCAGACCAAATGTGCAAATGCTTAGGAACTTGCTAAGAAAATGTAAACAAGGAGAAATAAACTTGGCTGCAGACCAAGGCTGTGCAAATCCACTTACTTAGGTCACAAGCCTGGAAGGCCTTTCTAAATTAATAGAATGTTAAAAGTGGAATATTTGTAAAAGAAAATGCATTTTTGACAGTGTAAAATTAGATAAGGGGGGAAAATGTCCAATTTCAGCAGGCCCAAGTTATGCAATAATTGAAGACATGACCCCTACCCTGCCCTCACCCCTGAGCAGCTTATCCCTGCAGGAGAGCAGGGGGGTTCCTTGCTTTGTAAACAGTGAGAGCGAGAGAGTGTGAAAGGTGGCCCAGACTGTGTCTGAGTGACCAAACTACTGTGTCTGAGTGACCAAACTCACAAGGTCTGGCGCTTCCAGGCAAGGGGCCAGGACAGCAGTGCTGAGCTTCTGGGAATGAACTGCACCCACTGCCCTGCCTCTTGGCCATGACCGTGCCTGCCTGCTCAGCATTCTCCCCACTGGCTGGACTGGTGGCCATCCTGCTCTGGGGATGAGTCTCCACACCCAACTTCCCTTCCAGTTTCCCTGTCACTGAGCAGGCCTCCTACTGCCCTCCCCAGCCCCACCCGCTCTCTGCACACCTGGGATGGGCCGGCCCCCAAAGGTGATGTTGACGTCGTAGTCTCCGGGGGTGAAGGGGATGTACTCCACGGTGCAGCTGCCGTCCTTGTTGTCCTTGCAGGACATCTTGGCTTCTGAGGGGCCCTCAATGGCTAGGCCTAGGCCCCCAGTGCCAGCTCCCCTACAAGAGGACCCCTCTGTCAGCCTCGCTAGGACCACTGAGTGGAGATGAAGGAGCAGCTGAATAGGGGCTGAGGGCCAGGCTGAGAAGGGACCAGCTACAGGGGCTGCGACACTAGGGGAGGTTTGCACCCTTGATGGGGGATGGGCTGGGGATGAGGCACAAGCAGATGGACAAAGGGGGAGGGCAAGTGGTTGGGATCAGGGTGGCCACAGCTTCAGGGTCAAGGTTAGGAAAGGGAGAGATACCTGGTCTCCACAGTGAAGCGGTTGGCCTTGTTGACCAAGCCACCCTCTAGGCCGGGCCCAAAGGCCCGGACGCGGGTGGGGTCACAGCCCTCGGTCACGCCCACTCGGAATGGGCTCTTGGGCACAGCCACATCATCATACAACACCTCCACCAAATGCACGCCTAGAACCGGACCACAGGGTGCAAGTCAGGATGTGCACGGCCCCCTCCACCCCGCCCCCATGAAAATGCTGAGATCAGATCCCCACTGTCCCCACTCAGCCCAGTCCCTCACCCTCTTCATAGGCCGTATACTGCACTCGGTAGGTGCCATCCCCATTGTCTGTCACATAGGTGTCCGTCTTAGCACCCGAGGGGTTGAGCACGCGAGCTGTCACATGGTTCCCACCCGTGGCCGTGAGGGATCTTGCGTCCACAGTGAACTCAGTGGTCACTTCACGCAGGACACCTGGGTCCCAGGAGACAAGAGCTCAGTGTGGGTTTGGGGCAGCCTTCACACAGCTGCTCACCTCATCCCTCCCTCCCCAGCTCCCAGGTGGCTCCTCCTCTCCCCCTGCTATTCCCCAGTCTGAGCCCAGCCATCCTCTCAGGCCTGTGAGCTCCAGGCCCTGCCACCCACAGCCCCTGCCTCAGCTCCCTTCCCCACATGGTGACATTCTGTTCATGTAAGTCTCCCTATCAGGCTCTGGGCCCCTCGAGGGCAGGTATGGGTCTTACATCTTGCGCCCCCTGCCTCCATGCCCAGCCCAGGGTCTGGTCCCCAACAGATGGTAACTCACATTCACTGAACTGAGCTGAACTGTGTCCTGAATCCTGTCACCCACTACCTCACAGCTTCCCCTCTGCACCATGGAGAGCAAGGTTCTTAGCTTTTTCAGATCAGGGACCCCTTAAGCTGACGAAAGTTGAGGATCTCCCCAGCAAAATGCCCATGGGCAGACGCAATTCTGCCACAAGACCAGAGGCAAAGCTCCATGTCCTGCCCTTGGCTTTGGCTCCTCTCGGGTGTCTGAGCTCTAAGGACTCCAGGGCTGCCCCAAAGCTCCCCCTTCACCTCACACTGCCCCCCAATGCCTTCAGCCCTGCTTCCCACCCGCCCTGACTGGCGCCATGACAGGCTCCTGGCTCCTCCTCCATCACTCACCATGTGGCTCCACACCAGGCCCTGAGACCTTGACCCCACTGGTGTCAACAGCAGGCTGCACATGGACACGGGTGGGGAATTTGGGTACGGGGTGCCCGCCATACTTGATGGTAATGGTGTAGGTGCCGGGGAAGGCGGGGCTGTAGGTGATGTGGTAGGTGCCGTCAGCATTGTTGTGGATCAGCACCTCGGCCTTGACCCCGGCGTCCGACAGGATTTCGATGGTCAGCTCAGCCTCACCCGCCTCCGAGCAGTCCACAGTGAAGGTGGCAGCCTCGCCGGCCTTGCCACGCTCCAGGCCTGGCCCACTGGCCCGCACCTTGCTCGGGTCGAACACGGGCCGGATGGTAGCCTTGAAGGGCGAGCCGGGGATGTGGGCTTCGGCAAACAGGATGTTGATGGTGTACTCGCCCGGCTCCGTGGGCAGGTAGCTGACAGCACATGAGCCATCTCCGTTGTCCTGGCACTCAATCTTGGCCTCGCAGGGGCCCTCCACGGTCAGCCCCAGACCACCTGTGCCCGCCCCCTTGGTGTCGATGGAGAAGGGCGCTGGTGTGCCTACCAGCCCGCCCTTGAGACCAGGGCCGTAAGCACAGACCTAGAGGAAGGAGCAGGTGTGTAGGTTACCTACACCTGGCCTCTCCCATGCCCAGCCTTCATGGCTCCCTGTGAAAGCTAAGCACTTTCAACTGTAGCAGCTACTACAGACTGAATCCTTATAACAATTCCATGTGAGGAAATGGAGGCAAAGAAATTGAATAATTTGTCCCAGTTGGTGGACCTGAGATTGAAGTCAGGCTCTTAATAACTCAGCTGTCTCAAAGGCAGGTCCTGAAGTGGGGGACTGCCTCAGCCCCAGGTCCTTGGCTGTGCTCCCTCCAGGACATAAGACCCTCTGGTCTCTGCCCCTATGACTTATTCATCTTTCCTACAAGCCCCCAATTCCCAGCTCCCGCCAGTCCCCGTCTCCTCACCTTGGAGGGGTCAGGAGGCAAGACACCCTCCACAGTGAAGGGGCTGCCAGGCACTGGGTGACCATCATAGGTGATGTCCACCTTGTAGGGCCCCTCCTCAGGGGGCATGTAACGCACAGCCTGGGTGTCGGCTCCACCCCCAGGTTCCAGTTTGCAGGGGATGGGTCGTCGGGAGGGTGAGGTCATCCGCACGTCCAGCTGGCCCTGACCACCAGCCCCTCGTGTGTTCACAGAGAATGCCTGTTCTTGCCCCACAGCGACCTCTGTATAGAGAGCAAGGGACACAGTGAGCAGAGACTCCAGCCCACCCCAGCCAACACCCCTCACTCTCAGGTCAGCTCTTGCCCCCACTTACTGCTGTTGAGGCCTTGAACTTTGACTTTGCTAAGGTCCAGCGGGGGTGCCACATTCACCACAAAGGGGCTCTTGGGGACAGGATCTCCACCATAGGTCACTGTCACTGCCATGTTGCCCTGTTGGATACAACAGGTCAGAATTGGGTGGCTTAGAAACAGCCTGGCAACATGCCCTTGGCCGATGTGGGCCTGAGGCACAGAGATCCACAGCAAGAGAGGATGGGAGGCAGGAAAGAGGCCAGAATCCAGAAGTGGCCCTATGAGCCTGGAGGAAGGATACCTAGGACCCCAGTCAGCCAGGATGAGTAGGGCAAGGGAGGGGATGGGCACACCTGCTGGACGGCCGTGTACTTGACGGTGTAGGAGTAGTCATGGTTGTCGATGATTTCAAAGTCCCGCACAGCCTCGCCCTTGGCAGCCCCAGCAAAGTGCACGTCCAGCTTGGCCTTGCCAGCTCCCTTGGTCAGCACCGTGAAGTGAGTGGGTTTCCCAACTTCCACACCTGGGGAGCCCACACCAAGATGGTGGTGAGGGACTGGCGGCCACTTACCCCTAATCCCAGCTCAGCCCAGCCCCTTCCCAGACACCAACCTGTCCGGTTCAGCCCAGGGCCCTCAGCCTTGACTTTGCTGGCGTCATGGGATGGGTCCACCTTGATATGGAAGGGGCTGGCGGGGATCTCCTGGAGGGAGAAAAGGCTTGGTCAGGGTGGACATGAGCAGTCTCTGAGGTACACTGACTGCCCACAGGAAGTGCTCAATGGCTGTGGAACTGTTCCCAACGGACAGCCTCTCAAGTTGCTGGCTGAGACTAGGGGGTGCTGCCACCAATGACAACCAAAAGCCAGGTGTGGGTACCTGGTTGGCAAACAGCACCATGATGGTGTAGCGGCCGGCCCCTGGGGGTGTGTACTTGACTGTGAAGGTGTCATTGTCATTCTTGATGATGTCAAAGTCGATGTCAGCCTCTGCAGGGCCCACCACACCGGGGGCGCACTTGATGCCAATGCTCACATCGCCTGAAGGGAGGCAGGCAAGAGGCCATGAGTGTGGGCCTCAACAACCTCCTGCACTCTGCAGCTCTGCCCTGAAATAGGCAGAGGTACTGGCTCCTCCCAGCCAGACCCTGCCCTGGCCCCGCCCCACTCCCCTCCCCACCTCCAGGCCCACCTTGCCCTGCCTCGCTGCAGTCCACAGTGAAGTAGGTGGGCTCATTAGCCTTGAGGCCTGTCTTCTCCACGCCTGGGCCATAGACTTTCACCCTCTCGGGGTGACTGCCCTCTCCCACGTTTACCTGTGGGGAGGAGATGACGCTCAGCACAGTGCCCCTCCATCAAGTCCCATCCCCTCCCCCAGTACTACCAGCACCGGCCTTAGTAGGACCAATCTTAGCCTCTTCGCTGGGGCCTTGAGGTGGGGGTGCCATGACAGGGCTCAGGGCCAGCCAACATCTCCCGCGTGGGGCTCCGCCCTCCCTCTGGGGCCCCGGCAGTGGGTACAGTACAAGACGCAGAGGACGAACCCGGAAGGGGCTCTTGGGTACGTTGACGCCTCCCCAGGAGATGATGATGGTGTGCTTAATGGGCTTGGTGGGCACATAGGAGCAGCGGAAGGTGCCATCGCCATTGGGGATGACTTTGATGTCGATAGGGCAGCCGTCTGCGTCCTGTGGGCATCACCCAAAGCAAGGTTCTTAGAACGCTCCGGCCTCCTCAGAGCACCGGCGCCCTCTGCTGGCCGACACACTCACAGGCCTCGCCCCTGCCACAGACCTCAGAGCACAAGCCTAGTGCCACGAGCTCTGGTGGCCAGGGAGCACCCCGGAAGCCAGGAGATGGGGCTCTAGGCCAACTGTGTGGCCTGTTCTCTCTCAACCTAGGTCTCTGAAATGTGTTGTCAGGGGAGAAGCTCAGCTAAATCAACGTTCCTAAAATTGAATAATGAACTGTTTAAAGAAGAATCATCCTCTTGGACCCAAGAATATATTCATTAACCAAGAATGGACAACAGTTTGAGAAATTCACCTGGGAAACCAATGTCTTACTCAATCAAATCATCTTTTAATTAAAAATTGTTACTATACAAATACATTTTTGGTAAAATGTTTTTAAGATTATCACCAGGAAGAAAACACAAAACTTTAAATTCTCCATAGTTCTTATGGATCCGTGAGAAGCAGTCCTGTGATGCCTGGACACCCCTTTCCCTAACCTGCCCCACCCTCCCAGGGTCCCTGCTACAGCAGTGAGGGGCAGCGAGTTCAGGCAACATGCTACCTGGGCATAGAGCTTCAGGTCTCCCTTGCCAGCTGCGCGGGCATCAATGGTGAACTCTGCTGGCTTGTCCACAATGCAGCCAGTGGGCTCCAGGCCAGGCCCAAAGGCCTTCACCTGTGCAGGAGCAAGAGAAGAGGGCTGGGTTGGGGACTGGAGGCGAGCCATTCACCTTGTCCCGGGCCCATGTGCAGAAGCGGGGACCACACCTTGTCTGGGAAGCAGTCGGGTGGCGCTGGCTGGATGTGGGCAATGAAGGGTGAGTCACGGATGTCCTCATCGTCGCAGATGACATGCACAGCGTACTCCCCTGGCTCTGTGGGCCAGTACCGCACATCGCAGGAGCCATCTCCCTTGTCATCACACTCAATCTTGGCCTGCGAAGGCCCCTCAATGGAGAAGCCTAGGTGTGAGGTGGGGAGGGTTAGAGGGCACAAGAGGCAACTTGGACCCTCAGGCAGGTCCCCCATCACTCCCCTCCCCAGCATCACTACCCTGGTCACCCCCATGTCCCATCTCCCCATCTCATCTCAGACTCGCCAGAATTCCTGCCTCCTGTTCCCCTGTCACTTCCCAGTGTCCCTCCATCACACCACTCCTCAGCACTCCCACCTGCTGCCATCCAGCCACTCACCCAGTGTTCCCACCTCGGTGCCAATGGCCTCCACCACAAAGTCAGCTGATTTTCCCACCTGGCCAGTTTCCAAACCGGGACCCCAGGCCCGTACCTTCTGCACTCCTGCCTCTGGGCTCACCTGTACCTCAAAGGGGCTGAGGAAAGAGAGCTGGTGTCAATGCTGGGCGGTGCCCCCATCAGAGGTACTCCTCCTCCCTTCCCTCAGAGTCCCAGGCAGTCCACCTCCCTCCTCCCACCCTATGAGGGCCCAAACAGGAAGGCACAGGGGTTGCACGGTGCTTACCTGCGGGGAATGGCATAGCCGCCCCACGTGATGGTCACCACGTACTTCCCGGGCACCACGGGGTAGTACTCACACTCGAACACACCGTCCCCAGCCTCCCGCACCTTCACCGGCTCCTCTGTGCCCTCTGAGGAGATGTGGGGAGTAGGGGGATCAATGGCCTGTGAGTCCCAGCTCCTCGATCCCCTTGGGATCCAGAACCCTGGGGACCCAGGCCTAGCCTGAGGGCAGTGTTGCAAGTAGGCAGTGCTGAAAGTCAAGGCAGGGACCACACGTCATCCCCGTGCATAACACCCCGGGGTAGCCATAGGGCAGAGAGCAACATTTCCAGCTTGCAGACAGTGAGACCGAAGCAGATATAAGACAATGTGCACCTCTATGTCTCTTTTAGAGCCCCAACAGGGGTACGTGGTGCTGGCTGTCACTGCCCTCAGGGAGTTAAACCACTGGCCGAATCTCCTCCCTGCACCCCGACCCTCACTGGCCCTGGGCCCTGGCACTCACTTGGTCCTTTGACTGTGACCTTGAGTTCCCCGCTGCCAGCACCCTTGGTGAAAACCTTGAAGTCAGCCACCTCTTTGACACGTACACCCTTGGGCTGCAGGCCCCGCCCAGAGGCACGGCAGGCGTTGGGGTTACAGGCTAGGAGGAAGAGAAGAGGCGAGGTTGGGGGCACTGAGGGGCCCTAGACAGATCCTCAGCCTCCCACCATTTGTCCCCCACCTCCCTGTGCACAGTCCTCCTGACACCCACAGGCACAGGCCATGGCCTCATGCAACCCTCCCCTGGGCTCCCTGGTGCCCCAGACACCACTGGGAGCCCTGCTAGGCAGGGAGCCGGCCACAGCACCCCCAGCCCCCCTCATCAGGCTGGTTATAAGAAACCCTTCCCACTGGGCTTCTCAGAGTCAGTGTCGCTTGAGACAAAGGCATGGCAGAGCCTGGGCAGAGACTTGAGCAGAGACACAGGGAAGGGCCCCTTACCCACCCCAAGGCCATCCACCTAGAACCATCTGAGCCTTCTCAGAGCCACCACAGCAGCTTTGGGAATGACATGCCACAAAACACTCAGCAACACCATGGAACAAGAGGTATTCATATAACAAGAAGCCTGCCACAGATCACAGGCAATGCATGGAAGTCAGCCTGCCACAGAACACTGCCAGTGGCAATGAACCCAGACTTTGCTACTGAACACAGGCCAAAGAACAGTGATCTCAACCTGCCACGGAACACGTAAAATGGCATGGAACTTATGGGTGCCACCAAACAGGCAAGGACATATAATCCAGGCCTGCCACAAAACAGACAATGGCACGGAACTGAGATCTTCATCACAGAACTCATCAGGCAAGTGGCAAGAAACGAGATCTGCCACAGAACATAAGCAAAGGCATGGAACCTGGGGCCTGTCACAGAATGCCACGGAAGGGGGCGACTCCACACCGCTCGGGCCATGCCACACAGCACAGGTGAGGCCAGTCAGCTATGGCCATGCCTGGCCCCACCTCCGCTGGCATGTACTAACGTGGCGCCACTCTCCTGGCCTGGTGGACGATGGGCACAGAGGGGGCGAGAGGCGGCAAGGGCTCTGAGTGGTAGAGAGAGAACCGAGTGGGGGGAGTCACCACCTGAGGGCCTGCCCTACAGGTGCTCACCGTCCCTTTTCCCTCGCCCTTCCATGGTGGCACCTGTCTGGTATCCTTCTCTGAGGCCTCCTGACCCTTCTCAGGGACGGGATGGACAGATGATCTCTCGAGAGCCCCACCCCTTGGCTCTTCCTTCTGCCCATTTTAAGCCTTCAAATGGCTCCCCCCAACCAACCCCTGGATTTAGTGCTTCATTTCCCATGAATCCTGAGACTCAGAATTTGGTGGAAATGCTCTCTGCATCCTCGCCTCAGCGAGGGAGATGGTAGGGATGGGTGAAGGGCCTTTACCTTCTGCCACATGGACGGGGAAAGGACTGCGGGTGATGGGGGCACCAGCGAAGGCCACATGCACCGTGTGGGGCCCCTCCATCACAGGCCTGTATGTGCAGCGGAACGTGCTGTCGCCTTTGTCCTCCAGGGCCACCTCCACTGTGTCCCGCCGGCCTTGCGGGTCCACGATCACCACAGCAACATCACCAGTGCCAGCCCCTGTCACGACAATGGCGATTAGCCCCTATTCTGGACATGCACAGATGCTCAGGGATCCCTCTCCCAAGACCATCCCTCTCTGGCTGGGACCCTGCCCCAGTCCCCCACGCACACCCTCCCCATGCCGTGAGGGGCTGCCCGCCTGAAACCTCCCAGGACCTGTCCTCACCTGCTGTGTAGATGTCAAAGTAGGTGGGTTTGTTGGCCACGTTGCCCACAGGCTCCAGGCCAGGACCACGGGCTGACACCTTGTTGGCATCCCCCAGGGCCATGCCCACATTCACCTCAAAGGGGCTGCGTTCGATGTTCTGGCCAGCAAAGAGCACGGTCACCTGGGGGTCAAGGGCCAGAGGTTAGCTACTAGAGGAGAGCAGCTCTGAGAGGGGGTGGAGGGGCAGAGCAGAGCCAAGGTGGGTGGGAGGTGGGTGGCCGGTGCACGGCCAGGATGTGAATGGAATGGGGAGGTCAGGGGAGGTCCTGTAGGGAGATACCTTGTGCAAGCCGGCGACCTTGGGCACATAGGAGACAGCATAGGTGCGGTTCTTGTCGTTGTTGGGAACCACTTTGGCCTATTGGGAAGGGAAAAGACTGGCAATCACAGTGGCTGTAGCCCCTCCTGACCCCACAGCACCTGGAGGCCCAAACGGTAAGCACCCCGCCCCTGTCCTCAGCACAGTGGGTGACTCTGGCAGCCATCACCAGGCCAATCCTATCGTTGGCCTGTGGACTCTTGTCCCATCCCACGCTAATCCCCCTCGTCCCAGAGGCCTCTCCATACCTCCTCAGTGTGGCCCTCGGGATCCTCGATGTAGACCAGCACCTCGCCCACACCAGCATCCACCGTCTGCACGGTGAAGTGTGCGGGCTGCAGCACAGTGTTGCCCTGGGGCTCGATGCCTGAGGGGCAGAAAGTGGAGACAGATAACTTAGGGAGATCCTTCCAAGCCTGTGCCCAGCTGTCCGGGGCGGGCTGTCAGGGGCTCAGCACATACCAGGCCCATAGGCAATGGCCTTCTTGGGATTCAGCTGCTTGGAGCGAACAGGGGCACCAGGTTTGAGTTTGGCCTTGGGGAACTGGGACAGGTAGGTCATGACAGAATGCTCATCCACATTGGGGTCCACAATCTCCTCGGGGGCAATCACCTGCCACAGAGAGGAAGGGAGTTACAAGGTGCCCTCCTTACCCAGCAACCTCGGTTCTACCCACATCCTGATCAGATATCCCTACAGACCCAACTCCATCCTTGGCCCTCTGGCCCCTAGACTCTCCCACTGCCTGATCCGCCAGCGTACCTGGGGCACCCCGAGCCAGTCGTCCGCCTGCTGCATGGCCTCCCGGGCGTTCTCCACAGGCTGGTTGGGGTCCCAGGCCTCCCAGTCAGGGCAGAGGCCTGAAGAGATGGCAGAGGGAGGCAATGATTAGGGGGAAGTGGTCAGCCAGAATACAGAGCATTTGCTGGCCCAAGACTGTCACAGGCTGTGGGTTCACGCTCCCTCCCACACAACTCTGGGGCCCTGATCAGCCAGGTTTCTGCTGACCCTCTATGTTGTAGCCCATCAGCTGGGATGCCCATCGCTGTTTAGAGGAACGGCAGCCCTCCCGAGCACCAACAATGAGGCCTTTCTGTCCCAGCTGACGCAGCCTGGCACCAGCCCTGTCAGCCAGCCTCCTGCCTGCCCAGGCCCCAGCACTGATCCTGAACACCACACCCCTATAAGGGCACCCCTGGCAGATCTCTCCTGCCTCTTTCCAGCTACCTCTGGGGTGGGCACTCCCCATCCGGCACAAGTCCCTGACCCATCTCCTAGAAGGCCTTCTCCCAGCTGCCCTGAAGCCCTAGATCTCCAAGCATTTCGCACATCAGCCTTGGGGCATGACTCTCTCTCCTTCCTAACCGCCCATTTGGGGAAACAAAGGCATTGAAGGGCCTATTGGGAAAGGATGGGTTCTTCTTTCTGGTCACCCAGAACCCAGCCTTTCTAATGGGAGGAATGCTGAGGTCACTCCTGGGAAGGCTTAATGCTGGGTTACTGGGTGCTTGGTCCAAGCCAGAGCTGGAGAGGAGGGCAATGCTTACTGGTGGGGAGTGGACCAGCTCAAAGGCTGGAATCCATGACTGGCCAGAACAGCTGAGCTCACTGCTGGCAGTCGCATCAGCGTGGGCAATGGCTCAGCAGCTGGGAATGCTTCCCAGGCAGCCGGCCGGTGCCCCCGCCTCCCACCCCCTGCTCCTGGGCTGACCCCAGGCTGGGGGAGGATTCCCCCAAGGGGCCATGGCTCCCTAGAGGCAGAGGGGAAGAGAAGACCTATCTTCTCAGAAGAGGAGGGTCAGAAAGGGAGTAACACATGGGGTAGGGCTCTAGTCCATGACGCTTGTCTTCTCGTGGGCCCTGAGCTGCCCCCACCTGACTAGGCCGGGCCCTACACTGCCTGAGGGTAGGGCTGGGCCACCTGCCACTGGGCAGGGTCACACCAGCCTCGGCCCACATCATCCTGGGTCTCATCCCCTTCTCAAAGCTGTCCCAGGGTCTCATAAAGAGGAGCCTTCTGTGGGTCTAAGTCCTGGCCTTCTTTCTACAAGTCCCACCACATTTCCTCTCTCCTGGCTGAGCAGAAATGGCACCCTTATAGCAAAGTAGGAAGTTCACAGAGCAGGGAGTCGAGGCCTTGGGCTCTGGTTCAGTGCAGCCACAGATAAGCTGTGTGATCTTGGACAAGTCACAGGCCTTCTCCAGACCTCAGTGACCTTGTCTGTAAAATCTTCTCCTGCTATTGCAGGATCTGGCAACTCATCAGGGAGGGCCTAACTCTGGCAGTGGTTCCCAGCTGGACCAGGGAGTCCTGATCTCCCAGCCCTGAGACACTCATTCTGACAAACACAAGCCTCGGCACCACCAGTTCAGCCCAGCTCTCCCTCCAGGCTCAGGGGTCCATGGAGTGCTGCTGGCCTACTCACCAGGGGCACAGTTGTCCACCAGGGCGCCCAGCGCTTTGCCATCCTGCCAGTCACGGTTAAAGTTGGTGATGGGCAGCTGGGGCACCTTGTTCTGGATCCAGCCGAGCAGACGCTGCTTGGGGGTCTGCTTGCGGGCATCCTCATCATCCTCATCCTCCCACATCGGCATGGAGATGGAGTAGTGCAGGATCAGTGTCCAGATCAGGCCTAGGATCAGCTTCAGGTTCCCATCCACGATGGCCTTGCTGTCTGCAGAGCAGAGGGGACAAGCTGGGCTCGGGAGGGCTCGGGAGGGCCCGGGACTCTCTCCCGGCACAGTGCCCTCTCCCCTGCCCAGCTCCTGAGGCTGCTGCTAGTGCTGGGGTCAGGCCTCCTTCTGGAACCTACCCCTTCTCTGCCCACCAAATTCTCTCCTTCCTGCAAAGCCTGGCCCAGAGACCCAGCCCTTGACAAATCCCTCCTTCTCCCTTCAGAAGGCTGTTTCCCAATGTGTTCCTATGGCAAGTAATTTCACCTATAGCACTGCACTTATCAGGCTACAGGCATCCGTGCAATTATGCGAGACTATAAGCCTCTTGGGGTCAGACACTGTTGTTTTGTTTCCTTTCATTTTTTAACACTTTGATTTGAGGTATGCTTGACATACAACAAACTGTACATATTAGAAAGTACAATTGGATACGTTTTTTTTTGAGTCTGTATATACCCAGAAAGCCATTGTCACAAATCAAGATAATAAATGTTTCTGTCCCTCCCCAAAGGTTTCTTTCCTTTGTGACCTATTCCTCCTGTCCCTTCTTGTCCATCCTTCCCAGGCAATAACTGATCTACTCTTAGTCACTACAGATTAGTTTGCATTCTCTAGAGTTCTACATGAATAGAATCATACAGTATGTATTCTTTTTAGGTCTGGCTTCTTTCCTTCTAGATAGTATTTTCTCTCTCTATACTCAGAGTCTAGAACTTAGTAGAATCTCGATAAGTACTGGTTGAAAGAACGAATATTTTAAAACCTGAAGTTGGAGAGAAGTAGAACCAACCTGGTTCCAGCCAGATGCTACTCTGAACACTATAAAAGACTTTTGGAACAAAGTTCTGGGAGGAGAGAGGGGGTACAGTGCATGTTCTGTTAAGGCCTGAAAACCATGCTTTCAAATGACAGGGGCGGCTAGTGAGATTTCACAAGAGCCGGAGGAGTGTTATCCATGTGGACTCAAGTCTCAGAAGCTGAGACTCTCAACTCATCCCCTCCTTTGAGGAAGACTATGGACCAGAACTGGTACCCCACGGTTTTGGGGGACTATTTCTCCTTTAACAGCCAGAGAGAAGTATCCAGGAACTGCAGGTGGCATAGAGTATAGATCATTGGAAATCAGCTTATTTGTAAAAGACAATGCTGGCCTGAAATCCGTCAGCTTCCCTGAGCACTGCTTTTAGGAGGCTGGGAAGGGGTGGAAGACTCAGCCTTGTTTATTGGTGTTGCCTGAGAGATGGGAAAGGGTGGGGCTGGAAGTGCCCCCTTCCACATCTTTTCCTGCCTGCCCCTAGATCTTGGGAGATAACCTTAGGAGAGTGAAGGCCTGGGGGAACCCCAGTATCCCACCCCCCACCCCCGACCTGCCTCAGGAGGGGAATCTCAGTCTCTCTGTCCCTCTGGCTTTGGGCTCTGGCCCCCATGGCTCCCCCACCCTTTCACTGATTCATCCTTCCTTCCCTAGCAGCTCCCCAGGCCCGCCCCCTCTCCCCCTGGCTCCACGGCAGCACAATGGTTTGGCAGCTTGCAGATTCCATGACACACTCACTCCCAGCCTCCCGGTGCTTTGGTGCTTTGGTGCGTTCTCTCTCAAATACACACAGGCCCACAACACTCACACAGTCTTGACACCCAGGGCCTCACAGCCTCTCACAACCCTGACAGCCTCCAAAGCTGGTGCTCACACACCCAGATGCTTCTTACAAACTGGAGCCAGATCCCTGGGAGGGAGGCCTTGAGGCTGCTGGCACTGGGGGTTGGGAGGGGGGTCATTCATATTTGCTGCAGGGAGAGGTTTTTCCCCAGCAACTGGCCCTGGGCCAGACAGCAAGTGGTCCTGGTCAGCAGGAGAGGGGTGGATCCAGAGTCCCACTCTGGGAGCAGTGACCTTCCTCTCCCTCCTCCCCATCGGAGGCCAGGCAGAAAAGGGGAGTTCTGCTCAAGCCAGGCTTCATCCTTTGCACCCCACTGGGGATACCACCAAAAGGGAGGGAGGAGTCTGAGAGCCAGTCCCTGAGGCCACCGCAGGCCTCAAAGAGGAGGGGGAGGAGAGAGGGCCCAGTGAGGGAGGTGCCGGGACAGCTGCTGCCCCCTCCAGCCCCTCCCTCGGCGGTTGGCTCAAGGAGAAGGAATAGCAACTGGGGAACAGCTGCGGGACAGAGCTGCCTCATAGGCCTCTTTGTTCGGAGGGGCTGAGGGGGTGGTGGGGGTAAGGGCACACAGCTCCTTCCACCCAGGCTGAGAACCTGGACCTCCTTCAGGGGGACTGCTCAGCTACCACCCTACTCCTAGAAAGGGAAGTGGGGAGTCTCTGACCTCCTCCCAGGTGCCCAGATGCTCAATTTCAATCCTAAGAGAATGCCCAGGAGGCCACCCCGACAGCCCCTTCCCACCACTAAGTGGGCAGAAGGAACTAGAGGAAGCAGGATGCCCACCTGGCAGCGAACCCTTTACAATCACCTCGGGATTGGGCAGCCCCTGCCCCCTCCCTTCCAGCCTCAGCCTTGGGCCCAGCAGCTGAATTGCTGACAGCTTATCTCACTCGGTGGCAGCAGCAGAGTGAGCCACTTGGCCCAAATGGGGAACAGTTCCCTTCTCCTCAAAAGGAACATAATGGAGGGTTCCCTCCAGCCCCCCAAACCAGTTTTTGCTTCTTCCCCCTCTCCTCCGAGCCGGCCTCTCCACATACAGTTGAGCCAAGGGGGCCGGAGCCAGGCACCACCATGGGGGAGGAGAGAGGTGTGTGTGCTCAGGAAGGATGAGGCCTGGAGAGGGGCTGAGCGCCCCTGCAGCAGGGAGGAGAGGGTAAGGCTGAGCCATTTCCTATAAAGTCTCTGTGAGGCCCCAGGCCCTCCCCTTGAGACCCCATATGGGACAGTCAATCCTGTCGGTCAAATCTCAGCTGCTGAGGGATGAAGGCCCCAGGGCTAACTCCTCTCTGACCCCCGCCCCCCAAACCACACCCGCTCTCAAGCAGCCCTCAGCCCCACTACACACACCAGGGCCCCCTCCCCCACCCCCGTCCTCAGGCTTGTCCTTCTGGAAAGCTCAGAGACATCTGCTGTGTCACGGAGGCAGGGCTATTTCCAGGCCAGAGCGGGTTGGGGGGGGGCAGTATTGGGGCAGGAGGGGGTAAGGCCTAGAGAGGGGACTGGACAGGGCAAAGGGCCGCAGACTGACCTCAGCAGCTAATTCAGGAGGCCTAGAGATACCCTAAGGGAGAGTGGGGTTGGACAGACATTCAATTATCTGAAGAAGTCTCTGGGGCATCCTGGTGGGGCACCTGACCCCCTGTGAAACTCCCTTCCAGGGGCCCCGGAGTGCATCTACGCTCCCCCTCACCACGCTCTTTCTTGCAAATCATAGCAGGGCTCTTAAGAGCTCACCACAGGGATAGGGGGTCTTCCCCAGGTCTCTAGCCTGGGGGGATGACTGCAGGCCTGTGAGGGGAGTGCCAGCCCCTCTCCTCTCAGAGTCCACCCTAGGCTCCCCAGCTCCCAAGCCTAAAGTGCCTCCCCACCCCCACCCAGCACTGACACACCTTCCAAATCTGGTTACACTCAATGACTTCCTCCCTTCTCTAGGCCTTCCCTCCCTCCCCTCAGCCCAGAACATTAGCTGCAGCCAATCCGGGTTTAGAAGGTGGGCTGAGGCCAGGCATGGACTGGAGGGAGCCCCTCCCCCGCTGGCTGAAGCCGGTAAAGGACTGGCAGGGGTTAAGGCTCCCTGCTCTCGCTCAGGACCTTTTTAGGTTTCCGAGGCTGGGCTCTACAGGCTCTGGCCCCTGGGCCTGAACCCAGCTGCTGAGCACATGCCTGCGGGGGCCCCAGGCCCCGCGCCCGCCCGGTCACCAGCTCTCCCTCTGAGCCCTGTGATCGGGCAGTGGTTGGGACCTGCCTTCTGCTCCTCCTTCCCGTTGGAAGTGCCGGGAGGCTGGGAAGCCATTTGCTTTGTTTGGGGGGAGGTGCCCCCAGGAATCAGTAATAGGCATTGGCCCTGTCCTCTCAAACAAGGGCTGGGGTTGCGGATGGCGGGAAAGGGGAAGATGAGTAGAGGCGGGTTGGTGGGAGTGTGCGGGGGAGACTGAAGCTGGAGGATTAAGAAACGGACTGGTCTGGACTCTCCCGGACCTCTTTGGGATGCCGGCCGTCCAGAGGGGTGTGAAGGCAGAGCCCAAGGGGTCTGCATCGGCAGGCGAGAGCCGGGCCGGGGTTCTCTCCCGGTGCCGGGGCGCTCTCTGCCCTTTCGGCTTCCCGCGCGCCCACCCAACACCTGCGTCCCCTGTCCCCATGGGTCAGCCCCGCCGCGGAGCACTACCCCTCCACACCCGCACTGACCGATGGACACGAGCTTGATGTGCTCGCGCTCAAGGAATTCGAGGGCCACAGACACATTCTCCAGCTTCATCTGGCGGAAGTTGGGGCGCGGGTGAAACTTGCGGTACATGCGCTTCTGGCTGAGGACCTCGAGCAGCGCGATGAGGCGCAGCCCGTCGCTGAGGTCGCGCTGCAGGTCGGTCAGGCGCTTCCCCACGCACTTGAGGTGCTCGTTGCACCACCGCGTGAAAGTGTTCTGTTGGATCTTCTTCCATGGCGCGTCCTCCGCCAGGTCCTTCTCCGTGGACGGCATGTCGTCCGCCTCGTCGCCCAGACCGAGGCCCGGGGCCTCGGAGTAGCCGCTGTTGTTCATCATGCTGGCGCAGGCTGGGGCGGGGGCTGTGCTGCCGGCTGGGCTCGGGCTGGGGGCGCTCTGGGCTCGGGCTGGGGGCGCTGTCGGGGCGCTGTCGGGACTCGCGGCTCTGCGCTGCGCGGCTCTCAACTTCTCTCGCGCCTCTGGCGGGACTCGGCGGGCCTCCTTGGCTCTTCAGCCGCGCTCTCCCTCTCTCTCTCTTTCTCCCTCCGGGGGCGGAGCGGTGCTCGGGAAGTGCGGGCCGGGCTGGGGCGGGGGGTTTAAGAAGCCCCTGGGCCGCGTCCCCCCCGCCGCGCCCGCGGCCCCCAGGTCCACGTCAGAGCGCCGGCCTCCCAGGAATGCCGCCTGGCCCGCGGGTGGGGGCCGCGCCGACCCGGCCGGCCCCGCCTCCCTCCCTCCCCTCCCCCAAGTGGCCGGCGGGCGGGAGGGGGCCCTCTCCCCTGGCCGGGGTCTGCGGCCCCGCGGGCTTGGGACCCAGGGCCGGCGCGCTGGAGAGGTGGATAGCGGAACTGAAAAGTGAGGCGGGGTGAGGGCTCCCAACCAGAACTAAGCATTGCCAACCAGAGATGAAATATACAGAGAGAAACTGAGGCCAGTGGTTAGGGCAAAACACACTCATCTGGTGTTGACAGAACTTTCTGGATCGGTTGGTGGCAGGGCTGTTGACAGGGCCTGGGAGTCCTGGCTCCTAGCCCAGGGTATTGTCCACCTGCGGACAGGGAAGGGAAGTGTGTGTGCTTCTGTGCAGATAGACTGAGAGGAAGTAGTGTCACTGCCCAGGCCAATTAGGGAGAGGCTTGGGGTGGGCGTGCTCCACTTTACAGGTAGAAAAGTCTAATTTGAAGCCCAAACCCAGGGTCCCAGGGGAAAGACTGAGGCCACCCCTGACTCAGTGTCCCTGTCACCAGCCCATTTGGCCTCATCCCCTCAAGAATGGAGCTGAGCTCAGGAAGAGTGTCAGTGAGTCACACTGCTCCCCCCCATGTCTGACTCAACCAAGGTGATGAGGGGGGTGGGAGAGCCTCTGCCGTGTAGTACTAGGGAGCCCCCCTGGGCGATGTGCCCATTTGGGCCACAGGGCAGAGCCTTCCAGTCAAAGGGCAGGTTAGCCAGACAGAATCGGAGAGCCCTGCCCAGAGCAGGGAAGGGGAAATGCGATGGGGGCTGGTGGGCAGGGAGAGCCCTAGGGAGCCCGCCAGAATGTCTGGGCAGGACTGGGCTCAGGGTGAGCCAAGGGCAGCTGCAGGCCTAGGGCATGGTGACAGCAGGGAAACTGAGGCACTCCAACAGAGAAGCTGGCCTGGGATGAGGTGAAAGAACTCATATAAAGAGAATATATATCCTGCAATTCTGTAGGATACATTCATTCCACACCTCCTGGTAACCCCTTTAGACCAAACTTCCTCAGCTTTCCCACCCTTCAGGCCCATAAGTTTGGGCCCCAACTCAAGCAGTGTGATGATTGAAATTTGGGGAGTTTCTGATGAATTGTTCTACCTTATTCCTTTTCTCCCACTAGGCCTACTGAAAAGGAAAGGAATAGTGGGCATCTTTGAGGGCAGAATGAGGGGAATCCCTGTTATGGAGCTGGGGGAGAAGTTCAGGAGTCCTGTGGTGGGTAGTGCTTATGGTAAAAGGGGTCCATGAATGATTTCTTTCCCTTCTCATTAGTTAGGGAGGGGGAGGAGCAGAGAAGGGACCAGAAACAGAACAGGGACCTGCTGTGCGTGGCTTAGGAGGGGGGCAGCTGGGGGCCCTGATAGTGACAGGCGAGATATAAATAGCTTGGGCCCTGAGGCTCATGTTCTGTCGGCTGCCTGTGACGAGGTGCTCAGGAATTCCACTCTCCTGTTGGCACCCCTCTTCCCTATCTCCAGAACTCTCTCCCCCCATGCTACCTTTGTCCCATGGCCAAAACCAACCATCAGGTATCAGTGATCTCCATCTACTCAAGAGGCTGGACGCTCCTGTGGAGAGATGCCCAGCTCCTGGGGACACAGGACACGTAGCTGGGTCTCACGAGGGAACTCTGTGTGTGTGTGTAAAAAAGCAGGCTTCTGACACCCAATCTGAGGTGCCAGTTCAGGGTTCAGTGAGGTCATCTTTAAAGCCCTGATGAAGAAACTGAGGTATAGATCTGAGCATGATGGATTCCTCTCCCAGAGCCTCTGGGAAGAAGAGAAAGGGGTAAAGTGGGATTGTCCGGAGCTGATAGCACTTTACACACCCTAAAGGCTCACAGTCCTATTTTGTGGGTGTTACCTAAGGCCCCCCAGTAACTTGAGGGCCTCCTTTAAGTTGGGGGAAGCTCAGAGGGAAGCCATCAAGTGGACAAAGAACTTTCCTCTCCCCCTTCTCGTTCCCTCTCTCCAGGGGAGGGCTGTGTGCGGCCCCAGGGGAATGAGTCAATGGTCGGCAGAGGGTGCCCAGTGCCAAGGATGGTTCCTTGCACCCCTCTTACCCCCCTTCTCCCCAGAAACCTGAGCCTGTCGCTCTCCAGGATAAATCAGGGCCTGACTCAGGCCCCAGCCAGCCAGTCACAGTCAGCCTGACCCAGGCGCAGGCTGGTGACTCAGCCCTCAATATAGCCTATGAGCCCGGGCCCCTGGCCCAGCCAGGAGGGCTGGAACAGACCGTGCACAATGCTGGTCCTGGGGCCTGCCAAGCTTGGGCCCCCTCCCCAAGGAGAGCTGATGTGTTCCTCCCGGAGCTGGGCAGGGGCACATAGAGGGGCTTGCAGGGGGTTTCATCAGCTGAGTATTTGGGACAGTGCTGGCTGTGGCCACAGGCTGTTTATAGCCCCCTGACTCACCACCTGCTGACCTGTCTTAGGAGACCAGGTTGCCTGGCTTTTCACCTAGCTCTGCCTTTCCCACCAAGGGGCACCGCTTGCCAACCACTGACATTGGCCATATTTAACTTGGGCTAAGCAGAATCTGGGTGAGTGGGTCCAATGGACCATGTGTGAAAATCCTGTTTTCCTGGAACCAGAGACATTTCCAGTCACTTGTGATGGCACCAGGACGGCCAGGCTTACAGCAGGCACTGTGATCTATCCGTGAGACTGACTGTGGCCCTGATCTAGGTTGGGAAGGGACAGTGTGGGAGGGTGGAAAGATCCATAGTCTGAATTCCAGCCTCTTCACCCCTGGTTCTGTAAACTTGGGCAGGTAATGTAACTCTTTGGGGCCTTAGTTTTCTCTCATAGCGATATTTTTTATGTGTGAAAATGAAAGGAGGTAACATGTAAAATGATTAGCATGGTGCCAGGCAGCTAATAGGTGATCAGAAAAAACTTAGTTTCCTTCCTCTGCTGGTATTTTGGGAACCATGTGGGTTCTGGTGAGCTAGGCCTTCCTCACGGCTGTCTCTATCCCCTGTAGAGTCCTGCCAGTATCTGCCAGTATCTCCAAGACTCCCCTCTTCCCTGCATCCTAATACTCCACCCGCCAGACTTAGAACCAGAATACTTCTGATCTTTAGAGCCACCCGCCGTTCCCAGTAGCAGCTGGTCCTTGACAGGGGTGCCAGGTGATGTGCTCTACCTCGTGGCCTGGGAAGGGAAAGCAGAGGGGGCCGTGGTGCAGGGAGAGAGCAGAAAGGAAGCAGTCATGCAGAGGGCAGAAGAGGGGGAGACGGGGGCCTCTGGACGTGTTTTGAGTCCTAGGTTCTCTCTGTACCTGGGCTTGGCTGCATGCCTTCTTGTGGCTTCTAAGAGACACCTCTTGTAGATTTAAAGCTCGCTCAAATGAGTGTTTCACATCCAACTCAGGCAGACCTCTTAAATCTACTCTAATGACTGCAGCAGCAAGACTAGGAAGCACAGAGTCCAGATCAATGAAGAGGATGGTGTTCTAAGATGAGCCAACAGGGGCAAGTGTCCTAAAGGAAAGAACTCTGTATTCTAAGCAAAAAGGCTGAGGAAAAGGACCCCTTTCCTGTCATTTCCTAAGCTCTGGGTTTGAATCTGGGAAGGACCAAGTGAACTCCTGACTGCCTACCAGGCCATGACTCCATCTTGGCTTCAAATTCCAAGTTAAATCAGTGATGCTTGGTGGTAGTTAATCTTCCAGACCTTTTCACCACATCCATTCTCCAGTCAACTGGTGGCTGGCGTGAACTGGATAAAAAGCAGGGTCTCAGTACACTCAACAGCAAGGAGCCAGTGGTGGCAGGTAGGAACACCGGTGAAGGAATTTCTTCAGTTAGGTTACCACTGAGAATACACAGTCTAATATAGTTGAGGACAGTGCTTCTCAAATTTTATTGTGCTTACGAATCAACTGGGGATCTTGTTAAAATGCATATTCTGTGTCAGTGGGCCTGAGCTGGCTTCCTAACAAGCTAACAGTGCTGATACTGCTGGTCTGTGGGCCACACTCTGAGTAAGCAAGGGGCCAGGCCACCCTAAGTCAGCCCCATCTTCAAAGAGGAGTCAGTCAGAGGGAGGTAAAAGGGACCCGTGGCACTGCCCTCAATCTGCCAAGGTGCAGCCCTGTGTCTAGGGGCTGGTCATCATTTCAGCACTGGCCATGGGCCAGCTAGGACAGCCTTGTCTCTCCTCTGGGCTCCACACGATTTTAAAATCTCCTAATTCTAAATGTCCTTGTCACACCCCATAGGAAAAAGCTGGGGAAGAAATGAATTCACTTAGTGCTTAGCAGTGCCCATCACAGCACACACTCTATAGGTACGTGTTGTTTTGGCTATTTGGGTGAATGAAACAAAATCCTTCAGTATCAGTTAGAAAGAAGGCAGAGAGAGGGTCCCAGGAAACCAGCAGTCCTGAGGGCCATTCTGTCCCCTGTGGCTTGTGAATACACTTGGGGGCTTTCATAAGAAAACGTTCATGATGAGAACAACCAATCACAAAGGGTTCCACAGGAATGAAGGTAAACAGGGACGCTCATAAATTATCATCATTCTGCTTGTCCCTGCTCAGATCCATTCTCCGTCTTTTGCCCTGCTCTGAACTCCAGGAGGCTGACCTTGAAAGACTGTCACCTGGGCACCTCTGTTCTCTGTCTCCCAGTTGCAATCAGCCAGTAAGAGGTATCAACAGGTAACTAGCAGGTGGGAAGAGAGAGTGGGGGAGTTCATAAACTCCCCACTGCGTCGTGGCTTTGACAATGGCTGCACCCTGCTGCGGCCACCATGTGTGTCTGCTGTCCCTTCTCAGGGCTCCAGGTCTTGCTTCCTCCCCCTTCCCCTTCTGGCCTGGGATGGTAGCCACTTTCCACAGTTGCTGGTGCCTGGGGACCTCACTATTCCTTGTTGGTTCTCCTAACTCTGCCTTCCGTATATAGTCCCGTCTTTAAAAACTCTTCAGTTAAAGCTTCTAGGTGTGCCACCTGTTTACTGCCGAGACCCCAAGTGGTTATTAAGTCATCTCTGAGAGCACATCTCTTAAGAAGTCATAAGAACGAAGTCCCATGCAGCACTTCTCAGGGCATCCTTTTCACAGTAGAGAGATGAGGGCACAGAACCCAAGGGCAGGTCACTTGGCCCCCCCTCACACGAAGTACCCAGATCATTCCATTTCTCTGGGCTCAGATGACTTCCTTGAGATAGGGTTAACATGTACACACCAATCCATCTGCGATTTGGCTGGCAGCATTTCTGGGGTCATTTGTAGGGTGAGAGACCATGTTTTAGAGCCAGACCCTTAAGTGAGTACCTGTTTATCAGGGAACTACTCTGTTCTGGTTGTGTTGTGAGGTATTTAACAAATAAAAAGCCACAAAGTCTCATGTAATTCAGTTGATATTTAATTACAAGGAACCCAGGTTCTTACACAAGGCAGGAGATGGGAGCCAGCAGTTCCCCATGAGCCTTTCCAGCCTGAGTGGCTGAGGCTAAGGAGATGCGGACACATGGAACACACGGGTGGGGTGAGGGCTCTGGCACAGTGTGTCCTGCCCAAAGCTGAGTGTAGTGGCCACTGGGGATCTGCCCCCTCGGCTGGCCCAGGTCTGCCATCACTCCATGAGGCAGAACTCTGTCTCCTGTGGTCGCATGTTGGGTAACACATATAGAGCCACAGCTGCAAGAGCCAAGAACACCATAGGCTTCCACATCCCAAACATGTTCTGTGGGGACCAAAGACAAATGGTGAGTGCCCAGCCTTCTGAACCCTTCCCTAAGCCAGAGAGCCCCTGCCTACTGGTGCTGGGAAGATACTTCAGGAACATCCTGTCATGGTCCAGTCTCTCTTACCTCCTGGGTAACTGCTGGAGATGGTGGGGTCTTAGTCCCGCACCACTGATATCTGGAACAACACTATGTATGTCACGTGAGGTGGCTGCCTGTATTCATGGCCCATGGAATGTGAGGAACAGCAGCTCCTGTGTGTACAAGCAAGCTCAGAAGCAGACTGCAGGGTATCCAAATGGTTGCAACAAGAAAGGATCCGATGCATGGCAAGAAAAAGAGCGTAAATTTGGGCCCTTGGGAAAAGCAGCAGCACGTCATTAGCTTGACAGAGGAGAAGTGAGCTCAGAGGCAAGAGGATGATCAGACTGTGGGGGAAGTGGAGAAAGTGCACCGAGGAGTGCAGGCAAATATGAGGTTCTGAGGCAGCCCAGACCTCTTGTGGAGAATGGTGCTGGTTCAAGGAAACTGGAAGCCAGGAAGCTGGTCACTGGCCCTGCGAGGCAAACGCCAGGGTCATTAAAACACCCCTGGTTACCAGGTGTGTTGACTGACTTCCTGGAAATGTGCTAGAGTTGCTGAGCCTCCCAGACTCTGTGGACCACAGGAAATCCTACAGATTCATGGGACAACAAAAGGAACATCATGAAATATTGACAAGAAAATACATATACTTGGGGAAATAGTTCTTATTTGTTTTCTTTTTTTAAAAAAAGTTTTATTGAAGTTGTATTTTTTTTTTAACTGTATTACTTGAAAGACAGAATTTGAGTTTTGAGTCATAAGCTATGGTATAAAGTAACAAAAGGATGGTTTTAGGTAAGGACATACTAAGAATGCATTAGCTCAGAGAGTAATCGGAAAAGAGAATTTCTAAGCCAAGCATAAAGAGCAAAGAAAATTTCCTGCATTTGTAGGAATAGTTACTAAGAGGAAGAGAAGATATGAAACGGAAAACAAAACAATGTTGGAGGCGCATATACAGAGTAATTCATGTGAGAAAAATAACTGAAAAGGGAGCTAAAAAAATATTTACATGTTCAGATGCTTACATCCGAAAGTGCATTGCTAAAAACGTCAGTCTGATGTTCTTAAGAAAGGAAGGAGCTGAAGCCCATAGATGTGAGCTGGTGCCCTTTACATGGGGCAGAGGTGAGATTCTACACTTGCTGAGGAAAGGGGAGGTTTGGGTATCCCCAAGGGGTAAGTTGCGTCAGGCTTTCCTTTCAGACTGGTCACTAAATTGACAGATCAAGGAAATCACATTTGGGGACTTAATCAAGGTGTTTGACAAGATTTTCTTTATGAACTCCTTGGAGAGAATATGAGGCAACAAGAGCAGGAAGATGGCCATCTGCTGTATGACCATTTGTTAAGTGACCAGTGAGCTGGATGAGAGCCTGGAGAGGCGGTACTAGAGGCTCATCCTCATCTGTGACATGGGTGAGAATGGGAAGGTAGGTGGCTTGTCACCCCTGAGGATGAGGTGCAGCTGGTAGCGAAAGTGAACATTTTGAAACCACAGAGTCAAGATTAAAAACAAACAAATAAAAAACTTCGTAAGTGAAAACAGTGGACAATGAACTATGTATCTAATAGAGATGAATGGAAAATTCTGCCTTGGATCCAAAAATCAACACAGGCAGAGAATGGCGAGAGGACCCTTAGCATATGCCATGTGCAAAGGGGTTTTATAAACAACACATGAAATAAGTTAGCAATATGATACTAGTTATCAGCAGAGCGAGTGTGAGCTGAGGCTGCAGGAAGAGGCTGCTGTGTAGTGTCTTCCTAATAACTTGGAAGCAACCAAGGAAAACTGCTCAGAATGAGGAGAGATGGTAAGCGGAAACAGGACTGGAACTTTATCTGTTGCCTATTGCTAATATTAAGTCCTTAGAATCCAATTCACAATTTACCAGCTGTATTGCTTAGCCTCTCTACGCCTTAGTTCTATCACATATAAAATGATGATAGCTGCCTCATGGGGTTGTTGTGAGAATCAAATGAGTTAAAACATATCAGGTGATTAGAACATGCCCAGCACATAGTACACATTACGTAAATGTACGGTACGCTCTTTTTATTATTTATGTGGTGTTTTATCGTTTCTAAAGTATTTTCACATACATGAACTCATCTGTTCTTCACATGAGGAAGCCAGAGGTTTTTCATCCATTGCTTACACTTGAAGAAACTAGTGTTCAGATTATGTATTTTGCCCACTGGCACCAAGCTATAAGAAGTATAAACAGACTCACCCAAGTTCTCTGCCAACTTGAGTCCGCCACACATTCTATCCTACTCTGCTGCCGCAGTTTCTGGATGGGGAGCTGCACACTGGGGCATGGCCAGGCTCTGGGCATAACAAGCTTCCCCAAGAGTTCCTTTCTCCCCCTCTGATCAGGCCTGGCTGGGTTTGAGTTGGTCAAAGGTTATGGTTGAATGCTTTGGGTCTCATCCCATAGGGACTCAGAAATCTGGGAGTGTACAGGGAGGAACAGGTACAAGGAGAGATCCCTCTCACTAAAGGAGTTAAAGACTGCTGTTAGTAACTAGAATGTCCAAAAGAAGAAAGGAGAAGGGTTGAAGAGAAAAAAAGTGAGGAGGAAAAAAGGAAATAGTGATAAGTGCTACCAAGAAATGCTTCAGTGGTCACTCTGAACCTACGCATTGAACCAACTACACTCCGTTGCCAGAGATGTGAGAAGAAGGGGCGGGAACATGGGAGTGGCAAGAGAAACATGAGAAAAGAGCCAAAACAGGCCCAGAGAGAATAGTTTATGGGTTCTGGAAGGGTTCTACCTTGGGCCATAAGACTACATTTCACCTTCTGAATTTGGTGTCCTGTTGACAGATCCAATTACATGGGACTGGTGCCCAGAATATATCAGTTTGGTTCCCTGAGAACACGGCATCTCTGGTTAGTGGAAACTTTTCACCAATACCACATTCTCTCCAGAAAGCCCAGCGTGAGAAGCCAATTACAATTGAATCCGGCCTCAAAAGGGATGTGGCATTCTTGATCTGGTTTTTTTGGAGACCAGAAGCCCCAAATCAGAGAACTGCTCAGTAGTAAGTATGTAACATGGTAGGGGTTTGATGCCAAGGCTGAAAGATGATGAATTGAAGCTGCCCTCATACAAATGACCATGGGGCTCACAGCTCCCCAGACCTCCTCTCTCAGCCAGTGAGGGAGGCAGTGATTCCTTATTTTGCCATCCTGGGTAGCCACAGTAGTAAGAGCTTGGCTTTAGGGCTAAACAAAGACAAAGAGCAGCCAGGCCAGCCTTGCAGACAGACATCAGCTCATCAGTAGTCAAGGGAGCTTTGAAAGTTGCCACAGTGTTGGGACCATCCAAATTTTTCCCAGCCAGAAGACAGAAACTCAAGCCATGTCAACAGTAGGCATTCCAACACCTTGTGTGTTACAAAGATATGCTCTGAGATGTCATGGGCTTTGCAGTAGCCCAAGGAAAGCCAGGGCTAAAACTCAGACCTGACCATCACCTGTTATAAATCGGCAAAAGCAAGAAGCAAGCAGCTGAGAGAAAAGGGAAAGAGGAGAGGCCAGGGCAACCTGCACCCTCCCTCTAGCCCTGAGAAGGAGAGGACGCAATACCAGTACCTGCGTTAGGACGACGTCTCAGCCCACCAGCACCAGAGCAAAGCCGATATGACCACCAGGCCTACAAGAGGCAAGGAGAAGATGGGGGGATCGGGGGCAGGGGAGGGCTGCAACATATCACATGAGAAAGAGGCACAAGGAGAGACCAGGAGATGAGAGGTGGTACAAAAAGACATACACACATGAATCCAACAGATAATGAAGATGATAAAACAAAGGGAAAAGAGAAAGAGATCAAGAGGTTAAACAGCAGGTAAGCGAGAGCAGCGATATTTCTTCTCTGCTGCTTGGCCTGGGTCTTCCCCCTGGTGGCCTGCGGAAGACGCAAAACTGAACTGCTTGTGCAGCGGCTTAGGTCCAACTTGGGTGTTAGGTCCACGTTTCTGGCTTGTCATATCTCTCTCCTATTTTGTCAAGCAAGGATTATCTGCACCTAGACCTTTCTTGTATGTCAGTAAAACTTTGGAAAAGTGGCGCTCCAGGGAGTAGAGCGGTGCTCTCCAGATGAGTAGGACACATACTTTGCCTGGGTCACTCTAGGAAGAGCAGCCTCCTGCCAGGCCACCTGGCCCTTTGTTCGCCACGTGTTCTGGCTGCTTTCCATCAAGTCTCAGTGCTCTGGGCTCTGGTCTCTACCATCCCCTAGGAGTCTGATGCTGTCGTTGTGAGACAGAATGCACTAAAACAAGCTAACAATGGAGAAGGGTTAGTTCTTGACTGCAACAGTCGTCCAGAGAGAAACTGAATTTGCAGGCGGTAACACATATGCCATTAGAGCTGCCTGTAAAAGATGCAGGACCCATTTGCAGGAGGCAAAGCGACACTTCCATATGCAGACACAAGGAATGTGCTTGACTTGGAAGTAGAAAAACCTGGTCTGGTGTTTAGAAATGTGGCACCTGAGGCAAGCAAATCTATGAGGCTCTGAACCAGCATGTGGTGGGATATGAAGAATTCAGAGAAACAGAATACTGGGGGAGGGGCTGTAGTTACTCCTACTTTTCACATCCTCAGTAATGGTCCTCTGCCACAAGGTTAACAGAGAAATGCATGCTGGGTCCTTAGCCAGGGCTGCAGACTGAACTGCTGGGAAATTCCAAATAACCTGAGAGTTGAGTGGGACATCCCGCCACAAGAGACATTTTCTTCCCCTGTGTTTAGAGGGACACAAAGAACCTGTACTGTAAACTGAGGACTTATTCAGGAAGTACAAACTCTTCAGAAATCAGAGCCCCCAGTTAACTTCAACCAGGGCAGGGATTCAGCTGGTATGCACCTCTAAGATGTACCAGCTGTTAAAATATAGAAATATTTTTGTACCGCTGGTACATTACCCAAGATACTCCCACCTCAACCTCTGGAGATCCAGTGACTAAGGGGTTAAGGTTCTGGCTGGTCTCCCTAGACTGGCCAACACCCCTGCTGTACCAACAGAAATATTTTATCACTTCTGATTGTCCGTGGCCCCCACCCACATGCCCCGTAGTATACAGGGCCCAGAGGGCAACACCATCATCCCCACACCCTTCACAGCAACTGAGGTCAAGCTAACAAAGCACCTCAGAAGAGCAGGCCTGGATGACTCTCCCAGGCTGACAAACACCCTGAAGAAAGCCTTGCACTGTCAGCAGCGTTCGAGCAGTGCTGGGGAGGGTAAAGAACCTTCCAGAAGTAAGTAACGAGGGCTACCATGTACACGAAAGGAGGAAGGACTCCAACCAGCCCACCCTGGCTCCCACCCTGGTCTCTGCGACAGTTCCACAGCAACTCGGCCTCAGCCGGCCATCTCCCTCGGAGAGACTGCTCTCTCCAATCCCACCTCTGTCTCTACCTTCCCCGGAGGGCTGGGTCACCCCGAACACTGGGCACATGCGCCCCAGAGCCCATTTCCCATGTGATCCAGCCTTGGCTGCGGTTACCTTTTTGCTCTCAGAAAGTTTGAGGGAGTTGCTTCCCTCTGAAGTCTCATCGTCATCCTCCTCTTGGTCGTCGTCTTCCTTACCCTCCTGGCTGCGGAACTCTTTGGTTCCCTCCTCCTGATCTTCTTCGGATTTAACCTCGCTAGGATCTGGTGATCCAGAAACTAGTTCATCCCAGGACTCATCCTTCATTTCCTCCTCGATTTCCTCCTTCTTTTCCCCTTCTGTTTTCTCTTTCTGTTCCTCTTTTGTTAGATCGTCTAAAGCCATGTGACTGGCTTTGTAGTACAGCACCACCTCCAGACTCTGCGGGGCGGAGGCAGGGCAGGATGGGGGATGCTGTTACCTGTGAAGATCCCTACCCTCACAATAATGCTGAACTGTCTCATTAACACGCTGCTTCCCAGCTTGTCACCGTGCAGAGAGAGCACTGTGTTCCGGGACTGAGTTGATGTCCCTGTGCAGTGTGGAGGGCAGTCACACCCAGCCTCTCTGGACCTATGCATCTTTCTGGCTATTAGCTATTTCCGACAGCTCCCAGAGCGCAGATTCTGCACCTCAGCTGCTGCTTCCTACCCCTGCATGGTGACTCCCACTTTATCTAATCCTCTTCTATCTATGTGTACACAAATGCTTTAAGTTAGTTCCTCTCTTTTCATCCATTTGGTCCTTCCCTTGGGCATGTGACCCAGGAAGAACAGGGGGCCCAGAAAATTATTTTGGGCTAACTTAAATGGCCATACAGCCTAGGGGCTGTGGTCCTTTGGGGCTGTAGCTCCAGGTCTGAGTGGTCTGTATCCCACTCTCTCCTTGACTTCACAAGAAAAGGGATCTCCAAATCACTGCTAAGATGGAAATTTGCTAGAGATCCCAGAATCTTCTCTACAAATATGTCCCCTGGTCAGCATGGTGGAGATGATTTTTCTTCCCAGGATCTCTTTTAACATCCTGCTTATCTGGCTACTAAGGTCACTACTCACCTTTCTGGTCTCAAAGTTGCCCTCAGAACTCTCCAGGCTTGGCTTGGCCACCTTTTTATTTTTGACCCCATTGGCATTCTTGTTCATGTTCTTATAGCCATTCTTGCCCTTGCCTTCTTTGAGCTGGCGAAGCTCCTCCTGGCAGCACTGCAGCTGCCCCTCCAGCTGCTCCTGCACGGCCAGCAGCCTCCCCTGCTCGTCCATGCTAGCCTGGTACTGCAGCTGAAGCTCCCGCAGCTTGGCCTGCAGTTCTCTGATCTGTTGGTAGTGGAGGGCCAGTTACCCGCAGCTGGGCCTGCGTGATCAGTCTGGCCCCTGCCTGGGGGTCACTGCCTCAGAAATGTCCCTGCTAAAGCCCAGGAGGAAGTAGACAATACAGAAAACATTAAACTGTGGAAAATGACCCTCCAAAGTAGTTTGACAAAGAGGTTCTCCCTAACTTAAAGACCTGATAATTAACAACTAATGTGATCAAAGAAGGATGGCTTAAATTATGTTTTTACAGTGATCTGTCTGGGGAATAAATATAGGGCTACCCCCGTCTGAGCTGCGGGGCTTTATTACGCTTTATTAGTTATTTTTGATGGGAACTCCTACTTCACCCAAGCTATTTCTCTAATAGGTACCATCGCCTAAGGAACTGTGTTGTATATGCCTGAGACTGGATCTGGGCTCCCCACCTCACCCTGGAAACAGAGGCAAGTTCTAACTCTGCTCCCTAATCCCTGGTTTTGTCTTTCCTGACTTCTGGCAGCACATCATGGTCTCCTTGGTAGGTACTGATACTAAGCCACCTAGGCTCATGTGTTGCTTGCTCTCTGAACCTCTCCCATGAATACAGTGACCCCCACTGGACTGTGGACTAATCTGGGTCAGAGACAATGCCTTTTGTCCCATTCCTAGTGTATGCAGAGCACTCTTCTTGGCATTATGAGATCCCAAAGAGGAAGACATAGACCTGACCTTGAGGTGCTTACAATCTAGTTGAGGAGACAAGGCAAATACATAGAAAATAACTAAAGAAAACTGGCAGGTTAAAAAAAAAAAAATACAATGCTATAGAAATGCTCTAGGATACAGAGTGAAAGAGAGAACAGACATGGCAAAGGGGAAAAAAAAACATTCAAGGAGTCTTGGTGATCAGTAAATCTCAGCACAGTGGGGGCCTGAGAAGTGTCCATCAGTGATGCAGCAGACTGCCCAGCCTCCTGGGGTTCAGCTCCTGCTCTGTCCCTCTCACCAGGAGGTGGGCAACTATACAGAGCTGGCAGTGAGCTCCAGTCTCTCTCCTTAGCCTCTCTGAAATGGCTATGTCCTCCTCTGGCTCTAGGGACTCCTACAAGAAACCCTGCCTCCCTGAAAGCAGTTACCTCGTTCTTGTCATTTTGAGAGCCAGCGGGCTTCTCGGGCTTCTCGAGGCATTCCATGCACTCCTTGAATTCCTTCTCACAGGCATCCAGTTCTTCCTTCAGCTCTTTCTGCTGGTCCAGCAGCTTTTTCATCTGCTCTTGCAGCAGGCTGTGCCCCTCCTGGCTGAACTGGTACATGGCCTGCACTCCCTGCAGCTTGACCAACACCTTGGCAACCATGTCCTCAAAGTGCTGTGGAGGGCGGGAGTGGTGGTGGTGGTAGTGGCGATGACAGCACCCTGAGGAGCACCTGCCCTCCGCCCACTCTCTGTGCTAGGCCCTTTCTGGGGTGCAAAACAGCGGCCACAAGGATCCGAAGCTGCCCAGGGGAAATACTGTATTTCTTTCCGTAAAGAGCACCATAACTGTGTTGAGGACAAGTCCTGAATCTCATACCTCCATCCAGATGGAGAATCTCTGTATGAGATGGGCAGAGTGCCACATTTATTTCTGGTAAGTAACCCAGCTCAGCTCTGAGGCCACTGCCCACCTCACTGCTTGCACCCTTCCCCCGTGACTTCTCTCTCAATAAGAACCTTCTCCCTCTGTCTGACCTGCCATCTGCCTACTTTTACCTCCATATCTTCAGGCTCAGCAACCTCGTTGTTGGTGCTGCTGCTGATGTAACTCTTGTGACAGGTGTCAGAGCTACTGCTGATGCCGTAACTCCTCTTACAGGTAATGCTGCTGCTGCTGCTGCGGTAGCTCTTCTCGTAGGTGTCGGTGGTACTGGTGCTGCTGGTGTAGCTCCTGAGAAAGCTCTCCTTACTGGCCTGGCTGCTCATGTAACTCTTGTGATAGCTCTCCTCGTCATCAATATTACAACCATAACTCTTGCGACAGTTCTCGCTGCTGGTGCTCGTGCTACCGTAACTCTTCTTGTAGGACTCAAGGCTCATTTTTATTGATGGGGACTGGACTTGGAACAGCTGCATTTCTTCCAGGCAGAGCTGCAAGTCGGCCTGCAGCCTCTTCCGCTCCTCTAGAAGCCTCTCCTGCTCCTGCTGCAGCAGCTCCTGCTCGAACTGACTGGCCTCGTACATCTCCTGCAGAGCCTGCATCTGGGCAATGATCATCTTGGACTGCCGGGAGTGGGTGGCGAAACGTCATGGTTACTCTAGACACTGTGGTCCTCCTGGCTGCACCCCTCCTAGTGAGGATGTCTGCGAGCACACATCAGAGAACTGCACACCTACCTCCTGTCTCACCACAGCCTAGGTCTTCAACTTAGCCTACAGGTAACTGAACATGTGAGTTCCTTGCTCACTGGGGAAGCTCTCCCCAGGGCAGATACTCCACCATTTCCAGGCTCCCATTTCTGCTGGTTTCTACACTCTGGTAACTCCTTCTCTCCTTGGAGCTGTGCTGGGTGGATCTCTAGATCACTTGGGCTCCCTCCCCTCCCCTCTTTTCAGTCAGGTGTACCCATTATCCTGAACTTTAGGGCTCAGTCCCCTCCTTCACCCCCCAATTCTAAAATCAGTCCTGGACTCAATTGTGAGCATAAGAATTCCTTTCTCAGAAGATGCAGACTTGGAGCCAAGGTCTCACTACGAGTTCCCATACCTCCTGCCTCAATCCTGAATCTGGCCTCTGGGCATATTTCTTCTTGGCTGCTGAGGCCCAGGATGAGATCTGATCGGTTAAGGAAATATTTTATACCTGGTTCCTAGTCTCTGTGCTATCCAGGCTGAAATCTGATGCCCCTGGAATCTGACCAGATCTCACAGTTTGGACTTCCACTACTCCCTACATTTGCCTGTCTTGGCTAATATCTGAATGGACAGATTTCACCTAAATTGAAACTGTCTACCTGCTCTTCCTTTCCCCTACTGAGACCTAAGACTAAAAGCATCCCCCAACCCTGACTAGACTTGTCTGGAAATCTCCACCTGTGTGACCTCAGAGGCAGGACTTGCTGGTGCTTGAGACGCATCAATTCTCTAGTCTAACCCCCCTGACCTTGCTGTCATTGCCACAAAGTTCCAATGAAGATAGTACGGTCAGTACCAAGAACCCCACATGCTAGGAATTCTTCCCTTGGAAATGGATGGCCCCAGATGTGCCTCATGCCGGACACAAAAAGGTTATAGATTTTAATCACTGGAAAATGTACTTCTCAATTATCAACCAGCACATGAGAAAAGTTTAGAGTCAGTCCTAAGGAATCCAAACAAACACTAAGCTGATCTACTTCCAAATACACCTGGAAAATGAGATGTTGAAAGGATTGAGTCAAATTATCAGGAGATCACAGACTTCCAGGTCATCTGGGTTCTAGGCATTCACAGCGCTTCAACTGGAGATGCACCTGGGGGAGGAGTTAAGGTTGTAGCTAAAGCCATGAGTGGTTGTGGCTGAGAGGGCAGGGCTTTAGCTTCGTCCTTACTCCTGGCCAAACAGGCCTTCCAAACTCTGACCCCTCTGTGGAGCCCCCTTTCCCTACCATGCTGTTGCCCTCAGAACTGTCTCCCTGCCTCTTGCTATGGTTACCTTGTTATGACCACATTTTGAGGACTTAGGTGATTTGGAATCCTTGGGATTCTCCAACACTTCCCGGAAACCAGACTCCTTAAAATGTTGCAGTGCTCCATGCAGGTCTAATTGCTCTTTTAATACACATTCTTGATTCTGTATCAGTTTTTTCTGCTCCTCCTGCATGCCCTGGTAGAGCATCTGTAGTTCACACAGGTCTTGCAACTTTGTAAGAAGCTCCTGACTCTGTGAGGTAGAGTGGAAGGAAAGGGGCAGGAACTGTGGTGGTTACATGGAAAGACCTCTGCCTCCTTCCTACTGGGGACCCTCCCCTTGAGAGTCTCTGAGCTGGTTCTGCACAGCCCATCTGGGATTGGGATTGGCGGTGGTGGGTGGGGATCCCTCTACGGAGACCTGCTGGTTGAGTAGCAATGACCTCATACATTTGGATGTGTTTTGCAGTTTACAAAGTGCTTTCAAGTACATTTTCTCCAGATGGACTAAATATCTAAATATAAAATGCTGGACAGATTTCAGAGTATATGATGTATTTTAAGATGAAAACCCTAATCAGCTATACGGAACTGTTTTGTTTGAAGAGACTGGTGAGAAAGTAAGGAGAGGTTGGTTAAGAAAAGAAAAAGTTCAACCCCTACCCTTTTACTTCTCCCAAGTACAGTGACACTTAGGAAGCCTCTCAAAGCAGCTTCTCCACAGTGAGCAGCCGTCCCCGGCTGTGGTTACCTTGTGGAAGAGACCAGACTTGGGTATCGGGAACGTGAGTCTGTGAAGCTCTTCTTGCAGCTGGCCCTGCTCCTCCTGCATCCTCCTCTGCTCCTCCAGGAGCGCGCACTGCTCCATCTGCAGCTGCTCCATCTCCTTCTGGCTGGCCTTGTACCTTTCCTGCAATTCTGTCAGTCTGAAGAGCAGTGCATCACACTGTGGAGGGGGTGGGGCGTGGAGGGGTGGTGACTCGGGGATCTGGGCTCCCTGGTGTTTCTCTGCACTGTGCGGCCACCAGAACACTTGGTGCTCTCTTCTCTCTAGCGATTCACCAGGGTCTCCCTCCCTGTACAGTCACCTTAGACTGATCACCCCAAACCATACTGCACTCATACCGCCCTAGATGCAGAACGAGAACCCCAGCAGGCTGCTCGGCACTGCTGTTTGGCTGTGCTCTATATTCTGCCTCCTGGTCCCTTCCAAGGGCAGTTTGCGAGGGAGTGTTATCAACGCCCCTCCCTTCTCATTTCCTCACCTCCCTTTCCTCTGGTACATACCATTTTCCCACCCTGCAGGGAATTCTAGTTCCTGTTACTCTCATTATCGCCAGTTGTTTCTACAACTAATTATGCTCCTTACCAATAAGGACTTACTTTTACCCTGATTTCTCCCTGTTTTTGTTTTTAACCAGCTTTAAAAAATCTTCAGAAAAATACGAGCTACTGCTGAATTTGGGTTGAGAAGACAAAATCATCCCCTTGATTCCAAAACCCCAAATCTAATATTGAACTAATCTCAGTACTGTTTTCGGACTAGAGAAAAGGCTGGCTCTGTGTGTCAGCATGCTTCTCCCTCCCCACAGTCTCGTCCACTAGGAGAAGAAGTGGTGAGCAAGTCTGGGCCCCCGGAGCCTCTAAATGGAGTGGGAGTTGGGGGAGGAGGAAAAGGGAGCCTGGGTGTAGAAATGCAGACAGACAACTACTGGGGTGGTCTGAACAGCCTCCCCAATTCTGTGTCCTCTGAAGGCCTCTCCCTGGGGACACAGCCTGCTGTCGGCTGTGGCAGGAGCTACTGAGTATTCTGGCAGAAGGCAACTAGTTCTATCATCTTTTGAGGATCTTGTGCTTTTTTTTCCTCATCATTGATACCATTCTATTTCCTGGCAGCGATCAGGAGCTGAAAGTACTCAACAAGGCTACCTGATAATGACTTGCGTTTTACACCCTATGGAAAAAAGGGAAACTGAGGAAGGAAGGCCTTATTCACCACGACAAGAATTTTTTACTAAGAGAAAGTGAGATGAGAATGGTCTTCTGCTCAACTTTAGAATTCAAGCTTACAATTTTAACTCATCTGAAGTCATAGAATAAATCCTGGAAAAGTCTAAGTCCTTCTTATACCCAATCAACACTCTGGGCACAGGCCACACCTTCTGACAAGAGCATCTGCAGTCTGCCTCAGAAAACTGGACCTTTTCTTTCTAGTTCTAACAATCGTGGTTATATATGTTCTTCTCCACAAATGACAAGATAGTTCTAAGCTATAAATGTTAACATACATGGGATCATTCAGGAGTTCAGACTGAATCCAGATTCTACTAAGCCGTGGCTTGGCCTCAAAGTCAAGGTCAGGGCAAAGTTTTAAAGTTAACAGCATGGGGATCCGCCTTTGTTTCCTGGCTTTCCACGCTCAGCTGTGATTGGACAGGAAGCCCATCAAGCTTCCTGGTTGGTTGGATGATTTCACCTTTTGGGCCTATACCTCCTCTCTCCGGTGCTCAGGAGCTCTCACCTCTCTTAATTACAATTACCTTATTAGCATATTTTCCCTTGTCCTCTGGGATGGGCTGGGTGGTCTTGAGCTGCGTCAGCTCCTGCTGACAGAGCAGGAAGTCCTGCTCGAGCTGATCGTACATGTGCTTCTGCTGCTCCAGCGAATCCGTGCTGGTCTGGCACAGCCGCTTCATCTCCTGCAGCTGGGCATGCATCTCTGCATTCTGGGGTAGGGGAGGCAGACCCCACCATCATCCCAGGAGCTCCAGGTGCTGCACTCTCTCCTCTCAAGAGGGACTAAGGGGATCCTACCCTGTCCTTTCCAGTTCCAATTTCATCCCCATGGGAGCTACCTGAGATGGACCAATCCCTCACTGGCTCTACACAGAGACCTGGGGCTTCCTGGGGATGTGGGGAAGGGAAAGGGCTTCCTTTTCATAGGCTGATTTTCTGATTTAAAATCAAATCAATTAAAATCTGACACCACCTTTTCCATGAAGCATCCTTTTATCCCCCTCAACGACAGCTGCTCCACAGAACTCCTACCATCCCCTTCTCCCGTGTACTCGTCCTGTTATAGGACAGTCTGCCATGCTACACTCTCCCTCATCTGAAGCTTCTTTTACCTTCTCACTGCTCTCTTGGAAGCAGGCCACGATGCCCTTGAGGTGCTGCACCTCTGCCTCGTGGCACTGCAGGTCCTCCCGCAGCTGCTGCTGCACGTCCAGCAGCTTGTCCTTCTCACACATGATGTTCTGGTACTGCAGCTGCAGCTTCTGGAGCCGGCACAGTAACTCCTGCGGTGGAGGGGGCCTTGGGCAGGACCTCTGGGACCCTCAACCCACTCACTCTTCTGTCTGAGCCACTATCAGACACGGACAGTCTGAGAATCCACTTCTCCCTGCCCAGCACTTACTGGTTGTCCTCTTGTTTAATGGAAGACTCGAGGGTGGCCGGAGTTTGTCACCTGTGGTGCTGCACAGGTGGTGGCTGGAGCTACTGTAACTCTCTCCTCTTATCCCTCTTCCCCCAAACCTCCTGGCACCTAAGCAGCCCCTCACCTGGGGTTGCTGTTACCTTCTCACTCTGGCTTTCTATGACTGTGGGTTTCGTGACTTTGAGCTGCCGGAGCTCAGCCTGAAGTTGTAGCTGCACCTTCAGGAGCTCATTCTGCTCATCCTGGCTAGTATCGTACTTCTGCTGCAGGGCACAGAGTCTGCTCCTCAGCTCCTCGTTCTGTGGTGGGGAGGATGCAGGTAGAACCGTTACTCTCACAGGTCAGCAGACCCCTCTCCAGACCAGCCTGGTTCTTTTCCAGACGCAGACCTCTTGAGGAGCTCCCACAGGCCTAGGATTTGGTTTCTTCTCTGCAGCAGATGCTCAACAGTGACTACCATTTCTAGAATGCAATGCTGTATGACTTCTCCAAGTGCTCTCTGGTAGATTGTGCCCCTGGTCGCAGGGCAAGAGTCAGCACAGCACAGCCTTCCTCTGTGTTCATCCTCCCCTGAAGCGGCGGCTCCTCGTAGGCCCTCTGCCCTCCCCTGATGCCCTTCCCCGTCAGTGTTTACCTGGGTGACATTGTGGGAAGTCTGAAACCGAAGCATCTCATTCTGTGCACACTTGAGCTCCCTCTGCAGCCGCCTCTGCTCCTCCTCACTCGTCCGGCGATGATGCCATAGCTCTTCCAACTCACAACACAGTTTCTTACACTGTGGGGGAAACAGAACAGGAAGGCTGATTTACTAAAGGTGACGTATGCACTCAGAGAACAGGCTTGGGCAGAGCACAGCATTCCTTTTACTAGAATATTTACATCAGGCAAGCAAGCGGGACACCAGGATACTGGCTCCTGCCATAGCGCATGCCTCCGTTGTCAGCCTTGTGTCTAAGATGTTTCTACCGCAGGCCAGGAGGAGGTGACAGCAAGGCACTGAAGGGCACCTGCCTTCCCCTACCTTGTTCTGCATGTCATGCATTTGCTCCTCAGCTCCCAGCAGCTGCTTTCGCAAAGACTGGGTTTCAGGATCAGGCTCTAGGAAATCCGCTTCTGAAGTCTGAGACTCCGTTGACATCGTACTCCGTTCCGTTTTGGACTCCAGCCACCTTTCTGTTGCTCTTCGCGTCCTGTAATCCAGAACCCCAGAGCCAGGTTTGGGAGAGAGCTGTCTGGCATCGCCTACCAAGTGTGCTTGGTACTGATGCCTTCATTTTAGGCAAAAGATAGTAAGGAGCCTTTTATTGTGATTTACCTCTTAAATAAACACGCTTCTAAGATTACAGAAAAAGTCCCCAACACCTCAGTCTGTAAAGGCATGTCTGACTCTGTAAGAGTGCTAGTCCAGTCGGGCTCGAGGCTGGGCCTGGAGTCAAGCCAGCTCCGATCTGGAGGCACTATGCCATTAGACTGAATCAAGTCTGTGAGGACAACAAAGGAATTGTTTCTCATCTACTCCAGGGCAGAGCAAACCAGACCTAATGCCTAGAATGGAAGAAAACTCAATTTCAGAACTCACTCGGCTCTACTCCAGAGACAACTGGGTTGGATCTCCAGGCCAGCTTCCAGGCAATATCTGTATCCTTTGGAGACCATGGAAAGGACCAGCTCTCCAGGAGCAGAGGGACGCTCTTAGCCTGGGTATCTGCCTTCACTAGTTCTACTCAGGGAAGAGCCCAGTCCTAAAGAGCCCCCAGACTTCCAGCTGTACCTCTCACTCTCCAGATCTGCAAGCTGCCCGGTGAGGCTGCTGTTGCTGTCCTGCAGGGCTCGGTACTCCTCACTCAGGAAGTGGTAGCGGTCCCGCAGTTGCTGCAACTCTTCTGTAGAGGACAGGCAGAGAGGTGAGCTCCTAGGAGGAAACGTTGATGACCAGTCCCCCATTTTCTTACCTAGAAATCTGACTGCAGAAAACTGAATACTTTCTCTTTTTCTAAAGACAGAAGAGATACCACCTACAGAGGCTTAGACGACAGCGCCCAGAAAGTTCCACACTGCAATGGGTCTCTGTCCTCTTTCAGTTAACTGCCCATCTTTTCATCTTCCCAGAAGATCTCCCCTGTGTGCCCATCTTCAAAACCCCAACCAAGACAGTCTTGAGATTTTAGGAGCTTGTATGGGTTTAATTAAGTTTTTGGCTTACTGCATTTAAAGTTTCCATTCAACTGTTTATGGTTAGCTTCCTCTTACACTTTTAGTATGAAAAGCTGACAGATGTGAACTGCCAGATGTTACACTGCCAGTGTGGGGCTTTCAAAGACAACCCGAGCATTTTCACCTTCTGATGTCCTTTTACTTCCTTTATCACCATGGAATACATCAGCCTGCATGTGGTCAAGAATTCTAATGATCTGTTATCTGCTGTCAAAAAGCCCACCCCAACCAGACCCACAAATTATCCATAGGCATCGGCAGAGATCTGGCTGAAATGCCCCAGCACGTGTCCCTTACTTCCACATACCAATAATTTTTAATGTTGTGATAATACAAACACCCAAATTTGTTTTATTTCTTCATGATTTCTCTCAGAATACTAATATTGAAAGAACACTAACTTGCTCTAATTAGAACACAAGGCCTCTCTTACCTGCTGTAAGATTCAACACCCTGAAATTCACTTCTAATGTTCCTTCTTTATTCCAATCAAAAGTCCTCGACATACTGCCGATTACCACAGAAGGAAGGAAGGAAACTAATCGTTAATGAAAAGCAACCATGTGCTAAGTGTTAGACTTGATTCCAGCCTCGGATTCAGTTGTGTTGGAGTCCTTTCAACACACTATGTATTTCAATTAATCCCCAAAATAGCCCTATAAGATTTTCTATCTTTCTTTCTTTTTTTTTAAATAAACTTTTAGTTTTAGAATAGTTTTAGATTTACAGAAAAGTTGCAAAGATAGTGCAGAATTCCCTGGGAGTGTTCTCACCTAGTTGCCCCTATTGTTAACATCTTCCCATGAGGACATCTGTCACGACTAAGGAATCAACACCGGTACATTACTGTTAACTAAACTCTACACTCTATTCAGTTTTTTGTACATTTTCCCTAAGGTCCTTTTCCTGTTCCAGATCCCATCCAGCTGTAAAGTTTTATTAATCAACTTTGACAGGTAAAGAAACTGAAGGTCAGAGAGATAATAAGCATGCTAAGCTCATCCTGCTAATTGGCAGAGCTGAGATTCTGAACTCAGGTCTGTTTAACTCCAGCCCAAGCCTTTCCACTGTTCTGACCTCCCTCTCTTAGTACCACCAGTTCCGAGGCTCTTCTGAGAGGCTTGTTATAGCTGGGAAACTTGCAGTTCTTTGATTCCTTGTTGATTGCCTCTGTTTGACCTGGCCTAGTACAGGGCCTCCCATTATACCCAGATCATAAATCTAGCCTCAGAATAAAGGCAAACTCTCTGATGTCATGAATCCTGGCAACTAGCTGGGAGACTCGCTGTCTGAGAGCAGAGCTCTAAGTTTTTGAGCACCTCATGTAGTACTGGAAATAACCTCTCTTTCTCTCCAGCTGTCTTGTGCTCCTGTTTATTGCCCCTAAAGCTTCTACTTGAGAAGGCTAAAGGAAACTAAAAGTTAGCATCTTGGGACCTGGGAGCAGGACTGGAGCCCCCCCAGAAAGTGCCCAGGCAAAGCAGCACGATGCCAGAGCAGCGGGAAGAGTTTTCTAAGGTGACAGGCCCCTATACTCCCATCCCAGAACTGGAAACTTTCTCAGGAAGTGTTGTAGCATAGGCAGTTCAACAAATGCCCAATGGTGCTCCGAGGAAGAATTCTCAGGGTACATCCCCATGGTGCTATTTCTTACACTATTATGGACTGGTTATGTGACATCAGGGTAAGTTCTTCTCGCTTACAGTTTTGCATTTAAGCTGGAGGTTTTTTCCTAGACATTCCTAATTCATGACCTAAGCCCAACTGCCATCATCTTCTTGCACACTATCTCCCTCTGCTTGATTTGACTGACAGACTGTGAGGAGGGCTTGCTTTCTCATACCTTGCATCTCAGAGAAATCTGAGAGACTTAAACTATTGGATGGGTCAGATCTCTTCATTTCTATTTCTGCACGGAGGGAGGTGATCTCAATCTCATATTCTCCCCGGATGCGCTCCATGTCCTCGAGTTCATTCTGCATCCGGCAGAGATCCTCCTGCAGGGAGGCTATGTCACTCTCATGTTCAGTCGCAGAATCCACCGCTGCTTGCCGCAGATTCTGGATCTCAGCCTGGGCCAGATGCAACTCCTGTTCTATTTCCTTAAGTTCACATTCTTTTTCACGCTCTAACAGGGAAATCTCCTCCCGTAGAGACCGCAGCTCACCTGCAAAGCCCAAAGGTTGAGATGGTCAAGAGGATAAGTGAACTCATCTACCATATTCTAGAGGCACAAAGTCAAAGGCAGATTTATCTTTTATCTATAAAGTCTTGACAAGCTGATCTCTACCCCATCAGAGAAGCATAGCTTCATCTGGTTTGGAATAAAGGGAGTACCTCAGAATGGAACAGAGTGAATCTATGTTGTAAGGTACAGTGGAAAAGTACATCGTGAGGCTTATCAAAAGCAACAACTTGGGCTACTGCAGACAAAAAGTATTAAGTGCTTCTAAGAAATCACCTGACAGTTAAAGACCAAACCTAATTTACAGCATTTTACTGATGCCCTGAGTCTCTCCAAAAAGTCCCTGACTAAAATAATTTACACAGACTATTTTCATCCATTCAGTCTGGGAGCTTAGGAACTACAGAGCTTCAGATCCCCCATGAACTGCTTATGTAAGTACTGGCCCCAAAACAATGTGTATTTAGAACTCACAGCTGAAATTCAAATATAAGTTCATTACATAATAACCAAACATGGGAAAATAATCAGTATTTCCTAGATGCTAATCAGTAAGGGACTGTTTAAACTGAAGGTTAAACAGAATATAGGCATATCCATAGAGAAGACATGAAAAGGTTTCCATAATTTACTAACTAGAAAGAAAAAGAGCTGTAAAATATAAGGTATTATCTTATTTTTGCCAAAAATTTGTATGTATAATATATAACACAAATATACAAAGACAGAAAAAGGCATGGTAGGATCTATGTCTCAAACCATAAATCATAGTTGCTTTTGAGGAACGAGATAGCATGCGACATGGATTTTAACGTCCCACATCATATATACCAGCTGTTTGATTTTCACAACAAGCCTATATATTATAATAGGTTTTAATTTACAAAAGAGACGTATAAGAGTTCTCAGTATCTGTGGAGCATCTCAAGGTTTCTGGACACAGGTGCCCATCTGGGATCAGGAGAACCTAAAAGTGGGGAGAGAGTAAAAGGCAACTGCCACCAATAAAGAATTCAAAATTTGGGAGTCAGGAGTAGGGAATTAGTGAGGATTGGGTTGGGAGGCTCAGGGCCTTCCCATGAACTCTTTGCAAGGTGCACTGTCTCCCTCCCTTGCCCCCAACTCCTGCTCATTCTACTCACCATTCAGATTTCAACTTTCCCTAGCCTCTCTCCCATCTCCTCAAAAAAACTCAGCGACGTCCTCCATTAAATGTTCTCATAGCGCCTTGTACTTCGCAGTGTGTGTGTGTGTGTGTGTGTGTGTGTGTGTGTGTGTGTGTGTGTGTATAAAACATTGGTCTCCCCTCATTTGGTTGTAAACTTCATAAAGACAGGAAACATGTCTGTTTCACTCACCATCACAGCACCAGGACCTGCCACAGAACCTGGCATAATGCACTCAATAAATAATTTGCTGTGTTCATGGATAAATGAGGCAGCGGTTTAGCTAGTCCACACACTTTTACTGAGGATCATGGGTACAGAATTACATGTTTGGGTATTAAAAAAAAAGGAGAGAAGAGAACATAGATGTTTGAGAAGAAAAATTTGGACATACTGCAGATACAAATGCTGAGTGGACAGGGTGTTTCGGGGGCAGGGGGAAGGTCTGCTGTACTCAGCCAAGCTCACAGGTGCACATCTTTTGCTAGTCTCCCTTCTCTACAAACATCCTAGCTGTCTCCTCTTCTTGGTCTGTTCAACAAGTATTAATTGATCATCATCTCTGTGCCAAGCCCAAACATCACTTAGATTCTCTGACTTCCTTCCTATTTGAAGGAAACAAAGTCCTTGCTCTTTCCACTACTGAAGGTCTGCCCCTTGGAGCTTACAGTCTAGTGGGGGAGACACACAAGTCAACCGGCCATTAGGATAAAGGCCTGGGTGGAATTTCTGTCGGGAGACTGACCAACCTCCACTTCCCCACTATGTCCTTGATGTTACGGCTCAAATCTCCCTTAGGTTGTCCTCTGGGATCTAGCCCTAAAAATGACATTCTCAGATCAGCTGGGGAATGTTGGAAGGTCGCCCTCAGCCTCAGAAAGCTCTTAATTAGAAACACAAAGGAGCGGAGGGACTGGACTTGGCAGGCCCGAGGGAGGGTCTTATCTGGAAGCCGGGCGGGGCGAGCCCCGGCTGGGAGTTGGAAGGACCCGACCCGGGTTCCGAAGAGCTGGCGCCGGTTGACAGTGGGGCTGGAACCGTCGGGGCGAGGCTGAGGGCCCGGGAGCTGGGCTGCTGGTGCGGAAAGGTCAGTTCTCACTCACTGGTTATGGCCTCCATCTCGCCGGCCCCCCCGCAAGAGGTCTCTCTGGGGGGCCTCCCGCCGCCGGCCGGTCCCGGCCCCCGAGGGCCTGTGGCGGCCGGAACGGCCTCTCAACACCAGCTACCTCTGAGGCCGCGCGCGCCCCCTCTTGACGGAAACGGGCAACGCGCGTGCGCAAGGACTCTGGAGTTTGGGCACCTTCACCAGATCAGCAGTTCCCACCCCAGCCCCCACCGCCACTCTCGCGCTTAGATGAGATCTAATACTCAACTGGATCCTTTCCTTCATCATACAAACATGATCATCTAGTGTGTCCCATCTCAAAAAAAGAACACCAAAAGCTCTCCCTTGACTTCGTCTCCCTTATTTTTCTACTTCTTTTCAAAACATGACTATCGGAATTAGGGGTACTCACCTCCATTTCACCTCCCCTTTCCTTTTCAATCCCAACACAACAGGCTTATTCTCACTGATATGTCTCACAGCCCTCCGTCTTGCCAAATACAAAGGCCATCTTACTCGACTTGGCAGCTTTTGACACCGCTGATCATTGTCTCCTTGGAGCACTTTCTGCTCTTGGTTTTCAGGTCACCAAATACTTCAGTAGTTCCTCCTACCTCAGTCTTTTTTGTTCATTTCTCCTGCTTTACTGGACCTTTAAATTCTGGAGTATCTCTGGGACTAGACCCCTTTCTCTCTATGTATCTCTCCATGTGATTTCACGGTGGTCTCCCATGAATTCAAATGCCTTCTATGTGCCAATGACTCCCAAGTTTGTATCTCCAGCCCTGATCTCTCCCCTGGTTCTAGATTCGTATTTCCAACTGCCTCCTTAGTATAGTTACTTAGATGTCAATAGCCATTTGAAACTCAACATGTAGAAAACATGTCTTAAACGGTTCCCCTAGCCCCCAATCTTTTTCCTTGTCAAGTCTTCCCCATTCCAGTAAATGACACCACCATCCTTTCAGTTTCTCAGGGCAAAGTCATCTTTCATGTCTCTCTTACCCCCCCCCAATCCAATTCATCATGTCCTGAGAGCTCCAATTTCAAATTATATTCTAAATCATCCCCATTTCTAATCCAAGCAACTATCATCTCTACTGCAATAATTTGCTGATCAGATTCACTGTTCCCTTCATCTAATTTCCACACAGTAGCTGAAGTGCTCTTTTTAAAATGTAAATCAGGTGGGGAGGGTATAGCTCAGTGGTAGAGTGCATGCCTAGCAATCCCCAGTACTTTCATTAAAAAAAAAAAATCTAATTACCTCCCCCCACAAAAAAGAGTATACAGAGCTTACAGAGATACAATATATATCTCAAAAAACTGGAAGAAAAAAAAAGAATTATTTTTTAAAATTAGTAAAAAATATTATCCAAAAAAATAAACATAATGAAAACAAAAATGTAAAGCGGATCATGTCCTTCCAGCCCTGCTAATACCCTCCCATGTTTTCCCACTAAACTTAGAATAAAAGTCAAACCTCTCAGCTGGCTGTAACCTGAATTCTGTAATCTGAATTCTTTTCTTACCAGAATCTTCCACATGCACTTTGCTTCAGCCACAATGGCCTTTGTTCTGTCCCTCAAACACCTGAAGCTCAACCTTGCCTTTTGCGCTTTTGCCGTTGCTGTTCCATCTGCCTGGTGTGCGCTTTCCTCAGATCTTCCTCATTACTCAGGTCTTAGCTCAGATGTCCTCTTCTCAAAGAGGACTTTTCTAACTATCCTATCGAAAATAAACTTCCATTTTACCCCATCTCTCTACATCATATTGTTGTATTTTCTTCATAGCACTTATCGCCACCTGAAATGTTGCTTGTCTGTTTTCTGCCTCTGCCTGTAAAAATGTACTCTCCATCAGGGCAGGAACCAGTCTGTCTTGTTCATAACTGGTCCTCCAAGTATACAGGCACTCAGTAAATGGTTGATAAAGCACATAAATTAGCCCTATTTTACAGTTAAGGATCAGAAGATAAAAGTGACTTGCCCAAGATCACAAAGCCTCTTTTGTGGCAGAGATGGGCTCAAGAATTGGTCTGAGACCAATGCTCACGTGCTTTCCCTGTGCAACACAGCTCTTGCCATTTCTCTCCTTTGCCCCCTCCTCCCTGCCCCTTTATTGTCTACTTTTCCTGCATCTATCTTTGCTTACATCTTCTTTCCCTTCTCGTTCCCTCCCCCTCCCCCACCTTGGCTTGCTCCTCTCTAGGCCTGCTTCCTGGCCTTCCTTTTTTCTCCATTTATACTTCTTTTTTGGCTTGATCTCAGTTCTCCCTGGAGAGTCCCTGCAGTTTTCTAGGGCAGCTCCCCTCAACCTTCCAAAAGCCCACAGATGTAACAAAATCTGTCTCTTTATTTGGCGGTGCTGTGGAATGTGGGACGCCTGCCTTGCTGCTTCCCAGAGACAAAGGGATGTGGGCGTTAGAAGAAAGGGCTTTTGGGGCCACCAGCTTGGTTCTAGGTAGCAAGAGAAGAGTCCTCATCTGCTTCCCTTAAAACATGCACAGAGTCCCCTCCAGTTACTTCTCATTGGCTCACTGCTCTTCCCATGGTGCCCTTGGAGGGGCAGGAAAAAGGAATCTGGTTGGGAACTTAACCCTGACTACCTACCCTTGGCACTGACCAAGAGAACAGAGGAAAAGGGATGCAGGAGTGAAGGGGAGAGACTGCAGGAGAGGAAAAGGAGAGAGTTAACCACAGGGAATGGGGGAGAAATGGGAGGGCAAGAAAGGGAAGGGGAGGACAGAAGAGTGAGTCAGAGATGCATAAAGAAAGGAAACGAACTAAAGAGGAAGGTGGAGAGACAAGGAGAAAAGGGTGAGAATAGTAGAAGAAAATGAGGAGAAAGTACTGAATTCAGTTCCATCTGTCTGCTATGCCTCAGCCAAACCCTCAAGACAAAAGTCCTGGGATGGCCACCCGAGTGCAAGGATTTACCTTGGAGCTGCTGGATCTGCTTGGTGAACACCTCTGCCTGCTGGGCACTGGCCAGCCGCTCATCTTCCAGGAGCCCTGCAGTGAGGGGGGAGCTGGCATCAGGCCTGGAATCCAGTGGGCACAGAGCCTTCAGGCCCAGGCCCTCCGGCTCCGTGACAGGCACTCACCCTGCAGCTCCAGGGAGTCGTCCTCATGCTGCCCTGCCAGTTCCCGGGTCTCCTCCAGCTCCGCCACCAGCTGCAGCACCTGAGCCCTCAGCTCCTCCAGCTCCGTCTCCGTGAGGCTCAGGCCTCGGTGCTTGCTGACTGACAGGGAGCCCACACTGCCACCTTTCTGCACTTGATCATCCTCTTCCTCCACTTCTTCCTCCTCTTCCTCTTCATAGAGAGCTGGGAGTAACACTTCCCCTAGGAGAGACCCCCATCCCACCAGTGAGTAAGGGTCAGCTGCCTTTCCACAGTCCTTCAAGGGCCTTCCAACTCACTATCTCAGGGCAGAGATGGTATAACAGTGCCACCTTGTGTCACCCCAAGGAGCCCCTGGGCAGGACCTGCGCACAAGATGAGTCCTCCTCAAGTGTGAGCTTCAGGTGGAGGTAGCCCCTCTGCCTCCCAGGCCCTTTCTGGACCAGTGTCGCACCTGGTGGCCTCCTAGTACTGCCTTGGGGCAAACTGAGCAGCCAGATGCTGGCTCAGCTGTGCGCAGCTTACACAAAGATACCTGCTTCTTCAGTCCTCATCTCTGGGTGGTGAGACAAGTAGTCAAGAAAGGATTCAGACACTGGGTGTGTCTTTAAGCCAAATAGGGCAAGAATTACAGTTTGGGGGTTTGTAGAATGTTTACAAATTATCCAGGTGGCTTGTGAGAAATTAGCCTTTCATAAGTAAGCATTGCCTGTCAGTAGACAGAGAAAGAGAACATCTGAATTAAATGATTCTCAATGTTTTACTTGGACAATCACTGGGGCCCTTTCAAATATATTCTATCGAATAGTCTTTTTGAAATTTTCTACCAGGTTCACCTTTCTTTTCCCTGCTGAGTGTCAGGAGGTTTCCCCTGACAAGGCAGTTTTCGGGAGGAAGTCATAGGTTATTCTTATGTGTAAAAGAAAGCCTGACATTTTAATGCATTAAGAAACTGGGGTGTACTGGTTCCCAGCCTCTGGCTGGCGATCACCCCCTCCTTTGCTGCAATGCAGTTCCTCTAAACAGCAAAATCTTGTCTGGATGGCAACAGTTTGTTTTAAAATTCTGTATCTCTGGTCTGTCTTTGTCGGATAACAACAACCTAAGGTTCATCTGGGACCCCTTGGGGGAGCAGGATTGTACACACTGAGTGTGCATAGGGACCTGGGGACCCTTCACAGGAAGTTCTGGAAATAGGACCAACATCCTTCTAGGGTCCTGGTGTTGGCAGCAATTGCCAAGTCGCATGGGTGTGGTGGGGAGGTTGGCCTTCTCACCTGTCCCCCTCCCGGGCTCCCTCTTTCTGGCAGTAAGCTAGCCTAGAAAACCAAAGCCACAAGGCTTCCATTCGAAGTTAATGGTGGGGGCACCAGAAAGATAATACACATGCTCACTTCTCTGCTTTTGAAAATAAGAGACAGCTTGGGATCTGGGTCGGGAGGCAGTGAGAACAAACCCCCTGCTGAAAGGCTGCTTCAAAGCTCTGTCCAACAAGGCCTCTTTCTCTGTCTGGCAGCTCCCTCGGGACACACAACCTGGTTAGCTGGTGATTAGGACCCCAAAGGGATGTACCCTGAACTTCCCTCAAAGCCTGAGGCCTGAGGAGGGGTTGGAGCTCAGGCCTGAAGGATGGAGGGGGCTGAGCTGAACTGGGGGGTGGGCTGTGTCCTGGCTCAGAGTTCTGGGGGTCAGAGGGAGGAAGGAGGAAGGAAGGAAAATTGGGTGAGGGGGAGGGAAAGAAAGCTTTTTGGGAAAACTCACCCTCCATAGCTTGCATCCCCCGCCGTTCTAGGGACCCCCAGCGTTGACCTTTCTTCCTCTCACAACCCTCAGACACCTCGTAGGAGCCTAAAGTGGTAACTGTGGGTCCTGTGAGCAGGGAGAGAGGAGGTATTGTGGGATGCTAGGGGCAACTGGGGGCTGGGGTGCAGCGGGAGGGGATGAGGACACGCCTTCTAGCTCTTTGGAGTCCTGGGGGGTTTTCATTCCGGTGGAAGTACATGGCTCACTCTGCCCAGTGCTGTGACTCTCCTTCCCAGGCCGCCCCTCAAGCTGGGCCTGCGGGGACACCGCCCTGCACTGCCCAACCTCCTCTCTACCCCCTGTTCCAGGTTTGTCTCCTTTGCACAGACGGAAAGGATGTGTCTCTTTGGCCCAGAGGGGACAGGGGAGATGGGCAAGGATGGCAGAAGGCGGGAGCCAGTAAAGAAGAGGCTGAAAGGATGAGGTGGTGCTTGGAAGGGGAACGGGGTTATTGGGGGGGGGGGGTGAGGGGCGTTTGGGAAGGGGCTCTGGGCCGGAGCGGCTACCCTCCCCTCCATTCTCTCACTGGACTTCGTCCACCAAACCCGTGCCCCAAGCTTAGAAGCTTTCGGGGTCAGAGCGGATGCAGGGTCTGGAGTCTCCAGGGCTGGAAGCACTGCCGGCTGGAGATACGAGATGGAGACGGCTCAGGGGAGAAGCTGCCAGGGAGGATGCGGCCGGTGTGGGAAAGACCCAGCCCGGAAAAATGGAGACCGGGCCGGGGTTGGGGGTGGGATGGAGGGAGGAAGACTTAGGAGGGAAAGGTGGGGGCAGCGGAGGGGGAGAGGAAGTGGGGGTCTGGAGGGAGGAGAGATGGAGAAGAGGAAGGAGCGGCAGTGGAGAGGTGAGGGAGGGGCGCTCTGACCTGGACCCGGGCAGCTCCAGCCCGCGGCGCCCGCGCCAGCCCCGGCGCCCGCCTCCATGGCTTCTCGCGCAGCCGCTGCCGCCTCCCGGAGCAGACGCTGCAGCCGTGAGGCCGGGACGGTAGCCGGGCACGCGTGGGGACGGAGGGAGGGCCGGCCGGCCGAGGGGGCGGGGCCTGGCCCGGCCACCTGACACCGCCCCCGCCGCCGCCCGGAAGCCAACCCTCCTCCGGAGCGCCCTGACCCTGAGCTGGCGGGCCGGCGCGGGGAGGCCGAGCGAGCAAGTCCCTCGACACGCCCCAAGGCCCTCGCGGAGGGAGCGATCAGATCCCCTGGTCTGGCAGTGGGTCCTACCAAGAGTCGGCTGAGCACCGGGACCCCTCTGCGCCGTGTGTCAGGACCCCATCCCGCTCGGTGATGGGGGAGGAAAGGCACGAAGATGGACAAATCCTCCCAGCCTGTTTCCTCCAAATCTGCAGACGCTCACACTTCCTTTGCTCCCCACGGAGCAGGGCGGCGACCCCAATCTCGGCAGTCAGCGTGGACCAGCGGCTGCGGGCCCCAGCCTCAGAGCTGCCTGAGGGCTGGAGGAGGGAAGCCGAGGCCAGGATATGCGAACTGTGAGGCCCTGATCCGTTTGCTCTCCAGGCGCCCCCACCAAGCCAGAAGCAGAGACGCTCTTAGGAGTGGCTATTCCGTGGCCCAACGCAGTCCTTAGTATCCCTGTAGTATCCAAAGACCTCCTTTCTCCACCGCCTGCCTTCCCACCTGGCCCCGCGCCCGGTGGGCTGCGAGACACGACCCCCACTCACCCTGCCCCTGTAGCATGCTGATAGTGGACATTGCTGATTTTCACTCTCATGGAAGGGAGATGTAAAAGCCCAGAGAGCTTATTTCACTTAATCATTCATTCAAGGAACGTATACAGGGTGCCCAATCTTGACGAAGCTACTGTTCTCACATCTCTGCAGCCAGGAAAGAAATGGGTACACTTGGGAACCGGAGCGTCCCAGCACATCCAGAAAAGCACTGGGAGATTCCTAAGCCAGGGACACACACCAGTCCCTTCTCTTGCACATCCATGCACAAGACCATGAGCAAATACTGTCTGTGTCACTCATACAGGCTCCCAGATTCACAAGCTCTCCATATTCCTCAGGAGAGAAGCCCTTCTTTGCCTGGACATCCCCTGCTTATCCTTCAACACTCAGTTGGGAGTCATCTCTAGGAGCGGTTCCTGACGCCCCACTCTGACCCCATTAGATGGCCCTGCTGTTCTCTACCCTGTCCTCCTTCCCTCTAGGGCAGCGCCAGTCACTGTGGGTTGTCAAGGTCAGGTTTCTACTTTTCTGTCTGCCCAGTTTCTTGAAGAGTAGGAAGTTATCTTAGTCATTTTTATATCTCCAGCATTTGACAAATTGCCTGACACATAGAATAAATGAGTAAAGGTAAATCTCCCAACTATACAGTTAATGCTCTGCTCATCATTTTACATATGATTTTACATTTAAAGAGTTCAGTGTTACCTGTTAACAGTATTGTTGCCTATAAACCTGTCCCTCTCTACCTCTCTTCTTCCTCCCTCTCATACCCCTAGCCCAGTATGTGCTCTGAGCACTGGTGAGCACAGACCAAGATGTTTCATTTGCTCCCCAGGGGACAGGGCTCCACTCCATACCCTGTGGTTAAGGCGATCCAGCTGTGGGGAAAGGCTGAGCAAGCCCACCGAGACCACTTCCAGAGTGTCTGCTACAGACTTGAGGCCTGTCCAGACGTGGGGAGCAGGGCAATTGTCAGGGACGATGGAAAGGGGCCGGCACTGGGAGAGTGGAGGGCTTAGGGTTCCGGGAAATGACCAAGCCTAATGCTGGAAGCAGAGTGACTGTTCTGCCCCAACACCACTCCTTCTGGTTCTGGCTGAGCCAGCAGGGTCAGTTAGTAGTTGACCTTGACTGCTCACCTCTTGGCTAATGGAGGGAGGGATAGGGGAGGAAGTTGTCAACTGTAACATTCAAGGGTTCAATCTCTCCTCGGGGAGCTCTGATCCTGAGTATTAGGACTAATCTCTCCCTGGCTCCAGGGGTGCAGTTCAACATTCATCCTTGATTTGGGGAGCATTCAGGGAAGGCCTGAATCAGTCTATTCTCAGGACCCAAATTTGGGCAAACCCTGGCCAGACTAGTACTAGTTTAGGGGTGGGAGTGAAGACAGTAGGCAGGAGGAAAGGGCTTAGCAGGTATGGGGGGAAGTGGACTGGTCCAGGGACGCATCTCTGAAGGGCTAGGAGTGGCGGGGATGCTAGCCAGGTGATCAGCTTAGGGGCATGATCTAAATTAATCCTTGTAATCCCTGGACCCAGGACTCAGCCTCCCTCCTAATCTCATCCCAGCAGATCATCCTCTCTGAGGATTGATGCAGCCATTTATCCCCCTTTACCCTTATTTCTAAATGCCTAGATTCTTTCATTAAAAAGAAAAAAAGGGAAACTTTTAAATATGCAAAAAGTACAGTGCAGAGAATAACATAATGAATATCCATGTACTCACCACTGAAATCCAGTAACTGTTCATTTCTTGTCCCATTTAATTAAGAAATAACCCAAGATAGCCCTTCTATTTATGGTTTTACAGTTTTACTTAAATACATGTATCCACAAACAACAGAGAATCCTGATTGGCGTGTTTTAAAAAATATATCTAAATGGTGTTATATTGTACACATATTCCTGAAAGCGACAGAGAATGAGGGAAATGTAATATTCCAATAGATAATGATTGCGTATTTTCCAAAATGGAAGAAAAATACAGTCCTCGGGTTTAGAACTGAGCTTATAAACACACTGCAAAATATTGAAGAGAAAGAGAAAAATCTTAAAAGCAACCAACCAGAAAAAAAAAAAAAAAAGCTTGTTTGCCTACAAAGATAACAATTGGCAGCTAAACTCTTTTTAGCAAAAAAAGTTTATAGAAGGACTTGTATTTCTATCCCTTTTCTCTGCTTCCTTGGGCTGGTGTATATCATTTTTAGTCTTCTTTCTATGGACAAGGTAGAACTTTGATGTTCTGAGATTTATGCAGGATATTCAGTCCCAGCTCCTTGTCTCAGGTTGGCTGAGGCCACATATCCTATATCTGAAACCATTAAAACGCATCTCCAGTTCCCTGGGATATATCTGTGATTTGTGTCTGAAATGAACCATGGGCCACTGTGTTAGCCCTTTCCCCTTCTTCGTCTCTCCCTCCTCCTCTTCCTCCTCCTCCTTCTTGTTTTGTAGTCCTTAAATTCTGATATCTGGGGATTTCCCTTTTAAAACCAATTTTGCAGTTGTTCATATTTTAATTTTTAAATTCTGTTTTATGCAGTATTTCTCTGCGTTTTAGGGGACACTGGGTGAAGAGAGAACTACATTAGTTCAGTCTGTCATGTTGCCAGAATTTCCTCTCTAAATCCTTTTTATCTTTAGTAGTATTCCTAACAGTATATTATAGTTTGCAAAGGGTTTTTACATGTAATTTCTGATTTAATCCTCCCAACTCTGAGAAATGAGTATTATTGTCCCCATTTTACTAAGAGGAAAGCTGAGATTCAGAATTGTAACTTTAATCCTAGCTTTTGGACTTTGAAGCCAATGCATTTCATAGCTTGGGTTTTACATAGAAAGTTGGCCTTATCTTGACCTCTAGCTCAGGCCCATCTCCCAAATTGTCCTGATCACTTACTCTTGACCTGAGGCTCTCTGAGAGGCTTTCTGCCTAACACAAGGCAACACTTTGGCTCTGGATTCAGCTCCTGGAGCTATATCAATTCCCTCCTGCTCCGTTTGGCCTCAGTGGTATATACATGGCTAATGGGGAGACTGACTGGTAGCTTGTCCTCAGGGTCCCTTTATTCAGTCACCACTGGGCCATCTCTGCTTCTACTTTTAAAAGGGCAGGTAGTGTATACACGTGTGGCAGGGAAAGGGGGACAGAAAAAGAGAAAAAATTTTAAAAAGGAGGGCTCGTCCGGGATTTGAACCCGGGACCTCTCGCACCCTAAGCGAGAATCATACCCCTAGACCAACGAGCCACTGATAATTATACTTTGCCAGATGTGCCTTTCCTGCCACATCAGCAGCCGCAGCAGTTTGTGGTTCCTAGAAACGGCCTCTCTTCTTCCAGGCTGGCTCCCAGCCCAGGCCGGCTGCACTCCAGCCGGCCTCACCCCTCGGCTCTCTCTTGCTCCTCCCCGGCCCACCGCAGAGTCACACAGATGCCCCATGTTCCAGGCAAGGCCCTTTCTTCCCCACAGCCAACCAGTTCTCCCCCAGGGCTGAAAGGTGGGGTTTCTAGGGATGCTGCTGAGGAAGAAGGAGCCCAGCTCCAGTCACCTCCCCTTCCGGGAGCCCCAGGGGCTGGGGGCCTGTCTGGCAACTCCTGCACCATGAAGAAGCACACTGCTTTCTTACTTCATGATCAGACCACCAGAAAAAAAAAAAGTCCCCCAAACTCATCAGCTTCAGAGGTGAGGACTGAGAAGTCTGTCCCAGATCACCCTTGATTAGGTGATGTTTGCTAAATTACTGTTTCTTCATCTGTCAGTTGGGAAGTAACACCTGCCCGGGATGCCTTATAGGGCAATTTGAGGATCAGGAGAGAAATAGTATGTGAAAGCACTCTGCAAACTGTAAAGCGCTGTACAAAGAAAGGGGTTATTATGATGGCAACATGAGGACGGGGAGAAAATACACAATAAGAAAGCTGCCACTTAATGCTCACCGTGGGCTGAGTGGTGTGATCTGAGCTTTACAGATCCTGCTTAACCTCGCAACAGCCTTGTGAGATGGCTGTCACCTCACTGTAAGAAAAAGAAACTTGCCTAAATTCAGCTTATAAGAAGCCCATTTATCTGAATCCAAAGCCTGTTTGAAATGGAGTACACGCTGCTACTCAGACTTTCTAGAAAACCAGAGATGGGAATACATCCTGTAAATACGTGCTGTCCCTCCCCCACCTCATCCTGCCCAGGGAGGCTGCAGAGAAGAACCTGCCAATCGGCTCAGGGTGGCCTGGGTGGGGGCTCTTCAGGCTGGGGTTTCCCAAATAAGAGTGACAGAGGAGGTCACACCTCAGAAACTGGGGCCTTGTAGGAGCCCTCAGTAGGCTCCACCAAGCTCTCTCTTTAGTGCTGCCACCATACCACAGCCATCACACCCCCAGGACCCTTGCTTACTTCCGGGAGCGGGGGCCACCCTCTGTGAGGCCTGGAGCTCCGGGTGGGGGGCTGGGACAGGGACCTGTCTCATTGACCTTTGGATCTGGCCCTGTGTCTGGCACTTGGCAATCCTGCGGACAAATACAGACAATTCCCAAGCATTTCTGGGTGCTTGGCCTTGTGTAAGCACTTGACCAGATTAATCTCATTTCATCCTCACAGAACAACTGTTGCAGGCATCTCTTAGCACACATTTGTGGAATAAATGAACATGTGAATGAACGAAAGAAAGGAAGTCAGGAGTGTGCACAAAAAAACCCAGTGGCAACAGATATACAAGTGACTCCTCATCACTGGGCTGGAGATAAAAACCACGAGCCTGAAGAAACCCTTCCCACCCTCCATCCAAAATCAGGCTTCCTAATGAACCAACCTGTCTGCTGAATAGAGGGAAGAATGGCCTTCACTTTAGAGAACGGAGTGGCCAACATTCCTTTGTACCCAGGGGATAAAGTTTTATTATCTCCATCCAGGAGTGTCTGGACTAGATGACTCGCTCTGCTAACTAATCATGGCCAGAGAGAAAGGCAACAGCTCATCTATCCTAGAACCAAGAAGACTTTTTTTGGGTAGCTGTTCTCCGGCTTTAAACTGGCTTATAAATAAAAGCCACTCAACACGTCATTCCATTACCTCAGCACACATTCCCTAGTTGTTTCTCTTGCTGGGTGAGCCAGGGGTGAGGTTGCTCTAAGCAAGGGCTCCAGGAGAACCTTGCTGAGAATGTTTCAGGGCTGAGGCCAGGGTTGGGTCCCAGCCAGGGCTTCTCTCTGGGGGTGCTATTGGAATTTGAGGCAAGATCATTCTTCTTGGTGTGGCCTGCCTAGAGCAGTGTCCTGCCCCCTCAATACCAGTAACCCCTCTTTGCCTGCAGCCATAATACCACCCGCCCCCATCCCAACCCCACACACTTTCAAATGCCTCCAGGATGGCTGGTCAGGGGAGAGGAGCGCTACTCTGGTGGAAATCCATTGACACCTGCCATGCGTTGTTTTCCAGGCTAAAATTACTGTGGCCTTGAGCTAGGCAGTAGGATTTTAGGACCTCACTGACTCATTTGTCTGTGTGTTTCAAAGCCGCAGATGCAATTCTCTAGGGAGAGTCATGGCTCTGCCTCTGGGGGTTTCTTCCCCTTCCTCCCAGGCATGAGGATAGCATTTGTTCAGACAAATCCTTGGAGGATTCCTTATTTTCACAACAGCCTGTGGACCTTTCCCTTATCTCTCCACTTGTCTGGAGAGCCTTATGGCGAGGGGGCAGTATTTAACAGACAACGTTGTCACAACACATCATTTCAAGCTCATTGTCACCTCCTACACATCAAAAACACAGCGAAAAGCAAACACTGGTTGCCTCTAGAGAGGGGACCTGGGAGCCTGGGTGGGAAAGAAATGTATTTTTCACCAGACATTCTTTTGTCCTTTTTGAATTTTGAGCCCTGGGTACATATATAATCCACTGAAAACAGAAATGAAATTATAAAAAACTAAGCAGAGAGAAGCAACAACTAGAGGGGATCAGGAGAAATGCCTTTCAAGCCTCCAGAGAATTGAAATGTCCTCTGGGTCAGAGCAGCCGGGCAGAGTTGGTATTTGGCCCCCAGCCGAATGGTTCTGGTTTATGTCCAGTTCTGAACTGTGCTTTGTACAGAGCCCATATTGAGGGTAATGGCAGTAGACCCAGTCCTGTGAGACTGGTTGTCGTGCTACTCAGGAATGCTGTTGAGGACATTGTTTATTATATCACACCAATGTCTCCTTTGTGAACCCCCATGCTTGTCTGTCATAATCTGAAGAACAGTTGGTTTGTGTTTACTTTCTGGACACTGAATTATGTAAATGAATAGCTGCTAGAAAGCACGAATGTGTGGTCCATCGATAGTGAGCTCCCAGAGTGGTCATATTCCTTTCTTTCTTTCTTTTTTTGGGGTTCTGGGGATTTGAGTCCCATCTGGGGTGAAGTGGTTTAATTGCCAAATTTTTTCTTTTCTTTTTTAAATTGAAGTATAGTTGATTTACAATGTTGAGTTAGTTTCTGATGTACAGCATGGTAATTCAGTTACACAAATTTATATATTCTTTTTCATTATAGGTTATTATAATGTATTGAATATAGTTCCCTGTGCTATACATACAGTAGAACCCAGTTGTTTATCTATTTTATAAGTCTAAATCCAAATCAACGGTTCTCAACAGGACGGGAGGGGAGCAGGAGGCAATTTTGCCTCTTAGGGGACGTTTGTGTCTGGAGACATGTTTGGTCATTATGACTAGGGTGGTGGTAGTGCCGCTGGCATCTAGAGGCCAGGGATACTGTTAAACATCCCACATTGCACAAGACAGCCACCCACCAACAAAAGAATTATCTGATCCAATACGTCAATGGTGCTGAGGTTGAGAAACCCGGGTCTAAATGTACCTAACATGATCTTCTGTAAAGCCTTAATGTATTATCATGTTCCTAAATTAATAAAGTAAATTTAAATCTGAAAAAGGTACAGTATATATATTAAATGTACAGTTGTCCCTCAATATCCATGGTAACCTCTGTGGATACCAAAATCTTATAATGCTCAAGTCCCTTATATAAATTGTGTAGTATTTGCATATAATCTGCACACATCCTCCCGGATACTTTAAATCATCTCCAGATTACTTATAATACCCAACACAATGTAAATAGTTAGTACAATGAAAATGCTATGTAAATATTTGCCTGCATAGGGCAAATTTAAGTTTTGCTTTTTGGAACTTTCTGAAATTTTTTAAATTTTTGAATATTTTGGTTGAACCTGTGATGCGGAATCTGGATAGAGGGCTACTGTACCTCAAATGTCTCCAGTTTTGGGTTTTTTTTTTTTTAAATCATTGCCCTTCTCCTTTACCACCTGCCCCCTCCTCAAAATCTCCCCTCCTACTTCATGGCTTCAATGACTCTGAAAAGTTTTTTGTCTCCTACTTAGATACCAGTGAGACTCTATGCTTGCATAGGGTACTTTTTGGCCTAAGTCCCCCAGGGGCATCTGCCCTATTTTAGTTGTGTCTGGACTGCTCTTAGCTTGGGCCCATGGCCCCTCCTTCTGATGTGGGGTGGAATAGGGTGGAAAGAGACAAAGTGTCAGGACAGTACCAGCCGAGGCCAAAGATGCAGCCAGCTGTCCTGAGTAGTTAGTGGAAGTAAGAGGGCCTGGGTGTCTTCTACCCATATCGGTTGGGTTGGCAAGCCAAGCCCAGGGGCTGCCCTTGCAGGCTCCTGTCCAAACCATTTGCAGAGGTGGGCATCTCAGCAGAGTCGGGCATCTCAGCAGAGTCCTGCAGACAGCTGAGGCTGACTCACTCCACTCAGCCCAGGCCAACAAGTGGCCATGTGCCCTGCCCAGGGAGAGGCACTTAAACTACTGCCTTCAGGGGCAGCCTGTGGCCCTGGCCCTAAGGGCCTGCCCAGGGCAAGAGGTGTGCTGACTCAGGCAATCCAATGGAGAACAAGTGGCCTTGCAATTCCTGGACCCTTATCTGGATCTCACCAGGAACCTCTGCCAAGAATTTAGCCTGTGGGTGAGTGTCTGTGTGGAGTGTGTGTGTGCATGCACACATGCACACTCTTGTGCCTGGAAATGTCAGTGTGTCAGAAATGGCTGACACGTCTCCATCTAGTCTTTCTAGCTCAGGCAGGATTCAAGGGACATAGATTAAAATCCTAAAGTGTGGCCTTCAGGGAGTGTTAAATGGAAAGCCCAAAGCGTTTGCCCAGCTCCTCTAACTTGGAAGGAATCAGACATAAAGTCTTTCTCTGCTGCAGTGGGTAGCAGCCACAGTCTCTGCTCAGCTTTCAGATCTTCGGCTCTTGCCTTTTGCTGGGCTCCTTGGCGACTCCTCCATGCATAGCTCAGTAGTCAGCCTAGGATTTGCGGGGTGTTTATATGCAGATTTGAAGGTTTCCCCTTCTGTGGCCTCCTTCATTCCAGGAAACCTACCTTCAATTTTCAGCTGCTTTGGAGTCTCAGACTATCTTTTGACTCTACAAGCCAATAAAGGCTGGGATTTTGCTTGAGTTCGAGCTGTCCCTCACCATTTAGATGGGGAGTGTATTCAGGAAAAAAAATCATTTGAGTATAGATTGCAGGTGGTTCTGTTCATTCAAGGGTTGAGTCTCTCAGTTTCTGCCTTCTTTGGGAGTACTCTACAGTGCTTTCAAATAGTTGTTTTTCATATTTTTTCTAGAGTTTATAACTTTTACCTATAAGAGGATTCATCTGATAAAAACTACCTTGCCATTACCAAGCCATCCTTTCACTTTTAACTTATATATATTTAAAATGAGTCACTTTTATCTATATATCTGTAGTCTACTGAGGTGGGGAAGAAGATACACTCATAAGGGCTGAAGTGTAGTGTTGAGTGTAAGTGCAAGCAGAGCTTAGAGCAGAGCTGGGGTCTCTGGGGTGGGCTTCCTGGCAGAGGACTTTCCGAGTCAGGCTGAGAGCGGGGCCGGGCTTGGATGGGGAGACAGGAGAAAGACTGGCAGCTTGGGCACTGCTGAGCTAAGGACAGGGGCAGGTGTGAACATGGCATAAGAGAGACAGTGAGCCAACCAACCTCGACCTGGCTGGGGGAGGGCTGAGTAGGAAAAATACCCTCTCTGGGTAGACTCACCATGAAGAAACTGGCAGCCTGGGATGCCTTAGACCTCTAGGCATTGTCGAGTTGCCCCTGAACTGTTCCATGAAGGCTGTTACTAAGGCGCTCCAGGGCACTGTCCATTCCCTGCCCCTTCCCACAGCCTGAGGCTGGTTCCCAGGCTGGCTGTGAGCCCAAGATCCCTGGAGAGGGAAACTTAAGGGGTACTGTCCACAAAGGGGCAGGCGGGGTGCAGACACCTGTAGGGATGTAGTGGTGTTTGAGCCAAACAAAGAGGGGTGCCCTTGATAGTTCCACTCAGAGGAAAAAAGGGGTGGAAGGACCTTTATTAAATATGGGTCAGCACCTGCCCAGGCCCCATTGAGCCCACTCTTATTCATTCCAGCACCCAGCATTGCATGTCCAGATTCTTTGAGCCCAATCTTTTATCCTCTGAAGAACACACAATCGGCTTTGGGGCCACGAAAGGAGGTTTAGGTGAGGGTTTGGGGTCTCTAATCCCAAACTTCATTCTTAGGAGGCTTAGGATCAGTATTGATCTTTCAGGGAGCCTGAAAGTGGCTTTGGAGGAGAGTCCTTTAGCAGGGTGGGGGAGAAGTGGTGGTGGGAGGATGAGCTATAAGAGGAATCAGAGCGGGTGGGGGACATCCCATGAGCAAAATGTCAGAGGAGGAAGAGTTTTATCTGTTCAAGAACATCTCCTCGGTGAAACCGTGGGATGGGCCTCAGTACCACCTCGCCCCTATCTGGGCCTTCCGCCTCCAGGCAGCCTTCATGGGCTTTGTATTCCTTGTAGGGACGCCACTCAATGCCACGGTGCTGATAGCCACACTGCGCTACAGAAAGTTGCGGCAGCCACTCAACTATATTCTGGTCAACGTGTCCCTGGGGGGCTTCATCTATTGCATGTTCTCTGTCTTCTGCGTCTTTGTAGCCAGCTGTTATGGATACTTCGTCTTTGGGCGCCGTGTTTGTGCTATGGAGGCCTTCCTGGGCACTGCAGCAGGTACTGCGGGAGACGGGGGCTGGGGGGAAGCAAAGGACCCTGCTCCAGGATTGGAGCCAGGGACCAGGCTGTTGGGTTAAAGTGGGCCCCTCAAGAGGAGTCTGGGGGATAGAAGTTTGGTGTTCTTTTGAATACTGAGGTGCAAAGCAACCCAGACCAGAAGTCTGACCACCTGAGTCCCAAACTCTACTTGACTCATCATCAGTCCAACCCGCCTCCCAGCCCTCTGCCCCTGTGCTTTCTCCACCCCTGTATTCTGCTCTGTGTTCTGTCAGGATGAGTGGGGCTGTTTACTCCATTACCCTCACATTTCATCACAGGTCTGGTGACAGGCTGGTCACTGGCCTTCTTGGCCTTTGAGCGCTACATTATCATCTGTAAACCCTTCGGCAACTTTCGCTTCAGCTCCAAGCACGCAGTGATGGTGGTTGTGGCCACCTGGATCATTGGTGTTGGCGTCTCCATCCCACCGTTCTTTGGCTGGAGCCGGTGAGATTGCGGGGCAGTTGTGCTAACTTAGCTAGAAGCTCAGGTTGTGAGGGTGGGAAGAGAGTTGGGTCTAGTCTTTGACCTCTAATTTTTAAAGAACTGGTGGGACAGACAAGGGAAAGGGCTGTGGGAAACAAGGGCTAAAGTTTACTCTGCAGTTGGAATTGCTAAAAGCTTGCTAGTAAGGACAGAAAATACTCCCTGCCTGAAGTCACTCCAGGTTCTTAGTGGAGAACACAATCCAGGAACCTCCGCTCCCATTCCTCTAACTCTTGCAGTGAGCCTCGCAATGAGCAAGCACCTGGTCCCTTGCAGGTACCTGCCTGAGGGCCTGCAGTGTTCCTGTGGTCCCGACTGGTACACCGTGGGCACCAAATACTACAGCGAGTACTATACCTGGTTCCTCTTCATCTTCTGCTACATTGTGCCTCTCTCTCTCATCTGCTTCTCCTACTCTCAGCTGCTGGGGGCCCTCAGAGCTGTGAGTGGCTTTTGTGAGGGTCAGGGGAGAAGGGGTCAGAGGGCTCTAGGTGACAGGGAAGAGTGGGTGAGTGCTCTAGCACATCAAACAGCTGGAAATGTCCATGGCCAGGTAGAGGGGTATCAAAAAGCAGTGAAGGAAGTGGGGACAGGGAGATGATGAAATAGAATGAAGAATAAGGTGGAGTCATCCCTGCTCGGGTCTGTCAAGAGATGCATGGGTTGTTTTCCAATGTCACAGATCAGAGAGCTGCCTCCATCTTGCCTTCCTCAAGGAATGGGAGCCAGAGGGACTAGGCCAGAAGCTGGGACAGAGGAGAGACAATTAGAGCAGATAGCCCCTGGTAGAAAAGGGTCCAGGGATCTGGGAGATCAGGACCAGGGAGAAGAGGGCGCGATGTTTTCTGTGCTCTCCTCAGGTTGCAGCTCAACAGCAGGAGTCAGCGTCCACCCAGAAGGCTGAGCGGGAGGTGAGCCACATGGTGGTAATGATGGTGGGATCCTTTTGTCTCTGCTACACGCCATACGCTGCCCTGGCCATGTATATAGTCAACAACCGTAACCATGGGGTGGACTTACGGCTAGTCACCATTCCTGCCTTCTTCTCCAAGAGTGCTTGTGTCTACAATCCCATCATCTACTGCTTCATGAATAAGCAGGTAAAGCTCTCTGTTTACATTCCTCCGAGACCCTGGCCCATGAGAACTGGTTCTTCCAACAATGACTTTTAATTCAGATCATCTTGGACTCTACTCAGAGGCTTTCTAGTGGTGAACAGGGGAAACCATGGAAACCTTTAATTGGCTGGAAAGCACTTGGTAAGCACAGGGGTGAAGATGTGGTCATCAAGACAAGATCACAACCCAGGGAAGACAACTTGAGCCACAAAAATCAAGTTGCTCTAAAGGGCAGGAGGAGAAGTGAAAAGACTGTTTCATTGAAAAAACTGATAGACTGACAATTCCCCTAAATAAATAGTCCTTCCATTTCATGAGTTCTTAATCCTTTCCAACTTCTAGGCTGCAGGAACATTTATGTAAAGCACAGAAATCACAGCACATGCATAAATTTCTAAAACAGCTTATCATCTGAAGGTACCAGGTGGCCTCCTGTCCCAAATTCTGAATCTAATAACTCAAACTCAGATGAATCTAGGAGGGTTCCTGTCTTATAAGGCAAACACTCTGCTTTGAGAATTGTTACTTTGTTTTCTCAGCTCCAGAGATGGATTAAAAACGAACATGAAACCTCTTGGAGAGAAAGAGAATTGGCAGTCCTTTCCCAGTTGGGAGCATCTTCTAGTAATAGTGGAGTGGGTGGGCAGGGCCATTCTGGGGCCACTTCTGACAGTGCTCTTGTCACGCAGTCTGGTTCATGAGGTTTCCAAACAGTGAGGTCTCAGAGTTAGCCAGAATGTGTAGGGATTATTGTAGACCCAGGGGTAGCAAGTAGCCTTAGCCTGGTTTATAGCTAGCTGTCAGGATTGAGATGATATATTCAAAACTACCTGAGATGCTGGGTATAGGGCATTTGGAGGAGGCTTTGGTGACACAAAGAATGTGATCTTTCTTCCCCCATGCTTCCTGATGTTATGTCCTCTGTACTGGTCTGCCCAGGGGACTATCTCCAATTCTGCTCTTTTCCTTCAGTTCCGAGCTTGCATCATGGAGATGGTGTGTGGAAAGTCCATGACAGATGAGTCTGACATGTCCAGTTCCCAGAAAACGGAAGTGTCTACTGTCTCTTCCAGCCAAGTTGGCCCCAACTAAGGAGCCACACTGGCCTATTTGCAGCAACTAGGATTTTACATTTAAGGAAATTTCTATTTTCTCTGTCAAACCAAACTACTAACAACACAGAAAAAGGGAAGGGGAGTGATAGTCATCTGGGGCATCAATTTTCCATTTTCCTACTATTTCCTTCCTACTTACACAAAGCTACTGTTCCAGCTGGGTCTGCATCAGACCACCCCAAAGGCCACTTCAACAATCATCAGTTTCTACTCTTCAGTGGCAGTCTACAGCACTTGGAGAACAAATATCGAAATACAATGCAACTATGGCTAATTTTTCATTGTATGGACAGTTATTTTCCTTATTAACATTTTTTTCCTACTGAAGAATCTGTTCAGAGATGATACAAATTACAATAAACTTTTGAAAACACCTCAGAAATGGGAGACATTAAAAAAATAAAATAAGCCTTTTAGTAGGTCCCAATTATGTGTTTGAAAGAACTTTCTTATGCTCTGCCAGCAGTTGCTATAGCTTTGGCAGGGACAGCCATGGCCATAAACCCCCGAGCCAGCATGAATTATTCCAGGTGCTTCCTTTCCACCAACCTCCTATTTGACTAAACCTATACATCTGTCTTAAGCCGTGTATTTACTAAAGTTAATAGCTTAATTCCTGTTATGTACTCAAAATGAATTTGCACATCTTAATACCATTTATAAACTATACAAAAACGTGCAAAAAACTGTTTTACTTTATACTCCCCCAGCCACCCCATGAAGAGCCTTTCTGAAATAAAAATCAAGATAAATGTGTGTACATTCAGAAATGGCTTGTGTTTGGCATCAGACAATCATGTAATGAGCAGCTGGGCTCCTCTCCACTTATATGGCCTAAGGGAAGCAGAGAAGGGTTATAGCTGTAATGAGAAGGATGCTAGAAGATTTCAGGAATAGAAGAAAAGAGTAACCAATTTGGGAGAAAGTAGTAATTTCTCTGGGTTGGGGACGGGGTATGGTAAACCTGCGAGAGCTCTTTTTCTGTGACACTTTATAGCACCAATAATTCTAAGCAAGAGTACCATTTCTTAAGAAAATAAAGGACATACATACTCCACAATGAATGTAAACAGTTTTATTTAGAAACAGATAAGGTACCTGTTTGCATTATAGAATATAAAACTGGGTTTACACTCTATAAAAAATAACCAGTATTCAAATTCAAGAGAGCTAGCATTCACAGAACACACAGTGTGGGTGTGTAGCTACTGTTCACCAGCCTCAGGCTTGATTTTAACCAAAAAAAAAAAAAAAAAAAATTGTCCAGGGGGATCATTAGAGATTAGAGTACAATGCTTACTGATGAGCACCCAGCATCCAGAAGTTGCTGTCTTAGCAGATGAAGGTTTGCTTTCTAAGTGCATGACTTTAAAATAAGGCCTGGGTTCTCTGTACCTAGTGAGCTGCGAGGCTCTCTTGCCACACAATTCATGATGTGCCCTCTCCAAGCCAGGGTTGGTGGCATTATTAATTATCTCTGGTCTCCTGTGTTTTCATTTTTTTGTTAGTGGAAGTATTGGGGATTGAACCCAGGACCTTGTGCATGCTAAGCACATGCCCTACCACTAAGCTATACCCTCCCCACTCTGGTCTTCTTAACAATAAAAGTGGGAAATCTGGAAGGCAGAGAATTTCTATTCCCTTGTATCAGGGTTAAAAGAGTGTATCCACTCTCAAGAGCTCGATGCAAAGGCTGGGGTGAAGTTACACGATATCTGGCTTTTTACCAGGCCAAGCAGCCCACCTCAACATGATTCTGGAAGACCAAAGGATACACCTAGGTTCAGATTATAATAATCACCCAGCACCACCTGAATGAATTATCCAGAAAGATATATGAAATAATAAAGGTTAGATATATATATATATATATTTATCTTAGTAACCTGAGGGCTAAAAATTTAGAATATAACAATTCTTCTCAAAAGAGGTCCATCTGTATGAAAGGGACCAAAAAAGTCAGTTTCCCGTTACGTAAAATACAGGTAAAGTGAGTTGGGTACAGAAGATGGTTTCTTCAGCTCGTTCTATGTCCCTCTCTTTGATAAGGACTGGCAATCTGTTGATCCATGATAAACTTTTTTTTGGCAGTGGGGAGGAGAGATGGGGACATAGGGAGTGATGGGTCAAAGGCAGGAGGGTGAGCAATGGTCCTCAAACCAAAGAGCCCTTTCATCTTTGAGTCTTAGCTCAAGCTCTCTAGCTGACACAGAAACAGGCCTGGTAGTAAGTGGTTAGCATTCTGAGGTATGAGGATCCCTGGTAAATTCAGCAGCATGTGGTTTTTGAAAACCAGCCCACAAGATAAGAACACTGCAACCAAGCCTCTAACTAATACTGCTATTTAACCACCGTTCAAAAGAGAAAGGGAAGAAAAAAAATCCCCACTACACCGGGAGGTTCTAAGCTTTCATTTAAGGTGGTCCAAATAATCTTCTCTTTATTTTATCTTAGGGTTTCTTAAGAGAATCCTCATCCAGTGATCATTTCTCTAGTTAAAGGCACTTTCAATGACATGATTGGAAAGGAGTACATTTTAACTGTAGTGAAAGCAAGATCAATTCCTTGGAACACCTGGGGAAATAGGAGCTGAATGGGGCACTTACAGTGATTGAATAGGCAAGACAGTCTTGAGCACTCCAACAGATGCTCACCCAGAAAAAAGTGTGTGCCCTGACAACACTTGTATTTTTCCTTTAGTTTTCCAGCTGTTTCTATGTATAGCTCTGTAAAGAGATCATGCTCACTACTTGATTGATTTTCAAGACACTGGCCCCACTCTTCCCACCACAGCTGTGCTTGACAAAATTAGCAAACAGCTAGTCCTGCAGGAAAGGGGGAAAAATAAAAAAGAAAGAATGAAATCAAATTGAGTCAAGCTTTCTTACAGCACAGGGCTCTGTCCTTGCCCAGGTACCACCAGGATCAGCTGCTGGACCTTGAGCAACTGAACGGAGTATGTGGCCCATACTATTTATGAAATATACTTTTCAAACGACAAGTTCAAGTGTTCTCTCTCTAAATATATATCGTGGGGAACAATTCTTCCCTTTTCTTTCTTCTGAACATTTCTTATTGATCTCAGGCTTAAAAATTAAGTCAGAATTATAAAAATCATATGATAAGGGTTGAGAAAGAGTGAAGGGCTAATGTTTGCCTACAAAGTGTGAGTTGAGGATCTTGATCCTTCATATCATACTCCCAACCAGAGAACAAATACAAAAATAAACACACATGTTATACATAATACAAAGTGTAAATCTACAAACACAAGTGTACTAATTAGAGTTGTTCCTCAGAAGCACGGTTTCCCTCCGGTCCCTCAGAGAGGAGGAGGAATGGGGACGGGATCATTTTTGTTACAGCTTTTCATGTCTTAAAAAGTTTGTAATAACAGTCTCAGTAGCGCAAACAATTTCATGTGAAACCAGAAGCTGTAAAAATAAATTACTTTCAAAGAAACGTGGGTTCCTCTGTCTGTAGCTCAGAACTCATCATGCCGTACTAAGGCCTCACCAAAATCTGTGGCCTGGCTGCCCACAAATAAATCATACTTATCAACAATCTCCTCCTTGGTAAGCTTGCCATCCTGAAATTAGAGAGAATATTGAATTGAGGCAAAATATATTTCAAATTTAGAAACACTGCTATAGTATAGTAGGGGTTAGTGAAGATTTAAGACTCAAATTCCCACTAAATCAAATGTGAACTCAATCCTCACTGCCCTCTGCCCCACCCTCCTGCCACACACACAAAGAGGAAAGAAAATAGCAATTAATACATTTTTCTTATCAAGAAATTTAAAAGTGGAAGGATGGCAATGATATAGTTCAGTAACTCAATGCTAGGGATACGGGTTTGTTTCCTGAGGAGAAAACTCCCTTTCGAGCAAAATATGGGTCCTCCCCTAGATATGGGTAAATAAGAGTCAAGGAGAGCCTGGTAAAATACTTCAAAGTGACTCAAGTCATTGTCTAAGAGGACAATGATATCTGCTAATATCAAGCACAGTCCTCACCCCCACTATGCCCTAGCCACCAATCAGATTCCAGACACAATCCGAAACAAAGGCTCAGACACTTATTTCAAGGATTATCTAGGCCAGATTCCCAAGGGATGACTACCTGTGTTTCCCTTTCTCACATTACCCCAGGACACAGCACCTGGCTACTGAAGTGACTGAGCAAGAACTCAAAACAGATTGACCCTTAAAAAGGTTCAATGATAAGAAACTGCATGAAAACCAAAGATTAACCTAAATAAAATGGACAGCATTCAAATCTCTGAAAAAAGTGACAGGGCTCAGTGATAACACCATTCTTAATGAACCGAATGCCTCAACTGATCAAGGGTAATTTTAACAGGCTTCAGAGAACCCATTACAAAGGACTTAATTTTAAAAAGCATATTTGATTTAAGAAGAAAATAATCAGCTTTGAGTAGCAAAATGAGCCTGTAATAGATAAAGAACAAAGGACATAACAACAACAAAAAAGCAAAGAAAATTTCTTGGGGTTCCAGAGATAGCAGACAATGCATGCTAGGCACAGGCTATGTCCAGAGGCTCTTTTCTGAGGCCTAAATCCATCCAATGCTGTGGACACTGGGCAAAGGGATTTCTAAAATGAGATCAGCAAGCTAGTGCTGTCCTTTAAGTGTTCAATCTCCAACTTTAGATCCACAACAGATTAAGACTAATTAAGACCTTAAATGCTCTATGTACCTCAACAGAAATTTTTTAGGCAATCTCCTAGAAAAAGACTTTGATCGCTGTAGGTTGTTTGGCTCTGGCCAGACTTACCTTATTTTGGTCTGATTCATAGACTAGGTGCCTGGCTTCTGCCTCTGCATGATCATAGTCTGAGGGGAGGATCCAGTCTTTGGTCTCTTCCTTATCCATCTTCCCATCACGGTTCTTATCTCGAAACTCAACAAATTGTTCTCTCTCTGTCTTTACCCATTCTGGCTCATCAGCATTTCCATCATGGCTGTACATGTCACCTGTGTGAACAGACATACATACAAAAATGGGTTTGTCTTTTCCCAAAGACCGCCCAGGCAAATCTGGCCTGACCCTTCTTCCTCATTCATCTGTTTGGAACCTAATAGCAGTTAAAAGGGTACTTTACGTAAGAGAGACCTTAAGAAGCAAGGTCTGTTCCTGAGGCTTAATAATTATTGATTTTGCAACAAGAATATTTCTAGTTGTTGGTCTTGAGTGATATGAGAGCAAAGAGAATCCTTTAAAAAATGCAGAAACAGAGGGAGATGACTAGCATCAAGAAAGGTAAAGACTAGCTTTCATAAGACGGCTGTTTCCTACATTCCATTTCACTGCAAGGCAGCTAATTAACCTGACCACTGGTTTTAGAAAGGTGCTGTTTTAAAACCTCAAGAAAACTTGAGGGGTGTTGTAAGTCAAAATGTGTACCAGCCGATTACTGTATATATTCTAGAATATATCTCTTAAAATGACGGGCATTTTCTTATAGAACCATAATGCCATTATCACATTTTATAAAATCAACGTTTTGATACTAATATCCTGTCCAAATCTGAATTTCGTAATTATCTTTTAAAGTCTGTTTTTTCAAATCACCTGTATGAATAAATGGCAGGTAAGAAATTGCTATGGTATTTAAATTTTATTAGATTTATTTAAAAGTCAATGTTTACAACTAACAGAGATTACTCTTTACAACTATGTAAACTTCTATTTAAAAAATTTTTAAACTTTTTTATTGATTTATAATCATTTTACAATGTTGTGTCCAATTCCAGTGTAGAGCACAATTTTTCAGTTATACATGAACATATATATATTCATTGTCACATTTTTTTCTCTGTGAGCTACCATAAGATCTTTTATATATTTCCCTGTGCTATACAGTATAATCTTGTTTATCTATTCTACAATTTTGAAATCCCAGTCTATCTCTTCCCACCCCCAGCCCCCTTGGCAATCACAAGTTTATATTCTATGTCTGTGAGTCTATTTCTGTTTTGTATTTATGCTTTGTTTGTTTGTTTTTTTTAAGATTCCACATATGAGTGATCTCATATGGTATTTTTCTTTCTCTTTCTGGCTTACTTCACTTAGAATGACATTCTCCAGGAGCATCCACGTTGCTGCAAATGTATTTAAATATTTTAGATGTCAGCGTTAAAATGTGTAAGGTAATACTGTTTGTCAAAATTCTTTTAGGAATTTTGCAAGTGAAAGTCTGAAGACTCCTAAAGACTCCTAAATAATACTATACTGAAATAAGTTTACATGCATTTTATGTAAGGTATGGGAACACACCTAATATAAGACTACAATAGTTATGTACTTGTGATAAAGGTAATTTGTATGTTGGGACCCACGAAATGCAGGCTGCCCCTGTGTCCTGGCCGGTGCCACAAATGTAAACCTAAATCAGCCTGCACTTAGAGAAAACACCTCACTGCCAAAGGAACTGAACATACACACACAGATCACAATCCTCCAGCTCAGCTTTAGTCAGCTGACTTTACTCCAGAAAAGAAGAACTGCTATCCTTATAAAGGAAATCCCTGACCTCCTAGCCAATCATGCCCTGCATTTGAGTTGCTTATCTAATGCTCTATAAGACCTTGCCCAAAATCCCTCAGGAAAAGTGCTCTACTGCTTGTGAGGTACTTTACTCCCCCAGTCCCTGGATTGATTTCCCCCGAATAAAGGACATCAAACTTTCATTTTCCTGAACTTGAGAATTAAGAGTAGAACTACTCCTTCTGTTTTAAACACAAATTAGCAGTTTTCAGAGCAGGACTTGCCAACTTTTTCCCCCATGCTACAGCCCATTCAGAAGACACAGTATTTGTAGGATCCAGAGGACCAGCACCTTGCCTAGCTGTCCTGTCCTGGAGAGCTTTCACAGTATGTAGATTGGGAAGTTCTGAATTAGAAAAGGAATAAAAGTTTTAAAAGACATACTTTTAATAGAAACTACAATATACAACATAATATAAGTGCATCTTAAAGCTGAAGAGTAAAGAACAATACTATTTAATTCTCCATTTAAAAAAATTCGATCTATATTATATTAAGGAATTATTTTTTGAGATTATATTAAAAAAATTTAGAGCTACGTATGTACCTTAAGAGATTAAAAACCAAATGTTTACAGAGGAAATGAGATGATGATTGTGATTTACTTCAAAATAATAAAGTAGGTAAGAAGTGGACGTGGATTTGAAAGGACTGGCCATGAGTTGATGGCTGTTGGGGATGGGCGCAAGTACAAGGGGATTTATTACACTATTCTATTTAATTGTGTGTATGCTTGCAATGCTCTCTAATACACTTAAAGGGTTCAACAGTATAATTCTGGAGACATATTAATGTTAAATGTAAAAGAGACAAAGACCATTTGTTTCTTTTTGCTCTCTCTCAACAGGGTAGAAACTAGCACACCCCTAGAAACTGGAAAATACCATTTGGGAGACTTTTAGCTTTACGAAGCCCAGCACCCCAGATGTCAACACACACACAGTTGATAGTTTTAGTAGCTTTAAGATACCATTCCTCCCTTGGATCTGTATGATGGAGAGGGAGACAGAAATGTCTCCTTATTTGGCCTCAATGCTTGATAAATAATGGTACTTAACAGTTATAAAACATAATTCCTCCCCTCAGGAAGTTCAACTGAGTTCCTCACAGTTTTAGCAATGGTGACAATATGGCAAAAAAACAAGAATTAAAAGATAAAATATTTAAAAATAGAAAAAGTCAATTTTGAAATGAGCTCAGTAAATGCACCCAGGCATTTATTTCCACTGTGCTGATGAACTCCACTAAAAAAAAATCATTTTGGAAAAAAATTCTATCTTCCATTGCTTACCCCTCTTTCTCTAAAACTCAAAGTACATCATTGCGTCTTAGAAGAAAAGAGTAATCAAGGAATAATTCAACTGAAATAACTCTAGAAAATAAATAGCAGACAAAATCTAAGTAAAGGAGTGACTTGTTCAATACACTGAAGTGACATACAGGGATAGAGGTCAGGCTCAGGTCTTCCTTTTACACTTAAACATTTCAGGTAAAGATCAGAGGTCTAAAAACAGTTTTATGAAACACAAAACCGGTGATGCACCAAAATTAAGTTACTATAAGTAAAAATAAGAATGTGAAATATAAAATTATCTAGTATTTTTCATTCCAAAATGGAATGACATTTCTAACAGAGACATTTGTAGTATCTTGCAACTCTTCTCCTTTACTTATGTTAATTTTCATCACATTAATTATGAAATAATTTGCTCAAATATTTGGTAAGAGAGGGAGCTTTTAAAGCAACGGGAAAAAAAATCTTAAAATTATTTTGAGGATAATAAAAATAGCTTTACTTGGGAGAAATCAGCCTTGGGAGAAATTAGGTGTAGCATCTCAAATAAACAGACAACTAAAAGGAAAAATGGCAGAAAGGAGCAATTTAAAAAAAAAAAGGAAACTAGTGAGAGAACCTGGACAGAAAATACGAACAGAATACAGTGAAAAGGAAAGACTATAAAAGGAATCAGCAACTCTGGATTGCTTATTCACCTAACTGTCTCTTTTATTCTATTCCCTAGTTTCCTAACATCAGTCAAGGTTCCCTGCAACTCTTTTTCTTTAAATGTTCATTACTTTAATTTTTAAAGGACATTGTGCTGTACACCAGAGATCGTCACACTGTAACTGACTATACTTCAACTAAAAAATAAAAATAAAACAAAGTAAGAAATAAAAACGTACACAGGAGAAGCCATGTTTTACACAGGAATACACACATTAACAAAGCATTTCCTAGTTTTCCAAAACTCTATTATATCAGTCTGAAATTTATAAATGAAACATAACAGAACCTTTTAAGTTAAAATAAAGTTCCGGAAACTACTGGATATGCTAGACTTTTCTCAAGATCAAATGAGCAGAGAATGTGAATATGGTTTGTGTTAAATAAGGCTTAATGTTAGCTTTATTGCTTATAGTCTGTAAGATGCAACTTTGTTGTGCCTTTGCAAACAGGATACATTTCTTAAAAAACTGATCAAAACTTTCTATACATACATATGCAACACTATTGTTACATAATTATAGAAATACTATAGAACCGAAGAGCACAGGGTAAACAAAAGAAATACAATCCTGAGACATCTGAACAAGATGATCTGATGAATCCTTTTAGTGTGAGTTTAGAAAACATGAAGTGGGGGGAAAACACATGCACACTGCAGCAAAATACATCATGAGCAAAATACATTAAATACCTGTTCTTCTGTTAGATACAGTTAGGGGTAAATGGTGAATTTCAGACACACACACACTCACTCAAGCTCCGGTTTTCTTGTCCTGCTTCCCTCCCATCCCCAATACATTCACTTCCACCCCTTTCCAAAAGATCAGGCACTAAGTCCTAGTGAGCCTCACATCTGCCTTGCTAGAGAACATTTAAGTGACTGCTAAAATAAGAGTGCTGGTCCTCAACCATAACATGAAACAAAGCATGTGCTATAAGCCAATTCCAGCTGCTTCTGCCTCTGGAAGTAAATAAAGCATATGCTCACAAGAGTTTAAAACTGTAGAGGAATCCCTGCAACTCTTTACTGTCAATTCCACGGGGCATCTGGGATGTACTCTATCAGTGCCGTCCACTATAGGAACCACTAACTACATGTGGCTATTGAGGACTTGAAATGTGGCTGTTCTAAATTAAGATGTGTTATAGTATAAAATATACTTTTGAAGATCTGTATGGGAAAAAAAAACCTTCAACAATGTATATTGATAACGTGTTGAAATTATAGTATTTTGGAATATTAAGTTAAATAAAACACACTATTAAAATAAATTTCATCTGTTTCTTTTTATTCTTTTTGATGTGGCTATTAGAAAAGTTAAAATTACATATGTGACTCACATTTACATTTTGATTGGCCAGTGCTGCTACAGATACTTTATCATGACCCACTGTTCCTCATGCTGGTCTGACTTAACCATGTGCTAAGAGTTGGCCCATGGGGATAATTTGTTTCTATTGGTGAACATATAGTCTCAGATTGTTCTAAGAAAAACACTAGACTTACCAATATACTCTTCTAGATCAATCAAACCATCAGCATTCTTATCTATATCCTCCATTGTTTCCTAGACAGAAGAGAATACTTAAGAGTTAGTATCTGGATTACTTAAGTTTAGGCAATTATTTCTCATTCATTAAAACATACACACATATACGTGTATATGTATATGTGTGTGGGTATGGTTAAACAATAAGAAATTGCTGTTTTTCTAGCTGAAAGAATGATAAAATATCATTTTTGTAAGCTTCAACTTAAAATAACTATTAGACTTCCTGAAGGAACACTGGCATTGCTTAATAATGAACTACCCCATCAAGCCCATGATGATCTGGTAGCCTTTGTCATACTCAAGTTATACTAACAGGAGATATGACCAGTGAATACGTCTACAGCCACAGTTTATGTTTTATCAGTTAACTGCCTTCTGTGAGAATTCTTTAGTATCACTGTTATTACTCAGTGTCTGGTATTTTAAAAAATAGGATTTTCCCTCATGCTTACAATATGCAGCGACCAATGAAATGGTAAAATACATTAACTGATGGTAAGTATTGTCATTCTAAACAGAAAGCACCATCAAGATCACAGAAAAACAGGGTGACAAGCTTGGACTCAATCTGGCCAGCACTTGTATAGCAAGTCACTCTTCTCAATAGAGGAAAAGCTAAAGAGGAAAGAGCAAAAGCAACAAAAAGAGAAAGTTTCCAATGAGAATTCTTGCTCTCATCCACCTGTACTACTATATCCTTCATGTATTCATACTCCTCAGGGTGCAGGAAAGCTGTGAATTCCTCCTTTGTGGCAATGAGGTCTCCATCCTTGTCTGCCATTTTAAACCTCCGCTCATCTCTAACCATCATCTGTTTATAGTTAAATCCATCATCAGGGTCTGGATCATCTAGAAAACAAAAATTTAGATCAAATCTTAAAAAACTTCAGAAAACATGAAAATGTATGGGGAATCAATTTCCAAGAAAGATAAACCAAGTACTGAAGAATTAATTTTGATCATACAGGTGAAACTGCAGCAGTATAAAGACATTCAGTTTTGGTAATTAAAGACCTCAGTCAGGCTTGAGTCAAATATAAATGCTTGACATTGAACATGAAATCCTGGCTCCTGGACTATGTAACCCATTACGTAATGCTTCACTGTTACTGGCATTAGGGCTACTAGAGGGCTTGAGTCTTCTAGTTGTATCTGAGCAGAAGTGCCTGGGTTTGAATCCTAACTGCCTGGGTTTGAATCCTAACTCTACCACTTCTTAGCCACGGGACTTTGGGCAAGTAATTTATCTGTGCTTCAATTTACTCATCTGTAAAATGGAGATGATAACAGTGCTGGCTTCACAGGACTGTTATGAGATTAAATAAGCAAATAAATCGAAGTTAAGTGTCTAGAACAGTGCCTGGCATAGAGTTGACTTTTAATAAATGTTAGCTATTGCTATGTTTATTAAACTTTAGGCTCTCATTAAGAAGCCAGATATCAAAGGCCTTCTGTCTTATTATATAGGCCATTTGGATTCAAGCATCCTTTGAAAGTCACACACTAGTTTTTTCAGCCAACTCAGAAATATACCATGAGTTACAAGTACTGTTCACTACCCTCCTTTCATTTTTGTAAAATTCTAGAAAATGCAATTAAGTCTAGAGTTACAGAAAACAGATCAGTGGTTGCCTAGGGACAGGGGATGGGGAAGGTAAGGATTATAAAGAAACACAAGGAAACTTTTTGGGGTGATGGAAATGTTCATTTATCTGAATTATAGTAATAGGTTCATTGAGTATACACATATGTCAAAACTCATCAACTGTGCATTTAAAATATGTGCAGTGTATTGTACTGTCAATTATAGTTCAATAAAGCTGTTACAAAAAATAAATATTAGACTACAACCAAATTGAACTTGGGCCTATCCATCTGTTAGGATGTTGAACTACACAAGCAGTATTTATTTAGTCTCTATATAAGAGTCTAGAAAAATGACATTTAAACTGAAAAAATGTGGAGTTAATGGCAGAAAAGGGAAAACAAAACAAAACTTTTCAAGCTGAGTTGCTGTGTGGACCAAATAAGATAACATGTGAAGATATTTTGAAAAGTAAAAGAGATCACATTAAAGGTAAGAAATGATTGTTCCTGTAATATACTGATCAAATAAAAAAAGATACAGCACTAGTTTCATAAAAAAGACCCACAGGGCCTCTTAACAATAACATTACACTGTTGACTTTTGATACTGTAGTTCAATCTTTCCATACTTCAAGCACAGTTTTAAAAAAAAACCCAACAATAAACTACTGCTCTATTTTGAGAGCTGAGCAGCTTGAAGCTTCATTCTTTGATGAGTGTCAAAATTCAGTACGACAACTTACTGAATCATGGGGCTTTAGGGACCCTATATTATATACTCAAAGCCATTAATAGGTTGGAGATAGAGAATTTAAGGAAAATACCACCTTTCTCAGATACTAAGTCATTTCTTCTAAACAAATAAGGCTTCAGTACCAACTATGTAACATAAATAAGAAAGATAACAGAAGACAACTTACATATTAAGGCTGGATTCTTAGCTAAGAGCCCTTCTCTCCTCCTTAGGCAAAACATGGTGACTAAAATCACGTAGCCTGATAACATACACATATGTAAGGATGAGAAAGGAAGATGCAAAAACTTTTAACGACTAAACTCAGATGTCTATCATCACTACTCGGAGTGTCGTTATCTATCCTAAGCACCAGTTTACTAGGCTAGTCAGCCTACACGCAGCTACAGGTAAGCACTTGATCTAGTGTTGGTATAGGCAGGGTGGATCTTAGTATCTCTTATTTCACTTGTGGCAGAGAAAGGGTTAATTTTTTTTGTGGAAAGCAGATACATTATTTATAAGCTAAGATGATTTATACCTGAACTCAAAATTGAATCAAGAACACATTCTCACAAAAAACTACACATCACTTTTGTAAGGCACCTCACTACCCCGAGCACTGTCCACCCACAGGCCTCCAGGGAAAGATGCCTTATAAAGACATTGCTTCTCCAGCCAGTGCTTCAGCTTATGCAGTCTCAGTCAGTAGAAATACCCGTTACATTGAATCATTTGCTCTATGAGGCAACAAAGCTCTCAACAGATTTTTTATACACATAATCATACAAAGAGTTTAAGATTCATTCCAGACAACAAGTGAGTGCCTAGGTCTGAGCTGAGATTTATTAACATACCATCCTGTTGAGATCACCAATAGCTTACCCTTTGCTTTCTATTTATAATTAATTCCAAATAAATCAGGACGGTGTTGTGTCTCAGTAAGAGAGCAAGAAGCACGAACGCCTCTCCATCTGTACTGACTTTTTAATACACATGTTCCTAATTGAGTGAAGGATATGTTTGGTTCTTGGCTAAGTGTCAAGCATGGAGAGAGACTGCCACTTCAGTCTTAGGAATGAGAACAAGCCCGCTACAGAAATAAAAGTCTGTTCACCAGAAATGCATGCAGTCCTGTAATTAACACGGACAGCTGGCTATCCAGTGGGGGAAAGACCATTATACCCTTACTGCCTGTTAGTAATGGAGTGATGGAGTAATGCAGTGATAGAGAATGCCTGTTTTAACAAAGAAATTTACCTAATTTCCAGAATAAAAATGCAAGAAGAAACATTTGTACATTCTTGCCTCAAGTTGTAACCATATACAATAAAGGAATCTCACGAACAAAAACACCCTAAGTCATCAACTCAGTAAGATCGCCACCTAGCATTCAACAGTAGGCAAGTGTAATAGTAAAAGACAATTATTAACAGGTGGCCAAGCATACAAGCTACCAAATCAAGCTACCAAGAAAGCAATCAAAGTCACATTTATTTGCCTTGAAGCATTTGCAAAGCAGGCTGATAAATTCATGTGCCAGAGAAAACAAATGGGAAATAGTCAATTCTAAACCTCAGTAAGCAGACATAGTAAAATAGTTAAATTCCATCAAGGAAAGCTATTATACTTGATCTTTATTTCATTAAGGAAAGACAGAATTTCCCTCCTATTCTTACCAGTTACAAAGGAATCTAATTTGGTCTGAATTTCAGTTCCAACAATTTAATGTGACCATGTCAAGAGACACCTCAAAGCCTCTTGCTTTTCATTGTTGGAACAATGCAGCCTTTTAAAAACAAGATCTACTCAAAAAATGATCTGAGGGATGACAGAAGGGAAAAACAGGGAAACATATCTGAAATGCTATAGATGTAAAAGATGCCAGATCTCAGAAAACCAAAATTCAACAAATTTCAAAAAATACACAATATACAAATTTAAAATGAATAAAGTGAAGGAAAATCAGCTCAGCATCAAACTAAGATAAGCATAATTCCTTTTTTCCCTTCACTGCGTGACCCATTTGTTTCTTTGACTCAAGACCATGGTCTCTGCCAGGCTGACATCTTGCCCCTTACCCAGGTAAGTGCCATAAGTCACGTTTCTGTACTCATCCCAGGAGATTAAGCCGTCTTGATTCAAATCAAACTCCTGCCATTGGTTTTCAACATTGTCATATATGTATTTCTTCTGGGCGTGCTTAATCCAGGATTTCAGCTCCCCCTCCGTCACAAACCCATCTTTATCCGCGTCTATTTTATCTACAATCATTCTACAAGACAAAACAGTTACGTTTCAAGGTGCCAGCTCCACAGACTTTTTCCCCCAGATAGTAGGGACCTACCTAAAACGTAGCCGTAGGTGGCATTTTTATACTCCTCCCAGGAAACGAGGCCGTCCTCATTGAGGTCATGCCCCTTCCACTGTCGCTCTACATCCTCGTAAATCCAGCGCTTTTGGGCAAATTTAATCCAGTCTTTGAGCTCATCCACAGTCACAAACCCGTCCTTGTCGCCATCTATTTTACTTACAATCTTTCTGTAGAAAATGCAGAGAAATCCAGCAAGAGGTTAAAAGGACACAAGGCTCTGGACTTAGCCAGCTGTGTGCTGTGGCCACAGGTGTTGCTCAGGGCTAAAGCATGGAAATAAAAATTGTCTCCAAAACAAAACTGCCAGACAGGCAACTAAAAATTTTCTCTTAAGTGCCTGTTACTGGTCTGTAACAAGCCATCCGGAAAGGGCAAGCACAGTCCATGGGTGGTGTACCTGGACTATCCCTTTAGTGGTAGGTTTCAGCCGATGGTCAGAATTTAGGAGTGAATATCCATTCCTACCTGGGTTCTCTACTCTTAGTATCAAACAACATGCAAATCTTCATATATATATATAGTTTTATTGCTTTCAGAAGAATCTGAATATCTGGGTAAGTAATCACAACCACTGACTTAAAATTCAAAAATTTAAACCAGACTTTAAAAAATTCAGCTGCGTTTAAAAAAAAAACAAAAAAAACAAAACATTTTAGTTAAAAATATATCAAAAATAGTTTTGGGATCATTTATACCTAATGCCAGGATTATTATTTTTTTAAAACCCCAAAACAGGTATACAAAGACAGAAGCATGTTTATTTTTTAAAAAATGGCTAGCAGTTTATTATATACTATGTTGAACTAGATTTTTACATATAACCACAAAAACAGAGAGCTCTGAAGAAGTAATGTGGTAAGAATGTATACACCTGATAATGAGAATGTTAATAAGCTGAGAGGGTTAGGGTGCAGATGATAAAGCAAAACTACAAAGCTAAAGAGTCAATATACTTCGCCCTTCATGAGTTCCTTTCTTCTAGATCTGTCATCATAATGACAGACATTTAAGGATTTGTTTAAAGATTTCAAAACTTGTGTATGAGATGAAAACTCCTGTTTAAAGATGCAATCACCTACTTAATAGAAGCTCAGATAGCCTATGAAGTTACAAGAATTTTGAATCAAAACTTCCAATGGAATTGAAATGTTGGCCAACTCCTATGCCCTATATTTGTAGGACTGAAAAAGACTGTCATTTGGTAGCAAATAATGTCGTTTCCCAGTTTGTGTTCATCTCATGAATAAAACACTGGAAAGTGACTAGAATCACAGAATATGAGCAACACTGAAAATTTCATCTTGATATTGATATGGTGTTAGCCATGACTATCCTATATCCTATAATTAACAAGCATTTTCCTTCAGAGAATGTGTAATCTTATAGCTTTTGCTCTAAAATGTTAAAAGGTAAAGAAGTAAAAAGTCACTTCTTAAATATTCTATCTACATAGACATGGGACAAAAAATTTTTTACAACTTCAACCCTGTTGAATTTTAATAATATTAATAAATTGAGTTTTAACAGTCCAAAAACTCCTACATTATCTCTTTTGGGATCCAGCTTGTGTCCAAAAAGCATTGGTTACCAAGAGTGCCACTGTACCATTAAGAAAAAAAGGGCAAGGTATCAGAACCTCTCTCATCCCCAAAAGAAGATTTTAAACTATTATAAATATCCTAATGAGAAGGATCACTCAGATTAAAAAAAAAAAAAAAAAGGCATATGACTGTTCAAGATGGGCTTTTCCAAAAGAAGCTGGCTGAATGCCATTCTATTTATTCCAGCAGAAATATCCCAAAAAGTTTAATTCAGAGGTTAGCAAATTTTCTTCTGAAAAAGGACAGATAAGAAATATTTTTGACTTTGTGGGCCACATATGGTCTGTTACATATTTTAAAAACAACAACCAAACACACACACACACACCCATTTAAAAATAAAAAAGCCATCCTTATCTTGCTGGCCATTCAGCCTCAGGCAGTTGTGAAAATACAAAGGAAGTGGACATGTCCTATTTTAGGCATGAAGCTCTAAACTCCGATCTTTAAAAGCCTGTATAAATTTATGAAGCTACGGGTGTTGTATTTCTGTGACACTGGAGAATCCTACAGACGCAGTCATGATGCCACTAAATAAGCATTTACTCCAGGACAGATACAATGCCCTTAGTGGACCTAATGTTATTTCTAAGAGGTAACATATACTTCTACATTTCAAAAGGCAAAAAGCAAACCCTTTGATTTTTTTAAGAACGTGGGACAATAAATGGGCTCCAGGAGGGTTCAAAATATTCCAGAAATTTTCAGCATGCAAAATTTTACATATATTCCTGTATATGCACTTTCCGCTAGCTTTCATTAGACTGCCAAAGGGGCTGGGCCTATGACCCAAAAAGGATGACGAACTGTTCTAGTTCATTTCTATTGCAAATAGATCAAGGGTGAGAACTTCTTTATATTAAGGACTGCCATCTCAAAATAAATAAATCATCATTTGAAGGACACATAAGTGAAAATTAAGTATATTTAGACTTCTTGGGGATGGCTTGAGCATATACACGTAAGAAAAAATGTTCTACTTGTCAACACTCTTCATAAGAAAAAAGGAACTAAAAACTGGATATTAAAATGGTTTTTAAATGCTTCCTGTAGTCTTTTAGCTGTTATTACTAAAGATCTAAAAATAGTAGTGAATTCCTGCAACTAGAGCTGTAAACAATTGTCTTAATCTATCTCCTAACAATTACTGGCCTCCTAGATCAGTGGAAAAGAGGGGGAATCTGCTATTCCCAGCTTCTGGTGTAGTCACCTACCAAACAACGTTTAGAAATGCCATAATGAATAAGTTAAAAGAAAAAAAATGTTCACCTGGAATTCTTGCTTTCAACATTATATCACCTTATAAACTGTGGATATTTACCATTATCCCCCAAATTTGGGAGAAGCAAATAGTATTTGGTTCATTCATACAGTCCATGAAAAACATGATTTTAACCATCTTATTCTAATCAAATATGGAGCCTGCTCATGTGTTGAACTTCTGATGTTTATTGATGACAAAAAGGAACATTTTCTCTCTACTGAAGACTGTTAGCAGAGCTATTCCAGCACCTGCACAGAGCAAGAACACCCTGACTGACAGCAAATCTAAGGGCCCTTCATTATTTAAGAGTAATTCTGCAAAGAGACATGTGTAAACCAAAATGCAGGCTGGACATGCACGTTATGAATAGGCGAGACATGAAGACTGAGAACACCCTCATGCACCCCTACCTTTAGCCTGGAATGTTAGCACAGTTATAAGACTAAAATTAAAAGTGAACACAGTCCCTCAAAGTTGGAAAAGCAACCTAACATTAGAAGACTAACTCTTCGATATATTTGTTTTCTCTATCTACTTTCAAATGTTTTGGGATAGTTTCTCATTTTACATAGCAAAATCCTTTGATTATTTTTGTCAGTATTTAAGGACAAAATATTGCTTTGATTAGCAGATAACCCAATGAAGGAATAAATTTACTCTGAAGTACCACCCAAAGCAAACCCTATAATGTCTTCCATCATAGCACTATCCATGGGCAAAATACTTTTGGAAATTCCTGTGTGGTACAACTTTTCAGACAAATCTCTTGAATGTAGTTCAGAAAGTTACACCAATGGCGCTCAAAGGAGAATTTCTTTTACTAAATTAACCTGGATTTCTTTAAAAAGCAAAGCTTTGAAAGAGCTAAAAAAGACATTCTCAGATCCTCAGTTAGAAACAATCAACTGGAAATTCTACCAAATCAACTCTTTAGGTAAAAAGATGCATGCTGAGAAAGCCAAAGAGCCTGACCATGGCTGTTACTGAAATAGTCGACGTTAAGACCACTGCTTATTACAAAGGCAAGGTTGATTTGTTTTTGTTTTTAATTAAGCAAATATCTGAGAATGAAACCAAAGCAGGTGAAAGACATTCTCAGAAATCATAAACTCAACAGAAATTAATCAGCCCAGGGTCTAATTTGCAGTTTATTATCCACTCAAAGACTTGGCAAGGGCAATAATAATGAATAGGTCACAGACAGTTTTCAAAAATTAAAAGCAACAAGGGGAGGCTCAGTGGTAGAGTGCATGCCTAGGATGCACAAGGTGCTGGGTTCAATCCCCAGTACCTCCATTAAAAATAATAATAAATAATATAAATTAAATAAATAAAAATAAATATCCCTCCCAAAAAAGATGAAATAAGAATAAAAAAAAAAATTAAAAGCAAGAGAGTTGAGAAGAACCCCATGTAATGCTCCTTTGGGATCAAGATGATGCAGTTTAAGCTGAGTCCCATAGTATTTGGCACTTTTATGTATAAATGACTTTGCTTTGTAGAATGAGGTAAAATCATTTTGTTATTAATGAAGAAATGTAGGAAAGCAAGCAATTAATTCAATTTTAGTGGTAGCAAATCTGTAGTTAGCTTTCAAAAGATGTAGTTCAACACAGCTTTACTGGGTAACTGAGCCAGAAGAAAAAAAAGGAATGAGCTGATTTATAAAGATATGTCATTACTCTAACTAGACCCCTGAGAGCTGACACCTTACCCAAGTCTTTCCTTGCTCTCTTCTGGTGTCAGCTGATCGAAGGTCTTTGCTTCTTCAGCACCCAAGAACGCATCATGGTCATAATCAAAACTCTGGGCATCATTGTGAACCTTGTCACTGAGCTGAGGCTCATGGTGTACACGATCCTTCTTTTCCGTGGGCTTGCTCAAGGCAAAGGCTGTGCACAGGGACAGGCACATAAGAAAGTGTCGCAGGTCCATGATAATCAGATCTTAAAGAAAAAAGAAAGGAAGTTCATTCAGGAAACAGTATGCTTAATAATTAAACAAGAAATTAAAAGCTCATATCCAGTAAATTTATCAATTTGATATTATCCTAAATATTATTACTTAAACCATAAAATAAGTATGGTAGACTATCAGACTTTCCAGTTTTACTGTGAGAAATTTTCACCAGTTTCCTTCAACTAACTGTAGACCGACAAGAAATTATAGTTTAAAAACATTCACCTTGTAAGTAGTATCCCTTTAAAAAACCAAAGTAGAACTTTAACTCCTCTGCCCAAGTTCGTAAGATTTAAAAGTGAAAGGACCAAAATTTAAATCCAGACTTACTGACTCTAAATAAAATTTACTTTTTGTACATCAGTGGTCTTGTCTTCAAACCTGGCTGGTTATTAGTATCACCTGGGAAGCTTCTAAAAAATGTTTCCCCTATTGAATCAGAATCTCTGACTTGAATCCAAGCATTTATCGTTTTAAATGGTTCCCAGGTGATTCTGATGGTCATCACATTAGGAACCAATGAAATATTTGGGCAGTTTCCCTGCCTATAGCACCAAGTCATTGCCCATTTCCAGGCACGACGTCAAATCATCTTCAAAGATCAACTACTGAGATGGTACAGTGATGGATAACAACTGCTTTATCATTCTGTATACTTGTGTTTCCCAAACTTGCCCAGGTATAAGGACCACCTGGAGCACTGTTCATAGTATAGATTCCCCAGCCCTACTTCATACCTTCAGAATCTCTGCAGTCACAGGTGATTCTAATGAACAAGCAGAAAGCTGGAACACTTCATCAAAAATAGTGACAAAAATTGCAGAGAAGCTGTAGGATAGCAACCGTTTAGTACTCTTGACAGATAACCTACAGCACTGTCCAGAAAGGTTAAGGTTTTAGAGAAAAAAACTGTAAAATTAAAAATTAAAAATAAAGAAAAAACAAATTTCTTTTGTATAGCACAGGGAACTATATTCAATATCTTGTAGTAACTTTCAATAAAAAAGAATGTGAAAATGAATATATGAATATATTTGCATGACTGGGACATTTTGCTGTACACTAGAAATTGACACATTGTAACTGACTATACTTCAATAAAAAAATTTAAAAAATAAAAATTAAGGGGAAAGATTTCTCCAGACTTTCATATTTTAACTAATCCTTTATCAGGAGAACACAGATTCTGAACACTTCTCCTCTTGTGGTAAGAATAAGCTTTGCAATTTCACATTATCACTTATTTCCCCTTATGACTAATGGCTCCCTTACTAGATGGGTAGGTGGTTACTGAGCATGAGGCTTGTTGTAGATTGAACTGTGTCCCCCCAAAAGACATGCTAAAGTAGTAATCCCTGGTACCCGTGAATGCGACTTGATTTGGAAATAGGATCTTTGCAGATGCAACTAAGTAAGATGGGCTCTAATCCAATGACTGGTGTCCTTATAAAAGGAGGGAAATTGGGACACAGACACACAAGGAAAAGAATGCCATGTTACGCAAGAAGCAGACTGGGGAGATCATCTGTAAACCAAGAAACGTCAATGACTGCTGGTATCCACTAGGAACGAGGAAGAACCCTCACCTAGAGATTTCAGAGAGACCATGGCCCTACTGACATTTTGATTTCTAATTTCTAGCCTCTAGAACTGTGAGAGAGTAAATTTTTGTCCTTTTAAGTCACCCAGTTTATGGTAATTTGTTACAGAAGCCCTAGGAAACTAACACAAGGTTACAGAGGGACACTGTATCACATGAAAGTTAAATGCATTACCTTGTCCTAATCTACAGATTAAACCATCCACAGGCCTCACCTTCCCCAGGATGTCACCAGTGGAACTACCTAGTCTAAGGCTAATATTTTACATATAAATATTTTTAAAAATATGAATATCCTTTCAGTATAGCTTCCAACTCAGTGATTCTCAATTCAGACTGTACTCTAGAATCATCCAGGGAGTTTTTAGAAATGGCCACTGAACTGCACCCCTAACCATAAATATTTTAAAAAGGCAGCCAGGTTGAGAACCACTATTCTAACCAAACTCTCAAACAGCCATAGTAAAAATCTGAAATATGAGAAATGTGATCTGAAAGTATACTTAATATGAAGAAACTGCCTCAAAGTTTTGGGAATTAGAATGAAGAGAGTGATTTTTTTCCAAGGGATAAAGAAATCAAATATGTCAATAAATTAGACATATTCCAATGTATCTATTTCCTTGTAACCCCCAAAGAGTAACTAAAAGAAGTTACATTGTATTTACTTGGATTTATAGAGCACTTTGGATTTAATAAACTTAAAAATGCTTAGCACAGCTAATGGTGAGCATGTTATATAAAGATTCCTTAAAAATGAAACGAAAGCAAATAGAGGAATATGTTTAATCCTAACACAATTTAGCTGATTATACAAAGGCACAACTTTATGATGCCCCCATGAACAACTTTCAGGCTGTAAAGGGCATACAAGGGCACTGTATGTGATTGATGGGAAAACAGCTAAGACGGGACGGGAGGTCCAGAAATGGCAGAGAAGGATACATCAATGGAGGGTAGAAAGTATTCTAAACAGGACAGAGCCAGTAAAACAAACAGAAATGATAGCTAGGGAGATATGGGAGGCAATCAGTCCCCAAGTTCCCATCTTAAAACAAAACAGGTAATCTCACTGGACAGTTGTTAAGAATGATGAAAATCCATCAGAGGAAACAATGTGAAAGTAACACCGTAAGATTCATGGAGAAAGGGAAAGAAGATGGTTAAGCTGCTCACCAATATTAGAATTTGCCTATGCTTCTGAAAGTTTATCAATGTTCTGCTTCATGCTATCCCATCAAAATGCCCAAAATTGTATACAAAGATGCTTCAATACAAATGTTCAATGATAGTTTATAATGATAAAAAAAATGGGAAATAAACTGAACCAAAGAAGTGGTAAATCCTTATTAAATCTACATTGTGGAATACTACACAGAGGTTAAGAAGAATGGAGTGGACCTAGTTGCACTGAAACTGAGAAGGCACTGAGATATGTTAAGTAAACAAAAACAACAAAAAAGCAAGTTGTAAAACAATGTCAAGATCTCATTTATGTAAAAAACAAAACCAAACAACCTCTCCAAGTTGTTTATATTTGTATAAAATATAACATATATGCACAAAAATGGTGTGGAAGAATAAACATCTCTCTATAAACAGTAATAACCCCTAGGCTGAAGAAAGAAGAGATGGGGGTGGGGTGTTGAGGCTGGAGTGGAGTGAACTTTAATATTGTACTCTGTTGTGTTGTCTATTTTTGGTAAATGAGCACACACTTGTGTATTATCTTTTTGTGTATACTACTTTTTAAACAATATTATAAAAATTCTTTTCAATATTAGGTAGCAAAGCAAATATTTTCAAGCCATTTCTCCAGACTAGAAAAGGAGACTGAAAGAAAAACAAATATTCATTTTTAAGACACAAACCCTATTTTTAAAGTAAAACAACATTGCCCTAGGAGAGTAACACTCCAGCCTACCCCTCAATAATTCAACTCATCAATCAGGTCAGTGGAATAGTAAAGAGAAAATTAGTTTTAGTGGCTCTCTTAAACATCAGAGTATGTCTTTATTTTAGGGCAAAACGAAATTTCCATTTAAAACTACCAGTAATTCTTTAGATAAATAAAACTCTTTAGAGATAAGGAACCAGTTATATTTTGTTATTTTGTGATATATCCTAAATAATATCTATAATGTTAGAGGCTAATAGAATCAAGTAAAATCAAGAGTCACTGCAACAGAGGATTTTCCTTATGCCTATTATCAAGGGGATTTCACATCCAGAAAAATTTTATAAACGACTAATTACATCCCCAGAATAAAATACCCTAACAACTCTTGCATAATATGCTGAGAACTTTTGCAAACCCCAAATGTTATAATACAAATAAATGCTTTAGCCCACTAACGCTATCAGGGCCCTGGAAGGATACAGTATAGTTTTGTTACTGTGTAACATACAGAAATGTAACAGATTGATTCACTGTGCTTTAGACGGAAAACTACATGTAAGTTTGAGGCGTAACATCTTTATACAGTGATAAAAGAAGATTTTCAGAGTAAAAGCCAAGTGATCTGGCTTTATCATTTATCCATCTCTCTTTCCTTTCCCTTTTCAATTAACCTTTAATCCTGCCCCTCTACAGATTCCTCCATTCTGCCAATCGATCCTTCTCAGGTCATCACAACCCAAAAATCAGTCTTTCTCAGACCCCGATATTCCTTCAAGTGTGCTCCTCCCTCTCCTTCACCCACACAGTCTCTAGGAATTGCTATCTCTGCTTCCTCACCACCTACTGTCACCCTGATTTATGGCTTTTAATCTACCACTGATGAAACTGCCTAGAAGTGTCAAAAAGGACCACCTGCTGGACAAAGGTTCTACTACCTTCACCTCTCTGCAGCTGGCAATGAAAACTCGGCACGTAAGTAAATTTTTAAAAATGCTCTTTGTGCCCACATATTGTCCAAGTAGAAACAAAGGCTATCTCCCCAAGACAAAGGATCTATACTGTGAGACATAAGAAGAGTATAAAACAACTTCTTATACAGGGCGTCTGAAGAACCACATTAGCGCAGTTATTTCTGAAGCATCTTTCTTTTTTCAACCAAACTGAAATCAAATGATAGAAAGCTAAAAGACCCGTCTCTTTCTTCATCATGAGAGCTACACATCAATGGATAACAGAATTATTAGGAAAACATGATCCATTACATAAATGAAGGACTTGGTTGAGTTTTTAGATCTAGAGGTAAATCAACAGTTACGAAAAATTCATCTTTCCATCTCCCATTTCTCAAATGACCTATAAGTTTCTCTCCCTCAAATTCTGTCCCTCCCTCACTAAGGGTAAGATTTATTATTTTTTCTTAAACAAACAGAAAACTAGACCTGCACTGTCCAGGACAGTAACTACTAGCTGCATGTGGCTACCAAGCACTTGAAATGTGGCTAGTGTGAATTAAGATGTGGTGTAGATTTTACATTTATATCAAAAGAATGGTATTTTGTATGTATTGGATTAAATAAATTATTAAAATTAATATTACATGTTTTAAATATTCACTTGTAAATTTAAAATTACATATGTGACTTGTATTACATTTCTATTGGATTGTACCATATTAGAAACACAAACTAAAGAGCTAGAACAGAAAAGGTATCAAGTAACTATCATACTTCTGCAGTATGTCACCAATAATGGTCTCCTGCAAAGTTATTTTCATGAACTGTTCCATTTAATTTATAAGGAGAAAAGTTAACAGCATAAATTTGAATTTCTTTCAATAACAATGATAAGCCTTAAGAATCAGTATATTCTACTCATTCAAAAATTTCCTTGAAAGATCTAAATTCTTCCCCTATCTCTCTTACTTCTTAGTCACTTTTTAAAATAAAAATCCATTGGTCACAGAACACTTAAAAGTAAGTTGTTTCAGGGAAATTTAGATGTCTGGATTAAATTTAACTTCTTAAAAACATTAACACTAAATGACCCCACAGTCATTCCGGATGACCAAAGACCCATTGCTCAATGTAAATAGCGGGAGAAAATGGGTGTGGTGGTAAAATTCCAGTTCTCTGAGCTGGATATTCAGGGGGGTTAAAAAACAAAAGGCATTCTTCTATAGTGCAGCAAAAGCAGAATCTCATTGCTTAAGTGTCTACTTCAATTGGGGATTGAGGGCAAGAGCCAGATGGCAATTTAACTATACTAAGGCTCAGGTTACAAAATCTAGGAATTAAAGCTATCTGGTTATCTACCTGACATTCTCACTTTCAGACCTTAGCATAGTACCACTAATGGATTATCACATTAAAGTAATAATGTCACCCTTCAGATTTGGTAAGTCATAATGACAAACTACTTATTCAATGTTACTCTAGCGATGGAACAAAAATGGAACATTAGTTCACTAATACATTCTAATTAAATTACTTGTGTGACTGAGGGCATTTATAAGACAGTTGAATATATAAAAGTGCAAAATTTGTCTGTAGAAGAAGAGCTTTGAAATGATAAACTATTATTTAGGTTTTATTAGTTCTATAACCAAAGAACCCCAGTACACACTTAAATTTTTTCTTGTTACAAAGCAAAAAATTTTCCTAAAGAAAAAAGTTCTAGAAATCCTGGGAAAATGAAAGTTTCCTTTTCGCTGATGAAAACTTCAATACATAATTAATTGCCATAGGAATGCTATGTAAAATGTAGGGACAAGAGTTTTGATTTCTAGTTGTAATTTTCTGTGCACGTGTAAGATGCATAAAATTCTTGGGAATTTGGCAGTTACTTTAGCTCAATCTTCCTTTAGTGCCAAATATAAATAAATAATTAAAAAACCCTAAATAAAAAGATCTATCTACTATGATCACTCTGGATGGAAGTGATCTGTACACATTCCTCTAAGCTTTTATAAAACTTGTTTGTTCCACTCCACGATAATGATTATAGGCTACCTTAAATTGTCTCCTTAGCGCCTCTACAGATGGACATTTTTGGGACGCAGGGATCTCAGCTAATATAAATTAATACCCCTCTATAGTCCCTAAAACAGTGTTTTGCACTTTTAATCTACAAATACACTTTACTGGATTAGTTGGACAGTACTTGGCAGCAACATACTTCCTGCCTACCACCTGTGCTTCCCAACCCAATTCCCCTTACTGAATCTGGCCATCAGCCAGCAACAAGAAAAGTGTTATTTAGGCTGTTTTAACCCTAATACATAAATTATAATATCAACAACACCCATATTTAAGGGTTCCTAGAGAGAGAGGATCTAGGACCTCATGCCCTAGCAAGCATCTCCAATGGCTATCCCTAGCTATACACCCTTGTGCTTCCAACACCCCTGGCACAACTGTGTGTGTGCCACACACACAGAAAATGCGTGCTAAAATCAATGTACTGATCTCCAGTACTGGTGTAACGTATGTACAATGTCATCAGTAAGTACCTTTTGACACATCACTGGACAAACGGAAGCAAATAACTATATTAAGAGTTATGACTAGGAGTTGATTTCAAAGCTGTAGCTGAGTACTACCTACTCAGGCATACTCAATTCATCTTGATCAGCTCATGTTTCTCCTAGCTGTGATTCTCAAAAGACTCATACTGGAGACCCCTGAATCACTGTAAATCTCAGATTAGGCCTAGGCAAATTCATCCTCTCTCCACACAAATACAATTTACAGGTTATCTCTGGACCCTCACTTGTACTATATTACGTAAATTCTTCAGTGATGACCATGGTTTGGTACCTGGTAAACTAAATCTACTGATTGAGGACAAATACGCATTTGTCTTGTGTCAACTTCCACTATATGGCAAAGAATAATTTATCAAAAATTCCATGGTTTCTTACCCCCCAGCTACAAAAATAAATTAAAAATTTTACTCCTGATTCACTAACGTTGACTTGATGGTTCATACCAGGAAGCGAATGCAATTCAACTCTCAAAGACACTTTTCTGGGATTTTATACACTTTCGAATTCAGATGAAAGGCTCTAAAGTTTTAGAAGGAGCCCTACGGAGCTTTGCCTCGATGCAAAAGCACCTTTCTGAACGGCAAATCACACTACTCTTAATCAGGGAAGCCGTCGGGAATTAAATTTACTTATGATCACAGCATGCCAAAAATCAGAAGTAGGGTCTGGGTCTAGAAAACAGGGTAAAAATGCAATTTCTTAACGAAGCTTTTAAAACTATTTTCTGTCGCTGACTGAAGCATGCAGCCAACATGGAAACTCGAAATATTTGTCTTTTCTTTAAAATTATCAAGAGTTAAAAAAAAAATCAGTGTCTTCAGGCTTTCTTTCCCCGTTGCTTCTACACCCTCAAAGTCAGCGAACACGACTTCCTTGGCCGATGCACCGTCCTCTTGGGATGTGGCCTTGGGGCGGGGCCGGTGGACACAAGCAGTCCGGTGTGTGGGAAGTGGCCGGGAGCTGTAACAATAACGCTATCTGACTGCCCTCCAACCTTCAGGAGGCAAACAAGAATGACCCTTTAGGACGAGGGACTTGGTGACTGACGGGGCCCAGGGACAGAAGACGTGGCAAGCCAGGCACAAAACAGTACAACACAAGACAGAAAGCCGGGAGTCGGAGTTCGCAGGGACCCAGGCGCTTTTCCAGAGCGCGCCGGAAGGCGAGCGGCGGCCTCCGATCCAGGCTGCGCGCTGGAGGCCGGGCAGTCGTTAGCAGGCTCAGGCCCCGGAGCCCGGAGCTAGCGCATACAGGGGCCCCAAGCCAAAGAGGCCCTGACGCACCAGGAACTAGGCTCAAATGACAAAAAGAAAGTGAAAAAGGAGGCGGCGGCGGAGGGACCGTGCACCGCAATACTCACCTTTCCTTGTAGCGCCCACAGCCCAGGGTGCCGCGGCCGCCGCTCACCCACCGGCTCAGCTCCGGCGCACGAGCACCGCCCCACCGGAAGCGGCTCCGCGCTCCGCCCCTATCCGCCTCGCCGGCAGCTCCGAACCAATCATCAACAAACCTATAGCGGACGCATAGCTTTCCCAGACAGCCATTGGTCCCACAGCCACGTAGTCGGGATTGGCTGGAAAGCGCCACGTCCCCGCGAGCGCGCCGTGTTGCGTGGACAGGATTCCCGCCCAACCCTTGTCCCCGGCCCTGTGGGGTTGGCGGGCCCCAGCCCCTTACTCCTGGTGGCTTGTGGGCGCGGCTGTCTGGCCGCCACGTCCCGGTTCCCAGTTCTTGACTCGGCCTCCATGGGGCTTCTTAGATTACCCTACCCACAAGTACCCGAGGCCGAATTAATCCGACTCTATCAGTCGCCAACTGTATTGAACAATCCCAGCGTCTCCTTTCCCTTCCGCGCTACAGCCCAGATCCTACCCGAGGCTCTTCACTCTCTGGCTCCGGCTTCATCTCCCACCACTCCCTCTCATGTATCTTGTGCTCTGGTCACAATCATCTCGGGTGTTTCCTAACAGTTCGCCTTTCCACATCTTTATAGTCTTTTGTTATCAAGCGACCTCCTCCACCAGGGGTGAGTGCGATTTCCAGATTCTCTGCCTTGTGAATGACAATAGAAGTCCCGGTTCACAGAAATCTCGGTTCAGAGGTTAGATTTAGAAGCCTTTCCTGACCCCTGTAGGCATAGTAATTCCTCCGTTATTTGCCTTCAAAGTATTTTGCATCGTCAGTACAATTCGCCAAATTTTGGTATAAACGCTGCGTATCCATTTGTCCTCCTCTAAGCTAAGGGTACAGCTGTGCGTTTATTCATCTTTGTACCTACAGCTCTGAGCTTACTGCCTAGTTCAAAGTAAATGCTTAATCATGTTAAGTGAACTGAATGGGTGGAACCCATTGCATGTCCCTGATTTAAGAGGAATATAGGAAATTACTAATTTATTCATTCATTTTCAAGTCATCAAATTAAAATTAAATTAAACGAGGGCTACTGTGTTTGCAACATAAGTGGATTATAAACCTACGGTATTCATAGCACATAAAACTTCAATATTTTAAAATCCAGTTGAGACAAAGTTGTATGCTCATGACAGAATAAAATACAAAGCAACTTAGTTTACTTTAAACATCAAGATGAGAGGTTGACAACCAATGCTTTGGGAATTTGAATAAGGTGTGGCTGTGACCCATGGTGGTAGCCAGAAAGGGTTTCCTAAGAAGGTATGACTCAGGCTGGACTAAGAAATTCCCAAATGCACTATTCAGCAAAAGATATAACAAGAACAAGGGCAAGTGGGGGACAGAGTAGGAGGAAAATCCTTAGGCCAAGTAGAGGATGAGGGAGGTAAAAAAAGGGGAGGGGGTGGAGAAGAGGGTAGTGGGGGAGCCTGAGCTGAAGGCACTGGGAATTGTGGGTCTTCTGAAAGTTTGTAAGCTTGTGCCTACATGGGAAGTGGAATATGATTGAAAGTAGACCAAACTCTCTCATGGTGCTTATATTCTTGTTAGGTGGCCAATAAATAAGAGAAAAAAGCAAAATACATAGAATGAGGGTTGATGATAGGTAGTATGGAATAAAACAAGGTAGGGAAGGAGAAAAGGGAGTGGTAGGACTATCAGGAATAGTGTTGCAATCTTAAAAGAGGTGGCCAGGGAAGGCTCATGAATATGATGACATGTGAGTGAACATCTGGAGGTGGTGTGAACAACATCCCAGATAAAGGGAAGAGCAAGGGCAAAGGCCCTGAGCTAAAGCCTGCCTGGAGTGTTTGAACTGCAGCAGGAAGCCAGTGGGACTGGAGTGCAGTAATTGAGGGGAGTAGAGGACATGAGGTCAGGGAAATAGTAGCAGGGATGGGGGTAAAGGCGAGAGGGACACCATGAAGGTCCTTTGGCCCATTGTAAGGACTTTAGCTTCTACTATGAGTGAAATGGTGTGGAAGAGACAGGCTAACTAGTTACCAAACTCTTTCCTCTTCATCCTGTGAACAGAGCTAGACTACATTTCCCAGGCTTCCTTGCAGAGTGGCCATGTGACTGAGCTCTGGCTAAGGGAAGAGACGCAGAAATGATGTCCACTACTTCCAGTACTGGCCATGCAAACCTGCCATGTGCCTTTCTCCAAGCTCTTTCTCTTTCTGTGGCAACCCTAGAAGCTCTGTGGTGCAGATGGCAAGTCACAATATGGAAGGGGCCCAGGGTCCTGTTAAAGAGTCATTCACTGGAAAGGAACACCCTTTTTGGACTTTCTTGTGAATAAGAAATGAACTTCTATTGGTTATTTTATGTCATTGATATTTGGGTCTTATCTTTTACAGAGGTAGAATTACCTTAATACATATGGGAAGATATTGGAAGTTTTTGAGCAGAGAAGGGACATGACCTAAGATTTTTAAAGGGCCACATTAGACTGAAGGGGGTAAGATTAGAAACAAGCCACCAACTTAGAGGATTTTTGCAACAATCCAATTGATGATGATGATGATGGCTTGGTCCAGGGCGGTAGCCATGGAATTAGTGAGAAGTGTAAGATTCTGCATATATTTTGAAAGTATTTTAAAAAGATTTCCTAATGGATTGGAACTGGGGTGGAGAGGAGTCGAGGGTGACTCCAAGGTTTTGAGCAGTAGAAAAATGGAGTTGCCATTTTCTAGGATAGAAAAGACCTTGCAGGGAACAAGTCTTGAGGGTTAATATTGAGGGATTAGTTTGGGACATGTTGAGATGTCTGTTAGATATTCAAATGGAAAGGTTAATTAGGCAGTTGGAGTTCATAGTGTTCCGGTCTAGAGATATGAAATTGGGAGTAATTGGTATATGTGTAAACCATGGTAAAACCATGAGTTTTGATTAGAAGAGACCCAAGGACTGAGTCCTGGAAATTTTTAGTGTTTGGAGATGATGTGTACATGTGGTGTGTTGTTGATGAGAATGAATCAGCAAAGGAAACTGAGAAGAAAAGCCAGTGGAGGAGGAGAGTGTAATGTTCGAGAAGCCAGGTGAAGGAAGTGTTTCCAGGAGAAATCACATATGCCACATGCTGTTAACAGTGAGATGAAAACTGACTGGCCATTGGCTTTAGCAATGTGAGGATCAGGTTTGGTGGGATAGTGGGTGCAAAAACCTACTGGAGAGGTTCAAGAGAGAATGGGAAGCAAGATATTGGAAACCATTGGGGGTTTACTAGAAAAAGCATCAGAGTAGGGAGAGGGACCAAGAGAGGTTTTGTTTTGTTATTTTTTTAAGTGGAAGAAATAACTGTGTGTAGGAGAAATACCAGCTTGTTTGTTGCTCATGGGAAGGATCAGAAGAGATGATCAAATAGATGATGTAGGGAAGAGGAGGCAAAGTTGCTGGAGCAATGTCCTTGAGTAGATGAAACGGGATGGGATCATCTCCGTACAGAAGGGGAAGAGTTGGACTTTGCTGAGGGCGAGACAGTTCTTCCACAGTGGCCAGGAGAGAAACTAGATCTACCTGTCTGGCTCCAGATAAGTGATAAACATGTGGTGAGACCTTGGAATTCCCTTTCCATTGCTACTACGTTCTCAGCGAAATGGGAATCAGGATCATCAGGAAGCACTGGGGGTTTAAGGAGGGAGGAAGTGTAAAATAGCCATTCAGCAAAGAGAACAGATGAAGGGAACATAGTATGATCTCCAGGCAACATTAAAGACCCTCTTGAGGCTTGAGATTATGACTTTGAGGTGAGACTGGTTAGTATGTCATGTGGTTTTCTCCAGGCAAGTTTAGCAACATGGTGCAGCCTGGAGTTGGTGGAGAGTTGGATGTTGCCAGTGCACAGAATGAAGTGGAAGAGACACGAAGGTGCTGAGGGTGCGTGCAAGGGAGTGATAATACTCATGACAGATTGTGGAATCTAGGCTAGAGGGAATGGGAATGAGGATGTGAGGAGAGTGAGGGATAGTGAAAACCCAGAAGGAGCAAGAGATTGCAGGATTGGTGGAGTTGAAGGATTACTGAACTCAGAGAGAGATAGGAGGTGGTAGAGTTGGAGAGTAGGAACAATGGGGGTGGGGTGCAGCTATTAATGACAAACTCCAGGGTAAAATCAGGGGACTCTGTGGCTGAGGGTGGAAGACAGGATCGCTGGGCAGCAGTTCAAGGAACAGTCGCCAGGGTATGGGAAGGATCATCTATGTGGATATTGGAATCACCAGGAATTAGGACCTAACTCATCCTTGGCAACAGCAAGGTGATCCAGGAACTTACTTTTTAGCCCTCCAACCATTTCAGTCTGAAAACCACTTCAGTGGAAAAAAAAGACCCTCCTAGGATATCTTAAATTAAAGCAAGACATCCAAGAAAGCTTTTCAACTGAAACGTTGGGCAGCTTTTCTGAAACACTCATAGTCTGGTTTTTATTGAATGTGAATATTGTGCATGTTAAAGAGAGGCCAGTCCATGGGCGGTCTGGCAGGCCCTCCTTAGTGACTCAATTAATCTATGATTTCAGTTTGTGAACCCCTGATTTTACCTATACTTTGAGCCTTGAACCTCTGATTTACCTGTGCTTTGAGCCTGTGTCTCCTCTTTTTGGAATCTTCAATTTCAAAAGCACTAACAAGGTATGTCAACATTTCAAGGAGGTGTCATATGCCAAAGAAATTGAGCCAGTGTTTGTAGGTCTGGGATGACAGCAAACTCGGAAAGTTTTAACACAAAAAGAGAAACTCCCCTTCCACACACACCTTGTCTTACCACCTCCTGAAGGAAACTTTCTGCAGCCTCAAACCGAAACCTCCATTTGGAACAGCAAGGCTGGGCTAGCAAGTCCGAGTTAGGGAATGCACTAAGGAAGGGGTAGATGGTCTAAAGCTTGAATCAGAAAAGAGACTAACAAGAAAAGTTGGCAAAAAGGGAAATTTAAGGAGAGGACCTCGGCTAAAATTCATTTCTGGTCCCTCAGCCTTGTCCAGAGTAGTCTGAGCAGAGAAGAAAATACATATCTCTTTTGGTATGTGGCCTTACTTTCAAGTTTTAAATTAGATAAATAGAAGCTTGGTGAGGCATTGCTCAGTGGTGTACTTGTCCTGTCTTCTGTTTCCTTCTGTTACCACTTTTCAGCATCTCCTCTCTTCTCTGACTCCCTCCTTCCACCTTCCTTTTCACCTCCAATTTGTTCTCTTCCACCTCTCCTCTGGTCCTGTTTCTGTTTCTTTCCTTCTTGCCTCCTCTTGGTCCTGGCCCTTCTGAAAGCACGTCTTCTTGTGGCCTCCCTGGAGGTGTAATGGAGGTGCGCTGTGGTGATGTGTGGAGGTGAGGACATGAAGTTCGAAGTTCTGTGCTGGAATGATGCTGGAATGAAGTTTCTCATCCGGGAGCCATGCTCCCAAGTGGTTCTCCAAGGAAAGGCTCTGCTGTCAGGGTGAGATGATTCTAGTTTTTCCTTAGTTGCAGCTTTCTCTTCCCCTGCATCCAGCTAGAGTCCCTCAGAAAGCTGAATGCTGCAGAGTGGCGTTGGTCAGGGCTGCAGAGATTTCCCCCCATGTGAAAGGGTGGCTCAAATAAAACTTCCTGTTAGTGTTGGAGAGAAAAATATTCAATAAAATGGAACATCCCTTAAAAGCTCTTCCGTGGGCACCTAGATACTTCTGTCAATTTTTTTTACATTGTTAACCATTAAAAATAGGTAACTTGTAAGAGTTAGTGGTTTATTGATAATATTGTACTCTAGACAACATAAACCACTTCTACCTTCTTTAAGGATCTAGCTCCGGTCAGACAGAGGCACATAGGAAGTACTTGATGAATGACTGTTAAATGAGCACATGGATGGATGGATGAGGCTTGGAGCTGGAAAGATAAGGGCTGGGCCCCAGAGAAGGTTGACCCCTACCCCATCCCTCCTGGCCTAGCTCCTTCTCACTCTTTACAGCAAAAGGTTAGGCCTCCCTAAGAGCTCTGGAAAGGACAAGGAGCTCCCCACCTCTGCAGAGGCAGCTCCTCATGCCTCCCACCCAGCAGGGAGAAGGCAGCTCTAGTGACAACAGCTAGTCACTCTGTCCCTTACAGGAATGCCCAAGGGGCCTCTGGTGGCTTCGAAGGTGCCACACCTAGGCTTTCACTCAGCCTAGTTGGAGGGAGAGAAGAACAGGGCAGGAAGAAAGAGGGTTGAGGTGGCTGTGGCTGGCCCCCCACTCCCACCCCGCAGCCTCCTGGAGTCACGCCCAGGACTCTGGGACCTGAACCCAGGCCTGAGGTGGAATCCCAGGCCTGTCCCAGGAAGGCAGCTGGATTAATCCCATCACCGTACCTATAAGTGGGGCCAGCTGTGGCCCCGTAGAGGCTGCCAGAGTGCTGAGAAGTGAGAGGGGCTGCGGCCCAGAGGGGTTCTCTCTTTCCCACTCTCCACAGGTGAATGAATTCCTCCAACTGAGGTCGAGGGTGCAAGGAATGGAGTCTTCACTGGGACTGTTTTTCTCTAGGTCAGAAAAGGGAATGCATTTGTTTGTACTTTAATTGACAGTGCACTCTCACAGATTTCAGCCAGCCTTTGTGAGGTGCTTATTATGGGCCAGGCACTGTTCCAAACAATTACACACATTAATGCCCTTTTAATCCTCACAACAACCCCAAGAGGTCAGTGCTGCCATGGTCCCCATTCAATGCTTGAGAAATCTGAGGCCCAGCAAGGTTAAGTCTCTTAACCATGGTCACATAATGAGCAGGCAGGGCCAGAATTCAAAGCCAGATAGCCAGGCAACAGAGCCCATGTTTTTACCACTACATCATGTGAACAAGGTAGTACCAGTAAAAGGAGGGTCTCCACCATGGCTTGGAGAGGTTAACCGAGTGAATTTTCCCAGGAGATTCAACTAGCTGCACTGGCAATGGCCTTGAATTCAGATGGCCTGAAGCCAGAAGTTGTTCTTGGACCATTTGACTTCAGCAGCTTGAAGGGTGGCTGGCTCACAGCCCAGCAGCTTTGGCATCACCTAGAGTTTGTGAGAAATGTAGTCTCAGGTCCACCCAGACCCACTGAACCAGAATCTGCATATTAACAGGATCCCCAGGGGATCATTTGCACATTAAAGTTTGGGCACCACTGCAACAGATCACACCACCCACTGACGGGGAATTGAAAGGTTCAACCACATAGGTAAGCTTGGGGATGCTGGCTTTTCCAAATGTAGCTCTCTCTCTCTTGCCATCCAAAAGTTCCAAGGGGTTGGGGTGTGACTGTCCTTCCAAACTGAAAGGGTACACCACCCAGGCCCAAAGAGAAAAGAGGGGTTCCTTTAGCTCCCCCTAAGGAAAGAGCAGGGTCCTGAGGCTATCCCAGGATGATTAATTGAAATCGGCCTATGGACATCTGGAAGTGATAGTTTCCATGACACAGATATCCTGAGTCTGAAATTCTAGCTGTTCTCTCAAGCCCTAGAATATTTGAAATATTCTCTATTTCTACTTCTTCAATCCTAATCGCATGGGATATGTCTTGAGTGTAAGCGTGTTTGCATGTATGTGTAAAAACATTAATGAATCACCATTGTGTTAGCAGTCACATTACATGAGAAAGCATTTATAGACCTGGAGAAAATGTGGGCCAGTAATCAGCTCTACTCACCGTTTAGAACAGGGGCTCTGAACTGCCAGCCTCCAGGCTGACTTTGGTCTATAGATATGTTTTGTTTGCCCAATAAGTGTTGGCCTGTGCTGTACTTTAGGTTTTTGTCTGTTTGTTTATTTGTTTTAATGGAGGTACTGGGGATTGAACCCAGGACCTCGTGCATGCTAAGCATGCACTCTACCACTGAGCTATACCCCTCCCCCTGTACTTTAGTTTTTTATGAAACGGGGGGAAGTGTGTCACATAAAAATCCAGATTTTTGGTTTTCCTTGAAAAATCAGAGTATCTGTCAACACCAGGCCTGTGTTCTAGCATGGCAACAATTAACTGAAGCTTTAATTGAAGCGTTCACTTTCTCACTGCCACTGTCTTCAGCACTCCATACTGTCTCAATGCTGAAACCAAGTGTCAGCCCAGCTGTTGTTTCACTTAATAACAGAGTTGAGAGAAAAGTCAACCATTCTTATGTCTATGATACCTAGACTCTTTACTCATTTATACTACCTGCAGATGTTTGAGTTGCAATCCCTGGTTTCGATAAAACTTGGTACAGCTCCCTTGGGGTCTACACATTCCTCTAAATCTCTAACTAGAACATGATATTCTGGCTGCCTCCTCCTCCAGTTTGGAGGAACAATTTATTAGTGGTGTGGTGCATGAATATTTATGGAGTTCCTATTGTGCTCCCAGCCCTGTGCCTGCCACTGTAGATAATTCAGGGGCATGAAAAAAATTAAGTTTGGTTGAAGAAATAAGACTGAACCCTATGAAACAATTACGGAATAATGTAAGAAAGGTTATGAGCAAGGAAAGATTCATCTGGGTAGGAAGGTGTTGAATGTACCTCAGAGGTTAGTAGGATTTAGCGAGGCATCAGCAGGAATGGGGCAGAGGTAGGTGAGTAAGGCATGGGGAAGGGTAGCTAGCTAAGGTTTGACCAGAGCAGAAGACTTGGGCTGGAGAAGAGGAGGAGAAAGTGATCAGACGAGATGGTAAGAGGGGGAAAGTTCATGCAGGGTCATGCATGCCCAAATGAATAGATTTGGGGTACACTAGAACCTGGAAATAAATAGGGAATTGGCTGCTGTCTCCAGAGTGTGTCATGCTGTCTCACACAGACTCTGTGTCTCTTCTTAGAATCCCTGCTTCATCCACTTTGGCCAGCCCACTTGTACTCATCCTCTGTGACTCAGCTCAGACTCCAGGCCTTCCTGGACCACTTTCTGGGAGGAGTGAGGGAGCCCTGTCTTTGTGCTCCTGTGACACACCAGTCATGAGCTTTGAATGTTGCCTGGAAGGAGAGGTTCTGTAATTTTGGGATTTACCCATCTGACTCCACCAAATTATAAACCAATTGAAGGGGGTACTGTATTTTCACTGTGACTCCACAGCCTTCAACAGTGTTTGGCATTTACCAAGTGCTCCATACTTGTTTTTGAATGAATGATTGATTGAATGAATGAATGAATGAACCAACTAGCAGAAGATCACTGCGGTGGTCCAGGCAAGAAGTGCTAAGGTGGACTAGGGTAGGATCTGTGGGAGTAGAAATGAAGTAAAGAATATAAGAAACATTTCAAAGAAAGAACTTGGTAGGATTTGGTGCCAAATTGACTATGGTGGCCAAACATCCCAGAGGAACTCAAACTAAGTGCAGAAGGACAAAGGCGATCCTGACAGCACCAGGAGAGCTGGGATGGAAAGCTGGAGGGGATCCTATTCCTACATCTGCAGGGCAGAAAGGTCTCCGAGACAAGGGGGCCTTGTGCCCTCCCTTACCTGAGCTGTCCTTTTTGGTCTCTGTCTTTTTGCTGCTCCTGGAGCTCCAGCCATTTCTGGATCAAGGAAATGAAGGTCAAAAGGAAAAGAAGGGAGCATGAAACTCTCATTTCAAAACTTGTTTCTAGTTATATTTTTTTCTGATGCAAAAAAAGCTTTAGAGGCAGATATAAATATGAAAAAGGCAAGCAGTGGCTATATTGGGTGGGTGTGACACATCTTAAAATACCAAAAGAAAAAAAGTAGGGAAGGGGAGGTGGGGTGGGGTGGGGTTTGGGGAGCAGAACCCATACTGCTGATTTTGCTGAGGTGGAGTGGGCGTGACTCCATCTGTTTGGTCCTGCGTCTCAGCCATTTATTTTATTTGCTGTCAGTTGCACATTGTTGCCAATGTGCAAAAATGGCTAAAGCTGCAACCAGAATAGAACCTGCCTAAATGAGAAGAAAAATCACCACTCAGGGCTTCCTTCTGGGAAGTTAAAAAGGAGAAACTAAATGTACAAAGCAATTATTGAGACAGGGAAGCAAAAATGAAATGTTCCCTGTTTTTCTCGCGTTCCTCTGATCCATTTTGTACATGGCAGCCCAGACTCGGTTACCATAGCTTCCTGGCTGGTCTCTCCACACCTACCCTCCCTCTCTTCAAATCACTGTCGCTGCAACAGCTAGCATGACCTTTTTAAAATGTAAATTGGATCACGTCACTTCCCTGTTAAAAATGCTGCTAAGGCTCCCATTACACGTGAAGTCTAAATCCATCCGCGTAGCTTCCCAGGTCCTGCCTGGCTTGGTCCTTGCCCACTTCCACTTGTGTCCTTCTACCACCACCCCCACTTCCCCACTGGCTTTTCTTCCCTTTCTCTAAACTCACCAAGCTTCTTTCTCAAGGCGAAGCCTCAGCATTATACTCATTTTTTTCCCTTACCCTCCAAGCTTTCTTCACCCTTAATCTGGCTAGCTTGTGTTTCTCCTTCAGGTATTTGACTCCTCTGACCTTCTGGAGATATTAAAAGCTGTCTGTGCCAGAGATTGCCTAGTATCCCTTCTTCCCTTCTCCCTCTGGGGCAGAGCATCTAACCTTGTGTTGGGCCCCTGGCTCTGCAGAATGGAGGATGCATTTCCCAGCCTCCCCTGCAGCCGGGTGCCGTCATGTGACTGCATTGCAGCCAATGAGATATAAACAGAAGTCATCCTTCCCAGAGTAATAAAGAAAATCTATGATTTAACATTTTGATTTAGTCAAAAAGTTGCTTCAAAATATCTTGCTCTATCCAAGTCCAGGGCTCTCCAGCTGAGCAATGTGACATCTTACCCTGAAATTTCTTCATTACGGATCTCTCTATATGACATACAGAGTGATGATCCCAGCATAAATATTTTTCTTTTTTTTTCTTTTTCAGTTTTATTAGGTAAAATTGATACAATTTGACTGCACGTATACAATATATTGCATGTAAATACATATATACAATATACTGTACTTTTAAAAAACTTACATATATGTAAATTATTTCTATGAACAGTTTACAGCTTTAGCTTTTTAAAAAATTTATGTATTTATTTTACAGTATCATATTTTTTACATTGAAGTATAGTTGATGTACAATGTTATATATTACAGGTATACAGTATACAATTTTAAAGGTTATAGTCCATTTATATTATTATAAAATATTGGCTATATTCCCCATTTTGTACAATACATCCTTGTAGCTTATTTTATGCTTGATAATTTGTACCTCTTTATCTGCCTCAATCTTGCCCCTTCCCTCTCCCCAGACCCAATATAAATTCTGTAACAGCAGGCAACTCACAAGTCTTTTTCTTGTGTTAACACTTTTCTACTTCCAGTCCAAGTTAGAATTAATAATACAAATTTATATGCATTGAGAGTTTACTTATATCTGCCGAGGATAGGCCAAGCACTTGATGCATAAGAGTTTATTTAATCCTGACACTCTGGATGAGGTTGGCACTATGTAATTTCTATTTTACAGACCTGAACACTGAGGCCCAGTGAAGTTAAGCAATGTGCCAGGTGTGCCCAAGGGCTCATACAGCAGTGGCTTGGGCTCAGGTCTGTGTGAGCTCTTACCCACTAGGAGAGATCGCGTCCTCTGAGCTCTCCTGGTTTTTACTTTATTTCCAGCATTCACAAAGAAACCTTTCTTAACTTGTTGTCGTTCTGTGTCTGAGTTGGTTGTCCCTGTTATGACAAAAATCTCCTTCTCTCTGACACCTCATTTTTCTCTTCTGGTGCATTTACTAATTTATTTCTGTTCTCCCTTTTTTGTGACACCACAAATCAAGTTCCCTAGGGCCCCCAGTTCCCACTTTATCTGTGGTGCCCCGGGGTCTAAGTGCTCTTGATTCTGGTCTCTCTCATACCAACCAGTCTTAAGATTCAACCTGACGTCATCTGTACATTACAGGGACATTTCCGCAGGCATGGAGAAGACAGACCTGCACAAGCGAGCTTTCCAGAAAACATTTTTAAGAAAATGACCACAGAAGCTCCATGAAGTTCAATCAGAGGCCAGGTAAGTAGGTAAAGGAACCTCATGATAGACAATGTTTTAAACAACGTGTTGGTTGTTTCTCTGTAGGATGAGGAATTTGGTTAGAAGTTAGATTTTACTTTTCTACCAGTTACTAATTTATGATTAATATTGAAGAAGTTATGTTTCTTTCTTTCTTTTTTTTTTTTTTAAATAAAATTCCTCCTCTGAGTCAAGCTCACAGTGCTGGTGGAGAAGGGGGATTACGCAGAGACTATGAAAAGGCTGCCCTGAGTCAAAGATACAGACTGGATACTGAAGGGCAGTATTTCATGACCCTCCCTGTGCCCATTAACTAAGTTACTCGGTTCTGGATCTCCCGGCACAGACCATCTGGGCCACAGGACCGGATGTCAGGCTGCATGGATTTAAGTCATGTACCTGAACTGGTTGTGCTGGTGCAAGTCGGCAAAGATCCGAGAGAGGGCCTCACTCTCCTCATTGGCCATCAGCTGCGTGAGGCTCTCACTGGGCTGGGAGGCTTGGAGTTTCTTCTGTACTAACTAGAGGGGAAAAAAAGCAAATGGTGGTTACGGCCTTAGGGTCTCTGCATTTTCCTAATATGATCTGGACCCCAAAATGTGAGAACTCTTAAGCTGTTCCACTGGACAGAGTCATGCCAGATGCTTAGAGAGGCAATTCTGAGGTCATATCTGTTTGTTTATACCCCTGTACTGTTATAAATGTCCTTTGTACACAAGGTCCTGGGTTCAATCCCCAGTACTGCCACTTAATAAATAAATAACCTGATTACCTACCGCCTGCAAACAAACAAACAAACAAACAAAAAAAGCTTTGGTGGCCTAAGGATAATATCATCATTAAATACTTTAAACATAATTTAGAAGATAAGCTATTCTTATTAACATACCTTAAAATATTATCAAGTAGTCTATTAATATAAACTTTAATAAAGCTTGTGATACTTGGTTTTACATTAAAATGGAGGGGGAATTAAATATTTATTGTAGGAATTTAAAGTTTTACAAATTAATTTCTCTAAGAAATATCCTATAATGAGCTGCTTTTTATGCCAAGGTAAAACTGCTTATTTTCCTGTTGCCTGTGATGCCCCAAAGATGCTCCAATTGTGCACACTGTTCATACTCATTCAATATTTATTGAATATCAACTATGTGCCAGGTGCTGGGGAATCGCAGTGAAGAAGATTGATAAAAATCCCAAGCCTTCATCGAGTTTATCTTGTAGTTCAAGTCAAGCTTGTGTTCATCACACTCAACGCCTGGGTCAAAAGTCTCAGGTGGTTTCTCTAAATTCTATCAAATATTTAAAGAAGCAGTAAAATACCAATTCTTTACAAACTCAGAAATAGAGGAGGGAACAAGTACCAAATTACTCAATTAGGCTAGTATTACTCTGATACCAAAGCCAGGCTATCACAAGAAAACCACAGACTATGTCCTCTAATGAACATAGAAGCAAAACTCCTTAAGAAAATGCTAGCAAACCAAATCTAGTACCATAAAAAAAGGATTATATAAATGGAATTTATTGCAGGATCACAAGGTTGGTTTAATATCTAAAAATCAGTTAATGTGATATACTGTCTTAATAGAATAAAGGGCAAACTATATGATGATCTCAGTAGATGCAGAAAAAGTATTTGGCAAAATCTAATATGCACTCATGATAAAATATCTCAATAAACAAGGAATAGAAGGGGACTTCCTCAACCTGCTAAAAGGGCATCTACAAAAATCCCAAGGCAAGCATCATACTTAATGAAAGACTGAATGTTTTCCCCCTAATATCAGGAATGAGGCACTGATGTCTGCTTTTCCCACTTCTATTAAACATTGTTCTGAAGGTTCTAACTAATGCAACAAGGCAATAAACAAACAAGTGGATCCAAACTGGAAATGAAGTTAAACTGTCTTTATTTTCAGATGTCATGAATGTATGTATATATGTAGAAAATTCCAAGAAATCTACAAAAACTACAACTAATGAACATGATTAATAGACAAAAATCAGTTGTATTTGTATATATTTTCACTGAATAATGGAAACATTAAATTAAGAAAACACAATTCCACTCACAATAATATCAACAATCAAATACTTAGGAGTAAATTTAACAAAAGAAGTGCAGAACTTGTATACTAAAAGCTACAAAACATTGCCAAGGGAAATTAAAGAAGATTGAAATAAATGGAAAGACATTCCATATACATGTATTGGAAGACTCAATATTGTCAAGATGGCATTTTTCCCCAAATTGATGTGTAAATTCAACATGTCCTTATCAAAATTCCAGAAGGCTTTTTCTCATATAAATTGACAAGCTAAACCTATAATTTACAATCAAAGGATCTGGAATAGCCAAAACAATTTGAAAAAAAAAAAAAACCAAAAGCAACTGGAAGACTTACATCACCCAATTCCAAAACTTACTATAAAGCTACATTAATCAAGACATTGTGATATTGCCACAAGAATAGGCAAACAGATCAATGGAACAGATTTGAGAAGCCAGAAACCTTTACATTTATGGTGAATTGATTTTTGGCAAAGATGCCAGTACAGTTCAATGGTGAAAAGATAGCCTTTTCGACAAATGGTGCTGGGAGAACTGCATACTCAACATGCCAAAACAAAACAAAACAAAAAAGTACTTAGACCCTTACCTCACATCATACACAAATACTACCCCCAAAATGGATCAAAGACCTAAATGTATGAGCTAAGTCTGTAAAAATTCTAGAAGAAAATATAGGATAACATCTTTGTGACTTTGGGATGAACAAAGGGTTTTTAGATATAACACCAGAAGCCTGATCCGTAAAAGAAAAAATGGGTAAGTTGCACTTCATCAAAATTTAAAACTTTTGCTCCTCAAAAGATATTATTAAGAAAATGAAAAGACAATTCAGACTGGGACAAAATATTTGCAGATTATACATCTGATAAAGGACATGTACCTAGGATATACAAAGAACTTTTACAACTCAAAAAGAAAAAAATAATTTAAAAATGGACAAAAGATTTGAATAGACCTTTCACCAAAGAAGATACATAAATGGCTAATAAGCCCATGAAAAGTTGCTTGACATCATTAGCCATTCAGGAAATCCTAATTAAAAACACTATATATCCACTAGAATGACTTTAATAAAAAAGATAGACAATACCAGTGTTGGTGAGGATGTGGAGAAACTGAAACCCTTATGCATTACTGGTGGGAATGTAAAATGGTACAGACACTTTGGAAAACAGTTGGCTAGCTTACACAGAAATTTACCACATGACCCAGCAATTTCATCCTTGGAATCTACCCAAGAGAAATGAAAACATACATCTATATAAAAACTTGTACACAAATGTTTGTAGCAGCATTATTCATAATAGCCCCAAACTGGAAATGATCCAAATGTCCATCAACTGATGAATAGATAAATAAAATGTGGTATATCTATACAATGGAATACTATTTTTTGGTTCATTTATTTTATTTTTAAATTTTTTTTTTAATTGAAGTATAGTCAGTTACAATGTGTCAATTTCTGGTGTATAGCATAATGTCCCAGTCATGCATACACATGTATATATTCATTTTCATGTTTTTTTATTAAAGGTTATTGTAAGATATTGAATATAGTTTACAATGGAATACTATTCAGCAATTAAAAGGAATGAATTATTGATAATCTGTTACTCTGCCATGGAGTTGGCCCCAGGCTATGACTATGGATGAACTTGAAAAATATTATGCCAAATGAAGGAAGCCAGACACAAGAGACTATAATTATAGGATTCAGTGTAGATGAAACGTCTCAGAAATATGAATAGAGACTGAAAACAGACAAGTGATTGCCTGGGGCAGCAAGCAGGAACAGGGAATGACTGCAAATGGGCATGAAGGAAATTTTTAGGGTGATTGAAATGTTCTCTAATTGTGTTTTTGTGAAGGTTGCACAACTCTATACATTTACTGAAAGTGTTGAGCTGTACGCTTATAATGGGTAAATTTTAGTCAATAAAGTTGATTTTAAAAGGCTTAAGGCAAGGATCACCTTCACAGGGTGCTCCTGTACCAGCTCACCTGAGCTCTACAGCTCAGCTCTGGCCTTGGCTGGAGGTGGCAGTGGTGACCACTTACCTTAGAGTCTCCTGAGGGATTGCAGCCGTTCTTGGATACCAGGCAGTGAGTGACAAGAATCCTAGGGTCTTTGGTGGTGATGGACAGGCCCTGCTGCAGAATTTGAACCAGTCGTATCCAAAAGCAGAAGACAGTCTCAGGATGGTCAGGGTGGAGCCTTAAGTAGTAGATTTTCTCTGTGACTGTCCTCAACCTTAGGATGCGCTGAAGGCAGTCACAGACCTGGAGCTCCACAAACTTCAATGGGAGAATCCTGAAGGCACAAGGGAAGAAACACATTGACAACCCCAATGCTTCTGACCCAACCCTATCTTCATTAAAATGAGGAGTATCTCCACTGGGACTGAGGCTTTAGGGGATGGAAGAGAACATGCTTAGCATAGTGGTGCTCAAAGTTTTGGGGAAATTAGAGTCACCTGGGGAGCTTGTTTAAAATGCAAACACCTGAAGACACCCCCAAAGATTAAGACTCAAAAGATCTGGGGTGGAGCCCCGGAATCTGCATTTTAACCTCCATTCATCCTGCCAAGAATCTCATGCTGGCATTCCCTGGATCCTTCTTGAGAGAGACAGCCCGGGAGTAAGGTAGCTGGGATCATAGGGTTTTCCAGTTTCTGTCTTGATAGCACAAAGGCAGCTGGCCTCCTCTGCCTCAGAGTTGGGCCCACTGTCCGGCTTGTCCATTCATTGACCTTAATGGCTCAATTACTCTTCCAAAGGAACTAAAGTTCAAAGAGCTGGCTTTGGATTTAATAACTTGTCAGCTGGGACTGGCTGTACTTGCTGGAGCTATGCCTAGAACATAACGGAGAGGTTTATCACTGAAGCAACATAGAGCGATGAAGGGTTTATCTGGACTTCTGGGAATATCTAGAGATTCTTGAGATATCGTACAGCTATTACTTGAAGAGGCTCAAGCCTCTAAAAGGGCTATTTCATCCCAGAGCAACAGAATGTCACTATATGTTACAGTTTCAAGTGAGACTTAGTTCTTTCTATTCATTTTACCAGTAGGAAAACTGAGATGCAGCAAGTCAACTCGTGACTCAAAAAATGTTTGAGTCTAGTTTGTTGCATACCAGGGACTAGAACCTGCATCTCCCAACCAATGCTTCATCTGCCAGGCCTCTTGGCTTCCTTGCCCCTTGGCCAAAAGTGGAGAGATCACCCCTAGAATTCAGAGCGGTGACTACAGCGAGAAAAAGGAAAGTGGGCCCCCACTCCTGTCCACGTTGTGCTCCCAACCCCTTTGCCCCACTTGTTCTTGATGCTCCTGGTGCACCCACTGTCTTGGGTTACTGTTGCCTAAAAAAATTAATGTCACCGCTGATGACTTCTCTGCTTTCTCCCACCTTGAGTTTACTCACCAAGCAGCCTCTGCTTTGTGCTCACACGTCACTCTACTTGTCCTTCATTCCCATCCGTGTTGCTTACCTCTTCAGGATGATCTTTGGGGTCGTAGATGGTCTGTTCCATGTCTGGCTCTGCCCCTGCTGCCATTTGACACTGGCCATGAGGAGGATGTTGGGAAGAGGCAGGCAAGGCACGGAGGAGGTCACCCCAAGGGCCATGGTCTTGGAGGCTTTGTAGATGTCTATCCAGTTCCTGCCCTTTTTGACCTGCAAAGCAGCCCCCACCCGGAGAACAGTCTGAGCATTGGCAGAAGCTGCAGTATGTTTTGGGTGAGAGTTTCTTACTCGGCACTATTCACATTTTGGGCTGCATAATTCTGTTTGGGGGAGAGGCCTGTCCTGTTTGTTCATTGTAGGATGTTTAGTGGCATCCATGGCCTCTACCCAATAGATGCCTGTAGCAACCTCCACACCCCTCCCCCAAATTGTGACAACCCAGAATGTCTTCAGACAGTGCCAAATGCCCCCTGGTGGTGGGGGGCAGAATCATTGCTTGTTGAGAACCACAGTTTTAACCAATATTGGTTAAACAACTGTAATAGTATTTACACTACTTAGTATTGCAATTGCCCACAAGAACAATACCCCAGGAGTCACATGTGTCACACTTCTGTGAATCCTCCCCAGACTGTTTCCTGGCTTTTCTTTGAAAAACCTGCCCTTTTGCCTTTCTTTGAGTAGCCCTTTTATCACCTGCACCATTTCTGCACTGTAAGGTCCTTTAACTCCCACATTCTGTTGATTTTGGGTTCCATCTGGCCTGAGGAGGGCCCAGGAAAAGAAATAAAAATGCACTGAGTGCCATTGTACTAAGGCTTTTGCCTCCCATGTTTGCATGGAACACCCAGGTCAGGCCCTCCTCTTTAACAGTAGAGGAAACTGGGATTCAGGGTATACAGGTCAGTGGACTAGACTCTGAGCCCAGATCTCTCTGGGTACCCAGCTCCTATTCTTTTACCAATCAGTGTTTCTGATTCCAAACTCTCAAAGGGCACCTCATTTTACTGCCTCTTTGTTCGTCTGCTTTGGGCTGACAGCCTGGAGGAGGAAGTACATTGTGGGATTCAGATACCAAATCCTCCACTCAGAGCAGAGAACACTTGACCTCTCTCCCCAGAATGCCTTCAGGAGCAAACCTGTCTGGGGCTGTGCAAAGTCATGGTCAGATGGGGGTGGCCTTGCCTTCAGTGCCTCTCTTTGCCTCAGTTGTCACTCCTCTCCAGTTCCAGGGACAGACGTGGGAACAGATTTAGAAGAATCAAGGAGTGCCATTCTGAGCCGCCCAAGAGTACCTGGACAAAGTTGCTTTCAAACACCACTGATTCAGGAAATAGGTTGAATTCTGGAGAATGAACCATCTGGCAGAGCAGTCCCTCCTCCACACCCAGGCCCACTCCAGGATCTGGTTCCCCATCCACAGGAAAGAGGCCCCTGAATTCTTCCCAGACATTCAGGGAAGGGACGGTTGGATACGATCTGGTGACTTTTACTGTCTTCTTTGGTTTCCTCCAAGTCTTTCTCTGTGGAACTGATGACAACATTTCCGCACATGCTCAGGGGCCTGCTGCGCGTTTGTCCTGGGATCTCTCTCTTCCCTCCTTGGCCAAGGCCTGGGACCGCCAATCAGCTCACAATGATGAATGGATGACATCATGAAAAACCAGGGCAGGCCTGCAGGAAAGGGAAATGCAGAGGAGCCTCCCTTTTCCTCCAGAGTGCTTTCACAGCTTGTTTAATGCCCCGACATGCCCCAGCCCTTCTCAGGACCTGAGGACACAGTGCCCCCGGAACTTGCTGAGAAAGTGCTAAGCCAGGCAAAAGGCAAAGAAGGGAAGGCTGTTGGGAAGCTCCTTCACTGCTAAGAGGAAAATACCCTCCCTGCCTTTCAACCCTCCCTTACTCTGAGTACAGCCTACCCGCAAAGACTTTACAGGGCTGTTGTCGATTTAAAACCTAGCCTTCCTGAGCTTTGCACCCTATGGGTCCCATGGTCCTTGATTTGTCTGCCTTTGCTGGTTATGGGAGGAGCTGCAGGGCTGTAGATGCCTGCCCTGGGCTCTGCTACGGCAGGCTGACTCCTTCTGCAGCCTTGATTTCCCTGAGGAGATCAAATTGAAGGAACAGTAGATACAAGCAGTTTCTTACTCAGAGGCTGGCTTGGTGAGAGTGCCAGAGGAGAGACATAGAATCCTGATCTACGGGCAGCTCTGCTGGATCAAGAAGCCATGCCCCCTCCCAGGGAGCGGTGGTGCGCCTCATTCCTGAGCCAGAGGAAGAAAGAGCCCAAATCTCGGGGCGGCTAGATCAGAGGCAAAGAACCAAGCAGGCTGACCACAATTCAAGTCTATTTCAGGGAGAAATCATATTCTAGTTTGGACAAAATTCTGGAATTTATTAGCCATCATGGTATATTAACCCTCAAGGTCAAATACAATCAATTTAGAAAAGCAGTTTGACAACCAGCATATGCAAAGAACAAGCATGGAAGTTTATTTTTGTATTTCATTATCAAGTCAGGGAGAAAGGTTGAAAGGTCATGATTCTATCAGCCGCCCCCCTTCTGGTCATTTCCATTACTCCCCTGCTCTATCAGCTCCCTTGTTCTGCACTCAGTTTTCTTTTGTTTACCATGTGGGGAAAATGTCCTCTATAGTCACATTCTAAGGATGTGGTCAGAGACCGAGTCCTGTGGCTTAACATTTCCCTGGAAACAGCACACAGTATAAAAGTGATGGCAATTAATACACTGATATGATGCTTTTCACAGCTAAAGCTTCCCTGCAAGAGTAAAGCTGATTGGTTTGGATACATGGTTTGGATATAATTGGCCATTGAGACATTCAAAAGTTTCCTTCAATTTGAAAGATGACTTTTTCTCTTTTCCATACAAGCCTGTTGAGCTCATTTCTGTGGTGTGTAGAGGATGGGTTTAGCACCAGTCTAGATGGCTAAATGTGAGGAGGCAAGCTTTTAGCTCTAAACAAAATGCTAAGCAATGATAAAATGGGGCTTTAAGATTCTACTCCTTCCTACCTGCCCCCATCAAAGCTCAAAAACTAGCACACTGAATCTTTTAAAAAAAACCGTTTAACAGATACTTAGTTGCCTATCCCAATATCCATTTTCCCTATTCCTTTAGTAATAGAATGTCTGGTTTTCAGTTGGGCACAAGTTGCTGGAAGAAGGATTACATTTCCTAGCCTCCCTTACAGCTAGGTAAGGCAATGTTAGGACAATGTTCAGGCAAAAAAAAAAAAAAAAAAAAAAAAAGTAAGCTCAAGTGTTGGGTAAAATTTCTGTGAGGAATCATTGTGGGAAGGGGACATACTCTTTTTCACTCCTTATTTTTTTCCTTTTGGCTGGAATACAGAATAGATGGCTGGAGCTTGAGCAGCCCTTTTGGGCCAAGAAGTGGCACGTTAAGGATGGTAGTATAGCAAGATAAAAGGACTCCAGTTCCTTGATGATCATAAAATTATCATACTAGATCTGAAATCTGTACCTCCAGACTTCTTTTAAGTATGAGAGAAATAAGGGTTTTCTGTGCTTTTTGAGCCAGACTTAAAACTAGCTGACAGAACTATATAAAACTATTTACTCTTCTGGACTGATTTTATAGAAAATGATGGTACTGTTTACCATAATTCTAAGCAATGAAGAAAATAGGGTTAATTTACAATAAATTGGGATCTTAAGAATGAGGAACATGTAACTTCTGGAAAAAGTCGTATAAGTATGTATACCAAAAATATGAGAAACTCATTGATTTTGTTTTTCTGTGATACAGTGGTACTAATGCTGCCACAGTTGTTGACTTTTGCACATCTACTGATGGGCACATTGGTGAGAATGTCTTCCGCTATGTTATTGTCCTTCAGTTTAAGGCTAAAGTCACTTTGGCAGTGTTTGGTATCATTTCAGAGCTTCAGGATCTGGTTATCAGGTGGTATTGGGCCCAGGTTTTATGGGATTTAAAGCTTATACAATTCTGGAGATTCTTAAAAATAAAAAGGCTGGGAAGGGGGAGGGAGTAGAGTGTGTAGTAGAGTGTGTAGTATAGTGGTAGAGTGTGTGCTTAGCATGCATGAGATCCTGGGTTCAATCCTCAGTACCTCCACTAAAATAAACCCAATAATATAAATAAATAAATAAACCTAATTATCTCCTACCCTCCTCCAAAAAAAAATGGTAAAGGGATTTACCATATCAGACTAGAGCCCACTGTTAAATCTATGTCCTGCTAAACCTGGGTATTTGCTGTCATAACTGTTTATGATACTTTCAGGGATCACAACAACAATGAAAAAACCAAAACCAAAACAAAAACAAAAAGATTGGAGGGAGGAGTGAGTTGGGAGTTACTGTTTAATGGGTACAAAGTTTCAGTTTGGAAAGAGGACCAAGTCTTGGAGATGAGTGGTGGTGATGTTTGCGTAACGATGTGAATGTATGTAATGCCACTGATTTGTAAACATAAAAATGTTAAAATAGTAAATTTTACAGTATGTATCTTTTACCACAATAAAAACATGCCAGAACATAAAAAATAAAATTAAAAAATCTACAGAAGTACAATACAAAATTACTAGAGGTCCTCCCATGGCCTTGGAGGAAGGAAGGGCACATGTGATTAAGGGACCCTGAAGCTTAAGCTTTATTATCTTCACGGTAAATCTTTCCCATTTAAATATGTGTCACTATTTTTTTTAAAAAAACCTGTATTACATATGCAGTACCTGTGCTTTGTAGAATATTAGGAATTACAGACAGGTTTAAAAACAGATAGCATATTCCTGCCTCCCAGAAAACATCACTGTAACAGGTACATGTGTGTGTACTAAAATGAGCTTGTACTCTAAAAGTTGTTTTACAGCCTTTTTATACTCTGTTTTATTTAGTCAACACTCTCTGCCTTTGTGGTTTGGTACTTTCATTTCATCTCATTTAATTTCCAGACCATATTAAAATTTCTCCAAATAACAACAATTATTCTTACAGCTGGTTTATCCAAATCAGCATCCAATCCGGGACCTCAGTGCCCTTTAATTGTATTTTAATCTCATGCAGTCCCTTTTTTACGAGACTTACTAGTGGATGCAATTGAGTCAGTTATCCTACTGAATGTCCCACTTTCTGGATTTGTCTAGTTGTTGCCTTGTGTTTAGTTTGCTTCTCTAGCTACTATATTTCCTACAAAATAGAAGTCATAGCTCAAGGGCAGATGGATTCACGAAGGAGTCACTATTTCTTAGGAAAGAGCTACCATGGGATCTATGTAAGATACTACTCTCCGCTCCCAAAGAATGTCAGTAGAAAAATACATATAAAGAGTAAATATCAGAAGAAAAATGATTCCAGAAAATAGAAAACATTCTTTGAAAGAACCTTTTCTGCACTCTCAAGAAAATTGAATACAGTAGGTCACCTTATGAAACAAAAAATCAGAGGTACCAAAATTAGATGAAGACTTGAAAAGGTAAGGAAAGGCATAGAAGAACAACCCAATAAATAACTGGAAGTTATATTAGAAGCCACAAGAAGTGGAGTTGACATGACAGAAAACTGAGTCAGTGCCACAGATCATAGATTTGAGAATATCACACAGAACGCAAGAAAAGAAGGGCAAAGAGATGAAGTGATTGGAAAGAAAATGATAGCTACGTAAGACATTGATGTTGATCCAACATACAGCTAGAGTCCCTGATGAGGAGAGAACAAATGGAAATGAAAACACAGTCAAAAACGTAAAAGAAAAAGCCATTTCTGAAACAAAAGACTCCATTTGGCAAATGAACAGGATTTTCTCTATTCCAGGCAAATTGAGTAAAGAAACCATTGGATCAGAAAGCTCTTGTGAAATTCCTAAATCTTCAGGATAACAAAAGCATTCACTAAAACAAGGAGAAGAAGCAGACAGTCTACCAAGAGGAATCAAATAAGACTGACCTCAGACTTCTTTTCAGCCATTCTAGATGGCATAAGACGATGGAATAATGTAGAAAGAATGTTGAGGAGGATAGGATGTGACCCAATAATTCCATAAATGGCTAGAAATTAATTTAAGTGTAAAGGTAGCAAAAATAACCCTAAAACTCTAAGCACTCTAGAATAAAAAAAGCTATAAGCTGGTTCTTTGAAAAAGAAAAATTAGAGGAACCACTGGCTAACAGTTTAATTTTTAAAAAGGAGAACATAAAGCAAAAATTTGAAATAAGAAAACAAATGAGTACAAGTAACAAGGAGGTGTAGATTCCTTCCTGGGTAAAGGTGGTGACACGAAGCTGTACTATTTAGAGTATAATCCAAGTAGTTAAAAGATCCCCAAATCCAGTGACTTAAACAAAACAGAATTTTGATTCTCTCTTACATAGTAGTCCAAAGGGAAGCAGTCCATAGCTGGTAGAGTAGCTCTTCCATTCTCAACATGTGACTTCCACCTCTGGGTTCTAAGGTGGCTGCTCCAGCTCCTGCCATCATAAGTTTGCACCCTTACCAGTGAGAAGGGGAAAAGGGAAGGGGAGTGTACACTCATTCCTTTTAAGGGCATGACCTGGAAATGGCATAATCACTTTTGCTCACATCCTATCGGTTGAAATTCAGTCACATGGCCACACCCTGGTACAAGGGAAGCTGGGTGGCCATGAGCCCACCTAAGACTGGACAGTCCTATTCTTTATTATTTAAGGATGAAAGATACCTGTGGATTATCAGAAGCCCCTAAAAAGAAGCCATATCACAGAATAACTCCCTCTGACCTCCGCAGTAAATACATAATATGTATATTTTAGTAGCAAAATTTTAACTAGTGACAATCTAACCAGGAAAGAGGTTAAGCGGTGTCCAAAGGATGGGGAAAACAGAACATTTGGGTATGACCTGATAATAAAGAAAGCAAGTTAATGTGATTGTGTGTGTTCTCACAAATTACCCACCACCCCCAATAAGAGAGGTGCAGCCTGAGGGAGTGAGTAATCAGTTCAGGGAAAACAACAGTAAGAAAAATGCTCAAGAGTGGAAGCCCTTGTTGATCACAGCACCGTCTCTGCAGAGGTAGAAAAGCTCAGCTGGGCTCACCATTTTTCAGCTCTCCAGGCTGAACTGACAAAGGTTATTCCATGAGAACAGGATACATCTCCAACTAGAGAAAAGGACTTTTAAAAAGCCTTCTGAAGAGAGAACACAGCCCAGATTCTCACTTGGACAGACAGTGCAGAAGAGATTGGAGGTGAGAAGTGAGTTGGAGTGAGAGCAGAACAGGCAGGAGGTAGCTGAGGGGCTGGGAAGGGGCTGGAGAGAGACTGAGGAGGGGGCGATGGCACTCCCGGGATTATACCAAGGGACAAGTGATGCTTTCAGGGACTCGCTTCCCTGAGAGCTAAGGAGAAAGTGTGGGGCTGGCAGAGCAAAGGAGCTTCCAGTAGCAGCCCCGGTATGAGGTGGGAGTAGAAGGAAGTGGAGATAGCAAAGTGGGCTAAAAGTTGCTGTCTGTCCAAGTATCATCAAAGTCAACCATGCAATACCTAGGAAGAGGTCAGTACTCCCTCCCATACAGTGGCTGTCAGCCTTGTCAGACCCAAGTCCCCTTCTCATGGCAAATATTTTGTAATACCTCTTCTGCTATTCTGAAATACAATTCAATGATTAAACCATATATAAATGTCAATATATACACATATAGTTTTTAAAAGTCGAAATGCTAGCTCAATATAACATAAAAGGAAAAAAACCTAGAGTAAAAATATATATTTCAATATGTAAATGCTTGAGTATGACTCTATTTGAAGTCATAATGAAGTCTAATCAGAAGCTTGTACTCAGAATGCAGTAGTTAACAAAAAAAAAAAGACGCTTACGGGTGTATTGTATTGGCTACTCAAAGACAGTAAAACTGCACCATTTATAGATTGATAAATGAGGTCCCAAATAGTCAATAGAGGTGGAGTGTCGTTATTCTGAAGTTAATAAAATGCCTGGGGTTAGCCTGCTCAGCCAAGGCGCTGAGGGATGCAAATCCAACCACCGGGGTCCCAGCTGCGGTGTGGCGCCACCTGCTGGTGGTGGTTCGCTCTGCTTACATAGGCAAGAATCCGGGTCTTGGGGGTGGACCGAGCCCCTCGTTTAGCAACTAGACTGGGCTTAGTCTGCAACCTAAGGTCCCAGTGATGACAGAAGTGGGCACAGTGGGGACTGACGCTTGTAAGAGGAGCCCCAGAGGTCATTGGCCTTATTGCCCCCTGGACTTTGAGAATCACAAGCTGTCCAAAGCTCATGCCAAGCTGCTCTGGGCTTTACTTTTCTCATCTGTGAAGTATAGTCAAAATAACAGCGATCTCATACAATTATGAGAATTACATGAGATTGTAGATGTGGAGACACTTTAAAAAATGCAAAGTATTTACAAATGGACTATCCCGAGTACACGTGAGTGACAATCCCATACCACCAGTTGCCACATTCTTTTTTCATCTAGATTTGGCCTTTGAATAGCAGGGATGGGAGGGCTGGGTGTGACAGAAATTCCTTTCCTTCTTTGTGCAAGCCAGCGTGCTTGACTGGAGACTTTAGCGGGGATAAGACCAGTTTAGAATAAACTATGTAAAACTTCACAGCTTTACATTAACACAGGGAATGGGGCCGGGAAGACTCAGTTTCTTGCTTGAGGTAAGTGGGGCAACTCAAAGGCATCTCTCAGTTGGTCGCCATCGTTCTCAGGATTTCTTTCACTTGTAGCAGCCCTGACTGTTTTCTCCTCTCTTTGAAAGAGAAAGTTGGCTTTTTCCCCAGGCTGTTTCCTCTAGACTGGCTTTCTTGGCTTCACTTGGCTGCTTCAGCATTTCAGCTGAGCAGACAGAATGTTTTCCCCACTTATTTCCCAAAGGAGTGAGCTCCTGCTCCTAATCAGTCCTCCCCCCGCCTGGGCCCTCCCCTTCCCGCCCCCCACCCCTTCCACAGCACAACCCACAACAATTAGGGACTCACTTGGAGGTTTATTGGTGGAAGAACAGAAGCACCTTGTTATAAACACCATCTTACCTCCCCCATGCTCATTTGGGCCACAATAGGAAAACAGCATTAGAGAAGGTTGTAGCAAGTGCACTGAATGAAGCCAAGGAAGATCACCCTGTTTGGCTAGGTGTCAGGGTCCCAGAAAGTTCTCTCCTAGGGAACTGGCTACAGGACCCTGCAGGAAGTGCTCGTTGGAGTTTTCTTGTTCCCAAAGGCTGTGGCTCAAGGCGGCTCTCATGGGTATGTTTGAACGGACTGCAGATGCCACTGGCGAGGGTGTCTTGTCACAGCTGTTGAGATTGTCTATTTTAATGTCAGTGTTGGTGTTTCTGGAGTAGCCCGAGAATTTCGGAGTCATGGAAAGCAACAGAAGAAAAAGAAAGCATTGTTAAGAATCTAATTTAAAAACTATCTTTTAAGTATGTCTTGTCCAGCACGAGTGCTTTGAGCACAGTTGTGAATGAGGAAATCACTGGCAGTGACAACATACGTATGTGGCACAAGGCATCTAAGAGCAAGTTAAGCAGAGAAAACCAAGCAGGAGGGAGGCTGGAGTGAAGGCCTCTCTGCTGAAGTGAAACAGATACCCCTCCAAACCGTAAGTATTGCTTTTCTATGTTGAGAACCTAACGTCTTATGATTCAAAGGCAAGACCTGAACCCACTGGGATCCAATGCCCACTATAACCAGCCAGGCGTCAGCACAAGTGCAAAGAAAACCTCAACAGTTCTCTAAAACAATAACTTTAAAAAAATCACAACCACTTATGTGTCAAGAGAAACACACTATGGCTAAAAATTTTTCCATGTTGATTTCAGGTGAAATACAGGCTTATTTTAAATGAAAAAAGAAATTATTAAAAAGCACCAAAAAAGAAAATAAAATCCCTATTCAGAGATAAGTACAGAGTGTTTTTTCCAGTGAAAATAATTTTAGAGTTATTTAGCTAGAGACTGGCCATATGGCCTAATAATCTAAAAACGTCTTTGCCACAAAAACCTAGAAATGCTGGATAAAATATAGTCAACATAATTTTAATGCATTGCTAAACTTACAAAAGGTAAAGAAAAAATTCCCGGGGACCAAAAGTTAAAGACCAATGAGGTGTGAGCTGAAGTTGGGTTGGCCAAAGGACTGGCCAGTCTTGGTGACTCAGGCCTTGGGTTTTCATGGCCATGTGACACAGGAGATAAAGTCTTGCACCTGAGCTAGGTGGGGAGTTAACTGAGGTATTTGCATAATTCCAGGACTTTCACAGCCACCTTCTTGGCAAAAGGGGATACCAGAAAGAAATCCATCCAGTGCTACAAGCTCATCTGTATCAACCTGGATTCTAGGTCAAAACAAAATCTCTTCTGAAAATTTTTATCTCTGGGACTGCCCTAAATTGGCTTGAGGTCTGAAATGACACATGGTCCAAGAACTTCCGAACTGAGAAACTAATATAAAAAAAATTCTCCTGGGGGAGAGGGTATAGCTCATTGGGAGAGTGCATGCTTAGCATGCATGAGGTCCTGGGTTCAATCCCCAGTACCTCCATTAATAAACCAACCAACCTCCCTCCCTCCCTCCTCTCAAAAAAACAAAATTAAAAAACAATTTTAAAAAATTTCTCCTGAGCCAGTAATATCTCTGAGGCAACCGACAGAAGCAAACTTACGATGGTTTTTTGGGGTCAACCCCTGCCCCTCCAGTTTAGGCCAACATGAATCCCATAGATAAAGGCCTGCTTGAGATGAGCTCAGATAAAATATTACAGCTACAGACAGTTCCAGGCCCACAGGATCTGTGTGAGAGGAAGCAGAGAGAAGCAACGGGGCATCTGATGTACCTGTAAACAGGAGAGCTACATCTCCCGCAGGTTCTCGGTAGAAAAGGCAGCAGGCCAATTTGAGAAGAAGGAAACTGGGAGTGCAAGGGGTCAGCGGTACAGTCTTAAGAGATTGGGGAAGTGTGTGCCTTAAAAACTGTCAAAACCGCTAGAACACTCTCTCTTGCAGGATGCAGCAAGGAAAAACCACTGGAAATGGAATCCAAATTGAGTAGGAGGGGAACAATAAAAGCAAAGGAAAGAGAAAGTTCAGCTAAAGAGAGGAAAGAGAACACAGCCTTGTACCGTATGGGAATCCCATACGGTACAAGGCTGTAAACAATTCACAAAAACGACACAAGAGGGAGCTCTAGAGCCCAACCAGAAAGCTATCTTGACCTGCCCCTCCAGAAGTTCGGGAAAACCATTTCACATAAAAATAAACATTAGAAAAGGATCATATTCCGTGGGGAGGATATAGTTCAAGTGGTAGAGCACAGGCTTAGCATGCCCAAGGTCCTGGGTTCAATCCTCAACACCTCCTCTAAAAATAAATAAACCAAATTACCTCCTCCTTAAAAAAATTAAATAAATAAAAATGGGAAAAAATTAACATAAACACTGCTTTAAAAAAAATCCGTATTAAAAAAAAGAAGAGGATCATATTCAAATGCCACCCACAATTATATAAGAAAGAAAGAGCATATGAAGCATAATAAATCCTTACAATGAGTGCATTCTGTGTCTGCCAAACAAATGAAAACTGCAACCTAGCATTTCAAAATAGTCTAAAAGAAATTAAGACTATGACAGAATATATGAAATAATGATACACCAGAACTCAAAAGATTTACAAATGTGGTGATAAAACTGAGAAAAGAATTAGACATTTCTAAAGGAAGAACAATTACTTCCAAAACGAAGACTAAAACCAGAAAGAACACAAGAGAAAAGCAAAGCAGATAATTCCTTAAGAGAAATAGAAGGATAAAAGGAGAAGAAGAGTTTCAAGAATAAAAAAGAAAGAGAAGGTGGCAGATAACTGGCAAAGATGATCCAATATACTAACAGTAAAAGTACCCAAACAAGAAATTTTTACATTAGAATTGAAGTTAAAAAAAAATACTGGGAAGTCCGCATAAAGGCACACCATGACCTGGGGCAACTGACCCAGCATGGTCACTGCTGGGACCTGCCCCAGAGCAAGGCTACGAAAGCACTGAGAGAGAGGATGTGTGGAGAGTCCTTTGCGTAGAGCAGCTGCCTCTTTCCCCTCCAGATGAAGGAGAGAGCCTTCCTAGAACCACCCAGAGGCCCTGAGCAGTGCCCCTGGGGGCTGGGAGACCCAGCAGGCCAGAGCACAATCCTGCCCAGGAAACGTGGAAGGTGGGAGAAATGGGAGAGCAGGTTTCTTTGATGACAGAGTGAGAGGAGTTGCTTCTGTGTCCAGGAGGCACAGCCCTCTCTCCAGTGGCCGGTCAAAGTCTGAGAGGATGTCTCCTGAGGACCAGATGTGGGCTGTACCAGACAGCGAGCCAGCCCGGAGCCACTGTAAACCCTACCTGAGAGGACTCACTGAAAGGTGAGGGACTCTGACAGCTAGTGCCTGGGTGGCATGGGTGCCTGCAGAGCCAGGGCCTGAGGCAGGTGGAGGCTGGATGGTAGGAAGGTGTCCCAACATCACTAGAGTTGCATTGGGGTGGGGAGGTGTCATGTAGGGGACTTCAGAGAACCCAAGGAAGCTCCTAAAGAAAAAAATCAGCTTTAAAATTAGGAAACAGAAGGAGAGAAGTGACAACCCAGTTTCCACTAGGAAGGGCCATCTTAATATGAGGCCAGGCTGAGTGAAAGGGGGCTGATGTGATCAGTGCAGAGTTTGATAATTTTCAGGCACTGGACAGTTAAATTTCAGAATGGATGCTGTTTTTGTAGTTTAAAAGGACCAAAAGATCTTTTATATTCTAAGAGGGAGCCCTTATGCTTATGGGGCCTGCCCAAGACCAGCTTTTATCCAGGAGCAAGAGGAAGACATCTCTCACTGAAAAAAAATTAGAAAGGGAAGGAAAACATTGCATTTCAATGTACGCTACAAGTTGTACTTGTTCAACGTATTATTTGCACTATCTTGCTTTTGTTTTCTATCACTTGTTACAAAAAGAATCTAACATAATGACAGTAAATTAGTAAAACTTTGGAGCCAGCAGTGGTCTCCCTTGTGGGTTACTATCTATTCTGTTCATTTTACAGAACAGGTAAGTGAGGCACAGAGGCCTTGAGATTGTCTTACCCAAGGGACCTTGCGAGTTGGGATTGGAGATAATTAGTATCCAACTCCATGAGCCTGCTTTATTACCCTTCTTTGAATTAATTTATTCATCCCTCACTCCTTTTATTGAGCACCTTCCACATGAGGACACTGGGATTTGCCTACAGAATATTCAGACTAATCAGCAACTGTCTATAAAATAGATAAACAACAAGGACCTACTGTATAGCACAGGGAACTATATTCAATTTCTTACAATTACATATAATGGAAAAGAATCTGGAAAATATATATTTATGTATGTATATGTATAACTGAATCGCTTTGCTGTACACCTGAAATTAACATAAACTACACTTCAATAAACTACACTTCAACTACAGTTCAATAAAAAACAAAATTAAAAAATAATCAGCCACAGACACTGCTTTCAAGGACAAGCTAACAATAAAATTAAGGGGAAAAATCACATGCAACAGTCTAAAATGAAAAGAAGGAGCTGAGATAGGTAGGCAGAGGGTGTCACTGACCACCCCCGCCCCGGCCCACCCGCATGGCTCAGTTCTGCAGGAACAGGTGCTGGAGCTGCCTGCATGGAGGACCCACCTGTCTGCTGTGAGCTGGGACCTTCCTGAGAGATTCAAGAAATTGTCACTGGTCTGTTCGGCTGCCAACAGCATGGAGCTTTCGCTGGGCTGGGAGAATGACGGGAGGCTGCTTTCAGACTGGGTGGAGAAATTTACAGTCAGATGACCAGGTCTGCTTTCTGATAGTTCTTAGCTTCTTCAGGCCAGAACTTTGAAGAAACTCACTTGAGTCTTCCAGCCTAGTCCTGGGAACCTGTTCCTTAAACATTAAGCCCTAGAATCATCAGACCAAAAACGGGGCCCTCCTAGCACAGTCACCCCCTCTCTCTGATGGGCTGCTGTGGCTACTCTGCCCAGAGCACAAGGTCTGAACCTTATGAACCAGAGCAGCAGAGCTGTAGGAGCTGACTTTCGAAGTCAGTGATAACATACCTAAAGTATACCACTTAAATGAGATGAGGAAAGGGCTTAGATTCTGAAATCTGAAGGTTTAAGGCAATCCAATCTATTAAGCTTTTCCTTCCTGTGTTTCTACTCTAAGCAGGTACTGGGAAAGCCTTCTGTGTATCAAAAGAAAAAAAAAACCCTTAAATAAACTGAAAGGGAAAAATAAATCCTTAGGGAAAATACTTGCAAAAAATTGTCATCAAAGGCTTAAAATTTTTGATGTATAAAAAGCTTTGTTTTACAAATCAATTTAGAAAAATGCAAAGCTGCCAATAGAAAAATGGCCAAAGAACATAACAGACAATGCAAAAAAAAAAAGTAACAATGTTCAAATTCATTGAAAATCAAAAGATATGCCATTTTTTAACCTATTGTATTAGAAAATTAAAATTCATACTTCTCAGTTGAGATAAGGATACAGTGATGCAGACATATTATTTGAGACAGTGTAATTTGGTACTTTCCAGAAATAATATGGCAATATGTATCAGGAACCTTAAAAATGTTCATACCCTTTGAATTCTGCTTCTAAAAATCTGAGAAAACAATCAGAAGTGTGGATAATACATAAATGCTTGTTTCAGCATCAATTACAATAATGAAAAGTTAGCAACAACTCTGAGTGTCTGATATTAGGGGAATGGTGATGTAAATTTTAATTCATTCATACAACTGAATAGCATGAAATTATCAAAATGATGTGCATAAAGAGTATTTAAAAGAAATGGGAAAATGCTTATGATATAATCTAAATGGAAAAAATCGACATCCAGAAATGTATATATATTTAATGCTTTCAAGTATATAAATTAAAAATTAAGATGAAAGAATAGAAGGAAATATGCCAAAATGTTCCAAGTGATTGTTTAGGGCTGGAGAGAAGTGGGGGTGATTTTTCTGTAATTTTCTGATTTTCTTCAGTGAGTATTATTCCTTTATAACACTGAAGAAAAAACCTAGCAAAAACCAGAAAACAATTTTTAAGTGAGTTAACTATTTCATGGCTCTTTTTATAGGAAAACAAAATTGATTTGCTTTTTATGTTTGTAGACCCCAATATGGTGTGTGCATATCATTGACCTTGAAAAAGAAGTCTGTCCCCCCACAACACTAGGCTCTAATATCCATCAATTCTCAGGAGGCAATATGCCTCTGATTCCTTGCTTACTCTCTACAGATCTTGGTGAAACTTACTGTTTCGGTGGAGCTGCAGGGCAACTTGGGCACCAGGCAGTGAGAGATTTGGATTCTCGGGTCTTTGGTGGTGATGGACAGACCTCTCTGCAGAATTTTCACCAAGCGGATCCAGAACTGAAACACGGCCTCTGGGTGTTTTTCGTGGAGCCTCAGGTAGTAGATCTTTTCAGTCACTGTTCTAACCCTCAGGATGCGTTGGAGCCGGTCACAGATTCGTAGCTCCACGTACTTCAGGGGGAGAATCCTGGACACAACCAGGAGGTGCCAGTGATTTTAATCAACCATGCTGGTGCCTCCCTAGAACTTGGGTCAGCCTCACTAGGCTCCCACCTCTGCGTGGGGGACTCCCAAGGGAGAAAGCCTGAGGTCTGGGAGTGGGAGTGATCACTAAAATGGACTCTTCTCTGATTTCCAGAGCCTGAGTTATTAAGGAATCTGCCCACATCAACGACAATGGCTGATAGTTGACATATAATATCTCATTTAATCCTCAAAACAACCCTTTGATGAAGGAAAGCTAAGTAGTAGTAATTCCATTTTCCAGAATTTGAAACCATGGCTCAGAGAAGGTAAGTGATTTGCCCAAGTTTAGATCTTCTTAGGTAGGAACTGGAACTAAGGTTTTCTGACTCCATCTCCAGGCTTCCCTCTCCCTAGATCCTGATTAATTGTGTTGAAAGAATAAGGGGAAAGATGGAGATCTTTTAAACAGCCAGTAGTTTTTTTTTTTCAATCTCAACACCTCGTAATCCTATTTGACTTTCATATCACTCATCTTTTTTTTTTGAAAACCTCTAAGTCTATATTGACAAAATAAAAATAAACAAAAGTAAGCCAAGATCCTCAAAAACTATACAGGGACTGGTGCTCTACACGGCACCAAGCACAGTGCTTGGTACATGTAGATACTAACTATTTGTTAAATGAATGAATGAACTCTACATAATTTATACACTAAAGAACACTATCCTTTCTTTTCATCTGAAGTCCAGCTGCCAAAGAATGCAGTCATTCATCCCACCCCTTCTGGCCCCTCATTCAAGCCTTTCTTTACCTGCTGAGGGTGATGACTGGGGCACTAGCAGGTGTGTTCCAGGTGGACAACTGACTCTGGGGCCAGGTGACATTGGCCATCAGGAGGACGTTGGGGAGTGGCAAGGAGGGCACCGAGGAGGTCACCCCCAGGATCACAGTGGTAGACCCTTCACAGACATCCATCCAGTTCCCTGGCTTAGTGACCTAAAAGTCAGCCCCAGGCACATGGGTCAGAAAGAAGCAGAAGACAGGAGTGGAAAGATACAGGTGCTAGAAAATGGCACCTCAACTTGGCAACAGGCTTGAAGCCCCTGTGCTTTCTGCAGGTTCGTGGCGCACCGGGCTACCCAAAGAGACAGGTTCTTTGGCAACAGGAACACGGTGCTGCCCTTCTTCATGTCCTTTGCATTTACTAACTTTCAAAGGATGCAATGGGGAGTGGGGAGGGATAAATTAGGAGTTTGGGATTAACATATACACACTACTATATATAAAATAGACAAACAACAAGGACCTATTGTATAGCACGGGGAACTACATTCAATATCTTGTAATAACCTATAACAGAAAAGAATTTGAAAAAGAATATATATGTATATGTATCTGAATCACTTTGCTGTACAAGGGAAACTCATGCAACATTGTAAATTAACTATACTTCAGTTTTAAAAAATGTTTTAAAAAAATGATGCACTAGTAAGAAAAAGCTGAGTGGCATTGAAATTTCATTCCTCCATCCTTGGGTAGAAGAAGTCAGCACAGGTTTCTAATGGTCTGGAAAGGAGAGTGTGCAAAGAAAGTTCCAGAAGGGGAGGAGAGTGAGGAAAAAGAGCTGTTGAATGGGGAGGACTCAGGCAGCCCAACTTGAGGGAGGTTTGGGGAGGTTCCCCTAAAATGAATGAGGGCATGGCTTATTGCTCGGTCTTGAGTGTAATAAGGGCCTGTTCTCTTGCAGCACCCAGGGCTTTGGCAGGACAGGGAGACTGGATGCCTGGCACTGGGTCCCAGTGTCTCACCTAAGAAGCACCAAAACCGTGGCCTTTAAGGAACCACAGGGACCAGAGTAAGGAACATCTGAGGGGTGATCCCTATTTTCCCAAGACCAGAGGGCCTTTTCCCAATGTCCTAGACTTTGTAAGATCATTAGGGCCATTTACAGTCAGTGGTGGAACTGGGGACAAGGGGAAGGCAAGCCCCAGGAATGACTGAAACGTAAGTTTCCACAAGCCTGAGTAGATGTTGCTCCAAGAAATGTGAATTTTGATTTTGGGGAAAGAAATACCATTTCTTGGAGCCCACGTTGTGGAATGAAATTCCTATGTACTCCAAAACACAGAGGGCTGCACACGTTGAAAGTAAGAGATAAATGTTTACAGGTGACAATAGTGGTGGTGATGCTGAGGAGAAGGGAGGGAGGGAGCAGCACGATGATGTGGGTCAGATCGTTTCCAGTCAACTCTGCCTGGGCCAGCTTCAGCATGCACGCTTCCCCCCTCACTGGCACAGTCTGAGTTTCCTGCTGCCTGAGTCACTTCGTATCTAACCGGAGAATCTAAACAGTTGTAATATTAGGCCAACCGGAACATGTTAAAGCATCATACTCAAATAGACAGGACTAGAATTTTGTATCCTGAGTCTGGATTTCCCACGTTCCTGCTCCTTCTCCTCTGAGCATGCCCCCAGGCTGCCAGCTGATTGCCCAACTGTGCAGCTCCCTGGGGCAGTGCAGGGATCAGGGAGCACCTGGAGCCGTGAACCAGCTCTCTGAAATCTAGGGGACCTCATCAGAGAGGAGCTCGCTGCTCTGTGAAAGGGTCTCCAAATTAAGCCCAGTACCCACCTCCAACCTCCTGTAACTTCTTACCGCTGTTCAACTCCACCAATTGGTACTGGAGACCCTCTCTGTGTGTTCCAGCCTCTTGCCTTCACCCAGGAACTTGAAGTCCCTCTGCCCAGAAGGTTGTCCCCCTGCTCTTCCACTTACCAAAGTCTCAGCAATACCTCAAAGAATGGCTTAAGACCTGTCTTCTGGGAAGCCTTCCACAACTGCTGATGTGTAGGGAATGCTCTGCGCACGCTTTAGAGACCAGCTAGTCCAAATCCTCTGACATAGAGCTTTCATAACATGCCCTTTAAACCTACAAATTCATAAGCTTCTCTGCCAGGGACACTGTCTGATCTCTTTTTGCATCTCTTGCCTGCCACGCAGCTTGCTGACTAACTGGTTATGCCATACCCGCAGTGGGGCACAGGTGTGCAGTTTCCAGCCAGACCACTAGAGGGAGGTGGGCAGCACCTCGGTAGGATGCCAGCGGATTGAAATGACCGCCCCCCACTCTCCATAAAGCACGGTGGCTCCATGCATCCCAGGCCATAAGTGCTCACTTCCATAGGTCATATCCCTACTCTTCTGGGGGTGGTAGGATCTGGGCAAGGCTGATTTACGCAGGGATCTTGCTCTCAAGCAAGGCTATTTATAAACCATCCCAGAAAGAAGGAGGTTAGGCTTCAGAGAAGGGATTCTGACAGCTGCTTTCATCCCCTCTAACCAATTAGTGTGGACCAGCAGCCCCAGGAGAATGCTGATGGACTTGGCCTGGAGAGTGGGCTCTGCTGTCTCCTTCTGTAGGTATAACTCTATTTCCCAAAAGCATCTGACCTGCAGGGAGCCCTGTGATACTGTAGGCACAAACTGATGCGAACTTGGGATCCAGACCCTCTCATTTTCTCTGGCTCTACTGGCTTCTTTCTCCTCCTCAGGGCTTTTGGACCAATCCCTAGGAACAGGCTGTGGAAAGGGAAGGTGAGCTGGCCCTCAGCTGCACAAGGGTACCTGGATAAAGTTGCTTTCAAACACCACTGAGTCGGAGAACAGGTTGAATTCTGGAGAATGAATTAGTTGACAAAGAAGGCCATCTTCCACCCCAAGTTCCACTCCAGGGCCTGGTTCCCTGACCTCTGGTGGGAGGCCCCTAATGGTACTCATTGGTTCTTGGGAAGTATGGGCTGGGGAACATCTCTGGGGCTCCACGCAGACCCAGCCCAACCTCAAGGTGTTGGTGTGACCACTACTCCCCCCACCTCCACAGCTCCACCTCCCCTCCTGACTTATGGGCTGTCCACCAGGCCAGGGAGGGCCTGTCGGCTCACAATGGCAGGAATGACATCAAGGAATGTGATGGGTCACAACAGGAAAGGAAAAAATAGAGGCAAGGAAGGATTGGAGGTAAGCAGAGCGTTTTTCTCCCCTTTCCCACTCACTACAAACTAGCAGTAATGTAGTCTACTCCATTTTTCACTCAATCTCCCCTCACACTTGAGGAAAATGATGCTCAAGACTGCGAGCGGCCAAGCAGGCGGGAAGAGCAAAGGGAGGCTCTCGGGAACCCACAGCCTTCAATCCTCCCCACTCACAGCAAAGGAAGCCTCTTGCAAAAACTTTCTCTGTAAGTGTAAAAGGCTCACCTAGTGTCAGGCCCTCACTGGTCCAGGGGAGCTCAGGATGGGGGCAGCAGTTCACCCCAATCCTCCCTCCCTCATTTCTTGGGAGAAAATAATACCAAGCTATTGACAAAGCAAAGAGGCTTATTTATTTGGAAACTGTGAGCAAATGAGGAAATGTATTACAGTGGTATGCTGGAGCACTGCAGAAAAGATCATGAGAGCTGACTGTAAAATTTTCAGGATTTTAAAGAATCAGTTGTTAGACACAGCCATTATTAAACATTTAATTATAGAAACTTACAATTAAATAAGTTATACAAAAAACAAAGGTAATAAATACCCAAACTCATTACTTCTTAATTGTCTTACTGCATTTGATGTCTCTCTATTCCCTTGAGGTTGTTTGAATCTATCGCATCTACATGGTAGAAATACTATATATAATGTTGGGCTACCACTGCCTCTCTCTTCTCAGTGTGTACACGGGACCTTCGTGGTGGTCTCTGTCTTGACACCAGCCATGTTGGGAGTTATTTACACCATGGAAATCAGTCAATGCTACAAATTGGGCCATGATTTATTGTTATTTTGATTATCTAAAATGACAGAGAAAAAGCCAACGATGCCAATTGAGAAGTGTGTCTATAGCTGTTAGATTATGGGCACAAAAAAATCTGAGCAAATAATCTTCCAGTATTTGAAAGGTATTATCTAAAATAGCAAAGAAGTTGCTTGTCAATAATGAACAGATAAAGTTTCAACATGAGACTTTGTTATTTCATGTTTCCCTTATTAATGTAAGTGGAAAAAATCAGCCAACATTCATGTTGGAACTACACTGACTTCTCAGTTACACAGGTTAGCTAGGAATATAAAAGTCTGACAAAAAGCTATGAAAGCTTTCTGTGAGAATCAATTAGCTATCTGAAAGTTACAATAAAGAGTATTGCACATTCTACTATTAGCTGTTAATTGTGTGCTATACATAAAGTAAATTTTAAGTAAAATTTTATAAAGTAAAATTTATTAAGGAAAAAACATGTATACTTGTATGTTATTTATATATGTATACATATACATACTGTGTGTATGTGTATATATATACACATGTATGTGTGTACACACACACACACACACACATATAATTTCCCTAGGATAGCTGGTTGTTGAACATTTATTAGCATACCATTGTAGTGGCGCCAACTCCTCTTCTCCCACTGCAATCTCCTATCCCTGGTACCAGGACAAGAAACTTTAAGTGAAAGACTTCTTCAGATTGCATGAAGTTGAGGAGGGATGAGCCATTGGTTATCTTTCTCAGACTTTGGCTGAACAGCTACCAGGATCTCTCACTTTGGTGATTATTCAAGGAGCAAGCCAAGGGGTTAAGTCAGGTCTCTGGTCTTTTAAGCTCTCAGGACGCGCACTGTTGCAGTCCCCCCATGACTGGGGTTAAATCTCCTGGTGCTTCTGTTATCACTGGGAGGGAAACTTGCTTCTCATTATTTTCCCAGAGCTGGTACATCAGAAGCAGGAGCTTCTATCTCATTAGCTTACTTCTTAAGATTTGCTTATTAGAAAATTTTTGTCTTTTTCATTGATACAAAGTCTAAAAGACTAGGAATTTAAACATTCACTCTTCAAGGTTATTACTTTTGCTTTCTTATCATAGTGCTCTCTGTTCATGACATTTTTTTCTCCTTTTCTTGTGGAAAAAATAGAAGGAAATTTCTCTTCCAAAGTTTGTAACATAAACTAAAAATTTAAATGACACAGAGACCATCAGCATGACCCCACGTGCTAGAGCACCTCACTTGTGTAGTAAGTTCTTGTTTTAAATAAGTAGATTTCTAATCAGGAAACGCTAATATGACAGTCAATTCACAATTGCTTGCTTCTTGGTTTTTGCCAGAGACTTAAGGTTTTTAAAGGTTAAAATTATATGTAATTAAAGCTACTAAAATAATAAGGAAAATATTTCAGTATGCTAAAAAAGTAAGATGTGTGTTTTCAGTAAAAAAGGTTCATGGAAAAGAAATACAGAGAAAATAGTTTTATGCATAATTGGGATTTTAAGTATTTAACAAATTCTAGAAGTTCTTCGTAGCTCCAGCTAACTTTGAGATACCTAAAAGGAACCCTGAGGCATCTTAGATATTAAATTAACTAGCATTATTTGGTATGTGAAGTTAAATATAATCGATCATAATTTTACTAATTGTAAACAAGTCTCTTTGTTGATTGTAGGTGTTTAACCATGCCTTTTAAGTCTTTCGTCATTACAAACAGTTGAACTGTTGCTAAAAGGTGCTTCATCTTTAGGAAGACTCCTGGGTAGTCTATGGAAACAGTGGGTTACAACAGTCCCACACAGGATGATGGCTATGCAAGGATTCCAGCCCATACCACCCTCTGACGCAAAAACAAAAGGCTGTCCTGCCACTGGGGCCCCTAGATTAGGCATTCAGAGAATTGTTTTACTCCCTGATAGGCAGGGTCAATGCCCCTGCTCAGCCCAGAAGTAGTTTCAGAAGAACTACCAACCGGTTGCCTCTCTGCACCCTGCCCCATAAGGTTATGGGAGTAAAATCTCTGAGGGGAATGGGACAGGAGAGAAGGGGGCATTCAAGGAATGACACAGCAATTAACACCAAAATGGTGGAAGAGTCAACTTCCACTAGAACTTGAAGCTCAAGATGGCAGGAGATTTGACTTCTAGTAGAACTTGAGCTTAATAAGAAGCTCATTGTAATACATTAGCATGATAAATAACATGCCCGTAGAAGCCATGACAGTTCTAGAGCTAACCATAAAAGGTCAAAGAGTGGGCAGTGGCCCAATACCTGGGAATCCCAGCCCCTTCCCCAGGGTAGTTGGAATGGTCCTCCCACTTGTGGGCATGTGAAGCTACCAAGCCAATAAAAACTGGCAACACCACGCCTTATGGCTTCTCTCGCTCCCTCATATTCCTGCACTGTCTATGGAGCGTGTATCTACTTCTACTTTAACCTGAGCACCCAACCCACACACCTCATGGGCCTTCTCTTGCCTTCTGAAACAGCCTACACTCTTTGTAGTATGTATCTCTCTAAATAAATCTATCTTTACTCAAAAAAAAAAGTAGAAGAATAATCACTGCAACATTGGTTGAAGTAAAAAAAAAAAAACACTGGCAATAACTTAAATGTCCATCACAGTTAAACTATGACACAAATCCTAATCTTAACCATAACCCTAACCCATATGATGTAATATTTTGCAACCATTGAAAGAGTAAGGCAGCCTTATATATACTGATATGGAACAATTACCAAGGCCTATTAAATTAAAATAAGATGAAGAACAGAATATATATAATATGCTACCACTTGGGTTAGAGGAATTTTAAAAGAATATACACATTCTTTGAATATACTTGAATATGCCCCAAAATTTCTGGGAGGATAAAAATATAGTTGCCTTAGGTGGGGTAGAGCATTGGTAATTGTGGTGAAAATGCAGACTTATTTTCCACAGTGCATGTATTTTTATGCTGTTTGAATTATTTATCATGAGCATGTATTTCCTTTTTAAATAAATTTTAAAATAAAAAGTGTTTAAAAAAATAAAAAGTATTAAAGAAATATCCTATATGTGGCTCTACGACTACTTACCAAGAAGCAACTATGTACAAGGTATGCCACATACTGAAAAAATCATTACCAGCTCTGAAAGTAGTCTGATCAGAGTTGCGGACATGTGGTCAGGGCTGTCTTGAACATGACTCTTTACCTCCTGAATAAAGATACATATTTGAAGAAACAAGGGTGGGAATATATTCAAATACAATAAAAAGTATAAATGACATCTATACAAAGAGTAAGAGCACTAGAAATTATAAAAAAAGTAATATTTAAAATATATATTTAAATATACATTATATATAATTTTTTAAGGTTCTTTAAATAATTGTTTAAAAATTACAACAATGTAACAGGTAACATCAAGTTTAGAACACACGTAGAAGTAAAATACATGACAAGAATGGCACAGAGGATGAGAGGAGAGAAACAAAAATGTACTGTTGCACAGCTCTGACATTATACATGAAGTAGTACAATACTATTTGAGCAGCTAAAAAGCACGAAAATTATAAAAATTGAGAAACCTGTAGCTAGTGGATCTAGAAAGAAAGAAAGAAAACACAATTGCCAATCTGGAAAAGAGGAGACATCACTACAGAGCTTGTGGATTTTAGAAGTATAATGAGGAAATAGTTTTAACAATTCAATGCCAGTAAGTTTGGCAACTTAGATGTGCTATATAAATGACGTCATATAGAAATTACTAAAACTGCCTTAGAAAAAACTTTGACTTAAAAAAACTGATTTAGGAAAAATCAAATATATACATTCATCAAAGACGCTGAATTTATCTTACCACAAGTAAAATTCTAAGCCCATATAGCTTCACTGGAAGGGTCTATCAAATAAGGGGTAAATAATGTCAATCTTACACAAATTCAGGAAACAGGGTAGGAAATAGTTCCCAATTTGTTTTATAAATCCAGCATTATCAAAACCAGATAAAGACAGTGCAAGAAAAGAAAGCAACAGAACTTAGATCAACACTACTGACGAACATAGACACAAAATTTCTTATCAACAACAATGAAAGGAGAGAGATGGTCATGGACTGGAAGATTCAATATCAAGATGACAATTCACCCCAAAATGATCTGTAGAGTCAATAAAATCCCAATCAAAATTCCAGAAGGCTTTTAAACATAGAAATTATTAAAGGGAAAGTTTGATTATAGGCTTTTAAAAATAAAATTTTGAACAAGTAACACACTTACAAGGTACAAAAATCAAAAAGTATCAGAAAGGAGATAGTGAAGTCTCCTTCCCACCCCTGTCATTGGCCCAGTTCCCATCTTTCCCCCCAAAGAAGCCACTGTTGTCATGTCTTGTTTATTCTTTTAGAGAATGTTTACACATATTTATGCCAATATAGTACATTTAACTTTTCCTATCCCCTTTTACATAAATATTCTAAGCCTTGCGAATATAATGTTCTCCAACTTCGAATTCTTCAAATCACATCAAACTATCTGCTTATATCAATTATCTAATTCTATATTCCATAATGTTAGGCAAAAGGGAGAAAGGAGTCCAAATTGCACTCATAATATTACAATACAGAAATGCCTGATGTGTATTGACAAGATCTAGAAGAAAACAGTAATAAAGACAGTGCTCAAGCGATGAATTATGGATTGTTAAGTTGGTATATGTTTGTCATATAAAGTAAATCAAGTTTGTTGGCATCGTTGATATTCTAAAAGCAAAGCAGCATGTAAAATAAACATGGTAAGTTATAGTCATTTTGTAATTTTAATTTTGTTACAATAGATTTTTTTAGAAAAAAAAAAATCTCACATGTGCTCACATAAGAATTACCTCAGGGAAGAAAAAACTCATTATTGACATATTTTGTGGTACTGCATTTTGACCAATCCTTGAAAAAGAAAAATACAAACCTCAATGTAGAAAAAAACCTGCATACTAGGAATAGACTACCAATTAATTCAGTGATATTGTCTAAGTTACTTAGTTTTCTCCTGTTTCCTCTGTAGGAAAATGAAAAGACACCATCCAGTACAGTAGCCACTAGCCGCATGTGACTTGAAATGTGGCTAATCCAAATGCAGATCTGTTATAAGTGTAAAATACTCATCAAGACAAATACACACTTAGTACAAAAATAAAAGAATGTAAAACATCTCATTAGTAACTTTTTATGTTGATTACATACTGAAATATTTTTAATATATTGGGTTAACTAAAATTTGTTTAAAATACCTTTTCCTATTCCTTCTTTCTTTTTAATGTGACCACTAGACAATTTTAAATCATATACATGGCTTGTATTATATCTTTATTGGACAGTGCTAAACTAGATCATATCTTCCAGCCCTTAATATTCTGATACTTATCTTAAGTTTTAGGAGTGCAGCCCTTTAAACCCAGAAAGCATTACACAGCATACATTTAAAGTATTTCCTTTCCTTCTGTTCTCCTAGACGGCACTAGAGTTAAGGTTTCAAGCTAATAATTAACAGATATTATTAAATATTTAAAAATTTGCAATTTTCTAAATATGTTGTACTTAGTCTTATTGCCATGCCCTTGCTCCAAGGCTTTCCTAACTTGACTGCCTTTTCATTCTTTAAAATTCAGGTCCTCTAAGAAGCTTTTCCTTAACATCCATCTCCTGCCTATGAATAACTTTATGTATCCACTGTCCTATACACATTATTCTGTAATAGAACCATGAAACATTTTTGTTTACATGCACCCCCCGCCCCGCCTTCTATCTTGTGTATGTTATCTGACGTAGTAATGAGATCTCAGTTGATGCCTGGCACCTAGGTGCTGTAAGCAATGTATCAGTCAGGATAAGCCAAGTTATGCTGCAGTAACAACAACAGCAAAAAACCCACACCACACTAGCTTAAGACAACAAAGGTTTATTTCTCATGTACACTCCATGTTCATCAGGGCCCAGTAGAGGGCTCTGTTCCATGGCATCCTTACTCTAGAACCTAAAGGACAGTTGCATTTGGAGCATTGCTGGTCACTGTGGCACAAGGAAAAAGAGAGCTCTGGGGATTTTTGAGCCTGTGATTAAATGCTCCAAACTAGAATTGACACAAGTCGCTTCTACTCAAAACTCATTGGCCAGAACTAATTACATGGCCTTATCCAACCACAAGGGTGTCAGGAAGTGCAATTCTATCATGTGCTTGGAAAGCAAGGGCAAAAATATTTGGAGAATATTAATGACTGCTGCTAATGACCCTTCTATTCAATAATCTTTCAGGCTACTTTTCCTCCTGCAGTTGAAATACATTCACTATACGTTCCCCTCCTCCCAGCAAAGAAACAACCCAAGAATTCCCTTCAGTCACAATGTCAAGTTCAAATTCAAGAATCTGAGTGATGCACACTAGTTCCTGTACCAGTTTCAGATGTGGCTTGAGATCGAGGGCTATAAACTAAAAAGACAAGCCATGAGCTACACATCTAATACACAATGGTGGAATAGGGGCAGGATACATGCAATAAGGGGAGAGAGGACAAATGGGAGCCACAGCAGCCTAGTGATTGTGTTCCACTAAGCAGATATGATGAAAGCCCCTTACCCTGAGGAAAAGGAATATTTCTTGATTAGCCCCCAATTCTGCTTCTTGGGAAGGCATCCTTAGGTAATTCTTCTGTTTTAAGCTTCTAAGATTTTAGGGTTGTTGCTGCCACATAGCCTAACCTAATTTCTCCTGACTGACATAGAGATTGGAATCTGGGGGGTTGCATATTAAAGGGAAAAAAAAAAAAAAAGCAAAACCCTACATGTGTAACAATAACTTACACGGAGGGCAGCAAAGAAATGGAGGCTGGAAGGGTGGCAAGCCATGTTATACAGTAGCAAAGTATTTGGTTAAACTGTTGCCTGCAGTAAGTTAGAAGACATAGTTTAATAATCTGCCTAATAAGCCAGGAGAAACAGAGAACAGAATTTTAGCAGCAGGAATTGGATACAGTTGGTTGCTATTGACAAAACACTACAGGATGAGCTCAGGAGAGAACTGGGATCTAGAGAGACTACAGAAATCACAGGGCTTCACAGAAGCAACTGCTTCTCATCCCTAAGTGGTAATACATAAAATGAAGAAAATTCAAATTCAGTTTTGTAGGAAGGGTGATCAACTCCCGGTTTACCCAAAACTGCCCCAGTTTTAGCACTGTAAGTCCTGCAACCCAGGAAATCCCTCTGCCAGGCAAACAGGAACAGTTGCTCACTTTACTCATAGGAAAGATCGAAACAGTGGTATGGCCATCACATCTTGGTTGAAACCTGAGTGGATTACATTGTTTTAGAGCAAAGACCTCATTAACATTGTGGCATCCAGTAAACCACTTCAATTAAACTAAACTGCTTGGGGAAGGGACTTCAGATGCAGCTCTAGAACTGAAAGATCAAAATGTTCCAAAGTAGTTGGAGAGGCATAAGAAGGAGAAAACTATACTACAATTTAAAAAAAAAAGTCTAGAAAAGGGCAGCTACTGGTACATGAAATCACCTGAAATTAGAGCTAAAAAGCCAACTCTATTTTTGAGAGCACTCTGCTAACAAGACCAGTCACATAAGCCCAGCCAACCACGGAAGACCAGGGAGTACAATCTGACCAGGTGCCCATAGGGTGGGAAGCTGGAACTACCTGACAGCACTAATGACCACCACAGTGCAATAAATAAGAGTGATGTCCAAACCACTGGTTTCTAGGGTAGTGGCATTTAAGTATAAGGACACTCAGGAAGAAAAACTGGTTTAGCAGAGGACACCAGGCACCATTCTTACCCTTTAGCAAAAGTAAATCAAGCTCACCATATATGAAATGATGTGCACACTAAGACATGTGAATTACCACAGGCAGAGGAGTGAATGTGCTTCAGCATGGGTTGGGGATGGATGAGGGGCAGATTCAAGAAGAAAAAAAAAAAAACAAAAAAACCCCTCCAATTCTGGGTTAAGGCCAAGCTGCTTCGACATGGGAGAGCAGAAAAGATTATCTGTGAGGTACACACATTTCAGTGGCTGAGGAGGGCACACACAGGGCAGAGGAGGCAAGTGTCTCTGCCTTCAGGTTCAGAGGTTTATTCACCTTATGTCTTAAAAGTGTTTTCGGTACCTTCCCTCTCCAAAGTTTTAAGATGTGAAACCTTAGATCTGAAAATTAAGACTCTTCCCTACCACCAACTTCAAGGGCAGAAGTAGTCAACAAGACACATAACAGAAATATTCAACTTTATTTCATTAGAAAAATTCATTGAAGCCACATGGTGGCCATAATGCCCATGTCCTGAGCAGGCCTTGTCATCCCACTGCCCACTTCAGGCCAATACACACACACATACATACTGTGTTGGAGGAAGGGCTTAAAATATAAAACAATGAGAAATGGACACTGAACACTCCACCTCCCCCCTGCCTACAGCCAACCCACACACCTCAACTGTCATCTGCACACAGAGGAGCTCTTGAGGAAGAGAAGCTGAACACCAAATAAACTGACCATGAGACACTCAAGTCCAAAGGAACTCTTGGCAGATGCTTAGAAAGTAGGGTTGAAAATAAACACCATCTCCCAACAGCTGAAGTTGCAGCACAAGTCCTCATCTAAGAGGTGTCACAGGCACACTGCCAAGGACCACAAACTCTGGGGAGACAAGTGAGATCACGCCATTCCACAGCCATAGGCAACCCACTCACATCTATGTATTAAATAGGCCCTTTTTCCAGAGGAAGGAATATCCAGATGGAGAGGCCCTTCAAGGGCCTAGTAACAGTTACTTCTCTGATAACACTGATGCTGAGCTTGCCTGCCCAGGAACTGGGACAGCGGGCTGGATTCATTTAGATCAGTGTTCCAAGGTTACAGCCGGTGGAGGGAGGTCTTATCACATCCCTCTGGATGGATGTTCTGGAAGGCGCTTGGAGGCTCTGTGTTGGCTATTCGACCTCTGGTGGTTGCAAGGGCTCCCAGGCAATGGGCTCCCCAGTAAGCTCCCCAGGGATTCTATCAGGCTAACGAAGATGTAGAGCAGGGTCAGCGCCACACCTAAGAGATAGAGGTTCAACATATGCTTCATGATTGAAAGGACCTCACTTCTTCGTAGAGCAGTGGAGCTACCTTCTGCTTCTGGAAGGCCTTTGGATCCTGAGAAAAGAGAGGCAAGGTTAGTCTCCAGCCTTCTGGGACGTGGATGACTCTGGCCCTGACCCAGCAGCTAAGGGAGTGGCTCAGACAGCCAGGGAGACAGGGACCAACGGATGTTCTATCACAGCAGAATATGTAAGTATATTTACACTGTAAACTCCATGGCTGTGGAACTAGTCTAGCTTCTTGGACTAATTCAAGAGCACGCCTTAAAACTTTTCTCTTAAAATAAAAACATTTATTTCTCTTGCTAGGTATGCACAATCCCTGTGCCACAGTCCAGGGACCAGAAACCTTCCTAAAGTAAAAACCCAATCCTTTTGTGGGGATGTGGTGGGTAGGGAGTAAGAATGTAAGAACATGTCCTGGAGACAGCAAAAGCAACCTGCTTAGAAGTCTCCCTCACATCTCAGTCAAGCTGGAGTTAATCATAAAATTTTTGAAAGTCAAAATAACTCTAAGGGAGTCAAATCTACAGAGTTCACTTGTTTAACAAGTACACCTTGAATACCCACAATGTGTCAGGCACCCTGGAAGGTACTAAGGGCACCCGAGGCCATCGAGACAGAACCTGGCCCTCACAGACAAGAAAACTGGCAGTTTCCACAAACACACGAAGGGCTGTGACAGGAAGGAGATGCTAAGGGTGCTGTGGGTGGTATGGCATGGGCGCCTAACCCAACCCTGGTAAGCATGGGATAGGCCACGTGGATCCTAGTCAGAGCCACCCCTGGAGAAAGCAGGGCTGGGAGGCAGAGTGGGGACCCGGATTGGGGCTGGGCGAGGAGAGAAGTTCTGGACGGAGCAGCCCCAGGCGGCGAACGGCTGGCCGCCCACGGGGCACGCAGCCCGGGGGCTGGGTGCGGGGAGCCGGGGAAGCCCACAGGGCAGCTCACCTCCAAGAGGAAGGGCCGGGAATGGCTCCCTCGATGTAATAGCCGGTAGTGCGGAGTCACAAAAAAAGTCAGACGAGCAGCGCGAGATGGCAACCCTGACACGAAGACAAAAGCGTAACCCGCAGCGAAACGCACCCCACACCGTGCACTTATAGTCGCGGCCCGCCCCAAGCCCGCGCACGCGCACTAGGGCCCGCACGCACGCACTTTGACGCCAAGATCCCGACCCCGCCCCGCCCCCAGGCGAGGGCGGACCCGGGTCCCCAGTGGTGCGCTAGCAGGAACAGCTGTTTGGAAAAATGCAGACTGTGCGGCACTGAGTCATTGAGGTCGGTGGTGGAAGCAGGCGTGTGTGTTAACTGCCTTTTCTTAAGGCAGGAAACTTTATTGCAGCAGGAAGCGTTTGAAGGACCAGAAAGCTCATTCCTACCCCGCAGCCTCCAGCACCCCCATACCAAATCAGTGGAATACACACCTGAGGTGCCCCCAGTCCAAGGGCAGGGGAGTAAGTCTGGACGGCGGGGGATGAGGTCTTCACCGGAGTCTTAAAAAAAAAACACAGATTGTCGGAGAAGGGCCTCAGACCGCCCCCCGCCCCGACTCTCAGTTTTCTCCATTCCGAGACTGAAAAGCTGACTTTGTCTCACTGCCCAGAGAGAGGTACCGGGATTCCAGATGCCACCCCCAACCTCTATTTCAAGTGCTGAGGTTTAACTTGCCATTGATACCTCTGGAATGGCGAGACCTTTTTATATCATTAACTCTGCTTTCTATGGGAGTTTGTCAAACTAAGAAAATGTGAAATCCTCATCTGACTCTTGTGTCTTCGCCTAACTGCATGTGGACAAGTCACTTTGCACGCACTATGTCTCAGTTTCCTCATCTAAAATGCGGCCGCTAAATGATTTTTGAGGATGCTTTGAGATTTAACCAAAGATCTAAGAGGTCACAGTCCAGCCTTATACCTATATTTGGGGGCTGGGAAGCCTTACTAAGCACTAAGCACCAGCCCCCAAACCAAAGAAATGTTGATGTTCTGTCGCGAGAACACCCAAAGGCGAGTCTCGGGAAACAGTGCTGGGGAGGCACTGGAACTGGGGAGGCTCCTGGGGAGGAACGTCTACGCCGTAGAAGGAAGGCTGTAGGCGGTTTCACTGCCTTCCGAGGATGCAGAGGAGAGAGGGCCAAAGCCTGGGGGCCGGTGACTAAATCTAGCAGGTCTCCTGATCTGTAGGCCTGTCGGTTTCGCGAGCCTGGACTGGACAAGTGACAATCCGGGAGCTCCGTGGCCTCTGCTGAACAAGCGAGGCGGAGCCAAATTCTAGCCGCGACCTTTCACCGATTTTCTTGGCTCTCAGTCAGTTCTCGGAGGAGGAGCGGCTGGAAAGACCGGGAAAGGAGAAAGTTGGAAACTGGAACGTGCTGGGAGGCAGGCATTTTTTAGTTAACTTTTCTACTCAGCCCTCAGGAATTTTTGGTCCTTCGTTATACTAGAGTTTCGTCTGTTTGGTGCTGGACTCGGTGACTCTTTTCTTGCACTGTTACTAAGGAGAGGCTCCAGCTCTGAAATCACACTATCAGGGGTCCCAAATGCCACCACTTACTAGTTGGGGGCCTTGCGCAGGTCCTTTAACCTTCAGGTACTTTGGTTTCCTTAACTGTTATATGGGATAATAAGTCTTCACTTGGATATTAATGGATATGACTTAATCCACATAAAGCACCGAGAATAGTGCCTGGCGCAGAGAAAACACTCTGTAAATGTTAACATCATCTGTATCATCGACTACAAAACTCCCAGTGAGGGACTTTGCTCATAATAGCCCAAGTTCAGTGAGTGAATGCAGGAATTCCACAACAACCCTTTGGGCTCTGCGGATTGTGAGCTCTAAAATTGTATTTTCACACAGCTCGAGGGAAGAGATGGCACCTCTCCAACAATTCCCTCTTGCCCACATTCAGTGCCATTCTCTAAACTGCCATTCTCTAAATAATACGTGTAAAGTATGTGTCACATGGTAGATTATTACCAAATATTGGCTGTTGCTTTTCTACAAAGTATAAAAGCAGGTTGTTGTCCTAGAATAAGCTTGTGACCTGGTTGGGTAAACAAGACAAAAAAAAAAAAAAAATCTAGCAACTCAAGGTATGGTGAGGCAGTGGTTAGAAATTAGTCAGACCTCAATGTGAATCCTGCTCTGCAATTTGCTAGCTATTGTCCTTGGACTCTGCTTGCCTCTGTTTCTTTATTTAAAAAATGGGAGTAATGATAGTTCTTACCTAATAAGATTATTGTGAATATTAAGTTAAGTAAGAGAGGTAAATACTTAGTATAGATTAGGGCAAAATAAGTGGTGGTTATTCATCTAATTAGCTTCTACGGTAGACTGTAGTAGATTTACTTCAGTACTTGGGAGCCCAGAAATGGGGGAAGAGAGAGAAGTGGGTGGCAGAGAAATATGAAGTAAGAACATGACTAAGGTGACAATGCTTTGCTTGGGGATCTGGAATTTTAATATTCCCTGTGACTAAATGGAACAGTGGAAAGAAAATAAGTGTTTACCCAGTAACTGATGTGCTAAATGTTTTGCTAAATGCCTTAAGTTAATTCTCATAACAACCCTGTGACGTAGGCATTATCTTACTTCTTTAGGTGTTAACCATGCTTTTTCCACCAAAAGAAAAAGAGACTTCCCTTCAGCAGGTCTTTCACTCATCCTTCATATCTCAATTCAAACATGGTTCCTCCGGGAACACCTGCGCTGACCCTCGGACCCTTGCTGCAGGCTCCAGTAGCGTGATATCCATTTTGCTCACTATTTGCTTCCTTGTGTTTAGTTGTGTTATGTCTGCTTCCCCTCTAAAGCCTGCAAATGTCAATGAAAGGAGTGTCTGCTTTGACTTTGTTTTCATTCCATCTCAGCACCTAGCACTGCATTGTCGGCTTTCAATAAATATTTGTTGACTGAAAGGATAAATGAACAAATGAGGATCTGACCTAGCATCTTCAGTGAATCCTCACTGTTCCACCAAGGAAGGGTGGATAGGGCTTCAAGACAAACGCTCTTCAGATTCTGCCTCCTTCTTGGGAACTGCTAACCAAGGAAAGCTCCTTATGAGGTGTGTCCTTCTCCCCAAGCCCCTCAAAATCAGTGATTCTATAGTTGGCCCACACAGGCGTACATACTAAGAATACATTAGCTTCACAGACTTAATCTTATGATCCTGGGTCCATTTAAAGAACATGTCCCCACATTGCTGGTGAGTATAAACTGGTACCCTCTCTGTGGAAATCAATATGCCAATATCTATAAAAATAAAAGCATGCACATGCTTTTTGACCTCGAATTCCACTTCTGAAGAATGATCATTACAGACAAACTCCTGCATACAAAGAGTGGAATGTAAGAGGCAGTCATTGCAACACCGTTTGTAACAGCAAAAGATTGGGGGAAAAAAAAAACAGAGCAGCCTATGAGTAGGAGACTGGTTAAGTTAGTGACCAATAGCAGGATTGCACGTTCATACAATGGGCTACCACAGAGCCAGCAAAAGAGAATAAGTAGTTTTGCACATAGTGGCATGATCTCCACAATATTAAGTAGAAAAAGCAAGTGTATAGTGTGTGTATAGTATGCCACAGCTTGTGTTAAAACAAACCCACAAGATAGGATGTACAAAATGAGATAGCACCTCCTACCCACTAGGATGGCTAAATATATATAAATATATATATGGAAAATAAAGTGACAACTGTTGATGAGGAAGTGGAGAAAACAGAACCCAAAAACATTGCTCTTGGGAATGTAAAACTGTGCAGCTGCTATTTGAAAGTTTAACAGTTCCTCAAAAAGTTAAACATAGAGTTATCATATGACCCAACAACTCCACTGCTAAGTATATATTCAAGTGAACTGAAGACATGGGGTCACACAAAAACTTGTACACAAATGTTCATAGGAGCATTACTCATAATAGCTAAAAAAGTAGAAACAGCTCAAAGGCACATCAGCTGATGAATGGGTAAAAAAAAAATGTGGTGCAATGGAATATTATTTAGAAGTAAAAATGAAGTATTAATACATGCCACAACATGGATGAACCTTGAAAATGTTATGCTACATGAAGAAGTCAGACACAAAAGGACACGTAGTGTATGATTCCATTTATATGAAATGTCCAGAACAGTCAAATCCACAGAGACAGAAAGTAGGTTAGTGTTTGCCCTGGCCTGGAGGGAGAGGGGAATTGGGAGTGACAGCTTCTGGAGATGATGAAAAATGTTCTAAAATTAGACCATAGTGAAAAGCAATTTTTTGAATAAAATAAAATTAGACCATAGTGATGGTTGCACAACTCTGTAAACCACCGAACTGGACACTTTAAGAGGGTGAATTTTCGTATGTGAATCATATCTGAATAATAGCTATTATTCTTTAAAAAGGAGGGCAAGTTGAAGACATCTTCAGATGATAGACAAAAACATTGTTAATCATTACAGACCCTTACTAAAGAAACTTTTGAAGCATGTCCCTAAAAACTGAACCTAGAGGGAAACAGTGAGATGAAAGAAGAAATGGTGAGTAAACAATCAGAAAACATATGAATGAATCTAAACAAATCATGACTACTTAAAATCATTTTAAATAATAATGATCAGTTTGGCAAAGTAAAAATGACAAGAGGAACTAAAAAAAATGGTAAAGGTTTCAGTTGGGAGCAGTGAGCAGAGAAAGTTGTTACTTCTTATTTGGGAGGAAGGTAGATGTTGATTAGTTTTAGACATCTGAAGTCTTTATTAAATTGTTAAGGGTAGTTCTTCCTCTTCCTTCCCTTCCTGAACAGTTCAGTCTTCAAGCCACTGGGTAGAACAAAGCCAGTGTCTGCTATGAAGAGGAGGACCAGCAGCCCAGGGGGGAATGTCTCTTTTATTCTCTGCTGTATCCTCAGTTCTGAAACATGATTCATTAAGTATCTGGTGAATGTATGGGTGCATGAATGAATGGCTTACTCTCTTATCTTCCTTTTAAATCCTGATCAAGTGTCATTTCTCAAGGAGGCCTTCCTAATCATTGAATACAAAACAACACCCCCACCCTCTCCATCTCCCTTACTCTGCTTCATTTCTTCTTCATAGACGTCAACACCAGACAAGGACTTGGACTATTTCGTCAATTGCTGTATACCTAAACTCAAAGCAGTGCCTGGCATCTCATTGGTGCTCAACAGATATTTATTGAATGAATAAATAATAATTTTTGTATATCTGAGTTCTTTTTTTTTAAGGAGCAGCTGCTCAATGATTGGTTCTATTCATTTGTATTTGTTGTGCAACAACATTTTAACAGTGATCATTTCTGGGTGACAGTTATGAGCTCCTTTTTTCTCCCCCCCCCCAATTTTCTCCCATTTGCATCTGTTGCTTTTACAACTAAAGAAAAAAGTTAAAATTTACTAACACTTTGTAAATTAATTGCTTGTACAACATTGTGACAACAACACATAGGCAGTGAGGAAAAACAGGCAAGGGAATTTGGGTGGGGAAATTGGGTCAGGAGCAGCGGCAGCTGTGGGAGGTGGGAGGGAGAGGAGTGGGAGGGCTATGACAGCAAGGTGCCCACGGAAGATAAAGCCAATGCCAAAGATGGGCAGAGGGCACCCAAGGCCAATGGTGGCTTCTTCACCCCTGCCTCAGCCGGGAGTCTCAATTCTGAGTCTGGTGCTAGCACTAAATAACCACCGACTGGGATAAGTCAATTCTCCAGGCCTCAGTTTCCTCTTCTGTGAAACGCAGGGCTGGAAGATATGCAATATCTCCACGCTTTTCTACCTCAGGAGTTCGTGGTTCCAGAACCTACACTTAGAGGCTGCAGCATGGATGGAGTGTGTGTGTGTGTGTGTGTGTGTGTGTGTGTGTGTGTGTGTGTGTGTTTGTGTGTGTGTGTGAGGGAGAGAGAGAGAGAGAGAGAGAGAGAGAGTCCTGAAGGCACACTAGAGCTCTGTCCCCAATACCCATTTGGGGAATGCTGGATGAACCATGCAGAGGAGAAAAAACAGTGTTTAAAATTATGTGGGCCATGTAAGTTAACCACGGAAATTTTATAGAGAGAGAGAGAGACTGGTAAGATATACCCTTAAATACTAACATTACCATTATTTTTCACCAGGCTTGCCCTCTTATCCATCAGTCACTGAAGGCATAGTGCCTGGGGCCTATAGACTTTACAATGACCCAAAAATATTTCAGACATGGAAAACACAATATATTGGCTTCAAAATTTTTAAGAAGGCAAAATTAAAACGAATAAGCATTTAATCAAAAGTCTCCAACATCCGTGGGCCGCTCCTTACCTGCCCCTGAGAGCAGCAGTCACCTAGAAACCAGCAGAGACAGGGCCCTTTCAGGGCAGAGTAATTTTTTCTAATGTGCTATTGCTTGGGAGGGCCCAAATGTTATGGTCAGCTTCTTCACTGTAATTTCTGGGAAAAGTTCACTCAGACCTCCCTGAATTGAGATCTTCTTGGTCTAAGTTTAGAGGGAAATTGGATAAAACCTTCATTTGAGGGAACCAACGATAGTGGTCTCACTGGTGGTACCAAGAAACTGATTTCCTTGTATTAAGTGCACTTCATGTATTTCTAATGAGATGAATTTCCAGAAAGTGACATTTGTTATGTTCTGGCTTTTAAAAAGTGAAATATAAATAAATTTCATAATTTAAAAAAAAAACAAAAAAACCCAAAAAATTCTCCAACATATGACATTTTGTCAACTATACAATTTCAACTCAACTTAATAACTATAAATGTGGGAAGTGGGTGTTTTTTAATGTGATGGGGGCATACTGTAATAAGCATGTCTAAGGCCTGTGTTAAGTTCTCAAAGTGGGTGGGTGGAGGGTAATAACTCAGTGGTAGAGCACATGCTTAGCATGCATGAGGGCCTGGGTTCTATCACACAAAATAAATAAAAAATAAAGTGGGTGGGTGGTGGATTATGGATTCATTTTATAGTTTCTTCTATTCGCCAGTTTTCTACTATGAGCCTATTTGGTAAGAAGAGGAAAAACTTCAATGAATATTTTGAAAAAGCATGTTAGTGAAAAAGCTTAGGAAAGATTTGGGGTGAAGAAACATAGTTTCCTTGTGGACTGTCTAGTCCTCTGTCTTCTGCGTATAATAAGAATCAAACGGGAAACTCATTCAAAACATGTATTTAAGAGCATTTTCTCTTTCTGTGCTATTTATCAAGTTATGTCCATCCAACAGTTTAGGATAAATCTCTGTTGATATTCTCTGCTCTCTCCTTCTTTCATGGAATCACAAAATTATTAAATGTTAAGACCTAGAGGAAGTCTTCCTCCTGTCCTCTTGTCTTGGAGATCAGGGTGGGCTCTCTGAGAACAGTGAAGCCCAGGCCAGCTGTGACCAAGCCAGGCATGGAGTGAGCTTTGTGCTGCCTGGCAAGTGACTGCAGGAGCTTCCAGAGAAGGCAGGTGTCTTGTCGCCTTCCCAGGGAGGTGGCAGTTGGGGTAGAGACCTTGGGAGGCAATGGGGTGGCTACACACCCCCGCCCATATTGACATATATGTACACACACAGGCACATTGTCCCTCTTCTTGGCTGGCTAGCACTTTTCCCCCAGATGTAGATGTCCAGACATTTCTGCTGCCAGCCAGCTACCTCCACGGCTCTGCTTCAAGTCAGCCAGTGGAAGGCAGGGGGGCTGCCCTGAGGCCTCTTATCCAAGCCAGGAAGGGCAGAAGCTGCCTCTGGGAAAGACTGTCCAATCAGAATCCTCCCTTATCTTCCCCTCAACTGTGATGGCTCAGTCCCTCCTGAGCCCTGTCCCCACAGAACCATTCACGTGACAAATCCTGAAAGGCAGCTAAAATAACTCAGTATTTCAGGCTCCCAGTTCTCTCCTTTGGCCCTAGAAACCTCCCCAGTCCCCCAACGCTGGTTCTTTTGCATATTCAACTATCCCTTCCTGATGTCAGAGCGGTCAGCGTTTGTGCTTCCTAATTAGTAAGCATGCTCTGTCTAGAGAACCTCTTGTAGCTGTTCTTAAAAATTATCACACACATTTTACTTATTTATCTCCACTGTTAGATTGTAATCACTTTGAAAGAAAGAGTTATTTTAAGGCTTAAATATATAACATCTGTTTAGTCTATGGCTTGTACAAACCAGATGCTCTGCGGTTATCTGTTGATCAGTATCGTATCACTCACAAGCACCCTGAGCTCACTGAACACTTTAGCTGGACTGAACCTGTACCCTCTCTGCCCATCCCACCCGCATCAGTAAACTCCCACTCGGGATGCCCAGCTCAGAGCAATGCGCAAATCTCTTTCTTTCTCAGCCTCGGGATCCTCACCAATAAAACAAATGGGCTGAGCTCTATGTTCCTTTCAGCTGATTAGATTCTATAACTCAGTGCTTCTATGAGGTGCTGGCAGCCTCCCATCCTCAGGCTTCTGGAATGAATTCATAGTTGTCTCCTGCCTCTTCTCTCTCTGCTAAACAGAGAAATGTCAAGGAGAAAGAAGAGAGGACAGTAAAGGACACAAGGATCTTTGGGACTTGCTCAAAATGGAGGCTACCCAGAAGAATGAGCTTGGTGTGTAGCAGGAAGTAGCCCAGTGGGATCTGAGGGACCAGGACAGGTGTGTGCACCTTGGGGCGGATGTGTGCACACTAGGAACCTTTGCACTGTTGGTATCTCCGAACCTGTCAATGTCCTCATTGTCGATGTGACTTCTGGTGCCCCAGGGTATCTGAGTGTGTGGCTGTCACAGCCTCCTGGTGCAGGTCACTTAGTCAAGGGGCGTGTGACTGTTGCTGTTTTGGTGTAGATACTATGTGCTGGGCTCATCACTGCAGGAAGTTCAGGTTCTTTAGCTGGATTAATGAATCATCTAATAAACAGCAGACAAGGACTACCTGTAGCTCCCTTAATTCTTCCAAGCCAGGAAAGGAGGGCAGTCCTGCCATGTTCCCAGAGGCCAGCCCGCCTGAGCAGCCCCTTCCCACAAAGGGCATGCGCTGCGAAAGTCACCCTTATCTCCTAAGGGTGAGGTCTCAATTATGAGGTCCCTAATGGGAAAGGCATAAAGTCAAAGTCATTTGAGGAACTGAGAGACAAGACGAGGGCCTGGAAGTAAGCTCAGTAACCACCCCTGCAGTTGCTAAGCCCCTGAGTCACGTCACCTCACCTGGTCTCTCACAAGGAAAAGGCATTTTCACATGCCAGGTACGTTGCTGCTATTATCAAGGCCCAGGTTTCAAATTACCCTGCTCCCAAGGCTGGGTTCCCCTGACCTGTCAGGACAGGACAGAGCTGGCCCTGCTCCTCCCCGAGCACTCTCTCCAAGACTGTTGTCCACCTGCTAGAGTTGGATTTCCTGCCCAGAGGGTGAGCTCACCCTCCAACCCCTTTGCTGTAAATCCACATTCCTACTTCCAAATACCTCTGATTTCCTGGCTGGTTTCCTCAACTTGGAACATCTGATCACCCTGTCAGGACACCGTGGCAACCCCTCTCCTATCTTCTTGCCTGTCTGAAAAGATCTAACCAGCCCCCCTGCTACACTCCTTGCATTCTCTGATTAATTCCCTCTTCTCACATTCCTGAGGTCCACTTATCCTCATATGGTCCCTAATGTTCTCTTGCAAAGTTAATGTGCTAATTAAGTTCCAAGAGAGGCATGTCTCCAGTAGATCTGAGTCAACCATTCATCCATTCATCCTGCATTTACCTGGCATTGTCATTTTTCTAGTAAAGATTTCATAGTTTTCACATCAGTTTTCCAAGTTCTTGATATATTAAGGAGTTGAGCCCTTTCTCACTGTATTTATGAAAATACTTCCCCATCTATTTGCTTTTAATTTTGTTTATGATTACTTGCCTCTTTTTTATATTCACTTATTCATTAAATATCACTACAAATACACCCTGGGGGAAGCAGTTTGGAGGAGGAACTACTTGTCTTTAGGACTCTTCCTCCTTCCTATCCCCAATTATTCAACTTACAGGTCTAGAAGCTTCATGGTATAGTCATACTTTTAGTTGACAAGGCTCTGGTTTTCTTTAAGGTTTGTCACTTAAATTTATATACAGCTACTTTTATCATTAATAGAGAAGGAAAAATTAACTTAGAATATAGAATATGTAGTTTTGATAACTCAATATTAGTAAAACACATGAAATTGACATATAAATGTTTATTCATTGACTTCCATTTATTAAATCACAGTGAGAAATAAACCTGCCAGGCCTTATACTGAATGGCCAGCAAGTGCTTTCTTTCCTCTGTACAAAAGTCCACTTGGGGACCCAAACATGACAGAAGGTGGCTCGCGGCAGGAGAATCAGAGGCGAGGCAGCTGGCTGGGCCACCTCAGAGGTGAGCATCACGAAGCTCCAGCAGCCTGCTGTCCTCACTGTCCCTCCATGAGGAGACACAGTGGGACCGGGTTTCTCACGTTGGTGTTTTAGGGTTAAGAGCAGTGGCTTCCAGGACAATTGAACTGAGTCAAAGCTCAGCTCCACTACTCAGTGACCTTAGACAAGCTCCTTAAGCTTTCTGAAGCTGAGTTTTCTCATCAGTTTTCTCTCAGTGAGAACGATCATGCCTACCCTCATAAGACTGTTTTGAAGATTAACTGAAATTATGTCGGCAGGGCATTTGGTACAGTGTTTGGCACTGAAATGTTCAAACAATGTTAGTTACATTTTTTTATTATTATCCTTATGGTATGTGTCAGAGACTGTACTGGTACGTGTACAGGTGCTGGGGGTGCAGTAAAGAACAAGACAGGGTCTCTTCTCCACTCCATCCCCAGGGATATAAAACCCTGATTCAATTTCCCACCACCACACTTGATCAAGTTAGACTGTGTTTTCCAGCACCAAACTCAAATAGCCTTAATTACACACGTGGCTTTGTATCCCTTTCTTCATTGCCTTGTTGAGAAAAATCACTTTAAATCAAGTAAAATCTTAGACTAGAAGTCTAAGGGAAGAAGACTTTGAGAGAAACCATTTAATTTATTTCTTGTTCCACTGAGAAGCATGACAATTCATGTTTGGAAAGTGAATAAATTGTAATCACCCTTTATATGTGCAGAGGGCTGTCAGTTGTCAAAGGACTTTCATACTTATTTCATACTGGACAATAACCAGGTGAGTTAGAGAAACAGATGATGTTTTAAAAAATCATGATAGAGAAATGTCAATAAAATAACCTTAGAAGTCGCAGTGCCTAGAAGAGTCCATAAAACCAGAATTCAATTAGAAATCACTTTTGCTTGTTTTTATTCTGGGGGATTTAGGATCGTACACAAAAGTAGACAGAAAAGCAGAATAAGCGCCATGTATCCAGCACTCAGCCGCCAATAACCCTTAACCCATGGCCAATCCTGACCTACTCCCACACCCACACTCTTTAAAATTAATTCTCCTTTTATAGATCATTTAGAATGCTTATACTTTTTACTGTTATAAACAAAGTTGCAATGAATATCTTTATACTTACATCTTTGCACACTTATCCACTTATTTCCTTAAGAGTAACTCCTTGTTACATACTGTCAAATAGCCCTTCCGTTCATGCTGTATGAAAGTGCCCTGTTCTGATAGTCCATGCACATGGAATCCAAATAGTATTATATCAATTTACAAGTGAGGAAATGGAGTCGGGGACCAGAATCCTTTCTGAGATGAGTAGGGCTGGTATCTAAATAGCGGGTTGAGGCCACCCAGCTTAAAGAGTCAGGTACACAGCAGGGCCAGGGCTGAGGCTGAGTCTGGCTGCACTGTGTTCTGCCATTTTTGCCCTATTCACAGCCTTTCCTGGTGGTATGTGTGTGTGGTAGGGGAACACCCAGGGCAGAAACTGAGACAGAGTCAGAACTTCCAGCAAGTCACTGTCAGTACTCCAGAGATTCTGGGCAAATATAATTCTAGTAACTGCAGAAAGTAAATTAGGACGGTGTGGGCTGAATTGTGTTGCTGTAAAATATATGCTGAAGTTATAGCCTTGGGAACCTGTGAATGTAACCTCATTTGGAAATGGAGTCTTTGAAGATGTAATCAGGTTAAGATGAGGTCATACTGGAGTAGGGTAGGCCCTACCCTAAAAAGAAGAGGAAAATTTGGACACAGACAGACAGAGGGAAGATGGCCATATGAAGATGGAGGCAGAGATCAGAGTTATACTGCCATAAGTTAAGGAAAGCACGGGGCTACCAGAAGCCGAAAGAGGAACAGAAGGATTCTCCCCTAGAGCCTTCAGAGGGAGCGTGGCCTTGCTGACACTTTTGGCCTCCAGAACTGTGAGCAAATACATTTCTATTGTTTTAAGTCACCCAGTTTATGGTACTTAGTTATGGCAGCCCTAGGACACTAATGTAGACGGAGTCAGGTGGGGCCCAGAAAAGGGATGAAATGGATTCCAAGAATTGACATCATTTACACATTTGCAGGAGTGTGTCAGCTTAACTCATTTTAGGACACCAGAAATCTATGTTGAGTCCTGGGGAAAGGGGTGAGAACAAGGCATGGGGGTAGAGGGAGGTGGATAGCGCTGCTGGACACTCAGCTTCTAGGGGCTGAGGATATCAGGGTGAGACCCGAGGGGAGCTGGGAGCTGAGGTCCAGAGGAAGGAAGACACAGGCCTTGAAAGGGAAGTTTCCCATCACTATTACCTGAGGAATAACTTTAGGGACAGGGCACAATTCTGGATCCCACCCAATGCAGAAGGTCCCACTCTTCTCACACCAAAGACTCCTTTAATGAGCCTTCATCCATGAATCCACATTTCGATTTTGTCTCAAAAAAAAATTGCCAATTAGATATTTTGATTAACAAGTGAGAACTAACAATTATTTATGCATTCTCTTCAACATTTCCTATATGCCAAGTTTGTGCTACTAGGTGAAATGCATTCTCGGTTCTTAAATAGCCTAAATTTAAATAATTCTAGTCAAAATTAAATCACTTGACATTTCTGTTAGCATAGGAACCCTAATGAGAGGAAGTGTATAGGTTATATCAGCATTTTTGAAATATTAAAAATAGTCCTGGGGGAAAGAAAAGAAATAGTCCTAGGGACATTTTTAGTATGGATAAGACTGATTTCCTAATTCTGAAGGGTAAACAGAATGCGTTTTTGTTGTTGTTCTGTTTTGTTTTCCAACCCTGTGAGCCCTATGCAAAGATCACAGACCCTATAATACAAATAAAGTAAAAGCAAGATTTAATGCCACTTCCCACAGACCTTCAGACCCAGAGGCAATAACAAAACAACAAAGAAGCAGATAACAAGTGTTGAAAAGGATGTGGAGAAATTGGAACCTTCATAAACCACTGGTGGGAATATAAATGATCTTGCTGCTTTGGAAAAAAGGTTTGCTAGTTCCTCAAAAAATTAAACACAGAGTTGCTATATGACCTAGCAATTTTACACCTTAAAAAGGGTGAATTTTATTGTATGTGAATTGTACCTCAATAATAAAGAAGAGTTTCAACCCATCTCTATGCTCCATCCATCCCATCTCCAAAGGCAACTACTTTTAACAGTCTTTGGTACGTTCTTCCAAAGAAAGCTATATACTATAGATGTATAAATATCTATACATATAGATGTATAGGTACGTAGATTTTGGGGGATGCAATTTAAAAATTCTATGGAAAGGAATATTATTCTGGATATTTCATATAAGTGAATCATGCAATAGGTGACCTTTTGTGCCTAGAATTTTTTGGATAATATCTTCAAGGTTCATCCTTGCTGTAGCATATATCAGAATTTCATTTCTTTCTATGTCCACATAAAATTTCATTGTTTGGATATACCACATTTGTTCATCCATTGATCAACTGATGGACATTTGGGTTGTTTCCATTCTTTGGCTATTATGAATAATGCTGATATGAATATTTGTGTACAGGTTTTTATATGGACATACGTTTTCTGTTCTCTTGAGTATATAAGTAAGAGTGGTAACTCTTTGTTTAATATTTTGTGGAACTGCCAAACCATTTTCCAAAGTGGGTACATCATTTTACAACCCCACTAGCAATGTATCAGTGTTCTAATTTGCCACATTCTTGTCAGCGCTTTTTATTGTCTTTTCTGCTTTAGCTATCCTAGTGGTTGTGAAGTGGTATCTCATTATGGCTTTGATTTGCATTTCCCTAATGACTTATGATGTTGAGCATCTTTTTTTATATGTATATTGGCTATCTGTGCATCTTCTTTGGAGAAATGTCTATTCAACTCCTTTACCCATTTAAAAACTGAATTATTTGTCTTCTTATTGTGGATTTGTAAGACTTTTTTACATATTCTGGATAGATACATGGTGTGCAAATATTTTTCCCATTCCATGGTTGCTCATACTTTTAAATAATAGTTTGGCTAAATATAAGTTCTAGCTTGCTTATTATTTACTATTAGATATTTAAAGATAGTATTCCTTTGTCATGTAGGTTATGTTATTCATAGGAGGTGAAGATTCATGTCATTCATTGCTTCTGGACCATCCTCAGCCACTATCTCGTGCCTTTCTTTCTATTTTCTCTTTGCAGAATGCCAATGCGATGAATGTTAGTCCTGTCACCTGAAGATTGGGTTTGCTTCTTGGTGGGTATTGAGCCAGAGACACAACCAAGCCAAAGATATGGAGAAGGAAAGATTTATTACTTGCAGCAAGAAAGGAGAACATTGGGGATCTTCCCCAAAGCAGTGTCTCCCTAGACAGCAAAATTCGGGAAGTTTTAAGATAAGGGTACGTGTATATTCAGGAAGGGGCTTGAGCAGATGAGAATTCAGCACAGAATTGGGGCAAAAGTTGACAGAGTTCAAGCTTTAGTCGACTGACGTCAGAAAAAGTCAGTATCAACATTCCATCCCCCACCTGTGTCGGGGCCTTAGTTCCTGCAGAACTCAAAGATGTGTATCAGATTGTGATGTATATCCCTTGAGTAAGTATTAGGACTATTTTTATCACTGAACAATTATTTCTTGACTGCTTTCCCTTTTTTCCTGCATTCCCTCACATCCCTTAAGATCATTAATTACTGAGAGCTGTCCAATGGAAAGCATTGTAGCCAGGCTCAAATCGCAAAATGGCTTAGGCTAAAAATGGCCTCTTTTAAGTCAATAAAGTCATGCCTGGTTCTCTTTCTTTAAACTCTCCTCCCCCCTTTTGCTTACAATCCTACTCATTTTGGTCATCACATCCCTCTAATTTTTCCTTTGCATTTTTCGTGTTTCTGTCCGTCTCTCATGCATTCAGTGTAATTTTTTAGATTTTTTTTTAGTTCACTAATTTTGTCTTCCATGTTATCTAATCTTCTGTTTAACTTGCTCATTTAGTTTTAAATTTCTATTATTACGGCTTTCATTTTTTAGTTCAATTTGATTTGTTTTTCAAACCTCCCTCACCTTTTTGGACAGAATATGGCCCTTTTCCCATGTTTTTAGTTTCCTCTTATTTTTCTTTAAACATTCAAAAAATTCTTTTTTTTTTCACTCTGTACCTAATAATTCTATTATCAGAAGTCAAAAAGGGTCTTATGCAGCAATTTGTTGGGTTTGCTGATACTTGCTCATGGAGACTTTTTTCTGTTTTTTCAGAAAAAATATGTGTGTGTGTGTGTTCGAGCTTTACTTGTCCAGACCTTTTGTGTGGGAATCCTATGTAGCCTGGAGTGAAGGGAAGTGCCTCCAGAGAAGTTTTGTGCAAAGCTTCTTCAAAGAACCACCAGTCCATTTCTAATTTTTGTTAATCTTTCCTCTTGTGTTTTCCCAGACCACGCGTAGTATACATTCTACTCTCAAATTCACTAGAAGCACAGGATCCCAAATTCTCAACTGGAAACTGTTTTATTAAGCCAAGAATGCAGGTAAAGACATACACATATCCCTGGCCCCTCCCTTTGCTGGAGGCCAGATTTCTCCCACCCTTCCTGGAGAGCACAGCCTTGAGGGTCCAGCTCTACACCTGGTTTTGGTTATCAAGATTGGTTAACACCCTAATACAGCTGCAGTTTCAGGGTCTACTTACAAGAACACTAGTTTTTAGGCTTCTCTTTGTTCTTTGCTTTGTATGTTTGTTTGTCTTTTGCTCCTGTAGATTTCCCTTTCTTCTTTTTTTCTTCAAGTTCTGCTATGCATATGAAAGAATGTTCACTATGATTTAGGTTTTGTGTTGGATGTTCCTGTTTATATTTAGATTGTCCTATTATCTAGTTCTTATGTTGCCTGACATAGAATCCCCAGGGAAAACACGCACAAATTGATAAACACGTGATTTCCAGTGTGCGCAGCACCCCTGAAGCCCTGTACCGATCCAGTTGCTCCAGAAGATAATCAGATAATGGAATTCCTACTGCTGTTGGATAGCAGATGTATGACCTCTCTGGGTAACCTAGAACTTTGACCCAATTCTTAAGGGTGTGAAGAAGTGAAATCAGTGCTAAATCTTTCAAGTAGTCAGGAGGAGAGAAATTGGAGACAAAGTTTGGTCCTTCTGAGAACCTTAAATCAATCATCCTACACCTAATTCTCCTATGTAGGGCTCTCGGGGAAGGTGTGTGAAACACGGTATCTGCACATAACAAGGGCTCGATAAACATCTGCTGACAGAATGAATGTATAACTGAATCATTGTGTCACAAGACATCCTTGATTTTCTGCAGTAAATTTCCCTCTCTATTGATGTGACTAATTCCCAGGCTAGTGTTGGAGAATGAGTTTGTTACAATGTTGTTATCTAGAAATGAAGTGCGTTGGGGTAGTATGCAATGAATAACCATTTCAGATTAATCAAAGAAAGCTTCTTGGACAGGGTATACTTACGTTGAATGGTGAAGAAAAATTATGTGCTACTCCAAAGCTTACATATGAATTGTGAACGGTAATATCTAACATTTATGAAATACCTACTTACACCATCACTGTTCAAAGTTCTCTCCATATATCAATTTATCTAAGCATCCCAACAACCTTAGCAGCTGGGTATTACTATGATTCCATTTTATAGATGAGGAATTGAAATATAAAGAAATTAAGTAACTTGCTAATAGGTAACAGAGCTGGAATTCAAACCCAGGTAGTGTAGCCCATGAGTCCATGTGCTAAGCTATTATGCCATAGCACCTCAGCTGGGACCTGGGTTCCTTTACAAAGTGCTGCATGTTATCCCACAGACCGTGTCCTGGGAAGCCTCTGAGCCTTGCCTGTGCTCTTCTCAGCACTTGAAATGATGTATTCTTTATTTATCTGGTGAACTCATTCATCTTTTCAGACTCAGCTGAGATTTTTGGTGACTCCAGAAACTGACTCTAGATTAGACAATGGCAACAAGGACAAACGGGTTGGGAAGAATCTATACTCTATGGTTAAAAAAACCCAAAAACTAATAGACTGATTATATGAAGCCATCAAGGAGACATCCATGTTGCTTATTGGCCTGTGGCTCTGGGAGACTGGGCTGAGACCTTGTGTGTGTGTACGTGGTGGTGGTGGTGTAGGGGAGGGGGGTTGGAGTGGGAATCCAAATGGGAGAAGCATTGTTTTAGGAGTTTAGGAAGCACTCTTTACATCCTTGTTCCTCGCTTGCCTTTATTTGGGACTCTCTTATCCAGGAAACTGAAGTGGCTGGTGGAAAACATCTGATTTGGGCGGTCACACAAAACCCACCTGCTCAATATATCTTCCTTCTGTGTGAAATCCTTACTCTTTGGGATAAAGTATTGCCCCACAAAAGGCACATTTTACAACCATGTATTGCATTGGTACCACGTGCCAGGCCCCGTGCTAAGCGTGTTCCATGTCTGTCTCATTCAATCTTCACAGCCATCCTAAGAAACGGGTTCAGTAATTACTGTACATTGTACAGATGAGAAAACTGATCTCCTAGAAACAGCAGAAACAGTTTCCTAGCGGAAACTAAGGTAACACAGCTCAAAAAAATGGCAAAACTGGGACTCAAACCCAGGTCAGGATACTAGAATCCATGCCCTTCACTACTCCCCACACTCCCTCTCATACTTCACGTGTGTATGTAAATCCCGTGCTTAAAAGGGGAAGGGGCCATGGAGAAGCTAGGACGGGGGAAGTAACAATCTTTAACCAAGTGCCTGGAGGGTACTAACTTTGTCCCAGGAGGGAAGGGAAACCTAAGCAAGGTCCCCGACTTGCTGGGGTCAAGGCGTGCCTTCTCTGGCTGGACAGCGCTGGGGTCCCACAATCCGGGGGCCCCCGACCTCCGCGCGCTCTCGCAGCCCTCTACTTGCCTGCCTGCTCCCGGCTCCCCGCCAGCAGGCTGGGGCTTGGAGCTCCCACGCGGCCGTCTATCCATCCGCCCATCCACCAGCCAGGGGCCCGCCAGGGACTGTCCAGAGCGGGAGGCAGTGACCGGACGAGTCCCCGCTGGCGAGCCAGAGCCCTGAGCTGGTCGAGTCGCGCTCTCTCCCGAGGCTGACTCAGCGGAAACTGCCCAGGACCGCCCTTAGCGGGTAGGGACCTGTCCTCACCCTTACCCTGGTTCAGAGACATCGAGGCAGGCAGCTGCCCCGCAGACCACAGGAATCAGAATTCCCTCTCGCTGGGCGGGGGCGGGGAGGGAGGGATTGGAGGTAAGGACAGGGACTCCAAGGCACCTTGGAGGACACCTTATTCTCAGGTCTTAGCAGAAGGGTCTGTCTGCGACTGCCTTTGGGTCCTGTCTTATAGACTGTCCTCTGCGTGGAGGGCCTCCAGAAGGCGTGGTCCCAGAACTCAGTGAGGCAGCTATACTTCGCCTTCCTGAGGATGTCCACACAGCTACGCGTGCCCCAGGGAACCCCCCAAACCTGGGCCAGAATTATAAACCCCTTAGAGCAGCAGAGTTCTGTCATACTCCTATCCCTTGTCCAGCACATTGTCCCACTACCCCAATACACACCAGAGGAGTCAGCCTTTGTGTGACAGGTGTTTGCCCACACTCTGTAGGGACCCGGCTGCAGGAGGGAAATGAGTGGTCAGGAAGGAGGTGAAAGGTCCCTGTGCAGCTCAGCCTCCACCTGAACGCATGAGGTCAGCCAACCTGGGCTAGGCAGGGAGGGCCCGAGTGACTGAGTCGTTCCAAAAACTGGGAAGGGCATAGGTCTTGCCCTTGTTACAAGCAGGTCAAAGGCTGGCAGTCATCTTAAAGCCTTCATTGTCTTCTCGGAAGCACTGTCTTCTTAGGGATAATTTCTATCCTGATTGATTTTGCTTATAGTAATTTTTTTTTGAAAGACGGTGAGTTTGGTGTTTTACAAAAGTGCTGAGGTGTGTGCTTTAGGTAACTCAGAGGCCCAGGGTGTGGATAGGGGGTGGATATTAGGACTGGCCAGGGACTTCATGCCCAGAAGCCACCACGTGGACATTAGCAAGCATGTTGAGATTGACTATTCTAACAATACTCACCCAACCTGTCTTGCATAACCTGGAAACTCCAAAGGTTTAAATCGAATAAGCCAAATCATCTCCTCAGCCATGGTCAGAATGCTCGTGTCCAGCCCTCAACTACTTTTGTAAATATCACCTTTGCCACCTTTCCCAATGTGTAAGTTTCTGATGAGAGCAATGAGATGTCTCCAGGCCTCTCAAACTCAGAATGGGTGCAAGGCCACCTTGTTTTGTTGCCTCATTTCGGACCCACTTCCCCTGGGGGCTGAGGAAGGTATTAATACAAACCCTGTGTAAGGCTGGAACTTTCCCAGAAGGGCTGGGAGCAAAGCTTGACTATGGGAACATGACAACCAAGACTCAAACCAGGCCCGCTGTCCAGGTAGGATGCAAGCTTGGAATGGTGAGAGTTTTAAGGAGGTTGTGTCCAGATATGGCAAGATAAGGAAGATTAATGTGGGGCTCCCAGTGCCATGGTATGCAGGCTTCCTCACACACACACACACACACACACACACACACACACACACACACACACCCACACAAGCAAAGACTTTGCATGTGGTAGGGGCTCAGTAAATAGGTGTTAAATGAAAATTTGCAGCTAGGTTTTAGACTTAAAAAAGAGTTGAGCTCACAGCAAAAAAAATGTGACAATGAATATATGTATGTTCATGTATAACTGAAAAATTGTGCTCTACACTGGAATTTGACACAACATTAAAATGACTGTAACTCAATAAAAAATGTAAAACAAAACTTGGTTGCATCAAAACAAATAATGTATCATTTAGGAACATCAACAACAAAAAAGAGTTGAAAGCACATCATAACCATGTCCCAACCTGTTGCACAATGGTAGGCCCCTAATTCCCACACACTATCCCTTCCCATCCCTGGACCTTTTTTTTGTGTGCTCCTGTTTTCTCTACCTGGAATGCTCCCCATCTCCTTCACTTGGATAACTCCTTTTCATACTTTAAGTTTCAGTCTAGACCTCAATTCTTCCAGGAAGTCTTTGCTAATCCTCTGAGTCTGGATTCTGTACCCCTCTTACGTGCCCTTCTATGCCTACACTTCCTTCCTGCATTAGCGCATATCACATGGGATTTGTAATTGCCTGTTTCCTAGCCTGTGTCCTCCATGAAGCCATAAGCCTTGAAGGCAGTGATTGTACCTGCACCGTGTTCATGCCCCTGACCCTGTGCTTAGCACGTAGTAGATGCTCACTAGATATTTATGAGATGAGTGTGTTAGGGACACTGGCTCTTCTTCCACTTCCTTCCCAGAAGCTGATCTGAAGTTCAACCGCCTGCCAAGTGAGACATAAGACTTCTCTCTTCTCTTTTTTACAAAAAAGCTTTAAGCCCAAGGAAATAATATCTAAAGATGAAAGCTCAGACACATTGGCTGGAGTAGGGGTCTCCTCCTGCAAATAACACCTGGGGGAGGTGGTCATTGCTTCAATTGATGCTGCTGAGAACCAATGGCAGGAGTGTGTGGATATGTTGAGATGAAGTGGAGGATGTTTTTAGGTCCTGAGCAGCCCTTTGGGCCAGTGGTGTTATGCACAGTGACATACTGGACAACTGGAAAGGGAGGGTGGGGTATGTCTACTGAGTCTGCGCAGTGCTGTGGGGCTGGTAGAATCTCTCTCGTAGCAGTAGCTATCCATGGAGGGTTTGTGGAGAAAGGGGAGTAAGTTCAAGAACTTACATTATTTGCTCCACTGTTTTGTCAGTTTATTTTGTGCTGCTTTAATTGCCAAGATGCTGTGATTATAGGTATATATGTGCATATATATAAGGTGCTTGAGGTGGAGGACTGGGCATAGACAGACGGTTAGATTGCGTGTGTGTGTGCGTTTCACACCTCCGTGGACACTGGTGTGTCCCTATGCCTTCAGGCCTGTCATGGAAGTGAGGAGGGAAGAAAGGGAAAGAACATTTACTGAGTACCTGTTCTGTACCAGATGCTTTACGATTTTTATCTTGTTTAATCCTCACAATAGCTCTGTAGTGTAGATTTTGCTACCCCCATTTTATAGATGAGGTAAGTGAGGCTCAGGGCATTCTGTAACTTGCCAAAGGACATTGTAATAATTGGTGTCCTTGACAGTAATGTCCAGTTTATGTCAGCTCTACCTCAGGCTGACTCCTAACTCAGTATTCAGGGTTTGGTATCTAGGACAGGACACAGAAGTAATTGTGTAAATACTGATTGAGCCAGTGAAGAGGAAGGTTAGGCATTCAGGCTCTGGGTCAGTTCAGATTCTACCTCTGCACGTTCACTGTGTGGCTTTGACATTAGGGTGGATGCCTTTGGTGCGTCAGTGCTTTGCTCTTTTTTTTTTCTCGAAAAATGCCACGAATTTCCCTTTATTAAGTAGTCAGTTCCAAACAACTTAATAATTATTTATGTCCTAACAACAAATTGAAAAGACAAACAAGTTTCTGCTGTATAGCACAGGGAACTATATTCATATCTTGTAGTAACCTGTAATGAAAAATGAATATCTGTATGTACGTATATGACTGAAACATTATGCTGTACACCAAAAATTGACACATTGTAAACTGACTATACTTCAATAAAATAAATAAGAATAAAAGAAAAGACAATAGACATAAATTGAAAGAAAAATATTTTAATTCATTTTAACTTACCATAGTTACTAATGGGATGTCTGTGACTGTTGGGCTTTGCATTGCTTCCCTAACTTTGGAGTCAGAGTAGCTACCACCACACTCATTTCCTGTTACACACTGATTTCATGTGGAAAAATCCAGTTTTGCAAAAATATGACGTCATTGGAAGGAATGTAGCGCCATCTACTGTAGAAACAATGATCTGCCTTGAGCCAGTGGTTCACATGATCCCTGACAGATGTTGAGTTTTGCTCAACATCTAAATTTTTCTAATATCTTGTGGCACCTCACTGTGGCATCTTGGAGCACGCTGGCACACAGGTTGGGAGTTTTGGTCTTAGGGAGTAACCAAGGCCAGCTGGGCAATTGACTTATCCCTTCTGTGCCTTGGTTTCCTCACCTGTAACCTCTGGATAATAATATGTAGCTGATGGCGTTGTGATGAGGTTTGAAGGTGTTTATAAAGCACCTACACGATGGTGCTTGATACTCTACATTGGAATCACCTGGGGGAGTTAATAAAAATCATGGATGCCTGGAACCTTACCCATAGATTCTGATGTATTTGGTTGGGATGGGCCCCAGGCATGGGAGTTACTTTAAGTACCCCAGGAGATTTTTTTTAATAACATTTTTTATTGATTTATAATCATTTTACAATGTTGTGTACCCCAGGAGATTTTAATGTTCGGCCAAAGCTGAAAATCACTGACCTAACACATAGTAAATAGGCTATTTTAAAAATAAAAGTAATGTTTTTATAATGATTAGGCAGAAAGAACACAAACCTAAGTATCCAAAGGCCTGGACTCTAGAACTTTTTTTTCCATTTAAGGGCTGTGTGGTCTTGGGCAAATCATTTGCCTTAATGATTAAGGCAAATGATTAACCTTATTATTAACCTCTTAACCTCTATTCATCCATATAAAATGATGTTAACTTTAGTCTACTCTTAACTCACAGGGTTATCATGACGTGAAGTAGTGTGTGTGTGAACCTGCTGGGGTTTGGTTTTTTTTTTTTTTTGAGTAAACATAGATTTATTTAGAGAGATGTAAAAGGGGAGTGGGTTGAGGTAAAGGTAGATTCAGACTCCATAGACAGTGTGGCCTTCTGGGAAGGCAAGAGAGCGACTGAGTGGTATTGCCAGTTTTTATACGCTTACAAGTGAGGATTATTCCAATTACTTTGGGGAAAGGGCAGGAATTCTCAGGAATTGGGCCACCACCTCTCTTTGACCTTTCATGCTTAGCTTTGGAACTGTCATGGCGCTTGTGGGCTAGTACATTACAATGTGTATAATGTAGCTCAAGGTCCACTGGAGGGCTGCCATCTTGGCCCTCAGGGTCCATTGGGAATTGACTTTTCTGCCATTTTGGTGCTGATTGTTGGTTTTTTTTTGGTGGGGGTAGGTAATTAGGTTTATATATTTATTTATTCTTAGAGGAGGTACTGGGGATTGAACCGAGGACCTCATGCATGCTAAGCATGCGCTCTGCCACTTGAGCTATACTGTCCCCCTGTGTCATTCTTTTAATGGCTATGTCCTGCCCAATTCCTTCCTGTCTCATTCCCCCCTCAGAATTTTACTCCCATAATCTTATGAGAGTGCAGAGGGGCGGAGGTCCATCTTCCGTAGCTACTTCAGGGCTGAGTAGGGGTGCTGACCCTGCCTATCAGGGAGTAAAAAATCTGAATTCCTGATCTAGGGGCTCCAGGGGCAGGACAGCTTTTTGTTTCTTGAGTCCAAGGGTGGTATGGGCTGGAATCCTCGCATGGCCATCATCTTAACCGCTTCTATAACGTTTCTATGACTCTTCCTAAAGATGAATCACCTTTGCAACAGCATCAGAGCACAATATAACTGTCTGTAAACAGCAAAAGACTTAAAAGGCATGGTTAAACAACTGATTGCAATGTAATCAATAAAAAGAGTTATTTACAATAACTAGAATTATGGCTGATTATATTTAGCTTAGTATACTAAATAATCCTCATACCTTCTTTTGCTGAAAGCACACGTCTTACTTTCCTTGCATACTAAAATGTTTCCCTTATTTCAGTAGCTTTAATTACATCCTTAATCTCTAGCAAAAACCAAAAAGCAAATAATTATGAACTATTTGCTAAACCAGCATTTTTGTTTGGAAACTTGTTTTAGTCTTCCTCTCCTAAGAAGGCAAAGGTAGATAAACTGAGACCTGCCCAGAAATTAATGTTCCGATATTTTATAAATGACCCAGATAGTCAGTGAGTTTTCTTTATTTAACTTAGTTTCAAGTTTTAGGTACCAAAATCTGGGGAGACTATTTTAGATAGACACTTCCAAAACATGATTATTCCTAAAGAGTTTACCTAAAAGCTCTTATCTCATTTACATTTACTTTCCTTGAAAGTTTTTTTCACATCGAGTTACTTTCCTGGCTGACAGATCTTATTTGACCTCTAATAAGCCAGAACAGAAGTATTATGCTTAACATTGATGACTCTAAAGACATGTCTATATTAATTAAACCAACAAGCTCAATACTAGATTTTGATTTAGTACTGAATATTTCCCAGATCACATGAAACTGAAATTCACTCAGGCCAGTTTTTTTAAAAGATATTTCTGAGTATTCATATAAGCACTAATTTCCTTTAAGTCAATTAAGTAGAGCTATTTTACAAATTACTTTTGGCAATACCATACATTTTCGACACTTAAACATATAAAACACAGAGACCACACAGTTCCCATTCCAAAATTTTAGCCGTGAATCAGGTATAACAATGTAAAAACCCATCAGTTATAAGAGGTTAGATTCAAATTGGGTTTCTGGCAGATGGAACAAATCAAAGTCACCTGTCTAGATGGCTAAACTTTTTTACTAATATTTATGGAAAAGAGACAAGATTTTTATTGTCCAAGTTCCAAATTGCTTGCTCCCTTTCCTGAAATTTGCATCTCAAAGGCATAGGACAGGCAAACTCCTCCCAGAAAGACTTTGTTTCCTTAAGGCCAGAAAAAGATTTTTTTCCTAGATACTTACAAGCCTCTTAAGATGAGTAAGGGAGGTTTGGGGAGTGGTAAAAGGATTGGTGGGCTTTGTATTATTTCTGGAGCCACACCTTTGGTCTTGTAAAGACTAGATTTGTAAAACAAGGACAGTTTTATTTTTTCCTCATTTAGCTTAGGAAAGAATTTCCCCCTCAAAATCCTATCAGGCGACAAATATCAGCTATGTTCAGTTTAGTCAGACAGGTAGCCTCCCATTTTGGAAATTTATTTACAAATACTTTTGAGGACCCTTTCTGGGTTTGAGAGGTTCTCTAATTATGACCTTCAGTTCAGCCTTTGATGTCACTTTGATGTCAAGAGGCTTGCCTATACCCCAGGTGGTCTCATTTCTAAAGGCAGCCTGACAGTAACATCTCTGCCAGGAACCTCAGTGTTCCAGACAGTGGGGTTCCCTTGAGAAACAATATGGGGATGGAGAATGGAGACCTCCCCTGGCTTGGTACTGAGGCAGGCACCTATGGCCAAGAGCAATTGTTTTTCTGGGCGGGTGTCCTTTTTGTAAGAGTTCCCAAGTTGGACTACTGTTTAGAATTTAGTAAGCAAGTCCCTTCACAACAAAGGGATGGGGCACTCAGGCATGAGCAGAAACTTATATGTAAAGGTAAAATTTTCTAGCAGGCAGCTAAGGGTGAGGGTATGTAAATTGCTTGGTTTGGGGCTTTTCATCGGTCCCTGTTACTACATAGGATTGGGAGGCCAAGGGTTCAGGGAAATCGGTCAGCACAGAGTAGGCGGCTCCCATATTTAATAAGAAAATAACTTTCCTACCTGCTACCTCAGGGGTTACCCGAGGCTCCTCCAGAAAGATGACTAGATGTCCTTTGGGAGCCAGGGATGGTCAGCCAGCCAGGGGCCTTGTCTTTGGTCCTCTCAGCCATTGTTGGTTTGGGAGCCCCAAGCCCTCTTCAGGACTGGAGGCAGTCCTGCTTTCAGAGTCCTTCTCGTTTGCATATCAGGCAGGGTCCTGGTGGACTTTTTCCATACAGAGGGCATTTGTCCTTCCAGTGGCCCGCCTGGCTGCACTCAAAACAGGTCCCTTCTCGACGAGACAGGGGTTGTGATCCAGGCTTCCTGGATCCTGTCCTCTCCACGGATCTTCAAAAGGAAGGGTAACTCTGAGGTGTGAACATGCTGTTTAAATTGTATGGCATCAATGTAAGGCATCGTTGGGAAAATGATGTGATCTCTTTCCTCAGAAAGTAATAAAACCATAGGACACTTGAGGGCCACTGCCCTCTGCTGGTCTGTGCACCATAGGGAGACCTGCAGGCCCACAGCTGAGATGAAAACATACCTGCTCTTTCTCAGGAGCTGTGGAACGCCAACCACCTGCCTGTTTGTGGGATTGCTGCAGTACCACTAAGTCCCAGAAGGCGGCAGCATTATCTCAGCCCCAGACGGGTTTGACTCTCACCATCCTACCTATGTGCTTTGAAACAGTTGTGAACGTATACAGATTTTATTTATTTTTATTAGCCACTTTATATAATGCATGAAGTAATTACAAGCTCAATTAAAACCAGAATGACAGTGTAAAAACTGTAAAAGATATGAAAGCTAATTTTTACTTACCTAAACCTTTCTGGCAGTAGACAATAGCAAAAAGTTTCTCTAGATTTCTTCTTTTTTTTAAGAACTTGTTTCTTTTATTGTGCTTTTGATTTATGACATTTCTTTTTGGTTCTTTGTTAGGATTTCCACATGTCTGCTTATTTCTCGTCTATTTTTCCATTATATATTATTACAAGAAATTGAATGTAGTTTCCTGTGCTATTCAGTAGGTCCTTGTTGTTTACTATTTTTTATATAGCAATGTGTGGTGTCTGTTAATCCCCAACTCCTAATTCTAAATTTATTTTTAATCACCATTTGGACTTTTGATAATTACATCTATATTCATAGTGGGCTTATATATATCAGCCACAAATTAGGTGTGTGCACATAATGAAGACAATAGCAATGAAATATTTATATCAGCAGTTAGGAGACAAAGCACTGGTATTAACCAATGAAGAGTAACACTTCATTCTTTCACTCTGAACATAGCTCAATGTCAAGGGAAATCAAGTCCCGGACCCCTAGAACCAGTTCTCTGCAGAGTCTTCATGAAAATGCACAGGGTTTCTATTTAGCTCCAAGTATCATGATAATAATAGTTACCATTTATTAAGCAACTAATATGTGCTAGATGCTTCATTTACAAACTATTCCTCATAGCACATTAACAGAAGGCATGATCATCCTCATTTTCCAGATGAAGAAACAACACAGAGAATTTCTGCCCATGGTCCAACAGCTGATATGGGAGGAATGAGGGAGACCTCCTGTCTGCCAAGCTCATGGTGATCCACGACACTACTCAGCAGTTCTTGTTCCAGTAGCTTTGGCTTGGAGAGTCTCTGAGGTCTAGTCTGAGGCCTCAGGCAGGACTGTGTGGAGGAGGTGTCTTTCCCCACAGCTTCCTGCTCCATCCCAATGAGCCCTATAGCTCTATAACCCTGGTGCTCAGAGGGTACCTGTCACCTACTCCCAGAATGAAGTCACAAATTTGTACCCATAGTCACAAATCAAAGGGAATTAGGGCATAGCTGGAATAACAATATGAATCTGAGGGATGGAGTAGGGAGCAGAAGGGCTGGATTTTCAATCTGTTGCTGGACCTTAATGGAAACCACATTTATAAGCCACGTAGGCTCTTCCTGAATCCAGGAAAAAGGGAAGCAGGAAGTCTTGCCCATGTGGTTGCAGGCCTCTGTACCCAGCCAAGGCTTTCTGGGGCAACTGTGAAACTCATGTCGAAAATCTTGGATAAGAGTAACCTTAGAATAATGTGATGCTTTATATGAACCCCTTTCCATTTAGTGTTGCCCTGCACCTTCTAAATGATCAACCATTTTCTGTAATACATACGGTAGGTATTAAAGCTGTTCAACAAATTTTTCCTCCTTTCTTCCTTCTGGCCACATGCTAGGATTGCATTGCCTGGTCCCTGGTCCCTAGTGATTGGGTGTGACCAGTCTGGTGGAAGTGGAAGTGATACCATCACTTTAACTGCCTTTGTGAGCCCTTCCGCGCTCTCTTCCTCTCTGCCATGATAGTGTCTGCTCCATCAGCCTGAGTTTGGAGTGAGGAGAACATGAAGTAGAGGTCCCATCTGACCCACAGTGGATATGCAGAATAGATGAGAAAGAAACCTTTGTTATTTGAAGTTTCTAAGAGTTGAGTTTTGTTGTTTTTCTTACTGCAACACAACCTAGGCTATTCTGACTGGCTGAATGTATTTACCAGCTACTTGCCCTGAGTCAAGGTGGAGAAATTGATTGTTTAAGGAGCAGTATGGGTAGAAGAAAAGGAATGGATTTTAGAGACAGGTAGATTACAGTTAAATATCAGCTCTGCCACTCACTATATGTATGATTTTAAGCAAAACTTTTTCTTTTGTTGGGGGGGATTTATTTATTTCATTTATTTTTAGAGGTACCAGGGATTGAACCCAGGACCTTGTGTATGCTAAGCATACACTTTCCCTTTTGAGCTATATCCTCCCCTCTAGGCAAATTTCAAAACACTTTTCATACATACTTATTTGAATGGCAAAAAGACAAACAAGCAAAAACCCGTGAACATACTAAATGCTAGCAAGGATACAAATCAGCCAGAACTGGGGATGCAAAATGGTATGGCTACCTTGGAAAACAGTTTAGCAGTTTCTTATAAAATTAAACAACACCTGCTGTATATCTCATCAATCCCACTCCTACTTACCCAAGAGAAATGAAACCTTCATGTTTATAGAAAAGCCTATAGCCCTGGTCCCTTGGTATCCCCTGGGGACTGGTTCCAGGACCCTCAGCAGATACCAAAACCCACGGAGTTTCAAGTCCCTTATATAAAATAGCGTCGTATTTGCATATAACCTATGCACATCCTCCCAGATACTTTAAATCATTTCTAGATTACTTATAATACCCAATACAATGTAAATACCAGGTAAACAGTAGTAAATACAATGTAAATGCTGTGTAAGTAGACTGCACCTGACAATTCAAGTTTTGCTTTGGGGAACTTTCTGGAATTATTTTTCCCAAATAGTTTCGATCCACAGTTGGCTGAATCCTGTGGCTACAGAAGTCCGACTGTCCGTGGATGTTTACAGAGGCGTTATTCATCACTGTCAAACGTCCTTCTGATGATGAGTGGACTTACAACCTGTGGTTGAAGGAACTACAGATATAGGTAACAAGCTGGATGAGTCTCAAATGCATTCTGCTAAGTAAAGAAGTCAGACTGGAAGGGCTACAAAGTGTATGATTCCACTTACAAGACATTCTGGAAAAAGCAAAGTTATAGAAACAGAAAAATAGATTAGAGGCTGCCAGGGACCAGGGCAGCAGGGGGGACAGCTGGCTACAGGGGGTTCAGTTGGCTACAGGGAAGCCATGGAATTCCGCCAAGGGGCAGCAGGAAGCCATGGGAACTGTTGGATACCTTGATTTTGTTAGTGGTGACATAACTTTAGACATTGTCAAAACTCAGAACTGCCTAGCAAAGACAGTGAATTTTACTGTATGTAAATGTTTAAAGTGAATTAAAAGCTAGGCATGAAAGGCCACATGTTGCTTGATTTCATTTCTATGAAAAGTCCAGAATAGGCAAATTTATAGAGACAGAAAGGAGATTAGTGCCAGGGGCTGGTGGGAGGGAAGAATGTGGAGTGACTGTTAATGGGTGTGGGGTTTCTTTCTGGGGTGGGTGATAAGAATGTTCTGCAGTTAGATAGTGGTGATGGTTGTATAGCCTTGTGAATGCACGAAAAACCACTGAATTGTACACTTTTAAGTGGTGAACTTTATATGTGAATTGTATTTCAATAAAAAAAATCAATTAAAAAATCCTTTGTCAGCCAGTTTCCTCAGCTAGAAAATTAATATTCCTACCTGGCAGGTGGTTGTTGTAGCATAGTGTTACATATCGGTTACTCAGTGAATGGTTGGCCCCTGCCAGGACCCTCGTTCTGGCTAAATCCCTCTGAGTGGTCTTGGAAAGACCATTTCACTTCACTGAGCTGCACATTTCTCATCTGCAAAATGAAAGTTGGATCAGACAAACTCTCAGATCCCTCGCAGTCTGGCGAGGATGTCTATGACACTCCTTGATTGATGGAACCACTGAGAATCAGAATGCGTTTGCTCAGTTCTTTTATTTATTTATTTTTAATCTTTTTGGGACAGGGGAAGTAATTAGCTTTATTCATTTTTTTTCTTTATGGAGGTACTGGGGATTGAGCCCAGGACCCCGCGCATGCTAGGCATGCCCTGTACCACTGAGCAATACCCTCGCCGCAGCATTTGTGTAGTTCTTGACATTTTTCAAAGCACTTTCAAGTAACTTACCTCACTGATTCCCTCACCTAGCATTTAATATATTCCATCACAATGACAATCAAACTTCAGAATGACAAATAATGAATTAGCAGGAAGCAGAGGCCGAGGTGGGATGGGCCGGGCAGTGGACACACACTTATGCTGGGAGGCCCCGGTTCAGAGTGGTTGCAGACGCTCCCATGTGCTCGTGATGTTATGAGCACACTGCCCAAGGCTGGGGCCAGGGGCCAGGGCCTCGCCCCCATGCCCGCCCCCCAGGGAGGTGATGGCACAGCTGCCTGTGTGCTCCGTGGACTTCTCACAGACACGCCACTCCACAGCTCCTCCCCCAGCTGGCTATGGTGTCTAGGCGCCACAGAAACCCACTCTGTTGCAGGTTAGTGGTGATACAAGCTTTCCAAACCCCTTCCTAAACGTGCTCTCAGTCTTGGGAGAGCTCTTTTTGGTATTGTTGGCTGGAAATGAAGCAGGGCATTTTCTCCCAGCATTTTAGGACTGCAGATGTGATTCCCTTTTTACGTTCTTTGGTGTGTATCGAGGGTTCCACAGCTCCCCTGCGGGATAGAATGAAGTCAGTGTAGGAGCTTCTATAATGGCACGGTGACAGGAAGGAGAGAGGAGCAATGAAGGGGGCAGGACATCCCAACTCGATCTCACCCTGGCCTGGGGCTATCAGGCCACCTTTGTAGCCCTAGTGGGGATACACATTGTCTCCTCATCTCACCCCCAAGCTGCCCTGTCTGGGACTCTGGTGCCTTAGCCCTCCTGAGTGGCTCTGGGCTGAGCTGCAGATGCACCTAAGGGAGGGGATGACAGTGCTGTGGATACAGGGCCCGCCTGCAGGTAACCAGGTGAGGCTGAAGCCTTTGAGGGGCCCTGGGGATTTGCCAAGAGGCTCAAGTCTCCAGTAGGGAGCCCTGGGCTGCTGTCACCCTGAGGACAGAGCTGGGGTCAGAGCTGGAGCACTTGGGAGGAAGAGCGGAAACAGGAGAGCAGATAATTCCTCTCCAAGAATCCCCTCAGAGTGTCCCAGGCCAGTGAGTGGGTGGGGCAGGAGGGAGCACAGACCATGGGAACCAGCAGGGTCTCAAGGCCTGGACACAGGGTGGGGAGGTGACGCTCCCAGATGTGCCCTTGGATGTATTAGGCAAGGGGGAGACCATGCCTGGGGGTGGAGAGAGGCTCAGGGAAGTGAAGTGGGCCTGGGGCTATCACTCCTGTGCCTGGGCTGTCCTCCTCATCTCTCCCCCTCCAATATCCAGGCCTTCACCCCCAAGGAGGGGGTGGAGGCCCCATTCACCTCTCTCTCCCTGCCCTCTGTTCCACTGGCCCGCTGTGACCTGGAAAGAGGCAAGAGGCAGGGGCAAGGCAGGCAGGGAGGGCAGGTGAGGCCCTTTCCAAACTTGGGCCCCATCTGCCCTCCCTCCCTGGATGGGAACATTGTCACCTTCCTGCCTTTGGTTCCCTCAGGGCACCCTGGGAACTGACAAGCACTCACAGTAGCCACACCCGAGGCCAGGCAATGCAGTGACCAGGGTGGGAGCCTGCTCTGGTGCCCTGGGCCCACACTGGCACCACCAGGGCCTTGCCTCCCTCTGCTTTCAAGCTCCGGGCAAGAGGCAAGAGTGGGTTGGGGTGAAGGCCGGGGTTTGTTGTGGCTGTGATAATGTCAGGGCCTCCCAGGCAAAAGAAAAGTGCAGTTTGCACATTGCTTACATTTTTCTTATGCAGCCAGGCTGGGAAATGGTTGGAAATAAAAGCGTGGGAGGGTGGACAGATTGTCCTCAAAGACAGGATTTTGGTGCCACCCGTGACCTGAGGGGTGAGGGGAAGGGCATCTCAGTGGCGATCCAGTGCAGAGGGTGCTGTGGGCCTGGGCACAAGGAATTGCTGTGGTCTTAGCATAGATGTTTCCTGGACCAGTGACCTCCACCCACAACCCCACTCCATGCTCACACCTGCACCAACCCTGCATGACCAGAATATTATCCTCACTGGAGATGTAAAAGCAATCAATCAAGAGCTGGGTGACACATGGCAAAGCTCTCAAGCTATTTATGTCAAGAGGGAGAAGTGCTATGAGGCTGGCACCTGGGTCCCGCTTCTTCCCATCAGCCCCATCCTAGGACGTGGGTGGCTGGCAGGGGTGGGAGTGAGACCCAGGTTTGGGGCTCTGCTTCCCATAGGACCTCTAATTTCTAATCCCCAGGGCTGTTTCTTCTGCCCTGACCTCATCCGCCTCCTCCTCAATGTTTAGGGCACAGGTGGATGACTCCTCTGCCCCTGGCAATCTGGTTGGTGCTTTGCCCAAGTCCCAGGCCCTAGAGCATCTCAACTGGCCTAGAACACTTGCCCTTCGTACTCCTTTCCACCCTTTTTTGACCCTACTCCCAGAAACTTTGCCTCCGGGCCCCTTCTTCCCTAAATGTAGACTGGAGACGAGAGATTCCAGGCAGTCAGAACAGACATAGGAACGGGGTTCGCGAAAGTTCCCCAGGACCCTGGACCCTCCCTCCTCAAACTGGCATCAGCCTTTGTCCTCTTGGCACTTTTGCCTGCGTTTCCTTAGAGGGTCTGAGTTGGAAACTCCTGGTTCTCCCTTTCCCTCCGCCAGGTGAGATTTTTCTCCCCATTTCACCTGCTCTGACAACACTGAAGACCTACTTGTCCCTGCTCCTCCTCCCCCGACTCTCTGGGTACATGGGCTCTTTTGTTCATGGTGACCTCACGACCACACCACAGCAAGCCAGAGGCTGCTCTGTTTCTATTGAGCATCTGTTCCCTTAGCTAGTTTGTTGACTGACAATTAATTTTGTTTCTGTGTTCTCTAGAATGTGATTCCATTTTCTACCAGCCTTTCTCCATTTCTGGCTTGAGAGGTGTGTGAGCATGTGTTAGTGTGTGTGTGTGTGTGTGTGTGTGTGTGTGTGTGTGTGTGTGTGTGTGTGTGTGTGTTTGTGTGTGTGTTTAAATTTCTATGGAGTGTCCTTTCAAATAAAGAGGCTGTGGTGTTCTAGAGTAGGACAGCTGGATTCAGGACAGAAGGAAGTTTTTGTTTGGGTGATGACCCTGGTGGCAGATACTTGTGCAGGGTGGGGCCATGGCTCAGGGGAGGTGGACTACAGTGGAGAAAGCCCAGGGCCTGAGCAACAGGAGGACTGGCTTCTTCCCCAGCTCAGGGGCCATCACAGGATCCATTTTCAAGCTTTCTGTGCTTTGGTTTCTTCATCTGTCACATGGAGATGTGACATCACTTGCCTGACCCAACCTGCAGACTGTGGAGTGGAGATAAGTCTCCATCCAGAACGTCCTGCTCACGGTCCTGGAAACCTCCTAGCTCACCTCACCTAAGCACTTTCGCCCATGCAACAGTCCTTCCTTGGAACATCCCCTCCAGGTCCCCTTCCTTCCTAAATCCTAACTCCTTCAAAGACCCAGGCAGGTCCTTTTTTCTCTGTGAAATCTTCCCTGATTACTTTAGCTATAGCACTGGGTCTCTTCCTGCAAATTCTATAAACATTTATAGTTGGCATTACCAACAAGCACATAATTGCTTTATAGAGCTAAGTTACATTTTGCTGGGATGAAGATATTCATACCTGCTACTAAAAGGTCAGTCTACTCTCTTCCCACAGTCAAGTCTTAAGGAACAATTGTTGGCAAAGGAGCTTTGCTATGTCAACTGCAGAAATTTTGTTACAATAAATGGAACCCACGACAAAAATATCTCCAAGCTAAACTCCAGTTATTTCAAGTGATACTTAGATCAAAATCTGAATCACAAAATATCTTTTAAAGTCTACTGCAATGGACTATATACCTTGTATTAGATTCTCTGCTTATGGTGCCAAGTTCTGTACGAGGGAAGAGAAGATGAGAATTACTAGGAAGATATTTAAAGGCTCAGTGTTGGAGTAAACAGGCCCAGGGTCTTACCTGGGCCCCACTAATCATCACTTTCTGCTGGTAGATAAGCTGCTTAACCTTTCTTAGCCTCAGTTTCCTTGCCTGAGAAATAATAAACAATGGGAAGCAGGATTAATGAGAAAAGTATGCAAAGTATCTCTCCTTGTGTCTGGTGCATATATAATGTTGGTCATCTTCTCCCCACCTTTAGATTTGGTCTCATATTGTAGTTATCCTTGCTTTTTCTGCCCTCCTATGTTGTAAATAACTCAAGGGCAAGAGCTGTATCTAACTCCTCTTTGCACCCCTAAGCACAGTACCTTGCCCATTGGAGGTGCTCCATATATTTTTGATGAATAGACTATGCATCTGACATCAGGAAGTTTGGAAGGTAAGGGACTGCTGATAGATTAGCACCTGGACCAACCACCATCCCTAAGTCTTATAGCCCCATGTTAATTGCATTCTAATCCTATAGATGTAGTTGATTCATATATTTTCTTTCAAGCTGGAAAAGACTTTCTACAAGATCTAAACTCTCATTTCTCAGATGAGGAGGCCCAGGGAGGATACATAGCTCTTCCACATGCAAAAAACTAAAACAGTCCATTGTCCTGCGGCTTTAGGAAAATTAAGTAGTTTTTCTTTAGTTTCTTCAAATAGTTCCTCTGGACCAGGATCTCTCAATAGCAGCACTACTGACATTGAGACTGGATGATTCTTTGTTGTGAAGGTCTGTCCTGAGCACTGTAGGATGGCCTTTACCCACTAGACACCAGTATACACCCCTTCTCTCCTTAGTCATGACATTTAAAAATGTCCCTAGACATCACAAATGTCCTGAGATCCACTGATCTAGACATTACTACAGGTAAAATCCCTTCATGTAACACACTGAGGCCCTCAGGTTATGAGACTGTTTTAATGAATAGTTTGCTGGCAAATCTCATTTGTAGCCAATAAGCCCTGGAGAAAAGACAGAGCCACTCTGTACTGAGCCTGCCCGGGTCTCAGTCACTGTTGGGATCCACTCATCATGTATGTATGCATCATTTATTTATCATATTCTGTCTACTCCCAGAGGCCTTTGAAGTGGACCTTGACTCATTTCTTTCTCAGAATGACTGGCTATGCTCTGTGTGTGGCCCAGGAGTCTGGGCTCTATGGAGGGGTGTCCTCCCGTATCCGGGCCCTTCTCACATTGTACTCTCACTACCTGTTTGTCTCTGCCCCCGTGGACATTAAGGCCCACGGCAGCAGAGACAATGACTATCTTGTTCCCAGCATCTAGCTGGCTCATGAGAGGGGCCCAATAAACATTTGTTGATTGAATATGTAATAGTGATTATAATATATTGCATTTAGTTGTCGGTCAAAAGTGTGTAAGTTAGCCACAGCTTATTTAGTTTATAATAATTATTACTTCTGTTTATTAAGAGCCTATTGTGAGCCAGGAACTTTCCCTGTGTTATCATACCAATGGCAAAGCAACCTTATGAGAGAGATATTATAACCCCATATGAAAGATGAGGAAACCGAGGCTCAGAGAGAGATTATGACTTGGGTGATTATATAGTAAGAAGCCCAGATTTGGACTGAGGCTCACCTAACTGCCAGTCTTAGTCCTCTTTAATGTACTACCTCTCCTATTTACAGTCATAAACCTGGGTGCTGGCTCTTTCTGTGTACAGAATAATTGGTTCACAAATAGGGACCAGAAAAATGACTTTATTATTGTGTACAGTTTAGATCAGTCCATCCTTGCTCTGTGAGAGACCTGCAAGGGCATGATCATAATCTTGTTATACAAAACTGTCTTGGTCCATTCAGGCTGCTATAACAAAAAGTACCATAGACTGGCTTAAACAACAACTGTTTATTTCTCACAGTCTGGAAGCTGATAAGTCCACGATCAAGGCACTGGCAGTTTTGACGTTCAGTGAGAGCTCGTTTCCTGGTTCATAGAGGCTGTGTCCTTTCATGCCAGAAGGAATGAGAGAGCTCTATGGGGTCTCTTTAATAAGGGCACTAATCCCATTCATGAGGGCTCCACCCTCATGACCTAATCACATCCCAAATGTTCCACTTTCAAACACCATCACACTGGGGATTAGGTTTCAATGCATGACTTTTGAGGAAACAGTCTATAGCAAAAATAATTGTGTATAATGGCATTCACAGTGACAAGATTTCACGTGTGGCTAATCATCAAAGAAACTGTGTTTTGACCTTGAATCTGTGGAGTCGGTGTGTACATGTATAGGAAAAGGTAGAAGGCAGGATAAAATTCAAGATTTTACCATTGCATAAATTCAATTTCCTTTGTGAAGTAGTTGCTGGAAAATCTGACCCTTAACTCTGCCTCCTTGAAATGCATCTTAGCCTGCAGTTCTTCATTGCTTACCATTTGCTCCCTCAGACTGTCAGATTTTTGTTTAAAAAATATAGCATAAAAATTGTCAATTGTTTATTTTCTATCTACTCTCTCCTTAAAGAAACTGCCTGAGAGCAAGGACTCTTACTTTTCCTTGCCACATTTGCTAGGTGCTAAATCATTGTTGCCAATAACAACAACAATGAAAGAGGAAAAAGTATACTTTCTAGTAGACGAATAAGTTTAAGCACCTGTGTGCTCAGCTCCACTCCCTGGTAATGGGGTACCCCAGGCGAGGGAAGACAAGGCCCTTATCCTTAAGGAGCCTGCAGCCTTATCTGCTCCTTCCTCAGGCAGTGGCCGGTAAGGGCTGAGGAAAAATCTGTTTTCCTGTCTAAAGGAGTCTGTTGAACAGGCAAAGGGTGGGGTAGGCTAACGAAGATGGATAATCTTCCTCGCCTACCTTGCTTTAGCGAGGTTGGTCTGCGGTTCGCCTGTAGGAGGCGCTTCAAAGGACCATGCTTTCGTTAAGAGAAAGAGGAACCGACACAAGAAGCGAAGAAAACTCCAGCCGCTGATAACACTCGGCCTCAGAAGGGGCCAGGAGAAACTGGAGAGTCCGGATGGCGGGGAAGGGGTGGGGGTCCTTTGCAGTTCCGCATCCACCTCTCGGTATCCTGTTGCTGATGCGGGGATGGGAGAGAGGGGCTGAAACTACGTAGCCTCGTAGAGGGTCGGTCGGGAGCGCAATGCCAGTCCGGAAAGCCCAGTGGACTCCCTCCCCAGAGCTGTCCCGCCCCCGACACTCGAGCCCCGCCCCAGGCCCGTAGGCCCCGCCTCGGAGGCCCCGCCCCCTCCCCGGACCCTCTGGCTGCGCTCACTCCCTAGCCCCCGCCGGCAGCCTCTAGGCGGAGAGGCTCCCGCCAGCCCTGAGCCGCGGCCTCCGGATGGAGGATCCGCGCGCTCCGCTGGCGGGGTCGGGACCACTCCCGCCACTGCTGCAGGGAGGCGGAGCCGCCGATGTTCCGGAGCCCGGAGCCCGGCAGCACTCGGGACACGAGACGGCGGCGCAGCGGTACACCGCCCGCCTGCTGCAGGCCTGCTACGAGCCGGAGAGGTGACGCCCAGGGCTAAGCGAGCGGGGCGCATCCGGGGCGGGCGCGGCGGCTCTGGGAACCTGGCAGCGCTGCGGGGAGGGGAAGGACAGGTCCCACCACCCATGTCCTCTTACCCCCTCAACCTCTAACTTCCTGAAACCGGGCTCAGATGCCACGTAAACGGCTTTGGTTGGGGGATGCAGGTGGGCACTGTGCAAAGGGTTCAGTGCTTCGTTGCATTTGGGAGCAGGTCGGAAAAAACGATCCCTAAAATCTTAGCCCTGGATCTGACCTCAGCTACACACTGGATAACACCTGGTCCAAGTGGCTCCAACTCCTGGGGTTCAAAATGTGCCTGTTGGAGTCCGTGTCCAACTTTGCTTACTCCTCCTAGCCGTTTCCTCCTAGAACTATCCATCTTCAGAGTCTCAGTGGCAGGTGCAGGCGTCCAGATGGACTGCCTCCTCAGAGCCGGGTGAGGACACCATCCCCTCCTCACCAGTCACTGAAGTCTGATGAGGCTGCCAGTGCAGTTCACCCTAGGGTCTCTCCTAAGATTCAGAACCCACTTCTGCCCTTACTCTGCTGGAGTCTGTAAGGGTCACAGGAGGAAGAGTCGGGGTGTTGAGCTGGGCCCCAGGGGACTGGCTGAAAAGAAGACAGTGGCTAATCTCTGGATTGTATCGCAGCTTGAAATGCAATCCCACTGTCCTTCCGGCCCAGAGGATTTGGGCTTCTTTTTCTGCCCCATCTGTTGGTGTTCAGCAGCCTGGAGAGGTGACCTGGAAGCTGGGTTTGGGGTTCGGTGGAGGTGGGGGGGTCTGCCGGAATTAGCTCTGCAGCTCTGCCCAGGGGCTGGCTGCTTATGTAAGAACTTTTAACGGCTTAAGGGGCTGCTAGGTGAAGCCTGGCCTCTCCTGCCCCCGCAGGCTGTCTCTCTAGAATTGACTTAAGTTCGGGCAACTCTATCTTTCTTCCCATCCAGAAATCCAACTACTGGGGCTCAGGGTCCAGGACGATAGAGAGGCCACAGGAGGTGAGGGAGTGTGCTGGGGCACATGGGGGCTTGAAGAAGGCAGTGCCTTGGTTGGAGCAGGTATTGCACAAGTACCATTTCAGAGTTCAGATCAGGGCCGGCAGAGGCATCCCTTCTCCAGATTGTACCTCTGCACCGAGGGGCTATCTCCACCCTACCAGCCTGTGTAAAACCTAACACCCAGCCAGGTGGTGTAGTGAGATTCAAAACCTGCTGCCTAGACCTCCATCTGCCCTCACTAGCTTAGAGCTGTGGGAAGAGGACAAGGTATCATGAGAAGTCTGAGTTTGAGGCCAGAGTTATTGCTCTCTGGCCTGAACCTGGGCAAACTATGTCCCCTATCCCAGCTCAACAATGTCAGGGTTATTACCCACTCCCCTCCGACTCCCCCCTCAAAGGTGTTTTGAAATCTTGTCCCTTTAAATAGCCCAGGCTAGAAACAGACCTCTAGGCTCCCTGTCGGGACCTTGGTCTCCAGCTGGTCACTGTTTCCCCTCTATCCTGAGGAAGGGGCCTGAAGGGGCTTGGACCTACTCTCTCGCCCTGCTGCCCTCACAGCTGCTAGGTGGGGAGCCTCAGGGGACCCACAGCCCTTCCTTGAGCTGAGGAGTCCCACTGGTTGCCTGGTGTCTCCTCCCCATGGAGGAAGCAGCTGGGGAAGATCAGGAAAAGGGAGGAGGAAAGCGGGAGTGGGGGGTGGAGGATGGGGGGTGGATTAACAGTCTCTGGAAAAGGACAGCCTAACCCAGGGCTGAGCCCAGCAGCTTAAGAGTAATGAGGAGCCCTGACATAGGTCAGAGCAGGAGAGGGTGTGGGGCAGCAGGAGAAGGGGAGTGGTGCTGTGATGCCTGTCACCACTGGGAAGAGGACCCTCCACACAACTCAGCCTGGCAGCCTCCTCCCCTGGTTCTGAGATCTAGGCTGGGGCAGATGTCATACTAAGGCCATCTGAGATTGCAGAACTCAGCTGCTGTCCTGGGCCCCAGTCCTGGTGGAACCCTGAAGAGTACTCTAGCCATTCCTGTGACCCAGAGCATGTCCATCTGAGCCCCAGAGAAATCCAGGGGCAGCCTGTGCACTGTGCCTGCAACTGCCATTCCATCACCATCCTTCTACGGCCAGAGAGGTGCCCAGGACAGCTCTGAATGGCCAGTGCTTTCTCCGGCTGTGCTCACTGCTCTGCATGCAGGTGGCCAGTAAGAGGTCCTAGTGCTGGTCCCCTTAGGGTAACCCCCTCCCTATATGGCCTAGGCCCTCTGGATGAGTCTGTGAGTGCCCAGGGGACAAGTGCTCCCAGGCATCCCTGGCAAAGCTGGCCCCAGCCCACCCTCAGCAGAGAAACTTGGCAGGCCCGCTCCCTCCTTCCCAACACCAGAGAGCATCCAGAGGCCCCTATCAGGAGCCTCCTTGGGCTCCCTGGGCGGAGAGGGAAGTTTGGGGTTCCGTGATTTTCTGGTCCCCCACAGTAAGAGGACAGACGATGCTGTGGACTTCTGTGAGTCTCCTGCAGAACTCTCAGCCTCATGGGCCTCATTGCCCTGGCTCTGTGGAAAGCGTCCCCTCCCCTCTGCACACAGATGGAACAGTGTTTTCCTGGCAGGGTCCCGGGGCGTCACTGGGAGAGGCTGGGCATCCCAGGGAGCCTCCCTTGGGCCTGGCTGCCACCACACTGCTGAGAGGTAAACAAATCCAGCCTCGAGGGCTGGGGAGGGAGGGACAGCTACAGGCAGCCACCTTGCCAGGGAGAGGACCTTGTCCCTGGCCCACCTTTCCTTCACCTCACCAAGAAATGAGCTGTAGAGACTATAGGACAGAGGAAGGATACATGGCATCTGGGCGGTGAGGATCTGTTTTCTAGCTTTTGGTCAGGGAATAGCATTTATTGTTCTGGTCACATAAGGCGGAAGAGTCTGCCTGCCCGCTGCCACCCCATCTACCCCCATGTGAATCAATTTGCTACCTAAACTTATTACCTTCATGCAGAAATCTGGGTCTTGCTGGGCACTCAGGGCCACCAAATTTCTGCTTTGGGAAATTCTCAAAACTTCTCTAGTCTCTGTCCTAATTTGTATGTATCCTTACTTGCCTGAGCCAAGCCTGTGACCCTCCCTCACCTTCCCATCACAATACCCTCCCAAATAAAACCAAACTTTCCTCTCTGAGGTTAAAACCCCTGGTATCCACACCACTTTCTGAGCTGTGGATAGGGCAGGATGTCAGTCTGAAGCACTGGACCAGGACTCAGAGGCAGTACCTGTCCCCACTCCCTCCTGAACTGTAGGTTTTGCATCTGCAAAGTGATGATATCTAATAATTGGCAATTAATGAATTGTACAGTAAATGTGATCATTTATGAAAAATGCCTTGTAAATTGCAGAGGGCTCCAAGGCCACCCAAAGGTCAGGAAGTGTCATTGTTAAGAATGCCTGCCCCCTAGGAATGATGCCTGGTTGTGGGGAGCGGGGAGGTGGGTGCACTACCCTGAGGGTGCAACTTCAGACTCGTGTATGTTAGGAAGCTGTGAGCCCAAGCCAGTTCCTCAGGGCTCTGGGCCCTGATTACAGTCTGGGCCTTAGTCTTGTGTAAGGCAAACGATGTTAGAGGTACCCCTGGGGCCAGGGAGCAGGGCCAGGGAGCAGGGCCAGGGGAGACTCAGGCCAGAGGGGGCGGGGTGGCCCAAGGTGGCCTAGGTTACCGCTGGCCTGGGGGAGACGCTGTAGGGGGCCTAAGAAGGCGGGGCGAGGAGAGGCTGGAGGGCGTGTCCCCCCTTGGCTCAGCCCCCTCCCCCCTTGGGCCCACACCCCCTGCCCCGCCCCGGCCCCGCGTGGCCGCTGGGCCACTGCAGGCGGCCCTGGGCGTGCGCGCGGCGGCTGCTGGGCCGGGCTCCGCGGGGCTCTTTGTGCGACGCGGGGAGGAGGCGGCGGGCTCCCGGGGGAGGGGCGGGAGGGGAGGGCGGTGCCCCGGGCCCGCCCCGCCGCTGCCGCAGCCCCCGCCCCCCGGCCCGCCCAGCCCGCGGCGGCAGCGTGGCCGTGGCGCGGCGTCAGCAGCAGCAGCGGCAGCGGCAGTAGCGGCAGCGGGGCGGCCCGCGCGGGTGTTTATGTCGGGTCGCGGTGTCTCCTGGCAGCATGGCGGACTACCTGATCAGCGGCGGCACCGGTTACGTGCCCGAGGATGGGCTCACGGCGCAGCAGCTGTTCGCCAACGCCGACGGCCTCACCTACAAGTAAGCGCGGGGGACCCGGGCCCCACCTGGGTGCGCGCACGAACGCACCGCGATCCCCTGGTCCCGGCCCAGCACGTGCACCGCTCCCCACTTGGAGACGGCAGCGTTCCCCGGCCTGATTCGAGCGACTTGGTCGGTGAGGGGGAGGGGGGTGGGGAAGGCTGGGCCAGGAAAGGAAGGCGGCCCGCGCGGAGAGCAGACGGACGTGGCACAGCGACATCGCGGCCCTTGGTGCCATGCCCCGTTTCTTGCCAGAGCGGGGTCCGGCCTGCCCTCTCCCCTCTCTCGTGGGCATCTTGGGGGCCTTGGGGCGTGCGAGAACGCGAGATGTGGGAGTTAAGGGGACTTTCCCCAGACCTTGGTCCAGGACACCCTCTCACTCCCAGCGTCACCACGAGGGCAGAGAGGGCCCTGGAGCCCAGTTAAGGCAGCTGCTTGGGTGTTGCCCCCAGGAAAGGCCCAACCGGGCAGCTGGTATGGCTCCTTTTTCCACTGTTGAGTCCAGCCCTCTTCCACTTGTGCCCCTGCCTGCCCACAAGTTAGTACGTGCACCTCCCTGGGTGTGAGTATTCTGTGACTACCCATCCCCCAGCCCACCCCACATGGGATTTTGAAGGAGAAGACCTATCCATTTGCCTCTGGCTTAGTCTGCTTTTCCATGGGCCCTGGGCCAGTTGTCCTGCTGGCTGCAGGCCTGGCACTAGCTCTCCTCCTGGCTGCAGGACTGTGTCCATGCCAGGAGAGAGCATCAGGACCAGGGACTGGGGTGGAGTGGGGATGCTGGTGAGCCAAGAGCATCCCTGCCCTGTCTCCTGCTAGTTCCTGCCCCTGCCTGCTTGGCAGGCTGTTTCCCTAGATGCCAGGATACCCAGTCACTTCTGAGGAGTGTCTGCTCTTGCCTGTTCGTAGCTGGGGTGCGGGCCAGGTGCGGGGTTTCTGTGATATCTAGAAAATGCCAAGGGGCCCAGACTCCAGCGTTTTTCTTCTCCAGCCTTTAAGTGCGCCACAGAGGCCTCTTTACTGTACAGAAGGGCTGCCAAGGGGCAGGGGCAGTTAAGATTCCTTATTTCTTCAGGTAGTCTTTAATGAGAGGGGATAGAGTATCTCTGATATATTTTTCAGTGGAGTCTCCCAGGATAACCCGCTAGGGAAATTGCTCTAGGTCTTGGGGCAAATTAAAGACCTCACCCCTCCCATCCACCCTCTAGTTTTTCCTTCCTGTGCTGGGGTGACTGCTGCTTTGCTTAGTCTGGTCGGGAGTGTTCCTGAACACTGGGGCATTTGCTTTTGGGTGTGTCTGCCAAGGACCTGTGATTTCAGGCCAGTTGTACCCGTCGGGGCTCCTGGGCTGTGGCACTGTGCCTTGCCGTACCCATGCAGCCTGCACCCCCCTTCAGGGTTTGCTGTGACTGTGGCCCACCCTAGTGTTGGCCACTGCCATGCTTTGGCTGGGTTCCCAGTGTTCTGGTCCTAACCACAAAGCCCCTTCCTCCCCTTTCCCATCCCAGGCCATGTCTATTGCTCCAGGCCAACTGGGCAAACATTTGCCAATGCCTGCTCTGTTGGAACATGCCCCACATTCATCCCCCTGGGGTCTCTCTGTGCTGTTTTGAACCCTGTGTGACTCAGCAGCCCCAGCACTGGGCTGTGCAGCTTGTCCTGTGCTGTGTGGTGTTCATGCCATGCTGCGCTACTAAACCATTCTCAGGTCCATTCCGTGTCTAATTATTGTTTCCCCCTATCAAGATGGAGAACTTTTCAAGGGCAGGCACTGTATCTGCTGTGTGTGGCGTTTAGGGAACTTCTGTGTCTCTTAACAAACTCTGAGCCCTGAAGGCAATGGGAATTTGGGGCCAACTGCCTCAGTGGCGCGTCAGGTCCACAGAGTTTACACCAACCTTTGGCTCTAGCTCTCTGGGCTAGTCTTCAAGATGCTAGTGGGGAGTACGAGGGTGTTTCAGTCCTGATGGAGCAACAGGGATCAGAGGGCTCTGCTCCTCTCCCTGCCCTCGTGCTGCTTCCCCTGGCGTGGCAGGCCCTGCCCCTTGCAGGTACCCCTCCTCACCCAGTAACACCCACCTTTTTCTCTTCACAGCGACTTTCTGATTCTCCCAGGATTCATAGACTTCACAGCTGATGAGGTGGTGAGTACCTCTTCCACTTACTGGGTAGAGAGGTTGTGTCTGTGGTGAAAGAGGCTGACCTCTCGCTCAAGGGCAGGGTGTGGGAGAAGCTTTCCTTGGGAATATGGTGGATTCCCAGAGAAACTGGCACAGTGCAATGGGTTATACCTAATGGGTTAGAGGCAGCTGTGGGGATTGAGGGGGGTATCCTGAGAGGTGGGCCTAGCACAGGGCCAGAGGGCTCTCTGTCACTGACAGAGCCAGGGAGGGCATGGGTGTGGCTTCTTACTTACTGGATCTTGTCTGAAATGCTAAGCAAAGACATCATAGAAGCCAGTAAAATTACGGAGACATTGAAAGAGGTGGACAGACTTGTTTGTGGATCCATGATATACAAGAACTTGCAGGAGGATTTGAAGAAGTTAGATTTTGGGCAAATACAAGGAAACACCATGCTTTGCTTTACCGTAGGGTTCAGCAATAAATCAAGTGAATGACCAGTGACCTTTACCCAGTTAACATAGGACAAACTCATAGGAGCCAAGGGGCTAATGCTGATGAGTGTAAGTCATTTCATGGAGAGGTTAGATTATTATATGATGAATTCACATGCATTAAAATTTTTTTTTCTATTGCTGTTATCATTGATATTTATTCTGATCTGACTTTCATGAAAGGCCAGAGGGTCCGAGTATGACTGGAGCACTTAATAAGTCGGGGAAGCTCACGTCCAGCCTGTGTAGCCAGTGCTGACTCAGATAGATTTTTAGGGGGGAATTTGAACTGTTCTGACAGCAACCAGGAAGTTTTCGTGGTTCAGTTGCTCAATTTAACAAAGTTTACTGAGTACCCTGGCTTTGTGCCAGATCCTGGCAGGGGGCTAGAAAGAAAGGGATGGAAGAAGCCCCCTTGGCTGTCAAGGGTCTCCCCATCCTGTGGCCTCTGTTAGGAAGGCCATGGCTTTTCTGTGCTACGATGAGAGAGGAGAAGGGGGAGTTTTCTAGGCTGTGGGGCCAGAATTCTGAACTAGGATCTGTGGATGGATTTCAGGGACCTGTGAGTCCTCCAAAAATTGTATATCAAAGTCTGTGTCTGAGTGTTCTGGGCGCTAGGATCCACTGCTATTGGCCCAATCTCAGAGGAGTCTGTGATCTGGCCTCACCACTGTTCAGAGGCAGATGCCTCCCAAATGTATGTTTGCAGTCCTGACCTCTCCCTTGAGCTGCAGACCTGTCGTCACCTGCTTCCCTGGATGTCTGTCCGATAGACTTCTCCCCACGCCTCCACCTTCCCAGTGACCAGCATCTCCCGCCTGGACCCGTCAATAGCCTCCTTGTGGGTCTCCCTGCCTCAGGCCTTATCACCTAGAATCCCTTCACATCAGAGCCTGAGCGACCTCTTTAAAACATAAATCAGATTGTGTCTCTCCTCTGCCCGAGACCCTCCAGTGGCTTCTCATCTCAGAATTGAATCCAAGCTCCTCTCTGTGGCTTTCAAGGCTACACATCCTTGCCCCCGCCTGCTTCTCACCCTTCCTTCTACTGTGCTCACCTTTGTCTTTCATACATGCACCTCAGAAAGAATTGGAATCATGGGGTTCCACAGCTCCCTAGGCCTGGAGCAACAGTCCCTCAGACTTTTACTTGATTGGCTTCCATTTGTCACTTCCCAAGAAAGAGGTTTCCCCAGCTACCGCATCCTTCCTCTGGTGGTCACTTTGCCTTACTGCTTTTCTTTGGAGCCTTCGTCGCAGCTGGAATCATCTTGTACATGTTTTGTGTGTGTCATTTTTCTTTCCAAGCAGAATATAAGCTCTGGAGGAGAGAACAGAGCCTTCATCTGCCCTATTCACTGCTATATCCCCATGGCCTGCCCTAGTGCCAGGTACCTGTGGGAGCTCAGTAAATGTTTGTTGAATGATAAAATTTTTCACATAGACTGCTTTCATCCTCAGGACCTGACTTCAGCTCTGACTCGGAAGATCACACTGAAGACGCCACTAATCTCCTCCCCCATGGACACTGTGACAGAGGCTGACATGGCCATCGCAATGGCTGTGAGTCAGGCCACTGAGTTGGGACCCCAGGAGGACTGAGCGGGGTGGGCTGGGCTTTAGGAGAAATTGGAATCAGGTGGGGTTTCAGAGCGAGGAGGGTTGGCCCTCTGGCTCTGACTGTACTTCCGTTCCACCCCAGCTGATGGGCGGTATCGGTTTCATTCACCACAACTGCACCCCAGAGTTCCAGGCCAACGAGGTGCGGAAGGTCAAGGCAAGTACCGGACTGTCCCCAGAAGGAAGATGCCCCTTGGCGACCCCCACCTCAGAGAGCCTCCCAACCTCCCATTGCCAGCCCCGTGGGCTGGTGTGCTCCCTGGCTGATTACTCTGGGGTCTTGTCTGCCCTTCTCCACAGTTGGGGCACAGGGCTCAGCCCTCATTTTTCCACTGACCTCTTACCCCATGGAGGACCCTGGCTCCCCTGTGCACAGCCAGGCCACTTGCTACCTTCTGTAGCCAGGCTGTACACCACCCTGAGCTTTCTTCCAGCCTTTTCCTTCCCCTGTCTGCCCACAGAAATTTGAACAGGGCTTCATCACAGACCCTGTGGTGCTGAGCCCCTCACACACTGTGGGTGATGTGCTGGAGGCCAAGATCCGGCATGGCTTCTCCGGCATCCCCATCACTGAGACGGGCACCATGGGCAGCAAGCTGGTGGGCATCGTCACCTCCCGAGATATCGACTTCCTTGCCGAGAAGGACCATACCACCCTCCTCAGTGAGGTACCTGCGGGGCAGGGAAGCATGGCTGGGGAAGAGAGGACCCCACATCCTGGGGCCTCAGGCTGGTGCCTGTTACCAAGGACCAGAGGGAGGCCTGGCTCCCTTCTCTCTCACCTGCCAACCTGCAGGCAAATGTTCCTGGCCCCACAGGTGATGACATCACGGAATGAGCTGGTGGTGGCTCCAGCGGGTGTGACTTTGAAAGAGGCAAATGAGATCCTGCAGCGCAGCAAGAAAGGTACCCGGGAGTAGGCAGAAAAATGCAGGCGCCCTCAGCCTGGTCCCCCGCACCCCAGAACCCCCGCTTCCTTCACAGCCTTGCAGGTTGTCCCTGCAACCAGACTGGGCCTTGGGGAAGGTTTGAGTAACCCCCAGGCTGGAGCATGATTCCCATGGTCCTCTTCCTGGCTTAGGAAAACCCATTCCCCTTACTAGGCATTTTCAAAGTATGTTTCCCAAAACAACTAGTCCTGTGAAATGCTCATCACGAGGAAAGGGCCCTGTGGTCTTATGAGTCTGAAAAATGCTGCCTTCTATCTTCTCCATCTTTATGAATAATTGTACGTTAGTTTATCAGAGGCTCTGAGAAATCCCACGGTTAAATTTATTTGACATGGAAGTTGTTGACATAACATTCATTAGGTCCCTGTGGGGGCCACTGGGAAATGCTCCCCTGGCCCATACTGGATTGTTCTCAGGGGTGGTGTTGTTGGGCAGGTCACATGTTCCTCCCTGTAGGACAGCCTCATGTTTGTGCCCTGTCTGGGAGTTTTCGACCACTGTGGCCTGTGGCCCAGCAGGTGAAAAGCTGCCAGTACTCAGAAGCTGCCCACCCAGCCCTGCCAGGCCACAGGGCAGGAAGAGCTCCAGGAGCTCGCTTGGTTGCGAGGTTTCTTTACTTCCTGTTCCTTGGGCAGAGGGCCAGGTCCCTACGAGCACTTTCTGGGTGGGTGCTGTCACCTCGTGGTTGGTTTGGGTACTTCAGTGGAATCTCCAGCCTGGTCCATTTTCATCCTCACTGCCCCCATCCCACTCCTAGAAGCCTGCTCCTTCATCTCACCCCTGCATTCCTCCTCAGGGAAGCTGCCCATTGTCAATGACCGAGACGAGCTAGTGGCCATCATTGCCCGCACCGACCTGAAGAAGAACCGGGACTACCCTCTGGCCTCCAAGGATTCCCACAAGCAGCTGCTGTGTGGGGCGGCTGTGGGCACCCGCGAGGATGACAAGTACCGCCTGGACCTGCTCACCCAGGCGGGCGCCGACGTCATAGTGCTGGTGCGGGCACAGCCTTGGAGCGGGGGTGGTTCAGTAGAGTTGAGGTTCATGAAGACCCAGGTTCACCTCTAATTAAGCCTGGAGTCAGAATTAGGAGAGTGACTGGTACTCTGAGAGGTCAGAACAAACCGTTGACCCCTCTGGGGGCCCTCCTCACTCGTAAGGTGACCGTAATAGTTAGAGCTCCCGTTCAGTGAGAACCTCCCATTTGCAGGCCCCGCACCAGGACGTTTATGTAAATGAACTCAGTCTGCACAATGCCGCTGAGGTACAGTCACCATGCCAAGGGGTTGTCAGGGAAACTGAGGCTCAAGAGGTTGAGTAATTCCATTTGGTTAGTGAGCTGGTGGGAACTGGATGGATACCACTCCAGGCACCATCTCTTTGCTGTGAGGACCAATCCATACCACGGGTATGAAAGGGCTTTGTCTGCTTCCAGACTATGCGTTAGTGGTGCTTAACCTTTAGGGGGAAGCTGGCCCTTTTGAGAATCCGCTGGGAACTGTCAAGTGTCCTCCCAGAAAAAGACAAAAAGTGCATTCTCATACGTCTTTCATACAATGTCAGGATCTGTCCACTCAAGACTCCCTCCCTCAGTGAGGATGCTCGGCCTCCAGGTCTAAGCTTTCCTGTCTGCCTTCTCACAGGACTCATCCCAAGGGAACTCCGTGTATCAGATTGCCATGGTGCACTACATCAAGCAGAAGTACCCCCACCTCCAGGTGATTGGGGGCAATGGTGAGTGCGGGGTCCCCTCTAACCCTCCCAGCCCTCGTCCCCTCACTGTGGAACCTTTCTCTCTCTGGCCTTTGGCATTCCTTGGTGATGGCATTGCTCCTGGTTTGGGGCTGAATGCATGGGTTTTGATCACTATAAGGGGGGTAGGTCTAGACTTGGGGGTAGGTCTAGACTGGGGTCCCAGGAAGCCCCTGGGCAGGGCAGAGCCATCCCACTCTCACACTGTTCCTCCCCTCCCCTCCCTCCTCCCCCCCAGTGGTGACAGCAGCTCAGGCCAAGAACTTGATTGATGCTGGTGTGGACGGGCTGCGTGTGGGCATGGGCTGTGGTTCCATCTGCATCACCCAGGAAGGTAGGTGTTGGTAGGAGAGTGAGCAGCTGCCACTTGGAACAGCCCCATTGGCCCTCCACAGGCCCCAGGGCCTCACCTTGTTCCCCAGATGCATATTGAGTTCTCGCTCGGCCAGGCCTCTTCCTGGGATGGTGGGGTCAGGCGTGACCTGGATTCAGACTGTCTGGTCCACTGACTTCAGGGGAGGCAGCTGTAAGATGAGGTTACTGTGAGTTTTGGTTGTGAGCCAGTCTGTTTCTCAGATTCTGGCCAAGGAGGCCCACTCTTGGGCCCCAAGTCTGGTGTCTCTGGCCCCGCTAGTGAGGGTCACTTCTCTCAAATGCTGAATGACCCATTTGGTCTTCTCTGCCCAAAACATCTCCCCAGTTTGGTCTTCAAGCCTCTGCCTTTAACTGTCTCCCTCCTCGGCTGCCCCCTGTGGGGAACCGTGGGTCTTCTCCTGCTCACTTAACAAATGAGCACCTACTACGTGCCAGGCATTGTTGTAAACCTTGGGGATGCAGTAAGAACAAAACAAACAAAAGGTACCCCCGGAGGGGGCTTCTTTTCTAATTTATCCAGCCTTGCATCCATCCCTAGATAAGTGCTGGTTCCTTAGAATTCTCACTTAAAAGCCTAACACTTAAGGACCTTGGACAGTTAGACGTAAAGAAATGCAAGCCAATATCCCGAAGGAAGCTGTGAGTACCTAACCCTAGTAACAGGTTTTGAAGGGGAGCTAGTGCCTGGAGAAGGCGAGGCTGAGCGTACTGTACCCTGAAGGCCATAGGAGTCTCCCATAGTGCTCTTTTAAGTGAGGTGGTCCAGATCCCTTGAGTGACATGCACCCAGTGTTATTTGCTGCCACCTATTTTTTTTCCCTGCATTACAATCCAGCCCTCCCCCTTTTCCCAAGTGGAGGAAGGGCACAAGGAAAAAGGGGCCTGTACCTGGCCCCCATTGCTGTTAACACCTCTGTCTCGGTGCCCTCCCCAGTGATGGCCTGTGGTCGGCCCCAGGGCACTGCTGTGTACAAGGTAGCCGAGTATGCCCGGCGCTTTGGGGTGCCAGTCATAGCCGATGGTGGCATCCAGACCGTGGGGCACGTGGTCAAGGCCCTGGCTCTCGGAGCCTCCACAGGTGAGGGGGGAGCGTCTGCTGGGGACTGGGCAGTCCAGTAGGGGGCGGGGAGCGGGCGAGGGCAGTGGGAGGACTACGGGGCTAGAGGCACTGACCCCCTGACTGCCGCAGTGATGATGGGCTCCCTGCTCGCCGCCACCATGGAGGCCCCTGGCGAGTACTTCTTCTCAGATGGTGTGAGGCTCAAGAAGTACCGGGGCATGGGCTCTCTGGACGCCATGGAAAAGAGCAGCAGCAGCCAGAAGCGCTACTTCAGGTGCCCCGCCCCCTGGCCCCAGGCAGACTAGCCCCAACCCCTCAGGTCCACACGTGCCTTTGGCTTCCCAAGGTGGCGCCCAGTCTCCATATTACAGTTCTGGAAACCAAGGCACAGGGCACAGTAGCAGACCTGGGACAGTGGCTGGAGTCCATATTTATTTATGCTATAGCCCAGGGATGGTTGCTCTGGGGGTCCTTCTGGGTGGTATCCCCTCTGCTGGTGCCCTTCAGAGGTGGGATGGGGGTCCCCTAAGCCATGGGCGGCCAGGCTCAGTCTTCCTGCCTTCCATGCAGCGAGGGAGATAAGGTGAAGATCGCACAGGGCGTGTCAGGCTCCATCCAAGACAAAGGCTCCATTCAGAAGTTCGTGCCCTACCTCATAGCGGGGATCCAGCATGGCTGCCAGGATATAGGTGCCCGTAGCCTGTCTGTCCTGCGGTGAGTGCCGTGACTTGGGGGCACCCAGCAGGCTCCTGGCTCCCCCTTGCTTCCTCTCTCTCTTATCTCTGCCTTTGGTGCCCCTGACCCGCACCACCTCCCTGCCTGCAGGTCTATGATGTACTCAGGAGAGCTCAAATTTGAGAAGCGGACCATGTCAGCTCAGATCGAGGGTGGTGTCCATGGCCTGCACTCGTAAGTGTGGCGGCCTCCCTGCCCAGCTGGCTGGCACTGGGTCGGGCAGGTGGGGCCATGGTTCAGAGGCTGAGCAGAGGTTTCAGGGACCCCATGGACCATCTGCATCAGGGATGGAGGCTGCTGCAGGATGACCCCATCACCCTCTTCAACAGGGCCCAGCCCACCCTTGAACTTTGTACTCTAGCCCCCATGCGGGCAGGCCCTCCCCTCCCCTCGGGCATCTCCCCCGAGCAGGGCACGGGAGATGTGGCCACTAGCCCCTCCTGGGCATCCCGGCCCTTGCTTGCTCAGAAGCTTGGTGGCTGGTGGCAGGGGATGGCGGTGCTGGGCTCTCGCTGGTGGTGGCACCAGGCAGGCAGATGGAGGCTGGGGGCGTGAGCCCTTGGCGGGGAGAAGGGCAGAGAGACAGATGCCAGGGCCGGCGCTGGGGCGACTGTGGGTGGGGGCAGTGCTAGTTGGCAGCAGTAGATGCAGGCATGCGGCCCTGCCCTGGTCAAGAGGGCCTGTCCCCCCAGGCATAGGCGGGCATCTAACCTGTGTCTCTTTCTGCCCCATCCTCCCGTAGCTATACCTTTCTGCCGTGTAAGTAACCGCGCTGCCCGGGCCAAGCTTAGAGTAGAGCAGGGGCAGTCTGGGTGAGACTTGGGCTGGGGGTGGGGGCATTGGGTTGGGGGCGGCACTGGGGTATCATCTCGGGACACAGACCCTAGGACTAGCATTGTGGTGGGGGCAGCTGGCAGTGGCCTCTCGTCTAGAGGAAACATCCCTTTCTAGGATGCAGAGAGATGTCCCTGACCACAGGCCTGAGGCTGTCCTGTCTTGAACTGGACCCAGTGGCAACAAGGAGCCTAGGCCCCAGTGCCTGCAGGGGTGGGGTGCAGACAAGGCAGCAGAGGCTCTACTTGGTCTGAGCTCCCTCTGTGAGGATGGGCCAGGCCTTCCCTCTGTGAGGATGAGCTGTCTCTCCACCCCGCCACTGAGGACAGCATACCAGCCACAGATGTGGCCAGAGGAGTGCGGTTGTCTCTGGGCCTGGCCTGAGGAAGACAGAGGCACAGGGCCTGCTGCTTGCCCCCTCCCACCCACCATGGCTGAGAGGCAGGGGCTTCTACAGCCCCCTGCCTCTCCTGAATCTGTGGGCTGCCCGGCAGCCCAGGGCCAGCCTGGGAGAGGGGACCTGGGAAAGGAGCAGGATCCACACACCCACTCTCGGTTCTTCTCTTGCCTTGACCCCACAGTTACGAGAAGCGGCTGTACTGAGGATGGTGGTGGAGGCCGAGGCGGTGGAGGGGGCGTGTCCCAGGGTCCCCCCTTGGGCACAGACTCCCTCCATAACTGAATGGTCCACAGATTTGCACTACTGGATCCCCAGCTCCTTTCCAGGGAGAGAGGAGGGGGCGCCCTAAGGGTCTGCGGCCCCTCCCTGGGCCTCCCCCGCAGTCAGGACTGCTCCCAGGCTGGGCTGCCCTGGGAGCCCGCCAGGTTCCCCTTTCTTCAGTCCCACTGAGCCCAGCCAGCCTGGGCTCTCAGGCCCTGCGCCTGCCTCAGGTCTTTCTCGCTGCAGCCTGCTCCGGCCCGGCTCCCACTCCTGGGGCAGGTGGCCCCTCCCGGCTTCTCCTGTAGGGCACCTCCTTCCCTACCCCCCACCCTGGAAATGGTGCTCTCCTGGCCCTGCCTCTGGCCCCTTCCTGGGCTGCTACCCTCTCAGCCATGTGGCACTTCTGGGCTCCTGACTTAGGCCAGAGGGAGGTTTCTGCCCCCTTCCCCTGGCCCTGCTCCTCAGGCCACTCCCCCATCCCCAGCCCTGGGGAAGAGGCGGCCCATCATTCCTGACTCACCCCCCACCCCATGTGTACCTTTCCTGCCCTCTCCTCTCAGCTGCGGTCGAAGGCTTTAACTTTGCACACTTTGGGGTCACAGTTGCGTCATTGTATGTTAAATAATCTGAGTAAATCAAGAGGTTTCAATGCCTCTGCCATCCTGTCTCTGTCCCTTGTCCACTGGGCAGCTGGCCCCTATCCTGGAGGTGAGCTGGAGCCCAGAGCCCCATCAGAGCTGGGCCAGAGGGACCGCGAGACCCAGCCTCCGCAGGAAGGTGGTGAGGGTGTGGCAGTACTCCAGGGGGTGCTGGCGCAGGTGGGCTGCGTGGCGTGAGGTCTCCCAGGCCTGTGCCCACACCGGCATGCCCAGCCGCTGCCAGCTGGCCAGCAGCTCGTGCAGGCGGGCACTATCGCAGAGGGGGTCATCGTGGCTGTAGAAGACTAGCGTCGGGGACTTCACAGGCGGCTGCCAGAAAGCGCCCACTGCAGCCTCGTAATGCCGAACAGTGCAGCCCGGGCACATGTGGAAGTAGAGCATGGCTGTGGCCTTGACCACCGGGCCCAGGGCCTGCGGTCTTATCAGTTGAGACACACCTGTGGGTACCAGGCAGAGGGGGTTAGTTCCCATTGTCAGGTGCAGCTCAGGACCCACCACCCAGTCTCAACACCCTCCTGGTGGGGATAGCAGTGACATGTGGGCCGCTGAGTATCCCTAGAGTTGGGGGTCCTGGGACATTCATATTGCCTTCTCTGTCTCTGTTGTAGTTGGGCAGTGGGCACCCAGCTGTCCTACCAGGTACAGACACCACTTGGGGCAGAAGCACGGGAGATGGCCTGGGAGTGCTCTGGTGGCAGGAAGGCACAGAGGATGCAGAAGGCCCTCGTTGCGGGTAGTGAAGAGCTGGAAACATCCCCACAACTGCCTGAGAGGGGCTGCCTCAGCCCACTCTTGGCATCCCCTTCCGGTCCCTGCCCTCTCCCACACCCTTCCTAAAAGCCACCTGGCCTGGAGTTAGCCTCCCACTGAGACATTTGCCAACTTTGTGGCATCTTCAAAGACGAGAAGGAAAGAGCTGGATGGCAGGACTTTGGGTTGGGGTCAGAGCTGATTCGACAACTGCTTCAGGAATTGTTGCAAAGTGCCTGGGTCATTGAGAGTCCCTGGAGGCCTTGTGTCCTGGAATCTGCGGCCTTGGTGAGACCCTCGGAGCCCCAGGTGACCCAGCTGGGTGGGAGAAGGATGCCAAGGGATAGTAAAAGATGAGAGGAGATGGACCAAAATGAGGCCATGTTTCATGGTTTGTCTTACACCTTGGTTTGCAAAAACCATACAGGGTGCAGCTTGTCGAGCAGTTGAGATGGAAAAGATCTAAGGGTTTTTGGAGAAATGTCAAGTCGGTCTGCATCAAGGGGAAATTTTCCTTCTGAACTAGACCTAATTGGTCAATTAGAATGGGTTACTTTATAACAATGACCTTCCTGTTACTTGAGGTATGTTAGCATTAGTTTGGTCCTTATAGAGGAAGTTACATCACAGTGGTCCTCAAATTCCAGTGTGTATCAGAATCACCTAGAGAGCTAAAAAACGAACACTGGGGCCCAGGTTCACTGGAGTAGGATGAGCTCTGGGCCTCTGAATCAGCACGCAGCACCAAGTGATTCTGACGCACACCCAAGTTTGAGAATCAGTGCTTTAGAGGAAAATCATGTAGCCAATCACAGTTGACCCTTGAACGATGTGGGGGTTAGGGGCACTGACCCTCTGTGCAATCAAAGATCACATACAACTTTACAGTCAGCCCTCCATATCTGCAGTTCTGCATCTGTGGGTTCAACCAACCATGGATTGTGCAATGCTGTAGTACATATTTATTGGGAAAAAAACCCTGCTTAAGTGGACCGACGCAGTTCAAACCTGTGTTGTTCAAAGGTGAACAGTACATTATTTCTGAGACTCTTTCCCAAGCATGTGTCCTAAGAATTTCAGAAGACGCAGCACCTACCCCATGGCCTCACTGTGGGGATTATGTGAGAGTCTGTGTGGAAGGTTCTAGGCGCTCAGTAAATTAGCCTTATTGTGCCTATTTGTCCTCCCCTTCCCCAGAGGAATAGAGGCTGGAGATGAACACATGCCAGGCTGGTCCCAGACAACACGCTCACTCTGGGTTATAAATTCAGCCGCAGTGGGGGAGGCCCAGGGGGGACAACATGGCAGGAAGGCAGGAAGGCCATGCCAGGTGGACATTCAGAGGCAGCCCAGAGCCACTTTTGGAACAGACGCAGATCACAGACCCATTGGTCAGCAGCACTGCATGGCCACCTGGAGTCTAGCCTGGTTTGTGTGGCTCCGGTGCCCCCTCACCCTTGCCCCGGCACACTCACCCAGCGCCATGTGGTCCAGGCTGCCCACCACCAGGCTGTCGAAAATATGACCCCTCAGGCGCTGGGCCACACTGCTGTGGCGCCCCAGGTCCTGGCCCATGAGCAGGAGCATCTGTGCAAAGGTGTAGCCACCCAGAGAGAGCGCGTGCACCACCAGCGGGCGGCGGGCCAGGACCCCGGGCCCCCGCAGCAACGCCAGCACGCGGGCAGCCCGCCCCAGGCCCCTGCGCGGGCACAGGAAGTGGCTCAGCGCGCTCTCCACGGCCAGCACGTCAAAGCCGCAGGCCAGGTAGAGCTGCAGGTACTTGGCCTGGGCGGCTGGCTGTGCCCCCAGCCAAGGCAGGAGCAGGAGCAGCGGGCGGGGCCCAGGGGACCCTGGGGGGCCCGGCTTGCAGTACAGGTGAATGGAGCGGGAGAGCCGGGTCACCGTCACGTCGGCAGGTAGCAGCGGGGCCATGACTGGTGCACCCTGGAGGACAGACCGAGTAGAAGTGGTGGGTGGCCCCTGGCTCTGGCTCCACGTTCCCCTACACGTCCGCTTTCAGACGGCACAACTGGGTAGCTCAGGAGGGGCCGGATTAGCCCTTTAAGCTTCTGTGAATCTAAGGCCGATCAGGAGCTGGGCAGCCAGCCTGGAGAGGAGGGGTCAGACCCCAGCTGCGGGCTACTCAGCTGCCCTCCATCTCTCCCTCCACCCCTTCTTCTCACATCCGGAAATGGGGTCTGGAGAGGAAGAGGGACCAGCCATGGAGGGTGGGGAGAGGCATCTCCTCCCTCCACACTTATGAAGAGACGTTTTGCTCCTTCAGGATCCCTCCTGGCTTGTAGGGCCATACCCCAACCCCAGCCTCTCTGGGACCCCCTCTTCTTGCTTTACCCACAGGCCCCCTTAATAGGGGTTGGGGACCAATTCTATCCACCTCAGTGCACCCCCAGCAGCCCTTCTGCCTCTGGCTGAGGAGAGTTTGGGGTCAGGGCATCTGGTCAGAGCACTAGCCAGGGTCAAAGCACGCAGCCCCCGGCAACCTCTTCCAGCCCCACCACCCGCTCCTGACACCTACTGTCCTCAGGACAGAGCCTGTAAACTGCCGGACTCACCTCCACCAGCCTTCTCTGTTACCTCTCTTGCAGCTGAGCTCAGGAAGGAAGATGGGCGGGTCAGGGACCCGGGAGACCTTCGTCCCTAGCCTCCTGCTCCACCCTCTCTTAAACCCATTGGCCATATTAGCTTCCGGGCTGGGAGCCAGGGTGTCTGGTTCCCAAGTCAGCTATATCCCCAGCCCAGCTAAAGTCGGGAAGGAGGCATGTGGGTTGCGAGGTGCAGTATTACCCTGGGACGCGTAGAGACCAGCCTCCCCCATCTCCGTGTACCTCAGTTTCTCTACTTGTGATCCACCAGGGAAAGAGGAGCATCCCCAGGCACCACAACAGCTTCCTGTCTTTTGACCCCACACATCAGCTGCTCCACCTCACCCTTCACCTTCAGGGCAGGCTGACCTCAGGATGGCCACACACAGGGGCTGCCTCAGGCAGGAATCCAACTCAGGAGACCAGGTCTCATAGCTGAGGGCTTTCTGCTTCTCCTTCTTCATCCCCTGAGAGGTTCCCTTTGAGGCAGGATGATCTGAGGGCTCCAAGGGGTTTGTCTGACATGCTGTCAAGGTAGGGAGAGGGGTTCTCCCCAGAGAAGAAAAGAGAAGTCGGGACTAGGGCACCAGGGGCTGAGCGGCTGAGAAGGAGGAGGGAGCCAGGAGGGGATGTTGCGTAAGGACCTGGCTGTGACCCCATACGTCACTCTTCCACCCCTAGTTTTAACCTCTCCCTCCCCACTGCTTCCTCTCGGTGGAAAGCGGACTACTGGGAAACAAAACGTGTGTCCGCAGGAAATCAATTAAGGGGAGGGACTTCCTTCAGACCACACGCTACCGGGAGTCTTGCTCCTTGGTCCTCTCTGTCCTTCTGTGTGGGAAGAATGTTGCTCCCACCCCTTCCTGGGGTTCACAGTGCTTCTAACTACTTTCTATGCCCCTGTCTCTGGGAAAAATCTAGGGACACAGATGAGGGAGGGACCTTTTATGGTGGAGATGTGGGGGCCTGGAGAGGGGGTGGAGGGTGGAGAAGAGGGGCCGGGTAGAGGCTGTTCTCTGACACAGGATGCTGGACTCCCCGGTCTGGATGCTTTAGGAGCAGTGTGACACTGCATCCAGAAGGTGGCGCCAGAACCCATCGACCTGTGGGACCCCAGGGAACAAGACTGGGGCAGTTTCCTAGGCAACAGGCAGCCTTTCTGAAAGCCCTGCCCTTGGCAACCATTCCGTGGTTGCCCACGCCTGTAGTAAAATTTGGTTTCTGAAGGACAGTAGGGGCATGGGGGTAAAATAATCTAATCTCTCAGAAAGGAGCGAGGCTGCTGAGGGTGGGGAAGGGAGTCTGAAAGACCCGCTCACTGTTGTCATTTATTACTAAGCACTAATTACACCACTGTGGTAGGTGTTTTACCCTCAGCAACGCTATGACTCAGTCACACATATTCCTTTGTTATGGATGGGAAGAATGAGGCTCAGAGAGACAAAGTGACTTGCCAGAGTCACCAGCTGATACCAGGTGGACCCAGTTAGGAAGCTGGGCCTGCCTGGATGTTCCTCTCCATTCCACTACACCTCCTGGTGGGTCTGAGGTGTCCAAGCCCCCAAAGGAAGCTGGTGTGAGGCGGGTTCTGGGGGCCAGGCCTGTTGGGAGACCAGGAGGGCAGTGGTGTTGATGAATTCTCCCCTTTCAGCCCAGCTGTCCTTGCCTGACCTGGGTGAGGCGCCCCTCTACTCAGGGCTCCCCTCACCTTGCAGGGGGCTCCCCTCTGTCAGAGGACCATAGGGTTGGAGGGAGGGGATTTAGGGATTCTAGAGGTTATGTGAACCCCCTAGAGAAACCAAGGACAGGAGAGCTCTCCAAGCAGGGCACAAAGCTGGAGCCCAGGACTATTCTGGGGAAAAGAGGCAGGAAAGGATTCTATTTCAGCAGTTGTGCAGAGGAGAAAACTGGCTTCAACTGGATCAAGACACAGAGATTTGGAGGATTCAGATTCAGTTCAGTGAGGTAATCTACTCACTCCCTTGTGATCTTATCTCTGCCTACTCCACATCTCCACCAGGGTATCAAATAGGATCTGATACTGAACGTAACCAATACCAAACTTTTTTTTAAATTTATCTTTTTAAAAATTTCTTTTCTTTCTTTTTCCTAAATGGAGGTAACAGGACCTCATGCATGCTAGGCATGCCCTCTACCACTGAGCTATACCTACCCCCTGCCCTGATTTTTTACAATTCTTTTTTGTTGTTTTTTGGGGGGGGGGTAATTAGGTAGGTAGGTTTATTTGTTTGTTTGTTTGTTTACGATGGGGGTATTGGGGATTGAACCCAGGATCTCGTGCGTGCTAAACACACACTCTGCTACTGAGCTATACCCTCCCCACCAACAACCAACTTCTGACTCCTTGTATTAGTCTGGGTTCTCCAGAGAAACAAAACCAGTAGGATTTCTTTCTTTATTTCTTACTTACTTATGCCTGAGAACCAGGAGAGCCAACCAGTCTGAGTCCAAGTCCTAAAGAAGAAGACCTAAGTTCTAGCTCAATGACTTAGGCAGAGAGAGCAAATTCTCTTACACAGCTTTTTTTGTTCTATTCAGGCCTTCACCAGTTGGATGAAGCCCACCCACATTGGGGAGGGCAAAACACTTTACCCAGTCTTGCAGATTCAAATGTTATTCTCATCCAGAAACACCCTTACAAACAACCAGAATGTTTGACCAAGTATCTGGGTGTCCCATGGCCCACTCAGGCTGACATGTAAAATGAACCTTCACACTCTCTCACCATCCTCCCAGACCCGGTCCTCGTTAAATCTACCCTATCTGGAAAAATAGCAATTCCATTCTTTAGTGACTCAGATAAACTAACAACCAACAACAACAACAAAACCCTTGGAGCCCCCCTTGACTCTTCATTCTCTCACGCTCCATGTGTAATCCATGGTGGTTCTCACTGCCTTCATAATATATCATCAATCTGACTGCTTCCTCCAGTCTCTTCCATAGCAACACTGGCCCAGGCCACGGTCACTTCTTGCCTGGGTTCCTGCAGTGAGCTCCCGTTCTTCCAGTCCCCAACGTTGTCTCCCTACAGAGTCTCCTCTACACAGCAGCCAGGGTGATTCTACTAAAATGTCAGCCAGAGCATATCATGCTTTTGTTCAAAGCCCTCCAGTGGCTTCCCTGGGGTCAAAGTAAAATCCAGTCTTTACTGTGGCCTGCAAGGCTCTGTGTGATCCAGCCCCACTGTGTCAGACCTTGTTTTCTACCCTTTGCCCCTCATCCACCTTGTTCCCACCGCACTGGTCATGCTGTCCTCGAATGTTCCCTCCAGGCCAGAATCCTCACTTCCCCAGAAATCCATGTGTCTCACTCCCTCGCTTCCTCTAGGTCTCGGCTACAGCAGCAGCTTGAGACAGAGCTTCCCAGACCCCCTGTACAAAGTAGCAAACCACTCCCCTCCCCCCATCCTGGCATGCCTGTCTTCCTGCTTTGTTGTTTTTTGTAACGCATCACAAACATCCTGTTTATTTATTTACTTATTTATTTATTTAAATTTAAGTATAGTTGATTTACAATGTTGTGTTAGTTTCTGGTGCATAGCATAGTGATTCTATTATACATATATATATTCTTTTTCATGTTCTTTTTCATTATAGGTTCATTATTGCAAGCTGTTGAATATAGTTCCCTGTGCTATACAGTAGGATCTAGTGGTTTGTCTATTTTATATATAATAGTTTGTATCTGCTAATCCCAAACTCCTAATTTATCCCTCCCCTCTTCTTTCCCCTTTGGTAGCCATAAGTTTGTTTTCTATGTCTGTGAGTCTCTTTCTGTTTTGTAAACAAGTTCTTTGTATCAATTTTTTAGATTCCACATATAAATGATATCATATGATATTTATCTTTCTCTGTCTGACTTACTTCACTTAGTATCATAATCTCTAGGTCCATCCACGTTGCTGCAAATGGCATTATTTCATTCCTTTTTATGGCTGAGTCGTATTCCATTGTATATTTATATCACATCTTCTTTATCCAATCAACTGTTAATGGACATTTAGGTTGCTTCCATGTCTTTGCTATTGTAAATAGTGCTGCTGTGAACACTGGAATGCATGTATCTTTTTAAATTAGAGTTTCCTCTGGATATATGCCCAGGAGTGGGATTGTGGGATCATAAGGTAGCTCTATTTTGAGTTTTTAAAGGAATCTCCATACTGTTTTCCCTAGTGACTGCACCAAATTACATTCCCACTAAAAGTGTAGGAGGGTTCCCTTTTCTCTACACCCTCTCTAGCATTTATTATTTGTGGACTTTTTAATGATGGCCATTTCAACTGGTGTGAAATACCAGTCAGAATACTGGTATACCTCATTGTATACCATTGTATGCCAAATAATACCTCATTATAGTTTTTTTTTGAAGAGGGTTAATTAGATTTACTTATTTATTTTTAGAGGAGGTACTGGGGATTGAACCCAGGACCTCATGCATGCTAAGCATGTGCTCTACCACTTGAGCTGTACCCTCCGCCTCCCTCATTGTAGTTTTGATTTACATTTCTCTGATAATTAATGGTATTGAGCATCTTTGCGTGTGCCTTTTGGCCATCTCATCCTCTCTGTTTATATGTATACAGTCTGTTTTCCCTCATGTATCTTCATCATCCAAAAGTGTCACACACACAAAAAAAAAACCAAAGGAAAAAAAGTGTCACACATAAGTACTTGTTGAATGAGTGAATAGGTAAAACATATATTCATCACTTAATACACACCAGTAAATGTAACAGTGCTGAGATGCAAAGGTGGACAGCACACCGTGTTCCCTAGAGGAACTCGGTATCCACCAGGGGAGATAAGCTTAATGTTATATCTGTGCGCAGTGGCGTGTATACACTTGATAACACAAAGGCCAGCTGCCCTTGGGAGGTTTATGCTGGGCCCTGTATATTCATACATTATGTCATTTAATACATTCCCCTGTGAAGGGGAAACTATTATCCTCAATTCCAGAGGAGAAAACAGGCTCAGAGAGGTAGAGTGATTTGCCCAAGGTTGCCCAGCTACTCAACCACTGAGCTGAGGTTGTGACCCCTTCTCTTGCTCTCTAGCCCCAAAGTCCCTCCTCCTCCCACTTTCCCAGGGGAGCCCAGGGCAGGAGAGGGAAAAAGAAGAGAGAACAGGAGTGCTTCATACCCGGCAGGAGAGAGGTAGAGCAGGACTGAGCTGGCAGGGGGCCCTGGGTGACAGGGCACCTCGCCAGCCCCTGCTGGCCTCCCCCCTCCCCTTGTGTGGCCTCTGCGGGCCCGGGGCTGATTGGGCTCCCTCCCCTGGCACCAGCCTTCTCTGCCACACCCCCACCCTTGCCTGGGGCCTGGCTACGCAGGGATCCCTTTCTGGCCCAGTGAGGCATATAACCCCGGACTGACAGGCGTCCGGATGCCAGGGCAGCTTGGCTGGCCAAGGGTGAGGTCACGGGCTGAGCACTCTGTGGCCGGCCCCTCCTCCCTCCCGTCAGTCTCACTCCTTGCCCTGCTGGCTGCAAAAATCTCCCTCCAGCCTCCCTCCTGCATCATAGCCTCAATCCAGCAAGCTCCAAATTCTCCTGGCAAGTGTATTAGTTTACTGTAGCTGCTGTAACAAATTATCACAAATTTAGCGGCTTAAAACAACACCAATTTATTTTATTATCCTACAGCTCTGGAAGTCAGAAGTTGAAAATGGATCCTCCAGGCTGTGTTCCTTCTGGAAGCCCCAGAGGAGAATCCTTTCTTTTGCTTTTTCCAGCTTCTAGAGACCACCTGAATTCTTTGCCTCTTGTCCCCTTCCTACTTCTTCAAAGCCAGCAAGGCCTCATCTTCAAACCTCCCTGCCTTTCTGACCTCTGCTTCCATTGTCACATCTGCCGTGACTCTGACACTCCTGCCTCCCTCTGTTAAGGACTCCTGTAATCATTGGGTCCACCCAGATAATCCTTCAAAAACCCTTAATGTAGTCTCTTCTGCAAAGTCCCTTTTGCCACGTAAGGTAACAAGGTCACAGGCTCCAGAGATGAAGTTGTGGGCATTTTTGGAGGGCCATTATTCCACTTTTCATGCCCCCTACGGTGCTCCCCTCTTCCAACGCTAGAGGGAGTATTCACGGCACATTTACCATGAGCCTTGCTCTGCGCTACAAGTGTTGACGCTATCTCACACCATCCCTTGTGGTGGTCGTAGATCCCCCTGCATAGGTGAAGAGCTTGGCCGACTCTAGGGCCTGTGGGCTTGGTGTGACCCCAAGCCTGCCTCCCCAGATTGGAAGTGAGCCCCTCCCTCCTGGAACTCCCTCTGCTTTGGCTTCGAGTCCTCGGTTCGCTCTGGGTCCAGCCTGCAACTCCCCGAGGTAGTGGTTGCTTCTTAGCCCCTAGGGCCCTGGCATGGGGCATGGAGGAGTAGGTACTTGGGCAACAGCAGGATGGAAGAAGAGAGAGGATTTTGTGGGCTGCGGTTCATGCGTGGGCTCTGGAGGTCACCCTGCCATGTGGGTACGGTTGTGTGTCTATTTTTCTGGGCAGAGGGATTAGAATTTCCAGCAGATTCTCAGAAAAGGCTTTACCTCCAAGGATCAAGAAACCTTGCTCTGGGGCCAGCCCTCACCCCTCTTTCCTGGGCTCCCTTCTCTGAACTAGTCTGTTGCGAGGATTCACTCAGCACCAAGGGCCAAAGCCAAGGGAGGCTGTGAGCTGGGGGGCAGGGGCTGGTCCGTGTGGACAGTGGGAATGGTGAGGGTCTCGAGGATCCACCTGCAGGCCCCTCTTCCCTGCATCTGGTCAATGACTCAGTCTTTCTTGAGCTCTCACCCTATGTCACTCTCTGCCCTCCTCCCATGTCACCACCCCCGACTCCCGCACTGGCAGAGAGGGCCTGGGCAGGGGCAGCCTTCCCCTCTGGGCGGAGCAGGGCCTTGCCCCAGGTGCCAGGATGAGGTGGGCTCTCCTCATCTCAGCTTCTCAGTGGCCACCTCTGGGTTCCCTCATCACCTCCCAAGCCCGCCTGCCCCAATCTCCTGGGGGTCTCCACCCTCCAAGCTTTTCCTGTCCTTGCCCTCGCAGACATGACTTCACCCTCCTATCAGCAGCAGCCCAGCCCTGAGAGGAGAACAGTGGACATTCTTCACAGCTCTTCCAGGACAGGGCTGGAACCCGGGTCTCCCGGGTCCCAAGTGAGGCTGATTCAGATGCATTATTAGTTATTATTATTATTCTAATAATAATTATTCTTCTCATGGAGGTACTTGGGATTGAACCCAGAGCCTTATGCATGCAAGGCATGTCACTGAGCTATATCCTCCGCCCCCATTATTATAATTATTGATGGAGTTGGGTGAATGGCTTATTTCACCTTGTAAAACAAGAAGTGTGTTATGAGCAATCTGCTCCCATAGCCTGAGGGCAATAGTATTTCTGGTTTGCCTTCTCACCTGTCCATCCATCCCCTTCTTTCCAGAAAAGTTTTACAAGGGGGTTCCGCCAGTTCCCCTCCTACAGGCAACCTGATCAGGGGCTGCAGCTGTGGTGGGAGTATGGCACAGAGCGCAGAAACATGTCAAACACAAGCTGCTTGTGCCCTCAGCCTGCACTCCAAATATCAAACTTCCCACCCACTGTCCAGGATAGCGGGCAGGAGAGGAGGATAAAGGACCTGAGGGCAGCCCCAAGGGCAGCCCCAGGCACACAGCCGGCCCCCTCCCTCTATCCCTGCCCAGCCCAGACTCTGTGGTAGGTGACGAAGACGGGTGTCCCAGTGTCCCAGCATCAACTTTGCCATTTACAAAACGAAGGCATCAGGTCTCAGGAAACAGGGAGGAGGGTGGAGATGAGGACCAGAGATTGCTGTGAGGTTCCTCCCTGGCCCTTGGCCACGGGGAGGAGGGAGGCCAGCGCAGGTAGTGGGGGAGCCGGCCCTGTGTTGGGACTGCTGGTTCCTCCTCTGGTGGGAGAGGGATGGGGGGCTGCCTTCCCCCACCGACACCCTGACCAGGTGTCCCGCGGGGGCTGTCACTGTGGCTCTTTTGTCACCCTCCCTCGGCCCTATAGGCCCCTCAGCTGCTCCTCTCTGTCCTTCCAGCTCTGGAGGGATGGGGGACATTGCCGGGGGTAGGGAGGGTCACAGGCAGAAGCACTCGGGGCTTCGGGTCTCCACTCCCTTGCTGCGGGAAACAGCTGAGTTCTCCCGCCATTTGTGGGAAGACTTCAGGCTGTCAAAAGCCAAAGCCCAGCTAAGATTCACTCCAACCCACATTTGTGTGGGAGGAGGGGCTTGGAGCAGAGCCCCCAGCGTGGCCATCGACCTTTCTTGCCCCGTCCCCCTCTAATCTTGTGCCTAGGTGGTCCCTGGGCCTGCGGCAGGATGGGAGGGGCAGGATAGAGACCTCCACTTTAAGCGGGGCGTGTGCGTTTTCACAGGGATGTGAGAACCAGGACACTTTTCCCTGGGGCTGACTCTGCCCTATAAAACTTAAACAGATCAACCTTGCAGATGGTATCACAGTTCCTACCAGCCACAACCTCTTTACCTTAGCTCTACCTGCCGGCTAGAGTGCACCTCATAGCCCATCCCCTAGTGGGAACCCTCCTCTCCTAGCCACCTTCATCCCTTACCTGTCCCCACCCCTCCTGGTACCCCTGTCCACTGCCCTCCCCAACTTCACCTCCTCCACTCCCCTCAGAGACTTTATTTGTCACTCCTGGAACCACAGCACCGCAGTAATCCATGAGCGAACACTTGCACAGTATGTGGCCGTGCTGCTTCTGCGGGTTCAAAGCGCTCCGTATGCACGGGCTCATTTAGTGGTCCCAGCAACTCTTTGAAGGAAGGATTGTTATTATCCTCACTTTGCAAATGAGGAGTCAGATACACTGGACAACAGAAACAAGGAGGTAGAGAGACCCACAAAGCAGACACTTGGGAACAGCTGTCCTTGTCAAAAGGTTAAAGCACTGTTCTTTTTATTTTTTTTAATTACAGAGTAATGTGTGCAGCAGACCTCCCTGACCTTTGCCCTCTTCACCCCTAATCCCCAAGAGCTAAAGCCACAAAGACCCAGCCTACCCCAGCTCCCCCACCCCAGGAGTCAGCAGCAGGAGGGAAGACATGAAACAGACCAGGTGAGGCTCCTTGGTCCCCATCTCTGTATCTCCAGCCTCCTTTTCCTCACTGCTCTGACTCTCATTCACCCCCATTTTTCTTCATCTTTCTTGGAGAGAGCATGCAGTCACTCGCAGGCACTGGCTTTCCGGGTGCTGGGGAGGTGTTCTGACCTTCTGAGAAGGGACAGCTTTGCACAACTGGGCTGAGGAACCCCCATCCCAGAACTGACACCTGAGTCTTCTCGCTGACCCCCTCCATCCTGCTACCATCCCGCTCCCTCTGCCTCCTAGGACCAAACCAAACTCCACTCAGGTGGCTAGTGCATGAGTCCCATGCTGTTCTTGGTTCTTGGCTGCTAGGATTATCCCTGGAATGTGACCTCATCCTCTGTCCTGGGAGAAGGTACAGAAAGCCTCAGACATGGCTAGAGAGGGAATGAGAGAGAACAGCTGCGCTGAGGAAGGCTAGACAGGGAAGTGGTTGTAGGGAAGATGTTGGCCAGACCACTGGAAGGAGGTGAGGGGAGCCAAGTGTGGGATAAATAAGCATATGAAAAGGTGCTCAACATCATACGTTTTCAGGGACTTCCAAGTTAAAACAACAATGAGTTACTACTATGCATTTGCTAGAATGGCTAAAATCTGAAACACTGACAATACCAAATGCTGGTGAGGATGTGGAGCAACAGAAACAGCAATTCATGGTTGGTGGAAAAGTGAAATGGTATAGCCACTTTGGAAGACAGTTTGGTGGTTTCTTATAAAAGTAAACATACTCTTAATGCACAATCTAGCAACTGTGCTTCTTGGTACTTACCCAAATGAGTTGAAAACTTATGTCCATACAAAAAACCTGCACATGATTGTTTATAGCAGCTTTATTCATAATTGCCAAAACTTGGGAAGCAAGCAAGATGTTCTTTAGTCGGTGAATGGACTGAGGTTCATCCAGACAATGAAATATTATTCAGCACTAAAAAGAAATGAACTATTAAGCTGTGAAAAGACATGGAGCAAGCTTAGGTACATATAACTAAATGAAAAAACCAATCGGAAAAGATTACATACTGTATGATTTCAACCAAACAGCATTCTTTTTTGTTTCTCTTTACCCCTTCAAAACCTTTTTTAAAAACACCTTTATTGCAGTATGGTCTGGTTCTTGTACAGTAAACTGCACATATTTCAGTTGAACACTTTGATGAATTTTGATAGATGTGTACACCAATGAAACCATTACCACAATCAAGATAGCTAACATTTCCATCGCTCCCCAAGAGGTGCAATTTTTGAATTTCCAGTTTATCCTTTCCCACAGCCTTTAACCCCTGGTAACCATAAGTTTGTTCTCTATGTCTGTGAGTCTGTTTCTCTTTTGTAGATAAGTTTGTTTGTGTCCTTTTTTTAAGATTACACATATAAGCAATATCATATGACATTTTTCTTCCTCTTTCTGGCTTACTTCACTTAGAATGACGATCTCCAGGTCCATCCATATTGCTACAAAAGGCATTATTTCATTCTTTTTTATGGCTGAATAGTATTCCATTGTATATATACAGCACATCTTTATCCAGTCATCTGTCAATGGACAGCAAACAACATTCTTGAAAAGGCAAAAGTATGGAGACAATAAAAGGATCAGTTGTTGCTGGAGGTTGGGGACAGAAAGCAGTAATCTAGGTGAGACAGTGATGGTGACAGAGAAGGGTGAGGGGCATTGATGTGACAAGTCTTTTGGAGATAAAGCTGTCTGGATTTGCTGATGAATTAGATGTAAGGGTAAGAGCAAGAGAGGAATTATGAACAACAGCTAGATTTTTGGCTCGTCAAGTAAATAGAGAAAAGTAGTAGTATTACATAAAATAGGAAAGAATGAGGGAGGCTGAAGGAAAAGTTCTTTTGGTGGAGAGGTTGACGTGTATGTGTGTGTGTGTGTGAAATGATTGTGAAAAGAGTTCTGTTTTGGATACGATAAGTTTGAAGCATCTCTTCCGAAGCGGAGATGTCAGGTAGGTAGTTAGACAATATGAGTCTGGAGCTTAGAGGTCAGAGTTGATATTTAAAGCCACGTTACCAGATTGTAAACTATTGATGAGGATATTTAACTTTAACCTAGTCACATTTTTTTCTAATGGCTTTCCAAACGTTTCACAATATAGTGATATCTTGGCTTCTCCTTTACTGTTCTCCAATATTTTTTACGTATTATTTTTCCTCTTCTTCCTTCTATTCTTCTCTATCTTCCTCCTCTTTTTTATTCTCATCTTTTTGCATTAGCTACAACTTGCAAAACAAAGTTAAATGTCAAACAAAGCATTGAAAGCAGAATCTCCATTTCTAATTTTAATAGGAATTCTTCTTTGTATTTGGCTGTTAAGTATGGTGTTAGCTGTTCTTTTGAAATATAATTTTTATCAATTAAGGAGATACCCGTCCATTATTAATTTTTGAATCTACCTTTTGAATGTCTATTAAAATGGTCATATATTTTTCTTAGTGGGCCTATTGATCTATAATTTAATGAATTTAAATTTTTACTGAAAAAACATATTATACATTCAAAGAGTACATAAAAGTATAAGTGAAAAAAGAAAAAAGTGTATATATTATTTTAAAAAAATAATGAAATGAACGCTCATGTATCCACCACATAGGGTTAAGAAATAGAACATGACCAGCATCTTAGAAGCTCCCTGAGTTCCCCTCCTCTGGTCATAACCACTCCCTCCTGGCCTCCCCTCTCCCAGGGAACAAATCTCTTGACTTTTAGGTTAATCCTTACCTTGCTTTTGTTTATGGTTTCACTGCATCTGTGTATATTCCTAAACAGGGCTGAGAAGCAAGCATAATCCTAACTATGAAAGGAAAGGACAATCTTGTACTAGGTGAAGACTCATCTGGGAGAAGAGATGCTGTACAGAACTTCTGGGTCTTGGTGTGGCTATGGCTTCCAAGAGAGAGTTTACAAGAATCTTTTCTGGGACCAACAGTGAGCAAGGTCATGAGGGAGTCCTGGGAAGCACAGAGCTCATGCAGTGGGAGCTGTAGTGTCACCCAGACCTTGGACATGTGGATGGAATATGGTCAGCGGCAGTGGGCTGCTCTGTGAGCTCTGCTTCTGAGCTCACTCCCATCCCTTCTCAGGAGCAGGTCAAAGTGGGACACTTCCATGGCAGGGAGCGGGCATAGAAGGGTGAACAGTAGCCTCATTGCACTTGGCCAAGACAAGGCAAGTACAAATAAGGAGCGGGGCAGGGGTGGAGCCAAGATGGTGGTATAGAGAGACTCACAGCTCACCCTCTCCCACAAATACACCAAGAATTACATCTACAAACCCACTGAATCACACAGAACACCTACTGAACTCTAGCAGAGTGTCTCTCATTTCAAAATACTGGAGGATTCTCACAAAATCCAATAAACAACAAGTTTATACTGTATAGCACAGGGAACCATATTCAATATCTAGTAACCTATGGTGAAGAATATGAGAACGAATGTATGTATTTTCTTATGTGACTGAAGTATTGTGCTGTACACCAGAAACTGACACCACATTGTAAACTGACTGTACTTCAATAAAAATATATTTTAAAAAAACAAATAAGAAGTGGGGCAGGCTCACTCAAACATTCTGACTTGAGGTTCCGAAGATGGTACACTGGCATCAAGGATCTTGGTGATGACAGCTGTCAACGTGTCATCGCCTGAGTCAGTCATACTTCTCCAATCAGAACCTGTGTCCCTCTACATGTGGTGCACAGCTGACACCCTGGGATCCCCCTTCGTCATCTTCCAAGGAGCCCCCTTTGTCTTTCACCCATGGTGGATCTCCTGAGTCCAGCATCCCACATTTTCTGCTTTCTTGCTTTTACTTTCTGGTTTGGGGGGAGCACTTTTTCTAGTAGCTTTTCCAGAAAATGGACATGAACGATAAACTTTTTGGAATCTTCTATGTCTGAAAGTCTATATATTCTCTTTTTACCTGATTGATAGCTTGAATGGATACAAATTCAAGATTGAAAGAAAAGTTTCTTCAGAATTTTGGAAGCCTTGCTTTTAACTTCTAGTGATCCTATTTAGAAAGCCAAAGCTTTTCTGATATCTAATCATTTGTACATTACCTTTTTTTCTTTCTGGAAGCTTCTAGACCCTTCTCTTTTTATTTTATTTTATTTTTTAAACACATTTATTGTGGTATGGTTCCTGTACAATAAACTACACATATTTCAGATGTACAATTTGATGCATTTTGATAGATGTATATACACCAATGAAACCACTACCACAATCAAGATAGCTAACATTTCCTTCACTCCCCAAGAGATGTAATTTTTGAATTCCCAACTTATCCCTTCCTACTCCCTTTGACCCCTGGTAACCGTTTGTTTTCTATGCTAGACCCTTCTCTTTAATTTGCCTGAATGTGGGTTTCTTCTAATCAACCCCACCCTTATGAACTGGAAACTCATAACTCATACCCTTTTGTTCTAGAAAATTTCTTCAGATTAGTTCACTGATGATTTCCTCCTTTTCATTTTTCTGTTTTTTTTCTTTTTAGAACTCTTATTATTTCAACATTAACTCCTGAAATTGTTCTTAAATGTTCTAATTTTTTTCCTATATTTTCTCTCTCTTTATGTTTGCTTTACTTTCTAGGGAGATTTAATCAACTTTATCTGCTTATCTTTCTATTGATGTTTTTGTTTCTGCCGTCATGATTTTATTTTTCAAGACATAATTGTTGCTGTTGGTATTCTCTGGATGTTCCTTTGTATAGCATCTTGTTCTTGTTTCATGGATGCAGTATCTTCTCTTATCTCTCTAAAGATATTAACCATGGTCTTTCTGACACTTTCTTCTAACCTGTTTCCTCCAAGTTACTTTCTCTGGTTGTTTGTTTTGTCGCTCTCTTCTTCACTGGAAAATTTCCTGGATTTCTGGTAATCGTTGGCCATGATTAAGGTTGTAGGAGTGGGAGAGGCTAGTTAGAAACCTAGAGCTCAGAGGCTGGGTTTGCCACAGAGTCTAGCTGGGCTGTTTCGTATGTCAATATCTTTAGGTCCTTCTTCTTGGGCTGGTGAAATACCCCAGAGCAGTATCTTCCAGTGTCCTGCATAAGTCCTGCTCCCAGCACCTGGGGAGTCTGCTGGTGGCAGAAAGCTCAGCATCTCTGCATTTAGTATTCCATATGACATGGTCATGTAATCCCCTTGTTTTCAGTATTTTCAGCATGGTATCTCCATTCACAACTGTGCCTGAAGCTTCTCCAATCCAGATACACTCTGCTTTACTTTCTTCAGAGGAAAGTCCCCCAGACTCTGGCTAGGATAGGGGAGGGACTGTTGCCTAGTGGCTTGGGGTGGGGGAGAAAGATGGAGGGGTATAACCCCTTGTCACTATGGTCCTTATCTTAGCAACCTCTTCCACCTTTCACCTCCGGGAATCCAGAGGTACCTTAGATTCCCAATTTCTATGCCTTTTGAGTTCCTTGCAATGTAGACCAGTTTGGCTCTCAACTTTCCCTACTGCCAGTTGAGATGTCTTTTTCCTTGGGGCTGATAAGTCAGTAACCACGTGACTGTCTGCCATTCTGCTTCAAAAATTTTCCCTTTTCTCTTCATTTGTAGGTTTACTTCCTAATCTAAAAATCTCGTCATTGAAATTTTAGTGGCGTTTTGGGAGGGAGTGAAATTAGATGCACACATTCAATTACCATCTTAATCCAGAACCCTAACTTCCCTTTTTAATATATTTTAAAAAATATAATTCCTGGGAATAACCCCACTTGGTCATGGAAGATTGTTATTTTAATGTTCTGGGGTATGTTTATTTCTGTCTTTCCATTTAGAAGTCTTTAAGTGAGCATGATTAGCAGGAAATGAGTCTTTCTATGAGGAGGATTCAAGGAAAATGTCTCTCATGGGATAATTTTTGTTAAGTATATGAGAGAACTCAGAGGCTGGATCCTTGTATGCAGCCTCTAGGCAGCCCCTAAAGGACCGGGTGGTTTCCCTATTAGAGAATGGACCCTACAGTGATCCCTGGGGGTGCATCCAGGGAACGCCCTTGGCAATGTTTTGTTTAGGGACCCAGAATAAATCCTAGACTTCATCATTGATGTTCCCTGGGGAAGGGCTCATTTGGTGGCCTAATTTTATCTTACATCAATTGGGGGAATTCTGTGATGAGGAAGTGAGTCCTGGATGCCTTTCTGAAATGCAACCTATTGCCCATATGGGTCCCAGAATCATTCATTTGTTTGTCACTCACTTGTCTTAAAATTCACTGAGCATGTGCCATGGGCCAAGTGCTATGCTAGATCTCCATACTTGAGACAGACCTGCCCTAGGTAACTTTTTAAGCACCCCCTTCCCAGTCTTGCACAGCAGTAAGGGAGAGAGGTCAGAGTAATATCCAAAGCTGTAACCCAGTGACAATCATTCTTCTCTCTCTGTGGCTTGCGATGAGGAATAAGTGAGGAGATGCCTAAAGTAACCAGCATGGTGCTTGGTGCACAGGATGATGTCTGGGTTTTGAGGCACAGCCTTATGTGATGTGGGTGAGCCTCTTGTGTTTTATGTTCCCCTGTTACTTCCAAATACTAACATTTGGGGAGGAACACTTGAAGGGATTTAGAGACACAAGAGCATAAATGAGCCAGTACTGCTGAAATCAGTCACTGAGATAGCATAACAGGGTCCACGAAGTATCCACAGTGACTGCTGTGTTCTCTGGTCATCTTCAACACGGGTCTGGGTGCTCTTTTATTCCTGGGCTGCACACTCTTTCTTTGCCTTCTCTGTTCTCCTCTTGTCCCGTATTGGAAACAAATTGTAAGCCACCTTTCACAAGTTGCTTAGCTCAGCATTCTTTCTGAAAGACATTTCTGAAATGCTAAATATTTTTGAGAGATCGATTTCAAGAAAAACAAACAAACAAACAAACAAACGTTACACACGGATTGCCATTTGACAGTTCACCTGTGAAATATTGGAGGCACTTCCAATTGTTGAAAGCCATCAGGTGATGGAGAGGGCAGCAGAGAGATTGGGTCCAGTTTGCCAAGCTGAGTAATCTTGGGGAAATTCGGGGTTTTTTTCGTGGGCCTTAATTTACCTGTCTGTGAAATGGGAACACCCAGGAGGTTGTGGCGAGGAGTAATGAACTAAGGGGCGTAGAAGTGCCTATTACACTTTCCACTCACGACTTAATAAATGTAGCGGTTCTTCTGGCCCGGGGTGCCGTCCTGGGCAGGCTGCCGGGTGTGCGCGCGCGCGCGTGTGAACACGAGTGTGCGCGTGCGGTGCTCTGGCCCGCGGTGTGTTTCCCGGGGAGGGCGTGGAGTGAATATGTGTGTGATGGGCCGCCCTGGGAGCGTGCGGCTGTCGGTGCCAGGCTGAGCCCCCCGCGGCTGGTCGGCAGCGCCGAGTGAATAAGCGCGCGTGCGGACGCCGGCACAGAGGCCGCGGCGGCTCGGGGCTGCGGTGCGCGCCCGCCTGCCGGCTGGGTAGGGGGCGGACCGCGGGCCGCCGGCCGGGGGAGGAGGAGGGGAGGAGGAGGGGAGAGGGCGGGCGGGGCGGGCGCGCGGGAGGCGGGGAGGACCGGCGGGCGGGAGGTCAGAGAGGGGCTGCCGCGGAGCCCGGCGCGGGTGGCTCTGCCGGGGATAGAGGCTCGCAGCCGGGAGGCGGCGCCGTGGGAGGGGGCGCGGAGCACGAGACGGGCCGGGCCGGGCCGGGCCGGGAAACCCGCCTGGGGCCAGCGCTGCGGGCCGGGGCCGGGCCGCGCCAGATCCGGGACCGCGCGACGGCGAAGCCACGGTGGCCGGGACAAGCCGAGGGGACGTCGGGCGCGGAGAGCACCGGCCAGACGCGGCGGAGCGTTGCCCAGCGGGGCGCCTGGGCCGCCGCGATCGCCCCTTCTCGGGGGACTTGGCTGAGGAGACCCGCCTGCGGGAGGAAGCCAGAGGAACAGGTCGGCTGTCAGGGCACGGGTAGCGGGAGGGGTGTGTGTGTGTGTGTGTGCGTGCGCGCGCGTGTGAGCGCGCCTGCCTGCAGGGGTGGATGCGTGTGTAGGAATGTGCATGTGTGTTGGGGGTGTGTGTGTGACGGTGTGTGATATGTGTCTGTAAGGAGCGTGTGAATGTGGTGTAGGGGGGTGTGTGCCTGTGTGTGTCTATATGTTGTGTGTGTCTGTGAGGTAAGTGTGTGCATGTGTGTGTGTCTTGTGTACACACACATGTGTATGTGACAGGGGAGGCTGGGAGCTCACAGAGCTTGGGTCTGAACCCATGTAAGAGGCGAGACCAGCAGGATGAATTGAGTGTGCGTGTGCACTTACATGCAGGGGTGTGTGAAGGGTGAGTAGATGAGTGTGTGTCATGGGTGCTAAATGTGGCTGTGTGTGTGATGTAAGGGTGCTAGGTGCACGTGTGTCCCTGGCTTCCCCTACCAGATGTGTGTTTGCGGGTTTTGTGGGGGGGAGGTTAGGAGTCTACTGCAGCAGCCTCTTGTCCAGTTCGCCTGCCTGGCCATCTTCCCCGGAAGCTAGAGGTGGCCAGGCTGCCCCTCCCCCCAATACTTCTAGGGTTAGGGGATGGGGAGCAGGCCAAGCCCTAGGAAGGAGGGGAAAGGCTGAAGGAACAGAGCTTCCCCCAGACCAAGGCACCCTGCTTTCCAGGGCTGCCTTCTCCATCTCTGCCAGATCACTCAGCCCTGTGCTTTATCCCAGTGCTCTGGGGGTCTGAGTGAGAGGGCCGGCCTCTCAGAGTGGGGCTGGAGCTGGTGTGGGACTCATCCAACTTGTTCACAGTTGTATTACTGGAGGGTGGTTGGCACACAGTAGGCCTCAACAAATATTTGAGGGTGGAAGGGAGGATAGAGAAGAGAGAGGGAGGGAAGGAATCTGAGTCTGTGAGTCAAGTCCACCCCCTTGGTTATCAGTCAAGGATGGGGGCAGCTGGATGCAGTCAGACCCCTGTCTCCAGATTAAGCAGGTGGGGGTGGCAGGGGCTTAAGGAGGAGCCTTGGCTGGAAGAGAAGGGAAACTGCAGGGGAGAGATTTGTGCTAGAGCCTGAAAGTACAGGAAGGAGCTGGCAACTCTCCTTGGGCAGGACCGTTTGTGTCCTGCCCCCACCACTCACTTCTCTGGGATCAGAAGCCTCTCTCTGGGGCATCAGATCCCAGGCAGCCAGCACTCATAGCTGGCCCTCTCCTCTCTCCAGGACCTTCGTGATCAAAAAGTGCTGAAGAACTGAGCCCCTGGCCCACCCAGGCCACCGGGGGCCAGGAGGGGCCATGGCAGGGTATGGCTGTCTGGGGCTGGGGCTGTTCTGCTGGGTCCTGCTTGCAGTTCCCGTGGGCCCCCAGCCTGCCTCCTCTGTCCCAGGTGCCCATCTCACCACTCTGACCCCACCACCTCAGAGTGAGGCCTCTATGCTGTCTCTAAACCTGGGACTTAACTTCAAATTCCACCTTCGGGGACCTGCTGCTGCTTGGGGGAGCCCTGTCACAGAGACCCAGGCACTTTCTCCCGGACCGAGCCGGGAGCCAGAGGAAGAGGTGGACAGTGGGCTGAGGACTGACCCCTTTTGGGAACTGCTGGTGGGCTCTCTTAGCAACTCCCCCCCAGAGTGGGGCTCTGCTGAAGGCAGCTCTACCCCCTGGGCCTCCTCCCTGCCTCTGGAGTCCACATCCCTCCTCTCTGGGCCCACTGACCGGCCCACTGCTCCCTATCAGCCCAGGATGGGCACTGTGACCTGGGATACTGCTCTGACAGCTACAGCACCTCCATCCAGTGCTCCCAGGCTCCACCAGAGCGAGCTGGAGCTGAAGTTTGACATGGCGCTGAGAGCAGGTGCAGCCCCCACGCTCGGGCATCGAACGCTGCCCCTGCTGCCCAGCCTGCGGGCCAGCCTGGCAGAGATTGCTGGGCGCCTGGGACCCTTTGGTGAGTATCCACCCCATCCCAAGGAGAACCCATGCTGGGCAGTCTGGCAGGTAGGACGGAGCTTCAGCCTGGCTCCTTTTGCAGGGTTCTTTGGCACTACTCTGTCCCCTCTCCGGAACTTATCAGGCCCAAGCACCCCAAGCCCAATTACATCCCCAAGCTCTGCCTCCAGAGTTTCGGATTCTCCAGGTGAGTGTTTATTTCACTGCAACAAACATTTATGGAACACCTCTATATGCCTGGTGCTGTGCTAGGGGCCTAACCAGCACCTCCCTTTTCCCCTTGACCCAAGGGTGGCTTGCACTGCTTCTCCCAGGCTCTGGGACACTAGTGACTGCTCCCGTGGAGAAATGCCCTCTTTGCCATACTGAGTCTGGTTTGGTCCTTGTAGCTTTGCTTCTGGAGTGTATGTGGCTACAATTCCGGGGACAGTGGTTCCCTTAGGTCAAGCTCTGGGAAAGGACAGGATTTTCTCCGAAGCCCCAGAGGCCAAGGCTGGCTGATAGCTTGGCACTCGAGTCCTATGTGCTCCATTTGCAGGGTTCTTTGGCACCACTCTGTCCCCACCCCCATCCTCCCTGAAGAGAAAGCCCCCAAGTCCAAGGCCACTGGACGCAGCTGCTTCCCTAAGCCCTGCCTCAATTGCAACAGCCTCTCTAGGTAAGTGTCCAATTTATTTGAACTTAACAGTTATTTATTGAGCACTTTCTACATGCTAGCCACTCATGGGCATTCTGGGATCCTTCTATTTCATTGCCGTCATAATCATGATCACCATTCTCTTCATCATTACCATGGAGATATGTACTAATGGTCTGAGAACAAGTGTTGCTGGGCACGGTCCCACACAGAGTTAAGTAATGGTCCTCTGGAGTTTTGCAATCATAGGCAGAGCAGGATGTAGACAGATGTATCAGGGGCAAACAGACACAGGAACTCCTTCATGATTTCCACAGCCTCAGCACTAACCCCACCCTGTGCTCCAGTCTGCCTGGCCTGCCTCCCCACCCTCCCACTCCAACCTTGGGGCTCTCTGCTTTGCCATCTGATCTGATGTGACATGCTGTCAGATGTGGGCAGAGCTGGGCTCCTCATTGGGAAGACATTGAAGAGGAGACCTTGAGCAGACAGACGCCATCTTTGTTCAAGGGAGCCTTTCAGAACATGCACAGAGACAAGCTGGTGGTGTGGAGGAAAGATCAAGGGCTCCAGAATCTTGAGACTTGACTTTGAATCCCAATCCACTGGTGACCTTGGACAGGTTATTTAACTTCTCTGAGCCTAAATTTTCTCATGTATCTAGGGTTTAAGAATAGTGCCTGTTTTGTTATTGTAAAGCTTCCAGATAATGTAAGCTCCTGGCATGAGGCTGGGCACAAAGCATTGTCTCATTAAATAGTAGCTGTTAACCTTGCTTCTTCCCCCACTGAGTCCCAAATACATGTCCAGACCCCACCTCTCAGACTGCAACCCTAGCTCCACGAATGTGATGGGACAACATGTAATCCGCAAGGCAGAGGGCACACTGCTCTGGCAGAGGTTCTGGCAGGTGAGGCCAAGGGAGCCATGCAAAGGGTTAACTGGGCCTGGAAATCCTCTCAGCCTCCTCACATTAGGAACTGGCTTAGCAGTGGAAACCACTGGTCCCTGAGTTTCTCCCAGCTCCAGCCTTAACACCTGACTGTCCCTCACTCCTGAGCGGTCACAGCACTCCCAGGCATGTGGAAGACCAGCCCGCCATCCCCTCCCCATCCAGGCAGTGGCAGGTACTGCGGTGGAGTTGGGGGTAGGCTCTGTGGCCGCAGGGGAAAGATGCTGCCTGGCGGTCTGTCAGCCTTGGTGACAGCGCTGGCCAGGCAGGTTTAATGAGTCTGGACAGTATCAGAGGCAGCCAAGCCAGTTGGTGGCCCCACCCTCCTTCCCCCTCCTCACCATGGCTACAGGAACCCAGCCTCTTCCTGGCTTTTCCTCTTGGATAAACCCAGGAGAGCTTCAGAACTCCTGGAGAGAAGGCCAAAAGCCTTGTTTGCACCAGCACCCCGTGTGGGGAGTAGTGTGGCAAACAGTTAGAGGATAAAGGGGGTCTCTCTGTGTATTCTCTAGGAATTTCCTAAGCTGGGTGCGGTTAACCTTTTACCATAGGGCTTCTCTTTTTTACATTAGGTTCCCTTCACCTTGGACAGAGCTTGCATTCACCCAGTGCACACTGGGACAGTTGTGCAGGTCGTTAACATATTGAAAGACTTCCATATCAGTTGATGAGTATCCACTGCCCTTATCCCCCTGAGCACCCCTCCACTCCCTGACCACCTGACTGGCAGCTGTTCTGATTGGCTAAAAATGGTGGTTAAATATTTTGAATGTCACCCTTACAAAGAGTATCAATCCTCTGTGATCCTGTAGGTGGGGGTGGGGAGACAGTTGGGGCCGGGCCACTGAGCAGGCTGCAGCTTCCAGCATCCAGAGGAGAGAGTGATTCTCCAGCCCTTTGATCTGGGCAGCTAGTGGATAATCAGGCCTGACTTTTCCATATATCCACCCAGGGCCTCTTCCCGACTCCTCCCCAATCAGCTCCAGCCTCACCAGTTACTCACATGGACATCTCATCTCCTCCCTTGCACCTGAGGTCAACAGGGACCACAGGGCCAGAGTGGGACCACTTTGTAAGGGAGGCCTGCTCAGGAGAGGGATCCTAGGAACTCACTATCTTCTAGGGGAAACTGAGGGCCCCCACTGAGGAAGCCTCGAATAGAGAGACGGAGGATGAGCTAAAGGGGACTCTTCAAAGGCAGAAGCTGGGACTTCTTTTTGCCTGACCTGACTCACACCAACCTAGTGCAGGGCACACCGGGCTGGCCCTGCCCCCAGGGAACAGTGCTCCTAGGCCAGAACTCTTTCTGCTGACACTTGAGCTGGGGTTGTACTTTGCCTATTTTCTGGTTTTTATTCTTCTGTCTTCTTAGGAATGTTGACATTTACTCTTGTTGCCATAATGCTTTGGGGCAGAGGTGAAAGATGGGGTTTCCTATGGCCATTGAGTGAGGAGTGGAGCTGGAAGAGGGTTGGGTGGAGCAGACCTCTGAGAGCTGCACTTGTCTGTACAGTGAGTAGGGGGTAGGTATGAGGGGCCACAGGCTGATGCAGGCTGTGGGCTTCTGGCCAGGGTCTCCCTGCCTCTCTGCAGAGCCCACCAAAACCAAAGAAAGACCAAGGAGAATCATTCATCTTGCAGAAGTGGGTTGAGCAAGGGCATCTGAGGGGACCAAAATATGAGGGGTGAGGGAGGGTGTGTGTGTATCTGATTCCATTCATGTCAGACTGACCCCAGCCCCCACCCACAACAGCAAGCCATTCCCACCTGAATGATTCCTCATTTAATTCACCACTTTGTCTTCAGTAAGTGTTCAGGGATGGTCAGTCCATCCAAATGGTGTTCTTTAAACAAGGTTCACAGAGGGAGACAATGCATTGATGTTCACTCATTTGACTAATTGTTGACTTTCTAAGCAAGTTTAGGTTGCGCTAAGGGACAACAGCCTTGTGTTAGTTAAGTCAAGAATTAGTTTGAGGCCAGAAATGGTCACACACACAAATACACACTGATGATTGATGAGTGATAAACATTAGCCCATAAGTCATATATTGGAAGTTTATTACGCACCAGGATCTCCAAAGAGCTTTCCACACATCGGCTATTTATCCTCATAACAGCCCTATGCAGTCAGTGCTCTTCCCTATTTCAGACTGGAGGAATGTGATGGGACAGGAACCAGGGAACATGCTGCCATTTGCAGTAGTCAGCGAGCTGTATATATGTAATTTTTTGGCAGCACCCTCTCTGCCCTCCCCAGTTGCCCAATTCTACCTTCCCCACCCCTCTCTCCAGAGCTGCTTTCTGGCCCTCTCACTCCTTTCCCTTGTTCTCAGGACTGCTCTGTTTTGCATGTGCCCAACACTAGCTGGCACTGCCTGGGGTAGGGTGGTGCTCCTGGGGTCTTCCTCTTTTGTCCATGGCTGGACTTGGCCAGGCAGTTGGGGCAAGAATCTGGTTGTCAGGAGACTCTCCCTGTCTCATTCTACATCTGGGCTCCCCTTATCTTTCACTGCCGTCTTTTCCCCACCATCCTTGCCTGCAGCTGCAGTTCTGTTGAGCCTGCTAGATGGGGTAGGGAGGTTCAGTCTGGCCATGAGGAAAATCCTTCGGTCTAATTCTTTCTCACTCCTCTCTTGCTCTAGGAGAGTAGAATTAGAGATCTTGGTCCCACACTCTTTTACTTGACTTTCCTTCCCAAGGGATGTGGGGAATATGTTAGAGCACAGGATGGGGCTGGGAGCCTAAGTTAGCAAACCCCAGAGGACCTGAGGGGCTCACTTGCTAAGATGGCATTTTATCCCACTATGATAGACCCAACTATTCCTTCCTGGGAATTCAAGGGACTCCCAGGGGAGTCCATTTTAATGTCACCTTCTGTAAATGGGGGGTGAGAACCAAAAGGGTATATATATTAAGAGCCTCAGACCAATGGTTTTGTAGTTGCATCAGAATGGGGACCACGGCCATGGGTAGGGCGAGGGCTGAGGGTGTAGCAAGCAGGAAGACCAGTGAATAGGAAAGGCTGTGTTTTTTCAGGGTGCTAGGGGGATTGTGTGTGTGTGTGTGTGTGTGTGTGTGCCCGTGTGCATACTGGCTTTTCCTGAAGAGACAGGGAGAAGGGGGAAGCAGTTAAAAAAAGGCAGGAGAAGCTTCTTCTAGCACCAAGGTAGGAGTTGGGATTCGGGGTGCAAAACAAGAGATAAGAAAACTAGTATTATGAAGAGGCTGATGGAAAGGAGCTCAGACTGGTGCTCAGATCTGAATTCGAGCTGCAGCTCTGCGAATTTGTAACCTTGGACAAATCACTTTGCCTCTCAGCAGTACCACAATATCTTCATCTGGCAAATAGGAGGATTCATTTATTCAATGAATATCTGCTCAATGCTAACTCTGTGTCAGGCACCACTTTAGGCATGGATATTCAGATGTAAGCAAAGCAAACAAAAATCCTCATTCTTCCAAAGCCTCCTTCCTGGTGGGAGGATTGAACTAGAGGGGGCTTCTACACTTCCTTCCAGGTGTAAAATTCTGTGACCTCCTGAGAAAAACTCTTTTCAGTGGAATCACAGGGTAATGAACAAAGCAGGGAGCTGGGGGTGGGGTGGGGTGAGGGAATGGAGAGGGGTGCAGCTGGAAGAGTTTGATGGGGAAGGGAAAGATGAGGGGCTGGGAGGTCGTGAGTCTCCTGTTTAAGACAAGTCCTTCCTGGATGCTATGAGGACTCTCTGGCATACAGGCTGTGGGCTGTGGGGTGGGCATAGGGAAGGCTGCACGACCGCCTCAGACAAACGTTCTTTGCCCACAGACTCCACCACCTCCACCTCTGGCCTGGATGACCCCTCTCCCGCCAGCCTTGGGAACCTTTCGGTGCAGCCAGAGTGTGGGCCAGGGTCCTGCAGCATCAGAGAACTGCCTGAACGCGAGGGGCAGCCTCCTGCGGCCCCGCTGCCTCTCTTCTTCCTGACCCTGGAGGCCGACTGGGCAGAGGCCAAGGCTCGCTGGGGGCTGGCCTGGGAGGCCCACGTGTACGGGGTAGGCGCGCTCTTCGGCCTGGTGGTCCTGCTGGCGCTGCTGGCACTGGCCCTCTTGCCTTGGCGCTGCCCGCCCGGCGCCCCCTGCCTGGCGCTGCTGGACCTGCTGCTGCTCTCGGCCGGGACCACGCGGGCCTTCCCGCTCTTCTACGACGCCTACGGGCACCGCGATCGGCTGCCGGTTCTTGCCTGGCTGCTGCTGCAGGACCTCCCGCTGCCCTGCCTGGCCGCCGGCCTGGGCCTGGCCTGCCTACTGCTGGCTCGGCCGCGCCCGCCGCGGTGTCCTGCTGGCCTGGCCGCTTTGCTGCTCCTGGGGTTGGGGCTGGCGGCGGCCGCCGCCCTCGGAAGCGCGGCCCACCGCCCGCTGAGGGCCCTGCGGCTCGCCTCCCGCGGGCTGCACGCCTTCCTCGCCGCCCTCCTTTCCGGGCTCCTGCTGGCGCTCTCCTGCTGGGGGAGCCGGCGGCGGCGGGCCGGAGCGCCCCTAGGAGGGTCGGGCTTCAAGGGCGTCACTCCTCTCCCGCAGGCGCGCAGCCCCTTCGGCCCGCGCGAGTCCTGGCGGCGCGCGGCGCGCACGGCCCCTGTGGCGGGCACCTTCGGGCTGCTCAGCGGAGCCCTGCAGGGCTACGAGGTGCTGCACGCCCTGGGCTACGGCGGCCAACCCGGCCTGGAGGGGCCCTGGCCCTGGTGGGCTTTCCAGCTCGGCCTACGCCTGGGCGAGGTGGGCGTCGCGCTCCCGTTAGCGCTGCTGGGCCTCTACCCGGCGCTCTGCAGCCCCCGCGTGCCGCCGCGCTGCTGGGCCAAGCTCTTCTGCTTGTCCCCCGGCCACGCCGCCCCGCTGCTGCCCGGAGGCTGGGTCGCCGGGCCCCCGGACAAGAAGCCTCTGGGGAGCGCCATCGAGCGTGCCGACGCGGAGCTGCTGCAGCTGTGCGCCCTGGCAGGGCCAGGCCCCGACCTCTTACTCCAGGGAGGCGGCTGCCGGGGCTTCGAAGGCGCAGCCGCTAACCCGGCCCCTTCCCCGGCCTCCTCCCCCTGCAGCGATTACACCGTGGACTTCCGCCCGCCCTCCCCCATCAACCTGCGGCGCAGCATCGAGGAGGCCCTCTGCAGCGAGGCCCTGCTGGCGCCCGGCCTCTTCCAGGGCCCTGCCTTCGGGGAAGCCCTGCCTGGGCTCGGCCTCTTTCGCACCATCTCGCTGGGAGCGCAGACCCGGGCCGGGCCCAATGGGAGGTCTGAGGAGGCCCCTGGCTCCCCCGTGCCCCCCGAGCTCCCCTCTCCCGGAGCCTGGCCCGCGGGCAGCAGCGCCTCATCAGGCTCGCTGTGCGGACTGTCGCGGGACAGCTCGTCCATGCTGCTTTGCTCCAGCCCGGACAGGCCGCCACGCTGTCCGCTGGTCTGCGTCCTCAGTCCCCCTCGGCCCTCAGGAAGCAGCCCTAGCTTCCCGGCCTCAGGATCCTACCAGGCTTTGTCCCCACCCTCCCGCGACTCCCCGGAGCCTGCTCCTGAGCTGCAGGCCGAAGAGGCCTTGCTACAGGAGCAATTCCTGGACGCCTGCCGACAGATTGACGAGCTGAGCGTGGGCAGCGACACCATAGACCTGTGAAGACGTGGCCCCCTGGCCGCCCCGACCATACGCCCCCTTCTGGCGCCTGTTCTGTCCGAGACCTGCACACTGTAACCCTTCCCCAATCCTGCCTGGCTCAGATACCTCTCCCGGCTTCCTTTCCCATCCAGGGGCCCCTGGATGGGTGGGTCAGCAGCCAGGCTCTGGTGATTGGGAACTAGTGCCACCTTCTCTGGAGCCCTGGGCGCTGATGCCCTCAGCTGCAATTCTAGGCTGGTAGGGGGTCCCACTTTCCTTGGCATTCACCAGCAATAAAACTCCAAGGTGCTCCACTCCTGACCACCTCTGCCCACTCTGGTGCTGAGTGAGAGGGGCTGTCCTCAGAAGACCTCGGGACCAGCCTCAGTCCCCATCCCCACCTCTGCTATGCCCAGGAATCCCATCCCTGCGTGAGTGAGACTCTGTGCCCTCCACGTGATCCTTCCCCATAGAAGGGTCCATGGCCCATCTAGGAGACTCTACAGCAGTTGGGTGGGAGGTGAGCGCTTTCAGAGTTAATTTATCAATAAAATATTTTCAGAGGAGAAAGGTCTGCCCTTCTTGGAAAAACTTAGATGAGGCCACAGCAGCAGACGTTCTGTCAAAACTAAAAGAAGCAGCGTTTGGGTGGGGTGGATTCAACTCAGACCCCTGTGACCTTCACTCCTGACTACAAGAGGTCTTGTCCTCTACATGACCCTTCCCTGTAGAAGGATCCATGGCCCATCTGGGCTGAATGAGGGTCCTGAGAGTAGCCCCTTGAAGACCCTGCTGACTCCCCAGGAAGTGGCTTTTCAGAGATGGACCATGGCTCTGAGAGGTGAAACTCTATAGTTATTGGTGGAAATGTCTGCATTCCTAGGAACTGGTCTTCAGGTCCTGATGGACAACTGGCTAGGGACTAAGTTAGTGATAAAGTCCTTCATGGAAATGTTGCTCTACATCTCAAAGGCTTGATCACCTTGAGCTGGAATCCCCAGCATCTTCCTGCCATGTACCCAGAGGAACTCACAGAGGACTTTGGATTCACAGAGAAGACTACTCACTCCTTCTACCAACAGGACCTCTTCAAGATTGGACTCACAGCCCTCTTCTCCTGCAGAACGTTCATCTCCCATAGGCGCAAACCCTCCCTAGAGGAAGTCTGTATTCCCCAAACCCCATCCCCATCCTACCCACTAAAGCAGAACTCACAGTGCAGAGACCCATGAATACATCCGGCCCCTAGACACTCTGTAATCCCTCCCTTGTCCAGAGAATTTGGCTCTGAGCTCTATAGTGTGTGTTTGTCATTTGCCTAAAGTGCAGTAAGTTCAGAGTGGTACTAAACAGCATTGTAGATTAGGTTTAAAAATGCAATTCTGGCAGTGTTTTGGCAGATGTCCTGCACATCACAGGGAGGCCTACAGGGGCACACATACTAGGCTTGAAGTGGAAAAACAGCGATAGGAATGGGTTTTCTTCCAACTCCACCCATTAGCTTGTGGGGATTTGAGAAGGGAGGCAAGGGAGCCCAGAGGGAAGCAGGCAGGAAAGCCAGGAGTGGGTGGGGCCTTCACTAGACTAGGTCTAATCACTAGTGGAAGAATTAAGGCACTGCTCTCCTGGTCCATGAAATCTGTCTTGGCCAAGAGGAGTTTCCAGGGCCTGGAACCTGAGAAGGAGGTGGGAGCCAGTGATGTTTGGGGTGAGTGAGGGTCATAGTAGGGAAGAACGTGAGAGGAGGGTGGGGCAGGCATAGCAGAAGGATGGAACTGGACTGGTTCTAACTGTGTCTCCTCCATCACCTGGCTCAGCTTGGCTCAGAAATTCTTGCTGCATTGTCGCTCTGGGCTGAGGCCCAGAGAACTGCCAGCCTCCTCATTATAGGCATTGCTCACTGGTGTCATAGTGGCTGTAGTGGCCCCAGCATTGGAGCTGCTTTGTGTCATGGAAGGAAGGCTCGCTGCTCTGAGAAATTGCTTCCTTTCTTCCCCACTTACCCTTCTCTCTGCCTCTGCTCACACTCAAGTCCTCTCTGCCTTCTGTTCCTCATCCTAATCCTTGCCAGCTGCTCTCATTCATTCACTCTCCCCAGGGGTTCAGGCACACAGCTCCCAGCAAAGCAGTCCAAGCCCCACATACCCCCAGTCAGTCTCTCTGAATGTCTGTCTGCCTCTATCTCTCTCTTTCTCCCTCTCTCTCTCTCTCTCTCTCTCTCTCTCTCTCTCTCTCTCTCTCTCTCTCTCTCTCTCTCTCACACACACACACACACACACACACACACCTTTTCTGTTTGGAAGCTCTGAATGGGGCTTGGTGAGATGGGGAGGAAGGTGCAGGAATACAGCTTGCTGTTCAATAGCTCCAATACTTCTTTGATTTTCCTCAGCAAGAACTACCTCAGCCCTTTGACTTTATCAAGAGGTCAGGACTTTGGTTAGACAACCCTTTCCTTTTGTCTCATGTCCCAGCCCTTCCTTAACCAAAGCAGTTTCCCAGAGGAGCCCAGGTAGATCCTAATACACACACCCTCAGTGTAGGAGTCTGAAAGACAAACTCACCTTCATTCATTCAGGCTCTTTGAAACATTTTATTGGATGCTTACATTGTGCTAGGTGCTGGGGTAGAGAGGTGAACAAGGTGGACAACAGCCCTGAACTTATGATGTGGAAGGTTTTTGAGGGAAGGCAGACATTAAAGAGCTAATCATATAGATGATTATAATAGCACAAATCATTAACTGCAGTTGTGAGAAGTGCTAAGAACAAGGAGCTTGTGGTGTTATAAGAAGGTTGGCTTGTAAGCGGGAGTGGAACCAGGGGGATGGGGCTTGGAAGACGTTGGCTGAGTACAGCCCAGGCCTCTCTCTGCTTCCTTTCCAGGCTCCTGCACAGTGATGGATGAGGGAGAAGCCAGCAGTTTATTTCCCCTGGAAGCCACTTTGCTGGTGTGGTGCAGGGTACCACAACTCCCGCTATTTAATAAAGAACACTGCATGTGTCCTGAGTAGATGGATGAGCAAATATTCGCGATCGAAGAACCATGTGGCCTCCCTAATATGAAGGGATAGGAGGGGATGGGGCTGAGGCTGAGGCTGGGAGACTGAGATGGGGAGCCAGGTCTGAAAGTTGGGGAGAGTAGAAAGGGCCAGCTGCATTTTTATCCTCCCCTGGGGCACAGAACTCATCAGCACCGTGGGTGGCTGCTGCCCTCTGATGGGCACAGGGACAGTTTCTTTTATTCTTTAAGGAAGGTTTGGGTTCAGAGTATTTTCAACTTAGCATTTAGGGGGTGTCCCAAAGGGATGTTGGAACAGCCTTCTCAGGATTCTCTCCCCAACCTGTGCACACCACAGCCAGGACTGGGAAGCCCTTCCCATAGCTAGGGCCCTGGAGCTAGCAATTTAGACTTTGGGTATGGAATTTTGATTTCTAAGGTAGTGAGGGGGCAGGAAAGGAGGAGAAAAAAGAGAGAGGAATGTGGAATCACAAACCAACTTTATTCAAATGACCTATCCCATTTCTTTTGTCTCTTTGTCTCTTTGTGTCCTGGATAGAATTAACCCATAGCCTTAAAAATCTGTTTTGTATTTCAGTACTTCCTCTGCTGAGTTATGTGTTCAAAAGTAACTTTAGTGTTTTCTTTTAAGCATATATTACTTGGAGCTAGGGCTTCATAAATCTGATGTTAAGTATTCTCCATTTTCTGCCATCACTATCAACCAATCATCCATCCATCCAAAGTTACTGAAGGTAGATGGGGTTTGAGGAGAAAGGGAAACACTTTTCACTGTACCTTTTGTACTTTTTGATTTTTCTATCTACCATGTGTTCAGGTTATACCCTTTAAAAGTAATTATAAAAAATGGTGCACTGAGTACTTTGGTTCTGTACAAATGTTCTGTAGGGTGCTGCAGTCTTGCACACATGTCAGTTCCTGGGCCCAATGAGATGGCAGACTCTTCTGTGTTCCAGAGTTCAGGATCCAGGAGCACCCCAGATCTCCTGGCCAGTGAGATTCCTCAGCCTTAAGTCTGCCTGATAAAGCTGACCTGAGGAAAGATCTTCTGTCTCTGGAAGGACCTAGGTTCTAGGTCTGTATGTGAAAGCTGGATGTCATCTTTGTTCTGAGTGAGTTCTCATGTGATTTTGCAGAGTGCAGGCTATGATTTATTTGTAAGTTTTTTGGATTACTGTCTGTCTACCCACCCTCTCCACCAATAGACTGTATTCTCCATGAGGGCAGGGAACCTGTCTTTTATTAGCTTACTAATTTTATCCCTAGTATCTGGCACATAGTAGCTCAGTAAATATTATTTTGAAAGAATGATTGTGTATGATCTGTATTTATATACTTTAGTAGCTACAATTTGTCTGCGAAGTGTTAAAGGCACATTTATAGTTATTTGTTATCATGTGACAGATTTCTCATATTCTCTAAGAATATGAGAATTGTCCGAATGATGTATGTGATGTACTTGTCTTTACGTGCGTTCTGGGTGTGTTTTATGCATATAATCTGGGAGTCTGTGGTGGCACTGCAGAAAATATTTATTAAACATCTATTGTATGTTAGATCCTGGGTTAGGTCCAGAACAAGAACAACTTCTCCTGCCTTCCCTAGTGAATTTGGGATCTACCTCCGGGAGGTGAGATTTTAAGCAGGATAGGAACTCGCTACGTCAAATTTCCCTGCAGAGGCAAGGGGGTGGTACTTGGATGAGGGGTGGAGGCCCGCTAGAGAAGCTCCGCCTCTGGGCGTTGCGACTTTTCATTCCGGAATACTTTTTCATTCCGGAATACTTTTTCATTCCGGAATACTTTTTCCGCTTCCACCACGTTTCCCTCCGGACTCTTTTGAGTGACGAGCACTTCCGGAATCTCCCGGCAGATTGGCGTGGTCCGCTAGGTAAAGTCAGTACTTGGACTCACGTGCGGTAGCCTTGGCCCCGCGCGCCCCCATTTCTCGGCCTCATGGCTGGGCTGACCCTGTTTGTGGGCCGCCTGCCGACCTCGGCCCGCAGTGAGCAACTGGAGGAGCTGTTCAGTCAGGTGGGGCCGGTGAAGCAGTGCTTCGTGGTGACTGAGAAAGGTAGGGGGCGGGGCGGTTGAGGCTAGGGTTGGGGTTCCTGGGAGCCGGGTGGGGGGGCGAGAACACTCTACGAAACTTCAGCGAGCCATATAATTCTTTACCTGCCCGTAAGTGAAAGGACTTTGGAGCTGAGTTTATTTTCCAGATTGAGATGAATCCATAAGAGTCCGTTTCTGAAAGTCGAATCAGCCCCTTAAGTTTGTATAGCGCTTTCCGTTTATTCTGTACGCTCACATGTAAGATCTTATTTGGCAGTAAATAATTAACTTTTAATAAGACGTCAGTAAGGCTTATTGAAAGTCAACTGATTGCCAGGTGCGGTGCTGAGTTCCACATCTTATCTCATTTAATTTTCGCATCAGTTTTGTTGGGTGGAGAGTTAACCCCATTTTACAGATGAGGAATCTAGGTCTTTGGGAAACTTAGTAACTTTAGCTCAAGTTCGTGCAGCTAGTAAGTAGCGGATTCAGAATTTGATCACCAGACCTGGAGCTCTTAACCAGTATGTTATTCACACACCCAGTTACTTATTCCATAAATATTTATTGAATGCCGACTACTTGTCAGGCACTAATGTAGGTCTGGTGGGTATAGCAGTGCACAGAATCAAACCCCAAAACCTTGCTTTTGTCTTTAAGATGGGGAAGACAGCCAATAAATAAATAACCAAAATGTATAGTGATAATGGTGATAAATGCTGAGAGAAATAAATCAGGGAAGAAGGGTAGGGAGTTTCTGTGTGTGGCAGTGGTGGGGAAGCTGTAGAGGGATGAGGAGTGTTTTTACTTTCTGAGAGGTGAGTGGGCAGACTTTTATGAGAAGGAGTTCCACAAGAAAAGAAACAGATCTCCATATCACAGTATGCTTTCGTAGTGCCGAGTGTCAGCTTTAACCAGTTTATGTGAATCAGCGTCCTGTGTTAGAGGGCTTGTACCCTAAAGCAGGTTAGAGTGTAGTTATACAAGGAGAGCATGTGAGTTCTGTTTCTTCTTTGGGTCGTAGGCAGGCTATTTGGTCTATCCTTTTCTTTTTTGATGCAGTAAATTACTTAAAACTTTACTACACAAAAATATTTTTTTAAAAGCCTACCAAAAAGAGCAAAGGTGGGTTACAGTTGATATTTGCAACTGTTCATTTCAAATGATACATTTGGAAAGAAGGGATGATGATATTCCCTTCTCCCTCCTTGGTGTGTTCTAATAAAATGAGAGAAGAGATTTACAGCCCCTTTGGAAAGGTTAATTTGATATTGATTTCTAAGGCTTGTTAATAGTGATAATAGTACCTGCAGGCTCCTGATGTGGCTTAATTATTTCATTGTTATTTTTGAAGCTACCATACTTACCTTTCCTGCCTTCTCTGATGATGTTCTGTTCTCTTTGATGTTGAGTTCTTCTTTGGGGGTGTAATGCATATCATGGGTCCTCCATATTCTTGAGATTATCAAGGAAGGAAGAAGAAAGGGAGTTAACAGCAAAGACACCACATAAAGAGGAAGCCTCACAATTTCTGAGCAAAGCGGGGAAGGGGCCACTCATGCCAACCATGTTTCTTTCTGTCTTGAGAATTTTGGCAAATGGTAATTGACTGTATATCTGCTAGTTTAGGGCTGTGAGAATTTACTTGTTTAGGGATCTTGGCTTACTGTTATCCCCCCACCCTATCCTCATACTGTTCCAGGGAGTAAGGCATGTCGAGGCTTTGGCTATGTCACTTTTTCTATGCTGGAAGACGTTCAGAGGGCCCTAAAGGAGATTACCACCTTTGAAGGCTGCAAGATCAATGTGACTGTTGCCAAAAAAAAACTAAGGAACAAGTCCAAAGAAAAGGGGAAAAATGGTGAGTTTCTAGTAACTGAAGGGGTTTTCCCCCACAATTGAGGGGGAGGGTGAGTGGCACTGGGGGTAACTTCTAGACTTAAAGCTTCCCGAATTTCCTTTTTTAAAAAAAATTGATTTAGTATTTTTTTCAATTGAAGTATAGTCAATTTACAATGTGTCAGTTTCTGGTGTACAGCATAGTGTTTTAGCCAAATTTCCTTTTGATGTCCAAAATCATCCAGTGTATTTTGTTACTCGCTTTAGACTTGTGTTTACTTCTAAGTCTGAAAAATCTGGTGTTCCTTGGCATTGTCATACTTAACCTATGACAAATGCCATCTGTTGCTAGTAGCTTCTTTCCTGTGATGTTCTGGGCCTAGAGGGGCATAGACTTATTTCATTGCCTCTTTTTTTTTTTTTTTTTTTTTTTTTTAGAAAAATCAGAGTCCCCAAAGAAAGAGCTGAAACCAAAGAAAGCCAAAGTTGCAGATAAGAAAGCCAGATTAATTATTCGGAATCTAAGCTTTAAGGTAAGTTACAGAGAAAACCAACAGGTCATACATGTTCTGAAGGCTATTGGAGTGAAGGCATGCTCATTTGTGGAATTCCTCACCAGGATGGTATAATTGGGCTTAATTCCTCCTGGGAATGAATCTTAGCCTTGTTGAATTCAGAAAATGGGCCTGTATAAACAAGAACTTATTAAGGAGAGAAAGTGTGAAGACGCTTTCCTATTGGAGAAACTACTGCTGAGGAAGGGAGGGGAGGAAAAGCTCTCTGATGTCTGTCCTATTTGCCTTTTAGATACAAAGCAAGATGTCTTCTATTCTAAAATGTTTGATGTCCTAGTCTCAAAATTTAAAAAGGAATAAAAATATTTAAGCTCTTCCTAGTGAACTAATTTAGTAGTTGATGTTTCATGTTTGTTTGCTGTGATAATATCTCTTTTTGTTTTTTCTTCACTTTTGAATTCAGTGTTCAGAAGATGACTTGAGGACAATATTTGCTCAATTTGGAGCTGTCCTGGAAGTAAACATTCCTAGGAAACCAGGTACTGCAAACCTTTATTTTATGTGGATTAAATTGTTTTGCATAAGGATCTTTTTTTCCCCTAACATGTTTGAACTAAGCACCATTTGAAATAGAAATACAAGGTTCACGTCATACTCTGTGAGTCCCAGATGATGTGATATATGTAAAGCATCAGGCACAGTGCTTGACAAGTAATAAAAACTCAAATAATAGTGTTTAGTCCCTTGATGGTATTTTTAGTTAGATCAGAACTACTTTTAGAAAACGAGTTATAGTTTGAGAAAACGCATTGCCCTGCCCAAACTTGAGTCAGGGTAACCTCAGCAGGATATAGGCTATTGCTTTGGGCAAGGGGCTGGCTGGTTGGCAGGATTTGGGCTACCTTGCCAGCTCAGGTTGCTGTAATGTCCTTCTTAGTGTCTGTTGGCTCCCAACCTGCTACCTCTAATTTCTTTGTACTTTTGCACACAGATGGAAAAATGCGTGGTTTTGCTTTTGTTCAGTTCAAAAACCTCCTAGAAGCAGGAAAAGCTCTCAAAAGCATGAACATGAAAGAGATAAAAGGTAACTTTTCTATACCCATACCATGTCTGGTGTTTAGGCAGAGTAGCACAATAACCCACTTCCTGCATTTTCAAGAAGGGTTTGCCTTGTTGAGAGTCTCACTACTATAAATAGAAGATGTTTTGGTGAACCTAGCATTTAATCTTAGGGTTAAACTTGAAAGGACCCATGCCATCCTCTTCTTTTCTTTTCTTTTCTTTTTTTTTGGTGGTGAGTGTCCTTTTAAATCCCTAATGAAAAACCGTTCCTGATATAAAAAAGATGCAGGTTGCTGTCAAGGGAATGTGGGATTTGGAGGTTCCTCCTTCTTGGTTATGGTCACTATTCAGCTCCTGTGGGCTACTAAACTGACTGTGAGGTTACTTTGGGTCCTGATTTACCAGGTACTGTGCCTAAACAAGGAATTGGCTTCAAGATTTCCTAACTTCTGAGTAGTGTACAGATTATTCCAGAATGTCTGTTTTGCTTCTTGCTAGTATAACTGGAAACTTGATCTAACTGAAAGCACTGTTCTAAGTCTTTATTCTTTTTACTAATCTTATCCCAAGTGTGGTGACTGTGTAGAAAGGCAAAACTTCTGTTCATTGATAAAAAATAGTTAAGGGTTAAAGGAATAGGCACCTACTAGTTTTATTTTAGGACCAGCATTCTCTTTATCTTCAGTTTCTTTGTCTCCATTACTGTTTTTGATGAATAGGAAGTCATTTACAAGAGTTAAGAATGTTAAAGAGAAGAAGGCCCTTCTCATGCTACTTTTCTGTATGACAGGGCGGACAGTGGCTGTGGATTGGGCTGTGGCAAAGGATAAATATAAAAATACACAGTCTGCCTCTGCCCCAGGTAAGATGTGGTGATGTTGGGTAGGAGGGGTTGTATGTCCTGGGGTGAGTGAGTGTGGAAACAATCCTGCCTACAATAAAAGTATAGGAGAACTTGCTTGTCTGTGAGGATATTGGGCTGGAGATACTAAAAGCACAAGATTAACCAAAAGATTGAGACTGAGGAGTAAGAAAACTCTGAATTCCTGTTGGCTCAGATATAAGTGCAGAACTGCTTGGCAGTTTGTATTGTACCATCTGGTGATCTGGTCCCAAAACATAGGATCTTTTGAATCTAAGCCCACTCCTGGGTGTGGATATGGGTGAGGAGTAGGGCCTGAGTTCATTATCCCCTCTACTTGCTGTCCTTTCCAGCTTTCATAATAAGGAGTGATGAAACATTAAAAATAGGGAAACTTAAATTTTGAGTTTTATTTAGAGAATGATTAGCTTTAAGCCACCAGGAGCTCAGAGAACAGAATTCACAAAGGTTAAAGTTCATGGCTGGGCTCTAGAGCGAGCATTGTGCTGGCTGTGGTGCATGATGATACACTGTTTGTGGAGGATCACTTGCTACTTAATCTCGTTCTGAGCCTGGTTAACCTTCAGGCTTCTGACAAATGGGACAGCCTACAAGGGAATCTCAGTGATGAGGGGTTTCTGTTTGTTTTTTGCCTTTTCCCCCCATGCTTTCTCCTATTATGTACAGTAAGAAAAATATATGAGATTTTTACTCAATAAAATAAAATTTTTAAAAAACATGAGATTTCGTCAAACCAAAGGAACTAGAAACTTGAGGTTTTACTCTTATTTAAATAACCTAGCTTTGGATACTAAATGAATTCCTAACTTTCTTTATCTCCTGTCTAGGTGAGGAGAAGAGGCCTGAACCTAAATGTCAGGAATTAGGTCAAGAGAATAGGAGGGAAGAGGAGGAGGAGGAGGAGGAGGATGAAGATGAAGATGAAGATGGAGATGAAGAAGAGGAGGAGGAGGAGAATAAAGAATCGAAGGTGACCAAGCCTGTGCAAATTCAGAAGAGGTAAGTGGCTCAGTGTGTCCCTGAGAGGAAAAATAATGTCTTTCCCTGCCTCCATCATTACGGAATTGACACGTGCAGTGAAGTTGGATAGGCCCCCTTCTCAGCTCAGGAGCCTTAGTTCTGATCTGTGCCATTGCAGGGCAGTCAAGGGGGCGGCACCTGCGGAAAGCAGTGAAGAGGAGCATTCCGATGATGACAGCGATCTGGAGGAAGGAGATAGTGTTGACAGTGGAGAGGAGCTGGCTCAGAGTGATACCAGCACTGAAGAGCAAGAGGATGAAGGTTTGCCCAGGATCTTCGGAGACACCTTTACATTTAAAATAAGTTACTGAGAAATGTGCATCAGCTCAGCTCAAGCTTCTTTTTTAAATAGGACCCTAAGGTGTTTTGTCATATGTACGCTTTTAAATGCTGAAAATGAAACCTTTATATTCCTTTCTTCTAAAGGTTTATTTTTGTTTTTTAAATGAGTTTGGAGGAATGTTTGAGGTTTAAGATTCTTAGGGAGCTTTAAACCTAGTTTGATTCTGAGGCACTGCTGCTCTCTCTGAAATTATCCAGATTGAATGACTGGATAAACAGGATATTGCATCCTGACACCAAAGTGGGTTCTGTTTAATTTAATTAATTTAATTTATTCATTTCTGTACTAAAATTACATTTTATTAAATGTAGCAAACTCAAGAGGGACAGTTAAGAAAACAACTGTATTTTTCCATCCATGCTATTGTCTATAAATGACAGATTACATGGAGTAGATTTGAAAGCCCAAAGATGGTGTTTTTTTCCCCTCAATGATTAGAAGTATTATTTTAAGTGTGTCTGTAAGTGTTAACAAACCCCAGAACATCAGCTTAGTGTAATCTACTCAAAATCAGAGGTATATAAATCACTGGCACCTTCCAGGATGGAGACTGGCAACAGCAATAAAATAATCCATTATTATAACAACAAACACTGAACTTAGAATTTCTCATCTTGAAAAGCTCAGTTCTCTTGAGCAGTCTTCTCTGCCTTTTATTGCATGGGCTTAGAAGTCAAATACTCTGGGTTCAAGTCCCGGCTTTTCCATTTCTAGCTCTGTGGTACTGATCAAGTCCTTACCTCTGGTATCCACGTTACTTCATCTGTGATCAGATGTTAGAGGTCCTCATCTCCTGACATTTAGGAGAGTATCTTGCAAACAGTAAGCCCTCAACATTATTAGTTGCCTTTGTTGCTACTATTCTTATTTTTGTGCCACCCTCCTCCGATAGTCTTCTAAAAAATGTGTGAGTCTCATCAAGTTAGATGCAAGATGGTTGCTGATAAAAATCTTTTAGTGATCACTGGGATGGAGGTGGAGGCACTCTTGAGTTCTGCTGACTAGAATGTAATCTTGGTATTCCATTGCTCCATTCAGTTCAGCAAAACAAGTCCCCTCTTCTCATTCATTTAAAAGCAACATTTATTGAATACCTACTAATGTTAAGCTCTGGGCTGAAGTGAAAAAAAATCCTTATCCTCCAGGAGCTTTTGATCTGGCCCCATGACTTTCACTCACAAATAATTGGCGAGAAAGCAAAGAACAGGAAAAACACATTTCAGAGGCTTTTTTTTTTTTAATGTAGATGAACTAATTTGGACCAGATTAGTGGACACTTTTCTGTGCACACTCTTCTCATGTTGTGTGTAAACACCTATTGTGTGTTTGCCCTTTGGAAAGATTGGAGTAGATGCTTCGTGTGACAGTGATTTGTGAACTTGTCATGAGAGAAAATGTACTTTTACTATTACTACACCTTTATTTATTCAGACAACAAATATTCCAAGTGCCTGCAGTGCTAGATACTGGGTGAACAGGAGTGAATAAGAGAAAATAAAACCCCACATTTCTTAGAGATCACATGCTTAGCTTGTTTGGCATAGGTGTTCAAATCCTGTCTCTGTTCCTTTCTTGAAGTATGACTTTGGGCAAATTACTTTAGCCTCTTTATTATTATCAGTTTCTTCATTTGTAAAATGGGGCTAATAACCACATAGGATTGTTGTGAAGATTAAGTGACTTGTACAACTAATGATTTATATTACTAATATCATTGTTACTATTCCATGCCCGTGGTGGAATATAAACAGTTTTGGATAAAGGACCTCCTGGGGTATTTTGTGAAACTGTAACCAAACCATATTGCAACCTTTATCAAGAATGTTGGGTGTAAAGTCAACTCGTTTATTGAGGGAAGCAGGTCATTACAGAATGAGTAGTGGTCAGTAAGTGATCCTTTACTTTGTCTGGGTGGAGGTTTTTATTCACTGATCAGATCTCCCTTCTTCCTTTTCTGTAAGTCTGGCACATTGATTTGACCATATTAGAAATCTGAAGAAATAAGTTTTTTCTGTGAAGAGAGAATGGTAGACATTTTAGAAGCAAAGAAGCTTTTGTATTGAAGGAACTGTAAGACCTTGCATTGTACAGCCAGATTCAGCTGTCTCTTACCGTTCTTTCACTTGAAAAAATTATAGGACTGATACATAATAATGAGAGAAAATTAATGGAAGATATAGTGCAGAAGAGTGTAATATAGAAAGTAAAAGTTTCTCACCAATCCTCCTAATAGTTCCCCAAAGTAACCTCTGTTATTTTTGTATCCTTCCAGAAATTTTGTGTGTATATATAAGCATATGTGTCTATTCTTAAAAACAGTGAGTCTCCTTTAAACCCAGATCCTCAACCACTTGGGTCCCATCCCCAGAGACAATGAATGTTTTTAAGGGTATTTAATGCCTTCATGAGCAAACACACACACACACACACACACACACACACACACACACACACACACACACACACTCGTAGACAATATAATGTCTATTTGTGTATGGAATGTATATGTATTTTTTTTTCTCCTCAAATGTTCTACATGTTTTATATTTCCAGGAAGCTTATACTGTCCCAGCACCATATGGGAATCTCTTTATTCCCCACACCCTTCCCACAATGAATTTCATTTATCCTTTTTGGTTTTTGCCAATCTGTTGGTGAAAAATGGTATCCCATTTCTTATATGTTTTCCTTTAATTATGAGTGTGAGTTTGAGCATCTTTTCATGTATTTAGCTGCATATCCTTTGTTCATTTTTAATTGGATTTTTTTTCTTATTAATTTATGTAAGATCTTTATATATTTAAAAAGTTAGCCCTTTGTTGTAAGGCTTGCACTGGTGTTTTTCAGCTTGTTTTTCTTTTTACTTCAGACAGGCAAGTCTCAAAGAAGAAAAGGAAACTACCCTCTGATGTGAATGAAGGGAAAACTGTCTTTATAAGGTATGACTTTCTACCTTGAGAACTGTTGTTATATTGTCTTCATAGGTTTCTCTTTTCTTCTCTTCTTGCTTCCTCTTTTCTTTCCTTTTTTCTTCTTTCTTTCTTTTTCTTCTTTTTCCCCCGACTAGTTCTGTTAGCAAGGCCAAAAAGTTAGATGCATCTAAGATTGTTAGCACATCTGCCCTAGGAACATATCACACAATGAGAAATGTAGGAGAGTCAGAACTATATACAGAAGATAAATAGCAGGAGTCTTAATGTCTTGTCCTTATCTCGATTTCATTCTTTGTAATTGGGATCTCATCATTTGGAACAAGTTAGTTCTTCAACTATTAGAAACATCTTGCTTCTGGCCTTTCTTTCAGGTTAAGTGTTGGGGAGGAGTGATAACCACTTGTCCCAAATGATTGTTGTCTTCATGCCTAACTTATCTTCCAAGCTAGTGTCCAGAATAAAGTGAGGCATCCCATCTGTCACCTGGAAAACAGAGGGAGGGAGGGAGGTTTTGTTCCATGTTGCCATTGCTGTTCTAGCCCTACTGACTGCAGTACAGGTTGGCATTTTCAGGAGGTGGGGACATCTTTGGTATGCCTCAAGCGTGCCTTCTGTCCTTTCTTATGTACCTTTGTGCCTGGCCATTTGGATCTTATTTTAGAGATGTGTATTTTATCTTCTTGTACAGTCTTTTAAGATTGTTTTCATTATACAAGTAAATTTATGTTTATTGTGGGAAATTTAGGAAAGAAGTGGGCATAAAGACACACAGACACACAAATCTTAATCACTACTCAGGGGACACTCACACATGCCCATATCAGATATTTACAAAGATGAGTTTAGCCTCTACATGCTGTGCTGTAGCTCATTTTCTTTCTTTATAGCATGTCTCTCCATACTTTCTTTTACTGTGTTGTTTGGAATTTCCATGTAAGTAATTTTGTATTTGTAGAGGATTCTGTCTAACAGGAAAGAAGGAATGTCACACTTAGAAGCCTGTGACCTCAATGCCAAGGATACCACTCTTTATAAATCTTTTAATTAAAAAGGAACTTAGAGGGGGAGGGGATAGCTCAGTAGTAGAGCATGTGCTCAACATGGACGAGGTCCTGGGTTCAATCCCCAGTACCTCCATTAAAAAATAAATAAATAAACCTAATTACTTCTCCATTCCAAAAAGAAACTTAGAAAAGTAAAGGGATGGAAGAGAGAAAACTATGTACATGATAAGGTAAATTAGAAGAAACAGTGTAGGCAGGTTATGTCTTACTGTAGAACATCTTTTTTATTTTGGTTGCTCCATAGGGTAGACTTGTTTATGGGTTTGTTAACTAAGCATAAGAGAAGTAACATTGTAGATATTTTCTTGGGACTGTTTTTCTTACCCCTGGAAGGCTGTGCATAGCTGGGAAATGAGGAATCTTTACACAGTGTTGAAATTTAGTAGAACAAAATCTTCCAACATTTTTTAATCCCATGGAGAGAAATAGTAGTTTTCTCTCTCTCTATCTTTTTTTTTTTTTTTTTTTTTTGCATTTAGTAAACTTTACCATGTTTGGTTATTATTTTGAAGGATTTTCTGACTTTTGTAAAATTTTAACTGGAACCTGGATTTCATAGCAGTGCAGAGGAGAAAATGGCTGATCAAGAGAGAGATGTTTTTCTCAGCCATCTGTGAGTCTTTTGGTTGTAGTAAGGGAAACTAATTTTGGCCAATTTAAGTGAAAAAGCAGGTTTGTTGGATGAACAATAGGGTGGCTCACAGAATCAGAGTTGTCAAAGAGCAAACATCAAGAAGGGGATGAAAATTTGGATGGTTCTGAGACCCTTGTTTCAGAGGGCTGTGGGTCTTTGAAGACATCCCTTTTTTTTTTTTTCTTTCTTAAGGTGTAACATATAGTCTGTAAAGTGCATTAACTGAAGTGTACAACTCAGTGAAACTTTTCATATATATAACCATCTCTGTACATATACTTTATATATGGATATATGTGTGTGTGTGTGTGTGTGTGTATAATCATCACCCAGATCAAGATACCGAACATTCTCAGCTCCTCGTAAGTTTCCCTCAGGTGGGACACTGCTGTTTTGAAGTGAATCTGCATCTACAACTTTGGTAACTGTGTATGTCTGTTCAAGTTTTAAATTCCTGGGAGAGATAATCTGATTAAAAGAGGAAATTCTATCAATTATGGCCAAGGGGCAGATGTCATACGTTGGAGACCTGGCCACTGGGGCCACCCCAGTTGCCATCTCTGAACAAGGAAGGGTGGTCATGAGCAGGGGAACCACTCTGACTGACTCCCTCCCCTTGTGCCGTAACACAGGATCTCACTTTTGTAATTGACCTTTCTTGTGACTTGATTGTCTTCCATAGAAACCTGTCCTTTGACTCAGAGGAAGAAGACCTTGGAGAGCTCCTCCAGCAGTTTGGAGATCTTAAATATGTCCGCATTGTCTTGCATCCAGACACAGAGCATTCTAAAGGTATTTACTGTCAGCTGCTCAGTCCCTAAAAGGGTTGAGATCACTGCCATGTGCACTGACTAGGTTCCATGAGAGCATAATGTGTGCCACTCTGAGAGGTCCACAGTCCATCCAGCGCAGGTTTCTGTGGTCCATAAAAGCACCAAGGACATTCTGAGGTTGTCTTCTATGATGTCAAACTCAGCATCTGTAATGGTGCTGCCAGCTGTAATTTTGTCTAAGCTTTTTAAGCTCTTGCTTATTTATTTTACGGTAATGAATTCCATTTATTGTTCTTTGAATTTCAAATGTGATAGCGTCTCATGGGTATTAATCATTCCACATTGCTTGAAATTACTGGGATATTTTTCAGTTGCTTTTGTTAGAAGTGGAAGCTGACTAAGTTTGTTGCAGTGGCAACAGCAAGAAGGAAAAGGAAGCTATGTAACAGGAGTGCTGCCTTAGGTTTTTGTTTTCTTCCCTTCCCTAAATGTATTTCTTTTGAACTTAAAGGTTGACCACTCCTCATTATAGTATACTGTTGTTAGATAAGCATCTTTGCAACCCATTTGTAATCTCTGATTTTATCAACGGCAGTCATTCTCCTAAAGCAGTGGATTCTTAATTCATTCTGGCTCTTGATTCTTTTGGGATCTAGTGGAAGCTGTGAATCCTCTCAGAAAAATGCCATTTATAAGGGTTGTGGACTCCCTGGAGCCCATCCATGGATTAATTACCTCCATTCTAAACCTTCTTATTTTCCAGATTGATGAAACCTGATCATCTTTGGTTTTTACTTGGCTGAAAAAGATGTAAATGAGGCAGTATAATGGAAAGAAAACTGAATTGCTTTCTGGAGATTAGGGATCTAATCCCAGCTAAATCACCATAGACCAGCAGGGTGATTTTTGGCAAAATTTATTTAACCACAGTGGGCTTCAGCTTCTCATCTGTAAAATGAGTAGGTTCAACTAGAGCAATCACTTAAGGTGCCTTCAGCTATGATATTCAATTATACTTCTTGGACCTTCTCCATTTCCAGTATGCTTTTCTAAAAATGGGCAACTAAAATTGCATAGAATGTTCCAGCTACTGTAGGATATTGCTTTATTTTGAAATCTTTTGTCCCTTTCTGGGTGCAGTAGTGTATTGGGTTGACATTTTCAGAATGGAGTCTGCAGTTGACTTGCTCAATCTCTTTCTTGGTCTATTAATGTTAGCTGAGAGCTAATGATCTTAATAAGCTTAGTTTTCATTATTTTTTTCATAATGCATTGTCTTTTCTTAGCTCCTATTGAGTTTTTCTGGCACTTTTTCTGCCTCCTCACACAGTCTTGGCCTCCTCCTCCACTTTATCCCTGTCAGCGTGCTATTTCACTGCCTGCAAGGGCTAAGTATTATCTGCAGACTTTTAGGGGTGTGTTAAGATTGAAGCCAGTATTAACCCTGGAAATTCCAATAATGAAATTCTTACACATTCAGAGAGAAGTACTCATTTTCTTCATGTTGAATGAATAGGCTAATTTGCCTGTTAGAAACATTTCCCCCCCATATTTCTTTCTTTATTGTTTCTTCCTATTGAGTGTCTGTTAATGCTGGACGTTATAGTAGGTGCTACAGACATAGAAACAGGCAAGAAACATAGCCTTTATTCCTGAGGCATTCAAGTCTTTTGGGGAAGATGCCACCTGACCAGTGCTGTAATAGAGATGTGAGTGGAGGACTGGCAGGGTGGGTCACTTCACTCTGCCTGAAGAAGGCAGGGGAGACCTCACTAGATGGTGACCCTTGGGTTGGCCTGCCACATGTGTCCTTTCAGTTAGTCTGCTGCCATATTCTTAGCGGGGACAAAAGATCAATGCCACAGTAGCTCTAGGAAATATGGCATTGTTTTCAGATATGAGGGAATATTTAAAATTTAAAGGAATACTAACAAAATATTATGACACTTAATTTATTTTTGGAGTTTACTGTAAGGTGAACTTTTTTTCTTTGCTTATAAAATCTGCTTTTATCAATAGCAGAAAATTAGGATGGGTTAATTGGCCCTGCCTCTAACCAGTGAAAGGTGTGCCTGTGGAAATTCTAGAGCGTGAGTCAACGGTTGAGCTCATGGCTTTCTGATTCACTGCTGTATTTGTGGGATAGAGGCCAGAGACTTTTGCTCCAAGAGGTAGATCTGCCCTTATCTGATGCCTCCCAAGTGACTATGACAACAGTGAGATCTGTATTAACTTCAGGGTTAAGTGGTTGCTGCCTTATTTTTTAGTCCTCTAATAGGCATACAATAAGTGATGCTGAATTAAACATTAGCCTGGAATTTATGTAGTATTTCTTGTGGGCATTTCCTATTAACAAGTGAGGTGGTAAGACTAAAGTTCTGAGATGCATTGGAAAAGCTGAAGAAAGTAATAATAAAATTTCACGGTGAGCATGTATGGTAACTTATCTGTCTTTCAACTCCAGTGCCTGACGCAGTGCCTGTTAGTTAAGTCTCATGGTATTTAACAAAAGATGCTCCTACCCCTTCCACTTTGTATCAGGCTGCCACCATTTGTAGTGCTGTCTTTGGCTTCCTGGTGGACCACAGGAGTTTGGGACCTCACTTACTTTTGTCTCTCTGTACAGGTTGTGCATTTGCCCAGTTCATGACCCAAGAAGCAGCTCAGAAGTGCCTTGAAGCTGCTTCTCCAGAGACTGAGGTAAGGAAGACATTTCCTTTACCCTGTAACTTAGGCAGTAGTGGCTCCCAGGAGCAACATCTGATGTTTACACAAAGCTTTATTATTATTATTGTCAGTGATACAATAATAATAAAGCTGATACTTATTGAGCACATAGTGTGTGTTAGGCACTGAGCTTTACATGCGTTACTTTAGTTAATCCTTACATCAGCCATTTAGGTGTATATAAAGTAAGTACAATCATCATCTCTATCTTATAGGTGAGGAAGGGGGTATAATAATCTATTTATGGATCACTCTCTGTATGTCAGTCTCCATCCTAGGCTGATGACGTGAAAGACTGGGACAAGAAGGGATTAAGGCCATCTATGAGGTGGAGTAAATGTTTGAGAGACAAAGAGTGTGGGTGATGGAGGATTCTTCTGTGTATTCTATAACCAAGTGTTAATTTGTTTTGAGATAAGTTATCCTGTATTGCCATTGTCTCTTAAATTCTCCTCTGTAGAGTTAACACTACCATTTCATTAGCTTTCTTTAGAATACTAAAAATTTGCCTGTTTACAGATCATTTTCCTCAATTGGGGCCTACTTTGGGACTGATCAACTCCCTTAAAATAAATGAATAAGTGGCCTTTTGCACAGCTATACCCAGTACTGCTGAGCTGAGTGACCCACTTGCAGCCAGCTGGGCTAAAACATCCTGGGGGTTGGGTTCCACAGCATAATTGGGGTTTGCTGTTTTCCCTTTCCTTGGCGTTCCTTGTCAGGTGCTTCGTTTCTACTCATCATGAATTTTAAGAGCGAGGTTGCAATCTGTTACAGGGTGGTGGGCTTAAACTGGATGGCCGGCAGCTCAAGGTTGACTTGGCGGTGACCCGTGATGAAGCTGCAAAGCTCCGGACAAAGAAGGTGAAGAAGCCTACTGGAACCCGGAACCTCTATCTGGCCCGAGAAGGCTGTGAGTAGTGGTAGGGAGACGGGAATCAGGCTTCTGAGTAGCTGGCCCTTTGCTGCAACAGTGACCCAACAATAGTACGTTCGGGGCATGTTTCAAATTTAAAACCCTCTTTAATGAGTTATGTTACTATTTCACTTGAGCAGGTGTGGCTTCCTGTTTGGAAGCCTTCACCCAGTTTGTGGATTAACCAGTCCCGTTCTCCTTTCTGCCTGCTAGCCTGCTAACCTTTACATCTTTTCGTCCTTCTGATGTTTTCATCAGAGGATTAGCAGGGCAAAGAATGAGGAAAAATTCAAATTACCTTTGCCTCTTGTCATCATTTCTGATAGGTTTTCTGAAGGAGATGAAAATTATGACTAAAATTACTCTTTTGGATTATTCATGGGTTTTAAATGTGCACTGAGTACTTTTCCCTTAATGTCAGAAAGATAATCCAAGAATTAGCTTTAATTAAGACAAAAAAAGAACCCCTTCCTCTCGGTCACACAGCAGTGCCACCTGTTGCACAGCTGCACAGCCTAGACTGGTACTGGGAGGCCATTAGCCCTTGATACCAGGCCTCTATATTGTGATGTGCCTGTTTCCTAGGTTGGCTTATCATTGCTTAGTAATGGCTCCCAAATAAATACATGAGCAGTGAGCTTCCAAGGACAAGTTATATAGGGAGAGCATTACTGCATTCCAAATGCCTAAAATGTACTTATTTCCAGGACTTCTTGGAGGCCTTTCCATCTGGCTTTGGGCATGTACCTGAAACTTTTTGAGGGGAAGAAAGAAGAAGAACAAAATCACAGAATGTTTAGAGTTTTAGTCCTTGAGAGCAGCCCATAGACAAGAACTTAGCCCTGTAGCCTATTTCTGGACCTACCAGATGCCACTATGTCCTGGCCAGCATAGTCCTCTGGGCCCTGTACAAAGAGCTTGCATCATTCAAATCACATTCCTCTTATTGCTCAGTGAAAATTCCCTTGCTGATGTCTTGGCCTTTTTCCCTCTTTCTGCAGTGATTCGTGCTGGGACGAAGGCTGCAGAGGGTGTGAGTGCTGCTGATATGGCCAAAAGGGAACGAGTGAGTAAATTAGGCACCAGCTTTGAGCTTCTGCATGACTTAATATGAATCAATAAGTAATAATAGTTGAATGCTAGAGATGCTCATCAAAGAGCCAGGTGTTGGTCACAGGTGCTACTTACACTATTGTTAGAAAGACAACACATGGGTGGGACAGCAACTAACCCAGTATGATATGAAGAACTGGGTCTTTTTCTTTATTTTCCTAAACCTTAGCAGTAACCAAATAGTATGCTTCTCGATCATGGAGTAGACACCTAGTGACTTGAGCTGTATACAGTTAGGTCAGTATAAATGCAGAACAACATAAGAAAGGAAGATCAGAGTGGCTGGAGTTAGTAGGAAAGAGGGTGTAGGTGTAGGTCTTTGAAGGGAGAGTTAAGATGTCTGTTTTGGGAGAGCGGGTGGTATCTCCAGATTATAAAACTATTGTAGGAAAATTCCATATTATGAGCGTTTCCACTGATAACTGATACTGTTGAGTTCCTTTGCTGCTCGGTAATGTTTGTTCCAGTAATTTTTACTTTTGCCCATATAGCTTACTTTCAAAAAGCTAAGGCTGCCTAGAATGGAAGATGTATAATCATGAACAGAATTAGCTACGGAGCATGAAAGTGCAGAAGATGATGGAGAGAAACTGGAGTATAGTGGCAGCAAGAGGCATTGTGTCTTCTGCGTGTTAATTTCTAAACGAGCGTTCTCAACTGTTTTCGGTAGTGAGCAGCTAGAAAAATCATGGTATTTGAGGGCATTGTATGCCCTTTTCTGATCACAATGCAGTAGTGGCACATTGAGTTTTCCCTTAGAATGAATTTCTCTAGCAAAAAGCTCACTAGATTATATGCATTATAACTCACAGCAGGCACAGCTTTTCTTAGGGAGAAAAATTAGACTGTTGAATTTAGGCATGATAGCCTCTTCAAATAGCCCTTTAGTATTAATTTCCAGAGTATTTGTTTATTTCATGATTTGTTAGTACCTTTACCAAACAAGAAGCAGCAGGAATGAGACTTGATAAAAGAAAAAAGATTAATTTAAAGCTCTTCTACTGAGACAATTTTAACAAACAAATCAGAAGAAGAATGTCATCTTTTTACTTTAGAGACAGTTACCCTGGGACAGGTGCTTCGTGCAGCATAGTTGAGACTCCAGAAGCAGAATTCCTTTCTATGGCCATTGACATTTCTTTGCCTCAAGGTGGCAGAGTTGAGACGAGACAACAGTCTATCAAGTATTCTTTAAATAAATTCTACTTAATTTAGAAAGGACTGAGTAATTAGTTTGAGTTGGTGGGTAGGTAAGGGCTTGGCATGGATGTTGACCACAGTGTTATTTACTATTTGCTGGAGGCCAGGTTTGAGCTTGGGATTTTATGCATATGACCTCATTTCAGCCTCACATCAGTGCTGAGAGATTGGTATATTTTGATCTACAGTCCTACTCTGTTGGTGAAATTATTGAGGCTTAAAACATTTCATGTAACTTCTTCAGTTAGGGATGGATTTCTGATTCAGTCTGACTCCAGAGCCCATGATCTTGGCACCTATCCACCGTCTTGCCTCTTTGAACCTTTCTCTCCCTGTGCTGGGCATCATAAGGCTGCAGGATGGGTGATTCTCCTCCTTTTTTCTGTATGTGTGGGTATTGGCTAGGAGTCATGGTTCTTTCCTGTTGGGGAATTATGAGCCTGTATTTTTTTTTTTATTATTATTGAAGGTAGTCAGTGTTATATCAATTTCTGGTGTACAGCATAATAGTTCAGTCATACATATACATACATATATTTGTTTTTGTATTCTTTTTCATTATAGGTTATTACAAGATATTGAATATAGTTTCCCATGCTATACAGTGTAAACTTGTTGTTTATCTATTTTATATATATAGTTAGTATCTAAAAATTTCAAACTCCCAATTTATCCCTTCCCCCACTCTTTCCCCAGGTCACTATAAGTTTGTTTTCTATGTCTGTGAGTCTGTTTCTGTTTTGTAAATAAGTTCATTTGTCTTTTTTTTTAGATTGCACATATAAGTGATATCATACAGTATTTGTCTTTCTCTTTCTGGCTAACTTCACTTAGAATGACAATCTCCAGGTCCATCCGTGTTGTTGCAAATGGCATTGTTTTATTTTGGCTGAATAGTATTTCATTGTATAAATATACCACAACTTCTTTATCCTGTCACCTGTCGGTGGACATTTAGGTTGTTTCCATATCTTGGCTGTTATAAATAGTGCTGCTGTGAACACTGGGGTGCATGTATCTTTTTGAATTAAAGTTCCCTCTCGATATATGCTCTGGAGTGGGATTGCTGGATTGTATGGTAAGTCTGTTTTTAGTTTTTTTGAGGAATCTCCATACTGTTTTCCATGATGGCTGCACCAAACTACATTCCTACCAACAGTGTAGGAAGGTTTCCTTTTCTCTACACCCTCTCCAGCATTTATCGTTCATGAACTTTTTAATGATGTCCATTCTGACTGGTGTGAGGTAATATACTTCATTGTAGTTTTGATTTGCGTTTCTCTGATAATTGGCACTATTGAGCATTTTTTCATGTACCTATTGTGAGCCTGTGTTTTTAAAGAATGGATTGTATTATTAACAATTTTTTGTTGTTTCAGTTTGAGCTGCTGAAGCACCAGAAACTCAAGGACCAAAATATCTTTGTCTCCCGGACCAGGCTCTGCCTGCACAATCTCCCAAAGGCTGTGGATGACAAACAGCTCAGAAAGCTGCTACTGAATGCTACTAGAGGGGAGAAGGGGGTGCACATCAAGGAGGTGAGAGTTGGCTCTGCCCACTCAGAGCTTTGGTACTCATTCTGGGTCAGATCGAGTATTTAGTTCAGGCTGTGGTACTAGCAGATGGACAGATTTTCTTTTGGACACATTGTGGGCAGATAAGGCTGAGTTTGGCAGTTTTCATGTTTTGTTTTGATTTTAACTTTTTTTTCTTCTAAGCACTGCCTTTTACATCTGACCAAATTGCAGCAGAATGTGATGAATCCTCTGCCCTCATAAATTAATTTAGCAGGCATTTATTAAATACCTGCTGTGTTCTCAGCATTATACCAGGTGCTGTAATGTTAATTTTCTTGCAGAGAAAATAATCTGTGTGCTTTGCTTTTTGGAATAGCATTTCACTATCATTTAGGCTCTTACCCCATAGTAAGAGTCCTCAGTGCCCCTTGGTGAGCACAGGGAGCTACCCAGGTCTTCAGCAGTTGTGTTAGACAAACTCTGGATTCACACCAAGACCTGGTTAGGCACTATGAGTACAAAAACCTCTCCTCTGCCCCCACAGCACCCTGTGCATCCCTCTGTCATAGCACAATTACCCTGGCCTGTCACTGTCAGTCACTTCTCCTGACCAGACTGAGCTCTTTGAGAACAGGTGTCTTCTCATTGTTCCCAGTTCTTAGCATAGCATGTAGTCATCTCTCAATCAGTGTTTATTGAATAGGTAATAGCCAGTATTGTGAGTCTGCTTTACTGTGACTCATCGCTGTAACTATTTTCCTACTCCTGGAAAGCCTCTTCAAACATTATGGTACTGGTGTTCAGGGAACCATAGAAGAGATTGTGAACATACCAGCACATAGCTGACACTACACTTAGTAAAACTGTTCAAAGTGTTACTGGAATAGGAGTCAATTATATAATTTCTCATCAATATCCACAATACTTAGTAAGTGACTCCACATTTAAAACCTGTCATCATTTAGCAATATGTATGTGTGTTTTACAATGTTTGCATTATATGAATTTTCTCTTTAATTCTTTCATATGTGTGAGTATTGTGTCTCAGTAAGATAGTAAGCCTCTTGAGGATAGGAGCCTCTTTTTATGCTTTTCTGATTTCCTTACAATACATGGCACAGAGTAGATACTGGACACATACCAAATGCAGCATCTAAGTGTCCCTAATACCTAGACTTCTCCATTGCATGACAACTCCAGCCTCCAAGAGTAAAAGTATGTAAACAATCAGTTTTCCCAAAACGTCCTACTGTTCCTCGGTGCCCCAGGGTACCCTTAAGGATTTGGAATCATACCAGAGAGGATCTGAGCTCTAAACAAAGACAGCTGAAGCTTCTTCCTGTAGCTCTGAGGCTGTGTGTTGGGCAGGATCTTCCCCATGTCTGAATTGTCTTTCTTATCTAAAGCCATCAGGACTTCATCCATCCCTTCTTCAGTAATTTTCTTTCTGAGTGGTTTCTCCAATGATGAGATCTGTAGACGGCATTAAAGCCTCAGTGCTAACTTACACAACCTGGAGTACCACGTACTTCTCAACTTGTATGTATTGTCATGTCCACAGTTGACTATTGTAATTTTTCCTCGGGAATTTTATTTTATTTACATGCTTATTTGTAAACCTATGTTGATGTCTGTAAATTCTTAGAAAGCAAGAAAATATCTATTTAACTTCTTCTGTGCTCTCAGTAGACATATCCTAATAAAACAGGCATTCATAAGTGTTATTCCAGTACAACTCTTGGGATGGTGATATAGATGAAGACTCTGTTCCAATAACCTGATTTCTTATTTAAGCTGTTAAGGATCTTCATCCTGTAATTACTGATTCTTTTTCTTATTCTACTCATAGTGTCGGGTGATGCGAGACCTTAAAGGAATTTATGGGAAAGTTAAGGGTCAGTCCTTGGGCTACGCCTTTGCAGAGTTCCAGGAGCACGAGCATGCCCTGGCGGCCCTACGACACATCAACAACAATCCAGAAATCTTTGGGCCTCAGAAGGTGAGCCTCCTCCTGTGGGGAGACATGTTCCTCTGAGGGCCATTTGAAGAGAATCCTCTGACATTTGTGTGGTGGGTAAGCGTAGCAGGGTGATGGAAGGAGTGAGTAGTGAGTCAGGTGATAAGGTGATTAGAAGGAACTCTAAATTGATAGACTGCTCGCAGAACTGGCCCCTTGCCTTTAAGAAGAGTGAAGTGAGCAGCATCCTCTGACTTGCAGGAAAGAGAGTAGTGACGGGGGGACATCTCAGCTCACTGCACACAGAGATTAAGAAATCTAATGAATGACATTTTGTCTCCTGCTGCAGAGACCAATAGTGGAGTTCTCTTTGGAAGATCGAAGGAAACTTAAAATAAAGGAACTGAGGATCCAGCGCAGCCTGGTACAGAACTGAATGCTTTTTCTGTCTTTGTTGGTGTTGTTTTTTTTTTTAACTGTAGTGAAATACACATCACATAAACTTTACTATTTTTAATTGTACGGTTCAGTTAAGACAATTTTTTTAGGCCATATCTAAACTCCTGTTCTGTTCAGATTGTGGTTCTGCTCCCTTGAAGTAGATCTCTGCCTCATGAGGTTCTTTTGTTACCCTTTACTCTTAGTTCCCTAGAACTCTGCAGGCCATCTCTCTTCTGCTGGCCTGTCTTGTGATAGCTCCACAGAAGGGAGAGGAAGGAGAGAGGACGATCAGACTGATGTAATTACCAATCAGCGGTTCTTGTACTGCAGTGTTTGGTGATGGTACATGTCAAATTCATAGCCAAGATGAAGATTTCAGCTGTCTCTTCTATAATTCTTTTTTCTTCTTGGATGACTCCAGAAGGGTGATGCCTGATAGTTTTAGTACTATTTTTAATCTAGTTAGTACAGAGGAGTGAACAGGGACTTTAGGAACAAGAATGCTTATGTTCAAATTCAGGCTCTTCCTTGTTCTGAGCTCCTTGGCAAGTTATTACTCTCTCAGCTTCAGTTTCTAGTTTGTTAAATAGAATTAACATCATCTGTGTTACATGGTTGATGAAGATTAAATGAGGTAATAGGTGTAAGTTGTCTTGCATACTGCATGTCAGCACACAGTACTCATTCTCTTATCCCTCTTGCCCCAGGACATAAAGGGCCAGATTATTCTTGATACCATAACTTTGACAGATCTCATTGATATTATACCTTAACTTGCATATATACCAAACATTTACAGTGTTTTGGTGTCTTTGTTGTGTATACCATGAGCATGACCTCTAGAGAAGCATTTCAGTCGTTAATACAATGGCCCTGGGTCAGAAAAACCTGAGCTCTGCTTATTATTCAAGGCAGCTTTGTTATTGTAGGTAAAGGATTATTTACTGCCTAAGCCATGGCTTCAGAGGTGAATCTATAGCTACTGGCTTAAAAAAAAATTCAGGTGGCTTTATTTGTTGCCTACGCTTATGTACATACTGATCTTTCTGTGTGAAAGTGACCCTCTCCCCTGACTCAAGGATACTTCTATTCACTTTGCATGTTTAGATCAAATATACTTCCTCAAATAGCGTTTCCCACCTCTCTTAAAAGAGGTAAGACCTTATTACTTGTACTTTCCTGAACTTCCTTAAATTCTTCTTTAATTTTTTACTTTATTTGTGTATATCTCTTATCTCCACTAGGCTCTGAGTCCTAAAAGGTAGACACTTCATTCTTTCCATCTACCTTTTACTAGTTAGAAACAGACTGGCACATAATAGGCATGTAATAGATCTTTGTTGTATCAATGTGCCTATCTAGATTTTTAAGGTGAAAGGACAACATAACACTTATTATATTAATTTCACCTGAATTTTCATTTTCTTCTCCTATGTCAGTGCAACATAAATCTGTAACATACTTTATGCCTTCTTTCTCACATCATCTTTTCCTTGACTTCATTTGATGATTTTCTTCTCTAATACTCTTTCTTTTTTTATGTGGATTTGAATTTCTGACCTATGTCATTTTCCCTCTCTCAATAAATTCATTTAGTATTTCTTGCAAGGTAGGTCTGCCAGTGATGAATTTCTTTAATTTTTGTTTGCCTGAGAAAGTCTTTATTTCTCCTTCACTTTTGAAGAATGATTGCATGGATACAGAATTCTAGGTTGGTGATTTTTTCCCCCCTAAACTTTAAATGTTTCATTCTATTCTCTTCTTGCTTACATGGTTTCTGAAGAGAAATCCAATGTAATCTTAACTTTGTTCCTCTGTAGATAAGGTATTTTCCCGCCTCTGGCTTCTTTCAAGATTTTCTCTTTGATTTTCTGCAGTTTGATGTGCTGTGACTATGTATTTTTTTTTTTTTTTAATTTATTTATCCTGTTTGGTATTTGGCCGAACTTCCTAGATCTGTGGTTTAGTGTCTCTCATCAAGTTTGGAAATCCTCAGCTCTCGTTACTTCAAATGTTTCTTCTTTTCTTTCTTCTGATTCACACTACACATTTGTTACATCTTTAGTAATTATCCCATGCTACTGGCCTTTGTTTGTTTGTTTTCTGCTGGCTTTTGGGCATCCATGTACTTTCCCCCTATTTCTACATGTGGAAAGGGAAATGGTTGTTTTGCGTCCCCCACTGAGTAACCACCTGTTAACTCTGTCAGGGCCTGTGAACTACTTGCATTCATTTTCCTTTAGTCTCTTTGTGGAAAGAATTCTCCTTGGCTCACCAAGCTCACTTCTCTTCTGTTGAATATTTCTAGCAAATAAACCTCATCCAGAAACCAAATGGCAGTCTCTTATTTTATGCAGCAAAAAGCAAAATCCAAGCCTGCAACTGGTGAGCTCCAGCAGGAACAACAAGAACTTGGAAAACACCAGCCACGGAAAGCAGCTCAGAACCACACACAAGAGCAGAGCAAGGGCCCCGCGGAGCAGAAGGGGAAGGCGGGCTCTGTCTCGTGGGCAGGATTCCAGACCAAGGCCGAAGTGGAGCATGTGGAGCTGTCCGACGGAAAGAAGAGAAGGAAGGTCCTGGTGCTCCCATCGCACCAAGGCCCCAAAGTTAGGTGAGATGCAGGACGGCTTCTGAGAGGGTTGGGTTTTGCTTTGCCTTTTTTCCTCTTTGTGGCTTTTGTTTGGATGAAAGGGATGCTGTGCTGTGCCAGTCCCCCATGAGGGGCGATGCACACGTGTCTCTGCCCCAGCAGAGGTGTCACTCTTGGACCAAACGGAGGCCAGAACAGGACTGGCAGAGGGTCTCGGAGGATGTGCCAGGGTGAGCTTTCTTGCCATTTTTCTCCTCTTCTGAGGGGCTTCCTCCTGTCCAGATGGCCATCTCTGTCAGCCGAGGCTCACTCCTTGAGGTTCCCTTCCAGTTTCTGTTTGGGATAACAGATTAGTGCTGTCAACAAAAGTGGATCTTCACAAAATACTTGTTAAGTAAGTGATGGTATATGAGATTCCCCTGAGGTTTCAAGCCAAAACAACAACAACAAAAAGCAAGTGTACAAATGTTGAACTTTAGGCCATTTTGTTGCAGTATCTTTTTTTAGCATGACTTCTCATGGGCTTAGAAAGAGTCAGTGTAAGAAAAGCATTTTATCTTCTGGGCTGAGAAAACCTCAGGGGTGCCAATTAGAGGAAGAACTCAGGGTGACACTTAGCCATATTTGTTTCAGGTTGCGGGACAAAGGCAAAATGACGTCTCTCCCTCCTAAGAAGCCAAAGCCCCAGATGAACCACTGGAAGCAAGAGAAGCAAAAATTATCTTCTAAGCAGGTGAGTTCTGTAGGCGCCAAGGCTTGGTATGGCACAGCTGGGCTGGGGTCGGCCCCCACTTTTGTGCCTTGATTAGGTGAACAAAAAGGAAAGGGCTTCTAGACTGCATTTATGTATAGGACTGCAGCTTTTTAGAGAATGTGGAGGGCACACAGTTCTAAAAGTGGGGAGAATAGTAAAATGAACCCCATGTATTGGTTACTCTGCTTCAACGGTTATCTTGTTTTACCTCTTCCCTCTGCCCTCTAAGTGTAATAAAGCAGACTCTCCATCACATGTAAATGTACCTCATGTGGAAATGAGGTACATTGCTCAGAAAAATATCTCAGAATGTGCCTCTGATTGGGCCTTAAACGCATGTACACACAAACATATATTATGCCATGGTCACATCTCATGAAATTCAGAAGCCCTTAATATCTCATATGCAGCTCATATTAAAATGTCCCCAGTTGCATCAAAAATATTTTTCTTAAATTGGTTAGTATGACTTAGGTTCCAAACAAAGTCTACATGTTATATTTGGTTTTTATATCTCTTAACTCCCTTTTTCCTCTATAATATCCAATCTTTCTAACCACCCTCCCTTTTTCCATGCTGTTAATTTGTTGGAGAAACCAAGTCCTTTGCCTTTGAGAGTGCGTTACGTTTTGAATTTAGCTGCTTTCTTCCTTGTGTCATTTAACTTGTTCCTATAACACCCCGTGTTGTCTACAAACTAGTCTTTAGACATAGAGGCTTGATTAGATTCAAGTTCAGTTTTCTTGGCAAGAGTATCTCATACGTGGTGCTGTGTGCTCTCTGTTGCATCATAACGTGCCTAGTGTCTGGTCGCCCCATTTTTAGTGATGTTGATTCATCAGTAGGTTTAGAGATTGTCTACCTTACCCTCCATTTATAAAGTCCCCCATCAGTCTCCCACCTACTGGTCTTAGCACCCTTTGATGATTACTGTCTAGATCCGTATTTCAACACGAGTTGCAGAATGGTAATTTTCTAATTTTACCAATCCTTTTGCATTTTTTAAAGTAGAATTCTAGAAAAAAAGAATCTTCCTTTGTCAACTATTTGGTTACTGTGAAATACCATTTGCATAGGAAAGGCAGGATAAATGCTTGATTTTTTTTTTAATCAGTTTTCAGAGTAATGAGTTGGTGTCCTACCAACCTTCTCTGGTGACCAGTAAGATTTTTTCAGTATTGTAAATTCCTGAGTTTTTGTATACTTGATGTGTGTCAGTCAGATGCAGTCATTACTCTTGTCCCATCTAAGGCCAGCAGAAGCCCCTTCAGGTTGACTCCTGAGTCCTGACATGACCCTGTCTTTGGTAGTGTCCTTGCTTTCTGGTCCCAGCTCGTCTTATCTATTTCTTTCCCAGAACTGGCATTAGTTTCCAAGGAGCCCTAGTTCCTTTTAGTAGAAAATGGTGGTCCTGCATTCTTGGACATTTGAGGTCAAGCTTTCTTTTTCCCTTCCTTAGTCCCTGTCCCTTTCTTGTAAGGGAACAAGAAGCACTGGCTTCTCATCCTACTCAAGAAATCTGTGTCTCTGGGAAGTCTCTGACCCATCATACTACCTTACAGAGAACTCTCTCTCAAACCCCGTGAGCAGTGTTCTCGGTGAGGGAAAGGGCAAGCAAGAGCATACAGACTCGGGGCTGACTCATCTGTGAGCAGATTCTTGTGAGCGTTTGAGAGCTGGAGTGGGAGAGGCCTCTGAGACACCCGGACAGTGTTTTAGTGGGGCCCTACTCTTAGGCACTCCTGTTCTCATTCCATACCAGTGGATGGCTCTGTTTGGGTCACTATCTGGAAGTCCCTCTTGTGGTGGGCAAGATCTCTGAACCTACTTATTTTCGCCTTTGGGTGGCCTCTGGGTAAGGTGATATTGGATGCTTAAAACTAATTATCTTATGTTTCCTTACCTTTCATTTGTAGGTACCTAAGAAAAAAGCTAAGGGAAATAAGACAGAAATTCGCTTCAACCAGCTGGTCGAACAATATAAGCAGAAATTATTGGGACCTTCCAAAGGAGCTCCTCTTGCAAAGAGGAGCAAATGGTTTGACAGTTGATGATGCCATCAGACTGGATAAGAAGCTGGATCGTGTGCTTCTTGGTAAAGCACCGCCCCCCTCCTCCGGCAGCCTTCCCTCCATGTCATTTACTGAGGGAAAGAAACCCCCTGAGTGCACTGCCACTTTGTTGAGGGTCCCTCTGGGCTGTGCACATCCAAACTTTGGTCTCTCCTTGGTGTGTGGTTAATCACAAAGAGGAATATCAGAAAAACATCTTGATGCTTCTTGCATATTTTGTGTGAAGTTGTGTCTATAATTCTTACTCATTTTAATTCTTTGTTTCTCAAATGGAAACAATTATAAAAAAGCATTCTTGAGTGCTAGATTTTTAAGATGTATATTTTGTTAAATGTCTTTTCTAAATGAGATATTTTGTGGCTTTTTGAATAACAGACTCATTTCTAATATACGTGAATCCTTTATCATTTATGTTTTTGACATTCCTAACTCTAATCCAGTTATGTAGTCATGCATACTGCAGAAATTGATTTAGAAAAAGCGGGAAAAAATGATTTCCAACCTAATCTCTGAGGGTGGGAGAGACTTGGAAAGTAATTGGGAACATGGGGCCTGGCCAAGAGCAACCCTTGATAATTGTTTGCTAAATAAGTGGGTAATTTTTGAAGGTAACTGGAAATCAGTTTGCTTGGTCCACAGACACTAGCCTGGCTGGTGCTAACCTGCATTTCCTCTCTTCCAGCACTGCCTCCTGAGGTACTGAGTGGTAGAGGGAGCAGTGAGCATGAGGCCAGAAAAAGAGTTGGAAATATAGCACAAAGTTCTTAATTCTCTAATTCAATCTGGTGCTATAATAAACGATGCTTTCTTCAGAACCACTGCTGATCTAGGGATATGGCTGTTTTATTGCAGCGTCTTTGGAAACCAGTGAATGCTCAGGAATGCCCTTAATTGGTTTGAAGATTGGTAAAAGGAAAAAGAAAAGAAAAGATGGGTAGGAGAGACCATGAAAATATTGAAGCCTTTTTGAGACAACGAAGGACAGAGGCTGTATCTCCAGAGTTACCTTGAGACAGTGTGACCTGGGGAGTTTGAAACGTTCTGGTGGCAGCTTGGCAACACGTCAATCCTAGGATGGCCTGTACTCTGTGGAGGAGTCACATACTTTGTTAAGGGTGTATGTAGACCGTCCACAGTCTGCCTGGCAACTGATCTGTTTTCCCTTGGCCAACTGTCTGCTCACTAGACACTTTTTCCCCTAGTGTACAAATATCTATAAATGAACATTTAAAAATAATCTTAACATTTGGATAGATAAAAATTGGTGTTCATTCAGGTAGCTTTGCCAGATTTTCTTAGATCCCAGGTATTTTTTCTGACAGCTTTAGCAACCCAGTGTGTTTAAAACATCATTCATCTCGAAAAGTTATTGCACAGTTCTTTTAAAAAGTAATAGGACGAATCATCCACTTTCTCAACAGCCAGATTCCTTGTATGGTGTCCTCCTTTGGGACACCTCACCTTGGGTTATCTGGGCACCTTTTTACTCTTGCCTCGTGAGTATTAATGCAACAAGATTTGTGCTCACTTCCTCACTTCAGAGCCTAAGGTTTCATGAAATGGAGCTTTCTGAAGTAAACATGAAGGTGGAGTTATAGACTGCTCAGTTTAAAAACAATAGTAGCAAACATTTTGTTAACATCCAAGGTTGAAGGCCATCAGTCAATTTTCAGTTGATTTTCCTGCTCCGTTACACAACAGCCTGGCTCAGAGATACTTCCTTTAAATAAAGAGTCTTAAGATTGTGTGCTAGCTGTTTCTTTGAGGTTTTTTTGGCAGGGGTATGGGGAGGCTGCTGCTTGGTAGTCTGAAGACTCTGCTTTGACCCAGGAGGAGCTCCTTCCTCTAGGCATAACCTGCGGCGGGAAGTGCACTTCAGTTGTCTTGAAGCAAGAGCTGAAGCTTCTGTTACAGAGTTAGGGCAAGTGAATTTAGTCTTCAGAATACTTCCAAATGTCGTTTGGTATGTTTTTGCCTTTGAAAGACATTTTTCAAATAAAAATTCAGAGCGCAGAACCTCAAGGCTCCAGAGATCCTCTTCTCACCATGTATTTGACCTTCAGCCATCTGAGGAAGTAGGAGGTCAAATATGCCACCGTGAGTGCTGACCACCAAGAATCGTCAGTCACAGGCCCTCTGACTGACCCAGGTTGCTAGTTCTTTGCTTAGTATTCCTGCCACTCACTTTTTGAGAAGTAACTGACAGGCCTCTGCCAATTCTGTCATGTAAGTGGCAACTCTGCCCACACAACTTGGCAAGTTCTGAAACTTCTCCATGGACTGCTCCATCATGGCAGTCCCCACATCATCAGACGGAGGATGCCCAAGATAAGTTTGTAGTTCAGTTTGTCTCAGATGGTGCTCAACTATGCTTTCTCCCACAGTCCTAACCCGCACTGAAAGAGACAGGATGAGGTTGCTTTGTTTCAGGCAGAGCAAAAATTTCCAGACCTCCCTTTGGCCAAGGTTGACCAATTTAGAAGTTACCCGCGTGCATTGTCTTATTTTGGTTCTTTCATTCTTGTCCTGATGCTGCTGCTTTTCCAGGATTAATTGCAGAGTCTGAAACCGCTCATTGATTGGGGTGTTCTTCAGTGGCCCAGCCATGGATGAGTTATAGGGACATCTGCAGTTCCTTTGGCTTTTGATTTTGAGCTGATGTTTGGCTGCAGACAAGCTTCTGTGCTTATGAAGTAATACAGTGGGAAGACTGTGAAGACACGGACTGACTGAGCCTGGCAGCCAGTTCTGAGAAGGAAACTGCAGAGTCACCAGAATACCTTTTGGACCCCCACTCCCAACCCCACCCCTGCCCCAAATGGAGCATCTTGATAGATGGCAAATCCAGTTTCCCTGAGGCTTGTCCACGCTGCCCGGAGCTTGCTCCCCTTTATCAAAAGTAAGGCTTCACTGCTGCAGAGTCATCCCAGAATCACCTTCGTTGGCTGTCTGACAGAAGGAAAATCCTTTCTGTCCTTGAGGGCAGGGACTATATTTTACACTCTCCTACATACCCTGCTATACTTAACAATGATTTACACATAGTTGGAGTTCATTTAATTCTAGTGAGTTGAACTCACTAAAGGCTGTGTGTTCCAGGGCTTAGCTGGACTTGTGAAGGACAGCAGAGTTGTTTCCTGAGCTGATGTATGTGGAAGGGCCCCCAGATACAAAGTGATAGAAAGAGAATAGTAAGTTGCTGGTCACGGCCCCTTCAGCGCACCACACTGCCTGTGTTCTTTGTGCTGTGCCTTGTCCACCCTGATTTGTCCCTCTCCACTCACAGGCCTGCCAGCGTTTCTCCGTGGGAACCTCATCCAACCCCCAGCATTGTGGTCCCCCTCTTGGTCCTCCCTCGGACACTTTCTGGTTGGCACCCACTCACTCAATGGGGCATATGCAGCTGTGGCTTGTTCATCATTCCTTTAGGTCTTAACTCCCCAAGTGGACAGTGTCACCACTGGAACTTCTGATCGATAGCCAATTGGTCAGAAGCATAGGTAACAACCTGAACTTGTGATCTGAATTTGGGGGATGGGGTTAGTCTTGGGGGACTGAGCCCTTAACCTGTGGAAGCTGACACTATCTCCAAGTAGACAGTGTCAGAACTGAGTTGAATGGTAGGACACAGCTGGTGTTGGAGAATTGCTTCGTGTGGTGAAAAAATACACACATCGGAATTGGGTGCAAAATTGTAGTCGGTGTCAGAATTAGAGATGATATACTTTTATCTATCATCCACAACAAATACCCCTCCTCCAGTAGCACAGTGGCCATCAGCTGCCAGGGTATGTGAATTTGTCCAGCCCTCATAACACCGCCATCAGCTCGGCAGCAGGGTCCTGGGGAGTGAAGTAGGCCTGATTCACTTCTGAAGTGGGTAACGCTGCAAATGAAAGGAAGAACAGCCTAGAGGCAGAGAGCTTTGGCTCCTGCCAAGCCAGCAGTGTCCACTGGTAGTCTGAAAGCAGCCTCCCCTGCCAGGTCAGACTCCAGACCCACCTCATGTGTTAAGCAGATGAGATCACGATCTCCATTTTCAGGGACACAGAAAATTGAGGCCCAGACCAGGAAAACAGAACGGGATGGGGCTGGGATCCCATCCCAGTTTTCTGACACTAGGGTCAGTGCTCTGTCGAGAGGGGCAGGGCCACAGCCACAGCCACTGGATCAAAATACTGGAGTATGGACAAAGGCAGAGCTGGACAGCTGCCAATCAACTTCAGCCCAGGACCCCAGGCCTTCCTGGGACCCTCCATCCCATATGAGAGGGCCACCAGGACCCAGCAGTGAGTGGAGGCAGGGAAGTCAGGGTCCCTCCGTCCCCTCCTGGCTTGAAGCTTTTCTCAGCATGGGAGAGATAGCATGAAGAAAAACGTCTTCCTTCTCATTTCCCTTCCTGACCATTCCCAGGCAGGATGGGGACAGGCTGGTCGTTCAAGAAGTGGCTGAAGCTTGCCTGACAGAAGGTGGTCTGGCTGTGACAGGTGCTTGGTCCAGTTTTGCAGAGTTATGATCATGACGCCCGCTGGATGGCTGCTGGACCTCTTTCTCTCTCTCTTTCCTCCTCTTTCTCTCTCTTCTGCCCCCCACAGAAGCCAGATGTTCTCACGCACATAAAAGAGGTGAAAAGAAACTTTGAGCAGTGGCTCCATTTATTTTGTGGTTTCCTTGATAACCAGGGCTCCATACCTTGGCTTTGCATTGGGGTTGCCGATACTGAAAGGGTGGCTTGGCTCTACGTGGTTTTATAACTACCTTTCCCAGAATTCTGCAGACATCTCCGTTCCCCTGGAGGTCAGATAATGGCTATTTATTTTCCATTGTCATGAAAACCTCTGGGGAGAGCGATGGCATTTTGACGAGGACTATTAAAGGGACATTAGGACTAAAATGGCTGCTCAGGAAATCACATACCCTTGCTCCTGTCTGCAGGGACAGCTGCCAGCCAGAGTCTCCTGCCCATGGCCAGCTGTGCAGAGGGTACAGATGGCAAAGGGGAAGAACCCTTTGTCTCTGCTCTCTTTCTCTCTGCAAGAGGATGGGTGCATTAAACTCAAATATAATAGTTCCAGGAGGGGGCAGGGGATATCTCAGTGGCAGAGTTCATGCTTAGCGTGCACAAGGTCCTGGTTTCAATCCCCAGTACCTCCATTAAAAATTAAATTCATTAAATTAAAAAAAATAATTAAAAAAATAAACCTAATCACCTCCCCACCAAAATTTAAAAATTTTTTTAAATACTTAAGTGGTAAATTGTATGCTATATGTTATTTTTTTAATCACAATAAAAAAGTCAAAACCATCCATAAATCCTGAAAAGATAAATATTCTGGCTTATTTTAACTCTTTTTTTCCCCTGCAGGTGTGTGTTTTGTAAAATTTGATTTATAATATACATACAATAGTGAGCTTTTTTGTCTTACATTTTTATTGTGAATATTTCCCATGTCATGAAAGTGAAATCACCACCTTTAATGACTGCATAATTTAGCATTACATAATTGTGCAAGATTCCTGTATTGTTGGACACTGAGGCTATTTCTAATTTGTCTGGGGAGAGCCATGGCATTTTGACAAGGACTATTAAAGGGACAAATTATTATTACAAATTATTCAATGATGAAGATCTCTGTACGTAAATATTTACCTTTTAATTGTTTCCTTAAGATACATTTTTAGAAGAATTACTTCATCAAAGGGTGTGAATTTTTAAAAATCTCTTTATATCTAGCACCAGAATGCCTTCTAAAAAATGTAGAAATTTAGACTTTGAACAATATAATTGGGAGGTACAATTTTTACTGTATCCTTATCTGTATTAAGTACTATCACATAAAACATTGTTAATATGAAAGGCAAAAATTGTCATCTTTTAATTTATATGGATTTGATTACTAGTAAGTTTAAACATGGTTTATGTGCACAGTCATGTGCCTTCTGTGAATTTGTCTTTGTGTTCTTCATCTAATTTTCTACTGGGCTTTCAGAGTTCTTATGTATTAAGAATAATGGCTACTTGTCATTTTGTAGCAATTACATCTCCTAGTTTGCTGTTTAACTTTTAGTTTTGGTAAAGCTTTTTTTTATGTTTGTTTATGTTTTTTTTAATATCTAAAAAGTATTGATTTTCTCCTTGGATTTTTTCTATCATTTTTATGCTTATAAAGTCCTTATTGCTTTTGAAAGCATATACATTTTTCACCAATATTTTCTTTAAATTTTAAAAATGATTCTAATTTATACATTGTGTTAGTTTCCTTGGGCTGCTGTAACCCAAAGCACCACAACCTGGGTGGTTTAGAACAACAGAAATGTATTGTCGTACAGTCCTGGAGACTAGCAGTCTCGTGATGGCAGGCCGTGGTCCCTCTGAAATCTCCAGGGGAGGATTCTTTTGCGTCTTCCAGCTTCTGGTAGGCCCAGATGTTCCTTGGCTTGTGGCGGCAGCATGAACTCCCATCTCTGCTCTGCCTTCTCATGGTGTCTTCTTACAAGGATACCAGTCATACTGGAGTAGGGACACACCCTACTCCAGTACGACCATATCTTAACTAATTACATACACAATGACCCTGTTTCCAAATAAGGTCACATTCCGAGGGGCTAGTGGTTAGGACTTCAACTTTTTTTTTTTTTTTTGGCAAGGGCTACAATTCAACCCATACTAATATTGAACTCTTTCATCACCTACAATGTATTTATTTGGATATGTGGTGTGAGAGAAGGTGTAACTTTTTTCCTGAATAGTTAATCAATTGTCTCTATACCGTTTATCAAATAACGCTGCCTCTTCTGACAGGATTGTGATGCCACCATCTCTGGCCACGAGATTCCTGCACCCTAACTTCTGCTGGTAAGCACGACCCACAAAGTGTCTGCCAAATTTTGCACTGGGGCTACACTACTTTCTTTTTTGTTGGGGGGGCATTAATTAGGCTTATTTATTATTATTTTTAATGGAGGTACTGGGGATTGAACCTAAGACCTCATGCATGCCAAGCACTATATTCTACTACTGAGATATAGCCTCCCTCCACCTTTAAAAAAAAAAAACTTTTCTTTTGTTTTTTGGGAGGAAGATAATCAGGTTTATTTATTTATTTAATGGAGGTTCTGGGGACCAAACCCATGACCTTGTGCATGCTAAGCATGCGCTCTACCACTGAGCTATACCTTCTCTCTACACTGCTTTCATTATTTTAGCTTTACTGTATATTTAATACCTGGTAGGGCAAAATTTCTCTTCACTCATCTGCAAATTTTGTTTCTTAGCTCCTCTTGCCTATGCGTTTTTCCTGAGTGAACTTTCGAATAACTGCGGCATGTTTAACAGCAAAATGACGAAACTCTTTGGACTTTTCATTGGACTGTGTTTAATGTACAGCTTAACCCCACAGGACATTCACTTCTCCCACTTAGGAACGCGGCAGACCTTAGCGTCTAATTAATTATTTCATGTGTGTTAGAAAAGTTTACAAATTTTTAAGATCTAGTTTTTCCTATTTCTCACACTTGTTGGTAAAGTCAATCCTGGGTATTTTCGTTACTGTTATTGTCATCATGGCTGTGCTCTCTGTTCCCCCATCCACCCACCCTCATTGTCGTTTCTAATTGGTTATTGCTGGTTGGTGAGGAAGCTATTGAATTTTGCATGCAGCCACTTTATTAAATTCGCCTGTTAGTTCTAATAGCTTTTCAATTTATTCTTGTAGGCTCTGGGGAGCCTTTTGCACCAACCAATTGAAATGAATAATTAACTCTCCAGCTGAATCAATGACCTTCCCTAAATCAGGTCTCTTGTAAATTTAGGAGTTGGGCTGAAGGAGAATGCTGTGTAAATGCCGTGTGAAACGGGGCCTTGGAAAGTTCTGGTAGCCTCCAGAAAATGTATATTCCTTAATTCATAATTTCATTGCTCGAAATCTGTCCTAAAAAAGTGATCAGAACTGTGGGCAAAAGAATTTAGGAATCAAGACATGTGTTGCAATGTTTTTTATTTATAACAGTGAACACTGGAGACAACCGAAATTATTGACATTAGCGAATTGGTTGGGTCAATGTTTACTTTGTTTTCACCTGTCTCCCGATCTGTTATTCTACTCACTCCATCACAGGCCTCCACCTCTCCCTCAGACTGCAGCCTCACAAATCCCCCTGCCTGCAGAAGCCTCTGATTCCATTTCAGAAGCTGTCTACACCTCTCCACACCCCAGTCAGAGCTCAGCCTTCCCTGCGTCTGAATAGTTCAGGCTGGTGGCAAACACTCTGAGAGAGATTTGGGTCTGGTTCTCAGGGAGGACATTGAGAGCAGCATCTGTCAGGGAAGAGGACTGGGCAGGAGGAGAGCTTAACTGTGATATAGTTACAACAGAGTCATCAGCTGATCTCCCAGGGAGATCTAAGTCTGGGATGGCCCTTCAGAGTTGTCCCAAATAGAGGGAAGGGGGCTGGGCTCTGGAATCCCCTACATCCACCAGCCATTGGAAGGGGACTGCACTTTGAGGAGGGTGTAACTCTGGCTGAGGACAATTCCTGGAGAGATACCCAGCTGTGAGCAGCCAAAGCTGCTGGCAGGAGCTGGACGGCTGCGATGCCTCATTTTATGTGTCAACTTGACTTAGTCCCAGGTTGCCCAGATATTTGGTTGAATATTATTCTGGGTGTGTCTGTAAGGTGGTTTCTGGATGAGATTAACATTTGAATCCACGTAGACCAAGTCAAGCAGATTTCCCTCCCTGTGTGGGTGGGCCTCATCCAAAATGTTGAAAGCAAGAATTCAATAACAGTCTGAGGAATAGAGAATTCTTTCTCTCTGCCTGATTGTCTTTGGGCTGGGGCACCGATCTTCTCCTGCCTTTGGACTCAGCCCAGGCCTGGAACTTACACCACTGGCTCTACTGGTTCTCAGGCCTTTGGACTTAGACTGGCACTATATCATTGGCCCACCTGGGTCTCCAGCTTGCTGACTTCAGATTTTGGACTTCTCAGTCTTCATAACTGCATGAGTCATTTCCTTATAGTAAATACAAATGACTGTATTTGCATCTATATCTCTAACTGTATCTATGTCTCCAATTGGTTCTATTTCTCTGGTGAACCCAGACTAATACGGTGGCACACCACAGTGTTCACTCTACCTGCTGTGGTGGAATTAGAGATGGCTGCAAATTCTTTGCCACTCCCTCACTGAGAGGTGGAATGTATTTCTCCTTCCTTACATATGAGATGGCTCGGTGACAGCTTTCCTATCAGTCAGGATTCCCCAGAGGAGAAACGGATGTATCTATCTATCCATCTGTCTATCATCAAGGTTTATCATGGAGAATTGGCTCATGCCAAATACAGATTTCGGAGGCTGAGAAGTCCCACAGTCTGTAGTTTGTGAGCTGGAGGCCCAGGAAAGCGGATAGTTTCATTCAGTCTGAGTCCAGAGGCCTGAGAACCAGGGGAGCCAATGACATAAATCTCAGCCTCAAGCAGGAGAAAATGAAATGAGATATTGCAGCTCAAGTAGTGATGCAGAAAAAAGGGTCAAATTCCTCTTCCATTTTTTGTTCTATTGAGGCTTTTTACTGAGACCATGGATTCAGATGCTAATTTCATGCAGAAACACCCTCACAGACCACCCAGACATAATGTTTAATCTGGACACACATGGTCAGTCAAGCTGACACATAAAAGTAAATTAACCATCACATACAGTCTTTAAAACAACATTATGAAATGTTTAATATCATAGGGAATGATTTGTCATCTGTTGTTAACAGAAACAAGCATGACACAAAATTAAGAGTACGGTATGACAGATGGCCAACAGGCACATGAAAAGATGCTCAGTATCGCTAATTATCAGAGAAATGCAAATCAAAACTACAGTGAGAAATCACCTCACACCAGTCAGAATGGCCATCATTAAAAAGTCTACAAATAATAAATGCTGGAGAGGACGTGGAGAAAAAGGAACCCTTCTACACTGTTGGTGGGAATGTAAATTGGTGCAGCTACTGTGGAGAACAGTATGGAGGTTCCTTAAAAAAACTAAAAATAGAGTTGCCATATGATCCAGCAATCCCAATCCTGGGCATATATCCAGAGAAAACTCTAATTTGAAAAGACACATGCACCCCAATGTTCATAGCAGCACTATTTACAATAGCCATGACATGGAAGCAAACTAAATGTCCATCAACAGATGACTGGATAAAGATGTGTTATACATATACAATGGAATACTACTCAGCCATAAAAAAGAATAAAATAATGCCATTTGCAGCAACAAGGATGAACACAGAGATGATCATACTAAGTGAAGTAAGTCAGAGAAAGACAAGTATCATATGATATCACTTATATGTGGAATCTAAAAAAAGTTATACAAACAAACTTTATTTACAAACCAGAAATAGACTCACAGACATAGAAAAAAAACTACAGTTACCACAGGGGAAAGGAAGGAGAGGGATAAATTAGGAGTTTGGAATTAACATACACACACTGCAATATATAAAATAGATAAAGAACAAGGACCTACTGTACAGCACAGGGAACTATATCTAATTTCTTGTAATAACATATAATGAAACAAATCTGGAAAAGAATATATATATGTACAACTAAGTCACTTTGCTATACACATGAAATTAACACAACATTGTAAATCAACTGTAAGTCAATTGAAAAAAAAAAAAAGAGTGCAGTAAGAGCTCAACCACGTAAAGGGAGAAGGACCAGCAGAGGAGATTGGAAGACAATATGCTGAAGTTTCACTAGGGTTGCCTCCAGGTAATGGACCCTCAGTAATTGTTTTTTGACTTCTTTATATTTTTCTGCAGTTTCTACCAGTGTGTATCATTGTGATAAGGGAAAGCCTTGAGAAAGCAAAATCTGAGGGCTAGAACAGTCCTGAAATCTCTTGGCTCCCCAGGAAAGTCAGTGTAGCGGGTGCCTGGAAGCCTCCAGCCATGACCACCTGGATGACCCTCAGCTGAGCCAGTGTCCACACCCCCTCCTCCGTGGGGAACAGCCCCTCAAATGGAAGGATCGAGCTGTTGCCAATCACCTCTTGGCCATAAACATGCAACCTGACAGAAATACTCTGTGGGCAACTTTAGAGTTCTCTGGTCCCCGGTCTCACCCCAGTGAGTAAGAGCAGAGGTGGTTGTGTGTGCCCAAGGACAGCCAAATGGGAAAGAAATTTCACTTCCCCCAAGAAAGGAGAGGCAGCTTCTGGCCTTGTATACAAAAGAATTAATGCCCTTCCCCCTTTCCCCTCCCTCTGGTCCCACCTACCATCAAGGCTGTGGTCATTCTACCCTGGCTGCCCAGACAATGGGGTCCACGGGTGAATTCAGGGGCCCCGAGACTATAACTCTTTTACCAAACATTCCTGGTCTTCCTTAGGCCCAGTCTATTGTAGTCATAATACTAGAATTTTTCAGTCTGAGGTGTGGGGCTCAGTTATGACAGCATAACTGCCTGTAGCATTTAGTGCCCACGGTACTTAGTGGCTGTCGTATTTGGTGTCTGTTATATTCAGGGGCCACAGTATTGAGTGGCTGAAGGATTTGGTGACCTCCTGGAATTCCGTGGTTAAGAATGTGCTCTGAGTTTCCTTTGCTGCCTCTGAACAAACTGCCCTTCCAGCAGTTCTTCTGTCTGCCCTGTGAGTTCAGCTGCTCCCTGGGCCGAGGTCCTCTGCTCATAAGCAATTTTTCAGTCCCTTGGCACAACTTCATTAAAAAATGTACTTCTCTGCAGTACCCGAGAGATTTTTCTGCTGTTTTTCAAAGTTCAGCTGTTTTTGAATCGTTTCTGATACTTCTCTCCTCTTTCCACCCCTCCCTTACCCACAAACTGAAGTTCTTTTCACAGTGGCATCTGGATTTTTCCATCCCTCAGCTCTACCTACAGATCAAGAACCTGATCTGGCACAAGATTTGGGACAAGACAGGGCTGGTGTCTTGGGGGATCCCAGGGGACAAGCTCTGAGGCGGTGAGAAGAGGGTCACTTGCTGTGATTTCATTCCCGGGGTCTGTGAGGGGCAGGTGTCAGGTCGCGGGCTCAGGCTCTGAGGGCAGGAGGAGGGTTCGTGGTCCAGGCCCACACCCAGGCCAGTGGTGTCACCCAGGGGCCTCTCTGAACCTGAAGGTCCTGATTGATGCAGTGGTTATAACAGCTCCCTTCCTTCCAGGGGCTGTGGTGAGGCTGAAATGGGGTCCCCTCCAGGAAGTGCTTGTTCAGGGCCCTTCCCTTCCTGCAAGGGCTCTGAACTGACTGGTGGAGCAGCCATGCCCCTTGGGGTGATTCAGTCAGCAAAAGGAAGGCTCTCCCACTTTTTCTCCACCAACAAGAAAACCTTCCACTGAGACCTGGAGGTCCACTAGTGAGGTGTTAATGTGCTAACATCTTCCCTTTTCCATCTTAATTTAAAATCTGTCTGGAAGGAAAACACATCACGCCCCCAACCCAGCTCTCGCTCTACATTTTCTACATTAAGTCTATTTTTATTTTAGTTCTTTTTTTTCCCCTTAATGGAGGCACTGGGGATTGAACCTGGGACCTCATGCATGCCAGGCACATGATCTACCACTGAACTATACCCTCCACCTCTTTTAAATACATTTTGTTTAATTCTACAAACACCTGCTGAGCACCCGCTATCCTACTATATGCAAGACGCTGGACCAGGCACCAATGTTTGAGTCAGAAAGAGAAGGTTTCCGAATCTTGAGAGAACTTCCCACCATCCTCTCACTCCCTGGGCTTGAGCAGGGGTTTTCCTGGGTCCCCGTTTGTGTCCTTGGAGGAATCAGGCTTGTCTAATTGAGATGTGGTACGAGCTCTTGCCTTCTGGTTGATGCCCCCTTTGAAGCCTCCTCCCTCAGAGTAGCCCTGTAAGCAGCCACTCATGCCTAGGAGCTGTGCTCCGCTGCTGGCAGGGCTGGTCCCAGTGCACTGAGAGGACCGTCCCAGCCACCCTTCCTTTTCTTGGTTACCCTTTGTCATGCAATTTAGAATGCACTGTGAAGTGTCTGATAATTTCAGACTCATGACAATTTAAGAATTGCAAAGGCAGGAATTTAGCCTAATCCCTGGGGTAATTTAGATTCTCAATCAAGCCTTTTAGCCTTTTTGATTAAAATAGAGACATTTAATTCATTAAACAATACCCCTAAACAGCCTCCAGCTTTACACTTTAGTCTCCCTTTCTTGCCTCTGTGAAGAATACTTTTTTTTTTCTCTTGGGTCATCTTTTCCCTTCCTCCGTCCCTCCTTCCTCCATTTCCCCTTCTTCCTCTCCCAGTGTTTCCTCTGCTCCAAGTCCTGCCACAATCCCAGGAGACACCAGCCTCCATGGAAATGATCTGTCTAACCCCTAGCCTCGCACCCCCTTGGCTCCTCATCCTCAGGGTCCCCGCCTCCATTCCAGCCAATGCTGTGGACTTCACATACAGATGTAGGAAATAACACACAGAGATCCCTTATACCCTTTACCCAATAGCATCTAAGGTGCCATATCACAGGGAAATTGTCATTCATACAATCCATTGGTCTTGCTCAGATTTCACCAGTTTTACATATGCTCGTGTGTGTGTGTGTGTGTGTGTGTGTGTGTGTGTGTGTGTGTGTATTTGATTCTTCTAAATAGTCTTATTACATGTGTAGATTTGTGTGATCACCATACGCAAGATATGGAACAGCTCCATCATAAAGATCCTTTCTGCTAAATTTTTAAAGCCACAGCCCTCCCTCCATTCACCCTCCAACACTTGGCACCTAGCAATCTGTTCATCTTTATAGTTTTGTCATTTCAGGTATGCTATATAAATGGAATCATATATATGTCACCTTTCTAAAATGTATTTTTAATTAAACTTCCCATTTTGAGATAATTGTAGATTCATAAGTAGTTGTAAGAGATCATACAGAGAGATTCCTGTACCCTCTACCCAGTTTCTCCCACTGGTAACATCTTACATGGCTATAGTTGGTCTCACAACCAGGATATTGACATTGATACAGTCAAGATACAAAACATTTCCATCACACAAGCCACTATATAAAAAACAGTAAACAATAAGGTCCTACTGTATAGCACAGGGAACTATATTCAGTATCTTGTAATAACCTATAATGAGAAAGAATATCTATTTGTATAACTGAATCATCATGCTGTACACCAGAAACTAACACAACATTGTAAATCAACTATACTTTAATAAAAAAACTAAATTAAAAATGCCTATGTAAGAACTATGCAGATGTAAATGATTAACAAACATTTTTTAGCTTGGACTATCTGTCTACTGCACCCCTTACAGCCCTCCTATTTCAGGATGTTGCTGCCAAGAAGCCGGATTTGGGGCTTATTATATGAACATTCTAGATGATTTTCTGTAGAAATACTTGGAAATTAGTTGGAATTATAATGACATTATTTATATTATATTAAGCCACCCAATGGATTAAATAAGGTTTTCAATTGTCTTGACCTTGAATCTTACTGTTTGCATGGGGTTATATGTTCCAAGTTTCCCAAAGTGTAGATTTACTAAATGAATGTAACAGAAAAAAAAATTTCCATCACGAGGATCACTTCTGCTGTCCTTTCAAAACCACATCTACTTCCTTCCCTCTTTCCATCCACAGCACCTGGCAACGATTAATCTGTTCTCCATTTCTGTGATTTTGTCATTTTGACAATGTTACATGAATGGAACCATCCAGTACGTGATCTTTTGGGATTGAATTTTTGTCATGCAGCATAACGCCCTGGAGATTCATGCAAGTCTCTGCATGTATCGATAGTTTGTCCCTGCTGAGTAGCATTCCATGCTGTGGATGCACCAGAGTTTATCCATTCACCCACTGGAGGACATCTGGGTTGTTTCCAGTTTTTGACTGTTAAGAGTAAAGCTGCTATGAATATTCCTGTATAGGTTTTTGTGTGACGATAAGTCTAATTTATCTGAGATAAATGCCCAAGAGTGCGTACTTCATGGGTTGTATAGTGAGCCCACATTTAGTTTTGTAGGAAAGTGCCCATATTCTTTTCCAAAGTGACTGTACCATTTTGAATCCCCAGTAGCAATATGTGCATGATCCAGTTTCTCCACATCCTCACCAGCATTTGGTTTTATCATTACTTTTTATTTTAGCCATTCTGGTAGATGCAGTGATATCTTATTGTGGTTTTAATTTGCATTTCTGTAATATCTAATAATGTTGAACATCTTTTCATGTGCTATTTGCCATCTGTAAATTCTCTCCAGTGAAATGTCTGTTCACACTTTGCATAGTTTCTAATTGAATTGTTTGTTTTCATTGCTGAGTTTGGAGAGCTCTTTACATAGTCTAGATACTAGTCTTCTGTCAGATATGTAGGTTGCAAGTATTTTCTCCCAGTCTGTAGCTCGCCTTCTCATTGTCTCAAAGAGGTCTTTCACAAAGCAAAAGTTTTTCATTTTGATGAGGTTCAATTGCTCTGGCACCATTTGTCAAAAAGGCTATCCTTCCTCTATTGCTTTGCTTTTGCACCTTTGTAAAAGATTAGTTGAGCATTTTTATGTGGATCTATTATAATTTAATTTTTAATCATTGCTCTGATTACGAACCAGCTCACAGAATGCTTGGAAATGTGACACTCTGAGCCACTTTCGGCATGGGCTGGGCCAGGCCCTCAGGCTTTGCCTGCAGCCTCAGTTCTTGACCTTGTCCTTCGCTTCCATGACAAACTAGAAACTTTGCGGGAATTCCCTCATCTCCAGGAGGACAAACCCTCGCATGACCCACCTCAGCCCTGCCCCTTCTTCTTCTCTTCTGCTAAAAGGGGGAGGTCTGTCCCTCCTCCCACCTGAGGCCAGGCACCAGGTACTCTGAAGCCTGGCTCCACCTACTCGGCATAACTTATATCTCTTGCCTCTCCAGGCTCTCAGAATTCAAACAAAATTGCTTCCTTCCTACCCTCAACACCCCCTTGCCCTCTCCCCCTGTATCCCCTGTATCACTTCTCCCCTTCCCACACTTATTCCAAGGATCACTTTCTGCTTCCTCCTCCTCCGCTCCTCCTCCATCTACTCCAGTCTCCAGGCTGTGGTGCCAACCCTGACCTTCTCAGGGTCACTGAGGACTTTCCTCTCTGTGAACCCAGTGGACACACGTGCATCCCCTCTGGCTGGGCTCCCCAGTGGTGTGCACACGGCTGACCACACCATTCTCTGAAGGCATCTCCCCCCCTTAGATCCCCACATGCCCCTCACTTCTAGTTGGTTCCTTGTTTCTCCTTCTCGGACTCCTTGAGGGGCCTCTTCCTCATCTGATGCTCAGGGATCAAAGTTCCCAAGGGTTCTGCCTGGCCTCTCCTGCTCTCTGCTGGGGCAGCTCTCTCACTCCCAAGGCCTCAATGACCTCACATGCTGCTGCCTTCTGGGTCTTTCTGCCTGTCCCAGCTGTCTCCTGAGCCCCGTCCCCTAGAGCTGACCACCTCCGCCACAAATGCCCCTGAACATCTTGCAGGTGTCTTGACCTCAACCTGCCCCAAGTGGATGGAATGTGGCTCCTCTGCCCCCCTCTAGGCTTCCCCCTCCCAATAAAGGACCCCCGTTCCATATGCCCTGGCACCCTCACCCTCAGTGCCATTTGCCTCAACACCCCCAACTCCTTACTCTTCTCACCCCTCCCTTTACATCCTGCAGTCTGCAAGCTCTGTCATTTCTGCTTCCCATCTCTCCCTCCAATCCGTTTCTCCTTCCCTGCTGCCCCTGGTTCAGGTCCCCACGATCCCTCATCTGGACCATGGCAGCAGCCTCTTGACTGGTCTTCCCGTCCCCTATTCAATCATCCTCCACACTGCAGCCAGAGCAATCTTCCTAAAGTGTCAATCTGACCATGTCGCTCTCCAGCTTCAAACCTTCCACTGGTCTCCATAGCTCTCAGATCAAGTCCATCTGAATTGAAGGTGGTCCTGCAGGATCTGGTCTGACCCATCTCTCCCTTTCTTCCCATGTGAGCTGAGCTTCATTCAGTTGTTCAGTGAGCCTGAAGCTGCACACCCCCACCCTTTAAAAAATTGAGATATAATTTACCTACCATGCAATTCACCAGTTTGAAGTGATTGGTAAATCCATAGAGAAAGAAGTGACTTTTAATATACAAGTATCTCCTGCTTTTCTGAAGTTTGCTTTAGGTCACTTTACTTTTATGAAAGATCTACATTTGTACCTGTTTTCACTAATGGAAAGAAATCCAAAGCAGATGAAAAGAGGTGAAAAACAAAAATAGGGTTCAGCGTTGGTTTTGCAGTGCACAAGCTGAGCAGTGAGACTGGCCCCCGCCAAGTCTCCCCTCACCCCCCCAACTCAGCATCTCAGTATCAGGCCGCCATAGCTTCACATTATGTCTGTAAGCATCTGTGCTTTATCTTGATTTATTCTGTGCATCTGTTAGCAGGATATGTCCTCAGGTAATTGCTTCTTCAACTTACGCCATCTTGGCTAGCAAAATTTTCACTCTACTTTCGGGTAGCAGGGGATACCTGAATTCACAAGGCTGTGCAATCATCATCACTATTTAATTCTGCAACATTTTTATTGCCCTAAAAGTAAACCTGAACCTGCTGGCAATCACTCTCTACTACCCCACCACCACCACCGCCAACTATTAATATACCTTCTTTCTCTATGGATTTACCAATTCTAAACATTTTATATAATGGAATCACAGAAGCATAATGTTTCCAAGGCTCCAGAGAGCCTTTCTCCTGCCCTGGGAACTTCAAAAGCACTGTTACTCTGTCCCCCAGTGACCCATCAAGACCCTGACTCGGAGGGGAGCTTTTGGGGTGCGCTACATCCTGCAAGCCTCCCCAAGGTGGCAGCTGCCTTTTTGGCAGAGGACCTGGAGAGTCCTCAGCCCAGCCTCTAGGATTCCATCCTCTCCTCCTTGGGCCCCAGCACAGCTCCCAGGGCACAGCTCTCTCCTGAGGAACAGCCATGAGACACGGCGGTGCTGTGGTGCCAAAGCAGAAACTGGGCAGTGTGCCAGGCTCTGGGTGGAACCTTGTCTTGGTACTGCAGACACACAGAGGGAATTAGGGTGCTCTGAGCCATAAATCCCAAAGCCAAGGCCTGTCTCTATTCATTCATTCACTGGACACATGTTGGGCACCTCCTTCTCCCCCAGCACTGCGGATAGGGAGGCAAAGACAAACGCAGGAGCTGACAGCCTGGTCTCTCATGCTTTTTCTCTCCTGAACGTCTCTCCACAAAACCCCTGCCAAGGCTCTGGGCTGGCAGCTTCCCCTCCCACTGTCCCAGATTCTCTGGGATACAGGGTCTTGTCCAAAGCCAATCCCTATACACCCCTAATTCCATCCAGATGTCAGAGAGGAGAAAGACAGGAAAAGAATAAATGGCTGCACAGTGAGGCGGACTCTGCCAAAGATCCAAAGACCTGGACTGATTTTTCACACATAGCATGTATTTATTGAGGGCCTTTATGTGCCAGGTCCTCGGGATACAGGAGTGAACAGAACAATGGGTTCCTGTCCTATGGTGCTTATAGAAGGAAAACAAATTAGATAAATAATAGCACTCCAATAACAAATTTGATAACAATAAAAAGTCATTAATTTAAATAAGTAATAACAATGTGATGAGCATTATGCTAAGAGAAGTGAAACTTTGTAGCATAAAGCCAAGGGTCCCAGCCAAACCTAGGGGTCAGGGGTCTGAGTCAGAAAAGGGCTCCCCAAAGAAGAGGTGAGCCGAGACCTGAGAGCTGAGCAGGGGCTCTCCAGGTAGAGGCCCTTGATGGGTCGCTGAGCCTTAAAGGACAATGATCAAGGTGTAAATGGGCCAGAAAATTGAATCTTCTGAAAACATGGCCCCCAGCTTTGCTTTCTGATGAGGTGCCCACAAGACCACAGGTGACCGGCACCTGCCCTTCCCGGCCCATGCCCTTCCACCAGCCCTGGGCCGAGGCTGGGTGGGGTAGGGCAGACATTCAGTTGCCTAGTTGGAAAAGGAGCCAGAAGTGCGGGTCTCCGCAGCGCGGGGCTGGCAGTGGAGAGTTGGTGGAGGGAATGAGGCAAAGGGACCTGAGGGCGCCCCCGGCCGGTCTCTTCTTCTTTGCTCCATCTGCATCTCTGAGTTTGGCTTTGCTGACTCAAGGGATGAAGGAAAAAAAGAAAGTGGGAAAAAGCCAACAGACAAAACCAAGAATAAAAGTAAATTTACTGAGCGGTTGAAATTCTCTCCCGAGTGCAAGTTGCACCAGCGGGGCCCGGCAACCGCGCATTTTCCGCCCTGGTCGCGGGGCGTGGTAAACCCCGCCCTTCCTGCCCCGCCCCGAGGCCGGGGTCAGGAATCCGGGAGGTAGACCCCTACCGGAGAGCGGCCTGACACCCCCCTGGGACTGGGTCAGGGGAGGGGCGACGGCGACTGGCTCCTGCCCTTCCGCCCGAGAAAGGAGTGCAGGGTGGGCTCCCTGAAGGAGTCACAAGGGTATTTCTGGAAATAAATCCCGTCCGGGACAAAAGGAAAAGGAAAGGAGCACCTCAGAGTTTTTACGAGGATTTGGGGGTGGGCTGTCTCCTCCGACTCCACTCCGTTACTGTGAGATTCCTAATCTCCCTCTGAGAGAAACAGGGTGAACAGCCAGAAGGATCCCTGGGAGGAGAGGAACAAGATAATGTGGCCAGTAAAGCCCCCTTGTGCTGCGATGCTACCCACCCCTCTCACGCCCACTCCAGGCAGCCGGGGCTCTTCCTAGCGGAGCACTGATTACGCACCTAAGCTCGTACGAGCAGTTTTACCTACAATGTCTCATTCATCATCACACCCAACCTCGGGAGGCAGGTACGTTACCATCCCCTGAGCTGGGAGAGATTATCGAGTAACTTGCCCAAATCACACAGCTGGTAAAGGCGTCTGCCTTTGAGTTTAGCTTTTAACCCTAAACCGTCCAGTCTCCTGCTGGACCTAGTTAAGGCTTCAGATTCCTTCTCAACACAGCACTCTTCATAGTTACTCCCCACAGATCTGAGTTGGCACAAGAAATAAAACTGTTTTCCAAAGCGTTGTTATATTGGCATGTTCGCTCAGACGCAAATTATTGTGGCCGCTGGATGATTTAGCTGGGCGTCCTCCCACATGATACATTTATTTTTGGAATCCTAGAATAGTAAATCTAGAATAGACCTAAAAATGTAATCCATCGTGTGGATTTTTCAGATAAGGAGGCCCAGGGAAGTGAAGATGCTTGCCCAGGGCCACCCAGCATCTGGATTGGAATCTGGGATCTGGCATCCCAGTGGGGGCGGAGAGAGGCATTGTTAACCTTCCCCCATGGCTGCGCTGCTCTCTGGGAGCCCATACAGTGACCCTGAGCTCCAAACCTGGCCTCCAGCCTGCCCCTTTCAGCTGGGCTTGGGAGTCCAGGGGCACCGAAGGAACTCACAGCCCCGGCTTCTCGTTGGCGCGGTTTCTAGGAAGGGCAGAGGCGGGCAGCAGAAGAGGTGTAGAGCACGGGGCGTGGAAGACGAGGCTGGGGCTTCTTGAACGAGCGCCGCCTGGCGGTGGGAGCCTGGGGAGGGAGAGAAGCCTCTCCCTGGTACAGCATCATGGCCACGTTTGGGAGCGGAGGGTGGGCCAGCGTTTGTTTGCTGGGCAGCCACCAGGCGCTGGGTGTAAATCAGAGTTAAATCAGCTTAAAGGATTGGCAACCAGGCATCAGGGACACAGGGCCTCCCCTGCCCAGGTCCTGATTCCCTTCTAGTCAGTGTTAGATGGCTGTGAAGCTGCCTTTTCTGATGCTTGACACAGGATTATAAAATGTGGCAGTCACAAAGACATCACCCTCCACACGCACTTCAGCTCCCCCTCCCCAGATCTGCTGCGATTTTTAAAACTTTGCCATTATAGGCCCTCAGCACCATTTACTGCTGAAGGGGGAGTGTCCTACAACCCTATTACTTGTAAAAGAATTCTGGCACCTGCAGAAGTGAGGGAGTGGAGGAGGTATGGCAGGGAAACACAAGGACCCCAAGGTCACCTTTGTGGGTTTCCCACAGCTCCGGGAGCCACCCCCCCCCCTCCACCCACCATGTGCATCTCTCTGTCCAACAAAAGTATGAACTCCTCTATTTGATATTATTTGCTCTTGTTTCTCCGGAGCCTGGCCCCATGCCAGGCACATAGTAAGCACTCAAGAAATGTTTGCAAAACAACTATCTTTACCCCAGCTCTTCACATGCCATCATTTAACTGGCCTGACCCGGAACCTGCGAGGCTTGACCAAAGAGCATCACACTTCTCCCCCACCCTCCCACCCCTGGCAGCCCAAGGATGAGCACAGTGCAAGAGTGACCACAGGATTCCTCTAGAAATGTTTTTCATAAGCTAGACTCCAGCAAGGGATTTGGGAATTCCTTTAACAGCCAGTGTGCACTTGGGCATAAATGCTTGGCCCGCCAGCTCCCTAAAACATCTATTAAAGTCATCCATCAAGCAGCCCTCCTGGCCAGGCAGGGCTGGGCAGGGCAGCTCTAGACCTCCAGGATGCTGCCTGGCACCCCTTGGGGCTGCCTGTTCTGGGCCAGCGCCTCCTTCTTCTCCCGGGCCCGCCTGCAGGCCACAGCTGGCCCCTGAGACAGCAGCTGCTCGTCCCTCCTCCTGGGCTGGGGACACATCTGCATTTGGCAGTGCCCAGATTGATCCCCATTCCTGTCCCTGCTGATTGTGCAGGAGCAGAGCATTTTCTCCGGCCCCCACCCCCATCCCCTGGGAAAACGATGCCGGATGTTCCCACAGCCAATGTCCTCAGTAACCAAGGAGCTTATGGCTGTGTCGAGTTCTAGGAAGAGCAAGGCCAGAGTGTGTTCTTGGGAGGGCAGAAAGTCACCGAGGGATCTTGAAGGTCCCCAAGTGGGGCAAGCAGAGAAGATCTGTGAGACCAAGTGATGCAACGAGAATGAGAGGAGACTGGGACGAAAATTAGAGAGAGAAAAGGGGAGGAGGGGAGGAGGAAAGTCTCTTTTGCAGATTTTATTTATTTCTATTGTCTTTGAAGTTAGACTTCAAGTGGAATCAGGAGTGGAAAAGCAATAAAGAAGCAGGGAAGGGAAAAGTGGAGATGTCAGGCAGCTGGTGTGCACTTCAGGGATCAGAAGGGGGGCTTGCTCCATGCCCAACCCCACTGCCAAAGGCAGAATGCCTGGAGTCACCCCACCCTTAGGGACACAAGGAACACACTGGTGACCATGAGAGAGGGGCTTCCTGGGCAGCATTTTGCTAGGAGACAATAACATCCTGGAGGGCAGGGACCATGGCTCTCTGGCTCATCTCTGTATCTACAGTGCCTAGTACAGAGCCTGGCATTCAATCGTTTTTCAATAAAAGATAGCTACATGCTAGGAGCTAAGCGGAGCCCTTTGCACATGTAATCTTTTTATCCTTTCACAAGATTATGAGATAGATACTGTTGTCTTCATTTTACAGAAGAGAAAATGGAAGCACAGAGAAGTCTATTTACGTGCTCAAGCTCACTCAGAAAGCAGCGGAGCGAGGATTCAGAGCCACGCAGACTGATTTGAAAGACTGGTCTTACTCACCATGTTGGACACTCTTGAAAGAAAAAGAGCAGAAAGAAAGAAAAATCTCTTAGTCACAGAATTGAAAGAGATCCTGGATGTCATTTACATCAAGCTCTTTGTTTTATCAGTGAAGGATGAGAAAGGCAAAGAGACTTGCACTAACCAGCCATTGGCAGAGCCAGGATTAGAATCCAGATCTCCTGACTTCTGGTCCTGGAATTTTCTACTCCACCAGCTTGTCTCAGAAGAGAACCACCAGGGGCCTCCAGGGTTTGTAAACTGGCTTTTTGATAGCATCAGTGTCCACCAGGCTTGGGAAAACAGTGGGACCCGGACCTCTTCTCTCCCTCCCCAGCCCTCCCCCAACTTTGCTCTGGCCAGGCTGGCTCCCTAGGGCAGATCTGAGTAAACCCAGCCCAGCTGGAAGCCATGGAGGCTGCAGGTCTCTGGGAGGCAGGCAGGAGGTGTCCCTGAGGGAAGCTACCCAGCCTGGCCCTCAGGAACCAGGAACCAGGGCTCTGTCTGGGGCACCCAGTCCTCTGGGGCCCAGCCTGGGGCATGGTGGTGTCCAGTATTTTGGACTTCCTGTGCTTTGATTGCAGCATAAATTTCCAGTTCTTTGGCAACCTGACTACTTACAATTTTCAGGGTAATTTTTCTCCCCAGGCGTTTGTTCTGGATCACTGACGTCTGGTACGTAAGATATCACTTTTGATTCAATGTATTTGAAACTCATTTTTCCCCTAGACAAGACAAATTGAATTTGTCTTCCCATATGGGGCTTTTCAAAAAGATTGGTGCTGGGATGCACTGGGTTCCCAGAGCGATGTCATCTGATTAGTCCTGACATTCTTTTTCCACTTACGGAGGGGAGGTAATTGCAGATACTCCAACTGGGAGAAGGTGTGATTGGTTTTTCTCCTATGGGGGAAAAATGAATCCTTTCAGATGGATGAGTTTCTGGCATCTGCTATTTTTCTCTGCCGCGTGGCGGAACCTTCTAGAATAGAAGGCTCCCAGCAGCACACAGCCTGATGGTCCAGGGAAGCCTTCACCCGAAGCTGGGGAGGGCAGGGTGATCTGACTGGGGCCTTTCTCTTCTGGCCCACGCGGGCTTTGAAAAGCCCCATCCCGTTCACCGCAGACATTGCTGGGAAAGTTATCTGACCTACTCAACCCCAGTGTGGGGGTCTGGGGCCAGCACAAAGCAGGTGTTGGGGCTGGGTCACTCCACTAAGCCTTAGGACGTCTCCAGCACTCCAGGCCCTGCTAGACTTGCCCCCTCCCTCTCTGTGACCAAAGCCCCAGTCCCATCCTTGGCCCGGCTACCAGCCCCTTGGAGGAAGGAAGGAGCTGGGTAGGGAGCGAGGAGTTCCACAGCAGGGCTGACCACAGGCGTGGGCTCCAGGGTGCTCATCCTGAGCCAAGAACTGCTCTGCAGGGGGCCAAGCTGGGACTGCCTCTCTCTGACCCGCTTTTGAGTGACCCCCAAGTGCTGATGTGCTGGGCTGGACTCTCATCATGGCTGTTGGGGGCACCGTGGCCTTGTGTTTGTGCTTTGGTCCTTCTGAGCTGCTATAGTTTGCAGACTGCAAACTAACTCCACTGGGGAATTAGCACTGAATTCTGCAGCAATAAACTCAAATCTTGTTAAATAAAGGAAGCCTTGAATAAATGCCTGCTTATTCCTTGCCAACATGTTACCTAAGTCAACATGGCTCTGTGACCTTCAGCCAGTCACTTAACCTCTCTGAATCTATTTCCGGATCTAAAGAAAGTGAGTATAATACTGTACTCCTTCCCCCTGGTTATTGTGGGGATCAAATATAATAATGTGTGTGAAAGTCTTCTCTCAATGTCAAGGTGTTATTCCACCGTAAGGGATCATTGAGGTCATCGTGCTTATTGAGATGTGCCCAGAACAGCTATGCCTTACACTATAAAGTGTCAGCAGCAGGAGTTCCATTATAAGGGAGGAAAAAAGGAACCAATTTTCCCAGTGGAGAAGAGTGACCCCAGACAAAGCAGAGAGACCAAAAAAATAGCCCCAACAAGAGCAATGACAACTTGGATGGCTTCATATCAAGGCCCAGTCCAGAGTATCCTATAACAAAAATGTTCCCCATTCTCATTCGGTGAAGTTCTCAGAGCCAAGGACAATCGTTCCACCCTCTCCTAAGCCTGGGGTCAAAGGCTATTTTTTATTTGATGCCGTGTGGTTGAAGTTAAGAGCCATTCAGAGCTGGTTTTAGATCTTTGTACAAAAAAGTAAGAGTTCAAAGGAAGTCTCCTCTCTTACTTTTCTCAGAAAGAAATTCTACTTGGAGTAAGGCTCTGGAAGGCTGTCAGGAATCAGAGAAGCCAGGGAAGAGATGTGCAGAGCATTCCTGGGGGGGATCACCTGTTGTTTCTGCCTTCCCAGAGTCCTTTCTCTCTCTTTTTGGTAATAGAATCCTCTTTTCATTTGGGAAATTATCCCTTCCCCATTCTCATTCCAAGTGGGATTGATCCCTTCCCTAATTTCTGGGCTGACTCAAACCTGACCTATCAGAATACTACATCCTCATGGCCACAATAATTAATTCAGCAAGAGGCATGTGATCCAAGCCAGGCCAATGAGTGTCAGCCCTGAGACGTTTGTAGGACAATTAAGAAGGAGAAGTTCTCTTTCCTGGGGAGTTGCCAAGCTGGAAGATAGAAACCTAATTTTTGGTGGTCACCTTTGCTGTCACCTAAGAATGACACCAATGTTGAAGGAAGCTGAGCCGAGAGACAGAGAATGATTCCAGTTGACATGGTTTAAGCACTGGTTAACTGCACGGGAAAGGCAAGGCAAGACAGGGTAAGCAGGCTTCGGTTTGTCTAGTTAGAATAATTTCAGCTCTGGACCACAGGAGCTGTCAAGCTGTCTGCTACCTGGCCCTGGGGTGATTAGGGAAGGCGGATAGTGGCCCTGAATGTGAGAGCCCAGTAGAGGAGGTGGTTGGTGGTGTGGGCTCTGGGTTGATTGGTTTGCATTTGAAAGGCATGTTCTCTAAGAGCGTTGCTTGCTAACCCTGGGAGGAAGGTCCCTCCAGTGTCAATCAGGTTCTAAGATGCCAGAGCATCAGAAAATACAGAAAATTAAAAACATGCTTAATGCATGGGATGACTAGGACCTCTTTCTACATGGTCACTCATCCTCTTGGAGGCTAGTCTGAATTTGCTCTATGGTGGTTAAAGGTTTCACAGCAGCGAGAAAGGATAAGCCTTAGTGCAAACAACTTTCCAGCCTCTGCTTGTGTATTGTTTGCCACTATTGGGAAAAGCAGACCACATGGCTAAGCCCAGAGTCAGTAGAGGGAAGAGATTATGAAGGGGGCGGAGGCCAGCAGGCATGACTGATGGCAGCCATCCCTGCAAGGGTCCACCCACAGCCCTCCTACCATAGGGCAGCTCCAGCTGAGATTAAGCCGAAGTTTGCCTTCTGCTAAATTCTACCTGTTGTTCTCCAATCTTCCTCCAGTGCTGCCCACACCATAACAAGGCTTTAGCAATCATCTCAGGCTCGGAGTCATCTAAGTGGACAGACTGCCCAGAATCCCACTTCCCTTCATGGGTCTTCTTTTGCTCCTAAACAACGTCACACATGCAAAGTGTATATGGGGGCTCAGCTTTTGAAGTCAGACACCCATTTAGCCAACAAATATTCTTTTTGTCCCTTCTCTGTGCCAGGATCTGGTCAAGAGGCTAGAGATATAGTATTAATCTAAACTGACCCAAAAGACCACCCCTGTATGCTGAGAGTTTAAATTTGTGTGTGTGTGTGTGTGTGTGTGTGTGTGTGTGTGTGTGTGTGTTGGGGAGGGTAAGGGAGAATATTAATAAACAAATGTATAAATAAAATATATGGGAGTGAGGGAGGGTGAGTAGGTGAGGAGAGGGAAGTCATAGTTAATTACAGATGACTATGATTTAAAGAGCTTTTCACCCAAGAAAAGTAGCAGGACAGGTGGCTGATGGAATATACTTCAGGCAGTGCTGATGGGGAGGGTAAGCAGACCCACGGGTGAACCTGGGGACATCTGTGCAGGCATCTACTTACACCGTGTGTGTGTGTGCATGTGCGCACGCTATCCTGACTACAAGCTCCTCACCATGAGGACAGTGACATGGCCAGCCAGTGTCTTTCCTGACAGCTGTCCTTCCAATGGGGAAAGGTCGGGCTGAGATAGCAAACAGAAGATAGTTGGAAATCTGTATGTGTGTGTTTGGGGCAGGGATGGAGTGAGTAGAGACAAATAGAACAGTCCCCTTTCATCTGCGGGGGACATATTCCAAGGCCCACAGTGGATGCCTGAAACCACAAAAGGTCCTGAACCCTGTATGTCCTGTGTTTTTTCCTATACGTACATACCTATGGCAAAGTTTAGTTTATAAATTAGACATAGTATGAGGTTAAGAACAATAACTAATAATAAAACAGAACAGTTTTAACAATATCCTGCAATAAAAGTTATGTGAATGTGGTCTCTCCTCCCCCTCTCAAAACATCCTACTGTACAAATCTAATGCCTTTTCCATCTTATCTAAGCACTTACTACTCTCTGTGGCCATAACTCTTACAGTTTGAGGTATGACAGCAAAACTAGCACACGTTTCTTTTTCCTTCTTCACAATCTCACAGGGAGAAGATTTGTTCTTACTGTAGATCTTGGCAACCTCAGTGTACAATTTTTTTCCCCTTTTCTTATTAAGTCAATAACTTTCACCTTTTCACCTAAAGGAAGCCCCTCACTGCCCCTCTTTGGCATATCCCAGTTGCCAGCATCTCAACTCTTGCGAATTGGAGCCATTAGTAAGTAAAATAAGGGTTAATTGAGCACAAGCACTGAGATCCTGAGATAGTTGGTCTGGTAACTTAGGCAGCTACTAACTGTCTAACAGGTGAGATATACTGGACAAAGAGATGATTCATGTCCTGGGCAGGATGGAGTGGGATGGCAAGATATTTCATCCCACTACTCAGAATGGCGCGAAGTTTAAAACTCATGAATTGTTTATTTCTGGAATTTTCCATGTCGTTTTGTTGGACTGCAGTTGACTGAAAGTAACTGAAAACTTGGAAAATGGAGGATAAAAGGGATCTACTCTCTACACCCCCAGCCCGGGTATTGTACGTCTGAGGGTTCAGGTTGCCATCCTCAGAGGGAAGCCTGTAGGCAAGTCTTGTGAGACCACTAAGCCTCAGCTGCATCACTCAGTACTCGGGGTAAATAGTGAGCATCCTGCCATGTTCCCCTGAGGGCAGGAAGGTCTCTAGTCCCACCTTCTTGAAGTATGGAGGGGGGTTTTTGGACTGTTTCCATGATCTCCAAATAATTACTGGGTTGTGAAGACCAGTTACAGATTCTGAGTTGGACATAAGGTCAGAGCCCATGTGAGGAAGGGACGGGGGCTTCCCAGTCTGTGACTGTCGCACCACTGGGATGGGGGAGGCTCTGCTTCCTACAACTCATGCTGCACCTGCTAGTTCTCCCTCAGATAAACACACGCATCTTGTAAACAGAAAAGTGAAGCTGTGAGGGTGGGTGTTTTCTCCAGAATTATAGCCAAAAAGGGGTCATCATTCAAGGCAACTTGAGGGTCGGTTTTCTGATCTGTGGTCTTTCTAGGAGACATCTGCCTGAGATGAGACGCTCATTTTCCAGAGAAAGGCCTCGTCCGAGCTTCAGCAGCAACAGGCCACTCAGCCTGTCCCGTTCTGCCCTCTCTGACCCTCCAAGCTCACGTAGAGGATGGGGTGTGTGGGGTGAATAGTGCGCCTGTGCTGGGAAGGGCCTGAAGGCAAAGGGATGAGGCTGCCCCTGGCTGTGGCCAGATCCAGAGCCCTGGGGACAAAATTTTGAAGGTAGGGATGAAGTAGCCCTCTTTGTAAATGATAACTTAAAGTGGGAAAAAGTGCAGTCTTTGGGAGGTGGGTATAGCTCAGTGGTAGAGTGCGCACTTAGCACACACAAAGTCCTGGGTTCCATCCCCACTACCTCCATTAAATTAATTAATTAATTAAATAAAAATACCCTCCAAAATAAAAAATCCCCTCCCCAAATAAAAACCACACATACAACAAAAACTAAAAAAAATCGTATTTTCCTTCACAAAGGGGCTGAGGGCTTCTCTCCTGTATAGTATTTCATAAGGAGGGATAAATACACAGAGGAGCAGTACAATTTCCCTTGGGGAGGGGAAAGGACGGTCCATGGCTTCTGTGAGGCACCCCGGGGCCCTGCAGGGATGAGGCAGAGCTCAGGGCCCTGATTTCTCTCCTCTTTTGGCTTTTTCTTATGAGCATCAAGACTTGCCTTCACAGCATCTTCAGCTGACTCTTACTGCTTTCTCCTTGTTTGATTTGCTAAATGTCTGTTTCAGTTCAATGTTTCACACCCACACTGACAGTCTGCCGTCCTCCCCAGGCCCTGGGACATCTGCCAGGCAGTGACATCAAATGTGAGGTTAAATGCAACTTGGCTCCATATCGCATCCTCGCTCTCCCTCCCGCCTCCACCACCTCCTTCCTTCCAAGAACGCAGAATGCCCGGGCAGTGGAGGCACTGGGCTGAGTGAACCTTACCCTCAAATTATCTATTCTGGAAATTTTACCCAAAAGTAGAAAACCTTGTATGATGAGCGCTTGTGTACCTACCACCCAGCTTTAACAATTACCAACATTTTGCTGATCCTGTTTATCTAACTTCATCTATATATACACACATAATATATATTACATAAAAACATATTTCTTCCTGAAGTGTTTTAAAATAAATCCCAGATATCATTGTATTTCACCGTAAACTACTTCAGTTTGAATCTCTAATGGATACAGAAGAATTTAAAAATAATTACCATGCCGTCATCACAGCTAAGAAAATGAACAGTAATTTCTTGTCATGATCTGAAACAGATTCCATAGTCAAATTTCTGTCATTGTCTCAAAGCTGTCTTTTACGGTTGGTTTGGATCTGTATCTTTGAATGCAAAAAGAAGTTTTTTAAGAGTAAATTGAGCAAATTAAGAGTAAGCAGAATTCTAATAAAAAGTTTAACCTTTAACGGTCATGATTGTTTTCAGGCTTTTTGCAGAATCTGCTTACATGGAAATAAAGGGCTTGTTACACAGGAGTCTCAGTTCCTTTGGTCACCAAGTAAGAACAGAGGGCCTGCTTTGTGCCAGACACTACAGTCAGGCACCGGGCGAGGTGACCCTGCCAGCAGAGGCTCCCAGCCCAGGGTGGAAGGGATGTGGTGGTGAAAATTGTCCAGGAATGGCTCCCTGTGAGGTAGTGCACAGACACATACTGGGGCTGTGGGCACTCAGTGGAAGGAAGAAATACCAACATCAGGTCCCATTTTTGTAAAAAGACATTTTATGCAGAAAATATTTAATCATTGAGACTCCTTTGATTTGGCTTGATTGTTCCTCTAATCAGTTATCATAAAGTAATGCAGTAAATCAAATGTTTGTGTTCCGCCCAAAGTCATATGTTAAATCCTAATGTCCAATGTGATGGTGTTAACAGCGGGGGTCTTTGCAGGTGATTAGGTCATGAGGGTGGGGGGGGGGTCTCATCAATGAGCTTCGTGCCTTATAAGAGACCCCAGAAAAAATTTTAATTAAATGTATTTAATTAATTCAATTAATTTAAATAAATTAATTAATTCAATTAATTCAATTTAATTTAATTAAAAAAATTTTTAATTTATAAAGTAAAATAAAAGAGACTTCAGAGAACCTCCAGGTCCGTCCATCTCGTGAGGATCCAGTGAAAGGTGTGGTCCATGAATCAGGAAGTGGGTTCTCACTAGACACGAAATCTGCTGGCACCTTGATCTTGGACCTCCAGCCTCCAGAACTGTGAGAAACACATTTCTGTTATTTAAAAGCCACCCAGTTACAGCATCCTGAATGCACTGACAAGTGATGCTTAACTCTGTAATTAATCCTGTAATTCTTCCATTTTAATAGATTCCCCTTCCTGTCCTTGCTGTCTTTCTTGAGTCAAGCTCTCCTGAAGTGGATTCCCTTCTTCCTAAGAGGACCCCTCCCTTAGCCTCGTTCCTGGGGACAGCCTGGGGCTCTCTGAGTTCGGATGTGTGGTTCCTGCAGGTTCTAGAACCTTGCTTCACAGTCCTCCCAGCATCCAAATTCATCTCCACTTGCTCTGCAGTTGTCTTACTTTCAGTTCCTCTAAGAGCAGCACCTGAGACAAGGGTGCTGATGCAGGAGGTATATTTGGGAGGACCTGAGGAGGCAAGAGTGAGGAGCGGGGAGAGGGAGGTAGGGAAGGAGGAACAGCCATCCAGAATGCCTTATTGATGTAGTGACTGATGTGGGCACCCGGCGCTCAATCCTGGTAGAATGCACTTCAGAATGGCCCCTGTGGAGGGTGGGAGGCTGGCCCCCAATCCCCACTGGTTGGGACTTGCTTCTCTGGGGCCTTCACTCTCCCTCACTTTCAAGCTGACCTGTGTGGGCTGAAGGGGCTCCCCAAGGTGTCAAAGTGGAATGATGCGGGGAGTACAAGGCACAGCTACACAGCACAGCACGTCCGCACTGAGCTCAGAGGTGGGCCACAGGCATCAAACACGTCTGCTACAGCAATTCTCTTCCCTTTTGCTTCCCTGACTTATTAATACTAATAATGACAACATGACTTATTGAGTGCTTTTTGTATATCAGTCATTGGGCTAATAGCTTCCCAAGCATTTTATCATTTAATCTTCTAAAGACCTATGAGGACGGTGCTATTATACTCCCATTGTACGGACAATTAACTGAGGCCAAGAAAGGTTAAGTAAATTGCGTATGGGTTAAGCACCCCACGGATGAACTTAACCCAGGTGTGCGGTCAGGCATCATTAGAGTCAGATCCTGCTGCTAAAAGCCTGGACTAAATTGCTCTAAATTCCTTTTGGAAAAAACAAGGGGGTAATATTTTTGGCTGTGTGCTGTTATGCAGAAAGCTTCTGGGGTAGGGTCTTCTGAAAGGTCTTCCTGGATTGACCTGAGGTTTTTCTCATTAGACTCAACCAACATCTTGCCTTTGTAGGTTGAACACGGCCAGATGCAGCCCCCAGACTCTGCCAGCTGCTCAGCAGCTGTGAGCGGCTGCCTCAGGGGAGTGAGGCAGAATGCCCGCAGATGAAAGAGATCTGGAAAGACAGCTTGAAGAACAGACACTTCCTTGCACTCTGACCCTGGGGGTCACATCACAGAGGAGGGAATGTCATCTTCAGGTCTCTGCCCCGAGACCCCTGCTCCTGCGGGCTGGCTTCCCGAGCCACTGGGTGGAGGTGGACGGGGTCTTCTCAGGCTGCATCTGCTCAGAAACAAGAAAGCTCAGCCAGTCCCAGCCCCTATTCCCCACCTCAGGGGGGTAGGCGGGTAGGCGGGTAGGCGGGTAGGCGGGCAGGGACTGGGGCGAGTCATGGCACCAGCACCTTCCAGGTCCCTGGGGAAGACTGAGAGAAAAGTGTTGTAAGAGATGGACCGTGGCCTGGACTTCTCAGCAACATGGGCCAAAAATTTTTCTTTTTCATTTAAGTTCATTTGCCTGGGGTTTCTGTCACTTGCTAAAGGAGTCTTGACTGGTACAGAGGCCAGACGCTTCCCCGAGGTGCCAAGTGACCCACTTAGGCTGCTCCAGCCGCATCTGAAGGGCCCCCTTCTGTGGCCCGCCTCCTTCAGGAGCTCGCTGCCCCCTCCCCTCTCCCACCTAAGCTAGCTTGCAGGAAAGGATGGACAACTGTCATCTCTACTGGAGGAGAGTTTGCACTTATGTGCTCCCTGGTCCTGGATCACTCACATTTCAAGCCTGCTGCTAATTGTGATGTGAGGAGAAGGAGACTCACTTAAATCTACCGTAAATCAGACACTGTGCCAGGTCATTATCTCACTAAATGCTCCAGAGCAATCAGCAACTTTTTGAGGGGAGGGGGCCCTTGAAATCACCCATGGAAGTCACTGCCTATGATGCTCCAGCCTCCGCCTCTCACCAAGTCCTCCCTGGGGCTTGGCTTGCATTGAAACTCTCAGGTCCTAACTGCACTGCCGAGGTAAGGGTCTGTGCTCTGTGCCTGCGACAAGAAAAGTCTTGTCATTTCGAGTCTGTGCACCTGATCTGTTACCAGGCTCATGTTTTTGTTTATTTGTGGTTCTGTTGTGATTGTTCTTTTTCAGGTTGGGGGTTTTTAAAAAAATAATTTGGTACTTGGTGTTTCTCAAGGCTGATTTGCAGACCCACCCTGACGCTGGTGCAGAATGTGCTCTGAGCTTTGGGGGAATCCTTTAGCCTGAATAACTGGCGGCCGGCTGTGGCCAAGCCTGGGCAGGGCTGACCCCAGTGATGGAAGAAGGCCAGCCGGGCCATGCCCTGTCACACACAAGCAGCCCTTCCTCAGCCCCACCACAAAAGGCGACAGGAAACAAAGACCAGGGGGCAAAGGTAATTTATTTGGATTTTTTGGGACCAAAAAAAATTATTTCAAGTTACAAGAAAAGACAATCATTTCCATTTTGGAAGTTTCACACTCCAGGAATGAGCCATAGTGCCAGGTTTTGTGAGCAAAAGACTCACAAAAATCCCAGCCTGAGTGGCTGTGATTATCAGGACATATTTTTTTCCAGAGCAGGTCCAACTCTGCCATCCCATGAGTCTCTGCTCTAGAACTTTAGACTCTTAACTCTTTCGATAGCAAACTTCTTTGCCCCAGAAGGGCTCTTCAACATGTCCTTTTCCCTCCCATCTTTCCTTTCTCTGCCTTTCTTTGTAACTGGCTGCTCGCCCCATCACCTTGGTGTCTCAGCACCAAAGCTTCAAAGAATCAGCCTCCTCCCCCCGGGCAATTCACTTCCCTCATTTCCTGCTAAATTGGCCTCAAAATTCCTCTCTTCCAGCAAGCACCCCGGTCTCCCTGCCCACCCCTATTAGCACCCCCAGAGAGCATTACTTGGCTCCAGGGACACTCTAGGGGTCAGAGGACCTGTTTCTAGTGCTGATCCTGTCACCTTTCTGCTGTTACGGTCTTAAGTTTTTTAAATTCTCAGCTATCCTTCTTCAAAGGGATGTGGCTTCACAGTAATAGATGCTGACGTGCCCTGAAAAAGAAAAATGCTACTAAGTCCAAGCAGTGTTAGCCTGGGGCCCTCTGGGCACTGCCTTCCTCAGCTCAGCATTTCCCACCTGCTGAGGACCACACTGCATTTCAGCTGCTCGGTTGCCATGGTGAAATGCCAGCCTTTGCATGCCCCAGAGTAGGGTTTTATCATCTGGAATGCAAGGTCCCTGAGGGCAGGACTGCATTTTAATATTTATTCGGTGAGCTTCTCTAGCCCATAGCACCAGTCAGGACTGAGCACAAGTAGGCGCTCAGTCTTCAAATTGATTGCTTAGATTCAAATTTCCTTGGACAGATTCACCTCCTGTGGTGTGATGGCTGCGTCACAGCAGCAGGATGGTGGGAAACTTAAGCCTCCTTGTTTGTACTACTGAACGTGACCTCTAGCAAGAGCGGGTACTCCTGGAAACCAGTTGTGGAGACCTGGGACTCACTGATCCAGTGCTGACCCAGGTCTTGGAACCATCTTCTAAAGCCCACAGACCTCCTACAGATTTCAGCCTCCCACTGGAATACAAATCCTTCCCACACAGATGGGAAAAGTGACCCTGCTTTTGGCAAGTATGCAAATGCCAAACAGGGACACTGCTATGTTATAAACTCAGTGTGGGATCAACCTGGACCATTCAGAGCACCACACCAAGGATCTCAACTCTGGGGATCACTATCTCCAATGCGGGATCCTCACTTCCTGATAAGAAAGACCACTCTCCAGCAGTCGGAGAAGGCCAGAGCTCACCGCTGCCCCCGAAGTCTTCAGCTTTAGCCCCGTCCCCACTCCCTCCACGGGCACTGGGCACCAGCAAAACCCCAGAATCCCCCTGAAGAGATCATCTCTTATTCATGAAAACCACGAAGATGGGGAAATGACATCACCCCATCCAAAGAACCCATCACACAAATGTTCTTCAAAAAATTCATTCTGGATCCTTCCCCTTCCCCCAACGCATTCCCCATCTCCGGGTGCACACAGCTATATATTACACTTGACAAAATTCATCTTCTTCTTTTGAAAATATCCTGGCCCTTCGAGATCTGTTTAGGGCAATGCCATAGCAAACACTGTAATTGAAAGTCAGTCACAGTAGAAACAAAGCCAGTCACTAGAGAACTAACTTGAGGGCCCTCAAGTCACTCAAAATGGGTTTGCCTAGATCAGGCTCATCGATGAGATTGGAAACAGCACCTAGGAGCATCTCTAGCCCTGGCTGACCCCAAAGAACCTGGAAAAGCGGGTGTTTTGCTTCAAATCCATAAATAAAATGCATGGTAAATAAATAGGTGCTTTCAACTCATGTTGCCTAGGAGTATCCAGCTGTGTATGCAGCGTAGCCTTCATGGTGCTCCCTGGAATTCTCAGATGGAAACTTGCTTGATCGTCCAAAAAAGCTCCGTGGCCTGCCTCCTGAAATCACCCAGGGTCACGCTGAAGCATGCAGTGAGAGAGAGATGGAACAGGGAGGAAGACTTCTGTGAAAATCCCAGATCTAGTCTGCTGCTGCTGGATGGGGACCTCTTCCCAGGGGGCATGGAACCATGTATTTATATCTTTGGTTTTGTGCCTTGGAGTCTTCTGCCTTTGGAAGAGTGGCTTAGAGTAGTGAGAGAAAAATGGCCCGCAGGCTTGCATAAAGGATGTCCACACAGGCTCTCTTCTCCTGGAGACACCTGGAAGCTCAGGATTCTTCCCTTGACTTTGGGAAGGGAGGCCTTCAAGGCTTCAGCACCCAAGGCTGAGGTCCAGCTGCTGCAGCATGTCCTGCAGTGATCCCTGCAGCCTGCTCAGGGCCACCACCTCCGTGGAGTAGAGGGAGGCTTCCAGGACGCTGCCCAGGCTCTCCAAGGTCTCGAGGGCCCTGGCCTGGGGCAAGGGGCAGCTCTTGGAGGAAGCCAACAGGTGGAGAAGGTCCCGCAGGTTCTCCAGGTCATTAGATATTTGGATCACATTTCTGGAAGGCAGACTGGTGAGGATCTGTTGGTAGATCGCCAAGGTCTGGTCCATCTTGGATAAACTCAAGACAGGGTGGAGCCCAGGGATGAAGTCCAAACCAGTGACCCTCTGCTTGGAGGAGACCAACTGCTGTGCAGGAGGAAGGGGAGAGCAACTGCTCAGCGGGGGAGATGTCAGCTCTGCAAACCCTGGCCTTTCCCACAAGCATGGAGGTTTGTTCCTTTGGTACCTCCTTTCTCCCTTCCACATCATCCTGCCTAAGCCCTTACTTCTTGTGCCCAGGTGGCTGCCAAACCTGCGGGTTTGTCTCCTGGACTTCTGTCTTCCTGCCCTTCCCAAACCACCCTGCCCACCACTTTAGACCCTCCTTTGCAAGTTGTTCCCTTCTCCAGATGCCTCTGCTATAGAACCAGCCATGAATCCCTACTTCTTACTAAGTTGAGCCTCTTCCCAGCCATTGAGGTCCTCCATAAGGTCCCCATTCCCAGTGATTCTCATTCCCTTCCTCCCTGAGCAGACTCCTTCCTCCAGTCAGGTTCTCCATGAAATCCCACCCCCTTAAAGATCAAGACCATACCCCCAGCGATGCCCCACCTCACTCCTCTGCTCTAATAACTCGGTTACCAGGAGAGACTCTCCCCCTGCCCCCAGCCCACAGCACTCCCTGCACCACACAGGTTGGCACACTCTGGATCCATCATGTGCAGCTTGTCAAATGACTATTTTGAAAGTAAGGAGACATACAGATTTTTCTCTATGAAATGCCCAAGACTCCATCTAATTCTGAACTGTCCCAGCTTCCAGCCACCGAACTTCTCCCCGGCTGCCCAAGGCCACGGTCAGAAATGCACAGTGGCCAGGAGATGAAGTCTCCAGATTGCTCAATGCAGGTCAATAAGTAAACTTAAGGCTGGGGGATATCAAAAGTCACAACTGAAAACCTTTGAAGAGGACACGCACTCTGTTCTGGTTCTGCAGGGGGGTATATGGGGGCGATGGGTCACATGCTTTATCTGATTTAATCTCATAACGACCTTGTAAAGACTATAAGATAGTCCCATTACCTAGAGGAGGAAACCATGGTTTAAAGAAATTAAGGAACTTAACTGGCTTAAGATTTTACAGACAGAGTGGGGAGGGTATAGCTCAAAGAGCTAGAGCGCATGCTTTGCATGAATGAGGTCCTGGGTTCAATCCCTACTACCTCCTCTAAAAATAAATAAACCTAATTACCTCCCTTGCCTCCCCCCCCAAAACAAAGCTTAAAAAAAAAACTTTCATTGTTGGAAAAAAAAAGATTTTACAGACAGAGAACAGAAGGGTGAGGATTCACACTTAGTCTTCCTAATTCTAAGTACAGACCTCATCTGGGAAGTGGTCCCCACAGAAAAGACCCAGGGGACATTGACAGCTGTTTGCAAGTACATAGAGGGCTGTATGTGAAAGAAGACAGATTTTTTTCTAGGCGGCCTGACAGGCAGACCTAGTGGTCATGAGAAGCTTCATGGGGTCAGAGTTCAGCTCCAACCACGAAGAATGCCCAATGATTAGCACGTTTTAGAGATGGGATGAAGACCCAGAGGAGATGCTCCTGGGGGGTCTGGTCACCTCCCCAGGGAACACAGGACCTTTACGTCTCCTTCTGGTCCTGGGCACTAGGATTCCAGTCAGGGCAGAAGGGGAGGAAGGGAGTGGGGGCTGTGGGGAGGGGAGAGCAGAGGCAGCTGTCCGTGCGTGGACACGTGGGAGGGCATCGAGGCCACCACAGCACTGTGTATGGTTGCACGGCCTCAGCCAACCTCTGAAGTCCGGCATCCCCACGGGCCGGCCACTCCTACCCGGTCTCCCAGGCCCTCCCTACCGTGTGTGAAATGTCGTTGATCCTGGTGACGATCGTCTTGATGAGGGTTTTGGTGTCATCCTGAACTTTTTGGATGGGCACAGCTTCAACATAGGACAGATAGGGCCAAAGCCACAGGAATCGGCAGAGGGGTCCACAGCGCATTTTCCTTCCCGGGATGGGCTGCTGGGGCCTGAAAACAGAAGGAATGACATAGAGCATGTCACTGGGATCTCAGAGAACACCCATACGCCCCGTTACCAACCACATTATCGGATGCGGATACAAACGAGATTGGCTTTCTGCTGTGGCTATCATCTCCCCAGAGTCAAAGACAATTCATTATCTAGAAATACATTAATAAAATGCACTCCCTGAGGACAGGCACAGCCAGATCAAGAAAACCACAGTGAGGTGAGCTGGAGACCACAGAGGAGTACGCCAGGGCATGAGCACATGGACAGGGTTTTAAGGTCTGATTTGAATCCAGCCATTTACTAGCTGAATGACTTCAGGCATCTCACAGAACCACTAAAAACTCCCCCTTCATCCCCTGCAATATACCTATCTCCAGGCTTTTACAAGGATCAAATTAGATAATGTGTGTGAAAGAGTTTTAAAGATGTTGTGATGAGTACTCTATTACTACTCTATTATTAGAGATTATGTTACTGTCCTCTCCATTACTCTCTCACTGCAGCCAGCTAATACCTCCACAGTGGCATTTATCACTGGCTTTATTACTTCCCTTCTCTCCCACTGGGAGCCTGAATCCAACCGGCACTTAAGGAAGGTCCGATACATCAGATGCAGTGCCGGACACCAAGGATGCCGCAGTGAACAATGGAAGTCCCCTACTCTCAAGATTCTTACAGTTTCATAGGAGAGGTAAACAGGTAAATAGTTCACTCCAATACAGGAAGAAAGAGCTTTGCAAGAAGGATAAGATATCACAGGAGAGGTGTCGGCTGAGCTGGGTATTAAAGGTCAACTAGGGGTCAGTAAGAATATAAAATGGTTGCCAGAAGTGGCCAAGAAAGCAGCTGGTGCAATGGCGTGGAGGCAGGAAAGAATGTAATACTTTCATCCAGAATGTCTGAAACTTCCAAAGTCCTGGAACCATGAATTCTAACATGAATACTGTGCAGATCCTTGATTAAGCAGCAAAGTTTTAATGAGATACACGAGGCAAAAGGTAATAAAGTTAAATGTATGTGAGTCTGTGGCCAATGATCTGTGCTAAGTATGTGTGGGTGAGCCTGAAATAATGATCAAGAGTAAGTAAATATTAGCATGAAGGTTCTAGAGATGGCAAAAAAGTTCATCCCTGATTTTTGTGTTCTGCCTCATCTGGGTCCTGATAAAAACAGGTAATGCATTTTCAGTCCATAGGTGACAGTAACAGTATAATTCACTATTATGGCAATATAATAGAAACACGCAGTCTCTTTCTATATTATTTATAGTGCTTGATCAAAGGTATGGTTTTTAAAAAATTAATTAATTCTTTATTTTTAAGAATTTTATTTAATTTTTTTTAAGTGGAGAGACTGGGGATTGAACCCAGGACCTCATGCATGCTAAGCACATGCTCTACCACTGAGCTATACCCACTCCCCAAAGGTATTTTTTTTAATGTGAATTTTATAGCAGGGGGAAAATGATGCTCAAGAAGATGCATTCACTTGTCCAAAGTCAAATAGGTAAGTGGCAAAGCCAGGAGTCGCGGCCAGAGCTGCCTTACCCAGAAAGGTTGGGCACTTTCTCCCCTACCCCACCAGTTTTTCCAGCCTTTAAGGGAAAGCCCAGATTACAAGCCATCCAATGCCCAACCAAGGGCAGCTCCTGGGACTCCAGCACTCAGGAACAAACACCCTGCTCTAGGATGAAGCTACAAGACTGTACCCCTGCGTCAACTTCACGTATGAAAAATACTAAGTAACTCGGGAGGGGGCGCTTCACATATTTTTGTGCTTATTTTCTCTCCTGAAAAGTTAATACTTTTAATAGTAAATATGTCCACCAAATGTTTGGGGAATGGAGTTAAACAGTGCTAATCCCCCAGTGTTTCCATGAAACCCCAGCAGAAGTGGAAGCACAGTGGTCGGGCCCCAAAGCTTCATAAGAAGGCCCTGTCCTTATTAGCTATGTGTCTCTGGGCACGATATTTAATTCCCTAAAGCATCGGTTTCCATCAGTAAAATGGGACGAATAACACTGCATGGCCCAAAGGGTAACTGAGATGAACCTCTAAAGCCCCTGCCCATCCAAGTGTGGCTGTGTGTGTGTGTGTGTGTGTGTGTGTGTGTAAGGTGGGGTGGGGGCAGGGGGTGTAAATGTCAGCTGTTTTGGAATTGTGTCATTACTTGGCAGGTCTTGAAATGCTCGGGTAACACTACCTGTAGCCAACCCTGAATCTGGCACTTGGCCCATTGCCTCCCCTGGGCCATCTCAAAAGCGTGTCTGGTATTTCTGGGTCCTCCTGCAGCGGCACAAGATTGAGTGGTAACCTTTCCTAGGATTCGTGTGTTAATGACACCCTCCTTCCCAAGAGAATTTACTACCAGATTAACTCTGGTCATAGTCGCTCTCACATAATGGCCACCCTGTATGCAATACCTGAGTGGAAAAGCAGTTTTACTAGACTTCTTTATCACCACTGATAATATGCTTCAGTGGATGCTGAAATAAATCGCAGTTCCTTGGTAGGAGGAATTGAAGAGCTGCTGCTGAGTAAGTCTAAGAGGAGAGGTCAGGTTTAGGGGTGCTCCCTGCAGGGCTGCAGACAGAACTCGTAGTGCCACCCAGAATAACGACTGTATTTCCCAGCTTTTCCCAACTAGGTATGGCCGTGCAACGAAATTCTGACCAACTGAATAGAAGCAGACACGCCACATGGCAGCTCTCGTGCTGTGTGCCTTTGCCCCTTCCTTTCCATCCCTTCCTCCATCCCGATACCTGAATTGTGAATGTGGTAGCCGGCGTACTAGTGCCTCTTGGATCATGAGGATGAAAACCTCACTGTATGAATGGCGGAGTAGAGAGCTGGAGGAGGCCAGGTCCCTTAGGACTTCCTGGAGCCGAGATGCCAGACTGGCGTGGACTACCTATCTCTGAACTTGTGCTAAGGCAGTGAGAGACATAATCTGTGTCTTGGTTAAGCCACTGTTATTTTGGGTCTCTGCTAAATGCAGCCAAAATTAATGCTAATTCATTTTACACTTGGACACAAGCATCAGACATCAGGCTTAATCAAACATCAAGTCTTTCTTGGTTTACCCGAGTGTCAGTATCTGGGTGGGATCTGGTTGTGGCCCGAGATTTTGGGGTGGAGGGGAATGGCTGGTAAGAGCAGGGTTTAGGGTCTGGGGAGGGGAGGGATAATTTGAGGCAGGAACTACAATTTCACTGAGCACAGCACCTGACACATAATAGTTACTCAATATCTATTTGATGGGTGACAGCTAACATGTATTGATCGCCCACCGTGGGCCAGGGACAGAGATGAAGGAGACCTGCAATTACAGGACAGTGGGAATCAGGAGTGAGGATGGATGGGGCTGAAGGCTGGGGGTTTTCCCAGGAAGCCCAGGTAGTAAACTGCAGTATCTGACATCATCAACTACCTACATATACTATTTGTTAAAAATAAAAGTAAAGAACAAAACTGTGCTCTTAAATAACTGATTGAAGAATTTATCTAACTGACTGCAATGCAAGGAAGAACATTTAAAGAGAGAGGAAGGCTTGGGTAACTCAGGAGGGAGTCGTGTGTAAAATTAGGAGCTCTAAAGTTCAGCAGAACTGTGTGTGGGTTGCAGCGCTCTGAGTCACAGAGGCCTTTGCTGGTGGAGGCCGCTGGCTCTGAGCCTTCCACACCCCTCTTCTTCTCCTGGTTGAAAGTACCAGAGGTTCACAAGGGGCCCGGGACACTCTCCTCTCTTTCTTCTTCTTTTTCCCAGCCATCAGGTTTTTATATCCCTCTCTCAGTCATCTTTGATATGCTAGTGTGAATTAAATTCAGGTAATGCGATATTTGCCATTAATTTTGAGGAAAGTGCTTTGGATAGTCTAAGCCCTCGCTCTCCCTGTTGAGATTCTTCCTGCGGGCTCTCTCCCATTCTTCCCTCTTAGCCTTCCTTCCTTCCTCCCTGACTCCAAGTTGGAAGGGATTTGGGGATGAGGAAAGGACACAAGATGAACAGAGACAGAGAAGGTTGGATTGCATCCTGGTCCTTCAAGTTACTCAGAATCCAGTGGAACAGATACAAGCTTAAACAACTCATTTTAACACAACCTGGTGAAAGTTATAAGGAAAGAAACATTGAACCAGAGGGGCATAGGGAAAGGGGGTGACTCTGGTGGAAGGGTGAGGACAGCTTAGCACAGAGATCTGAAGGACAAGAGTTCCCCAGGTGTAAGACAGCAAGCAGGGTATTCCAGGCCAAGGGGACAATGTGGAGTTGGGGGAAATCCATGATAGGTTTAAGAGATTTCAATATGGTAGAAGGGTAGTATGTGAAGCTGGAGAGTTAGAATGTCCTGGGCTTGATTCCATGTGTGGTAGGGACCTTGTGGGTGATCTGCCCTAGCTCAGGACGGACACACACACACACACACACACACACACACACACACACCCTGGAGGCTATATGTTTGCATGAGCAGTAGTGGGCAAAAAACCAGAATACTCTTTTCTCCTTTTACTTGTCCCCTTTTCCTCCAACTTCTGATTGGGTTAATTAGTGTCTCTCCCAGGAATTTAAAATAGGGCTTCAAAGAGTTCAGTTTGTCTCTGTTGAGGACTTAGAAGTGCAAAGGTAGCCACGGTTGGCATCATGTACATGGAGTAGCTAAGAGAGACCAGGGTCTATCCAGTCACTGAGAAGTGGGTTATGGTCAATGGTCAGGCAATGACTTTCCTTCTGGCTCCTGACCTTGTTGGTTCTGGGCTATCCTTGTCCTTAGCCTCCAGTGTGAGATATGCTTCCAAATATACTACTCACAGGGGGAGGGTATAGCTCAGTGGTAGAGGGTAGGCCTAGCATGTACAATGCCCTGGGTTTTCAATCCCCAGCACCTCCATTAAAATAAACAAACAAACAAACCTAATTCCCCTCCAAAAGAAAAAAAGAAGAAAAAAACAAGCAAACAAAGAACAAATATACTACTCACTTAAGTAGCTTTCAACTTTCTGAATATATTTTTTTTCATCCAGGAGACATACAAATACACACATGTAAGGGAAAGAAGTGTCAAGAAATGAAATTCACCCTTATTATGCGTGATGCACCCTTGAGAGTCTCCATTCTGCTTTTTAAAAGTTGGTTGCAACATAGCTGAAAAACACTGAACTAGCATGAGTGGTTTTCTTTTATTTACAGTCAAGAGCCTTGTTTGAGCAATCATGTTAACATACTTAACTGGTGGCAAGAATGTGGACGTTGGGGGTTATATTCTTCCTGCTCGTTGGAAACTACCCTCAGATCTGATCTTACCAGGGATAACAAATAGGTTTCAATTTCTGCATCAACTGATCAGTGTTTAGAGGCTCCCTGGAGCACTGAGTGGAGGGGAACCTGAAGCTCCATCCAGCCTCAGAGAAAGAAGGTGCTGTGATCAATTGGTGATGTCTGCTGGGAGCAGGAGTGGTGGATATGCCAGTTGTTTCAGCATCTCCCAAGGGCCTGGCACTGAGCAGGTGCTCATTAAATATATGATGAATGAACAAATAAAATATTTCCCATCCCTGGTCTTCATTGTCTATCCAGGCATTCATTACCTAACTCTACAATGGTTCACTTGCCCCCATTTTAAAGTCACATCCTAGGGTTCACTTTTGCCTAGCAGGAATTCCTAAGAAACTTTCTTAATGAAGACAGGAAATGTGTCTTCTTTTCCGGGAATGTTGGTTGGCTTCCTGTACCCGATAGGTGTCCCCTAGTACCACGTGGGCCCTGATTCCCTTCAGCTTCCTGAATTCTGCTCCATCTTGACTCTTGTCCCAGGTGCTCCCTGCCTTGGTCCCATTCATCAGGCTGGCTCCTGCTGCTGTGCTCTGGGCCCCCAGCCCTTCTGAGACCTCTCCTCTGCCCCTCCTGTCTTCCCTGTGGCTTCCTCCCTCTTCCTTTGCACCCCCAGCCTGGGGGACCCCAGAGTACAAACTCAAAGTGTGCACAGATTCAGTTCCAGAGAGCTGAAAAACTGAGCAGGAAAGACTGTAAAATGCAGTTTGCTGAGAAGAAGGCACATTTGTTTTCACATATGGAGTAAGTGCTAAGGATTCTGGGGGCCCAGGCATCAGGTGTGCTGTTTTTAAGCAGAAACAACATCTCCTTCTACTTATCTGAGACAATTGTGTGGACAGAAAAGTATTTCAAAGCTCTTGGCTGGCAGGCCACACGGGAGCTGCCGCCACTAGACTCCTACTGCTGTTGGGGACAGGATCTCCTGACTGACTGACTGCAGGAGAATTTGGCTTGGTTTTCCTTTAACTTACATGCATGCTATTTGAGGATGCACACACCCACAAAGACTCCACCTCCCTGGAGCCCTTATCTCCCCCGATCCCCACTGACCACCATGTTCCCCTAGGTGGCAGCTAGGCTAGAGCGTGGACAATGACCAGGTTCCGTGAAGAGAGCTCTCCCAAGCGGCCACCTTGCACCCTGCATGGGCCACTCAGACACGAGCGGCATCCGCCTGAGGCTGACGGGCAAGAATTCACTGCAATCTCCCTGGCTCTGTCCTTGGCTCTTGGAGCCATTTCCTGGAACAGAGGGGGAGGAAAATATTTCCCCCAAATACCAAGAAGAGTTATTTTGGGCATAAGATGTACAAAATATGAGAAGGACGCTCCTTTGGCCAACATGGAAACGTTCCCCTCAACCCAATGTCCTCAACTTCTGGAAAAGGAAAGAACCAAATCACATCCACGGCTTTTCTCTTGCCTTCTCCCTCTGCCTGAAGGAGAGAAATGATCAGCAAGGCCCTCCTGTTCATGAGGGTGTTAGAATGAGAGTGAATCTGGTTCTGCACACCATCCTTGTGGGAAAGAGACAGGACTCCCTCTCTCCCACTAGTCCCAGTCTCACTGCCCACCTCAGAACTCTCCCAGACAAACATAAGAGGGTGGACAGAGGTCGGTGCCTATGGAGCGGAGTCATCCTGCTGGTGCTCCTGGTGTGGTGCCTTCAAGCCTTTGCCCTCTGCCCCACCTCCCCTGCAGATCACCTTCTGGTTGGCTCCAAAGCTGCTATTCTCAAATGACAACCAGGCCACTGTGTCACTCGGCTCGAACTGTATTTAAGGATTCACTTTTCCAAAGTGCCATATCTTTAAGCTATAGAAACTGGGCGTGTAAAGTAACACAAGCACAATGAAATCTAAATCAAGCCAAGAGAGAAGATGGGCCTGGTTCGTCTCACCTGGGGCCCACCTGCCAACAGAGTGCACTTGTCCGTTTTCGCTAGACAAGTGGTAACAGTGAGAAACATGGGATTACCAGGTCTTTCCCATAACCCGCTGTTCTGTCGCCCCAGGGAAACCCCGTTTTATCCATAGCGTAGGAGACAATTTGCACGGCTTTGAGGTCAGATGCCGTGCGACCCGGCGTCATTTCTCTGGGAGATTTGGGTTCTTCCTGAGAGTTCTTCTTCCCACCTCTACTCCCTCACCCCTGACCTAGGCCTGGGATTTATAGGGCCCCTGTCATTCAAAAGTCACGACCCCTGCTGAAAAATGATGCCTGATTTCTCATCCGCAGAGGAAGGCTCCTCCTCAGAAACTCAAAGCATATACCCTCAGAAGTCATACTTCTCAGAAACTCAACGCACAGATGGAGGCGGGGTACCCTGATCTTTGGGGGAGTGCTCAAGGCAATTTCCAAAGCATCTCAGCGGCAGGGCTGGCGGCTCTGGGAGTCTCCTGGGGCCCTGGCTGGCTCTGAAGGCAGATTCCTGCCCCGAGGGCATGGGCACAGCCCAGCCCCAAATCCTACCCTCCCCGGCTCCCAGCCGCCTTCCTTCGAGTCAGAACTCTGGTGCAAAGCAACCACGATCCAGAAGCAAGCCATCTTCCCTGACCCTTCGCCTGCCTCAGTTTCCCCGGGGTCCAGGGTAGGGTGGGGTGGCTTGCCAACAAAGACCGGCGGAGAAGGAGAAAGGAGAGCGCCCGGGACTTACCTCGCAGCTGCTGGAGCCGCGATTCCTCGATTCCTCCGGGGCTCCATGCCTGCCCGCCCCTCTTATAGCCGCTGGAGCGCAACTTGCGCAACTGCCAGGCAGGCCCTGGCGCACCCGGAGCGCCAGCTCCCGCCCCGCCCGGTTCGGCGGGGCAGCACGGGCCGGGCGGCCACGGGGGCTGAGGCCTCGAGGGAGGGACTCCGCTGCGCCAGGAGCCTCGCGCGCGCCCTCGGGTACAGCCTGAAGTGCTGGGGTCGGCCGGCAGGAGCGAGAAATCCTCGAGGTGGCGCCAGAATCGGCCTTTTGGGCCTCGGGGAACGGCCGCAGGGGACAGGGTGGTAGTGCGGGGTTCCTCCGAGCTGGAGCTGGCCGGTGTGGGCTCGCACCGCGCCCTTGCTGGAGAGTGATGCTCTGGGCGGCGGGACCCGACGGGCCCTGCGCACCAAGGAAGCCCCGGGTTGGCGGGAGCGACCCGCCCGTGCCCCGGCGCCCCATCGGAATGGCGGGTCTGCTCTGGCTTGCCAAGAAGCCAGTTCCAAGACCCAGGGCGGGTTGTTCGGGTTGGCACCCCTGAGAGACAAGCTTATCCTAGTTACAAGGAGTCTGCTTCAAGGCTACACCAAGTGTGCCGGCTCTGGAGGGATTTGGGCAGAACTGGACACTGCGACCTTTTGGGATGAGACTGGATGCACCCAGGGTCCATCCTCAACCTAGTATTTCCTGTTACAAAGAGGAGTGTCCCAGACGATATTTTCCTCACCACAGCCTGTGAGTAGGGTGATATTATCCTCAGGCTTCAGGAACGAGGGAAGTGAGGTCCCGAGAGGCTAAATCTTCCCTCAGAACCCCCAGCTGGTCAGGTGTAGAGATGGACCAGGAACCCAGGTGTCGACAGCTAGATCAGGCCGGTTCTGCTCCCCACAGCAAAGAGCAGCTCCAGAAACAAACCATTCAGTGAATAACTAGCCCCTCCTGTTAGGTAGGGGTTGGCAAACTATGAGGGCAGGCCAAATCCTGCAACCGGCCAGTATGGCCCAAGAGCTAGAATGGTTTCTGCAATTTTAAATATTTGGGAAAAAATCAAAAGAATAATAGTTCTGACTTGTGAAGATCACATGAAATTTACATTTCCGGGTCCATAAATAAAATTTTGAATTCTGTCCCCTCCGCCAAAATTGGAAAATTCTCTCCCTTACGCCTACATGATATCCCTGATGTTGCCTCTTGGCCTGCAAAGTCTAAGATGATTACTGTCTGGTCCTTTAGAGAGAAAGTTTGCCAACCCCTGGATTATCTGGGTCCTTATTCTCACCAGGCCTGGGTGGGCACATGGGACTATTCATTCCTTTTCCAAGCGGAATCTCCCCATTTCACTGAGGTCTGTCTCTCCCCCGTTGAAGAAGTTTGTCTCCATCACCCTTCCAGCCAACTCCCCTCCCTCCTGCTGGCTTGAGTGACACATACCATGCACACTCCTAGGTTGTAAGTGGAGGGCAGGGGCATAGCAGGCTATCCATTTTTTTTTCAATTGAAGTATAGTTAATTTACAGTTTTGTGTTTGTTTCTGGTGAATAGCATAATAATTGCTATACATATATATATTCTTTTTCATTATAGGTTATTATAAGCTATTGAATATAGGTCCCTGTGCTATACAGTAGGACCTTGTTGTTTATCTGTTTTATATATAGTAATTTGTATCTGCTAATCCCAAACTCCTAATTTATCCCTCCCCTCCTTCTTCTTTGGTAACCGTAAGTTTGTTTTCAATGCTGTGAGTCTGTTTCTGTTTTGTAAGTAAGTTCATTTGTGTCATTTTTTAGATTCCATATATAAGTGATGTATGATATTTGTATTTGTCTGACTTACTTCACTTAGTATAATAATCTCTAGGTCTATCCACAGTTGCTGCAAATGGCATTATTTCATTCTTTTTATGACTGAGTAGTACTCCATTGTATATAGATACCACAACTTCTTTATCCAATCATCTGTCGATGGACATTTAGGTTGCTTGCGTGTCTTGACTATAGTAAATAGTGAGTGCTTCTGTGAACACTGGGGTGTGTGTATCTTTTCAAATTAGAGTTTTCATCTTTTCTGGATATATGTCCAAGAGTGGGATTGCTGGATCATAGATCATAGGGTAAGTCTATTTTTAATTTTTTAAGGACTCTTCATATGGTTTTCCATAATGGCTGCACCAAATCATATTCCCACCAACAGTGTAGGAAGGTTCCCTTTTCTCCACACCCTGTTTGTGGATTTTTTAATGATGCAGGCCATCCATTTTTTAAGTCCTAGTACCTTCACATGCCCAGGCACACGTGGGTGCCCAGGAAAAGTTTGTTGAACTGAATCCCAGGGACACCATGCACTACATAGCTGACTTTTGACATGTAATATTAGTGCACCACAGTTAGGGGATCACTTTGGACTTAAGGCCCCTGGGAGGGTAGATTTTTTTAAACTTGTGAAAACACACCTGCAGTGATGATGGTGTGGAGAGGATAAGGAAAGCAGGCTCATAGTAATATTGCATTGGAGACTTCCTAACAGGAAAATGCTCCTCAAAGTCTGTGTGCTCTGCCAGGATGGCAAGGGTCTGCTTTGTTCACCATATTCCCAGTTGATAGTCCCGTGCCTTGCACAAAGTATTTCATTTTTAAGATATATTTTTAGTGGGAGAGGGTATAGCTCAGCGGTAGAGTGTGTGCTTAGCATGCTCAAGGTCCTGAGTTCAATCCCCAGTACCTTCATTAAAAAAAAATAATAATAAAAATAATAAATAGGAGCTATAAAAATTAGGTAAAAAATGAAGTTTAAGATATATTATTAAATGAAAATTGCAAACTTAAGTTTAACAGATATTTTTCCTTTTTTGCTTCATTAATGTTTTGGCTAAAATATTTTAAAACAAATTATAAACATCATGAAGTTTCATCCTTAAATACTTCAATATATCTCTCTAAAAAAATAAGGAAGCATTTCCAGCTAATCACAAGACCATTATCACACAACAGTAATTCTTTAACATCATGAGCTAGTCTGCATTCGAATTTCCCCAAATATCTAAAAAATATCTTTTATAATTGCTTTGTTTGAGCCTGGTGGTTTTACTCTTAATAACTATTTATTGAAGGAAGAGAGGAAGGAAGGAAATTAAGCTATATATTAGTGGAAGTCAGAAACTGTTAGCATTGACCATGATTTATAATTATACTGCCACTAAAGAGGTGGAAAACCAACCAAATGTTCAATGTAAGAAATTGATTTAAGATGATTGAAAACTGCAGAAAAGCAATATGCACACATTAAAAATTATGCCATAACATAATATTTAATGATGTAGGAAAGATAATTATATTTTGTGATCTGGAAAGAATCAGATTAGAAAATATGTGTTTTCTGATCACACACATGCCAACACACACCCATTCATACCAAAATATACGTTGTAACTACTGGGAGTGGGATCAGAATGACTTTTAATCTCTTTTTGGTGCTTTTTTGCTTTAAAAAAAGTGTCTACAATGAAATTATATTTTAAAGAAAATCTTTTACTTCCCATGGAAATGCTGTTTTGTGTTGTTTTTCATACATATGTTGTAGCACCCACTATAACCAAGTTTTTCTTACCCCCAACATCTTTGTCACTTGGTTCTAAGTAGAGACTTAGCTTATAGCAGGGGTCCTGGCAGCCTCAGCTTACTTGTCTCAGCATCACCTTTTTTAGGGGTCACAGGTCAGACTGGGACCAGAGCTGCTGCCTGAACATCAAGCAGCACCTGAGACCACAATGCGAGCATGTAGGCTGCCTGTCTGTCTGCCTATCTATCCATCATCTGCCTAATTTTTGCATTTGGTTGATTAATAAATTATTTTATTTTAACATAAAATAGTATTGTATAATAAAATGTTATTTTTTTTAAATTTCAAAAAGGACAAAGAGATATGAAAACTCAGTCTCTGTCCAGTCCTCCCTTTCCCCCTAGAAGTAACTGTGTCTGGTGTGTCCTCCCATGGATATACTTTTTCTGTCCTTCATATATCTATTTCCTCAAAAAAAAAAAAAACCCACACAAATAATGTCATATTATTCACACTGCTGTTTCTGCCCCTTGGTTTTAAATTTTTTTATTTGGGAAAATTTCAAATCTCCACAATACATTTATAAGGAAAACGGGCATTAAAAATCTCCATGTACCACTGTCCATTTTCAACCGTTATTAATCTCACTTCTTTCACTTAAAATATCTAGAGTACAATTTCCTATCAATACACAGACACAGACATGTGCCAATCTTTTTAAAGCCAGCAATGTAGATTTCATTTTACAGGTGCACTGTAAGCAATCTAACCATATTGTTACGTACATAATGTCGTAATGAATGTATTCCAATGTACTTATCTGAGCACAGTGTGAGTATATCTGTGGGAGAACTTCTGAAGAATAGAATTGTTGAGTCAAAGTGCCTGTGCATTCAAAATAGAAATATATCGCCAAGTGACATTCCTTAGACATTGCACTGATTTACATATGCAACTGGCTACAAGTAACATTGGCTTAGGCATTAATGTCATTTCGTCGTTACCTCTTAAAACCAGAAGGCTGGAGGAGGACAGGTGCTGTAGCTCGGTGACGTCATCAAGACTCCTACGCCTTCTGCTCTTCTATTCTTCCATTGTGTCCTTGGGCTTATTGCTTCATGGTTGCAAGATGGATGCTACCCCTTCAGGCATCACGTCCTCACATCAATGTCCAGTGGGAAGGGGAGAGCCAAGGCAAAAGGTTTTCTCCTCTGGAAATTTTGTTTCAAGTTAGGTGAGGTAAGTCACATTTTCCCTTATTTCTCATTGACCAGAACTAGGATGTAGATCCATCCTGAGACCAATCACTGGCAAAACTGAATGTGATTGCCAAGGCTGACTTAGACTAATTGTAAGTTTCCTCCACCTCGAGACTGGGGTAGATCAAGGTAGATGATGGGAAGCTCTATTCTTACCTGAAAGAACTGGGGCTCTGTGAGCTTGGAAGAAGGAGCAGAGAAATGGGTGTCCAGTACACAGCAAACAGTGCTTGCTACACTCAGCTATGGTGTATTATCAAATTTCTAACAGACTTTATTTTATTATTAAATAACAAAACTTAAAAATCTTTTTGTTCGAACCTTGATAACCTTTACAAATTAAAAAAGGTAAGTCTAGCACTTTTGATATGAATCTTGCTTTTTCTTTTTCAAAGCACTTTTATGATCTCATTTGATTGACAGGAACTCACAGGAAGAGATAGAGTGTCTTCCTTCCCATCCTGTTATGGATGAGAGCCTGAGATTCAAAATGATCAAGGGAAGTGTCCAGCACTTGACATCATTAGCTGCCACAGTTCTCTGCTGACGTGGCCCTGGTGGTTCTGCACTGAGGTCAGCCCTGAGCTTCAGGCTCACGTGGGTGCGTGGGGTCTGGAGGTGGCCTCACAGAGCCCAGTGTTTGCCAAGCAACTGGTGGTGCCTGGTTGAGGGAGAAGAAAGGCAGACAGAGGTTAAGTTTTAGGCAATCCTAAACCCCTTCTCTTGTGTGAAATATGCCTTTCCACCTACATTGACAGGGAGTCTACATGGGCCTGTAGATTGGACTAAAAAAGCAGCAGGATAATTCAGTCAAACAATGGGTCTATTATTTCTGTACATTAAATATTTGTGGAGTAGGGGTGGGTGGACTGGATTGGTTCTTCTGCTATGGACATGGCTTCTCGGGGTGAATTCCCCAAGGGCAAAGATCATATCTTACCCACCTCACTGTTGGCAGCCCTGCCACAGCGCCTAATGTATTGTAAGTGCTCCATAAATGCCTAGCAGATGCATGAGTGGTCTGAGTTTTTTCTGCTAATGACTGATGTCCTTCCCATTATTATCTGTCAGAGTGCCATGTTTCTTTCTATACAGTACCAATCAAAAACTATAATTGATCTATCAATGAATTACCAATTTGTCAGTGTTTTTTTTTCTCCATCATGAGAACGTAAGTTCCATGAGAATCAGGACTGGGTCTGCCCGGTCCTAGCCCAGGGCCTCATACACATAAGGGCCCTAGAAACTGTTAAGCGTAGCTTTGAGCAGATGTTTTTAGCAGTGTCTGGCACATAGTGGGCCCTCAGTAAATAACCATGGACTAAACCCTGACTACATACAACAGTGACCTCATGATGATGTAACTCTGATTGCTGAGGTGAAGACTGCAGCCTCACAAAGCAGAGCAGGGCCAGGGAGCCAGGCAGCCCAGCAGTGCCCCAGATGGACAGACAGCTCACTAGGGAGTCCACTGTCTTCCATGGGCTCACAGCTGGAGAGGAGCCTCAGGGGGAGAAACAGAACAAATTCTTTGCAAAGAAAGGGAAAGAGGTGCTGGATTCTGAAGGGCCTTGACAAAGAGTGGGAGCCATAAGAGGCACCAGAGAGGATTCACATGGTAAAGTCACCATTTGGGGAGATTCAACTGGCAGAGAAATATAGGAAGGATTGCAGGGAAAAAAGTGAAACCAAAGAGACAAATTATAAAAGGTTATTTTTTCACCCATTTGTTTATTCATTCATTCAACCAGGAAAGCATACACTGAGAGCACACTAAGTGCTGGGCACTATGCTAGATCCTGGAGATGTGAGTAAGATTTAGTCCTGGACCTCAGCCTTGGCCCAAGAGCACTAGTGAGGAGACAGGGGAAGAGAAGACCCAAGAGACATTCTGAAGGAAAAATCAATCCTAGGAGGAAAGTGCAGTCATGGCTCCATAAACATTCCTGCCTGGAACTCAATGATGCTGCCACTGGCAGAGACAAAGAAGCTGGGGAGGTGACTGGATGTGGAGGGAAGCAAGAAGGATGGGACTAAGATGCTGGTTATGATTGTGGTTGTTGAGAACATCTGGTTGCAGACATCCAGCAGTTCACCGGGGCTGAAGTCCAGATGAGGGGTTGAGGATGGAGGTGTGATTCTAGGCATCTTCTTCAAAGACAGGAAATATGACTTCTTATGAAATCAGGGTCTTGGGGAGCAGCAGGCAAAGACCTGTGAAACGCTCTGTAATCTACTAGATTTTGAATAGATAAGTGTGCGGTGGAGGGTGTGAAAGAAGAGGGTGGAGAAGGGGATTTGTTGGTGTGAAGGACAGAAGAAGCTCTCAGGGAGCCATATGAAATAGAGAGGGCACCTGGAGCTCAGCTGTCTCCACAAGGTTGGGGAAAAGAGCCCTGCAAAGAACAGAGCAAGAATAGTGACTTCCCCTCCCTTTAATTATTTAATTGCCCAAATAATCATGTTCTTGCAGAAAATTAGAAAATGCAAAGAAGCAAAACCATGAAAATAGTCATCCTTAATCCTACTCCACGGACCTGTTAATATGGTCGTGCGGATTTGCCCAGACTCGATAATGGCTTCTTACATCCTGAGTTGGAATCCAGCCTGGAAACTCTGAAGAAAGAAATGACAGTCAAGAGGTCATCCCCAACAGGCTCACCCTCTGGGCTGCGTGCTCTTTCTCTGTCCTAATCTCTTTTCCCCACTGGAGTGGAAGGACTTGGGCCATGATTTTGTGTCGAGCTGGGCCCTCCCCAGGTACCCGGGGCTGAACAGGCATTTCAGCCTGAAGATGCTGTGGAGAAGTAGCAAGAAGCCTTTAATCCTACAGAAGGCTGGGATCTAACACATCCTCCGGCTTCCCAAGTCACCAGCCCAATTTTGTCCCTAAAGCTGTTTTACCAGACTACTTGCATAATCCCTGGAGACCCACCTGTAGCAGCTAGAAGCTAGCTCGGTAGGCGGCACCCACTCCTCCTGCGTTAGAGTAGTCACAGCGTTGGGGATATAGCACCTTCTCAGTGACCCTCGAGGAGTTTAGTCTTCCAGGAAAAATCTGGGAACGACCCCAAATCACCATGGAAACATGACCATGACGTCAACTGTCTGCCAGAGAAGCTGTATGGCATGGTGTCCCTGAGGGCTGGCCCTGGGGCCACACTGCCTGAGTTTGAGTCCTAGCGCTGCCATTTGTTAACCTGTGACTTTAAAGTGAGTTACTTACTCTCTCTGACTCCAGCCACTCCTTTGTAGTGAGAGCATTACAGTGCCACCTCAAAGGGTTTTTGTGAGAGTGATTTGGTTTGTTACAAGAAAAGCACTTGGCAGCCACTCTACAGGTATTAATGATTTTTTTTTATTTTATTTTTTATTGAAGTGTAGTTAATTTACAGTGTTGGTTTCAGGTGTACAGCAAAGCCATTCAGTTATACATATACATACATACATATATATTTTTTTAGATTCTTTTCCATTGTAGCTTATTACAAAAAATTGAATATAGCTCCCTGAGCTACACAGTACACAAATGTTAACTATTAATTAGAGCAGGGGCACTCAGAGAACTCTGCATGGTGGGGTTCATCTGGAAGGCTCTCTGAGGAAGGCACCTGGCTTGTCTGGGCTGAGCAGCTGAGGAGCGGAAGGAGTTCAAATGTGCCTGCTCGGTGGAGTGGAACGCATTGACCAGAAAAATCCATCCCTCCTGCTTTTATGCAACCACTGGGCCTGAGAGTCCTGATTTGTCCCATCATGGCCTGTAATGGGGCCAAAGAATGGGAAGATCTGTTAGCCCAGGGCTGAGGCAAGGCTGCCAAAAGCATTTCTTTTGCAGCACATTGCATAAGTGGGGTTGCTGCATGGCCCCTGCCTGGCTGGGCTCTGGAGGACCCTCCTGGGCCAGGCCTTTTCCCAAGCAGTGTGGTTCCCAGCACCCAGCACCCAGCTCCTGCCTGGGCATATCTCAGATGAGAGACATTGCCCAGTGCCTGGGGAGATGTCACTTTAAGAAATAGAGTATCGTTTAGTTTGATTTTACAAGCAATGAACATTTCTTATAGACAAAATTCTTAGAAGACACCTTAAATTTCCTATAATTCACTATCCTGAAATCACTAATGTTTTAAATTTTTTATGCATCGCTCTTCTCTCTTCCTTGTGTCTCTATAGATGTGTGTGTATATAGATACTTTTTTCTATCATAAATAGAATCATAGTAGTATCGTTTTTACAATGTGGTATTTTCAATTGTCTTCAACTTTCTTTTCACATTATTAGATATTCTTCCACGATGTAATTTATAATGCTGGCATTGTATTACTATGCCATAAATTATTTAACCAATCTCCTATGGTTGAAAATTTAGACTGTTTTGAAGATTTTATTTTTCTCATAAACAATGCTCTCATGTATAATCTTGTAGATAAATCTTTCAAATCTTCATGCTTACTTCTTTAGGATCATTTCTAAAAGCTGGGTCAACCGGTGTGCATATTTTAAAGCCCTGGATGCCTACTGCAAGGGTTCCCCAGGTGAGACCCCCCAGCAGTGGCTCTCCCATCAGTGGGCCTGAGAAGGCCCAGCTATACCACTTGCAGGGATCTGGAAAGTTGCCACCAAGCACCTTTGAAATTCCCCCAAGGCTGAAGGACAGTGGCTGTGACAAGCACACTGGCAGAAAGTAGAGTGTGGCCGGGAGATATCGCTGCCCCTTGGAGAGCAGGTGACCTGGTGAGAACTGGTGGGACCATGTACATAACTCTGTACAGGCCGGTGAGGTGCCTCAAAGAGGAAGAGCCCAGGAAGGACACTCTTCTGCTCAAAAACACACTTGTAGCTTTTGAAGGAACCCCAGGTTTGTCCACACTGCTGGTTTGTCTGTGCCGGAAGACTGAGCTCTCAAAGAGCAGGAACATGTCTGTTCCTCTCTGCACCCTCACACACAGCCCAGTGACCTGTAAATATTTGTTGAACTAACATGACAAACTCCACCCTAACTCACAGCCCCTGCACGTCCTCATCGCACATTTTTAGATCAAAGCTCCTGGCATCTCACTGCCTTTGACATGTACATTGGAACATCCTTTTTGGAGGCCATGTGTACCAAAGGCCTTAAAATATGCACTCCTTTCAACCAGTGATTTCACTTCTAGAAGTACCCTAAAGTAATCCAAGACCTCCAGGAACGGCCTGCCTGCCTTTCCCCTCTATTTCCCATTGATTCTCTTTATGCCCCTTCCACTCAAACCACTCTCCATTCACATTCTGGGCTCCTCAGCATCCTTGCCATTGGGAGGAAGGATTTCCTGCCCCATTCCCTAAACTCGGCTCCTTCTCAAGGCACTGCCGCCTGAAACACTACCACCTTTAGCGTGCCTGCCCTGACCCCCAGCGTGGCATCTTTTCTACTTTGCATTAGAGTTAGTTACATGCGTGATTTTTCTGAACTTCCAAACCACAATCTGTCTGAGGGCTGGCAGGCAGAATCCACAGCTATTTAATCTTCATCCTTCTCTGCACCTGGCAGAGTGTGGTATCAATAGCATGTTCAGAAAGTTGATGGAAGGGTGTACTTTGGGAAAAGAGGGTCTTTTAAAGCCTCTCAGCCACCCCCTGCAGTGCTGTGAAACCACGTCTTCTGCCTGCTGATACTGGCATCAGGCACAAGCTACAGAATCACACACCCTTTGTGGCAGCAGCACTATTTTCACCTCCGTTTTTCAGAATCTCAGTATAAAATTTAGTTGAACAAATGGAGGCTACGAGAGGTGAGGGGTATTGGCCAAAGGCACCCTTCTGATCTGATTTCAAATTTGAGGCTCATTTCCTGAGCCAAATTACTTCATATTTATATTGTCATACAAATGTGATTATTTCTAACAGAAAAAGATTCATTTCTCTGAAATAAGCAGGACTTTAAATATATGCAAAAAATTCCCCTAGGGAGTTCCAGGGAGGGTTTAATGAACCAAGATTTGACTCAAAGTGCCAGCGCCCTGAATGGGGTTTATGAGATAAGGAGGCGCTGACATGACACTTACCAAAGACTGGGAGGACAGGCAGGCCCTGGCATCTTCTTTTCTTCATCCACAAGGCAGCATCTTTTTACTGATAAAAAATGAATTTTGAGGGAGAAGGTATAGCTCAGTGGTAGAGTGCATGCTTAGGATGCATGAGGTCCTGGGTTCAATCCTAAGGACCTCCATTAAAACAAACAAAAATAAACCTAATCACACACACCCCCATAATGCAAAACAAAAATTGAATTTTCACTGGTAATGTGGTTAATTACTGATTGTAAATTTGCACAAGGAAGAGTTATTGAGACATTTAACCCTTGCTGTGTCAGGAGGGTAAAGGAAGTCCCTATGTGTGTTGGCTACAGTCAACCCCGCAAGGTGGGTAACAATTCCAATGTTGGGAATGAGAAAGTTGAAGCTCAGAGAGGTTAATTAACCTGCTCAAAGTTGCCCAGCAGAGCCCTGCTTCTCAGTCTCATCAGTCTGACTGAGAAGTCAGGGGTCTTTCCCCTTTCTGGATGGTTCTCAACCTGGTTGTACACCAGACCTCTCAGTGCCCAGGTCTCCACCCAGCCCAATAAAATCAAAATCGCTAGGCTTGGTGCCAGGCATCAGTATCTTAAAATCTCCTGAGGTACTATAATGAGCAGCTAGGGTGGGAAAGCCTGGACCTGTGCTGAGCTGCCTCAGCCATCACCTGAGACGTCTTAACTCACAGGGAGGGACCTGACTCAAGTGACAGAGGCTCCCACTCCATTCATCTTCGAGTCACCTGGGAGCCTTTAAGATGGATGCTGCCCTGGCACCACCACAGATCAACTAAGGCAGAAACGCTGGCATGGATGTGCACGTCAGCATATATACTTAGAGAGCTCCCCAGGTGAGAAAAGCGCAGCTGGCGTTGAGAATTGGGCTCCAAAGGCTTGACCCACGCCCATAGGCAGCCCACTCGCCCCCACCTGACCGGGGCAGAGACCGGATGACATGATGCTTGTCCTTTGTTGGATACCCAGCTAGCTGTGGGTCAGGAGGATGAAGGAGAAAAAGAATCAACATCCAACAATTCAGTATGCAAAGACATTAAACGCTCAGAAAGAATTCCTGCTCTCAAATCAATTAAATCCCTCCTAGCAAATTCGTTGACAAATTTACTTGACATAATCTTTCTTCACAGAGAAAGCAGAGTGCACTTTAGTCTTTGCCTAGAAAAGTGATAAAAAAAAATTGTCATGAATGGGGTCCAGATGAATGGGGTTGACTGTGGGAACAAAGGGGACTCAGCAGACAGACCTAAATGGAATCTGTGAACCTCCTCTGTGCATGTATTATACACCGGCTTTGTATGCAAAGGAGAAAAGAACTGCTGAATAGGATTACTACGCTGAAGGGGAAAACAAAAGAAGTTTAACAATCAATGCATAAAGAACAAGGTGAACCCAGGGCCAGGAGCCCTGTGAGGAGGGCAGGCTGGGGGCTGGGAGACCAGGGCCAGCTGCTCAGGTTGCCCTGGCTCCCCAGTCCAGGGTGGGGTGGAGCCTGCTTCTTCCAGGTGCCGCCCAGGCTCTGTTATCCCTGCTGGAGATGACCTTAGCAGGGCCCAAGAGCTTCTCCCCACTCCACTGCGGGCCCCCCTCCTCATTGCCATGAGCTTTCTTTAGGAGAGTGCGGGAATTGCTGGGGAAATAGAATTTAAAACCAACTCTCCTCCCAACCCAGCAAACCTCTCTACACAGGTAGCTGACAAACAAAACAATTTTATTATTGAATAAGCATTAAACCAGAGTGCAATGGGCATCACAGGCGATCTGCTCAGAGAGTTCAAAGACAGAAACAAATCGCCCCCTTTTCTATAGACAAGCAGGTGCCACCCATCAGGTAAGAGAACTTGACAGCATCGTTTGTCACGCGTGGTTCCTCCTAGATTCGTCTGGTTATTGGCTTGGCCAACTGTGTTAGCTAAGTGCCTTTTCCCAAAAGAAAAATTAGCTCACCTCTTCATGCCAACAGCTAGTTTTGCAACTTGAAGCCAAACTTAGGGTCCTACCCTCCTACAGAAATTGGGGATGGGGCGCTGTCTTTCTGGATGATTACATTTCAAAGAAGTGGTTCCCAGGTCCTTGAGAAAGACATGCTTGGGTCGTAAAGCTGGCAAGAGGCTTATTTGGCTTTTGAAAACATTTACATACATTACCAAGAGACTGAGAAATCACTTCCAATTACAAGTTTTCTAAAGTAAATGCTCTAAGAAAAGGGAGTGAGGTGGGAGTGGGGAAGCCTCTTCTGTGCAACAGGGAGAGTTGAGCTTCTTATTTTTAATTTCTATCTGCCTTTACAGAGCTCCACTTTGGCCCTCACGTAGTGCCTGCTGGGGAGGGGTGTCAGTTATTTCACCCCAGGCTGGCATCCGCCCATGACCTGAGAAAATCTGAGGGGTAGAGTAGACTTGAGCTGGATTTCATCGTTTTTTCTTTTTTTGGAAGAGGGAGATAATTAGGTTTATTTATTTATTTTTAGAGGAAGTACTGGGGATTGAACAGTGGCACACACTCTACCACTAGAACTATACCCTCCCCCGACTGGATTTGATCTTGAGCTGGAGAGGGAGCAAGGATGGACAGCATTCCTCTAAGGAGAGCCTCCAGCGCCTGGGAGTTTCAGATTTGTCTAGAATGTTAGGAATGATGGGTATCACTCGAACCCCAGATCCCCTGACCGCCTTCCTGGTCTTATCCTGTGTGCTGGGTCTGCTCCCCATCCCCAACATCCTGGTTTCTCTCAATTCCCTGCTGGGCAGGAAGGCGGTGTGGGGACCCCAGCTTGGCGTGGCTCCTGGGCTGTGACTCCTTGCTTCCCTCCCTTCTCCTCCCCAGCGCAGCTCCTGGCTTCTGCTCCACTCCAATTAGACTCTAACCCACTAGAAGCTGCAGCCAATTCTGCGGAAAGTTCAAATCTTTAGGGACTTCATAAATTAGCCTTTACTGCTAAGTGTTCTCCAGAAAAAAAAAAAAAAAAACTGAGGAGTGAGGGGCGGGTTGCAAACACAGCACAATTGCCACTGAGTCTTCCCTAGACTTTGAGTGTTCATGTTGCAAATAATCCGGCAGAACCATCCCAGGATGGGGGTTATGGGGCTGAGGGTGTGAATGCAGGAATTGCTGACCAGCCGAGGGGGCACTGGGTGGCTCAGGGCAGGTTGGGGGAACAGGTTGGGGGAGGGACAGTCCGAGGTGCAGGTGCTGTGACAGTGCTTCTTTTATGCTGGCAAATTCTAAGCAGGACCTTGCATCCTTAGGGAGTGGCCTCTTATATTTATGTTAGAAAATTCAAGGCGGGATCCTCAATTTCTGCATCCCTGTATGTCTTGAGCAAGATTTGCTGTGTGTCTGTGTCTGTCACCTGTGTGTGCATGGTCTTGCTGGTGATGCAGAGGGGAGAACTTTCCATGGGATCCCGCCTTGCAAGCTGTGGCCGGGGCCAAGTCTGGCAGGTTTTGGTCCCAGGCAGTGTCAGCAGAGAGACTTCACTGATGTTGGCATGATGTGTTGACAGAGCCCAGTCCTCATGGAACTGGGGAGCAGGCTCCACCTGCCACTCCACCTGCCTCCCCATGTGCTCTGGGCTGTACCTGGTCCACTGGTCCTCATTCTCCTGGCCCAATACTTGGCTGCTGGTGGCTGTGAGCCCTGGCTCCAAATGTGTGAACTCTTACACCTCTGAGCCTCTGCACCTGCAGGTCCCTCTGCCTGGAACACACTCCGCCTCTTGCTTCATCTGGCTAAACCCTGCTTATCCTTCAGTGGCGTCACTTCCTGCAGGAAGCCTTCTACATCCCCCTGGGATGAGGAGGCAGTCCTTCTCCTGCGCTCCAGTCTCCGCTTGGATATGCCTCTATTATACACTCTCCACCCCATATTAGAAACCCTCATTTTTTTGTCTCACCTACTAGATCAGGAGCTCCTTGAGAACAGAGTGTTTTTCATCCCCGGCTTCCCACCGCCAGCACAGCTCTTAGCAGAAAGTGAGCCTGTGGAAATGAATGAATGTGGGGACAGCACCTCAAATTTCATAGCACTTTTCACTCCGCAGGTGCTCTCCGTCCACTGTTCTCCGCTCACCCTCCCACAGGCCAGAGTGCAGGAGAGACAGATGTTATTTTCTTTCCTCATTCGGTTTGGGGAGGATCTGGAGTTTGGACTTGTTAACTCTCTCAGGTGTCTCCTCACTGCCTAAGTCCCTGCTTTCCAGTCCAGGAGCAGTCTCCACCTTGGGGGCGGGGCTGACATATTGAAGGTGGCTGTGACCTCAGGCAAGCAGGCTAGGGGGAGCTTTGCCCTAAAGCCCCAAGCCCCTAACACTCTAGTTGCTAGAAGGTGTTGTAACCTCTGTGAAGGAGGCCAGGGATAATGTTGTGGAGGGTGGATGAAGAGGGCAGCCCAGAGATCTGGGCCCCTGGGCCCTTTGAGATGCTCCTGGTTTGGCTTCCATCTCATCTCCACATTTGGGCCCAGGGATCCATTCTTCTTTTCCCTGGGCAAGGGGATGAGTCAGGGTTTTCCAGAGAAACAGAGCCAATGGGTTATACTTATAATAAGGAATTGGCTCAGTGGTTAAGGAGGCAGACAAGCCCCAAATCTGTAGGCTGGAAACCCAGAAGGGCAGGTGTTCCAGTTTAAGTGCAAAAACTGCCTGCTGGAAAAATCTCTCTTGCTCAGGGTGGGGGGTGTGTGTGTGTGTGTGTGGCGAGAGGGTTGATCCTTTTGCTCTATTCAGGCCTTCAACTGATTAGATGAGGCCCACCCATATTATGGAGGACAATCTGTTTTACTTAGAGTCCACAATTTAAATGTTAATCTCATCCAAAAACATCCTCACATGGGTAATCTTTTTAATCATGGGTATAAACTGCATAATTTAGTGCTTGAGAGATTAATCTTCAGATTACATAATGTCACCATAAATTGTAGTTTACCAATAGTACTAAAGAATGCTAACCTAATGTCCCTGTAATTTGTTTTAATCTTCATCTGAGAAGATACTCAAACTCAAATATTTATTTGGTTATCCTGTGAATGCAAGCATATCTAAAGGTGATCTGAATCTTCTCTCTCTAGAGGCACTAGATCTAGAAGAGTTTATCCAGAGACTTTTCTGATTGTAGTAGAAGGAAGACAATGACTCATGAGGTTTTACATTTCTTAGATTTTACTTTTTCTTCTTGTCCTACAGAGGCCAGTTTGTAATGTTTATATAGTTATTCACTGTGCCTTAAATTTTTATACTTTTTATTTATGCAAACTATAAAATTTCTCATAAATGCAAAAAAAAAAACAAAAACAAAAAAACCCTGACAGAAACACTCAAAGTTTGACCAATTATCTGGGTACCGTGGCCCAATCCAGTTGACACAGAAAATTAAAGGTCACAGCAAAGGGTAGCTGGGATGCTTGGAGCCTCTGCAGGATGTGGGGAAGGCTGACTGCTGAGTCCCAAACACCATGCCAACTGTCCCAGCTCCCTTTATAATGAAACCGGAGTGAAATTAGGGGAAGGATGGATTGAGAGGTAGACAGATGGGTAGATGGGTAGATAAATACATAGGGACAGACAGACACTAGTACTGGTCACTAGTAAATTTTGAGTTGATATTAGACTGAAATTTTCAAAAATACAAAACTAGAGAATGGCAGAGCAGAAGGGTCAACTTATCCAGCTCTGTTTCCACAGGAGGAAAACAATACCCAGAGAAGAAAAGGGTTTGAATTGCTTAGTTCCCCAAAGGCATGTGTTACTGAAGCATGCTTTTCTAGTGTAAATAAAGTAAAATAGAGCTTTTAATTAAAACAACCCAGAACAAAGAATTTTAAAGTATTAATTAAAGAGAACCTGCATCGAAACAACAGAAAACAGAAAATGGTGCTGGAGACAGGAGTTTAGTAAACAATTTTTTTAATTCATTTTAATTAGGTTTTAAGCTGCTGCTGTCTTTGGAGGTTTTTAAAAAGGAAGCTGAATTAGATTTATTTCAATGTCCATGGGTAAGAAAGAAAAAATTTTTTGTTGTTTAACTTGTCTTTTTTATTGTTACCCAAATGAGTATTTTTTAATATATAATTCTGTGTATGTTATTTCAGATGATTCAAATATCAAAAGAAACGTTCTTCCACTAAATTGCCTTCGTTTTGTTTGTTTGTATGTTTGTTTTTACGAGGAGGAGATAATTAGGTTTATTCATTCATTTATATTTGGAGGAGGTACTGGGGACTGAATCTGGGACCTCCAGCGAAACATGCCCTCTACCACTTGAGCTATACTTTCCCCACTAAATTGCCTTTGTAATGTGAAAATGTATTGGTACAAAGTAATAAAATGTATACTGAGTAAAACTTTTTTTAAAATTAAAAAGAGGAACTGTAGTTGGAGTTAGAACCAAAGAAATGCCAGTACCTAGGCCTAAACCAGGATTTTCATTTCTGGTTCCGTGTTCTTTATTTAGTTTAACCGTGGTCCTCCTGAAGCTTGGGTAGACTTCACTGACTCTGAATCTTTTAACTTCTCAGGTGTTTGCCAAACAGATTTGTCAAGAGTCCTGGTCTGCAGCTTTTCTCCAGCCTTGATCTCTGATGTTTAATTAAGGAACCCCTTCAAACCCCTTTCCACTTCTCAGAAGGATTCAGTCTCTTCTGGGTTTCTCTGCCTCATCTCTGCTTCCTTGCAGAAAGAAGGAGTAAATTATCCAAAGGTGGCATGTTTCCAGAATGCTCAAAACTTGTGATTGCTGTTTTCTGAATCAGCAGAAATTTCCTCACCTGAATTCCCTTCTCAAGTCTCAAGTTCTTTGCTGAGTCTGTCATTGCTAATCTCCATTGAAAGGTCCCTTAGCAACCAGGTCCCTGATAAGGTTAGATTGTAAGCTGACCCCTAATGTTTCCTGACTCTGCAAAACCTCCTCTCTTGTAGGTACAAAGCAGGCCATGCCAGAACATGACTTTTAAAGTACTTTTAACCAGAAGGTGGCACAAAGTGACTTCTTCCTGAGCATCCCTGTGTGCTCAGCATGCTCCCAGAGAATGCAAAAATAGAGAAGTGCTGAAGGAGCTTGCAGTCACTTTAGGGGGAGCCTGTTGGGAGCCAGATACAAAACACCACAGCCCGACTGTCACAGCCCATCATGGTTGACTCAGTGAGGCAAACTCCCTTGAGTTCAGACCCCCTCTAATGGGAGCCGTTCCCTGCAGCTCGGGTCCCTGCTCTAAGTCTCCTGTCAGGGGTCAGGATCAGTGTTGGTTTTGGTTCTTTCCCAGGTCACAAGTGCTCTCACTCATGGTGGAGGACAGAGAGTGGGGAGGTGAGCGGGTTGGAGTCCAACAAAGCCACTGAGCCAAGCTGTCCATCAGCAGATATCGTAAAGAGGACCAGAGCATCAGGAAGGACCACTGCTGGGCTTTTGTTGCATCCTGGTAGGGGGTCATTCTTGGGGGAGTTCAGCCTATTCAATGCCACTCCTATCAAAAGGGTCCAAATTATGTCCCAATCCTTAGGCCACAGCTGCCCTGAGGGGCGGCATGGAAACTGCTTATGGGACACGTGTGGATAGAAATCGTTAATGTTTATTGAGTGTTTGCTGAGAGGCAGGCTTTCTGTGAAGCCTTTACTTCATTATCTTATTTATTAAGATGCTCAATGTTCCCTGGAGGAAGAAGGTTTCATGCTGTTTGGGAACCATCAGGAGAGAGAAGACTTCAACCCGAAGAAGGTCTTGGTGCCAAGCGGAGCTGTCCTAGTAAGATGACTTCTTCCTCCAAAGTGAGGTCACCTGGAGAGGCAAGACCCTGCCCTCTCAGGCCCCTCGCCCCCACCTCCTTGGGCTCCTCAGGCGCCAGTGCCAGGGCGAGCAGACCTGTGTGCCACCCAGGCTGCCTGCGCTTTAGGAGGGATTGCTCGCTGAGCATTGTCCTATGTGCTTATTGTTACATTATCTTATTTTATCCTCTCCCTAATCCAATGAGGGAAGGATTGTAGTTTTCCTCCCATTTTACAGATGATGTTGCTGAGGCACAGAGGGGACGAGGATTTGCCCATGATCCCACAACCCGGGGCTGACAGAGGCAAGTTCTCCCCATGTTCAATCCTAGTCTCCCCGGTGGAGTCGCCTGCCATGGTTCTGAGTCAGTCTATACGGTTCCACCCTGTGGCTTCACAGTTGGGTGACTGGGACCCCTGAGAATCTCAGGCAAGGTTAAGAGGGTCTGAAGAACTGTGGAAAGGTACCTTATAGTGCAAAATCGATTGACAAACAGACAAAAACAGGAAACAAGCAAGTTGCATTATAGATTGTATTAGGTGGCGAGACCTCCAAAACAGAATACCATGGATCGAGTGGCTTAAATACAGAAATTTATATTCTCACAGTTCTGGAGGCTGGAAGTCTAAGATCAAGGTGCTGGCAGCGTAGAAATCTGGCAAGAACTGAAGACGGGCCGTCTTCTCACTGTGTCCTCACGTGGCCTTTTCTCTGTGTGCACATATCCTGGTGTCTCTTGGTATAAGGACACCCGTTTTCTTAAGGCCCCACCCTTATGACCTAATTTAACTTTAATTACCTCCTTAAAGGCTCTGTCTCCAAATACAATCACAACAGAGGTTGAGGCTTTAACGTATGAATTTTCAGAGGACACAATTCAGTCTAAATGTAGATTATTCAAAGCTCTTATGTCCTTCCTACAGCAGCCCCCGCAGCATGGGGCACAGTCAGCTCCATCCTGGGTGTCAGCCCCTCTCTGCAAGGTGTGGGGACCAGAGACTGCTCTCTGGAAGCCACGTCCCTGAGAGACCACTGCCCCACTGAGAAGTCAATAAAGGCTTTTTATAGGCTTACTACAGACTCCTGCAGCTCTATAAAACCTGACATTTACATGTAATTTTCATGTAAAGCTTTTACATTTACCATCTCAGTGCAGGGACTGAAGCCACAGCCCCTTTTCTGGTCATAGTTTCTATCAATGTTGCATTACTTTTGAGTCCTCAGGGCTGTCTAGGGTTCCCGAGGGCTACGTTCTTCTCACATATGAAACTGACTTCTCTGATCCTATCCCTGAAATAGTTTTTGCACCGACAGGAATGGCTTTGCAAGAAACCATGCATACCTTGGTAAACTAGCTCTTAAAAAACAGGCACCCTGATTTGTAGAGTTTGCCAATTTCCATGGTGTAAATCCTCCCACCATAATAGATTTCAAACTACTAGTGGTTTAAAAAGCAGCTCACAAAATTCCTGAATATTTTACACTTGGCTCTCATGAGCCCACGTGAGTCTGTTCCAGCACACCCCCAATTCCAAGTTCTGCTCCTGGTCACAAAAACTGTTTTATAGATTTTAATCTGAATCAGGGGTACAACCTGAAATCCTGACCAAAATGAGGTTGCCTGGCGCCTCCAGGACCCGAACCCACAATCTAATTTGCATTTTCATCATGCTGTAAGCCCCTGAGCACAGATCTCTGTACATTTAATACCCGCTTCTGCCAAACCTTCCTAACTTAGGAGAGTCACCCATTTGCTGGAGACCAATCACTCCACTGGCTGTGGGAATCCTCATGAGGCCTTGGTCTGCGTGGGGAGAGTCAAAAGTTCACCAAGAGCAAGTCAGGGTCAGATTGATGGCAGGCATAAAAGCTGCCTCAGCATGTGGAGCCTTGTCTGGAACTGGACATCTCTTTATTTTTCATTCGACAAAGGCTGTAGTGTTTCCTGCCTGAGCTACTGCCGATGACAGAGAAGTCAAAGTGGTGGTCAAGTTCCCCTTGGGCCCTGAGTGACTGTCTGTGCTCCATGTGTGTGAAAACGTCCAGAGAGCTTCCATACCAGAGGCAGAATGGAGGCGCTCCATAGGGCGAGCCCCTGAATGTTCGTAATTCCAAGTTCATGGCCACGATGTGGCATTTCAGAGGAAAACAGAGATCTGGGAGCAGACCAGGAGACAACTGGGCTTGGGGGTAGCATAGTCTGCCAAATTAAATATAAGTGGGAATTGCAGCAAGCTTTGGCCCTGAAATGTGACAGTTTCTAGAGTGACCGGAGTGGGGAGGAGGGATGGTTCCCCCACCTCCTTTCCTGGTGTGCCTCTGCTTCTCTGTAGGCCAGGATTGGTGGGGAGGGAAGAAGATGCATGGGGAGCAGGAGGAGGCAAAGGGCCCGTCAATCCCCCTGCCCCGTGCATGGCCTCCTCCTCTCTCTTCCTCTGCACACTGTTCTCCAGACTGTTCCTGGGTCCCAGGTGAGCCAGCTGAAGTGGCATGATATTACCAATAAGCTGATTTAAGAGAAAACCCATTGAACCTTTGGGAAGGACATCAGCTGGCACTCCACTTGGTAAGATAACAAACCTCAGTGAAACTAAGGGGGATGCTAGCCCACTCTACTGCCATATTCTTATTTTATATGCTGACAGTGTTGATAATCACTTCCGTAAGTGTCATCTGCCTTTCCTCTGGCGATAGAAAGACTAAATTGTAAATGGGGCCTCCTCTCCTTTCTAGAGTTTCTTTGAGCTCAGGGGAGGGTGAGCACAGATGACTTCACATGTCTGCTTACCCTTGGGGTCCCTGGGGTCCCTGGCCAGTGTTGTCCATTAGCATATGATGGCATTTGAAGCACTGATTGCCCTTTCTTTTATATTCTCGTGATCTCTATTTACTTATAAGCCTATTTTGAGGAATAAATGAAATTAAAATAATTATAGTCGATCATCTGCTATGTGCCAAATCCTGTGCTAGGTATTTTATAAGTACTATTTCTAAACCTAACGACAACATCATGAAATAGGAAACGTAACTACCATTTTGTGGATGAAGAAGCTGAGACCCAGAGAAGTTATGGATTTACTCAAGGTCAGTAAGTATTAAGATTCCAGCCTGGGTCTTTTTGGCTCTAAAGCTCACATTTTCCCACCATGGTACAATGTTATATAAAACACTGCATCAGCCAGCACAAAATTAGGTTGTGCTGCTGTAATGAGCGACCCCTCAGTCTTAGTGGCTTCTAATAACCAGGTCTGACTTTAGCCTCACATGTGATGCGTTATTCCCATGCATCATAGTTGGCTGGGGGCTCTGCTCTATGGCCCCCTGAGACTCAGGCTGAAGATGGAACAGCCAAGGGACTTCACTGGCCAGAATATTACATGAAGATTCCAAACCACAAGGGCAAGGAAGTGCCATCCCACTGGACAGAGAACAGAAAGTACATGGCAAGTAGCATTAAAACCCGCCATGAGAGTCTGGCAAAGGACTTGGCACCCACATGCTCAATAAACACTACTTCGTGCCCCCTCCCCTTCCCCAATGACAAACAGATTAGGGTGAAATAATGCTTTTTTGGATTAAGAGACTAGCATAATGAGCGGACCCTTCATTTTGTTCTTTATTCAATGCTTTCCTTCTTCACTGGCTTGCAGCTGGGTCATTGGATGCTGGCAGCAGGCCACACCTAGGTCAGATTGCCCTAGAGCTTGGGTCTCCAGTGACTTGATGTCTGACCATGGATCCAGGGTCTCCTTCAGTCAAGCCCAAATGCCACATTGCAGGTGATGGATGACACTCACGTGCACGACACACGACACCCTCCCATGGGCATCCCTGATGAGCTCAGGGCTACAGGCGATCCCTGACTGACAGCTGCCACTCCACCCCTTCTTCTTCCACACAGGGAGGCATATCAGAATGCAAGTGACAGGGACGTCACCATAGGGATACACTGAATCTGTTCTAATTGATTCAGAAAAATGCATCAATCATTTGAAAGCCTCAGTAGTTCATTATTAACAGCAAATTGCCTATGACACACCTCATAACTGCTCCAGACACGCAGCATGTCAGGATACCCCTGTGGAGGATGGTCAAGATGCTGCCAGACCAACCAGTTGTAAAATGAAAAATTGTGTCAATTAACCGGTTTGATTGACACGATGCCAAGGAATTGATTGGAGAGAACGTTTTGTCCACACTAACTGCATTGGCTAGTGGCCTTGGCGTTGTTAATACCCAGACCCAGCCTGGGTATTAAGAATGTGAGCGTAATATCAAATCACAGAAGGTCAGACTGAAGGGGATCTCCAGAGACATCTTTCATACATTCTCCTCGTGTTACAGATGACGAAACTAAGGAACCACCAGGTTAGAAGATCTGCCGAGGGACACGCAGCACAGTTGGTAACTATTGTTTTAGAAAAGAGGTAAATATGGGCACATCTTCACTCACAGGATTTTTTAACATTTTCTATAGTTATTTCAGAACCAAGAGGCTCAGCTGGATGGCATTGCATACTTTCTAAAAGTAGACAAGAATTTGAGAAACACCCCGTGGTGCAATTGTTCGTTGCTTAAACTTGTTGCTGACTCATTCGCCTTCCACTTCTTTACCAACATGGTCGTGGCATCCGTCACTTACATTGGCTCTTTTCCCCAGCTGGTCCCATCCTCCCAGCTGGGCTGGGAAACAAGGTGTAGTGACATCACCTCCATGAGTCCTCATTGGCTGGTGGGTGGAGCTTAAAACTGAGGACTCTGGTGGGACCTCCTTGGCACAGGGTTAGGGCCTCCTGTCCTCCAGCATAAAGTATACCATCTGTTGCCCATGAGAACAGGCTGTTTAGGACCAAAAAGAATCTCTGGGACAAGGAAGCCAAGGGTTTTAGGCTTCATATTTTTGACAAAGAGCAACCACCCCCTGCGAAAAAACAATTCCTGCTGGCCGCAAAGAGTTGGGGAGGAAAAGTCCCATCTAGAAATAGTCCTCGGATCAGGGCTCTTCGTACCCCCACTTACCTGTGAACTGTATTTTTTCACTCGCTTTGGGCTCCTATCCCTTGAAATGCCTTTAGTTTGCGACAGGTGATTTTGTGTCCCTTTATTCCCTTTCTCAAGTCTACTTCAGAGACCTTGAAGGCTCCCTGCTTCAGGAGCTGGGAGGCAAGGAACTCCAGAGCAGCTCTGAATGGCCCTGGAGCTGAGGCACAGGGTCAGTGGCCAAGATCTAGGCTGTCCACTGTCACTGGCCAGTCTAGGATTTTGGCAGCTCTCCCAACCCCACAGGCCCAGATGCAGGAGGCAGCCTGTGGCATGGAGAGAGAGCTCTTAGTTCTCAGGGCCAGAAAGTCAGCCCTTTCCCCCAGATGGAGCATGTGGGACTGCCCCTCCCCCAAACAGCACACCTCTTTCCCTCTCCTGTGGGTTTATGTGGCTTAGAGACACATTTGGAGTTTGGCGGGGATAGGAGAGCAGGGAAGATGGAACAGTAGGGTGGCATCCTGGGATAGTTGTCTCCTAACCCATACCAAGTAAGAGAGGTGGAGGAAGGGGACCACAGCATGAGAGGGATTCTGGGTCACAGTGGGTACCCTGCTCTCTCCTGGCTTTGATGGATTATTCAGAACAAGTTGTGGAAAGTCTTGCCCTTCCCAGTCCTTCTTGCTGGCTTTGGTACAAATCTGCAAACACATATACTCATACCACTCCACCTTATAATGCACATACTGGTCACCCCTTCTGGGCCACTAGGCTCAGAAAACTCTACCGGTAGAATAATTGGTGGCTGAGGAATTTTAAGACTTTAATGAAGAATAGAGTTAGGGGAAGAAAAGTCAGGAATGAACTAGAGAAAACCCTTATCATTGGTTTCATGTTCAGGAGAGAACACAGTGCAAGATCATCCTGAACAAAGAATCCTCTAGGACATATCACAGCCACACCTGCGGAAGTGTGACCTGGTTCAGCCAAGCTAGGGAGCAATTCGACAACGTGAATATCACTGGGAATGCATGCTCCCAAGGGCGACAGCACCGCTTCTCAGGATATACCCTAGAGAAACAAGTTCAAGGATGTTCACTGCAGAATCACTTGTGACAGTGAAAAATTGGAACAACTTAAATGTCCATCAGGAGGTGAGTGGATGAATTGTGGTCTATTGGTACAGTTTAATGTTGTTCATCAGTTAAAATGAATGAGCTAGATCTCCACCCATCAGCATGAGTAGATCTTGGAAACATGATGTTAGGTGAAAAAAAAGCAAGGTTTAGAAGGTTGAGTGTGACACCACTAATGTAAATTAAGAAGGACTCAAAGCATTGTGAGGTATAATTTATTAGTAACATATGTAGTAAAGTATGAACATATGTAAGAAAAGAAAATCCATCAATTTCAGGAGAGTTGCTGATCTTTGGAGGGAGGAAAAAGGGTGCCAAAAGGACTTTGCCGTGTCTTTGCCATTTTTGTTTGTTTGTTTTTACTAATCTGATATGAATGTGACAAAATGTCAACATTTGCTATTTCTGGGAGTGAGTGTAAAGCTTTTGTTGTATTATCCCTTGTATTTTTCTATATGTTTGAAATATTTCAAAATTGGACAAAGGAAAGAAAATTCCTGTGACATTTTACACCCATTTACATGAGCAGCAATGCGTATAGTACTGTGGTTTTCCATTTTCATTTTGTCCCGGAAAGAAACTTTTCAGATTTCCCTTCCTTGTATCTCCAAAGAAATGCTTGGAAACGTGCTGCTGTAGTTGTGGAAATGTCATCAAAAGGAGCATTTTCCCAGCCAGTTATTCCGTGCCCTGCTGATCTCACGCATCCAGACACCTGGAGAAACGAGAACACTCCAGCCTCCTTGGCACGTCTTCCCGGGCCCTGGGGTGGAGTCTCACCTCTGCCCAGAGGGACTTCCTGCCAAAGACAGGTGCCTGGTGGGAAAGCCCATGGTCTGGTTTACTTTCCCTCCCCTTTCTTTACCTTTCCCAAAGTATCCCTGTGAAGCCCTACTCCCTGGCCACGCTAGCATCTCCCTTTTCTACCCCAACCCTGAGATTCGTGATTCCACCAGCGCTGACCCACTGATTGCTTCTCAAACTTGAGTGTGCAGCAGACTCACCTGGAAAGGCTTATTTAAAACCCAGAGTTCTGGGCCCCACCTCCAGAGTTTCTGATCCAGCAGGTCTGGAGAGGGCCCAGTGCTGTGCTGGAAGCTGTTCTCTGAAAGGAAAACAGGCACTGATTTGTAGTGTTTGCGTTTCCATGGCATAAATATTCCCACCATGGCTGGTTCCAAGCCCCCAGTGTGACTGTCACTGAATGTGGGACTGGGGAGGGAATACTCACATTTTGTTCCCCTGAGGTGATGCAAACCATCTCAGCATGCCCTTGGACTTGAGACTGTGCATGTCTAATAAGATTCCAGGTGCTGCTGAAGCTGCTGGCCCAGGGACCATGCTTCCAGAACCGTTGTCCTGGAAGGCTGAGCACAGGCTTGTGGGTTTGGGAAGGGAGTCCTGGATTGTGTGAATGACCCTCCATCTCTGACCTTAGAAATCCCACCTCCTTAAAAGGAGATTTCCTGCTCTGACTGCAAAGGCAGCTTTGCATCCTGGGGACTGGCATGGGCTATGCTGCAGATAAAACAAGCTCCATCATGAGGTGGTGCACTGGCCTGGATGTTCTGTCCCCTATCCTGAAAGCTCCCAGCCCACAGACCACTACCCATGCTGCTCCCATCTCATGCATTGGTCTGCTCCCCGCCCCAGCCTTAGGCCTGCAGGTAAGGAACGCAGCCCAGAGGATGCATGCGAGTCCCTGGGGCCTCTCAGAGGAAAGAACCATGCCTGAGGATGTCCCTGACAGAATAAGCTGGGAAAGAAAGAAGTGGGAGAGGAGGAATAAGAGAAGAAAAGGATAGAGAGGGAGAGCGCGGAAGAAGAGAGAGGCTGATGGTGGGGGTGGGGCTGGGGCGCAGCAACTCCTAGGGGACTCAGGTTACATCCAGATTAGGCAAAAATCAAAGCACCAAGTGACAACTATCCGTTCCCCTCCTTGTGAAATCACAGCTCCCTTCTGGGAGCACTTTTGTCCTCCCACTGTCACTTCCCCAGGCCCGGCCTGGATGAGGCCACCTCTGGGGAGAACAAAGGATGCTCTGTAGGCTCTGCTGGGAGGAGAAAGCTCACCCCCGGGAGAAAGGCAGGAGGAAGTCGTGGCAGTGTTGCCATACACGCTCATGATATTATCAGGTTGGTGTCTAGGATTATGTGTCGTTAGGATCACAGGGTGTAATAACTCCAAGTGCATTTGACATTTCTATTCAAACCGTACTCTGGGGAAACCTATAGGTTTCATTGCTGGTAATTTCTCTGACTCCTTCCTTCCAGAGCTTGGCGTTCTGCCTCAGCCTTCCCTCCTGCCTCCTTGTCTGGCATGCCCACAATCTCCTCCCAGCTCCCACCCTCAAGGGCAGCAAGTGGGCCTGGGAGGGGAGGAGATGGTAGCTGAGGGAAGGAATCCAGTACATTCCTCTTACGTTTTGGATGCAGAAGCTGAGACCCAGAGAAGGAAGGGGACTGGAGCAGGGATACTCCACCAGCTTGGCCCAGCATGGATCCGAAGGGACGCTTTGCCCAGGTGCTGCTGGGGCTCTGTGAACAGCCCAAGAGGGGGCACTGGCCACCTGGAGAGACCTCCCAGTTTGCCGTGAACTCTCCCCTTTTCTTGCCTTCCTTTCTTGACTTTCTTTCGCCCTTTCTGTGCCCTCTCCCCCATTCTCCCTCTTCTGAAGACTCAGCCTTCACCCTCTGGCTCACTCGGGCTCTCAGTACACCTCCTGTCTGGTGGGCCAGGCAGAGGGCATGCCACCGTGGCTGGTTTCAATCAAACAGCTCACAGCCAAATGAACACATACTCACAAACGCAGAAAGACACAGCAACGCACAGGCAGTCAAGCAGCTACTCCCCAGAGCTGACACACCCAGACTCAGACCTGGGGGCCTTCCTCTCTGTGGTCGTGACCACTCGTTGTACTGGCAGTGACTCCTCTCCATGCCCCTGCAAGGCGAGCATTATTATTCCAATATTACAGATGAGGATGCTGAGGCACCCACAGAGAGGGTAAAGGGCCTTCCCAAGGAGACACAGGTCATAGAGGGAGGACCTGAGATTTGAATCCAGATCTGACTGATTCTGAAGGTCAGGTTCTTTCCATTAACATTGGAAGCAGGAGCCTTTCCCGGATACTCCCTCTCCCTGGGCCCCACTCCCTTGCCTGGGAACAGCTTCCCTGGGGGGCAGGAATCTGAGTTGCGGCTGAGGGGCTCAAGTGAAGGGCCAGGGACAGTCAAATGCCTGGGACATGGACCCAGACACTCACTTTGAAAAGTGACCTAGACCCAAGAGAGTGGCCTGGAGTGCAGACACCTTCCAGCAACCTTTCCATTCCTCCTTCCCTCCCTCTCACCCTCTCGCCCTCCATCTCTCTCTCTTCTCCACCACCCCTCTCAGGCACTGATACGCTCAGGACTGAGCCTCAAAGAAACTTCAGCTCCAAAGGCAAGATCTGCCTTGCCCACCTTGAACAGAGTGAGACTCCGCACGGATGGAGTGACCCACGCATAGAGCTCTTTGGAGGCTGTGGGGTGCGCTACCCCATTATGACCACACGATGGCACCCTTGAGCTGCATATGCATTTCCCACCGGCGGGCAAGTGGCAGGGCATGATCGCCTTCGCAGCTGGGTGGGATTGGGAGGTCAGGGTGGACCAGGGGTAGGAGCTCTGGCGGTCACAAGCACTGGTCAGCAGACCTTGTTACCATCTTACCATCTTCTACTGATACCTGACTGTGTCCAGGTGGCAGCTCAGCTGACCTCACACACTTACAGTAATTGCTCCGGGACCCATACACCCATTCCTCCTTCCCAAGCCCTCTCACCCCTACTGAGTCCCCAGCCTCACTCAGGATCCTTCAGCACCTTTGAGCTCAGTGTGGGCCACACACCAGCTCACTTGTTGTCTTACACTTGTCTCTAGTGGCTTCTACATGGGGAAGGAAACTTCCAGCTGCCTGGTTTCCTGTAGGCTGTGGCTGGTGTGACCTGTAATGGGTAATGGGCTTGGGGAGGCCCGACACTGTGCCCCTCACCTTGGGCTGCCCAGGCACAGCAGCCACGCAGGGCCAGGTGGGAGAATTCCAGATAAGGAGGGGCGGGGGAGCCGGGCGTTTCCAGGATGTAGCGTGTCAAGGCACTCGGGACCTCTCAGTGGGACATGAGATGGAGCCTGTGCAGCCATCCCTGGTCTGCCGCGGACTCACTGCAGACGCAGCAGCGGTCTCCAGACACCTGGCATCCAGCAGGTGGGACAGCAGTCCACGCCACCTGCAGCTGTCATATCCCATCTCCCATCTGTGCCGCATTTAGGAAACGAGGACCCTATTTATCTATATTTTGCATTTCTCCACATTATATAGGTCCTCCTCTGTCCTGCATCCCAACATTGTTTTCACCTTTGGGAACATTTCCTCGGGCCCTAACCCAAGCCTCTGCCCTCTGCTCTGTCCCCTGTCCACTGGGGACTGACACCATGTAGGCCTCCCGAAGGAGGGTCACTCAGCTCCCTCAGCCCCTTCCTTTCTCCAGGGTAAGCAATCCCACCTTCTGCCTCTAGAGGTCTCTCTATCCTGAGCCAAGCAACTCCATTGACTGTTTAAAGCAATAAAGGATTTTATTGAAAGGTTTGAGGGTGGTTCACAAGATGAAAGCGTGGCAGTTAAAGGTCCAGGCTAGGGAAGGGAGGTGCCAGGCAATTCAGGGGACACAGGCGGCGCAGCTCACCGTCTTCTCGTCCGCACAGCCGCTCGGCAATCAGCGTCGATTGTTTCATTTCCAATCTTGAATCCCTCCGCACAGCAGTCCAATTCCCAAGGCTGGGTTTTGTACCCAAGTGGGCAGGGAAAGTCCAGATATCTCGAGTGACAATCCTCAGAGAAGTGCCCACGGGGTCGGAGAGGTAATTCCCCAAAAGGAGCCCAGAGGGAGGTGGTGTACAGACAGGACAGAAGGCTAGAGCCAAGCCTCCACAAAACATCCACCACCTTGAACTGAGCCACTCCTGTTTCTTCTTACCTGGTGGAATCTCCCATAGACCTGCCCTCAGGTAGTTGATCGAAGGCGTGGCGGAGCACTGAGGCACAGAGAGGTTCAGCACTTGCCCTAAAGCCACCCAGCAGCTCTAAGGGATAGCCAGGTTGATGGCTCCACTTGGTGTCTGTGGGTTTGGTGTGTGACCCACTTGGAGCCCTCGGGGGGACGTCCCCCCTCTGTAGACAAGGCCTCCCGCAGATACTTTTTGGGGTAAGGGCTTCCTGACTGCTGCAGAGAGGAACAGCAAGCCCAGACCGCAAAAAGATCCAAAGGAGACGGCGGCCCTCCTGGGGCAGGAGGGGAAGGCGCACCCCTCAGGCGTGCTGGGCTTGCAGGAGGCCTTCTGTTAGGGAGGTGGGGCCAGGACCTGGGGAGGGGGTGGGGGGGGCTGAGAGCCCCAGGAAGCAGGTGAGGCTGGAATCCCAGTCATCCCTCCCGCCACCCACCCAGTGACACAGCCTGATTCTTACCCGATTCAGAGATGGGAGGAGAGTAGTGTGCCCCAGGCAAGGGGCTATTTGAATCTGCATATCGCCTCTTCTGATCCAGGCCTCCCTGTATTCTGATCTTGTGGAATTTTAGTCTCCCGCTGTGATTGGAGTTTAGTTAGATAATTTGGCTGGTGATGGGGGCGTCGGGGTTCACTGCAGCATCAGTGCACCCAGGTCCCTGTGGGAACTCTCCCAGAGTCACACAAAACACCAAGATCCCCAAGGAGATGTTGCTGGGTGAGACTTCTGAGGCCAGATACCTCTGGTCTGTTCTGACAATGCCCTTTGTTTCAGCAGATGAGATTGTTATGGTGAAGTCAGGAATCAAGCGTCAGCAGGCTTTGCCTGATAAACCTCCTCTGCCTGTGTCAAATGGGCCACTTCACGTTGGTGGCAACTAAACCCCCACATCTCAGTGTCCTCCTGCTCCCATGATGGGGGGAGTCGGCCGAGCTTTCCAGAACTCCCTGAGCTGGCCTGGGTCTTACCTGCCTTACCTGGAGGACCCCCCTGGAAGCCACAGGTGCTGAAGAGAGGAGGAAGTCGTGGCTGAGTCAACATCGCAAGTCTGCACAACAGACGGCTTCGGCCTGCAGTCCATGCAGGGCTCAGGATGGGATGGTTTGTCTTGTGCTTTTCCTGAATGAGCCGAAGAGGCATCCGGGTCCTGCCAGAGAGAGTGGGCCCTCATGCCTCCCAGACTCTCAACACAGGCTTGTAGAAGGGGTTCCCTAGGGGCTCTGACCCTGCTCCTTGGACTGGTCTAGGGGAGAGACCAGAATGTGGGACCTGTAGCCAGAAATGAGAGCATATGGCCGCTGGGCAGGCTGCAGTGGAGGGCAGGGGGGTGCCTGTGCCCAGACAGGTGTCCATGCTGCTTCCGCATGGGTGAACCTGAGCCTGCTTTCTCAGGAGGAAGAAGAGGAAACCCTTTCCTGCCCCAGGGGGCGGGCCTCCCCTTCCTTGATGCTCAGCCTCACCCCCATCTCTCCATTCCCTGGAATCCATTCCTGGTGGTGACTCAGCTGCATCGGAGGACCAGGGCCTGCTGCTGCTTCAGGGTCTTCATAGGAGTGGAGAATCACCCACAGCCCCCTCTGAGCTCTGGCTGCTCCCAGTGTTCCCCAGCTAACTGCCAGTTCCACCCTAACCAGCATGGTCCCCAGGGGATCTCTCCTGCCCCGCTTCCCCGGCTGCAGCCTGCACCAGAGCCAGCACGAACACAACATTGGTGGCATGGGGAGGCACACTGGAGGGTCTGAGCTGAGCCACGCAGGCTTGGGTGCTGGACCCTCAGGCAGGGCTGCTGAGGGCCACCAGGGAGTGAGCCCACCCAGGCCCAGAGGCCCCCGCAGGGAGCTCTCTCTTGGGCCTCACCTGAGGCCTCCTCTCCGAGGCTCCTCCTTTGACGTCTGTGCTCATGTGCGGACCACCAGCACGTGCTGCTCACTTGATCCCCGCTGCTACCCGGGGAGTGGGAACTCTTAACCCCTTACAGGGGAGGAAGCTGAGGCCGACCTGTCTAATCACAGCTGGTGAGGGGCTGAGACCCAGCGGGAACCCAGCTGGGGTCCGTCTGACCCTACAGCCCAGGCGGCTCCCTCCACCCTTGGCCTCCAGGACCTGACAGGACCTAGACTGCTGCTGACGGCCCCTTCCCTGACTCTTTCCTTCTCCCACTACCTATCTGGGGAGTTTCTGCTGCCTTCACGTCTTAGGCCAAGTTCTAGTTCCACTGCCCAATAGCGGGTACTTGAGCTCTCTGTACCCCAGCTTCTTCGTCTCTAAAGTGGGCGTCCTACCCTGTGTCTGGGTCAGACAGAAACACCTCGTGCTCCTGCTACCAAGTCTACCCACCCACCTGTGCGCCTTGACCTCTTCCCCTTCTGACCTACGGTGAACCATCCTGCCCCTACCTAAGGCCCGCCCCCTCTGGCCACCTGGCAGACGTCACCTGCTCTCTCCTGACTGGTCAGTCCTCCCCTCTTGGGTCGTTCCCACCGAATGAAAGCCTTCCTCTGGTCACGTGTCACTCTCCAGGTCCTGCCCACCTTGCAGGCAAAACTATTTGCTGCTCCACTTGCCCACCTCCCACTCTCCCTTGAAACCCCAGCAGTCACTTTTGTCCCTGAGATCACTCCTGTCAAGGTCACCATCATGTCCATGCTGGAAGTCCAGTGGTTGATTCTCCAAACTTGTCTCACCTGACCTGTCAACAGCCTTGGACAGTTGGTTGCTAGGTCCTCCTGGAAACTAAGGGAAGGCCTTCCCTCAGCTCCCAGAACCCTCTTGCCACCCGCCACCCCCTGCCCCACAGCTGTCCTCCTGCCCCACTGACTGCTCCTTTGCTGGCTGCATGCTGAGCGCTGCGCCACCTCATCTCCCCGACCCCCCAGTGCCAGAGTCACCCGGGGTGTGGTCCATGCACCTCCTCTCCTCTGCCTCCACTCTCAGCCCTTAGTCATCTCATCTAAATCAACTGTGACCCCCACCTCTGCACCCCTAATTCCAGCCAGTTCCAGGTTCTGCCTCCAAAGGCCTCTCTGATTCCAACTTTCTGCTCACCTGCCCCCACCCCCTCCCACCGGGACTGGCTGAGCTGTTCTGATCCTGGCCCCTCACCCCTCTGGCAATAAGCTGTGTACTTTGCTGAGATCCTCACCTTCCCAATGTGCCTCTTGGGATTTGGAAAGTGTAAAACATGGGATGGAGCACCGGAAGAGGACCTCGGGCTGCCCTCCTGCTCCAACTCTTCCCATGCAGGCTGGACGAGCTTCTCAGAAATGCTTTCCTCAGGCCATGCCCTTGCTGATGATGGGGAAGGGGATGGGGGTGAGTCCAGCATCTCTGGTCTACTGTGGTGTCTGGTGGGGAGGCTGGAGCTCCCTCTGTCCCCCCAGGTCTTCTGCCTGGCACACTGTCTGCTCAGACAGGACCAGCCTCACCAGATCCCAACATTGTCCCCTGTCCAAGCTCAACCCCAAGCTCTGCTTGTCCCAAGGAGGCTATCTCTCCCTCCCCCAGGATGTCTTCACCCTCCTGCTCCTGCCCACTTTCCCCGCTGAACCCCTCCCCTGCTCAGTCTCCATCAGTTCCACCTCCTTCCTGGCACTTCCCTGGGTTCCCTAATCGCGGTCCTGAATTCCTGCCGCATGTGCTTCGGGGCCACTGGTTGTTCACTTGGCAGATGTCAGCTGAGTGCCTGCCACATGCCATACCTGTGCAAGGTGCTGGGGGTGGAGACATGAGCCCACCACAGACCCTGCCCGCCAGGAGCTCCCAGCTTAGAAGGGAAGTGTAGACACCGCCCCCTGGATGCCCTGAGCCCCTCAGAAAAAAACTCATCCCCCACTGAGCTCCTTAGCCTCCCCAGGAGCTGATCTCCCTCGGGCTCCCCTCTGCCAATGTGTCAGCACACACAGTGACGGGCTAGGTCGGCAGCGCTGGCTGCTCAGGAAGGGAAGACTTCCCCGGGCAGGGTGGGGGAGCATGAGGAGACTGCCGGGCTTCACCAAGGAGCTGGGAGCTGCACCGGGGAGGGTAGGAGGAGTTTGAACTTCTGGGACTGGCAGGCAGAGAGTGAGACTGGCAGAAGCAAAGGCTCCAGGTAGAAAAAGTGTCAGGCCATGGCCAAAGCTAAGCCTCCAGTGTCAGGCATTTGCTCCAGCAGGCAATGGGCAGCTTCTGAAGGTTTCTAAGCAGGAAAAATTTATGAAATTGATTGGAGGAGGGAGAGGCTGCAGGTGGGGGAGAAGTTAGAGGCTTTGCAACAGTTCTGATGAGAGGTCATGGGACGGACCTGACCCTGAAAGATGGAAGGAGGGGCCGATGCAGCAAATGTATGAGGATGTAACAGTCAGGAGCGGACAAGGTGCAGGTCATCCGGGAGGTGGGGAGTGGGGTCAAAGCGGTGAGGACAGAGGGGCAAACCCAGGGAGAAAGTGACCTGCAGTCCAATTTAATAAACAGAAGTCGAAGGCCCACTGCATAGAGGGGCACTTTCAGCTCACAATGTGTAGGACTTGATGATGACCGTGCTATGTGAAGGGCAGAAGGGGCAGAGGGAGGCAGAAATAGAAGCTGGCGGCTGCCCAGAAGGAGACACAAAGCAGGAGGCAGGGAAGGGAGCGCATGGACATGGCCACTGTGCTCCAGGCTGGTGTGCGGAGGCCTCTCTGGCACTGATCTGCAGCCCTGGCTGGGCGGAGGCGGGTGAGCAGGCTGTGCCTGCAGGAGTGGGCCCCAGCAGGCCAGGCCTGGGGTTGGGGTGTGCACAGGGAGCCAGCTGGCTGGGGTCTCTTGAGACAGTGGAATCCCCATCCCAGCTTGGAGCAGGGAACTCAGTGGGGATCTGTGCCCAGCACCACTGAATGGTGGTCACTGGGCACAGGTAGAGCTCTGGGTTCCAGTCCCAACTCTGCCAATGGGCTGGGTGACCTCGGGGGCCTCCTGCACTTCTCTCAAAGGCCAATTCTAACGCCCCTTAACTGTAAAATGAGAGAGTTTCCGACACTCAAAAGGAGGGGGTGCCTCCACCTCCTTGCTGTTCTGCCCAAAATGTAGAGCCCACTATGGGAACCTCCCCTTCCTCACCCCTTATTTCCAATATGTCTCAAATTCAAACTTCTGAATGTATTTTGAATCTACCCACTGCTCCTACCCTGCACTGGCAACCTTGTTGAACACAGTAGCCTCCTACCTGGTCACTCCACAGCCACTTGCACTTTGCAATTTTTTTTTTTTTTTACTGCACATCTGCTCATTCTTTCCCTGCCTTAAAAAAAAAATCCCTAAATAATTTCTTACCATCTTTAAAATTAAACCCACGTGTGATCGCCTGCCCTCTCCAGCTCCCAGGGCTCCTCCTATGTCAATCTTTCCCTCTCTCCTGATGCTCCAGCCACATTGGCATTCTTCCAACTCCTTGACCATGCCAGGCTTGCCTCAGGGCCTTTGCCCTTGCTGTCCCCTCTGCCAGGCACGCCATCCCTCCTGCTTCACCTGGACAACTCCCAATCAGCCTCCAGAGCAGGGCTTCATTGTCACTCCCTCTAGGAGACTTTTCTGAGCACCTAAATGAAATCCAGTCGGTTAGTCCGTTGCATAGCACCCTGGACTTCTTCCTAGCACTTAATCTTCTTTTGCAAATATATATTTATTAGTGTGATTTTTTTGTTTGCTTGTTTAAGGCCTGCCTATCCCACTAGACTGTAAACCCATGAGGACAGAAATCATTCTGTCTTGTTGGCTGCTGTATACCAGCCTCCATGGTTAGTGTTGATGAGATGAAGAAGAGAGGAGTTAAAGAACAAAGAAGGTAAGGAGGAGGGGAGGGGGGAGGGGGGATGGAGAAGGGACCATGTTTCCTTGTTGTAACTGCTGCTACCCCAGCTGATCCTCTCTTCCCACAGAGCTCCCGGAGACCGCCCCTTCATACGTGCATCCCTTCTATTCCTGCGAAATAGAACTCCTGCTAAAATTAGGCATTTTTACATTGTGACTTCATCATTTGCTGAATCACCTTTTCTGTATCTTTCTTCATTTTCGCCTCATATTTTCTTATTTGTCACCTGCCTGGTAACACATTATTCCTTGTAATTTTCTCCACTTCATATTTACATTTTCCTCTTTCATGTTAAAATAGAAACATTCCTTATTCAAGTTTTACTCATTAATTTATAGGCCATTCCTTTTATCAGCTCGGTAATAATATTTCCCGGATCTATTATAAGTCCTTGTTGTCCTCATAGTTTCATTAACCATAAAATGAAACTAAATAGAGTAACAGTTGTTTAATTTAACATCTGAATCTTATTCTTGTTCAGGAAATAATTTAGATAAAAATAACTGTTGCATACTCTGAATGGTGGGTGAAGCGAGGTACTGCAGTTTATAGAATTTCGTTCTATAAATAATCTTAGCGTTTCCTGATTTGTTTATTTCTGATGCTAATAGAAACCCAGCCTCCCACCCCCATTCTGCCATCTGAACTCGCTGGGTCTGGGAACTTGGACTCTGAAAAGAGGGCCTCAAAATCTGAATGCTGCCCTGATACCCTGGGGGTCTCCAGGATCTGACCTCCAGAAGCAAGAACTTGTCCCAAAGGTCAGATATTTAAGTGTGCAGAGAAAACACTGCTCCTCATTTACGTGGAGACCAGGCCTGGAAGCATCACCCTCTGGATTTAGAGGGAGTAAGACGCAGCTAAATGGCCCAGCAGGGGAGCATATCACACCCGAGGAGGAGTGGTTCCAGGAGTTGTGCTGCTGGACCTGCCTGGAGGGGCCCTCAGAGGGAGTCTGGGGCTCAGAGCTGTGGCCAAGGCCACATCCAAGTGCCTAGGAGTTGGGTCTCAGCAAATGCAAGCCGACCAGCTGGTCTGGAGGAAGCTTGGGGACAGGGAAATGGGAACAGAGGCTTGGGGTTCATTTTCCACCCTGTCCGGGAGGGAGGCAGCCTGGGTCTAGAGGAGGGAGGGCCCACGCCTGCGCTCACTCTCCTGTCCCTGCCCACCACGCGGTGCCCTCCTCCTAGGCTGCCCAGATGTCCTCTGGTGACCCACACCCACATAGCAACTTAGGCTGTGGACAGCTGCCAGACAGGAGTGTGCCAAGCCCTGGAAAATTACCCTGACCCCTTCCACCCACAGTCAAGGGATAAACCTGCCTTCAGGCCTTCTCTACTATTAGTGAGCCCTGGCAGTGCTCTGGGAGAATGAATGGAAAGTTGTGATTCTGATGCTGCAAAGGTCACATGCAGACTGGAGACCCAGAGCACAGGCTGGCGTGGAGGCCCGAGGAGAAGCCAGCGGCTGCCCTCCCACCTGCCCTGCCTCCCCTCCTGCCTTGCTTGTCTTCCCTGGGAAGAGCCTTTCTCTAGATCGCTGTCTTCTTCCTTCTGTTCCCACCTCTCTGTCTCCCCAGCACAACTACCTCCTATGGAAATTCGGTTCTCTTCTTCCTGGGGCAGTAAATAAAGCTGAGGGAGGAAAAGGCAGTGAGGAAAGTGAAGTGTTTGCCACCCTGTCCCCACCCAAGGTCTGCAGGGTGTGCAGACCAGGGCAGCACTGGGACGGACACACAGGGACAAACAGCCGCTGGCTGCGTATCACGGCGTGACTGTGACCCACACGGATGCGGGTGAGGAAAGTCTGTTTGACACCATGAGTAACTGTGACCACCAATTACTCACGATGGGGCAGAGGAGGTAAAAGCAGGTGCCGGACTTTGACTCCAGCCACGATAGAGCCGCCAGAACTGGACTTGCCCTGCTGACTTGAACCACGAATTATGTGCAGCAATTGTTTTCAAGCATCGGGTAAAAGGCAGTGCAAGACTGCAATTATCGAGAAGGGACAGACAGAGGTTAGGTCCCTGTTTGCCTCAGATTTCTAGCCAGGCACTTTCCACATGGCAGAGATCAGAGTTCAGGGCTGCTGAAGTGGCCAGAATTTGAGGGGCAGGATAGCTGTTATGGGTGGAATTGTGCCCATCCCACAAATTCACATGTGGAAGCTTTAATCCCCAGTACCTCAGAATGTGACTATATTTGGAGACAGGGACTTTAAAGATGTGATTAAGTTAAAATAAGGCTGTTAAGGTGGACCCTAATCTAATCTGACTGGTGTCCTTATAAGAAGAGAAAATCTGGATACACAGAGACACACACACACAGGACACTTTGACCTCATGCTTCCAGCCTCCGTAAATATGAGAAACAACTTTTGGTTGTTTAAGCCCCTCAGTCTGCGGCACTTTGTTACGGCAGCCCTAGCAGACTAACACAATGGTGAGGAGAGGGGATCTGTGCTGGAGGGGCCGGTGGCAGCTGCAGGTCTCCCCAGGGGCTCCTCTGCATGGGGCAAGACTCCCCAAAGCCCAGCAGAGAGTGGCTGCTGTGCAGGGTGACTGCGGGTCATGCAGGGTTCAGAGACCAAATTCCAGTCCAGCCAAAAGTAGCAAGACCTCAGGAAGGACTGTGAGCATTCAAGAGGGATCCCAGAAAGGCAGCAGTTTAGGGCTAACAACCATGACTTGGTGCCATACTCTAAGACCAAGGGGAAAAAACCATATTAGCCTGCCAGCATCAAGATGATACACCTGCTATTTAATGTCTACCAGAACAAAACTCAACAGCCTTTAAAGGAACAAAACACAAACTAGACTCCCTAAAATGTCTCATCCATAATGGCCTAGAATGAGAAAACATTTTAGACATAAGGAGAAGCAGGCAGATGAGACCCATAATCAAGAAAAATAGACCCAGTACAAACAGGTCCCCACATAACCACCATGTTAGAATTAGCAGAGAGGAACTTTAAAAAAACTATCATGAATACGTTCGGGCATTTAAAAGGAAAAGATCTTCATAATGAGTGAACAGATGTAAAAATTTCAGCAGAAAATGGAAAAAAGAACCAAATGGAAATTCCAGAACTGAAAGCTACAGAATCTAAAACAAAAAATGCACTGGATAAGCTAAAAACATCAGATTGGAATCTGCAGAAGAAAGAGTCACTGAGCTTGAAAATAGATCAATAGAAATTATCTCATCTGAAGACCACAGAGAAAAATGATTTTAAAAAAGGAACAGAGATTCACTGACCCATGGGACCCATGGGACGATGCCAGGTAATTTAACATTAAAAAACTCAGAAGCAAAGGAGGGAGACAATTGAGCAGAGAATACATTCAGGAATAAAAGTTGAAAATTCCCAAATTTGGTGAAAACTTATTCACCTACAGATCTAAGAATGGTGCCCTGACTTGAGGCTGAGGAGGAGGAGGGGGCTGGGCAGGAGCCAGAGTGCTGGAGAAGACTGGTAATCTGGGGGTCAGAGTGGGAGAGTGTAATGGCCCCAGGCAGGGCAAGTGCAAAGGGAGAGAAGAGGGAGGGGGAGGGGAGAAGAGGGAAAAGGGGAGAAGGGGAGGCAGTGGGGAGAAGACGGGGAGGGGAGAACCAGCAGGGCTAGCTCTCCCTCTCAGCAGCCCTGCGACCTCGGGGAAATGAACCCTGAGCCCACAGTCGGCGCTTGAGGACTGGGTGGGGAAGGGGAAAGCAGGAAGAAAGGCAATAGCCTGAGATAATTTATTTTATTGTTTAAAAGTTTACTGCTGAAGGGAAAGGAAGCAGAGAGAGGGCAGCAGCTGAGGAGGGAGCTAGTTGAGGGGAGTTATTGCTGTTTTAAGTTGTGGGGAAGTGATTAAAGACAGAAGAAAAAGCAAGTAAGATTTTCAAAAGAGTCAAGCAGGTATGGGGCCGAAGACTCAAGTGGAGCCCCTTGGAAGCCCCTTGAAAATACCAGCACATTTGAAGCAGAAACAGAGAATACAGTGTTTCAACACAGTGGGAAAGGAGGCTGAGGTCAAATCCCAGAAAGTGTGGTGCAAACCCTGATCCGGTCACACAGTGGCTCATACTTAGACAAGAGCAGGCACTGATCTAGATGCAGACATTTGTCCCCACAGCTGCCTGTGAGATAGGGGTGATTATTTCCCCCATTGTACAAGTGAAGACAATTCCCCAAGGTGTCACAGCCAGCAAGGGGTGGAGCCAAGATGTGAACCCAGGCAGTGAGTCCGGCACCAACGTCTCCCTCTTAACCACTATACTGTGGCATCCAAGGGCATCGCTGCCCTGCCCACCGCCCAGCGCTGCTGTGAGAGCAGGATGGGAAAGCCCTATGTGAATGCTTAAGGGCTCATCACATGTAACTTGGGGTTCCTATTGATCAGGCATCTCCTCAGGAGCCCGGGAGCAAGGGCACCTGCTGAGGCTTCAGCCCCTAAGGGATGGCAAATGGGAGGGACAGAGGAAGGCATTCAGCTGTGATTTGAACCATCCTGGTTTTGAGTCATTAGCCAACTATGCTCAGACGTGCTAGGAGAGACAGACAAGAAAGGGGAAAGGATGACTGAATCTCAGAAAATGATTTTTGTTATGAGTCACTTACTCTGTTCTATGCACTCTGCAGGGTACTTCCCTAAACCAGCTCATTTAATCCATCTTCAAAATGTAGCTATTGCATAGGCATAATTATTCCCATGTCACAGGTGAGGAAACTAAGGCTCACAGAAGTCAAGAAACTTGCTCAAGGCCACACAGATGGTGCGTGGCAGGCGTAGGGTTTAAATCCAGATGTTTAACACCAAAGCTCATGTCCTCTCCAGGCTCCCATGTGGCCTCTGAGATTAGCACTGGTGTGGCAGTTACAAGATTAGAGGAGGGGGATGAGGGGGAAGGGATTCTAGAGGGGGCTTCTCAGACATGAGCAGGTGGGGAGAGGCACACTGTGGAGAGGGAAGGTCAAGGAAACCCCCTTCTCCACTTAGAATGTGACCCTGAAATAATGGTTCCTAAAAACTGGGGTCCAAGACCCCTTTGGGAAGCTGATAAAAAGTAGACTCTCACCTCAGAAAGGATGCCCACATTTTTTCATGGTATTAGGGAGCTCATGGCTCCCTGAAGTCAGCCCATCCATGCAGGGGCTGAGCCCAGGACTGGCTTTACAACTGACGGACTTATTCTCCCAGCTGCGGGGAGAGCTGACCCCTGACAGTTCCCGTCTCTCTTCTGGAACTGTCCTTGACTGAAGAGGGTCACCTTGCCCGGTTCTGTCTCCTTCCCAAGGCAAACCACAGGAGTTAATTGACTCCAGGCAGCTCTGAAGGACGCCTCCCCTCCTGGCTGGGGATCTTGAGAGCAGTCTCTAATAAACCTCCCATCTGCCACGCGCCCTTCCAGAGTCAGCTTCTCCCAGAACCTGGAGAACTTGACTGACTAACCTGTGACACATGGACTCTATTCCTTTAATCATGACAGCAACTGGCAAGGGGAATATAAATCCTAGTTTAAATCCTGCATCTCCTTTTTGCAGGTAAGAAGTCTGAAATGTAGATGGCTGCTTGCCCAAGGTTCCAGAGCTGGCAGTAGCTACAGTCAGGATGTGAACCCAGTCCATCCAGAGCCAAACCCTACATTCACTACACCCACTTTCATCCGAGAGGGGGCAGCCCCAAAAGAATGCACCAGGAAGGGGACACATGTTGGGCCACTGTAACATAGAGACAGAGCCCCTGGGTCCTAGAAGGGTGCCCCATCGTTTTGCTTCTGGGTTGCGTGGGTACATTCAGGGTCGGACAGTTAACCAAGCCACCCGGCGGCTGCCTTCAGCAGGGAGGGCTGATGGAGGTCTCTGGGCTCAGCTCTGACAGGGTCTTGCAGGATGGGGATGGCAGTGCCTACAGGTCACACTCTTACCCGGAAGGCTGAGACCTGGGTGTATCTCCCACCCCTGCTGCTTATTAGCTGTGTGGGTGGGGCTGGAGTGGGGGATGCTCACGTCCCTCTCTGGGCCCCATTCTCAGGAAGGCCTTCCAGGCCCAATTGCAGGCCGCAGGGCTAGTCAGCATTCCTCTCTCCACCCATTGCATCATTCCAAACATTCCTGCTCTTCTTCCGCAGGGCCTTTCTTCCTGCCATGCCACCTCCCCTCCTCAGTGTCGTCACCTTCCAACTCCCTGGACGTGCCCCATACTCACTGAGACTTACGTCCAGCTCACGGTCTTGCCATCCATCCCCCAGCCTTGGCATCATTTGGGGGTGACCTCAAGATCATGTAGGAGGCCCATTCAACAGGCCAGCCCCAGGGCCCTGGACCTCCTCCTCTCCAGCTCCATCACCTTCAGCTGCCCTGTCCCCACGGGTCCCCTTTCTCCCGGTCTGTCAGTCACCTGAACTGCTCCCCCATCTCAGCCTTTCTCCCACATGAGAATGCACTTCCTGTGGTCCCAACAGCACAGACTTTTTGTAACTGTCAGAAACGTGGCAGAGCATGAAATCAGTTACATAAGTTATCTGGCTCAAGCCATGGTGCATTCTCTGCTTTGTGACAGGGCAAAAATGGAAAATTTTGCCTCGAGGCAAGATGGAAATTTGAAAAAAGACAACCTATGCTAGCCATCTCACAGAGAGGCCCAGCATGGCGTGTGTGTCCATCGCCAACGTGTGGGACCCGTTCAGCTCTGCGGCCCCAACGGCTGCCTTCCACACTCACCCATCAAAATCCCAACCTCCCGTAGCCCCACAGGCCCTGTCCACTCTCAGTTCTCCAAGAAAAAAAAAATGACTGCATCATCTTGCAAATGGATGCCACAAAAAGCCAAGGTGTTTAACCTCAGCGGGGCCCTGACATCTGTAATAATCCTTTGATCTGCCCCATTTCTCTCAGTAGCTGTTGTCAACTTCCACGATTTGCCTCCAGCCCTCACCCTCCAACCTTGGCAGACAGCCATGCTTCCTTGACCTTATAACAACTGAGACCTCCAAACCATGACCGACCTCAACTGATGTGACCTCTCCCACCTGCCCTGGACTCTCCTTCTGGGCTCAGCGTGGGCTGCCCTTCCTCCTATTTCTGACCACCTTGCTCCTGGTGTGCTGGTCCCACTGTCTGCTCTTTCCACTAGCTCCATCAGTCACGTCCTCCTTCTCTATGTCCTCAAGTGCTTCCTCTCTCCTGCCCGTGTCCCCCCAAACCTACTCCTGTGCCCAGAACATATACTTCCTTAATTCTGAGTCACTACGATTTGGTTCTTTCTGCCCTCCCCTTCTCAGCTAAGCTTTTTGAAAGAGTAACTTGTAGTCTCTTATACCAACATTAACGTGAAAAAATACATATATTACAAACAGAGTCCAGCAGAAGAGTAATAAATATAATAATGTAAATGACAAAGTGAAGTTTATTCCAGGAATTCGAGGAATGTCAAACTTAACAAATCTATCAACGCAACTTATCTTGGGAATAGACTACAGGAAAAAAAATCAGATGACCAGTTGATAGATCCCCAAAAGGCATTTGCTAAAATATAGTATACATTTTTTAAAAATCTCCCTAGAAAACTGGGAATACAGTAATAATTCCAAAGAGGGGTAAAGAACAAATCCAAACCAAGAGCTAATGTCACGCTTAGAGAGAAAACACTGTCCTTTAACTGCACAAAGATGTCCTTGATTCACACTATCATGAAAGACTGTGTGGAAGTAAGTTCTAGTCAATGCCATCATAAAAGAAAAAGAAAAACTGATATAATTATTGGAAAGGGAGGGTCAAAAACCTGATGAAGTCCATAGAAAATCCAAGGATCAAGTGAAAATCATCGTAAGTTTATTAAGGCAGGTAGTTACAAAAGGAAGAGAGAAATTTATTAGATTTTCTATATAGTGGTAACAACCAGTTAGAAAATATTATGGGAAAAAGGGCTGCATTTACAACAGCAACCAACATATAAAATATTAGGGGTAAAAAATCTTAACAGGAAGAGTGCAGAACCTCATAAAAAAAAGCTCTCACACTTAACAGCAAAATTCAAACAAATAGAAGGCCATCCTTGGTTTTAAGATAAGACTTGATGTTGTAAAAATGTCAACCTTCTCCAAATTCATCTATTTCCCACAAGTACAGTCAAACTCTCAATTGAATTTTTGAGTTGAAGCTGATCAAATGATTCTGACATTAATCTAGATGAATAAATGAGAAGAAATACATAAGAAAATTTAGGGGGAAAAAGACTGAATTAGAGCATCCCCTGATGTTTGTCATATCAAATATGAACAAATATATTTTAAACCTATAGTAATTGCAGCAGTAAGGTATTGCTGTCAGAGTAAACAGACAGACCAAAGGAACAGAACAGAAAATCCAATTGGCACCTCAAGTCAGTGAGTGAAAGAATGTGTTGTTTAAGAAACCGTGCTGGGATTTCATGAAGACTGTTTTCTTCTGATTCGACTTGATTTACTAAAACATTGAAATTTTCCATATGTCAAAGACACTATATTACCAAAATATTTACAGATAAAATGATACGATATCTGGAATTTGCTTCAAAATAATAAGAGGGAAATGGGAAGGATACAGCTGGAACAAAATTGGCTATATTTTGACTGTGGTTGAAGCTGGGTGGTAGATATGCAGAGGCTTATAGTATCATTCTGCCTTCTTTTATATAGATTTGAAAATTCCCCAAATAAAGAATTTTAAATATGATATGAATTAAAAATTCAAAGTAGGAAGATATTTGCAATATGACACACAAAGATAAATGTCTTTAATATATACATTTCTCTTAGAAAGCAGTTTTGACCATTCCAACAGGAGGAAAGAGATGCTGTTGAGTGAGAAAAATCAGATTGAAAATAGCGTGCAAGGTAGGCCATCCTTTCCAAAAGAAAAAGAAAAAAAAAAAACCATCAGTAAAAATATCTGAAGAATATACACCAAAATGTTAACTGTGATTTGTCTGAGTGATAAGACTAGGGATGGTTTTGCTTTCTTTTTCATCTCTTTCTGTATTTTTCAGGTTCTTTTTTTATGAGAAGCAAATACTTTTATAATCAGAAAAATACAAAATTATTTCATTTTTTTTAAAGGAAGGAAGAAAAGGAGAAAAGAAGGAAGGAAAGAAAGAAGGAAAGAAGGAGATTGGCATCATATATTCTTTCTAAGTTACTCTCCATCTATACAAAAAATAAATGTGTTTACTTTTTTAAATACAAATGGTACATAGCATGCTCTACACATTGTTCTTTCCTTGCCTTTTCCACTTGACAGTAGATCCCGGTTATACCAATTTAATCTCCCACCAATAATGCACAAGTGCCCCCCATCCTTGCCAATACACTATTCTATTTTTGATCTGTGTTGAGGTTTTTTTAAACATTTTTTATTGATTTATAATAAATTTACAATATTGTGTCAAATTCCAGTGTAGAGCACAATTTTTCAGTTATACGTGAACATATATATATTCATTGTCACATTTTTTTCTCTGTGAGCTACTGTAAGATCTTGTATATATTTCCCTGTGCTATACAGTATAATCTTGTTTATCTATTCTACATTTTGAAATCCCAATCTATCCCTTCCCAGCCCCCGTGTGTTGAGTTTTGATGGATGAAAAATGACACCTCATTGTAATCTTCACTTGTAGTTCCCTCATTATAAGTGAGGTTGAACATCTTTTTATCTGTGCAAGAACAATGGATGTTTCTTTACCTATGCATTTTATTCACATCCTTTGCCCATTTTTCAACTGGATTTTTCATTTTTTATATTGATTTGTAGTGGTTCTCTCTACAGAAAAGTAGACATTTGTCTGCCATATATGCTTGCCAGTGTCTTTTAGCAATTTATCATTTGTAAAATCAACTTGTTTACATGTGATTTTTTTCCAATGCATATGTGTGTAATTTTTTTAATTGAAGTATAGTCAGTTTACAATGTTGTGTCAATTTCTGGTATACAGCATAATAGCTCAGTTATACATATACAAGATGGATATAATTTTTAAACAGTTGATTTAACTGGTCTTTTGTCAAGGGCTTCATGAGCACACAGTCCTCCCCTACTCTAAGATCATATATATATATATATAATTTAAAAAATTATATATATATATATAATTTTTTAAAACTTTTTTTAATTGAGTTATAGTCATTTTACAATGTTGTGTCTGTATAAAATTTTTAATGCTCTATATTTTCTTCTATTACTTTTATAGCTTCAGTTTTAACTTTTATATATTTGTTCCATTATTTTGATACAGAGTGAAGTAGGAATCAACTTTTCCACCAGATATGTCTCCAGCTGTGCCCAGATGTATTTATTGAATAATCTGTCTTTCCCCTGCCAATTGATATGCCATTTTATGATACTCTAAACTCCCATATAAATTCATGCCTGTTTCTGAACTGTTTATCTATTCTATTGCTCTGACCAAATATTCTACAGTACCTCTCTATTTTAATTATGTTTTCACATAGGGTAAAGCTGGTGTCTTCTTACAACTCCTTTTTATGAGAACTTCCTGGCTATTCATGCATGTTTATTTTCCCATATGAACTTAAGGCTAAGCTTGTCTGGTTTCAAGAAAAAAAAGTATCTCGGTATAATCTAGATATTTAAGTGTAACACATAATTTAGGAAGAACTAACATCATTATACTACTTAGGATCAGCATTTTCCAACCCAAGAAGGAGATTTTCATCTCCTTTTGATGAATTCTTCTATTATGATCCTCAATGATGTTTTAAAAGCCCTCATAATGGACTTTGCCCTTTACTGCTATTAAAATGGGTTTTTCTTTCCATTGTATTTTTAAATTTCTGGTTGTTTTATATAAGAACGCTGTTAATTTGTCAAATTAATTTTGCATCAGCAACCCTATAGAATTCTTATTATTTGCAATTTTTTTCCATTGGATTCTCTTGGGTTTGCAAGTTATGCAATCACATCATTTTACATTAGTGATAAAATTTTACTTCCTGTTTTCTAATTCGTTGCCTGATTTCTTTCTCTTATTTAACTGCTTTAGTTAATACTTCATCTAACTACTCCCTACCCTAATGGGAATCCTTCTATGGTTTTATCATTAAGCTAAATGATGAATTTGGTTTGAAATAAATAGAAATAGAAAAATAATCAAAACACAGAATAGGTATATCACAGAGTAGGAAATAAAAATGGCTCATGAATATATGAAAAGATGCTCAACCTCATCTAGGGCACTATTCTCGGCCTGGCCTTTAAATGCTAAAATCCAGGGTTTGGTCCTTGGTCCGCTGCTCTTCTCACTGGATGCTCCCCTTGGGCCATTGTCCTTATTGTTCAACACAGGCAGATGCCTCCCAAGTCTACAGCTCCAAGACTGACCTGTCCCCAAAGCATGTGTCCCATTTGTATATTCAGCAGCCTCCTAGACATCCCACTTGGGTTTCCTGAAGTCCCTCAACTCAACACATACAAATGGAATTAATTATCTCGATCACCAAAACTCCGTCCCATCTTAGTGAGATGCCCCATCACCTGCCCACTTCTCCCAGTAGAGAGCCTTCTCCCTCCTCCTCACTCTGCCCTTTAATCAATCATATATTCCCACATATTAACTTTCTAAAATTTTACTCTGCATTTTTTGGTGGGGGAAGGTAATTAAGTTCATTTATTTACTTATCTTATTTTTTTAATGGAGGTACTGGGGATTGAGCCCAGGACTTCATGTGCGCTAGGCATGCACCTTACCACTGAGCTACATCCTCCCCCCTTACTTGCTAACATTTTAGTTTGCCTACTCCACCCCTACCCACTGTCCTGGTTCAGCTCCTCATATACTCCTCCACCTAGGTTGTTACAATGGCCTCCTAGACGGATTTTCTTTCTTCATTCCTGACTCTTGTAGACCTAGCTTCCAGAATTATCTCTGTCAAGGTGGATTTCCAAAACACAAATTCAAACATGCCACTTTCCTCAAAATTAGTGGTCCCTGTGGCACCAGGATGGAGTCCAAGGTCTTAACAGGGTCTACAGGGCTCCCGTGGCCTCCCCCGATCTCCCCAGAGCCCGACTTGGACTCTCTGCTCTAGTGATGCTGGACCCTGTGCTGGTCATCCTGACTTTAGCTTCATGCAACTTCACTCAAAGCATACTGCTCACCACTTAACCATATTTTGATTTGAAGTTTTTAAAACAAACAACAGAGTGTATGTGTTTGTTTATCAAACTAATATGTGCACATGGTTTTAAAAAAAAAAAAAAACAAGTTATACTAAGTCTGATAATGAATAGAAACCAACCTTCCCCAGGACCACTTTTCCCATCTCCAGGATCACCTCCTGGAAGCAACCACTTCTAACTTTATCAGTCATTTCTTTGGTAATTACTTTCATAGCTCTAAATATATGTATTTATAAAGTTATTTCTTAATTTATCAAATTTGTACACCATTTTTACTTCTTATATAACATCGCCCACGCCTTGCCTCTCTTTCTAGCACCATCTTTGGTTAAAAAGTGTTTACGTTATTGTGATTATATAAACATGGCCACTGCAGAATCAATTAGGGTACAAGGTTTAAATTTGGTGTGTGTAGGTTTTTGCTTTTCCAGGAATTTCCAATTGTCTTTGTTCTATTTTTGTCATGCTCGCCTTCAAACAATTATCCATGCTTTCTTTAGAAGCTCTAATGCTTCGGGTACTTTATCAAGTTTCCTCACTTTTGGGAGACCCCTGCCTTGAGCCCTCTCTCCTTGGGCTCCCACCTGGATGGCGGCTCCCTGAGCTCAGCTATCAGCCTGGACATCTCCCAACTGCTCTCCAGATCAGAGCCAGTGTTTCTGGAGTTTTCTGTCCCCCTTTCTTGTCTTCCTCCTTTATTTTGTAGAGTATGTTGTTAACAACTTCCTTAAATGGTGTGTTGAGTCCTTATATAACCTGAAAGATATCTTTATTCTCTATTCATGCTTGATGATAATTTGTCCTGTATTGAATTCTGGGTTGAAATTACTTTCCCTCTGAATTTTGAAGGTCTGGTCCCTCTGTATTCTAGGGTCTGATGTTGCCATGAAAAATTCTCATGCCATTGTAATGTTCACAGGGATCTTATATTTTCTCTCTGCACATTTTTGGGTTATTCTCTTTATCCCTGATATACTGAAATTTTAGGTTGACATACACTGCTGATTTTATTCTTTCTCCTGCATGGACTTGGAGCTCTGTAAAGAGCTCTAAACTTCAGGGTTGATAATTTTCCTGTATTATTGATTTGATAGTTTCCGCCCTGCAATGCTCTCTGTTCTATCTTTCTGGAACTCCTATTAGTCCAGTGGGAACATACCAAATTGATTCTCTTTTCATTTCTATTATCTTTTCCATCTGTCTTGTTATTCTGCTTTCTGGGTTATTTCCTCAGCTTCCAATTCTATTGAATTTTTATCTTCTGCTTTCCAGGAAATTTCCTTAATCTTCTCTCTTTTTTTTTTTTTTTTTTTGAGCAAAGATAGATTTATTCAGAGAGAGTCATGCTCCATAGACAGAGGGCAGGCCGTCTCAAAAGGCAAGAGAGAAGCCTAGGAGATACACATTTCATAGGCAGAATGCGGGCCATCTTACTCAGAAGGGCGAACAGTGGCCTCAGAGAATGAGGTCAGCTAAGAAAAACCTTAATCTTATCTTTTAATTCACCTGAATATTTTATTCTGGCAGCCATTCTTAAAATGTTTTAATTTCCAAGAGCACTTTCGTGTCCTCTGAGTTTTCCCTTTTGGTACTATCTCTGTGGACATTAATTAGAGGCTGTGTCTGTTTTGTTTGAGTTCTTTTCTGATTTACTTTTCCTCGGGGGTCTCCTTTCTCTGTGTCTCCCTCGGTTTCATTATGTTGGAGGCTTTTCTTGGAGGTGGATTATCTTTGGCTGTGTCTATTCATATGTTGAAAACTAAGACACTGAAATGCCATTTGGGAGCTATGTGTGTGTGGGTGGGGCTTTCTCTGTAGCTGAGTTTGGCTTTTGGGTTCTTGGTGGGAACCAGCTGTTATGTGGGGATCCTCACATGCCTGCTTCCTGGGGCCATGCAATTTTCTTGAGAAGAAACCTCCAGTCACCTGGCTGAGGGCTAGAGACCTACCGGTAAGTGTTTGTTTGGTGGTACAGATTGACTGTAACACAAGTGGACTTTCAAATAATCTCCTTACTCCGGTACCAGATTTCATTCTTGCCTTCTGCCACCGCCAAGCCCTGGGGGCACCAGGTCTCAGGGATTCTCTGGAGTAAATAACCCCCTTTTCTTCCACACCCCCTTCTCTGAGCTCCTTAGCAGATGCTTTCTCCACTCCTCTACATGACTGTTCTATACATCCACTTGCTCTTTTTGTTTGTTTGTTTTGTTTGTTTTTTTTTGGTGGAGGTACTGGGGATTGAACCCAGGACCTTGTGCACGCTAAAGCATGCACTCTACCACTGAGCTATACCCATCCCACTATCCACCTGCTCTTAGTTTTCTAGAATTTTGTGGCCCCTCCCCATCACTGTATTTTTTTTTTTTAAAGAACATTCCCTTACTGTAAGTCTAGTGGGGTCTCGGGAAAGAAGGGCGATAGGAATGTGTTCAATGTGCCATTTCATGTGACTGTTTCACCACTGGCTGAGCTCCCAGGGACAAAAGCTGTTCCTCAATCACCTTTATGTTCCCAGAGTTGAGCACAGTGAATGGCATAGGTCAGCATTCTGTAAAGTATCCACTGAACGGAATGGAACCTACTGGTCTCTCTGAAGCCCTTTTGCTTAATATAGTGCTTGCTTGGCCAGGATAACAAAGGGCACAAAACTCATGTCACGTACAGAATGGTGAAGAGCCTGCAGACGTTCTGTCTGGAGAAGAGAAGACAGTTGGAAGGGGGATGCCTAGGGGGATATGCTTGGGATTTCTGGCCACATACAAATATCAGAGAGATCTCATGCAGAAGAATTGAGACTTTCCATGTGGCCTCGGAGGACATAAGTAGGACTAGTGGGGGAGGGGAGTTATTAGATGACAGGTTCAGCTCCTTACGGGCAAGCTGCCCCTTCACGTCTCAGCTCAGCCAGCTGCCTGATGATGGGAGAGACTCCCCAGAGAGGTGATGAGTTCTCTGCCCTGGAAATGGCCAAGCAATCTGGACAACAAGCTATTAGAGTTGCTGTAGAGAGAATTCAATTCACTAGTTGACAGATTAGACTAAATTTTTTTCAAACTCTACTAGCGTTAAAGCACTCTCTTTTATAGCAAATAGTTGATAATATCCTCTTTATTATGCTGAAATAAAATAATAGAGAGTAAAACCTACTTTAAACATTTTTTAAAAAATCAATACAATGTAAATTGTTGCAACTACTGTATAAAACAGGATGCAGGTTTCTGAAAAAACTAAAAACAGAACGACCGTATGACCCATCAATTCCAACCCTGGGTATATATCTGAAAAAAACAAAAACACTAATTTGAAAAGATACATGCACCTCAAGTTTCTAGTAGCATTATTTACAATTACCGAGGTATGGAAGCAACCTGTATCCATCAACAGATGAATGAATAAAGGAGATGTGACATATATATAGATATATATACACACACAATGGAATACTACTCAGCCATAAAAAAGAATGAAAATTTGCCATTTGCAGCAACATGGATGGACTTGGAAGGCATTACGCAAAGTGAAATAAGTCAGAGAAAGACAAATACTGTATGATATCACTTATCTGTAGAATCTAAAAAATACAACAAACTAGTGAATATAACAAAAAAGAAGAAGACTCACAGATATAGAGAACAAACTAGCAGTTACCAATGGAGGGGAGGGGCAATATAGGGGTGGGGGAAAAAGGGTTATTATGGGATTCAATGAAATCATGTTTGTGAACTTTTGAAAAGTGTAAAGCCCTATAGACTTTTAAAAATCTTTCATTCAATAAAAACAATCAATACAATTCCTTAACTGATATATAAAATTTTCAAAGGACACAGTTATAATATAGGAATATGTATTTCAACACATAGATGTTCAAATAGGGTACTGCACAATAGAATAAAATTGTGAGATGCTTGCATCTATGTGTAGAAGCAGCAAGAATGCGACAGGTGCAAATGCCGATGGATACAGTTATGTTGTGTCAATGGCTCAATTACGGTGAGAGCTTTGCCCTCAGAGAGGTTGGTGAAGTTCTGAAGTACAATCTCTCCTCAAACATCCCTAGCAAAGTCAACTGTGTTTATATGTAGATCAGGGTTCAAAGATAATTATGAACAGGTTTCCACTGCTTGGCAAGGCATTTGAAAGCCATGGGACATGTGGGACAAGCCTTTTCTATGCAAGACAGTCTGGTGCATTACTACTAAATGTTGGTAGCTTTGCTCTAATCACTGTGATAATCAAAAAACCCCTCTCCCCATATTACCAAAATGCCCCCAGGGGTCACTGCTGCCAAACCCTTGGGCTGGATGATTGCCATGGTTCCCTCTAGCCTTTTTAGGATCCTCTGATTCCTTCAGGAGCTGAAGAGTCAGCAGGAGGGGAGGTGCGTCTGACATTTCTGTCTCTAGAGCCATCAGGGCTGGTGGACCCAGAACAGCCTCTGCCTCATCCATCTGTGGGGGCTTCCACTCTCCAAACAGATCTCACTCAGCCAAGGTACTGGCAGCCCCAAAACCCCCCACCCCCATGAAGTAGGATCACTGAATGGGTGATGCGCCTGCGTTTGACCTTCATGAGAAGGGCAGCAAAACTTGATCCTGAAAATGATGGCACTGACAAGGTTCTTCACAGCACCCTGGGTACCCTTGCTTACTTGCCCTTTAGGCTAACCAATCCTCATACCTAAAGGAAAACAGCCCCATTTATTCTCCTCACCTCACTGGGCCACTGTGGCTGGAAAAAAAATGCAATGTTGGGGCCACTGCAGACATGGGTCTTCCACCTGGCTGGCTCTGCCTCTTCTCTCCCGTTCCCCAGGACCTCTTGTGGTTCCTGAGGCTGCCCAGCCCACTACTTCCTCCCAGCTGTCCACAGATGACCTGCCCCTGGCCAGAGAGCACAGAGATTGATGGAAACTACTTTCACATCCTCTCCTCCCCAAGATGGATTCCCCTCTCTTTGTTCTGAATCCCCTCCTCCCAAGCACCTCTGAGACGTGAGCTGGAGGATAGTGATCCTCTCTACCTCTGTATCTTCAACCACTTTTGGCTCTTTCTTCTCAGCTCAGAAACAGGCTTATCTTCTCCAACCTAAACAGGAAACAGAAACTCCTTTGTCTTACTTCTGTTTTAAACTTCCGCTCCATCTCCCCCTCTCTCTTCCCACCAGCACTGGAGATTGATCTACACTCTCTGTGTCCTCTTTCTCAGTACCCTGGGCCCACTGCAGTCTGGCCCCTCTCTGCACACGCCATTGCAACCACTGGGTCACTGATGACCTAATTATCAAATCCAGTTTTCAGTCTTCACCTCCAAAATTCTCCTCAGCATTTTACTCCACGAACTACACTCTTTTTCCTGAATGTCTGTTTTAATTTTCAGGCATCCTCTATCTCAGGGTTCTTTTTCCTTTTTTCTGACCCATTCCTGCCAGCCTGTCTTCACTGGATCCTTCCCACTTTTCCACCCTCCTTCCCGTCCCCCTTCTTTTCTCCTCCTCCAATCTCCCCTTAAATAGTAAGGCCCCAGTATTCTATCCCTCCCTCTTCCCTTCCATCTTTAAATTATCTCACCCACTCCTACGGGTCCAGCCACCCTTGGATGCTGTTGACTCCCAGATCTCCAACCAGCCTCAACCTCTCTCCTTAGCTCCAGTCCCGAACGCACAGCTTCCTTGCAGCCTGTCCGAAGTTGCTCTTCCGCCTGGGTTCTTGGTCCCACTGAATGGTGCTTTTTCCACCTAGTTGCCTAAACTCCACACTCAAGATTCACGCTCAGCTTCCCTCACTTCAACGCCGTATGCAATCTGCCCCTCGGTCCTGCAGATCCTTCCTTAAGACTGTCTCCCCAGCCTGGCCTTCTTCTCCATCCCCTCTGCCACTGCTTCCTTCTAAGAGTCCCAGTTGGTCTCCACAGCCACGAGGTTCCCTCCATTCCAGTCCTTCCACTTAATCTTTCCTAGTTCTCTTTAGAAGCCCAATCTGAGTCATGACTTTCTTCTCCATCTTATCTAAAGCCTCATTGTCCACAGCTAAAGCTGAGGCTCCTTGGAGGGGCACAGAACACCCTTCTCCATCCTGCCTGCCCACCTCGACAGCAGCCGTCCTGAGCCTCTATGACCCTGAACACGCCTGCCCTGTAAGACGATCCCTTTGCTCTGCAGAGAGAGAGCACCATTCCTTGCTCTCTCTCACACAGTGTGTCTTTTCCACTTCTATGGGCGCTGGCACTGCCCTCGTGTTCTGACAGCTATGCTCTCGCTGCACCCCTAGCCCTATTCATCTTTGAATAAGCAGCGCCCGGCATGGTGCTAGCATACAGCCAGCACTCTGTGATTATTAGTATAATGACTGAATAAATGAATGAGCAGATGCGTTGATTAAAAAATTATGCCCTCGTCCGCCTCTTCATCACATCATCCCCTAGGCCAAATTTGAGTGTGCATACTAATCACCTGGAAATTTTGTTAGAATGCAGATTCTGATTCAGCAGGTCCAGAGCGGGGCCTGAGATTCCGCATTTCTAACAAGCTCCCAGGTGATTCTGATTCTGCTGTCAGCTGACCACACTTAGAGGAGCCAGGCCCTAACCCACGCCAATGATTTCCAAACTTGCCAAATATTAGAATCATTTGGAAAGCTTTTAAAAATCCTGATGCCCAGGGTGCACGCCACACTAAATCTGAATATCTGGGGGAAGAAGCCTGGGGGTACTATTTTTAAGGATCCCCAGATGATTCCAGAGTGCAGTAAAGTCGAGGAACTCCTCTCTGGGCGTCCCTGACTCCACCGAGGATGATGCTCAGCCTCCAATGCCCATTAGACTCACCTAGAGAGTTTTTAACACCCGCTGATACCTTGGCACCTCCCAATTAAATCAGAATCTCTGGGGTTTGAACCTGACTGTTTTTAAAGCCCCCGTTATTCTAATATGCAGCCAGGGTTGCGAGCCCCGTTGTTTTTAGGCGCTGGCTCTGAGGAATGGCTGCAGATCTGAGGGATCAGGAGTCCAGGATACAGAGTCAGTGTGAAGTCAGACCCCAGTCTTGGATCTCCAGTTATAGGCTGTGTAATCTTGGAGAAGTTAATTTAGCCTCATCATTAAAATGAGATTAAAAATACACACCCTCCTTACCCCAATTTTAACAGAGTCTCGTGGAATAGAATAAGAAATGGAAACAGAAAAAGCGCCCCCACAGGAGCCTGTCTTCACCTCCCTAATAGGCAGTCACTTGTGTCCCCACCTACCAGGTTGGCTTCACAGGCCCATTGCTGGGAGAAGTCTGTCAGGAATGAGCTCCCAGCTGCAGGCCCAGCTAGGGAGCAGATGGTTCAGTAGCAGCCCAGGCCACCAGAGGGGAAGTCACGAGGACTTGCATCCGCAGGCAGATTGAGAGGTAGAATCAGACACAACCCCTGCAAAGCATTCTGGCCTGTGGCCTGAAGGCTGCACAGTGGGCTGGTTGGCCCGGGCAGGGACAGGGCACACCTGCTGTTCTCTGCACACACCGCAGCGCGGCCACCTGACCCATAGCAAGGAGCCTGTGGGTTTGTACCAGACGCCTCTCTTACGAGCTGTCTCTGCAAATCTATGCTGGTACGAGATGAAGACAAAAAAAGTTGGGTTCAAGACCGGCCTCCCACCCCACTGCCCATGGCTGCCTGAGCTTGGACTCAACTTCCTCAGCTGCTGTTATCATTATTTTCTATTTTATCAGCATCACACACACACACACACACACACACACATATATATATATATATATGTGTGTGTGTGTATAAGGCCTTGGACCAACCTGCCACACTCCTGTCTCTGGAAGCAGCAGAAACCCAGAGTCGCAAGGTATGAAGAAAGGCTGGGAACAGGGTCCCAGATACCAGAGAATCTTGACATTGTCTGTATTTATCTGAAACTAAAATGGACACTAGGCATCCTGCGTATTTATTTGATAAATCCAGCAACCCTCCAGTAAGGGCAGGAGGAGTTAAAAGGAACAGCAAGCGCTGCTGCGAGACAGGCCTGGATGGGGGCCTGTCTGGCTGAGCTGAGTCTGGGCTGCAGGCTTCAGGGCTCTAAAAACCAGCCAGCTTTCTTTTTTGGTTTTCTTGAAAATCAAATTACACAAACTCTTCTGTCCCTAGAGCATCTTCTGGAAATAGGTCTCTTCTGGAAAGAGCCCAGTCAATTCCCTGAGGCACATGAGACCCTGGCTGGGCTAAGGGATGGGGGAGGGTCTTGATTCACACTCCCAGCATCCCAGCATGTATTCACCCCAAGGCCTTAAGTCACTGTGACTCTCTCCAACTCTGAGGGAACAAAAACGCCCTCCTGCTACCTGCCTTCAAATACCTGTACCCACAGGGATCCGGCCTGGCATTCCACAGTTATCAGAGTCTTCGAGGGTCACAGCACAACAAACCTGAAAGAGCTTTTGAATTCAAACAACTCCCTCTGGTTATTGCTAAGAACTCTGAGCCCAGAGGAGGACACGTTTGCCCAAAGCCACACAGAGAGTGGGGAGCTGGGCTGAGAGCCAGGTGTCTCCATCCTTGTGGTCAGTCTAACCCCACACCTTGTCCCCACCCTGATCATCAGAATACAAACGCCAATGACTTTGTGTGCAAACCCACTCCTCAGCTCCACAGTCTAGGCTCAAGAGGAGCCAAAGAGGGCCTTTGGTTCTCTCTAGTTACAACCCAACTAGAAGCAAAGCTGCAGAGAACCCTGCTCTGAAAAGGAAAAGGGCTTTCCTGGGGCATCTGGAGATGGTGGGGTTGCCTGGGGCCAGTCCTGCTCACTGTGCCTACTTTGAGAAGTAGCTGTAGTTTGTAGGTGTTCTCATGGATGGACAGCACAAGAGAGAGTGAGCTATGGAGTCAGGAGGCCAGGGCACAAAGCCTGATCTGGATAGTCTTGGCTGATTACCCAGCCTCAGTTTCCTCATCTGTGAAATGTAACTCCATCACAAGGTGTCACGAAGATGAAATGAGATGGGGCACAGGACCTGAGGCATCGTATTATAAGGCCCAAAATTTCAAGTGCTGCCCTGACATCTTTGAGTTCCAAAGCCCTAACTGAGAGTTCTCTGCTCTTTCTAGATATGTCTCCCACCGAGCTGGAAAGACTCCCCATTCAGTTCCCACAGCTGCACCCTAATGGGTTTCACTTCCCTGCCAGGCCAAGAAATTATTCAAATGAGACAATCACAACCTCCCATAAGAATCAGGGGGCAGCCACCCTCTTGTCACTGCATAGCCTGTACGCAGCCCCTGCTGGCTCGCCCTGTTCTGGAGGGTAGCTCCTGAGCGCAACACCCCCATATGGCCCCTCATGTGGCCTGGCATGGCACGCAAAGTCCTCCCCGCCAGGCTGTGAGTGCACGTGACTGATAAATTCCTGCCAGTCTCACCTGTCCATTGTCAGGTGTTGTATGTCCGACCATCTCATACTATCCAGCACAGGGGATTTCTCTTTCACCAACAAAATGACTAGGAAGTGGCCAGAACATAGGGCTTAGTAAGACTGTGGGGCTCTGACACTCAACAAACCCTCTAAATCTCTATCCTTCTGGGGAGAGGGTCCTCCTTGCATTTCTGAGTGGCGGTGCTTGACTTCCATGCACAGGGAGTGGCTGAGACTCTGACAACAGAACTTGGCCAGACAGCATTTGGGGAGACAGCATTCTGGGGTCTTCTCATTCTCTCAGGGTCAGCAGCCCTCCATCCACTGACATGCTTATTTTCACTGTACTCATCAGATAGCGACCACCTGTGAGGCACTAGGGGAGATACTATATCTCTGTTTCCATGCTGTGCCGAGAGATGACCAGTCCAAGGTCACACACAGAGGGAAGATAGGGCTTAATGCCTGCCCCCAACCCAGTGCCAGTGCCAATCCTGTGACCTACAGCCTCTGCGGAAGCGGAAGCACTGCTTGTGGGGTTGCTCCCCTATGCCAAGGAGACAACTCCCCCACCCCACCCCCGTCTCACTTCTAGGGCTGCAGAATCCAAAGGCTGGTTGACCTTGGGCTGAGATCCATGTTTCCTGGGAAGCTCCGCATAGGGAGGAGAACACCGTGACCTTGTCCTCGCTCACTCAGATCTTGTCTTGGGTCACAATGGGCCCAGGGGTCCCACTGATGGGCAGTGAGGTGATCCGGAGGCCTCTACATGATTCCTTATAGGAGGCAATACCTTGAGCTTCTTGGCCCTAAGAGTAAACTTTAGGAGTATTTCTATTTAGCCCTCCTGACCTTTGGGGGAATGGGGACTGCCAGTTAGAACCCTGAGCTGGGAATTAGACTTGTGTCGCTTTGCCCAGTGTGGAGCTGTTCCTCACACATGCTTTCCATGGGCGCCTCTCTAACAGCAGTGAGTCCCTGATTTCTCACTGCTATGATGGGGCTTGGGCTTCCATCCACAGGGAGAGGATGAGGCCATGGCCAGGGGCAGGGAAGTTACCACTGGATGTGGGGTCAGCCTTTCCCATGCTACAAGGCACCCTGAGCCTCGCAGAAACCCAGGTATTTTAGGAGCCAGCTGTCCTGGACAACTCTGATATCAGATGCTAATACACTCTCAGAATAAGGTACCCTTGGAACAAGTCGACCCTTACACTGTGGGGACCATCCCTGCTTCAGCTAATCCCCATTATGCAGATGGAGAAAGTGAGGCTTATCCTAAAGACTTGCTTGAATAATCAGCATGGAGCCAAAAGGCCCCTTGTGTGGGGAATGGTGCTGAATCAGTCCAGCTCCCTGATGAGAACTGATCCAGAAGTGTCTCTGGCCCATGATGCCTGTGGTCAAACAAGGACCATCTCAGAGACCTGGGCTCTTCCCCACACCTGGTGAAATGTCACATGCAGGCTTCTTTCAGGGTGGGGTCCCTCATCTTCTCTGGTTCTCCTCCCCAGGTCCCTACTGTGCACAGAAAAAGACAAGCCAGGTTCAGACCCATGGGGCAAACATCTTTCTAACTGCCTGACCTTGGCCAGCCTTCTCCTGAGGCCACAGCCAGATGTTACCTAACTGAGCATAGAAGGAAGCCAGGGAACCAGGGAAGCTTGGAAAGTAGCCAGGAGTGGGACTAGGCAGATGGTGGCAACTCTGCTACTCCCAGAGGACCAAATTTTAGCAGCAAAAATCCTGGGGCACAGGGTAGGGGGCACTGTCCTTTAGTGGAAGCTACATTGCTGTTTGCATGTTTGCCCACACTGCCACCTCCTTAACCAAGTCACGCACAGCGCTGTCATAAAAATTAACTCCTTTGGGAGAACAGCCATTTCCTGACTCCCCTTGAGACTCATGGAAACTCAGGATCCAGGCTTAAGCATCTACCCTGTGAGAAGGAAGAGTCACTGGACCGGGGTGACTGTCTCTCCTTCCCTTGTCCCTAATCTGGGTTTTTTTTCCCCCTCTCTCTCTTCATTCTGATAGCTAAGAAGCAAGCTGAACAATGGCTTCTTCAGAGAAAAGGCCATTTCCTGCTGGCAGTGTGCATGCGTCACCCCAGGTCCCAGAGTTCTGTAAAGAGGCACCCTCCTCCCTAAGTGCAGACCTCCTCTAGTGCTATAGGTGCACTAGGACAAAGACAGCACTTGGATCTGCCCCTGGGCCAGATATAAAAATGTTAGCCTAATATCTGCTACCTGAGAGAGGAGACTATCTAGGGAGGAAGAAATGTTCTGATTTCCAGGTAGAGAAAGAAATTCATGGTCCCCAGCTTGCCAAAGGCCTCTGAAATAGGGTGGGGTAGGATGGAGAAGTGACTTTTCTTTAGCTTCTTCACACATCCCTGAATCAGCTGGTTCATCATGCAGACCCTTTCTGTTCTTCCTGGAGGGGTTGAGATGACAGTAAGGAGACACCTGAGCAAGGTGGAGAGAGGTGTCTGGGACAATATTCCAGCACCATCTGTGGTGCTTTCATCAGCCAAAGGAAACCAGGGGTGGAGAGAGCCACAGGTAGACTGGCTGTGTCTTGGACTCCACTTGGAGTGTGGTAGGGGCTATCTCAGAGGTTTCAGTCCAGCAAGTGTGGTCTACACAGAGCTCTGCCACCACAAAAACTACTTTTGTGGTCTCTTGGGCAGTTTAGGGCACGGCTCTCGTTAGAACTGCAGACATCCCTCCATCCAGAGCCCCAAAGCCGAATGTCCAGCTGAACCCTCTCTGACTGCTGGGGGAGGTAGAGAGAAGGGCAGGATTCACACCCTCTGCCCCTCTACTAGGTGAGGCCTAGATTTAGGAAAAGAGGAATGAGCGGGGCAGTGAGGATGTCTGGAAAGGGATAACAGGGGCCACTAATTGTTCTTTGAGAATCCAGAAAATCCTGGATCTTGCCAGTGCCTTCTGAAGTCTAGCTCGCTTTTGGGGGGAAGGAATCTGGCTTTATCTACTTATTTTAATAAACTGAGGTGAGAAAGGGGAACTTGTGGCAGGGCCTTAGCAGCCTCTGTCCAGGGTCACTACCCCTCAGAGGAAGCCAGGCCGCCACGCAGTGACACCTGCCAGTCAGTTTAGGAGATTTCGCAAACTGGTTTTTAGCCTCCAAGCTTCCGGCCTCCGGACATAGGTCCAGGATGGGGAGGCACGGGCCAGACTTGTGTGTGTGTTGGGGTGAGGACAGTGGAGTGGGAGGGTCTAGGGTCGGGTTCAGGAGTTAGAAGCCGAAGAGGCCGGGTTTGGGGGTCCCCACTCCCAGGCCTGGCGCTCAGCGCTGGGAGGAAAGAGGCGGCTCCAGGGCAGGCCTGGAGCTGTCCTCACCCTGGTGCTGAAAACGAAGAGCTGCAGCCGAGCGGGTGGAGAGCAGTTAGCGAGACAGCCTTGCCCCGAGTGAGAAGGGGTGGATGGGAAGGGATTCCCTCCTCTTCTACTCACGCTCCAAGGAGAGAAGGGCACAAATGAGTTGGAGCAAGAAGGCATGTTGAGCTTTGAGAAGTGTTTCCTCCCAAAACAACAGCCAGCTCGGCGAAAGCAGGCCACGGCCTAGCTGGGGGTAGGGAGCAATCAGGGACAGCTGTGGCAGATGAGCAGGGAAAAGACCTTGTACCTGGGCTGGCCCCTTGCTGGCTCCCTACACTCCAGGCAGGTACCCTGGCTACAGGTCAAGGGAGGGTGCATGAGGTGTTCTCACACGTATGGTACTGACACACTTGCACAGCAGACTTCAGTGAGTGCATACATACACACCCCATGGACACACAGCGTGCTCCCAGAACAGGCACACACCAAGCACACACGCGCCCTGTACACAGGCACCAGCTCCCCCTCCAGGCTGCTGAGGCTGCCACTCCAGGCTCACATCCCCAAGTCTGGCCTGGACGTCCTTCCCACTTAGCTTCCTGGCCTCAGATGGCGCCTCCAAGGGAGGCACAGCCAGTGGGAGGCCCCAGTTCTAGCCTGCGACCGATAAGGTGCTGGAGAGGGCCAGAGAGGCGAACCCTACGCTCAGAAAGATGGGGGAGATAGAGGAGGGGCTAGGTCTCAGACACCACTTCTGCTTTCCCCAGACTCCCAGTTAGGGTGCCAGAACACGAGAGGAGTGTGGACAGGAGTGAGTGTGAGTGTCTCCCTCCCCCATGCTGGGGACACCCTGAGAACTAGCGCGTACCTGTGCGTGGTAGGCCCCGCGTGGATCTCCCTCAGCGAGTCCGGACCTGCTGGCTCCTCAGGCTTCCCTGGCTCCCCTGGCTCCCCTGGATAAAGGTGAGGTGCAAGTGGGGTTATCCCACTTGCCCTCTACGCCGCCTCATGTCCGTGGGCAGCAGAGAAACTCCGTCCCGGGCAGCGGGAAGTTACCCGGTTCCGGGCGCTGGGAGGGAACGCCCTCTGGTCCCTGGGCTTGGCCGGGGTTCCCGCGCCCCCGCACCCGCCGCCTTCGCCACCTCGTCAGCGCCCTGTCGCCCGTAGACTGCGCCGAGCCTGAAAGCCGGGAACCCGCCCGCCCTCCCGGAGAGTCTGCTGCTGACCTGCATTGACGTCATTGCGTCATTAGGTTTCCCCTGGAAACACTGGCGCGCCCAAAATAGTAACACATTAATTCAGGCCGGGGGAGCAGGGAGAGACTGTTTGTAACCCTGCAGCTAACTCTGCGCGCGCCAGCGAGCGCACAACGGCCCCCACCCGTTCCGAGGGCAGCGCCGAGCGCGCTCGCCGACTATTTTGAGAACAAAGGAAGGCAAAATATAGAATCCCAGAGAGAGAGTGCGGGGGACGCCGAGACCCCTTCGCCTTGCACGCGCGGACACCCGCACACACCCACTCACAATGCACAACACACCTGGGTCTGTATACCTCGGGCAGGCGCTCCCTGCTTTCGGGCTCTTTCAGGGACCTAATGGAGTGTGTGTGGCCAAATCTCCGGGGCAAAAGGATAGGTCCAGGTCTGGGCTTCCTGCCCTGCCTGATTTGAAGGACGAACTCCCTCCTCCAACCCTACGACCCGGCACGGCCGGCGGGCGGGGCGCCCTCCCTCCACACGCCCATCCCCACCCACCTATACAGACCCGAGCAGGAAGGACTCCTCTCCCAGGAGGCAGGCTCACCACTGCGCTTTTTCCTTTGGCTGCGCCGGGACCCCACGTGCGGGAGAAACCCTGCAGGGATCCAGCCCGTAGCCAAGCCACACTTTGGCGCCCCTGTACCCTTTGGCATCGGGAGAGAACTGACTTCGGAGGGAAGTACTGAGGGCCAGGGTTGCTGTCACGGGCTCCAGAATCGTTTGTGCTGGGGAGCGATCGACTTTTTTGAGCGTCACCTCGCTCCGGCTCTCGGGAGATCGGTATCTAGCAGAAAAGAGATGTGGCTGAAACGTGAGCATCAGCTTCAGAGGCTCTTTTGTAAGCTCTCTGTCCTCCCGTGACTGGGCCCTTGACTCACGCTGCGAGGGTGAGGAGAACGCTCCTTTGAATCAAAATAGCAAACGTTTAGCCTTGGGCGGAGGCGGGGAGGCGGCGCGAGGGGTATAGGAACTCTGAGCGCGAGGGCTGAGCCCGCTGGGCAGAATCGGCTCGGCGGGCTCCCTTGTGCTCTGAAGTGTAAGTGGGGGAGCAAGGAGGACCTTTTGAAACGGCTCAGACTTCCCCTTCCTCCCAGAGGCTTCAGAGAGGTCTCTGCTTCATTCCAGCCTGGACTTCTCTCTGGCTGGGGAGGCGGGGCGGGGGGGGGTGCCTGGGATTTAGAGGCACGTCCCCCAAGGACTCTGTGTCTTTATGCCTGTGTGCAAAGTTCAAAGCAGTGACGTGGCTCACACAGCACCCTCTCCCGCAGCGAGGAGGGAGGGATGCCTGTCAGACAACACCCTAACCGGAGGTATCCTCTCTTGGCCTTTGTTGACCACAAAGGTTATACACAGGCACCGACGCACTGACCTTCGTGGATAAATTCATCTGCCCCTGTCAGCAACCAGATCAAAGAAGAGGCTTTGGAGAGGACAGTCCTGGCCTCACCGTTTGTGAGCTGTGTGTCCTCCTACTGCATATGCCTTTCCCTCCCTGAGCTGCAGTGGCCTCATCTGTAAAACCAGGTCATAAAGCTCACTCCATAGGCTGTTTTGAAGATGACAAGAGATGATTCCTAGAATGTGCTGGAGAAATGGCATGCCCTGTTCCTAGTCCTGACCCCCACTCCACCCCTACCCACCATGGGTCGTTTTTTCAACAGTGAGTGAAACCACACTCCTCAATGTATACACTCTCTTTGGTGACACCTTCGAAGACAGCCAATCAAAGATCACTGGCGAAACTGACATCGAGTGCCCTAGCCCCCAGAAAGATGGCATCTAGGATCTTTTCCTCCACATCAACAGCCTCTGAATAAAGCTGCAAAGTATGTTTCTCATGCTTTCAGATTCAAGTTCAATTGAGTGGTGGTGGCAAGGGGTGCGGGTGGCGGGGAATGTGTTCTGGCTCTGCTTCTCTTTCTCTAGGTTTAATTTCCAGCTGGACGTGCACTGAGGCTACATGTTCTGGAATCCCCTCACCCCTGCCCTTCTCACCCTCAGCTCTGGTCCCACTGAGCTTTGGCCATCACCTGCCTGTCTGGACCATGGCAGGGACATGTGGCACTCTGTTTCCCCAGCATCTCCTAGCACAGTGCCTGGCACAGCAGCTGACATTAATTATTGATCCCAGTGACTGACAGTCCTTCTTTTGGGGATCTCCTGCCCCAGCCCCACCATTTCCACACTGTCTCCACGTCCAAGTCCACCCATCCCCAGCATTTGGCCTGGGTCAAATGCTGACCCCTCCATGCAGGCCTCTCTGTCCTCTGGGATATGAGCTCACCTGTCCTTAGTTCGTAGATCACTTGAAAGGGCTTTTATGGCTTTGATCATATTCTGCCTTGAATTACTATTCTCTGTGTAATTTCTACATCTCCCTGCTGGGTTGTAACTTCTTAGAGCCAGAACTGGGTCTTGCCCATCTCCATGTGCCCTACATAGCTCATCTGTGCCCAGCCCAGGCACAGAGTAGACCCTCAAGTGATGTTTTCTGAACTGAACAATGGACAATGATGCCGATGGTGGTATCTCTGCAGACCTGGGCTGAGAGAAACCTGGGCAGGGTCAGTCTGGAGATGCCCCACTCCACCTAGTCCCAAGGAGGGAGGCCCTAGCAGAGCATCCTTCCTACTTTTCTTCTAACCTGGGGGAAATTGCAGAGCCTGCCTGCAATCTGGGAGTATGAGGGGGTGGTGATGGAAGGAAGAAACCCACCTGGGTCAAACTCACAATCTGCCCAATCAGCTGTTTGATAGAAAAGCCAGGGTTTTGCAGTCACGAAGGCTGCTCAGCGGCTCATATGTCCCTGCTTTCTTCTGGCCCTCTCTCTGAAGTTCAAATTGCTAAGAAGAGGAGAATCCGAACAACCCAGGTAAGTTAGTCTGGGTCCCTGTCCCAGGCCACCTCTAGGCTCCTGGGATGTCCGGAAACTGACAACACTTGGCTGGTAGGATCTTGAGTTCAGACTGGAGTAGGACCCAGTGGGGTGTGGGGGCTGCCCTCAGCAGAGCTGTAGGAATGATGAGTCCCTTGGAAAGGGTCCTTTGATGTGTTGAGCACTTGGCTGGCTTGTTCAATATAATCATGCTCTAGAATAAACCTGGACGTCTCCCTCCACCCCTAGCCTGGGAAGATCAGGATATTGCTGATCAGGTGGACAGCAGGTTTCATTGCTGAGCTGATCTTCATGCCAGGCCTCTCATGGGGCCCGCAAGACCATGGCTAACCTCACTGTGTGCTGCTGATGGCAATGGGATCAGAAAGGCCAATGATCTTGGGGGGAGCCTGCCAGACCATCTCCCCAGAGGCTGCTCCATGCCCCACTCAGCCCCTGCTTAGTTTGCAAGAACAGGTTCAGTCAAAGAAGACCTGGGTCTCCTGTGGAACACAGAGAGGCCAGGAGAAGAGCCACCCAGTCCCCCCACCCCCACTCAAGGCCTTGTTCTGAGCCCCCAAAAGGTTGAGACCTTTGGGCTGGGAATGAGAACTGGCTTCTAATCCCAGCACTACCATTAAGTTACCATGTAACAAGTCAAGTGACACCCCTTCCCTGGGACTATTTTCACCTTCTGCTTCATGTACTGGTGAAATGAGACAATCAAGGAGAGTCATCAGCACAGACAGGGAGACCTGGTCACACCCTTGACTTCAGTGGAAATTGACCCAGACAACAGGAGCCCTATGCCTCTTGAACCTGGGGGCTGTGGTGGGCAGGTGGCAGGGTGAGCAGCTCTCTTGGGATTTGGCCTCCAGCTGGCTGGGCCTCTGGTGGTCTTAGGCCCTCTCCTGCCCAACAAGTCGTTCATCTGATGCTTTTATAGCCCCTCTTGTCTGGAGGTCTCCTGCACCGAGCAAGGATGCCACAGCACTCTAAGTTCTTCCCAACAAACCAAGTGAAGATCCATTCATTCAGCCATTCAACAATCTCAAATGGTCCAATGCTATTTTTGCTCAAATTGTTCCCCTCTCAGTTCCTGTTTCTTGACCACCAGATTTTATTCTAGGCCCTGCCCAAGCTTTGTTCTTAACATTTCCCAGTCTATGGGTCCAACTTCTCCCCCTAGAGGCACCAGCAACCCCTCATCATCTTACCAGCCTCCAGATCTGCATCTGAGAGTCCTAGAAATCCTCCCCCCTTTCTTCTGCTGTGCTAGTTCTCCTGCCCCTTAACCACAGTCTTTCCCCACATCCTCCTAGCTTTCCATCCCTGTGAGGGGAGTGCTGAGCCAAGGTTACAACTTTGCAGGACCCTAAGTTTGGGTCTTGCTTCTGAGAGAGGGGCAATTATGCCTGTTGCTCTTTTGGGCAAAGGTGGAGGTAGCTAAGCAGCAAATGGTTAAGTATGGAAAACCTGCCAGGGATCCAATTGCATAAAGCCAAGAGCTGGATTCAAATCGAGAGGTAGAATAGGTGCCAGCTAGGCTGGTGTGGACAAGTTTGGCAACCAACATTCAGAAAAGGAAGCACCCAGGCTGGAGAAAGCCAGCCAGCTTCACAAAGGGAGGTGTTACTTGGACTGAACCTCAAGAGGTGAGTAGAATCTGGAGTGGGGAGAGGGAATGAGAGAAGGACAGATAGGTGGCAGCAACTATACAAAGCAGTGGGTCTCAACCACTGCTCACTCTGGAGTCACCCTGGGATAAACCTAGGCTTAACCCGAAGATGACACAAAGATGCTCAGGCCCTCTTCCCAAGAAACTCAAATTCTACTGTTCTAGGATGAAGATTTGGCATTTGTATTTTTCAAATTTTCACTTGCACTTTGTGATTTATTGACCATTAATTATGTGCCATGCTATCAGAAATTATTTTTAATTTGTAATACTCTAATATAGTTCAAAGGACCACACAGTGGTGGTTCAGAGGGAAGTCCTTTTTTTTGGAGTCCTGCCTCCCCTCTCACTGTCCGTCTGACCAGGAATGGTGTCCTAAACTTCCTAAATTTGTTTCTTCCTCTGTAGAATGGTGACAATGACAGTACTTACATCCCGTGGGACTCCTTTGTGGCTCACATGAGATAATGCTTTCACCCGTTGAATGCTAACACCTGGGGCACTGATTATGTTCAATGGCTCCAGATGATTCAATGTGCAGCCAGGGCTGAAGATCTCTAGCATAAAGCAAAGGCCAAAATGGGTTGTTTGGGGGGACTCTCTGGATGTTGGGAAGATCTGTACCAGAGGGAGGAGAAACTAAAAGGGATGGGGATCTATGATGGAACAGTTTCATGGCAGGGTGACATGTTGAGGCTTTATCCCAATAAGCCCAACAGGAGGCCAGATTTCAGGGTTTGAGGATGAGGCACGACATGATGAATGTGATACCTCAGGAATCTGGGGCTTGTGCCGCCTCAATTAGAGGGAAGCAGATGCAGCCGAGAGAATAGTCTGGGATCAGAAAAGACATTGAAAAGAAGGGATGAGTGTGAGGTGAAGCCAAAGGAAGAATCAACAGGATTTAGGACCTTCGTGGACATAAGAGTCTAAAGGGATTGAGGGAAGAGAAATAAATTTAAGTTTTCAGGTCTAGCAGGACCAGGGAAGTAACACCTGTGTTGGTTAGGATTATATTTAACTCTGAGTATCAGGTAACTCAAATCAACAATGACTTAAACAAAATGGAAGTTTATTTCTCTACCAGTTGAAAGTCCAGTGGTGTGCAGTTCAAAGCTGGGAAGGCAGCTTTGTTCCATAAAGTCACAGCTCACTCATCCACCATCTGGGGCATGGTGTTTATCATTGTGGTACCAGCTGGCACTTGGGTTCTAGCATCCATATGGAGAGAGGAATAAAAAACTGGCAAAAGGCAAGACCCAGGGACTTTTTGAGGGAGGTTTCTTGTTGCTGCCACGCATCACTTCCATTTATATTCCGCGGTCCAGAAATTAATCTATGGCCACATCTAGTTACAAGTGAAGCTAAAAAGTTTGGTCTTTATTTTCTAAGTGGCCTTGTACCCAGCTAAAAAATTCTGATAACCCAATGATAGAAGAGGATTCTGTTTCCATGAAAGAAGAGGAATTCAGGTACTGGGAGAGAGCTAACAGTTGCCTCATTTTCTTAAATTGTGAAGTTGAAAATGGAGTCATTTTGGGAAACTGTTTTCCTGAATATGTTGAGTTTGAAACAGGGGGCAGTAAAGTACAGACTTATGGGCTACAGTAGGCAGAGTTCTAAGATGGCCCCAAGATTTCTGACCCCTCTGGCGTACACACCCTTTATAAATCCCTCCCTGTGGATGGGACTTGTGAATGTGCTGGGAGTTTTCAAGAGGGCGCTCAGAGTGGCATGATGGGGTTGCAAGGCAAACTGTGGGAAGTAAATGAGGGGACGGCTGATGAGAAATGGGAGGGAGCCAACATGACTGAAAAGCCTCCGTGAGTTGGCCACTAGCTCCCTCTCCAGACTCTCCTACCAATCTCTTTCTTTCACATCGTTTCACAGGATGACTCTCAGGCTTCCGACTCGAGAAACTTCGTGGTCACGGTAGAAAACACTGGTAAAGCATGGATCTGAGGAAGAAGACCAGGAGATATGTTGGACCGAGTTTGAGGTGTCCATGAAAATATCAAGCGGAAAGACCCCAGAAACAGTTGGGATGTTCAGAAGCACGGGCAAATACGAATGTTGATGGCCTTGAAGGGTCATCTCCTCTTTTCTTTAATAAATCAGCAGTTTGTTGGCTCAGCACATCTGAATCAGTTCACGGGAAGAACGGGGTGGACCCAGCACTGAGCTTGGAGGTCCCCCTTCCCTGACCAGGGAGCTGTCACTGTCCCAAGGCTGCACAGATGTGTCTGCCTACTGTCTCTATAAATAAGGAGCATTAAGGGAACAGAGTTCCTCTCGACCAAATGGTCTCAGTCTCATCTTTAGATGTCGCCATCAATATCTGTGAAGCAGGCTCTAGGAAAAAGACTAAAAAAGCTATCTTTATTTAGCTTGGAGAGGAGAGGGAGGGAGAGCTGTGAGTTGCTAGGAATAAACTGCTGTTTTTATCTTTTTGTCCTCAAGGAGGCCAGAGGAGGTGGACTTGGGATACAGTTGGAGAGTTCATTCTCAAGGGGGTGGGGAATGAAGATTTTTGTCCCCCGCCCCTCACCAGGGGACATTTGGCTATGTCTGGAGACATTTTTGGTTATCATGACTAGTGGGAGGTAGGTAGGCGATGCTCCTGGCATCCAGTGAGTAGAAGCCAGGGATGCTGTTAAACAACCTAAAATGCACAGGACAGCCCCACAAAACAGAATTCTCTGGCCCCATATGTCAACAGTACCCAGGTTGAGAAACCCTGAGTTAGAGGAATTTTAGTTACTTAATTTCTTTCGAAGCAAAGAAAAAATAGTCACTCAGTCTACCTTAAAGGAAAGGGTACCTTATTTGCTTGCTTAAGGATATATATGGCTGGCAGCCAGGATTAGAACAGGTTGAGAAAGCTGTTGGAAACCCAGCTTTCTCAACCTTAATCTCTCTGTTTCTCCTGGTTTGCCTGCTCCTGCCTCCCCCCCACTACTGATAGGCCAAGCCTTTAAAATTCCAAGGGAGGCAGTCTGATAGGCTTAGTCAGATCACCGCTGCTCCTTGAGAGGCTCCAAACAGGCCACCTTCCTAGGTTATGGTCAGCCTATGGATGGATGATATATGCTTTGGTCAATGGTCTACCACCACCCCTTTTCCAACCAGAAGCTACTCATATACGAAACAGTCTGGACATCTTCCCTGGGTAGGAGATCGTGTGCAGGGCAGTGTGAGTCAGAAAGTGATAATAGAATCGAACGTGCATGACCAGCATTTATATTGCTCTTTCTGGCTCATTGGTATCTTTTCCTTAGTGTAGCAAAGATAGGAGCTGAGTACAAAGCTACAGTTTTCCTTTTTACTCCAAAGCTGTGCTGTCCAATAAAGTACCACTAGCTACCACTAGCCACATGTGGCTACTCAAATTTAAATTACTTAAAATTAGATACAATTAAAAATTCAGTGCCTTAGTCCCATTAATCACATTTCAAGTGCTCAGGAGCCAAAGGTGGCCAGTGGCTACTGCATCGGACAGCACAGACACGGAACATCTCCATCACTGCAGGCAGTTCTGTTGGACAACGAACGACATTCCAAAGGAAAATACTGACCAAACTGGAAGGGTTGGTTACAAATGGGAAACACATTTTACGGTCAGCCCTAGAGAGAAATCTGAGTCATCTTTTTATCAAGTCAGTCCTTACTGCAGGGTGTGTGTGAGTCTGTGAGCAACCGTGCCTCGTATGGAGTTCATGCCTCGGGTTGTGTGTCCCCCAGGGATGACATGCCTCTGCTCGTGGAAGCAAGAGCTCGGAGAATAATTTCACCTGAGGAGGATTGCTGTAACTCACCCACTTGGAAGGGTGCTATAAATGTTTAAGAGTAAAGAGTTGTTGAAGAGCTCTGAATAGTGCATAATCAGCTTTTCAAACACCATGGCAATAGGTGACACGTAGCAATTTACAGCTCAGGTGAACACAGGAGTGTGACCAGAGTGGTTAGTCTCACTGACATGCCTTTAGGAGCTTCTGAGGCCTTTCTTTCTTGGCTCCCATCTTTCTTGCCTTCTTTTTTTTTTTTTTTTTCTCTGCCCTATGTGGTTGTCATTACTGCTGTTCACCAAGTACTCCTACCCCCTTTCAGGCACAGGATAGGATTGCCCTTCTTGTCCCTTGTGGTTGGGACCTGAGCCTGTGAGACCAGCCCTGGCTGGTGGGTGAAGTGCTCCGTGCTCTTCTCCAGGAGAGCATATGAGGTCTCTTTTTGGCAGGGCAACTGGCAGTATTCAAGTTGGCAGCTGCTCCACCAAACTGGATCCCTGAGTGACCACCATGTGCAATGGTTGGAGGTATAAAGTGGCAGGAAATAAACCTAACTTGTGTTCTTTTCAGACACCAAGATTTGGGGATTTTTTTTTTTTTCCCTTTGTAACCAGTTTCAGGGACCTTAAAAACCTCAATGTCTTTAATACTCGTAAGATGGCTTTCCTATTGCCAGCATTTCTTAAATTTCTGCAGAAACATATTCAGGTAAGCAGATTCTTTGGCTGGCTTTGTGTTTTCTTTTTCTTTTTCAATTGTGGCAAAACCTAGTCAATCCAGCCCAGTTACTGTGCATTTCACATATCCACACCCCCAGCAATTTGTTGTGTTCATTGGCTGAGGTTGTTTCCTATTACTTAGAAAGAAAAGAAAGTGAGTTGAAACTTTTTATATTTGTAGCAACCACCAAACTTGGATGTTTTCAAGATGAATCTTTTTATGGATTGGGTGCCTTGATAGTAGAAGAAGGAGCTCTTCACCTGCTGAAGAATTTCTTTTCTAACCTAGTTAAGTACCAGCTGTCTCCTTGGTTTCTTGCAGAATAACTTAAGGCTAACATTTTTGGAAAAGAAACTCATAGTGGTTAATAACAGCAATGGACCCAAGAGGACAATAAAACACTGGGAAGGAGCCAGTGGGAATTATCTCAATCCACGAGACAGAAGTCGCGCTGCTAGAGAAATGGACACAGTTCCTGGACCAAGAAAGGTCATTCATTCATTCATTCATTTGCAAACAATCATTGAGCACCTAGTATGGGCTTTGCCCAGATGGAGCTTCTACCCTGGTGGGGGTAAAGGGAAATAAGTAGACAAAAGTGCAATGAAGGAAATAAACACAAATGAAATGGAGTAATGGGGGGAGGAGCAGAGTGCCTCTCAGAAGAGGTGACACTTGAGAGGAGACCCGGAGAAAAAGGAGTCAGTCATGCAAAGAGCAGAAAAGCATTCCAAACAGAGAAACAGCAGTTCAGAGGCATGAGGAGGAAAGAACTTAGCATATACAGTAAATGGGTGGTGGCAGGGTGGGGGGCACCCAAAGCCAGCATGACCAGAGTGTGATGATGGTGGAGACAAGTGAAAGAATATGGGTCAGGGAGGTGGGCAGGGGCCTTTGGGATTTCAAGTTTCACTCTGAGAGGAAGAGGAAGCCCATGGAGGAGGTTGGGAAGGAGGTGATGCTGGAACACTTTTTCTGTAAAGGCCGTATGATCTCTGTTGCAATGATTCAGCTCTGTAAGAGCAGCCACAGACAATACATGAGGGAATGAGCGTGGCTGTTTTCCAATAAAACTTTACTTATGGGCAATAAAATCTGAATTTCATATTTTCACATGTCACAAAACATTATTCCTTGGTTTTTTTTCCCCCTGATCATTTAATAACATAAAAATCACTTTTAGCTCATGAACCAGGTTTAGCCTACAGGCCATCATTTGCCAACCCTTGATTTACATCACTCAGGCTGGATGACTGTTGAAGCAGAAAACCTGCTTTGGAGACTTTTGCAAAATAATCCACCAGGTAGTGAAGAAGGCTTGACCTGGGTGATCGTTGGAGGTGGTGAGAAGGATTCAAGATGCGTTCTGGGGGCTGGAGCACAGAACGTGCTGATGAGCAAGACGTGGGGGTGAGATAGGAGCGGAGTCATGGATGACTGGGTGGTGATACCATTCTCGGAGGGCCCACAGGGAAGTAGATCTGGGGGAAGCAGGCATTCCAACCTGGCCGCTTTGGGTTGGTTTGAGTCCTGATGGATGCAGCCACATGTGATCTGGAGCCCAGATAGCAGGGAAACCCCCTGGATTTTTCCAGAGCCTGTTGCTTACCAGCTGTGTGACCCTGGGCAAGTCACTTCTGTTGAACATAAGATCTCCTGCCCATCCCTGTCTGGATGGTGGTAAGGATCAGCTGAGATTTCACTTAAACCTGATTAGGAATTCCTACCCGAGTCAGGACCTCAGCACTCCCTTCCTCAGCACCAAATCTGACTCTAAAGGCATCAATGGAAGATTCTTTAGGTTCTCTCAGGGAAATGGAGGAGTTGTGTCACTGGCCATCAGAACTTTCTGAAAATCTTCTCTAAACTTCTCTGTTCTCTCCACGAAATCCCTCTCCCCAGGCAGCTGCCTCAGTCTTCTAAGATGAAGAAAAAATACACACTGTTTCTTCTTTAGACTCAACACTTCTGACACCAAATGTATGGATTTCCCCCACAATAACCAATTCCAGAATTCTCTGGACACCCGCTGGGTGTCCTACAATTCAATTCTGATGCTAAATACCTGGGGTTAATGCGGATCCCACTGGTGAAGGGCTCAGTCCCATGAGACTGCCCCTACTTCAGCTAATTGCACGTAGTGGGTCCTCAGGTTATTCACAACTCTGTCCATCGTGGCTACAAATGGGGGCCTCATGCCCATCTCCTTAGGTTTGATACTTTGTTATGAAGTCTCATAGAACTCAGGGAAACACTTATGTTTACCAATTTATTACAAAGGATACAGATGAACAGCCGGGAGAGAGGTACATAGCGCGAAGTGTGGAAGGTTCCCAATCAAAGGAGCTTCTGTCCCCAAGGATTTGGGGTGCATCACCCTCCCATATCCCACGTGGATATGCTCACCAACCTGGAAGCTCTCTGAACCCCATACTTTAGGGATTTTTATGAAGGTTTCATCACATAGGCATGATCAATTATTAACTCAATCTCCAGCCCCTCAGGCTGGAGCCCCAGAGGATGGGAGGAAAGGTCTAAGCTTCTAATCCTAGCTTGGTTTTTCTTATGACCAGTCCCCATCCAAGAACCCCCCAAGAGTTGCCTCTTTAGACCAAAACACTTTCCTATCACGTGGAAATTCCAAGGGGTTTAGGAGCTCCGTGCCAGGAAATGGGGCAGAGATCAAATACATTTTTCTTATTTTATCATACAGGGTCTTGCCCCTTTTTTTTTTTCCCCTGAACTTGCTCTCTCCATGGTCTCTCACATTTAACACTTGAAACCCCCTGACTAGATTTGCAGAAACTCAGGGTGACAGAACTGCTCTGACCGTGGTGGTGGATACACAGATCTACACACGTGATGAAGTTGTGTAGAAATAAACAAACACATACACATACACACACACACACACACACACACACACACACACAGGAGTACGTGTAAAACTGGGGAAATCACAGTAAGAGCGGTGGCTTGGATCAGCACCCGTCTCTGGTTGTGGTTTTGTATTATAAGGTAAAGGGCACAGGGGATCTCCCTGTATCATTTCTTACAAGTGCATGTGAATCTACAATTATCTCAAAATTAAAAGTTTAATTGTAAAAAATCCTGCTTTGTAATCCCATTCAACAATTTAGAAGCTAACCTTTCGAACAAAATCCCCTCAAGGGCTTTATGAAACAATTTTCTCTACTTTTTTCTAAATCTAAAGTTTTCATTAAATAGAAGTTAACAGATACAAGCCCTCACTAGCCAAGCACAATTACTCTTTTTCAAATCTGAGGAGCTTTAATCTACTTCACCCTAGCAATAAGAAAACGCTTTTAAAAATATGCCCGGGTGAGGAGTTGTATCATGGTTAAAACACCATACGTGTATTGGACATCAGGCCTTGTGTTGAAAAGCTAGAAATTCAGGGAATGGTGTACGGAGAACCCAGACCTCAAACAGGTGGGGAGAGAGAGGTGATGGGGGCTAAAGCTCCCCCAGTTGATTAAAACTGGGGACCCCTGCCCTGCCCCATTCTCCCATGATTAACAATCACCCATCAATCCCAAGAGCATGAAATTGGGTGCTTTGAGCTTGGGGGACCCTCCCACCCGCAGCCACAGTCCGAAAGCCTAAAAGCTTCATAAGGCAGAGAGTGATCATCATTCTTTTAATGATGATCACGATTCAAAATTGCTGTAATCCAATTATGTAATCTATTTCTGAAACAGTGTTCTCAGACACAGGTTCCACGGGACATTTACACTTATTCCTTGAACAAGAGTCCCACACAGTGCCGGAAGTTTAGGCAACTGTGTACAGTCCTCCTGTGTAAATTTCTCCCTGAAAAGTCACAAGGGGCAGTAGAATTTAAAGGTTCGGACAAATCCCACAATAAACCTACTTAACTTCGTTTAAGTCAGCAATTCCCCAATTTGTTAGCTCCCTGTTAATATCACTTGCTTATCCAGTGTTTGGAGGAGGGAAGCACATTTCCTATCGTCTCTGTGCCAGGCACTGCAAGGTCTCAGTTCCTTTGCCGCAGGTGTGGGAGTTCAGACCATCTTCCCTTTGCCTTCCTGTTCTTTGCAGCTCTGGAAGGCCAGGAGGTTTCAGCCTTCGCAGAAAGGGGAAAGCTCTAGGTTAATGAGCCATCAAGTGTTATTGTGAAATAACTGAGGAGGGAGAAGGGTTTCCTGAGAGGGCAGTTTCCTAAGAAGTGGCGGGCCCTTGCCTGAAAAGAGCTCAGAGAGTAGACTTTGCCAAAGACCACTGTAAGGAGGATTATTGGAAACCCTAGCACCCAAAGGAAGCCGAGTCATTGCCTGGGACCACCTCCCCTCAACCGCCCCATCTAACAGTTATTGCCGCCATCTACACGCAGGCATCCCCTCACTGCCCTTTCTGCCAGCATTCAGCCTGGCCTGATAACTGCCAGCAGAAGCAGAGCTTTGCCCAATGCACCTGTTGGCTTTCCATGTGTGGAAACACAGCCCTTCCCCTCCCAACCTTTCCATACCCCTCAAGCCCCAGAAAAGAGGGGTGGGATCCTGCATTCTGTCCGAATGGGGTAGAGGTAGGGAGGGGTAGGTACTTGGAGGACTGAACTCAACCAGCTCAAGATCGGCAGAACTAGGTCACTAACTACTAGCACCTCTGCAAAGTAAGCATTATTACTCCCATTTTACAGATAAGAAAACCGAGGCTCGGGCAGCTTAAGTGATACGCCTGAAATTTATATAACTACTTGGGGTTAGAGTAATAAATTGAACCCAAGTGGCTCTTACTCAAAAGTCTGGGCTCTTGACAACAATCGACCCCACCCCCACCCTGCTGGGCTGCCAGCACCCACACTCACTCACGTCCCCATGTCCACCATCCCCACTCTGCCACAGCAGAAGACCAGTGTTTGCTCCATGTGACAGCAAGACTTCTCCAAAGCAGTTGTCACTGCTCCTCCACCTCCAAATCAGCAAATACATATTGGGACTCTATTATTATAACACACCTTTCAGTCTATGGGACAGTTTATATATAATACTTTACTTGCTTTTTATAACCTCCCTGAATGGCAAAGTTTTAAACTGAAATAATGCCCCTCAAAAATATAAGGATAAAGATATCATTATCTATATTCTCACCCCCAAGAAATAACCTCAGTATAATATTTTGGCATTTTTGCTTTTCTTCCTTGTATTTTATATTTTTAAAATTATATAGATAGTTCATAAATACAGTGTTCCCTACCAAAAAACTTTAGGCATAATAAATAAAGCTAACGTTTCCCCTGACCTCTACCACCACCCAATCCTAATCCCTTCCCATCACCAGGAGAAACACTATTATGAATTTGGTGAGTTCTTTCTAATTGTTAAAAATGCATTTTATGTACATAATTGTGTCCATAGAAAATATATACTTTGCTTTGCAGTTTTTATTTACATAAACCAGTGTTATGCTGTACATTTCATTCAACATCTTGCTTTTTTTCACTCAATATTATTATTTGAGATCTACTGTGTTGATATATATTGATTTAACTTTTTTTTCACCATGAAAGGAGTTGCTTAATCTCAAAGTGAAGAAAGTCTTTTAAAGTACAGAACAAAACCTAGATGCCATAAAAGAAAAGATGGGGAAATTCAGCTATAGAAATAAAAAAAATGTCTGTAAGGCAAAAGCCACCACAAAAAGAGTCAGAAGACAAATGGCTATACACATGCATTAGCATTTCAAATCACAGGGAAATGGATCATTTTTCTCTTTTTTTGGCTGTATTGAGGTATAACTGACAAATAAAATTGTAAGATATTTAAAGTGTACATCATGATGGTGTGACACATGTATCCACTGTGAAAGGATTCTCCCCAGTCTAGTTAATGAACACATCCATCACCTCACATATTTATCCTTTTTCTTTGGTGGGAACATTTAAGTTTTACTCTCTTAGCAAATGTCAATTATACAACACAGTGTATTCAATGAGGGTCCCATGTTATATGTTAGATCCTCATACCTTATTCATCTTATAGCTGAAAGTTTCTACCTTCTAATCAACCTCTCCCTAATTTCCCCCACACACCAGTCCTTGACAAACACTTTTCTACTCTTTCTTTCTATGAGTTTGGCTTTTTTTTTTTTTCAGATTCCACATATAAGTGATACCATGCCTTACTTGTCTTTCTCTGTGTGACTTATTTCACTTGGCATAATGCCCTCAAATTTCATCCATGTTGTCCCAAATGGCTGGATAATACTCTAATATATATACATCAATATCACATCTTCTTTATCCATTCATCTGCTGACAAACACTTAGGCTGTTTCTCTATCTTGATTACTGTGAATAATGCTGTAATAAACATGGATGTGTAGATATCTGTTTGGTATCCTGTTTTCATATTCTTTGGATATACACCCAGAAGTGGGTTTGCTGGATCATATGGTTGTCTTATTTTTAATTTTTTGAGGAACCTCTGTACTGTTTTCCATAGTGGCTGCATCAATTTACATTCTTATCAACAGCACACAAGAGTTCCCTTTTCTCCACATCCTGTCAACACTTAGCTCTTGTCTTTTTGATGATAGCCATTCTAACACATATGAGGTGATATTGTGGTTTTGATTTGCATTTCCTTGATGACTGGTGATGTTGAGTACCTTTTCATGCACCTGTTGGCCATTTGTATGTCTTCTTTGGAAAAATGTCTGTTCAGTTCCTCTGCTCATTTTTTAGTTGCATTTTTTTCTATTGAGTTGTATGAGTTCTTTCTATATTTTGGATATAAACCCCTTATCAGATATATGATTTGCAAATATTTTCTCCCATTCCATCCCAACCTTTTCATTTCATTGATGGTTTCCTTTGCTGGGCAGAAGCTTTTCAACTAAAAAGCCTCTCAAGATTTTAAGCATCAGTCTGGCAAAGACCTCAGGCGGGTATCATAGGATTCCCAGATGTTGTCGTTACCACAGTCTGCTTTTCCATCCTTCTCTGGTGGGACACGGGGATTGTTGCCACCCTGAATATCCTTGCACAGGTCTCCCTGCACGTGGTTGTGACCAGAAGCAGAGCTACCACCCGATTGCCAGCAAAGCCATTGAACCGATTTACACCCAGGCCGGCACTATGCCAGGGTGCTACTTCGCCACTTCACTGACAACCCCTGAAACTGTTAGACTTTCACATTTTTACTTAGTCACACAGTTACTCAGGACAAGATAAGACAAAACAAAACAAAGCAACCACAAACCCGTATCCACAAAGACAAATCAAAAATCCATCCTCTCCCCACTTGCCCTCATGCTGCCATCTCTCACTCCCATCACTGCAAAAGCCACCAATGGGTCTTACTCCCTTCTAATCCATCCCCCACACAGCTACGAAGCGATTTTTTTAAAAATAAAATATTTCAAAAAATGAGACAAGAGAATAATATACTAAGACACCCATGTGCCGCTTTATCAAATACTCACTTTATCAATTTTGAACATTTTGTTGTATTTACTTCCCTTCCATGTTTTTATGTTTTCCTACAAATTTATGTAGTAACCATAACCATAAACAATATAGAGAATCATTTTGCATATTTTGAAACTTTTCATAAAAGGCGTAAAAGGCGTCAGGCAGCCTGTATCCTTCTGCAACTTACTTGATTTAGACACTGGTTTTAGAGGCATCTGCATTGATACATGTTACTCTCGATTCTTTACTAACTGCTGCACTGTACTCTGTTATAAGGATACATCACGATTTATCCATTCTCCTGCAATTTCGGTTTTTCATCATTACAAACAGTGCTGGGGTGAGCATTCCTGTTTATAGTCGCCTCATATATATGCATAATAATTTCCCTAGGGAATATGCCTGTGCGGAGAACTGTTGGCTGGAGGGATGTAGTCCTCAGCTCTGCTAGATTTTGCCAAATTGCTCTTGAAAGAGATTGTACCAGCTTACACACCTAAAAGTGTAAACATGTATTCATATTAAATGTTTAATACCTGATAATGTCATGATGTGCATTTAGTGTGCAATTCCCTGATTAACTTTGACATCAAGCAGGTTTTCGGGTTGATAAAGTGACCACTTAGAGTTCTACTTCTGTGAAATGCCTCTTGGAATCATTTGCCATTTTTTGGAATTATATCTTACTTAAAAATTGATTTGTAGGACTTTTTGATATATCCTAGATGCTAACTCGTTGGTTATTTGCATTGCAAAAAAAATCTGTCTTGTCTTTAATTGTGTTCATAGTATCTTTTGTTGTACAAAATTTTTAAATTCTAATGAGGTTGAATTTACCATTTTCTGTAAATGAGAGGTTTTATGTCTTGTTTAAGAAATCCTTCTCTTAACTGGAGATCACAAAGAAACTCTACTATGTTTTCTTCTAAGAAATTATGAAGTTTTGCTTTTCACATTAAAGTTTACATAGAATATTTGTATAGTATCGATGAAGACTGATTATCCCATAAAGATAATAACTTATCCCAGCATCATTTATCACATAGTCTTTTTTTCCCCCACTGGTGTAACAGCCTCTCCCATTTATCATATTTCCAAATGTGAGTAGGTTTATTTTCTGGACTCTAGCCTATTTTAAGCCATGAAGCTAATTTTTTGTCTCTGTGCTAACATGTCACTGTCTTACTATAACTTTATAGTAAATCTTTATATATTCTCTGGAAAGTCCTCCCCACCCCCTTGTTATGCCTTTTCACAATTGTCTTAGCTCTTCTGTTTTGCTGTGTGTGCGTGCGTGTGTGTGGTTTTTGGTCTTTTGGTTTTTTTTTGGTCTTCCACATTAATATTAAAATAAGCTTGTCAAGTTCCACAAAAAAAAATTTCACAGGAATTTTCATTTGTACTGCATTGGATTTATAGATTAAATTCAGGAGAGATGACACCTTTATGACAGTATCTTCCAACCCATGAATATTATCCTTGAACATTTTTTTTAAATCTCCATTTATTCAGATCTTCTTTTATGTCCTCCAATAATATTTTGTCATTTTTTTCTCCATAAAGGTCTTGCATATCTTTTGTTATATTTATTCCTACCTTAAAGTTTATTGCAATTGTGAATTACTTTTTAAAATTATATTTTCTAATTCGTTCTTATTTATATAGAGAAATAGTATGGATTTTTTTATGTTGACCTCTTTCAGCAATTTTCTGAGTTCCCATATTAGTTCTATTTGTTTTTCTGGGTATTTTCATGGCAAAGAATTCCAAGGACTTCTATTTCTAGAAATAGCAGCCTAGTTACTGTGACAAGTCTTGTAGCCACAACCATGTCTATCTAGCTCAAAACATGATTCTTATTACACAGCTGGGATTGCAGGAAGTCAGGGAAACTTCTACGGGACCAGTGAGCTGAAACCAAAGTGTGACGCTATAAGCATTCAGTAAAGATGGGACTGCCCTGAGTGCCAAGGCCCATGCATATAAGTGCAACAAGATAAACTTTGTAAGGCTAAACTTTCAGCCAGTAGCAAGGAGGAGATGAATCCAAACCCCCTGAAATAAGCTCAAACCTTGAAAGACGGCTAAAGTGACTCCAGCCCTGGGTTGGTACATCCCTTCACTTCCAGAGAAAAGCAAATGCAAATCTTCTTAGAGAAAGTCATCTTCGATTAAGGCTCAAAGATTTCCACAGATTACTATCTATCAGTGTGAACTGACAGTAAAATATCTCCAAAGACACTAGGAAGAACTCCCATTAGTGAGAGTCAGGAGAAAAACCAACAATAGGGTTTGGTCCTTAAGGATACTGGATATTAGAATCATTAGACAGAGGGTATAAAGCAACTATGTAGTGAGTGTGTAAAGTGAGAGACTGAATCATGGAAACAGGCTAGCAATGAAAGACTATCAAAATTGACTGGGAAGAGCTGACAAATACTGATAAACATGTAGTACTCTCAAAAATGAAAAATATGACTTTAAAATTAAAAAGTCAGGAGGGAGTGAAGAGCAGATTAGACCCAACTGAAGACTTAGTTGAAGAGAGAATTAGTGAACTGTGAAATGTGAAGATATTACCAGTAATTCAGCACAGATCAGGACATAGAAACTATGAACAAGATTAAGAGATAGGAAATAATCTGGTGTATGTTTGACAAGAGTCCAAGAGTAGAAAACAGAGAAAATAGAGGAGAATTGAATAGATAATGGCTGAGAAGTTTCTAAAATTGGTGAAAGACATCAATCTTTATTTTTCCTGAGCAGGAAGCATTAAAAAGGAAAAATCCACTCCCAATGTGGTGGATGGAATACCTATGCATTCTTCAACAGTTCACCCTTCAGAAGGTGAAGACTAATTCTCCCCCCTTAAAGATGGCCTTACTTTTTGACTTCCACACCTCTTAGTTTTCTATTTTCTCTCTCTGCCTGAACACAGAGGAAAGGCCATGTGAGGATGCAGCAAGACAATGGTCATCTGAAAGCTGAGCAGAGAGGTCTCAGCAGAAACCAACCACGCTGGCACCTTGATTTTGGACTCCCAGCTTCCAGAACTGCCAGAAAATAAATTTCTGTTGCTTCAGATACCAGTCTATGGTATTTTGTTACAGCAGCCTGAGCAGATTAACACAATCAGGATTGTATTTCTTTTCTTTTAATAATTACTTTTACATTTTAAATATGAATTTTAAATTATAAATTATTCTAGCAATGTCAAAAATTTAGTATTTCTAGTCTCCTTCTAAACATAAGCCTGTTAGTTTATTTTAACCACTGCTGGACACCACTCTGCCCTATGACTTTACTGTCTTTTTAGAGTTTGTTTCACCCTTTTCAAGTCACAAAAACTTTCTTTTTAAAGTTTACTAACTTTACGAACAGATTTTATCAATGCTTGTGCTCACTATTTTCTGTTGCATCCCACGTCTTCTTTCTGGATTCATTTGTTTTCTTGCTGAATTACTTTTTCTCTTGGTGAACATCTGGGGGAGGTAAATTCTCTTTGTCTTTGTGTGTCTGGAAATATCTTTATTTTGTCTTTGCTCCTGCATGATAACGTAGCTGCATATAAACTCAGGGGCTTAAAGATATTACTCCATTGTCTTCCGACAGATACTGTTGCTCATATGAAGTTAGCCAACAGTCTAACGGACATGCCTTTAGGTATATTTTATCTTTTCTTTGTAATAGCTGCTGTGGGTTGAATGTTTGTGTCTCCCTAAACTCATATGTTGAAATTCTAACCCCCAAAGGTGATGGTGTTTGGAGGTTGGGTCTTTGGGAGGTACTTAGGTCATGAAGGTGGAGCCCTCATCAATGGGATGAGGGCCTTATAAAAGAGACCTCAGAGAGATCTCTTGCCCCTTCCACCATGTGAGGATGTGATGAGAAGTTTGTGACCTAGAAGAAAGCCCTCACTTAACCATTCTGGCACCCTGGTCTCAGACTTCTAATAGAGCCCAGAACTATGAGAAATAAATTTCTATTCCTTCTGCAATACTGTGTTATAACAGCTCAAAAGGACTAAGACAATAGCGTTTCTTGTTTTTTTTTTTTTTTAATGGAGGTACTGGGGATAGAACCCAGAACCTCATGCATGTTAAGCACATGCTCAACCACTGAGCTATACCCTCCCGCCTTTGACAATAGCTTTTCTGATTCTCTTGGTATTCTTCATGTTCTACAGTTTCTGTACAGTGTGTCTAGGTGTAGACTCATTTTCATTTACCTTGCTTGGCACCCTGAGTGCACTTATAATCAAAGAATTCATGTCCTCTTCAATCTGGGGAAACTCTCAGCTTTCTGTCTGCAAATATTACTTCTCCCTCCTTGTCTTCTGAGACTCCTATTTTCACATGTTGGAGCCTCTTCCAATCATGCATGTGTCTTAATTAGCCCTTATTTAAATCTCTTCATTCTCTGCTGCCTTCTAGGCTAATTCTTTTGTATTATCTTTAAATTTACTAATACATCCTTTGTTTCAATTGTGGAATCTATCCTATCACATTTTTTAATGGCTAATTTTTTTTCTCATTTCCAAGATGTCTACCCTCGGTTCGTTTTTCCCTATTAGAATGTCTTCTTTTAAAAAATTTTTAATTTAATATAAGATATTCTTCAGTCATCTCCTTGAGCTCCTTCAACACATTTATTTTTAAAAATTGTCAAGCTAGTCTATAAAGTAATGCCATCTGCAGTGACTTTGTCTTGATCATAGATTTTGTTGTCTTTCTTAGCATTGGAATTCCTCATATGTTTTATAATTTTCAGTGGGAAATTTTATTGTTTTGGGTTTCCCCCCCACTTTCTCTCTTTGGCATTTTTTGTTGTTATAGTCTCTCCCTGGCACCCCTGAAGCCCACAGCTTACAACTAAGTTTTCCAATAAACCATTGCCCCTGACTTTGTGGGGCTTAAAGTTAATGGGAAAGGACGGACAAAAAAATAAATCTATAATATGTCAGTTGGTGATAAGGGCTACAGAAAAAATAAAGCAGGAGAGGGGACAAGAATCGCAGCGGTGGGGGCTCATTTGAGCAGAGACCATGATGCTCTTAGGATGTAGGCTGAAGCCAGGCTGCGAGAGTGCTGGAAAGCAGCATCCACCCCAGCTCAGCTCTCTGCCCCGCCCCATCGTGCAGCCCTCTCCCACTGTGGCTAAACCTCTAGCTGAGAGCCATGAGCACCTCAGCGTGTGCAGAGAGCAGAGAACCAGCTCCTCCACAAGATTCACTCTGAAGTGGAGCAAGGGGTCGGTGGTGGAGCCTGGGTGAGATGAGGTGGGTGACTAGAGGGCAGCCCTCCTGGGTGTGGGTCCCCTGCTGGGACCATCTGCATGCAGAGACCAGGAGCCGCTAGCAAGGTCAGGCCATGAAAGCCTATGAAGATAGAAGAGCTGCTGGGCTGTAGGCTGTGCAGCTGGCTTGGGGCCAAGAGAGAGGAGAAGCAGGGGGTCATTCGTAGGACCTCAGCAGGGACCTGTAGAGCCAGTGGGGGAGAGGAGTGGACAGGAGCTGTGAGAGGTCCTGCCCGGGTCAGCCTGGTCCCAGGTAGGACATACTGTCTCCAGTAAGCACCTACTGAGCCTGGCACTGGGTGCAGGGCACTGCTCCAGATGAATAAAACAGCCAAATAGCCACTGCCCTTGAAGGGCTTACATCCACTGGTGATGAAACAGTGACCTACTCCACTATAAAGAAAAGGTACCGTAGCAGTCCCAGCTGAGGTTAGTCAAGATGTGCCAGTGGTTCTGAGGTCTTAATAGAGCATCTCAGGGCTATAGGCGTGGTAAGTCCTATTTCTCCCTGTAACTGGTAAGAAGAAGAGGGGTGGAGGATTAAGTGCCTTGCTCGAAATCACCCAGCTGTTAGGGATTTGAACTTGGATCTGTAGAACTGCCCACACGTGCTGTCATCACAACTGAAGAGGAGCCTTAACCCAAACTGGGTATCGGGGGAACTGGTTGAGGGCTCTCCAGGAGGAGTGATGCCCAAGCCCCACAGAAGGATGAGCAGTCAGAAAATGCTCAGTCTGAGCAAGGGAGGGCAGGGATGTGTCCTGAGGAAGGAGAATCCCTGAGAGGGCTTGAAGAACTATGCCCTGTCCTGGCACCATCACACCTTGCCTCTGGCCTTGGGGTGGTCTTTAACCTAAAGCTTTCCCAGGAAACTGGCCAAGGCAAGGAAATTCCCTGGGGCCTGTGTCCATCCTGTCTCGACTTACGAGCAGAAACAGGTAACACAGTGCACGTGGGATGGCTGTTCCCCGTCCCCACCATTATTCCATCCTTCCCTTCAGTCATTTCTTCCCCAAATGGACCGCATAAGGCCGTCTAGGCGTGCACTGCCCTCTTCCAGCAGGCTTCTTTTAATACATGACTGTATGGGAATGGAATTAGTGGGAGAGAGAAGTTAAAGCTCGAAATTCTCAGTGTAATTTATGACTCTCACTCAATCAACAAAATCACGTTAAGGGCCTGCTGTATTTCCGAGGTTAGGCCGATCCTCCAGAGACGCGTGGTTTGCAGGGAACCCACTGGACCGGGCATCTTTGCAGGGAACCCAGTGGACGGGGCATCCGGGTCCCCGCTGCGGTCCTCCCGCCGCCTCCCGCGCCTGCCGCGTCGCAGACACTGAGCTCGCGCGCCCCCTCGTGGATACTCGGGGAACTGCGCGGCGCCGCCCCGGACCCCATCAACCTGGTACCCTGGGCGGCTCAAGGGGGCAGAAGTGAGGCTCTCTCCAAGGCAAGGGCGTGCTGAGGACGAGGACCTGGCCAAGTCCTCCGGTCCCTCGGGTCCCCAAGGTTACTTCCCATGCTCCAGATGCCTCGTCCCCTCAGCCCACCGGGGAAGGGAGTGGCAAAACCTATAACTGCTGTGAATGGACCCTCTTCCTCCTTCAAACCCAGGCTCCAGCTCACCTTCCTGACTCCAGACGGTGCAGGTGGTGGACACAGGGGGCGGAGGGCAAGGTCCATGGCCCACTCAGACACCCCATTTCAGGGTAAATATCTCACTGTCTACTCTTGGTTTGAGGAGGTTCCAGAAGGAGCTTGTGTCATCTCTGAAGACAGGGACTTTTCCAAACACGACCCCAAAATGAGGCTCCTGCTGTGAGAGGCTCCCTCCCTCATCCATATTCTCTCTCATCTGGCCTTTTAAGACTCACACTAAGGATAATCAGGGATGCTGATAAAGCTGGAGTTAGGAGGATGGTTGTTTACGTAGCAAGGATCCCCTCTCCACCCCACCCCACCCCTAGTATCTGTTTGCATCCACATTCACATGAGGGCTGAGACACCTTTGAAAGCAAATCAACCTGACCTTGTGAGTGCTGGGGTGCTGGGGCTGAGCTGCACCGCCACAATCTGAGGGCTTGGCAGAGGAAGCTGCTGGATGAGGCCACACAATAGGCAGGAACTACGGGGTCTTGTACACAGGTCTCTCTAAGAGAGAAGGGAGTTTGACCCAGCAAGCCAGATCAGGCATGGGTGTCGGCACCAGGAGGAGCCGAGTGTCAGCTTGCGGTGGAACTTAGCTCACTTCACCATCCTGGGAGTGTGAATGTGCCCGAGAGAGAACTAGGGCTCTGAGATTTTCACTGACCCTAACTCTTCAGAGCCCAAGTCACCTTGACCTAACTCAATGTATCCCCGAAGGGGCATCCCTCACCCACCCAGAGAGCCTCTCTGGGTCTGTATCTCCAGTTGCTGCAGCTCAGTGCAGTGGCAACTCTACACGGCTGTCAATCCAGCAATCACAGAGCCTGGGTGCCACCAGCAGGGACAGTGGAGAGCGGGCCTTTTGTCTGGCTGAAACAGAAGCAGCAGGGGCAGGAGCCCAGGCTGGGGAGGGCTGGGCTGGAGTCAGAGCAAGGACAAGTGACGGTGAAGATCGATTTCAGAAGTGCACACAGGACTCTCCTTGGTGAGTCCAGAAATGCCTGGAGAAGAGATCTTTGCAAATAATAAAAATTCCTGTGTGAGCAGGTGGAAACATCCAGTCTTCCACTGAGGTTTATGAATAAGTGATTATGTGAACACATTTTAGACTCACGTCAGTGATGTCCGGGTCCTTGAAAGGCCATATTTTTAAGAAGCAGGAAAAAGCTTTATTTTATTTTTAAAGATCCCATTACTAGTTAAATCTGGTCCAAGATTTTGTGGGACACTGAAAACCAGCAATCTTCAGCAAGATGTTAAAAGAGTCCCATAAATAGCACCTCTCTTCTCTGACCAGGTTCTAGAAATTGAAAAATAAGACAGAAACAAGGAAAGGGAGAAATAAAATGTCACCTTTCCTGATGACCAAGCCAAAATTGCAGGACTTAGCTCAGTCTGAGAAGAAAAAGACTTGATAACTGAGCCCCAATAGGAGGCAGACTTGCCTGCTCACTCCGGGCTGGGATGAGCTGACTCCAGGAGGAAAGGTGAGTAAAGCGGTGTTGAAAAGCCAGCAGTTACACTAGTGGAGACTTCCAGGAGTGTGGATGAGTGTTCCCCCTCATAATAGGAATAAACTTCCCACTGCTTTATATGTTGGTTGGTCCTTTTTTGAAATTTAGAATGTATTTTTTCCATATGAACTGTTTTACATGTGACCCTGAAAAGTCCATTGAACCTATATAGGAATACTTTAAGTACCAACTTGAGCTCTGGCCCAGGGGAGAGAACATGCAGAGGAAAGAGGATCAAGGCAACCATCCCAGTATCCTTATTGCACCTCCAGTGTCCCCCTGAGATACCTTGTTTTCCAATATGTTTCCCTTCCACTCCATCAATCCAACTCCTATTCCCCAGGGTGGGAGACTTCAGTTTGGAGGTTAAACAATTTCACATTAAACTGTCATAACTGACAAAACCTTCTCCTTCTATAGTTAAAAAAATTTTTTAAGCAGACCAAATCTTATTAATGCAAATGCATTTCTAATACAATCAGTGGACTTTCAGAAAGAGTGAAAAAGTAAAGTGAAAATTCACACAGTAAAAAAGAAAAGATCTTTGACAGCCTATGGGGAGGGAAAGCAGTTACTGCCCATAAGATCAAGTGTGAAATAGATGAGAACAGGGAAGCCTCAAGTTGGATAATTAAAAGGCCTAAATAAATGGAAAGACATCAATAAATGGAAAGACATCATATTCATGGATTGGAAGACTTAATACTGAATATTATTAAGATGACAATACTCCTCAGGTGGTCATCAGATTTAATAACTCCCTTTCAAAATCCCAATGGCCTTTTTTGCAGAAATGGAAAACCTGGTCCTAAAATTCACGTAGGATTGCAAGAGACCCCCAAAAGCCAAAACAATCTTGAGAAAGAACAAAAAGTTGGAAGATTCAGACTTCTGGTTTCCCACAACAAAGCTACAATAATCAAAACAGTATGGTGCTGGCATAAGGCTAGGCATATAGACCAAAGGAACAGAATTGAGAATTCAGAAGTAAACCTGTACATTTGCGGTCAATTGATTTTGACAAAGGTGCCAAGGCCATTCAATGGGGAAATAATAGTCATCTCTTCAGCAAATGATATTGGCAGAACTGAAAATCCATATGCAAAAAAAAAAAAGAAAGAAAGAAATTTACCCTTACCTCATACTATGTACAAAAGTTAACTGACAATGGATCAAAGAACTAAAGATAAGAGCTAAAACCATAAAACTCTCTAAAAAAAAACCCCATAAAACTCTTAGAAGAAAACATAAAGATAAATCTTCATGACTGGGTTTGGCAAAAATTTCTTAGATATAACACCAAAAATATAAGCAATTAACAACTAAGATAAATCAGACTTTATTAAAATTAAAATTTTTGTGCACCAAAGGACACTATGAAAAGACCCACAGAAAGGGAGAAAATGTTTGCAAATCACTAATCTGGAAAATGTTTGTTAATCACTAATCTGGGTCTAATATACAAAGTACATTAAAAATGTTACAACCCAATAACAAAAAGACTAATAACCCAATTTTAATATAGGCAAGGGAGTGGAATAGACGTTTCTGGAAAGAAGATGTACAAATGGCCAACAAAAACATAAAAAGAAGCTGAACATCATTAGTCATTAGAGAAATACAACTCAGAACCATAATGAGATACCAGTTCACACCCACTAGGATGCTATGATTAAAAGAAAAGAAAAAGAATTGGTGAAGATGTGGAGAAATTGGAACCTTTATACATTGCTGTTGGGAATATAAACTGGTTACAGTCACTGTGGAAAACAAGTTGGTGGTTCCTCAAATAGTTAAATGTAGAATTACCATGTTACCCAATAATTATATTCCTGGGTATATATTTAAAACAATTAAAAACATATGTTCACATAAAAACTTGTACATGAATATTCATAGCAGCATTATTTATAATATCCAAAAATATAAACAATCGAAAGATCCCTCAGTTAATGACTAGATAAATAAAATGAGATATATTCATACAATGGAAAGTTTTCCATCCATCAAAAACAATCAAGTATTAATACCTGCTACATCTTGTATGAGCCATGAAAGCAGGCTCAGTGAAAGAAGCCAGACACAAAAGGCCACATGTTGTATGATTTCACTTATCTGAAATACCTGGAAAAGGCAAACTCACAGAGACAGAAAGCATATTAGTGGCTGCCAGGAGCTGAGGGGAAGGGGCAATGGGAAGAGAATGCTTCATGGTTTGGGAGTTTCCTTTTGGGATAATAAAAATATCCTGGGCCTAGATGGTGGTGATGGTTGCACAATGTTGTGAATGTACCCTGGCATTCAAGAGCATTAGAAAGCTGTGGGGCCTGGGGGAGGGTATAGCTCAAGTGGTAGAGCGCATGCTCAGCATGCCCAAGGTCCTGGGTTCAATCCCCAGTACCTCCTCTAAAAATAAATAAATACCAGATAACTCCTCCCCTTAAAAAAGAAAAGAAAAAGAAAGCTGTGGGGCCAGGAGGTGGAAAGTAGTGATTACCCAGTAAGCAATAGAAGAGATGGCAGAGCACACTGGAAGGAAGGGAAGTCTCCATATCAACCCAAGTGGCAAAGACTCTGTAGTGAACTTTAAGCAACTCATAATCCAAGGAAGGAGAGATCATCCCAGAATAGAATATAAGAGCACAAAGAAAAGTATCAGCAGAAAATGAATGGCTCCACAAAATCAATCCAGTCCAAACCAAACTAAGACAATTCTCTAAGTCAAACTTGTTCAAGGTCTTCACCAAGTTTTGAGTAAGTCAGACTTGAAAATTGACACCAGGCTTCCAGTTCAAGGCATTAGGCATCCACTTGTCTTTGTCCCATCTAGGTCCCATTAATATGATGAAAAATCAAAGAAGACTTAAATACCTGGGGAGAGACATTGTGTTCAAAGACTGAAGACCCAACATAGTGACGATGTCAATTCTCCCCAAACCGATCCATAGGTTTAATGCAATCTCTGTCAAAATCTCAGCAAGTTTGTTTGGGCAAACATAGACAAGCTTATTCTAAATTTTATGTGGAAGCACACAAGCCCTAGAATAGCTAAAACAACGTTGAAAAAGAATAATAAATTGGGAGTAGTCGTTCTACCTGATATTAAGGTACTAACATAACCAATCCTGTGTATTACTGCCAAAAGAATGGAGATAAAGATCAATGGAACAGGATGGAGAACCCAAAAATAGACCCGAATAAAGACACTGGACTGAATTTTTATAACTGTGCAAAAGCAATTCAATGGAGGAAAGATTGTCTTTTCAACAAATGGTGCTGGGCCAACTGGGCTGGCACCGGCCAAAAAATGAACTTTGAGCTGAGTCTCAACACCTCATACAAAAATTAACTCAAAACGGATCACAGACTTAATTATAAAATGTAGAAACTATAAAACCTTTAGGAAAAAAGTAGGAGAAAATCTTTAGGATCTAGGACTTGGCAAAAAATTCTTAGGCTTGACACCAAAAGGAAGACATAAATGGGACAACTGACAAATCAGACTTCAGTGAAATTAAGAACTGTTGCGAGCGGGTACCCGCGCGCGGTGCGCTTCTCTGAGCTGTGGGACGTGCACTCGGGACTCGGCTCAGACACTTAAAAAAAAAAACAAAAAACTGTTGCTGTGAGAAAGGCCTTATTAAAAGGATGAAGAGACAAGCTACAGATTGGGGGGAAATATTTGCAAGCCATATACCTGACCTGCAAACTGGGGGTCCCTAATTCCCAGCATTCCTTCTCTGCTTCCCTGTTCAGTTTACTCTCTACTTGAACAGTTCTATCTTCTCTCCTCTCCTCGAATTTCCAACACTTCCTCACTCTTAACTGATGATGCCCTTCTTATTTCACTGAGGAAACATAATTCATTGGAAGAGGATTTCCACATCTGTCCCCGCACCCCCGCCCCGCCTTTCTTCTGGTGGGCAGTACCTCCATTTGTATCATAACATTCCAACGACTTTGTCCACTCCAAGACTTTCACCTGCAATTTTCCCCTCTTTCCTCTGTGATACATCAAATTTTTCTCTCTATTTGATCCTTCCCATTAGCACACGAGTACGCCTTAGTAAAACAGTCATTTTAAAAGAAAAAAATTACTCTTTTGGCCTCATATCCCACCTCCAGGCATGATCTCATTTCTCTGATGTCTTCTGCAGCAAATTCCTCGAAAGATACATCAATAGTGGGTGGCTCTCTTCATTAACTTTTTCTGCATTTGTTTTTATTATGAAAAAGTTTTATTATGAAAAATTAAATATTCACCACAGTGAGAGAGTGGTATAGTAAATTCCCATCCATGTACCTGTTACAGACTGAATTGTATCCCCACCCCCGCCCCTCCAAATTCACATGTTGAAGTCCTAACTCTCAGGACCTCAGAATGAGATGTATTTGGAGATAAGGCCTTTAAAGAGGTAATTAAGGTAAAATGAGGTCATGTGGGTGGCCCCTAATTCACTATGACTGGTGTCCTTCTAAGAAGAGGAGATTAAGACACAAACAACAGAGACCAAGGGGCGACCAGATGAAGACACAGTGAGAGGCAGCTATCTGCAAGCAAACCAGGGAGTCTCAGAAGAAACCAAACCTGCTGACACTTTGACCTTGGGCTTCTAGCCTCCACAGCTGTGAGAAAATAAATAAATTTCTGCTGTTTAAATCTGTGATGTTTTGTTATGGCCCCAGCTATCTAATGCAATACCCATCACCCAGATTCAGTCGTTACCAAAGGTTTTTCTCTCCTTAATTGGGACTGATCTCTCCCTTTTTTCTAAAGTATTTTAAAGCCAACCCTGGACTTCAAGTTATTTTGTTCCCATGTGTGTCTGGGGAGGAAAGGCATATTTTCTTATATAATCACAATAGCTTTTTCTCCCTTAGAATATTAGTAAGAACTACTCTGTAGAATCTAATATTCAGATTTCCCTGATTCTTTAAAATGTCTTTTCAGAGCCATTTTGTTGGAATCAGGATCCACACTGGCTTATTGTGTCTCTTAAATCTTTTTTGTCTAGATTAACCCCTCCCCCTGGATCCTGCCTTTTATTTCTTATCACAAAGACATCAGAAAAAACCAACCAGGTGTCCTGTACACCAACCCACTTTCTGGATTTATCTCTTGGCTTTCTCATCTGTGTATTTCTTTCTTGTGTTTTTGTTTGTTGTGTCCTTCCTCTTTTTATTCTCAAATATTTCAAACTTAAAGGAAAGGTACAAGAGCAGAATTTTTAAAACTTCCTTTTTCTTGAACTGTTTGAATGAAAGTTGCTGAGATCACACCCCCTCACCCAGGAATCCTTTAGTGCATTTCCTACCAACAAGAACATTCTCCTGCAACGCACCCGCAAAATGAGGAAGTTAACATGGATATACCACTGCCACCTAATTTGCAGACTCCATTCGGGCTTCACTGATTGTCTCAATAATGTCTTTTCTATCAATCCAAGATCATGCCTTTCACTCAGTTGTTATGTCTCCTCTCATCTTGAATAGTACCCCAGTCTTTCCTTGACCGGCAAGACCTTGACAGTTTTGAAGACCCCAGCCCAGTTATTTTGTAGAGGCACCTCAGTTCAGGTTTGTCTGATGTTTTCTTGTGATCAGATCCAGGTTATGCATCTTTGGCAGGAGTATCACAGAAGTGATGCCACATTCTTCTCATGGAGTCCTGGCAGGCGATACAGGATTTCAATTTGTTTCATTACTGATGACGTTAACCTTGTTAGTTGATTCAGGTAGTGACTGCCAGGTTTCTCCACCGAAAGCCACTTTTTTCCTCTTGGTAATCAATAAGTATTTTGATTTCTCTGTAATAGCCTGTTATTTTTCAAACTTTCACTCACTAGCTTTAGTATCCATTGATGTTTCTTGCTGAGTTTGTTATGACTAGGAGGGTTGTCAAATTTTCTAATTCCATCATTCTTTCTGTATTTATTGTTGGCATTCTATTATAAAGAAAACCTTGTCATCTCCTTTCTCTCTCTCTCTCTGCCTCTTTTTCTCTCTATCAGTATAGGCTCATGGATGCCTACTTTATTCACTGAGTTATAATCTTTTGTCATTATTATTTAATTTAATACTCAAACAGCCCCAGACTTGACAGCGAGCACCCATTCAGGCTGGCCTCTGTGTCCCTTTATCATGTTCTGAGCATCTCCTTACTTCCTGATACAATATGTTCCAGGCTTATCTTGTACTTTTATTGCCTCAGCCTTGGAATCAGTCACTTCTCCAAGGAACTCTGCTTCCTAGTAGGGGACAGTGGTATTTAAAAACCGAAATCTGGATACTTGGTGTGCTCTCTGATTTTGAACTGTGCTACTCCCAGGCTCTCTCAGTGGACAGAGTTAGAAAATCTCTCTACACAAGTTTTCATCTATATTTGCTTCTATATCAATTTATATTGAAAGCCATTAGTTCATACTGATGTGTCTAATTACAGTCCAACATCATAGAAATTCTTTCTAATTTTCTCTTTGTTGAATTTAACTTTTTTCCATCTGTGAGAACTCTGTATCCCATTGTCATCAGTATGTTTGCTTATTTCATCAATTCTCATGTGTAACCAATTTATTGATGCTGACATCACAGCTCCCCACCCCCAAAGATGCCCTCATTACCCTGCTCAGGTTCTAACACCCCGCAGCAGGCTCCCCCTCCACTCCCAACTATGCATACTTTCCTGGCCCAGCACTACCTAGGGCTTCAGGACTGAATCATTCAGGAAGAAAAGGAGGAAAGAGGGAAGGGAGAAAGGAGTGAAGAGGTTGGAGCCATTTATTCTTAAACCTACCATAATCAGAAACCAATACAAGGTCACCAGCTATTTCCCATGGTCAAGTCCTCAGTCCTCCTCTTGTTCTCTCAACACTATTTGATGCAGCTGTTGACACCCTCCTCCCTCCCTACTTCACTGGCTGCTCTTCTGCAGACTCGTGGGCTGGATCCTCAACTTTTTGATCTCTAGATGCTGGAGGGCTCACGCTTAGAATTTTTCTCTTTTCTCGCTCATGTTCTAAGAGATTTCTTCCAGTCCCAAGACTTTAAATACCATATGTGGAGGTCTTCCAAATTTTTATCTCAAGACCCAACCTCTCCTCTAACTTCAGACTCAAATATCCAATTGCCTATTTTAATCGCACATCTAATAGGAATCCCAAAGTTAACATACCCCAAACCAAATTCTTAATATTTGCTCTCAAAGCACTCTCTAATTTTATATTGAATCCAAAGCATATTCTATAAGTAATACTTTCAAAACATATTCCAAGACCAACACTTCTCATAACTGCCACATCTACCCTCCACTCCACGTCAGCACGTTTCCCTAAACCTCTGCAAGAGTCTCCTGACCAGCCCCCTTGCTTCTTCTCTTGCTCCCAAATGCTCCATCCCACACAGCAGCAGCCAGAACGGTCCTAAGGATGTGTAAATCCCACTTCCAGCTCCCGTAATAGAACAGACAAAACCTTTTTGGAATTTAAGACTAAAGGACAAAGAGCGTATTTATACCGCATAAGTGAGAAAAGAAAACAAAATAAAATGGAAATTTTAAAAGTTAAAATGGAGATTTTAAAAATTAGAAAGTGACAGACGTATAAATGACAGGTAAAGCTAGTCCAACATCACATAATCATAGTCCCCAGAGGAGAAAATCAAAATAATGGAATAGAAAAAATATATTTTAAAATATAAAGACAAAATTTTCTGAAATAAGAGAAGAAAGACTTAAATCTGTATATTGAAAGGACAAATTGGCTCAAGGCAATTAACCTGGAAGCATATTTGGGTCTGTCTCTGAGCATCAGAAGGTGCTTCCTGACCAGAGGAGGTAAATCCTGGGAGGCTAGAACCCAGGAACAACTGACTGGGAATTGGTTGAAGCTGCCAGAACATAAGTGTACAGGCGTGCACACACACACACACATATGCACACACACGGCACTTTGGGTCAGGCAGCAATAACTTGAGTATTTGTCTCAGGTGAAACAATAATGAGTTTAAGAGCTTAGACTGTAAAAAGTACAGCCATACCCCAGCCCTAGTGGTTGGGAGGAGCAAGGAACAACCACAGCAAGGGAGAACCAGGGACCTAGGAACCCAACAGGCTGTGCGTGACCCCTCCACCCCCTCCACACACACACTCACTGAAAACAACTGTGTGCTACCCTTCTTCAGGGCAGGACGTTCACACAGATCCAGAAGCTTCTCCCGAACATTTGAGGAAAGCCATGATCATTGACTAAGCAACAAACAGAAGAATCAAATCTAAGGAAGCAGTTAACAATAGAGTGAGCAGGAGAGTATTTTTAAATAAACATTGAAAATATCTTCAGAGGAATGAAAGGATATGACATCCATAAAACAAGAACAGCTTATTTTGAAAAATATCCAATAAGAGGTCATAGAAATTAAAAGTATACCTCTTGAAGATAAAGTCAATAAACGGGAATAACTGAATATACTCAGTAGAAGAGCAAGTTAATGAGCTGGAAGACGAAGGTGAAGAAGCCTTCCAGAATGTGGCAAAAGGTATCAGGTTATGTACATCACGAAAGAAAAAAATACAAGACATGGAGAACAAATCAAGAATTCCAACTTGCACTTACTACATGTTTAGAGGAGAAAAAAAAAAGAGATCAGAGGAAAGTGATATTTAATGGTGTGTAGAAAAATAGATACAGTTTCCCAAAACTTAAGGAAGATAGTATTCTCAGATTGAGAAGCTCACTGATGCTAAATAACTTCATACCTGTCACATCTTTGTATAATTTAAGAGAAACAAGAATAAAGAGAAAGTCTAGAAATTTCTATGACCAAAAAAAAATTATCTACAAAAGCACATGGTGAGATGGATAGTGATTAGATCTATTAAAATGAAAGCCAGAATTAGCAAAATAATATCAGCCAAATATATTTCAAGGTGGCAAGCATTTACACCCTCTAAATAACTTAGGTTACGCAAAACAAGACCAAAAAAAAAGTTATAAACTATTTATAACTGAACAAAATGAGAGCGTTATATAACTTATGGTATATAGGCAAGTTGTACTCAAGAGGAAAACTTATAGCCTTAATACATTTATTGGATAATAAGAAAGACTAAAAATAAATGAACTGTGCTTTCAAATTAAGCTAGAAAAAAACAACAAAAGTAGTACAAAAAAACTAGAAAGAATTATAAAGATAATATAAAAAGATATACATATAAAGAAAGATAAAAGCAAGATCCAAGGAAAGAGAAAAGAGTAGAGAAATCGTTCAACAAAAATAAAACATGGCTCTTTAAAAATGTTATTAATATAGACAAACTTTAGGCAAGTATAACAAAGAAAAATGTAATAAGATTGAATAAGTAGCATTAAGAAAGGTGGATATAAAGCTACAGACAGAAGTGTTTTTTTAAATATAAAAGAACGTACAATTATTTTATTTATTAGTAAAATAATAAATAATGACAAGAATAGTCCGAAGAACAAGTGGAATACCCGAATAGGCCAATAAACATGAAAAACAAAAACAAAAACAAAAGCTGAAATGGTGGTCAGGGACCAAGTTCAAAAAGTACCAGACCCAAACAATATTTGAGGTGAGTTCTATCAAACTTTCAAATTGCTAAACAATACCCATCCTCTATAAACGTTCCAGAGCACGGAAAAAAATGGGAACGTCTCAATCTGATTTTATGAGGATAGGATCCTAAGCAAAGACACAGAAAGCACGTGGCAGAAACCCATAGGCCCCTCCCACTTACAGACACAGATATAAAAATATGGATCAATCTATGACCAAAAAGGGTTGTTCCAGAAGTATTTGCTAGAAATGACTTGAATAAACATAAGCAATACCATGTTCTTGGGTGGGAAGTCTCCATATAGGACTTGGACATTTTTCTTAGGTTTTTCCCAGATACTTTAAAGTTGACAACGCAACTAAGATGCCACGTCTCGGGGGTACAGCACATCCTGGGTCCAAGAGCATTCAAGATACACGCTAACAAAAGTGAAGAAGAAAGAAGCTTAGTTTCTTGTTAACATCATGGGGCCTCTGTGCCAGCTTTGGTCTGGATTCCTGTGAACTTACTATGCAAAACTAAAATTCCTATTACAGTAAATGTCTGTTGCCTCTGTTACTCAAAGTTGATAGAAATCCCAGTTAAACTTCCCACAAGATTTTTTGTGAAACTTGACAAGTAATTCTGAAATTCTTATGAAAGGATAACACTCTTGCATTTTAGGCAGTGAAAGAAAGAAGTGAAAAAGAGGAAAGGGCAGTGCCTATAGCAGGAGAGTAAAACTGTCTCCAAAATGTCCCCGTAGATTTCTGCTTGCTTTCCCTGGACCAAAGCTAGGCCCATGGGAGCCCCTAGCTGCAGAGGAGATGTGGAAATATGGTTTTCTTTGTGTACACTATTGCCATAAAACACACTGCAAGTGAGTTTTAAAGACCTAAATGTAAAAAGAAAAAGCTTTAAAATCATTAGAATAAATTACAGAAGACCATCTTTTTCACTTTACAGCAGGGAAGGCTTATTTAAACAAGACACAAAGTCTGCACACCAAATCACAGAGGAGATTTTTACATAAAAGAAACCTTACGAATAAAAATTTTAAATTTATACAAGATACCATAGACATTTAAAAGGCAGTCAACACACTGATGGCAAACATTTTAAAAATATAGAAAAGGAATTAAAGCTTAGCAATTATACAACATCTATAAATCAATAGGAAAAAAGAAAAACCACCCAATAGAAAAAAAAAAAAAAGAACAATGGATATAAGGTTCACAAAAGAGAAAATATAAATGCTGATAAACAAAAAGATGCTCAAGCCCAGGAGTAATCAGGAAATGCAAATCAAAACTCCACTATTTTTGATTTTTATATTTTTGGGGGTTTTTTATGGGGGGAGGTAATTAGGTTTATTTATTTTATTATTATTATTATTATTTAATGGAGGCACTGGGAATTGAGCCCAGGACCTTGTGCATGCTAAGCATGTGCTCTACCACTGAGCTATACCCTCCCCCCACTTCACTATTTTTAATCACCAGCTTGAAGGAAATTTCTTTATAATCTCAAGTGCTGGGGAGGCTGTAGGGACATGGGCATGCTCGTGTAACTGCTGAGGGAGGGGTGTTACCTGGTACAGCCACTTTGGAGGGTGATTCGGTAATATCTATTTAAAATGGAAAACATGCATATCCTATAATCAAGTGATTATGCTTCTGTGTCAGCACTAGAGAGACAGACACACGGAAACACACACACATGTACACACAGGTGTGCACAAGAATGATCACTGAGGTATTTCTGAAATACCAAAATAGTGATACGGAGCAATAAAGTGTAGTATCTTCTTACAACAGAAGACTACAACGCTGCAGCCAGAAGGAATGAACCAGGTTTAAACATATCAATGTGAAAAACATCATAGAGTGAAAAAGCCAGTTGCTGTTGTAGGGTCTCAGAATGTCACCCCCAAATATGCCACTTTGGCGTATTGATTATTTTGAATTAAAGGAACTTGAGAAATAGCTGGTGTAAGAAGGACACTCTGACCCTCCTTTATCTCCCTGAAAAGCAGGAGATAAATCTCCCACGTGAAATGTCCCTTCTCTGTACCAGGAGGGCAGAAGGCACCCTTATCACCAGAGATATGGAATTTAGGGCGAGAAGGCTGTATAAACAAACCTTGTTACTTCTTTACCGATTTATTATTCCAAGCCCAAAACCCTTTGTCTGGTCAATTCTTCACAGATTTATTGTTTCTTTGTTTAAAAGGTATGAAAACCTCCTACTCTGGTCATTTCTTTGAGTCTTACATCTTTGCGGGGCTCCTGGAGGTCTGTATGTAATTAAATTGGCTTTTCTCCTGTTAATCTGTGTTTTATTATTGGGGGAGTGGAGGGGGCAGAGTTCTCAGCCAAGAAACGAGAAGACAAGGGGGAAAATTATTTTTTTTCCCTACATGGAATAAATATGATACCATTTATATATATATTTTTAAAACACACACCCAAAATAATACTATATATTTTCTGTAGGTCTATCTAATGGAGTAAAACAAATATTTTTAATCTAAAGGACCCACACCAAAATCAGAATTGTGGCTCCCTGTGGAGATGGGGAGGGGCAATATAGTTGGGTCAACAGAGACTTTAGATTTATTTTGATAATTTTGAAGGTGAATGGATTCATGTATTGATTTGCAACTGAAATGAATTCAAACTCCAAATAATAAAAAATATAAATTTATATCAGAATGGTTTGCATATTGTCCACAGACTTTTGTGCATAGTTGTGAGCAATTGATAGCAAACCCTGTATGCATGCCCACAGTTTTCAGTGAATCCTTTTGCTGTCTTCACAAAAGACTCCTTCCAGCTCTCCCTTCACACAAGGGCTGGGACTGTCGGATGCCAGTGTAGACAAGCAAGCAGGATCCTTGGACACCTTGATGTGACAAGGCCTGTTTTAAGAGGATACACAGCCTCTGGGTGCCCTGCGGGATCTGGCTTTCCGAAGCTGCCCTGATTTCCACAGCTCACGTCCCTGGATTCGCTCTGCCAATGATCTCCAGTCTTAACCTGCTGTGGCTGGCAGCTGAGACCACGGGGCCCCTTTTGTAAGTGTGGGAGCTGGAGGCCTTGCCTGGATGGTCGGATTAACATCCACAGTACCGTGGGTTTCCATTCCCCAGTTGTCTGTTCTGTACCAAACACCCTACATCTGTAGCACCTCTCTCCTGCCCCTACATAGAGGGGGCTCCAGGCTGGGCTGGAGGACGGCTTGCACCATCTCCGCTCACGTGCTGTGCCTGCTCTGGTGCCCACTTGGAGGGGTCGGGCAGCGCCGCTGCCGGCCTCAGGGGCTCACGGGCTGCCTGCAGGCCCCGGAGTCCACGTGGTGGTTGCACTGTCTGGCAAAGAGGTCTCACCCTCAGAGTCCCCATCATCCCCAGAAGCGTTACAGCTGTTCATCCCAGCCAGAAACACAGGCCACCAAAGTACCACTGTCCCCTCTGTGAGGGGTGGACCGCACCCGGACCACCAGTTTGTCTCCAGCTGCAGGGACAGGCCTCATACACCCCAGAGGTATTTGCTGCCTGACGAAATGAGGGGAAAGGTTGCTGCCCAGAAGGGCACCCCAGCAGAATGAAAGTCACAGGGAACAAGGGAAGCTCTGGTACCGGTCTCTAGCTCCTAATTCTCCCCACTGCTCAGAGAGGTAAACTGAGAGCAGGGGGCCTGTCCCTGCATAGAGTCAGAGACTAGAGCCAGGGACCCTCTGGCTACCTTCAATCCCACACATTCCCCGCTTCCCCCAGGCTCGGTCACGTGACCACAAAGCCCAGCAGGGGTGGGCCCTCACCCACCCATCCACACCCTAGGTGTCTCCCCCTAGAGTGGGCCCTGGGCCCGAGCCCTGAGGGAAATCAGGATCCCTGGCTCTCCCCCAAACCCAGCCCTCGCCTCCTCCTCCCTCGGAGTCCATCCCTGGCAGGCTTAATTAACTTCCAGTGACACTCGATAGCCCTGGGTGATGAGAGCTATAAAACTGCAAAGTCTGATTAAAAATAATAATGAAAATGCCCATTTCCCATTAGTCTGTGCCTGAGCCCTTAAGGAGGGTTAATTAATTAATCATCCTCTTTGTAGCCTGGAGGTGTGGCAAGGGTTATCTGCACACTTTCAGAAGTGGGGAGTGGGGGAAGACTGCTTGGCTCACCCGGGACCATTCTAGCTGCCGGGTCACCAGAAGGGAGCTCAGGCCAGCCCTCAGGAATCGCCCCTCAAGGGTGACACTTAACTTTGCGGCTTGGGAAGGTAGCTCCCTATCCACAGCCTCAGTTTCCTCATCTGTAAAATTCAGAGATTGGAATGATTGCTTTCCAGCATTCCTTCCAACCTCAATCTTGAGAACACCCCAGGTGGCCCGGAGGCCAAATCTGCTACCACCACCCCGGGGAGTCCCGTATCCCGGCCCCTGCCCTGCAGTGAGACCCTGGCCTGTTTCTCTGGCCTTTCATGCCTTCATTTCTGTTTTTTAAATCATGGTAAAATACATGTAACATAAATGTGAACATCTTAACGGTTGGTAAGTGTGCAGTACAGTGGCATTAAGGACATTCACATTGTACTATCCATTTCTAGAACTTTTTTTTTCTGTTTATTGTTTCTGGGTTTTTGTTTGTTTGTCTGTTTGCTTAATTCCAGAACTGTTTTTAATCTTGCAAATCTAAATCTGTGCACCCAGGACACAGTAACTCCCTACACCCCCTCCCGCTGCCCCTGGCAACCACTTTTTCTGTCTCTCTGAATGTAACTAGTCTAAGTACCTCATAAGTGGAATCATTTGGTATTTGTCCTTTTGTGACTGGCTTATTTCACTTAGGAAAAAATCTTCGAGGTTCATCCATGTTGTAAATGCCCTTGATTTTGATGTCAGGATTTTCCCACCTTCTGGGGTTCCAGCCTGGGGTGCATGGGGGTGGCAGTGCAGATGGACCTTGACCTGGAGGCTGGTTCTCATGCAGGGGCTGCTGTGTCTTGTTCCAGGGGCTCCTGGAAGATCCAGGATAAAGGGGCATAGCCTCTGAGCATGTCAGTTTTACTTGTTGGTAAATATTGGGAAACATTGCACATTTAAATAAACATGAGTCTAGCACAAGACAGAATACAAAATGCACATGAATTTTTCACTCAAAACCGGGACTTGAAAGAAATTCTGTGCTTGTGGCAAATTTTCTTCCAACTTAGAACTCTGAGGGGTGAGATTTGATGGGAAGTTGAAGGAACATGAGCCCAGGAGCCCCAGGTCTGGCCTAGAATCTGGTTTGCTTTGGTCTGAAGAGTTGGTGGCAGCCGGGGAAGGAAGGGGCAGCAGAGGGCCCACCATACCCTGGGCTAAGTTAGGCGTTAGAAACCTAAGGGGTTAAGATTATTGTAGACATAGCAGTGCTCTAAGCCCCACTGCTGCTCATCAGAGATGCATCTCCTCCAGCCGAGGGACCTGTAGTGGGCGATCATCTGTCTTGGATTCAAGTCTCACCTTTACCTGGGACCTAATGGAGGAAGCCAACCGACCGGATGACGAAGGCAGGAGTGGGCGTGGCCAACTTTGAGCCTCGGGCTTCCTGTGCTCCCCCCAGCACCTCCCTCAACCAGAAGATGTCCCTAGAGGCAGCAGCCACGGAGGGCAGGTGGGCAGCCGAGGGCCACCCTGCACCCCTGGCCTCTGGGGAGCCACCAGGAAGCACCAGAATCCGCCCCAAGGCTGTCTCCTCTGCAGCCTGAGCGCCCCGCAATAATTTGGTCTGAGAGATGAGCACCGGAAAGTTGCCCATTTAATTTAATTTATTTCAATTTAATTTTAATTTAAGCTATTCCACATTTGCTTCCCCCACTATCTTTTTTCGCTCTCAGCGTTGTTAAATTATTGCAGCTTGTGAAAAGGAAGATGGAAAATGGTCAGAAAGTCCAGAGGAGCCCAGCCCCTATCCTGAGACCTCCTTCCCCTTCCTGTGCCTGACAAAGCGCCCTGTGTGTCCCCTCAGGGCCCTCAAGGCCAGACTGACGTGGAAAGTGGAGAACCAGCACCTTCAATGGACCCAGAGCCCCCTTTCCCACCACAGAGTGAAAGCAGTAATGATGCAAACAATTCACTGGGTGTCTGCTGCATACCACCCCATCTGACTTCATTTATTCTTCCCACACCCTGCTGGAAAGCGGGCATTGTCCCCATCTTTCAAATGAGACATCTGAGCTCATTTGTCCAAAGATACACAGCCTCTGCAAGAGGATCGGGAGGAGGAGCTTGCTGTGTATCCCTGGATATGGGAACTGCCCTCTCTGAACCTGTTCCCAAATTGCAAAATGGAATGATAGTAATCATTCCTAAAAGAGTTTCACAGGTATACTGGCCTAAATAAGTGCAAAAAACTTACCAGAAAGACTGAACTTAAAAAATGTTGGAATATCAGGAAGATTGTTCTTTTAGGATTAAAAGCAACTTCTGCCTTGGAGGATGAAGACCTGGCTTTGTCTCTGGGACCAGACTTCCTTTTGTTCTGAAATGAGCCCTTTGGGAAGCCATGTAGTCGTGTGGGTGATATAAGGACCTGCCCCCTTGTTGGGAGGCTGGGTGGGTGGACACCTGCTGACCTAAAGTCCTAACCCAAAGTGGAGGCTTGTTCTGTGCTGTTTGGTCTTCCCTCATCTCATTTTTGGAAGAACCTACCCTTGCAGAGGTAGAGAGATTCTTTTTAAAAATCTAAAACCTAGAAAATTTCTTTGTTTTTGCCCAAAGCCTCAGGGCCTTTGCACCAGCTGCTCCATCTGCCCTGGACACTCTGCCCCAGCTATTTACATGGTAGTCTCTCTCCTGTACTTCAAGATTTTATTTAAATGTCACCTTCTCAATGAGACCTTCCCTGACCACCCTATTTAAAATTGCAGCTCTGCTCCCCTCCTCCCACAATCTTCACCCCTATCCCTGGTTTACTACGCAGCCCCTGACCTGGGCACTTGACACCTTCTAATATCCTGTGTTATGTATTGATCTGGTGTCCCGTGTGTCTCTCCCACTAGAATATAAAGGCAATGAGGGCAGGAGTTTTGTCCATTCGGTTTACTGCTGAATCCCCAGTGCCTAAGATAGTGTCTGGCACTACATAGTAGATGCTCAACAAATGTGTGACTGAATTAAACAAGGGAAAGAACAAGGGAAAGTGAATAAATACACTGGAAAGCAGGAATCCTTAGAGGAGAGATGATCTCAACTACAGTGTGAAAACATGTTGCTTCGACAGCAAATGGATGATGCTCAAAACAAAGCCAACAGTAAAGACAAGACAGTAATTAATATCCACGACGAGTTTCAGGATACTGTGAGCATTTCCTCACTGGGGATGAGGAGCAGAAACAGAAACATGGTTGGGGGAGGACAGGGGCAGGCCCCTAGTTCCCTTCACCTCGCACCGGAGGAAAGACCTAGACCGGAACTGGGATGGGTTTCACCAGCACGACCTGGGGTGGATGGTTGGTGACCACCTGCAGGAATGTGACCACAAAGACCAGGCTCTGGAAGGACACTGCTGGCCCGTCGGGATGGTCTAGTCCAGACAAGGCCAACCACAGCCTTTCAGGCTGCCTGTTAAAGTATGGCTGGTCCCACAGGAAACAAGGCAGGTCCAGATCTGAGAGTGGGGAGGTTTCTGTTGAATCAAACTCAGCTCTCCATAGAACATTCTCAGGGTGGTCCAGAGCTGGTCTCTGCTAGACAGTGCAAGCTGTGGTAGTCAGGGAGCCAGCCCACCAAGAGCAGGTTACAGTCCGGGGACTCCAAGGACAGCCACTTCTTTTTCAAAAATTTTTATTGAAGTGTAGTTGATTTACAATGTTGTGTTAGTCTGGTGTATAGCATAGTCATTCTGATATATATATATATACACATAAATATATATATATGCTTTCTCATCTTCTTTTCCATCATGGTTTATTACAGGATATTGACTATAGCTCCCTGTGCTATACAGTGGGACCTTGTCATTTATCTATTTTATATACAGTAGTTTGTATCTGCTAATCCCAAACTCTTGATTTATCCCTCCCCTACCCCCTTTCCCTTTCATAATCATAAGTTTGTTTTCTATGTCTGTGAGTCTCTTTCTGTTCTGCAAATAAGTTTATTTGTATTATATTTTAGATTCCACATATATAAGATATTATAATATTTGTCTTTCTCTCTTTTACTTAACTTGCTGCAAATGGCATTATTTCATTCTTTTTATGGCTGAGTAGTATTCCATTGTATAAATATACCACATCTTCCTTATCCAATCATCTGTCGATGGGCATTTAGGTTGCTTCCATGTCTTGGCTATTGTAAATAGGGCTGCTGTGAACACTGGGGTGCATGTATCTTTTCAGATTAGGGTTTCCTCCAGATATATGCCCATGAGTGGGATTGCTGGATCATATGCTAAGTCTATTTTTAGTTTTTTGAGGAGTCTCCATACTGTTTTCCATAGTGGTTGCACCAGTTTACATTCCCACCAACAGTGTGGGAGGGAAAGGACAGCCACTTCTAATGGCAGTTGGCAAGTCTGTCCAGGTTTCAGAGGAAGAGCCAAAGGGGAGAGAAGTGATCTTTTCCTAAGGCTGTGAGGGCCTCGGCCATAGTCAGCAGAGGCTTAGGGATCCAGAAAAGCGGTGACTGGAAGGAGAGGCAACAACGTGTCAGAAGATGAAAGCTGAGCCAAAACAGCCAAAGGAAGCTTTTCCAGAGTGAATGTATGCAAGGCATATTGGCTTATTGTTTATGAATATCCAATTCTGACAAACTACTATATACCAAATAGATAAACAACAAGGTCCTCTTGTACAGCACAGGGAAGAATAGTCAACAACTTGTAACAACCTATAATGAAAAAGAAAATGAAAAATTACATATATGTACGCATAACTGAATCACTGCTGTGCACCAGAAACTAACACAGCATCGTAAATTAGCTATACTTTTAAAAAACAATTAATTAATTAATTAAAAAAGAATATCCAATTCTGATTTTAAAAAAGTAAGAGAGACTTATTTATAGAAACAAATAGCTGGTGAAACATTTTAAACATAAAGTAGATAGAATTATGTATGTGAACAGAGGGGCAAAGAATGGAACAGATGAGTCTTACTGATAGATAAAAAGGATAAAAAAAAACCAGGCATCAAATATCCATGGTACACTAAATATACATGAGGCTCCCAGCATACTCAATATTCACAAGGTCTTCACTCGGCCACCCACTGGTGACACTCATTCTGGCTCTATGTGTCCTACGCGCAAGGAAATTAGTACATTCAAACATCCCAAATGCTAACGTCTATTAACTCCTACTGTGGGAAATACCTGTAATAATCTAAATAAAGCACCAAATGGGTTTGAATCTTTAAAAAAAAAAGAATGGCTCTTCCACAGGCTGTAATTGGTAAGCCAGCTCAGCCTCTGCGCGTCTCTGATAGATTGGGCGCTGGCTGCAGGTACTGCTGTCCACTGAGCCCCTTTGCTCACCCGACTGGTCCTCTCGTCACGTCAGTGACAAGGCTGACGCAGCAGGGAGAGGCAGGACGTGTGAACCTGGGATTCAGCCCTGTGCTCCTTCCACCCGAGGGCACCCAGCCTAAGTGGCCTAACTCACTCATCTCTTTCCTCTTGCTTCTCACCGTACATTTTTAATTGATTTAATAAGCCATGTAATTCGAGACTCCATGCAGTCTGTGAGCTTTTCTGTCCTGTGAGCTCTGGGACAGCTAGCCTGGCCGTGCACAGAGGTAATTTCCAGCATGACAGTGTGACATGGAGTGTCACTGGGACACTTTAACTCTCCAATATACCTGGAGGAGGGAGGGCTTTGGGGGACTCAGGTCATGACAATTTGGACTTGAAAGGGAGGGCTACCTCCTTTTGTGAGCATAGTCTGCAAGCGTGGCAAGACTGCCCTTTCCAGGATGGCTGCAACACTGTCTCCCATCCCAGACCGAGTAGGGGGATCCATGTCCCCTGCCCTTGACCCTCAGCGCACGTTTGTGGCTGGTGAGGCTGTGAAGTAGTGGTGGACGAGGACGGTGGAAGTGACGTTACGTGGCTTCCAAGGCTGGGTCAGAAAAAGCAATAAAACTTCTGCTTCACCGGCTGGAATGAATTCTCACTCTGGAAGTCTTCAGTGGTCACAGAAGCAGTCTGACTACCCTGAGGCTGCCACACTGGGAAAAAGCCCAAACTGACTCATGAGCAGAAAGGCCACAGAGAAAGGCCACTCATGGGTGTTGTTGGAGATCCTAGCCTCTGCCAGCATCAGCTGCCAGAAGCGGGGGCGAGTGAGCCTCAGAGCCCCGGCCCCCATCGCCCTGGTCTGGAGAGGCCAGGACACTCTGGCTGCAAAGACATTTGTCCCTGGTGCTGCCTTGCCTCCCTCTGTCCAGGCCTCCTCCCTGCCAGCCCGGCACTGCAGGCAGGAGAGGAGTGCTCACATCCTTGGCAATGTCCCTTCCTGGGTGGCAGCCCAAGCCCCCACCGCAGACCATGCCCGGCCTGAGCTACCGTAGCACTCAGTGGCGGTCACCTGGAGCACTGACAATTCGGCTCAGGGAGTGACTCTTCCTGACGCATCTCCAACCCTACAAGTCCCCCCAGCCTTTGTGCCCTCAAGGTTGGTGGCACCGTGGCAAGAGCGGAGATTGAGCTGACTGAGTCGAGGAGAGCCGAGCCTCTGCGGGGCGCTGGCCCTGCTCGGAGCCCATGTGCTGTTTCCTATCGATCTGTCTCTCAAGGCCTTTCTCTTTCTTTTCCTTTAAAATGATCTTAACAAGAGCAGCTTCCAGCCTGTCTCCAGCCTCTCGTTTGCTCTCAATTCCATGTGCATCTCTTGGGTTCAGTCCATTTAGTTTACCTCAAGGCATCTCTCCTGCCCTGGTTCCCCACCCCCACCCCAGGTCACTCTAGGGGATTTTACTGAGCACCGCACAGAGGAGACTGCTTCATGATGCACCTTGGGGCCTTGCCCCATCTCCGTCTTCCCAGTTCTGGGCTAAAGAGTTGCTCAGAGGATTCACTGAGGACCTATGAGGAATAAAGGCAGTGTAAGAGAGGCATTACAAACATGGCCAGGTCCAAATCCAACTTCATGGCTCACCAGCTGTGTGACCTTGGGCAAGTTACTCAACTTCTCTGTGCTTCAGCCTCCTCATCTGCAAAATGGGGTGTAGCAGAACCTACTTCAGAGGGTAAATGAGTGAATGTGTGTGCAGCATTTGGAGCAGGGCTCAGCACACAGTGACTGCTGGGCAAGTGTTTGCTATGATGATGATAATGGTCTCTGTGCTGCCAGTGGCGGAGGGCACAGATGGGGCTGGAGGTTCTTGCTTCCCCCTGTAGGGGTCCATGTGCCTGGAATATTTTTGTTTAAAAAATTTTTTTTAATTTAAAAATTTGGGGGTGGGGGCAGGTGATTAGGTTTATTTATTTATTAATTTTTAGAGGAGGTCCTGGGGATTGACTCCAGGACTTTGTGCATGCTAAGCATGTGCTCTGTCACTTGAACTACACACTCCCCCTTCACGTGCTAGAATTCTTTCTGAAAGAGGAGAAAGGTAGCCCACCTTAATATTCACCACAAACAACCCTCCTCCCACACCCTTCCCTCCACCACATGTCCCGTCCAAGTCTTTCTCTTTCGTTGCTCTGGCCCTGCTGGGGAAAGAAATATGGTGGTCTCCCCTTTTTCCAGACAGGAAAGTGGTGGTGAAATGATGGGGTGGTCAGCCGGTTGGGTCAGCCCAGACCTCCGCACTCCACCCTCCCCATTCATCATTCTTTCTGCCATCACCCTGTCTCCTCCAGTGGCCACAGTCGGGGCAGGATTCCAGGGAGCTCTGAGTCCTCTGTTCATGCCAGCCCTGGAGCCTGGAGACACCAGATGTCTACAGGACTCGATTCCTCCCCTGTCCCTTATTTCTTGCTTTGGGGTGCTGGGAGCCCTGGGAAATGGCAGCACGGGAGAGAGCCTCTCTGTTTGGGGACCATTTCCAGCTGACCCTGAAAGGAGGCTGCTGGTGAGGCCTGGCCCCTCCTGGGAAGAGCTGATGAGGGAAAAGCTGCTGTGGTGGCAATGAGACAGTCACAGCTTTCACACGGGGCTGGCCATTTGGAGACGGGTGCCCGGGATGCCTCAGTCCGCCCTCCTCTCCATTTATCCAAGCCCGTGCCATCCTTCCAGCCCCTCTCAGGTGTCCCCTGGGAGATTCTGGCATCCCTTCCCCATGGGATCTTCTCCTGGGTGGCTTCGGGAGTCCTATTGATACATGATGCTGTGATTTGCTCAGCTATTTCCAGTGTCCCTCTGGCTACCCCAGCCAGACCGGAAGCTTCCAGAATGCAGGACCTGTGCCACCCCTGACTCTGAATCCCCACAGTCCCTGCTTCCTGGGGATGTGGTACAATGACTGCTGATGTGACCTGGAGACTTCAAGACTCTTGTCCATATCTAGAAGCTGATATGGTAGTGAGTCTACGTGACTCACAAGGGCCAGGAAGATAAAGTCATCGCCATCAGTGCCACCTCCGTCCCTTGCTTTTGTCAAGTCTTGCCTTTCTGAGCTGTGACTTACTATCTCTCCACAGCAAGAGGTCCGTGACAGGAGATGGAGTCGAGCTCGGTTCTTCTGAAGGAAGGCAGGGCACAGGCTGCTGCCTGCCCCTGGTGAAACATCAAAGTTGGAGAGGAAAGATGGAAAACGACAGAGGAAAGCTGCTTCCCTCCCTTGGAGCTCCTTTTGACAGATACAGCGCACACTGTGTAGAACCAGGCACAGAGCCGGCAAGCTGGACCCAGGGATGAGGGGCAGGTGAAGATCATTTATAATTAGTCATAGCCATCCACAGCGAACACTCACGGAGCCCTCACCACCTGCCAGGTGCTGGGCTTGGCATCATCTCACTTACTCCTCACAATAGCCACATGTGACAGAACCTTTTATTTATCATCCCTATTTTATAGATGAGGAAAATGAGTCACTTGCCCAGAGACACACACACAGCAGCAAGTGGCAGAACCAGGATTTGAACCTGGGAGTTCTGATTCTTTATCACCACATTAAGAGCAACCTTTCCCTACACCTAGCATCAGAATTCACTCAACCTGCCTATGGAATAGCTTTCTGCCAAGGCTGCATGCTCAGTCCCATTATGCTCCAGTCTCCCTGGACCCATCTGTCTCAGTCAGCTCTTGGCATAATAATGCTGTGTAACAAAGGACCCCCCCCCACCAAAATCTCAGTGACTTGCAACAAAAATCATTTATATCATGGGTCTACAGGTCACTTCGGTTTGGCGGCATTTATTAGATGCTTATTACTGGTGACAGAGGGGAACATGCATGCTGGGCCTTGGAAAGTTAGTAGGATTTCAAGAGACAGTGAAGGTGGAGAAGAGTGTTCTAGAAAGTTGGAACTGCCTTTAGCCAAAGCAAAGGGGGATGAAGAGACTGGGGTGTTTAGTTTCCTGAGGATCAGGACGCATGGGCAGGCATGGGTGAGGGACTAGGTCAGTCACAGATATGGAAGGGTCAGGCCAAGCAGTTTGAGAAGCCCTTGACATTTTTTTAACCTGGAGAGTGGACTTGAAGAGGACAGATGGTTGAAGGCAGGAAGATGTTAGAAGACTTTGGCTGTTCTCTAGGTAAGACATGTTAGGAATCTGAGGTCAGCTGGACCCAGTGCTGGGCGGGTGGGAGCTGGGTGTGCATATTCCCAAGGAGGGAGGGGACAGAAGGGCTCTGGGCAGTGTGTGACAAAAAAGCAACATGAGGATTATTTCTGTGGCACCCACATTCTCCCTCTATTTCAAAAGAAGCATAATTGAGATAAACCCATGTCCCAACCCCTGGCCACAGTGGGGAGGTTTTGCAGAACCCTCACTCAACCAATTCCTTACTAAAATGTTCATTCTTTGTTTGAAAATAAAATAGCCACTCATACTTTTTTTTAAATTGAAGTATAGTCAGTATACAATGTATCAATTTCTGGTGTACAGCATAATAATCCAGTCATACATATACATACATATGTTCATTTTCATATTCTTTTTCATTATAGGTTACTACAAAATATTGAATATCATTCCCTGTGCTATACCGTATAAACTTGTTGTTTATCTATTTTATATATGGTAGTTAGTATCTGCAAATCTCAAATGCCCAATTTATCCCTTCCCACCCTCTTTCCCCCCTGGTAACCTTAAGTTTGTTTTCTATGTCTGTGAGTCTGTTTCTGTTTTGTAAATAAGTTCATTTGTCTTTCTCTTTCTGGCTTATTTCACTTAGAACAATGATCTTCAGGTCCATCCATGTTGCTGCAAATTTTATTCTTTTTTATGGCTGAGTAGCATTCCATCATATATAGATATACCACAACTTTATCCAGTCCTCTGTCAATGGACATTTACTTTGTTTCCATGTCTTGGCTATTGTAAATAATACAACCACTCATTCTTTAGAGTCACAGGTGTACATGCTGGACCCTGCTAGAGACTCTTAGAAGACCCTGGGGCCCAGTGCACACCCTGGGGTCTCCTCTCCATGGGTCATAGATGACGTTTGAAGAGAGTCAGCCAGGCGAGCAGTGTGCGTGTGTCTCCCCACCAAATGCAGACAGATGGGCCCCAGGACCTTTATCTCTGGGCTCCTTAGGTGCCCAACTCCAACACAGGTGCTCAGAAAGTACCCTTTGCCAGTGACCACTGGATGCTCAGAGCTGCCAGGAAGCCGTCTGGTGCCGGATGATCGAGCTCCCAGGAAGCCACCCGGAGTCAGGAACCTCCCACCCATCCCCTTCTCGTCCCTCCGTCTGTGCTCCCCCAACTTGGCCTGAGACAGGCTATGCGGAGGAGACTCCCATCTGGAGATGAGAAACGCATTTCGCAGTGGTTGGGGGTAGGGGGTGGAGGCGGAAGGAGGGCGTGACCACAGCCATGGGAGGCTGCCAATTTTCAGCCAGTTTATTGGCTGGGGCTTTGCAGACCAAGCCTCCAAGGCTCCTGCCTCTTGCTGATGCTGTTACTTTCCCCACCAGGGCTGGGAATTGGTTTATTTTCCAGGCAGCTACCTCAGCATCGCCCGCTGCAGCGCCAGGCCCGGGGCAGGCTGCTGTGTGTGTTAGTTTTGATTGCCCGTCTTATGGGGCATGAAATCACCGCGGGGAACGCGAGCATCCCCAGGCGGAGGCAGAGGGGCGGCAGCAGGGTGGTGCCAGCCAGGGGTCCCGGACTCGCGGTGGGGCTACCACCGCTCTGTGCTTCACGCCCTCCGGCCCCGGCGGGGGCACGTGAGAGGCGGGCACCGCGAAGCAAGAGGCAGGTGTCAGCTGGGAGGCAGGGCGTCTGGCTGGTGCTGTGCGGGACCAGCCCTTCCTGCCCAAGGAGAGCTGAGGCGGTTCGGGGCGTCGGTTTCCCGTTTCTGCCAAGTCCACTGGGCCGTGCTTCCTCTACAGGAAAGCTCTAGGGGAGAATTCCTTGTCTCTTCTAGTCTCCGGTGCCTGTTGGCGTTCCTTGGCTTGTGCTAATGCGAACGTTAACTCCAATCTCCGCTTGCCGAAGGGTAGCAAAACATGCCGCCCCAAAACATGCCTGGAGGAGTTCAAGACATGCCGCTCTAAATACGCCTCTCTGTTGCATTGATTATTTTAAACGGTAGGCAACTGAAAGACAGCAAATGAAGGGAGAGGGTTTCCCAGAACTCCCCTTACCTGCCTAATTACAGAGCCTCCCAAAGGACCTCTATTGTCATCAGTCCTCTCCGCAGTTTCCATCAACCAGGGGGACTGACTGTTATTACAGGAGAGAAAAGTAGAAGTGACACCCAGGGGGATGGTATGCTCAGTGGTAGAGCACAGCACGAGGTCCTGGGTTCAATTCCCAGTACTTCCATTTAAAAAAAGAAAAGAAAATTAGAAGTGACACCACACCCAGACTGTCATAAACTACCCTACTCCCATCTGTTCTTCTGAGAGTCCATTCATCTTTCCTAAAATTTATTTACTTTTTCCTAAGAGGCCAACCTCTTCTCATCCTTCCCTATATGTATTTTTTCTTTTAATTCTTTTTTTTTTTTCCCTTGGTGAGGGTGTTAGGTTTATTTATTTATTTAATGGAGGTACTAGGGATTGAACCCAGGACCTTGTGCATGCTAAGCATGAGCTCTACCACTGAGCTACCCACTCCCCCCAATCCTTCCCTATTAAGATGGTATTTAATCCTGAATTCTAAAGCCATCTTGGGGAGTTATGCATTTTCCCCTGGGTCTCTCCCACATACACACAAGTTGTATATATTCATAAACTTCTGTTTGTTTCTCTCTTGCTAATCTGTCTTTGATTACAAGGGTCTCAGCTCAGAACGCAGAAGGGTAGATGGAAGGTCATTTTTCCCCTTGTACACTGCCTTCTTCAGGTGGCCTCTCCCTGTGTCTCTGTCCCAAATCTCCCCCTCCTTTCTCCTATCAGGACACCAGGCATTGCATTTAGGGCCCACCCTAAATCTGGGATGAGCTCATCCTGACTGAGATCCCTCCTTAACTCAAGTACAAACTTAATCACATCCACAAGGACTCTATTTCCAAGTAAGGTCATGTTCCCAGGTTTGGTGGTGGCGGGGTGGGGAGGGGGTAGGACTTGGCCATATCCTCTGGGGGACGCTATTCCATTCGTTACAGCCAGGCCCCCGTGGAGCTGTTTCTCCATTCTCTCCCCTAGCTGCAGTGTGACAAGGTCAGAGGGCACAAGGCTGCTCCATGAAGCAGTTTGTCTGAGAGCTACTTCTCTGCTGGGCTGTTCCGTTACCTCCTAGTCCTGGTGCAAATGAGAAGTCTGGCCGGCATCTGAGCCCCGAGTGCAGAGGAAAGGCTTACAGCAAGCCCCTTTCCTCCTCCCTGCTGGCAGGAAATCCAGAAAAAATGAAGACATGGGAAGAAAGGGGATTGAATTAAAGAGACCCAAGCCTTACAGAATGTGTGGCCACCTGGGGGAGAAGGAGGGAACAGACAAAGGGGCAAGTGGGGAGGCCTCCAGGCGTAAACCTACGAAGGTGCTGCAGCCCTGGACCTGCCCCTACTGGGCAAGGAGGGGTGGAGTGGGAATGACACCTCGGGAGCCCTGGACGGCTCCTGGTAAAACTCAGGTGCTTGTCTTCCCCTCTCCTGCCCCAATACTGGACTCTTCCAACTGAGGTATCTTCCTTGGAGAGCCAGGCCCTCGCTCTAGCATTGTGCCCATTTTGCGTGGTTCCCCTTGGCGATCACGCACCCCAGGAGCTCATTCTGCTTTCAAAATATATCTGGCACATGGCTCATTCCCTTAGGCTTTCTTTTCTCAGCTTTTCAGGTGATAGGGAGCTAATCCTATAAACAAATTCAAACTAACTTGGGAGTTAATGAGGGAAACTGTTAATGACTGCTAACAACAAAATGGCGGGGAAGGGGGCATTTTAAATTTTGCATTTTAGTGGAGAAGAGGCAGAGAAAGGAATCAAGAAATCCCTAACGGTGGCTCGTCGTCCTGCTATAGGTGGTGAAGCATATTTTATTGACAAGGGGCTTTGTCAGCGCTCTGGACACAGTACCCCCGTGAGTTAACCACCCGTGCACGGCTGCTGGGGGCGGGGGGGGGGTCACTTCCCCAAGCAACCAGCAACCACAGCGGCTCCCCTGCCCTGCGTGTCTGCTTTGTGGACCCTCCCACCCCAGAACAGGTCTTGTTGGACCAGCACCATGTTTCATAAACATGCCTCGGGATCTAGTTAATATGATTTCCTCCTATTTTAAAGATGAAGCAGCTGAGAAACATGCCAGGGCATGTAGCAAAACTGCTTTGATTCGAGAGCCCAGGTGTTCTGGCTCCAGAGTTCCCGCCTTTTTCTCTTTTTTAGGGCATTGTTTATCTCCTGTCAACGTCACTCCCTCTCCGCCCCAAAGCCAACCATTCTAAAGTGTTGGATTCATAAAAGCGCTTGCAAAATGGTTTTTTTTTGGTGTGTGTGCGCCTGTATTTTTCATCTTATTTGAGTGCTTCAGAATTATGGATCTCATTCTCTTTCTCGCTTTTTTCTACTCGGCACTGCTTTTAAGATTCTTGCAAATTTATGTGAACAGCGATTTCCTTGCTCCCTTGGAGGGCCTGGGATTTGCTTCTAGTGCATTTTGCCCATCCAGCCTCTCAGGGATGGGCCCTCCATCTCCCACCACAAGGAATATTGCCACAGACATCCTCATCCCATCCCCTCGTGAGACTGTCTGTGAGGATTTCTGATGGGGGACATGCCAGGAGCAGAAATGCTGGAGCCTGCGTTGCCTCAGGACTGCCGTTCCACTCGCCGGAATGGCCACTTCGGTCTACACCCCATCTCCACTGCTGTATGGAATTCTTTTCCACTATATCATACAGGTTTTCTGGCCATGAAATAGTGCGTGGTATCAGGTAAGATTGTTGAGGCTGAAGCTGAATATAAATTTTGGAGAACCAAACAAGTGAGAAGGGAAGCACTGCAAAGATTCGCTACATAGAAATAATGATCATAGTCACTGATACACTGTTACATTTCAGCCAAATTACCAGACTGGCTAAATTACCAATAATTCCCAATATGTGTCAGTGCTGGATGCCTTCCGTTTGCAGGTCCAGATCCAGTTCCCATCCTTCTCCACCCTGCTCTTTGCTCTGAGGCTGATCTGTCTGGGCAGTACCAAAAGCCTCCCTTGGTCTCTGGCTTCTGGTTGGCGGTGGCCAGTAGCAGTCACTGGCAGGAGACTGGAGAGTTGGGGGAGAGAGAAGCAGGGTTTTCTGCTGGCTCCTATCTCTCATCAAAACCTATCTCATTCCCTTAGGTTTTCCTTCTTTTTTCAGCTTTTCAGGTGATAGCCAGTCCCCTGTCTGATGGCCTTTTCTTTATCCAGCAACCATCTCAAGGTTCCGTTAACTGCCTTGCTCCTGGCCCTCGAGGCCTAGGGGTAGTAACAGCTCCTCTTTCTTGCCAGCGCTGGGGTCCTGCATCATCTCTTGTTGATTTCCCTAAACTCCGCCCATATGCCTTTGTGCATATGCCTTTAGTGAACAAACTCTGTCACCTATTTCCCTCCATGATCCATAAAATGTTGGATTAGACTCGATATTGAAGGACCGTTTCAGCACTCTGGTCTTGTCTTTTTTTTTTTTTTTTTTTTTCCCCAGCACTCTACATTTGAGGACAGCTACCAGGTCCTCTCGTACGCCTGTCTCAATGCCCCTGTTAGAGACATGGCCTGGGCTGGGGCCTGGGCTCTAAGACACACTCATCTTCACCCCTTCAGCTGTCTCACTTGCCCCTCTCTCCAGTAGAGGCCTTAGATCGATGCCCTACACCCACCCAACTCATCCTTTGTGATTCTTTGGCTCCCTGGGTTACCTTGTCATAGCTTCCACCACCCAGCCCACACCGCACCCCTGCCTGTGTCATGACTGTCACAAGATTGTGAGCTCTCCAAACCAGGTATGGGTCTCAGGTTCTCAGATTCTTAGCATAGGGCCTGGGCCGTGGCAGACCCTCAGTGTCTGTGGAGTGCTTGCTGGCCCTGCAGTGGTTTCTCTAAGTATTGGGATCCTTTCTAGCCCAATGGAGACAATGGTCAGCATCTGTCTGGTCCTTCCACTACCCTGTCCTGGACCCATGGCTTGTCCCATTTCGGGAAGGAGTCCATGACAGAAGCTGGAAGATGTTGTTGGGAGATCATGGGGAAAGGAGGGGCGGAGGGTTGGCACTTTAATTGCATAATTATTTCCTCAGTGCTGATGTGCTGAGGAAGACGAGGCCTGCTGCCTGCAGGATAGATGATGTAGGGATGGGTGAGTTATATTTTCCCAGATAAAAGTGTCGATTGCCTATAAACTCTGATTCTGCCTGATGTAAAAGCCACTTTATTGCACATCCAGAAATTACTACCCATATAAAAGCACATTATTGTGATGTAAAAATAGATTTTTATATAATTTTTTCATGCCACCACCTTGTAATTCCTCATTTCCCAGCACCCTGAGATTGCACTGAGGTTTATTTTTCTCTTTTAATTGTTTGCCATGGCATGCCAATTTATGATGAGATATTCTCCCTGAGATCAGAGCAAGGCCTGGGCATAAATAACAGCCATCACTTCGTGGCAGGAAAGGTTGTGGGGCACCCAAAATGCCATTAAACAACATCAGGCTCGTGTGATGCTACAGTTTGGAGTGTGGCAGGTGCAGTTTCATACTCATTTGAAGCCCTTCAGCAGGCAGGAAATGGGGAGGGGCTCTATCCTTCCCACCTGGCCAGAGGGAGCATGTGGTATAGTCACATCTCTTTGGCCCCCTGCCTGCTGGAATGCAGCCAAGGAAAACTGGCTGATCCATGTGGCTTATGGGTCTGTCCTCTCCTTGTTCCCTCATTGTATGGGGAACCTATCTCCCCATAAAGCTTCCTCTTCAGAACTTTGACTTTTCCACATTGAATCCCTTGGCTGGGGTTCCGTCCCAAGCGGATGGCCCACAGGAGTGCTTACTTGGGAGATGACTGCCCTCCCCAGCAGAAACTCTTGGCTGCCCAGTCAGGCTACCTCCTCTCTGCAAAGGGCAAGACCACTGACCTTCCAGAGACTTCCTTACTTGCCAAGGGCAGAGGAGGTCACTTCCCAGTCCTTGGACTTTTGATGATGGGTGCTGTGAGTGCAGTACCAAGGCAAATCCGGACAGCTTCTCCCATACCCCACCCCAGGGGACCGTTTGCAGCCATTCACTTCCCTCCTGGCCTGGACCTGAGGCCTCCTTTCTAGCTCCTGATTTCCTGGTCTGCACTGGACCAACGAGGAATGCCTCTGCCTGCCGCCATCCAAAAGCTGCTGGACAGTGTCTTCCCGATGGTCAGGCTAGCCGAGCACCTTGGTGCTTCCGGGTGCCCCTCCTCCACTGGCAGGTCTGTCGTGTATGTCAGGGGTGAATGAATAAATGAATGAATGTTTGGATCAGAGGTTCTCAAACTTCGGCGTGCACCATAATCACCTGCTGGGTTCCACAGTTTCTGTTTCAGTTGATCTGAGATGAGGCCTGAGCGCTGGCATTTTTAGCAAGTTCTGGAATGACACTGGTGCTGCTGACCCGGGACCATATTTTTAGAACCGCACAGATCAGATGTGTCTCTGTCACCCTGGTGGATGGGAGGGATTATTGAGAGTTAGGAGAGGGAGATGGAGAGTAATTGGGTGCCTGCCTCACAGTTGCTGGGACAGAGGTGGAGAATATGGGGGGGGGGGAGAGGAAGAACAACGAAGTACAGGAAGTGCACACAGACCTCAGGGGAGAGGGTCTAGTAGAGGAATCAGGAGACGATGAGCTTCTCTGGGGCTGGGGTCCAGGGCGCCCAGGCCGCCCCAGGAAATGTCAGCTTCCAGCACCGGAGGCTGCTATCTGGAAGCGGCCCCTGGGCAGGAGCAGCCGAGGGGCTCCGCCTCCAGCACCGCGCCAGGGTTGGGCGGGTCCGGCCCCACTGCGCGGGCCAGACATCCCGGACACACTCGGCGGGGAGGACCGAGGGCGCGGACGCCCGCCCTCCCAGACCTGCTACCCTCCCCGACTGCTGCCCGACTCGAGGTGGGGCCCGAGGCGTCCAGGCCTGACCAGTGCGACACTGCGCCCCCGGAGCCCTGGGCGCTTTTGCGCAGTTCCGCCCGGCGCGCGCGAACACCTGCGAGCAATCGGCCCAGTGTGCGCCACCCTGTGAATGACACAGTGCCCTCTCGTTAGTGTGCGCGGGCCCAGGTGACCCCCATCTGCGGATGCCGGTGGTCGAGGCGCCCGGACCCGGGACGGAACGCGGGAGATCGGAGAGACCGTGGCCAGAGGGGAGGAGGCGGCAGGCCTTGCGCGCAGAGGCGGGGAGCCAGACGCCGGGTCCCAACTCCAACCCTGCAGCTAACTAGTTCTGCGACACTGGTCGAATCGCTTCCTCTCCTCGGTTCTCAGTTTCTTCATCTGTAAAATGGTGCGATGATGATTTCCGGTTGTGAGGCTCCACGGAATTGCGATATGGAAGGCACAGAAAAGCTCCCGCATAAACCAGGCCAGTGATGCCCTAACTTTTGGTCGCAAGCCAGCAGCGATTATCCTCGGAAGAACCGCCACTCATGGCCTCCCTCTGGAGGCTTCTCACGAAAACAAGGCAAGGACTACCAGCACCCTGGAGGCTGCGCGCCTCCAGGTCTTGACTCCCGGCCGCCTCGCCTTAGCCTCTAGGGGGCGCTGCCTCCAGAGCCTGGGCGTGGTTGCTGGGGTTGGAGTCTCACCTGTCTGCGACCTTGGACCACAGCAAGGTGGCTGTGGGATGCAAACATATGATGTGTTTGGCACAGAGCCTGGCCCACGGGGAGTGGTTCATGTATATGGCCATTTGGATAATGGGATCCAGACCAGCCCTCAGCTTTGCCAGGCCCTGCCCCCTCAGCACAGTGGACCTGGATCCAGAATTTTTCAAAAAGAACTAGGGAATCATCTACCTGGAGCAATGCAGAGCTTAAGGATTTCCTTTTTTTCCAACAAGTGAAGGCTGGCCACAGGTTCCCAGGCCAACTTGTTCAGACTGAGTCCTGCTGGGGCCTGGTGAGAAGGGAAAGGAAGGGGGCAGTTGATGTGGAATTCTGTGGGCTCCGACCTGGTTTGCCATCCTCCCTCTGGCCTGGTCCCATACAATACCCTCTGTCTGGGCTGAGCTGCCCTTTAGTCATTCATTCATTCATCCATTCATTTATAAATCATTTACCAAATATCTGCTACTGATAGACACTGTGCTGGGGGATGGGAGACAGATGAGTAACACATGGCCTATCTAGATTCTAGAGGGTTTCTATGACACGAGGCCAAAAGTTCTTACTTCATAGAGCTACACACTAGTGCTTGGCCAGTGCTGCACACATGGATTGCTGGCTGTCACTGATCTCATGATCATATTGGGACCATATAGTCTAAAGAGAGCATACACTCTAGAGAGTAGCCCTGCCAGCACTCTCCGCATTGTCCCTGGCACCCTAGGGTGGAGGGATTCTCCTCCAGGTCAGGCTGTCCTGCAGAGCCACTCCAGGGTGTGGCCCCTTCCCTCGGATTTCTGGCTCGAGGCAGCAGGAATCATGTTCTCTCCTGGTCTCCAAACTCAGACTTTGGTCACCTCACTGGTGCCCTCTGTGGGGGCCAGGTGGCTTCTCTACCTACCTCCTCCTGGGAGGCTCTGAAAAGGGGGTTAGCGAGGGCTTGCTCCCCACAGATCCTACTGCTTGGGAGCTTGTTAGAAATGCAGACCCCTGACCTTGTCCCAGACCTACTGGATCAGAACCTGCATTTTAATAAGGTCTCCAGATGATTCACAAGCATGTCGGAGACATGCTGTTCTGGGCCTGCTGACCTGGAAGTCCTACCCTCCCACCCCCATCCCCACCCCCACCCCAGGGAAAATGGAAGGTTGGTCTTCAGGGGATGCCCACAGGTTAGGGAGTGGATACTGCCAGATTTGGGGCCTCACCTCTTCCTGCCACTGGAGAGCTCCCCATCTCTGCCTTGAGGGCCCTCTCCCTCCCCAAGATAAGCCCGTCTTTCTGTAGCTGACCAAATATCTGCAGACGACCCCTACCTGGCAGGACAGGGGCCTTGATGGAGTCAGCTGCAGGTCTTTAGTGTTTGGTACAAAGTAGGTGCTTAACTCAATGTTTATTAAACAGCAACACATTCTTTGCAGTTGGAACGCAGTACAGGAACAGGGTAAGAACTGACTATGTTTAGCACCACTGCCTTGAGAGGGAGCCTCCAGGCCTGTTTGAATGGAAGCTGATGCCTACTGTCAAGGTTGCTATGGAAGTGACCCCCGCTTTGATGGGGTCAGAGGATTCCTGAACCCCCTTCCTGTAAAGCACCAAGACAAAGATAGCAAATATATGGGACACACACGGTCATCCCCCCTTCCTGCATTCTTGGTAGACATCAATAATTGACTGCAGTTGACTTTCTAGCATGACCTCAGAATCCTTTTCTACACAGCACCCCAGGGAGCCAACATCAATTGATCAGACACAGCACTATTTGAAATCTTTGCCTCGGGTCTCCTTTGGGAGCTGCCCTCTACAGACCAGGCTAGATGGACAAGGAAAGCCAGGCCAGTTCCTAGTGACGCCCACTGCTCCCACCTCTTAATCAATTGTCCAGAGTGGTGGCTGTGGAACTGCCCTCCCCAGATGTTCACAGTTGGAGGGATGAAATCCAGCCCCAGACCTGTTTTGCCCAAACAGGTCCCCTTCCCTAAGGGACAAGGAGATCTCATAAATGATCACCATGGTGGGACTCTGTGCGGCTTTTCGTACCCTGTATAACTTTGAATCAGGTGCTGACTTTTCGTGGGCTCTGTCACCTGTCAAATGGGAATGTCCTCTACAATCACGCACTGTGGTGTCCCAGCGTGCCCCTCTGACCTCGGGATTTCTGTGCACTGGAAGGGGGTCTAGGAAGCGCCCATACGTGGGTGTTAACATTTCCTGTTTGGCGTGGTGTTCCTTCTGCACAGCTCTGCTCTGGCTTTGCTCCCTGGGAGGAGCCTGAGCCCCCAGCCCTCCCCTCTCACAGCCAGGGAGGCCTGTGCCCAGTCCTGGAGGCAGGCCCCGCCGGGGCCAACACACACATGTAATTCCCATGGCAGCTCCGAGGCGGGAGCGTGGCTTTGATGCTGCTGCACCTCAGGCACAGAGTGGCCTCGTAACCTCCAGGGGGTGGGGGAGCACCGCTCAACATGTCAAAGCTGTGGCACCCTGCGCTCCCAGCACTGCCCCTGCTCCCCACCCTGCTCACCCACATCAGCGGGGAGGAGTCATTTTCTGCAGCAGGTTATCAGGTCTGCTGTTCAGACTGGCAGCTGAGACATCTACACACAGCCAACCCCTGCCACCATCTTTTCCTTCTGCCAGCTAAGCCAAGATCTTAGGTGTGAGGGAAGGTGTTCATGTGTAGGTTTTGGCTGGGTGTGGTGTCCCCCAGGCCCAGCTGAGTAGGCACGTGCCTGCACTGGTCCACGAGGTCAGGGACCCAGTGCTATCTGCTGTTGTACCTTCAGCACATCGTAAGTGCACAGTACAGCTGGGGTGTCTGACTTGGCTGCGGGCCTAGTCTCAAGCCATCAGATTGGGAGGGAGCCTGCACCTGCCCCCACCCTGGGTGTACATGACTCCCTCCCCCACCACTCTGCAAACTGTAGACAACCAGGGACTCAGCCCAGTGACCTCAGCTCCCTGCCTCTTCCCCTAACGCCTCTGGCCTGAGCCCCACAATGCTCTCACAAACAGGAGGAGGACTCTGTGTGCCTGGGTTTTGTAGCATCATCACTAATTCCTTTCACCCACACAGTTCTGGGCCGGTCACCCAGGCACAGGCAGGCTGCTGGCGCTGTGTCTCCCCTGCCCTATAACAGCGGCCATTACTGAATGCTGGGCCGGTGCCGGGCCCCACACAAAAGGCTGGACAAGTCGCACTGAATTCTGATATCAACTTTAAATGCACAGACTTTTATGTTTTTATCTTTAGTTTACAGATGAGGAAGCAGCATCAGAGAGGTTAATTAGCTTGCTGAATGTAAGGCTCAGCAAGAAGTTCTTTGGAATCCAAACCCTGAACCACCTGCTGCAGGATAGGCTGGAGAGAGGTCGGCCTGAGGCGCTGGTGCAGGCAGGGCGGGTGCCTGCAGTGGGCGGTGGGAGGCTGCTGTGCAACTCGCCATTTCCTCCATGGAGAAGCCTGAGGCCGAGACCCTCCCGTCTGCAGGCGAGCTGTGCGTGCAAATACATCCCAGAGCCCACAGGGTACTGCTTAGATTCGCCACAGCTCTGGCCTCTCCTTTCATGGGCTCCATCCCTGGCCACATTGAGCTGGCCTGGACCAGCACTCAGGTGGATGCAGGGGAGTGCCCGAGACCTGTCTGGGAGTAGAGGGGGAGGTGGCTTCCTAGGCCTGGGCACCCAGATGACTCGTATGGACTGAGGCTGCCTGCTCACTGAATTGCCTCAATGTCACCTGCTCCCATGGCACAACAGCTGGGCCCAGGGCCTAGAATAATGACTCCATCGAGCTGGGGTGATGAATCTGTGCTGCCAGGCTGGGAGCCGACAAAGCCCTCTTGCAGCAAGGACAGGGACCATTGCCTTTTACTGGCCTTGTCCAAGGTCCTGAGGCAGCTGTGGCGAGGCCCTGATCCTGCCCAGTGTCAACTCTAGCCGCAGGCTTGGTGCTCTGGCCAAGTTCCCAGGAAACTGTGTGTCGGGTGGGGGGAATGTCTTTTTAAAGACCCTGGCCCCAAGAGTATCCAAAACTATGATGACAGAGGTAAAAGCTGTCATTACCTTTTTTGAGGTTTCTCTGACCATAACTCCACCTAATTCCCAGGAAAACTTTCTCTCCTTTAAGCTCCCATTCTGCTTTATTAACTTAATAATGTAATAAACATCTATGGGCATTCCACCCCAAGACCGAGACCTAGAACATCCTAGTAACATACGTCTCCCTGCCATCCTGCCTTACCCCGCCTCCAGGAGGTGACCACTGCGTTTATCATCCCTTTGTTTGATGTGTCCCAGTTTCCTTGAAAAAGTGCCAGTTTATGTTTGTGGTCCAAATGTAAGGATTTAAGTGTCCCTTTAGTCTCAAAAACATCCCATAAATTGTATGATCATTCAACATACACACACGGAAGCAATGTATTACCTGATTTTGATTTAGAATATTGGCATCTTAAGGTATGAAGTTCTCTGAGATGTGCTTTATTGTTCCCAAAATTGATCTGTGTTGTTCTGTGTTACAATTCATTCCTTTTCACTGCTGAATAATACTTGGTCATGTGGTGTCTGTTGTGCTGTTACCTCACGCAGGAACAGAACCGCAGTGGCCACTCTGGCATGGGGATTCTTGTGTGTGCAAGCAGGAGCCAGGAGGGAACTGCTGGATCACAGGCACTCAGTAGATGCTGAGAAAACAGCTCAGAGACATTGCTGCTGGCATGAGCGGTGGCGCTGCACAAACTATGGGTGTTGTAAGCACGCTGCGGTTGGAAGTGCTATGGGCCTGTGGCAGAAGGGGTCAGTCTGGCCTCCCTCAACTGAGCCAGGTCCCCAGCTCGCCGCCCGGGTCCCTGAAGGCCAGGCCCACTGAGACGGACACCCACCAAGGTGAAAGCCATGAGGTAGAGAAAAATCACAGGCCTGGGCCAGGGGGCCTGTTTTCTATTTCTGGCCCTGCCATTAATAAACTGGCTGACCTTGGACAAGTTACTCTGTCTCCTTCCGCATCTTGTAAAATGAGTTTGGACAGTGATAGCTAATTCTTGAACTTGTGAACTCATCAGAATCACCTAGGAAGCTTATCAAAAAAGTGCAGATTCCCAGGCCTGGCCCAGCCCAGGCATCGAGGTCTGGAGTGGGAAGTGATACATGCATACTGACTTGGCTGTGAATTAAAAAAACAGAATCAGAAATACTTGCCTTTGGTGAAAATATACTACACGGGGAATAATTAAGAAGATACACTCCCCACCCCTAGTTGTGCTCCCTACATGCAGCCACTTTAAATCATCTGTTTTAGATCTTTGGGTGGTTACCATCTCATTGCTAAACAATAGGTCAGTTCTTGTTTTAACAACTTCAAACATTACCCATTGTCTTCCTGCAATGCTAGGTGAGGGTTTAGCTCACTCACCCACCTCCCTTCTCAAAACAGTCCTGGCATTATTTTTGGAAGCTGCATTTTAATCAGCACCCCAGGTGGTTGTGAGGTAGTTGGTCTGCCAGCCACACTTACAGAAGAAGCACCAGCCTAATGAGACTTCTTAGTAGAGACGAGTCCCCTCCAACCATCTCTTAAACTCCTGGTTTTTCTGCTTGGTTTCTAGAACTTGCTAACAGCCCCTTTCCCCACTGCGAGAGCTCTGACAGGCTGGGCAGGGGAGCCGTGCTGGCAGCCACACTGTGCGGGGCTTGTGGTGGGTGGACCTGCCCCGCCATCTTGCTACCCCTTCTCGTTACATGTCACCTCCTGTCCCCAAGTTGTGTAATCAGGATGAGCAGATTTCTCCTTTAGGGACTGGCATAGCTCTGGCTCGAGCAGATTGTTGAGCATCTGACTTCTTTATAACAACCAGAGTGGAACCTTCAGACAATGGAACACAGAGAAACGAGAACACACTCACTGAAGCTGGCAGAACCAGGATGAGGCTCACAGATAGGCTAAGCGAGAGAAGGCAGGCACACAGGGATGCATACTGCCCGACTCCACTTATGTAAAACTTAAAACCAGGCAAAAACAAAGCCAAAACCTGCAACACTGGGCCAAAAGAGAGCAGTTCCCTTTGGGGGTGACAGTGACTGAGGGGAGAGCTTATGAGGGGCTGGTGATGTTCTAAGCTTTGACTTCTGTGCTTACGTGGCTACGAGCTACACCCCTGTAATTTGTGCACTTTTCTAAACGTATCTTTTCTCACAAGTGTTACCAATAAAAAAAGAAAACCACGCAGCACTTCTTCCTCCCCACTAAATATGCCCTTCCCTAGGACGAGCCCAGGCAGGCCAGGGGATGCCAGAATTCTGCGCCTGTCTGTGTGGCACACTGGGGTGGGGGAGGGGCGCGGATCCTGCTGGTCGTGTTGTATCTCAGGCTTCCAGCCTGGCACCCCATCGAGCCCAGTGGCTTCCTGGGTCATGTCGGTGGCTGGAAATGAGGCCCAAGCACGTTCCCTGGGAAGGCTGACAAGATACCAGCCAACCAAGACTCGTGCCATCTTCCCCGCCTGCTAGCAGCCAAGCTGTCCTGGGGGGAAGGGCGGCGTATGGGCCCCCAGCCCGCCTCCCCAGGCTGCTGGCCAACCCAGTGTAAATATTATTACACTCCTACGCACCTGAAGGACATTAATTATTAAAACACATGCCACCCAGGGTAGTGCACTGTAATTAGGTTCAAATTAAATTAGCATCCTCTTGTAATTAGGACATCAATAATCACTCTTGAGGCCCCAGTTCTCCAGCCCCTCCCTGTTGCTTCCCAACATGGGTGAATGCAAGAAGAGGGGTCCACTGACTCTCTTCCTGGGACACAGAAGTAATCAAACCAATACATAAAGTGGAGGCAGCCGTGCCCTACTGCACACTGGCAGGGAGGAGGAAGAGGAGGGTCACTGGGGAAGGGTCTTGGGCATCCCTACTTCTCCCCAGGGGCTAGCCTGAACCCTAGGGTCTGCCGCATCAGCCCTTGGAGACTGGGAAACTTCCAGAGCCTGTCCAGATTAGCAATGCTGCTCTCCTGCTGGCCATTAGCCCAACTCCACCCTCCTCCTCTGCGACGCACCTGCCTGGTAGCCAGGAGGCTCCTTGTCCCGGTGCGCTGCCACTGCTCTGGCTCGTCATGGGTGTTTCTGCACCTGCTGCCTCCTCGCACCTAAACTGCAGGCTCCGGGGAGCCTATGGAGTGGGACTTGGTGCTCGCTGGACCCAATGCTGTGCCGGTGCTGCTGGGTCTTAGTCCATGTTTTGTGGATGGATGGGTGACAGGTGCTCGAAAGATTTTGTTCCTCAACTGGAAAGGCGGATGGGGAGACTGCGCTAATGGCCCTGACACCAGGGAGTATGGTTTGTAACTCCAGAGGGAGAAGGACCCTTGGAGCAAGTGTTGATGCTGACTGGCTTCAACTGTGGCTGAGAAGAAAATATGCCAGTGCACCTGCACACTCTGAGTGCCTCCTGAAATTCTGCATCCCAGGCGCCTGGCTTGCCTCACCCTAGTCCCAGCCCAAAGAGGAATGCTGAGCTGCGGCCAACAGCAGATAAGCAACAGCAGTGTCTTTCAGCCTGGTGAAGATTCTGACCTTTGTCCATACCAGCCTTGGAGAAAGAAATGAAGAAATGGGAAGGTTCAGGCATCATTTCAATTGGAGAACCATGGAAAGTTTATCCTTGGGTGCAGATGTAACCAAGGCAACTATTAAGACAGTGAGATGATTTCAGACCCTTTTACAAAAGAGTGGGCTGGCATCTTGCCCCTCTGCCAATTGTGCTCAAGCAAAAACACACCAACCTACCTCTGGGCCCTACCAGGAGGTAGAGAGATGGGTGAAGCGGGCATTCTCTTCTCCATGACCAGCCTCCACGATGGATAAAAATAAAATGAGACCATGGTGAGAGTGGGCCTGCCTGCGGGGGGCGGTGGAACAGCGTCTCAGGGAGCGGGGATGGATGGATGGTCTCACACTGATTCATCACTCACACTCCTGCAGACCTCTTGGGCCCCACAGGGACTGTACGCAGTCATGGGAAACAGTTTACTGGACCATAAAGGGTCTGATTTGAGGAGCATAAACACTTGTTCTGACCCAGAGAGGTGGCAGGCGGAAACTTTTGAGTCCTCCAGAGAAGGAAGAGGGGCACTGTGGTTTTGGGAGCTGCACTCCACATGCCTCGATCTCTCTCCCCACCCCCACCCCCTGATTATTCTGTCACCTCTCCCCTTAACTAGAGTCACTCTGAGTACAGGAAGACCCACAAGTGAACCTGGGCCTGAACAAGTGGGTGTAGGGCATTACTGCCAGGAGCCAGAGTTTTCTGGGGCCCAGGACCTCGTTTAGGAATGAGAGCTGGTCACCCAGGCCCCACCACCTCTACTGTCTTTTCCCAAATACTTGACCAAAGGACCAATCTTACATGGCAGCTTGAAGCATCACCCCAGATCAGAATGCGGGCTGGAAAGTGGGGCCGCCTCGTGTGACGGGAGTACGTGCCTGGGAAGGTCAGGGCCTTGGGGATGGGGTCCTGGGGTGTGGGAGAACAGGCATACCCCCTGGACATGCAGATGCTGGAGTGGCGAGCCCCCCATCACGTGCACACCTGCTTTCTCCCCCTGGTGCCCCCTGAGAAGCATGCAGGCTCCTTCCTACACATGCCCCAGTGGCCGCTCTAAGGGCTCCTCCCCCTTGGGTCTAGGGGTAGCCTGGGGCTTCTGAGCTCCATAGCTAGCCCTAGAGGACTTGGGGGAGACCCTGTCAAGTCAAACACAGCAAAAGCCAACCTGGAGACACAGGCCCTCCTTGGCCAGTGGCCCCGACCCCTCTTGGCGCCCCGTCCTCCTGCTCCTTTCTCCAGTGAAAACACACTGTGGAGGGAGCTGGCCAGGGACTAGGGGCTCTCAGCCTTAACCCACGCTGTGCCAGCCTATCTGGCCTTACCCTTTCCTTCTGCTACAGCAGGGAAGGGAAACCACCTCATTTCCCTCAGTGAGTCCCTTCTGGCCCCTCGCTGGGGCTCTGGCAGGTCTTGCTGAAGGACAGGATCCAACAACTTCCCGCCTGGGCCTGGCAGGCCCGAGCCTGGCCTTTCCTGCATGGAAAGCCCTGGGCACGGCTTGCCGAGCTGCTAAGGTTCTTGAGGGCAGCTGTGTGCGGTGGGGTCCAGACAGATGAATCAAAAGAGAAGCTGTAGGGGGTGTGGCCAGGCATAGGGATGAGACCTCAGGGGCCATTCAAGCGCCCAGGCACTCCTCCTCCGAGATCTCTCCTGGCTCTGGGCTCCACCGTGACCAATAAGGGCTGCAGACAGCAGGTACTATTTTATTGGGCCTCAAAAGCTTTAAATACAGAAATGGGGAGGGCTGGCAAAGGGGCAGATGTGGACACGCTGGCGTTTGAGAATGGAAATAATCACATAATCAACAGCTGGACAGAGAGCTGGTAAGAAGGGCAGTCTGAGACAGAAGTGGGGTGCCAGGATTACACCCTCCATTAGGACAAAGCCTTTCGTGTTTCTTCCTGATTTGAGGACAATTTTTTAAAAAAAACCACAAACCCTGAAATAAAAACAAAATCAGCTGGGAAAGACTGGATGGCAGGGCCCGTCCTCTCAGAAGACAATGGCCTGCCCCCTGAAAGCCTTGGGTTCCCCTACCCAACCCCAGTCCAGATGCCGCCCTACATTTCCAAACACTGAAGCAAAGCTGGACCCAATCTATGCCCCCGATTTGAGGTCTGGAGCTGAACACCCTCCTGGCAGAGGGAGAGGTACTGGCACGAGCAGAGCTGGGGGCCAGACCCGATTCCCGCCTTAGCGGCTGTAGCCAAACTCATCTGCGTCGTCGGCTCGGAAGTCTCCGTAGCGCCACAGGTTCAGCTGTGAGAAAACAGAAGATAGCTCAGGAAGGTCAGGGCGGTGGGACATGCCGGAACCCAGGGGGCTAAGCCCCTCTCTCAGCCCTCTCTGGGGCTCCTGAGGCGAAAACTCACCCTGGCGCTTTTGGCTGACTCCTGGGCATTCAGGTACTCTGTGATCTGGAGGGACGAGAGGAGAAAGTGATGGTCAAGGTGGGGGTATTTATAACTGAGCAGCCAAAGGCACTTGGCAGATGCTCAGGTTAGGTCAGGTCATGTCACTCCTGCTCAACAGGTCCCCAGCTCCCTGCAAGTAAAATCCAAATGCAGTCATGGTTTTCTTGACTCTGTGCTGGCTGTTTCATCTGTCGGAAACACGCTTCCCGCTCCTGTCCACCTGGCTACCTATCCCGTCCCCTTCTAGTCTTTGATCAAGTATCACCTTAATGAGACCTCAAATGACCCCATTTAAAATTACAACCCACTCTGACACACTCCTACTGTCTTGTTTTCCATTGTATTGCCTAGCATTTGATTTCATGGACTTATTATATTTATTTTATTGATTGTCTCCTCATGCTTGAATGTAAGCTCCATCGGGCAGGAATGCTGTCTCCTGCTCACTGAGATCTGCAGGCCCTCAGTAAACGTTTGCTGAAAGAATGAATGAGTGAATGAATGAACACATTTGGCCTTTCACAACACCAGAGACATGAGAGGTAGCTAAATATGGGGGGAGGACACTTAAGATCTCTAATTTTACAGGGAAACTTAAGCTAACTCCTAGAAGTGATTCAGAAAACTAGGGGGAAGACTGCGGGTCAGGCCTCTCCTGTCCAGATGATATACAAGCAATTCACATTGGGGTCTTACTGAATTATCCACTTGCATACAGACCCATGGATCCGCAAACTGCCAATTGATTATGCGGGGAGAGGGGAAAGGCAAAAGCAGGGCCAGGGAAGGGGAAGCAAGGGCACAGTGGAGAGAGAATGCTGGTTTCAACCCTGGTCCCTCCAAAAGGGTGTGAGCATTCCGCTGGCCTGGGGAAAGGCTGAGGGATCTGGGGTGGGTACGGTGCCGAGAGGGAGAGGCCTGGTCCTAATGATCCACAGCTGAGCAGTGCAAGGTGGTTTCTCAGGATCCCCACGGTCCCCCTGTGCAGCAGCCAGGCCTGCAGTGCTCTCGCTTCATGACCGGGAGACGCGGGCCCAGCTCTAAGCCTCTGGCCTCTCCAAACAGGCTGGAGGTGTGTTGTGGCAGAGTCCCTTTGGGCCCCTGGTGCTGTCTCCTGGCCAACTCTGGCTCCAGGTGGCACTGCGTGCTGGGAGCTGGTTATGGACTTGGAAGCTGTATGTTGGACAGGAGGAGGTGAGAATGGGAGAGACAGCACTGCAGGCTGTGACCCTCTCCATGCCACCCCTGGCAAAGCTTCCTTGCCTGTCACCGGGGGGTACGGACAAAGGGAAACTTTCCGCTCCAGTTTGCAGCTGTGTTCTCAGCCAAATCGGCAGCCAATTAATTTGGGATATAATTAGTTTTTTCTTTTTTTTAAACCCTAACAAACCCAAATCCATTATCTTTCCCCAGCAGGAGCAACAGGATGGTGGGTTACCTGCTCCCTCACTGGCTTTCACTGCAGTCCACACCCAGTCCCCCTCTGTGACGGTGGGATGCTCTGGGGACCCCTTCCCCGCTTCAAAGCACATACCACTTTCTGGAACTGTTTCTCCTTGCGCACCTCCACCATGACCAGTCCCTCCTTCACCAAGCCCAGGCCCACGTCCCCCTTGGAATCAGCAAACTGCAGGGTGACATGGGGGCAGCCGGCGCTCAGGTGTTCCACGTTAAGCAGGCACTGCGTGTTCTGGATGTCGCGCACCACGCTGTCCACGGCATCTGTTCGGGCGTCCTCCTGCAGCAGGGACACACCCAGGTGAGTGCGAGAGGCCAGCGCAAGCCAAGAGCTGAGAGAGCCCCAGGTCCTGTTCGCGGACCTCAAGGACCACTTCCCGCTCAGATCCTAAGGAGGGAGGAAACAGGCTCCGGACCCAAAGGGCCCCCTTCACCCTTTCTTGCACTTTTCGTCCTGACAAGCCTACTTGCTTATCGTCCCACCCTTCTCCCCTACCCTTGTACTCCCACTCACCTGCCCTATGTCTCCAAGGAAAAGGGGCTTTTCCCGTCCCAAACAAATCGTCCCCTGGCTGTCTGGCCCCTGTCATTCCCACCTTTTGGGGCTCTGCTGCAGCACAGGGGCCCTCAAGGACCCCGTCTCCCTGTCTTCACTGTCACCTCAGGCTCTGTCCATGTTCATCCCTCACCCCCAACACTGCCCCTGGATCTATTCTGTCAACATCTTCTGTTGTTTCTCTTCTACCCTTTGGCAAAATTTGTGAAAAGGCAGAGAATGTTCCGTGGTGCTGATTCCTACCCTACCTTTTGCTCCTCAGTGCCCTGCATCTGGTGGCAGCTCCAGCCATGCTGTTCAGGCTGCTCTCACTGAGGATCAGGGGCCGCCTGGGTGCTGATGCCAAGGGCAACCCCTCACCCTCAGCCTGCCTGACCTCCCCGGGGAGCTGGACACTGCAGACCAGCCCTCCCCTTCTGGAAACAGGGTGGCACCTGTGACCCTGGGCTCAGGCTGCCCACCCTCTTCCTCCTTCTCTCCAAATGCCCACTTGGCCTCAGGTCAGCGGCCCTCTCTTCTCTACATCCCATCTTCTGTACTCACCCATGTACACTCATGGTTTTAACTACTAGAATCCACGATTCCAGCTCTTACCTTGTTTTCCAAACTGAACATAAAGCCTGCCCAGAGCTCCACAGCCCCTAATTGCTCCTTCTTGGTCCCCCATCTAGGCCAACGGCAACACACCCACGCGGACAAAACCCAGAACCATCTTGGATCCCACCTTTCTTGTGCCCCCACTGCTACAATGTGGCTCTGGTCTGGCTGTCACTGTCTCTCCCCTCCTAAGCTTTCAGCTGCAGTCTCCCTACTGTTCCTTCCAGGCTCAGATGCTTCAGGACTAAATTCCAAGACCAGATCTGACCATGTCACACCTCTGATAAAAATCCTGCCAAGGCCCCTCCTGTCTACAATCTGAAGAATAACCTCCATGCCCAGCAGACAAGGGCCTGACTTACCTGTTCCTTCTCCTCTCCTGTCACTGCCTGCAAGGCCCCTGACACCCAACTGTCACCCAAAGTCCTCCTGTTTCTCAAGAACCAGCTCAGATGCTCCAACACCGCCTTCCCTCAACCTCCGTGGTAACGCCCATCTCTAACAGACCACCGCCATGATTTCTACCTCCTCCCATCAGCCTGTGGGGCCACAGCAGTGGCTGGGTGTGATGGGACAGCCCCCTCTGCGAGGAAGGCAAGTGTGAAGACTCACATCTTGGGGCACCTGGATGAAGGCAAAGGCGTACTCTGTGGCTTGAGCTGGTAGCACGCGGGTGCTGAAGGCAGGTGGCAGGGTACCCAGGCGGGAGGACGGCAGGATCTCTCTCTGCAGAGGACACACCACGCCAACAGCATCACACACTTGATGCCCCATTGCTCTTGGGGAACAAATCCCACGGTCAGGCTCCTGGGAATTCTAACTCAGCACCCACTCCCCCCACCCCCGCCCCACCCTGCTTCATCCAGGACTCGTTTTCATGTAGCCACGTGCACAGGCTTGCCCAGTCAGTGAAGCCGAGGAGGATGGGCCCTGCTGGCCCCTGTAGGAGCTGGGCACCTGGGCCTCACACCCTCTCATCCTGGGCCTGGGGCTGGCACACCTGGTGGCCCCTGCTGGAATAATCAACCTGGTAAGTGGACTCTAATCGCTTTCTCCATTGCTTTCAAACGCCTTCCCCCAGTGACATGGGTTCCCTGACCACCTTCTCATGGGCTGGTGGGTTCCTGGCTGGGAAAGCACCCCTATACAAGGGTCCCAGCAGGCCTCTCCTGCCTGTGGTCCTGGCCCGGGTGTGTGAGGCAACCCCAGCCTGGCAGGACCTCTTCCTTTGTGTATTCCCAGGAGGTAAGTTGGGAGCACGGCCTGGGTCTGGACTTCCTGTTAACCGACCCTCCACACTAGTTCTGAGGAAAGCAGACAAGCACCACCGCCACCCCTCAGGAGCGGCGCGGTTCTGAACGACTTTCTCTCCTGCTCGCTGCTGGGAATTGTCAACAGAGTCCCGGGCCCAGCCCAAGGGGCCTTTCTCCCAGGAGAACCAGTGCCTTCCCTGCAAGTGTGGTCTTGGGATGTGCTTGGGACCCGCACAGGAGCACCCAGTTGAGCATGTGGACCAGGAGCCATGGGGGTGCAGAGGGCCTTCATGGACCCGCTCCTCAGAGGGGTGGGCGGATGAGGAACTGGGGGTGTGGCTGCGGCCTGGGCTGCTGACCTCTCAGTGCTCACAGGCCTCTGGCCAGGTTTGCCCAGTCACTCAGGGGTCACTGGCCTGTTACAGGAACAGGAGAGAGGCCCACATGCGCACCGTTCTGGCAGGGAGGGAGTCCAAAGCTCAGAGGGGCCTTTGAGAGGCCTACGGTGTTGAAGGGCCCCGGCAGCACTGGGGCCCTCCCCTTCCTCGCGCACTGGGTCTCCCGCCGCCCCCACACTCACATTGCCGTAGTCGATGTAGAAGACGTGCACTTTGGCAGGAGACTCGACTCTCTCTACTCGGGCTCGGTACCTGCAATGGCATCGTGGGCAGAGCTCAAGTGACAGCCCTGCCCGAGGAGTCCAGTCTCCCTGGAGCCTCAGCGACGGCAGGGCAGGGGGCACAGCACTTCCCTGCCCAGGGCTCAGAGGGAACACCCATGGGTGTCACAGAGGGCAGTTCTCAGACTCCACCAAGGCCCCGGCTCGGGGCGCAGAGGCCACCATGTAATGGAATCAGAGCATAGCTGGGAGCAGAGGGAGGGGGAGGGGAGCATGTGGAGCAGATTAATGTGTCCTTGGGGCATAAAGCAACAAGACTAATGACTAGATTGATGTCTGCTGTTTAAACCCCGCACACTAAACAGCAGCTGTAATTAGCTGGCAGATCTGTCTGGGAGGCCGCAGCAGGGAACACATCCAAATCACTTCGTCACCCTGGGAAGGCCATGGGCCCTACCCTTGGTAGATGAGACACAAGTGACCTTCCTGCAGCCTATGAGCACTGTGGCTCATGTCCCAGACAGCCGGGGTGGAGGGTGGCAGCTGGTCCGGGCTCACTGACAACCAGCCTTCGCCCTCACTCTCTACCCCCGCCTCAACATCGTTTTTCCTGGGGTAGGTGTCGGAAAGCCCCACCCAGCCAGGGCTCCGAAGGAGTAGCGCACAACGGAGTAGCCCAGGAGAGAGAAGGAGGGACATTTCTGTATGCCAGAGGCTAGCAGGACTGCAGAAAATTCATGGGCTAAAAGCACAGGCTCCAAATGGGCTGTGGGCAAACAAGAGGGCCACCCTGGAGAGCTGGCCAAGGTTAAGAACAGCCATCCAGTGGAAGCAGGTTGCTAAGGCAAATGCCTGAGTCTGGTGAGTGGTTCTGCAGGCTTGCTCCCTGGGGACAGACCTGCTATGGCCCAGGTCCTGGGGGCTTACCATTCTCCATCTACAAATTTGGCAATGCAGAATTCGCCCCGGCGGGGGGCGTAGGAGCCCTCGACAGGAGGGTGGCTGGCAATGTCATTGCGCATGTTCTCCATCAGCTTTTCCAGCTGGGTGCCTGCCGGGAGGAGGAGAGAGTGAGACCTGGGTGCCCTGGTTTTCGGAACCTCATCGCTAGGTGGGGCTGGGGAGGCAGACAAGCCTGGGGAGTGGGAAGGATGTGGAATGCTGTAGGGTACCCGCGACCCTGGCTTGCCCCCGCCCTGCAGGTTGAGGAGGTTTCACAAGATCTTGCTGCCACTTCAGGCCTTAGAGGCATCCAGTCCTCCAGTCTCAGTCCTCCAATCTACTGGCCATGGCCGAGGAAGCCCTGAGGAACATTCCTGGCCTTTGGTTAAGGAGGTGGAGAAAGTGAGTGGGCACAGAGCAAGACCGAGGCCAACCAGCCTTCGTTACTCCCACTGGGGCTGCCTTGGGGCCACAGAGGTGGTAACTGACAGCAGGCTCTCTCTGCAGTGTCTCCCAGGGGCAAAAGTGAAGGATGGGCCCCACACACACAACCCTGGACAAGGAAAGGGGCCCAGAACCCATGCCATGGAAGGTGGGGAGCAATTCTGGGAGCAGGGCCCAGTCTATTCAAATGTTGCCACTCTGACCTGATGCACCCCGTGAGACATGCAGAACCAAACCTCCAGTGCTGCCAGGCTGGGGTTCCCCCCTCCCAGGCTAACTCAGAGCCCGCGTCAACTGCGAGGAGGGAGACTCCTTCTCTGCCTTGTCTTTCCTGAATCACTGCTCCGAGGTCACGGGCCCCTGCTGCTTGTCTCTTTTTCACCAGGTGCCCTCCCTAGCTTCTTCCTACCCCGTCTCCTCACCTGTACTCCGCTGAGCATCAGTCCCCAGTGGCTTCTCCTTTACATCCTTCTGGCCCTGATTCAAGCCCTACACAAGGCCCTTCATACCCCTTTGCTCTCTGAGGTGAGGGTGGCTGGGTGTGCAATGGTGTAGGTGAGGGAGTCCTCTCCCCAGCCGCACGGCCCCACGCCACTCGGTTACAGGGCCCAACACATGTTGGTCTTTGGTACACTTGTCACAGCAGGCGGGCCTTATCCATTCCTTGTCTGGGTTTATGTTTCTGTCACTGCACTGTGAGCTCCTTCAGGGCACAGACCATAGCTCACCCGGTTCTGCTCACTCTCAAGAGGCCTCGTAAAGCCCCGCCGTTCACAGTGCTAGATCATAGCACCGTGGGGGGGGGGCGAGGAATCTGCAAACGTGCACAAGGACGCGTGTCCACTCCCGGGCCCCCTGTGCGCACACTCACCAGATAGTTTCAGGGACTTTTCATCATCAGCTGCCCTCCCGCTGCCCAGCAGTAAACCCCATTGTTCTCCTGTGCCTGCGTTCCTTCCCATATGGTGAAGTTTCAGGGACTAAGAAGCCTCTGCACAGACAAGTTCCTCCTATACTTGGTCTATTTTTATTATTATTATGGTTTTGCTCCAAGGCAAAAGTTCTGTGAATAGGCAAAGCCCTCTGGGAGGTCCTTACACAGAGCCTGGTTGGTCATTTACAGCCAACGGCAACGTGTTCATCATTTCATCAGATTCTTCCCGTAGGCACGATTTAAGAAAAGGGAGACAGGGCGAGAGATGTCCCCCTCCTCCAAGAGGGGCGAAAGGTTTCAGAAGAGGGCGTCTGGGCATGCTGAAGGTTCGTCTTCAGGGATTTGATGGAGGGCAGGGCTTCCTCTGGAGCCCATCACAACCACCCAGGTAGCATCCCATGCGGCGCCTCATGCCCCCTTCCAATCTTCAGGAAATATGTGGTTCCCCTGCCCCCTAAGTTCCCTCTCTTTCTTTTCTGCCTTCGCTACCACTCAGTGCAGTGTCTTGGTTTCCAAGAGCGGTCAGAGACAGCCAGGTGGGTGCTACCCAGCAGGACCCAGAGGCCAGGTGCTGCCTGCCTGGGAGCAGGGTACCCTGGGCAGGGTCTTCTTTGAGTTCCCTTTCCCCAGGCTCTGAGGGCCATTCTCGCTGGCTCCTATGCTCAGGAACATTCCCACCTGGGCCACCACCCAGACTCCTTTCCCGTCCCACCACCCAGACCTGGAGGCCCCCTCTTGGCTTCAATCCCGAGGCAGAGGCTGGGCGCTTCTCACCAGGGCCGCAGCTGACCGCAAGAGAGCCTAATCCTGCAGGCTCATCAGCTCCATCTGCACCCTCCCCAGCTCTGCTCTCCCTCCCAGTTACAGCCAGCCCAGGGCTTGAAACGATCAGTTTTTCTCAGTGAAATGACATTGCCACAAAAGCAGCTGCCTGGGAAATAACATTAGCGGGAAAGTGTTTGAAACGAGGCTGTTGACAATTGGGAGTGGGCCTGGGGGTGGGGCTGTGCTGCACCCTGCCACCCATGGGCCTGCCAACAGTGCTGCTGACACCTTCAGCCCCTTCTGCCTGGCAAGGATCTGGCTCCTTGGACCGAGAGATGGCTCTAAGAGCTTTTCCCTCTGACCTCTAACCTAAATGTTTCCCTGCATGAGGTGGCACTGAAGGGAGCGAGGTCAGGATGGGGAGAGTAAAGAGGGGTGGTGGGCTGGAAGGGCCACAGCGCAGCTGCTGTGAGAGCCGTCTCTACTGTCCGCCTCCCCTCCAGAAGCCTCAGGTCTCTGCCTAGGGGCCCTGACCACCGTGCACGGCACTTGAGGGCAGGAGGAAGGAGAAGGATGGAGAGAGAGAGGGTCCTTTAGAAAGACTTCATGGGGATGACTTCCCCTGGAGTGCTGCCTGTTTCCATGGCAACTGGCTACCACTCAGGGCTATGGTAACCTCTAGAGGAGAAACCTCGCCAGAGACAAGCCCAGGCTCCCCGCCTCCTCCTGCCCTCCCAGGGAAGCTGGTGGGGGAGAGGCACGGAGCAGTGCCGTCTTGCGCTTTCCGACAACACAGAGAAAATCTGTCCATTGCTTCCATATAGGCTCCGAGGGCCACAAATCCTCACGCCCAGCCCCTCCAGGGGTGTCTGGAAGCAAAACAATTACCTAAGAGTCTCAGAGCACCACCCAGACAAAATTGGTTACCTCACCAGTCCTCAGAGACTGCTCAGCCTCGCCCGCTCCAGGGCTCACTTGCAGTTGATAAAATGACCTGAAGGCCCAGAGTGTGGCGTATGGGGCCTGGGAGGTGGGCAGCAGCCACGAGCTGTTTGGAGAAGCCCCTGGAACTCTTGAGCTGTGTCCCTCTCTCCCCTTGAACAGAGGGGTCCTGGACGCTGGACCACGCCAGGAGCTGAGGCAGCAGGGCCTGGGGCCAGGTCTGCGCACTCACCCGTCTCCACGTCCTGTACGTAGAAGTGCAGGTCGTCGGTGATCTCGGTCACAAACACTGGCTTGTAGCTGGCTGAGCGCTCCTTCTCCTCCAGCACGGGTGTCACCTCCTCCACAGGCTGCTCCTCATAGTGGGCCCAGACCTGCACGTGTGGTCAGCAGAGGGGAGGAGGTGAAGTCAGAAAGGACACCAGGAAAGGGGCTTTGGACAGGGGAATCACTGCCCCTGGGCGAGTGAATCTGGGGTGACGGCACCAGAGGGCACACATCACACTGGGCTGAGCCCTTGAAACTCTCCTACCTCTAGGGGAAAAGGGAGGGTGAGGAGAGAGGTTCTCAAACTCTGGCAGGCATCAGAAGCAACTGGGGAGCTTACTGAAAAGGCAGGTGCCTGGGGTCCAGCCTGCCAAATTAGGATGTGCTGTAAGGGTCCCAGGGAAAGTGAATCAAAACCAAAGGCTCCCAGGGGATTCCCATTTACACCAGTGTGTGAGAACCTCGGCGCCGGAGTGGTGCTTGGTCCCCATCTCGCTCCCTTATACCATTCTGCGGGGGTCACTCTGAACCCTTCAGGCCCTCCTGCTGTCACAGGGCCACTAGCACTCCTGAGGCTCTCCAAGTGACAGCCCTGGGCTGCGGAGGGGAGGGCTGCCACTGTGAGAGACTGCCTCTTCTCAGCAACTCCTCTGTCCTCCTCACCTCAAGCAGGTTGCTCTGACCCCAGCTCAGAAGCCGGGCCACTCCCCTCCACCCTTCCTCCCCCAGCCCTGCACTGTCAGGGCCGCAGCGGCTCAGAAGCTGATTCGAGGTGACAGCGCGTCAAGTCCAATCCCGCGGCCAGGAGATTATCCCAGTAGTGAGGCCTGTCAGAGCAGGGGAGGAAGGTGGCTTTCCAGCTGAGCGGTGGAAAAGTGAATTGGGGGAGTACAGGGGCTGGACCCATAGGCGGGGTCCCACAGACACACACAGGAATCGGGGTGGTGATAAAAGTATTAGCTAAAAACTTACATGTTTACTACGTGCCACACTCAACAGTATTCAAGCATTAACTCACTTAATCCTCACAACATCCCTGTGAAAAGGCATAAACACTGCCCCTGTTTCTACAAATGAGGAAATTGAGGCACACAGGCTTGCTAGGAGTAGCAGAATCAGAATTTGAACACAGGCAGCCTGGCTCTTGGCCTCCTCAAGGGGAATTTTGGCTTTGACTGGGTCTTTGGACATCATAGGGAGAACTGAGCAGTGGGAAAAGATGTAGGTGGGAGACGTGGGCTCGGTCCTTTCATTTTGCCCCTTAGTTACTGTGTGACTTTCGTCAAGTCACATGCCTTCTCTGAATCCTCTTTTCTTCCCTTGCAAGAGGAAGGAGTCTGTCCACATGATCACTCAGCTGACAGCCAGATTCCGGGGGCTGGGGGAGCTGGGGGTGGGTGGGCAACAGGAAGCAGCTGAAGGGCAGGAATGCTGGAATTACTGAACCACCATGGGCCATGCTCACAGAAGCCAGGCTCCTGCCTTTAACATGGCGTGAATTTGTTGTGTCCTTTCAGCAGAAGGCAAGGGCCCTGAGAACTAGCATGAGCAACAGGCACTTTCTGAGCCTGTGGGAGGCTGCCAGGCAGTGGTGGAGAGGGTGGGAGAGACATCACCTAGGCCCAAACTTCTGCCATGGCACATTAGTGCCCTCTGCCTTCAGAGGCTGAGTTTGTGGGCCGGGCCCTATCCCAAAGAGCTCCCAACCCCTGTCCCTTCCTCCTATCACCACAGCCACTTTATGATCAGTGCTAAGACAGCCCCAGGCTTGGCCACCAGGGGAGGAAGTAGGCGGCAAGATTTTAATTCAGTCAGATCAGAGACTCCTGGCCTAACCCCTCAAGGGCCCACCTACCCTACGGAGAAGGGGGCCTCTAGCTTTTAGACTTTCCTGTGAAAGGGTCTCTCCAATCAGAGGCTGTGGCACAGACCACTGAGAGCACTTTAGGGGAGCCACAATTATGTCCAGTCTCCAGGCCTACAGCCTGTTGCAGCTGAGGCTCTCCCCCTGGGCCCCTGAGCCGGAAGAGTCCCAGAGAAGCGACTACTCAGTCGATTACTCCTATGGACACGTCTAGACTCCCAGCAGCTCGGAGGATCAATGAGCAACAAGCCTGTCAGCACTACCACAATGAGCTGGAGCTGAGCCCTGTCGCCTCCTCACCAGCAGCCCTCCTGGCCCAGTGGTCTGTCCCCTGCCCCCTTTCCCACCAGCACCTCCAATCTGTCTGTACTCTGCGCCCCTGCCCCTTCCAGACCGAGTCAGTGGCCCTCCCCTCTCCCATCCTGCTCCCTCCTTTCCCAGCACACAGGGGGTGGGGTCGGAGAGACCGGGTCTGGCTCCTTAGTGGGCCCCCATCCCAACACGAGCCGACCAGCTTCCCTGGGCTGCAGCGGAGGGAGGCTCTGGGCGGTGTTGATGAACTGGGAACAGACTGACAGGGTGAGAGCGGAAGCTGCTAACGACTCCTCAAGTAAAGGTGCCTCAGGCGACAGCACCAGGTTTCCTCCAGGGGAGAGGAGGTGGAGTGCCTTTCCTGGCAGGCTCAGGTGGGCAGCAGGCTGGAGGTCACGGGCGATGCAGACAAAGCCTCGGGGTTGGCCCCTCGCTCCTACAGGGAAGCAGCAAGGGCCGGTCCCTATGCAAGGTCCCATAGTTCACGGGGCAGTAGGAGGGAAGCAGGAGAGTATATGCTGCTGCCTCCTGAGGTGAGAAGACACCAGGAGCACGAGGTTCCCAAGGGCAGAAGAGGGAGAGCCTGGCCCTTGTGGTAGCAGAGACTTGCAGGTTCCCTCAACCAGCTGGTAAATGTGGCCCGGCCAGCTGGCTTCGGTGGGGAGTCAGTCAGCTGGATGGGTGTGGCCCACAGTGATTTAGGTTGCCCCTCTGCAGAACTGGGGCAAGGAAGGGACAGACACACTGGTAAGACACCCTTTGACCCCTCCATGGCCCTGGCTACAGACCCAAGTGGGCAACAGGCAAGGGACACCCCTCCCTTGCCCACTCCACACCGCTCTGTCACGCTATTTCCTGTCCTGCTCAGATTGCTTCTGCATTCTGAAGCCAGGTCAGGAACAGAGGCTGTCTCTCCTCCTGTCCTTACCCTGCCCCTGGCCCTCCCTCTTCCCTGCACTTCCTCCCCAGGGAGCCCCGGGTCCTCCTCCTGGCAGGCGATGGGCAATGTGGACCGAGGCTCCACTGGCTGGAGCCTTTCCTTTCTAAATCCTATTTAATATCGTTGGTCAGGAGGCTCCGGACGTGGGGCTGGCGTGGGGCCAGGGTGGTGGAGGCCTTCAAGCCCGCAGCGGGGAAGCCAAGCTCAATAAAAGCCAATCAATGGCCAATCCAGCCCTGTCAAGGGCCCTGCTGGGGCACGAGTGGGGAGGAGGGATGGGGGAATAGTCCAGACAGCTGCCATCTACAGCTCCCTCTTTGGTCCTCAGACCTGCCCAGGATCCCTGAAGGGGGGGGTGGGTGGGTAACCCTGCATCAGCCTCCTACAGAGGAAGGGGAGGGCTGACTAGGAGAGGAGTCTGCACAGCACGGGGAGGAATTAGGCCTGGCAGGGAGGCAGCTAAGTTCTCAGAGCCGGGAATACAGCATTGTTGGATTTCCCGAGACAGACCTGCTCACAAATGCACATGCACACAATCACACCCACCTAAGATTTCTGCACGCTCCTGGTCTCACAAAATCTCAGTATTACCTTCCTCAGTCAGCTCACAGGTACCTCCATCATCTAACCCCAGATGTGCAAGGTTGGGGGGTCCTGGGGACACCTCAGATATGTCATTTACTGCCCCCCAGCGGATGACCAAATTCTCTCATCTGAGTCCAGTCAACGATGAGGGCTGCTGCAAAGCTCTGCCCACGCTGCTCCTGGAACACGGCCCCACCAGGAGAAGGCAGGCCACGCTAGGTTCCCCCAGGATCCACCAGAGGATGAGATGCGTAGGAGAGGGACCCAGGAGGCAGGCAGGCCCTTGCGCTCAGTCAGAGTGGTGTACTGCATTTTAATTGGACTGGAATAAAACCACGCAGCCTGTGTAAGTAATTAATCACTGGTAATTACTCCTCAGCACCACCACGTGGTACCAGCAAAATGATGACTTGGACTCCTTCAGACAAATCTACTGTGTAGTAAGTAGTGATGCCCAGTTCAGCACCTAAGCAAGGGACCACTTTTCTATCTTCGGCCAGATTCCCCTCTCTGCCCTCTCCTGGGTCCCTCTGGGGTCTCTAATTCTCAGAGGGCAGAAGATGACTAAGATCTGAAGCGATAGCTTCTGTGCTAAGGTGCTGAGTAGGCAGGGAGCAAAGATGCTTTCAGAATCTGGGCCTCAGAGGCTGCTGCTTGCCACACTGACCCCCAGCCACTCAATCTTTGGTGAAGGTTCAGCCTCTGCATGTGAGGCTCCAGCACCACGTCGCCTTTGTTTCCCTGCAGCCAGCAGAGGACACGGGGGTGGCAGTCTGACGTTCAGCTGTCACAAACAGGAAATCCAAGAGGAAGCGCCTCTGCTGTAGGAGTGAGGCTCCCTGTCACTCTAGGAAGAACAGGGTTTAATGTGAGCTGAACTGGGACAAGGAAGGGTGGAAACCTCCTCGGAGGCCCCATGGTGGCCCCCTCACTCCTCCAAGGTATCGGCAGTCCCCTTCACCTGTCCTAGCTTTTTGGGCCCCCTCTTCCTGGAGTCCTCCCACCTCCATTAGGGTTGGTCATCTGCCCCAGTCCCCAGGGGATGAGAATAAGAGATAGAGAGAAATCCAAGGTGTCCCGAGCCTGGCTCCTGGGGGAAGTGAGGTATTGCCTCTTAGAGGGAAGGCAGGAAGAGCCTGAGCGAGGACGAGAACCAGGGACCTTCTGGGCCCCAAAGCCCCCTACTCCTTTTGGCAGGTATCTGGGCTGTGGCTCTGAGAGGCAAGTTGTAAGCCAGATGGCTGTCCCATGGGGAAGGAAACGTTTATTCCTGGAACAAATTTATGGCTCAGCACGGCTGTCCCATGAAATCCTCCTCAAGCTCAGAGAAGCCCTGACAAATTGGTAGCCGGCTGATTTATCCCCATTATCAGGGCTGGGCTGTAAGTCAGCGGCGACAGGCTGAGTGTGGGGGGGTGCTGAGCCTGGCTCCCATCACCAAACCACTGGGTTCCTTAATCGTCCATTTGTTTCCAAAAGCTGCTTTCCGACCCACCCCCCTTGTCTCTTCAATGCAGTGTCTGCAGAGACTGATGGGCTGTAAATCTGCTGTCCTAACAGCTTTATGCATCTCCTGGGGCAGCTTCCAAAATGGGCTTCACTACAGGGCAGTGTGAAGGAAATTCAGATGGGGGCTGCAGGCCGCCCAGCCCCTCTGAGGGCACTGGAGGGTCAGGACGGGCGAAGGTCACACCTCCCGGTCTCCTGCTTCCCAGGGGCTCCCCAGTCGTTTCTCGCATTACTCCAAGGTCACCTTCCAGACAGCTTCCTGCTCCAGGGCCACCAGAGCAGGCCTGACAGGGGTGCTCAGAGCAGGCCTGACAGGGGTGCTCAGAGCAGATCCGGGGCCTGCCTTGGCTTAGGGTTCCAAACCTGGAGTCTGAGACCAACACCAACCGGTGTCACTCATTTGGGGTCCGAGAGAACCGCTTCCTTCTGCTGTATGGAGGCAGCAGTGCTAGTGCTTGCGGGGGGAGAGGAGGGCAAGGGAGGGCAGCTGCCTCCTCCCTGTCCAGGCCCAATTCCACAGCCTACCTTCTCCTTCTTCTGCTTGGCGGCCTCCTCGGCAGACAGCAGGGATTTGTAGTAGGAGCTGCGCTCAGCAGTGAAGTGGACCTTGGAGAGCGCGTGCTCCACCAGCAAGACGGACAGGTTGGCCCCGTCGATGTGCAGCCAGCCGATGAAGTTGCCGGCCTTGTCCATGCTCTCCACCTCCACCTCCACCTGGGGAGCAGAGAGAAGGGGCGTCAGCCTGTGAGGGTGAGGGGTGTGCAGGGGAGGAGGGCGGTGCTGAGGCCCAGTGCTCCCAGGCCCTGGGCAGCTGCCACCACGGTCACTCCGTGTAATGGGAGCAGCTGGAATGAGGAGAGGGAAGAGATGAGACGAGCAGAGAGCAGGAGCTCGATGGAGCCCCTTAGACCCCTTCTCTTCCATGCTGTGAGCTGGGTCTACACATTTTAGCCTCTCAGACCTCAGAATCATCCTCAATAGATATATCACTGACAAAGCAACTTCAAACCTCCCCTCTCTTCTCAAATCCCTTCCCCTTTCTTTTGGCAGGGAACTACCAGGGTAAACTTGACTCTCCTTAGCTTAAGCGAGCTATGTGTGCACGTGTGCACGCGTGCAGCTGAAGGTCAGAGGTGAGACAGGCAGCAGACGCAGCTCTGGGCACACCCCTCCTTCTTAGCACGCACTGACCCCCAGCTCTGCTAGGAAGAACAGGCAGGCCCTGGGGAACAAGGCAATCCCTGAGGAGAGGGGAACGGGTGTTCTTCCTGGAAGAGCTGAAAGAAGTAATGCTTCAGGAAGGGAAAGCCAGGTGAGGAGAGGAGGGAAGGGGACTGGTGGGCAGACAATACACAAACACACGGGTGTTAGTTAGGGGGTGATTCCAGCGGGAGGTTACCCCTAAACAGGAGTAACTAGAAGGGTGTATTCCCTCCCATTAGTCCAGACCTTGGGGCCGAGTGCTGTGGCTGGTCCCCAGACCCCGCAGGGTGCCTGTAGGCCCTGGGCCTCCTCCCCCGAGGGCCTCCCCAAGACCCAGGGGCCCACACCTGGCATGGACTCTGCTCCGGCCTCATGAAGGCAATGGCCTGGGATAAACTCTCTCTTTGATTCTTTCCCAACATCCTTCTTCCCCTGCTAAAGGGGCTTGTAAAAGCCTCTGCTGCCAAACGTAAAAACTTGTATTAATTTAAATGGCTTCAAGCTCGATTAAGCAATAAAATGAATGTCTAAATACCTGGGAATTCTCTGAAGCCTGCACTGGAGTTGGTGGCAGTAGCCGAAGGCAGAGGGCTAGGTTTGAGGGGTCAGAGGGGAGGAGAGCAGCTAGCCCACCTGGCGGAGTTCTGACTCAGCAGGGGAGGTGTTGGGGACTCCCTGTGAGCAGACAGAGGTGGCTTGGCATGCAGAGGGAAGGCAGTGGGCAGGACAAGGAGCAGGACTAGGGAGGTGGGACCTGGCTTCCTCTTATTCTGGAACACCCTCATCCTACTTGAGGCCCCCCTGTTACCCCCTTGAGTGGAAATACAAGTCCAACAATGCCTGAAGTGGGGTGTGTTGCAACAGGACATGAAGAGTTGATTAGAGCTAGAAAAAAAAATATACTGCTTAGATCTAATCCAACACCATTTTATTGGTGGGGAAAGTGAGGCACAGAGAAGGGAAGTGGAGTGAGTGACGGCAGAGCTGAGAGCAAGATCCAGGTTTATCTGTTGCCTTCCCCACTGCCTCCTTTTCTTGGGAGCAGAAAAGACTCTCCCTTATCTCCTCCTCCATAGCCTCCTGTTTCAGGAGCAGTCCTTCCTCCTCCAGCCACTATTCTGACCCCCTTCCTCGCTTTTCCACTGGGTCCATCTAGGACCCTGGGACCTTGCAACTCCCTGGTAGAGCCAGGGGGAAGTGCTGGGCTCTGCTGGGCTGCGTCTGCCCAACACTTGCACCAACTGCTGACAGGGGAAGGCAGGGAGAACCAGCATCCTGCACCTGCAGATGACAAAATACGTTTCTCCTTTCTCTAATTCTGGCAATTAATTTACTGGGTGACCTGCATTTGCGGGAGAGGACAGGTGTGCAAAATTGTGCTCGATAAAAAACAGGTGCCCCAAGAACTCCTAAGGCACAGCTAGTAAGGCGCCTAAATTCATCAAGGAGAGGAATGGACTCCCTGAAGAGTCCTTTGCCACCCTGCAAATGCTGGGGGTGCCGGAGCACAGGGCGCCCCTACTATGGCAGGGCTGAGGAGGGAGAGGCTGCCGGGCTTGCTGGGATCGGACAAGAACAGGGATGGACAAAATGATACACGGGAAGACCTTCAATTATTTTTCCTCATTTGCTGAGCCTTATGCTAAAGCCAAGAAGCAGCAAGAAGTCCCAGAGGAATTCTGGGGAGCAGAAGGAAGAACAGAGGGGCTGCCTGCCTTGTGTCTGGGGGCTCAGAGACCACAGGCAGAATACGGGGGTGAGGAGGTGCCGATGCTGGTTTCCACCACCAAGCCACTGGGCTCCTCTGCATTTGGGGGCTCATGAGATCCTCAGACCCTCATACAATGAAACTAGTACATTTCCAGGCCAACACTGAGCCCAGGCCCATGCCAGCTTCCCCATTCCTGGACCTCTTGTCTTACACTGTGTTCACTGCCAAGTGTCCTTTCCCTCAAACTGGGGATGGCTGCCCTGCTTGAGCACAAGCTCTCCCTCCAGCCCTGAGAGCTTGTGGTGGGCTGGTGTGGCTATGACAGGAAGCGCGATGGCTTCTCTGGGCACCAGATCGCTGGGGTGGAGGCAAGAACCTCAGAGATGGGTCACAGAAGCAACTGCGCAGGTACAATCCCTCTCATCCTAGAAGGTGCGCACGCTCTACACAGCGAACGCCAAATTCACACCTCGTCCTCTGAGGCCATGACCAGATGCTGGCCTCTCAAGGGCTGCCACTGGAGGGAGACCCCAGCGACCAGCAGCCACGCCGGGGGCCAGCACTGCTGGGGAGCAGCCAGGCTCTTCTGGCAGGTGAGCCCTGGCCACACTTACCCAGCCTCTCCCTGCCTGCAGTCGATATGCTAACTTGGGCTTGACAAGCCCCTGGGCCCAGCCAGCCGCAGAGGAAAGAAATCTCTGGCCTTGGGCACTGTGCTGCGCCCAATCCATCTCCCGTTGTAGAGGGAGATAAAGCTGTCGCCCGTGGGTCTCTGCTTCCCCTTTTATTACAGCTGCTGCAACCACGGTAATTTCTCAATCAAACACAGGCACTCAGGGGAAGGGGGGCTCGGCTCAGCGAAGGGATGGGGCTGGGCCAGTGCCCCTGCTGCTCCCGAGTGTCTGGGCTTCCAGCCTCTCCAGCTGAGCCCTGGGCTGTGTCTGTCCTTCTGCACATGCCCCAGCCTGGACGGCACAGGGGTTCAGTTTGAAGATCAGCATCTTGGCTCTTTAGCTCTGGGAAAGTTACAGGGGAAACAAGGGGAGCAAACAGAGGGTTGGGCAAGGGTACATGTGTTCATCCTTCATCTTTTTTCTCTTTCATACTGACCGCCGGGAATTTGGGACTTGACTATAATATTACGTGGGTCCACACCTGTAAAAGCTCTATTTCTTTGTTCAACTTTTAAGACTTTAAGACTCAAATTTCTGAGTTTTTCTAATTAAAAAGTTATGTATATACACATATGTATATGTACATACACACACAAAATATATATACACATATAAACAAATAAACACAGTTACTTGCAGTACTTACGTGCTATAAAGTCACCATGAACACTGAATTAGCGAATTCTGGACCACTGCCCCCAGGGGAAACCCAGGGTTAGGTTCCTAAGCCTCTGGTCACATTTTTATCAACTTATCAATACACAACCTTCTTCTATAAGTGTTTCTGTTTAAAGACACTTTATTTAATACATATTGATGATTCACTAACACTGAGCTCACAGCCAACAGCACTGCACCTCATGCCTGAATAAAGCTTTTCTAACACATGGATTTTTCTCCTTAAGGCACATCACAGCCTTTCTTGCACTCAGGAACACTAGACGGCACTTCAACACTATGCTTGGATTTTAAACTATGACAAAAAGTGCAAGAAATTGGAAAAACATGGTACTAAACAGACATGAGGAGGACACTTGTCTGTGGTATGAGGGCTGAAACGAGAAGGCAGAGCCCTGCCTGTTCGACCTCAGCTGGGAACGTGCTCACCAGGAGATTCGAATGTTTTGCTGATCCGTGCACATCCACAAATGATCTAAGTGCCATGGGTACTGATTTTGAGGTTACAAATCAATTTTAGCAAGTAAGTGAATTCGCAAATACGGAATCGCATATAATGAGGACTGACTGCATACACAGATACACAGACAGCAATTTCCTGCAAGTTGCCTCAAACTAAGACAGGAGTTAGAAAAGGCTCATTCTCGTCAAATGCACAAGAAACCTCTCCTGGTTTCTTTCCGGCTACTGCGAGCGTTAGCGAGATACCGCTCACGGAGTGTTGTGTCAAGCGCAAAGTGCTACACACTATGGCCACCCGCCTCTTCAGCACCTTGGAATGTTTCAGGAAGAGATCTGGACTCATTGCCTTCCCGGGGAGACCTCCTCCAAGGGTACGTGACATCAGGGAGTGCAGGCCTTGGGTGACGACCACGGGCTGCTAGAGAACTTCATCTGGTGTGTATACATGTGGGCTGACATGGCCTTGAGGTTACCATGCAGTATGTGAACACACGGACACAACAGCAAGGGACAGATGGTGGCTCTTCTCCTCACTCCCCCTCAACACTCATGCTGAAGCTGCCTGCTGAGACCTAGGAACGCAGAGAGCTGGGGGGAGGAGACCGCCTCCCGAGAGACTATGAGAAGGGGGTGGGTGGTGCACACGGAGGAGGTGGCTCACTGATAACTCTGGTTAAGATAGAAGCAAGCAGCCTAGATGTCTAAAGCCAGACCTGGTCCTCAGGCGTTGAAGGACACCGAGGTGCTGCCTCGTTGTGCACCCCTGCTGGTCTGGTAACCTGCCAGCATATCTTGCCTTCTGCTCTCGATGCTGGCAGAGTGGTGGGGATTTTATGGTCCTGAAATAGGCCCCATGAGCTGAGCTCTTCCAGCTTCAACGCCACCTTTCTGTGAAGGCGTCCCTAGCCCCTGGCCTGCAGTGAACTGAACACCTGGCCTGGAAATCTGTGGGGTCACCCTCCCTTTGACACTTAGGGGCCAAACTTCACTTCACAGAGGTGAAGAGCGTGGACTCTGGAGCCAAACTGCCTGAGTTCAAATCCACCCACCATCTGTACATGGCCGTTGGTGAGTCACTTAACTTCTCTGTACCTGCTTACTGTAAACTGGAATTGCAACAGTACCTACCTCAAAGGATTGGTTTTGATGATTAAATGAGCTAATTTAAGTATGTTAAGCACTTAGAGAAGAGTGCTTCATCATCATTATCTATTTACTTCCTGGTCGGGGCAGTTATTTCATTTCCAAATATCTTTATTCTCCAAATAGACTGTCAGCACCAAGGGGAGTGAAGCTTGTTCTCTGAATCTGCCCCAGAGCTGGGTGTACTGCCTGGGCCAGGAGGTGGTAGGAAGAGGATGGATCTTGCAATCAGACAGACTTGGGTTCAAATCCTAGCTCCAGCTATGAATTTTTGGTGATGTAAAAACTGCTTCCCCTTCCTTCAACTAGGGGCCAGCTGACAGCAGCTGGATCAGTTACATTCAGCAGCAGCCCTGTTTGGCTGAGCTCAATTCCCTTACAGCTTCTCCAACCCAGAGAAACTTTGGGTTTCTTATACCCAGAGTGGGAGATGAGGAAAGTGTGCAGTGATGGGAAGAGCTAATGAGTGACTGCCAACTGGACAAACAGATACTGTTCTGCTCAGGGGATGGGGGTCTTTATTCACCACAGGGCCAATCAGGGGAGGAAGTGTGGCCCAGCCAGCCATGCCCAGCAGGCAAGCAGCTAGACACCTTGGCCCCAGGCTGTCTGGGGGCTGGGATGGCCAGCCGGTCTGCTCCTCACAGTGGGACACGTCCTCCTGCTCCCAAGCACATTAATGCACCTCTAATGAAATTGTTCTGGCTTATTTACCAAATTAATACAAACTGCTCAGGCCGTTAATTTGCATGTCTCCTAATTACTGAGGAAGAGTTCCCATCCCAGGCAGCACACACACCTCAGTGCCCACCTGGCTGGGCTGTGGATTTGCTCTTCCTAGCTGCGGGAGTGCGAGGAAGGGGAGAAGGGGGAGGAGGAGAGAGGAGACCTGGAGCCGCTCCCACCCTCCATGGCTGGGAGCTACTGACGGAGGGAAGGTGGCTGTGGCTGTGAATGTTTTGTTTCCTACAGCCCTTTCCTCAGCAGCCAAAGTGTCCTGGTCCTTGGAAATGTATACTCAGTCACTGCCACCCTCTCCCCCTCCATTCCCCCTTTTTCCTTGTCTGGATTCTGTTTCGCTTCCTAACACAGGAACTACTTCAATCAGACAGGCAGTGGGGGCTGAGTCATTCTCCCACTCTGTACTGGGGTGCGGTGCACGGCCGGAAAGGTGAGGGGTGTGCAGAAAGCAAGAGAATTTAAAGGCAGGCAGGGGCTGGTGTTCGTACAGCGATTACAACTCTAACTTGTCCTGGCCCTCCCGCCATTCAGCCTTCAGATTCTGAAACCTTTCGTAAAGGGTACATGCGTGTCTGGGGGAAGATACCTAAAAGCTCAGCTATGAGACCACAGCAGAAGGTCTGATTGCCTGGGGGTGCCTGTAGCTGGCCTACCTCTTCTGCTCTAGGAGCCAAGTTGGATGCCTAGTGGCTCTAAATCTGGGGCAACGCTGGTAAGATGCAGGTCCCCACCTACAGGGGCCTGGACTTCTTTGGGTCTTGGTGGAGTGAGGGGAAGGGCACTGGAGGCTGCCTCCACTGGAAGGCTAGCCCAAAAAAGGCAGCCAGAGGCACCTGGGGCAAAGGAATTTTAAAATGTTGAACAGGGGAGGACACGCAGCAGGGGGTGGCAGGCTCTGTGTGGTGACTTATGGCAGCCAAAGGATGCAGAACACAGAGGGGATTTATGGCAGTGGGGGAGGGTGAGAGACCCTCCTCCCCTCCCACATAATCCACCTTCCCCCTTTTATGTGTTAGGAGGATGGAAAGCAGTAAGATCCCCCCAGAGAGTCTCTTGTGAACTGCCTGAGGCAGCACAGGAAATTACTGAGCCTCAGCCTCAGAGGCTGGGAGGCTGTGGAAGGCCTGGAAAACAGCTGCAGGGATGCTCCCTGCCCCAAGGGAGGTGGCTGCCTCAGGCAGGACAGGTGATGCCAGGTAGGCAGAGTAGCAGCTCAGGACACCCTGGTCTGCCCTGGGGCATCTGGAAAGGAAGACTTCCTGCACAAGGGGAAGTGGGGGAGGTGGGGAGGGTGGGGGTGTTGGTTGCATGTTCCTCCAGAAGGCAGAGCAGGAGCGCTCGCTCAGTGCTTTCTCTGGGGAGGCGACATCAGAGGTCCCAATGACAGGCAGAAGCCTCTATCCTTTCCATATGCTGTGTAGCCATAGCCCTGCTTTAAATAACCCCAAAGCCATCAGCAACAAACCTGGAACTGGGAATAAGATAAGAATGAGGCCTGGCTGGGGAGAAAGCACTGAGGAGTAGAGACAAGACCCTGGACTAGAAAAGGGATCGAGGTACCAGCTCTGCCTCTCCTGGGCTGGGGCATCACGGCCTCCTCCAGGCTGTTCTCCACATGTTAATGAGAGCTGAACCAGATTTTTAAGGTTTTCTCTGCTTAGAATTTTCTAAGGTTAGACTTGGGGTTGGGGGTGGTGGTGTTGGTATGACTGGGAGACAGAGAGAGAAGACAGACAATGGGTTATGTGGGAGAGAAGGGCAAGCCCTGTAGAAGTCTTGGAGAGGGGAAGGTGGGAAGTGGAGAGAGAGGAAGAAAGGCACCCCAGTTCTTCCCGACCCACACATCTCATCCAGCACTTTCTGCAGGAACGTGAGGAGCAGTCCAGAGTGACCAGAGCACAGCTGAGCCTCCTTGCTGGCCGTGCAGAGGTGGCCAGGAGAGCTGGGCTTTCCACCATCACCGATGCTGCATGAAGGCTGTAATGTGCTGCCACAGCCAGAGCTGTGAACTTGAAGAGACACCTCACCTTAATATAGTAGCAGTTTAACACAGCCAGCTCGTCCCCTCCACTCGTGGCCACGCGCAGACACATAGAAGCCTTTCAGAGATGATGAGCATTAACACGACGCAATTAACAACATAATGTGCTGGAGCTGCAGAGGCAGTGCCTACGAAATGCCTCCTGGGTCTCATTACCCCAGGTGGGGAGGGGGCAGGCAAGAGGCAGTACCAATCTTCCCTGGGCTCCTGGAGCAGTGGGCCCCAGTCCCTCCCCTCTTAATCCCTCATCACCTCCAGACCAGAGGACTCTCCCAGGCCCAACCCACAACACTGACTGTCCTCTGGAAAACCTCTTTTCTGACTTGTGTGCACTGGTCCAAGCCAAAGCCCTAAGAATGTCTGAGATTCAGGCCTGGGTTGGCACAGTGGCAAGAGGTGCCAAGAAGCTCCTGGAAATTGAGGGAAGGCCTGAACACTGAGTGAGACGGCTCAGCTAGAAGCTCAGGGCTTCCTCCTCTCTCCTGGACTACCACAGGGATAAGGGGTAGGAAGACAGGGTAGGAGGGCAGCTCCTGGTCCTACCTGAGGTGGAGAGGCAGGAGCCAAGGCGATCAGCCTTGTCTGAGTCTACCGGGGAACGCAAACCTGCTGACTCTAGGTCTTTGCAAACGGTAACACAGTTTACAAACTGACGCAATCTGTTCCTTTGGTGCAGACAATAAGGAAAGCAGACTGTTCATCTTCCCAGGAAAACCTGTGGCTGAAGGCTGGAGGGAGATTTAACTCTCTCTTCCCTGAAGTCCTGCAGGGAATGTGGCTGAATCAAGGGACCCTCATTCTGCCCCTACTCTGGTCCAGGGCACCACTGCTGGCATCTCTTCCCACAGGTTTCCTGGGCCTGAGGCAGGCTTTGGAATCCCTTCTGAAAGTGGGGCACACCTGAATGGTCCAGCTCCTCCTTGTGCTCCCTGGCTGATGTGGAGAAGAGCAGTCCAAACCAAAAAGAATAGTGAGGACTGCTCTTCATCCAGTGCCTCCAGACAGCATCCTTTACCCCACCCCCTGACTTGGGCCAGGGAGTCAAGCTGCAGTGGGGTTCTCCCAAGCCTGGCCAGAGTCCCTGAAGCTGCACCTGAGCCCTGTAGGGACTGAGCTGGGGGTAAGAAGATGGTTGACCTCTTTTGGCAGGAGAAATGAAAGTGTATATGACCTATGGAGTAGAGTAAATGCATGAGGTTATCAAATCTCTGGCCTGATCTGAAAGTAACCAAATGTTGTCCAATCAGCTCAAATACAATTGTCAGTTCCCTCTTTGCAGGCACGTATGCCTTTCTGATGCCAAGGCCTGCTCTGGGGCAGGTGCACTCCGCTTTGCTGATCCCAACTCTCAGGCTTTCCCTGAACTGCTGTGGGTTTCTAGGCGGACCCACACTTTGCCTTTATAAGGCACTTATGGTGGCATATGTAACCACTTCTTCCCCTTCCACCCTGGGGAGAGAGAAATGACCCTGGCTCTAGACCCCACTCTCTTGCTTCCTCAGGTACCTGTTTCTATCAGTCACCGTCTCTTCTATCATCACCACCCCGATTCCCTTTTCACCAGTGTCTACCCCTTTGCCCACAAATATCTTGCCCATCCTAGAACACCTTGCTTTGCCCTCACGTGCCCTCCAGGCGACTTCTCTCTAATTGGGAGTATTCTGCTCACCATCCTTTTACTTCTCCGTCCAACCCAGCTGGTCACCATTGTCGATATTCCAATGTTAACTACCACTTCCAAGGTCACTCAAGACCTCTTAATTGCCTTTTTATTCATTTCTTCTCAGATGTCATTTTTGACCTTTCGAATGATCTGACAAAGCCAAACACTCCCCCCCTTCCATTTGGAAGCTGCCTTTTTTTAGGCCTCCGTGATTTCCAAGCTTGGCCTCTTCTCCGTGCTTTTTCTTGGTTTCAGTTGTGAATTCTCCCCCTACAACAACATGCCCCTTGACTATGGATAGTCCCCAGGGGGCCATCTGGAGCTGTGGACAGTGTTTCACAGCTCAGAGTTATATGACACCATCACTTCTATTTCCAGTCCAGACCTCTCTTCAGGATTCACCTCCCCCAGATAAATTTCAAATGTAACGAGTCCAACCCTGAATCTACAGATCTTCGCTGTAAAACCCGCTCTTCCACCTGCGTTTCTTATCTCACTCGGCAGCACAAGCAGCTGGGGAATCATCCTGGACGTCTTTTACACTCACAGTCAATCTCCAGGTCACACCGGTTCTATTTCATAAACATTCCTTGAATTCTTCCCCTCTTCTTTATTCTTACTGCTGCTCTCTAAGTTCAGGTCCTGGCTATGGTGACAGTCCCCTCAGGGGCATCCCTGCCACCAGCCCTGCCACTCCCGAATGGCCCCTCCACAACGCTGCAGAGGGTGGCTTATCACGGGCAGTGCAGCACAGTGGTTAGAGGCAGGCTCTGGGGCCAGACCGCCTGGGTTCAAGTCTTGCTCTACTACTTACTGGCTGTGTCATCTTGAGGGGGTTAGTTAACCCCTCTGGGTCTTGGTTTTTTCCTATCTGTCAATTGGGTGTAAGAATGGTACCTACCTCAAAGGGTTTTATTGAAGAACGAACTGACTCAGAGTAATGACTGAATTGGCATAGAGTGAGTGCTCAATAAATGTTGCTGTTACTTCGTAAAAAAGCCTGAATTGGATCACGTTCTCTTTTGCTGAAATCCCTTCCTTGTTCTCTAGCACAGTTGAAATTCCTCAGCATAGAGTATAAGCTCTTTATATAACCGGGTTCTTACTGGCCTCACCTTCTACTATTTTGGCCCTATTTCGCTCTAGTCATGCCCAGTCACCTCCAGCTCCACACAGAATGCATCGTTCCAGGCTTCTGGACATGCTATTCCCCTTGGCTAGAAAGCTTCTTCTGATGACTTCACCCGCAAACTCCTACCCAACCCATCCGTTAAGATTCTGCACAGATGTGACTTCCCTTGAACCATTCCATTATTTACATAGATAACACTTTTCCTCCCAGCACTTTGTTCACACCGCTATTAATTACAGCATTATATAACGGGCATTTATTAATGGCACACCTAATTAATGGCACATGGTAGGCAAACAATAAACAGATAATGCAAGGTAAAAGGTCTGCGCTTCCCCCAGATCACTGGCAGAAGGAAAGTTCTAGGGACAGAAAACTCCCTTTGAGGAAGTCCTGTGGCACCAAACTGACTGGAGGAGGCCTGTTTTGAGAACAGCGACAGGGCTATCCCACAGATGCCCCGTCAGAGCAGGTCTACTCGTAGGAGCCCCGAGGGGCAGAAACCAGCTTTGGTCAGTGCAGCCGGCACTGATGACTCAGAGGCACCCAGACGTCACGAGCAGAAGGGGCTGTTTCGCACTTGGCTTTGCCTGTACTGAATATAACTGAAGCGAGGATGGGCTCCTCTATTTATCCAGGCAGGAGCGCAGGCAGCAGCTGTTGCGTGCCTCCCCCTGGTCTCCTACACATCCATCCCTCAGCAAGGAAGAGGTGAAGAGCAAAAGCAGACGGGAGACAGCTAGAGGAAGAGCTGTGAGGACAGGGCTCCAGACCACGGTCCAGCGCTCAATTCTCCAAGCTGGGGGTTAGGTGTGCTGCTCAGGCCGCGGTCCCCTGAAGGAACACGGAGCTCAGGGCTGAGAAAGCCTTAGTGTCTGGCCCTTCTAAGGGGAACACAGAAGCCACTGAGGAAAAGGCAACTGTGGTCGGAACTGAGGAAATCTGGGGCTTGGACTGGGAAGCCAGCTTCCAGTTGTCAGAACTGGGCTGTGGTTATGCGGGCCACGCAAAAGCAGTCAGGCTGGGGCAGGAACGACCGATGCTGAGGGAAGGGGACACAAGACTTCTCTTTTACCATCACCTGGTCTCTTGGCAACAGGCACACACACCAATCCCTCTTGCAGGCCAGAAAAAAGGCACCAGAGAGAAGGACCTGAATAGATAAAAATCCTACACTGCAGCTGGGGACCAGAGGCAGTTTACTTGTTTCACTGAATTGAATATAAGAAATAGCAAACAATTCAACACAAAAACATGGAATGCTCATCCCTCCCGACTAAAGTCAGATCAATGGCATGAAGCACAGCTGAAGGCACTGAGAGGCTAAAGGAGCATCGTCCCCAGAGGGGGATCCCCTGCCCCTCCTCATGTCTCCCTCATCATCCGGCCGGCTAAGAAGGTACCATCTCCCCTGGTATCTACAGTCCCCACCCCTGTCCCACTTGTATCCTTCCTTAAATCCATCCTGCCTTCAGTTGCCAAGCAGGAAGCCTGGCATGGGCCTGCCCCACCAGGCTGCACATCGTGTGTGCTGTGTGTGACCACCCAGGAAGGCCACTCTTTTCTGAAGCACACGAAGGCCTATAGCCCTGCCTATCTACATCCCTGGATGGGCCAAAGGGAAAGACTCCTGTCCTCTCACCCAACTCAGGCCCAGGAGAGAGGAGATCTGGGCATTTGGGGGGTACTCTGCTCATGTCTGATGCACATCCCCAAACTCTGTTACCAAACCTACGATAATGCAGTCAGGAAAATAAAAACACCCTTTGAGATGCTTCAGAGCCCCAGCAAATGCAGTCTTTGAGTTCTGGCAGTGCCAGTGGGCGAGGGCTGTCCTGTGCTCACCCGCCTGTCACATGGGAAAACAGGATTCTTGCTCTGTATCACCCAGAGGGCTCATGATCTCTCTCGCCTCTCAGTAATGCAAAGAAAAGCCCATGGGTAAAAGGTCATTATAAGGTCTAAGTGTATACAGCTGAGACTGGGATAAATGCAGCCCGCCAGGGGCCAGATCGGCCTGGTTAATTACCCTGGAACCTGCCCTCCTCTATGGGTTGAGGTTGGGTTTCCTCGCAGCTAATGACGATTTTAAAATGGCACTGCTTACACTGCCGGAGTAGAGCTCTCGTAGGCCACAACCCCTCCAAAATCCCTGCGCAGGGCTGGAGTGTGCACCCAGAGACTGCTGGGTTACAGTCCGCAGCCCGGTCCCAGCTGACTCTGCCCAGAGAAAGCTGGGAGTGATGGGCCGGGGCTGGCAAGAGCACTCTGCCCTCTCTGCTTCTCCGCACTGGAACCACAGTCCCACTTCCTCCTCCACTTCACCCACTGTCCAGAGCGTGGGCTCCTGATGCTGTCTTGGGCCTTGTAATCACCTCTTGAAAGCTCCCAAAGCCACAGCCATGAGATCAGAGGCAAGAGAGGGTGAAATATCAGGGGTAGCAAAGGACAGTTGTAGGATGGGTCAGCGGCTTGCTGTTGATGACAACTCTCCGCCCATCCTCTTGAAGGGAGCCAAGGTCCCATTAATCACAATTATTTCTCTCTCTCCCATTTCACCCAAACTTCCCCAATGCATTTCAGCTTAACGAGGTCCCAGGAGCTAGTGGAGAGCCCCTCAATGCTACCATTTGCCCAGACTGACTGTGACCTGTTCCAGGGCAGGGAGTAGCTGTCCTGTGTTCCCTGCAATAGGGCCCAGGTGGCCTCGTTCGCCTCCTCCAGCTCCCAGGTGGGCTGCCTTAAGCAGAATTCCACTGGTGGCTGCTCTCTGTTCCACGTGGGGAGTACTCCTCCAAGGTAGGTGTGTTCTGAGGTGGAGCCAGGAAAGGCAAATGTTCACTATCTCCAGCTAAGATTTCCCAGAAGTCACAATTAAACTTTTAAAGAGCATCTCTCTGACTCTGGAGGAAGGCCAGCAAGCCTGACCTCTGCCTATGCCTAATCACCTGTTGAAGGCTCTTCTGATAGAGGTCAGGCCAGCTGCAGCTCCTGCTGGCGGTGCAGCTTCTCCTGCCACGGACTGACTTCCTGCCTCAGTGCCCTCGGAAAAAGCTGCGAGACTCCTGCCCTGCCGCTCAGTGTAAATACCATTTAAGAATTTGATTTCTTTTAATGCTATTCGGAGGTGCTCTCAATTGCCCGCTGCTCCTGGGCTGCTGCCTGGAGCCAGCGTGCAGAAAAACGCAGAGTGGGAAGGTTAGGATCAGCAAAAAGGAAGGGAAAGGCCAACCTGCCCCCATTCTCTATCTAAATGTCTCAAAGGGATGCCTCAGGGAGGGCGGGGAGAAAAAGGGCCAAAAGGAGATTCTCAGCATCTTGTACCTTCTCAAAGAGAAAGTATACGAGATGGGGCTCACACCCCCGCCATGTCCCCGGCCTCATTTCCTCTAACTTCCCTTCAAAGACCCTCTGCCCTGGCCCAGCTTATCTGTTTGCTTCCCTGCCTGTCCCTGAGGCCACAACCTGCATCACGGCTGTAAAAGCCAGAGAAGGAACAGCCCCTGCACTGTTGAGGGAGATGCAGAGGTGGCAGAGCCCACTCAGAGAGATGCCTGCTCATTTACCAATAAAGGAATGCTAAAGCAACCCTCTTCTGGAAGTTTCTGCCCTGGAGTGCAGGATGAAAACATGTGAAGCTGTTTGCAATGGGCGACCTCACGCCACTTCTGTCTCCAGGGAGCCCTCCCTGATTCACTCTTCCCAACAAGGAACTCCATCTTGATGCCCATGTTCTGTCTTGAACTTGTCCACCTTGCCAACCCGTGAGCTTTTATATTATGCCCTTCGAATAAGGCTGTAGGCCGATTTCCTTTCAATCCACCCCTAAGTCCCCACAGCCTGTTCTGAGTAGCAGGATTCTAGGCAGTGCTGGAAGGTGCTTGATGGGGGAGGATTCTGTCCTCCTGGGAGAGGATGTGCTTGGCAGGATTTGGTGGTTTCTGGGTGGCACCCTCTACGTGGCTGTATGTCTGGCTGCAGTCCAGAGCTTCCCTAACAAAGACAGCTTCCAAGGCCAGGCAGGCAGCAGGAAATGCGGGTTAAAGTTAAAATGGAGTACAGCATACTCTGAAAAGGGAGGTAACTGTGGTTCAGCCTTACATGTCTGGAAAGATCCACCAGGGCTGGAGAAGGACCAGGGTGCCAGGTGAGTTGATTAAAGAGACGGTAATGCCTCAAAATGGTGAGGATTCTCAAAATGGGAAGACAAATGCTGAAGGAACTGAACTATATAAAAGGACTTACGTTATAGGACTAGATATTATACAATATACTGCATATTAGGTTATGTTATATATATTATATTACGAAGACTTATTGTCATCAACCGACCAAGAAATAGTTAAACAGAAAAGCACTGCATTAGGCACTGCAATAGACCCGAAGGGAGAAAAAAATAACTTGTCTTCAAAGAGCTTAAGATCGAGTCAAGAAGACATGGTGAATCCTAGTGTATGGAATGACTTGGGCCCTGCTATGGAAATAATGCAGGATGGGGAGGAGCAGGACTGAGCAGAATTTCAGGACAGAAAGGGAGGCTGATGCCAGTGGAGGGGCAAGCAGATATTAGAGGGAGAGAGAAGGGATGAGAGAGACAGCAGAGGCCGGGGGGGGGGGGGGGGGGTGCAGGGAGCCCAGAAGAGCTCAGGAGGGCAAACCAGAGGGATGGGACAAGTCAGAGCCCAGCCCGTTCTGATACAAGTCTCGGACAAATGAGGAGGTGGATTCCATACATTCTTAGGGAGGCAGGAAAGACTGGAACCTAAACAAGATGCACAAAAATCCCATTACAGTCACGACTGCTGGGAGGCAGGAGTGAGGCAAATGAAAAAGGCCTCGTGGGAGCTTTTCAATGGATGGTGCTGACTGCCTCGAGTCAGAACACACTGAGGGGAGACAGGAGTCAGGAGGAGATGAAGGCAGATGTCCCAGCCTGGACCAGACCAAGAAAGATGGCAAATCACCTTGTGTCTACCCTTACCTTCATCCATCTGTCTTGATCCCCACATTTTGTCCTGACTAGGGGGATCTTACTCACTGGCTGAACTGCACCATGGTCACCAGTGAGAGCTCTGGGGCCAGACTACCAGGGTTCAAATTAGATTTCTGCCATTTAGCAATCTTGAGCGAGTTATTTTAAGCCTGTGCTTCAGTTGCTCCAAACTGTAACATGGGATTAACAAAACTGAATGCCTCCTCGTAAGGAAAATGTGAGGCTTAAATGAGGCAGCACTCGGAACAACGTCTGGTACACGGTAAGCACTCAGTAAATGCTGGCTCTCCTTATTGGGTCAAGCACATAGAGTGAGGACAGAAACACATTTTGAGTGCACCCAGGTCACACAGAGACTGAGCTCTGGTTCTTGAAGGAAAAAATGACAGGCCTTTGGGCAACATACAGTCTAGCTTACTTGGTCCCACTCTTGGCAGATGCCACCTGACCTGCCAGACCTGAGCCCTGGCGATCACCCCGTTCAGCTGAACCAGCAGAGCTTTCACACCCAATGGAAAACGTGGATTTGCTTGTCCCATCTCATTTCCCACCACGTCCTCTTCCCCTTACACTAACTACATGGACTTGTTGATCTACGCAGACAGTGCTATGTGTTCCCCCAACAGACACTGAAATGTTACGTCTCTGTGCCTTGGCACATACCGTTTGTGGCACAATTCCCACTTCCCAATTTTCATTCTTTCCTTCTTCCTTAGTAACAGGCATCCTTCTAGCACAGGCCTCAGTGTGGCCAGCTTTAAGACTGTGCCCTCTCTCCTTGGTCACACCACTGAGATTCGGCCGAATCTCCCGAGTGGGACTTCTAAGGAAGCATGTGCTCTTGCCGGGCTTTCTCCCATTCTCTTGGCATCCTGTCAAGAAGGAAGACGTGAATGGCTGGAGCTCCCCAGCCACCTTGGACCTTAAGAATGGAATCCACGTGCTAAGAATAACTGAGCAGGAAGATGATGGGGCTCAGATTTCTGGTGACACTGGGAGCCACTGTACCTGCTCAGGATTGCCTATGTCTGGACTTTTTTTTTTTAATGAGAAAGAAGTGAACTTTAATCTTACTTAAATGTGGTTTCTGGGGCATATCTGCAATTGCATGCAATTCCTAACTGATGCACTGGTATCTCTCTCTGGAGTCCATGTCCTTCTCCCCTTGGCTTAGCTGATGCCTGCTCATCCTGAAAAACTCGGCCTAAGCCGTACTTCCTTCAGAAGTCTTTTCTGAATCCCCGGTTGTACTGAGAGAATCCTGTGAGTTGCAGAGCACATATCTCCTGGTACTCTGCCGATGAGCTCTTGGGCCTGCCAACTCCTTGATGGCAAAAAACAGTTTCCTTGACTTTGTGGTCCCAATTCTTAGCTTGGTGCCTGACACACAGTAGAAAGTCAGTACGTGTTTTGTAAATGAATTAAATGAAAAGAAAATCCATATGCCAATCACTGGCACTCATCTATTGATTTGTCTTGGCTTTAAAGAATCTTTGATTCAAAGATTATAAAAGGAAGATAATCTCAAATAAAACCTTTCTTTTATTACCGATCCAAACATAGTCCTTGGCATGTAGTATCTGGGGCAAAGGCCTGCTCTGAGTATCTGCCTCATTCTTCTAGCTACTGCCCTGCGCACAGGTTCTGTCTGACAGCCAGGCTGGGCAGGGGGTGGATCACAAATGCTCCAGGCCAGAAGGTTCTGCAGTTTCCACTTTCACATATGAAGGACAGACCAACAGCTCCTTATGAGAGGGAAGTGGGAAGGGAATTAATATTTATTGGGTACCTGCTGTGGGCCACACACTGAATTAGGTTCACAGTCATGCATGTTGCCTGAGTTAATCCTCACCACCTTTTTATGCAGTGGTTATTTTTAGTCTCACTTTTCTGATAAGGAAATGAAGGCTTGGAGAGGTTAAAGCAATTATCCAAGGTCATCGGGTAAATACGGGAACCAGAATTTGAACACAGTCCTGCCTAATTACAGAGCCCAGCTCTTGTCACTAACCAGCGGGCAGAATGATTCGCTGACATCCATGAGAATCACACTCCCAGGTGTCTAAGAGTTTTCTGGAGCCCTGACCCAAGGAGTGGGAAGCCCATTAGGGGACGGAGGAAGACATGCAGAGAAAGGACAGAAAGTGGACCTAGGGAGAGGCATCTGTCTTCCTGTTGGCCCTGTCTGCTCTGCTCTTGGGCCGAGGGGTGATGTGTCAGCACAGAGGAAGAAAGTTATTAAGAAAGCTGCAACTCCCCTCCGCACAGATTTGCCTGAGCTTGTTTCCCCAATGATCCCACACTGAGCACTCCAGTTAGCGTGTTCTGGGCTCATTACCCTCTGGGACTCATTGCATCTATTCTCCGGTGGTTGCTCAGCAGGAGCCCAGCCCCGGGGAACGCATCACCACCTCCCTGACTGCCTGGGAGAGCCATGGGCTGCAACCCACTCTCTTGGGCTGGGAGGTGGTCAGGCTAGAGCATCCCTCTGTCTTGAGGCCAATAGATTCCACCGCTCCTATTTCACTCTGCCCCTGCTGTCCTGGACTCCGCAGAGGAATGCCATAGGAGACAGACACCCAGAGAGGGCAATCTCACCTCTGAAGCTACAGGGGCTCCTTTAAATCCCTGTGGTGGGAAGATCAGCCGCACCAAGAAAACAAGGACAAGGGAAACTAGTCTGACGGAGCTGTGAGGGGAGGGGCGCAGGTCGTGGAGAAGGTTAAGGATGAAGGATGAGGCAAAGCCGGCACACCTGGCCGCCTCCCCTAGCCCCCTGATTGGATCTGCCTTTTTAATCCTCTGACCAAAACAAAATCCTTCCGGCTTCCCCAACTGAAAACTAAGCTCATAATTGCAAAGCCCAGAGAATTTATTGCCGTGGAGATGAGGAAATGTGAAATTCATAACCATCCTGCAGGGCAACAGATCAGGCAGACGTCCATCCTATTAGAATAACTCTCCATCACAGATATCCATCTTATTACACTAAATGGTTAAGCTTGTCCCCACACCACAGAGATGCCCGCTATATGGTTTTCTGCTCACCTTTCTGAGTACATTCATCAGCCCGTTTTGTTTCCTCTGCTGCAATCGGCCTCAGAATTACAAACTGCTGAGCGGCAGCAGAAGTTTTAAATTAAGCATTCATGGGCGTAGGTGAGCTCGGGAAATGATGGTGGGTCGCGAGGCAGGCAGGCAAGATTTAGTGTCTCGTGTGTGGGGGAAAAGCTGAGGCTCCTCAACAAGACTGGATCCAGCCGGGGATGCAGAAGCCGGGGAGAGGGAGAGAGGGGAGAAGGCCGGGGAGGAGGAATTTAAAAGCTCTCTGGTCAAAGGGCCAGACAAGCCACATGACAAAATGGAAATGACTGGAGACTTTGAATCACAGCTAATGCCAACCTCCATGCAAGGCATAAATATCAGAACAATGGATGTGTGAGGTGGGGACCTTGGGAGGACAGCCAGCCAGGTGCGTGCGCCTCCCTCTGCTTCCCTTTGGGCATCTGTAGGCTCCACGACTCCATCTCCTCCAGCTAGTTCTGGGTCACTGGGCACGTACAGCCCAGGTATGCGACAGCAGAGGCTGCACTAGCAAGGCTTGTCTCGAGGTCACGTCGGGGCAGAACTCTTTTCCTCCCCACCCTGGTTTGCATTAGGAGGTAAAATCGCCTCTCTTCCTGCCCCCCCTGGGGAGGTCTGCGAAGCCCAAACAAGGACTCGTGCCTGTGCTGCGGCTGTTGCTGCTACAACTGACCACCGAGTGGGTCACTCGCTCAGCCCCAGAAAGGAGGCCCAGGGGACGGCAGATGACTTACTGACAGCGGCCTTAATGGTGATCAGTGGTGCGGGGAAGATGGGCAGCAGCAGGCCCAGCTCTCCTGGACCCACCCCCTGCACCAGCCATTCCCATCACCTCGTTTTATTTTCTTTCATTGCAAAGCAGCTCCAGTGTGTGGGCAATAAAGCTCCGACTGCCGCACCCACAGGCTGGGGTCGGGGAGTGCTCATCAGCGAGGGGCGAGGCGGCCCAAGCAGGGGCTGATTCTCTCAGGATAGCAGTACCAGAGGATCCTCCCTGAGTCTGAAAGGCCCTCTGCAGACCAGCAGCAGCAGGAGCCACTGAAACTCTGGCTTCTCCCAAGCCTCCCATCCATCCAGGATCCCCATTCTCTGCTTTCTCATTTTGCAGCCCTCCCCAAAACACCTCATTTTTCTCAGCTCCTATGTTCCAGCCTCTTGCTCCTGGGCAAACCTCCTTCCACCACCATCCAGACATCCCACGTCTGTCTTTTGAACAATTTTCTTTTCCACAGTCTTCTAGCTGCTTGGGGGAAAAACATTATCTTCCAAAGTGACTGGCCTCTTGCAACAATTTTCTTTGACACCTGCGAGCCATTCAGACCCCTGATGGGAGTGCAGGCAAGAGGGGAGAATTACCGGGCACAGCCCCTGACGGCGGTGAGGAACAGGGGAGAGTTCTTCACTTAAGAGCCAGCAGCCTTGGGAAATGGAAGTGCTGGAGTGGCAGAGGGTTAGAGAGGGTCTTCCTGAAGTTTCAGGTACAGGCTTGTATGGGATAAACGAGGCATTAGGGAGAGGAAAGAGCGGCTGCTTCCTGGCTTACTGCCAAAACACAGGGTGATGACTTCTCAAAGCCCCAAATGGTTTACAAACATAAAACCTTTGCCAAAACTTGTCCTGAACAATTTGAAAGCCTTAAAACCCCATAATTGCCTCTCTAATGAGAGCTTTTAGAGACCCTCCCCCACCAATTGTCTATAACACTCTAAACTGGTCACACCCTGTTCAAAACACATCTGCAAAATTTTAAATGCAATCCATTTGATTTATGCTCTATTTTATGCCAATCAATTCAAGATATTTATGGGTCGATTCTGTAGGCATTGGAGCTGCACTGTCCACACAGCAGCCACGAGCTCTCATTGGAAGTTCCTCAAGGATAGTGGCTGGGACTGGTCTCTTCACATCATTGACTTTCTGACAGATCTTTTTACTTTCACATTAGATTACTAAATTATGCTTATGTTTATTTTAGTTAACTGAATTAAAACTCTCATTTAAAGATCCATTAAAATGTTACAAATGTGGGGAAAAAATAAACAAACATGACACGACTATAATTCTCCTGCCCCAGGGACCCACTGCTGTAACACTGAAATCCCAGCAGGAACGATTTTCAGGGTGCACAGTAGGGTGGGATATAAGGCTGGCATTCCAGGCACAGCCCATCGGGCCAGGCTTTGGACAAGGAGATGGATTTTGTCTGATATCCCTTGACGGACGAGTTGTGTTCAGCAAACAGCCGCGTGTGCGGCTGTCACTCTGATGCTGAGCTCTGACAGGCATCGATCAGGCTGCAGTGTGAGCGTGCAGACACACACAGGCCTCGTCAACAGCTCGGCTCGGAAGACAGTTCTGTCTGGAAGCAGGATGGCCACACCCCTCTGGGGGGATGCTGCTGCCAAGGAGACTGCACCAATGGGGAAGACAGATGAGGAAGGAGGGAGTCTCCTTAAAATGCCCATTCCGGGGTGGGGTGGGAAGACAAGCTATGACAATGAAGTGGAGTCAAAAAGGGGAGGGGGGCCAGACCCAACCTGGATTGACAGGCTGCCAGGAAGAGAGCTTGTTCAGGGTACCGAGACAAGCAGCGAGGGGCACGGGGTGAAGGCTGGTGTAAGCGGCCCATAAAGCATGAGCAGAAGAAAGGGGAGCCCGTAGTCCTAGCCTCTGCCCTCCCCCCACCCCCGCCCAGCAGCTCTCCTGTACCTGATGACGCCCTGAGACAGCCTGAGGGAACTACACAGCACCCAACCTGAACCAAAGGTCATCTTGGTCTCCTCCCCAATCCAGATGTCCTCCTCACGCCTCTGGGAGGTGGTCAGCTACTATCAAAATATTCCCTAACAGGGGGCTCTCTATTTTAAGAAGAGCCCGTCCCGCTATTTCGAAAAGTCTCATCTTTCAGGTTAAAACCCACCAACCTGTATTTCCTCCTACTGGTCTAAATTTTGTAGTCTGGAGCGATTTGGAACAAATCTGATCCAGATTCCCTTTTCTTTATTCACCTGTGGGTGACTTTGGGAAAACTCTCTGACCCCAAATACTTCTCAGCTCTGAGGGCTGCTTTGAGAATTAGAGGAGAAAGGAGGGACTAGCACAGTGCTTAGCAAAACCAAGTCCACTGCCTCCTTCTACGAGACAGCCATTTGTATTACTAATGCTTGTTCTGTTTTGCTTGTTTATTTGTTCTTAAGAAAGTAAAATAAGGATTTATTAAGGGATAGAGAGTACACTTTCAAGGGGAGAGCGGGCAGGCTCAGGTGAGTAGCTGCCCTGAGTTTCTTTTGCAAGTTGGTTACACAGAATATAAAAATGAATGGGCAGAATATTCAACGAGGAGGGAAGGGTTTGGAGTCGTATTCCCTGATTTTCATTCCAATTCTACCTTCCCGAAGGGAGGAGGGATTTTTGTTAGTCTAGATCAGAAGTATCATGGCATTGGAGCATGATGGTTACCTTCTAATCTGCAAAGATAATTTTATTGAAATGAGGGCATAATGAGCAAAAGGTTACATTCAAACACTAGAGACTCCTACCTATTCCTTCTGCCTTTGTTGGTCTCCAGGCCACTTGTCACCCTAAAATGTATGACCACTTATCAGCCCAGAGGTTCCTGCCTTTTCTTTATTCTGTTTTTTTTCTCCTCATCCCTACTGATTTCTTTTACTCCCTGGACCTGGATCCCACCCGCACGCTACACACCTGGTCCCTTCCTAGGAATGCTCCTCCATTTATCAAGAACTGTCTAAAAAACACTCAGAACTGAACACAGTATCCCAGATGTTCCTTGAGCAGCAGAATAACTACCTCCTGTGATCTATAAACTATTTCTCTATTAACGTAATTTTTATCAGTCATTTCACACTGTTGTTAGTATATAGTTTGTAGTAAACAAAATGCCTTGGGGTAATTTTCAAATGAACTGCCATCAAGATAGGTCACCTTCATCTGGTAATTGTGTAACTGGTTTTTTGAACTTAAACATAGGACTTGGCATTTGTTACAACTGGTAAATTACATTTCACCTTGTAAGGTGCAGCCCATCTCTCTCTATACTTGTAAGAAATTTTGAACCCTGATTTTCTGTCCTAGCGGAACACATTCTTGCTCATCTCAAATGTGATAAGTATGCCTTCTGGGCTCCCACCAAAGTCTCAAGAAGGGCAGAGAAACCCAGGAGCAGAAACAAACTTGTACTGTAGCTCCAAGATGCTCCCTATGTAAGGAGTTGGTGAATACTGTTGAGAAGGAAAAACCTATGGTGGGAGCCTGTGGGAAGCCCTGGGGCAGAGCATACCAGGCAGAATCAGAGAAGGACAAGGTCTGGATTCAACCCTCCGGAGAGCCCTCCTTCACAGTATTTTAGATTTGGATAAGTGAAGTTAGTGCATTTTACCTGGACCCAGAGATGGGTTAAAAAGGAAGACGAGGCAGAGGAGAGCTTAGAAGCGTCTCGGCAATGATGTTCTTCCTCAGCTCGGGAGGGCTGCCTGGGCTCTGTCCCCTCCCAGGGCCCCTCATCTTGGCGGCTCTGCCTATCTTCTTGGAACAATGGTTCTCTCAAATAATTATAGGAACTCTCTGGGGAAGCCTGGCTGGGTCACAGGTAGATGGCTGTGGGAATGCAGAAAAGGAACTTGGCAGCAGCACAAAAAGTGGATTTGCAGGCGACATGATAAATGGAAGAGGGATTTGGGCCCAAGGACCAGGGGAAAATGGTGTGAGGGAGGACCAAAAAAGAAATCAGCCAGGAACTTGAGGCTGAAACAAGTTTTTTTTTTCACATAGATTGCTCTGATGGCAAAACCTCTGGACTTCTGAAGGGCATGTGGGACTCAACGGGGGTCTGACTCCCTGGATTTTACTTATAAAGACCTCTTTCTGGATCATTTGGCAGCAATGATCTGGCTATGGTGCAGTAATGGACTTGCTCGAGTCAGTAGAAGGCAAAACTTGCAGAGGCCTTCTTTTCTATGCGTGAGGCTGGGGGCTGTGAGGGTGAGCTACCTGGGGGGAAGGGGGAGGGGGAGGATCGGTGAGGTGGGGGGATCTCATCCTACTTTCCAGGACCTGCTGGGTCACACCGACTCAATCTGTCTATAAATGATACAAAAATGCAGTAAAGATCGCCAGAAAATAGTGGTTTTTACAAAAATTCTTTGTCTCCAGAGGGGCATTCAGTAGAAGAAACCTCCATGTACAAAAGAGAGAAAGAAAAGGGCGAAAACTGGGTAAATATCTTTCTGTTCGCTCCTCTCTTACACGTGCACGCACACGCACACACACGCATGTGCAATAGCTGCTGGTTCAACCTCAGGAAAACCGGATGGGACCAATCCTGCGGTCCCCGAGGCTACCTGCCTGGGATAGGGTGTTGGCTGAGGTCAGTTCTTGATACAGAAAGCAGTGCTCTCTGGCAAGCCTTTCCTGTGTGTGTGTTTACCCTGGCCTCCCTGGTTTCAGCCAAGCTTTCATTGAATGACCCTAAAACATCAGCTCAGTCTCTTTCACCTTCACATCACCTCCAGAGATCCACTGTTCTCCCGACCTCACCATGCTCTTCCTTCCTGCACGCCAGAGATTTTCCTCCCATAACTGCTTATTAATATCACCCCCCCCCCATTTTATGGTTGAGAAAACTAAGGGCTAACGAGTTAAGTGCCTTATGTCTAAGGCCACGCAGCCAGTTTAAGTGACAGGGCCAGAATTCAAAAGCGGGTCTCTGATTCCTAGGTCCACGCTGCCAACAATCACGCCACCCTGCTGCACTCACGGGGCAGGAGATGGGAAGCTCTTCAAGTCTTCTGGTCCTAGCAACAGAGGAGTTGAGAGGTGGGGGGCGGCTGGAACCATGGTGGACCCAAGAGGAAAGGGAAGGAAGAGGGGAACTGGGGGCGCCCTGTGTCAGGAATGGCAACTGAAGAGACACCTGTCCCCCTCGGGAGGCGTTGGAGCAACGGGGGCAGCTTAGGGAAGTGAGCAGCTGTGCGAGGACGAGTCAGGAAGAACGAGGGCTGGGAGATGAAAGTCCGGAGCAGCCAGGCCTTGTTTCTTTCATCTGGAGTGGAAAGAGGAAACCTTCTGGGGGACGAGGCACAGCGACAGATCAATCGCTGAGCCCTCCACAGTGCTGTGAAACTCAGACCTACAGGGGAAGGAAAGAATGAAAAGCTCTGGGGCTTGAAATGATGCTGGATCTGCTCCTGTTAGGGTAGCAGAGAAAAAGGGGAGATGAGGAAAGAGTGGGGAGATAACAGACCCACAGGGGTAAAGGTTCTGGCCCCACATCTACCCTCAGGAATGACTGCGAGGCGAAATTATCTGAGGCTGCTTGGAAGGCGCTCAGAAAGGCTCTGCAATGCTGTAACCTTTCCCCAAGGTCTCCGGTGGACAGAAAGATGGACATACAAGCACCCATGTGGACAGCTAGGAGGGCTGCAAAGCGGAGCACATCCTGACACTGCACCAAGCCAGTGGGCAGAAGTAGCATGCCGAGGAGTGATTAATATTTCGCATGGAGAACAGAAGCTCTCTTACAGCAGCAGGGACAATACCCATACACATGGATGGTAGCCCTCTCCTAACAGCTTTCTGCTTTCTTGCCCCCAAAACAAAATCAACTGGTCCTGGCAGCTCCTCCCCCATCGCTCCGCCACACAGAGGGACAGGCCACCCCGGGGAGTTGTTTTAGTCGGTGACACCTACCCTCCCTCCTTCCCTCTGTTCCCCAGGCTGTTACCAAACAGCCTGCATGTTTCCCCAGTTCATCCCACTCTTTCCAATCAGCGCTAATTGAACCACTTAACTCAAAGACAATAACGTTTGTCGTTTCAAACCATTAAGAAAAGCGTCTCAGTTGAGGCGTTCTGCAGCAGGCCTGCTCCAGGATGGCGGTGCACCGCTCACAAGGATGCCCACAAGGCACACTCAATGTGTAAACATGCACACAACTAACAGCTCCAGGAGAAATTTTCCAAAAGCATGGTCACCAAGTGTCAGCCTGTCGTTCACAACAGGGTTTCCTGAATTATTTAAAAGAAAAAAATCCCTGCCAGTTCTAACTCAGGGCCTGGAAATTGCAGCTGTGGTCTCCTCCCCTTCCATCCAGAGCTTCGGCTTCCTGTGTTCTCTAAGGTCTGGAAAGAATAGGAAAGAGGAGAAATGCACACCCCAGATCCTGACTCGCTTGGCAACGAGAATCTTTACGGGGCAGGTGAGAGAAGGGGGAGATGGAAGTACACTCCCCAGACCCTCTGGGGGTCCCCTTATCTCCCTGTCATAAAGATGTCCACAAGCGACAGGGTTAAAGAAGAGGTGCACAGGGCACCAAGGTTTAACATCCTCCCTACGGCCTTAATACAAGCCCTACAAGGCTGCAGGAATGAGAGAGGGCCCAGGAGAGCAGCGCTGCAGGCAAGGACAGGGAGATGCACTGCTCAGCCCTCCGGGGCCTGGTGAGGCAGAGAGAGGACAAAGAGCAACAGGAAGAAGGGGCGAAACATCGGAGACTGGAGGGAAGGGAAAGGAGAGCAGAGCAGGGGAAGGAAGGCGGGAGAGTGACCCCAGACCTATTTTAACACTGTGAGCAGAAGGAGGAAAACGTATTTTTAGTGACTTAAGATAATGAGTGAAAACAGCTCAGAGCAGGGGACAGACAGGCCTGTGGGTTCTCATCTCAGCTGCTGCTTCACGCCAGCGTGCCTTTGCGGTGGGTCACTTAACTTCTCTGGGGTTGTTTTCTTATCTCTAGATGGGGGATGGGATCAGACTTCTGAGCTTCCAGCTCTCAAGCACTCTGATTCCACCCCTGGGCTCTGCACCCTCAGGCTGCATGCCCAGTTCTACCCCCTCTTGCAAGTTCCTCTCCTGCTAAGACCAGGGCCAAAACTGCTCTGGTACAGCCACCTGTCTTCTGACTTTTAGGATCTCTGCTCAGCTAGTTTGTCTCTTTTTGAGTTTGGGGGCTGTGCCAAGAGGGGTTGTCTCTTCTGCCAGTGGGTTCCAAAACTGATGCCTTCCCCCCTTAAAAGTCCCACTGAGTAACATCAAGCCTAATCAGTTCATCAACAGTTGCGGGGTCCCAGAGAACAGAAGAGATGCTGTCAGAGTGGAGACAGGCAAATGCTAGTCTGAGCTTTAAAAAGGGGAACAAAGAATAGAGCAAAGAAAAGGAAAGATGATGGATTCCATGAACCATAGGTAAGAAAGCTTAAAGTCTGTCCTGGACCAAATCCCAGACGCAGTTGCTGAATGTAGTTTGAGGGTTCTTAGAAAGCAGTGATCATTAAGAGATGACTTGTTCATGAAAACTAAATCAGACTAACCTCATTTCCTTACTGGGTGGGGGTCAGTCGTCTGTAAAATGAGGAGTCTATCATCACCCTGCTTTTTCCAACGACAGATTATTTTAGGTGGGGCAATGATAGGACATAGAATGACAAGCACAAACTGAATCATTCCCTATTCAATTTCTCAACTCCTCTGAATAAGTTAAGGTGAAAGTCTTGGTTTGCTGCTAATCTGTCTTTAGCATCGCTTTCACAAAAACAGGGCTCAGAGCCTTGCAGGCAAGCAGGATTTAGCCAGAATTCAGTAACTCTGTTCTGCATCCTCTGTGTTTATTTTTTAAATTTCCTTTCATTTGTGGTAAGTGATGTTTCCGTTTTTAAAAGTTCCTCTTAAAATAATTTCAGAAAGAACAGACTGATTTAAAGAAAAATGTGAAGGAAATAATAGTGAAGAGAGTACTTGGACTTGGCAATAGCACATGGATGGTAAAAGAAGTTCAGGAGATGTGGCTGTAAATTCAGCGCAGCAGGGCAACAGCAGGGACGCAACCACTTGGTGGCACTTAGGCTGCCTGAGTCTCTGGGCACTTGCTGTGGGAAGGCCCAGTGGCTGCCACTCAACAGCCATTTCCCCTTCTCCCTGCTGGCAAGTCTCTGTCATTTTTCCTTGTGGTATCTCTGTGTGCGTTGGGAAAATACAAACTGACCTAAGTTATTTTTTGTGACATGGGACTCGCTGGCAGCTGAGACCTATGGACCCCTCATAGAATATTTTTGTATACATTAATTAAAATACATAGGACTGCAAAGGAAACCAATTATACTGAAATAGTTATTAAAGTATTTTTAAAAACCCACCTAAATCAGGATATAAGGTATATTCCTCTTTATTAACACATCGGGGGGAGGGTATAGCTCACTTGATAGAGTGCCTGCTTAGCATGCATGAGGTCCTGGGTTCAGTCCCCAGTACCTCCATTAAAAAAACAAACAAAAGTAAAGAAACCTAATTATCTCTCCTCAAACAACCATAATAAACAATCAAAAACAATACAACTAAAGTTTAAAAAAATTATTTAAAAAAACACATTGAAGAAAAAGATCTAGCAGTAGTTCTGAAATCTCTAATTTTAAAGCAATGATAAGAGTAAATACCATGATGAAATTCTTGTAACTACTATAATGTGATATAAAAATACTTGGGACTTCTATTGATGATAGTCACAGACACACTAGTTTTACTATGATTTTTGGCTTACACTTGTATTCAAAGGATGTGCTAAATTTGAATTAGAGGTTAATAAAAATAAAGACATAATGTTGTCCCCCATCCAAATTCACGGACCCTATGAATCACTGATCTCAAGTCAATCATGGGAGTGAGGAAGAGGAGCTCTCTTTCCTGGGCCCACATCATAGTTTGGCAGTGGCATCTAAATCTGGACAATAAGACATAAGAGGAAGTCAGGAGAGAGGCATTTGGGGAAGGATTTTTTTGCTTTTAAAGAGATGCGTGAACAAGACATTGCTTCTCCTGCCTTCGGAGACTGGTGTGTGGGCTTGCAATGCCTGGCGCTATGGCAACCATCTTGCAGCCAAGAAAGAACTGTGGTCATGCTAAGGGAATGGCTCAACAGAGAAGAGGGTGCCTGATTCTGACCTGGAGCCACATCTCAATTAAACTAACCCACCCTGGAGCTGCCCTATTTTGGGAGTGATTTTTTACATGAGATGATACATCTCCTGCTTAGATGTTCTATTACTTATAGCATAAAACACCTACAGCCTAAAGTGACCCATGAGCCTTTCCCATAATTACACCTTTTTTAACCTCCATAACAAAACTCAGTGGCTGCGTCCCTAATATTACTGTCCCAAGCCCATCTCTGGGTCCTCAACGTACAACAGGGAGGTGCTGTGTAATAAGAACTGACAAGATGGAGGCCATAGGGACGGCTGCTGACAGGAGAGCTCTAGCAAAGGATGCCACCCAGAGTACCCACTCAGAGCTCTATTCTGGTGCAACAATGGGGGTAGGGAGAGGGGGAGCCAGGGTTTACGAGAAATTGGTCTAGAAAAGAGGGCACAGGTGGGGCAGCAGAGTTACCAAGTCAAGAGATACAAAGTCTAGGCTTCCAGGTTCTTAACTGGCACTCCAATTCTTTCCAACAGGTCCTTTTTCTCTTTGCCCTCATCAGCCTAGAACTGCCTCTAGTTTCCATCCTATCAATGTACAAATTTCTCAATTCAATGCCATAAATCTGATAGAAAGCTTGGAGGAGACATCAGGCAGACTGTATAATCTCTGCTAATCCTGTAATCAGAAGCTAAACCCAGGACACAAGTGGATTTGCAAAGTAAGGATTTCAGAAACTCAAATGGCATTAGAGGCCCACAGAGAGCAAAGTATATAACGACTGAATGAGACCCACCAAGTCGGGGACAGATACATTCCTGCGACTCCACGTGAACTATTGGTGGGGTGGGGGGCGCAGAAGGAAAAGACCGAAGGGAAAAGGCTATTAGACCTGAGGATTGAGAGCAAGGCCATCCCAAGACCCTTCTCAAAGGATCTCTTAAATTATAAATTTGGGAGTAGGAGTGAGAGGAGGAATAAAAGGTGGGGGAAGTTAGGAGAAAGGGAAGACAAACCATTCTTTCTTCAAAATCCCTTTTTATTATCTTCTTTGGGAGAAAAACAATGAATGATTTCAGCAAGGCAAGAACTAGGAAGGCTTTTTAAAATAAGCATGTTGTGCATGCACAGGGCCCATGCAGGAAATTCCTCGGTAACCAGCTTTCAAGTCACTGGTTTCAGAATTTCTGCTCACACCTGACCTGCTGCAGGGGACAAAGGTCTCTGTGAAACAGGCAGGGCTATATTTGTCTACAAAGCCTGTCTCTTCAGAAGCCTGCCTGTCCCTTTGGGGATGGGGTCTGCATACATCTTTTCGGGCTATGCATCAGGGCGGAAAGGCTCCCTGACGGCTGACTGCAGTGCGTGGAGCAGTGATTAACACACCAGCCACAAGTGCCTGAGCCCAAGTGAGGTCGAGGGGCACTGGGGATGGGAAGTGGGTCTGGGAAGAACTTTTTTTTAGCCGATTGGAAATACTTCCCTGGTTTTCTTCTCCAAGTATCCAGGTGTGGCAGCACTGAGTCTGTGGGTGGGTCCTTGTGTGAGGCCACATCTGTTCCTTTTGGGGACCAAATGTTCCTCAGGAGAAGCTGAGTACGGGTCAGTGCGGGAGACCCTACTCTGCTGGCTGTGGCCCCTCACACAGCCTCTCTCAGGCCCAAAGCCCTTCCTACAGGCTTCTAAAAGATTTTTTTAAAAAAAAGGTCTGGTTACACTGTCCTATTTAATGGACATTCCTTAAAAAAGTGCTGCAATGTTTAGTACAAGTATATTATTCTGATGGACTAAATATAGGGAACCATATTTTTTTGATAGTTTTATCCAAAGAGTTGGATATCAGGCCCTTGAGTGATACACCAAAAACAAGACACAGAGGGGGTTTTAACCCTGGCAAAGGTGAAGCCAGAATGAGAAACCCAGCAGCACTGAAATATGAGGGGACAGGCGCACCTCTGAGATGGAGGCCATCACGGGACAAGTCAGCCAACCTCTCATCTTCTCTCACAAACAAACGCAGCCTCACATACAGATGTTAGACCCCCCGAAAGACTAAAACCCCTTCTCCTTTGCTTTCCCAGTGCTGCTGTCCTCCAGGCTCACATAGGAGGCTTTAGAAAACCCTTCAAGGCCTACTTAATTCTTCTCCTTCCTAGAAAACAGTATTTAATGAGAATGGTCTTGCTCACCTAGGCGAGTGAGTCAAGGTTATGTGTTTAGCAAACTCATTAATAGCAAACAACATTCTTAAAGAGACACACTCAGACAGAGACAGGAACTGGCAGGAAGAAAGTCCACTCCTTAGGTGGCCTTGAAAATGGGGTGAGGCTGTCAATGGTGGTGCTGAAGGCCAAGGTGGGCCTGGCTTCCCTTCAGAGCTGGAGCTCCTCTTGGTCTCAGTTTGATAAAGAAGTTTACCCTGCAGCTCCCAGAAGTATATGAGCAGAGGGTCTCATTTCTGTCTCTTTTCAGACCACGGGAGCAAAAGACTGCTGTAGTTGGTTAGGAAATCAAAAAGGCTCAGGTCAACACAGGGTCCTAGTGGCTGAAAGAGAGATTGATTCTCTCAGAGGTTTCCACTAGAGGGAGGAATTAGAATGTCCCATTTGTTGGTTGGTTGGTCTTCTCACATTCACCTCTCTCTTTTCCACTTACTGTCTCGCGTGCACATGTGGCCTTAAATAGGTGCCAGGGACTGGCATCAGGAGGCAGACTGCCAGGTGCCAGGGCGGGGAGGACGGAGCTAAAGCTGCTCCGTGTGCCCGGGATCCCAAGATGGTCCCCTCTGGGGGAGGGATCCCCAGGGGCTGGGCGCCAGCACTGAAGAACCACCAAGTCGCTGGGCCAGCGAGGCCAGTTGCGGGGAGGGAGGGCCCCCACCCCGAGACAGCTCACTTACATAAAGAATCCTTTCAGAGTTACTGGCTGGCAGGGCTCCCCTCAGACTTTTTTTCAGGGCTTGTGCACTGAATATAAATCGAGCAGCCTCACTGGGCTGTCACGCGAAACTGGCCCCAGTCACCAAGAAAGTGATACAGAATGAGGGCTCCTCTAGCCAGGCTGCCAGTGTCCAGGCATCACAGTGGGAGACTCCCAGATCCCCAGCTGGTGGCTCCACAAAAGCGGGGCTTGAGCGTCCCTCCTCAGAAGCAGAGCCATTTCAGTCTGGTGTCCTTCAGAGAAATAGTTTTAAGTAGCCCAACAAGACAGGTTCCTGAGAGGACGCTGCTTAGCATCCCTGGCTGGTAGTGAGACACAAACTGAAAAGACAGGGATTCGTGGCCACAGGTGGGGGTGGGGGTAGGGGCTGTGGGAGGCGGTTGGGTTCTGGGGTAAAGGAGAATGTGGTTCAAGGTAGTCATGTTACCCTTGGGTAAAAACAAATCTGCCTATCACTTCTGGCCAAATTCAGAACTGTGTGTGAGAGTTAGTAAGTGAAAGAAAGAGAATATGAATATGAGAGACCAACCAGCCAACTGGGGGGGTTCTAATCCTTCTCTCTGTATCTGATAGAGGAGCTGAGGGTCCTAGCGCTCTTATTTCATGTTAACCCACCCCAAATTCCTCCAGATATAAAAATGATTCCCACTGGAAGCCTGTGCAGATAGAATTGTATCTAAAAGCACGGATCACGAGCAAGCTGGAGGCTGGGTAGATCTAACTCCTCAAGAGGCTCATATGATTAAAAGGGAACGAGGCATCAAGGAACCTGGGCGTCAGCCAACCCACCCATTGGTCGTCTGATGACTCATGGGGAAGCCAGTGGTACGAGCTACAGGCTAGGCTCCTGGTGTTCCCAGTGCTGCACTACCCTCCATTTCTGACAGGGTCACAGCCTGTCCTTCTGCTCAAGGATGGGCTGAAGATGGTCACCACAGCAACGGAGAGACAAAATTCAAGCCCATATTCTCATTAAGGGTCCTCCAGAAGTCTCCCTCAGAAACTCCTTAGCTGAGCCAATGAACCCACCCTTACCAGGCCAGTCAGTACTGCAGGATGAACTGAGGCTACACCACCTGGAAGTAAGAAAACCCTAGCTACAGCTGGAGCTGGCAGCAAAAGGTTGAAAACAATTAAGTTGTGGGAGGCAGCCTGATGGCCACAGATGCTGATCCACAAAGAAACAGAACAACAGATCCAGAAGCCTGGCAGGGAGAAGGCGATGCCAGCGTGGCACTGCTCTACGAACCGAGGGGATCAGAATGGCTGGGAGGCCATGGGAGAGATACACAGGAAGAAATAGCAGCAAAAGACCCAACAGGTTTCAAGATAAACTGGACAGATGAAGAATAAAGGAGAAGTTCCAAGCTGAGTATATTTCTTAAATTGAGTCAGAAATTCCCTAGGGTAAACATAAGAAGTGTGTTCCCATCTTGTTTACTCTTTCTAAACTATAACGTTTTCTCTGAAGCAGTGAGCTGCTCAGTAAGGGGCCCTAAAATATTCCCAGGAGAATAGCCCTAAACCACGTGGCTATTTTTTTTAAAAAAATTCTGACACTCCTTTGGTCAAGGAAAATGGAGTCACAACAGGAAGAGTCATCTTCCTTCAAGGCAAAAGGGAAAGAAAGCCTGTAACAAAGCTAGGGAAGGACCCAGGTGGTCAGGGATCCCAGTCAGACTCACCACACAGCTGCTGGCTTCATCACCCCCTGAGTGTTTTAAATTAAGAGTCTGTGGATAGAACTGTTTGTTCTTTAGTCATGCAAAAATCTGGGGACTGGCAGCTAATGGAGATAAGGACCCTGGACAGAGGCTCTGGGCCCCTCTCACTGCCCAGCCGGGTGCCTACCGACTGCTCAGGAACTCAGTGGGATATTTATAGCTGCCTTTAAATTTACCCAGCTCTCCATAAAGCGAGGTAATGGGGCGCCCTTTACTGCTGCTAGTGGTGATTGTCCTAACATTCTTTAATTAGCAAAAAGCGTTGGCACAGCCACTTTCAAAGCATTAGATCTTATGGTCCTGGTGTTCCCTATTTCAGGCTCACCAGCCCTCACTCCCTTTGGAGAAAATGCACTTTAGCAAATTTGAAAATGACAGGCACATGCGTCCATGGGCACAGATAAGCGTATCTGTGTCCCTCTGTTCACTTCTGCTCACTGCTTACTTATCCACAACTGCCAAGAACCTGTGAGCCTTGATACGCCATAAAACTCTTGCTCATAAATCTATCAGCAAGGAAAACTGAGGACTGGAGAAACCTTAAGGTCACTAGGCTCTTCCTTAAATTTCCCAGTATTAAAGAAAAAGCTGGTAATTTTTCACCTGTCTTTTGGAAGATTTATGGAGTAAGGCTAGGGCTACTGATATTAGGGAGGCCTGAGCTCTCATTCACTTGGGTCAAAGAACAGTCCTCTTCCCTCTGAAACAATTAACTCACCACTAGGATCTAGGTGTTGGGCACAAGATGGGAAGAGCCTCTGTCTTCACGGGGTGTGCAATAAACAAGTAAACACATATACCAGGTGATTTCAGAAAATGGTAAATCAAATAAGAAAATAAAACCCAGTGATGTGACTATGACTGGTGGGGCTACCAAAGTAGTCTAAAGACAAGGTAGTCATGGAAAGTCTCCAGGGACCTGCTCAAGAAGGAGCCAAGCATCTGAAGATGTGGGGGAAGAACATTCCAGATAGAGGAGAGAACAGAGGCCTTTCTGGGGAGAACCAGCTTAGAGTATTCCACAGAAAAGAAGAGCAGCAGAGCTGAAGGGTAGGGATGAGCAGGAAGATGATAAAACAGGAAGGCACAGGAGCGGGCAAGGCATGGTGGCTTAGGGCTTGTGGTCCATGGCATGCCGGTGGGTTGTTACCTGAATTATGAAGGGAAGGACACTGGAGTATTGTAAGCAAATCTATAACATCTAATACAGTGCCACAAAGATTCCTTTGGTGGCTGTGGAGAATAGGCTGTGGAGGGAAAGAGTAAAAATCTATGTCTTGAGTGCTTTAACTTCTAGTTTTGAGTAAATGCTCTGTGATAGAAGATCTTAACATAAGAGGAAGCTGGGTGAAGAACATATTCTATAGTCTGTACATTTAACCTGTCTGTAAGTTCACAATGATCTCAAAACTAACTGTTGAAAACAATGAAAAACACCTTGTATCTTTAAAAAAAATTTACAGCCTGGCTTTTTATTCAGGGTTTGTTTTTTTTAAATGGAGATATTGGGGATTGAACCCAAGGATCTCATGCATGCTAAGCATGTGCTCTACCACTGAGCTATACCCCCCCCCCATACACCTTATATCTTAAATGAAGACTTGAAAGGTCTAAATTAGGTGCAATACCAAGGAGCAGGGGGCAAAAAAGGGGGAAAAAATCTTCTCAATAATTAACTTGGGTTAAAAATATTTCCCTTCTATACTAGTTTACTTATTAGAAAGTAATAGCTGCTCCTACTTCTATTACTATCGGCTCAGACTGATATTTCTTACTTGCTTCTAGTCCAATATCACAAAATAAGCAGTTATTAATCCTGCTTTACACATGAAATATCTGAAGCTTAAAGAAGCAACTTACATACACATGCTTTGAAACCCAGGTTTCTGATTCCAGAATACTCAAAACCACCACTATGCTATAATGCCCATTAGTATGTATGTATGTATGTATACATACATATATTCATTCATTCACCCATCCATTCATTCTCTCTCTCTCAACACTTTGTAGGACTCAAGTGAGGGGAAAAAATGGGCTCTCACCAACCAAAACATGATTAAATTTATAAAACAACTGTGTATATATGTGTACATTTGTAGGCATCGACTCCTGGCTAAGGGCTGAAATTGTGCTGGAGATATTTGAAAAGCCATTTACTTCTAACTCTCACTCCCACATCTGCATCTGCAGGATCCTGATCTTTAAGTTTTTCTTAATCTCCAAGAAGTGTGAAGCTCCAGATTTCTGTGACTTAGTTACAGTTGAGCCAAATTTTGTAGCAATGCCAAGAGGTACTTCTAATATTACTAGTAAATGCTCAAATGTTCCAAGATCTTCGGGATAAAATCTACAGGCCATGTAAAGAAAAAGTGAGAAAATTAACAAGAAAAGGACTCAAGGCAGATTTCTTGAGTTTCTCTGGTCTACCCGCTCTCCTGTTCCCTTGGCTCATGTGATGCTTCCTAACTGCTGCACTGACTGAGGGAACCCTCTCCCTTCCAAAGGGGAAGACCCAATGGCCATGCCGCTCACACTTGGCTTCTCTCCTCCCCTCCTTACTAGCACAGGTACACAGAGGTAAGTTGTTCCCCTCCCTTTCTCTTCCTCTTAAGTGGCACATCACAGAATCACAGTGGTTTAAAATTTGAATGCTGAATAGAGTTGAGGTGGAAACCAGGCTCTGTCACTGCAGTGAGCTGAATGAGCCCAGAAAGAAAATGGCCGCGCCCCAATCCCCAAACCTGTAAATGTTACCATATTTGGGAAAAGGTCTTTGCAGATGCAAGTAAGTTACGGATCTTGCAGTGACATCACCCTTGATTATCCAGGGGGGCCCTAAATCCAATTATAAGCGTCCTTTTAAGTCAAAGAGGAGGGAGACAGAAAAGGCGGAGTCAAAACGACCAAGGGGGCAGAGACCAAAGGGATGCAGCTGCAAGTCAAGGAATGAAACAGTCACCAGAAGCTAGAATAGGCAAGAGGCCAGGAACAGATTCTCCCCTAGTGCCCTTGGAGGGAGGATAGCTCTACCAGATTTTGCACTTCTAGCCTCCAAAACTGTGAAAGAATACATTTCTGATGTTTTAAACCACCAAATATGTGGTAATTGTGATGACAGCCTCCAGAAGCTGATACAGTCACGTACTAGTTCTGTGATCCGAGAAAGCTTCTTAAATTCATCTGCAAAATGGGGAGGCTAATGGTACCCACCGCACAAAGCTGCTGTGATGATTAAATGTGGGTACCTATGGATGTCCCAGTAAATGTTGCTGTCAACTTTATTATTGTTACTGCTACACAAAAGCAATTAAAGAGAAAGGCAAATCATTGGGCCTGTAACAGGCTAGTATACGTGAAGCGTACATTTCCAAGGCTTTTGGCTGGACTTCTCTGGTCTGCTTGACCATACATGCAGATGACTGTGGCTGGAACGGGCACCAAACTGTCTGTGCCAAAAGAGGTGACAGTGAGGGTACTGGGAGGCTTCTCCCTTCACTCAGGCCTGGCAGCCCAAAAAGAAACTGTAAGCCCCAGAGAAAAGGCCCTTCCATTCTATAGCTCTTGGCCATTCTTATTAAGCGTCTTGTCTTTTCTTTCCAACTTTTTTGCCAATTACTCTGGATGGGAACTGCAGGGAGAGTGCTTTTTTATCCACTTCCTTCTGACTTCCTTATAGAGCAGAGTTCTTGGGGGGAAAAGAAGAGAGGATTCTGAGGGCACTAGGAAGAGTGGGTAATTCTAGTACAGCTGTGTCGCCCTGAATCATCGGGCTCAAGGAATAAAATCCATTCCCTTTATGACTGTGGATAGTAATGGCATGGCCACAGGCTCCTTACGGGATCACAGGCAAGAAAAAAATCATCTTACTTTTTTTTGCAATGGTGACTTTATCCATGAACCAGAAACTTCATGACCAGTTGACCCTGGAGGGGTAACTGTCCATGTGGGTGGAAGTGAGTGAGTGAGAGATGCAAATACACACACAATGTATTCATTGCCTTAGGAAGAAGGTGACTATCTCCAAACAGACCATTTCTTGTGATGTTTTGTCACTACTCATTCACCAATCAACTGATGTCTCTCCCTTTGTGGAGGTCAATTTCCATACCATTTTTCTTTTTCTTTCCTTCTGTTTTCCAAATCCCAATTCCTCCTTTGCTCTTGTTCTTTTCTTTAGTCAAAATGATAGCATAGAGTTACAAATGGAGAAGGTGCTTGAGTAGAGCTTGGCAGCTTGACAGTATTGCAAATAGGGACCTAGAGTTTCATGGAGTACATATGTGATCTTCCTGCCATGGACGGACCTACCTTAAGGGGCCCAAAGCCTACTGGAGGCAAGATAGTGTCCTGCTCACTTGTGGCAAACCCTGCGAGGCATTATGGACATCTAGTGGCTGCTGAGGATAATGCCTCAGGGATGCGTGTCAAGGCGGGGAGTGGTCCAGCGTGGGCTTTACCAGGAGCTCAGTTATCCTGGCTGGTGAGGCACTCCTGAGCCCTCTCAGAGTCAGACCCTTAGATGACCATTTCCACTTCTTCTTAGGGGTTAAAAGTCATTCCGAACGGCTCTACCGAGACCCATCGTTAACCCAGCCCAGTAAAGTATAATGACAGCACCTGCGTACACAAGAACACAGAAGACAGGCATTTGGAAATATTTTCAAGCCCCAGGTTAAATGCCAATTTGCCATACACTGTCATCTTGACTGAGGGACTGAGCTCAGAATGGACAGAGACTCTGATATTAATTAGTCCTGTGGTGCCAGGTTAGTCACTGTGCCTCTCTGAACTTCATTAATGACCATCTATAAGATGAGAGGTTAAGTCCAGATGATCTCCAAGGTCCCTTTTAGCTTGAACACTCCGTGATCTAGGAGCCTTTTTTTGCAGCTGGGAAACACAGTGTGATCTACTCTGCTTTGGCACAGTGGATCTCTAGATTAAACGGAAGGAATCACTCACTTCTCAACCTTGTGGCTCATTTCCAAGACTTGGCTACTATCCCAGAGGATCAACCTTCTTCACAAAGCTTCATCTCAGAGGAGGAGTGGGAATCGTGAAGTATGAGAGCTGGAAGGAACTTTCTAGTCCATTTCCTTAATTTTACAAATGAAGAAATCAAGGTTTAGAGCTGTTTAAAAAAATTTTTTTTTTAAATGGAGGTACTGGAGATTGAACCCACGACCTTGTGCATGCCAAGCATGTGCTCTACCACTGAGCTATACCTACCCACCTAGAGCTGCTTTAAGATTTGTCACATGTCTGATCAGTAGCAAAAAGGGGACTAGAACTCAAGTATCCTAATCTTAGTGCAGGTACGAAGCTGCTGACACAGGCCTTGCCCAACTGCCAGCTGGCTTCTTCAGCCCTCTCTAGCTTTACCGAAGCAGTCTCTCTGTGGGAAACCACAAATGAAAACACTCCTAATTCCGTGTTTCTTCCTTCTCTTCCTCCTCTCAAAGTTTAAGTCTTCCTCTTCCTTTTATTCCCTAGTGGTACCACTCCAAATCAAGGAAGCAGTCAGAACCGGGGACTGTGGAGAGTGACAGACTGATGATGGCTAGGTGATACTCTGGTGACGAGATTAGAAGCTTCAGTACCACTTTCAGTGCACGAGGGCTGTGCATGTAGCGATGGCCCCACCACCTCCTTGGGCCAGTTGGTAGTTTCTCTGATGCTCCCTTAGCCCAGGTGGCCTACAGAGGGCAAAGCAGCTCTGTCTAGAACTTTGTGGGCTGCATGGAGCTTGGGCATATTCATCTCGGAATAACGGTCACAAATATTTACCATGAGACCACCTCATTACTAAGTACTGGTCTGATCCTACCCTTCCATCCACCTGCACAGCATGCGGTCACACCTTCTGTTTGCTGGGCCTGGAGCTGAACAGATGGGGCCCGAGTGTGCCTACAATGGCCGGGCAGGATCCTCTTTTTTGCCCATGTGTACCATCCAGATCCGGGCCAGGGTCTCCTCTGGAACTCTACCAGCTCAGCGCTGGTAAGGAGAGGAATCTCTCAATAGCCAGGTTTCTAATTCTCCTCCACAGATCCCTGTCGGGCTAGATCCACACCTGGGTATAAGACGGCTGTGTCTGGTTGAAGCTGATGATGTGCAAATGGGGCTTCAGTTAAGAAGGCGAAAAAAACTACTAGAGCCCAGATGGCTCTTACCTCCATCTCTTTCTCTGATTAGCAACTGTGAGTGAAACAAATGAAGTAAAGGATCTATTTTCTCCTGTCCTTCATTCTACCTATAACTCATATACTCTTTACTGAAGTTTTTTAATGCAGCCTGTCCACCCACCTTGCCTCCCCATTCACTCTATGCAGAGTGAGCATGTTGGACATTTTTGTTACAGTGATGAAAACACTGGGCTCAGGGTTAGAAGACTGGATTGAGATGCTGGCTCGGTTGCTTTTTGGGTGTGTGACCTTGAGCACAGTACCTCCATCCATAAAATGGAGACAACTGTGGCAATTGTGTCACTGGGTAAAGGAAGATTAAACAAGAACAGATCTATCTATCCACACATCCCCGCATCCTTAGTATAGCGGAGAACACGCAGTAGATAAACATCCCAGTAAATGACTGTTGAAGCAGATGAATGAAACCTGAGCTCTCACTGACTGAGAGAAAACTCTGGAGAATCATTCCCATGCCCAAGTTCTTAAACATCTGAGCTCTACCGGGGTTCAAGAGATCACATATCACTTACTATGTGATTTTACATAACATATTAACTATTAATGTTGCTACTATTTGATTGCAAATGCATAATTAAACAAAGTTGGTAAACGATGGGGAATCCAGCTTGCCTATAATGGAACTATTTCCATTCCATTCAGGGACTTCAAAAATTCCCTGGCATGTTTAAGGAGGTCTCAGGTTACTCGGCAGCAGACAATACTGAGATCCGGGTGTGGCAGAATCCAAAGAGCAGAGAGATCCAAGACCTTCTCCTCTTAAGCAATACAGCCCAAGTGCAGGTGACAGGCAAGCGAGCTGGCCAAAGTGGAGGGGGACAGGGCACAAGGAAAGAAGTCTGTAGGTAGCCCTTGAAAGGAAGCAACACTAAACCAATGCTATAACTATCAGCTGGCCTTCCAAGGCTTAGCTAGCTACAGACGGCCCCACCCACTCTAGGCAGAGAAAGGGGCAGTCTTTCTGGGGTAGGGAAAGGCTGATCCAGTCTCGTTCTCTCTCTTGCACCGGTCTGTCAAATGCCCCGGGGTCTCCTCTCACCAGAAGTAGGGGCAGGTTGCTACGTAGTTCTTCTCAGGGAGTCCTCGCAACAAAGAAGAGCTGGTGGAGGTCATGGGGCAGAAGGCTTAAGACCCATCCTCCTCCAATCTTTGAGCGCAGGGAGGGGAAAGGGCGCGGGGCTGCAGAGTGAGAAGCTGCATGAATGAACCGCGTTGTGCCGTGGCTGCTGCGAGTTCACCTCAATCCTTCCTGCTGGTTGTTGTGCTGTCCCAGGTTGTCATTCCCCAGGCTCCCTGAACTTGGTCTTTCCTTCCACTGTTTGCCTCCCCCGCAACCCTCATTAAGAAAACTATCGTTTATAGCCCTAGTTAAAGCCGGGATGTGTGTGTGTGTGTGTGTGTGTGTGTGTGTAAATGTGCAGAGGGGGCAGGACGAACAAGCATCTGTGCAGCAGCTTCCCGGCCGCCCCCGCGTCCCCCCAGTGCAGCTCCGAACTCCGAGCGTGCAGCCCAGGCCGGGCGGCCGGGAGCCCCGTCAGCAGTCGGCGGGGGTGAGGATGACGCGGTCCGAGCGGGAGCCCCGCCAACTGCAGCAGCCTCCGGCTCCGGGGCCCCTGAGCCCACCGCACCCAGAGCCCGAGGGTGCCCGGCGCCGGGTGCGGAGCGGGGGCGGGGGCCGGCGCGGTCCCTCCGCAGCAGCCCCACGCCGCTCCAGCCTATCAGCGGCCACCCGGCGGCTCCCTCCGACCGGACCAAAATAGCTGCGAACGCCTGCGACTTGCGCGCGGCCCCTCACTTGACGCTCACTCCGGCTCCCTCGCGCGGCCCGCTCCCCGCGTCTAGAGGGGCGGGGAGGAAGCGCCGGGGAGGGGGGTGGGGGGGTGGGGGGGAGAGAGGGAGGAACGGAGGGAGGAAGGAAGAAGGAAGGAAGGAAGGAAGGAAGGAAGGAAGGAAGGAAGGAAGGAAGGAAGGAAGGAGGAAGTCGGACGGAGGCGCGGAGCTCCAGGCTGCAAGGCGCGGGCCAGCGCGGCGCTGGAAGGCGCCGGCGTTAACCCCTCGAGGGCAGGCAGCGGAGGGGGAGCGGTGTTAATACATAAGAGCACTGCATCACGCTAATCTTCTCCCCAGAACAGTATGCGTCAGCAGTACATTCACGTTCTGACTGAAGGACAAAAGGATGAGAGAGCAGTCTGCGTGGCTGCTGCCTGCAACACCGCGAGCCCGGCGCGAGGAGGAGACGGTGGGCGCCGCGCGCAGGGGCCCCGCTGCTACTGCCGCCGCCGCCGCTAGCGAGCGGGGACCATGTTCCCGGGCTCCGGAGCGTTCCCCGCAGCCGCGACCCCCGCTGCTCACGCCGCCGCCAGCGCTGGGGCCGCTGCAGCAGTCCGCGGGCAGCGCAGCCGCTGAAGGCGCCGGGGGCCGGAGCCCCGAACTCGCTCCCTCCGCACAAAGCCAGAGCCGGCGGCGCGCCGAGGGCCCGGCTGCAACGGGCGATTCCCTGCCGCCGGGGGCTGTGGCCACTGCCGGACCCGCGCCCGCCCCTGGACTCCCCGAAGGGGCCTGCGGTGCGGGGCGACCCGGCCGCCCCGCGCTTCTCCGGCCAGCGGACCCGGTCCCGGCACTGTCGCCACGCCGCTGCCCTTCGGGGGGCTGGACGGATTACTGCTCCTCGTGCCAGCAGCCGGCGGACTGGGAAACTAAGCCCAGTTTTGGTCTTTTTAACCCTTAAGGGAAGAGGCGAGGAAAGAAGGGGGTGTGTGTCTGGGGAGGGCGAAGGAGCGGCGAGCACCTCCTCTTAACTCTCGCAGCACCGCGAGCGAACGACTGCATCAGCTGCCTCGGGCCGCTCCCGGCCCGACACAAGGAGAGGGAGCAGCGCGGCGGCGGCGTTGGCGGCAGCGAGCGCGGCCTGGGAGGCTGCGGGGCGCCCCCTCGCTCCCCGCCGGGTGGCAGCCCCGGAGCGGGCGGGGGGCGCCGGAGGCACAGTCCGGCGATGAAGCGGCTTCCCCCTTGGCTGCTGCGAGCCGGGGCGAGGGTCCAAGGACAAAGCCGGGAAGCGCTGGTGGCGCCGCGCCTCGGGCTGAGGCGGGGGCATGCACCTGCATAGCCCGCCGGGCCTTGGCTCTCCCGGCGCCTCAACTCCGCGGCTCCGCTAGCCGGCTCCGGATTTACTAGAGGCCATTTTGTCTCCCCCACCCCTCCCCTCCCCTCCCCTCCCCTCTGCCCTCCCCACCCCCTCCACTTCCCTCTTTTGTTAATTAAAACTAAGAAGTGAAAATGGGAATGAGGTGGACGGCTCCGGCGGAGAACGCTTAAGGACACCACGCCAATTCTTCCCTTCCTTCCTTCCGAGGTAGGTGACAGCGAATGATTGGGTGGGGATGGTCGTAACGGGGGAGAGAAAGTCTCAGCTTTCCTAGGGCTGGCTTTGAGGGGGGCTGGTAGACGAGGGGGCCACTCTTTAGTTTGGCAGGATTTTTTCAGGCCGATCTGCTCCGTCTCTCTAATCGCCCCCTCCCCACCTCCTTCTCCAGATGGAAAGAGGAGCTCCTAGCTCACTTAAGCCGGGGTAGGGCTGGTTCTCCTTTCCGAGCCAAAATCCCAGGCGATGGTGAATTATGAACGTGCCACACCATGAAGCTCTTGTGGCAGGTAACTGTGCACCACACCTGGAATGCCGTCCTGCTCCCCGTCGTCTACCTCACGGCGCAAGTGTGGATTCTGTGTGCAGCCATCGCCGCTGCCGCCTCCGCCGGGCCCCAGAACTGCCCGTCCGTCTGCTCGTGCAGTAACCAGTTCAGCAAGGTGGTGTGCACCCGCCGGGGCCTCTCCGAGGTCCCTCAGGGCATCCCTTCCAACACCCGGTACCTCAACCTCATGGAAAACAACATCCAGATGATCCAGGCAGACACCTTCCGCCACCTCCACCACCTGGAGGTCCTGCAGCTGGGCAGGAACTCCATTCGGCAGATCGAGGTGGGGGCCTTCAACGGCCTGGCCAGCCTCAACACCCTGGAGCTGTTTGACAACTGGCTGACAGTCATCCCAAGCGGGGCCTTTGAATACCTGTCCAAGCTGCGGGAGCTCTGGCTTCGCAACAACCCCATAGAAAGCATCCCCTCTTATGCCTTCAACCGGGTGCCCTCCCTCATGCGCCTGGACTTGGGGGAGCTCAAGAAGCTGGAGTACATTTCTGAGGGGGCTTTTGAAGGACTGTTCAACCTCAAGTACCTGAACTTGGGCATGTGCAACATTAAAGATATGCCCAATCTCACCCCGCTGGTGGGGCTGGAGGAGCTGGAGATGTCAGGGAACCACTTCCCTGAGATCAGACCTGGCTCCTTCCACGGCCTAAGCTCCCTCAAGAAGCTATGGGTCATGAACTCACAGGTCAGCTTGATTGAGCGGAATGCTTTTGATGGGCTGGCCTCGCTGGTGGAACTCAACCTGGCCCACAATAACCTCTCTTCTTTGCCCCATGACCTCTTCACCCCCCTGAGGTACCTGGTGGAGCTGCACTTACACCACAATCCTTGGAACTGTGATTGTGACATTCTTTGGCTAGCCTGGTGGCTTCGGGAATACATACCCACGAATTCCACCTGCTGCGGCCGATGTCATGCTCCCTTGCACATGCGAGGCCGCTACCTGGTGGAGGTGGACCAGGCCTCCTTCCAGTGCTCTGCCCCTTTCATCATGGATGCACCTCGGGACCTCAATATCTCTGAGGGTCGGATGGCGGAACTTAAGTGTCGGACTCCCCCCATGTCGTCCGTGAAGTGGTTGCTGCCCAATGGGACAGTGCTCAGCCACGCCTCCCGCCACCCCAGGATCTCTGTCCTCAACGACGGCACCTTGAACTTTTCCCACGTGCTGCTCTCAGACACTGGGGTATACACATGCATGGTGACCAATGTGGCAGGCAACTCCAACGCCTCGGCCTACCTCAACGTGAGCACGGCCGAGCTCAACACCTCTAACTACAGCTTCTTCACCACGGTCACAGTGGAGACCACTGAGATCTCGCCTGAGGACACAACGCGCAAATACAAGCCTGTTCCTACTACGTCCACTGGTTACCAGCCGGCATATACCACCTCTACCACGGTGCTCATTCAGACCACCCGTGTGCCCAAGCAGGTGGCAGTAACCGCAACAGACACCAATGATAAGATGCAGACCAGCCTGGATGAAGTCATGAAGACCACCAAGATCATCATTGGCTGCTTTGTGGCAGTGACTCTGCTAGCTGCCGCCATGTTGATTGTCTTCTATAAACTTCGCAAGCGGCACCAGCAGAGGAGTACGGTCACGGCTGCCCGGACAGTTGAGATCATCCAGGTGGATGAAGACATCCCGGCGGCGGCATCTGCAGCAGCAGCAGCAGCTCCATCCGGTGTATCAGGTGAGGGGGCAGTAGTGCTGCCCACAATTCATGACCACATTAACTACAACACCTACAAACCAGCACATGGGGCCCACTGGACAGAAAACAGCCTGGGGAACTCTCTGCACCCCACAGTCACCACTATCTCTGAACCTTATATAATTCAGACCCACACCAAGGACAAGGTACAGGAAACTCAAATATGACTCCCCCTCCCCCCAAAAACCTTATAAAATGCAATAGAATGCACACAGAAAAAAAGACAGCAACTTTTGTACAGAGTGGGGAGAGACTTTTTCTTGTATATGCTTATATATTAAATCTATGGGCTGGTAAAAGAAACAGATTATATTAAAATTTAAAAAGAAAAATCAAAACAAAACTATTTTCTAACTTGTAAGTTCTATTTAAAGAGGGCGGGGGGGGGGGGACCTTGGGAATGTTGTGGGGTAGAAGCCACAAGTCAACTTGCTATGCTGCCAGAAGGGATTTCTGGTATAAGGTTGAAACTGCTAAGATAAACTAGAACACCAACCAACATCCCTAAATGTTGGGGTGCAGGCTGCTGAGGGGTCGAGGGTAGGCTGAATCTCTCTTTTTTTTTTTAGAAGATGCTTCATAGGACACAGGAATACCCATTTCTATAGACATCTTTCTTAGGCTGAGAGCTGTCTTTGCAGATTTCTCTTATTTAAACAAAAAAGTACAAAAAAAAAAAGCACCAAGAATTTGTACTGTGCTAAAATGTTGAGAGGCAATAATCTTTCTTTCTTCAGAGGCCAAGGGAAAGATAGATCTATAAAATGTAATTTAAACACTAAAATTCAAATGAACCCTTAAAGGGACTGAGTCTTTATGTGTGTGTGTCCCTGTGCACGAGTCTCCTTGTTTGTGCGCTGGGACACGGTGTGCCCCGCCTGACAGAGCGCTTCGGGAAGAAGTAGAGAAGGCAGGGAGCTGGCGTAGCTCTCAGTCAAATGCTTTCACATTGCACCAGATTCCTGCAGTTGGGCTTAACTCACTCTGTGCAAGGCATGTGTCTATTCAGGGCTTCCCAGGAGAAGGAGGCGGCCCCTGAAGGGGGTGCAGTACTCGAGGGGGATGGGAAGGGCGAGCAGAAGCAGAGAGAATGTACTCACAGGAGGCCATCAGTTAGCTTTGTGCCATATCCACCTGTTGTTCCCCGTATCTGACAATTGTAGACAATGATGGCATTTGATGATTTCTTAAAAAAATGGTTGGTTTGTTTTAACGTGGAGAAGGGAAGAGAGGCTGGGAGTGGGAAGCTTGGGGGAGTGGAGCTTTTCTCATGCTTGTGATTTGGTGACTATTCTAAATGCTGATTCATTAGGGATTATTACAGATGATGTCAACTGGTTGTGGTGATGGGGTGGGGGCAGAACATGAGTAGAGGAAAAAAAGGAGATGGAAAGGGCACTGGCTCATTTAAAGTGATGAAGCCTTCCCCCAACAGAATGGTTCACAAAAAAGACGTGAAATCCACAGTTAAAACAAAAGTGATATACAGGCACACAGAGTGAGTTCTGCATGGAGTCCTGTTGAATGTAGCACAGTGGGGGGAAGGCTTCCCTCTCCCAGGCCTACCTCAGGAGGTGGTGGAAGAGAAAGGGTGGGTGTGGGTGGGGAAGGCAGAGATCTCTGTTATTCTGGTCCATTTAATGATGTAACTTCTTTCATTTATTATTTTAGCTTTAAAAGGAAATAAAGGGTTCAGTTTGAAAGGGGGTGGGGTGGGGGGGGATGCCAACAAAAGAACACTGATTGTAATGTGAGAAAAGTGTATTTTTGTATTTTAATAAATATTGTTCAATTTTTAATTCAATGTCCCCAAAGGGTTAAATTGAGTAAGACCCTAAACCTATAGATTCTTATGAGCATCGACCAAATCATTTCTATTAAAAAATAAAAAGGGAGGGGAGGGGAAGACAATGTTCAGTTTCTTTAAAGTATGGGAAGACGCTAAAGCTGTCAACCACCTTTCCTTAGCTTAAATAAAAGCACCCCGATTCCAGGGCACCTTTCACAAGCTACGTGTGTTAGTCCCTGGCTTTGTTGGGGTACAAGCAAATTCCCTGTGCCCTGGAAGAGAGGGGGAAATGGGTCAGCCTCAGCTCCTGGGACCTGGCCAGAAGTTAAATGCCACCTCAGCAGAAGTAGCCGGTCAGGCAGCACCAGCTCTACCCGGGGACCCCGGGGGACCTGGATTTCAAAGGTCTGCAATAATGTTGTTTGGCTGAAATATGCTACAGGCAGTGTTGCTTCCGTTCTCTGGGTGCTAAATAGTCAAATGTGTCTTGGTGGCAGTGGGTGTCTGTCTCCTGATGCTTAGCTGAGGAAGATGTCCAGGCAGGCAGCGTGAACTGGGACCCTGTGTCTCTTCAGCGCTAGTATTTATACTAATGCAGGGAATCAGGACTGAGTGGGTGTGATCTCCCTGGCACTGAACAAGGAGAGAGGCAGGCAGCACTTTGCAGCAGTTGGCTAAGAAAGAGCCAATTCTCAATCCTCTGTGTGTGTGTGTTTTATATTTCTGGGTATCAGTGTTTGTGGCAGCATGTATGCATGGACTCACACATGGGCTCACACTGGAGTGCCATCCACGTTTCTAGGCTCCAAAGATATGTTCCCTCTGCCTTTCCTTTAGTACCCTACCCCCAATAAAGAGAGAAAACTGCAGCAGAGGAAAGGGTGGGACTTGGCCAGGACCAGCTGAAAAACGCAAGAAATCACCCCCTTTCTTAGTGCCATAAGACACAACTCAGGCTGTTTAGAACAGCTTCCTGGGTACCATTCAGAGGCAACTGTGAAGGAAACAGAGGATGGGGAGCCCATTTTCTAATAGCTCTCCCTTTTTGACAGCTCTCTGGGCGGTCAGGGAACATGCAATAGCTCTGGAATGACAAAGGGTCTGGGGCCAAACAAAGATCTGAGAGGAGAGGTGAAGAAGTGAGCCTAAAACATCCCTGGGGAAGGGTCCTAAGAAAAAAGGCATCTGTCTGGCAGGTAGAGCATATTCAGGTCTTGGAATCTGAGGGAGAAGGAGGAACCTCAAAGGAGTTGGGGGAGACTGAGAATATGGTTCCTGGGTATAGGTGTCCTTAATGCTGCAAGGGTAGTTCCTTTCCCACTGGGCCTGCTCCCCGACCTGGGCACCGGTTCAGCTCTTAGAACACCAGCCCTCCTTTGCCGGAACGTTGGGAATACCCTCCTTTGCAGCAGGCACTTGGGACAGCTTTTCAGAGAGGAGTCCCATGAGCAGCCTTTAATGCTGTGCTGGTGACTCATCCTCCGCCTGGCCAAGCTGTAGGGTTTGTGGATGGGTTGGTAGCTCTTCAGGGGGGTAGTTATAGCAACACATTAGAGGAAGACTACTGCTGATAATATGGAGAATTTTCATTATAGAATTTTTTTTAGGGCTGTGAAAAATTATTTAGTCTAATCCCTTCACATTTTATGGTCAAGGAAACTGAGCCCTGGAGAAACTGAAACCTATATCCAAGGTCACAAGGCTAGTTACTAGAAGAGGTGGGACTGAAACCCAGGTCTCTCTACTCCCAAAGCGAACGTGCTTTCTTAGTCAGGCTCTTATTGGCTAACAAGAACATCCTTCTTTCCTGGCCAGTGTGCAGTGAAAGTGGGACCTTCCTACAGATATTGCTGTGTTCTCGTCTCCTTCCTCTCCGAGCTGTCCAATCTCCTGCAGAACCAGCTCAACCGCTCTCGGAGGCCTGAGCGGAATTCTCACCACAGGGGCCCCAGCTCATGAAGGAGAGCTGGATTCTCATGACTACACATAACAGCTTCCTGATTCTTAGGTTCAATGGCAGACAGAATCCACAGGATCCCACAGAGGGTGACAGCTACTAGGGAAAAGGTGAAGTAGACAAGGCAGGGTATTCACAGTGGGAAAGGCAGCTTGGCCTTGGAAGCTTTGCGAGTAAAGAATTGACAGAGGTGTTAAAGGACCTTTCAGAGCAACTTCTCTACAGCGGAGTGGTTTATGTTTATTTGACTGAACAACGAGACTGCTGGGGAGGGTGGTGCACCTGAACACCGCTCCTCCACTGAAGCTACCCTAGCCCCAGCTCTTTAAGCGTCATGATCTGGTTGTCACTCTCATAATCTGTTCTAGGGCCTTTTATCACTCTTTGGTGTAAATCTGCATCCTATTATCAATGTAGAATCGACAGGTTAGTTTTTAAGGTCCAGAGACGTTAGCTTTATCATGGCTGTTAACATGTACTTGGGTGAGGAGACAACGTAGCAAAGACTCCCTTCAAGACAATTCCTGCTGGTGGGGAAGAGGTCTAGAGTCCATGGCCTTTAACAGCGGAGAGCTCTGGCTTCCTCCACTGGAGACGGGTAGATGGGTAGGCGTGGTGGGCCTTCATCAGCCCAGGCTACTACCTTAGGGGGCCAGAGCCCACAATTAAGCCTCCAGCGTTTTACTGCAACAAAGCAGCAGGGGCTTAAAATTAGAGAAGAAAAAGAGAACAAGAGAGAGAACATTTATATCCAAACATATGTCTGATTTTATCTCCTCTGCTGGCACTCCGCACTCCATGCCATCGGCTAATGCAGGCACTGTTCACGCCATTTCTAAATCCTGCCTCAGCTAAACTGCAAGGCAGCTTTTGGCTCAAAGCACCTCTCTTGGTTTCCATCCATTCAGAAAGCACCCTTTTCCCCAGAGGGGGGAAGAATGGTTTGGGCAGTGGATTAAGGTTGTTTTCATCTTTGCTTTAAATTGAAATGAAGTAAATTGCTTCTTGGAGCAGGGATAAATGCTTTGGGAACCAGATCAGTGAAATACACATATTTGCAAAGCAGTATAGCACAGTGCTTGCAAGTATAGACTCTGGAGCCAATCTTCCCGGGTTGAATCCCAGCTCCATCACTTACTAGCTGTGCGACTTTGGATAAATATTCACTTTCTTCATCTGTAAAATGGGCATAATATTGGTATCTATCACACTGCTTCATAGGTTGTTGGAGGAATTTAAATTTGACAATATATATAAGGCGACAGGCCAGCTGACCAGTCCCATTACCACCTCTACTCCTAAACTTCATCCATGTCCAAAGAGAGAATATGCTATTCCAGAGAGGAAGGGTGACTATCCAGCAGTCAGCGACAGCAGGGCAGCACCATCTACAAGCCTCAGCACAATGGGAAAGATGGGTTGTACTTTTTCTTCCCAGGAAAACACTGCCTTATGCTCTGTTCTTTAATCGAGCTCTAGAGAAGGCCCAAGGCACTGTCTCAGTCCAGGAACAGATAACCCTTCCTTGTGATGGGCCAGGAGAGATGAAAGGTGCTGCTGGTGGGGGTGCACAGGCTGAGAGTTGGGACAGGAAACATCTACTAGGAAACCTTGGTCCTTTACCAAGAGGGTAAGCTTCCTAGAGTCTTCTCCACCTATCTCTGCTTCTCTGGCAGGGCGCTTTTCTAAGTTGGGGGATGGGGGTGGGAGGATGGAGGCACCAGGAAGGAGAAGGGAGCACAGAGAGGCTGCTGGGGCTTCAAAGCAGTATTGGAGGGCTTCGAGGAAAGAAAGGCAGAAGAAAAAGCACCACAATCTGAGCAAGTGAGAGCAGAATGGAGCTAGCTGTATGGCAGACACACAGCTAAGGGTCTGCAATGCAGTTAGGGAGGAAAGCCAGGGAGATTTCTCTGCCTGAGCAAGAAGGAGCTGGCTGGACCCTGGATGGGGGAGGACCCTTAGTGTAAAATTCATGGCACAGAACAGAGGAGAAGAAAAACAGGGAGATCAACGTTCCAAGAGAAGCCTAAGAAAGCAAGCACTTGACTTCCTAATGAGAGGCTAGAATTAGATTTTAGGATGATCACAGGTTTTATTCTCATGAACATGCCAGCTCTGCTGTCAGTACTTGGGCCAAACCACCTACCCACAACAGTCCTGCTCCCTGTGCTGGAGGCTGTCCACTGCTTGAGGGGAGCAACCCAGCCCTCAGGGCTGTAATCTAATTCTGATCCTGATGGACTCACTCAGGGGCCAGGGGCTCCCTCATTTCTGTGAAGGCACAGTCATGGGGGGAGGGGGAGGGAGAAGGAGAGGGTGCAGCTCACTTTTTATCCACAAAGAGTTATTCCAGAGGGAGGGTGTTATATAAATTGTGTTTTCCTATGAAAATAATCATGACCGTGAGTTCAGTGTACATGGACCCTGGCAATGAGTCAGAGAGATCAGGCCTGGGCCTGTGGGGGATCGCCCTGGGAGAAGCTGTCTCAGCAAAGGAAGTTAGCATTTGAGAGTATGGCGTCGTCTTCTCTAGGGTGCACCATTAGAGGTTCTAAACCTTCAGCAGGGAAGCATTGAGATGAGTGGCCACGCTAATGCCAGGTGTGGGGATTAGATGGACCAAAGCAGTACTTAGCATTTCAGGCTCATTCTGTGCACCTAGGAACAATACTAGAGCAATTACTCAAGTTTAGATTAATTACTAAATACCAAAGGAACAACCCTTGAATCCACTTGTGTCTTGAATATCCACCTTCTTACGTCTTCCATTAATAAAAACACACCTCCCTCAGTTAATTCTCATATCAGGTTTCCCACCCACAAGCCCCTTTAAGAAAGACCGTCTGTCGTGATAGGACCTAGGATATCCCACAACATCCTTCCACTCTAGAAGATGGATGGCTCTTTCTTCCTGTTAATGGTTCTGTTTCCTCTTCCAAGGCAAGTCCTTAAATCTGTAGTCTCTTATGTGTCTTTAATAAGGTCTCAACCCTAGCTTCCCTGTCTGTGCAGGTGCTGATTTAGCCACCAGATAAGCCATTCTACCTGCTCAGTGAGTCAGCAAGGATGACTGAGAAGAGCTCTTCACCCACTGAACTGTTCCCTGTGCAAAGTTTGGTTTTCTGGCCTTGGGCTACGTCTTCCAGGCCCTACCCACTCACCCAGGTTCATTGAGACCATTCAGACAGGTTCTCCCGCTCAGATTCCACCCCACAGGTGAACTGAATGAGCTATAGGCAGATCTCTATGAAGACAGCTCCCTGGGTAGTGCAGCCATGTTTGTAGGAATGCTCAGGGCATCCCTCACAATAGGCCCATCACAGCCCCAGAAATGGAGCTGAGGCCTCAGATACTAACAGCCTGTTCCTGCAGCCTTCCAGCTGCAGTGGATACAAGTTATAATCTATTACCATTGCAAGAAGACTTAATTTCTGGACTTAAAGGAAGTCGGATAATGCTTTATCCTATTAGTGTCTGCCTGTGTGAACTGACAGTGGCTTCTTCTGACATGACAGCATATTCTTCCAATTCATCTCTTAAGGGGATGAATTGGAAAAGTCTGGAGTGAGATAAGAGAGAGGGCCAAGGAAGAGACTACTATGGGAACCAGGGAAAGGGAAGACAACTTTTTAATTAGGAATGGGGAGAGGGGACTTAGAAGGATACAACAAGACAGACATCTCAAAGCATGTTTGCATTTCATTTTGTTTCCCTTGTGAGGAAAGTGGTTGCAACTACTGGGTGTGTTGTATGCATGTGTGCGAGGGGAAAAGGTTCTGAGGCCACAGAGAAGTATGAACAAAGAGTAAGGAACCAGCCAATTCCCTGTGCCTCTAGTTTCAGCACATCAGGTGTGCTATCAAGGCTACTGGTCCACCTTGGGACAGCAGCGAACACTGAGGACACAGTGACACTGTACGGCTTCTAACTTCAGGGATGTGGAGACAGTGAAGGGAATTCCCAAGTTAATCCAGACAGCCTAGTTGGACCTTCTTCATTCTATTTGTGAGGAAAATGAACCCCAGGGGATGGGACTGCCAGTGTCTGCTAGCTAGGGATGCAGGCCCCTGGGTTCTGGCTTCTCAACTCAGCACCATTACTGAACGGGGGCAGGGAGGGCCACCAGGACTTACAACTCCAGGGAGTGCCATTTACAGAAGCTATACAGTGATTAGTGCCCCCTGGAGTTTGCAGTTTGGTGCAATCCTGTACCCTTTGCTTCCAGGGAGAGAGGGGAAGAGGGGGAAGGCCTTTCATGCTAGTACTTTATATCTGTGCTTAATGCACTCAGACAGATGGTGCCCACTCCTGACTTCAAACTGCTAGAGCTAAGAAATGAGGCAACTTTTTCTCTCTGACCATAGATGTTCCAGGGCATGTGCTGTGACGGTAGCCCCAACAGCTAACAAACTGAAAGCAACATTTGTTCCTCAGGCCGCCCTCCCCATTCCCTACAAAAGTGAAAAGTTGTAAAGAACAGGTATCCCTGTGCAAGGAAGGCTTGCAGGAGCTCCATCGTGTCAGAAGTCTGTTCAAGGTCAACACGACCACTGGAGAAGCAGAGACGTCCAGGGCTCTGCTTCCACCTGCCCTGGCACTGTAAGCAATGGGACCCTCACAAGGAACGCTCAGGCAGCCCAGGCTGACTCGGGGCCTGCTCCAAACCAAGAGTCTAAGAAGCTAGTGAATGCCTCCTCTTCCCCCATCTCAACAATTCTCTCTTGGGGAATAGAGCGGCCCTGGCTAGAATTTTATCACCTACATTTAATTAGAATGTGTCTCCTTCATGATGGTTTCAACCAAAGTCCCAACAGAAACATTCTTTAAAAAAAACAAAAAAAGCAAAAAACCCCAGCCGCTTTCAGCCAAGGATCTTTTAACCAAGTTAATTTTTCAGAAATTTGCCATCTTGGATTGGGTAGAGTTACCTCTTTTTTCAACTTCAAAGCTGGGAAGAAAGGGGAGGTGAGGAACGCAGAGAAATAAAGAGGAGGGCGGGGGCTTGGAGCAAATGAGTTTCCATCTATTAGGGAGCGGTAATTTCTGCTAGCTCCCCTAGAGACCGGTCCCCTCCAATAATGGCCTGACTTTAATGATTCCCACTCCTAAGCAACAGCCTGTGTTCTGCTGGTGTTGAGATGAACAGTGCCAGAGAAATTCCCCTTCTCTCGGAGCTGCTGCTGTTATCAATACGCAGGAGAGGTTACCAGTCAGGAGTATGTGCTCTTGGCGGGGACACAAAGATAACCAGAGAATGTACCTCTCTCACAGGCATGGTACTGCTGACCTAGGACAAAAAAGGCTTAGAGACAGGCTAGAGGTGAGTGGTACGATGAAAGGGCAGACACTCTGGACAGGCTGGAGAAGAGAAAGGAAAAGCTCAGGCACCTCCTGCGGAGTTGATGAACTCAATGCGGGGCAGTCTTAGGGGTGTGGAGTGTGTGGGTTAAGCTCAGGCATAATGAACAAAAACCAAGAGCAGCTGAGATAGGCGACATGGTAGCAGGTAAGCTGGAAGCAAGAGTAGGCAATACATTTCACGTCCCTAAGTATCGGTCACGTTCAGGACAAAAGCACCGGCACGTGGGCTAACACTGAAACTGGGGTGATGACTAATACTGAGGCTGCAGTGTCAGTCGGGGGGGTGGTCCTCTCGTTCTGCCCTCTCCCCTTTCATGCATGCAAGTCAGTGGGAAAGCTAATCCTGTGGCCTTAGTGATTGCTGAGGCTGCTGCCAGCAGGTCTGGGGTAGGGGGTGGGGAGCCCCCTTATTTTGCCCCGGGGGGCTTCCCTGTGATGGAGACGGACTGCTTCCAGAGGCTGCCTTGCCAGATGTGCTAGCAGGCAGCCCGGCCAGAGAGCCTGCAGTGCAGACAGATGCCCTGGGCCGTATTCAGAATGGCGAGACCCTTTATGGTACTGCGGCTCAGCTCTGGGGCAGTGCCAGAGCGGCAGGGTAATGTTCCTCAGCCAGATTCATTTTCCCCCCAAACCTCTTCAAATATGTGGGCCATGGAGAGAAGCAAATTTAATTAAATTACTGTGTCATGGGCTGCCCTTCCTGGGCAAGGGCTAAAAACGGGATCATGCTGACATGCAGACCCATCTGTGTACACAGGGCATGCATGCGTTTCTTTGTGCTTGGCTGTCAGCAGCTGGACGGGGGTGGCAGTGTCCAGCGCTGGCCCCGGTGAGCTGGCCCCTTTGCCGCAGCGGGAGAGTCAATACTAATCCGGCCCAGGCCCCGTACGGCTCTGATGACCTTTTCCTTTCTACTTAAAAGATGACTGAGCGGCACTCCCCCTTCCTATATCAGTTCATTTCTCCTCAAATGCCTCTCTCGCTGACACCCAGGACTTTCCCGTCAGGCGGTGCCCTGTGCTGAGCTGGGGCAGGACTGAATCTGCAGGGAGGTGTGATTCAGAACAGTGCACGGGCAGGGTTTGTTGAGCTTGGCAGGAGATGGAGGGGTCTCCCTGGTGACTCTCTAGAGTGCTACTTCAGCACTTCCCTACTGGCAACTCCGTGCTGGATACAGAACCACTTTCGGGTGCCAGAGCACAGGAGCAAAGCTTTCTCTCCCCCGCCCCTGCACGGATGTCATGGCTGATACAGAATCTGACCGTCACACAGAGGCAAGGAAGTTCAGTATCAACCAGAACCATTTAATATGTGGAAATCAGCACCCCAAACACACGCGGGCTGTGCCGTACTTGTCAGCCACGCAAGGCCATCTCGTTTCCGTTCTGGAAGTTCAGGCCTCACCGCTCCAGCTTACAGATACCACGAGGGCGAAGAGCCTGCCCGAGCAGAGTTGCTGGAGCTCGGGTCTCCTTTGGCTGCTGGGAAGTGGCCAGAGGTGGACTCGGACTCGGGTGTGGTGTGTGGAGTGGGAGACCCCGAGGGGGACCCGTAGGGGTGGCTTTTCCATTTGGAACTGAGACCCAGGAAGAATCAGCTGGGTCTGTACTTGTCCCGGGAGAGAACAGAGCCACCTCTCATACCTAAAGCTCTAGTGAATACAACACACGGAGCCTGTGAGGAACAGGAACAATCTTCCTGGGCAATCTGCAGGTGTACTCAGGCAGCCCCTCGGGCCCAGGCATGCTGGCATCAAGCAGACACCCAGATGACATGGGCAGTGCAGGCAGCTGTGGGAGTCGTGGTGGCCCTCTAGGTCCCCGGCTTGGCAGGTTTACGGGCAGTGCCACAGTGAGCTTCGAGGGCTGAAGACGGCCAGGACCTCCCCACCCCAATCTCCAAGCCTCTGAATCACCCTTACGTGACAAGGACCTCGGCGGGGTGGAGACAGAGCTCTGCTGTCCTCTAGACATTGTGCTCGGTAGCTCCAGGGCCGCTCTCCCTCCTAAGTGGAGGTACAGGGTGGGGTGGCAGTGTATTGGCTGCAGGTTTTTGCTGGGTAAGGTTTTTGGCTACAAAAAAGTTAAAGGGTTAATACAAATACCGTCAATCTCTGATCCTTGGGAACTGACTCAAGAACCTGGACTGTGCCGGCAGTTCTAAATGACTAGAATTTATGGATTGAAAACAAAAGCAGGCAGGTCACTAAAATGTGGTCAGAAGAGAATGGGCCCAAGAGAGTTAAGTCTCCTGTGGTTAACAGGTTAAGCAACAGTTGTAGCAGGAAGAGAAAGCAACATATGATACTGGACAGAAGCCCTGGAAAATGGGGCCATCCTGAAGCACCTGAAACCGACCACTCTGGGGATACCTGTCATGTAGTTTTGGAGAAACAAAAAGGTTCCTAGGTACTGGACAATGGTAAAGGCTCCTTCTTCCTTCCTTACCAAATCAGAAAGAAGAGCGTAGACCCCGCCCCTTGGTGTCTGGAGTGGAATAAGGCCCCTTAATTCCATTCAATCCACTGCCGCATGATTCCCAGGACGAGGGCTCACAAATGGCTGGTTCTAATTGTGGGGGTAGAAGCAGAAACCTCTTCAGGCAGCCTGTCTTCTTTATTCACTTTGTTATTGGTCCTTGGGTGCCAATAAAGATAGATTGTATCAGTATCAAGGATGAAAAATATCCTTAATCCTGAAGAAAATGCTCCAAATTGTAGAGGGAGGAGGTAATGTATTTCAGTCCTGATACTCCCCCATGAAAAGGGTTGGCTTTGGGGGCCGTGTTTAAGCAGCTTCAGACTAGGACAGTTTTCTCCAATAGAGCAGAATGCTTGAAATAATGTGAGCTAAGAAGCCTCAGGGTAAATCATGGGAACATGGGCCTTACTGCAGCAATGGCATTCCAATAGCTGCGGGGGTCCCTTAAGTTTACAGAGGACCCGAATGAGCCAAAGCTGCACAGGTGGGCGAGAAGCCTGCTGCCAGAGCATCCCTCCCTGCTGCAGGCTGTTGCCAGACGCTATGGCTGAGGGTCTTGTTCAGGCTGGGCCTGCTAGATGGGACCCCCGTTCCTGTGCCTCGCCTGCGGCTTGGCAGGGAGCCAGCATCGGGAAAGGCAGAGTGAGGCCCCAGCCCGTGGCGTATCTTTCATCGTGTACAAGGTCACCCATGACCCCCCTCACATCTGTTATCTGCCACTTCATTTCTCTTGGAGAGGGACAAGGAAAAAGGAAAGGGACTGATTACAGGCACCACCTTTTGGCACCTGGAGCCAATCTGAGAAACCCAGGGGCCACAGAGAAGTTGCCCAGTCTGTGTTAAAGGGAGAAGAGGGGAGGAAAAGGATTGGTGATTTCTGACACTTGCTCTCGCCACTGAGTCTCAGCTCTTCTTAGGAGGCGGAGTGGGTAGAACTAAAGCTACGTGCAAAAACAACTTAGCTCTGATGCAGGCTGGAAAGTGTTTTCTGCATAATCTGAATTTAGACCTTGTTATACCCTTGTCCTATGTAGTTCAGATTATAAAAAATTTTCTTTAGCATGTCATCTGGGTTAATATGCTCGAGCATGAACTAAGAGTGGTCTTCATGGTAGCCCCAGGCTGACCTGCAGGGGAGGCCTGGCCCAGCCCCTTCATCTCTGGGAAAGCAGGGCAGGAGAAGGATGGGAGTGGCGGACGTCACTGGATAGGGCTGGGGCCATCTGCACGACTACGAATCAAGGTTGGCTCAGACAGAAGGCGCGAGGGAGGAGGTGCAGCTGCTGATGGCTCAGACAGCTTGGACCTGTCCAGGCAAACAAGCCGCTCAAGTGCAAGAACAGCCAGCCAAGTAGGCAGAGCACGAATAAGGACTTAAAGCTGGAAATATCTGACAAGATACAGAGGGAGGAGGGGAAGCTGTCTGGGACTTCAACTGGTGTCTCGCCTTGCCTCTCACTGCTAAGGCAGACGTTCCTGCTACTGGAGGGTGGGAGGTGATGCCTGGGAGCTGGTGGGTGTTATCCAGGTGAGCATACCTTGAGCTACATTAAAAAAATTTTTTTTTTCCATCTTAAATTGCAAAGACATCTTTGGACTGTTCTCCCTCATGAATGCCTTTCTTCAAAACAAAATCGAACCACTGTCCACAGATATCTATCTCCCCTCCAGTCACCTGCCCAAGGTTAAGAAGCACTGGGCTGTGTGTGTGCATGTGGGGGCTGTGGCTGCACCATCAATCACACAGTCTGGGATGGGAGTCGTGCCTCAGAACTAGCTGAGGAAGGCGACACAGGGAAGCCCAGAAGCGGCAAGCACGTTTTGCTCTTCCACCTTCCTTGGTGGGGGAAGGGAGGCCAGCAGTAGGATGTTCAAGTGCTGTCACATCCTTCGTGTGAGGACTCTCTGAGAGTGTGGTTGTCGGTCCCAAGTACACATTACCCGCTTGAGGGAGCTGTTAAAAAATACCAATGTTCAGACTCTAGATGAGATACGCTGGAGACAGTACTTTGATATTTAAAAAATACATCCAAGGTGATTTGGGCCACACCTCTGCTCTAGACTTGAGAGAGCAGACTCAAGGGAGAAGACTCCATGGTCAGACAGGACAGCCCTGTCACTAACTCCAGATGCTCTTCTTGTACATGGGTTTGCTTAAGCTGAGCTAGCGGCCCTGAGGTTTCACTGAGGTTCAGGAGAGTAACTTCAAGAAAACTGGACAAGTATCTTGGCCCTGAAACAACAAAGGGAAACCCTCCTTCAAACATATCACTCTCCTCAGAGCCCCTTGCAAGGAGGGACAGAGGGCAGATTGTTCAGAGGCCCATGAATATCAAGTGGGAGAAACTGAGGCACAGAGAAAATACCATTTATTCCAAAGAAAAGTGGGAGGAGAACAAATAGCATGTTTCTCTCTAGCCCTGACCAGCCAGAAACCTTCCCTAGTCACAGGCTGCTCTACACACTAACTCGGGCTGGGCTCCAGGCCACCACACAGTTTAGGTTCCTAAGCCTAAGAGAACAAGAAACGGCTTTTTTCAATGTTTCTGTTTCTGACGCCGAGCCTACTGGCTCGCCTGCCACAGGCCTTCTTTGGTTCACTTCATTCCTGTGCTTATCTAGTCTAGTGAAGGGCACCGGGCCAGGTGCTGGGGAACAATGGAGATGAAAGACTCGGACCTTGCCCTTGGAGAGCTCAGTACAACGGGGGAAACAACGAAGATGGAGAGTCTAAGAGCAGCGACAGGGGAGATACGGACTGGGGGGCAGCACGGAGTCAGGGAAAGCTGCCTCCTCCCGTCCAAGCAGTGCCTGTGAGGCTGCTCGTTCTCACGCAGAAGAAACTCCCCCAGTCGGAATTCTGGATGTAGGCACTGGACGGTGGCAGGACCAATAGTGACTCAGACCCTGGGGGGAAGACAGATGCTCCAGGCCCTCCTACAGAGGCGCAGGAGGTGACTGCTGCGTCTCTCTCAAGCTGGCGTTTGCTGAAAGGACTGTCTCCAGGCTTCCCTGGGAGTGGGAAGGAGGGCCCCCGGGCTCTCAGGAAATACTACTGGTAGTGGAGCTCTGGGCTGTCTGACCTCGGCAGTTGGCCGCCTTTCCTCTGCTTCAGCCTCCCTTGGCAACACACAGCCTTGCTGAAAGTTTAGGTGTCATCACAAAGCCCCCAGAGTAAAGAAGAGCCAGCAGCTTGCCCCTGAACAAAGGGTCCTGAGCAAGGCTGTGCTGTGTGGATGGAGCATGGAAGCTTCCAGCTCCATTTAGCTGGGCTGCAGCAAGCTGCTGTTTGCCCCACCTGCTGAGCAGAATTCTGCTTGGGAGTTGGAATAGGCACTGAGGGCACAAAACAGCCATCACAGACTTGCATGCAGACTCCTGGGGGTGAGGGAACGGGCAAGTTTCAGCCCCCCTACACCCAGCCCAGCTTCAGGAAAATCCCACTAGGTATAGTGATGAACACGAGGCACTTAGGACTCTCCTGTGGCATATGTCACAATGCAGCCGTCTTCCATCTCCCTGTGTGGCAAGGGAGGTCCTCAGGGTGGAGTGTGGGAACGCTGGCAGGCAAACCACACGGCACAGCAGCTCTCAGAGCTGGGTGACACCCAGGTCAGTCAGTGCAAGAGCCGAAGCAGTCTAGCTGTCCACTCTGGACTCCGATTACAGACACAGGTCTAGAGTGTTCTTCATGCCCGTCCTGCTCCTCACCTACCCAAGAGTTTCAGGTCCGGATTATTTACGGGAACTCATCCTGAAAGGTCAGTCTTAGATTATTCAAAATCAGAGCTGATCTAGGGTATGGAGATCCAAATTTAATCTCTCAAACCACTGGTTCTCAACCTTGGCTGAACATTAGAATCACCTGGGGAGCTTTTAAATTAAAACAATTTTTTTCATTATTAAAAAAACCCTTTTGACTGGAAAAATGTGAAACACTGGAGAGAGAGAATTGTCATGAACTCCCATATACCAACCATGCAGACTTAACAGTTATCAATCTTGTCATATTTGGTTCATCTATCCCCCTTTTTCTTTGTTGAAGTATTTTAAAGCCTATCCCAGACATGATGTCACTTCGCCCTTCCAAACTTCAGCATGCATCTCTAAAAAATATGGCCATTTTCTTATATAACCACAACGCCATTAGCACACCTAACACAATCAACAGAATGATTCTTTGGTATCACCTAATATACCTGCAGAACTTAAAAAGCTGGTGCTTGATGAAGCCAGAAGCATTGGAGAGAGGCCCGGGTATCTGTCTCTTTCCTAAGCCTCCTGCAGCCCCTAACTCCAGTGTGCAGCCAGGGCTGAGAGCCACTGCCCCATCACTCCTGGACCCTGCTATGGGGTCTGACATGACTCGATTGTCCTATAGACCCTGATCACGTGGTATAATTAAACAAAGCCAAGGAAAAGGTGACAAGTCATAGACCAGGATGAAAGGGAGGAAAACAAAAGGACTAGGAAGTTATTAGCAAGCCACAGAACGGAATCCCTTGTACAATGCAAGGCTGCCCGTACCTTTAGGAGTCGAGGCCAACTCACAGGAGCCCCAGAACCATCAAAGGTCTGAGAGGCTTGGAAGGAGAGTTGCTGCCAGCTGCCCAGAGGGCCCAGCACCTCACACCAGGCCAGCCTGCATTATGCCACCTCTATTTCCAGCTCCTCTCCCTTCTGTACACACTGTCCCTCTGGCCTAGTATTCTGGGCAAGCTCTGAGCCTCAGCACCTGGCCTTGGACAGGAGTAATCAGGCCTGTGGTGATGGGGCTGCATCAAAATGTTTTGGGTGTGGGCATGGAGGGCTGGGACCATAGCCTTCAATTTTACTTACCTCGTTTAAAAAATAACTAAAACAAAATATCCTGCAAAAAGATGAGACTGTATTGCTGCAGCTAAAAATACCTCTACTGAGGGTGTCCGCTCACCAGCTCCTCAGTCAGAGACGCTACAGGGCCCTTTGTGAGCTGTGCAGTGCTGGCAGCTCCACAGGGGCCCTGGGTGGCTGCGGATGATCCCTGGAGCAGTGCTAGTGACTGCTGGGTGGAGGGAGGCTGGCAAACAACTAAGCCAGCTAGGATGACCGGCACTCGTCAAGGAACTCCCACATCCTTCCTTTGCTTTGTGGACTCACTGCCCAAGCACCTCTGCTACCTCCTGTAACAGGCTGAGTTGCCATCTCTGAGGATGACCCGAAGTAACTGGGGACTGTTGCTGACTACCCGAGGTTCACAAGAGTACAGTAACAACCAGGAGGGGGCGATGCCACCCAGTCTGACTCAACGTGTGTCTGTGCTGGACAACTTCCAAGCGTTAGTGGTTAACTAGACACAGGTGAGGCCTCTCGTGACCTCAGGGAAGGGATGCTTTAAATGTAGGCTTGACACCTGAAGGGGATAATGGGGTGGAGGTATAGGGCTTCAAGGCAAAGAAGGCCTCTTTGTCTGGATCTCTTTTCTAGGTCCTCTCAGCACCCAGAGGTCATTCACTCTAGAATAGTCATTTTTACTGGAGAAGATGAAGCCTTGGGAGGATGATTCTTGTTAAGGTCAGGGATTTAGGAAATGCAGGAGCCAGGACTTAAACGTGGGGTTTTTGATTACAAGTCTAGTGCTCTGTTCCACTACGCGATGTCATTCCAATGAGTGGACTCATTCTAAGCATTCAACAAGTGCCGAAGCAGCTCTGGGGAAAGGTATCTTCACAGTTCAGGGACCTCAAGGTGAGTGTTCCCTCGATGACCTGAAATTCTGCCATCCCTGCAGGTTCTAGAGAACTCAAGAGTCAGATTCAGCAACTGAATCAGATATTCAGTGGGGACAGTGACAGTACCACAAATCTGTGATCGCAGCCAGAGACCCAAAGCCATTCCCTTCTTTTCTGCCTGGGAGAGTAGGAAACACCTGGTATTTAGCCCGACTCTGGGCTGTCAGGAGAAAAGGGGGCAAGGACGAGGCTGCCGGCTTTGATGCAGGCGCTGTTCTCCTTTCTCATTTCGTGGCATTGTGTATCACACTCATGAAAGAATTTGGAAGCTTAAGTCAAGAGCATGAGAGACTGGGTCAGGAAAAAAGTGTTGGAAAAAAACAGCCAGAGGTATGGGAGAAGGTACTGATTGCTTCAGGAAGAAGGGTGCAATGCAAATTGAACATTTCCTGAGTGCTCAGTGTGGGCAAAAATGGTCTAAAGTCTTCTGCTGACCAATATGGTGGCCACTAACTATATGTGGCTGTTTAAATTAAAATAAAATCTCATGCAACATTCCATGTCTCTGTTACACTAACCACATTTCAAGTGCACGATATCCAGAAGTGGTTAGTGGCTACTATACTGGACAGCACAGATAAAGAACATCTCCACCACTGAAGTAAGTTCGATTGGACAGTGCTGGCAGACTCATTTCTCGCTGGCCACAGTGAGGACTTTCTGAAACCCCTTTGGGGAAGCAATGAACTGGGGGAAGCTAGAGGGTGTCATTATTCACTCTCCAGCAAACCTACTAAACCTGAAACCTCAAAAGCGTAGAGCAACTAGAAGCATGAATCCACCAGTGAACTGGGCTCACCAGGCACTCACCCTCTCTCTCCAGGGCCTCATCTGCATGTTCACAGCCACCCTGACCTTTGCATATTTTATTTTGTTTCTATTTTATGCTGTTTTAATTGATGTTTAATACAGCTTAACTCTGCGTGGTGTTCAAAGCCCCTCACCAGGGGGCCGTTCACAGGCAGAAGCACAATTAATAGCAATCCCCAGAAAATTATGCCCTGTATCAAAGTTGTCATTGCACCATATAAATGCTTATTATTCCTGTTGAATTCTCCAGCCCTGACACCTCCCTGTGTTTACTAGGTAGCAGATAAACCTCTGTGTTTGTGCCCTCCCTACTCTACCACACCATCAGGACTAAATATAGCCCTCGTGTGTATGTTTAGCTCCATTTAGCTGTGCTTTGGAAAAGGGGGAAGAAAAAAAAAAATCAGAGTTAATAAAATAAAATTGCTGGAAAATGTAATTTGTTCCTCCCCCACTTGCCAACCCCATGAAAGACAGACAGACATCACTGTCAACAAGATGGGTCACCAGCCTCAGCTACAGGGTTGAGGGGAAACCCGGACCCTGAGAACACAGCATGGCTTTTGGATCAGCCTCCTTTGAGAGCAGAGGGGGCAAGTCTAAGAGCACAGGGTGCTGGGAGGGAAGGAGGGCACCCGGGGTCCACCCTGTGCCTGGGCTGAATGCGACCAGAACACAGGGCTTGAGTTTGAGGAGCACTCCCAGCTAGGAAATCTGATCTCCCTACCAACTCTCTCGGTAAAAAAACAAAGCGAAACAGTACTGTAACCCCCACCCCCAACACACCCATATACAGAGAAAAAAGAAAGAAAACCCCTTCAACTTACAACAGCGAGGACTGTCGTTTCTTTTGGGCTTTTCTGAAACTTAGCTTTTGGCATGAAGACAGCAGCTTTTCTACGTGTCAGGAAAAGCAATGGAAAATTCCAGGTGGGCCAGACACCTGTCCTCCTCCCTCTCGGGCATGCCTTCTCATCCTGTGTGCTGTGTGCTTGGCACCCTCTTCACAGGACCCCGAGGCCCTGATGACCCCCTCCTGACTTAGCCTTTTGTCCTTCTCTCACGGAAACAGCGTGCAGAGAACACACGTGCTGACCCCTTCTGTCCGCCCGTACTGGACACCTCACTCCCTCGTACAGGACATCTCGCACTGCGAGTGGACGGACAGGTGATGGCGGCTGCTGTCGGGGAGGCAGGTGGGGGTGCAGGGAGGAGAAACAGGATGGGAGTGTGGAGACCTGCACTCTCCCAGGAAGTGCTCTGTGAATGTGCCCCAGGGATCACCTGCTTCCGGGCTCAGTGCTCTCAACTACGAAGCCGTTTGTGGACTGGATGATATAACGACCAGGGGCCTCAGAGCTATAAACTGCTCTAATTCGGTATTCGGAAGGCTGTGTGCTCCAGTCCTTGGAAGCTGAATGGGTCATGCTTACTTCTATTTATAGTCCATTTTTTATTTTTGCACTTAATGCTCTATGGAGAAATGTAGATTTATATTCTAAATTCTTCTGACAAAGGAAAAGCTCTATTTTAGCTTGTTTGACAGGGAAATGTTTCTAACTAGACTGCATCTCCCAGATTTTATTTGTTTTGCCTTCTTGCACCTTTGCCTAAAAAAAGAAGTTTCTAAAAAATCAGTAATGCTTTCTGTGCTCAGGCAGAGCAGGGATGAGGCTGCCTTGGCCGAAGGAAGATGGTGCCCATCTCGGGCCCCAGTGGAGCAGGACTATCTGCCATCTGCCACACTCACTGCCTCGTCTCCAAATCGGGCCGGTTCTGTAGTTTGATGCAAATATTTGGAGCTGAGCCACTAGCACGTCCCACCCATGGCAAGCCTTGAACCCTTTGTATGCTGGCTGCCAAGTTGATCTGAAAGCCGGGGGCCACTTTCCAGCTTAGGAGAAAAGCATGTGCATTAAGTGGAAACAGATTTTTCTCTTCCCTCCTCGCCTCACCTCCAGCCATTTTGAAAGCTTTAGACTGAAAGGGAGGGAAGGAAGACCTGCCCGACGAAGCCGAGGAAGGTAATGGAATTGAGACTTCCCTCATCCCATCTACGCAGGCCAGGATGGCTTATTAATGATCCACAGGAAAAGAACAATCGTCCTGCTGGCAGCTCCACGTGTAATTAACCAGCTTCACGGAGAGCTGGCTGCCTTCTCCGGGCCTGGCACCTGCAGACCGCAGTGCTACCTGACAAAGCAGCACCTACTGGGAGAGGGGCATCCAAGTAGTGACCTCAACCCACTGGGCACCCACTCAGACACGTGGCTGCCACGGCAGTGCTCCTCTGGAAAAGCCTGGCCCTGTGCTTGGTCTGACACCAAAGACTGCAAGCTACCTGATGGCAACACCCAGCCCTGGGAACCACGACTCCCGTGACATGCCCGCTCAGGTGAGTGCTCCCTCTGCTGGGTGGCGGAGGTCAGGGAGCAGGGGCAGCTTCTCGGTAGCTCTCCAAATACTCCAAGCCCAAACTCTACAGACTGCAGTTTCTGGAACTGGCTTACACTGAGGAGGGGCTGAGAGCACTGAACAATTGTGCCTGGTGGACAACAGGTGCTTTGGTGTAAGGGTGTGTGCTAAAGAACCAGCGAAATTCAAACTCCGATGCAGAAAGAGAAAAGAGGCTGGGTTAGCCCAGTGTTGCTCTTCTAGTCAGGGCCGACTTCCCTCTTAAGTGCCCCTGGGATTCAGAGACCCCTGGGTGTCCCACCATACGTATTTGCAATTCCAGATGCAGTTTTAAAAATGAACTCTTCAGTGTGTGGCACCTGAAATGTCACAGAGCAGGTGGGGGTGAGAGTGGGGGGGGTCTCCATCACCTTTCCCAAGTTAAGAGTCAGAGGGTGTTTCTATTGAGGGAGAACAGAAACACACACACACACACACACACAAATACACACCCCTCCTCTGGGGCTTGTTTCTAAGGTTGAGAAAGAAGCTGATCATTTCTATCAGTTGTCTCTACTCTTTACCCCTTGGCGGATACAGATCCCGTCTGAGCACCAGAACCCTTGCTCCCCGCCCCCACCCCCCGAATTCCCCCAAGGTGAGCCAGAGTTACCCTCTGAAGGCTCATGGAGGGAAGGACAAACCTTTGCACCCACAGCAAAAAGCCAGTTCACAGGAGTCATGGGTTTTTCACTTAGCACACTCAATTTACGCTTTGTAGGAAAATAGCTAATAAAGGTGGACTGTGCCCTTTAGAAAAACAGAGGGAGGGAAGCGTTGGGTGAGGCAGTAACGTCCATCAACTGCTGCCATGCTGCCTCTTCATGAGGGTTGAGCACACACAGCCAACTCCACAAATAAGGCCACAGAGAACAGGCTCCATGGGATTTCCTGCTCATCACCTGCAGTCTCCTTGCCCGCTCAGCTTTGGTCTGAGGAGCCAAACACAGTGGGCTCACATTCCTGTCGCAGCAGCCGGGAAACGAGTAACCCCAGCTGCAGAGAAGCAGAGTAACAGGCGGAGGGAGAGGTCACTGGTGGCTGGGTAGGAAAGGGACAGCTCCTGATAAATGAATTGGCACCGCCTGCCATTTTTCCTTGCCACCACTTTAATCAATAAGGGAAAAGGTGAATTGCTATTGATCTCTTCAACATCTCTCAACGATACTGTACAAATTACAGAAACACAAGGGGGAGGGTGAAAGAATGAGAGAGAAAGGGCAGATGAAAGAAGTCTGGGCAATGTGAGAAGGCTGCACCTCCCTAGAGCTGGTCCTTCCTGTCATGGGGTGTTAGGGATGCTCAGGTGCACGTGCGAACGTGTCAGGAAGAGCCCTCCTCACACCCTGAAGGGCAGCAGCGGAGAGCAGTCTTGGGGCCCCCTCCACACCTCAGTGCCTCCTGGGCCTCAGCAGAGCAGGTGAAGCCACGTGGTTCCTCCTGATGCGAGGCCTGAGGTCTGTACTTTACGAGGCTCTACGGATCCCAAGGCTTCATGAATTTCTGACGTTGCCATTCTTTAGTGGTGTTTGGCCAGGCTATCTCAACAGCTCACTAAAATTCTGTACAGGAAGCAAGATTCAGATGCTTCGAGAGTAATCTCTAGCTCCACTGTACTCACCCACCTGTGGGTCAACTGGCAAAATAAAAACTAGACAGGAAGCCGAAACCATCTTGCCTCATACTTCATGATAACAAAAATGATGGCTTGTGGGGTTCAAGCCTGTCCTTTGAAATGCTCAGGGCTGAAAGATAGGTCACGAAGATCAGAGGCCAGCATTAAAAGATGAGAGGTCAGATCTGAACCCTGGGACAACGACCACCTGCAGACAGGCGAGGTGACCAACTGTTTATGTAAACAGAGGCTTCCCCAGTGAACCCGGAAACAGCACAGGTGGGCATGAGCCCCCAACAGGAAGACATACAAGTAGTGTCTGATTCTCAGGGCTTAGTCAACCAGGTGGCCTCAAGGAAGACAGAGAACTGTTCAGTCCTCCAGGACAGTGGCAGTTTAGGAAGTACTGCTTATCAGAACCAAAGTCATGTCAAGAAAGAGGCAATGTAACAGACTGTATGGCAGAGAGAAAAGGGAAATTCGGCCCATGGTTAGCCTAGTGAGGTAAAGAACGCTCAGATCTCAGGGTCCGCGAACACAGTTCTGCTGTTTCATCGTTTCGGTCTAACTATTCAGATGCAGGTCTCTCTAGGTCACACAGAGCCCCTGGCTTGTGCGTGGTTAACTGTCACCTGGGGCTGGCAACCCTTCTCTACAGATGTGGGGATAACTGAAGGCCCCTCAGGAACCTCACCATCATGCCTTTGAGTCCTCCAGGCTGAGGAGGGCCGAGTGCTCCCATTTTGCAGATGGTGAAACCAAGGCAGGCAGTCACATACCAAATACAAAGCAGAACCCAACCATAAAAACCCACGTGTGAAAGCAGTGAGCCCTTCAGGATGCTCTTGGCACTCTGGCTTAAATCATTCTCCAGAGACAGTGACTCAGGGTGTAATTCTGTAATGCTGAAATCAATGACAATACAGTTCGCCAGTCTCCCCACGTCCCTCCCACAAATACCTGAAGGGCCAAAACGTAGAGCAAAATAAAATACAAGTTACAAAGCTGCTGATGTGTTTAGAGTGGAAGTGCTGAGATTAGAAGGAGGAAGTGGTGAAGTGCACCCTGGGCGGCTGGAAATGGCCACATCTGCAGCCCTGTAAACCGGTGAAGGATGAGCCCTGGCTGCCTCTGCCAGGCAGACAGAGACGGCCCCACACTCAGGAGCAAGAGCACGGCTGTAAGAGGGCGTGAAGATAAGAAACAACTATTTAGCAAACACCAGTATCCTCCTACAAGGAATCTTCCAATTCCGAAAGTGACCCTATTCTAAAATTACCAAGTGGCAAGTAGCCAGGCCAAAAATCCATATCCAATCAGTGGTAATGGACTATTTGTTGCATTTCCTCATACAAGGTTGCAACACTGCTATAAAAATCCTGGGTCAGTGGTTTCAGACTTATTTTACTGGAGCGGTAACAGCATCCCAGCATCCCAGCACTGTGAGCACATAGAGACTTCTGAAGTACAGTGGCCCCTGCAGGGCTCTGGTTGGGAAAGGAGGAACCTGTTGGTCTTTGCATGATCTTCCACCTCTGGGTATACATTCAGTGCCAAGATCCTTTCCTAGCGACCATCACAAAGAATTCCACTGCATTAAGAGAAGGGAAAGGGGGAAGAGGAAGGCATCATGTTAACGTGGAGAGAAAAATGACACGGTGCAGCAGCTTCCAATTCCACTTTCCATTCCTGCCTCAGAAGGATAGCTTTTGTTCTTGCTGCAGCGAGCGTCCCAAAGGATTCACCTTGGGGTCCTTTTCTTGTCCCTTTCAATCCTGGCTAACACGTAGATCTTTCTTTCAGAGGCTCATCCCTGGCACTCCACTCTCTTCCAAAGATAAACTCATGGCAATCTTTGGCTACTGTGGTCACGGTCAGGTAGTATGGGGACAAAAAAGAGCACTGCTTCATTATCAGAGGATCAGATGAGGAAGCATGGACTAGCCCAGCTCTAGATAAGTCATCCACGTAGCCCTCATTTTCAAGTCCCAGTGATACTGGGAAATGAGCAAGGTCACAGTCCAGTGTAAAATCAGAAAGCATGGAGAGCCCACGGTGTTGGCAGATCATCCTCCAAACCCCCCATGGCAGTGTGAGCACCTGGCACAGATCCTCAAGCCACTCTTCCTTAGATGTCCATGGGGCGTGTGTCCACGTGGCTTCCCTCTCCATGGTGAGGGCTGGCTTACCTGTCCATTGTCAAGTCTAGAAGAGGCTCCATGTGCAGGTTCAGGACTTCTCAGAATTAGTTTTCCCACTGGACAGGACACTGCCTAGGAAGCAGCTGTTCTCACGTGCAGGATGACGCAGAAGCAGCGGCAGAGACCCTGACTTTTATCTTACTTTGTAGAAGAGAGACTGGCTGACCCCTCATTCTGCTTAAAGGCTCCTAACACATATGCCTATGCCCAGCACCCCTGCCTACTCTGGGTATAGCAGTTTGTCCTCAATCAAGTTCTCATCCTAGATTTTTAGCTAAATCCCAACAGAATTCTGACTCATAATAAAAATGATGCTATGAACTGTTGCTCACTGTTTACTATCAGAGCACCAGTGCTGGGCACAATACACAAATACATTATTTCCACAATGACCCTACAGAGAAGGTACCTTCGTTGTAGGTGACGCAATTAAGTTTAGCAGGACAGCTGCATCACACCACCCCAGGGGCACAGTTTGTGTTGAATTCTACTATGCATCAAGATTGCCCTGGTTTTAGAGAGGCTAAGGATCGTGTCCAAGGTCACACAGTAAATGGTGATGCTGGAATGAGAACCCAGGTCTGATGCTGCACATGTTACTAACAGAAGTGAAGTGACCAGGAAGGGAAACTTGTCCTTAAATGTTCTGGTGAGGGGTCTAAGAATGAGCTTATCCTCCCTGAAAATGTGACACATGTTGTTCAGACCAGGTTAGGGGATCTCCACTGGTAATTCTCAAGCCTGCTCATAATCTTATTTCATGCACCAGTGCATTTCATAACAGACCATTGGTCACTTTCATTTTCAAAATCCATTTAAGTTCAGCTGACCAGAGACTGTCACGGGTGGAGCGGCAAGCAGCAAGTTCATCAACAGAGCCAGGTGTAGAACCCAGAAGATCTCGTGCAGTCCTTGGCGGCAGGTGCAGGGAGTGGGCACGCTAATGACAAGAAGCGGGCAGGGTGAAGGTTGGCTCATCCAGCGGAACAGGCCCGCCTGCGTCCTTGGGGGAGTCGCACGACCAGCACCAGAACGTCAGCACTACCTGGAGGGCAAACGCAGTCCACAGTCTGCTTCCTCCTTGCCGGCAGCTCCAGTGGCCCTGCTATTGTCTATTAGGAGCTGTGTTTTCAAATGAAATCAGCTGAATTATCTAATTCCAAGGGGAAATTATTAATATTCAGGCAGCAGGTTTGTCTGGGAATAGTTAAGACAAACAGAACAGGGAGGCATGAGGCCTGAAGACCCCCAAATATGCCGGCATGAAAGCTCACACCCAAGTCTCCGTGGGCGTGGGCTGGGGTGCCTGGGGCGGATGCGAAGCTCTTCTGGAAACAGGGCGGGGCTTATCTGTCTGGGGCCGCCTTTTGTGCAAAAAGTAAATATGATCTAAAGGTATTAATGAACTAGAACTATTTTCCAAATTAGGCTTCCAGAAAGAAGTGGACAGATTTCATAATAAGGGATTTCATCTGAAAGACACAGATTCTGAGTCCCTCTCCTTCAGCCCTTTGTAATTGAGAATGTTAGCTTCTCCCCCAACCCCCTGGCTTTTTTCTTTTTTAAAAAGAGAATTCTAACCAAAGCTTAAGAAGCGGTGAATACCCAGGATGACTGAAGAGGTAAGAGAAACTTAAATTAAAATAAATGGCACCCAGTTCACCTGGCACAGGCCTCCCCTTGGAGGAGTCCAGCGCTCTCTCTCACCTCCTGATGGCAATTCTCCATCTGTTCGGGTCAGAGGCTCTCTGCAGCTCTACAGAAGGGAGACCGGGAGGCCGAACGTGCCTGGCAATAGCCGGTTTCCACAGGGATGGTTCATAAAGAGCACTGTTTTATGTCAGGCAGGCAGACAGTATCAAACACCAGAGGAGGCAGGGGTGCTGCTTGGCAAGGCTCTGTCTGAAGGATTTTTCACGACCTTACGTTTGTAGTGACAATCTGTTCGTGAACCAGTAAATGCATTCTCCAATGGCAAACCCTGCCCACTATACTCATTTCCAGGCCTCAATTTAGATAAGGTTCAAAGTAAGTACCGTGGACCATTCTAGCAGAAAGATGCAAGAGGAAGTCAGGTTTGAGCCTTTCACAGCTCTATCCTGGGACTCATGTGGTTAGAACTGGAGATGGAAAGGAAAAATCAGTGCCAGGGACTGTCTTGGCATCGCCAAGGCATCTACTTGTGGAAGAAATGACTACACGTCTAATTTCCTTTTACTGGTAGAAATAGTAAGAAGAACCAGATTGAACTGTCAGGGAAAACACTCAAGTCTCTTAAGGAAGAGTTTACAGTAGTGGGACCAATTCCCCAGGGAAAGGAAGAATCCCTCCACTGAAAAGGATTTCCTTCTCTGGACAGAATTACATCCTCGAGACCTTACATCCTCTATGCCCCAAGGAGGCCAAATCTCTTGTGGCCCTAAACCTTATTCTGCTCCGGATCCCAGCAGCCAGCCTGGGATGTGAACATTAGCCTCTGGAGGGCTGTGAGGCCTATCAAACCTGGACCAGTCAGGCTGTATGATATAATTACAGGTAATAAGATCTTGGCCAAGCCAGTGAAGAATTAGGCCCAGCAGCTATTTCAGAAGAATGGATGCAATTCTCTGCCTGACTGGCTATGAAAGTTCCAAGCAGAAGAATAGGGGAGCAGACAACGGCCAGCTGAGCCAGCAGCTTTGCCGAGAGGAATCCCACTGGAGCCAGCACTCCGCTGGCTCCCGTCAGCGCACGCTGCTGAGCTTGCTCGGGAAGGGCGACCGGCGACTGGCTCCCAAGGAGTTTAAAAGCCGACAGGGGAGACCCAGCAGCCAAGGGAAGGGGAACAAAGGGCAATGTGACATTCTTCATTTTGACCTCACCTTATCATTTTGATGCCACTTTCATTTAGGGGCTAGAACAGGAATTGAGGGCCCTCCTTCCAGAGCTTTTAGAGCTACTTGGCAAGGGTTAGGAAGCCTGTAACCAAGGGCCTGTACGTGGGCAGATAACAGCCTAGTATTCACTCGGTGCTTAAAGCCCACCACTGAACAGGAATTTGAACTTCAAAGTAAATCCTTCACCTCATTTAATAGTTAGATCAACAAAGCAGAGGATGGTAAATGACAAGGGAGGGAAAGAGACAAGTAGCCTGTACCAGGAGAGTGGTGAAGGGACACCAATGTTTCCTAGTTGAACATTGAAAGTTTTTCAAAACACTCAAATACCATTATCTCATAACCCACCTGTATGGTGAGGAGACCCAGGGAGGTCAGGGTCCCATAGTAAGCATACAATCAGGTCTTAGTAATTGGCTTTTTCAACGAGAAGTTCATCAATTAACAGCTGTGTGTCCAGCCTCAATATTCCAGACTTCCTCCCTGCCCCACAAAGGCTGAGCTTAGAGAACTTTTCCAAAACTGTAAGACAAGAACAGGCCTTCTTCCCGATCTCTAGAATTAGGTCACAGGGAATCAATCAGTTGATTTAATGAGTATCTATCTATTGCATAGCTCTCACACACTAGGCAGAATACAGAGAACACAAAGACAAAAGCATGCTTCTTGTCCTGGAGGAGCGACCAATCTAGTGGGGAAGCCAACACAGACAGATGCCTTCAACCTCGTTGGCCAGTACATGACAGATGCATGTATGCACAAGGCGTTTGAGACTGAAGGAAGGTCATCTCTCCCAGCCTGAGAGATCCAGGAAGGGCTTCCTGGAGGAGGAGGTGCATCTTGAAGGACAGGGAAGAACAGAGAGCACAGGAGGGGAATGGTTTATATACTGGGTAGAGACAGTAAGCTGATGTGGGGTAAGGGATGGGAAAAATGGAGTGGAAAGTTATGAATGGAGAATTTTGAGTTCAATAAGGTCCCTTCTGATCACGTACAGGCAATGAAATGAGTAGTGGCGATTTTCGAAGTTGAGAGGTAGTCAAGGATATACATAAACCCAGGAGACTGGTCTTTATCCCAGAGGCAACGGGGAGTTTAAGGAAAATTAGTGACAGAGATGTGGATATACATGATCAAACTGAAATGAAGCCAGGTAAGTTAGAGAGGAATCAGGAAGTCAAAAGATCTAAGAAGCCTGACAAGAGGAGAGTAAATACTTCGGGGAGGCATGGTATGAGCAGCCTCCTCAGAGCCCTCCGCAGTCTCATGAGCTCCCAGAACCACCCTCAGCAGGAACTGCCCACTGAGTCAGTGCTGGACCTCCAGGGAGATCCTTTACTAATTCATTCGTTCCAGATACTGAAGGGTTGAGAAATACACAACATGGCTAAAAAGAATGACCACCTACTAATAGCAAAACTGGCAAAATTCTAGGAGAAAAAGCGCCTGATTGGGAATGCAGACATTTGGGTTTGGGGACTTATTCTACAATAAGCTTTGTGAATAGAGGCAGTTCACTCTGCATCTTAGATTCCAAAACTGTAAAACAGGGGATAATATTTCTCTTATACGTTTACTGTGAGATTAAAACAAAATACTGTATGTGTGAAAGCACTCTTACACCAGAAAATGCTATATAAAATGAAAGTTTGATCACTATTAAGACAAAGTCTTTACCAGAGCCCCCTTCAAAGAAAATAGCCTTAAATGGAAAACAGATTGAAAGACCACTGGTGGGTGATGAGCTGTCAAGCATGTGTGGGGAGGTGAGAAAAGCCTTAGCCCTCGAATAGCCTTAAGACCTCATGGGACAGGAGAGCCACTCAGAAAGCTGGCTGTATGGCATCCCCTCTTCCTGGACAGTGGCAGAGATAATCTAGACCAGGGTGTTTCTGTGCAAACATCGCTGGGCAGCTGGCTTGCATTTCCAGTGGGTTATTATTCCCAGCTCAGCGAGGGCTACCGGGGGAATGGCACTGATGGAGCGTTAGGGAGCAGTGGGGGTCCTCCACCCTGAGGGACTTCCCTGGGGTTCGAACTACCCTCATCGCTTTGATCCAGAGATACAACTTGGCCACTATGCCTCCTCCCACGTGTCTCCTGGACAGGGAAGGGGCCCACACAGACAGATGGGAGTGGGAAGGGTGAGGGTATGTGCCGCTGCACTTGGGGGGTAAGACAGAGGGCATGGGGGAAAACAGATTTAGATCAACAGTGACTGCTTAGACCAATTTCTTTTTCAGACAAGACACAGCACACTTGGTGCTAAAACAAAGGAGAAGGAACTACTTCCCTTCCAACCCCCTCCATAAATATACATCGCTATTGACTGCTAAGTCCATTTTTCTTTGAAACATAAATACTTGTTCTTCAAACCACAACAGTTCCTTGTGATGCTTTTATGCATTTTTGTTTTTAGAAAAGCAGGGGTAGTGGGAGGAAGGGAATCCAGGGCTGTGCCTTGGCCACTGTAGCCTGCAGAATGAGCTCCCCAGGGGGACATCCTCCCTTACTGATGCCAGCAGGAAGAAGGGAAATAGGTCAGGGCAGCAGCCGGAGTTTTCAGCTCGCTGTCCAGCACGAGGATGTCATTTTCCAGGCAGCAGCAGAGGGCAATTTTGGCGATCTCAGAGAGGACAAAGGGGTCATTGAGGAAGGCCTTGTAAATGATCCCCAAATCTCCATACACCCTGCCCCTCACCCCAAGGAACAGCACCTCGAGGCTACAGCCTGGGACTGGGAAGAGGGTTCAGTGGCAGCCCTGATCTTTTAATAATACCTTAGGGCCCCCTCTCTGAAAGCGCAGGTTGTCCTAACAGCGACCACAGCGCCGTAGGGGCAGCAGCTGGTCAGGGAGTGAGTGCTGGCTAGCTGGCCCTCCGACACGATGGTGTGCAGAGATCCCCAAACAATGTTTTATTCATGGGAAGGGCCTCAAAAAGGAAGAGGGTGGCTTGGGATCGCTGGATCAATGTTTTAGACAGGAATGCCAGGGCAGGAAGGAATCACTTACCCAGGACCACATGATAACTGGAGTGTGAAAATCTCGGAGTTTGCACTTTTAAGCCGGTTAGCTAATGCTCTTCCTCACCACTACTTCTGGGAAGATGCCAGCAACGGACACAATTCCCCATCTGGGAGATTACACCACATCTTCCTGTCCTTGTCAGGGTGGCAAGGAATTGCCTGAAAGAGGCAGCTGTATGGGGGGTGGGGGTGGGGTGCCTGGAAAAGGGGGCATCACCAAGCACATGCCATCCAATGGGACACAATGATCTCACATTCTGTGGTCCAGAAGTAACCCAGACTCAAAGGCAGGGGACACAAGGACAGACTCATTTTCAGGGCTGTACCGGGCCATTTAAACCCAACTCGGCAAACCCTGCACAGCAGGGTCAGCAAACATTTTTGATAACAAGACAGTAAATGTTTTAGGCTTTGTGAGCCATATATCCTGTTGTAACTGCTCAACTCTGCAGTTATAACATGAAAGGAGCCATAGACAGTACATGAAAAGGTTAGTGTGGCTGTGTTTCAATAAAGCTTTATTTACAAAAACTGGCAGTTGGGTGGATTTGCCCAATGTGGCTACATACCAACTGAGTGAGGCTGGGAAGAACTGTTGGAGTCCTCTGTGAGTTCTCTGGTTGCTTTGGCCTTCAAGGTCACAAAGAGAATCAGGTAACAACATGGTGTCTAGCTTACTGTTCTCGCCCTGAAGCTGGCAGCACCACCAGAACACCAAGACCACTGACCTGGAACAGTCCTCCCAGACTCCTGACTCAGGGAAAGGAACAAAAGCCAACGGGAACCAATGGCTGAGGACTAGGACCATGGAGCAAGAGGGAGAAAAAGAAGAGAGGCAATGAAAGGTGGCAGGGGAGACACTCAGGAAAATGAGCTGAGTGATGGTCAGAAACGTCAGGCGCTCTGTCCAGACCAGTGTCACTGTAAAACACATTTCTGCAAGCAAGGCTCTCAGGTCTCCAGATCACGGGGCCCACGTGCAATGGAAAGAGTCTCGTGTGAGGCAGTGCAGGCTCCACGTGAGGACGTGGGGTGGAAAGACTACAAGTCTGTCTTCACCCAAAACAGAGAAAGACGCAGGCAGCAATTCCTGCTCCATCTACCCAAAGCTGAGACGACGCACTTCATAAACAGGGAGTCAGTTTTCTGAGCCAGGTGTCCTGTGCCCCAGCTTTCTGCCTGCTCCCCAGCAGGGGCTGACCTAGGGACAGTGTCCATTACATAGTCCTCTTCAAGTCAGCCTATGGGTTCCTGAGTCCAACTTGATGGAGATACCTATGGGGGGTCACACAAGGGACGCAGGAGGTGCCGTGAAATCATGAGATCTGTGTGTTTCTCCTTTTCTGTATGATATAGCAGATTTATAGTCACTGGGAAAAGCAGTTACTGGGAAAAGAGGGGGTAGAGAAATCCTGGTCAAAAATAAGATGAAAAAATTTCAAGAGGAGGGACGGGATAGGGTCAGGGACACTCACATCTTCACAACACATGAGGACCTGAGCGCAACCTGATTATCAAGGGAACAGGCACAAGGAAAGAAGACCTGCTCGCCTGCAGCCATCTCAGCAGCGGCCCGGCCCCAGCAGGGCTCTCTGGCGGCACCCCACACGGAGCCTGCCCTGAAGGTAAGAGCTCTGTGAGGTGGGAAGCTGTGGGCCCACGCGACCGCACTGTCCTTTCTCCAAAGGGTGGGAAGGACCTCTGCACCTGAGTACCAGTCCTTAGGGGTAGGGGGAAGAAGGCAACTTCAGGAATGAAAATGAAGGTGTGACACAGGTAAAAGTTAAGTAATAAACCTATAACAGAACAAAACCTCTCCATTTCTACACTGTTCAGAAAAGCGTTTTCATACATTATATGAGGGGAAATGCCCAGGAAAATAGGCTGTAACTGGTTCCTAGAGTCAAAATCCCACGTTATCCTTTGTCTAGGCCAGACTCATCCTTCCTCTGGATAAAGACCTTTCAAAACAGTCAGCCTAACTAGTCATATAAGTAGCTAAAAAAATGCAGAAAAGTTCTTTATCAAGAGGCCCCAACTTACAGCCACGAGAGATCAGGACACTACAACCAAGAAAGATAAATATCAAGTTTGGATTAGACTAAGGATCTGCAGACTTACTCACATGCCAGGGGCGTCAGAGAAGATGGGGAAAGCTTTTTCTTTTTCAACAATCAAATATCAGCAAATACACAGACAAAGGTACGGTCATAATAACCATGAGAGAGTAAAAGAGCTTTGGGCCACTCACTCCTTTCAGTGGTCAGTATTCTCTTTGACTCCCTTGTGCTTCTGGATACCAGTGGGCGAGACACATAGTCAGAAAGAAAAGTGGCTGGGGAAACAAGAGTTGTAAGAGGAAGGGAAAGAGGCTTCAGGAGAAGTGAAACAACAGGGAGAGGACTATGGTGAGAAATCTGAGGCAAAACAGAAATGTGGTTTAGGTCGGAAGTGATGAGGATGTTACTAACGAAGGTCTGAGGCAGCCCAACGACAGGCTTTCCTCCCTCCACCCGAAGCACGACAAACAGACAAACATCTATTCCTGCTCCCTCTGGAGCATGACCTTGAGTGGACTCACCTGCCTTTTCCAACATGAAACTGCTCTGTGGTTCATTACCCAAAGGATTATTACACAGAGGGAAACTCTAAAATATCTGCCCCTTCAACCTAATTCTTGTGCCACGTCAAAAATTTCAACAGCTACTGACAGACAACGGGAGTGCTTGGATTCTGGAAATACCTCTCCAGCGGGAGGTTATCTTTAACTGTTAACAATTCAACTTAGTTGTGCAGTTACAAAATGTGGGGGTGGAGGGAAGACACCCTGCATGCCAACATAAGGGTTTCTTCTTTACCAACAAATGCATCTTACCACAAACAAAATACAGGGCAACATGAGACTGATGAGACAATTGGGGGGGTTAAGTCCCTCCCCTAACATATTCACTGGCCATTCAGATAAAAATGAGAGATGCTGGAACTCATACCCAGGTATCTATATCACTCACCATCCCGAAGATGCCCACACACCTGCTCTCAAGAACCTACAAAGACCCACGAGCGAGATAACCTCTAAGACCCCCATCATCTTTTTCACTCGGTGCGTATTATGATACTGCATAAAAGCTGGCGGTATCCCATGGATTTGATTGTAAAAGAAGTGAGGGAAAAAGGCAGATCTAAAATCCTAAGCCTCAGCCCAGCACTCTCCCCCACTGTTCCTTTTTTGTGCCCACCTAGCAGGATGAGTGACTGGCATACTCCTGGAAAGAAGATGGCTCTGGTGATGAAGGTTGATAAAAATTAGCAGGTAGATGGGCACCATGGTAGCTGAGGAGCCCGACTCCTGCCTGCGAGAGCCAGCCCAACAGGCAGCAATAGAAATACAATTAAATTAAGTCAGAAAACCCGCTACAGAAAATGCAATTACTCAAAGATACAAATAAATGTTCAAAGAAAATTGGCCCCTGACAGGGTTAGTCAAGCTTCCAAATCCAGCTGGAGGCAGGCAGCTCAGGCTAATTCGCCAAGGAGGAGACTGCAGGCTGCAGGCTCTCTGCATCAGGGGCCTGGCTGGGCCGGCCTGGTGTTCACCACGCGTCCCAGGACACCCACAGTGGGGAGCAGCCGGAGGGCGGCTGGCCAGTGAAACAGGGCTCAAGGAACAGGATGTGGGCAGACACAGAATGGGTCACGGATGTGGGAGGCTGAGCACCGGGGAGAGTGGCAGACTGGTCTCCGACACGGCGGAGAAACATGAGACCAAGTGAGCCCGGGTCCTACCTCCTCCTTATACAAGAAGCAACTGAAAGATGTCCTACCTCTCGCTGCAGCACCAGTTCCTTGGTGAAAAGCGTTGCTTCCTCACTGAACGGCTCTCCCTCCTGCACCAGGCCTGGGAGGTTTCGGGCTCCCCTGGGGCATTCGATGCCTGTGTCGGGAGAAAAGAATTGGTGATGAGAAGGGGCCCACGAGGCCTGGTGTCCAGCAAGGATGACACTTCTAATGAGATAGGCATTAGGTCAGAATGCTGCCCCGTGAGACAGGGCAGCGGTAGTGGTACAAGCAGAGGAGTTTCAGTTCGCCTGAGGTGAGAAACACTAACGTGACCACAGCAGCAACTACCGAGCAGGGATGTCAGTCACAGCACCTGGGAACTGTTAACAGTTCAGGGAGTTCCAGACAGGTACGTGGGAAACATGCGCACACATACACCCAAGGTGGGCTGAATGCTCATCTTGCACTCCCCGCTGCTGGCAGTCTTAGAGCCTTACCACTTTACAGATCATTTACGTCAATGGCTCTCTTACCGAAATTATACTGATATCCTCCGCCATTCCGCCTCCTAAGAGCCATTCCAGCTGACTCCCAGACATTTCCTCTTTACTATCTGACTTTCACATCCAATTCAAAAGTGTTAACTCAGTGTCATTTTCCTCTTCAAATAAGCTTCCCCCTCTGTCCTCTGGCTATGTGTGGGACAGCAGTGCCATCAGTTTTTCATTCAGAAGGAGAGACAGAAAAAAACAGAATACTGATCAAGTATGAGACAGACCTGGCTTCACATCCTAACTATCACTTACTAGATTTGTGACCTTGGCCAAATTACAGAGCCATGCAAAGCCTCAGTCATCCTATTGGCAAAATTGGCTTAATACAATTACTTCACACGGCTGTTGGGTGAACTGCGGCAAATTATTATGTAAAATACTTAGAACCATGCCTGACACATGGAAAGGTTCAATCCATTTAGCTCTCATTATTGTATCAATATTAACATTAACACTCTTAGAAATAACCCACACTCAAAACCTGTCATCTTTTGCTCCACAAACGAGCCTGGGAGATTCCTGAGGACACACTTACACTCCTATGTATCCAAGGACAGTATTTTACACAGTATAGATGCTCACTAACCAAAGTAGATGGACTTTAAGGTCTTTTTTGATTCAGTCATTCATTTTGCAAATATTTATCACTAACAGTGGTTATCTGTGACAGGGCATGGAATATGTCACATTTTTATGTCTGAATTAGACTTACAGGTATTTCAAAACAGTCACACTGCAGCTGTAATCATGAAGCGGAAACCTGAACTAGGCTAGAGACCTAGGAGATGAAAATGATCAAATACGGGAGAGCCAGCATTTAGTGCCCATGTCTCTCAGTCATGGCGGGTCTCTCCTGCTGCAATAAGGCAGGACTAGAAGGTGACACTGTGCATTTACAAAGAGCCTAAGATGAAGTTACAAAAGATGCGGCAGGCGGGGCAGCAGGGCGTCTAGGCTACTGCAAACACCTGCCGGGAGCCTCTGGGAGAAGGGGGGCCACCACTGCTGGGACAGAAGGTACATCCCTTATGGAGGAAGCCAGGTGGCTGCTCATGTTTCTGGCCACAGCACCGATTCAAGGTCATAAAGCTCAGAGGAGAGGTAATAGTTTATACTCTGGGTTTTCAGAAGCTCAAGAACAGAGCTTTTTCCCCAAGCCTCCAGGCCTCAAAAAAGGAATACACGACATCAAACAGAACGTTAGACCGGGAGTACAGCATCAGGAGAGAAACGGCAGGAGGAGAGCAGCCTGAGCTGGTGGCCAGGACCATTCTCCCACCTACAACTCCCCATTCCACAGAGAAGGCCCCACCCACGTGTCACACGGGTAAGATCACCAGGGCTGCCTCACTCCATCCCAGCACCTCAGTGGCAGGCTGTCAGGGAAAAGTGGAACTTATTCTTGAAAAAGACATCAATAAACTCATAGAGCCAAAAAGCCTGAGGTTAACCTTGAAAGGAGTGATGGGGGCTAGAGTGAAAGATAGCCCGTGATTTTTACAATGATAATAGCCAAAAACACTCTTCATTTTATATCTGCAAACTGAGCAGGAATAGAATTGTCAGAGAAACCATTGTATTGAACTTTCTGGCCACATAACCATAGATAAAGCACAGTTGCAGAAACACAAATAATGCTAAGACAAGTCACTCTTAGCAGCCACGTGGATGGGACAGAAGTGGGGTGAGGTTGGTGCTGCTGCTGTGAACTGGGGACCAGGACTGGGAGGAGATTAGGGCCACTCACTGGGACTGGGGGAAAGAGTTTCCACTAAGAGGACAGCCTCCCAAGTTGAGCAGATGTCCCTACTCTATTCCTGCCACTTCCTTGGTATTCTGAAATCCCCAGCAGCCCTCTCTGAATCCTAGGAGACCACCAAGTGATCACACTGAGAAGCATGATGGCCCAGTGAGCCCGGGGAGTTCAACAAGTTGAGCTGAAATGGATTCAGATTCTCTTCCAGGAGCAAGTCCGCTGTGGATGCACTCCATGTGGATGCAAAGGAAAGGAGAGCCTTTGTCCCCTGCTCCTCTACTTTCCAGGAGCTGGGCTCCAGTTCTCCAAGAGGAGGGAGCTGAAGGAGGAGTTTTCCTGCCCTTTAAATGAAAAAAGTAAACACATCCAAGCCCATCAAGTCCTGTCAGGCAGGCAGGTAAGAGAAAGGAAAGTGAACAGAAAAGTTGCTTGAGAACAGGAGTATTTTCTCTGCTTTTATCATTCACTTCCTCTTCTACAGCGCTGACTCTTACGACTCTTTGACCTGTCTCCTCTGAAGAAACCCCTTCCCTGTCAAAACCTGTCTCAAGGTCACAACTCAGCTCAGGAGCAAGTATGGCTTGGCTGACACCACTTACTAGGGTAGAGAGGGGTTATATCTTAAAAACAGAGCCAGTAGGAGCAGGTGACAGGTAAGCCCAGGTGCAAGTGCTAGGAGAACCAAGAGGGGAAAGGTGAATATTCACTCAGTATCCTTGACTATGAATTGACATAAGGCCCCAAATCACAAAGCCACTAAGTGGCCAATCTCAACTGTAGTGCCAGATGCTGAAGTCACTGAGAAAACATCCTGTTCTGGAGCTGAACAACACTGGACCCAGAGCGGGTCAGAATCACACTGGAGACTAGGTAGGAGGTGCAGGGCTCTGGGGTAACTTGATTACTTGGTGGGTAGGTGAGCAGAGTCAGGGACTACAGGCTGGGGTTTGCATGTAAAGTGGAGGGACCGCTGGCACTGGGGTTGTCACGCAGAAGAGTCCCAGGCACTGGCGGACTGGAGCAGCAGGGGAAATCCTCAATACGAGGGGGCCCTGGGCAGAATACCACGACAGGGACCCAGAAACAGGGTGGATGGGTGAGGCAGAATCTATTATCAGAACAGTGCTCCAAGGTGGGGCCAGGAGAGCAGGAAGGGTTTTTATAATATAGAATATCTGAGTGTTAGAAACTTGATGAGCCAAGCTACTTATACAGATGGATTGTGTAGATGAGTGTTTTTCAAACTTTTAATGTTTATTATGACCCCCACACACACTTACATATGAGTATATACACTTAACATAGAATAAAGTTTGCACAGAACAGTGGTGAATCGTGACTGCATGTGATACTCCCTGTCTCCCTTCTGCCCTATTTCATTAACGAAAAAAATCTATGGTTACGACAATGAATTAACTGAAGACCTCTGGTGGGGCAAAGCCCACTGCTTGGAGAACACTGGTGCAGACTGAAATGTGAAGACAGAGGCTGGGGGCGATGGGTGGGGGGAGGGCCCCTGACGGCCCTCTTGGAGAGTTCAACGTTTTCAGACTGAAATAGGTGAAGGACGAGCCATTAGCAAGGAGAGTCCCACTGCGTCCTCTTTTCCTAAGAGCCTGGTTAGTAAGGAAACCCAGTTCGCGGTGCCCCGACTCCCATGACCGCTGCCGGCACTGGGCTGGTGTCCCGGGGGCGGGGGGGGGGGCACTTTGTGACCAACAATGATGGATTTACAAAAGAAAAAGTTAAAGAAAATGGATCAAGGGGAAGAAAATTGGGTTCTCTGAAAGTAAACTGGGGGCTGCAGTTGCCAGGCTAGGCAGGCCCACAGGCAGCAAAGAAGAATCCCAGGAAGGTGAACATGATGTGAGCTGCCACTGGGCTTCCAGATGCCCCTGCAGCAAGGCGGGGAAGACTCCACCATTCTGGATTGTGTGTATTACCACTAATCGCTGCCTTCTGATAACATCCAGGCGCGCGCTGCCTGCTGATAAGGACAGGTTAGGCGCGCTGTGCTTCCAACGTACAGGTGCAGGTCAACTGCCAGGCTTACCTGACACTGACAAGCCATTCACAGATGAAAAGCATTTTAGAAAACAAACAAACAAAACAACAACGAAAACGCCCAAACCCATATTCTTGAACATTTCCTTCCCTATATTTGGGGGAGGGAGAGGAGAGTGCCAGAATGGAGAGGCCCTGTGGGGGCTTCTCAGCTGACTTGGCCACCGGCAGACACAGAAAAGGCAGGCAAGACACACACCCCCATCTGCTCCATAGGCCCTGGGACCTCTTACAAGCCCTACAAGACCGACCTGGCTACGTAAAACCCATTGTTTTTCACATCTTTTCTATGCTTCCTGGGATATGATGGTTGGTCAAGATTATTAGACACAAAAAAGACAATTTTCCTGGTTTCGTATGGTTTAGAAAGAGAAAATCTGTCACTACTTACAACCATTTCTGGTTTCTACTCAGCCACTGACAAAGCATAAAACCCTTCCAGGCCCCGAGGTCTGTCTGTCTATAAAATAAGGAAGCTCCCCAGCCTCTCCTGGCCATAAAAATCCTTCAATCTGGGTTATGCCCCTTTGAGATTCCCCATCCAAGGCTTGACTCCTGGAGTGCAGGGTTCCTCCTTTCAAATGTAAAATGCTGGGCTATCAGAGCATTCTGTTACAAAGAAATTACACATTTAGAGACACTGACTAACTAGGTCAATTAACGGCAACGCTTTGGTCAGTCAGCTCTGGAACAAGAAGTACAAATTCTTCTCAATGATACGATAATGTCTGTATAAGAGATTCTATTGATGGCTATGTGAGAGAGTCATGTATCTCTGAATATTTTACACTGTATGCTGACTTTTATGATAATTAAGCCTCTGGGCTCAGACCACGGCTGCTTTCTCCTTTCCTGGGAGTGAAAGGGGAGTGTGGCAAACCTGTCTTGGCCAGAAGTGACCGCTTCCCAATGGCACTGAGTCTAGCAAACAAGAGACCAGACATTAGCTGCAGGAAACACAACTCTAGTAGAGACAGTTAACCACTTGGAAGGATTAGCTGATGGTGCTCATTGCTTGTCCACTGTGTGCTTGTTACTGCATCGGACATTCGTGAGGGGCGGGCAGAGCAGGCATGCAGACCTCACCTTTGCCTTCTGGTACTCAGGATACTTGAAAATACCACAGTTCCCTTGGTAGACCTTCCTTCCCTCCCTCCATTTCACAAATACGTCTCAGTGCCTAGTCCGGGCTCGACACAGCGTTGGAAGGTGAAAACTCAATGATGAAAAAGACAGACTGCTAATGATTAGCATGACAACATTAGTTTCCTCTGCCATTGGGTAAAAGCATGCTACGGGGAGTGAATTTACCATTCAGCCTGTAGGGTGCAGGATGCTAAGAAGTAACATGTGAGAACTGGGTTCTGTCAGGAGGATGCATCAGTGTCTAGGAGACGGTTGGTAGGATGCACGGGACAAGTCAATCACGGGGCTCACCACTGCCACGTCCCTTGCTAAGGGTCAGCCTCAGGCAGCTATGTTTTCCAGCACGTGACCCTGCCTTCTGTCCTCTCCTCTCACCACAAGTTGGAGATGGAGGTCAGAGCAGACGGTGAGAAATCAGGGAGGGAGGGAAGGCGGGTGGAGCTACTGCTGCACTGGATTCAAGGGCGGCCGTTTATAGTCAGGCTGGCAGTGGGAGAAAAGCTCTATCTAAAGAGATATGAATGGTAACAGGTGAGAAAGATTCCTTCTGGGCTCTGGACTGGGCAGTGTGCACATTAGCCCATCCGGAGCAGGGGGAGGGAGGGGAGTATGCTGCGTCATCATTGGAGCGCTAACACTGGAGATCTGCCAGGATGTCCTTAGAACCACCTCCAACCCACTATCACCCTCCGGGTTCCAGGACCTGTGGGATCTGACCTCGCCTTGGATCCTGTTTAAGAGTTTCAAGGGTATTCCCATAAATTTGCTCTCTCCCCAACTGCCACCACAAGCGAGCTATGTGAGAATCCAGTATTTCCAACCCAAATAAAACTAAAAATTGTTTCTTAGGGTGAGTACTGTGTCTTCCTCAGATTTTATTTTTAGCATCCAAACACTGCTTAGCACACCATGGCATTGTAGAGCCTCAGCAAATATGTTGGATGAACGTTTGTGAGAAGTACTTCTGGAAAGGTGGGGTAGGGAGTAGCTCAGTGGTCGAGTGTGTGCTCAGCATGTACGAGGTCCTAGGTTCAATTTCTAGTACCTCCATTAAAAGATAACAAAATATAAAAATAAATATGCATTCCACCCCCCACCAAAGGCATTAAAAAAATACTTCTGGAAGGAAGTATATACACAGACAGAAATGGCTTATGAACGGCCAGGGCTGTAGACCTATCGCAAATACCAGGAGAGGGGCTGACAGAATCCCTCACTACAGGCATCCCACGTCCCCATTGTGACATCGTACTTCAACGATGAAAAAGCAAGCACAGCTACACCCCTTGGCCCACCGGTCTTTGCACACGTGGGCAATGCAGTTTATACACAGAGAACAAGTGGGCAGCACCGACCAGCCATGTCAGCGAGACCTGAGGCTGGAGCACCGCAATCATGTTGTTTCCAATACGGCAAACGGGGGAAATAATTCCCACTCGTGACCCCATGCTCAGCTCCAGGAAGCCATGCGGCCATATGGAAGTGCAGAAAGCCGCAGCTCACTTAGAGAGAGTGGCAGAAAATGACTCAGGGGCGGGGAGGCCTGCCTTGAAAGGAAAGATAAAAGGTGCTAAATCTGTACAGCTCGGCTAAGTGGTGACTAAGAGGGTGACATGATAACAATCTGCAAATATTTGAAAGGTGTAAACACAAAAAGGAGGGAAAACACTTAGTCTGAAAATAGGGGGTGTAATTATTAGGGGAAAGAAAATCTGGATGAAGTATCGGAAAAACTTAGTGTGGAGATGACTATGGGGTTATAAATAAGTTTCCCAATGGCAATGAAAAGGCAGTTACTCGATCCTAAAGCTGGAAGGTGGCCACGAAGCCCACCCCTCTGCTTCCATGAAATGAGCCCAGACCAGGGAACTGCGATTTTTTTTTTCTATATTTAGGGAAAGACTTCTTAAATAATATTCAACTCAAAATCCCTCTGCTTTAAATACCTCTCCCTGAAACTTTAACACAATTTTTCATCAAACCACAGAGAAGACAAAATGGCAGTTCTGGTGGGGCTTTCAGAACAAAAACAGGCTTTATCTGCCAGCATGTGGCACGTGTCTGGCTAGCAGGCAGAGTGGAGCTAAGGAGGGCCAGGGGACAGACAGCTGGGAAAGGGACAGTGTAAGTTTCCAACATAAGAAACCACGGCCACCTCTCCCTTCTTTCCATATATACAGTTCCCTGGAGTAAACGTCAAGGACAAGGCAAGGGACAGAAGGAACTCCAAAATAAGCTTCCTGTCACACTGACTGCTCTCCAATACCTTTGCTTGAGTTCCTGCTGCTGCAGCTGGCCAATTTATAATTCACAGACTCCCAGCAGACATTTTTACCCCCAGATTCAATTAGCTCCATTTCTATACTTTCCCCTGCCATCCTTCTCCCCAACGAGAAACAAAACAAAATCTTAAAAACCCCACTTCACATAGAGAGCAAGACATTTAACTCTGCATATAGCCCAAGAAAAGTTAACACTCTCTCACTTCTCTACTCTTGCCCTAAGCAGCAAGAACACCACCCAGGACTCAAGCTGTTGGCACAACACGCAGAGGCAGATAGGAACGTGGTTAGCACCTGGCTCTACATGCAAAGCCCAACCGCTTCACGTTGTTGGATCTCAGAAATGTAACACACCTCATGTACGAAAAGCTTGCTCCTGGTCCTCTCTCATAAGCTTTAAAGCTGAATCACTTGGAGATCTTAAGCTGCAAATGTTGTCAATGAATCAGTTAACAACCAAGAACTGCAAACTGTCCCACTTAGGACCAGCTGGTCCTTCATTTTCATGTCCCCCAAATGGCCCAGAGAGCAAGGCAAATGGCAGACCAGTTGGTTCCTAAGAGTTATGAGTTCTACACAGTATAAGGCCTCAATTTGTATTAAAAGGGTCAGAAGTAAAACAAGGATTTTGTACTGCCTCAAATTCTTTACTCTCTCCCTTGTTCTCTAAACTGTTATTTTGTTACCTCGGGGGAGGTAGCATCTTCTGGGCCAATTTTGGAACATGTCACTGCTAAGGCTCTTTCAGTGATGAGAATAAAGGGATAAAAGAAGGAAGGAAGGAATCCTAATTAAAGGGATCAAACTCCTCAGGTAACTGTAGTCAGGGAGTCGGAACTGGGCAAGAGCCGAGACCGAAGCTGTTTTTAGTTCATAGTTCCAATTGTATAGGGGAGACTTTTATTAGGTTGCTCCGATTTGGTCATGTTTGCATCAAATACGGAAAGACCAGAAGCTGAAGTTAATTGGGAACAGGAGCAGTAAGATCCCAGTCCTCACAATGTGACGGGGACTGCGGCTCCCTTTAATGAAAGACAGCGTCTAGGGAATGGAGGTCCGGTGCTTGGCTTCGAACACGACTTCAGTGTCTTGGGTACAAGCACAACAGGAGAGGGGTGACGTCTCAAGTCTCATCTCCAGTCGTTAGGGGGTCAATGGTGGACCCCCCTGCAGTTATTTGAGGTAAGGGGTACACTGGTTCTCTCATAGTATCTGGCCAACAGTAAGTAACTGCTAAACAAACGCCAGAGAGGAGAAAACCTAGCAAAAACAGATGCAGCAAACGTAATAAGCAATGTCCCCCTATTCCTGGTTCCTGAATGCATTCTAGTTAACACTTGGTGCACTCACAGGGAAATTGAGTTACTCTTCTTTCTGGGGCTTTAAGGCGAGTGAGTGTTAAACATTCAATCACTGACTGCCTTCCAAGGAGGAGACAAGGAAGGGATGGCTGAGAGACCTTATGTGGGATTTCTTGCTCTCAGTCTGGCCAGCCAGGCAGTGTGCAGAAGTGGCTTCACCAAACTTGATTTATTACTGGCTTTAGACACCAAAGAGTCATTTCCCAAAGGGAGAAAAGCTTTTTCAGGTGGAGCTGGTGCAGCAGAAAACAATCGGGCTAGCGTCAGAATAACCACATGATTCTCCACATTTCAGACCAAGATCTGAAAACAATGATTTTTAAAGGGAGGGAAAAACTCACCAACGAGGCTGTTCCCTTCCTGTGGCCTCCCCAGCACATGGCCGTCAACAAGTCAGCCAGGCTTTCCGGGGCGGGGCGGGGGTGGGGGTTGGTTTGTGTGGGGGAGGGGGCGATGGCAGGCTGTCTGCTTCTCATTACACATGTTCATTGTGGGGTTTGCTACAAGCAGCAGATGCGACAATACCACCACCAACCAGGAGCAGAATGAAACAACTGCGCCCTCTAAAAATCTTTCCCACTGGGTTTCTCCTAATTACCCGCATCAAAACCATAATCTCATAACCCCATTGCACGGAAAGCAAAGTATCTGAGGTCAAGAGCTAAGGCCACAACGGTCTTTCCAATGACAAGAAAGCCACATGGCTCGAGCTTTTACGTAACACTGTGGTGCCATGGAGACGGCGCCTCACCAGCGCAAACCCATGTCTGAGCAGCGAGGGGGAGTTGGTTTCTATGAGAACCTCAACTTTTGCTTCTTCTGACTTATTTTAAATGTATAACTTTATCTTTGACTCCAACAGAACTTAGATTTGGAAGATAAATGTCACTTTTGGTACCGAAGAATTCCAAACTTGGTCTTTTAAACTCCATGTTCAAGGACACAGAGAAAATCTGAGTCTACCGCCCAGGCTGGCAGAGAAGAGCTCCTGAGTAAGGAGTGAGCCATGGGAAACACGCACGTGGATCCTGCAGGTAGCAGCTTCCAGAAGGTATTCTGCCACACACCTGGCAGCCAAATGGAAAAGCTTCCCACTCACATAAATTTAGAGTGACTTTTTCTAAACCAAGCTGTGTTGTGATCTGATGGTTCTGAGGTGTGGGGCGTACACTTCCAAACCACTGCCTTTCTTGAGCTTTCCACTCACAGAAAATTTCTCTGCGCTTCTCCGGAGGCAAGTGAACTCCCAAGGCCCAGAGATTAGTATGCTCAGCTAGTGGAACTGGAGAAGAAAAAAACAGCTAGTGTCAGGAATACTAAGACCCCCGGAGCAAGGAGAATGAGTAAGAATCTGAGAGCTGAGCAGCTCTTAGGAAGAGCCCTCTACCTCACTAACTTTATGCTTAAAGGAATAAATGAAAACGAGCCAAAAAAGAGAGGACTTCTGAAAAGCCAAGGTTCCACAAGAGCACAGGCTGATCTTGGACATATAAATACATCCTATCCTGACGAAGCAGCTTGACTCCTGGGCTGTGGGTGAGGACCAGCATCATTCTGCTTTGGTCAGCGTCATGTAAGGGGATCAGGAGACAACGTCCTGTGGACATCCAGCCCACCGCCTGTTTCTGTACAACCCGTGAGCTAAGAATGGCTTTTATGTTTTTGAATGGCTGGAAAAGAAATATTTTGTGACATGTAAAAAACTGTATGAACTTCAAATTTCAGCGTCTATCTACTATCTGGCCCTTGATAGAAAAAGGTTGCCGACTCTTGCTCTAAAGCACGTTGTACGTTGGTTAAAAAAAAAAAAAAATCCAGGCAAGGCAGAGGTCAACCTCCACGCACTAGAACATGAGTGCAGCTGAGAGCACGAGAATACCCTAAATGATAATAATAAACGTACTAGAAAAGCGCTCGGTCATGCAACCGAGGAGGTAAAAAGAAAGCAAACGTGGCTCGGGAAACGGAGGCAGCTGACGTCAAGCACAGGAGTGCCCCCCACGCTTGCTCTCCTGTACCCCATTTTAGGAATGTCTCCTCTCCTGGACTTGCAATCTCTCCCCTTTATTTCCACAGACGCTATTCAAACCTTGAACTTACCGGAGCTGCCACTCTGTTCCGTAACATAACTGCTTCCTTCCACTTCATGACAATAAACTTTCACTACCACACTTTTTGCTCCTACAGTTTTGTACTCAGACTCCTCTTTCTACTCTACTTGGAGGAGAAATCTCCTCACTGACAAATCTCACTCATCACCTCTCCTCAGTAGGAGTCCTGCTAGATCTCTGTATGCCATCGACACCGTGTACCAGCAGGCAGTGAAATCCTTCCCTCCCTTTCCTTCTCTCTGCTGGGCTGCTCCCTCTCCGGGCTGTTGCTCTTGGCTCCTGCTGTTGCCCTCAGTTATGTCATGGGCCCCTTTCTTTTCACTCTGCACTGTCTCTTGGAAAGCCCATCCATTTTCACGTTCTCCATCACTGTGATCATGCAGAACCCACGGACGTATAATCTTGAACTGTCCTCTCCGCTCTAGACCCAATCTCCAAGTGTCTGACAGACATCTCCCCTTGATTATCCTGCCCATACCTCAAACTCAAGTCTAAAACCAAACTCATCTTTCTCTTGCTAAATCTTCACTTCTCCCCTCAACCCCTATTCTGATTTCAGCACTAGCCACCACCCCCCCCAGTCTAAACATCTCACTTATCCTGGATTTGTCCCTAGTTTATCCTCATAACCTACTGATGGCTACATCTTACCGATTCCATTAATATCAGCTCCCTAGTTGTTTGTATAATCCATCAAATCCTTTCCATCTTCAGCATAACTCTTCTTGTTGAGGCTCCTGTCACTTCTGGCCAAGAATCTTCTGATATACCTGCTTGCCCTCTATTTTCCCCTATAGTGATTCTTCCTACCTGATTAATTTTCCTAAAGTACAATGTTCTGCTGAAAACCCTTCAGTGGCTTCCAATGGTTTACCACATAAAATCAGAACTCCACAACCTGACATTCCAGGCCTTCTAAAATTTGGTCCAGTTCCTGGGGACCACATAAAACATCCATTACCCACTTGACAGCCCTTCAAATATTTGAAGACAGTACAACATCTATTTCCTCTCATCCTCATGTCTTATTTTCTCCAGACTAAACAACCCCAGGTCCTCACAAGACATGTGTTTTGATTTCCTACCAGTCTACTGTTTTTCTTCTTTAAACCCAGATAATAGAAAGGGCATCTTCCAGTAGGAAATCCCTTTCTAGCTGATTTAATTAAATAGTCTGATGGGATGTGGGGCTCGTTCGATAGAGAGCAATCCTTATATGCTGTTGAGAGGCGCCTTCAGAGGTGAAGTTTGCTGCCTGGGTTGGATTAACTGGGGCAGGGCATGGAGAGCGCGTGTACCAGCCCCTCTCCCTGTGACCGGCAGAATTAGACTTTTCCTCCAGGCAGGATGCTGCAGCAAGAGACAGCTCCATTAGTGCAGGAGGAATCCCCGGGATGTGGGAGGCCTGGGGGACTGTGGGGAGAGGCGGAGCCGTCCTGTGGAAGGCGGCTGCCTCCATGGCGCGGGCTCCGGCCCACTTCCATTCTGTCTCGCAGCAGCCCCAGGCACCATGGAGACCCTGGCGGGGTTGTGACCAGCAGTCTATTCATTTCCTGCTGTCACTCACCGGGCTCTCGGGGATAAAAAGGAACCGCAAATCCAAACCACTGCCTAGAATCCACTTTGCAGAATTCAGGCAAAGATTGTTCTATTGAAATGAATATTTTCCCTGTTTGGAGACCTGAGGGGAAGAAAAGGATTGCTGCATCCTTTGCCTTCCACTGATGCAGCACTGCGGAAACCATCCCAGTCATCACTGCGGCCAGTGGGACAGTGAAAGCACAGCTGACACTTACTGAGGCCTTTTAGCTCCTGTCACAGTGTGGCAACAGGGCACCAAAGCACCAGGATTTGAACTGTGATGCTGGAGACAAAGCTTCTGTTGAAAAGCAGGAGAGAAGGGAGGACACCGAGGGAGAAAATCAGGGACCTGACAGACAAGCGGCCTGATTCTCTGCAGCCGAATGGGAGGTACTAACCTGTCTCATCAGGCTAAGCCTGTCTTCAAGGGAGGGGAAAGCTGCTGCAGTGGGCTTATTACTCACAGCTGAAGGGCAGCACGAGGCGCAAGCCCTCCCGGACGAGAAGCCTGCCCCAAATCATGATTTCTAATAAGGGTGCGACTGGTGAGGACCGGGCCAGGGTGTGTTTAGGGAGTGGGGGATGACCCATTTCCACACATGGCTTGCAGCCAAGCACACTGCCCAGTGATGATTCCGGGTGTTGTGACAACCAAGGGGCGCGTGTGTGTATGCGTGTGTGCGTGCTCACACTTGTATGTGCTCACACATTTGAGGAAGGGGGTTGGGAAGAGGGGAGGAAAGGGGGAGAACAGAGGAAGGAGGCGCTGAGGAAACCGCAGTGGTCGTAACGACCCAGACCAGAGCCTGACAGCTGGAGGGAGAGGGTCACCAGGGTCACACTTGGTGTGAGGTCCTGAAGTGGCAGAGACCACAGACAGGAACACATGGACTCCTCGGTAGAGCACACCTGAGAATCAAGGTTCGTTCCAGGGAAAAGGAGAGCAGTCACCCCTTCTTCCGCCTCACGCCCTTCACATCTCTTCCCAAGCCCTAGGCTGCGGGCAGGTTCCCCTTTCATCATTCTGAGAACTTCAGAAGATGCTTCGTTTGTGCCTTTTTTTCTGTTCCATGTTTACACTCCACCATATCCCAGCCCCACTCCCCATCAGGCCAGCCCTGTCCAGTACCACAATCAGAAAGACACGCCAGCAGCGGAAGACTTCAAGACCATGGACAGCGGCTCCTCAGGGGTGTAAGTGGCGGGGAGCAATCTCTCTCTCTCTCTCTGTCTCTCGTGCGCGCGCACAAGCATGAGCAGTGCTTATCCTCCACGCCCTCCTATCACGGCCAGAGCTGGGGTCTATGAGGCTTCTTACAAGGCACTGAAATTTCAAATAAATGCCCGGGGGCACATCCTTATAGGGAATCTGGAGGGCTCTGAAAAATCCATATACCATATGTGGTTGTCTGTTTTATGTAACAATATGTTTTTCTGTTTCCGCTGCTTTTGTCATTTAAAATGACTGTTCTCTGGACAGCTGTGGACAGGGTTCTTTCCTTCTGGGCCCTCCATCAAGTCTAGCAAATTCCTACAAGTCCTCCCGCCCAGATGGATCCCTCGGGGTCAGAAGGCAATTAGATGTCCGGACACAAGGAACTCTCTGGCTACACAACCATGGGCCCAAAGGGAAAAGGGAAGGAGGCCTTTTCTATCTCAGCCAGCCATCCGAGGGAGACATCAGCTCCTGAATGGCAAAGAGGACAGCTGTTGGTGAGAGGGTGGGGGAGCAAGGAGGCAAATTTCACAGCATAACAGCCAAGAGAAAAACAAAAAACAAGAGAAGTGCTTCATATGAAGGCTGTTTCCCCTAATGTCACTAAAGTGGAAAACTCTATATTCTGCAATTCACTCACCCTTAGACAGCTATTCATGCTCAAGTCAGGAGATAGGTGAATGCTCTGGAAGTGGGTGGGGGGATTTCTCCTGAGCAGCCTGGATCTCAAGGAGCCCAACCAATAAATGATGTATGTGGGGACCACAAAAGGGGGCTCCCTTCCCTAGCTCTTAGAAGGCCAATTCCCTTCCTGTACAGCCAACAAGGACATAGCTAAACTGCTGCTGCAGTGTGACCCAGGCCAGCCTCACAGAAGGAAACCAGCACGGTCACTTCCAGCCCTCAGGGCAGATAGGATCAAAGGAGTACATTTGGGAGAACCCAAACCACTGAAGACACCTTGAATGGACCAGGAGAACTGGCATTTACAATCTGACAGGACCCTCAGGTTCCTGTTTCCTTGTTACCAATGTTCTGGCTGAGGCTCTGTAATGTATTAATCTTTGTAGATGAGTGATGCGGTTTAAAATACTGCAGAGTTTGGCTGCCGTTCCCTCCCCTGGGGTCTCAAAATAACTCCACACAAATCATTTCTGCTAAACACTCACTCAGGCAGCTCGTCCCCGCCGGAACACACACATCTTATGTAACTGAAGGAGCCACCTTGTCTGCTGGGAGAGGAGGGCGTTCCCAGAGGGCGGCGCTGCCTGCTGCCCGCCAGGCTCTGCACCCATCCCAGCTCCCAGCCCACGGGCGGGCACAAAGCCTGGCGACCGTGGCCAAGCTCCCTTGGCCAGAGAGACCCGAGACTCAGGTGGTCACTATAGGGAAGGTCATCCAAGTCAGGGCTGCCTAAGAAAGAAGGGCCGCCTGGACATTCAGTGAGCATTTAGTGAGCAGAAACAGACTCTGCTAGATTCTGGAAAGCAATGAGGAGGTGAAAGCACACGGCGCCTCTCCTTAGAGGACGCACACAGTTCAGTGGGGATGATAGGCGCATACACAGACTAACACAACATACAAGAGGGGGAGAGGCACTACTGAACACCTCTCCTTAAGCACCCTGAAGCCTCCTCCCAAATCTAAGGAGTGTGTCACACAGGCTGACCTTGGCTTGGTGTCTCCATGAACCCTCTGTCCTGCCCCCCCCATTAATCCAAGTCTCAGCTCTCAGAAGCTCTCCTCCTGACTGCTCCTTAACCTCACGGTTTCACAGCTGCTTCCTCCTTCAAACCACACTCCTAGGCAATCCCACTCACTCTTTGTGCTTTACATCCCATTATAAACTGGTGACTCTCAAAGTTTTCATCTTTGAGATGAAACCAACCTTTTTGCTGAATTCAGCTGAAACTGCAAAAATCCATAGGCATCTAACATTCAAGGTCTTAAAAGTGACCCAATAACCTTCTCCTTGCAAATGTTCTATTATTTATCAGCTAGAAAAGTGAACTGTCTCCTCCCCATCCTCTGTTATCAAATAACCAACAACATTCTAGACGAGAGCCCTCCTAAACAGACTCATTCTTTCCTCTTCATTCCCACTCTGGAGCCTAGTTTAGGCTTCCTCCTATCCAAGCTTCCTGACTTCAGTTTGGATCCTCCCCATCTGGTCTTCGTAGTGCTGTAAAAAGTAATTTTTTGAAAAATAGATAATGCAACAAAAAAGGAGGGACTTCCACAGTATCTAACCACACAGATAAATCTCAGACAAAAGCTGGGTAAGATAAAGTTGGGTAAAACAAGATTATGATTCCAGGCATGGAGTCCAAGACAGGCAAAGCTAATCTATGGCCACAGAAGTCAAAATACGGGTTATCTTCGAGGGGCAGGCCATAAAGAAGCCTGCTGGGATGCTAGAAATATTCTATTATCTTGATGTGAGTAGTGGTAACTTGGAGCTGTATGTATATTTTTATAGCCACATAAAAATTAATCAAGCTGTATATTTAAGATGTATGTATTTTACTACGTTAACAGTCATACGTAAATTTTAGAAAAATGACATAACGTGTAACTCATCATTCATTGCTTCCTGTTACTAATCTTGGGAGTTCCTAACCTGGGGGAGGTGGGGCACGGGGCAGTGTTAAGGACGGGCCAGTGGAACTGAATGAAATCTTTGTGTGGACATGTGTTCTCTGAAGAGAAAACTGATAGCCCTCTTCAGATTCCTCTTTCACTAAGAATGCCCGTGACTCAAAGTCATCATAAACTTCTCCATGAGGTAAAATCTACACAGCCTTGCAGACACAGGGCCTTTCAAAGACTGAGGAATCTGCCTTTCCAAACTAATCTGTAACCACTGTCGCTCTTACAGGAGACATAATACCCATATGAAACTACCTGCCATTCTGAGCAACAACGTTTTGTTTTGTTTTTACAAGCCCCCTCCTACCCACCACTCACTTTCTTGGCTTCCCCCCTTTTTCTCATCGCCGTATCTGGCATTTTCTGGAGAGAAGGCCTACAGTTTTCTAAGATGTAGAAAAAGGCTGGTGTTCACCCTCATGAGCAAAGAAACTGAGCTACAGGGTAGGGAAGTGACATCTAAACAACTCAGCTGAATTCCAGCCATTAAATCTCACCGCAAAGGATGGCCTGAGCTGGACAAAAGCGCAGTGAAGACTGTTGAAGGAATGAATGAATCAGAGCACTTAAATTCAGTTCTTTTATGATGAAGACACTGAAGACCTGCTTACCTAATATATATCAGATGAGAGAACAATTACAAAAAGACTCAATGAGGCAAGAATCAGAGGTCAAAGTTAACAAGATAACATGGAAAAGGGGTAACACCCAATGGTCAACAGTAGATTGGGGTGGGGGCCATGGTTTAAACTGAGTTCATGCATAAAGGACCTAGAAAACACGTGCGTTGACTACAACTCTGTAACACACAGAACCTCAAGGAAAACTTGGAGAAGACAATCACACTGCCTATCTTTCCCAGGTTCCCAGCCTAAAACACAAAAGGAGATGACCGTAAGGACATTGACATGCGTCATGTTAGCATTCACAGAATCACATTTACAGCTGGAAAGAACCTTAGAAACTGCTGATTTTTTACAGGGGATGGGATGGGAAATCAGAGAAGTTAAATGACCTACACAAGGTCACCTGCCAGTTTGGTCAGGAGGCACAGATTATAAGTCGTATGTTTTGACAGCCAGTTGAATCCTATCAGTTCAGGTTGAATGCACCTCATCTCACCCACGTTGCCCAGCGTCCTGGTTTAGCCTACAGGAGTGTTTTTGGACGTCTTTTCCTGAGTGGACAGATAATCTGATGGGCTATGCTGGTGTTTAGAAAACATACTAGGAAGTAGTTGGCATTATTATCATAGCTAGGTTTACATCTATTTGAAAGGTTTTTTGACATCTATTCATAACAACTACCGTAATTTGAGTGCTAACTTCTGTTGTGGTTGAGCACTGGCTTAAGTACTTCTGAAAAACTTGTATCATGCTATTCAATACACAGAACACTCCTAATTTACAGATGAGATAACCACGGCAAAGACAGGTTAAATAGCTGGTTCTAGGTAACAGGGTTTATAAATGGCAGATTCAGTATTTGAGCCTATCCCTCGGAGACAGAAACCTGTATTTGTTATGAATTCACTAAAGTGCTTCCCTAAATTCACAGAATATTTCACAGAATCCCAAAACTGGAGTCATTAAGAGATCCTCGAGATTATCTTTGTCCACTTCCATCATTTTATATTTGATGGAGTGAAGCCAGCAGCACACACCAAGCGTTGTCTCTTAGAACACTTTCTTTTTCCTACATGCCTCTGTGCTGTATGAGACTACAGGTTCTGCCTGGATGTGCGGTAGAAGAACATGCTCTGCCCTCCTCCCTCTCTGGTTTAAGGTGCTCACAGCGACAGGCTAGAGAAACGAACAGGCCACAACGACGCACTTCCTAGGGACACAGAGGTCAGATAGGTTGAACAGTAGATCAATACCCCACCCACCCACTATGTACAGAGTTTCTACCATGTCCCAAGTGTCAAAGCTCCAGACAAAGAAACAGTTGCAAGGCAATGCAATGACAATGTGGTTACAAGGATCATGCAATGACAGAGGCAGCAGAGGATGCCATGGGAATACAGAGGGGGTTAAGACTCTGTAGAGGAGTCAACCCTAGAGTTTGCCCTTAAAGAATAAACAACGACTGGCCAGAGGAACACACATCGAGCAACAGCAGGGGCTTCTTCACTGATACTCCCATGTCCATGCTGGCAGAAGGCTGCTACACAAGGCAACTGGGAGGGCAGAGCAAGAGCAAAGTCCTCAACAGATGTGCAGGGCCCCTGAGTTCCTTATGAGAACCGCAGCCTGGGTCAGGATATATGTGAGAGCGGATGTGTTAGCCCTGGGAAAGCACAATGCCACACCTTCCTACTACACTGACCTCTAAGTCAGAAAAAGTACTGTCTGATTAGCAAAGCAGGACTGCTTCCTATGCATTCTTCCTCCCAACAAATTTTTATAATTTCAGAATCAAAAAAGGTAAGAATGACTCTAACACCGTGTGCATATTTACTATCTAAACGCAGCTTTTCATGATATCAGATTTCTTTTTAGTTAAAATCATGATCTATTTGAAAACCACAGCTATTATCACAGCTCTCTTCTTCCCTCTGTCATTGTCTAATCACCAAACCTCTGCAGAGAAATTCAAAGGGAGCTGAAAGTAAAAAGTGGACTCCTAATTGGTTAGCATTTTAAGAAATCTTTAACTTCCCACTATTAAGGAAACAGCTTTTCCTCACATTACATACATCCATCAGGCACCAGTGACTGCAGGTCTGCGTTACTGAGACAACTTTCAAAACCAAGAGCAGAGTGGGTTAAAGGGGGACAGAGATATCTGATTGACAGGAGGTTACATTTCGTTGGCAGAAGAATAAAGAACTTGTCTCAATAGAAGATAGGAATTGAAAAGCTTAAAATATTCTTTTAAAAAAAGAATCATTGTTCTGACATCCAAAGAGGACAAATCAAATTGGTCTCCTCTGAAAAGGAGAAGGAGGAAATGGTGGAGTACTAAGTGCCAGTTCCATCCTTAATTAAGCTTTGTGACCTTGGCCAAGTAACAAGTTTTCTGAGTCTCAGTGTTTTCACTTGTTAAATGGCAATAACAATAGCCCTTCCTACCTCACAGCGTGGTCATAAGCATCCAGGGGGGAAAAGTACATGAAAACACTGAAAAGTATGTATTATTATATGAGTTTATCCTTTTAGAGGATAATTGTCCTGATATAGTTGGTGTATTTAACCATTTTAGTATATTTAACCATGGTCGAAAATCACTGCTTGATGGCAGATCCAACGACGCCCAAAATACCACTGGAACTCTGGCCAATATTTTTAGGAACTTTTGGTTTCCAAGCAAATGCAGAGTTACCACACCAAGAAGTAAAAAGATACTACAGGAAAAATACAACATAACACTAATGCTTCTGAGTATAAACAGCATGGCAGGAGTAAGGATCCGCCAGGAGGGGCAGGGTGCTGATTAGGAAGAAATGGCCTCATCTCCTAGATGCCAGGACTTATTTCTCCCTGAGGCTGGTGAAGCATGAAGAACAGACAACAGCTGGGGATTCAAGAAGGGAGTAAATCAAGCTGCTGTTACTCATGCTCCCAGAAAGAAACAGCATGGATGGCAACAAGTGATAATTACATGAAAGCAGAAAAGATACTCTTTGCTGATTTTTCCCATTGTGATGTTAGCACACTTTCCGCCACCAGCCTCGCTCCTGCCACTTACTTGTGCACGGGCATCGGGCAGCATGGGAGCTCTCCTTCTGGATGATCCTGCTGGAAAGGAGAATGTCGACTCCTCAAGCAGGAAAACTATTTTCCAACGTTCCCATCTTCCTTCTCCAACACTGCTACCAACCAAAAGATCTCTCACTCGGGACTGTGCACCACCACCTGGGAGCGTCGGGAAAACTGTGGGGGTGGGTTATTGATGCTTCCAATGTTTCCGCTGGGAGAAGGTGCTAAGGCATTCGGGAGGGAGCTAAGATGCTAAATATCCTGCAATTCAAGGGAAGTCCAGACGAAAGAAAAGTGCTACCCAAAATGCCACTATTGCCCCCTGTTGGGAAACAGACAATTCAGCCTCACCGCCCGAGACTCCCTCACCCATCACCTACTCTCACCCAGAGCGAGCAACCTGCTGCACCGGGCACATGCTTTGCATCTCAGTTTCCAAGCTAGCTGCCTCCGTCTCCTGGTTCAGGTCAGAGCATAATGATTTTGGCCTACGGCTGCTGAACAACTTAGAGAAAAATAGATCAAATGGAATGCAATCATCAGAATATGCTAAAAAGTAGTTGTAGATTTGACATGAGTTCTAAGGAGGAAAATACACTCTACTCCAAACTTTTCCATAGACTCCAAGAGACCACAGTGTCATTTGAACTGATGCTTAAAGTAGGTTTGGCTCTGAGTTGGGAGCAATCTCTTCAATAAAGGTCAGCTGAGAACAAGCTATACCAAGGGGACGGTATAGCTCAGCAGCAGAGTATGTGCTTAGCACGCAGAAGGTCCTGGGTTCAATTCCTAGTACCTCCAACTAAAAATAAATAAATAACCTAATTACCCACCCCCCCCAATAAATAAGTAAAATTGTACACAAAAAAGTTCTTAGCCCCTCCCAAAACACAAGCTATGCCAGAGAGCAAGCTGTGGAGCTCCAAGTCCGTGGGAGGAAGTCCCTGCTTTACCAAGAATACAGCTTGCAACCATGATGATGTCACTCCACTTTTTTGTGCCTCTGCTTCCTCATCTGTAAAATGAGAAGCTAGGGAGTTGCCAACACTTGCTCCAGAGAGGCTGTGGAAGCTGCCTGCAGGATGGGGCTGAAGAACGAATGAACACACTGGGCTGGATGGAGTTATCCACCCTGTGACCCAGCCTTCCAGGATTGGCATGTGCTAGCCAGAACAATGTTAATAACAATCACATTAAAACAAACAAACAAACAAACAAAAACATAGGAAATCTGGGACTCCTTGAAGCTAGAAAACCAATCCAAGTCCCACCTACTGTTTGCCAACAGGCTCGTCTACATTTGATAAAGATTATTCTTTGCCATTTGGGGATATCTGCTCTGCGTGTTTTCTTCGTCATGGATGGATGATACTTTTTGCCAAAGAGATCTGAGGCCACAGGAATGGAAATGCAACAAGTCTTTGCACATGTCAAGAGAAACATACACGTATGTACAAAGAGGCTGGTTCTGCTCAGCCTCAACTAAGATCACGTATTCTTTAGCAAACACTTCTGTTTGATTTGTAGTCAGCTTGCTTACACAGCACTATTTGGGTTTCAAGACTTAATTTATTTGACTATATTCATTCCCATTCCGCAACTTCCTTCAAGCACCGCAATTCCAAGTAGTGAGAAAATCCATCAAGTTCCTTAATGCAAAGAGTACTTCGGCTTTATATTAGAACTCTGAGATTACTTTTTCTTTTTAATAATAACAGGAAAAGGCATAAATAATGTGCACCAAAGTAGTTATCCTACATTTATACTCTCTTAATAAATCCTAAGAGTTAATCAAAATAATCCTAATATGCTGATGTGATCAAATCATTGCAATTCACAGGTTACATAATGAGAACGGTCAGGCCAATCAGCTCTCAAAGGGAATGCTAAGAAAGACGCCCTTTATGTTTCCAAAGAGCAACACTATTGTTGAAGGATGTCCGTTTTGTTAATTTCAGCTAGCTTGGTAACATATACCCTTTCTCTTCCAAGTAGGTCTCAAAGGCCTGGTAAGGAGCGGACATTGGCATTTGCACTGATTTATTTTGGTTGAGAACGGACACATAGGAAATGGTAGAGAGACTTGTTCCAACCCAGGCAATCTTTCTGCTTTCATAAGCCCAGAAAGATACTAAAAATGAAGCATCAGAACAAACAGTAGATGATGATGTCAATAGAAGAAAATGAGGCTGATTAGACAATTTCACATGGCAGAAGTGGTATTTAAATTTTGGTTGTGTTGGTTTTAGGTTTTTCCTTCTTGAAAAGGAGTTCTTTTTGCACGTGTTTGGTACAGTGGCAAACACACAATCAAAGAATTTAATTTTTATTTGTTTTGCTATCACCCTAAGGTTTCTTCTAGTCTCATGTTTCAGCTTGCTTTTCAAGCAGCTCAAAATGAAGATGTCTGAATCCAGACCTCATGATCATGTAGCTTCATTTGTTTGAAAGAAAAAAGAAGAAAGAAAGAAAGGAGAAACATAAGTAAACACAATAGTTCATAGTTACTGTATGAAAAAAAAAGGCCACTGATTGACTATACCAAGATTTTAGAAATATACTTAGATACTTGGGCAATAGGTCACAACTCCATGCTCCTTAATTACTCCAGCAGGCAGTTTAATTCTGCAAAGCAGGTAGGCACCTACTTTACATTATCCACAAATTCAGTAACTATCTGGATAGAATGCTACAGCTGTGTAAAAAACCTGGCCACACATGTGAGGGGGTTTACATGGTCCGAAGGACAGGGATGCATTTAATGAATGCCCTCTCTTGGCAGGAAGAAGGAAAGTTGACTTTTTATGGTTTGAGGCACCTCTGTCTACACCTCCCAAGTCCACTAGGGAAGGAATGGACACATCTGGCTCTAGAAAACTCTTCTCCAAGACCTAACTTCTCTTGGGATTCCCCTAAGCTTCATTCCAGGATGTTTCTGGGCAGCTGGCAGGCTAGAATTGAACCTCGCAGAAGCTGAGCTTTCATTCCAATTTCACTGTAACACTGCAGCATCTGATCTAATCCCTTAAAGGCTCTCTGAGTCTGGCCCTAATCCCCCTCCTAAAATATAACTCAGAGGAGATGTGAGTATAGATGGCAACGTTGTCTATTTTTCTGCACAGATCAACACAGAAGGATCATGGTGAATTCAGATTTAATGTCTATTTTCTTAGCAACTGATACCCCTGGGGCTGTAGAACAGAGCTAAATGGAAGAAGTCATATAAGGAGGCTGATTTGATTTCGTTATTAATTCATCTTTACTTAACCTTGGCTGGGGCCTCAAAAAAAGTTATGCTGCTCAGCAAAACTTCTGCACTCCATCCCATTTTCTAGATAACTGTAATAGGATGTTTTCTTTCTTCTTCTACTAGAGATTAGTGGTTGTAATCAGGAGCAGTATCAACCCCCAAAGGGAGTTTGAAAATAAGTGGGGAACATTTTTGGTTGTTGCAATGGCTGGAAGGAGGGGAATGGCTCATGGCACTTAGTGATGCTCACCTGGGCAGCCCCACACCACGGGTTTCACAAAGAGCCTACGCCCTGAGGGTATATGAGGATCCATTCTAGAAAGTGGTGAAAAACAGGGTGTGTCTGCCAACAATCAGGGTATTGACCCAGATCCTGTCATGTGGGACTGGAAAAGGAGGAAGCCACAGAAGCAAAGGCCCTGTTGGCCCTACTCTTCCCAACCAGGCAGTCCCAGAAGACGAATGCGAGGCAGCCAGAGGGGCAGGTCGCTTTCTACTTCCCTCTCCACCTGAGTGGGAGCAGACAGTAGACTGGAGGGGGCAAAGAAACTTGAGGAAGAACATGAACAAACTCCTCTGTTGGCTGATGTCTGCCAAGTACTGAGATAAAATGAAAATCTACACTCACAACATGGCTGCCAACACACCTTTCTAGATCTCTACATCACAGGCCAACACTGTGGCTATTGGCTGGAATGCATCCATCAACAAGTATTTACCAAGCACTTACTATATGCCAAGCATAGCGGCACACATTAGCAATACACATATTGTGGAGGGGTGGAAAGGACACACTCGAAGGCCACAGTAAGAACTCCAGCTTTTACTCTGAGTGAAATGCAAAGCCACTGTTAGAATGGCAGCCGGGAATGAATAAATACATAGACAGCTACCTGTGTAGAAATGTGTACATAAAAATGACTGCAACTTTGTCTGCTAGGGACAAACAACTCAGTGGTATCCCCATGACCATGAAGCAGAGTCCCCAGGGCCACTGCCTGCCCCTGTCTAGACACTGTTCATCCCATTTCCTCACAGAACTAGGACAGGGCAACCAGCAATGCCTGGGGAAGCTCTGGAGGGAATCGCCCCCACCTTCTCCTGAACTCGTGGGCTGCTGCTATTACAATCACTACCATTCTAGGATGGTGTTAAATTAGCCAGTTTAACAACAACAACAACAACAGAGAGCCCCACACAAATGTAGCTTCCAATGGTACATTCATTTTTATTAATTGGCTCATTTAACACTGCCGTAGAACTGTAGCAAGATGGTAATCAGCAAACACGCCAGTGTGCTGCACACTGTCTCCATCCCCGTACCCTCAACTCACACCTCTGGTCTGATTCCCTGCGTGTGCATAGCATCCAGGTAGCCAAGAAGTTCCAGTCTGTACCCCTGCCTGCTGCCTCTGGGATGCTGAGCCTAATGCATTTGAGACAGGCTGGGGGAAGGTGGGAGGGGCGACTGTGGTGGCCAGAAGCCCTGCTTGCCTCTTACACAGCAGAGCAGACAGAGATCTGGAGAACAGGAGCAGGCACTCTGGATACTTACGGATGGAGAAAACGAGGTAGAGTAGCCAGTCTAAGACAATGAGTTACATTTATCCAGGGGCTTCACAGAGACTTGAATCTCTAAGGGAAACTGGAACCCCAGGCTGACGGGATTGTTACCATGCCCACCAACCCTGACACTTGAGAAGTAAAGGGCTTCAGGGTTAGTCCTGTCCTATTTCTGCTTCTCAGAGCCACCACACATGGCCATGCTGCCATGCCCTGATTAATTCCAGGTGTGCAATTTACATAGCCAACTGGTTTCAGTATCCTCATCTGAGAAATAGGGTAAAAAGCTAAAATGCATTATGGGGTTATTATTCATGTTAAATCAGATAATTTACTATTTAATAAGCACCTACCAGTGTTGGTACACAGTTAAGTGCCTACTACCGTAATTCAGAATCCTTTTTGACCTCAACCCCAGGGCAGCAAAGACCAGTGTGATTTGATAGGGAGGAAGCTTCTAAAAGGCAATCTGAACCTTTGTTCTGGACTGGACTGGCCTCGCACTACTGGCCTTTCAGCAGATTCTGGGGTCTCTCGGTTCACCGTGTACCCTCCTGTCCGCTCCCCAGCCTTTAACACAGACGCCTGCATGAGCTGCAGAAGCAGCCGAACACTTGCTGATCACAACCCAATTAACTGCAGCAATCCTCTCATCACACAGTTCTTAGTAAGAATCCTGAGCAATCCTTTTCTGGATGATCCTCTAACTACACCACCAAGACTGGCAAGGACAAGCCCACAATCTTGCTGCTGTTTAAAAGGTACAGGCCAAGTGGAACAGATACAACAGCCTTCCATGGAACAGGATGGTCAGACGCAGACACTTAGAGGTCATATTCTCAGTCCCGGTTTTAAATCGAGACGGCAGCTGTGGCATCAGAACAAGATGAGGGAACGAGTTTCAATTTGTCAACAGCATTTTCACAATGAAATGGCCGTCTCATCGGCTGCCACCTACGCAGGACCAGTGCCTCAAGGCTGGGGCTCCACCAGGACAAGGCTCCACCAGGATGCTGAGAACCCTGGCAGGAGAGGACAGTGTATTACCACTGGGCCCAGACACGATGCTAGTGTGGTCCTACACTGTCACCTCTCCATTCCATTGGCTCAGAAGCGGCAGGGACAACGTGGTTAAGATCCCTTTGATGAAAAACTATACCTGGACTTACTTTTAGGGGAGCTGGGGGTAGAACTATAGGATCATGCATTTTAATGACGTATTTCCAGTTCCCCTGGCTGGTCAACAATGAATAGACTGGTAAATGCTAGATTTCTATATGGCCTCTCATGTAGAGCTTCCTTGTTCAGGGAAATGGTCCTTATTGATTTAAGGCCCACTATGAACTCAGCAATATTCCAGGTGCTACGTTTCCCTCTATCACAGCACATGAAGCAGACAGAAATCCCCACCTTCATGGACCTTACATTATAAGTAGAGGGAAAAGATATTAAACAAGTCAAGTGTATAGTGTGACAGAAGGTGACGAGTGACACGTGGTAAAATAACCAAAGTAAGGGAGAAAGTGCCAGGGAGAAGTGGCCCCCAAAGCACACACGTGCACGGACACACACACACGCACCATCTAAGCGTGTGGAGTGGAGAGCTCAGGCCGGGGATGAGGAGGTGACCTGTCCCAAGTCATGGTTTGTTCCCATCGTCAGAACTCAGCAGCAGGCCAGTCATGGTCACTGGCACACCAGGACACCCCCCCCTGGACTCGGCTGATGCTACAGGCCCTCCACGGGGCTCCTCCTGGTCACTCCTTCTCACACAAACTTCCACATTCTATAACCACGTCCTCACTATGCTACCTTGAAAATTTTCATCCAATTTAGTAAGAACACCATCCTCTCCAAATGCACTCGAAACTCTGATGGGTGCCACCTGGGCTCAGCGTTGCAGGAAGCCCTCTGTCATGGAGGAAGGAGATGGGAAAAGAGACCTCGCAGAGATTACCCTGTGAAAATTTTGTACACTGCTCTGCTCATTCAGCATACACAGACCACGTACCTGCTCCATCCCCAGCACTGCACTGAACACTGGGCATCCAGAGAAGAGTAAGGAATACACAGGCTAGTGGAAAAGACAGACACGTCTACACAGATAATCTGGGTGCTACACTGAGGTTTCCTTGAGAGTACATACCTAAGCTGGGCTCCTTGGGGTGAAGGGGTGACGAGGAAAGGAGAGAAGGGGCCAGGTACTCCAAGCTGGGAGAGCACAATGTGTAAAAATCCCTCAGGCCAGCATGGCTGGTTCTGGACATTTCAAATGCCTCTGATCAGGAAGAGGGCTTGGTGGGGGTGCAGTGAAACAAAGATACAAAGATGAAGAAGGCTCAGATCATGAAGAATCTTAAATGCCTTACTCTGAAGGCATAAGAACCACTGAAAAGTTATAAGCAGAGGAATTGCCATGAGCAGAAATGCATTTTAGAAAGGACTCTTATAAGGCAGAGAGACCAGAAGGATCATGAGCACACAAGCAGGAAGATTCATTAGGAGACTGGAATCCTGTCTGGGAAGGAAGATTAGAATGAACAGATTCTACAAACTGTGCAGATTCCTGATAATACGCCCAAGAAATGGGATGGGTGTTGGTCCCCAAAAGCCTGGTCTCAGAAGCTCAAAAAGAGTCCTAAATTTCTGCTCAACCACGGATTCCCAAGGGCCAGTACCAAGGACAATATAACAGCAGAACTTGGCTTGTCTTTTGTCCAGCTCTCTCTCCACTCACTTTTCTATTTTAATCGCCATTAAATTTACCAGTCCTATATTTTAAGGACAGAGAAACAGACAAGTTAATCCAAGTTAGTGAGGGCCCTTGCATAAGACATGGAGATCAAACCAGGTCTCTCCTGGCTCTCTGAGTGGGCAGGGACGAGGTAAGAACACAACAGCAGAGGAGTCAGGCGCAAATGCTGGCCACGTTTGGACGATTAAAGCGATTACCCATGTTTCAATGTTTCTATTTTCACATAATCATCAACAGCCATGTTATTTCTTTGAAACAAACAAACAAACAAAACCAGATAAAGAAACCACCCAACCCTGTTTTAAAAAAGAGTCTATACAGTTTTAAGAAAAAAAAAAAAGGAGAGAGAAAGGGAGGGGATGCCAGGAAGGCGGTCAGAACACGCTTCCTTGAGGAGGGCTATCAGGACCTGCATTTCCCTTTCTCCTGTTTTAAGTCCCAGATGATTTCCATCCAAGTCTCCCTCATCTGTATAACCACGTGCCACCCTCCTCAGGCCCCACCCCGGAGGCAGGGGGTGAAGTGGCTTCCCAGGGACTGGGATGGGGACAGACCCCCACACTGGGGCAGGATGAGTGATGGGAGTGCTCTCTCCGCTTGCTCTCGAGATAAGGTGCCATTCTCCCTGGGAGACACAGGCAGATATATATCAGGGCCCTAACCAACAGAGATAAATGTCATAACTCCAGCCTCTGTCCATAAATATGCAGCGGCAGGAACAACCTTCAACAGCCCACTGTGCCCAGGGTTTAGTGGGCTTCCTTACTCGCTCAGGTGCTGAAAAGTGCTTTTAGGAGGTGGTAAACAGGGACATTACGCAAACTCAGGGACTACCAAAGTAAACAATGCATGCTCGTTACGTGGATGTCGCCCACAGGGAGAGGCTCTACAGAGCGGCGGCTCTGGGGCCAGTGTCCTTCACACCAGTGCCAGCTGTGGAGGCAGGGTCAGAGATCCTCCACCTGCACGAGCCCACTGCAGGTACAGGGAGGCTCGTTCTGAACAAGCCGAGAGTCTGAACAGGAGACCGTGATGCCTCTTCTCTGACCCTGATGCCCATCATTCCCTAGCGATTTACAGACGTCTTGGGTGTAACCAGTAGGCGCCTTCTTGGTGCAGCACGCTTTATGATTACGGTGGTTAGCCTTTAACCACCTCCCATCACCTACTCCTGCCTTAAGCCCAGGCCATCAATTTGGCTTTTCATACAAAGCTCTGCTCCTAAACAAGCAACTGGCTCATCTCTCCAAATCAATGAAGCTCTCCAGCTCCCCGGAGAGGGATATATTAAGTATCAATCATGTGTATTATTTTGCAATATAATTACTTCGGCAATTAATCCATAAAAAGTATTGCTTTCCAGATCCTAACTTCTGCCAACACAAATACAAAGCTCTTGGAGAGTGGTCACATGGCTGGAGACTGAGTTTCCAGGGGAAGAGAGACAAAGCTGAAGACATAAGTGACGGAAGGATGAGCTGACTCTCCCCGGAGCCACTGCTTCATCATGGAGAAGAAATCAAGCAGAATCGAGGGAAGGACTGACCATTTCAGATGACAAAGGCTCCTGCTCTCATGAGGCTGATGGGCTGCATCTAGCAGGGAGTGAAGATTCATATTTCCATGAGTAACATCTTCAGCACGGCAACTCCAGGCAAAAACCCATGCCGTGAAGGGGGGCTATAGTCTTGTTCACTGCTGTGTTCCCAGAACACAGTTCAATAAATGTTTGCCAAAGGGAGAGGAGGGAAGGCAGGTTGTGCCAGACTCACTCCATCGAGAGGCACTCCCCTAGCTGCCCTCCATACTTTCTCATCTCCATCAATCAGCCAATTCATCTCTGCCCACAATACTGAGAGGTACTTATAAGACAGTGTATTTCTAAAAGTCAATCCTATTTCCCAAACGTCATTGCTGTCAAGTTTTTCCATAACTGCCTCACAATAATCTAATTAAAAAGGGGGTATCAACAATTACTATTTAAACGTTCCTTCCTCTCCCCTCTCCATCTCTTCGGTGGAGGAGGAATGGTGAAAAGGCTAAGATGAGAGCAGCAGCAAGAGAGAGCAGAGACGGAAGTGATAATTGCCCAACAGGATAAGCAGCCTCTGAATAAATGAAAATTAACCAGATTTGTTTTCCAATAGCTTCAAAGCTAAGTAAAAAGAATTCACCGACAGGATGAGGAAAATATTTCATTTCGTTTGAAGCATTTAGGACTTCTCCTTGGTATTTCTTTTACTGTCCCCCAAACGAACATTATGACAGCAAATTAAATCATAGGCAGACAGAGTTAAGAGAGGTTAAGTGAGTAATCCCTGTGAATGCAATGAGCACAGACACTGGTTCGTCATCCCCCCAGAAAGAAACTCCCAGCCCGCCTTCCTTTCCTATCAGCGGGAAGAGGGAGAGAGAAAAAAAATTAGGAAACACAGAAGTATCTCGGATAAGTAAAGAGGAAATGGAATTAAAACTGTAAAACACTGGAATAGGAATCATGGATGAGAACTGTGTGTGGGAAGTCAAGACGGAGGAGGAAAAGTTCAATGGGAGGGAACATTCTCAGCACATGGCCCTCTGCTCCCATGAGCAGACCTCAGAGGCCGGTGGGTGAGGAAATGCCAGAGTGGGTCAAATACCTCATCACAGATGCCTTCTTTTTCAACTGCAGGATTTTCTTATCTGTGAGATCATTACCCATATGAGGAAAAAAGGTCAAGATACAGGGATAAAGATGTTTTACAAGCATCTACATAAATAAAAATGTTCTAGTTAATTATGGGCCTCAAAATATTGGGTATCTGACACTCTCAATTTTGATAAGCAACCTCAGAAAAAAATCTGGATTGTTGTAGCCTGTCATGTCAAAGATGAGTTACTAGCATGCAAAGCGAAGGCAAACAGCCATAAAATCTAACAGGGCTGCTTTCCTCAGCGGCTGATGGATCTGCTCCGGAATCTCCAGAGGCTGTGAAGGCCATGGGTCTGAAAAGATACAGGAAAACTGCGAGTTCTTAATTTTCAGCCTAGAGCTAATAGTTTCTCAGTCAAGTTGGCTTTCTCCGGTTCCCCGAGCTTGTTCCATCAATTTGCACCTTCTGTGGCTGTTGCCTGCCCCTTGGAAACCAGTGATGATCTCTATTTATACACAGTCTTGGTTCCTGGAGGTAGAAGAGTCTCAAGAGAATCTTACAGAGGCGTGTTGTGCCATGAATACAACCACAGAACAAAAATCCACGTGTATCTTAGAGGTGAGCGCAAAGAGAAACGAAGATCAAAAGGTGCCATAAGGTGAACTTGTATGTTAGACTGTTAGCGCTATTTTCCACCAAAGAATGCACGGCTCCCAAAGTAAACGAAATTTCCACCTGGTCCACAGATGTTTTTTGAGTGCCTACCACATGCCAGGAACTGTTAGGCACTGGGTGGGGTACAATAGGGGAGAAGGACTTCAGGGGAGCATAAGGCAGGGAACTCTCGGCAACTCTGGGAACACATAATAAAGGGGAAGGGCTTACTCTAGTCCAGAGTCAGCAAAGTTCTCTGGGAAAAAGAGAAGAGATGGATGAATAGAAGCTGGCTGCTTCAATGTGGCAAATGTGGATTTTCCGACACACGGGCTGAAAGAAGGCCAAGTAAGAATCAAAGAACTCCGTGCCTTTGTTTTTTCAGTAATAAAAGACAAAATCTGAGGCACACTCACCCACACTCACCACTAAAGAGGGACCAGGGCCTGTGAAAGGTCCCGTGAACATGGGCTTACTCTTCAATCAAGTCAGCCCCACATTTCCACCGTCCACTTTTAACCATCACACTCTGACCCCAACAAATTAGCTTCACTCCCAAACTCCTTCCCACACACAGTGTCTATGTTAAGGGTCTGGAAGAGAATACACATCTGAGATTTAACTGGCAACTTCCATTGCTATGGAACACATTGTGTGTGGACCCTTCCCTGAGGCTAATTGCCCCACTCTACTGTACCACACAGGGGGGCTGAATATAGGCATCAAGGCAGAAAATATCCAGCCCAAATATCCAGCCCAGCTCCAGAAGATGCAGCCACACGGACAGACCAGCCAGGGATGCTCCACACCCCACAACAAGCAAGAGCTAACGTGAGCAGGAGGAAGGGAATGTCACAGTGAGAGGACAGTCCCAGTTCCATGGATGGGAAAGAAGGCGCTGCCCTAAAATCCCCTAAGGCTGAGGCCTCCCTGGATGATGGCATTTATGTGAATGGAACTCAAATCATGTATCAAGTCTGGGCTCAAAATGGCCACTTAGGGTTTTCTTGTTACTGGACGAGCAGCACTTCACAGGAATGATTTACTGGTCACAGAGTAACACCATTTCATCCCCATTTTTTTTAAATGGGGGAAACTCCGAGTTTCACATCTCTAGCAAGTGGGGGGGAATGCAGACAAGATGGGGACCAGTCCCCAAACCTGTCCTCTAGCCACTAAGGCTTTGTGTGCAATGGAGATTTCATAATTCCCAAGTCTAGGAGGGAAAAAAAAAAAAAAAAGGAAGGTGGTCTAGATCATTTCCAATCGAGACTGGGCTATGAACAGGCAGCACTGGCATCACCTGGAAACTTGTTAGAAATGCAAGATCTCTGACTCTACTCGAGGCCCGTGAACCAGTTTGAGAAGCACGATGCTAGAACTCATCGGGAGTGAGGAGCTTTCAGAAGAGCCAGGGAGCCCTCCTGTGATCTCAGGAGACACCACTACCCACAGCAACAAGCAGTCAGTGCCGGTCAGTTCACACCCTGGTCCTGGTGACTCCAGGTCCTATAACGTTTCTGCTCCAAATTGCAAACCAAGAATTTCTTCCAGGTGCAGTGAGAGGAGGGGGGCTGAGAGGGAAGCGGAGGGATTGAAGAGCCCTTTATCTTCAAATTCAGCATAAACCCAGGCCCACCAAACAACAAGGGAGAGAAAAAACAAAATGAGAGAGTGCTAAACACAGCTGGCGATTAGCGCTGACAAAGGCTGAGGGAAGCACCTTTTCTTTCTTTAGAGAATCTAACCCACGCTTCACCACTTCACCCCTGCTTCACTGCTTCACCCTGGGCTGGGGCTGAATCTTGAGTAGGGAGGGAGCTCGGAGGAAGGGGAAGGAGCTTGGTCTGGAACAGGAATTTCCTTCTCAGATGAAGTTCAAAATAAAGTTAAGAGGACTTCAGAGTGACCTGAGTACAAGGGTGCTTTTGTTTCGCTTTTTAAAATTCAAGGCTCTACAAAGGGGCATATGCTATAGACGAGATGTTTTTATGCTCAAAAAAACAAATCAACAACAGCAAAAGAAACCCACAGTTTTGTTGTTGTTACTGTTGTTTTTAAATGCTGCTGGGAGACTGGTTGCATTTCAAATGCAATAGTTAAAGCTGCAAACTTCCTTTCTCACTGTGTGTGCTCATCTCCTTCCAAACATGAAGAGATTAAGATCCACCTCCTCTAAACTTGGCTCATTAAAGGCAATCTTCCTGCTAAGTATTGAACTTGAACTGCTTTGAAGCTTGATGCAAATAAAGGTCAAACTATTTTACTTCTTAAAGATTTAGGGGAAACAAACCCCCAAGAGGGCAGGAGGTGGAGATGTTGAATGAGTCCTGAGAACTCACCATTCAAAGGGATTCAACCAAGAACGGAGTTTCATCTGCTGGCCAGCTCCCCTTCTGATCATCCCTCCCCTTCCAATCTCTGCCTGTTTGCACTGTTCAGTGTAAAATGAGCCAGGAAAGTGAAGGTTCTCATAGCAACCGCTAACAATCCACAGCGTCGCACACAGGCAGCAACGCAACTACTAATGGGGCTGCTGCTAAAGGTGAACCCTTAATATACCTCATGTGTGAAGTGGACGAAACAGCATTCTACCAGACTTTGAAACTTCTGTATTTCTCAGCTTGTGTTTAAATCTGTAGCTTTAAAAAGTGGGCACGTGAAGAAAAGCAAGGCCGAGATAAGCCAATCCTTAGCACAAGGAGTCTGTAATCCTACCACGGAGAGAACCAGAAACCTAAGACGGCTGAGTCATGGAGAGGCTCAGGTCTACATAAACACCTGATGCACCCCACATAAGCCCCAGAGAAGCTGGGAAGACAGTTCAACCCAGCTTCTCCACTTCTTTGGAGCCACCCAGAAGCACACAGTCCTCATGTCACTAGGGCCCTAATTGCTCTTCTGAGAACTGGATCGATTAGCATTAGCCCTTGGCTAGCTTACCTTTAAGCTCAGGGTACTTTAAAACTGAGCTCTGCCATCCAATTAGAAAAGTGTTTATCTGATGAACCGAGGGAAGACACCAGTAGTCTTCTGAGCTGTCATCTCCTCCTCCTCCAGATTACACTTACATCAGGGGGAAAATCCAATCAACCCAGTTTACTGAGTAAGGGAAGAGTCCTTAAGATCACGGCATTTCAGGGCTAAGAAGAACGTCAGCTGTCATTTAACATAACCCAAGGCCACATAAGCTAGGACCATATCCTGGAGTTAACAATGGTTGGGTGGCGCCTATAAGCGTACAGCCAGTGGGAAGTGAGGACAGGCACCTGTGTGAGCCTTGTTACAGGCCACGCAGTCAGCAGTGGGGTCTGGAGGAGAAACAAGGTCTTCCCATTTCTTGTCCAGTGAACTTTCTATGATCAACGTTACTTTAAAAATTTTATAGATACCTTTCACTTATTTTACTCCCCTATAAAGTTAGGCTTCCTATTCCAACTCTACTAAGCTGAATATTCCCTGCTGAACGGAAAGGTGACAATCTCTTGAAGTCCTCTATAGGATCATGGAAAGCAATGGGGACAAAATGCTCGTCTAAGTACAAAAGCTAATAACGGTGGGAACAAGATTGTGACAATTCTTGCTGTTATAAAATCAAGGTCATTCACCGGCGAATAAAAACACAGCCTAGTGAAGCAGAAAAAGACAGTCAATGAGGGCGAGCACAAATACCAACATGGTCTTCATTTCTGTGAAAACTCGCCAAGATGTGATAAGGGGAGTGGATGCAGAAAAGCAAAGAGAATAACGAGAATGAGCAAAGTAGAAAGAAACAAGGGTCTCTCAAAATTCTGTGGCATGAATCGGGAGATAGGCAGTCAAGTCCTTGAATAGGAGCTGTCGTGCTTTTTAGACAGCTTGTTGGGAAGCACCAGCCTCGAGAGTCTTCCTCACCAGCGCCCTGCGGCTTCCAGCAGGTTAGAGTTCAGATAAATGGAGAGCTCCTTCAGAAACCACTGAGATTCTCAGAGCACCTTTAAAAAAAACAGAACCCAAACATGCTTGGACGTGTATATGAATGAGTCACTTTGCTTTAATCGGTTCCATGATTCACTGAAATCGGAAAGGAAGCAAGATTAGAAAGCCCCTATCATTTCTCCGGGTAGCATGAAAGCTCAGATGGCAAACGTGCTGAAATGCTGGGATGGGCGCGTTCCCAGGGCTGCCAGGCAGGGCTGGAGACTCTCACGGAAGCGCTGCTTCCAGGTTCCCAAACATCTAGGGCTGACAGAGCCCCCAAAGTTACTATAATCCCATCTTACAAACCAAAAAGACCCACTGGGGCCTGGCACTTGACCTGGACTCTGAACAGCGCACTTAAAAGCAGGAGGTTCCCCTGAAAAGCGAGGAGGCTCAGAGGCCACAGCCCACCTTCCAAAGCCTGCCAGCGCCACGGGTGCTGTCAGGGAATGGGTATTTTTAAGTATATTCTGTATGAGATGAGAAACAATTATTTTATACTGTTTACAGATGTGAGAGGCAATTTGGCAAATGCCTTGATTCTAAAAATACACTGATAGGAAATGGGGCAATATGGTAACAATTCAGTAAATGCTTAAGTGCTAGATATCCTGGGACACTGATTGACGATTACCACGACACTCTGAGAAATGGGCATTAGATGCAACAGTCCAGGGAACCTTAGCAGGCGTCTCCTCAGAGGAAAGCCTTTCGCCAATCTCTAATATTAACATTTCAACATCAGTTGTATGCATCATCTGTCAAAACGCTGCTATTCAAGATAGTCCATTTAACCCTTTTATCTCCAAATGAGACAGGAGAGCTCCTGGGAGACCAGCAAATATTGCGTTCCTCTGACCTGTTCTCTCTGAGCTCTACTTAAAGTATCACCAGGACTAGGCGTGTTGCTTGGCCTTTTATTAGCAGAGCAGCTAAATAATTTATAAGGGTTGCATAGGGCCCATTAGAAGTGCCAGAGCAGTAATAACTGGCTTAGGACTTTGCTTACTCAGGGCTGAAGTTTAATTTGTCCATAAATGCCCCTGCTCATAAACCTGTCCCACAGGTCTGACCTCCCCAATCACACGTTCTTGCCAAACTCTCATCCGAGATGTGTTCCTACTGGTGTCACCTGTGGAGCCCAGAAACAAATCCAAACTCCAAAACAACCACTAGAATCTCACACCCACATTGCTTCATTTCCTCAAGAGAGCCACTACCACTGCCCCCTGTAAAGCTTTGCTTCTGGTCATCCCAAAAGAAAGGCAGCATCTGGTTGATTCCCAGCCAACAAGAGAGCATAGGCAGATGCAATGGATGGAGGGAAGCCTGGAGAAACAGAAGAGGTAAGACCTTGGTAACAGCACATTCAATGTCACAAGATATCACGATAATAGTACATTCAATGTCAAGTTGGGCACTGCATTCTAAATGACAGCACGGATGGTAAGATCAAGAAAATGTGCTCTGCCCTATATTCAGCAAGAAAATTAACTTTCCTAAGCCTCAGCTTTCTCATCTATGAAATGGGGATTGTAATGATATCCACGTAACAGCTGTGGTAAGGATTAAATGAGGCAATTCACAGCATTTAATATTCATTAAGTAAAAGCTATTATTATTAGAGATTCAAACCTGGCATGAACCCTAGAGAAAACTTATCTGATCCCTTCACTTTATGAAAAAACTCCAAGGCCCAGAGAGGCTATCTGACTTGGCGGGAGTGGAGGGGGGGGCGTAGTTCTAAGCTTTAATCCAGTTCTCCAGACAGACACCCAGTCTGGTGCTCTGTTTTCCATTTCAGGGCTGTGGAGGCTCTAACACTCACTCTCCATGGTAACAGTATTGTTATTTTGTTTTCAGAATTTCAAAATAAGGTAAGTGTTAGCCCAGAACCAGTGTGCATTCATTCATCCAAGAACCTTCTCAGGAAGTCTGACTCTGGGTCAGGCCTATTCCTGACACTGGGACCAGGGTTCTGCAGTCACAAGACAAAGTCCCTGCCTTCAAGCATCTTACGTTCTGGTGATACAGACAGTCAATGTTAAAAATAAGCTAGAAGATTTCAGATTGTGGCAAGTACAGAAAACAGGTGACACAAGAGTGTTGGCGGAGGTTTGGAGTTGGGAGGGTACAAGTCTCTTAAAAGAGGTCATTCATGCCGGTTTCCTTGCAGTTTCATCTCGAGGGAGATGGCACTGGAACACAGGTTTCAGCATATGCATACATGAATATGCATAACTGTATGTGATAAGAAGAAATTATACAAAGTGGCATAAACCCCTAAACAGTTCACTCTTGGGCAATCATATCAGAAAGGAACATACCACCCATTAATGGCTTTATCAAAACAGACCTTGTCTGGTCTTCGGTCTTCCCTCCCTGGCTACTCTGGGGTGGACATGTGGGTTCAGGCAAAAGGACACCAGAGTAATGCCAGCAGGGGGTCATGTGGCCCTCGTTCAGGTGAAGTTCATGCCTCTAGCCTCTGGGGGTTGGCTTCTCAGCCCCTTGGCATCTGTGCTTTGTGCCACGAAATTCCTGCCCCAAGAACCAGTTCAGGGGATCAAAGAGCTTTTATTAATGTCTCAGTTCAGGCCAATGGAGGGAGGGAATGGCGGAGGCGGCAGGCCACTCACCCCTCCGCTCAGCCACCCTCCTCCACAATGGGGCCATTGAGCAGGCGCCACAATCAGGGGCTGAGAAGAAAAGGCCGAAGGAAAGCACAGAGGGCCCCGCGCACAGACGCGGTCATTCATCACCAGGCAAGTGCCAATATCTGGGAACAGCCATCTCAATTTCTGCAAATCCTCCAACCTGCAACAGCTGCTAGTGACTCTGGTGGGCGGCCCTGCAGCTTGCGCGGGGTTCCGACACCCAGCCCTGGCCCGGAGCCAAGCCGACGGTCCTCGGGTTACAGACACGCTGGCTGCGGAGCGCAGCAACAATGGACTCACAGCTTATAAAGCAGCTTACAAAGGGCTCCCGTGTATTTCAGAAAGCACTTCAGATAGCTGGTGAGAGAAGCTATCTGCACAAACGCATTCGGGCAGTTTATTCCTAACCCACTTAACTCAAGGTTTCTGTCAGAAGCCAGCGGCACAGGGTGGGAAGCTGCAGGGAATGGCAAGAGGGCCAGCCCGGCGGCACTGGGGTGATGCAGTCAGCCCTTCCCCTCAGAGTCCCAGCAGGTTGGGGAGTCCCGCCAGCAGTCAGTCCTTCATATGAGTAACAGAAGGAATGAAGAAATGAAAGAGTCTGTGGGATTCCTTGGCTCGTTGTGAGCTGTCTCAACTGTTCCCATCGGCATCCTGATGGCGCATTTATAGCTGACACTCTGAGTGCCATCTAGACACCTGCCACCACACAACCCAAAGGCACCTGTGTATGAATGCACCTTCATCGTCTGACCGCACCTTCATCGCGGGGCCAGCCAACTCCTCCTCTGCTTACCACTTGCCAGTCTCCAGGGACCCGCCCATCTCCTCTGTGTGATCTATCCTTGCCTTGTTAGGCACAGCTTAGTTCTGGACAACAGTTTTGCCAGCCAACAGGCAGAGATCAAAAGAAGCTAGAGACTAGGAAAAAAAAAAAAAACAACAAAAAACCAACATTGAGGCTCAAAGGCCCGAGTTTGGAGTCTGGAGCTCATGGAAGCCACTGATAAACACAGAGCGCACCAAACAGAGATCATCCTCATGGAAGAAAAGAAATACAAAGGTGAGTAACAATTCTTTATCAATTGTGTTGTGCCCATCAACCCTTCAAACTTAAGTTCTTTGGACGAGTTGATTGGCAAGACAAAATTGATTAAAAAAACTGTTACTTACCCCTGTCCTTCTTACCCAGAATGCACATCTACTATTTCCAGTGTGACTGCCCTGGGTTTTTCGTGATGTGTTTTAAACGTCAGAATTCACCAAGAGGAAGGGTCCCTGTGACAAGACGTCAGAGAAACAAGATCTGATATCACAAAGAAAGAGCACAATGGCGTGAAGGCACAGCTACCTACCAGAGCTCTGCTTCCTGCCCCCGACGCGCTGCTGTCAACCAGCCAAGCCCCAGCTGAGGCAGAGCGGGGCACACGCATGCCCAGGAAGGCTCCCCTCCCCGGCCCACCATCCTTGACTGGGCACTTCTGCCATGGTTCTTCGGATCCAGGTGCTGAAGTTTCCATCTGCCAGAGGAATAGTTCCCCGGAGAGGACTTAACTACTGGCATTTATTTAAGTATGTGCTGTACTGCACTGCAAGCTAAGGGTTTCTTGTCAAAAATAAGCTCCTTGAAGGCATATACGAGTTCCCCTTTTCCCCCGTGCAGCGCCAAGCACTAGCAGGTGCTAATGAATAACCTCTGAGTAATCAACTAGAGAAAAGAGGGATGCGAGCATGAATACAAGCAAGAACAAGTATCTGTTACCCTGTCTCCCCGCCCACCCGACTGTGGAAGAGAAATTCCCTCCTCTCTCATCAGAGCAGGCTGCCTCCCCGGAGCATCACGTGAAAGGGAAAGAGACCACTCCCCGCAATGTGCCTATTTTGATACGAAGGGTTGGTCTGTCATCAGCACATCCTAATCAGTAGCACTCACAGATAGGTCTAAACTCGGAAAGGAATTTAAAAATTCCCAATCAAACAATGAGAATCAAGAGTAAAAAAGAAATAGCAGTTTGCGGAAAAAGGGACTAAAATACATCAGGGCCCTAGAAGAGTTATTTCTGCATTCCCTGCACATACGACATCATTCATGAAGAAGGCAGTGGTACAAATATAGCATAAATGTCGTCTGCTCTAGCTTGTAATTTAAAATGCAAATGCTAATGAGCGAACTGGTATATCAGCGGAGTTAATAACCACATGCCTAGCACAGGGGCTGCATCCAAAACACACACAGAGAAGAGACAGACACCATGTTCCAATTTAAAAATAAAAACACCCAAATTAACCCTAGAAAAATCACTAGCAGATGCACAAGCTCAGGAAAAGGAGGCACATCAGGGCAGGGAAATGGGAACTTCTCCACCCGCCGCAGAGTAGTCCATTTAAATACCTTCCTACATATAGTGAAGGTAAGCATGGGGGTTACTGGGTTTATTCAGGACTGCTACTATAAAGCATGAGTATAACAAGAAAAAAACTACAGGGAATCCAAAAAGCTTAAACAGAAACTTTTGGAGAAAGTTTCTCCAAAGTCCATTTAGAAGCCTATAAGGCAACTTTGCAGAGACCGGTATCCCTGGAAATCGAAAGCCACTGAAGAGAGATGTACATCTCATTTGTGAGACCTCATGGGCAAAGAGTGGTTTAAAAAAAAAAAACTCCACAACTTACAAGGCCTGGATTAAGTGGGTAATTTAAATAAGTGGGAAAAAGCTCTAATGACGAACAAACAAGACTGAGAGAATGCAGTTGTGTCTCAGATGTCTTCCAAATATGAAAGGAACTTCTGCGGACTGTTCTTGCTCCTACAAGGTCTGTGCCTGGCAGCCCTACATCGGGATCTGGGACCGATCCCACGGCACTGAGACCGAGTGCAGCTCCGTGGGCTTTGTCGGAGCCCTTGTGCACGGGTTGTGAGGAAGCGTGTGACGTGGCCAGTGGTATCCAGCTACTTGAATGAAAACCCGCGGCGCCCCCTCAGGGGCAGCAGGAGAGTGTGCTTGGGCTGCCTGCCCACACCGGACACCACATGTGTTTTAACTCCCATGTACTGCCGTTCACTCCAGTTTTATACAGAGGGCCAGGATCAGGCGCTGCCAAATCCATCCCATTAGTTTGGGGAGCCCTTGGGAAAACTTTCTGAAAGGAACCCAAGGTGAGCAAAGACCTGAGGCTTGGGGGCAGACACTTATCAATGATGAAGACTTTTTTTTTTTTAATCCAGTCATATCTCTGTTTGAAAGGGGGATGTGAAAGGTGGTACCCATAGCAACCAAGATTAAGTCGTTACAGGCACAGTATGCACTGCTCACCCCAGGGCTGCCCATTACTGGATTTCAAAGCACTTCCCTCTAATTTCAAATTACCACACCATTTACACTCCCTCTCCTGCATGCAGGTCCTGCCATTTTCTACTCTGAGGCCGGCCAAACAGACATGCCCGCAGTGCAGGGGAAGCGCTGAGCAGCCCAATCCTGGATGCTGCTGCTTGTCACCATTGCTACTAAATGGCTGGTAGGAAATGCTAACAGGTTGACAAGATGGCACTGAAAAAATCTACACTGAAATGTATTTTTCTGGGGACACAACAAGAATGGGATTAGAGCAGAGACATCTGGGCACATCCAGAGACAGGTGCTGTACTGGAAACATTCCAGCAGAAAGCAGCCATTAGAATTCTGTAAGCTTCCCATTCTTTCCCCTCATGCCCACCAGGTAGAAGACAGACTAAGGAATCTTTAATACTCAGAAAGAACCTTAAAGCAGGAAGGGGGGAGAAGGAAAGGAAAAGGAACCCATGGGAAAACGCTCACAGGTCTGACCCTTTTGTACCCTTCTACTGGCTCTTGTCAGCTCTGCAGAGGACAGGCCTGATATCTACACAAGATACTGTCCCCTGGTCTCATCAATTCTGAAACACCGAAGCAGGAAGAGTAAAAGGCAATAGTAAAACGCCAAAGTCACGATTTAGGAGGTGAGGATTCTTTTCACTTACCTTTGACCTATCCATCCAGAGACAACCAATGGGCCTAACGAGAAACAGAAATCCACATCTCTCTTTTCTCGGCACAGGAAGTCCAACTGAGATGGTGAGGGCTCAACATCCCGATTAGGAGGCTGCACCACCCTCAGACCAACTCCACGGGAAGTGGTGCCACCACGAGGGCTGTCTGCCTCAGCTGTGGACAGACTGGCTCAGAACTGCCATGTGGGTCTTGCTGTTTCCCTCACCTCTAGGTCCCAGCATCACATCAAGATCAACAGGCCAGTCTAATGGAAGTGACTCACTAGGAAGCAGGAGAGCCAGAATTCATCTTTAAGGGGTCTAGCTCCAAGGTCTGTGGCTGCCATTAAACCACGGCAGACGAATCTTATTTTTACTGATGTCTTTATTTCTCTGTTTCAATCCCCCCCCCCAAAATTGAAATGACTATTCAAAAAAATGGAATCCCTGCCTCTTTTACCCTGAGACAATCCACTGGGTCCTGGAAGTCTCCTTTGATGCCTTCTACTCGTCCTCAGGTACTGGGCCTTCTTAGGTCTCTGATCATCCTAGTCACTCACTTCTGATTCTTCTACAGTCGGCTGATGTCCTTCCTAAAAGAGTGGTCCTTGGATGGACTATCACCCAGGCCTGCACTGAGCAGGGATGAGCCAGCACTTGGCTCCACCGCTCTCTGGATCCTGTACTTTTGGGTTAGAACAATAATTTTTCTAAAATCTGAGTTGTTTCTCCTATCCGTTACCCTTTTTCAGATACTATTTTTCTTCATGTCTATACATTCTGTACTTTGGTAGATACAACTACTTTGCTTGAAGGCTGGAACTACATCTTAATGCATTTTAATATTCCTAGCAAAGTGCCCAGTGGATATAAAAAAATTATGAAATGGCCATGCGATTGAACGACCCACAAGCATGATGAGGCTCATTCTGGGGATGATTCACAGTCTAAAGATGGAAGATAATCAGGCTGTAAGCGTAGGCTTGCACTTTCATCCTCATGACCAGTGGGTGATAGTCTGCCTGCAGGGATGGGGAGCTGAGGGCAGAGCGCTGAGAGGCCGCAGGCAGGAGAGCTGAGACAGGAGTTTACGTGCCCAGACAAAAGCAGAGGGAAAAACGATAGATGAGTAGATCCATTTCTTTTAGGCAACTCTTCCTGAGAACTGAGGACACAGGCAAAGTTGTTCTGCCTAGACGAATCACACCCAGCTTGCAAAAGAAAATGGTCCAGATCTTCTTGGATGCTCCCGTGTCGTCTCCCTTGGGAAGTCTCTTCCATTCCTCAATTAATTGTTGTCTCCTCTGCGCGCTCATCCTATGTTGCCTACACTTTTCATTACTCCATTTTGTTTCTCCCTGTTGAAGTTTTCCATGTGGCTGTTTCAACTACTACACTAAAAGATATCCAAGACAGCAGAAATTATCTGATTCGTTTATGCACCATCCATATCATGTCAAAGATGACCATTCTTTTCGCAGCCTTGTGAAAATCTTGGCCTCATTAAAAGAGGCTCCCCCAAATCTGTTTATTGTGCTAATACTTTCCTACGAGTGACCCTTCAGGACCTTCTGACATGAACTCAAATAATTCATAATGATATCTCTGGAAGCGAAGAAGTAGGGCAGCCCCAGACAAGTCTCATGTCAAGCTACCCATTTCCAGGAACGGGACCCAAGTGAAAACAAGTAGGCGGCGGAGACAGACTCAAATGGAGAAGTCCCAAGAGAAAGAATACCCCACTTTACACATAACCATTAAGTTGCAATTCAATTAAAGTATCTGAGAAGAATTCGTAAGTATCAGCAGACCCTGTAATTGCTTAATTAAGGATAGAAGCCCAGCAAACACAACTACAATAACAGCCTGATTCATTAGCACCTCTGTGATAGCAGAATGGGATTTCTCACTCATACATACATTGGCTTTAATTGTGTAATTTGGTTAGGAACTGGTAATCAATGGGGATCCACCATTCCGGGGACATTCCTGTTCACCTTCCCTGTCCTCTCTCATTAAAGTTTTGCGTCTGCTGAAACAGGCAGTTGATATTCCCATTAGGATTGGCTGGAAAAGGGACATTACAGAGAAAGAAGGAAATGAGGTACTTTCTTCAAAGGCATTCAGGGTGGAAGGACAGACACATGGCCAAACCTTCAGTTCATCATGCACCTACCAAACACCATTTATCAAATTCCAGACATCCAGAAGCCTTCCTCATTGCCTCTCTTGTCATGAGGCAGCTCTAAAAGGGGACTTATAATCAAAGAGAAAAAAAAAATGCCAAAGGGAAGTCTCATTTTCTAGTCTTGTTTCTTGTGACTAGGGAACTGGTTCATTATAAGTCACCTGCTGGGATCCGCATGGGAACCCCCTGCCAGGTGCTGCTGCCTCCTAGGTCATTTGTACTTTGAGTTCCACCCCTGGTGACCGACCTTCTACTCCCCACCACCCCAAACCCAAACCTGTCTTGGTCCACAATTCCTCCCACATACCACTGTCCCACACTTGGGCACCTGGAAGTATAAAAAGGGTTGGGGGATGTCAGTGAGTTAGAAGCCTCCAAATATCTGATACGAGACTCTTTAGATACAAGACCGAAACTTCAAATGATTATTCTCTTCTCATTCAGGCATTTGGTTTCCAGGCACTAACAGGACCCCTGCTATGCATAGCCAACAGGACAACTTCCTGAATTGTGCCCTCAGCATGACCCAGATACCCCAGAGCTAAGAAAGTAATGCAAAATAAGGAAATGTAATATCAAGGTCACAGCAATAGGACACACACTCCGTGTCCACTGGTGCTTTTAAATAAAAATGTAAAGAATGGGCCAAGTGATTTGCAAATTCGTGCCTCAGTATCTCTTTAGACAGGATACTAAGTAGAAGGTGACACCCAGCACAAGTGAAAATAAATCAAAAACAAAGACTGAAGGTAAACCGCTGCTGTTTTAAGAGAAGGAAATGTATGGAGCTCGTTAAATGCTAGACGAGGGAAAAGGATGCTTTTAAACAAATGTAGGCTGCCCGGGGAATCCTGGCTTCCCTGTTAACTCTGGACAAGAACTGCCTGTGACTGCCCCAAGACTGAAATAAGGATGCACAGGAGGCGGCCACAGCAGCAGGCTGAGGGACCTTGAACAGTCTCAGTCTGATGCTCTAAGGTCACCTGCTCACCAGCCAAACCTAAGCCAGGTGCTCAAAGGACTAAAGGGCAAGAGCTTTCAGGAGGCGCTGACCTGTTAGCTACAGCTGACTCTGCCCAGCCCCACCTGCTATCCCATCTGACCGAGCAATCATTCCACATACAGGGGTGCAGGAACCGTGACAGAGAAACCAGCTGGCTTGGGCCAAATGCCACTCCCTATCAAGCTGTGGGGCCGTCTGCCCAAAAAAGGCCACATAAAAATGGAAACTGTCCACCCCACCTTGAAGTCCAGAGGGCTCCCCAAAAGGCTGGGATTAATGGGACCAGCACATATGGGACAGCAGAACAGTGATCACGACTGTCCCCTTGAGAACCACAACGTCAGCCCCGCTCCTGGCTGCTGGGAGACGTTGCTGCCATCAGATGCCACTTGTACAGGATGAAGAGTGCGGTCACAGAGAGCTGCCAAGCTGTGCACCAGGACCACCGCCCAGGCCAGCGTCATGTCGCTCTACACTCGTGTTCAGCTTTGTGTTGGTCTCAGGGGACCAAGGGGCCCTCCTCTCTCTAGGTTACCCCCTCCACCTGTGTTCGCCGTTTCATTCATCCATCTCCTCTAGGTCACCGCCCTCTCAGTCATTTATGTGCATCCTTCCTGAGTTCCTGCTCCTCACAATTCAGACCAGAGCTTCTCACTTTCCCCATGATTATCTTCTCACTTCATCTCTTTTATATCCTCATTTGCCAAGAAGATTTTGTTGAGTTTTACATTCTATAATTGGCACTAAGAAAACAAGAGGTCTACTGAACAGCTTTTCCAACTGTCCATGCCACGTTAGGCTCCAGTTCTGAGTAAGAATCACAAGGACATCACAAGAATCACAAGAATCACAAAGGACACAAGCTGCTGACATCCTTAGAATGTTACCTTGACCCTTCAGCGTTCACTTTTCTGGACTTCTTTTTCTGTTCTGTTAGATTTTTGTGAAGAGCAGGCTATTTTTAATTCTATTCCTTATTGCCCACATTTACTCCCCAGTCGCCTGTAATCTGCCGTTAGCTGAATCAACGCTGATAAAACTGCACTGACAACAGTCATCTGTGACTTACTAATTCCTAAGTAGTATGGAATCACTGCATAGTTTTTACCTACCTGATCTGTTAAGGTAAAACCTGTCCCTGTTGACTCCTGGGAATTCTTCCCTCCCTCGGCTTCCAGAAGAGTGCTCTCTCAGGATTCTCCAACGAATCCTCTGACCACTGATGATCTTCCTAGAATCTATTCTCAGCGTTGCTCTTGCAGGTGGAGGTCAAAATCTGCCCAATAACTCAAGCCTTGGACCTGTTTATTTTCTCTCCTATACTCAATGTCACCCCCAACTCCTGACCAGAAAAACCCAACCACTCCCTGAATTTGGAAGTCTTCCTCTTAACTACCCTTTCAGTCTCTGCTTCTCTAGCCTCCAGCCTCATTTGTTACAATTTCGACCAAAACAAACATTCTTAACACAAGTGTGAGCATGTCACGCTGCTAACACTGAGAGGGACTCTGAGGGTCCACAGTACACCCCACACAAGACTCGCTTCCATCTGTGTTTCCAGCCTCACCCCACTCCTCACTCTTTACACTCCACCAGCACCAAAGGGTTCATGGTTCCCTGGACACATCAGAATATAATCATGCGTCTCCATCTTTGTACCTGCTGGTACCTCTACCTAGAATATTCCTCTCCTACTCCCACCCCTCCCATCCTGTCCCTACAACACTGCTAACTCTTATTTGTCCTTTAGAGCATAGCTTAGGTGTCAGCAACTAGGGCACACAATCACTGATTCTCCAGCTAAATAACCCCAAGCATCCACTCCCACCTCTGCTACTTCTGAGCATTTAAAATCATTGTTATCTCACCTAGTGCCCAACACTACAGTTTGTTTACATGTCTGCTTTCCCTCCAGAGCTTACTGAGACCAAGGACCATGTCTTACCAGGATGCAGGGTTCCTTGCTCCAAAATCAAAGGGAAAAGCCAGTGGCTTTTCTTTTAGTGAGCTTTTTGCTTAGTCAGGAGGAGGCGAGGACAGATCCTTCTCTTGATTTATTTGAATTAATGGGTAGGTCAGAGTCTCCATGGTAGAGCCAGGGCTACGTGCACACACACGCCGCACAGCTGCGCCACTCCACACAGTCAGGGAAAGCTCTGGTTATGAATTCATTAAGTCTTTGTGAGAAGAACAGGAAGGAAACATTCATCGATGATCTGCTTTATGGCAGGCTTGTTCTGAACCTTTACACATCTCATTAAACCCTCACAAAATTCCTGAGAGGCAAGAAACTCTCTCCAGTTAACTGATGTGTAAACTAAGGCTTGAAGAGAATAAAAAACCTCCCTGAAGTCCCCTGCTTGTACATAGCAGAGCCATGATTCAAGCCGAGGTTTGCTTTCTCTTACAACACCCTGTATCCCTGACAGGTTTCTAAAGAAACCAGAAGATGCGTCAAACAACTGCATGGAGTATGGCAGGAGAAAAATGTAAAAGCTTGTATTTTTAACAGGTATTTGTTTCTGTAATCTATCTTTCACAATGTACGTTAACTCAGACAACACCTTCTGAATCGCTAAGCTTCGAATAAGGCCAAGTGCACGGAGGAACCGGCTGCTGCACAGTCGAGTGATCAGGCTTCTTGTGTACAACCAGCAAGGTACGACCAGAAGAAAGACTGCAGCCAAGACAAATCTAAGCTCTGAGCTGGCTCCATTCAGGTCGTTTTGAGTTTAGAAGCCAGAACGTCAATGTTTTCTTTTCCCCTATAGATCTGGGGCCAAGTTTCCCAGAAAGAATAATACTGTTTATCTCTCACACCTCTGGGATAAAGCTCTACGCTGCCAGAAGGATGCTTGTGTTTTGCAGGCAGAGAGCAAAGAATGAGCTGAATATATACCTCAAAGCCTGTGAACAAAAAAACGCACTGCTGAGAAACTCCTCCGCTACGGGTATCTTAACGTCTCTTGCGCACACATTGCCCCTCTGCTTACAACGCACATTCGCAGGAACGAAAGCACAGCCCTCCAGTGAGGTGTGGATTTGTTGCGGCCTTTCTTCTTGAGAGCTGCCCCTGAGCTGCCTGTCAGTCAGCCCCTTCAGAGGGCCAGCCGCTGAGTAGCGATCATCAACTTCTTAAGAGCAGGCAGCAGCCTCAAGGAGGAGGGAGGCTGAGCAGCAACCGTGGGCCTCACAGCCACATGCTCAGTGATTAATTTCATGTAATAATCCACTGAGCTGGGGCCTGAGGGAGACCCTTGTGGAGAAGAAAGTATCCATGCCTTCAAGGAGAGGGAGGCTGAGGCAATCCGGCAGGGGATGGCAAGCATGACCCCGGTTCTCTTCCCCCACTGGCAAGTTCTACTCAAGAGTTTGATGGAAGAAGTGCTGAGGCGACAGGACAGCTTCAGAGAAAGCAACGTGCATCGGGTGAACACAATGGAACGTGTCTTTTGGGAGTGAGTGAATGTGTCTTGGGGTGGGTGCACGGTGTGGAAGTAAAATGACCCTCTCCCTCCAAGACCACAGCCCCTGCAAAGTACTGGCTGGAAACAAGTAAGTTTTTTCGCCGCTGGCAGAGAAGAAATGAATGCTCCTGAATGCATACGTGTAAATCAGCCCCTTCAGAGCGCAGAGCGCAGTTCGTGCATAGTCTTGCTGGCCTGTGAAATGTTAAGCGACTAGAAAAGATAGGATAAGGAAGATGGACAGTCAGCCAGCAAAGAAAGGAGGAAGGCTCACCCTGGCAAGTCAGCCTTAGTGCCAGATGGTAATAATGGGGATGGAGGGGCCTGTGAAGGTCATGTCATGTGTGGGGTTCCATAAAGGATCTGGATCCTAGTGACATTTGCAAAGCGTGAAAGAGACGAACGGCACTGCCTGGGGAGCTACAAGGACAGGGGGTCTCAGCCTCCGTGGCCCTGCTCAAGTGTAACACCGCAGGGCAGTGTACCCCAGATGTGACACACCAACCAGGGGAATCCCATCAGTAACGTTTTCCCACGAGTGGAATTCCCTTCACCGGGGCTGTGGGAGGGTGGGTGCTGTCTCCTAAGCTGTCCTACACTCCTGCAGCCTGTGGTTGGTGGAAATGAGCAGCAGGAAAGGACCAGCACCGGGTCTGCAGGAACAGATGGATCAAATCTAGGAACTCTGCGTTTATATCCCAATTCAGAGACTGAAGCACCCACGTGGGCTCCAGGTCCTGTCGGCAACAGGGGGGAAGGAGTGCACATGTCCTCCGCTGATGACTTCTGAGCTACAGGAAGAATTTTCGGAACAATGCATAACACACAGGACTTACCTGCAAGCAAGAAGGTGATAAGGCAAGTTTCCTTTGGCAAATACAGCTTGAGACGAGACCCGCTGAACACGTACTCCACCACTGCTTCAGAACGGCCTGCCCGCTGGAGGAAGGGCAGGAACTGCTTTGCTTTTTGGGTATCCTGGGGGCGAGAAGAAGAATGGTCAGAAAAGTAAATGCAATCTAGGCAAATGTTTCTTTCTCTCTGGTGTAGGGCAAAAAGTCTGGCCGACCACAGGAAGCTAGGCAAATAACCCTAGAAAATCAGACACTGCTAAAACCAGGACAGACTTTCATAGGAGAAATGTAGTTAATCAAAAGCTTCTAGAACATTGACTCTCTGCTTCCCTCTGTTTCAGTGATGAAGCACTCAGTGGATGTAAAAGTTAAGAAGGTGCCCTGAAATGAGAGTTTCACCTTTCTTCTGGGACAGGACAGAAGAGCTCTTCTTCCTTCTACATAAAATTGAGGGGAGAAAACCAATACTCACTTTCTGTGGAGGTTAAACTGAAACTTTAATTAAAAAAAAAAAAAGTGACTCCCAAACTCCGTGATATAGCCCTTTCCCAGGAAACTCAAAGCAGTTCACCCTGACTCACAGATTATGTAGATTAAGTATTTCCTAATGAAGGGAAAAACGCAGCCTTCCCTGGGCACCAATACCGCGAAGTCCTGCTCTGTGCGCTTTTCAGGAAAATCAGGACCCAGGGCACACTGCTCCTGTTCCTGGCCTGGGATATCTGTAACAGCAGGATGTCATTGTCCATGGGGACCAATAAATACCACAGCGTATCAGAGTGAATAATTACAGACACAGTAAAAACACATGAAGTGGCATAGCGCTTTAAACATTTTTTTTTCACACATTAACACAAAGTGCATGCATTCTACTCTCAAGGGTACCAAATCATAAACCTTTCCAGCCTCAGAGCTCTCAGCTTCAGAGGAGCTCAGAGCCTTCAAATCCTTTCAGTCTCTCAAGCTAATTAAACAGATGATAAGGTAAGCAAGCATTGAAATATCACACGGCATGTGCTGGGGGAATAGTCACTGGATATCAGAATTCTGCAGCTTTGCAGCGCAGCCAGCAGACCTGCCAGCTCCCTCTGAGGACAGTGAACTCTCTGCACACTGTCCCGATTCCTGTGACCCAAGCAGTCAGCACTCACCAAGCTCTTCCTTTCTAACTCTGCTCCTAGCAACAGAGCTATTGTATGTAAATTAATGCACATTAGATAATGAAAATTTAACTAGCCATCGAGTATTTGAGAGTCTTCACAGCAGCCAAAGGGGTTCCTCTCATTCAGAAGCAGTGAGGTAGGCTGGGATGAAAACAATATTTATAGTAATGAGATTCATCCTTCCCTTCAAATAGATTCTCAGAGAAAAGGAGAGACAGTCATCCATTCTCAGTATCTCTAAGGGTGCACTGGTAAAAAGTAAGGCTAACAATGAGCTTTAGTGGGACAGAAACTCCCCCGATGAACACTTAAGCAATACACATTCTACTAGACACATACAGTGGGGAAATGCCTTCCCGGCAGTTGGCTGCAGTCCAGGAGAGTCAAGCAAGACAAATGCTCCATGGGAAGGAAAGCACTACCTGATTAAAATCCTTTTGCCACACCAGTCTAAATCTGGGACATTATTCATGAGCTGAGCCAATAAGTCAACCACAATTATCAAATTGATTATCGCAAATCATGAGGCAACTTAACGTCTCCAAAGAGAAGACCTTTTCCCTCAAGACTGCACTAATCTCTGTTTTTCAGAAACAGACGTTTGCTCATCACTGTCTCCTGGATGTATTTATCTGAGAAAAAAATGCTTACAGGAATACAGTGGCACACATGCAGCCAGCCCCTAGGGTTAACACTAAAAAGGGAAGTTGTAGCAGACTCTCCTATTTTGCTAACCGATTACCTATCTTACCAAGAGAGATACTTAGGCTGAGGATCAAGGAGAAATTAAGGGACATTACTGTCAGCCATGCAATAAAAACATACAAACAAAAAGACCCCAATAGATGTTCCTGATTCCTCCTAAGTCTCAACCTACAACTTGGTCCTATCACACAAAGAAAACATGGCAAGATGGCAGAGGATGTAACATGTCATCAATTATGACAAAGATTAGAAGTGAAAGCCAATGGTGACAATCAAAGTCATGAAAGCAAATTTCAAAAGCCTACCAGAACTGGCCATGTTTACTTCTAGAGGCAAAATTGCAAGACAAGATATGGAGAAGAGGATATGCCTATGGATCACCCGTTAAGGGAAGAGATGGAAATCTTGCCCAAGTTGGTAGATTTGGGGGAATAACAAATTCTTACAAAGCCAATTAATTACATTGAATGTAACCCCCAAAAGATGTCAGCTCTTTCAAATCTCAGTCACAGGCAGACAATGGTGTCTGTCTTTCCTTGTCATCTCAAGCTCTTCCTTTGCTTGCCAAGTTCCTTTTCAACACAAAAACTCTTGAAACCTTTAATATTTGTTTCAGTCATTGGCTCAAATGAAAAGACTGGTAAGGCAGATTGACAAGTTCCTGCAGGTGGTGGAGCCATAAATCATCTCTGCTAATTCAGGTATGGAAATTTTTTTTATTGTAGGAATTTTGATTGTTCTACTGTAAAATGGACTAAATGTTATGGTTAAACGATTTGCTTTCCCAAGATACAGCAATGTGCTAGACTAACACCCATTTCTAAGGTTACAGCAATAGGTATATAAAAGAAAACATGATTATGAGAAACAGTATAGTAGAGGCTGGTTAAGGCCCTACTGAGGAGTTTAAGATGCCAGGTGGATCTTAAGGGTAGCCAAGTGATAAAGTATAAAGGATGTTATTAACATGACATTTTAAATTCTCCTCCAATAACCCTGAAGCAGGATCTTCTAAGATTTAGTGAAATTAAAGATTTCCTTGGAACTCCAAACATATTTTTAAATAAAGATTAATGGTCTCAAATTTAAAGAGATAACAACATTGAGACTTATGACATAGGACGCTCATTTCAAGGTAAGACTATTAAATATCAAATATTTCTGCTCAGAATTCTAGTTGTGGCTGATTTACATGAGGCCTGAGAATCTATTTGCCATAGTTATCTGGCACTACACAGGCCCAAGGCTTTGAGAATCCACGTAGATAAATTAGCTATAGTTTTCTGGACCAATATTCCCCTCCACTGGTGTAAATAATCAAGAAGCAACTGTACTTCTGAGCAGGTAAGTCTTTTTTGTTGCACTGGTAGTTTTCACATTACCTGTGCTACAAAACAAACCAAACATAAGTATTTTTCGGCTCTCCTAGAAAAGCTAATTTAAGGTTGCATTAGCTACATTTAACCTGCTATTGTGGATGGCATCTCTTTAAGGAATGTTTCTGCCTCCTCAATGCACCTTGAAATTGAGAAAGTAATGATGCAACAAATGTGCCTGGGGTGACTTCATTTCAAAGGATTTAATATCTATACCTCAGACTCATAGGAGTGGGGTTTTGAACGACCCTGAAGAAAGGCAGGATGATCCTTTAAGAGTTATAAAGACATCTTAATTATACACCCCTACTCTGCCCCCACTTCTGGACTGGCAGGCCAACCTCTTGCAAATGTGGGTGCATGCAAATAACCCCCTTCAGCCGGTAAGACTGCAACTTACCTCTACAAAGTACCTTGCTGTGTGAGCAAACACATGTTTGAAATAATTGAGCACAATGAGTTACCAAGTTTGGAAAGGTGAGGAAGTTGTGGGCAGGAGGCAGGGAGGAAAACCGGGGAAGCAGAAACCGTACGTAGTAGGCCCAGGACAGAGGTCCACAAGGACACTGCTTAGATAGCGAGGTCTCCTGCAACCTTGAAGAGCAGAACTTGCATAAATCAAAGTTCTCCAAATTCTGGAACAGGGATTTAGCCTGTCCGTTCACACTAGATGTTAGCAAAGTGAACTCTGGGATTTTTGCACCGAAAAACACCCACATAGTAGGTAGGCATTTACATAGTTAGGACTGGTGAGAGGCAAACATCACATCACACAAAACAGCACAGGGAAATGGGAATCAGAATAAACCTATTAGTTAACAATTAACCACTCAGGATTATCATGGGCAAGTCTCACTCGGGAACTGTTAAATAATGAAGCTCACTAATTAGTTCTCATCATCACAATCACTCTTTGATTAACATCATAGAAAAAGAACTAAAAACAAATATGTGCAGTTTATCATGGTACCGTGGGGGTAGTCAACTCCACAAGCACTTGAGAGACAGAACTCGAAACAGGCCCTTCAACCCTGATGAAGCTTCCTGCAGGGACAACTGGGTCCTGAACTCCCCATTTCAGCAAACCAGGAAGCTTCCTCCCCTAAAAGGGCTGACTATCCTGTCTCTATAAGGCTGACCTGAGGCTAAAGGACTCCAGAGCACAATGCTGTTTGGGTCCAACCAATCTTAATGTTGAAGCAGCAAAATCTGTGTGTACAAGAGGACACATGCATAGGGGAAAAAAAAAAGCACGGAAATCAGGACTTACGGCTAAGGATATGGAAGCAAACACGCTCCCTCATTCTAAGGTGTATTGTGATAACTCATCATCGTAGTTATCTAATTTGCCAGGGCCCTCCAGACCAGAATTTCTCCTGCAGCCATGTGGGAGACAAATCATAACCACATCTCTATCAGAAAGCAAAAAAGTCATCCATCACTTCACACTCTTCCTCCTTCCCATGACCCAGGCACTACGGCCCCATGTGATGTTCTAATTCACAGAATGAGTTTGTGGTTCTCTGCAAGGAGCCAGCTGTACAGCAAGATAATCTCCTGACATAAATGGGGCCCTGTGAGAAGATCCTTGGGATGCTGTCCAGCTCCGTCATCACCCGAAGCACTTAAAAACTTGAAGCTAACCTCCCCTGGCTGGTTATCAATGTTTCATGGTGAGGTGTCTGTAAGGGGGACTGGTGGAGGGTGTACGACTTCAATGAGGTACAAGCTTAACAGGAATGAAGTGAACCCAGGAGAGAGCCCTAGAGAAAAGCACTGACTGAAAAAATGAAACACTACAAGAAAACAAAGCATAAAAAAAAGGTTGAAGCTGGTCCGTCAATAATCTTTCGTTAGGTGTTGTCTGTGGTTTAGTTTCTCACATTGTTTACTTGGTTGGCACAGCACCTTACTTGGGCCTCCAAAGTTGTCTGAATGTACGAGAAACCATGTGCAGGCTCTGGGCTCCACTCCGGGGAGTGTGTATCAAGGGGACATTTGTAGGAGTGCTAAGTTGGAAGAAAGCCCTCAACTTGGGAGGCTGCCTTCTCATCTGTAGCACACTCAACAGATAACATGACCTTCTGTTTTCTTCCCTGCTTCTACTTCTTTACCAATCATTAAGGGAGGGCAGCCCAGAAGAGTGGAGACCGAAGAGCAGAGACTGGAGGGCCTCCCACACTGGAAGAGGAAGAAGGAGGAAGCTTCTGAGCGTGTCTGCGCACGTGCAGCTTCAGGTCCCCAATATGGAGCAAAAAAACCCACAAAAACCAAAAAACTCTCTGCAACCAGACTGGAAATGTTAAGGATGTGCCTGCCCTCAGGAGCCCTGCAAAAGAAAGGTGTCTACAGCTGTCTGTATTTGGTTGGTCTCGCCCACCACCTAGTTCTGTTCCATGAGGTACAACAGTGGGAAAAGAAAGCAGGACTTGGCAAATGCTAAGGAGAGAAGACACAACCCTGTGTTTAGAATGAAAATGTGCAAAAGCAGAATTCTGACAACCACGGCAGGGCAACTGAAAACAAGTCAAGCCCTGTGACAGAAACAGATGAGGGGGCTCCCAGAATATGGCCTGGACTTCAACTGTCATCACCCCAACCTGGATAAAACTGAAATGCCCCTCGACAGGGAACTGGATCAACAACTGTAGTCCACCAACACAACAGAACACTACTCTGCAATGAAAAGGATACAGCGACAACATGGATGAATCCCAAACACGTGATTCCATTTCTATGACATTCTTGCAAAGGCTGAACTGTAAGGACAGAAAACAGATCAGCGGTCGCCGCGGGCTATGGGAAGGGCTGGGGGCTGACTGCAAAGGGGGCGGAAGAATTTTGATGGCCGTTGTCTTGACTGTGGTGATGGTTACATGTGTACATGTTTGTCAAAACTCCACCAACTACAATTAAATTTTAAAATAAATGAGAAAACATGAACTCAGTAGGCAGACAATGTAGTATTTTCATTCTAAACTCAAGAAAAATTTCCTGGTCAACTAGTTTACATGGAACTGAGAGTGAATAACAAGCTCAAAATTCAGCACAGTAATTGTGTTTTGAGTAAACTACTTTAATCTAATTAGCTATTCAATGCATTAAAGCACTTAAAAAATTAAGCAGAAAATAGTCTGGATGAGAAAACAAGGGGTTAGGAGAGCATAGGGAAAAAAAAAATCTGCTTCCCCAAAGCAGCATGGAAGTATCAATTCCAGGCAGTGGCTCAGAGAAAGCGCACTGCCATCCTCAATTGGCTACACAGAGGAAATGCTGTGTTCAAATAAGGAAAAAGGACCACTAAGTACATATGCCTATTGACATTTCTTTCCTACCTTGAAATAAAATCATTATGTGATCCGGCTTAACGTGAATAAAATAACACCCAATTCCCAATCAAATGAAAGTTCTACACAGGCTCAGAGATTATTCTTTTATTGAATGGCTTTCAGTTTCCCACATTTAACCAGCTGAAATTATGCTGTAAGAACCATTCAGTTTAACCTTTAGAAATGAAGTCACTGCCGTTCAGTGGAAAAATCTGCATTTGATCATTAGGAAATACAATGCCCTTGGCTTATTGTCTAAGACCAAAAAAAGTTGATTTATAAGTTTAGCATAGCCTCATATAAAAGAGTAGAGGTAAATAATTACCTGGTGAAATAGATACCTGGTTAAGATAAGATAAATATATACTTTAGGATAATGTATCACCCACAAAAGCTTGCTCTCTTCTGATCTACACTCCTTTTTCCCTAACGTGGATGACCTAGGCAGTGCCAAGCCACCTCCCTCCTCAGGTCTGCCAATCCACACAACTATCTCAAAGTTAACGGCTCTGTGGTGTTTAGGAGTTTCCACAAACAAACTCCACCTTCTTTCCACCCACAACTCCACCCCAAACAGCCCCTCTTCCCATTTCTACAGACTCTCACTCTCCCAAAGATCATTATTAGAATTCTTGGTTAAATTGATATTCAGTGTTTCTAAACTCCTGACTCTGTAAATCACAGCCATCCCTGGAGCGCTCCCATCCTCGGGTGTGCAGTGCGCGGTGGCCCACTAGGCCTGCTACGCAGCGGGTACCCCGGGCCTTCCCTCCACCAAGACCTTGGGAATTCCCTTCACTTTTCCTGGGTTGTATTTCCCAAATCCAGGCCTTCCCCGTTCTTGGTTTACTCCCCTCTCCTTTGAAAATTTAAACAAAAAAATTCCTATCCTTATTTCATAGAGCAAGTGTCTTATCTAAGGTCAGGTAGGTAAATATAGGATTGCTTTTGTGTATTTTATTCAGGAGAAAGACTATCCTGTCTGTGAGAACTTTGAATCAACAGATAAATTCCTTCTATTATCCATCAGCATCGCAATACACTCTAGTTTTGCTACCACTGGCTGCTTTAGTCATGATAGGAAGAAAACTTATTTTATTGTGAAACAATTTAAAATATGGACATAAGAGATAGTTGTCCAAAAATATCAGTTTGTAACAAAAAAATATTTATAGAGGAGTTTAACACACTGAAAGGCATACCACCTTCTAATTATTTTCAGGTTATGTATCGCTCCAAAAACATGTAATTTATCTAAATTACAAAAAACCAATTTACATAAAATAGACAATTACATTGATAAGAAAACAGTTAAAGGCAGTATTCCCATCTTAAACTGGTAAGGATAAACACAACCAATGGTGGATATGAGAAAAAGGCTATTTTTGACTTTTAACAACTCTGTTACTTTTCTAAGAAAAAAAATAATAAATTGTTATAGCAATACCACAATAAACATCTTGTATGTTTCCAGAAAAAGGACATGAAAAGGACATGAGACTGGTCTAAAAACATAGCTTACACACGATACGCCCAGTGAGAATATGTAACAAAGCACATCAACCAGAGTCTGTAATTCTGGATAACAATTACAAGGCTAGGATGGAAAAGTAACATACAGGCCTGAAACACATTCTTTTCTTTAAAAATTTTAAATCAATTTTTATCACTTCTGAAGTTTCTATGAAATAGGTAAGAATTTATTACCGAACCACAAAATGGCTTGAGAGATATAATTAAAACAAGATGTGCAGAGTAAAGAATTTAAGACAGTCTGATGAAGCTCAAGTTTTCATTTCATGGGCAAATCAAGGACTCAGAGGCAAGAAAACTGATGCCATGCCAAACTCTGCCCCACGTGAGACAAGGACACCACTTTAATAAGAAATCAAAATAAATGTTAAGGAAAAGTTAGATGACTAAAATAATTTTGACACCCCCTAAAAGTACTTTCAACTTTCATTTTTGCTTGCAGACATATTTAGGTCCAATAAATCTTAAACAAAAAGTTTTTTAGTAAGTCTAATTAGTCTTCTTAAATTATTATAACATTTGCAAGACAAAGTTCTAGTTTTTGAAACCGAACAAGGACAACCATTATGGTAGAAATTATTAACTAATACAGAAGGTGGTCAGTTTTAAGAGTAATAAAGGCTGATTGGATTATTGCATTCTATTGATTCTTATGTTGTGGTTGGCTTTATTCCTTTGATATTTATGTGAGTTAAGAAAGCAAAAGCTCTAAACTGTTCTTAGAAACAATGATCAGCCCATATATGTAAACTTAAAAAAAATGTGCAGTATATTGTATACATGTAATTACATGCAATATATTGCATATGAGTAGTCAAATTGTAACAATACTAGCTAATAAAACTGCAAAATATGAAAAGAAGAGTAATGAAGGCATTTAACTGAAACCTAATCATTTTAGCGAATAAAGATTTGTAGGGTGATGAAGCTTAAAAACTTTATGCTATCGTTTGGCCTAAGTTTCTACTTTCTGGAATTGTTCTAAGAAAATAATTACAGACTATGATTTAGCTAAAGGAATCAATGTTCTTTGCCAACAAAAAAAATAACCCAAATAAACTAAATATCCAACAATACATAAGACAGAGTACTAGGCAGACGTTAAAAATGAGGTAAAAGAATAGTATTCGTATAGAAAAAGAATTAAGTGGGAAAAGGAATTCAGCAATGATTCTGTGTCAGACACTGTTCTAGGCACCAACCGTGCAGTCAGGAATAAAACAGAGAAAGTCCCTGTTCTGAAAAAAAACCTTTCATCACTAAAAAAAAAAAAAAGGGGGGGGGGGGAGAAAATGAAAAAAAGAGAGAAGAAAATCCACATTTTGCCGAATAGCTCTATTTTTTTACTGAAAAACTTCTGGCAGTGCTAGTAGAGATGATTTTCTTCCTTTGGCTTATTTATATTTGATGCATTTAAAAACAAAATTGTTGACAGAAAATTTGTGTTTAAAAAAAGTGTTAAGTTTTTGTTTTTAAAAAAGGAAAATACAATTAACATTCAGGGCTGATTCAGTTTTGCCCAGATAAATTTGCAAATTATTCAGGTCAGATAAAGGTCTCTTCAAAAAAAAAAAAAAAAAAGTTTTTTTTGAGCCAACAGTCAACATTCTCCGGAGTGAATTAGTTCTCTATAATTGTTCCATATATTTTGAGACAAATAAATATTATGGACACTGTAATAACGCCTGTGAACTGATTTGGAAAACACCCTGAATTAAAACTGCATGTGAAATTTGCCCCACGATCCCTTCAAAAACAGCATTTAAAGCACGGGCTTTATGGCACTGATGACAGCAAACCAGCTCTTTTCCTAAGGAAGAGAAGATTAACTTAGACAATTGTGGTGCAGAGCCAAGAGGAGTGTTGGCAATAGGTAGAAAACAAACAAAAATCACACATTAGCCTGACGTGAGAGTAAGGAGAATGTGTTCCTAGTAACGTCTGCAGCGTGACGAAAGAAAGCACCCCGTGGCTGGGAACAGAAATAGATTTAATGAAGTCCCCAGAATTCCACACGTGTGCCGGGATAAATGTGCAACGGTAGGCCAGACAATAATAAAACTACCCTTAAAGAAAAATAACTTTAAAGTGGTTAGACATGTAGGGTTTGGGGGTGTGCTGGGGAATTCTATTTCTTCCTAAGAAAAAATAGACTTATAACCCTGCCTCTCACCAGTGACTTCACCACTTCGCTATAATGCATTCGCATGCGGATACTGTACTGCGGTCCTAAATGTGAGATTCTATGAATCTAGCCTATCAATGGAAAACCATGTACCCCAGGATGCGTGAGTGATGGCAGAGAACTTAGACAAAGAGATTTGGTCACGATAACAAATTTCTTCTTCAACCAAAGATCTCCCATTGGTGTCATTTCTCCATCAGTGCATACATAACTATGGATGGCACTTGTGTTGTGAAGTGCTCTCTCTTCTTAGTTTCTAAGATTTTTCCCTCTCACAGCTTGGGAAGCTCCTTTTGAAGTTTCTTTAAGTGTTCAGGTTGGGGTTTGGCCTGGGCCCCTTCTCCTAATTCTCTGCGCAATTTCACACATTCCTGTCTATATGTCCAGAGATTCTTAAGTTTCCTCCCAAATCTGTGCCACCGGTGTTTTATCATATCAGAAAAGCAGCACCACCACCAGATATTTGTGCTGGACATTCGGATATACACACAACATTCACATTCCATCCCCCTTTTTGACCCCCGGTCCAGGCAATGGCCAAATCCTATTAGTTCTTCTACCAAAGTAGACCTCAAATTTCTCTCTCCACGTCCACTGCCACAATGCTAGCTCCAGGCACCATTCAGTCCCCACCAAGCACACTGCAATGTCCTCCCCTAACCAGGTAAAGGTACTAAAGCTACTCTTGCCTCGTCTCTCCACAGAGCAGCCAGAACAGAGGGGAAAATGCAGACTCCACTACTCCGCTCACACGTCACTTTCCACCTCAGGGTCTTCCTGTGGGAATTTTATCCTTCAGCCCCAAACAAGACCTTCAACTAACTCCTCCTTAGGCCTCATATTAAACTCACTTAAGTGGGGGGCAGGGAGGTATATAGCTCAGTGGTAGAGTGAGTGCTTAGTATGCATGAAGTCCTGGGTTCAATCGCTAATAAAAGACAGTCTCTGACCACACGGAAGAAGGTATGGCGGTGAGGACACACTCTCACAGGCTTCTATCTTCTAGCACAACTGTAACCACAGAACAATTGCATATGCTCTAGAATGACTGCATCTGTCTCATTTCATGTTATATCCTCAACACCCAGCACCATGCCTGGAATATAGTAAGCTCTTGATAAATACTTATTGCTTGATCATTCATGTGATCACACTCAGTGTGACAAATTTACTTAAAACACAAGCCATCAACAGCATATGTTACATGTCAAGGAGAGAGAAAAAGGCAGTAAAATAACTCAGGAAAGGAAGGAGTATGATTTGGGACTTGAATTGGATAAAAAGTTCGGGATACAAATACCATTGATGATGGTGATGGATTATTTTAGAGGGCTTTCTGTCTGCTAGGCCGAGCGCTCAGCCATTTAATAACCTCCATCCCCACCACCACCACCACACTGGTCTCTCTTTATCTCCTATTATGTCAACTGCTCTAAATACTCTACATGTATTAGCTCTCATTCAAGCACAGCACAACCTAATGAGGTAAGGGCCATGATTACGTTCATTTTACAGGTGAAAATACTACCGCACAGAGAGGTTAAATAACTTCAAGGTGACAAAGTAATAAGCAGTCAAGCTCGGACTTCAACGTGGGTGACCTGATATTGGAGCTCATATTATTTGTCATGTATTCCACATTGCTGCTGCATTCTAGAAAATACACATCCTTTCTGTTGCATCCTCCTACTGGCCCTCCCACTTCTGGTTACTATCCAGCACAGCTAACCGTGTATCTAGGATCCAGGGTCACCTTTGTTCAAACACAATTTCATAGGGTTTAGGTCACCACCTGGCGGATCAAATCTAGACTAGACTGTGAAGAGATTAAAAAAAAGATCCCTATTTCTTAGGAGTTTAGAAACTACTCAGGACCCACTACACACAGGTCAACCTGTGTGCAATCAATATATCAGCAAGTACAAAATCATGGTAATGAGTGATTGTGTAGAAGTTGAGGGCAGGCATGATGAGAAGGCAGTGGGGATAAAAAGGTGACACTGCCAGGGAGAAGGGAGATGCTCTGGAGGAGGAGGAAGGCCTGGTCAGGAAAGAAAAGCCAGTAACTTAAAAAGAGCAAGTAGCCAGTCTCAGCAGAACGAGAACATGAAATAGCGGAACAGGCCGAATACGATATAAAAGAAGAGCCCCCACAGCGGGTCAAGATCCAGGCGTGTTTCAGGAATGTACTAGGAGAGAATGTAGGTCTTCCTCCAAATTCAAAACCTCTCAAATCTAACATAATATTAAGAATTCTATCATTTCTTCCTCAGAACACCCTTGACTTGGCACAAAATTACTAGGTTATTCCAAAGCAACCCTGAGGTCTGATTCAAAGATATTTATCTGGACATCAACACGGCCAAGAGTATCCACAATTTTGTACAACATATTCTGTAGGGAATATGTTGGAAGCATGCTAACTAAAGCCTTAAAATACGAGTAAGCAGAATGTCTATGTTAGTAAAATGACTTACTTTGAGATGTTTACATAAGCAATAGCCACAGGGCAAAAGGAGTTCAATCCAGGGCTAAGTAGTGTTACGATAGTGAAGTGGAGAGCAAAGCCGGGGCCAGGCAGAGATGCTTCAAGTTTGATCACATCACTCAGATCAGACAACCCAGTCACACACCTGGACCTGGGAATCAGGAATTTTATCAACTGCCTCCAAATACCCTAACATTCATTTAGCCAAGCCTGTAATGGGCTCACTTAGCCCATTTGGACCCATGCAATAGAATCATAGGATAATACCCACATGCACACAGAAAACAGAAAAGCAATGAACAGCATCGACCAGCAAGGAAAGGATCTGTGCTAGAGGCAATTCTCTCTGGAAAGAGTGACACTTCCCTCAGAAAAAAATGCTCCTGGGATCCCTCAATTTCCTTTCTCCTTTCTTTGAACAAAGGAAGAAAGAAAAATCATTACAGCTCAAGACACTGAAATGAAAGCTAGGACCCTGTTTCTAAGGGGCTCATTTGTATGCGTTCCTGGGTGTGAAGTCATAGTTGACAAGGAGTCAGAAGGGAACTAGAAAAATATATGGCAGAAAACTTCCTGAAAACAGAATTCACTGCAGTGACATATCATCTATAGATTATTTTGAAAATAAGATGTTTTAGCGAAAGGAGCTACAAAGTTAAAAAAAAAAAAAAAAAAAGCTGCCCCTAATAGTGCTCTACCTCCAGGCAAGTCACCAGGTCAAACGTTTCTTTCCAAGGTTTTTAAGAGCTGAATTTAAAAAGCTGGGACACAGCTACCAAATGTCAATGGGCCCTGTGTTCAATGTCCAATCCCTCTACCTCAACCTACTATGGTGTCTGGATTTTCCAACACAAAAGCCTGTCGGTGACGGCAGATCAAGTAAGGGACCGGCATGGAATCGGCATTCTGCAGATGAGAGACACATTCACTTCAGAACTTTATGTTTTAAAAGAACTTTCACAACCAAATGACTCTTCATATTTTCAGGCACAGAGTAGGCAATAAAACAAAGATTTTCCAAGCTCATAATCACATGATCTCTTACTGCCCCATGTCAGTTTTGTATTTCTCTCATTTCTGTAACTGATTCCCATCTTAGAGGATAATTTTTAAACAGGTAAAATCGTGACTTTTATTCAAATATAAAATGAAGACGTGTCAAAAGTTTTATTTTAATTAATGAGAGAACCAGAAAGATACTACAAGTGATTCAGAGGAGAATTTGGAGGACAGATATTTACACGCAAATTAGGAATGTTGAAGTGCATTTGCTAAAGATGCAAAGCTGCAGAGGAAAACGACCGAGTGAAAATGTAGTTTTGAAATCATCTTTCTACACAGTGGAAATTAATTGTATCTATACAGGACCACATTTGTACACACAGGAGTCATCTGCATCATCATTAGGTTTCACAAGTTAAATTCTCTCTCCACTGGGGTGCAAAACAGCCCAGTTAGAAACAAAGGGGCAGGACTGCTACAGAATCAGGTAGCCCCCCAAGGGTTTACCAAGCAGTGCCCAGTTCTCCACTCAAAGGGTACCCAGTAATCTTACCAGTTTCAAGGTCTATTAACAATTTCTCCTGATATCCCCAACTATATAAGAGAGGTGAGAGACTATGTCCTAAATTTAGTGCCCTATAGTGCAAAAAAAAAAAAAAAAAAAAAATCCACTAGGAGAACTCAGTTGAAAAGTGGATTAAATTTTTTAAAGAAGGTGCTTAAACACAACCCCTAACTGTGGTAAAGGCTGAAACACAATCTTTTTCAAATTCCAGCCTTTCTTTTCAATTTCATTCAGTATCATGTTCAGCCTAAGAAAGACAGACTTCTCTCTTATTCCCACGGAAAGCAGAAATGCTTTCTGACTTCTTTGTCAGGAGAGAGGGGGACATTCTTGCAAGTTCTGGGGAGTGTGAGTAGGAGAGCTTTACGAAACCAGAATTGGTCACACAGGACTCCTACGGCTGAAAGACTGATGGAGAAAAGGCAATAAAGCAATGCCCTTGACCATCAAGGAGGGCAACCAGCTGAAGCAAACTCCCTGACGTGACCAAGGTCTCCTCAACCAGCCCCAATTCTTTTGCAGAGGGAGGCGGGCAGGGAGAGATGGAAGGCACCACTAGTACTAATCGTGGCTTCCCTGCAAGGGGCCGTCAGATTTCTAGAGGACAGTAAGTCTTCTAGAAAGCAAGGTCAGCAGCCAGAGCTCTGACTCTTACAGGACAGGGTTCCTTTGGGATTTCCCCTGGGCAGCAAGGATGGAGTGTGAAGGGAGCTCTAGTGCTAAGCAAACGAATCCCAGGCAGAACCACAGGCCTTGACCTTGTGTGGTCAGCACAAAAGGGACATTAGAATGTTCGGGGGTTATTCAGAGGCTAAGGGAGAGTAAAAGAGGGAAGAGTTATGAGAACAAAACAAACAAGAAAAGGAGCATTGTGCCATCAAATCACCAGTGAGTGGAAGGAACAGAAAGGGTGCTGAAAGGAACTTCAGGATCACGTGAGGAGGAGGCGGCAGCCTAAAGAACTAGGCGAGAAGACACCTAAGGGCAACTGCTCTTCAACACCGACCCAAGGTATAAAGTCCCTGGGTGACTGTCCTGCTTTTTATCTCCCTCCGATTTACTGGGCAAACCACTTTTTAATTCTCTTCAGCCAAAAGTTATGTTTTAAAACTCTTATATCGAGGTCCAGCTCCACTGGGAGATAAGGAAAGATAACTTCTGTTAGAGTCCCCAAGCCTCACTGAAAGAAAGACTGCTTCCACTACCCCGAGGAAAAGAGGACGGCGCTATTCAAGTTCAAGAAGATGCTGAGAAACAAGGAAATCAAGGAAGAGGTCAGGAGGAAATGCTTAAAATCCTACTTATTTATTGCATTTTAAAGGAACACTGCTATCCTTTATATTTGCAAGTCAGAATCTCACTGGTCAACTCTGCAAGTCTTCATTTCATGACTTAATGGAGAAAAAGGGACCTGCAAGTCTGGCCACCTACCCTCCATCCCCAGGGCTAGCCTTTGGACCACTGTAGGCTCTGGTTTCAGCACATTCATATTATTAATACTATGCCTTTCCAACAAAAATCAGTCATGGATAGAGGAGGTTGCCAAAAAGTCAGTATGTAACATGAGCAAAGAAAACCATCCACAAGGGAGCCCAGCCAGAAGGCAAGGAAGGAGATGAGGAGATCAAAGAACAGTGAAATTTGTTTCCAAGTTATCAGGGTTCCACTCATGAAAAGGCAGAAGATGTTCAGGAGCTGGACAACCCCTGGTAATCTGATCCATTCGGGGGGCTTTTAGAAATGCAGCTTGTAGAGGACAGGATGCTGGGCTAGGCTCTATCCTCTCGTGTGGTGTGGTCAATAAAAACATCCTAACATGCACTAGAGAGGGAAAGGCACACACAACAGGAAATAGAGCAAAAGTTCAACAGACACTGTGACTCACCAAGTCCTAGTGGAAGGAGGCAGAGGAAGAAGTCGGTGCATGCCGGCTACAACCCGAGGGGTGGCGAGCTCATGCTTTCCTCGGAATCGTAATTGATTTGTCTGATTTACCACAACAATGGTAAGCCACGCACCAGCCACATTTTATTGCCTGTTTTACACGTTACATCTGCAGGAGACCGTATTTATTACAGAGCAGGCTACAGCAAAAACAATAATAAACCTAAGATTAGCAACAGCCTTATATTCCACTGACACGCACATTCTGACTCTTCTTATGCCGGAGAGGGAGGGAGCTGAGGCAGGATCAGGGAAAAACAAAACAAAACCCACTAATAATGAAAACATGGATGTATGAAATGAATGAACACCACAGAACCACCCTCCAAAACAAATCAGATCTCATACCAAGTTGATCAAATTCTTAGTTGGTTTTACATTCATTGGAACATCCTGGCCCGAAGGGTAACCCAGTCGATTATAGAAAGGGCAGCAATGACAAGTACTTGGAATACCCCACCTTCGGAAATCAGAAATAAAGGAAACCAGTAATTTCTTGAGGATCCAAACTACCAGGGTTTTTGTTCTTAGTGGTTACCCTGAAAAACATGTGAGGAGATGCAGAAGAGCCAAGTTGAACAAAGCCCCAGCCAAAGGGTGGGTTCAGATGGCATGACGCACAGATGCCGTGTACTTTACGGAAAACACAACACTCGATGTGGAAAGGGATGTAAGAGGCTCAACCGGGGAGAGCAGAACACGAAGTCCGAAGGCACACCTAGCAGCCAGCACACGACCGCCCGGGCCCGGGGGAAGCGGCTGAACGGACGTGAAAAGGTCTGCTTGTTTCAGCACCACGTGACAAAGCCGCCCTGGCAGGCTGGCAGGCAGGCAGGCGGGCGGGCAGGCAGGCAGGCAGGCAGGCAGCCTCTCGCTCCCGCGCTTGGGTGACTTAACTTCCCACAACAGGAAGGCAGCCAAGCAGGCCCTGCACTTGCTGGCTCTCCACAGGAGGGTTTCCATGCACTCTGCCCCTCTCTCAGTGCAATCATCTTGTAAAATACAAGAGAAGAGACAGGGACCATGGGTAGAAACTCAACTCTGAAAAAGTGTGAGGCCTTTAAGACCAGAGCAAACGTACAGGTCAGCAGTCTCACAACTATGATACAACCTCTTCCGTATGGCACACTTCTTGAGTGTGTTAAGGAAACAAAAATCGAGGAGCTTATATATGTCTTTTTCCTCCTTCAAGGACGTGTCCTGGGGGGGGGGGGTCCACACACAAATATCAGGTCACAGTCAGTTATCACGGCAGCATAGTGAAAAAACTGCCAGCTCAACAAAAACTGCCATTTACCACGACCTGCAACCGAGAAGGGGACCAATGGTGGGACACAAAGATTAAAAAAAAACAAAAACGATTAAGCAACTTTAATGAAACCATTATATATGTTGGTGTTACATGGCCCTTATTCTGCTGTTTTTTCCTTCATCCGGATGTCAAATATTTGTCTGACACCACGTGCCTATCCGTCCCTCAGACTCTAACATCGCCAGAATGCCTTGGGGAGCCGAGGACCCATATATCTCAAACAGCCCAAGGGCACACACACGCTGAATGTGACACTGATGTGAAAAGGAGGGAAGGTTAGAAGGGGGAGACAAAACTCTTCTACTACAGAAGGCACCCAAAACCCTGCAATCTAGGTGGACTAATGTGTGATGAAGGTAGACAACAAGGTCGTTCTGACACCTATTAAATGGAAGAGCTTTTTCATGTTCACCCCGCCACGTGATCTAGCTCTCCTCTTTTATTTAAGAGAGAACTGGGAGAGATTAAACTTGCATTTATTTTTCAATAACTTTAGGAGCAAATCAATTCTCCAATATCCAGACGGAAAAGAGAATAAAGATATGTATGAAACCAAGCTACAGTTTGGTGTGGGAATGAGACAAGTTTCCTAAGATCCACTGCTACAAAGAAAAAAGAGAAGAGAAGAGAAGAGAAGAGAAGAGAAGAGAAGAGAAGAGAAGAGAAGAGAAGAGAAGAGAAGAGAAAAAAGAAAAGAAAAAAAGAAAACACACGAAGGTAGGAGGCAGCATGTGACTAAACAAGAGCAGTCAAGATCATTAAGACACTACACCGGGAGCGTCAATGGACAGCAATGCGCCTCTACCTCAAAAACCCGCTGAGGATGTTACTCTGCCACCAATGGGAGACCTGAGCAAGAACGTGGACTCCAAGGCCAAGGGAGCACCACCCCCACGGTGTAATCCAGCTGCTGGAAGGCCCTGGAGTGTGGTCCAGAGGGGAGTGTTTGGGTGGGCTTATCCGCCCTTATTAGCACAAAAGTAACTACTATGTTTTCCAAAACGGTATGTCAAAACTTTTCCCCCAACTGCAGTTGAGTAACCAAAAAATTGCCTTTTGATTACTCCAACATTTTCACCAAAAGGATGATATTAAGGAAAATATGGCTGAGCATGTCACAGCAGATACATACAGAAATTAATAGCTACGTGAACAGTAATTTAGCCCGGAGACCACAGAGAAACGCGGCCTGACAGCAGCATGCTGGGAGAGTCACCCGTTAACCAGGAGCCTTGGTAGATACAACTGAGTGATCTGTGGCTCAAAGGCCATTAGCAACAGGTTTCTGGGCTTCTCACAACGCTCAGCTACAAGGAAGCTCAGTGCTGAAACCCAACAGGGGGCACCACAGCTAGGCCAGGGAGAGCTGGCCAGACGGGTCTGTAAGTCACCACAAGGCACAACCGGCCAGCAGCCAGGCTCAGGGACACAATGTAACAACACAATACACAGAATTCATCGCTGCCCCAGGCTCAGCTCGGCTCTAGCTGTTTTTGTTTACGGTACTATTTTCTTCTTAGAGCCCAAGGCAAGCTCAAGTGTCCAAGCTGAGGTTTACTAGTCCTTCCTCTGTCACCTCCCCTGGGCTATGTGCTCTTCCCTACATATGACCGGCAGCCCCTCCTCACCCATTAGCGACATGAGAGCTGAACTGGATGGTGTATGTCCCAGGAACAGCCCGTGAGCATCCCCTGGCCACCTGATCAAAACCAACACCTGAAGCCTCGTTATCACCTTAGTTGGTTCTATTTCTCTCGAGGCAGCTGCCTGACAATGCTATTGTCTCCCTTCCCCCTTGCAGGTAGGGACTTGAGTTTTGTTCACTGTTATACTCTCAGTGCCTGAAGCAGCTCCAGGCACAGCAGGCACTCAGATACTTGCTGAATAAATGAATAAACCTATTCTCAACTAACAAAAGTATCTAATTCAGCCAGAAGAGTTCCTAAATGTGCAAGGGTATCGTTCTCCTCACTAAAGAGTCCTTTAAACACAGCTTTTCAGAAGCTCAAAGGTATCTGCACCATCTATTCTTCAAGACCAACCCATATAACTGTTAGCTCAGAGGAGGCTCACATATTTCTCCTTAATTAGGGATTAATTTTTAATTAGGATTAATTCTTAAACTTGTCCTAAAACCTGTATTTGACCTTTTTTCCAATAACACTTTCTAGTCATAGAATTAAACAGGGATTTTTTTTCCCCTAAGGTAATTTCATTCTAATACAACGTGAAAGAAATATCTTTTAACTCACGATAATAAGAAACTGGAAAAGCAACACAGTAAAAGTTCGAGCTAGGAGGTTTTATACTCTAGTTTAAATTCTGTTTTCTCAGAATATAAAACAGAGATTCTTTATAGATGCATTAGCAGAAGCCCTGGAAAAATTCACATTCAGTGCCTGAAAACAAACGAGCTACAGAAAACACATAAGCTGAAGTCCTTTAGTGAATGAGCAGCCAAGCTCCTGGCGCCTCCGAGCCACACAGCTCCATTCAGGGACACAACTTACCCCAGATATGTCTGCGACGCGGTGGATAGGCACTTCCTTCTTGCTATGCAATCCTTTGCCATTCTTAATAGCTCTGTAAAGGAAGAAAAAAAAAAAAAGCCCAATGAAATACAAATCACACTAGGAAGGGGTAAAGGGGGTGGGAGAAAGGGGCAAGGAGAGAGGTCGGTCCAGTGGGTGTATGGACCACCCAGGGCATACTGCTGAGCATTTGGCGGAGGGGAGGGTACCAGCCTGCTCTCCGAAGCCCAGTTACCATGACTTGGTCGCTAGTTTCGGTTAACAGTGTGCCTGGAAATCAGAGAGAGCTCCTGAACTTGTTTCCAAATGAAAGGCATTGTTCCAGGCACAAAAGAATCAGTTGGAAGAGCACGTTCCTAAGGAACACAAGTAATAATGTTTCTTTCCGTGGTTAATCACACGAAACGTTTCCAACGCAAAATATGTAGCCACACCAATTTGAATGGAAATAAGTTCCCTCCAGGTAAAAAGATAAGTTGCCTTGAATGAATCAAGAGTGTATAGAAAAATATTTTTAATAGTAGGAGAAAAAAATTAGCCAAGGCTACACAACTGACATTAAGCCTCATTTTCGATCAGTCTCAGGTTGTAATGACACTGGGCTTAGCTGGGGACTCTGGGACTCCGCCACATGTCCGATCAGTAGGTGGCTGGTTCCAACCTCCGACCTTTTAACTCCGAATCCCTTGAGTGGTAGCTTCAGGGACATGATCACGCAAGTAACAATGAAGGACCACAGAATCAAAGCTGACAGGTACATCACCAAGTCACTCTGCTATTAGATGAGACCTCCGTGTGCACTGCCAGCCTGCAGACCCAAGCAGGGGATGCCGCTGTGTAAGGAGATTGAGAAAGAGACTCAAGAATGTACCTGCTCCATGAGCCAGACTTTCCAAATTGTAGAAAACAGGTAAACAGCTCAGACTAGACTCAGCATGTCAGGCTCTCACATTCTGACATTCTCCCCACTCAGGCTCCACTTAATGACCAGAAGTAAAGATCCTAACTTTCTGGATCAAATTTACAAACCAAACCGGGCAGGTGTTGCTCAGTGCAAAGTGGAGCAGTCATTTCTTCCATCACTCCCCACGTAGGGGAACTGTCTCTCACTCAACTGATTTGAAACGTCCTCTGTTCAGAAATGATAAACAAACAAAACACTTACCACCTAGTTTCCATTCCAGGATGAGAGTAAGAAGTTAAAGTACAGGATTAACAAGAAAAAAAAAAATCATCCACACACTCCAATCTGAACTGCTATTTCAAGTTTCTCGAATCCCATGGTTCCTCCTGGATTTGAATCAAAGGCTTCAGTTTTAGAAATTCCAAGGGGGTCAGAATTTCCCGTTTAATTTTAGTCCAGTGATTTGTCAATGTAGGGAGTCTGATGCTGATCATGGACCAGTGCTGACTCTTGAGGTTTAGCCCCTGGTCCCTTCAGGTTTGCAAGCTAACAGTAACTCCAACTCCCCCACCTCTCAAAGCCCTCTGGATACCCTGCCTTGTGTCCAGTTTCTACAGCCTCCTCTGCCAACAACAGGCCCTCTCTCTTTTGCTACTATAAACTCGAAGGTGTAGCCTTAGGAATAAAGCCTTTGAGAGGCAAGTTAAGCTCACTGCTACCCTGATTCTAACTCAGCTTTCTTCAAGGCAAGGCCAGCTAAGCTTTCTGCAGGTCCTGTGGGGGCAAAAACTGCCTACAGCCTTATCCTGTTCTAACAATGAGGACAACCAAAACAAATGGACCTGCTCAATAAACAGACGGTTCATGTGAGAACACTGCTGAACTCCCGGCCTTTCCTGGGGGCTGGAGAGCATCTCATATATTACGAGGGAAAAAGAACGGGCCTGAGCAGTAAGACAGAAAACAGGCTCTCAAGGAAGAAGCAGTGAGGTGGTAAACTGAAACTCTGCTTTTTTCTCTGTGACCCCAAAGTAGCTCTGTGCCAGAAGCAGAAATCCAGGCCTTCACCAAGATTAAACACGCTACCCAAAGGAGAAAAACAAAACATCCTGAAGCAGACAGCATGGATCACAGTAAACATGTGACATCTGAGACAGACTGGAATTCTGTAAAACTGTCTAAATATTAAGGAAAAAAAATTATGTTTACCTTATTCCTAAGAATGAGTATCACTAGATACTTATTTGCATTCAGGCATTAATTCTGGAAAAACCTTCAAAGACATCATCTTTTCATATCTTTTTTTTTTATTGAGTTATAGTCAGTTTACAATGTTATGTCAATTTCTGGGGTACAGCACAATTTTTCAGTCATACATGAATATACATATATTTGTTTTCATATTCTTTTTCACCATGAGCTACTACAAGATCTTAAATATATTTCCCTGGGCTATACAGTATAAACTTGTTTATCTATTCTATATATACCTGTCAGTATCTATAAATCTAGAACTCCCAGTCTGTCCCTTCCCACCCCCTCCCCCCATCTTTTCATACTTTAGATATGACTGCTATCTAAATTTCAAACACATTCATGAAGGAGCACCATATACAGACTGAGAAATAGTTCTTACTGTTAGCTCTTACCCAAATAGAGACAAAATTGAGAGTTAATAATCTGTACACACTAAGTACAAACGACGCCCACCCAGGAAGCACTCTGAAGCGTAAGTGGTACACTGGACCCCGGCCGCCACGTGTGAGGGATCTCAGGGCAGTGAGCTCAATGGTCTAACACACCAGCTGGGGTCTCCCTCCCCGTGTCAAGACATCCCCAGAAAACCTCCTCCAGCCTGATACGAGGCCACAGCAAGGGCTTCTCCTTGAGAGAGTACCTGGGGGAACTGCTGGTGTAGAAATTCATGTTTGCCTCTCAAAGAGGTGAGGAACAAACATGAGTGGCAGGCTTACCACAGTGCTTTGCCAACAGGAATACAATATACACCTTTGTTTCAGGACGTAAGCATCCATACATGACACGACTGCCTATTACCAGTTGTATTTATGGAAAATGAAAACGTGGAGATCCTGGTCCTGGTGTCTTGCCATGATTTCTCGGTGGGGCTCCCCTTGCATCTGACATAACCCAGTTTACAGTGGGATATGTCTGGGGAGCTGTCTTTGGGACCTGGGAGGGTAAGCCAGGTGGCAGGTTTGCTTCCACTGATGCCTGCTCCACAGAGCAAACAGAGACTCCCCTCCCCGCACTTCCTGCAGGAGGCTGCCTCCACAGCGCCACATCTCTTTTCATTAGGCAGGGAATGAAACTCCCGACTTCTCAACTTCGCCTGCTGTGTCTGCTTAATAGCTGCTTTCTCACAAAGGCAGGCTGGAGCTCCGGCCAGCCAGGAGAAAGGAAGCAGTGGGGCAGAACACAGCCTGCTCCTCACTGAGGCTTTCTCCTCCCAGGAGCCGCATTACAAAGATGGAAAAGACCAGCAGTGTCAATAATGGACAGAAATCATCATCCGCCAGGAAAAGTGAGGCTCCGGCCACATACACACAAAGAGATATCAGTGAAGGAGACGGACGAAAACTCAGGTTTCTAGGTTGTTTCTAAAAGCTACAGCACATGAGAGGAACCTCATTCAGATCACCGGAAAACTCTTTCTTTAAACAACAAAGTCTGAAATCCTCCTGTGTGAGATGCTACTGCCTTCCCACTAGAAGACAGAACCATCAACTCTGCAAAGGCAGACAAGGGTGCTGTTAAAGGGAGATCGCCCTGCTACCTTAGCACAACAGGATGACAATCCAGCACTCTTAATGCAAAGAGTTTGCTCTATAGAGTAAACATTATAACCTACAACCTAAAATAGGTTTTGGGGTCCCTTGCGCAGGAGAAAAACCTCCCTCTCCAAGGCAGAAGCCTTAGTACCAATGACATTATGTGTCACCAGTTCATCTTGTGCCAACAAAGAGGCCATGATCTTAATTCCAATTCAATGATGGTAGGCTGTTATTCTGAACAAAAGGTTTTGTGAAACCTTTTACAGAAAAGGTTTTACAGAAAAAATTCAAAGAATGTACAGTGAGACCTAACCGTACCCCAATCCTAAAATAGTTGTCCTATGAGAAATTCTTAACCTGGTGACGTAAGTGAGCTTCACTTCAGATGCTGGGAGTATCTATTAGCTAACCTAAAACAGGAGTAGAATTACATATATGAATTGTTCTGGCGAATGGGAACTCCAACAGAGTTTCGCAGAAAGAACCACTTTCATACATAAAAGGGATCTAAAGAAAGTGATGGAAAGTACACAACAGCGGCAGCAGGGAATGACGAAGCCAGGGAGGCTCCAGAGCTGAGATCAGGAGCCCCTGAATCCAGCTTCCCTTTAACAACACAGTCTTGGTAACCAGGAACCAAAGTGTCCCTTAACTCTGCTTCTAATTCACTGCCTACATCCAAAACTTTTTTCCTTCCTAATTGTGCTCACTTCGCTCTTCTGTTACCCTCTTGGGCCAGGCCCTCACCAACTTATTCCAAGGTAACCTCAGGAGTATTTTAACCAAATTCACTCAGTCCCTTTCGACAGCGCACACCACTGCTCCATGACTTCTCCACAAAAATCTATTTCTAATCATTTTTTTCCCCTACTTAAATCCATAACAAAGACCACCAGCCTGTGACATCAAGTGGAAAGTATAATGCTTAGCTGTCACGGACCCCAGTTTATGTCTTCCCATGATTTCCACATTACTCCTTCTAATCCAGTTAGGTCCATTTTCTACATGCCCCCTACGTGCAAGTTATCCACTACACTGTCTTTATAGAGCCACGCTGGAGGAAGAAAAGAATGACAGCTCATCTGCAGCCATAACCAAACCACAATCATAGAACAGTTGTTGCCCGGGAATTTGTAACCTGAGGTCCTAGGTGAGGGGCAGTTTGAAGGCTATGAACGTAGAATGATATGTGTGAATGTGTGCACGAATGTAATTATGAACGGCAATGTGGTACTTTCAAACTGTATCATGTGTTCATCTTTACTTCTACAGCTAGACTATGGGCCCCTTGAGGGTTAGGATGCTGTCCTTAATATCTGTCATGGTATTTAACATAGAGCTATATTCACATAGTTATAAACTTACGGTCATCTAGTTCAGCTACTGTGTATCTAGTAAAGCTGAACAAAAGCCGGGTGACTAGTGCAGAGTGCTAAGGGTATTTCAAATCGGAGGCACGGGCAGTGCCAATGTGAGGGGAGGCACAAGAGGGGAGTGTATGGCTCTCCTGGAGGCACAGGTGTTTGATACACGCCCCAGGTCACAGACATCTTGGTCTTGCTACTTGGAGGGGTGCAAGGCGGAAGAGCTTGAAGCCGGGCCGCTGAGCAGACGCAGATGTGCACGAAGAACCAGAGCCTCACACTCCCCTCCATCAAGTCTCCTAGACCTAGAGGAGGTGGTCAACGGTCTCAACGGCAGGGAGCGGGAGCAGAGCTCTGGCCCCCACAAGAAACAAAACAGAACCAAGTGGTAGGATCATCCGGAACACCTACCAGGTAACACAGGATAAGTGACTAAGGAGAAAGGGACATAATTCCAACAGAAAAGGTTAAAAAGCAGAACAAAGAGTGAATAACTTCCTAACTTCTAAAGGACCACTCGCCGTGTTTTAGATCACATTGATGAATACAGGGTTTCAGCATGAACCCAACACAGGTAACAGAGAAAGGACAGCAGCTTCCTTTGGCCCTTTTACTGATTCCTTGGCAACTGGAGGAAGCTACAGGGTCCTGACCCTCAGAAAATAAGACACAGGTACACAATGGTAGGTGGAGGTGCCAAGATTATGCAGCTGAATTTTCAATGCTGCATATCAGAATTACTGCTAAGACAGAAAAGATGGAGAGTACACAGACTAGAAAGGAGGAAATTGAGTCCTACAGTCAAGGCAAGGTGGGCAGACTAATGAGTCAGGAGGTATTATGAGGCATTGAAGCAAACAACAAGGAACTTGAGGTCATCACCTCATCTAAAACTAACACAAGACCAAACAAAGACACATGCTATAGCGCCACGTCTGACAGATCCACAGTGCTCAGGTAAGGAGGGGGCGGACCCAACTCCGCGGCAGAGAACCACCAGAGAAGAGAGGCAGCCCAGTACTAGACTGATGAGAAACACAAGCAAACCATGTCTTAGATTTGGACCAAAGGACTCCTAGAGCCAGGCAGAAACGGCCAGTGCCAGTCTAAAGGCTTCTTGAGAGGACAAGGTCTCAGAGAAAGATGAGATTAGCAGCAACGATAGCTCAAAACTGCCCCAATGTCACTGGTCTTATGCTTTTTTCATGTCCTGATCACCAAGACAATTCAGGCCCAGAAGAAAAGTGGGGGAAGGAATGATCCATAATTCTATTCCACATCATTAACATAATTTCTAAGTGTTTATACATACATACCCACCTACTTACACTTGAAGAAAATAGTGGGTGAAGTTTTGGAGCCCTTTTTTTCTCCCAGAAATAACTAAAGGAACACTTCTTTATGTTACTAGTTCTTTTTTAAACATCATTTTTAATAGCTGCACATATATCCATAACATGGATGCACATTCCATAATTTAATCAATTGCATATTGCTAGATACTTATGTGAATGTAATATTCCAGTATAATACTTCCAGTACTATAAATAATGCCACAAGGAAGAACTCTTAAATGAACTGTTAGGCACCTCCACTATTTATTCCTTAGAATAAATTCATACAAGTGGAACGGCTGGTCATAAGTCAGCAAAGCACTATTCCGTTTTCCACCTCCCTTCCCCAAGGCACCCCAGATAGAATAAGCCGTGCCTCGTGGACTCTGTGGATAAACCCTTCAACTTAGGTGCCCTTTTCCCACACATCCCAGAGACCCACTTATACCTCTATGCTTATAATTATTGTTGCAATCCAAACTTGCTCATACAAATCCTCATTAGACCATGCATTTTTGTTTTTATATATCAATGCGCCTGATAAAATATTTGTTACTGTAAAATGAACAAATCAGAGAAAATTTTAATGCTTTTTACTCAGTCAAAAGATGCAACAGACTTACTTTTTGGAAAACTGTTTTTCTAAGTGAGTACATTTACCGGGACCTGCTGGAAAAGGCTTAGAGCTGTCTGCTAGAGATTTGGCTCTCCGAACTTGATGCAGAAGCAAGAGACTTGGGAAGTAAGCCTTCTCAACTTCTGGGCCCAAAGCTGGAGGAGGGGAGTCGGGGGCAGCTTAGGGGATAATGTGTGCATGAGGGAGTTTACAAGAAATTTAGATGCAAAGAATCCTATAAATGAGAGAAATCTATGAAGATTTCCCCTTCACAAGTAGCTATAAAATTCTGTGCATTGATGTATCAGTGATTAATTATTTGAACTACAGATCTCCTGAGAGATTTCTAAGGATTAAAGCAGAAGTAGGCTAAGTGTATCTGTAATAGAGACTCAGCTCTCTGACCCACTCAGCCACCTGACACTGCAGATGAGGCACATCAAGGAAGCACAGCAACCCTCAAGATGATTTTGCATGAAATTAGCCAAGAGCTGGTGGAGGCTACTTAGAAGGAATTTAGTTAAGGAGCCATGAATGAGAGAGGGGTCAAAGGGAAGGCTTGGTGAGGAACAAGTATGGCCGGGAGGGAATCCAGAGATCCAAAGCTCATCCATTCCATACCTTATTCTCCACTGCCTATAATCACAATTGTAATTCCAATTATTCAATTAATGTACCACAAAAAGGATACACATTTTGATTTTTTTTTAAACAGCGGACATGAATTATTTGGGGCAGTGGTTCTCAAATTTTAATGTGCATCAGAATTGCCTGAAGAGACTGCCGGAACTCAACCCCAGACTTTTTGGTTCTGGGTTCTGGTCTGGGTGAGGGATGATGTGGGGAGATCTGAGAATTCACTTTTCTAGCAAGTTCCCAAGTGACAATGAGGTTGCTGGTCTTGGGACCATACTGTGGGAACCAGTGGTTAAGGGAGTCAAGTTATGAGACATTCAAAAAAAAGTCACGGGTTATCATTTTATTGACATAATTTATTTTGAATTAAAATTATATTCCTAGTATGAGAATCTTCTAATGTAATCTTCGAATGTTCAAAAATACATTTGAAATATATTTTGAAACCTCAGATATTTTGGGGTTTTGTGAAAGGAGCAACAGCCTCTCGGGTGAGAGGAGTAAGATTGCAGAGAATGGACAAGGGGCTCTGGACAGATGAACAGGGTGGGGGTGGGGTGCGCTGCGGAAAAAACCAAGTTATCAAGGAAGATTAGTCTAGAATAACTTCCTCTGAAGGAGTACAACCAGCGCAGACTAATAATTACAGACAGTATCGGGCAAGAAGAAGTTCATTATTTGACCATGACCTACAGAATGACCTATAGTATCTTGTGTACAACATAAGCGCTAATGGGTTCCAACTTCACCCCAAACCCAAGTCTCACAGCTTGAGTTGTATCAGATGGAACTGGGGGTGGGGAAGAAATATGGGGTAAAGAGCGAATAGATTCTCTTAATATCCTGAAAGAGAAAACTATTTGGAAATGGAGATATTATACAGCTCTCCAGAAGTGGCCATTTGTGCTGCCTTAAATGCAGATTGATTACTGCTATTTGGATGTTGAGTGCATCATCTTTTCCGAAGAAAGAGAAAAGCTAAATTTCCCCACATTCAGCTGTAGTGTCAAATCACTTCCCAGCACCAGCTCTTTTAATGCATTTTCCTGTTATCACATCCCCTTGCGATAGCTGATCTAGCCCTCTCCCCAGCAGTGAAACCCCCCACACTGGCACGTGCTGAATCCCGTTGGCAACCTCCTGGCTGTGCCACCTAACTGTAAGCCCCAGGCCGAGCGGGGCTGAGGAAGAACAGAAGCCGTTAGCATCCTGGAGAGGAGGAACAGCCTCCCCTCTGGTGCTGGCAGGATGCAGTGCAGCTGGGTGAAGAGGGCAGAAGCTCATCACCCAGCTCCAGCTTTCTAGAACGCTTGAGCTCCAAAAACCCACCCATACCCTGGCGTGACAGGAATCTACGATTCAACAGCCAAGGATGGAGAAAAAAGTCAAATTACAGTTCTGTTTTTAACAGTATTCAGTAGGGTCTAGTTTTATTCAAAGAGAATTTTCACTTGTTCAGGTCATTAGATCGAAAGTGAGAACTCTTGGTTTATTTAAAGCTGGACCATTAAACTGTTGAGAAGAACAGAGGCTGGATGGAAGAAATGAATTTCAGGGAGATGCCCTCATGGGACAATTTAATAGAAATGAGAGACGAAATAAAAAAGATGTAAGGCAGGTAGTGTTACTAATGCAGAGAGAGAAAAGAGGAGGAGGAGGGGCTATGAAAACAGGTAAGAAAAGAGAACAGGAGAAACAGCAACACCCAGAGGCTCCAGTCCAGTTGTTCAACGTGTGTCCCTCCGAGGTGGCATGCTCTGTCAAGGCTCGAGTCTGTTCTTTTTTCTTCACCACCATTGTCCCCAAAGCCTGGGACCCAGGGTACACTCCAGAAAATGGGAGTCTCTTGCCATCACGTGCAAGAGAAACCAGCCTTGAACAACTATCCCCGGTAGAGGAATGATTTGTTTTCTTGGAGAAATGGTTAACTCATGTGGTCTGTACACTTTGAGAGGAGGTATCAGTCTGAAATCTTCAAAACACAGACCAAGCTCAACACCTGTTCCCTCACAGGACTGGCAGGGAGATGAAACTTGCTTCATACCAAGGCATTTAACGAATCAGAACTGTGTCAAACCCGCAGTGCTGACGTCTTGCAATGGAAACAAGAGTGCAAAAAAGTGCTGGTAAGTCTTCACCTTTTATTCGTAACCAGAACTGTAAATGCCGGTTAAACTGAAGGCACAGATGGGAAAGACCCTACCAAAATGTTTTGTGTTTTTTCAAGCACAAGACATTTTTTTCTCCCCGCCTATTTGACTTTTGGGGGAAATTCCCCTATAAACCGGGGAGGGGGGGGAGTGGAGCTGCTCTGGCTGAATCAGGAGTAGAGGTCAAGCCCGCTTCTCTCCCAGTGACACTGGAAGTCCTTCAATAGAAACACAAAAGCCATTTTCAATTCACTGCTACAGGCTCCCGGCAGTTGGTAAGCCCACTGAGGACCCAGCAACTGTCACCAAGAGATTCTTATCTGAAACAGTTTCCCTCTTTATAAAGACTCCAGGTACTGGCCTAAGGAAGAGTTACCAAAAAGTTTTAGCCTTCTGATCAAAGTCTGTGATGGAACTGCCAACACAGATTTCCTAGAGGTTTAAGCAGAGAATTCTACAATAGGGTGGGTGCTGTCAAACGCTGGGAAGAACAAGAGAGATCTGATTTTAATGAAGGACCGATGTTTACAGGGTTCGGTGATTGGAGATGCGAAAGTCAGCGAGGCAGGAGCGCTAGTTGGTTTTGTTTTTAAAGGAAGGGGAGGTTGCAACGTTCGCGCAATCAGAAAAATGAGTCCCTGCAGGGCCTGGGAGGACAGGAAGCCAGAGCAAGAGCGGAGACGGGGCAGGCTTGTGCTTGCCTCTCAGAAACAGAGGATAACACTAGTTTTCTTCATCTGCAGTGCGCCGGGCAAGAAAGGGAACGTACTGGAAAAGATAAGAGAGCCTGCCCTTTTCTCTTCTCCCAAGATAACCCTGACCTCATTATGTATGTCCAGAATGAATCTAAATTCATTAAATCTGCTCAGACACTAGACTGTTCAATACAATCGTTTTCTCACAGTAAAACTGGAGCATCAGTTTCTTTTCTGAATGTATACATCCTATCTTGAAATCACAAAATCTTAGAATTAAAAGGTGCTTTAAAGGAATAAAGCACCAACTTCTGTGCTTTCCTGCAACAAACCACAGATTTTTAATAGCTTTCCAAAAAAATCTTAGAATAGTATACGTTAATATAAAGTTATTGGTAACTTTTGGAAAATGAACACAGATGATATCCTCCAGGTCAGGATGTCCAAGGCAAACAGCCAGGCTTTGATCAGACTCCAAGCACTACTACTCTTTAGTGTCCATAGCAAACTCAACAGAAGCCCATTAGGAAGATCTCTAGAATGCTAAGGGAATTCACATTCTGGCCTGTTTAAAATCAAACAGAATGTATTACACCAAATACACAGAACAGAGCTTGACAGATTTTGAAACATCTTAAGAGTATTAGAAGGGTCCCCATAATAACTCAGTATCTTGGAAATATCTCAGGAGGATGTAAGAGACTCTCTGAAGAAGTTAAAAGCCCCACCTTTAGCTCAGAACACTTATCAAGACAAAGCAGCAGACCCGCTGAGAGATACTGAAGTCAAACAAGAGTCGGAAACGTTGGGAAGTCAATATAGGGATGAAAAATTAGAATGGTGCAGAAAAGAACTGGTGTGACACACTGCCTAAGGAGCCCACACGATGCCCCTACACAGGGGAGACCAAGTTTACGAGTGCCATCAAAAAGTGGGGTCAGGTGCACCAAGTTCTCTTTACTAAAAATACGGAGGACACACAATGGAGCTCACCAACGCCTGGGACACAACCAACGGCTTTTCAATGGAGCCCACGAGAGAAGCGAGGCCGGAGAATACACACAGAAGTGCCAAACCCTTATCTTGCCAGGACACAAGGTAAGGAGGGAGGAGGCAGCTGATAACAGACAACTGAACCAGAAAGGCAGGGTGCCTGTTGGGAACTAGCGGCTTATTTCTCTTTTAGACAAAAAAGATGTGGCTTCCTCTACATGAACCTTGTGTTTGAGGTATATTGAGGGTTTCCCAAAAGCTGACAAGCACCTGAATGAAGACGCCGCCAAGGATCAGGCACACGGAACAGAGCTGCCGAGAGCATCCGAGCCCATTTCTAGTGGGCAAGTGGATGTGCTTGAGAATTCAGGCAACTGCAAACTGGTTGTCTTCCCCTCCTGTCTCACCTGGTCTCCCTGCTCACGCCTAACATGTCATTCCCTGAGCTCCATTAGATGATGTGAGGAAGGCCGGCCGATCATCCCCTCCCCACAGAGGAAGTGGCGGCCACAGCGCCCCGAGAAAGCTCGTCAAGTCCTGGGCAGGCAGCTGCGCTGACCCGAAAAGTCAGACGAGTTAACAAGCTGCCCTTTCCCCAAAGCTTACAACGTTTCTCTAAAAGGATTAATGGCCAAGCAGTGCTCTGGAAAGCCAAGTCAATGGAAGAGCACTGCGCACCAGTGCTGATATCACTGGTGATAACCAGAGGGGAAAAACAGGTAGCCAGGGGTCGGGGTCAAAGAAGTCTCTTGGGATCAATATCCTTGTGGGGAGTCTCTTGGGATCAGTATCCTTGTGGGGAGGGACTCATGAGAATGCTGGCCTTGCCAGGTTACCTTCCCCCGTTTATTATTTACCCAAAGAGTTCCAGGATAAATGACTTGCTATGTACACAGCAGATGTTATTAATTTGGCCTTTGCTAAAGCATTAGATACAGCACCTCAAGAAATTTTACTTGGGAAATTAATTCAGATTGGCTGGGTTCAGTACACAATCACTGAAGATTAAAAAGGGGCTGAAGGATGCTAAACAAAAGACAGTTAAGTGACAGTCCATGCGGTAAGAGACTTGGGGTCAACACCAAAGCCATTCTTGTTTAGTGGTTCTATTCAGGGCTGAGGGAAGGAGTAAACAACTCGCTAATGAGATCTGCAGAGGACACTGAGCTGGGAGGTGGAGGAACCGCATCAACGGGGACATAAAATTACAAGGCAGAGTTCAACTGGAAAAAAACACAGCTCATCTATCTAGGGGAAAACCACCCTAAACTCAGATAATATCCTCCAGCCGGGCAGGATGAGGGGCCGAAGCAGCATGTCAAAGGAGCTCTGACAAGCTGTAGCACGGCACAAGCACAGAGAGACGCTTGGGCAACACGGGGCGTGTCTCACAGGGGACTGAGGGCTTCAAACCGAAGTCAATGCAAAACAAAGCCGTGTTAGAAGAGATGTGGTCTTGAAGAGAGGTTGGCTTTATTATTTTTCCAGAAAAGGGGACATTCCACACTGAAAATATTCTTCAATGGCTACAAAGCCACCACTCCTACCTGGCCAGTGTGCTGGTCTTCCTCGAGTCTTAATTCACCTCGCTGGGGGTTTGCATCTGGAAGAAAGCGCTGGGCCACCTTCCTGGGGCTCGCTGACAGCTCTGCTCTGGGTTCACGCCAGCCATCTCCCCCGATTCTGAGGTGTGTACCGCCTCCTAGCATTGCCTCACACTGGCTGGGGGAAACGCTCAATTTCCCTCAGTATACTCAACCCGCAACAGTGCCGTGACCCCAAAGCCAGTTTTTCCACCATTGGTCTGGAAGCAATGGCTCAACACAGTTATCTCTAGGCAGCTCACTGCTTTAACAGGTAAGCATCTTGTTACATTCCTTCAGCTCAAAAGGAGTACCAGACTAAAAAGGCTTTTTTTTTCTTCTTAAAACCCAAAAAACTTCACTATCTCTGCATACTCATTAAACATTATAGCACAACATAGCTTCTTCCGACAGCATAATAAGAGAGCTTGTTGTGGCCTCACTTTCCAGAGCAGCCAGGCGAATTATTTTCATGCTTACCCGCCTGTCAGAATTAAACATTCACCAGTGGCAGGGTGAACCCAAGGCGGAAAATGGGACTCTGTCTAGATCCCACTGTATTGCTAAGTGCTCCTACTACTCTCGGGCTGCACAACCTCCTCTTCAAGTTACCTCCAGATCAGACTGAGCATGCCCAGCGCGGACTGAAGGCCAGTCTAATCACTGCCTGTTTCCTAGAACAGTTAGATCATCAAATAGTACTTAGGGATGTGAAGCCACATTTCCCACTACGGGTTCTTTCAGCCCAGCTGGCTTAGTGATAACACAGGCAGGGAGAGAAGAAAAGGAAGTGAGCAAGGATTAAGAGAAACACTAATTATGGATGATGTATCATTATTTTATATTAGACATTAATGAGCCTTAAACAACCAAAGACACTGAACTTTGCGCTCAAGAATTAGGTCCTAGGCAAATCCTGCTGGGAAAAGCCCATGAGAAAGAGTCCAAAGAACCACAGCGGCCTGACAGACTGATTTCTTAGCTGACATTCTGTGCGACATTCTATAGATGCCCTATTCAACAGGACGCGAGATGGTGTTAGAGGTAAATGTCACATATCAGGGCAGTGTTCTGGGCCAAAGAGCAAGAGAGGTGATTTCAGCGACAAAGCTTAAAGCACAGATGACATGCACTCAGACTCATTCCTCCTCTAACTGGAGAGCAATTAGACCTGGCAATTACCAAACTTCTAGAACAAACTAAGTCCCAGGTCACAGAAAATGCTTTGAAACAATGGATGTATTTTGAGTCCAAACAGTCTGCGGAGCTGTCCGAGGCAGTCCGGCAACTGTCACTGTGTTCTTGCTGTTTCCTGGGAAGTCTGGGAATCACTCAAGGACCAGCACCGCCCAGTGGCAGAAGTTCCCGGGAGAGAGCCTTGAGGAATGTCACGGGTAAGAAATACTGCTGAGCAGTACACGTGTCCTTGGGGCAACCAGCCACAGGGATGAAGGACGAAAGTAAAATGTCACAGGGTTTCTCATGAATGCTCTCCTGCCAGCTGTGAGACGTGTGAAACTCAAACTCATTTCCTAATAAATGTTTTCATTTCTGCTGTACACAACAAAAGGTCGAGAGATGATGAACATGAGGGCTGTGGGGCAGAGGACTCTGGAGGTGGGGACCTGAGGCAGACGTCCTGCCCTGGAAGCAGGGCGTCACTGCTAGTCCCGGGGAAGGGTGGGATGGTGATGGTAAGAATATCCCACTAAGTCCTTTCTCATCTGTGATTCATTTCACGACATCTACATAAGACAGTATTTAACAGAGGCCTATTTTGCAGATTTCAAAAAAAAATGGAGGCCCAAGTGTGCACACTGAAGGTTACCCAGTGAGTTTGAAGCGAGCCCCCCACCCTTTTTTAATGGGGAACACCTGGAATGATAAAGGAACACAAGCTTTCTCAGTGCATTGTTTTCTGTCGCATTCCGCTCAGAGACAGGCAGGAGAGTAAGAAAGAAAAACATGGGGCTGTGGGAACCCAGGAGTTGACTTTAATAATTATTCATCTCACCTGGCTTCTGCAGCGAGCAGTTCGTCATAGTGAGAGGACCGCTGGTCGTCATCCTGCCGGTATCTGATCACCGTGGCTAGACCTTTGCTGACAAGGGCCTCAGCGATGTTTCTGCAACAGAAAAGATAGGTCAGTGAGCACTCAAGGTGTGTATGGGACTCAGTCAACAGAAATAATAACGGTTAGCACCTGGAGGTCTTAACGCATCCTGCCAGAGGGAGGGAGACGCCAAGGATTTCAAGACCAATGAGTTGCTAAGCTAGAAATCCAAATAAAAGGTGGAATAATCAAGTCCTCTAGCTCAGCATTTTTCTGGTTAGTACAGTCAGATGCTCTATCAATCTATACATACAACCTAGCAGAAAAGATCTGTCAAGAGCCCACATTAGGCAGGGCTATTTACAGAATCTTATAAACAAGCCACTACCCTCAAGAAAAGTCTGCTCTAAAGTATCAGGCACACAGATAAAAAACAAAGCGCATAAAAGCATGACCTAAATTTCTCAAAATCTCCTTTCTGGCCTATCCTGCAACTAGAAAATACCGTGTTCCAGTTTGGCAATGTTAGAAACGCTGGTGTCATGGAACATTCAAAGTGTGTCTCTTCTCATTGGAACTCCTGACGCTGGCTCTCCCACCCCAAGGGGGTTTGGAGGAGGTACGGCTAGGAAGAAGTTGGGGAAGAGGTGCTGTGGTGGAATGAAAGTTCTTTATAAAAAAAAAAAAAAAAAGGCATGAGCAAGGGGAACAAATAGAATAAAGAGTATAAAGTCTGAGATGACCAGCTTTGGAACAATACTCCAAACAGTTCCTTCAGGACCATGGAATATTCAGATTAGAATCCTGCTTTAAAACCACTGTCAAAGGCACCGAATTGTCTTTCTTCACTAGAATAAGAAAGAGGTGCCACTCTAAGTGGCTTCCATCTACTCAAAAGAGAACACTGGAAATGACTCTCCAACAACTAATGAAGCCTCCTGTCTGCATGATTCATCCCCAACCTGGAGAGGGACCTTTGATGTGAAAAAATGGAACTGCAACAACAAATTTTCAAAAATTACCCATAGCAAGTACTGCAAAACAAGAGGCAGGATACCACTGGGGGAGAGCGGCTGCTATGTCTTTCTTTGTGTCTGTCATCATTACACCAAAGGCCCCACTCAGACCATCTGGTTAGCTGCCCTTTAGGGAGGAGGTATGGTAAGCAATAGGCCACTGGACCATATGCTATGATTTAGTGTTGCTGGGGAGTGTGGTTAACTCTCAACACATTAGGGTTCTTAGAATCTCAGACTGTGGAGATGCGGCAAGCTGGACTAACCAGTCTGTGTGCGTGTTTAAGCCACCGAAAGGTTCTCTTCATCAAAACCCAAGGATTTACTTTAAAATAAAAAAGGAGAGGAAAAAAAATATGTGCAAATAGAGAAAGGAGGAAAAGATGCTGTGGCTGATTCTCTCCTCATTATGTGCCCCTCTGCTGCCTGTTTATCTACTGCCAGCACGATATTAATATCTCCAAACTGCCACGGAATTAGCACTTCTCAAAATCCACTCCCACAAAGAGGCTGCTTTGCTGGCCACCCTGTCTCCTGAGTCACTGCAGGAGCGTGCTGGCAAACGCTGTCATTATCACAGAGTTGAGTTTGGCAGCCCGGAGAATGCCAACAGCCCCAAATCAGCAGCTGTAAATGCTGATGTATGGGGAGAATTTAACTGAAGGTGCCACCCAAGCCCCACAAGGGCAGGAGGGAGGCTCCGCCCACCAGGAGGCCAGAGAGAAACCGGGGACAATTCCATTCGTGACAGGTTGAGATGTGCTAGTGATTTGAAATGCCAGAAGAACAAAGACATATTTGCTACTGCATTTTGAATAACTGCGCGTTGACATTTCACAGTCAATATGTGGGGTCTGGAGGAGAAAGTTGGAATGACAGAGCAGGCAGGGGAAAATTCACACAAATAAGCTTCTGTATGAAATGCTAGAGAACACTAAGCAAAATGGCACAAATGTTTAATGATCCACCCTCGTTAATGCTGCTCAAATCAATTCACAGTATTGAATTGAGTTCCGGCGTGGCCAGCCGAGCACCCACGGCACAGCCCTTCCCTTCCCGCAGGGATCTTGCTGTCTGGATACTGCCAGTAACATCTCCAAAACCAGTTAAGGCCCCAGGTTCTCAACTCCACAACATGCCCACCACTTTCTCTCTAAAGCTGCAGTATAAGCCATGTTCTCTTAGCTTCCTTCCCCTAAATACAGACTTCTGGAGGAACGGTTGTGATGCTAGTACGGAGAGGGGAAAAACGCAGGAAACAGCAACAGATGTCATTGCTGGGCGCTTACTGTGAGCCAGGCATGCGAGACTCACATGTCTTTTCTTCTTGGGGTGTGCTCCCCTGGGATATCGTACCATACTACAATTAATTCATCATCCAGTTCCCAGTATGAGGTCTGAGAGGGCAAGGGCTGTGTCTCTATTGCTCTGTACCCAAGTATGAGAAAATCACCTGATCGTTTTGGAAGAGCATTGGAACATTATTTCTTATCCTCAGCAATTATCAGCCAAGCTTGCCTAGCATAGAATTAAGGACAAAAGATTTCTCCATGCCTTCCCAGCTTTTGTCTTTCTCCTCCCCATTATCTAAGATTTGTATTTAAAGAGAATGAAAGAGAGACAAATAAAATGGAATTAGTCTAGATCCATGTACTTGACTCTCTCGTTCATTTCTCTTGGCCACTAATGAAAGGTCAGGAGACTTCCCCCTGGCCAAAGATGGCTCAGAACCCGACACTGGTGTATCGATTCGTTGCCCAGTAAGTAAAGAGAACATTAAATTATATGCCATGACATTATGCTGCTTTAGACAAATTTATAAGTTCTGCTTTCTTGAGTGTATCAGTAATTCTACTCCAATTATACATGTCTGGCTCGAATGGATAATTCACAATCAGCATACAAAAGGGGACCTAATAGCTCTGGAAGTCTAACAGGAAATCATCTGTCTCGGTATCAGCTAGAAACACAAAGAGAACTAGTGCTGGGAACAAGATGCTTCTCCAGACTCAAGGAGAATTTTAGGTTATGTGAAGAGTGAACCGTTTCCACTAGGCACGATCAGCTGTTCCTGCTACAAGCACAAGCAACACAGGTCTCACGTACAGGATCTCTCAAAAGATTGCCACATAGTTGGCATCTTCCCCGCCCAGCCATTTCCACAGCAAGCAGGTTACACAAAGCTCTTTCCCATTGTAAGATACCTTTGAAACCATGGGGTACTGTATTCTGCCAGCATGGAGAAAAGGTGTTTTATGCTCATACATACATGGGATTCTTAAAAAGAAGAGTTCGGTCACAGTAAGCTGTAAATTATATTTTTGCCTGTCTTCCCCATCCCTTGGCCCCAAACCCAAGATTGAAAGTAATACTCTATATATTAACTTAGGATCAGATAACTGACTATATTACCTAGATTACTTATAAGTATGTGCAATTTTGAAACAAACTTACAGAAAAGTAGCACATACAGTAAACAAAGAACATGCTGTCCTTCAATCCACCTGAGAACAAAAAACTGACCTGTTGTACCATTATCCTGAAACCTTTCAGCTTTCGTATGTTTCCTACAAACCGGAATATTTCCCTACATAATCAGAAAACTGTGGCTTGAATCAGGATATCAATATGGATGCATCGCTGCCATCTAGTCCATAACCTTGTGCAGATTTTACCAACTGTTCCAGTAGAGAACTCAGGGGAACACAGAACTAGTTCAGAATCAGGTGCTGCACTGAGTTGTCCTGTCTCCTCAGCTGGAACAGTTTCGTCAGTCTTTCTTAGTCCACCACGGCCTCAGCACTGTTGAAGAGTACAGGCCAGTAATTTCGGCCTGTCTGATGTCTCTTTGTGATCACATCCGAGTTATAAATCTTTGGCAGGAATATCACAAAAGCAGTGCTGTACTCTTCCTGGGGCCTCCTATGAGATGACGCACAATTTACTGATAATGTTCACTTTGATCACCTGATTAGGAGTGTCTAGGAGGCTTCTTCACTGTAAAGTTATGCTTTTCCTCTTTATAACAGATATTAAGAGACACTCTACACTAAGTAATTTTCACCAAACTCCCAAGTTATTCATTATGTGTATCAGTATACTGTCATGAAATATTTTATTGAAAGGGCCACATAATCCGCTGCCACCAGTATTCATTCCAATGTTGAAGGTTTTCGCCATCTGGCCAGTGGGAGCCAGGTCAGGCTGGCTCCAGTGTCCTATGGACATGTCCCCCGTCATTCTTTGAGCTCCTTGCTTTCTGGCACATGTTCCAGGCTCGTCTTGCACTGTTTCCTGCAGCTATGAAATTCACCATTTACCTAAGCAGTCCATACTTACATTTTTTTCTCTAAATGTTGATTTCTGTACCTATAACTACTGAAAACCATGTGTGGCAGTCATGAAAACGTGCCTCTCGGACCTCTGACTACAGGAAGCATAACTGGCTAACAGCCCCAGCTGCTGTGCTCTGAAACCCATCACTGTTTCAGCCAAGGCTATGCCTCCCACCAGCGGCTTCTAGCCAATGACTGCGTGCAGTGGAGATACCAAGGCAGACCTAGTGCAGAGAGACCTGGGGCTGCTCTGATGGGCAGTGTTGGCTTCAGGATCCCTTAGATTTGCTGAAACTCCTAAAACTGACCACAGCTTAGGCTTTTCAACCTTCCATCCCTCCCTTCTCCACAGAGGTTAGGTACTCACAGCCTCCGCCAGCTCCCTAACCATCTTCCCTCAGAGTTTTCCCCAATCAGCCTCTTGTCTGTTTAATCCTGTCTTGGCATAGGCTTTTAGGAGAATCCGAATCAATGAGTTCACAAAGGTTCCTACAACCCTCTTCCAACAATCCAGGGTTCAGTGTAGTTTTCTTCCTTTCCGTATCTGTAACAGTGCGAAGCTTGGCCTCCATTATACTTACTACTTTTACTTATATGAATATCTTCTCTAAGCACACATACAGTGTCTCACTTACATATTCATTGACTTCCATGATTTGGTCCTACTGCAGAGCTAATTTAAAGGGTATACACTACTTGTTAAAATAAAACCTGGGGTAAACGGATAAGTATGTTTCAAGAGTGGACATAAAGCATAACAGCACCTCTCTCACACGCACACGACACACACACTGCCCATCCTCCATCTGAGTAAGGATAACATAACTCTCAATGGCTCTGGCTCATAGATCTCTATCTAGCTATTTGAGCTTAACATTTTCCACTTAAAAACCATCAACATTTTACCAGTCACTGAAGTGTCCATGGAGATTACAAAGCAGAATACTTCCTTAAGGCAAACAAACATGGAAACACACATTCAGAATAAAGTATGTCCATAAAGAAATGCCCTTATGGAAAAACAAACAAACGCCTTTACACTATATTTTAGTCAAGCTAAAAGAAACAGAAGATGACTAATACCTCAATTCCTTTATAACAGTCACATCGGCTATAGCAGAGGCCCGTCTCTTACATGTGTGCACACATAATTTCGTTACCAGAACTTCAAGGCCCTGTGGGTCAAATTTCATAAACTGAGCATAAAATGCACCCCATGGCTGTTTACTGTCAGAGAATGTGACCCAACAAGACATCAGGTGTGTAGCCTGGGCCTCTGCCACCCAGGACCCGCAATGACTCCAGCACCATGTGCTGGAAGACTGCCTCCACTTCCCCTCCATGCTGGCTGTACCTTGGCCACAAGGACAGGCTTTCTCACAAGGGCTGAGATGGAGAGCCCCAGATGCCAGGGTTCCAACACCGATTTCTAGCATACCAAATGCTCATCTCACCTCTCCTTGGCTGTACAGGAATGTTCTACCGTGGGGCTGAACCACAGGGAACTGACAAGGGGCTGACATCCTTCTCTGCCAACAGGTTAGAGACAAGGAAGGAGGGAGAGGTCACCACAAGATTCAATGAGGCTGAAAGCAAAGAGGACCGGAAAAATATTCTCAGAATGTGAGGTCCACCTTCACTCACATATCTGGATAATATGGGCTCTTGGTCTGAGAGAGAGTGAAGAAATGAAGAAAATGATTAACATCTAACAGGTCCCGAAGCCAGGTTCCCTTCCAATCTTCTCTGCAAACTCCCACTAAGACCTCTAATAACCATGTCAGGCAAGTACCTGCCAATTTCAGGCTGGAGATAGACTTGACTTTTACAGGCTGACAAAACAAGACTATAAAGGGTGCGAGTGAAATTCTAAAGGAGAGGGATCTACAGACCATGGGCAATGAACAAACATCTTTACTGAGTGACTGGTTTTCAACCAGGCCTCAAACTAGGAAACAGTCTACAGAGCCAGGGGTAGCCTCTATAAGCCAGCATAACGACATCTCCAAGGGGTCACACCCACCCAGTGTCTTTTATCCTCCAATCTCGGATTGAATCCCTGTGAATCTGGAACAATGAGTTTCCCAATTTTTTCTCAAAATGCATCCAGGAGGCGCTTCCCACATAACCAAGCAGCATATGCAGACAGGAGATTCTGTTTTAGAAACACCAATAATTAGAACCATCTGAGGTGGCACAGCATCCTTTATAGATTTCCCAAATCTCTCTTCCACTGTCTTCCCTACATTTTCTCTCACCCATTAAACTAATGTAATTCTAAAAATAACTAAGATAGATTTTTATTTTATCTTTTTAACAAGTCCTGTCACCAGAGGATCTGGGCAGGGGCTAGAGACTTTCCCAGAACTCATAACACAGATCAAAAACAAAGAGAAAGATTCCAATGCCTCCATGTCCTTAGTCAGGCTTGAGAAACTACAATGGAATGAGAGAGGAAAAAATAGCAATTACCAAGAGCTGCACTGGGCACCTGGAGTCTTAGGGCAGGACATACTCACTCTAGACTCAGAGCCGAAGGTGACTGCTTTTTGTCAACCCACCGCCCCACCAGCAGCTGTGGTCATACGGAACACAAAACCTAGCATGACTCATGAAGAAGCATGACCCCAGAAAGCCAGACTCAAGAACATGCAAGTACAGAATGGACTGACCTGAATAGCCTTAGAAGCTGATTAATCAAGCAAAAGAAAAGCACTCTTCCGAATAAAACACTACAGTTAAGTTTTAGTTCATATTTAATGAGCATTCATTATATATGCAGGTTCTAAACATAACTGGTCTACCAATGAGAGCACGTCCCATTGGAGTTGAGATTGTGAAAATCAGTAACTTAGGAACAAGGACTGTGTCTTTGTTTTTCCATGAATCCTAATCATTCTTCCTCATGGGGAGGGAGATGTGGAAAGAAAACAATGAAGACTGATATGGATTTAGTCCAATTTGAAGACCCCAAAAGAATGTATGATTGGAATGAAACCAAAGAAAATCCATAAACCAGTCTGGCAGAAATGAAGAAAGGAAAGAAAGAATGAAAGAAAGGAGGGAGAGAGGGGAGAAAGAGGAGAAAGGGAAAAGGAAAAAAAAAATCATTCCATGTAAAAATTACTGCTTTGTAGACAGATAAATCCTTGAATCCCCAACACACCATCCATCTAAACTTCTGTATTCCTAACAGACTTACTCCTGAGCATGGACAAAAGCCTCACCAGCTTCAAGGCCATGATCCACTGAGCACCAACAGCACTCTTCAGTTTGGGAAGAAAGAAATAAAAGCAAAGATATCTAGGGATCAGGGTGTAAAAAGTGGGTGATGAAGAGATGTCACTCCATCTTCAATCTGCCAAGAAGAGCTAATTCTCTACCCCGAGATGTGTCTGAGCCACATCATCCCCATTCATCACCCTATTTCCACCCAGGCCCTACACGAGGGCACAGTGGCCCTTGCTCACCTGAAAAAACAACTAACAGACAGGAAAATAAGACAGAAATATACTTGGAAGCCGTAGAATTAAACACCTAATTCACTTCCTCACTCGGGCTGGTGGAGAGAATAGGGTTGAAAATATGGGTCAAAACAATTTTCAAAGGGAAGGGGAAGAAACAAAACACCAGAGAGTCATGCTTACTAAATAGACAATTTTATTCTGCCCCCAGGATTTCTGAAGGATTGTAATCTTATTGTCACCTCTTAGGTGATAGTTTCATTTATTCAGCAATATTGCAGCAATGGCTTTATAAGACAGGAAAACTGGTATTATACTCTATTATGCCAGCTCCTCTCTGAGGATTGCTGCACCTCCAGGTCAGCAACATATTTGAGGAGGCTAGGCCACGATAAGCCTTGGCTGAAGTATGAGGTGCAAACTATATGTAATAAGTAGCAATAAAACAATGCCACCTTTAAATATCTAATTATTTTCCCACATCTCTGGTCCTCAAAATAAGAAGAAAACAATGTCTGTTTCATAGACAGAAACTGCAGGGGCTAACCTGGCTCTCCCTTCTACTACAGGACAGAATGAGGGGTACAGACCAAACTGATACTCTCTCTATTGGACCATCATGTTTCTTTCCCAGAACAATTCAGACAGTCAATCAAACACTGGATCTAGCTTGAAGAACGTAAGCTGTCTAATAAACATGCACTTCCAATCCAAACCGGTCCCCTCTCGTTGCTAAATATGCCACGCATTTACATTTCAAGCTATTTGCAGGACATGTGAATTTGCATGACTCATCACCATGTAAAACTCAGCATTTCAAAAATAAAACTCACTTCCCTAGATTAAGACCTTCTGAAACCTACCAAATCAGCTCATTCTCCTAACATCTCTAATTGTGGGGCCTTCATATTCCCAGTCACCTAGACCTGACGTCTCTCTCACTCCCATATAAAATCAGTTGTCCAGACTTTGAACTCAAATCTCCATTGTTTCTCCCATGACCATCTTCGATTCTATTGTCTCTCTAACCCAGCTGTGGCTCCCACTGCTTCTCCCCTGGACCACAGCCTCCCTCTACCTTGGCTCCTTGCAAAGCTGACCAATCTCGAGCACTGTCAGTTTAATCCTCCTGAATTTCATTCTCAAGCCCACCATAATCACAGAAAACTAGTCTGAAATTTTCCAATAATATTTTCAGATTTAATGAACATCTACTGGGTGTCTACCATAGGACAGGCTTCTAAACACGTATTAACCTAATCCTTCTGTAGCACTACAGAGGTTATAAGTATGTATTTCTTCAAAGTATATATTTCTTCTCCAGTTTCAGGCTTGTTACCAGTAATCCTGCTAGTAAGTAGCAGAGTCACAATTAGAAGCCAGACTTTTCAAAATTTAAAATCCAGTTTTCTTTTGACAACAGTGCCACAAAGTACAGGTGACAGACTATTAAAGTAGCATTCGACAATGGGGCCCCCCCGTCTACCTCTCTAACCCTATTCTATCAAATGCCTTTCAACTTCCTGTTTCAGCCCAACTGGCTAAGCCTCACAGTCTCCCCATCTCAGCTCCTTTGGCTGCGCCATTCATTTGGTGCTTAGCTTTTACTGCTGCGTGTTATCATCTTCCTTTGTGAATCATATTCCCTATTGGTCCAAAAAAGAGCCAAACACTTAGTAGGCACTCAATAAACATTTATTGGCTAGCTGGTTTCATTCTGAGTTCCCAGAGGGTTCTGTGGGCGGTTCCATGAAAACAAAATAACTGAGTCATAGAATTTGAAGCAAAAAGAGTCCACAGAGATAAACTAATCCAAAACCCTCCATAGACAGATGAAGACAGACCGAGAGAGAAACCCTGAAAATTGTTAAATGAGTCGTCTAAAAAAGAAAAGAAAAAAAAAAAAAAAAAACCACAAAGAGCGCCACCGTCGCAATGTGTATCAAAGAGCCTTCTGATTCTCAGTCTATTTCCCTTTATTACGCTGCTGTCCTTTTAAAATTCTATAAAATAGTAATAAATATATTGTGCACATGAACTATCAAAGACATCTTAATATATTAAAAATTTATCAGCACATCAAGAATATCCATCCACATCATATTATTAATTTGATCACTAACAATCCTACTAAAATATATATTAAACATTTAATTATAATAATTTGCTTGCCTTCTGGGGATTCTGAAGACTTTTTTTTCCTTCTCTGTATTCCAAAACAAGGCTTAAATGTTGATTGTAGGCATAGTATGTTTTCTTCATCCCTTATTTTCTCTGCTCCTCTTCCTTTGAGAGTAAGATTTTACAAAACAGCGGCGTGAGGCAAAAACCTCCTTAAAATTCTCTCCCTTAGTAACAGTGGAGTGTATGGACTGATGGTTTGCATAGCCACTCAGGGGGCTCTTGCACTACCACCGTGCTGACTCCTGAATCAAGTCACTGATCTACAAGAGCTCCTGCTACACGAGACTGCAGTCATTCCACACTTTCAGGCATAATATAGTCTTTACATTTGTTTGAAAGCCAAATAGTCGTGTTAAATGATGAATTTAAGCAACAACTGCCTTCCCCCTTTCCAAGTGAAGAATAAAAGCCAATTTAGGAATATCTATGAACATACTAAAATGTGGAATATATGGAAGGTGAACACCTAAAAGTCAAGAAGATACATATTTATGTTTTTACAAACTACTACTGTATTCAGGTAGCGGGATTATAGGTGATTATAAGAATGAATGAATGAGGTGAATGTGATGTATGACTACTGTTACTAAAAGATACTCTCTTAGTTTCTAAACAAAAATGAAATAATTCATTTTCTTAATGGAAAAAACAAATCAGAGGCCCTAAACTGCTTAAAACAATTTCCTAACATTAGGAAACAATAACACGTTCAACTTTAGTTTCTTTTGTTTGCTTTCCAAAATGTATGAAGAAGAAACCAACTCTCTAAAAGAGACATTCATGGTGTGGTAGAGTTCATTTTAAAAAGGAAGGTCTAATTATCGCATCTCATATCAACACTTCAACAAGGGAAAAAAATCTTCATCTAAGTTCAAAAAATGAGGGAAGAGACAGAACAGCACAGTAAAAACAGATGAATGTGGTAAAAGAGAAATGTTAAGAATAAATGTTTATCCAATTCTCTTCATCCGACAAAGAAGACAAGTTACACACAGCATTCATGTTTATTCTTCAATAGTGAAAGCCACTTAATGTTTCCCACTTCCTCCAGCCCTTTGTGGCCATAGAGAGCAATTATGAGCTTGTTTCATAAAGAACTCGTGGCACAGAGCCGTGATTCAGGGCAGAGGATCTGGGTTCTCACCCTCGCTCTCTGGCCATTTAAACTCTTAGGAGTACTAACCCTGCATCAGTTTCCATATCTATAAAATGAGACGGTAAATCTAAATACTATACAAAGTACGTTTCAGTGCAGAAACATTCTAATGTAATTTTTAAAATGAGCTAGGATTTACTGATCAATAGTCTTATGTATCTTTACACTGTATGAGGCCAACTAGATTATGCATCATAATCTAGTATTAAACACACCTCAGCGTTTAGACATACTTCTAGTTGTGGTTTGTGGAGCACTGTGGCCACGGGCACAATTTCTTCCAATCCGTCCACTAGGGGCTGTACGTGCCCTCGTCTCTCTGCACACACACCATGGTGGTAAAGTCCAGGCTGCTTGGCAAACTTACAAGAATGCAACAACTCTAATGCCCACAGCTTTAAGATATACTGTATTACCCAAATGCTCTGGAATATGAAAAAGAGGAGGGAGTGATGAGCATATAAGAAATACCCATTTTCTACCACAGAAATGAAAGTCCGGCAAATTCTTCACTGTCTAGTTGCTTCTACGTTGGCTAAGAACTTTTATCAACAGCAAGAAGCCGACTGACCTCATTAGTAGAAATGTGTTCAAAGTACTGGATTCAAAAGAACTGATTCAAAAGTAGAATCAACATTTAACAACCATTTATCATATTTCTTCTAACTCTGAGGCTCACTAGATTATATAGAGCTGGAAGTTTACTTCTGCATCTTATCACTGAAAACAGGGGAAAAAAATCAAAGAATCACCTTCACATTTACATAGTCTGCCAAGTACTACTTTGGCCTATCAAGTTTATACTTGAGAAGTATAAGTAGCAGCATTATGTCAACAAAACAACTATGAGATGTTTCAGGAGTCCTTCTGAGCTTGACAATACACAAAGGACTAAAGGTTATTACACAGTAAGTATTAATAAGAGAGGTGGAAAAAAATCCCAAAGACTTCATTCATTATAATCACAGAGTTTAGAGCTGGAAAGATCTTGGTGTTTTACTCCAATTCTCTCATCTGACAGGGAGCTAATCTGAGACTCAGAAACATGAAATATCATTCAGTGACCAAATGGAACTAGAACTCAGGTCTCAAGTTATAAAACAGACATTCTTCCACCAAGTCAGCCTGCCTCCAGTTTCCATATACAGACTTGAAAAGCTATTGATACATGCAACAACTCAGTGGACCTCAAAATTAGAGAGATGGATGACAGATAAGTGGTTGTCACGGATGACGGGAGGGACAAGGCTTAGGGAGGGTAGCACAGAGGAGGTCTGTGATGACTGAACAGTTGTCAGTCTTGATTGTAGTGGTGGTAACAGGAATCTACACCTGCGATAAAATGGCATAGACCTATACACACACCGTGCCAATGCCAAATCCTGCTTCTGGTATTGTACTATAATTATGTAAGATATAACCACTGGGGGAACTGGGCAAAGGGTATACGGGATGGACCTCTCTGTACTACTCCTGGAACTTGTTTGAATCTATAATTACTCCAAAATCAAGTTTTAAAAAGTTTTTAAGAAAAGTCAATATAAGAGAGAAGGAAGGCACCAGAGATTCTAAATTTCATTGTCAACCAGAATAGTAATTCTTGGTTAGAATAATCCTTTGAAGATTCAAGTCTACAGACCTTGTCACCACTCCTCTGCTCAAAACTCTGCAGTATCACCTATCTCGTTGAAAGTAAAAGCGAAATACTTGCAATGACCCAATAGAAACTATATGATCTGGTGCACCCCACCTCCCACCCCTCTCCTGGATTCTGTACTGGGAATTAAAAGAAGTATTTGTGACCTAGAATTCTAAGTGCTGAAAACCTTGTAATTAAGTAAGCACAGGGTACTGAGCAAAGACACAAATAGATGCCCAACTGGGATCTCAGTTTGGCTGGGCCCCAAAAGATAAAGTTAAAAAGTCAAGAGCTGAAGGGTGAGTGGGAGCTGGCTGGGAGAAATCTATGTTCCAAGCACAGGGCAACAAGACTTCAATAATGGTGTGGTTAAGTTTTTTTCTTTTTTTTAAGAAACAGATGAGAACCAGAGAATGTTAAATATAAACATGGGGAGGTAAGCAAAAGCCAGATCATGGGTTTGTTTTAATCCTAAAGGCGGTAGGTCTATTAATGAAGACTTTAAGGGGAACAAACAATCAGATTTGTTTCAGAAAGTAAATAGCAACAGCAGTGTGAAAAATGGATTGGAAAAGAGTAAGACTAGAAATAGGAAGGCCAGTAGGAGGACCGAAGCATAAACCAGGCAGTGAGGAGAGGAAGGCTGAAATGAATCTGAGATATACCCACAGATAATCAGGCACGGAGAGCAAGAGAGGTGACAAAGATGACACCTTGATCTGTGGAATAGATAAGTAATACTAAGTAAAAGGTGATGTTAATCAGGATGTGATCATTTGAGTAAAGGAACAGCTTCTCAAGGGGAGGCCATGAGCTCAGTTTTAGCACTGGGGATGTCCATCCATTCAGTAGCTAAATATATTGGTGGAGAGGCTGGAAGGAGGAACTAGGGGTAGAGAGACAGACTTCTGGTTAGAACAGCAGCAGCTACCTGACAACTGAAGCCTGGGGACGAATGAGATCACCCAGGGAGACTGAGCGGAGGTAAGCTTAAGGAAGCCCAAGGACAGAAGCTCAGGAAGCACAAATATTTACAGAGCACTCCAAGCAGACTGAGGACAAGTAATCAGAGTTGTAGAAGGAAATCCAGTCAAGTCTGGTGTACTGAAAATAAGGAGAAAAAATTTTCAAAAAAGATGGTGATGTTTTAAATACTGCAGTGAGACCAAATTAAAGTAAGGACTATGAAGTATTCTTGAGGGAAGCTTTGGTCTTCTAGGTGAGCTCAGTTTCATGGATGTGGTATGGCCAAAGCCAGGTGGCAAAGGAATGAATAGCATGTGGACAGAGAATAAAAACTGCTTTTAACTCTTAATTAACTTGGCTATAAAAAGAAGGCAAGAATCAGCAAAGTAGGTAAGGTAAGAGAGGACTGAAGGAAAACTTTTAAGGATTGTTTTAAAAGAGGGCTGGCTAACTGACAGCACAAACTCCTCAGGAGACCAAAAGAAACAGAACTCAGAGCACGTAGGTAGAAAATTAGTTTGAAAGAAAGAAGGTGAAATCGTCACAGAGATGGGAAAGGAGGAGATACGAAAGCAAGCAGGAGGAAGAGAAGTCTGGGGCTGAGAGAATGAGAAATTAAAGGCATTTTTCTCGATAAGCCCATATTTTCTCTTTAAAGTGGGAGATGCGATTGTCTGCTGACAGTGAGGGGAGACAGAACAGAGTCGGGGGCTTGACTGAAGATGGTTGTGAAAATCTAAAATAGCTGTTTGTAGTGAAATAACAGCATGAAAACAGCATTTGTGGAAAATTGATCCAGCAGCATTATGCAGGAAGAAATGGAGAACAGAAAACCTGCTGTTAGAAAAAGGCACATTTAGAAGGCTATTGTGTTAATATAGATCTGAGTTGTTGATTGCATGGAGCAGAGTGAGGGCAAGAGTAATAGGAAAGAATTCTTCAACAAACCACTGCATCACCACCTCATCACTAAACTGCTTTCTCCCAAGGCCCCAAGGGTGGTCAAGGCAGGATCAAGCATCCTTCAGTATTTCAGCTCCTGGTGCGAACTAAAGCTATGGATGGCTCCTCCCTGGCTTGTCAGTGACTTTCAGGCTTCCCAGTCCAAGATGCTTAATACTACTTCTTGAACGATGCTGCAAAAACCAACATACGGACCCATTAAACCTGAATGGCCATGCCTGTAAGGAACATCTGGAACAATATCCCGTATAAGTGAGGATCGATTCTGATAAGTAAGCAACACAAGTGATTCTGGGGCACATCTGAGTTTGAAAGCCAGTTTAAAAAAAAATCAGCATCAGTGTTAAATATGTTGGCTTTCAGATGAGAGTAGGACATACAAATGGGAATGAAAGGCAAGTATGCAGTAAGCTCGGGGTAGGAATAAGCAGTGAGAAATTAAAAGTTCATAATCATCAGCATTCAGAGGATAGACGAAGCTAAGCATTAACAGCACAGCGGAGGGAAATCATTTACAGACAACAGAAAAAGCAGGATCAAGAAGACCTTTAGAGAATATGAAGCCAAAGGACTTAAATCTTTTCTTTTTTTAAAGTATTATATCAAGGCAAGGTATGGCACTTAGAGTACATCCAGTTCCTATTTCTCATTTCATCTCTCAAGTTCAGTTCTAAAGACTGACCGTCAACAATGCTGCTGCTGTACAGCATCTTTTCTCTCAAGAAAAACACGATATGGTAATGCTTTGAGACACATTTACCTAACCTACTTCCAAAACTCATCTTCCTAAACTAACCAAATGGAGAGAAAGCCACCTCAAATTCTCTATTATTATAGAAAGCAGTAGAGGTGTCTGGTAACGCAGAAAGGACCCTGGCCACGAATATGTAAGCTTTAGAGAAATTCAAGAAACCAGCATATGTGCAGATGTCCTCCGAGGGACACACCAATGCAATCACCAGTAGTGTTTCTCTCTCAATGGAATTCCTGCCTGACTGCTGAGCTGGGTGCAAGCTCATTTCCCCCATGGTGAAAACTGCTGTTGAGATGCAGAACACTCCACCATCTGTTACTGAGAATTAGCATAATGACAGATTATCTAATCCCTTACAGTTAACAGATACACGTGGTGCTCTTACAACCCCAGTTTGGTCACATCCTCACTCATGTGGGCCTACCCCCACCCTAAAAAAATTGGTCCTCCCACCCTGCTGGTAATGAATCCGGCCTGGAATTTACCCCCAGTCTTGCCTGAGAGTCCAGGTGCTTGGCCCTGAGAAACTGTGCTAACTCATTTTCTTCAGGAATGGGAATGCAGCTGTTATTCCAGATGCATATGGAAAGAAAGAAAAACTGTCTCTAGGAGACCAGCAAAACTACTTGTGCAGGGCAGTGTCTTCAGAAAACAAGACCAGGTTGAAAATTGCAACAGGGTAAGACGAAGCAAAGGTTAAGTCCGTGCTGATCCTGTGGAGTGACAGAAGGAAAAAAGAAAGGCAGAGGAAATGGGGGGGGGGGGGAGCGGAGTTCAAAAGGACAGATGTCAAAGTCCATGTTTTCAAGGAAAGCATCTTTGGGGAAATAGCCACAAAGTGAGCCTCACTTCGCAAGTCCTGAGATGTGTCCAGCTGATGAAGCCATCAGCGCAGGATTCCGCTTCAAATCCAGCACTCCTGGGGGACAGGTCGCCCTGGGCTGATAAAGACGCCATGCTCACCTCTTCAGCAGCAGCATGTGGCCTAGGAAAGCCGCCTACCCCCCCCAGCCACAGCACTCCATCACCTCGCGACCGCAGAGCCAAGATTCATGGCTCCCACAGCAGTCCAGTGTTATCCAATATGCATGAAATCAAAGTTCTCATCATTTCCAATGGTCAGAGGCCAGTGGGTGTGAAATCCCAGAATACCAGGATTAATGAAGGAGTCATCAGAAACCCAGCATTAAATCACTTTTGTGGCCAATGCCGAGAGTGATGTCCGTGATACATTACAAGGCTGATTAGAAAGAAACAAGTTCCAATTTAGAAATGAATTACTGGACTAAAAAAAAAACTGGTTGGATGGCTATCACAGCAATTTCGTTATTACAGGGGAAGGCGGGTGGTGACAAATAAGTTATGTCACGAACGGAAAATCACAGGAATCAGAATTCAGGGGTGAATACTTTCCTAAAGACATAGTAAGAGGAAGAAGGGAGTCCTGACACTCTGGCCAGATTTCACCTCTTTTCCCTTCTCGGTTTTCCTGGTGGTCGGGGGTAGGGATGGGGTTTGCAGGAGGCGGTGCTATTAATACTTTGTGCCCCGGAGAGAAATTTACTCTAGTTTTATCACAATCACAGTCTGTTTACAGTCCCGCTGTCCCTGCCGGACTAGGAAGTGAACTCACTCTTCAGCTCATGCTTAAATTTTAAAAAGTACACTTTCCAGAAAAAAGACGACTCAGCTATGAACATAGAGGGTAAGCTGTGGAGAGGGCTGCATAGGGCAGGGGGAAATGGGGGCTGACCCTCGTCAACTCTCTTCTAATCCACAACGAACACTGCCTTATTGCTGAGCACAATCTGTCAACGTGAGAAACAAAGCCCTCAACTAGTGCTCTGAAGATAAAGTGGGGTGGAAAACACGCAAGAGGCAAAGTGGGCGAGGTATGACCTCCCTCCACACTACAACTTTCCTGATTTTCCACATGGGAAAAAACACACCCTCCAGAGACTCTTACTTACTTTTATGGATCTACCTTAGGACAGTGCACTGGTAAGAAAAATACGTGCCCCCAAGTTCTATTCAAGCTCGGGCTAAGAGGATCCCTTTACAGGCAACGATTTCCAACTACAGCCTCTCAACCCACAGAGTTCATCAATGCAGGACAAGGTATGGATAACAATTTCAACTTTCCAAACCAAAATAGGAATAATTGTTGTTGACTCTTCCAACCCGCTGGAAGAACAAGACTGGTATCTCTCCCTGAAAACCATCTCTAAGACCAGGTGATATAATTCAAATACTTCTCTCTCATAATCAGGCTGACAGTCAAAATATTTAACATTACAGTACTGGCTACTTTGTTATCCCCATGAATACTAGCTGAATATAAGCCCTGTTCATAAATTGAAAGGCAGGAAGGAAAACAGCCAGGGTCATAAATGGGGTTATATCTAGAAGGGCATCAACAGAAAAGCAAATCACTTGAGGATATTAGTTTGGATTAAAGGCTTCCAAATAATTATGCCTCGGTCATCAAAATACACACTGTTAATTGCAGATCCATCAGTCTACCCCACAAAATAGAGCACAGAAAACTCTAGGGCCTCTTAAGATATTTAAATGTGGGCTTGAGTCTTTAATAAACCCCACAACTGGCATTTATTAAGTCTAACAAATGGATACATTATCCTTGAATTTTTTTTGTTTCCCCAAAGATACAGTTCTGGTTAGTTAACTGCTCTGGTCAAGTCTGATTTTGCAAATCCACAGACTTCCAAGTGAACCTAGTGTTTATGATGAAGAGCCTGAGGAAGGAAGGCTACGCAAAAGGAAAAACCCACACCAAGCCTTAAAGCCAAGATTTTAACACTCCCTTTTAGGAACCTGAGGACAGGTTTAATAGAATTTTACATTACCAAGAAGACATCCATTAAGGAGGCATAATATTAGCAATACTGTTTATGCCACTTTCTCCTTCAAAAAAGGCCAGATTAGGGCCTTAGGAAACGAGGGTGAATGACGTGCCAAGGACACTCTACAAGCTGGAGGCAGAGCTAGAAATAACCATCATCCCCTTCGACCTCACGTTACTCTGCCAATCTGCACTCTTAAGAAGCAGAGTTGGTATGAGAGAAGTTAGTGGAAGGACACGGCTGAGCTTAGGGACAGAAAGGGAACTGAGAAAATACACATCTGTGAGGTTACTTTTATTCTTCCTATTACCTATAGCCGTACTTATCTGAAAGTAGATGGGAATATGGGTTTTGGAACCTCCTGCTTCCTCCAGACTTCCTTTCATGGTGCTTATTAATATTGGCAGCACGTTAGCATCACCATTCAAAATAACTACGCCAGTAAAGCCAGAATCTCTAGGGGTAAAGATCAGTATTTTTAAACTCTTTAAAACAACAAATATGAGCACCTAGATTTTAAATATAGGGCACCATTGCTTTTTTAAGAGCCCCAAGTGGTTCTACCATGTAGTTTTATGAAAAACTGTCCAGACAACTAATATATTCTCCTTTTCAAGAATTTAAGGGGCTAAGAATGACCAAATACAACTTAAGGCCCCCAGAATTATAAATATGTCGAAGAACCTGGCATTCCCCAAAGAACAAGAACATAGGAACTGTGGGTAGGGGAGAGACCCAACTTTGGAACTGGTTCAGAATGGCAAAGTCATCCTTAGTGGTTCTGTTTAGGTCACAGGAAGACAAGGACGCAGTTATGGGAGCAACCAGGGAGGAATCTCTCCTCTTCGTCTCTTTAGAACAGACCTGCCAGTTGCCATGCTGCATTTTCTAGGCAGCTGTGATGACAAGAGCCCCATCCAAAATGTAGGCATCACTTGGGGAGGGGGGAGTTCCCCACCTCTCAGAGGAATAAGGAACAAATAAGCAAACGCGTGGCCATTATGACAAAACCAGGCCTACGTATCCAGTTTATTATTAGCCTAACATTAAACACCACTTAAAAACAAAACAAAATCACCCGCCCACACAAACACAAACCCAAGACAGAAAATTACATAATGGCATCTGGAATGATCTGCTTTGACAGTGTAAGGAGAACCAGCCAAACCAGAGAGGTCCAGCAGAGACCAAAATGGGGATGGGGCAGCCCTGGAAAGTCTTTTTTCAAGTCCTCTATAGTTTCTGCATGCATTGTTTAGAGGAAGGAATTCAAAATAATACTCTAGATTCTGGAAGGCTGTCACTCTGTTCTGAGAAATATCAAGCCACTATTAACTGGAAGAATAACCATCTTCTTCTACCAAGTCCAGTCATTCTATGTTAAGTCAGAAGAAGATTGTCTTGGCACAGGTTGCTTCTTAGGGTGGAAGCTCATGAGAAGTTCTCTCATATGGGTCAGAAAGGGAAAACGGGCCCAGTAAGAATTCCCCTAATGGCCCTGTTACGGCTTCAACATCTCCAAATCCTACCATGCATAACCCAGCCAGCTGGCACCACAGGAAGAGACGAGTTGTGTTTTTTCCCCCAGAACCCATTAGCCACTGGACCAAGCCCAGCATCAGTGTGGATAAGGTCTAGAATGTGGCAGGGGCTTTAGACTTCCACCACATAAACAAAACAGACAACCACTGCAGGTAAAAGCTCTAGAAATGAGTTTCCACTTATGAAATGACCTAAGTCAAAGCAAAGATGTTTTCTGGTGGCCAACTTTTTCCTAAGAATTAGAAGACAGTTTTGTGTGTTTTTTTGTTTTTTTAACTAAATGATTCTTCGGTCCGGTACAAGCAACAAATGAGCCCAGCAACATGGTAAGGGTTTTGAAATTTCCTGCTCTCCCCATCCCTTTGGGGAGAGAGGGGTTATTTTGGTTCCTTATTGTGAAATACAGTAAGCCATTCCAGAGCCTCTGTGGTCAACCCTCACTCAAATGGTCTCACCTCTCCATAGCCACAGCCTGTGCTCAGTGACATACGAAGGAACCCAGTTTCAAAGGAAGGTTTCTCAGAAAGTGTGACAAGGATAAATGCTTTACATAGGTGCTTCTTACTTTAAGGGGAAAAACTGATTCTGCAGTCAATGTCAAGATGATTTTTGTTTTGGAAGGAAGAGGGATGGTGTAAGAACTGCAATGTAATTAATTCCCCTTGCCGCTGACCTGATACGTGATGGTTTATAAATCACAATTTTACCCCACAGAAGCTCACATTAAGGCAGTCGTTTGCTGAATCACAGCAGATATATAAACAGGTAGATCAGAAAGCCAAAAGGCTCCACGTAAAACCCACACTGGAAACTTGATTAAAGGCAGTCCCAGGTTTCCTTTGCCCTTTATGAAGTACATATCATTAAACATCTCCAAATTCTAACATGCATGTTGCCCTTTAAGGTCCAGATATTTACTAAATCCCTCCACGTTCCACTTGCTGTAAACAAACACACTGATGGCAAAAAAAAAAAAAAAAAAAAAAAATTACACAAAAGCATCACAGCAAAGAGGATCATTCTACAAGATTCAAAAAACCTGACTTACAGTAAGACTTTTAAGATGGGGGTACCGACTAGCAGCATTTCCCAAAACAGTCAGTAGCCCTCTGCCTTTTAAATGTTTCATACATACAGGTAGGAAGTAGGTACATGCAAGCAAGGACACCCAGGTAGTCTGCTTGTTAGCACACCTCTTGGTTTAAAAGGTATCACTCAATAAACTGTTTTCACTAAGGAATAAGTATTGTCCCTATTCAATGGTAAATGTATGTTGAACCTCTTGAGACACTAAAAATTACTCATGGTAATAGCTCAGTAGTAGAGCGCATGCTTGGTTAGCATGCACAAGGTCCTGGGTTCAACCCCCAGTACTTCCATTAAAAAATAAGTAAAGAAACCTAATTACCTCCCCCTCGAAACAAAACAAAGAAACATAATTGAAGAAATCACTAAATAAAGATGGTATTTTAAGAAATTACTCATGAATTTCTACTTCTACCTTTATGGAAGTACTTATTAGTCATCACTGCCTTAGGTGAACAGAGTATACACTGAATATTTAGAAGGAAAATTTAGTGGCAACTGAAAAAATGAGAAAAGAGATAAATCCAAAACCAAAGTGTCTGCCAAGGAACAACTGCAATGGACCAGTACAACAAAATCTAACCACAATCCAACGTGGCTTTTTTTTTTTTTAAACTAACCTTTGAGCATGTTCTGCATACCATTTTCTGTATCTTAATCAAGCTAATCTGTGAGGAAGAAATATTATCAGTGGCTAGGCTTGGGGGGCGAGGAGGATGGGATCATGAAGAGTTAAGAGGATGGAACAGAAAAACATTCAAGAACAATCTTGAAAAAGGAAAATGTTGCGTGAAAAATAGCCAGAGATGTAGGAGAGGTGACAAAGAGAAAGGACAGAAGAGACGTCTAGACTTGAAATTAGGTCAGTGACCAGTTCAGAGGCCGGGCTTAGGGTTCATTTAAGTACTTGATAATCGTGTAAACACTTCAAATGCACTAGCACATTTAATCCTCACAATAGTCCTATGAGTGCAGTATCATGATACCTAACTTCCAGAAGAAAAAACTAAGGCCCAAGGGTGCACAGCCTTCAGGGAGCAGAGTGGAGGCTGAATCTCAAGGGTGTGTACCTCTGAAGCCTACTTTAAAAACATGTCCACAGCATCTTCAGATCCAACAATAGCGAGCCTTCATCTCAACACTATGCTAAACAGTCAAAGTTCTCCTGTTCCTGAATTAAATTCTTAAAAAAATAACCAGTACTCAAAGGGAATAATCTCCAAACAAGTTATATTGGCATGATGAAATAATGGGTGATTTCCAGCCCCCTCATCTTCTAAACTTTTGAAAATGTTACAATTTTTTTTTTACTTATGTTAAAAAAACAAAACAAAACAAAAATCACTCAGTATGAACTGGAACAAATCCCTGTTAAGTGGCATCACCACTGGGAGATAGAAAAATCTATAAAACTCCATTCCTATTTCCCTCACCACTCTGTTCTGTGCTGACCACAGGAATTGTAAAGAGAAAGGGGCTGAGAAATGGCATGAAAAGACACACGATTTGTCCTTATTGGTAACCATGTCAAATGTCCCCTCTCCTTATCACATCAGTCGCACTATCCGAAGGAATAAAGGAAGAATGCTAGAGGGAGGTTGGAATGGCAGATTGAGAACTTCTGTCCACATGGCTTTCTTTACAAGGTCCCACTGAAATGACAGCAAAGACAGATATGCACAAGAATAAAGCCCTAATGGTGCTGGAAAATAAGAAAGCGTGTTAACAGCATATCAGAAAGTTTGCACAAATTCTGAAAGACAGAAAGCAGATGGGATCAGATTGGTGGCGAATCGGGGGCGCCTCAAGGGCCTTTATTGACACAATGAGTGGGCTTTGGGAACATCACCAGAGCAATTAATCAGGAACAGCATTCAGAAGAGCTGGGCTGGCCGGCCTTCCCCGTCCGCCCCTGTGATCCCCACAGTGTTGCTGGGAGCGGAGTTTTGACCTTCGGTGAAAAAAATACTCTGCCTAGCAAGTTCAGGCAATTCTTCCATCACATACTTGCATGTATGATCCTGAGCAGTTCACATCCCCCCAAAGCACCAAAACCCCTCAACAAACAGAGTTACAGGCAGACCATTTAATGCCTGTGGAACTTCCTAGCTTAAGCACCAGCAAAAAACAACCCTAATAAAAATGGCTCACAATTAAAATCTCTATCCGCATCGCAGCCTTGAACTTGGGCGCTCATGCCTCCTCCTCCATCTAGAGCAGGTGCTACAGGGCTTTGTTTTCAATAGAGACCATTTCAATCAAAACAAAGTCTGATGCAGTGTGTGGCCTTCATTAATCCACTGTTTTCATTCTGAAAAAAGTGTCTTTGCAGCTTTTCTGACTGCATATGCAGGTTGCTACTGAGCTTAACGTAGCGAAAAGCATAAAGGTTCTTGAAGCCACTCAAGTAGTCGTGACTTACACTAAAGGAAGTTATTGCTCTAGATTTCTCAACTTCACATTTTTAGGTTTTTCTTAAGTCTTTATGTATTGATAAGTCTCTTCCTTTAAGTGTAAGAAAGTTTACCCCTTATTGTTTTAATACTTTAATGTATTTGGACCATGTTACTTATAAACCAACAGGACTTGAACATAGCTCCTTAAGTGTAGAACAAAAATGCAAAGGTTTTAAAAATGGGAAGAAAAGTTAGAGATGTGAATCATAAGATACAATACTGCAAAAGAAAGAAAATAATTCAAGAAGCAACAACAAAAAAACCTCTTTGAAGACATTAATGTTCAGAGTTGAAAAGCCAATTGAGTATGCAGCCAAAAGGACAAATCTAGAAATATTTTAATAATATTTTGGAAAACCAATGATAAATTGAAAATTGTAAAAATACTTCCAGATCTGGGGGTGGGGGAGGGGAACCTACTACATTTAGAGAAACAGAAATTGAACTTCTCAAACATTGCTGAAGCAACAGAACCCATCATCTTCAAAGTTTTCAGGAAAATAATTTTGAAGCTAGAATTTTATAATGAAACAAATTGAGAATACAAACAAAATTCAGATATTTTCAGACATTCAGAAACTTTACCATGCAACACATGAGAAAAAAATCAAGATTCTTCAACAAATGAAAGGAAAAATCACAAAAGGAATGACCTGAGATACAGTGGCAACTGCATATGAAGAAGTACAAAAAGGAGAAATAGACACACATACACACACAGAATTAATTCAACATTTCTCTGGGGATTTAATGGCATAGATTTTTCTACAGGTCTGATCACATTATTATACTTTTGGGCCCAACAGTAACACATACACAGTCCTAACTGCTATGGGGGGTGGGGGAGGATAGGTTTAAATATTTACGATCAACTTTACAAGCCAAGGTTAGAAGACAATTACACTGATAGCAGAGAAATTGAATAAATGCTATAAATTTTGATAAAAGCAAAAAATTCACTTTTTAAAAAGAATAAGAAAAAGTGTAAGCATTCTAATTTCCTAATCTTTCAGAGTAGAAGGTACATAGATACTATATAAAGTTAAACAGAAGCAGAGTACCCGAAGATCATAAAGTTCACCAGTGGTAAAATAAAGATAAGAAAACTAAGGGTTTAAGGGTAGAATTAATAATGCATATACATTAAAAAGCAAATATACTATATAAAGCTAAAAATTTAAATGTTAATAGTGTTGATTTATAAAATTATAAGGATAACCCTCCAAAAGAGTGAAAAGCAGACACTGCAGAAGGCCAGCATCCAGTCCTCTGCCCGGGAGGCAGGAGCCAGGTCCGTGGTTCTTTAGGTCCCTAAGAGGACATGGAGCAGGACAGGGACCATGGCGAGCTGTCAGGATTCAGAGCTCTACTAACACTGAATGACCCAAGATCTGTAATGTGAGGAGGACAAGGACAAATGGCTTCAGAGGGTAGTCACCTGAGTATTTCATTCTGTCTACTGACAGTCTAAGTTATTGACTCATCTAAAAATTGAAGATATAAGAGGAATTATCTTTCATTTGTATTTTAACCTGTTTCTGAGTGATCAATTTGTTCAAAGTCCCAGGCAAGATCTGAATAGAACAGAACCTTTTCAGGTACCATTTAAATGAAAAACAAGGTTCTGTGGGCAGCAAGGCCAGATACCCAACAAGGACTCTTGACGGCTCAGCAACCTGAGCCAAGAATCCTGAGAAAGAAGGGCAGCCAGGAGAGCCTCAGCACACGGAAACGCGTGAGGTTGTGTCTGTGGCTACATTCCCAGTGCCTGGCACACAGTAGGCCCACAACAAATACTTGCTGAATAAACACATCAATCTGTCGTTCTTAGCAGATGATACCAAGAGCAGTAACCTGTCCCCTCTCTGGGCCCAGTCCCCAAGTGAGCTATTTTGAGGGCTCACAGAAATCAGAAGAGTAACATTTCTACTTTTTCCAAACGAGACCTCTGAGATTAAACACTATCCGTATCTCTAAACTTTCTAGAATGTTCCTCCATGATGATGAGCTCCCCTTATTTGAAGAAAAGCCTCACTTTCTCCCAGGCTCTCAACGGTATACTTTGTGAAATAGACTGGGGGGGGGGGGGCAGGCAGGGGGCGCTTCCCAATGATAGGCTCAGTAAATACCACCATCCACTACTTGACGTTCTAACTCAACTGATACTGAAAAAAAGAACAAAGGAAAAGGGGAGAAAGAACACTCTTGCTAAGCAAAGGATTCTGCTGATTTGTAAGATCTGTGCCCCATTATGAAAAGCTTAATTGAACTTCCATATAGTGATGATGGTACTACAATAATCTGAAACTGTCACGTCTTAAAAAAAAAAAAAAGACTCAGCAGCATGAGATTCCCATAAATAGACAGCCACAAAACATCTGAGTGAAAGATCTGTCAGAAACTAAACAGTGTTTTCCTGACTCCCACCCAAACCCTTTGAGACAAACAAGTTCCTTCTTACGGTGCTTTATGGGGCCGGTCTCTTGATAGGATCGCTGTACTTGAGCCAGCAGGAAACAGGTATAGTTATTCCATTATTTCTTTCCAAAGTATTCTAAATGCCACTGATGTTTCCAATGTCAGAATGGTCGATAGGCAGAATTCTACTATTCGACATAGCAGAAGGAGCACAATTTCATAAATCAAGCAGCCTATGATGCCCAGAAAACAATCTAAGGTGCTCTTTTCAGAGGTGAAGGTTGGTTACGTGTTTATGATTTAGGCAGGGGGAGGAACACTTACTCTGATGTCTTCTTTTTCCTTCAGAGCAGGAAAAGCTGTGTGTGTGGTGGGGGAGTACTCCACTAAAGTTGATGAAGTGTAAGCAATAAATCTGTGCAGAAAAGCAGTGGCTACAACCCAAATACTACCTCCTGGCCAAGCCACTGAAATTACTACTACGTCAGGTACGGAAAGAGCATCTCTTCAGGATTCTGGGGGCCACCTGGTGAGCAAGAGCACAAGGGTAGAAAATAGGGTTTCAGGAAGCCATGTTCTTCCTATGCTGAATTTGGAAGTCAGGTTTTAAGATCTGGCCTGACAGCGAAAGCTTTAAAGCCACAGAACTCAAGCCAGAAAAGCTAGGGGCTGAATGACACTTATTCCTGCTATGGCTGAGAAAAACTGAACGAGGATTAGAAAAGCATTATTCTAGAAGAAGGACAAGACCTAACCTCATGCTTCAGTCACTAATAGAACAGCCGAGGAAAGAAGTATCCCTGCAAACTGAACCAATAAAGAGGAAAAATAACAAAAAACAAAAGTCTGATTCCTCGCTAGTGTAATATATAAATACATAAAGGTAGAGTAATATATACAGTGCTCTATGTAAATATAGTGGTCTGTGTAAATGTAATAAAGACAAACCATCTGTGAAGAGGCCAAAGGGACGTAAAGGAAATTCATAAACATGGCTGTTCATCTGTGACGTAATAATCATTATAGCAGAGAGGTAACTAAGATGTCCCGGGACCAACAGACCTTCCATAATACCGCTGGTAGTAAGAACCCCATGGATGGCAGTGGCTTTGCATGGATGGGATGGGGAATAGAAATGGTCAGGGCAGGGGAGCAGCAGACTGAAATAATATTTCAAAAAACTGCTGTCACAAAATCCAAATCACCTCTCAAAAAACTGATCTTGTGCAGAAGACAAGCATTTTCCAACTGCTCCTACTCCCCAGGTTCCACCTCTGTGCCGTCTATCACTTTTCAAAATGGGCCATGTCTATCGTCCCCCACTGTTGTGAAATACTTCACATAATGAGAAGCAAAGGGGCAGTACCTCAGTGACAATGTATCTACTGGGTAAGTGATAATTTTCCAGGGATGGGGGATGGGGTGGTGGCATTTATGAGTGTCTATGTGAGAGGATTGACCCCAAGTTATATTTTTAGGTGCCCCTCTATAGATGTGAATGATTCTTTAAACACTTTTCTTTTCAATGTGATGGACGAAAAGACACAGGCAACGAGTTAATAGATTCTATGTGTTCACCAAATTGGAGCTCAAAGTAAATGTGGAGTCCAGCACAAGTAAAGGTCACCCACAGAACTCTCACTCTTCAAGAAGGCTCTGGCAATAACCAAAGAATGAGATTTTAATCACTGAAGCTAATTACATAGAAGACTAAATCACAGGAAGAGTTATTTAAGTGTCTTAAATACAATAAAAAGTAATTAACAGGAAGCGCCATCTTGACAGCTTCATGTCACAATCCAGGCCTGAAAGGATCAGCTAATTCCCAACCTGGGAGCCAGAGAACGAGAAACAACTCAAAGTTTGATCTTTTTATTTTTTATTTAAACTGTTTTGATTAACAGATAACAACTCTTGCCAACTCTGTAGTGAAGTTAATCAAGAAAAAATTTTAATCTACTAGAGGAATGATGAACCTCATTTTCATTGATTCCCCAGAGGGCAAGAGACAGGGAGCTGAAGACTATGTCACACCAGAGAGGTCACCCCAGGACCATGTGACTCGACTCCCTCTCGGACAGCAAGACAAAGCAGAAGGATTAGACCTAACCCTACTGAGGATACAGATAATCCACACACTTTGGCATGTGAAATACATTTAAAAATCTGCTTCAGGGGGAGGGTACAGCTCAGTGGTAAAGTGTGTGCCTAGTATGCACGAGGTGCTGGGTTCAATCCCCAATACTTCCATTAAAATAAATAAACCTAATTACCACTCGCCTCCCATCCCCCCAAAAATTCTGCTTTGAAAGAAGGCCATCTCATCTGCCTCTTCCTTCTCTTCCTCCTGGAATAAGCAGCTTGAGAAAAGCTATTTCAGCGTCAGAGAATCCTGGAAAGGCCTCTAGATGCTCCGAAGGCCCACATGGAGGTATATGAGCCTAAAGACGTAATTTAGATTGGGTCACTTCTTAATTCTACAGCACTTCTTCAGGCTGAACAAAGCCTAAAGCCTGTCATGAGAGACGCAGCGTGTAACTATAGATAAGTTCTAATCAACAGCCCTCCTTCCCGCAACTGACCTGCACATTCTATGACCTTGATGCCCGTTAGTGACTGAGGGCCACTCTAATACACCTGTGCACTTCTGTCCCCAGATTTACAACGGTCATTTTAACTACGTACTTCATTAAATATTTTATCAAATTGAAATATGAGCACAAAAAGAATGCACATTTATGAAAATAGGTGAACAGTTTAAAAAGGTTTAATAAGAGGAATGGCCTAAAATAGCTGCAAAGTGTCCAAAAATGAGTGCAGGAAAACTGTAACAGATGACAGTAGTGTAAATCATAAAAATTTAGGATTCCATAATTAATGTTTTGAGTCATCATTCCAAAGAGGAAGTTATGCAATTCACCAGGGTATCAAATAGCTGATCCTTGCTGCCCGTATAACAAAGATTTGGAGATGTATGTACATTTTTGTGTAAAATGAAATTAATGTATCTGAGATAAAAATAAATCCCCGGCTCTAGCCAATGTTTCTGAATAACTAACCACTGAAGGTCAGAAGGTTTTTAGTGTACCTTAATTCTAAATATAAGCTGAGTATTTGGTCAGTATTATTAATACCTCCACTTTTCTATAGTATTATTTGGAATGATTTAAGTATAGAAAATTCAAGGGAAAAAAAACAAAATCAAGGCCATGGGAAAATAAAGAGATGCCATGAGTAAGGCCCAGACATAAAAAGCAGACTCGCAATGCACTGTCTTTGGCACTGATCCTTCAATAACCAAACAAAAGAGGAAAGCAATCAGATAAAAGTTTTCGAATATTGATGAGATTAAAACAAACCTGTAGCTAAGAAATTGCTGTCCCAGGTAATGAGACATCTAAGTATTCCCAGCTATAATTCACAGAGGTATTTTGAAATACAGGAAACATATCATTCATAAGTTTACTGAACTCCTACCATCTGGTGAATATTGAGACTACAGCAGGGAACAAAAGCGACAAAAATTCCTATCTTCAGGGAGCTTACTATCTAGCAAGGGTTAGATTCAAATAATATTAGTTTATCCTCGCTTTTCTCCCAATTGCCACCCAGCGGTTTACTCATAAAGTCCAGCTGAGTGGAAACAAATCTATAAGGAAACTCAGTGTACCCAGGTACCCTGCCAGGCTGGTGTAATCTGAGGTACCTTTGATTACCAAACACTTTGGTAAATCATACAAAAATAAACTTTACAATCTGATTATAAGAACTTGGAGATAAAGAGGTCAAGGTTAACTCCCCTCTAGAACTCATACAGAATATCTAATTTTAAGAAGTGTAAATTTACTGTGAAAATATGCCTCAATGGTAAGCAAACAAACAAACAAAAAACCCACTCTAATGGGTCATTAGATAAAGATGAATGGAAGTCATCTGCCAAAAATAAAAAGATGTGCATTTTGACAGTAGTAATGATGTTTTTACCAGTAATTAGATAGGGGGAGTGGTTATTTGAGAGGACTCCTTGTTTGCAACTATGGTAATTTTAACATAGCGGAATTACACCTTCCAGCTCTCTGTAGTAGGAAAGCATGCATCAAGCTCCAAAAAACTGGGGAAAAATTGGTAATAATCATCACTGCAAGTTATACAGATAGAAGAATACGCAAAATATTTCCTAGTTTCCCCCATTCCAAAAAACGTTAATTTCTCAAGAACCTGCTTCTAAAAACAACCTGATGCCTGTGCTGGTGCTAAGGTAATGACATCAAAAGCCTATATTCAGTTCCTCTCAACAAAAATGAAGTCTCCGAGTGCTGTGTGAACATTAACGAGTATAGCAGTGGTAAGGGTAGCTAAAAATACTTCTTTCCAAAAATGAACAGCACAAGCTGGGGGGGAAGGGTGGGGAGGGGAGCTCCCATTTGATAGGAGAGCTTTTAGAAAGTAAATTAGAGACAAGATCCTCTTTTCTCTCAGAGGCATGCTAGAGCTTAGAGAGAGGTGTTTCTGCTAACGGCTTCATTGTACTTTCAATAAGACAATCCCTGTTTTGATGAGAAACCTGTTCTCTTCTTCCCCTCCACCGTGCCCCCTTAAAAAGAAAAGAAAAATACCAGTTTGGTAACAAACAGCAGTTAAGACTGTTAACTAGAGAGGGAACCAATTACCACGCTGGTCTATTTTATGCAGCTAGAATTGCTACTGGGGACTGACTGTTCTAACATTTATTGTGGAAGCACAGCCCGGCAGGCTTCCTCCTCCCCCATCAGATAAGGTCCCTCGGATGGTCCCCTGTTCATCAACAAAGCTCCCAAGAGCCTTTGGAGTAAGACCGGGACACAGGCAGCAGAGCAGAAGAGGAAGACCCTGCCATCTACTGATTGCTTACGTCTCTACAAAGAAAATGCTCAATTAACCTCTCTGAGTTTTTTGTTTTGTTTTTTTTTTCTGGTTTACAATTAAGCTTCCTAAACTATTATGCAGAGAATCTTTCTAATTTTGGATAGTACCTAAGAGCCTGATTGACACTCAGTAAATGGCAGTATTAAGAGTAAGAATGAGTGCTAACTTAGTCCCAAGCCCACAGAGCCCAATAAATCTTAAATACCAACAATAATGACAGGACATGATTAACTAATGAGTGATTATGAACACTCTGCAAACGAAGTGCTACACAGGCACGCGACAGTTACAAGCCACTGTGTTAAGAGTAACAGAAAGCAAATCAGGGCGAAAGGGAGGAGAGTTAAGTGAGGCAAGAACTCTCAGCTACAGCCGAGCTGCTGTCAGCCGAACACTCACATCCCTCCGATGGTGACGGTGGCACAGGTCCGCTCTGAGAAGGCAGGCACCGTCTCTGTGGCTGGGCTGGCTGGTCTAATGTAGTCCACAGTCACATTGACCTGAAAATAAAGAATCAGGGTAGTTGAGAATTTGCAACACGGCAAATTCACTAGTAGTCACGTTCGCCTACACAGCCGTAAAAGCTAACCTCGTTCACAGTATGATTTTCTGTGTGTAAGGATTTAAAAAACAATCAAAAGAGAGCTGAACCACACACTGGGGGAAATTACCTGTAAAAGTCATCTCTGATAGAGGACTGTTATCCAAAATATAGGAAGAAAGTGAGTATGATAAGAAAATAAAAACCCAATTTTAAATGGACAAAGGACCTGGACATCTCACTGATGAAGACAAATGGCAAATAAGCATATGAAAAGATGTTTTCAGGGAAAGGCAAATTGAAACAACTAAGAGTTCCCACTATACACCTATTAGGACAGCCAAAATCCCCATCACTGACAACAAGTGCAGGGGAAAATGTGTACCAAAGGAATTCTCATTCACTGTTACTGGGAATACAAAACCGTACAGCCACTTTAAGAGGCGGTTTTGTACAAAACTAAACAAACATTCACCATTCGTTCCAACAGTTGAAAACTTAGGTCCACACAAAAACCTGCACATGGATGTTTCCAGCATCTTTATGGATAAATGCCAAAACTTAGAAGCAACCAACATGTTCTTCAGTAGGTGAGTGGATAAATAAACTGTGGTTCATGAAGACAATGGAATATTATTCAGCACTAAAAAGAAGTGAGCTATCAAGCCATGAAAAGACACGAAGGAATCCGAAATACATACTGCTAAGGGAAAGAAGTCCATCAAAAAGCTGCATATTGTACGAAAATGCAAAAATACGAAGACAGTAAAAGATCAGTGGTTGCCAGGGGTTAGGAAGACAAGACAGGGATGAACAGATGCAGCACGGAGGACGTTGACAGCAGTGAAACTATCCTGTGCCAAACTATAATGATGGACACGTGTCATTATATGTTTACCCAAGTCTATACAACGTACAACAACAGGAGCGAACCCTAGTAAACCACAGACTTTTAGATGATGACGTGTCAATAAGACACGTTCCACTAAGGACGGAGGCTGTTGACAGCAGAGGAGGAGGCATGTATGGAGGGCGAAGAGGGGATATGGGAATTCTCTGTACTTTCTGTTCATTTATGCTATGAGCCTAAAAGATGCTATGAACCTAAAAAGAGAACTGATACCATAAGAGAAAGACGAATGGCTGAACATTAAAGGCCCCAGAGAGAAGAGGTTTGGAGCTTTCCTGCAGGACTCCTAGACATTATGGTAAAGCAGTTCTTTAACCTTTCCAGCCTCCTCTGAAAATCTGTTTTTTACAAATGTGAAATGCCTCTATAGAAAGGCTGCATGTAATTTCCGTCAGGAAGAGAGAAACTATAATAAGAAAGCTGCTTAATTCTAGTATATATTCAATCTATGGATATGGACACACTAAGCAATGTTTTTTCTTTAGGAAACCTTTCAAGAAAATATGTTTATGTGTCAAAATAAAGGCATATGTGGTATCCGTTAGGTAACATACAGGGTCTATTTTATAGAATTAAGGTACATGCTTGGCTTTGGTCATGGCCAAGGTTTATATACCAGTACAGAGGAGATACACGGGTCCAGCACCCTGGAGCCATCACCACAGTCTCAAAGCCCAGGAAACCTAAATATATCTTTAGTTTCTACTGATCAGCTTAAAGACGGCATGTTGCACAAGCACCAAGTTCAGCCACACTGCGGGTGAGCACCAGCAAAATCCTTCCCAACTGCCTGTTCCCCAGAAAACCTGTTTGAAAAATGAATATGGAAATTTGGAGAAGGACTGCTGCCTCAAAATTCTGACTGTCAGCTCACTCTCTTGAACTCATCATCTAATCACATTTTAAAAGCAACAAGGAACCAGATCAGAGAGAAAGCCAATTAAGGGCCGAAGGTAAGTAAATTTTGTGAGAAGTACTGTCATAACACAGTAACACAGAAAGAAGAAAATACCGAGATGACTCCTCAAGTCAGTTGTCTACACTGACGTTACTGCTCAGTCTGTTCACCTTGTCTAAAGCGAAGGAGACGATAAATGTGACAAGTGTGATCAGATGGCAAGCGGGGTAGAGACAGGGTTGAAAACTGGTACTTCCAACAAAGAGGTTTTAACAGTTTCCCTGAAGGCAGCTGGCCAGACTTATTACAGGTCAAGACAGGGCAAGGAATGGGAGGTTTACACACAGAGAAGCATGGGCGACTCAGCCAAATCCCTGGGAGGGGAAGAAGTTTTCTGCACGCGGTCTATGCTGATCCGCCCTGGACTCTCCTCTGGCAAGGCCTGATAACTAGAAGAAGCAGGAAGAGGGCCAGGAAAGCATGAGGAAACCTCTCGAAGCTTATGGCAAAAATCACACAGGAAATAAGAGGCATACAGGAGCTAAACCACAAATGTGCCCACACCATGGGATGTAAAGTAACTCAGGGCCAAGCTTAAAAGGGGCATAGCCACAGGGTAGGGTCCATTTTGGGTCATTCAGTGGGAGGTCAAAAAATATGTGGAGATGTTCACTTTTCTTTGTGTTTTCATCCAAACCATCGGGTAATAAGCTTGAGCCCTCAATTCTACTACCAGGGGGCAAAAATTCATCCCTGCTTAAAAATAAACTAAGTGAATCTCAAGGTTACCTTGCACCTGCCAATGACAAGCCTCCTCCTCAGCAGACAGGAGTGGGACAGCAGCTCATCAGCGCAAATACACACGGCACAGAGTACCATCAGCTCTCTACCCTGGGAGCATGCTAATTACTCAGGAAAACCACTTGAGTAGTGGCGGTGGTGGTGATGATGGAGGTTTAAGAGTAACAAACAAAAATGAACACCTTAGCATCTCACCTTCCAGGCCAAAAGGCATGCTATCCCCAAACTGTCTTCAAAAGAAATCAGTGGGCAGGACCCCCACCCCCTTTAAATCTTTCATCTTCAATAACCAGAAGAACCAGTAACTACATTCTACATCCATCGGTCAATTAATTCTAGAAAAAGAGAACCGTAAGTCAGAAATTAAAGAGCTCATCAGGGAGGTAACAGTATTAAAGAAAATCTTAAATACAAATGAGGCCCTGAGAATAGCCCACAGCCAACACACACACCTGCAGACAGATATGACAAACCAGGAATTAAAGTCAACGTGTAATTAGCATTTATGTCCCTCTCCTGGGGATTCTGAGATCTGTTCCCCTGCTTCATCTCGATATACTCATCCCTGACTTGTCAATCACTTCAAAAAGAGCAGTTTCAATTAAAACAACTGCAAATCTTAGCAACGCCTCCCTCGGAATAACCAATAACCCAAATTTTGTGCCCGTGGGTGATTACGTACGGCATAGCGTGAGTTAAAAAGAAGTAATGGGCTAATGCAAACGTGCCCCTCATTTTTCCAACAAAAATACTCCTGGAATGATGGGCATGCCGAAATTTTCATGTACATGACACGAAGGCAGGGCCTGATCCCTCTTTACAGCAAGGACCACAGGGAGCCCAGGGTTCCCACTTGGTTTCACCTCCTATTCTCCTACGAATGAGTCACATCATGTCTCTGGGCCTCACTTTTCTTCACCTGGTAAATGAGAGCACTAGAGCATTACTCAACTCTAGAATTCTAAAAGATAATTTTGCCAGATGTGGTTTCCTTAGACTGGTGTAATTCCCAGCTTACATTTACTATAATAAATGAATACAGACAGACCATAAGCTCCAGGAGAGGGAAAACCATGCCTTTTATTCACTGCAACTGTCATCAAGCGGTCAGTACAGTGGGAGTGTACACAGTGAATGTTTGTTTCATGAACAGATATATGTAATTAGGAACCCAGTCAGACATAAAATTCTGAAGGATACTTCTGAAATGAGAAGGTTAGGCATTTTGAAGACCACTTTGTCAAGCTGTGACCATTCTGTTTTATATATTAATGTAAAGCATGAAGGAGGGGAGAAGTATTTTGAAACTGGACTAAAGCTTTAGGTTAAGAAAAACACATGTAATTTCCCGTATTATTTCTCAAAGGGGTTCTCAAGAAGTCTGAAACTATTACAACAGAATACATGCCGCCCACACCTAAGGAATTCTGACCATCTAGTACAATGTTCTTCAACTTATAGTGTCAAACCACCAAAGACCTTTGTAGATTTTATGCTGCTAATGATAATGAAATGACAAAATCTCAACTACCTATGCACAAAAGATACACATTTCCAGGCCACAGCCTGAGTTCAGGCTGTTATATGAGGCTCTTTTGCATAATTACATATAATCCCACCCATTATTCCATGTGGTCAATCATAAATTCACAAAGAGTTGTTAAAAAAAAAAATACCCTGCCTCATGAGATAAGCTTTTATACAGCCTGTCACTCTCAGGAGAAAAACAAAACACATCATCATCTGGGCAAGCCTGGCTGAAGCAGCCAGGAGACAAAAGTAGAACAAAGTATTTCACCCAGCTTAGGTAAGAGCATGGACTCTGGAGCCAGCAGGCTGCAGGGTTTGGTTCCCAGCAACTCTCGATATATGCTGTGTGAACCTGCAAAAGCTACCTTGCTTCTCTGTGCTTCAGTTCAACATGGATAACTCTACCTATCTCACCGCTACAACAAGAAATGCATTAATATACACGAGGCATTCAGAGCAGAGCCTTACTCATAGTAAGCTCTATGTGTCATTTACTTTTAGGTAAACATATACTGATTTTCTTAGAGGAGAGCCTGGCATACAGTAAGTGCTAAGTAAGTTATCAGTGAGATAAATACATACATGCATATATACATACAGGCATAAATAAGATGCATGCTGACTTTAAAACATTAGACTACTGAAATCATTGGCAGAAACACTCAAGCACACTTTTCCCCTTCAGGAGCCTCAGCAAACAAGAGTATATACCTCATACATAATCATCACAACTTAAAAATAAATATGGCTTATTTTAAAGAATGATACACTATTTAGTACTTACTTAGACACTTTTCAGATTCACTTTGTAAGTACCAGTTATTGAAGATTTTACTCACCAACAATAATTGAAGCACAGTGGGAAACAGAGAATCATCTCAATTAACAGATTAACTAGAAGAGGTATTTGGGGAGGATATTCCTTGCCTTACAACATTGGGAAGACAATGAACAGAGACCAACCAAGTTTCCATTTGCTCTGGGCATAACAGAACCTTCTGTTAATACTCCTCAATATTTAGTTCATGTATTCTTGATCCTTTTTCCCTGCTAAAAAGCACCTTATATAATTATTCTTTTAAAAAAAATTAGATTAAAAAGATTTATTTTGAAACATTTTCAGTCACCCATTCATCTAGATATAGGATAAGCTTCAAAACAACCTGCCAAGGAGCCTCTTGGTCCTGCTGCTGGGCATGTGCTCAGCTGAGAGATCTGTTCAGATACAAGCTAAACTCTCATAAGAGGATGTCAGACAGACACTATACTGTCTAGGACACAACAAAATACAACAAGAGTCACAAATGAGAGCAACCTGTGTTTACATTAGCAGCCTTAAAAAAGGAAAAAGAAATGAAGTTATTTTTTAATAATATTTCTGATTTAACTCAGTATCTAAAACATTATCATATCAACATATAACCAATATTTTTTCAAGCATTGAGTTTCTTTCCTTTCTTTCATGGATATAGTCTTTGACATCCTGTGTGTGTTTTGTGGGTACAACATACCTCAGTTTGGCCCAGCAGTACTTCAAGTGCACAACAGCCACATACGGCTCTGGTCACGGCACTGGACTGTACATGCCTAGACTCTACATTAAGGGACAGGAGTCTCAGCCTCATTCCTCTATTATATGATCTACCTTTTTTTTCTCTGATTACCTCTTGTGGTTATATTTTCCTCTATTTTAACCTAGGAACTTTTGTTGTATTTTACAAATCCTTGTAAACACTCTTAAAGCAAATGTGAAAAAATATGGTGTAAAAACTAAAATGTTTACCATTCTATTTCTTATTAAAAACTCCATTACCTGAGTAGACTAGAAAAGAAAAATAAGGTTTTTGTGTAATTCTACAGTTCCAAAAAAACAATTTCAGGTGTGAGAATAAATGCATACATAAAGGAAAAAAATTCCTCTAATTTAGAATTATCATTGTAAAATATATTCTGTTCAATACTTGATGCAGATACTTTTCAGTGACTTCTGCCAACTCAATGCCTGGACTTTATCCTTGATTTGCTGACATAATTGCAGAATTCTTCTTCATCTTCGTGTTTGAAGTGTATTCTAACGGATGGATGGTAACTGGAAACTCGGGTTAAAGAAATGTCTGCCTTTGTAGTTACGATTCATGTTTCTGCTGAGTGCTGATATTATTAGAAAGAAAACGAGCAACTGGTAGACGTGAACTACTTATGTTACAAGCACAATCAAAAGTCGTAATCTGTATGTTCCATTAGGACATCTTTTAGCTGTGATGTGTCTTAAAAGAACTTCTACAGATACACTGACAAAAAAGTACATGTCTACACTGCAAAGATAAGGAGACATAAACCAGTGTTCCTTTCTCACCTCTCCAATCCATCCTAGATGTATTCTGTAACACCCACTTCGAAACCATTGTAATTAGGTGCTAAGGCCGGTTGTTTATTCCCATGTATTTATGTTGTTCTCTCCCATCTACAATCACCCTTCCCAACTCCCCCACAGAGTCAGAACTATTTTGAGCACATTTCATTTTCATCAATGGAATTTTTAACCTGTATGCTCCCAAACCTCTGTGAGCACAGTCGACTTTTCTTATTTGATGCATTTCTGACAAAATGAACTCATTACTCCCCACCCCTTTGTTGGATGGACAGCTGCATTAATCTGTTTTGAGAGGAAAGGTAAACTCCAGCTTCATGCAGGGCCTGTGGAGATGCTAAGAACCTCTACCTGACATCAGGCATTCATTTAAGTGGACATCACCACTTCCTGATAAACACTCAGTTTGGTAAATATTTAATTAGAAGCATACCAGCCATGAGAACCACAAATGTACATGAAGACATTTTATCTCAGGGGCCATTAGAGATTGGCAAAGATTTCTAGAAGTAGTGATAACCAACCTGACAACAACAAAACATTAAAATGGCCTGAAATATGACGCACAATTTATGTATGAGGTAAATAACAAGCACACATAAAGATCATCAGGGAAATGAAGTTCTGACACCTGAAAATATTTCAGGTAGATCTGATGAGGATCACACAGAAAAACAGAACTTACTATTTGCGAATAACCTCACAGCTGCAAGCATTTCCATTAATCCTCTTGATTCTTAAGTCCTTATAAACCTACACATGTATCTAAGAAGTGTAATCTGTGTTTGCATTAATGCTCCTAAAGCTCCAACCACTCGATTACTCATTACTGTATTATGGTATAAGTTATCCCAACACCTAATTTTAATACCACACAGTTAGTCCCTCTGAGAGAATGCCAGGAACTCCAGTAACACTACTGGGAACTGTCCCACGTGTCCCCTGCATGTCTCTTCTTCTCAGAGCTACCATCTCCCACTGCCTTCCTCCAGAGGATAAAGGTTGAACGTGGGTCTTTTTTCTCCTCTATACAAGTGTCAATCACAGTCATCTGTGTCCAAAATTTCCAAGGTCAGCAGCAGTCAGGGGAAATTAAATCACTCCGTCCAGAACTCTCCCTGGAGGAGTTCCAGCCACACAAGCAGCACAAATATACAGAGATACTTCTAGAATACACACAATGTCACCCAGTCTTTAAAACAACAGCTGTAATAAACTGAGATGAGATGCTCAGGGACATGAAGAAAAGGATTTTACTTAATGGCATCTAAGAAGAATTACTGGCAGGAAAAAAAGGCATGCTTTTAAGACATGGATAAAAATAAAAAGGTTAAATTATATTCCCTGCAAATATGTGCCCATCTATGAAGGCAAATGTTTCCACTCACCAAAGGCCAAATTGGGAAACCTGAGCAATAAAAGTGGGAGCTGAAGTATTCATGTGGCCAAGAGTTCCGATAAATTCCTGCTGCTCTGGGGCCCAGGTATTGCTTGGGGGAGCAAAGCCAGCACAGAAGAGGCATCCTGCATCCACTACTATTCAGGGAACGGCAGACCCATTTCTCCAGCAAGCCCGGGAGCTGGCAGTTAGAAGTCAATCGAAGGAAACATACATTCAGGTGAGTTAACTAAAGGCGAGAGTTCGAATGGTGAATTGGACTAAAAGAAGTGTTATGACCTCAAAAGAGAATTATGAAGAAAAATATAATTCTTAAGGAATGCCTGCCAATGGAACAAAGAAAAATAGCCCAAAGATACAGCTCTTCCATTATATAAATTATTCTTGGTTTTGTTGCTAAAAAAAGATTCCACGATAGTCAGGTGTTAACATCACAGGCCTTTCTTCCTTTAGACATGCCTCCTTCTCCCGGTATTTCACACAGAAGTTAGAGGCCTACTAAATAAAATGAAGTTCCTTGCTCAAAAGCACAGTGTGCATAGCATTAATACCTGAGGTCAACATCTCAAACTACACAGGGACACTGATCAAAGACCATCCTGCATTGCATCTGTGTCCACCTCCAAAATCTGGTCTCTTGAGCAGTATATGTATATGCATACAGCCAACTCCTCAGCCCACAAACACATACTAGGAACCTAGGTGATTAGCACTGGAACATAAGCCTAGGTCAAAGGCACCATCTGCATCCCAAACAGCTTAAAATTATGAAGTAAGCTACCTCTAGGCAGCTGTATGAACAAAGAAGCCTTCTTCCAGACTCACAATTCTTTCATTTCCACTATTAACATATCAGAGACAGAAAGCAAAAAAGTATCACTGGGGTCTCCTGAAAACTTTAAAAACTGAATTACCATAAGATCTAGCAATTCTATTGGATATATTCAATCAAGGGCCTCAAAAATATTTGTACCCCATGTTCACAGCAGCACTACTCAAAATAACCAAAAGGTGAAAGCAACCCGAATGTCCACTGATGGATGAACAAACAAATTGTGGTAGATACACACAATGGAATATTTTTTAGCCTTAAAAAGTAAGGAAATTCTGACGTATTTTAGACTTTGAATGAATCTTGAGGATGTCATGCTAATAGAGCCAGTCACAAAAAAGAATATGTGATTTCACTTAAATAAGGTACTGAGAGTAGTCAAACTTAAAGAAACAGAGTAGACAGTGGTGCCTAGGGGCTGGGGGGAGTTGTTAAATGGGTGTAGAATTTCAGTTTCGCAAGATGGAAAAGTTCTAGTGATTGGTTGAAGGACAATGTGACTATACTTAACACTACTGAACTGTACACTTAAAAATGGTAAAGATGGTAAATTTTGTGTACTTTTATTTAAACATGGCATCTTGCCACATTTAAATATGAGTGTGTGTGTATTTTTTAACTTAGGCTATTCTACCCAAGTACTCCATGAGGCAATAACTTAGCAGCACAAGCCATGTAGAGGCCAGACAACTCCACAATCTCTTTAAAGAATTCAAGAGGATACTTCCATCTCTCAGGAAAAGAGATGATTATCTAAAGGCAATAATAATTAGAAGTCATGTCCCAAAACCCACTAATAAAGGAGTAGCAGTCTCAGATAGTCATGGAGCACAAATTATTCCATCTTTCTCAGGATGTGAAATATCTATTTTTTGCTTCCTAGGTACCATAAGTCTAACTAAATGGACCCACTTCACCATTTCTGAAAGGCAATTATAGCATAGGATAGAGTAGTCTATAGCTCTCTGATTTCCTATAAAATCGTCAAACAATTTTGCATATCTTGTGCTCTGACACATTCCCTCTATGAGGAACAGAGTTCCCATGGAGATGCGGCATGTGTAGACTACACTTTTGGGAAACTTTTCGTTGCATCCCACCATAATTTCCCACCTCTATCTAGTTCACCAGTTGCATTTAATCACTGTTGTTCACACTTTTGTCTAACGCATGTTCAGCTTTCATGTGCTGCTTTAAGTGGCATTTTTACTTGTTGGTAGGAACCTCAATTGGTACATCTTTTGAGGTCAAACTGGCAATTGGACTAACATTTAATAATGTGGATGCCTTTTGACCTGGCAGTTCCACTTCTAGGAATTTAGTCTATAGAAACAAAGATGTATGTACAAGATTCTGTCCTTTGCATCCAGAGTAGTTTAATACAAATGCATAATTACAAGTTGTGCTCTCACCCTAGCCCAAGTTCTAAGCTGGCAGTGACCACAGCAATTTTTTCCTACTGTATTACAAGCATGTACCAATAAATATGCTATAGCTGTTGAAAACAAATGAGATCTATATATTCTGCTATGGTAACGTATCCAAATGAACAAAGCAAATACACAGGGTACCTATAATCCTATTTGGAGGAATATAAAAACAGAATCTAGTGGAATACACCAAACATCATTAGAGCTTACCTTCAAAGGTACAATTATGGGGCACTTTCAACTTTTCAAACCATAAATTTCTTAAAAGATTTTAAAATTTCATTTGGAGGAGGGAAAAACAAGATTAGGTTAAAAAATAAACGAGTGGTTAGCTGGAATAAGATATACAATGAAAATATGTACTTTTATTAAAAACAAAACAAAACAAAAAACTGGCCCGCCCACAACCAGAGCCTTCAATGCTGAATATCTATTTCATCATACTGGGTCCCAGGCTGCGGCCAGGGTCACCACTCAGTGGTGTCTGCCAACCAAAAGGGATTATGCAGGGCAGGCTAAACAGTCATAGAAGGAGTGAATCGTGAGGGCTTCCAGGTGCCCAGGGGTGCACTGTTTCCATGGCAGGTGGGCATCACTATCTGCAAATGAACTGCCAATTTCACTGTGAGCTGATAATGATGCTGCTACCACCACCTGCCTGCCATATGTTTTCCCTACTTGTCACGTAACAAGGAACTGCATTTTGGCATGCTCATCACTGACAAGTCTGATACTACTGGTTGATGTCTGTTATAACTAGCAGCGGCCCTTCATATAGCTGAGGAATAGTGGATGAAGGATAAGATATTCTTTTGCCAACTGACCACTGACTAAACCTTCACATTTTACAGTAGACCAGCCAGCTGTTCTTCCTTCACTCCTAAGTCAAAGAGCTACTAATTGAATGGCTCTAACCTATTCCCAACTTGTGCCCTGTGTTCCTGTTTCCCATTTGCAGAGGAGACAAGGAGCATAGACTTCCCACTGTGATGAAGTGAATCAATCGTCTCCCTAAATCATCCTAGTACAGTCAATAAAGAGTGATGTCAACCCATGGGGTTTCCTTTTTTAGCTTGAACACAACGCAGAGATTAGCAAAGGGTATGACATCATAATTCAAGAACTGCTGGTGATGGAACACTGTCTTATAGCAGCAGATAATCTGAACATAATAAAATATGGTAAAATACGTTTGGTGTAACCATCAACTGCCTCCACGTTCACTGTCCCTATTTATGTCAGAGAATTTCAAAATATAAGGCGAGTTATCTACACCTGGTCAACAAACTGAGACCTAGTTTCCAAAAAGGAAGGCAGATTTTGAAAATCATTTATCTTTTTAGGTAAAAGAAAGTGAACACACAAATGTGACAGAAATCAATGAAGCATGTCAACCAAACATCTTGTATTCCCATTAATGATGAGAACTTAAAGGTAATTATCCGACAGCACTTTCTATGAATTAGTTAAGTCACTAGACAAGTATATACTTCCCTTAATGAGGGGACTCCTTGTACATTTCAGCTGCCACCTCCATCCACACTCTCACCCACCACTTAACTCACTGGATAACATGCCAACCAGCAATAACACTGGGAAAGAAATACCAAGTACTCCTTGCCATTCATTTAGCAGTCATTCTGCCAACAGTCAGTAACAGTCAGAAGTATACCAATTTGGGTGAGTTTTAGTGTATTCACAATGCTGTGCAACCACCATCACCTAATTCCAGACTCCTTTCATCACCTAAAGAGAAACGCTTTATCCATTAAGAAGTCACTCCCCATTCTCTCCTTCCAGCCTTTGGAAACCGCCAATCTACTTACTGTCTCTTTAGATTTGCCTGTTCTGGACATTTCATTTAAACAGAAACATACAGTAAGTGGTCTTTTGTATCTCATCTTTCACATGGTGTAATGCTTTCAAGGTTCACCCAGGTTGCCCTGTATGTCAGTACTTCGTTTCCTTTTACAGCAGAGTGTACGCAGAGTGTGCATGTTACCATATTATGTTTCTCCGTGAAAATACACGTTTGAGACTGCAGCCATAATAAGAGAAAATGCATTGAGAACCACTGTAATAAAATCTTTTAATGATAAAAATAATCTTACTTTTTACAGTAAAAGGCCTTGAGAATCCATTGAGAGCAGCTGACACCATGTGCAGAAGAATTACTATTATTAACAACTACGCCATCAGAGTCAAATCATGTAATGGAAATACTTGAATATCCTAATCTATCCAGTTCAGAGTCCAACCAAATCCATTTATTAGAAAATGCCACTCTTTCACAGAGAGGAAGAAATCTTTCAGGGTTTAAGTCTCAGGGGATGGTTCAAATAACCAACCAACCAGCCACTCCAGAGGAAAGCAAACTTCTTCCCAGCAGGTCATTTGCTCAAGACAAATAGCAAGGTACTGTTTAGAATGCCAAAAATGATACAGATAGAATCTACGAACAGGGGCTTTCAAACAACACAATCCCTATGAAGTACTAACCCTCTTATGGGCTGCACTTTCTTCCACATTTCCTTGCATAAACTTACTTAAAAAGAACCAGACTGTAACTCAGGTTTCAAAGACTCTCATGTCTTCATTACTTAGCCTGTTTGAATATATCCTTGGTATACATAGCAATGTATTTCTCCCTGATGTGTCACGTGTTTCTATGCGATGTTCTTCCTACCAGCTGACCCAATTCCACAGTGGAAAACGAATGGTAAATTCTACTACAGCACAGAAGTAAAGGAATAAACAGAAAGACCAATGAGCCCTCCTCCATAATTCAGCATGCAAAGATGTTTTTATCCTTGTGCTATTAAAGAAAAATCTCTATGTCTTTAGGCACATAAGATAATCTCAAAATAGGAAAATCAGTTTACTCATTATGTAACTGTTTGAGCTATAGATTAATCTAATCATCAAAAGATCCACCAAAGAATATAGTGATGATACTTAACAATACTCTGCCACTATAGAATTACCACAGAAGTTTAGACAACTCCATGGGAAAAAGGATAAAGCTCAAACTTCTAGCTGCTCTACAGGGTAATGGGCAAATGCCCGGGGAATGTAAGCAGATCCTGATGCAACCACCTGGATCACACAACAGTACCAACCCCTGAGCACTAGAAAATCACCAACTGAGGTTTCTATCTATAGCCAAGAGCTTACCGCAATCACTGGTCAAGATCTTCATGCAAACTAACCTACAGGGAGATTTCTCAATCTCAAAAGAATGTGTGATGCTCAATCACTTCATTTCATTCAGTATATTTCAGAACAACTAGTAGGTGTAGGAAATAGAAATCAAACTGTCTTAGAAAAAGAGCAGGCAAAATATATACACAGATACACAAACAAAATTTCACATATGTGTATATGTGAAATCAAACAGAACAGTAATGCGTATAAATATATTAAAGAACAACAATGAAATTTCAGGTTAATTATGTACTGAAAAAGAAAGGGTGGGTCCATAATTTATCCTCTCTTACTTTCTCTGTAAAAGATACAAGAGATCTTTTTTTTTAATTTGGCATGTCAAGAGGCACAGGCATGTTTAAATCAAATAAACTGATGCACTTATAAAGAGAACCTACGTAAGAAATGATGGTAACTAATAAAAGGTTATAAATTGAAGTGCTGTATCACAGTCAATAAAACGAGCATTCTATAGTGACATCCAATAAAATTCCCATGAGTAAATATCACAATAAACCTAACAATATAGCAATTAAATCAATAAAATATTCGATGAAAAGTATGAAGTTCAAAAGTCTAGAAGAATAACCCATAGGTAATAGGAAATTGTAGGCATGTTAGTGATGCTCTGGTCTGGAGCAAATGTGGAAGAGAATAGAGAAGAATTAACTAGAATTGATAAAAAGAAAAAGCAACTCCCAAACCTAAAAAAAAAAAATGAACATAATCAATTTTTAATAATTTCACACTATGTCAGTAATCAATCTTTACCTGTGAGAGTCTTTAAAAAAAAATAGACATTTTTGCTTCTCCTAAACACTGGGAAACTATTTTTTAGCTGCTTAAAGGTGGCTAGGCTGTGGAGCAGAGGGACATCTATGACATAATAGTTATTCAAAGAGGATGAATAATCTGCCCAAAAATTATACAAAATCTCTTCTGCAACATAAAATGGCAAAGTCATACAATTTGGAACAGCTGAGCTTACAAAGACTGAAAATAGAAAATATATCTGAGTAGTAAGTTGCTTCTTAAAAAATGATGAGTTAAATTTTTTATTATATAAAGATAATTTTTTAATTCCAACTCTTAGGTAGTTAATTGAGCTTTTAAGGAATAACGTAAAATGAATGACTGTATTTAAAATCAAATGAAAGGGACCACAGTTAGCACTTAGGGCAAGCATACACCACTATATAAAGGAAAGCAGATTCAGTTGAGTTATGTGAATTACCCAAATTTAAACAGCAATTCAATGAAAGAGTTATGACTAGATTCTACACATCAGAGCAAATAGAATTTGAAAGAACAAGAATAGTAATCTGCAATAAAAATAAGTCATTTCAGTAAATTAAATCTGTTATATGCCTGGAGAGAAATACAGTCTAAGAGCCCAAGGTCTTCCAAGCCTCAGTCATTTGAGAAGCAACCCTTAAAATAAACAAAGGATACAACGCAGGTGGCTGAAGGGGTAGTTCATAAGAAGGCTGAGTGATAGAAAATTGCAACTTCTTTTACTATCTCTGGCTCTCTCTAAAAATACCCAACTTAACACCTATGCTTCCTGGTGATCTATTATGCAAGCAAATCCTGTTGTTTTTAAATAACTAAGGGAATGATGGAAGGTTAAAATAAAGCATTAAGCTTAAAATTAGAGAATTAAAATCTCAAAAAACAAAAGGTTGTCTTTTTATTTTTTATTTATTTAATTTTTCATATCTTCCAGGTTGTCTTTTTAAATGAGATAAAATACATGGGACTTAATGCAGGGGAGAGCAGCTTTCATACTTCTTAAATGATCAAATCCTGCATAAAAAAGTACTCAGTGTTAATTAACAGACCCAATTATACACAAATTATAATTATATATAAATAGGAAACTTTTTGTACTTAACTCTTCTAAATTTTAGATCCTCCTAGATCTAGAAGTCTGATTTTGTAAGCTCAGTGATTCTGATTATACGGCATGATCTGTTTATTAAAACATAAAGCCACCAAAAAAATTAAGATGAACATAAATTGGTGAAATAAATAATACAGTCATGGAATAAAAATGACATAGCGATTGACATTTTTGCTTTAAAAAATTTCATTTAAGGATGTGAGGAAATGTTCAAGTGACACTGCCAGTTTGAAAAAATAAGAACACATAGATTGATTCAAATAAAAACATTTAAGTAAAAGAAAATATCCCCAAATGTTAACAATGCTCTGAATTACTTTTAATTCTCCTTTATTTTCCAAACTTACTATAATGAACATATATTGCTTTCATAATCAGGAAACAAAAAAACACAGAAGGAAAACAAAAGATCATCATAGTTAAGGTGCGGTCTAGGTACCATAGGTCACTGACAACAGGGGAGACTTGATTCCCGGACTCTTAACTCTCCAGAAAGCTTGTAATCAACTGACAAATTTTTATTCCGTATTTACATGTTCCTACTTCCCCATTTTCAAAGATAACTTACAAAACTATCATTAACTGTGTACAACATTCTAAAAACCAGGAAAGTATTTGGCAAATAAACCACCTGAGGAGGATGTCAATGGGGTTATCAACAAAGAAGGGTCAAGATCAAAGGTTTGCAATGCTTTCCAAAGTCCAGAACTAAGGAAGTAAGACGGCACACAGTAGCAAGATGATTAGAACTACTCGAAATGAAGACACTCCCATTTCTCAAAAAGATAAAATAAAAATGGGAATGCACAAGGAGATCCGTATCTGTGGAAACCACATAGGAATCTTTCATTTTTTTCTGCGAAATGGGAACACTACTCTACTTGAGTGATTACAAGATCAGATAGTGATTAACACATTGAGAACGGAGAGAGATCAGAATTTACATTCTAGGCTATACAGCCAAAGAGAATCCTAAACCTACATTAATTTAGTCCTTAAAAGAAAAACAAGCTTATGAAGTTTCAGGTACCAAAGGAAAAATCAGAGCTGGTCTTCAACACTTGTTATGTCTCCAATGACCAGAGAGAACCGGATTTAATTGCATCAGGGAACTTCACTTAGATGTTTATAAAAATAAAACAAAACCTCACTACTTTCCTAAAAATGAGGCTTTCTCAAACTGCCTGTGAAGAATTCACATGACAATACTGCTGAAGATGTACCTGGCCTAATTTATCTCCATCTATTTTGGTTGATACGCACTTAACTGTACCATTTAGAATCAGTAGAAACCTAAAGGTAACACTATGGAAAAATGACAATATAATATGATACTATCTGCATAACCAGTGTGCCTACATTTTTTTTTAATAAAGCCGCATTTCCATTTCATTTTGTTCTCAATATAACTCTTGTTTAGTACTAACATAAATCATTAATTTCTTAAGTGTTGACTATGATATGAGCAACCAAGAATCATCATTCTCTAATACCAATCATAACAAATCTCTCGCCTAAAGTATCAGTGAAGTACTTTAAACAAAACATGCTACCTATGGGATTAGAAATAAACCCACTTCACAGTGTTACTTCAAATGTAATGAATATCTGAATTCATTGATGACTCTAACAACCCACCTCTTAAAAGTAAATCAAATTGGCAAATTAATACTTTGAAATGCTGGATTAATTAATTGACTGTTCATTTGGGGAGTTGAATAGCAGGACATCCAATATTTATTTCTAATTGATGGTCAAACAAGCTATGGTTGTCAGACAGGTGAGTTCAGAAGAGGGAGCCTCTTCAATGTGGGGCTTTGAATTTAAGGCTGGGGGTTAAAAAAAAAAATGCTGGATGGGGCATACTCTGCCCTTTATTTAGCTTGGTTTGGGTCACAGTAAATTAAGTTCTCATCAGATCTCCTGTCAGTTCCCATGGAAACTATCAGGCTGTGAAAAATGTACCAGGAATTTCAGAAAAGGAAGCCAACTGGATGTTGAGTTCTCCCCAGACTCTCCCTTCCCCAGGCCCACTCCCACTTCCTCTCTGAGTCAGGCAGACACAAATCAAGGCCACAGAGCATATGCGGATCAAAGAGGCTCTATGAAGATGGGCAAGCAACAGAGTGTACTCTTGTTAGACTGGTTTTAAAGGCCACAGGGGCTAAGGAACATAAAATGCTGGCCACCTTCTCTCTCTTAAGAATTCATTCTGTATTCCTCTCCTCTCCTCCATGGCTCCCTTTTCACTTCCCCTTCCCTCACTCAACCTCATCAAGACATAGACTAGAATAAGTTCACATTTTATCTGTCATATTATGTACTGCTCCCTGTTCTTAATTTTCCTAAGCCCTGAGTCAGGAGTTTGCTATTATCGATTGAGCTCTTACGATATGCCCAGCATTGCACTGAGTACTTTCCATATATTACCTCATTTAATGCTCATGACAGGCCTGAATTAGGTAATGCTACCCCAGAGATTAAAACCCACGTCTATTTGGTTCCAAAAGCCCATATGCTAAACAACTGCTAATAGCCAACAACAGGACATTGATTAAATGCTCACTTGGTATTAAATGATAGAAGTATCTCATGTACAAGTCTATTTAATGACACAGGGAAACCATCACACTGAAGGTTACAAAACAGTTAAGCACCATATAATCACTGGCTAAGTTGAAAATTATGCAAATAACCAACTTCATAAGAAGAAGATTGGAATAATACATACTCAAGTATTAATAGATGCTACCCCTGGGTGGTAGTTTCTTTTTGCTTTGACTTTTTATATTATATATATTTTTAAAAAGGAACAAGTATTACTTTTGTGACCGATAAAATAGGCAATAAATGTTATTTATAGCAAAACAGCAAAAACAAAATACACTATCATAAATAAGGACAGAATGGACACTATAACCAATATTAGCAGAATTTGTAGTTACATTTTCAAGTAGGAAAATTATGGCCACAGAGAAAACTAGGCTGAAAACAATGACAACTCTTTAGAAGTTTTAAGGACATAAAAATGAAACACAAACGCAAAGATACCATTTTTGGTAATACGTATGAAATCTTAAACTATTTAAGATACTAGTATTTGAAGAATACCCACCCAGCCATGAACACTTCTAACTATGCAGTCCTAAAATATCTCTGGAAAGAGTTACAAGGAAATGGTAGTACTGGTTGCTTCCGAGGAGGTAAACTGAATTGGTGAAGGGTCACAGTAGAAGGGAGCCCCTTTAATTATTTACCCTTTACTAGTGTTTCAGTTTTGAATCAAGTGAATGTATTACCTACTCAAATAATTTAAAAAGTAAACAACCTCTCTCATACACACAGAAGAAAAACTTAAAACAAGGTTATTGTTTTCCTGGCAAATAAAAATGTCTGAAAGACAAAATGATATGTTAACTAATTTAAATGTCTGCCTATTTCATATAATAGTTGGTCAAAAATATCCTATGTTTCCATATTGGCTTTCCTGCCAAATGACTTCAAAGATGTCTGTTTCAGCAAATGAAACAAAAAGAGTCGTTTCTTGATTTGACTTTGAAAATCTTTAGGAGAAAATAAAAAAAGATGCACTGCTTTATCCATATATGTGCTTTCTAAAAATGACACCCCCGTCTATTTTTTTTTTAAGTAAAGAACATGTTATGTTACATAAAACAAAAAAAAAAAAATAGTTTCGAATTATGTCTCCCTGGCTGTTTAAAAATTAAATTTAAGAAACCCTGTAAGGAAAAGTATCTTTGCCTTGCCATGGAAATCTTATGAATGCAAAGAGGAATTTCTACAAGCAAAGGAAGAAACAGGAACCCAAAGACAGCAACCTGGACACACAGGGGTAGAGGACAGGATCATGACGTGGAGGTCAAGGAAGAAACAACCAAATCCAAGCATCACTTCCAGGAAAGCAGACCATGCAAGGAAAATACACTTCCCACGGATTCTGAAGCAGGTCCCAGTGTCATTCAAACAGTTACTATTTTCTGAGTGAATATGATGTCCAAGCTCCCCACATAGTCAAGTTAGCTTGATGCTGCCACTCACTTAGCACACCTACACCCTGGTCCATCAACTACAGTCCCCTCCGGAAGGGACATCCAGACTCAAAAGGGATGATCAACAATTTTTTTCTCATCCATGCCTCCCCCTTTCCAAAAACAGGGAGAAATGATAATTAAAGCAGGCAGAGAATTTTAAATGTATCACAACATCATTTAGCCTGGAAAATTTTGCGTCCACCCCAGATGGCCCAAGCCTAAGGAGAAACTGGAACCATCAAGCCAAGTAAGTGGGCTTTGTTCAGAGAGAATCTAATGCTTTGTTAACTTTGATAACGAACCAAGTCTCATGCTGCTGGGAGGAAGAACAGAAACAAGAAAAAAATCACATTTAGCAAATCACTTTTTCCCTCAGAAGGCCAGAAAGGTCCCAGGGATCCACTGCATCGGCCAAGTCAGACAGCACGGCAGATGGGGCACGTGTGTTGCAGAATGAGAGCTACTACAAGCTTAGAAGTTTGAAGGTCTAAGTCCCTTGGAGGAGGGGGATGGAACATGGAAGGCAGAGGATGAGAGGGAAAAGGCAGGACAACAACCAGAAGGTTAAAGAGACAGAAGGAAAGGAAAAGGGAGTGTGTGTCTGTACAGGGGGAGACATTAGAGACTGTCAGTATCACTTTCACTCCCTGAACGGACAGAGAGACGTCACAAATCCATCTAGACTTAGCGATCTAACTACCATTTTCCCTTCTGAAAGCTATGGCTAGCGACAACCAAATGAGAAACACTAAGCAGCAGCAACATGACTCATCTTTGTCTTCAAAAACTCACATGCTGGGCAGTTCAAACCGCACGATGCTTTTCTTCCATGCAGCTGGTGGCACCACTGGCAATGGGAGAAAAACTGGTAGGAAATATGAGAAGACTCTGGGCCAACTCAAGGAGTCACTCATTCTGCTGCATTTGGTTTCTAACACCATTATTTCAAAATATAGTGGACTGATGAGTGATGGAGAGAAACAAACCCCGGCCCTCCAATGGGAGGAAATCATCTGAAGGTCCCAAAAAAGAGAGAAGAGAGGTCCCTGCTCCAATGGGAAACTTGATTGTGACCCCAACCATAACAGTTTAAACATTTCAGGTGAAAAGATCTATAAGATACTCTGACCATAACTCAGTAACATAAGCATCAGTGGGAAAAGAATGAAGTCAATCTCTTAGCTTTCTCCTGGGGAAGGGGGAAGGTCCTGATAGATAAAAGCTAATTAGAGCCACTCCACAGAGGTGGTAGAGATTTATCATGCATGCAAACACACCTCTCAAACCTCAGGTATTCACATTCACTGATGTTTAAAATAAGTCTTTCTAGTGTGCAAAGATTAAACTTTCTGAACTGTAAAGGGATCAAGTAGGTCAACTAGTATAAACAGGGTAAAAAAACGTTCACTGCTCCTTTACAGAGAAGGAAACAAAGGAAATAAAAAAAACCATCGAACAAGGTCCTAGAGTTAGAAGCGCTTTTCCCACCTCCAGCCTGTCTTGTGAAGGGGGTGGAGGGGGGCAGCCTCGCTACGATAGCCACTCCCCTCCCTCCAGAGTCACTATCAGGAAAGCTACACAGTGATCAGTAAACGTTGTTACATCAGGGACTGATCAGAGATACCAGGATGACCAACTGAGCCTTTCTGGATTCTTCAGTAAGATCCTATTAAATAGGTTCCTTTGCATTTTACAGGACAAAGAAAATAAGGCAGACTGGAAGAAATAAATACACTGCAAGTGTAAAAATTTGAACACCATCTTCAGCTGCATATCTTGCTGCCTCTGAGGTCCCAGAAATGTGTCCTACCTTTTCATTGTAATGTGGGCTGACAATTATGGACAAGACTGCAGGTCTGCATTTGGGGTGCTAGTTTCTCTTCCTATCCTGAGGAACTTAAGAGGGTCCCATGCAGCTGTCTGCTTCCACCTCCTCCCCAGATTTCACACCCGAGTTTCAGCTGTCAAAATACTATGCCCACTTTGTAAGTAAAGAAACAGAGGCATCGTGAATGCATACATTCGGGGCTGAGTCTCTCTGGTCTTAAGATCCACTGGAAGAGTGAAGAAGCTGCCCCAGCTCTACAACTGCGCACAGCACCATGTTACCAAAATGTTCAACCGGCTACTAACCAGTGCCCAGGTCACCCTGCTATTCGCCTCTTTCCTTTCTTCCTTTCTCTTACATTCCCTTCTCTGCCCTCCTCGCCCTCTCTCTTTTCTGATAATGGGATGTCGGGTCTACAGGTGGCAGAAACCAGGCCCAGTGCAGGAAAATCAGATGCTTACCTGGCCTCTCCTGTCCAGTGCCCTCAACGTGTCAAAGTCTAGCCCGAAAGACTGAGAAGCGGGTCTCAGTGGCACTGGCCAGGCTAAAAGGGACCCCAGACATCACAGAAGTAGCAAAGTAGAGCAAGTCTCTGACTTATTTACTTCCAATTCACGTGGACTATAATTGAAGAATAGGGACATGATGAACCCTGAGACAGGGAAGACGGGACCGGCAGGAAGCAGTCAGGGCCCATCAAGCGTCTGTGACTTAGAGCTTTAAAATAATAATGAAGGTTTCAAGTGAAAAACATTAACTTTCTGCCTACGCATTGGCTAAATCCCTCTATCAAATCAGTTTTTAGAGAGAACAAATTACAAATGCTGCACATTTTCGAAAAGACAGAGAAATGGCCCCAAACTAGACTTCTTGCACTAAAGACTGACTGCTCGGCTGCCTCATGAAGACGGTAAAGAGCCCAATGGTGAGGTGTGGGGCATCTGCCTATCTAATCTGGAGCAATTAGTTAACACCTTACTTCTGTGAATAAAAGCCACATTTTACGTTAAGACAAGAAAAATTTAAACATAAAAAATTCTTCTCTGCCCTCTGGCCTCCTCTCCCCACACTGTGCACTGTGTATCTGTACCACGCATCCACCACATCTCCCCCGTCAGCAAGAATACCTGCTCAACCACGCAGGCCAACATTCTCCCAGCATCAAGACAACTCCTTAAAGGACAACATTCCTCTCTCTTTTATTTCTTTTTTAATTTTTTTTTATTGAACAACATTCCTTTCTTGATTTTGTTTGTTGTTGTTGTTGTTTTTTAATGGATTGAACCCAGGACCTCGTGCACGCTAAGCATGTGCTCTACCACTGAGCTACATCCATTCTCTGTCCCTTTCCTCATCTTATAAGGGGTCACCTGACCCACCAGGATGATGCTTTGATCTGGATTATGTAAACTGTTAATAATATATCATCTGATGTACAGCCCCATGTCTCAAAAAACTTATATAACTATGCCTTCATTTCTAACTGGTGGAAGAATTCTCAGAGCTTTCTGAGATGCTCTTCCCAGGTTATAATCCTCAAATCTGGCTCGAATAAAATTTTCCATTTCTTTCTCAGATGGACTGATTAATTCTTTGTCGACAATTTATATCCAGAAAAACAAAAGAAAAACATACTTATTCTATCCATTTTTAAGGACTTGGTTTGTATTTGTCAGACAGAGCTACCCTGAAAGTCTCATTGACGTGGGGCTCAAGGTCTATATTCGCGTGAGGAAATTAAAGAAGACAGGTGACAAGAAAACCATCTGCGCTGCTTAGCGATGCAGGATGAGCTTCTGACAACTCTTCTCTGTGCCCCAATGTTTGCAATCCTTCTCAAGGGCTCTCAGGTGCAGGACAAATCCCACCTCTTCCATTAAGACTTACTGGAGATTCGAATCTGATTCCTGACATCAGGAGCTCTGAGCTTAAAAAAAAGGTCAGACAGGCTTTTTGTCCTGTGTGGGCAAGGGAGGGAGCTCAGACCTGGGAACAGATATTAGAGAAACTGGCAGAGTAACAGGATGGCGTGCCACAGGCGTTACATTGGGGAGCCAGAAATACAGGATCACGCTCTGATTCTTATAGGTTCTACTAAAAATAAAGGTTTTACAAAACAGCCTGAAGGCAAGAAGTTGTGAAAGGCCTTGGCATGTTGATGCAAGGGTGAGAAGTTCTTTGTCACACGTTGTATGGAGGGTTGAGGAGAAAGCACTGGAAACGGGAGCAGGATCCCTATATGACACCAGGGTATTTTCTATACAATTGGTTTTCCTTTGCTTTTATCTTCATGTGCGGAGTCAGATGCTTTTCTGCAGGCATCTGGGTCACACCAGAGTTTGTGAGATGACCACAAATGTGCACACAGAAAGCAAACCTGACAGTAATAGGAAAGACGGCACAGACCAGAAGGAGCAGGATTGCTTCAGCCGGAGCTACAATAATTGAGAAATAAGGAGCACACAGACTAAAAGTCACCGGTGATACTGTGAAAAGAAGGGTTGGAGGAGGTAACTGGCAGAATCAGGAGAACTTGGGATGGGGAGACTGCTGATGAAAGTTGGGATAATGGGTGGGTGGTGACATTATTTAAGACCCACACCAAAGGTGGCCAAGGCAGTTTGTGGGCAGGGAAGAAAAATCACATGGAAGCTAAGAACTACATTTTGGAAATAATAGATGACAGCTATCTACTGGAATCTGTATTTGGGTATCCAGTATTCAGCAGCTGAAAACAGATCTGCAGGCAGAGAAAGAAGTTAGGGGTGGAAATATTCATAAGTAAGAGGCAGCTGGAGCCATTAAGTACATAAGGTCACACAGCAGGTGTGACCTCTCCTGCCTCTGAAAGACAACTATGATCTGTACGATTCACATTAATATTAATCCAACACTGCCAAGAGACACATTTCTGTTATCTCACCAGTTACTCAAATCTGTTTTTATTCAATTTCACACACTGATGTAATCTTATCGCAGTTAGACTGTAAGCAGTGACAGAGATGATATTTTATTCATATTTTACCTCCAAAAAGGTACCCAACAACCATATGTGCCTTTTTCTAAAATATTAGTGCCATGAGAATAAGTGTTTGTAAGGTTCAATCCCCAACGTCCTGAACAAGGTAGGCATGGAGTGGTTGTTCAAAAAGTATTTGCTGAATAATAAAAATGAGGTGATCTCACCCATGGCCTTCTTAAACTATCAAGTGATTAGGCATGATGAAAGCTTTAGGGACTGAGTCCTCAAAGAGAATAAACCCACAAATCTTGGTCTTCAGAAGAGGATGACCCCACTCATCAAACCAGTCCAATCACTTTTTGAAGCCAGAAGAGGTGAGAAGGCTAAACTGCAGAAAAGTGATCTAGCCCAAAAAGGCCAGACTGAAGACAAAACCTGGGATTCCTACAGTTACAGAAGAACACTCACACGCAGCACCCACAGAACGCACTCTAAACCAGCAACACGTTAGACCTGGTGCTCCAGAACAGGCCTCGGCTAATTATTCCTCATGTCCTATTCATCAGCTTTAAGTGGGATGAGCATGGTTCATCAAAAGCTACTGCCGGGAATGATTTCTCCCAGGGTAGGTCATATTTCAAAACACTAATTATCGAAGTCAAAGCGATGGAGGCCCGGTGACGGCGGCAGCCCTCCTAAGTGGATACCAGCACTCATCCTTCAAGGCAGGAAAACAGGACAGAAGTCTGAGGGTGAGCCTACTGACAAAACTGGAAATGTGCTCCAGTATTAACTACTCTATACCAACTGGCAGCTGGTCTGGAGATGGGACGGCATTACAATCCAGGAGAAGTAATGACAGAAAGAATCAACACAAATATAGCAAGACAAGACGGGCGGGGGAGTGGAGGAGCAAGAACATCAACACGGAACCCTGTCCTATGGATTGCTTCGGCAAAGGAGTGCGTGACCCATGTACACAACTGAACAATGAGCACTTCATCTGGCCAGCTGCAGGAAGAGGCTAACTGACATTCCTACCCTTTTACTTTCCTAGGGCTGCTGTCACCAAGTATCACAAACTGACTGGCTTAAAACAGAAATTTACTCTCCTAGTTGAGGAAGCTTCCAGTTTAAAGTCAAGCTGTAGGCAAGGCCCATGTTCCCTCTGAAGGCTCTGACAACAAATCCTTGCCTCTTCCCAGCTCCTGGCGTCTCCCTGGCATCCCATGGTTTGCTGCAGCCACATCACTCCAACCTCCATCTCCACTGTCACATGCCCTTCTTTTTCTGTCTCTGTGTCCTACCCTCTTCTGATGAGGGCAAGGGAATTTGGGTTTAGACTCCACCCTAGCCCACTATGGTCTCATTTTAACCAATTACATCTGGGACAACCCTATTTCCAAATAAGGCCACACTCTGAGTTTCCAAAAGGACGAGAATTCTGAAATGACACTACTCAGCCCACTGCACCTGGCATCATGAAAACACCAGGAAAGACGGTCCAAGCCAGCAATCCTCAGGGGGCAGAACTGCAGTATTTTAGAATACCTGAAAATCTGCCAGAGAAAAGAGAACCCGTAAGTGAAAGCAAGAAGATGGTGCCAGGTATCAGTAAAAGAACTTGATTTAGTAAGAACAAAAAGCTTCATTCAGATTTTAAACACCTTAAAACAAGAAGCACATATCCTTTGCGTTTACAGTCATATGACCTCAATTATGAAACTGTAGCACCTCAGTCACCCAATTGTGAAGAACTGAAGGAACTTCTACCTCAGAACCAACATACAATTGTGCACACCACTTTCTTGTACACCCACAAAGTATTCATGCCCTTGAGAAAGAAACAGTCAAACAGCTGAAGCATCAGCCAAACTTTCTGGACAGAGCAAAAATGGAGGCCACAGAACGAAACCCTAAAAAGTCTGTGCCAAAAAACTGGACTCACTACTTCTGAATGATGTGCTATTTTGCAAATACAGCAGAAACTTTTTATGAGGAAAGTTATCTGTACTATCCCTGTACAGACCCTTAAGATGAAAACTACTGGCAAAAAAAACATTGTGAGAAAAGGTGGCAAGAGTCGGGTTTCCTTCCCAACTGAGCACATCTGTACAATCTCACTTTACTCTCGTCTAACAACATATTCTATACACTATCATACAGCCGGAGCTCAAAACAATCTATTCTCTGTAAACCAAGAGGTATAGGAAGTTGGGAGATTTGCAATTCAGCACATTTTATAGGGTTTTTGGCACATAAGGGTTATTTTTAAAGAAGAAAAAAAAAGCCTGTCCTCTCCCTACCCCCAAACACAGCTGAGCTGATTCAGCACAAAACTCCCCCTAAAATAAAATCCCAGTGTGCAGAGAACAAGCATGGAAAGTTCCAGCCCCAAGGACGACATTTCAGAAATCAAGCTGAAAAGATCAGGAGTGGGTGGCTTAAGACAAGCTGACCAAAAAAATCAGTTATAAATGTAAGAACTTTCACCAGAAACCTATGAGCAACTTAGGAGTCCAGGGAAGGGAGTCTTTAAACACAGCACTACTATGAGTATTACCCAGAGATAGGAGATGGTGAGGATTCCGACAGCTAAATCATTTCCCACAGGTGAGCATATAAAACAAATTTCCAGGAAGGCAGTTTAAAGTTCTACCTTCTTTAACCTCGAGGTTCCTTCTGAAGAAGACATCACAACATACATCATACAAACACCACACATTCACCATAACCTCAACACCCTGATGGTCCCAAAAGCGCAGAGGTACTTTTCACAATATACAGATTTTAAAAACCAAGAATCCATCAAAAAGAGGACTTACATGGCAGCAGGTGGAGCCCTATCTTGCTGAGAAAAATTCAGTTTCCAAAAACAGGCAACTCTACAGTCATTTCTGTTAATTACCTTCATCAGACAAGGGAGATGGTGAGTCAAGGATCTTTCCCAAAATTCAAGGGGGCAAAGCCGTCTAAAATGACCCTTGGTCTCCAGGGCAACTGACACATCTCCAACCTGTCTCGGTGGGAAAAGTCTTACTAGGAAAAGGCACAGTCAGAAAATACCAGTCATTCAAAACACCTCCTGATTTGGTAAGAATCTTCAGCCATTTATTCAAAAAATTTACAGCCACATTGATGGTAACAGCTGGCACTGAGAAGGCAAGGACGAGCAACCTCGTATAAACCTGTCAATTTAAATCACAGTGCACTCACAACCTTAGGGCCTGTTTTGATCATTAATGTAAAGGACTTTTCCATAGCGTGTGTGACTCACATTAATATGAAATGAAAAATGTGGAGAAGACAAAGGAAATGTTCACAAAAACCAAACTAAAATACATCAGAGGTTAATTAAGAACAAGAATCCCCAGACTGCCAGCTCTGTACTTAACACCCCGGATTAAATCACGTACTGCCAAAGACAGAACTTACAAGTATTTTTAAGGGAAAGTACAGCCCTGTGATACAGCCAGTGAGAAAAGTGAAGGAATCCTCAAAGATCCATACCCCTGAAGAGCTCTCACTGGCTGAAAGGAACACTGCTCGGGCTGAGGAATGCCACACTGGTACCTTCAGAGACCTGCCCTCGCACAGGGGCCTGAGCATTGAGTGTGCTCCCCAACCTGGCGCTGGGCCAAGACAAACAGGCAACCTGTCCTTTCCCTCCTCCCAGAACTCACCACTGCCAAGAGATGGAAGAGAGAGGAAACTCAAGCTTCAACACTGGCTTGGCAATGTGACCTATGACCTCACATTGTCTGTGTAACTGAAGAGGAACATGTAATCTGACACTGGTTTCTGATGAAACATCACTTTGCAGGGACATCTCAAAGACTAATGAGATAATGTCTAGAGGGCTGAAAGCATTCAGAGGGCTGATCGCTGGTGCTATCACCCTGAGGATATCTGTAGACTAGGACAATGCGGCTGGAGAGAATCAGCTTCTTATAGCAGGTAAGTGTTCCACACAAGATTGGGCATGTTCCAAAAAGACTCTGACCATGGCTATCTACACATGATTCAGTACACACAACAGGGAAGCAGGCCCTTCTAGATGCCCTTTAATTCAGAATTGCAATGAAAAGCACAGACATCTGGGTATAAGATGCCTAACTTCTATGAGATGCAGTTTCTTTGCTTAAAAAAAAAAAAAAAGGAATGATACATCTTGCAGGTTGGAGATAAAAGTTAAATTAAATAAAAGTGAAAACAAAATTTAACAACTCAATAAATGACAGCTCTAACTCTTCAAGCTAGAAAGAGCATGAATATGAAGCATCTTAAAGAAAAGTCTGTCTGGCTCATGCTACTTGTTGGAACAGCATGAAAATCATGCAAAAGAAGCCACCAAAGAATAAATGAGCCATATCTTCTACAGTCGATTTAGACATTCAGAATATTTTACCCCATAGAAACAAGGCTATTAACAGTGGTTGGGTTGCCAACCTGGCTCATAAAAGCACATTAACCCAGAATAGAGATAATATTGTTTACGTATGATACCAACCATTCCAGACAGTGATGTGACTCCCAGAACACTACAGGAGACCAGATTTATCACGAGTTCAGTTTTGGACCTGGTAGATTTGTAAGTCTGCCAGACATGGAAATTATTCCCATCCACCCTAAAGAGTTCCATGCCCCCGAAAGTACATACTGCAGGTAAGATAGGTTTCCAAAAGAGAAGGACAATCTACAGCAGTATGAATTTGAAATAACTCCCTAATTTAAAGCCCAATAACTTCCCAAATGTCTGCATTTATCTAGCAAATTACCCAATTTTTAGTGCAAAAAAAAAAAAATCAGCCCAGTTTACAGGAAAAAATGTCAATGGCAAAAACAAAAACATACAAAGTCAGATGTTGGTTTACAAATGAGCCTTATCCCCCAAATTTACTTATACAACAAAAACAGTGGCAAAAACATGTAGGGAATAGATGAATTTGGGGACAGAGGTTTCTGGAGACAGAAGAGCCTGGACTGAGCATATACCTAGTGCAAGGGCTAAAGCTTCCTCACTTCTTGGAATTTCATTTTTTCTACCATTTTTGACCCTTCAATTGTCCCAATAAGGAACAACTTGGAATACAATGGTTCCCATGGTGACAGAAATTCTGTAATCAAGGGAAAGAAGTTACAGTCATTCACAGGTCATCGGTAAATGCTGTATTAAACAGATTGAAAATGTTTAGAACTTCTACTTTAGAGATTCTATGAAACAGTTGGGAAAAATTCCCAATGAAGATCCCATTTACCACCTTACCTCACTGAGACCAAAATGACTTAGGAACACAAACTCTTGCTTTCCTTGGGATGATCATCTCCAGACATTAAGAAAAAACAAAACAAAACAAACTGTTCCTACCATCAGAAGAGGACTGTAGCCCTGGTTCTCTCCTGAGGGCATAAATCTCACTATCTCATACACACCAAGGATGCCACCCCAGAAAACTAAAGGACATGCTGAAGTTACCAAGAGTTCCATGTGTCCACTATACTAGGACCATGAAGAACCACAGAAAAAATCAGCAAGACAGTTCTCTCCTCCATGCATATTCCTTAGTCAAGATTTTAGAGAAAGCGCAGATGGCAGATGGTAAATGGAATGGGGAGGGCGTTCTACCAGAGACTATGGCAATTCAGACAGCTTCTGAAACACTTCCAGGATACACACATATCCTACCCCTCCCTCAAACCAGATTTTACACACACACACACACACACACACACACACAAATGTATGGTCTAACACGAGTGGATACCCATTTTGTGGAAGTGGGAACCAGGTAACACCCAAATCTGTGCAAGGGGTTGATGGCAGTCAAATTAGTTGCACATTGATTCACGTCTCTTGATCTCAGAGCCAGTTAAAAAATAAACAAATAAATAACTAAAATAGTCAGGCTATGCTAGAGTCTGTATGAAAGCAGTATTATTAAACAAAACACAACAATATCATTTTCTGGCTTCTGGGAAAACATGAAAGCCTAGTATCATCCAGGATTCTCCTCCATTGGAGAGAAAAGGCAAATAATATTCCTGGTTCACAAATGATAAAATCAAGGCTCAGAAAGGTGCCTGGTTACTTTAATCAAGGCATTTAGCCAGAATTAAATCTTGAGAGTGACTCAAAGTGCATTTCCATAGCTGAGGTAGAGGCCACCGAACCTAACAAAGCATCTCATCAGTTTACCTGCAATCTTATTTCTCTACATTCTAGAAACCCCTCAAACCTGCCTTATTATAGACTCTCTGGGATGGTCAAATTATAGTCTGGGCAGAGACGATGATTTTACCTCCATTATCTTGCTAAGCTGTGACAGGCTGCCCTAATCAGCTTCCGTGCACACAGGCACACACAGACACACATGCTCCCTCTCGCTGCCTCCTGATCACCATGTGCCGAGCTGAACAGCTGCGGAGGTCTGAAGGGAATTGGCAGAAATGTGTGATGATGTGCTAGCCACCCCTCTGAGGCAGCAACTGCCCTGCCTGCTCCCAGACTCGAGAGCGCATGGGTGTTTACTGTTGCAACGGATGGGCCCAGAAGACAGGCAAGGGGTTTCAGGTGGTGAGTCAGGAAAAGCAGTTTGCATCAGGAATGTTCCAGCCCAGCAGAGCCGAGCTGCATCCTACTCCCTAAGCAGGGGTAAGGTATCCATCATTTACACAATGTCACCGTGGGGGACAAAACTTGGGCTCCGCACAAACAGCACAAATAGAATCCAATCAACTCTCATGCAGAGAAACCAGTCAATGAGATTTCTGCCACAAAGAAGAAACCTAATTGCTTAAGAATTGTCACCGTATCTGACGCTGGAGGTCAGTCCTCTTATCCCTAAGATAGAGGACTTTACAAAGGCCTGGCAGGCACGCAGTGTTGGAGAGTAGAGCCCTGGGCTAAACTTCTAGAACCATTCAGCACAGCTGCTGCACCGAGCTGTGATCTATGCTCCCAGGGATGAAATGGAATCGGAGCAGGACGATATTCAAACCAACCAGGTGGATGCCATAACACATGCCACACAACTGGCTGCACATGAAGCAAATGTGCACTGCCGCTCCTTTCAATGTAACTCTGGATGGATTTCAATAGGAATGCACGCTTGTGGGGGAATTCCCTGCTTGTCTAGATGCCATTGTTTATGAGCCAGTAAATGAGCGATATGATGTATCAACTTGTTGAAATAGAGATGTTAGACATCAGATCAGATAAGACAAGATCCAGAAACTGAAAGAGGCTTAAAGCCATCATTCGCACTACACTTCATGAATGAATACAGCACTCTGTCAAGTTTTATACAATGACAAATGAGGGAACCTGAAGGAACCTGAGGAGATTTAATATTCGTTTTAGGGGATCCAGTTTGGTTTCTTGACCTCAAAGTTAGCAATTTCGTCTTCTGCCCAGCTTCAAAATCTCTTGCTATATTTTATCATTCTAGTGAATATGGTGTATAATAAAATGGGTCCTACTCATATTTATTGTACGCTACTTTGACAAACCTCTCACATCACCAATCATTTAAAAACCTACATTAGTCAAGAATGTTAATATGGCTTCAATGTGTTGAGGCCAGATGTAGAGAAAATGACCTTATCATTCTGAAGCCACAATAAAAATTGGCCCAAAACATCTGCTTTCCTGGAAGAATCCCCAATGAGCCAGAGTAAGGAAAAGGCAAATCACAGTCCTTCCCTGAACAGATCTCCTTCAATTACCAAAGGAACTACTATATTCATTTCCTCTGTTTATCAAGGACACAAAGAAATGCCTAGGATATTCAGGGCAGGGAGGTCAGGAGAAATAAGGGGAAGATCAGAGGCTCATTATCAGCTTCCCAGAATGGCAAATTCTGCAGCGGGTCATAGAATATTCTGCTCCAACAACACAAGGAAATGCATTCCGAGGACCCTGGAGCCACTTGCTACACTACAAAGTCGGTGCACTACGTGAGTCCCGCAGGAACAACCAGGAAACCACTCACTCTTCCCAACAAAGGCAGACTCCCTCCCATTCCAGGAGGGCTCCTCTTGTCCTGTCCCTCAGAAGTAGGGGAGGGAGGAAAAAAGCAGTAACCTTCCCTGACTAGCAAATCTCACAGCACCGATTTTTAAATGGAGGTGTCTGGAGAGAACCAAAGAGCCAAGAAGCTCAGGGCAATATGCAATTATTAAAACTGGAATGGAGCCTGGACTCGGGAAGGAACATGTCATGAGAGCCTTGGCAATCACACTGTGGTCAGGGCCCCAATTTTAGATTTCTCTCAAGGGATACCACTTCCTGATATAGGGGCATGCCTCTCTTCTTAGCAAAGTAATACCGCTTGACTTGGTAGAGGAAAGTCATCTGCTGGTCTCTGGGATTCCATCACAAGGGCCCAGTTTAAAACAATCCCCAACTATTTGCAAATGTTTCTGTCATTACTTACCTTTTTCCCAATAAGCTTCTTTCGCAGAAATTCACGGGCTTCAAACATATAGGGAATGTCGTAGAGAGGACGGAGTTTCTTGTTCTTATCCTGAAAGCAAAATAAAACACCACCATCAGGAATGGGAAAAACAAAACAAAACCACACAAATGAACACAGTCAACAGCACAAGATACTGAAATATGCTATCTCCCAGTATGACAAATACTGAGTATGTGGTTAGATATATAGTAAGCGATTAGTAAATACTTGATTGAAATGCTTTACGGGGAAATGTTCACATGACATTTCACATGACAGGCTTTTTCACATGATGGGCTCAAAAGTAAGCAACGAAATGTTTACACAATTGGAAACAAACTGAACACTCCTCAACAGGAAAGAAGTACAGAAACTGCAGTATGTAAGAGGCTAAGTATTTGGGCCCTTGTACTATTTGTAGATATACTATCAATTTCATTGTTACTCTCAAGCACCTACCACTATTAGTCCCTGATGAATCATTATGTAAATACTATAATCCTTGACTCAGAATCCTTGTAACCTAACAACAACAATGGAAGAAATCCTGCAGATACGAAATAACACAAAGCAGTACTGAGTAAGTGCTAAAGTCTGTGATACAGACTAGGGACCAAGTGCTGTAAGAATTCAGGGAAGGGGAAAGATAGAAGTAATCAGGAAATGTTTCATTGAAAAGGTGGGACTCAAAGCAAGACAGGAAAACTAGGAAGAAAAGCATGAATAGAGTATTTCCACACACAAATATCCAGAAATGATCACAGCCAATAGCACAAGATATGAAATTGATTATCTCCCATTACTATAAATATTGAGTAATAGAGATACAGTAAATGACGAATAAGTATTTATATTTAATTAAAATGCTTTAAAGGGAATAAGATTATCTTTTTCATCATTACATGGGCCCCAAACTTCCCCCAAAAGTGGCGCTCCAAGTAGTGTAACTGAAATGACAAGGGTTGAGATGAAGGCCACAAAGTGGGGATGGATGGGAATTTAAGAGAAAAGAGAACCAGTTTAAGAAATTAATTAACAGGAACTGACAAAAGGAGTGAATGGGGGAATGAAAGATGAGGAATCCGATATTCCAAGTCATGGTGACAGGCCTAAGAAATCAAGAGAAGTTTGCTTTTGCTGGGGGGCGGGGTACGGAGGACTAGAACATGTGTACGGGAAACCAAGAGATGCTGGCTAGAATGGTGGGGATGATTCCTTTAATGTGTCTTTCCCATTTGCCCTGAAGTTCCATGAGAACAGTGATCCTGCCATTTCTGCTGTTCTTTGTGACCCGAGACTCAAGTATAGTACCTCTCTCATAGGGTATACTCAAAAAAATACTTGGATGTACCAATGACAAAAGAAATACGAAGAGTAATTTATACACACACACACACACACACACACACACACACACACACACACACACAAGAACAAGTATGCTTGAAGAACAGAACTGCATGCACATATTTGTGTGTCTCCAGGGCCCAGAGAATATCTGAAAGAAATTTAGGCCCAGACAATATCTCAAAGAAATTCAGAAAGAACAGAGAAAATTAAGGAATAACTCTTACCCGAGATGCACATGACTGCTTCTCCATCCTGTACAACTAGCCCTCCTGGCCTCAACTTTGCTTTGCTATCTATTTCACATCTGACACAACAAGATCTATATATAATCCATTCTATACTTCTTTAAGTATTCAAATTCTGTTTTCTGAAACAGCCAACTACTCACAAATAAAGAACATTTATCATTTTGGTACCTCATATTTAAACTAATGCCAATGACAATACTGAAGTCAAGGGCATCAAAATTCATGTTTCCTCCTAGATCCAAAGCAAGCCTTGGTGTCCATTCAACATTTCAATTCGTTGATATCACCAAGAATGTACCATTCTTTAAGTTTGAGCTTCACATTCATCATCCAGCTGTCCTTTAATTCCTTCGATTAAAAAAAAAAAAGGCAGCATCTGTCTAAGGAAATTAGGAAATGAAGAATTTAAGGCATCCTCAGAATCGAAGGTGAGTCTCTATCTCTTCACAGAGATAATGTGTGAGAATCAACACACTCTGAACAGGAACAACTGGGATTTCCAAACTCTGATCAAAGTCATGGGGATGCCCTGATCACAGTCTAATAAGTAAGGTATGGACCTAAACATGAAAATCTTTAAAGAAATAACGTAACACTGGAAAATGGGGCACGTGAGAGCTGCCTAGCCAGAGGGAGTGCTGGGTAACACAAGGTGTAGAATTTTGGATATTTTATAAGTGCCCAGGTAACCAAATGAAAATAGTGGGTCACTACTGAGGAGCCCAAAATAGAATTTATGATGACAAGCATTGATAGTGTAAGAATGCTTGCTAGACAGAAGATGCTAGATGCCAGTAATAAACAGGATATTTAATAAAGACAAAATCAATGGTTATCAGAATCAGCCATCAGGAATAAAGAAGTGTCAATGCATTCATATTCCCCTAGCGATACAGGGCAATCTATATAGAGAGTAATGCTGTGATTACACAAGACTAAGTGAACAATATTTTTTAAAATAAACTAAACAAAATAATCAATATTTCCTTTACATAGCCTTATGATTTGTCATGGAACCTGACGTCTGAACCTTACCCTACGCAGTCTGAACACCACAGAGGTATATGGCAATGCCATTTGACTGGAACTCCAAAACAACGAATGGTAAGAAACTGTTCCAGTAAGCATTCAAATGGAAATTATGGGATGAGATACAGCTAAATATGTGAACATGGCAGTCTGAACATCAAAGACACTCATCAGGACAGGGCCAAGCCAAGATATTCCCAGAAGAATCAAAGTAAATAAACAGTATACCAAAAAACATCCCTATAAGAAACAGGGCAACTTCAGAGTCGGATTATACGGCTCTCATGAAGCTAGGAAAGAACTAATAACATAGGCAAAAACAAGATATCACAAGTGAAAAGAGAATGATCTTGTTCCTCTAACCCTTCAGAGCTAGTAGCTATCGACATCTGCAAACATCTTACAAGAGACATATTAGAAGTCCCTAAGAAACTACAAAATAAAAGCAATTCCTCCAAATTACCAGGTGCAATAAAAGCCTTTGAAATCTCTAAGAGGCAACTGAGGTATGGAATGTATTCTGAGAAAACAAGACTTTAGCTGAATCTTGCCTGCAAAAAAGGACTGTCTAGTTTAGATTCTAATTTACATGGAAACGTTTTTGAAAAAATAAAAATAGGAAAGAATGCTTGATTTATCTGGTGGGCGGATAATACACAAACCAGTATGTGTTGTCCTCACTGTTCATCCTGAGAAGGGACACTGTATATAGGCCCTGCAATGACTCAGATTAGAGGTAACTTCCATCACCTTTATTTCTCATTGGTTTGGGAAGGAGGCCCAACACCCACATCTCAGCATCTAAAGACATGGCTGACATTTTTTATAGGAATTTATTTTGCCAAAATGAGGTCTCTGGTCAGTGCTCATTTAAAGGGAATGGAAGGCATCTCCAATCAAGGTTTTATTCTCAACCCCATTTCAGGACTAATTTTATCTAGCTCATCTTGTAGCCAAAAAAAAAAAAAAAAAAAAAAAAATGTAGCTAAAAACTTACTGGACCATGGGATCCTGCAGGATTTCTTAAAACAAGGCTGAACAAACACAGACTATGAAAAGATTGATAAATGTGGCTCCACTAAAAATTTTAAAGTTCCTTACTGAAAAAGCATCATGAACAAACTGGTTGGCCAAAGCATGAACTCAGCAGCTGATAAGTGAAACAGATACAGAAAAGGCAGAGCAGGACGAGAGAGAACTGGGGTACTGGGCCACGGTTGTAAACATCTCAGTGAGGCCTACCTTGATCACACTACATTTTAGCAAAGGCTCAAAGAAGGTATGAGATGTAGTCATCTAGAGAAAAGCAGGCAGAACAGCCAAAGAGCAAAGGTCCTGGGTTGGGAGATGCCTGGTAGATTTAAGAAATAGCAAAGACATCATTGTGGCTACAGAAGACGCCACAGGAGACAAAGACACAAATGTGACTTAACATTTGAAGGAATTACTCTGGCCACTGTGTTGAGGACAAACACTATAGGAGGGAAAGGGAGAACAAAGGAGATGCATTAAGAGATGATGACAGTAATCTGGGCACTAAATGATGGAAGATTACATTGAGAAGGAGCAGTGAGGGAGGTAAGAGGTGGTCAGAATCGGAATATCCTGAAAGTAGATGGATGGAATGGGAGATGAGAAAAAAGAGAAGTTGAGGGCAACTCCAAGGTTTTCTGTCTGATCAAATATAGGGGGAATCATCCCATCAGATGTGGAAGACCACAGCGAGAGGACACTAAAGGGAGGCGAGTAATAAGATTTAGGAGTTCATTACGGACATATTAAAGTTTCAAGTGGAGACGCTGAGTAGGCAGCGTGGGGTTCGGGAAAAAGCTCTCAACTCGTAATATACATTTAGGAGTTGTCGGCATACAGGTGGTATTCAAAGCTAAGAGACTGAAAAGGACAGAGGATGAGGCATTACAACATTAAAAGGTAAAGAATATGAAAAGGAATGTATAAAAGGAGAATGAGAAGCAGCAATGAGTTCGCTCAGCAGGAGGAAGCTACCAGAGTGTTCTGTCCTGGAAGCCAAAGAAAGAAAGTGAATTGAGGAGGGAAAGACGAACTGTGTCCAATGCAGGCAGGCAAGTGAGACAAGGACTACGATTTGCATGTTAGATTAAGCTAAGCGTGGGTCATCAGTATCTCAACAAGGTTAATTTTGATGGAGCAGAAGGGGCAAAGGCCTGGTTGGAACTAAGAATGGGAACTAAGAAGTACGTACTTTCGAAAGTTCTGCTGCAAAGGGATGCAAAGAAACTATGTGACAGCTGGCAAAAGCAGCTGGGTGAAGAGAAGGTACTTCTGTTTTTTCATTTTAGAGGGGAGAAAAAACAGGCAAAGGACTGGTGGGAAGCAAGTAACTGATAATGCGCAAGAGGATAGAATTTTTAATGCAATGTCTTTAAATAGATAACGGGGGGGGGGGGTGGCTTTACACAGGAGCATCAATAATTCACCATAGGTGTGTGGATGCAGACACATGTGGAAGTAAGAGTTGCTGGGAATTCTCATTGCTTTGATTTATTCAGTAGAGGACGGAAGGAAGAACTCTGACAAATCAATAAGAGAAACAATCCAATAGAAAAACTGGCCAATTTGAAAAAAAGAAAGAAAGAAAAAAAAAACTGGCCAAAAGGTATGAACAGCCATTTCAGAAAAGAACGGCAGCTGAACATTAAGTGTATGGGGAAAAAAAGTACTTCATTAACAATCAGGGCAATGTCAGCTGAGACACTACAGGACGTCTATTCTATAGTCAAATCCTAAAAATGAGAACAAAGGGGAAGCAGGTGTCCCTTAACCTCTGATGGGAGTATGAAGCGGTTCAGCTACTGCGGCACTTTCACATGATGGTATTCAACACCATTTCATCAAAGCTGAGGATACGCACCCCCATGCATGGAACAATTCTACTTACAGGTAGGTATACGCTGGAGAAACCTCACTCGTGCAAGACAATGCTCATGTTAACCATGTTTACAGTACAGTCATAAGAGCAGAACACAGAGCAGTTAGTCTGAATGAGAGCAACACAAACGAACAAATTTGAAAAACAACATTGAATAGGAAAAGAAGCTGAGGAATGACACTGATTTAAAGACAGACTAAAAACAGACACAAGCAACATTATTCCTAGAGCTATGTAAGCAGCAAAAGTACAAAAATACCTAGAAACAGAAGTCAATGGTTACTGATGCAGGATGAGGAGAGGAAGAAACGGAAGGGGAAAGAAATGGGGTGGAGATGAGTCCACAGGGATTTTCAACTTCATCTGCAAGGCTGTCTCTTTAGAAGAGGAGGATCTGAAGCAAGTGTGGTATAATATCAAGGCAGAAAAAGGAATGCGTGTTATGTATCATTATGTAACATTGGCATGCTTTTGTTTTTAAATGGAGGTACTGAGGAACTGAACCCAGGGCCTCATGCATGCTAAGCACCCACTTTACCACCGAGCTATACCCTCCTTCCTCTATTTGAGCTTTTTAAAGCCAAACAATGTTTAGGGATAGGAAACTACCACACCTTGTTTGGTCAACCTTTCCCTTGGCTCACAATGTCTCTTACTTTTGTTTCTCTCTGAGGCAGAATAACCCGTCATTCTTTACCTCATAAGAAATGCATTAAATTCCTTTTTTTTTCCTTTCCCCCAAATGATATTATTTCATAGATGTAGCTTTCCATGAGGCAGAAGGGAATAATGTAACTACAAACGTGCTCTCAAATAACCAGGGTCAAAAACAAGCCTGACTTAAAAAGAGAGACAGACAGACAGACTTGAAATATATTAAAAGTAGCCAAGTAGAATTATACTCTATGAAGATCTTAAAACAGACTGTTGAATTAAAATAAAAGACATGATCAGATTAAAATGGATAAAATTTCAAATAGTAAATGGACCAGTCCCAGTTGCCCTGCCACACATGCTATGTTAATAAGCAAAGGTTGTGATTTCCATTTGTATTATAGACTTAAAATAGCAACATTACCACATGCCCTGGGCATATTTACAATCAAGGACCTTTCAATTCCCGTGGCAGCCAGGGGACACAATCCGCCAGGAGAAAGAATCCACAGGGATATCCACTATTTATTATCCTTAACACACGCAGTAGCACTTTTTAGAAACATAGGTCTAACTAGAAAGCCACAGGCAGCAGCTGGGGAAAGGTTCAAAATAACCACCCAGGCCAAATGGAAGACAGCTCGCCCCACTGAACCTACAGGACCACACATGAAAAATTCATATACCCAAATGTTCCCCAGGAGTTGCTTCAAAGAAAAAGATGCTTAACTTCTCAATTAGCTCTATTTCCTCCTCCCAGTAAAATCTCTCTTAAAGGTAAACAGGGTCTATTAGGCAATAATAATGCAATATATTTCGTACCTATCTCCAAGGAAACAAAGAATACTACACAATAAAAATTAAAATCAAATCTCTTTAAAAATCTGAAAGGTGATTATAAAAACCCACAGGCGTGAGAATGGAAGACGGTTGGACTTTGAACCCCGTGATTATGCGAGATACTCGGCCCCTGGAGAGCCCTCACATTTCTTGATTTTTCTGGCAGTGTTTTTTGATCCTGCTGACCTCATGTTTAAGGATCTAACAATACACGTAACATGAAAAACACTGGAATTTAAGGCATAACAATAACTGCTGGTGTTATTGATGGGGTTCAAGCTAAAGGTGTTTTAGAAAACAGAAAGCAGAAGCAGTGAAAGTCTGACTTTCCCCCTACAACAGGTCATAAGCCCTCATGTGAGAGGTGCCTCCCCACACCTGGAAAGAAGGACTATCCTCATTTCCTAAGAAAGAGACCCTGAAGAATCCAAACAGACCTTGCTGAGTTTCCCCGACTCCCCTCATACTGTGTGACCTGTCACTTCTACAGGACTGCCCACTCTTCATCAGACCTCGCATAAAAACACTCGGGTCCATCCAGTTCTTAGAATCTTCAATTCACTGTGAATTGGGTTATGATCCCAAATTATACAAGGAAAGTGAGGCTGAGGTTTAAGTGACATGTCTCACGTCACGTTAACAAGCAGAGCTGGGATTCTGATCCCAGCTCTCCCAGGGGCCGAAGCTGGAGGGTGGACACTACACTCTTGGCTTTTTACCACCAAAAGGCAATCATCACCTGTCAGTAAATCATCAGGTTTCATGTGCCACAGAGTCACCTGGGAGCTTGTAAACATGCTGACTGCCAGGCCCACACCAGATATTCTGATTCCACAGATCTGAGGTCATTTATCTAATTCTGTATTTTTAAATAAACAGCAAGGCGGACCGTGGGCCACACTCTGAGAAATGCTTCTGAGCACTGTTTGAGCCCTTTGGCCCCATTTAAACCAATGGAAATAAAAGAAAAGGGAGCCCAAAGGATTAGAGGGTCAGAAAACAACACTGAGGAGCTTTATTAATCTCAAAATGGGTAAATAAATAGGTAAGGAAGTAACTGGGGAATTCAGGTTTATTTCTGCCTATGTAGCTGGAGGTAACTCAAAATATTCCTTAAACATCTTTACAGATAACACACCTGGAAACATTCTAGTAATGGTGGGAAAACAAAATGACCAAATATTCCTCGAATCCCACTAAAGAGGACTAAACGCGGAGAAAACCAACCTGCCCACGCCAGGGAACAGCACGACAGGCATGCCCTGAGCCCCCACGGCCCCCCAACACAGACACCCAGCGGTCTAGCCCTACACTAGTCATGGAGACGGCAGAGAAGAGAGAGCCTGAGAAACAGGACCAAATGTTTCCTGGCACGTTGCCAGAAGGAAACAGGTTTCACAGTACCCAAAGAGGGAAAGACACAAAGCAGATTTAGGCAGCCTCACGTCCTTGAAGACTCACTTGCCGTCATCTGCAGTGCACAGTGCAGGATTCTGTTCCACAGGAACTCGCTCATCCCCAGATTAAAGTACCTTTCCAAGACCATCAAGCAAGGAGGAAAGTATCTGTCTCTGGAGACTGTACTCCCACTCAACTACATTAGCCAATTAAGAGTATTTTCAGAAGTTCGTGCTATTTTATTACGCAGATGCTGTAGTGACAGAGCAGGGAGGGGGGCAGGAGAAGAAGGGGGCCAAACGTTAGGTCTCCCCTGCCCCCCAAGACCCCGTCAAGACTTTAAAGAACACTTTAAAGGCTCTAAGGGCTCCAAAACCATCATCCATACAGCAAACCAAAGGGGTCCCTTCACTTAGCTATAAATACTTTCGCAGGCATAGGAGAAAGAGGAATAAAGAACAGTGCTGTGCCTTACAGACTCAAGGCCAAAGAAGGCAAGGCTCCCAAGTAAGGAGCTGTGCCACCAGCAGCAAGGCCCTCAGACCCAGGAGGAAAATGGGAAGTAAGCAAGACCCTAGAGCCCTGCCCCATCATGCACGTGCCGCCCCAGGGCAAAAACTTCCCCCACCCACCAAGTGCACTGAAAATACAGATCCCCTCCGAGAGGGAGTGAAGTCTGCACCAACTTTCCTAGAGGAAGAGCAAGGAGTCAGCCCGTAAGGTGGGGATAACGAGAGAGAAAGGGCACGGGATCCTTGCAGAGAACAAAGCTCAAGTTCAGCACTCCTGAAGTCAGACAAAAAGAGCTGCCCCGGACCTGAAATCAAATATTCCTCAAGCATTTGATGGCAACAAATGATCAAGTGTCAGTGGGCAGCTCGCTGCTCATCAAGAGACAAGAAGCCCAGGCTCTGGACAAGGATCCTGCACCAGCAGCTCCCGGTGGCCAGCTTGCCTGTCTCCTGCTAATAATCAGCAAGTTAAGAATTACCTGGCGTTACACACGATTTTACAGTGAAAGACCAGGCAAAAAAAGAAAAGACTTCAAAACCCTGTAAAAATCAGGAAGGGGCTAAATATATTAGTACAAATTCAGGCAACTCTTAACTTCACATTCAAGGAACATTTCAGGTAATAAGACACTCCGTGGGAAAAACCCCACACCTGCCCGTGTTACTAAGAAGCAAAGCTACTCAGCTGAGTTAAGTTCTAGAGCAAATAAAATGGATATTAACAACAGCTAAAATATCAAGAGACAGAAGAGATAAGCCAAAGTTACAGCACTAATCACCTTCTGCCTCGCATTACTGTAATTTAATTACTTCTTATAGGTCTTATCTTTCCTACCAGACCACAGGAGGGAGGATCTTCAAGAGAGGAAGGAAGATCTTTATAACACCCATGAAGCGCCTAGCACAGTGCCGTAGTCCTAGAAAATGCCAACGCAAAGAACAAAACGGGGATACGAAGATGCCTTGCTAGAAAGTTTTTTAAAACTCAAACTGCGCTTCGGATTAGGGGAGTAAATGGAACTGTGTCAGTAAAGAAAATTTAGGAAAAGATGGAGGCGGCAATACCACTGCAGATTCATATTCTTATTAGTAATGACTGCCTCTTACATAGCACTAGTTGAACGTGAACTATTTCTAATGTTTTTACCTTCTGGCAACTATTACCAGACATGACTCTATACTACACAAAGATAAGCATATTCCTGAACAATGACTGAAAAGATTCTCGACTAGACATCTCTCTGTACAACCATAACACCAAGGCTCTTTGTAAGCAGTGATGCAAAAGCAGAGCTCTTGGCAGTTTCAATGTGTCATGTTGGGGGGGGAGCCCCAATTTTACAAAATCTGAGTCATTAGTTTGTTCTTCTGACCTGGCTAGGACTTTAAAGGCAATCCCCTGCTCTCTACAAGACTGACATAATGAATTCAATTACTTGTGATCTTTGAAATAACACACTCTCAAATCTATCATTAGCTAATAGCTACCCTTACAGAATATGTGTAATTCAAGGGAAGTTGAACTGATACTGTAAAAATACCAAGTGTGACAGTTCAACACTAAATAAAATGATAGTAAGCTACATTATAAGACAAAAAAAATTCCCTTAATGTGGAATCAAAAGTACCAGCATCCCCCACCCTAATCAAAATTCACGATTTAGAGATAAACTAAGCCTAAGCAAAGCCATCTGCGGGGTAGTATTCTTCGTGGTTAAGGTGGAAGAATAGAGAAGGATAGTGAGGGGCTGTAAAGCCCTTCTTTGGTCCTCGGAAGGGTAGTCCGCAGCAACACCAAGAGGTGTGAGGTTTTGCTGAAGGATGCACTCTATGTGCTGCTCAAATGAACAAATGAAGCTGAGAAGAACGAAAACACAAAATCTCTCTAGTAGGCCTCTTTCCACAGAGCTAACAGTGCTGAAGATGGATTGCAATGCAACCTTCAGTGTTAACATGGGAAACCCTTCACTGAGAAGGACACAAAAAATCTATAGATAAAAAACCAGAGTTTAAAAGTAGAGAAGAAAATGGGGGTGGGGGGTGATGGGAAGGTGTGGGCTCACTCTTCAAGGACAAGAGCAAGCCTGGAGGTCTGCGAGGTCACAGATGCTAGCAGGGACCGGTATAACTCAACGGGCTCTGCCTCTCTGGGACTTTTCCTTTTCACTGGAAGCTCATAATTAACCAGTTGGCCCTAAATCATGTTTTCTAGTAATGGGGAAATCTTTTCCCACATTTCTCACCCTTCATCCCCGGGCTAAAAATGGAGAACCAATGCCCTCGGAAGAGACAACCCTTGTTACTTAAAGCATAGGCTGCAAGCCAGATGAAACCCATCCAGTGCGGTGATGTGCCACCGGCCCTCCCACAGTTCTCTCCAAGAGAAGGGAGGAAAAGAAAATAAATCTTTTACAATAGGAAAGCAATTTTCTCTGGAACAGACGGCAGGATCGGGTGAGCCCGTCCTGAAAAGAGTATCATTCTGTTAGAGAAATGCTTCTTTGTGAATGCCTTCCCTTCTCCACCATATTAAAAAATAATAATTATTATTAAAGTTTCTTCCTGGAACAACACAGAAGGGAAAATGATGCAGGATATGACACCATTACTTAACTGGTGCCAGTGGAACCTCCAATTGAGCCAGATTCCCAGTCAAATTGGTGCAATAAATTGTGGTGCATTTCCGAAAACGAGACTGAATTATGTAAGCACACAGCTTAAGGCCTCCATTTAGACACTGGGTTCCTGCCTTGCCAGTTGCAAGACTCCAAGGTCTAAATCAGGCTGCCAGATCTAGTGCCACATATTTTAATCTACAAAATTCAAAGTACTCTTGGCCTGTGTTTAAATATTCAGTAAAATGGGGCCTGAACTTTTTCAGGACAGATATTCTAACCCTGCAGAACAAAGATGACTCTCTTGTACTGCACAGTCTACTTATCATCAATCAGAAAACTCTGACATCTCTCACCCACAGCTACCATGAAGAAATATGGGCAAGTGAAGTTACCAGAACTATGAACAGCACATTCAGCCCCGGCACACAGGCAGCAAGGCAATTTCATTCTAGATATATCACATGCCTGCTCCTGCTGCAGGAAGGGACCTCGACAAGCCTGCATCCATACCTGGCGGAGGCTTCTCCTGGGAAAGAGACAAGACCTTCACCCAAATGGAAGAAACACACTGGGGAACGTGCTGGGGTTACTCTGTGCCAGTTGTTGGCATCAGTGAACAAGGAGACAAGCAAGCAAGTCTCCAGAACAGCCAGATGGAGTAGGGGGGCAGGAGGGCGTGAGTAGGGGGCATCTCACCCTCAGCAGTGGTTATCACCCACAGCTGTTTGTGTCCCTGGGGAAGGACACAGGCCCTGAAGCCAGGGCCTTGGTCTGGGAGAACGTAGCCTGAGCTTCTGCCCTTTATGTAATGTCACTTTAATTGGGCCTATTTAGCAATGTTTTTAGGTCAATCACATCATCACCCCATGTTGATAACCACACACTTTCCTTGCCTACTGCTGGCCTTCCAACTTAACTCCCTTAAAACCAAAGGTCGTCTCCACTTTAAATTGCTACACCTCATATTATTTCTAATCCCCAGGGCAACTCAACTGAGAAGCTGGGTAAGAGCATGCCCAAGGTCCAAAGACCCCAAAAGAGCCCAGGCTGGTTTCTATCGCCTGCCTCCCAACAACTGAGGGAGCAAGAATTGACAGATGATCCACAGGCTTCTCACTCCCATCTGGTTCCATGCACCAACCCTCCTAGACCTGCAAGGGTCCATTCATTTCCGCACACAATGCATGCCAACCCAAAGTCACCAGCTCCTGGGAAGCTCACAGAGATTAAGGAAGTTAGACACAGTCTTGGTGCCAGTTATGAAGCTACTGTCACTCAGTTTCAAACCTAGTCTTTTCTAAATTCCACTCTGTGGTGCCAGGGTGGGAAGACTGCCAACCACATTTCAGCTTTGCCAGCTGGTCCCCTGTTAGGCTCTGCCAATAGGGGATGTTAGAGGGAGAATGGACAGGAAGAAGAAGGGACACACTCTTTCCTATTCCAGTCGGCTTCTCCAGAGCAATACTGTCCCTTTCAGCAATGGCAGCTTGTTCCAGTGACAGCGACTGAGTCCAGCTAGTAGTTCTCCCAGCGCTCCCAGAAAATCTCACCACACCTCCTCACGTGCACGAGAACCAATCAACTGGCAGCCCCTCCTGGGAGGTCTGGATCCCAACTCCAAGGAGCTGCTCTTCCAACCTTCATCAGCTCAAAGATCTGAGTTCCAATTCCAATGGATCGGTACTCCAAAGTGCCCCAAGTTTTCTATTTCAATTTCTTATTCGTACCCAGAGGTTGTAGCTGTGTCGTGTAGTTAAAACCTCCATGTGACCCTTAGGGTTCTCTTGTTGCCTTTTTAATATCCCCATATCTGATTAATGATTCCTTATGTTAAGTCGATTCTGTTAAAATAGCTGGTGTGATCTGCAGCAACATGGATGGACCTGGAGATTGTTACACTAAGTGAAGTAAGCCAGAGAAAGAAAAATACCATATGATATCACTCATATGTGGAATCTTAAAAGAAAAAGGAAAAAAAGGGGAGCTCAACGGTTACCAGAGACTGAGGGGAAGGGAGAAGGGAACTGATTAATGAGTATAAGGTTTCAGTTCTGCAAGACGACTAAGTTTTGGAGATCTATCTAACAAAGTGAATATACTTACACTTTTATGTTATGTGCTTTTTAACCACAGTAAAGAAAAAAGTGGAACTCATTAAAGACACTACTTTGATTTAATCTGGGAGAAGCTATAGCATGTTATCAAATTCGAAATTCAAGTTATTAACATGAGAATTTGCAGGTATGAATCTTAATCTTTCAGCAGCTACAAAAGGTATTACTTGTGGATATACTCAAACATGCTAGCCCCACTTCTGATCCCAGGAACTATATTCCAAATTGTTTTCTTCCTGAACCAGCCCCATGGCTGAATCTTCTACTCTCCTCTTTGTGTTATTTCCTGTGCCTGGATGTGACTGCTGTCTCAGTGCAAAAGACTTTGCTTACTCAAATGCCAGACGTTTTGCAATGCCATACTCAAATGCCACCCACCATCCTGGGAAGCCTTCTCTGAGCTCTCTAATCAAATATCCTGTCTTCTCTCCTGGCTCATGTGACCCAAGACAGCATAGGTGTTTCTTACATCTCATAGTCGATTAGAGGCTATTTGAGCTTAAAAACATCATCTGACTCTCCTTTTTAATCCCATTGTACTCATTCAATCCCCAACAGAATTCAAGAGTCAGCAAATATTATCTTTATGTTTTTACAGATGAAGGAAAAGAGGCTCAGTGTAATTCAGAAGCAAGCTCACAACAGGAGAAAATGGCAGGGACAAAAATTGAACTCCAAATGATTCCAAAATCCACGGCCACTGGATTCTATTACCAGACACCTAAGGACCCTATGATACCTCTCCAGCTTAGAGCAAAAGAAAAGTCATTTTCTTCTTTCAAACGATTGGCTCTTTGTAGTGTAAGAGTGGAGCTCATATGCAAAAAAAAAAAAAAGAAAAGAAACCCAGTCAGCCTGAGCATTCCATACAAAGCACTCCCCTCCCCCAACATGGAAATATGTACAAGGTGACCTCCTCAGCCAAAACCCCAGCTCAGCCTCACCACTGGATGACAAGGATGCTGGGTGGCTCCTAACAAATGTTGCTGAATGAGAGAAAACTATCCAGGGTCACTGCTAATGAGAAGCCAGAACATCTTGCCACTTAGCTGCAAAATGTTCACCTAATAAATCTTACAGATCTGAATACAACCCAAGACCAGGAGGTTACAGGGGGGAAAAGAAAACCCCAAAAATTTGGAATCAGCAGCTTCAAAATCCACACCCCCACCTCCATTACTTCCAAAAAATAAGGTATAATGCATCAGATTTGTTATTAGTACACATAAGAAATAAAAGGCTCTAAGTAAAAACAAAACAAAAACCAAAGGAAATCACCCAAAATTTCCTTCTGAACAGTTTAATGGTAATGTATGGTCACTAATTCTACTGAGGACATTCATTTTACCTTGATTTAGCTTTATTGATCTAATTTTAATCAAGGACAAGTGTACAGCAAAGGATGAAGGATCAGCTACCCAAATGAAATGGGGAAACAACAGAAAAACATTCCAGCTCAGCAAACGGATCAGCTTATTAACAGGCCCAAAAGCACTAGTATGGCCATGCGACACAGAGAATTAGGCACTGGGGAAAACCATTCTGCATGCTCTTTTCTAAATTGTAGTATACTACATTTCCTTAAAGGCAAAACCTGTTTTTTTGCAGGAGGGGGTGCTGCCCAGCACACGTGAACAGTAAATGTTTAGGTTATCATTAAATATAGAAACAATACCATTATGTAAGCTACTCACTACTGTATTGAGAACTGGAAAAATCTCCTTATTTCAACTGTAAAAAATTTCAGTTATTTGTCTCAGACTAATTATGAACTAAGATTTAATCAGACAGGGGACAGGCTCAAGTTTATACATGTATAATTTATGAATTTTTAAAAAAGATTTGTCAATCGATTTGAGTGTAACTAAGGGTTATGTTTAAGCTTCTTAAGTGGATTAATATACTGACAATTGATAGCACTATCAATCTACCCTTAACAGCAAGTCATCGCAGGCTGTTTCTTGGCAGCAATGTACTGGCCTAGCTCATAGAACCTAGGAGAGGAGTGGAGAAATAAAGGGGCAGACTGCTGGGAGGGAAGGGGTGCCCTGAGCTAGGGAGAAGTCATTCTGGGTTAAAGTACATTTTAAAAACATCATCATGTGCCAGTCGCTGGAAAAAATTGCCCCTTGTCCTCCAGAGAGAAAGAGCTCAAAAGGAGAAGCTTGATATACAGACCACAAAATTACAGGACTGGTAAATAAATATAAGACTCTAAGAAGAGATGAGAAATGGAAGTGCCTCAGTTTTTACAAAGGTCAGCTATGCTTCATGAGGAGATGAGATGTGAGCTAAGTCTTGAAGGATGGCCAGTTGCTACAGAGATGCGCAACAGTGTGGCCCTTCTGGGCAACTGAGAAGTGGCAGATGAAGTTCAAAGGGAAATGAAAAAGGGAAAGAGGCAGGAGAATCAGGCCACCAATGAACCACGGGAGAATGGAATTTAAGAAGATCTAACAGAGTCAGCGCGTTCAAAGAGGTCACAGTAAGGACAGAAACGTGCCCCCTCAAGATGGCGATAACTTCAGCAAGAGCAATTTCAGACGGTTTTATTAGGAGGTTGAACAGCTGCTAAAATAGAGATGGCTCGTGTCCACTCATCTTTCAACAAAGAGGTGGCCAAAAGGAGCATGGAAGTCAAGGGAGAACACCAGATTTAGTACCACAAAACAAGTAAATCAGTGAAAATCATCTTTATTGGATCATTTAATAAAGGTAGGGGGAAGGACGGAAGGCTGACATAATTTTTGTCATATATAGCTCTGATAATGAATGACTCATAAATATTCTACTTCCTATCCTTCTAATTACAAACTGTACAATCTGAGAACTATGTATTTATCTCTAACAGGGACTTAAATGTATTCAGCCCTGTAGCCCTCAGCTCCTAGAATCAGGTCTGACATATGGTACACATTCAATTAATGTTTGTTGAATAAAATTACTTAATCTCTCCGGGCTTCAATTTCCTCCTCTGATAGAAAAAAAAAAAAAAAGTGGCTGGATCTAAATAATGTTCCTTCTATCTCTAAATGCCTATTGATCTATAAATGTTACATAGAACGGATCAATTCCCTACAATTCCTTGAAAATTTGCCATGTTTTAACATTAACATTCACATTCAAGTAAGGGGATGATACATCAAAGCTACATCCATTCACCTAAAAATGAGAATATATGGTATTCTTGAGATCCTCCTTTGAGGTGGAAATATCTTCACCAAATCGGGTCACAGAAAGGAAACAGAAGATAGATCTCTTCAGAAAATGTTTTAATGAGTGTAACCCTTCTGTCTACCCCTCCTCCAATGTAACTGTCCATCTGCACAGATATGGGTTATTGCTTGGAAACCTTAAAAATGTAAAAGAAACCTTTTATAGCTCATTTTTTAAAATTCAAAAGTGATAAATCTGCCACTGTGTAAATGTCTTGTTTTTTCTAGGCCTAAGCTGTTTAAGTTTTAATGCAAATTGAAAGCTGGGGCGGCAGGGGGGTGGGGGGATGCGGGGGGCAGAGACGACAAAGAGAGAAGGAAAATAAACGAAGCCAGATTTCAAGGTAGAGATGCCCCTGTGTCTGCAGACAGATAACAGAAATCCTGTGAGACATTAAAACATCAACACTAAACAGCAGCACTCAAACGAATAACCAATTTCCCATTATTATCAAGAAAGCCACACAGCCTTCAAACTCAGAGGGCAATTATGTCTGCTATTACTGTGAAATGCCAGATAGAATCGGACTCTGATAGATGGTGTCTCAAACCTGTGCTGCCCCCCTCTCCCCACCAAACAACTGGAGAAGGGGAGTTAATATATTGTTTTATGAAAATATATTGACTCATCATTGCCACCACTACCACATCCTACAACCCTGATTCCTTCACTGGCCCCTCAAATCTTCCCAGCCTTTTCTAGAACTTCCATTCATTCAACCTGCAAAATCAGAAGTTAAATATAAAATAACTGCGCCTCATCCATATGAATTCTGAACAGACGGGATAGATAACAATTTAATCTAGCTTAATCCACAGGAAATATTTAGGTTATAGGCTTTAGCAATAAAGTTTTGGTCTGGGATTATTCTCAAAGAATATAGATTTAATCTCCAAATGGTGATGTGTTCATACTCGGTAAATTACCACCACTTCATCCTGTCTGCAAGCATTTAGCTGACTATTTGGTTAATCAATCCAAATTGAAATCAAATAGCTCTGTTTGAAATTACTGCAGGGGAAAAAAAATCCCAATGTTAACAGAATATTACTGATTATTTGTGCTTTTAAGACTCCTCTCTACAATAAGAACTTAAAAACCCATTTACAGTTATTTTTCCCAATGCTTCTACAACATAAATTGATTTACCAATAGTCAATTTTATTTGCAGCATTCCCGGAAGATTCTAATGAGGAGCCGTACCTTTTTCCTTTGTGTTTCCAATGCTTTTGTGAAGTTAAAAGATCATTATTTAACACCAGTAGAGCTACACTCTTCAAAAGGAGAAAGAAAACACTGATGACTTTTTCAGCAGGTTTACACAGTGTTCAGTGGTAACAGACATTATTGCTCGACATTCTACACCAAGATTATAATCTAAGAATTATGAGTGGCTGGGTAGAGTATTAACTAGAAAAGGGTTCCAATGAGCAGATGGACGCATGACCATGATGGAAAGCTTATCGTATATACCAGAGGCAGCCTCACAAAGACATGGTGGAGAAACTATAAGCAAATATGCAAATTTTGGCCTATCATAAAAGAGAATCTTACTCAGACAACCCATATGGGGTATGTATATGATACCACATTCATTTAATCATTCCAAAATTCCTTGTAATTTAACACATATGCTCATACTTTTCTAAGAAAAAAATAAACAAGCAGTTAAGAAACCTTCAGCAAAGGATGAAAGTAAAACCAAAAACAGATCAAAGGAAAAGCAGAAAGAAAAAAGATGCAAAGTCCTTGAATTGAGGAGGGGGCTGATACCCCAAATACAGACCTCTGTGGTTCATTTTAACTCTTGCGCAAGTCCCAGTACTACAAAAACCAGTAGGATAGATGGTTAACAAAGGGTGGACAGAGAAATTGCTCCAAATGAGATTTTAAGTGAGTCATGCTCGGTAACCCAGACGATTTCATTTACTTATCTAACTGAACAATGTATTTTATCCAAGAAGCCATTAAGACGACATTGCATATGCCTAAAATATAGTGATCAATTTAAAATGAAATTCAAGACAAAATGATATGGGTATGAAACAGAACATCCTTTACAGCTGCAGCTTTACCAAATTTAGCCTCAAAATTTTAAGTTGAAATGTGGTGAAACTTTGGGTCTTGAAGTATAATCAAAGAAAGCAAACATCAGAGAAGGGGGAAAAAACTGATGTCAACTAATCACAAAAAAACTGGTGTGCCTCAGGCTTCAAGAAGTGTCCTAAAAATGTCCCTACCATTTTTTCAGACATCTTTCCTAATGCAAGTAGATGTGAAGGTAGAAACCAAAATTGTTTTATTTTCTTCTATACATGCTTAGAAAGCAGAAAGACACAGGAAGGTCCTGAGACTAAATAAACATGCTGCATAGCTTGGGTTATGAAGGCAGCCAGATCTTCTGCAATCTCAGTACAACTTAAATTCAATGATCTGTGCCAAGAGTCAGATAATAGAAAAATTTAAGTATCCAATACATATTGCTCTTAAACACTATCCTGTCAGCCACCATTAAATACCATTTTGCTAGCCTGTAAAATTGATATTTCATATCTAGGGAGTATACAATGGATAACTCTGGGAAAGCATTCAAGGCTGTGGACACACATTTAAGGTTTTGCAAATAAACATTAAAAATCAATTCAACAGCAAGAATACTAACTAAATTTCATGACTATCGAACACCTAGCAATTAGAGTCACCCAGAAAGATACTGAATTGTTAAATTACTTTCAGGCCAAAAGGCTTAGATGGCTCAAGTTCCCCAGTGGCCACCACGGATGATATTTCTTAAAGAATGTCATCTCACTGCTAATAAACTTGTATAAAGAATTTTCTTTCTTTCCTCTTTGAATAGCATGCATCAGAACACAGACAATGAATCAATATCATTTCTGTCTCTGAGTAATTGAGAACCAACTCACAAAACTCAAATGGTCATTAAACAGTCTTGAGGGAGGGCTTCATGTCTCACCGTTGTTCTCAGGGCCATTCATCTTCCAATTAATTTCCACTCTGTCTAACCCCTTCCTCTCTTCCACTGGTCAATTACCATGCCCTCCTTTAAGTCAGCTCCCTTTCATGATTACCAGGTTTCTTCAGGTCTTTCTACTCTCGCACTGCTCTTCTAATATCCTTCATTTCAATAAACAGAATTAAAATTTTTTTTCCTGCTTTCTTCACAACCTCACATTTCTAGACTTTATGTCAATTTCACTACGTACACAAGAGACTCAAAAAACACAAGTGTGTACACTACTACTTGTAGCGAAGTCCGCCCCCCATTTTCAAAAATGAAAAAAAGGGACAGCAATGTGTTGAGTTTGGGCTTGAACAAATTTATAGTAAATTATTCCAGACTGATGGACTGTCCATTATACACACACACACACGTATTACACACATGCATGTATTTTTTACTTTGGGGGAATAAACTGTTCATTCTCTTAAGAAATAGTGATGTCAGGAGAGGCACTTTTCTCAAGTTTTCAGTCTTGAAGGATGAGTAACAGTTTTCCAGCAGTAGAGACAAAAGATAAACTGCCGGAAAGATGAAGAATTCAAAAAGGAGCAAACGCTGGAGAGCGAGCCAGGGGAGAGCTCGCCAAGGGCCTAGTGCTGTTTGGCCGGCAGAGATGTTAACCTCTGGAATCTAGAAACAGAGAAGACTCTCTGGGACAGGGAGAGACGTGACTGGAATTTTACGAAGACCAACTGAGCAGCAGTGTCGGAAGATAGATTGAAGAGAGTGATATTTGAAACTGTGGGGTAAAAAGCTTGAATAAATAAGACAAAGGATGAAGATTTCAACAGCAGGGGGAGGAAGAATTCTGAGATAATATTCTGAAGCCTCAATCGGTTAATATGTATAAAGCACTGGAGTCATAATAATATGACCCACATGTAGAAACACAAAAGTCAGTACCTTTCTGTTCATTTGGTTTTCTTTATACCCAGCAATACCATCTAGATGCAGTTTCATTAGCGATAAATATTTAAAAATCCAAAGGTTTCAGTTTAACATGTTTCCTATCAGTACAACAAAAATGTCAAAATAATTGGGCTACGTTCCCACCTTCATGAACACTGATTATCCAAATCCAAATTATAGTATGTTATAACATGACTAAAGTCACAACCAAGTCCAGAGAAAACCTCAGAAGTCTTCAAGGCTGAGCAAAAAAGATCTAATCATGGCTAGAGAGAAACTTCGGTCATGAAATGTCACATGAGGACAAAGAGCAAAGAGAGGCTCAGTCGAAGTTCAAGTTCAGATGCTACAGAAGTCCCCAGGAACATACAAATATGCTTGGTTTATCACCACTCCCTTCACATTTGGCAACCTTGATTATCCACCTGTTAAGAGCACCCAACCTCTCTAATAAGCCCCAGCACATAAAAGTTAAAAATGGAAAGAAATTCATCTCCCTATGACACCAAACAACTGTGCTATAGCACAAGCTGCTGTTATTCTGTTAATCCAAATATTCACCAGGGGAAAACAAGAATCACAACATTCTGCAACTCATTGTCTGATGACCAATATCTTGTCAGTCAATGGGGAGAGGAAGCCGGTTCCTTTGGGCAAAAATTGTTCGTATCTAATAAGGCTTCAAAAACCTAAAAAAGGCTGAAGAAGCTAGAATAAGGATATTAAAGAGGTTAGGTAACAGCTGCAAGATTCACTTCTGTAATAGCAGGCACATCTGGTTCAATGTCTGCTGGGAATAGTAACTTGAGCTCTACATATTCAAAAGATATCCGAAAGAAAAAGGGTGCCACGCTGGAAAGTGGTTCATGCATTCGTTAGAGGTGAGCTGATCACTGCCCTTTAAAGGAAATACAGCCAAACTGACTGCCCTCCCCAATTTTCTATGAGCATGTGCTTACCCCCAAGTACCCACACACCTGCAATCTTTGTTGAATTAAAAGAGGAAATCACTGGCCACACGCATTACTATACTACCCCAGTGGGCCTCCCTCCTATTTCACAAAAGAGGAAAACCTAAAGTCAAGAGGAAAAAGAGAACGCCTCACCTACTAGACAGTTCAAGTGCTTCATATTTCCACAGCAGTTGAAAAACTCAGGTCAGGCCTCTGAACACACTGGCTGGCACTCCTCAGAGCTGGGGCTGACACCGCCCCTCCAGCTATACCCATGGCCAGAAGCTCCAGGGTACACCACCCACAATCACACACCGAGGTCTACAGACCTGGTCTGCTGAGGAGCACTGTTTCAAGTGGGGTTTCAGTTACGTTTTCTAACTTCCGTACAACCTCAAGGACCTAATGGGCTGATTGAATTACGACTCTCTTGCCAAATTAAAAAATCATTACTTTGTACAGTAGCCAATTAAGTTCTATTTTCAGCAAACTAACAGCCTGTATCTGCCCCCAAAGGGCTGTAACCTATGACAGGAAGAGGTTTAAACAGAAAAATAAGACATCTTTAAACAGCTTGGAGAGCTTAACCTCAAAGGAACTGCTCATCTCATCTGAAACCAGTACCTTATCAGAATCTCAGGAAGAGAGTGCAGGTCAATGTCAGGATGTAGGACCTAGTAGTGGTTTTCAAACTTATACACATGTATCACAGAAGCTACTACTCTGATTAAGATCTTTTTAAATTAACTTCCCTCTTCCCCCTGGAAATCAGACCCCAAAGGTAATCATCCTCAACAACCAATAAAGGAGGTCAGCATGTTTAAATTAATCTCCCTGGCCTGGGAGAGGCAATCAGGAAACAACAGGAAATCAGACAGGTAAATAAGGTATTGACTGTTACTCAGGATCCTGCCAGGCAGGGCAGGAAACTTGCCTTTGCCTCCTTTATAAAAAATGTGCAGACTTGAGTAGGATCATAGATATTGTAGCTTGATCACAAAGGTACCTGAAAGGAACTGGTCAAAATCTCGTGGATATTTGTCTTAAGTGGAAAATGGGAATCTGGTCTTGGCTCTGCAAATAATTCCCTATTTCAGTATCTTGGGTTTCCCCTCTATGAAAGGAAAACTATGAATAAGCCAGGTAATTATCAACATGTATTTTATGAGATTACAAATCTGAACATACTTTGAATATTTTCATTATTATTGGAATGACATTTCATTATAATTGCTTTTACTTTAATTATTACTAAGAGAAAAGAAATCTCTATCAAATATGTAACATCTGCCTAATTTGCTCTAAGGCTAGCCAAAGGTCATTCCTGGGATAAAACGTAGGACTTATAAATCAAATCATCAAATAAAGTTCCAACCCCGATTTCTGTATCATAGGCAGTAATTCAATATCATAGGCAGTAAACCAATTTCCATTTTTCTTGACGGATAGTTCAATTATATCAACTAGTATAATAAAGGGAAAAAAGGCAGGATCATTGCCACGTGGTGTGTCAAGAACCAGCTACCTCACTGGTGATGAATGTATGGAAATCTAAGAGCACATGCACTGTTTCTATGGGAACTTTAATCAGTCCCATCCTTTTCATGAATTATAAGCCATAGAATCACAGGGTCTGAGGGTTGGATGGGAACTTAAGTGTACGTCTAGCCTCCTATGCAGTGTTAAATCCCCTCCGCAACATTCTTACCATCTGGTTATTCAGCCCGTGTGTCAACGCCTTTGATGAAAGGAAACTCTAACTTCCTGGGACAGCCTACTCTCTCACTGAGCACCTTTCTTAGAACGTTCTTTTTTCATATTAAGCTGAAATATGTTTCCCAATAACCAGTCCTAGTTTTACTCCTTGATGTCCAACAGAACGAATCTAGCAAGCTTTCTCACTGACTGGGCAATGTGACAGTTACTCGGCAGTGCAGCCTAACAAAGATGTTATAAAACTTTATAAAACTAAATACTGCCGGAATCATAGAGAACTCAGCTTTCAGCCACAGGGTAGCTTAGGGTACTAAATCCCAGTGCCTTCTGAAACCTATTCTTTACGAACTAGACTGCCTGATGCTCTGATCTTCTAAATGACCAAACTAGATAAAAGCGAGTCTAAAATTAAGGATTTCAGATAAGGCACTGAAAAAGTTCTAGTAAGAGATGAAACTAATGGTGTCATTATGATCAGTGAGTTAGACCCTAAACAGAGAGCACTGGGATAGGCTTTCATGACAAGGAGGAAAATCACAAAGGAAGCCATCTTTGAAGAGGCAGGTGACTAAGTACAAATTAGAGATGTCAAAGAAAACAGTGCTGAATTGATTTCCACTGGAATTCCGATGGTTGCTTTGGTCACGTTGGGATGAGGCAAGTGCCTGTAACGCAAAATAAAAAATGGCACCGTAAAATAAGTCATGAGCTAAGTGTAATGGTGGCTCAGCAGGAGAGATTGCTCCTGACACAATGGATCTGAGCAAGCTTCATGGCCATGGTCCTATATCTGAACACTGAAGAGTGGGTAACACTGGTACACAGATAAAGGGAAAAAATAATCCCAGCAGAGACAGATTAGGGAAGTAGAAAGGAAAGAAAGCATGAAGCATGTATGGAAAAAGCACAACCCAATTTGTCAAAGTTGAGCCATACTGCTCATACACCACACCCTTTCTGGCCAAATCTTCCATTGGTAGGACTGTCCCATCTAGTATTTTTGGCCCCCTATCCAGTAAAAATGTCCCCCAGTGATGTGTCCAAAACAAAACAAACAAACAAAAACACAACCCACACACACTGCTACACATTTCCAACTTCCCACCATTAAGAATCACTCTAAAAGCAAGTATCATACAAAGAGTTTGGACACTTAGGCCACATCACAGGATTTTATAAGTTTGGCTCTTTCCTCCAGGAAATGAGAAGCTTTTTAAAAGTTTTGGATAAGGAAAGAGGCAGAATCTGAGGTACGTTGTTTCAGGAAAATTAACCTAGCAGCCAAATATAGAAGTGAATTTAGAGAGGGGACAACTGGAGATAGAGAGGCCAGTTAGGAGGCTATTATAGTGGCAGAGAAAAGATGTAATTAGGACCAGAACTACTCAAAAGGTGTTCTGTTCAACAGCACATTGTCTGAAGCAATTTTGAATGACTCCAACCACCATGTATCCCCGGCTTTCATGATGTACGCTAGTGTAATATGTCACTACCGCTCAGGTCAGATGTGCTGCAGCAATCCCCCCCCCCATGGTGCAAAGCTGAGCTTTGCACAGAAAATTTCCTGTGCAAGTATGCAGATGGGTACCTTGCTTATTACATATGGACTAATTAGAAAGCACATTATTTGTTAAGCCATTAGCATAACAAATCAACTTAAAATGACATTTGAGAATAGGCCATTCAAAATGAAAGCCAAGATTATAAGTCTAAGTCTTTCAACAGGAAAAAAAAACCATCAGACCCAAGGGAAGCAGGCAGCAGCTCCTGGCTAGATGGATGTGCAAAATGAAAAGCCAGAGGCTGCTTTAAAGCACCTTCTTATTTGGGGATCCAAAGTGAGCCAGAGCTACTAAGTAAGCTAAACTGACAAGAGTTAATTAGTGACTACTTAATATTTGAATACACAATATGTGAGGCACTATGCGAGACCCATTTCATATTCACAAAGACTAAGATTTCAACAATGTTATCAACTTCACAGATAAGGAAGCCAGAGCTCAGAGGTGTTGAATAACTCATCCAAGATTAGTTATCACCAAATCACAGAAATCAACTCACTGACCACAAACTGTCCTTTCTACAGCATTCAATTCAGAAGTCACTAAAACAAGAGAACAAGAACAAGGCAAGTGATTTCAAGACACACGTAAAAGGGACTGGCCAAATATGACCAATTAGGGTCAAGAATGTGTAATGTGGAGGGCAAGAGGCAAGGTGTAACATCAAAGGCAAACTCCTGAGAAAGCCTGACAGAGCCACCAGGCTGAGCACGAATGGCTGCGAGCAAAGGAAGGTACCTTTATCCATTATGGGGGGGGGGGGGGGGGGGGCGGGGGGCGGGGACAGATAATGGACAACAAAAACCAGTGTCTTTCTCCTCTTTCTCATGAAATGTATGGAAGTTCATTGTTCTACAAGTGTCAAAAATGTCTATGATATAGTATAAAAATCGCAAAAAAAAAAAAACCCAAAAAATCCCAACTGATTTTCTTTTGTAAGCTGTCAAATCTACTGCACATTCCCTTTCAACACCTTGAAATACATTCTACTCTAGGGCACACTGTGCTCATGTGTTTTTGAAATCAAGAACGTTGACATCCAATTTCATGTAGTATAGCAGCTGTCCTTTTCCTGCTGCCCACTCCTGTCTCTGTCCCCAAATATGGACACCAAAATTGCCCTTCCATTTATCCTAGCCAGCAGGAAGAACAGCAGACACCCCAGTCTGCACTACTGGCTAAAAGAACATCAATTCCAAGGTGGCTTCCTCTACTAAATTGTGCCTTAAGTCAAACAACTTTAACAACTCTTCCTTAAGAGTTTTTCAGCCTCCATTTCTAACTCTGTAATGGTATTTTCTATATAATGTTAAGATATTAGTCTAACAACAATACAGTTTTTCCCTATGTTCAATCTCCCTTCTGCCACATGAAGGCCTCCACCTTCCTCTTGATGTAACATCTTAATAGCTATAAAATTCACTATTTGTGAACAAGGATGAAAAGGGCTCTAGGGACTAAAAATTAGGAGGTGATCATCTGGGAGACTACAGAAGAAATGCTGTCACAGTTCAGGGTTGACAACAAAAGTAGCAAGTGCTTTGCCTGAACCCACAGGTCCCGAAGGATAAAGGACCAGCACACTCGTAAAACTCGTCTGTCCCTGAGCAGAAAATTCTGTTCTGAGCTGGAATTAATGGAACCGTGTTTGCATAAGCACTGGCCTGGAAAGTGAACATCACCCCAATATCCTCCTTCCCGTGACCGTGCCATAGATGCCTCGAACCCTTGGTTTGAAGAAATACCCACTATCTGTTATCACCCACTGCACTTGAATGTCTAAATGGCACAGTGACTGGAACCACACACCAGAAGTATCTCTTAGTTTCTTCACCACACCCTTTTATACAGGTAATGCCATTTTCACACATTTTACTGAATACTTAAAATTATAGGTCTTTGCTACTCTATTCCCAAGAAAGTGTCTCAAGATTAAGTGGACAATTAATATGCTGACTAATAGGAGTATTTTTATAAAGATTCTTGTTTTACCCAGGAAACTGCATTCTGCATGGTCTGGTCTCCATGATATGAAACTTCAAACACACTCATCTTCTCATTTAAACATCACTGCCCCATATGTTCCTCATCTTTTAAAAAACAACCACCACCATCAAATCTTAAGTGAAAACAAAACAAATATAAACTTTCATTTCTACAGATGATCAAAGTTGGCATGTAGTGAACAAGGAAAACGGGCAGATCTTTTTATTAGGGCAATTTCAAAAGTTACGTCTTGCTTGTGAAGATTAACCCCAAAAAACGAATTACTAAGATTCCACTCAGTTTTGTCTTCAAACAGGACAAGAACCAAGAGATGGAGATTTTATGATAGTTTGGCCAAAGGATAAAATGGTCAATATAAATTCATGTGCTGATTAGAAAGCAGAGTTAGAAATACTCGTTCATTATACAGACCAGTAAGTTTCTACTAAAATGATACAGATTATAAGCCTGACGATGTTCTGTCTCCTATGAAAAAAATATTTCTAATTTCAAAGGAAAAGTGAACGAGTAATGGGAACCCTTGTATCGTATCATTCAAGCTTTACAGTGCATCAATAGCATCTTGTTCATACATTTTTTTCTTGCTTACAATCAAGTTTTACCTTGAACAAATGACTAATTTTCTAGCTATTCATCCTTCTGGAATTTTTATAATTCTACACTGCAGTCACAGAGTCAAAGTGGGGTATGATATCAGAGAATAAACATTTTTTCTCTTCAAACTTTTAGTAGCTGCCACTCTTTAGCAGCATTGCCCTGGGAAAATTTACTGAACTATCTGTGCCTCAGTTTTCTCACCTATAATGGGTGAGCATAAATTCTTTCAGTCACATACTATTACTAGGATAAAATCCACAATACATGTCAAGTGCACAGAAGCAGTACCTGGCACATAGGGAGTTCTCAACAAATGTTTGTTACTGCTATTCAAACCTAAGCCACTTGAGAATGGCAGTAGCAAGCAACCTGAGGAAACGTGCACACATATGGAATCAACACTAGGCGGCACTCCAGCCAGAGCTCTCACATGTTATGGAGTGCCCACCAATGTCCACGTTAAAGTCAATTTTCTGTTCAGAAGTGATGGAAATTCTGCACTGAAAACAACACAAGTGCTTTGTCACTAAGGAGTTCCTGAAGTTCAGTAGGCTTCCAGAATATCTATATAACTGCTTCAAAGACGCAGCATGTAGAATAAAAAAACAGAGTTTCAACAGTTTTAAATGTGTGGTTTGAGCTGAGCTAGAGTGAGCTGAGATACCAATCACTCCTCTATCAAAAGAGCTGGTTTCTCAAAAAAACAACAACAACAAAAAACCCCACCCCCAAAACACAACTTTTTTTATTTCACCAAAGCATTGCAATAAACTTCCGGTTGTATCTCATAATTAAGTATTAAACAAATAAATAGGGTATAGGATGAGAAAAATTTAAGGATTTAAGCCCACCTGTAAAAAGACAAATTTGACATAAAATGATTAATGATCTAGAATTTAAAGTTTTACAAAAGAAAATGTATTATATATCTAAATATAGAGAAATAGTAAAATGTATCTGAAAGCCATGCAAGAAGATTTAGATACATAGCCAATAAAATAATTCTACTTTAAAAGTAATCAACAAATATCGATGGTTTACACAAAAGGAAAGTAAAATGTAAATTACAGGAGAAATGCACATCCTTACTAGTAATTATACGCAAATGAAAGCAATTTAAGGTCCTGTTAATCTAGGAAAACAAAAATGACAAAACAAAACTAGATTATAAGAAGAAAAGTTTAAGAATTTATGGGGTACAGTCTGAAAATTAGTTTACCCTTTGACTTATTAACTCACTTTGAGGATATAGTTTCTGAAATAATCCTAAATCAGAAAAAGTACATGTTTAATGCTGTTAAGAAAAATGAAAAACAGGAACAAGGGCATAAATAGAAAATAGTAATACTGGCTTAATGGAAATATGTATGTGTGTGGGTATAAAATTAAATGTGCCATAATTTAAGAAAAATCTGCAACTTCCATTTCCACAGATGAAACAAGCTTCAAATCTACCCTCCTGCATAAAACAACCAAACAAAAACATTTTGAAACACGATTTTTAGTAAGATAGACGGTAACAAAGGACTGTGATCCCTAAGAAGCAGGACACAAGAGAGCCCTGCAATTGCTTGCTGCCTAGGAAGAATTTTTAGTGGGAACGGACAAGGGTCTGCGGAGGCCAAGGCTGCAAGAGTTCACGGCACACAGTACCAGAGAGATGAGAGCACCACAGAGAAGACCTCTGAGAGCCACACAGGGTCCCTCTTGAGCACAGTATTGATCAGCCCAGGAGTGGGCAGAAAACAGTCACCACCTGAGGAAACGGAATGAGCCACAGGAATGCATTAGAAGCAACAGTGCCTACTGTCACTATAATGATTCAAAAATTTTCAAATTGTACATTTTAAATACATGCAGTTTTCCAGCATATCCATCATGCCCCAATATAGCTGTTTGTAAAAACAGAAAAAAACGTTGTGGCATGAACAGTTATAAATATCAGAATACAAACTAACCTGTATACACTGGCCATAATCATCAGAAGTTTAGAGATCTACATAAATAAAATCAGTTAAGGTCTTTGGAGTTTATATTTAAATACGTTTTAAAAATTTACACCCACTGCATTAATCTAAAAGGCCATCCTTATTTTGAGGAAACAAGAGCTGAAGGAGTTTGCCCATGATCATATGAAAAGGTCACATGAAAGAAGCAGAGACCACACAAACTCCTAAGATGCTGATCTCTGTTCTACATTCGCCACTCAGCTTTCACCACTGCCAACACACGAGAACACGCTTAGAATAACAAGATGCTTGGATAAAAAAAGACAGCTGCTTCAGAAGAGCTGTAAGCAGAGAAACTAGAGAAATGTTTCCTAATTTCACTAGGGCAAACAGGGTACTCCCACGGGTAAAGCTTGAAAGGAAATCTTGTACAGAGGAGGGATGACAATGTCTGGAAATTAGCCTAGTCTCACAATTCCCAGAAATGTCAGTTCCTTTAAGATCGACTGAAGCATGCAAAGCAACGTTTTGAAAATCTAAATTAACATGCCTTGACATACAAGATGCTCACTTCAAAACTGTGTGTGTCATTTTGTTTTAAAAAAAAAGGGAAAATCATTCTTAATCACAAGAGATAAAATGTTTTAAAAAAGGAAATGGGGTGGGTGCCATTGGTATGTATTCATCATGAAGAGTTATGAGAAACTCATGGCTTCCAACAACCTGAACATATTCTCTCACAGTTCAGGCCCAGAGTTCGAAACTCTGCATGTTGACAGAGCCATGCTCCCTATAAAGGCTCAAAGGAAGACTCCTTCCTTGCCTCTTCCCAGCATCTGGAGGCCAGGGATGCCTGGCTTGCAGCTCCGTCACACCAGCCTCTACCTCTGAGTGCACCTGATCACCTTACGAGGACATTGTCGTTGGATTTAGGGTCCAGCCTAATGAGGCATGACCTCATCCTAACGGATGATATCTACAAAGACTCTATGTCCAGATAACGCCACAGTCACAGGTTCTCAGTGTTAGAACTTTAACGTGTCTTCTGGAGGACACAATTCAACCCACAATAGGGGAAAAACACCTAATAGTAAAATTCTCCTCAAGGGGGCAATAATGAGGGAGAGCAAGATTTCAATTACCGTAGCAAGTAATATTTTCACTTCGAAATACACATTAGTGGCCATTGCACACCAAATCAAGTAACACTTCAAAGTAACTAAAAAAATGCAAAACCTGGTTTCCTTTTCTCTTTTCCCAATTTGAGAATTATGTATGCAACAAACACCCCAGGATCCATAACTCCCTCTGATTAAGAAGAATTTTCATTCTCAACTAAACTGCTTGGATTTGAGGAGCTGAGACTTTACTTCTACAACCAGAAAGGAAAAAGTAAATAGGTAATTGAAAGCTTTTTTTTTTTTTTTTAAGTCAGAAGTGAATCTGCTTCTAAGGGGTGTATTAACCTTGTCCTTCCAAGCTATGGTCATTACAAAGGTGTTTTACAATGTTTTATGTGTGTTTGTATACACACTTATTTACACACACACACAACACTACTGTTAGAGTTTACCCTTACATTCTTACATGGCTAAGAGTAAAGGATTTCACAACGGCTCAAACATTCTTCTCTTCCACTTGGTGTCTAATGTGTACCAATCAAATAAGCTTACATCTATTACATCACTAAAGAAGAAATTGAAGACTAAGATATAAATTGTCTGATAGTCAAATAACCTTCCAGAGACAGACAGATGACTGAGGGTTCATTTGGCTTTCAAAGCATATGTCTCTGGTTCATATGATTTACTTGCCAGACAGCGCCTGGAGATGACTGTTTAATATACTACTTGGTATTAAAAAGAGAAGAACTATGTTTCATAATATACTTATTTTTAGGCAGCATGTAAACAGCAGTGTCAAAATGGTCCTCTTACATACTCTTAACATTTGTCAGCATTGATGTGGTCAGAATAGAAACTGAGGGGATTTTTTTTTTGATGATTTCTAATAAGCAAAATATGGTTAATATTTAGGACCTAGATCTGGTATAAGCAGATATCAGATCTAATACAGTCCATTTTTTCCTATCCTAAAAATTACCATCAATAAGGGAAAACACCCCAAAACACTATCAACACTACCCCACGTTTTAAAAGCACACATATAACAAAGAAGCCTCTCTAGAACTGAGGTCAAAGACCCACTATCTACGGTAAAGGTTTTACAAGCATAGGAAAATATTCTTACAGAATGCGTGAGGAAATGCTAAACCTTTGTATACATGGAAAAGGCCATGTATCTGAGGTACCTAAATCTCATTTTGACTCATGAGGGATAGAAGACACATCCTCAAAGTCTCCTCTAAGTCTAAGTCTCTAAGATTCAAGGACACAGCTAATGCTCTTTCTTTTCTCCTGGTGAAGGTAAACAGCATTAAATCTAAATGAGTTTTCACTGAAATATGTGCTCCACTCCCCTCTTCTAATGTCCCTCTGCATTGATTATATTTGTGAAGACTATGCTTCCAGTGCATTTAAATTAGACACCATCTTTTCCATCACCTGCAATTCTCAAATGTCACATAAACTCTGAAGCGTTGCATAAATTATCCAACGGGTAGGAAAGCACCAATGATGAACAATGAATAGCACATCTTTTAAAGCAAGTGGCCAGGCCAGAACCAAAAGAACTCAGGTGTTCCAAATACTTAGCAATTTAAGTATTAGGAATAAAGGAAGTCAACAGGAATAGAGAGGACAGTGGGCATTAGAACCAAATGATGATGCATAATGGAGCTATTGTATTTAATTAAATCTAAGATTCCACTTAAGATGCACTGTTTCATAATGCCATTAAAAATAAAGCCCTCAGTTATGACCAAAGTTTTATCCTGAAATCAGAGGTGTTAAAATTTGGGGATGTGGAGAGAGATATCTTTTAAGAATTAAAGAAATGTGGTATATTTCCAATAAGGTCAAGAAGGCAGGATATATTTCACAAATGCAAAGATTTTTCATCTATCACAGTTGAAAAATCTTACTGGCAAATACTGCTTATAGCTATTCCTACCCCATACATTCATTGCGCATCATTCACATCAAGTATAATCACTCATCCAGCTAGTGGATCTAAGATAATTAAGACTATATCATGCCAACCATACAGAAAAGAAGACAGAAGGCACCTAACTAGCTTACAGCTTGGCCAAACATCACCCATCCAAATCACTTAACACCAATCTAGGGAAAATAAACTTATATATGGTCCTTTGGGAAACCAACAGCATGTGCATGCCAAGTATTAGCCTGTGGCCCCTGAGCTGATCATTTTCTTTGCATTAACTCACAGTGAATAATGATCAAAAGGCAATTGGCAGAGACACACAGCCCCCAGCTCTGTTTGATGCATGATCCTGTGACAACATGATGTGTATGAACCATTTCTCTTACACCACAATACTGAGTCCAGATGTCAACCTGGTGCCTGGAAAAGATGCTGCACAGTGCCAGCTGTTTGGTGCTTCCATGCTGAATAGAGCTGCATTCTGACCAGACACACACTTTAACCAGTAAGATATCAGCACATTTGTAAAGAAAACATTACCAAAAAGAACTCTGGCCACCAAAATTAAATTAGCACATGATCTTTTTTTTTCTTTAAATCTGCTTAAGTCATAATAAATAAGGGGCAGTTTTGCAGAAAGATGATAAAGCAACTACTGCATCTTATGTAATTAAGCAATAAGCATATAGAAGCAATTAAGTGTATAGCATGAAATAGCAATAAGCATCCAGCACAACACAAATTACTCAACACATTCATTTCACTACACTTTTAATTGAAAGAACTGGTGACCTAGATAAAGCATTGAATTGAAAAATCAAGAGAATTTAAACAGTAAGATGTGGTGGTTACAAGCACAGCCTTTGAGCCAGGCCTGGATTCTGTTCCCAAGGGTTCCACTTAACAGCTGTTTGACCTTGCACAAGGAACCTGACCTTTCTTTGCAAGCTCAGTTTCCTCACATGCAAAATAAAGCTAATAAAACCTTCACCTCACAGGGCTTTGGCTTTGTGAGGAATCAGTTAGTGCAGGAAAACGCTTACCCAGTGCCTGGCATAGGGGAAAAAGCACAAAACGGTACGAGGTATATCATTAGTACTAGTTACAGCACTATCTAGCTATGCATTTCCCAATCTTCAAACACCCTTGCTCTGATCTTGTTGGTTTTTTGCTTTTGTGCCTTTCCTAAAAGATGTCTATTCCACCTTGTTTTATTTGTGTTTTATCTTGACTCAACCCATCACCCCATCTACTTTTGGAAACACCTCTGTACCCACCTCAGTAACTAATATGACACCAAAAAGTGTTTCAGTTCTACACATCTGCTAAAAAAAAACAATCTGAGCAATGAATGAATGAAGCATAAATGAACCTAATTCTGTGGGCTTGCGAGCCAGTATTCACTGCCTGGCATCCTGCACTCTGATGAAGGTGAGGAGCATAAAGCTGAGAGGCCAGGAGGGCCAGAAGCGGTCCCAAAGCATTTCCATTTCCCTCCATTCAGAAGGATGCTGCTACATAAATGCTTCAACTCAAAGGAGACACTAATGTGCTTCAGTGGAATTCTGCCAGTCTGACCCATAAATATCCTTATCACGAAGAGTCAAAAACTATTTAATTCATTACAGGCTGAGAGTTGAAAAAGCAAGAGAGGATTAAGCAATGCACACTGCAGTAGTGGGCTACAAAAGGGCAGTGTTCCAGTTAATACAGCTGCCTTTGTGATAGAAAAGGAATAAGACACAAGATACATACATATGGAATTCCATATTTAAAATATACCTATATACCAAAAAAAATTATTTTTAAGTCTGCCAACATTATATAAGTAAAAGGAAAGACATTTCAAAGAACCCTACTCAGGAACAAGATGCATGTAATGACTAGAGCTGGACAACGAATATAAGCTGGTCAGAATATACCCAATAAAAGAGATACAAGGGGGAGCTGCCAAAAAGGTAATCAGAATTAACCGGATCTGTTGTTAGAAAGAAGCCAAAAGAGCCCTCCAAATTCAGCAAAAGGAGAGTGGGTATAGCTCAGTGGTAGAGCATACGCTTAGCATGCACAAGGTCCTGGGTTCAATCCCTAGTTACCACCATTAAAAAAGAAGGAAAGGAAGAAAGAAAGGAAGGAAGGAAGGAAGAAAGGAAGAAAGAAAGAAAAGAATTCAGCAATAACTCAATATCCTAGGTAGGAAGTCACCCTATAATGGCACAAAGACTCCAAGAAAGTGGGACAAACATGTTGACATCTTGACACGGACAAAGGAGGGCAAACTTTCCTGACCTGGGCAGGCAGCCGACCTTTCCGAAAAAGCCGTTTAGTAGTTTAATACTGCCACTTATTCAGAAACAGTCTACCTAATGCTTCTGGGCCTCTTGAAACCAACCTAAGCCCTCCCTCTTGACCACTGTGAGCTGTGCGTCTGCAGCTGACACATTACCCCAGCAATATCAAGACCCTGTCTGTCCCCATTTCATTCGGTTTCCTCATACCTACATGAATCTTAGAAACTCCTCACAGCTCCAGAGGGGCAATGAAGACACAGAGTTTGCCTCAGATACATATTTAACTTACTGGTATATAACTGTATTCTCTCAGAGAGAAAAAAAGGGGTCAAATAGAATGCAGGTATAGATATAACTTCGGATATTGATGTCTATCCATCCCTGTTTCCTCTCAATTCCACTCAGAGAAAGGACTTGATTTTAAACTGGTCTGGCCCTAGACAACACATCTGAGCATCCTAAAGCACTTTTTTCTATGCAAAACGAGGGATTTAAGGGTAATTTTCACTATACTCAATCTTTATATCATACCTGAGACTCTAGTCCCCAGTAAGATATAACTCCACTGTAATTTGTCCTTCTGATATTCAATTTAAAAAAAAACAGTATGGAGATTCCTCAAAAGACCAAAAACAGACTTTACCATATGATCCAGCAATCCCACTCCTGGGCATACATCCAGGGGAACCTTAGTTCAAAAAGGTTCATGCACCTCCAGGTTCACAACCACACTATTTACAATAGCCAAGACATGGAAACAACCTAAATATCCATCAACAGATGACTGGATAAAGAAGTTGTGGTATATTTATACAATGGAATACTACTCAGCCATGAAAAATAATAAAAAATAGTGCCATTTGCAGCAAAATGGATGGACCTGGAGACTGTCATTCTAAGTGAAATAAGCCAGAAAGAGAAAGAAAAATACCATATGATATCACTTACATGTGGAATCTCAAAAAAAAAAAAAACCTGTTTACAAAACAGAAGCAGACTCTCAGATATAGAGAACAAACTTGTGGTTACCAAGGAGGAGTGGGGTGGGAGGGAATAAATTGGGAGTTTGAAATTTGCAGATACTAACTGACATATAGAACAGATAAACAAGTTCATACTGTATACTACAGGGAACTATATTCAACATCTTATAGTAAGTTATGATGAAAAAGAATATGAAAACGAACATATGCATCTTCATGTATGACTGAAGCATTGTGCTGTGTATCAGAAACTGACACAACATTGTAAACTGACTATATTTTAATTAAAAAATTAAAAAAAAAAACAGAACTCCCCTATATAAAGTTTGCAATCAGAGAAAAACTGGTCTTCCAGCCACAAATGCTCACACAAAGACAATGCTCATCGCCTGGAAACGTTTAGTTTTATCCTTTCATTTAAAATTACTCCTCAAATATCAAAAACATTTAAAAAAAAACCCCTCTGTTCTGTAGTAATCCCCATGATTCCAATCAGATAGCTACATTGTCAAGGTTTTAACCATAAGACAAGATATTATGGACTGCAGATCAGATGAAGATGTCACTGGTTCAAATCTGAGTGCCCTGTCACACACACACACACAAAAAGGTTATGAGCCTAGATGACAAAGCAAATTGGGGGATCATTCTGTCACTGAGCATACCCAGGACAGTTATGCGCCTCTCTGATGCCTGTATAATCCTCTAGTACTAGAAGTATGCTCAGCCTCACAAGCTTGTTATCAGGGAAAACTGATACAAAACAAACAGTTAGGGACTGAGAGAATGAGCAATGAACAAGGCAGAAAATTAGACAGTGAAAGGACAGATTTTTATTAAAATCAGAGGACAGACACATTGACCCTATTTAAGGAAAGATGAAGGCTGACAGGCTGCTAATGAGGTGCCGAGATAAATGAAGCAGCCCATCGCAGACAACTATTCTAGTTCAATCCATGAACCAGGATTATGCTTTGGCATGTTCACTTATTCAGCCTAGTTTTACCAGAAAATCCTCTTCCATGTTGTTCCTTGAGACTATGTATGGAAGAAAAGGGTCTGAAGAGGCTGAATGCCCTAGAAATTAGGTTTCAGGTACAGCCTGGTCTGCAGTCAACAGCAGACTGTGTTTATTGCCCTTCCCCCTTTCACACCAAAACCAAAGCCTGTGGTTGCAAATTTTGAAGGCAATTCCAAACATAACACTGATAAACCATATACATGTGACTTTACTCTGCCCCAAAATATACTCAGATTACAGAATTAAAGGAAATAAAAGAATGAGAGAAAAAAACGAAGTGGCTGGCACTAAGAACCCTATATGCCAGTTTCACCCAGAATTTGTGTCTTCTTGGTCTCCAGCATTGATCACTGAAGGTAGCTAATAGATTTGTTAGAATCATTATTAGAACCTAAGAATTATTAGAACCTCATTAACAGAGTCCAGTTACAGAGAGAAAACCAAGCTCTTTTAGCTGAATATTCATACCAATGGGAAAAAATAGAGCCTTCTTAATCACTTTCATTATCAAAACAGACTCCCTGCTGGAGCCTTTTAATTGGAAGACTACCATTTTAAAGGCATTTGCATTTTATCAAACTATATTGACAGGGCTAATAGAAAGAGCTTCTAGCTCCTAGCTTCACATCTCCCAAATATGTGATGACATCTGTAGTGATCCACTGAAAAATAAAACAGAAAGACCAGGATAGGAACAGGATAGGAAGCGAGGCCCCCAGCACACGAGCATCTGGCTGGAAATCTCACCACGCTGGCCACCAGCCTTTTCCCCCTCATCTTTTTTATGCTAACAGAGGGAAGGAATAATAAGGATGCATGGGACCAGCATCACATCTAGTTTCACAATGAACTGTCCCAAAGATAAAGCGATGTCATTTACTAACAAATGAACAAAAATCATAAGCAGTATTGATGTGTATGAGAAGATGAAAAGGTTTACATACTAGACATTTTCTACCGTAGATAGATCTCTCTCTCCCTTTCTCTCTTACACTCTCGAAATGTGTAGGGTGCCACAATGTTATTGTCATGAGCTATATTTTGTTATTTATAGAGGCCATAAAAGTACACAGCACTTTACAAACCACAGAACATAGGCACTAGAGCCTGGAGGAACTCAGCCTAAATTAGACAGGGACAGAGTGGTGAGGAAAACAGGGAAATACTTACTTGCACCCAAATTTTGGCAAGAATAATTCTGGGAGGCAGTAAGAAAGGGACTATTAAGCATTATCTGCAGAAGGAGAGTTCACAAACCACAATCAACCCATCAGTAAATCCAAAGCCTTAATTCTTGTAGGCAAAGAGTCAAGATCATCACAGCAACTCTACGGCAATTCCCACCTCTGGCATTAAACATGAATTTTAGTTTTTCTCGTCATAGGATGCCAAGTTCATTCAAATGATATTAAAATGTGAATGATGAACAAACATCAAAATACTCAGGAGAGAAGAAAAGAAAAATAAATCAAAAAATGATCTTTTGGTCTAGGTGAACTGCCAACCTAAATTAAGTTCAGCCCTTACAAGTGATAGTTACAGAATTCGCATCAACTAAGTGAGTCGTCAAGTCCTTTATCCTCCTAGGTAAGTGGAAGTTCTGGGCTTCTAAAATGTTTATAAAGTATCTTCTAAGAGACACAGACCTAAAACACAGGAAATTCTCTCCATTGAGAGAATACACAAAAAGTTGTATTCCCAGACATTTACAATGTACCCCACCAACTCAAAGGTCTCAGCCTTGAAATGTTTAAGGATTTTAAGTTTGGACCTTATTGTGTTCTCTGCACTTGCCAGAGATTCAGCACAATGGACAATTTATAGTATTGAGTTTTGCTACAAAAGACTTAAGGGCTGTCACACAATTTTGTGATGTATTATTCCCATCCTGCAGAGAACTTGAAGGACCTTCTCAAATACCCAGTAGGTACCTGGCAAAGACACAAGCCAGGCCATCAGAATACCAATCACAAATACTTTGACCTCTATTTCAACATAATACCATAACTACTTAAAACTAGCCAGGTTCATTTCTCTAAATGCAAATCAAAAGTGCTAGGTAGTTGACTATCAAATAGAAATTAGAAGTAACCTAAGGAATCCTCTAACCTCTGAGGTCACTGAGGATATACACAACAAAGTTTCTTGTACTACTTTTATATAAAGTACCAGACAGTCCAATGTGTTCTTGGTGTGTTCTTAGGTATCATTTGCAGCCAATATTGAAAAGAATCACCTAACTGATTCTGATGGTCTTTTCATAAATTTCTCTTTAGCCTCCCAAAGAGCATATTACCAATTCACTGCAAAAAATCAGACTTTAATCTCCTCCCATTTATTAACAGTGACACCAGCCCCCTTCTCTATTCAACAGGGAAACCATCTGCAATAGTTCTGCCCGATTTCTCCTGGAATTTTAGCTTTGACTGCCTAGTTTCTGAACCCTCAGCAATGGGAGCAATTTACCTCGATCGACTTCACCAGTCACTGTTGCAATTTAGCTAAGACATTTCCCAGGGGCCTATTAGAAAAGGTTCCAATTTGAAAAACTCACATCTGATCCTACAAACTGGTCCTGAAAACATCATTTGGTACCAGCTTACAATTTTTTTCCCCTAATCCTAAATCCTTCTCTTTGATACAGGAAATGTTAACAAGGAAATGAGAATTTTTGAGAATTCTCAAATACACAAACATTAAAAGACAATCTGACAAAACCACAGCCGGCTCTATGCATGTCAAGGTTCTGCTTTGGTCTGGTCTCGTTATTTGACTCTACATCAAGCAAACGAAGATGGCGGCCCAGGGCAGAGGAAGCCTTCAGCGGCATCTGCAATACGGCAACATCAGAAAACTAATGAGGATGTGAAGTTCCTTCCAGAGTTAAGGACCATGAACAGCCAAATTGCTCTATTAAAGTACTTCAGACACACACACAGAGCACCTACTCAATGGAACTAACCAAAAGAAACGCGGAAATGCACAATATGCAGGAATAGGCAAAAAGGTGGGAGAGAGCTCCTCTAGCAGAAGAAATCAAAGACTTTAATATCAATATGTAAAAAAATCAGCCTCTACCTTCATTACTGTTGTCAAAGTCATAGTATTCAGATTGGAATTAACATAATATTCAGATTAGGAATTAAGTCTTATCGTATAAATAATTCTATCATTATTTGAAATTAGACTGAATAGGCCTTGATTGACAGTGTATTTTAGTAGGTCTCAATCTGTGCTTTTCTAGAACACTGGCACTTCTGAATCAGTGTAGAGTCATCACCACTAAAAATAGTATTATCAAAAATTAAAAGTTAGTAAATAGAATACTCTCAACTTGGGATTTTTGTCCATAAGTTTTTCTTTTTCTTTTTTTTTAATTTGGGAGGAGGGTGAATAGGTTTGTGCTTGTTTATTTAGTTTATTTTAACGGAAGTACTGGGGATTGAACCCAGAACCCTGTGCATGCTAAGCACACACAATACCACTGACCTATACCCTCCCCCCATAAGTTTTTCTTTGATAAAAAATATTTGCTATCAAATGTCAAACAACAATAAATCAATGAACCAATATTAAGTTAACATCATTATTACTATTAATTAACAGGATGCATCTTTTGGTGCACACATATGCTTGATTTTATGTAACTTACAGATAATGTGTTTCCTACCTGGAGAATCATCCCACACCAAAGTGATGGCATTAAATACTCCTACATTCCATGAGTTCTAGGAGGTATGCCACCTGAACATGTTTGAGAGCCAGTGCTACATTTATGAAACGTAATGGTGGCAGGGTCCCAAATGTTCAGAAAAACAGCTCATGTTAGATACTAGATATTAAATAAGGGATGCAGGGGATACACAATTTTAGATGCAGTACTTTCGTTCTCTGACAAAGGGGGCAGCCCCAAATTCCAGGATTTCTTATCTTCCATAAGTATAATTAGAGAACATATCTGCTCTTTCCGGCTAGTACTTTCATCCAAGCTTCAACTGTAAGTGAAAAGAGTAAGAGGACTGCCAGAAGAATACTGATTCACAGTTGATACCTTTTCCTTATCAACAGTACTATCCACAATCTATAGCCATGCACACTTCAAGCCAAAAGGTTTCCACGAGATTCAGCGCATATACTGTATGTGATTTACAATGTCACTTTTGAAATACTGTTGTTTTAGAGCAGCAGTTCTCAAAATGTAGACCAAAGGCCCTTGGCTCCTCTCTTTCCCTGCCTTTCCAATTACTTACGTGTGAGGCTAGAGTTCCTTCAAAAATTTCAACCAAAATAACCCATCAAAACAAAGAAAATGCAGAAGCAGTTAAGATTCCAGCTGTCTTCTATTAAGCCACGCATTAAACAGATCTGCATAAAAAATAATATGTCACTCTTCTCATTTTTTGGAAAAGTTATTTTTGTTAAAAACTTATTTAATAGATAATGGGCTTCTTATTAATGAGTTAAATATTTTTAAATATTTCATTCAATATTTCATTCAATGCTTTCATTGCTGATATAGGATGTGGCAATAGATCTACATAAACAAAAGCTCTTTGGGTCCTCAATAAACTTTAATACATAGGAGGAGCCTTCAAACCAAAAAGGCTGAGAACCACTTTTTCAGAGGAACTCCAAAGAAAAACTAGTTACTGACAGCATAAGACAGGCTCAATGCAGGTGAGCCTTAATGTGAGGCTCCTCCATCAGGAGAGTCATTTATAATATACACAAATTTGGTAAAAAGAATTCCTTCAGGGAAGTCAAAATGAAAAACATTCACTCTACTCTTTATCCAAACAATTGTTTAACCCTGATCTAGAAACAATTCCCCTTCAGTCTTACCGCATGTTCAGGTTTTGCGTACAATTATGCTAGTGCAGAGAGAATGATCTTCGCCTTTCTGATCTCTTAACATTGCACCCCGCTAAACTTCCTAGTAGAAATATAATCTTTTAAGTTTTGATAGAGAATTAGAATGCATAGTTATATACAAATGTAAAAATTCACCAAGCTGTACACTAAAAGCCATAATTCAATTTATGAAATTTTAATGGATCATTGATATTCAAGAATTTACTTAAGCTAGCCTCTATGTCTAGCTATTTTAGGCTATTTCTACTTTTCTTCTGAGCCATCGTGTACAGTGAACATCCTCAGACACAAAGCTTGGCTCTTCCTTTAAATCCTTTCCTTAAATAGAGCTTTAAGAGGGTGACAACTCTGATAAAGATTATGCGCATTTTATGAAGCCACCCACATCTTGAGCCAGTCTGACTGCTTGGTCCCAACAGCAAAGGATATTATGCCATTACATATCCAATTTTCTTTCACAATTATTACTTGAAAATAAAGAGGATTTTACAAACTTGAAACAGCCATAAGTTCAATTTAGAAGTTGCTTAAGAGTGTCAAGCCTCCTGTGGAGGAGAGTCAGCTCCTGTGTCAGCCTGACGTGGGGCTCAGTGTGAGCTGCAGACAGAGTCTAAGGCAGTCTTCTCTCTGACAGACCAAGCTACCTGGTACTTCTAGGTTACAGTTATGAGCTAAGATGTTTCCCCCAAATTCATATGGTGAACCTCAGAATGTGACTGTATTCGGAGACAGGCCCTTTTAGGAGGTAATTAAGTGAAATAAGAGCACCAGAGTGAGCACTCCTCAAATGTGACTGGTGCCCTTGTAAGAGGTGAACAGGACAGAGACACCAGGCTCACCTGCATACAAAGGGATGACCATATGAAGAGGAATCAGGAGGGCGGCCGCCTGCAAGCTAAGGAGAGAGGCCTCAGAAACCCCCTCAAAACCACTTTGGATCTGGGACTCCCGGGCTGAAGAACTGTGAGAAAATGAATTTATTATTTAAACCATTTAGTCTGTGATATGTTATGGCAGCCTTACTAATCCAGTTACCACTCTGACCCTAAGGACATTTCCATGCTCTTCCTGATCTACTCCAAACCTTTCCATTTACAGATAATGGTATCAAGCTCTATGTGGTTAGTTTTCACCTCTGGCTAAAAAGCAAATGGAAGGTCAAGGTAGAGAATCTAGATCTCTTCTCACCCCAAAACTCCTTTTGCCACACAATTATGAGAGTCCTAGATATTTCTAAGCATCAATACCAAAGGCCTACAATTCAATCTTAAGCCAATTTCTGGAACACAGTTCCTGAGGATGCTCAAAAACAGCCAGTAGTTTTGAGCAATATATCCAGGTACAAGCCTTGCAGATATGCTACCACCATACCTGCTACACAAAAGCTGTGCCTTCAGAGAAAAACTGAAATAGAGTAATTTTTTAAAGACACAAGGTCTTCAAACAAGTAAAATGAAGGACTCATTTTTGGCAGGGGATGAAGCTAATTCTAACAGCTTTCAGGGGAAAATGGATGTTAGGAATAAGGACAAATGATCAGTAAGGCCAGATAGATGCTAGTTTTGAACCATGGATGAAGACATTCAATCAAAATCGAAACTTTTAGTCCTTAACTTTGAGAACCTGAAAGAATGGAAGAGACTTCTGAGTGGTACAGGAACAGTTTAAACATGACTATGTGTTTATTTTAGATGTCTATGTCTCTGTAAATCATCTGTCCTTAGCATGTTAAGTATTTTCGTTTAGCTTTCCTCCCTGAATTGACACTTTCTCAGGAAGTAAAATAAAAAGGACCCCAGTGTATCAGATGAGCTGGTGGCCAGAGCTCTCCCACCTTGAAATTCACTAAAAATAATCAACAAAATTGCAGCTAGCATTAGTTATTAACCCCTCAACTCTAGGGATTTGTTTTATAAAGGAATTTGCATATAAATATTAAGAGCATTTTCCTCCACCAAATCCTTCACCCCTCACAAAAAAAGAAATTCATTTGAGTTTCGGAATGATTACCTTAGTTCAAGTAAGGGAAGCTGTGTTGTAATTAGAGGCAGGCAAAATGCTCAAGTTCCTCACCATGCTAATCTTATACTTGATGGCCAAAATGGTAGTGGTAGGTGGCCTAGAAAACCATATGGAGATAAGATGGAAACTGTGATTTCCAAAAGTCCTCATTAAGGAATATATGGAGAGTAACCACATGAAATCTATCTTTGAACTCTTTATACACTTCTAAATGTGCTCTAAAAATTATATTGTGCTATAAACTGAAATTGTGATGATGAATAAATTTGTTCAGAATACAGTTTGCAATTATAATGCAGTTTCTAGTTCATCAAGTCCATATTCTTATAATACCAGCAATTAGTAAATGCCTGGACATGTATTAGGGTCTCAGTGCTTGAAGGTATGAAGAAACAACCAAAGGAGGAAACTGCTAGACAAAAAGCTAGTGCTTAAGAACTACTGTATATAGAGATATAATTAGGTTAAAATCTTGCAGAGGCTTGTCCCTTAATAGCAAAAAGATAGAATGGCAAAACATAGCAGAGAGGTGTCTTTTGAGACACTTAAATGAAAGTTATACATTAACCTCCTGACTAATTTTTCTTATTGTCATGTATATACATAGATGATGGTTCTAGGCAAAGCTAGGAAAGTTCAAAATTAATAGTGTTAAAGTCAAACAAATACTTTCCCCTTAATTAGCTACAACAGCTGATCAGATTTCTCTGGAAAGCAAAAAAAAAAAAAGTGCTTGTTAAATAAATGTCTCAAGCATTATCTTATTGAACCCCATTTACTACACAGCAATCAAGAAAAATCAGCATTATAATGCCCACCTTACTGACTCAAAAGCATTTAAATTTAGTTACCCTCTTAATGTCTCACAACTTGTGGTGGGCTGGTCTCAGATAGCAACTAGCCCAATCTTTTTCAAGTCCTTTTCCATTCAGCATCAGGTCTCTCGAGTAATAAATAAGCAGGACATACTAATGAGGCTATAAAGTCAAAAAAAAAAAAAAAAAGGCCCAAATGCACCCACATTCAACCGCCCTGTCACCCAACAAAACCATTACTAGGCAGACAGCAGGAGAAATAAATGCATGCTGACCAAAGACATGTACAAGAATGTTCATCAGTATCTTAATCATAATAGACCCAAGCTGAAACAAGAAATCTAACTGTCCAAAAATGAGAGAATGCATAATCAAAGTATAGTTAATTTATAAGATGGAATATTATACACAGAAGAAAAGAATAGTACTGATACACCAAATAGCATGGATATATCTCACAGGCATCACACTGCATGAAAAAAGCCAGACACAGAAGGGTACTTAATGTGTGATTCCACTTAGTGAAGTTCAAGAACAGACAAGATTAACCAATGATAATTACAATAGTGGTTACCTCAAGACAGAAAGCACTGTCTGGGAATGGGCACCTTATGGATGCTAAAACATTCTATGTTGATCTGGTGGTAGACACATGAGTGTATACACACCTAAGAATTCATCAAGCTGTACACTTAAGATTAATGCACCCTATACGCACAACTGGATGTTTAACCTAAATAAAAGGGTTTCTTTTAAGGGGGAGAGTATAGCTCAATGTTAGAGCATGTGCTTCACATGCACGAGGTCCTGGGTTCAACCCCTAGTGCCTCCATTAAAAATAAATAAACCTAATTACTTCCCCCAAAAAACAAAAACAACCCCCACCAAAACCCAAACAAACAAAAAAGGGGTTTCTTTTTAAAAGTTTCCAAAAGTGGCAGAGACAGGCAAAGTAATGCCATTTACATTTAAATAAAGAATAACTTACTAGGACTGGGAGTAGAATCTGGAAATTACTTGATATTTGTATCACTACACAAATATTACTGTTGTTTCTGGTAGCAACTAACAATGCTACCTCTTCAGAAACAAAGCTGTGTACCTAACCTGTTTGGGGACAGGTAAATGAATCCAAGAGGCCAGAGTCTATATTGCCAATGTACCTGGGAGGAGATATGCCTTGGATGACAAGGAGGAATGGCTAAAGCAGAGGCTAGTGGTAAGAAAAAACTGAAGATGTGCAGGAAGATAGAGGGGCAGGGGAAGGACACCGGAAGAACTAGAGAGGTTCTATTCTGGAACACAGCTTCTGCTTCAGAAGAATCAAGACAAAATGGGAAACATACCAATTAGTGTTCTCTCATTTGTGGTTTTTTATTTTTTTACACTGTACAAAATGGACTTATAGAACTTACCTGCAAACACCCTCTGCCCTGTACCAGTCTGCTTTAAAATAACACAGAGTTCTGAACCATGAGCTGCTCCTAAAGCAGATATTGTGAAGGAGGTATCAGGGAGAGGGGAAAGGAGGGCTAACAGGCAACAACATCATTTGTTGGGGTGCAAATTGTGCATGATCCCAAAACACAGTGATGCTTAAAGTTGACACTATTAGGGCAGAAAGCCTCAATCACTTGCTGCTTTAGATTTACTAAGATTTTTTTAGTGACTTTTTTTATGCCAGTGCCCTAAATTCTTGATTGCCTGCTGCATTAACTTGGCACAGTTCATAACTTGCACTCTAAATGTCTGCATGTTGGTAGGCAAGTGACAGGAGCCTGCTACAGTGCGATGCTCCTTCTCCAAGGTCCTGAAAGGAGAGGCCCACTCTTATTTATCTCTGAAGCTCTGAAATATAACCATGCTTGCTGAAATTATCCCAACATCCATGTACCCTCACAGATTCTGAAACTTCCTGGTTCTTACGCTACAACATTTTCCACGCTGCAAACACATCTCACAGAAGCCACAATCGGACTACATAGAATTCACAGGAAACCTCTTACCTACCTGAACTAATCCTTTCTCTTGGATGATGTATTCTTTTTACAAATATGGTTAACCAGTTCTAGTCAACAATCCAAGATTCAACTACCTCAAATCATCAGGTATATATAATTACACAAGAGAATTTGAAATTAAAATACTGCAGATTGAAGGCCATAAAAATGTAATCTATCTCCCCATCGGCTCCAGCAGTCTCCCAACTGAAGGCCAAACTCCAGACAGATTTAAGACAAAAGCTCTTCTAGATGTACTTGTTTGTAAAAACCAGAAGTTTACTTACTGCCCACCGGCATCTATTAGCTTTAATACTTCAAAGGCTCATACAACAGCTCATCTGGTTTTGAGCTCTACAAATGCCTGAACATTCCTAAGTACTTTTCAATTCAAATTCAAATGAATATTATTTTATTAAGGACAAATAGAAATACCAAACTTAAAAAAAAAAATAGACTATTTCCACTATCAAACCCAGAGTCCAAGTATCTGTGAGGCTGCACACTCCTGTAGTTGTGTATAATAATCCCACACACACACAGCACTGCAATCCCATTAGCAGCACGCTTAAATTAATAAAATTGTTTGTCTTGTCAGCTTGTGTTACACGTTGTACAAACTTGTTAGATAATCAGCAGAGGCATGACAATTCATTATCCTAAAGGGAGCCGGTCTGAAACCGGCGGCTTCAGCTTTCAGCCGGAGCCACTGCATCAAATGAGTGCAGCGTCTGCAGCCGGCTGCCACGCACTCTGAAGGGCAGATGCAGAAACTCTGCGAGCATCCTACTGTTTGATAGCAGCAAGGGAGGTTTTCTATTTCACTCCCAGATACAAAAGCACCTACAGCCGCCCGGCATCAGCAGGACTGTCTTTTGAGAAATCTCAAACAAGACCAAGTCAACTTCTTCTGGTCCTTGGATCTACTGGCAAGGGTAAAAGCTGGGATCAGATTTTACAGCGGGTTTTAACATCAGTGCTTGGTTCATATTAAACCACCAAGTGTTACTCTTCTCCAGCAAAGATGGGGAGGGTGGGGAGGGTGATGAACCCCGCCCTGAACAGCAGAAAGTTCTTTTGATTTCACTTCCATCAGCTGCCTCCACACAGCAGCCGCACACAGGTGGGCATTTAGTGGTCACTCCATTGGCTGTGGAAGAACAAGGTGTCACACTCTTCCCGGACTCCACGCTGCCCATGCCAACAATGCTGCACTGTTGATTTAGCAGGAGCCTACCTGGGTGTTTTCGGTAAAAGAAAGTACTCGTCAGGTACAAAGTATACTTCTTGGCAACATTTACCCAAAATACAAATTGGTGGCAGATGGAAGACCATATTCCAGTTGCTTTTTGTAGGTTCCAGTGATCACCTCTATAACCTAGCCCCAGCACTAAGTAAGCTTTGCTAATCAGAACAAGTCTGTGGACCCAAAGGGATTTATTCAGATCTAAAAGAAATAAAACTTTTGGAAAAGTGAAAATGCTAATGAAAATAAGACCCACAACTTGACTACTATATTCCCTTAAGTGTTTAATGCTTATCATTACTGACCTATCAGACCACTGAAAGTTCTGCGGTCCAAAAGCAGTTTTCAACTTTCTTCCCCAAAGTGAAGGAGTATGGGTTCCCCATTTGAAGCTGGAGAAATCTGGCCACCCATCAAGTCTGTGGTATTTATTGCCTCTTTTTCTCTAGGAGAGGATAATAATCTCTCACCTCACTGTCAGGCTTGGCCATGTGGTTGGTTTATAGAGCCCTTCCCAGAGGCAGGCTTACACAAGGCTGTCCTGGTGAACTTGGGAGGGGCCAGTTAAACCATGATGAGTCAGTGTTGATTGGCATGTCTCTTTTCCCTCCACTACAGCACAGGTAAAATCCCAGATAATGAATGATCCATCAGCCTCGATCCTAGCCATCGCCTACCTATGATGGACGTATGAATGAGAAATAAACCTCTATTATTATAAACTACTGAGCTTTTGTTACTGAAACAGAACTTCGCTTAAGTGGACCAAATAAAAGCTATAGGAAATTTGGTCCTAGCAAGGATTTTTATAGTTAAAAGCAACAAAACATCCAGAGAGGCAGAAAAGAATCTTCCACAGAATGATGGCTCACTTTAGGAAAGCAAAAATTCTTTTACTCTAACTGACCTCCTCAACTGGAGTCCCATTTTCACTCAAGATGATAATCTATACAATTCCAGCAGAGAAATCATTTTCTATCCTTCAAAACAGAAAACACCGCGGCACAAAATGACACATCATATTCAGAGTGTCTAGTACTGGTTTCATCTTTCTCTGCTTCCTCTCTTGCTACAAGGCTGTTAGATCCAATTCATTTCTAATTGATAATCTACTTTAGGCTAAGTGTGAATAAAATATCAACAGGCTCCGAGTTTTCAAAGGGGCTTGACTGAAAGCTAATTTAGGAAAATAACTATTTTGGCTCTTTCAGGAGTCTGAATTTTACTTCTCACTGTATCTGGATAGGTGAGGTATGACAAAGAGGTTACCATTTTAGCAGGATTCCATCAGGACAAAATTGTATTAGCAGCACAGAGTCCAAGAGATAAGATATAATAAGTGTTGAAGCACATTTCTGTGTCAAAAAAATTCTTCAGGGTCCTAAGAAGGCAGGATACGGCAAATAGTACCTTAATGAATGTAATAATGAGGGAAGGAAAATCCACAGACCAGGCTGTTCCACCTTACACTGTTTATACATTCGGGGTTTTCTGCCGAAGAATCAAAAGGTTTATCAGAAACAGATGCACTATGCATCTAGGCACCCTAGGAGCCTCTCCTGCCCCACTCTCATCCCAGCTCTATTATATAACCAATGATCAGAAAAAGCAAGGATTTGGTCAGAGGCGGGAGTTGGGGTTGGAGAAGGGGGAGGGGGAGGGAAGCATCGTTTTCAATTTAAAAAAAAGAAAAAGAAAAACAACATCTCAATTTTCATGCCCAGCACACCGACATACATCTGGCTCCCAGCATCCAAGGCCCCCATGGGCCTGTTGTACACAACCTCTGCTCTTTGAGATTCAAGAATATTGTTTCCTATTATCAATATAGTTGTTAGTAAAAAATTTCCATTCAGATTATCCTCCCCAAAGCACAGAATACTCTATTAAGGATTTAAAACATATCGCTCTGAACCCAATCTCTTCTACACCGAACTCTGAGCTAAGACACTTGACAGGAATTCGTTATCCAGGAGCAGGCACTGAACCTCTGGCCCTCTGCAGCCTTGACGAAGGATGCTATTCGTCCCTAAAAAAAAGCTGCGAGTGAGTTAAGATCATTGGGTCAATACCGTGTTTGTCTCCAAGATGCCAAACCACACAAACAAGAGTTCAGGGGGAAGAAAAAAAAGAAACCAGCACCTGATCAACGCTAAGCCAGCAGTCTTCAAAGAGCCACTCCTGAGACGGCAGCGGAAGAAAAGGAGGCCAAGTCACAGGCCAGCGCCCAACACCTTGTACCAGGAGGTGGGCCGGCAAACTTCTGCCCACCGGCCAAGTCTCTCACCTGCTCCCTGGTTTTGTATGGCCTGTCGACTAAAAATGAGTTTCACATTTGTGAGGAAAAAGTCAGAGAAATATCTGGAGACAGGTGAAAATAACATGAAATTCAAATTTCAGCGTTCATAAATGAAGTTTTGTTGGAACCTAGCCACAGCCATCATTTAGGTGGTGTCTATGGCTGGTTGCAGCTCCAGTAGCAGAGTTGAACTGCTGCGACAGAGCTTAATATTTACTAACAATTACTAACAATATTATTTAGCCCCTTACAGAAAAAAAAAAAAAGTGTCAACTGTAGCCTTCTGCTCTCTAAATTCCCCCTCTGCTTCCCCTAGGGAAACAGGGGACAGGCCCAGAGCTCACCACTGGAGCCATCAGGGCATACAGCAGAGCAGTCCTGCTGGCAGGGAGGGGCTGGCTGGGACTCCTGGGCAAGTGGGCAGATTTATCTTTGCATTTCCCATGCCTGGCACACAATAGGTATTTAATAAATGCAAGTCACTGAATGGCTTGTGAACGAAAGCAAACTCACCACACAGGGTTTACCGACACACCCACCCTCTCCAAATTTCCACCCACTTGTTTTGAGAAACCACAGGACACCAAGAGCTGAATGAAAACCACTCTCAATTTATATGGAGACCAGCATGCCCAGTCTAATTCCTGCTGGAATCAACTCTCCAGTTCTATTAGGAAGACAATCTCCTAGGATGCTGACAGGAAGGAAGAGATGAGGAGAGGAAAGGCTGACATGCTACGTCTAAAAACATGGCCGGCTTAGCTGGATCCCAGCCAGCACCCGGCCGCACTGATCAGATATTCACAGAGCAGCACAGAGAAAGGAAGAGGAGCGGGGCGAGCGCTAGCCTTACACTCGGATGCTACTTGTGATTCAGGCAACAGCTGCACATCGGGTAATGCTCCCATGAGCAGTCAGCTGGGGAAGCGCTGGGTCTCGTCCTCACTAAAAGCTCCGGCTGCAAACCCAACACGCTATTTGGACAGCCAATTGCCCGTGACCAGGCCAGTGTCCAGACGGTGCTGAGGAACCAGGGAATGCAGGAGGGTCACTTGTTAGTAACAACAATCCCGGCAAACTGAAAGGACCCTCCTTATTTTCCAAATCCTCCCCTAGCTGAAGATTTGCCAGAGCAGAGACTTTGCTGTGCGTCCCACAGAAGCACACACCATTATCTTCCAAACACATGAGGACACAGAAGCCCGTCTCTCTCGAGAAAGAATGTCCCCAGGGCAAATGACGGCTATAACCCAAGGTTCCCTCCAAGTTTCTTTTATTTGTTTTTTAATCAGCAAATTTGTCTGCCTTGGAAATCCTTCCCCATTGTAACCCATCCCTCCAATCAGGTGTCTAAAACCAGGGAAAACACCGGGGTGGTACAGAGAGTCTGATGTGGGCCACGCACAGGCACAAAGGCACGCTTCCACTTTTCATCCATTATTCCAGACAATGCTGATCTCTACACTGTCTTAGCGAACGAGTCTCGGGTGCTCAGAGCCAAGCCAGTCTGTGAAAGCCACCTAGAGGAGTTAAGAATGCTTCTTTTGCAGCTGCCACAGACAGGTGAGGGGCCCCTGAGAAGATCCCAGACCCCCTCAGGACAGGGACAGTATGCAGGTGGCAGGAATGGGGGGGCAGGATGGTTACCTCCTCCCCAATTAAGCCATTTTGCCCTTTCCAGTTTGGGGCGGCATGAGGCCTGCTCCTCTTGTCTACCCCCTCCCCCCACAGCTCCCTCCCTGTGATGGGGGGAAGCAGGGGCACAGTCTCCCTCCGCCGAGCCCCTGTACGTAACTTGGAGTGTGTTACCTTCAGACCTTTCCACTTGTACTTTATGCAAAATGGCTCGTGTGAGGGCTGCAAGCTGGAGGGTTGTGCAGGCCTCAGGCCACAGGGAGGCACCTGTGGAGTAGGGGAGTTCATGTACCCCCTCTTTTTCCCCAGAGCGTCTGGACTCAGGTTAGTTTGGAGGTGGGGGCTCCTGTACTTTGCCACAGGCATGGGGAGGGTTCTCTCCTCACCCTCTCTGCCCTCCAAACTTGGGTTGCACTTTCCAAGAAGGTGATTTTCCCCTCCCCTCGTCCCCATCCCCAGAACAAAACATGCTGATCATGTGCAATATTTCTTACTGTGCCAAGAAGCCACAATGACCGAGATGAAAGCTGTTTAACACACACACACACACACACACACACAAAAGAATGCTTCCTTTGAACCATGTCTGACCACCCAAAGCCTGAAGTCTAGGTAGGCTTAGCTCCCCTCAGCAACAGAGGACAGACTGAATAGGCTTTGACAAAAAATGCTGCCAAAACAACAACTTAAAATGGACTTGTTTGTGGATGTTGTCTGAATCTTCAGGTTGGCCTCCATAACATCAATAAAGCATCTAGAATGGCCTGCTTCATTAGTCACTGGTAAACCAAACAAATTCTACCACCAACGTAATTACCATTACAAACACCCTAGAAGGAAGACTAACTTGATGGGAAGAAAAGCATGGAGTCCACAGAGATTTCTTACATTTTACTTTCTGCTTATTTCTGGTTTGGTGGGTAAAGAGGGTAGATGGCGGTGGTAATGTCCTCTGTCAAAATTTTCTAGCAGAGTAATAACATCAAAGTACAGGTCTATTTACAATCGTGAACTCTTTATAAAAAGCTCTGAAAACCAAAATGTAGTTTTCATTACACATTTGCTAGTAAAACTTAACCTAATCTAAATTTGCTGCAAAACCTCACCTGAACAGATGTGATGTTAAAGTCTTTATCCCACTTAGAGTCAAGATACATACGTTTCATTGCAAACATATTAATGTGTTTAATTATGGGGCTGCTAGCCACAATCCCACTAAGGGTGGTATGTAATTAATATACCATACTTGGACCATATACCCTTCCCAAAATCCAAGAACTTCCAAGTTCAGAAACATCTGACCCTAAAGGTTTCTGACAAAGGACTTGTGGGTCTACGTTTCCTTAACCTTCCTCATCACTCCCACCAGTGGCCAGTTCTCAAAACTTTCCATCCACAGGAACCAGCACATTGAATGCCCCTAAGTCCTCTACAGCCCAACCCTCAAGCCTTCTCGAAATGTATTCTTTGACCCATCTGCAGTATGTGCAATCCTTTGCTGGATTAACAATAAACTTCTATGCCGATGAATCAAAACTTTTGTTGTCGCCTTTTTCGCAGCTCCTTGGAGGCAGTCGGCTGCTTCAGAATGAAGCTGAACATCTCTTTCCCGGCCACCGGCTGCCAGAAACTCATTGAAGTGGACGATGAACGCAAACTTCGTACCTTTTATGAGGAGCGCATAGCCAGAGAAGTTGCTGCGGATGCTCTGGGTGAAGAATGGAAGGGTTATGTGGTCTGAATCAGTGGTGGGAACGACAAACAAGGTTTCCCCATGAAGCAGGGTGTCTTGACCTATGGTCGAGTCCGCCTGCTACTGAGTAAGGGGAACTCCTGTTACAGACCAAGGAGGACTGGAGAAAGAAAGCGCAAATCTGTACAGAGGTGTATTGTGGGTGCCAATCTGAGTGTTCTCAATTTGGTTATCATAAAAAAAGGGGGAGAACGATATCCCTGGACTCACTGATACTACTGTGCCTTGTCACCTGGGGCCCAAAAGAGCTAGCAGAACCCACAAAGTTTTCAGCCTCTCTAAAGAAGATGATGTCCGCCAGTATGTTGTGAGAAAGCCCCTCAACAAAGAAGGTAAGAAACCTAGGACCAAAGCTCCCAACATTCAGTGTCTTGTTACCCTACATGTTCTATAACACAAACGTTGGCATATTGCTCTGAAGAAACAGTGTAATAAGAAAAACAAGGAAGAGGCTGCAGAATATGCTAAACTGTTGGCTAAGAGGATGAAGGAGGCTAAAGAAAAATGCCAGGAACAAATTGCCCAGAGACGGAAGCTGTCCTCTCTGAGAGCTTCTACCTCTAAGTCTGAATCCAGTCAAAAATGAGATGTTCTAAGAGTAACAAGTAAGATTAGACATCCAAAAAAAAAAAAAAAAAAACTTTTGCTGTCACATGTTCTGTCTAGCTACATCTCACTTACTTCCATCTTCCTACTTGAACGTTGCCACTGGTGGGTTGTGCCAACTTGTCTGAAGCTGAACTTCTCGTGGTTACCCAGTCTCCCAAACCAGCGCCATGTCTATTGATCTACATAATTTTAAATAAACTCTCATCACCCTCGATCAAAACCTTGAATCTCTATTGTCAAATTCATATCCACTGATGTGGGTAACTTAACCACTCCCTCCGCAGGTTTAATCAATCAGCAAACCTTGCTGACTCTTCCTGGCGTGGACATCATTGCATCCTTTTCTCTCCTGTGTCCACTGCCTAATTCAGACTCCCCATACCTCATCGTTAATACCCCATGGAGCCTCCACCATATCGCTTTCCCCTCCCACCTAATCACCACTCTGCCACAAGATGAGTATTCCTACCCTTCTCCTCCATCACAAACACCTGCTCAAAAATTTTCACAGGCTTCTCAGCCCACAGAATAAGGCCAAAACAACCCTTAGTGTAGCTTTCAGGACCCTCCAGTGTTGGCTAAGAAATCTTCTGCAGGTTTATCTTCTTAAGGCTACCTGGACACTTGAATCAACAGGGGGACTTTTTAGATATACCACATCCATGACTATACAGCCCCATCCCTATTTCAGTTTAACTGTGAGGGGTGTTATACCAGACAGTTTGTCATTGTTGCTCTTTGTATTTGTTCGTTTTTTTTTTTATTTCTTAAAGCTCCTCCATGATTCCCATGTGCTTTCATGAACTGGGGGCCACAGATCTAGAAAAACTTTTTACTCCCAGCACCTACATACACCTTGCACCTTTCACACACCTACCCTTCTAGTCTTAAAATGCCATTTCTATTAAGCCGATCTTTTCCACCCCATTCTGAAACATTCTCTTGCTCTTAACAACTACAGCAATTTGTAACAAATTCATAGTCTTATATTTATTGTCTACTGAAGTACAAATGTTTTATAAGACACTTGTTTTTAAAACTGTGTTTAAGCTTGTTGCTCAATGAGATAATTTAGAGGAAGACATATTTAAATCCTTTTCTAGTCTCACCAGGTTCCTAGGCTTAATTCTCACATATATGATTAGGGTATCTTTTGAAAACTTGTCAACTTATTTTGAGATTACTTTCGCCATATGTCAGAGGGTTAAAAGACTTCATGGCTACAAATTCAGACAATAACCAGCAGAATACATACACCTGGCTGGTGTAGTTATGGTCCAGAGTACCCAAAGGTGGGTGGCAGTGCTCTGGAAGTGTGCTGCCATGTGTACAAGCTCGGCTCCCAAGGCACAGATGCAAAGACCTAGTCAGAGCAATCATGTGTTACCAAGTGTTATGGTCGGTCTGCATGGAGTCAGAATGCAAGAGACAAGATGTTACAACATGAAGATACAGGAGACCAAGCCAAATCAGCGGAAGAATCACAGGCAGAGTCAGCCAAGACGGAATGGCTCTCACGAGTGTCAGATACGCCCTTCAATATCCTGTTTTCACACAAGCTTATGTCTCCAGTTAGCTAGAAACAAGGTCAGAGGGACAGGCTAGCACAACACTGACTCAGGCAATTGATAACCAAACATATAAGAAACATAAAAGACCAAGATGTTTCCTAATCCAAAGCAATACAACACACATAGAAAGGGGTGAGCAGGGGGTAAAGTAACCGCATCTGGGGCACCATCATATAAAAATGTGGTAATTCTACAATCATCAAGATACACTGTTCTCCCCTGTTGTCTACAATACTTTCTTCCTACATTAGTCAAATAAAAGGCAAAGAAAGAAAGCCCAAGTGACAATACAATGTGGTGACATTGATAATGGAAAGGCATGAGTCGCCTTTAGCTAAAGCACTGCAAAGAATTATTACAGTGCCGTGTCCTAAACAATTAGTCCTTGTGAGAAAACACTCTGCTGTGGGCCTACACAAGCAAGAGCTGTTTCCTCAAACCACTGATGTTCAGTATCGTCAAATATGTCAACCAGGCTTTGATAACTGGTGTCAGTTGGAAGAAAGTTTTTTTTCTAAAGGATCTTCCAGGCCGAACATCAAGTTTGTGAATTCTCTGACTCCAATTTCCCTCCGTGACTGTAGCCAGAGAAACCACTCCTCTCCAGAGAATGCATTCTCACAGAAACGTCCCTCAACCCTCAATGCCAATTCCTTGGAATACCCTGCAAGCCTGGAATGCATTATGGTAACTGGCCATATTAGTACATGTGTTGTATTCTGTATGAGCAAAAACCAGAAGCCAAAATTATTTTAAGTCCATGATCCTTCCGAGAGACAAGGACAGGAATGGCCATGGGCAATCCAATCCTACACATAAGAGTCCTTCCTACAGCCACATGGGCTACTTATAGCCAAGGCACAAGATTCAGGGCCCTGGACAAGTCATTTAATGATAGGACTCACCAACATGTCTATACTTTTCAAATGAACAGAGATGTCTGTCACTTTGAAGAACTTAGCCAACCTGGAAAACAATCCTAGAAATCACATTTTCCCTTCATTTCTCTATGAACTCTGCCACCCAAAGTACACCCTCCACATACACAATCAAAAGACACCTTATGTGTACTGAACGCAAAGGCATTCATAAAGTGTTTATTAAATTATCCTGACACAAGTTTTTTTAAAGTTATTTTAATGCCGAAGAAAACACAGAACAAAATGTGCTTGCAAAGGATACAGCACAAGAAAGTACACTGCTAAGATTGAACGTTAGCAGCCTTTGTTAGCCATTTCTGCAACTCACTGATCAGCGGCTCAAAGTGGCCAGTCGTTGCTCTGGACTGAGGGAAGAGGGACTGGACATCAATACAGCCACATAAGCTCAGGGTATAAATAGGTACTTCTGTACTACCAAAAGCCAGACATCAGTTGTCTAGCCTAAAACACCACCACACTCAAAGGATGAATGTTCACAGGATGCAAGGAACAGTAAGAAAAGGCCAGCCGCACAGGGCAATCGGAAGCATGTCTCAATAAAATAAGGCGCAGAAAATTAGGAAGGGGGGAGACTTCCCCTCCACCAGCAGGATATCTGTGTTTGCATTCTTCCTTCCCATCTCTCATGCCCTCATCTGATGAGTCTGTGACATTACAAACAGATTTCTCATTTAAGCATTCATTGGTTCCTGCTATTTCCTCCCACCTCAAATCACAATCCCTATAGTTGAGGCCCAACAATTGGTTGTTATGGAAATGAACTGTTATGGAAATGAACGTTAGACCACGAGGGCCCAACAGCTAGTTCAGGGGGCAAGAAAGAGCTGAATGAGAAGTGTAAGGAAATGAAGACCTCTGACTGCTTCTGTTTTTAAGACAATGGTCTGACCGAAGCTATACATTTTTTTTTACATTATTTCTAAAATTGCAATGCATTACAATGGCAGGCAGCGACTGTGCTGTGAAACAAAAAAGGGATTTCAAAAAACGCATCATTCTCTACCATGACCATTCCCTGCAGGTGCTCCCCACTATCTGCCTACGGGTGCGTATGCGTAAAAACAGCATCAGCTGTCAGGGGTGCGCACAACTGTGGCCTCCTGGGTAGGTGAGTGAGCAGCACACCCAGACAGCCTCGAAGTCGTCTCAACACTTAGGAGGCCCAACAGACAGGAGCTCAAGGTGGGGGCTCTGATGCAGACCCCCCCAGCCCGATGCCTCCCTCAAACATTCAGACCCTTCAGTGGCTCAGGTCACCCAGGACCATCACTGATCACCAACATTTTATCAGACTATATAGGTTTCATGAGTTGAAAAGGTTATCGCAGACTTAACTGTGTCTATGATGGAGCTGCTCAGTACACAAAAGAAGATAAAAGTCACTTTTTTGGGTAAGTTTGTGGGACCCCTTGGAAGGGGAACAGAAAGTGTGCATCAATCATAACCTGAGAGAGAGTCAAAGGCATCTAATCTGAACTGATTTACCCTTGTGCTAAAAAGGTATGTCACCGCATGGTTACAGATCGCTGGTGGCCTGCTACAAAAGGCATACAACAGGGAAGAGTCTGATAACAAAGTAGTAAAATTCTGAAAATAAGACACAGCAACATCCTTATAGCTTCTACTATTTAAAAAAAAAAAAAAAAAAAAAGGTAGCCAGATCTACAGGACAAATTAAGTCCCCTGTTTCCATCCTTCTCCCAAATCTTCACACAGTTGAGTGAGCACCTCTTCCCATGAGTATCTTTCTACTTATCAAGGGTGTTTAATGGATTAACAGTACTATTTTTCTATAGTTCTTAGAATTAATCTCCCTAAATATCAGGTTATGAATGTAATATAAATTTAAAAACAGAAATCCTTCTCAGGGACTACACTTAAAAACGAGACAAGATGCAAATGAGACAGCACTTAGAGAAAAATCAGTTGCACTGGGGGTCATCTTAGAATGTACTTGAAGCAGTCAGAGGGAGGTTTTTGTTTTTGTTTTTTTCCTAAATAAACAAGAGTATTATCTCTCCAAATACTCTCTTCCCACTCTCTATTTGGCACTCTTTAGAAATCATTTCCCTTTCTGCATCTATATTTCTTAATTTACAGGAAGGAGACCAAGATTAAAAGCCATCATCTGACAAAATTATTTTCTTGAACACAGAAAAAGGAGAAGAGATGATCACACAGGTGATTGCTTTGAGGGAAAACATGGGACAGCTGAGGGGGAGTGGGCACATCATCATTTACATACTCACACAGGAACCCCAGGGACCGGTTTCACAATGTTTCTTGTGCAGGACAGACCAACAGACAAGAGTGCCCTGCCAGGCAGTAACATTTACTTCATGTTCACCGTACGTGCAACACCTCTACCCTGGTCATGCAGAATAAAAACTGATTTATTTAGCAAATGAGGGTTTCATCACACAGTACACTGATTTTTTAAAATATCATAATTTCAATACACAAAGGGAAGCAAGCAGAACATCTAAGGTCACCAGAAAGAACAAAATGAAATACAAGAACACGGAGGAAATAGGAAAGAACAGAAGCCTAAGCCTAAGTATATTTAGCACACCTTCAATATCTATTAATTATAAATATAGATCTTCCTTAAATCAGTGGTAATTGCAAAGAGAATATTCATGATCACTTTGCTAAATAAACAGATGTTTGACTAAACTTACAACTTAATCACCAGCATGAAAGATTATAATCTACCATCATTAAAAAATACCACATACAAACTTAAATTAAAAGGGGTTTTTAGGGCAACTCTAAGTTCTTCATTAGAACCAGCATCATTACACATTTGAAAAATATTTGTATCCCCACGCAATTTACATGCCTGTTGATAAAACAGGTGCAAGGCCTGGTAAACGAGACGGAGTCTCAACTGCAAGTGAGACGCCTACCACTCAAACCACCATGACTGCTTTGGCCCATTTCAGTAAGAAACTACTCAAAGTTACAATCTGCTCAAGCTATAAAACAGTATAAGAATGACAGGCCATATATATGGTTAAAGTTATCAAAAAAAAAAAAAAAAAAAGAAGAAGAAGAAGAAGAAAATCAACACTACTTTCTTCCAAGAGCCAGAAATCATAAATTATCAACTTCCTCCTGAGGACGAAGGTGACCATCGCAAGCTCACAGTCAATACAAGAACCCTGCGACTTTCTGAATCCATTCTCTTTAAAATATGGCTTTTTACAAAAAACAGCGTCTAGAAGGGACAGGTTAGAAAGATGACAGTGAGGACAGAGCAGACAAGAGAAGGAGAGAGAGGGTGCTGACCTTTCAATGTGGAGCTACCAAAAGGCCAGGGGCTATTTTGCTAGAAAGTAAAAACATCACCTTCCTCCCTGGCATCGGAGTAGTGACAGTAAATGCTTGCTGACATTCAGCAAGAGGACGAGAGCTGGCTGCCTGAGGAGTGGCCTTCACAGAATGTCTAGGTAAAAAGCAGAGCTTCAAGGGAAACTGCCTTACAGACTTAAGACTCCTGGGCACTGCAAGGGCACCTCTCCAAATGGAAAACATGCAACGAATGACCAACGCCTTGCAAGTTCACGGGGCTTTGGACCAGCGTACAATTCAGTGCCATCCCTTGTATCAAGCTCCACACCAATCTTTCATGTCAATCATCTTCCTTTTCCCCAAGAGGAAAGTTAAACAGCTGTTTGGATATGAGGCTGGGTCATGCAACACTGGATTTGACCAAAGGGTTTAAAAGAGATGGAAATCCCTGGAGTGAAAATAAAATTTGAGGGTGGGGAATGTGACATGTGTTACCTCCACAACCCTGCCCAGAGATAGGCCTGTGTTTGGGTTTCTACCTCATGAGAGGTACAAAGCAGGAAGACGACCAGAATCCAAGTGTAAACAAGTCAAACGTGATCTCTCTGTCCTCTGAGTCCCCGCAGCACCTGGGTTGCATCCCTTCCGGCACGTAGCATGTGCTTGTTTAACATGTGCTTGAGTTATTTCCATTACCAGACTGAATTTCTGACACTGGAGACTTCATTTTCATAGCTTTGTATTCCTCATCATTCCCAACACAATACACTGTTCAGAGTAAGGACCAAGTAACCACCTGAAGAACCGTACTGCAATAGAGTGACTAGACACTGAAGACACTTCTATGATGCGTGCTTTGCGGAGCACTGTCATACAAAAAGTGGTACATGGCGCTTGCCGCCGCCCCCCCCAATACCTTCCACTCTTTTAAGTACAACAAACAGGGAGTTAACATTAACTTATTACTATGGGTTTAAAAAAAAAAAAAAAGCATCGCAACAAAGATGAGTATGGTTCAGTTGAACTGGAATGAAAACGCTCCAAAGAGTCCTCCAAGGAAGTTTCTTGCCTCTTCAGAATGCGGACTGCTGAGTTACTACCCCTAGTGACCCTCAGGGAGAGTGACAGTTCCAGAAGCTCAGAGCTGCTGAAAATGACACTAATTCAGCCCTTTGGTGACACCAGAGTGGAGAATGAGAAATACCCTTTAATTTGATGCAATTTAAACATCTGCCAAAGACATCATGGAGGCACACAGCGTCCTCTGGTCTCACTGGTTCCGCCTGGGGTCAGCTTTCACGCCCACTTTCACACACTAACCCTAACACTGTGACATCCTTCGTCTCAGGCTACCCACATCTGGCCACCAGCTGCCTATCAAGTAGATCTCTTCACCTAGATTACAAAGAATACCTTTCTCAAGTCCCTAGAGGACTTATCTTCCAGGTAAAGAAGAGCTAGATGGTGAGTCTTCCGGCTCAATTACCAGAAAGGCGTCCTGGGAACCTGTCCAACTCCAGAGGGGCAGCACTCACGCTGAGAACAAGACAGTAGAGCCCAGCAATTTCAGGGTATTAGATGTAATAAGAAGGAATCCCTTACCTGACTCAAGGGAAACATTGTGGGAATTAAATATAAGGCTTTTAAAGTGGTCTGACGTCCCCCAAAAGAACACTAAGTTAGTACCCATTGTTAGCACTTATTAGAAGCAAAGTTCAAGAGTAGAGAAATCTACTGTGCTCCATTCTAATAAGAGGGACTTTTCAAGTCACTCGCAGAAGAGAAACATTACACCTTTTGTAAGGGCCGTAACAGATACACAGCTGAAGGAAATGTTAACAAGTGAAGAGAGAGGAAGTGCCGGCCAAGAAGCACATCACGGAGCAGTAAAACACAGCGGTATGCAATCCTGTTTGAGAATTAGGATCACCTGTGGTGCAACAAGGCCTGCGCTCCGTTCCCGGAGACTGATTAGTTGTTCTGGTCAACTCCTGGGCTTTTTTTTTGTTTTTTGTTTTCAAGTTCCACAGGTAATTTTCAGGTAATGTCCTAACAATGTTAAAAACAGAGAACAAATGAACAGGTAAAAGGCGAATGGAAAGGGGCATTTCAAGGAGCCATCTTGTGAAAGAGGAAGTCTTTTAAAAAAAAAAAAAAAAGAGATAGGCTGGGAGCTGGAACCTCTACCAGAGAGCCTGTATCTGGACAGACGCTTCCTGGAGCAACAGAATACAAAGAAACTGTAAGGGACTAAAAATAACTGCATGAACGCACAGTTGGGGGATTATGAACAGTAAGAGACAAAAAGGCCACAAACCAACAGCCATTTCTGAGGTGCAAAAGCAGGGTACTGGGTGTGATTCCTGCACAGAGCACCACCAAGCAGATGGACAGACCACCTAAGCTAGGCCTCCTGCCCAACCCACCCCTACTGTCACCCCATTTAAGGAACCAGCTTGGCCCTGCCTTGGGGAGCAAGCAAGGGTATCTGTTTCCCTCGTGCTGCAGCCCCAACCAAGCCTTGCCTGAATTTCTCATCTGGCCTCTTATCAATTTCTATTGATTTAAGAGTCCAAGGACCCAGGTCGGTAACAAAACCACATTCAACCTTTGAGAGTCATTTTAATTTCCTGAGAAAGTTAGTTATACACAGGACAAGTCAATTCTGGGATGAAATACCCACCCAAGTAGCTGAAAAATTGCTGGCATTCCTAAAGAATTAAAGTTTCCCAGGTAAGTTTCATAAATCAGGCCACATTACAGCTTTTAAGGCAACTACTGGCCCAGATCAGAGGACAAAAAGTCAGACACTAATTTGTGTACCAATTCTAATATGCGGGGGAAGGGAGTGTCCCCACAGCACCAAGCAATTCTCTGACACCAGCTGGGTGCCGTACCAATTTAACTCAATTCTGACACTACCTAGTGTCAGATCCCACTGGTTAAGGGCAAAGTCCTCCAAGACTGCACCCCCCCCACCTTCCAGATGCCAATCACAAGTCAAGATTGTCACCCGTGCTTCTTACCAAACGGCTATAAACAACCAACAATCTCCTCCTTCGGTTTGATTAACCTGCTGGAGCGGCTCACAGAACTCAGAGAAATATATTACTTACTAGATCACCAGTTTATTTTAAAAGGATACAACTCAAGAACAGCCAGTTGGAAGGGATTCGCAGAGCAAGGTATGAGGAGAGGTCAGAGAACTTCTATGTCCTCTCCAAACATGCACAAGGCACCTGAAATCTCCAGCGTTCACCAACCTGGAAGCTCTCCAAACCCAGTCCTTTGGGTTTTTATGGAAGCCTCCTTAAATAAGCACGGTTGATTAAATCACCAGACACTGGCAATTGGTTTGACCTCCAGTGGCTCCTCCCCTTCCCCTGAAGCCAGGGGGTGGGACTGAAAGTTCCAATTCTCCAATCACAAGCTTGCTTCTCTTGGCAACCAACCCCCATCTGCAGGTGAAGCCCAGTCACCTTATTAACATAACAAAACCCACCTTTATAGCTCTCATCACTTAGAAAATTCTGGGGGCTTTAAGAGCTCTGTGCCACAAACAAGAACAAAGACCAAAGATATGTTTACTATAAGTCACAATATCATAAGTATGATAATGATTTTCTCTCCCTACCTCCAGAGGAAATATGGTATGCAATAATGCTTTATAAGGAAAGAGCTTTCCAGAAAGGAAAAAAAGTCCTCTTTAAAGAAATGAGTGGCTATGACATCTTTGTTACAGAATAACTGAAAATTCCCCAAAGTTTAAAAACCTACGACTATTTCAGACAATTCTTAAGGCAAGCTTATCAAGATTTATATATACATGATTTTGACTTAGATGCCATCACTTTTAATCTTAAGACCCCACCCAGAATCAATCCCACTCCCATCTCCACCACAGCCATCCAGGACACACAAAAAAGGTGATTCTCAACCCTAGCTGCACATCAGAAGCATCTGAAGAGCTTTGAGGAAGGAGGGGGTGGGGGGGAGCCATCTGGGACCCACACTTTGAAATTCTAATTCAGTAGACCTGGGGCACAGATGGTTTTTAAGAGATCCCTAGGTGATTCTGATGTGCAGTCAAGGGCCGAGAACCTCTGCATTCAAAGCATTGACACTTAACATTTCCACTCTGCATTGCTCTGCTGATGGAGCCCTGTTGCTGCGGAGTCAGACCCGAAGCAGGCGCTAATCGGTTCTGTTCCCTGACACACAGATGAGTTACTGTGATTCTTTAGGGCTGTAATTTAGTGGAGTTGAGACACTGATGAGTTCATGGCTTTGTTTCTCATTAATCTTTTACTGCGTTCCAAGTTGTGTGTGCTTTTCATTCTACGATTCCAAATCAACACGTAAGACATAAATGTTTAAAAAAAATACCCAAGCTGCTGCCTTCTTTTGGTAGCCTTTTGCATTCAAAAGATGATCGATGAATAAAAGACACCCACCCACTCCCACCCCAGTCTCCCCAACCACAGGCACAGCCAGGCCTGTGTCCATTACAAACAAATGCAGCTAGTTACCCTTAGAACAGGAGTGATTACAGAAACCGGTTTGGGCTTGAATCTTAACACCTAAGATCTGTGCTTCCAGGCAACAATGAGAATTTAATTATGGGGAGTAACCTGAGCACAGGCTCACTTACAGAGAAAGCTGTGTAAGTGCTTTACATTGGCCAATATGGGCTGGGGTAGGGGGCTGGGGAGCAGGCAGGCATTGTATGAAGGGTGTCTCCCCACTCAGAGGCTCTCTTCTGACCAATCTTCTACCATCATGATTTTAGACTTGGAACCCAAGATCTGTAATCTATTTCCAGAGCAACATCTCCAAGACCATCCTCATCAGCAATTGCCCAATTATCCAGGCAGAGGCAGGTGCTTAACGATTTCCAGGGGTAGGGCATAGTGGTAGAGTGCAGTGCTTAGCATGCAAGAAGTCCTGGGTTCAATCCCCAGTACCTCCATTAAAAAATAATAATAAACAAACATAATTACCCCCCTAAAAAAAGTTAAAAAGAAAAAAGAACTTCTGGAGTGCCCTGGCCAGGAAATTAACTATAACAGAAACCCTCAGACCTAGGACAAGAAAAGCTCCCAGAGCAAGAGGTCCAAGTCCAATGTGATATGTGGCATTTTCTTTCTCCATCTCTTCCATGGTCGTTCTGGGATCTGGGGGGTCAGGACGCTGAGTCCTACTCACTGATCAGCTATATACCCTCATTGAGTTACTGGCCCTTGGTGGGGGCATTTGGGGTGGATTTATTACCACCCACCCAGTGGGAGGACAGCTAGAGGCTTCATTAAGTCCAGGAACACGAAAAGCAGTCCCCCGAGGATGCAGGCCAGGGGAGGGCAGATGATTATTACCGAAGAAATCATGGCGGCTGTCTGGGCCTCAGAAAGCACCCAGCACTGGGAGAAGCACGTTATTAAAAAAGACAATAAAATAAATAAATCAGCCTTCTGGGTTCACATAAATATTTCGCTAATCAGTTAAAAGGACAGTAAAGGGAATATAGAAAGAGTACCTAACATTTAATGGGGTTTGGGTAAAATATTACACTTTCCAAAAGTTACTCAAGTGTGACAGGGAGTCTATGAGCTAAAATTACTTTTTCAAATGACCAAGACACTAATTTCTTCTTCAGACCCACAGGGAGGGACCCATACACAGTATCACAAAATGATAACCAGCCCTGCCTGTTCTTTCCCTTCCTGAAATCGCAAACACATTTCAGCACAAACCCACCACTCAGCTTCATTAGAATCAAACCAGAGGGAGCCAATGTCACTCCAAGCTATACACCTGTGCACAAATTAAAATATCTTAACTCACACTTCCTTGTGCATCAGACACAACAAACCCTGGAAATCTTCTACTGGCTCTTACAGCTAGTTCTCCGGGGCCAGAGGGAACAGGGAGGGGGGGGGGGTGCAGGGGTGAGGGTGTGGGTGCAGGGGTGGGAGGTGGAATAAAGGACACCTCCTGACACTCTAGTAATTGAGCTCTTATCCCTCTATCCTCCCCTGGTCTCCTGTGTTCCCTGACCATGTTTATCTGAAGAGATGGTCATCTCCAAAGGATAGAGATACGAAAAAGACCCAAGTTTAAAAAACAGCAAACAGATGCAACTTCAATTTGGAGTCAAAACTCACTTCCTGCTGATGGAGTTCTCCCAGATAAGCAGCTGATCCCTACAGAAACAGCTTTCAGTGTGACCACAACTATACTGCCGGTGACTAAGAGGATCCCCAGGAGTAAGCAATGTGCCAGTCTTGGGATGTAGGGGAGGGGAATGACTTGCCAACAGCAAGTACTGACCTTCAAAAAAACACACACACAAAAAAGCAAAGAATGCACAACTGTGCATTTGAACAATTTAGAGGATGTGACAGTGCCTTCTAATTATCCCATACAGATGTTAACCATGCAAAGAGTTGTGGTAACTTCTGAGTCCCCACATAATATGCTCTATGCTCCCCAAGGCACCAAACCAGAGTTTTTGGCCAAGTAAGAACACAATAGTTCAGCTGCTGAGTCACACGGATCACAGAGTACACTGTACACCTGCGGCTGCATGTCAATGGCTCCCGTTTTGTCTGGAAGTGTATTTGAGATGCTGACTGTAGCTTATTGCCTCAACGATTTGAGCCTTAACTCTCTGTCAACACCACACCAGAAGTGGTGACTTCCTGAGATCAAACAAGACTCTGTTGCCAGTTTTACACACAGAGACAGCCCAGCTGCGCAGAGAACCCGGTTTGTCTCATTTCCTGCCAACCTTGAATGGGCACCATCCTCGTCAAGATGGGGGCATTAGTAACATTGCTTTAAATTAGCAATCGTGATTTTAATATCTACCCGTCACCAATGCTGTTGTATTTTAGTTAAATGTAACTGCTTTTCTACCTCCTTACTTGGGGGTAATAGTTTTTCTCACAATAGGGCGCAGTGTAATAATCCGCAACGTAATTGTGCAGATACTCGCAGAAGCATGCACCATGGAAGTCACGGACGGAGCAGCACATGGGACGAAACCAATAAATACTGCAGACGTACTCAGAGAGCTGCCAGGGGAGCTCTTGTGTTCCCATCAAAGTGTCTCACTATATCCCAGCCAGGGCCACAGAAAAGAGCAGTGGTCCCCAGGAGAAGATTTAGCATCTACCCTACCCTTTATTTCAGAAGCAGCGAGTTCAGCTGTTGGGGGGAGGGAGCCATCCTGGCAACAAAACACAAAGGGCCTGGATCACAGCCTGCTTCTAAATAACACAAACAGATAGGAATTAGGTGATTAGAGAGTCTACTGTCAGCGGGGCTAAATACCAGCCCCTTTGGGAACACGTGTCTGCGGTGTGAATTTCCTACACTGGAGTACACACAGCACAACTGGCCCGAGAGGTGCCTCAGATCTGAATGGACCTTCTCCCACTGTCTACTTCAGGCAAATCTTCTAAGAATGAGGATTAATAATTGTAAAGATGGGAAATAATAATTTATATACACAAAAATCGGTGGAAACTGGCAAAGTAAATCATGTCACATCCATAGTCTTTAAAATTGCACAGCCATTAAAAATCACGTTTTAGAAAATTATTGGGAGGCCAAGGGAAATGCTTGATTACAAAACATAAACGCAGAGAAGCAGGCGAGGAGGCCATGAGGTATTAACAGTGGGGATGTTGCCCCTGGATGGTGAGATATAAGCAATTTATATTTACTTCTCTAAAAATTTCCCCACAATTTATAAGATGAATGCCTCATTCATAACAAGGAGGAAAATGTCTATGGTAGAGAATGTATGTAAAGATGAAATCAGAAGCTCAAGCTATCTGATGGGGTTACTTTATGAAAATACTGAATGAATATTAAACGCATAATGAAGTACCTAGAAGCAGGTGCTCAGAGGGCTCAGAAACCCATACAAAGATGACCAGCATTGAGACTCTTTATTAAAAAGGGAAAAATCCAATCCCTTCATAGAGTTGGCCTGGAGGCCAACTTTGTCTCTTACAGGAGACAAAAATACTAAGGAGGTACAGTTCACCCACTTTTCTGACATTAAACACCCATTAGAAACATAAATTCAAATCTCTCTTGGTATCAATTATGATGCCTCCAAAATAGTTGCGGGGAATATTTTTAATTTGTAAAGATAAGAACAATGCCTTTGTTACAGAGAAAATGAGCTGCAGCTTCTGGTAGCTGGCAAAACTTCTGAGAAAAAAGAGCTTGGAGACAAGTCCACCCAGTGTAAGGGAGAGGGTCACCACCCTGCCCAGCCAATGTGAAAGTCCATGGGGCACATGTGACGACGAGTAAGACAGATCTCAGTTAGAATCCTGGTTGCTTCGCTTACCAGAGAAGGAGCCTTGAGTGAGTTATCAGATCTCCCAAGCCTCTGCTTCCTCATCTATCTCAGGGATGGGGATGGAGCTAGCACACACCCAGCACCTCGCACTCTGCCTGGGCCACGCAGACATCCCATGCACCTGAGCCTTCCCCAGTATCCAGCAACCCCCTGCACTCCAAGCCTGTAAATAAGCAGACTTCCTCCAGAAGAAAGAGAACACGTGGCCCATTAGAAGGTTCCTTCTGGTCTATTTGGCAGTTGGACTTCATATCACAAACCGAAACATCCACAAACTGACTTTCAAGTCACATCTCTATGAGTTCCTTTAGCATAAATCGATGAACCAGCCTGAAAGACAGCATTTCTCAGCCTGTGAAGCTCAGAGCTGAGCTGAGCTGAGCAGAAGACCTTCTTTAAGATCTTAAAAAAGGACCAAGTTTCCTCCTCCTCAGGCTTCAAAGAGTCGTCAGCATCTGACACTAAAGATGCATGATATACTTTTGTGCGCCTGTCAGGATTTGGAAGGCTCTTTAGGATCTTGCTACTCAGGGTCCTGAACTGTGTGATCAAGCTCCTGATGCCTCTGCATGTGCCACGCAACACTGGTATTTTCCTCCATCCGTCTGAGGGCTGCCTGCACGTGCCGAAGGCAAGCACATCCTTTATCCTGCCCTCTTTCCTCCGCCTTACAAGTTCAGTTAATATAACGGCACATGAGGTGTGAACCCAGCTCTAACAAGGCTCCACTTCATAAACCTTTTCACTTTTATCCTGACGCTCACCCAGAAACCGTTAACAGGCCCCATCTCAACCAAACATCGGCTCCAATAGTATGTCATAAACCCTAAGAAACTCCCCTGTTCCCTAGAGAGCTCTGTTCTCTGAAGCAGACAGATTTCTTCTAGCGGAACTCTTACATCTCCTTTCACTGGAATCCCCGGGAGATGTTCTAAGCTGAGAACGGATACGTCTGGTTCACAGTCGGCTCTGAGACCTAGGGGGAGAAAAGCTCATCCAGGAAACAGCAGAGATATTATTACTGCATCCAAGTCTGGCTTCAGGAAGAAAAATGGTACTGTCAGAAGCCAAAACCTGGACAGACAGCCTTAGTCAACCCCCATTTTTCCACTGCTAGAAGCAACAATCTAGAACACTAGTCTTAAGGAACACGTGGTAATTATGAAAAATGCACAGTCCAGACTCCAACCACAGAAATTCTCATACAAGTAGCTTCCACACTAAACTGTAAGAAAAACTGACCTGCCTCTACCCTGGGGTTAAAGCCTGACTTCACGTGAGTGCCAACAGAGCATACAACTTTGCCTCTGAGCTAAGGCTTGGAAGGAGGGGGAAGGAAGGGAGACTGGGAAGAGAAGGGCCGTGGCAGACTTCCATTCACACTGCAAGTCAGCTCTTCAATGGAAAGATAAGGCATCAAGAGAGATCCACTTAATCTTTGTCCTCGGAGCAGTCCTGTGCAAACCCAGAAGGCCAGAGCTCATTTGCAGCAAATGAGAAGCAATAACGTTGGCAGCCATGTTTGCAGTGAATCTAACAGTTAACAATCAAATGATTTGCCCTAGTAGAACCTCCCATCCGGGGATACCTTGGAACCACACCTATGAACATCATTTTCCTAGCAGGGAAGCAGGCAGAGGTGGAAGAGACGTTCCGAGGTTAAACAGAAGCCAGAAGCAGCAATGAGTCCCTGCTCCCAAGGCCCTTCTGAACTTCAAGGCCCTTCAGCATCACCACAACTCTTTAGGGTATGAAGGTGGGAGAGTCAAAAACTGCTTCCTTAGGTTTTACACCCTCAAGTCTCCCGCTGCATTAAGCTCAGTTACTTCTACTAACAGGCAGGGCTTGTGTCCTTGAATTAACCATGGCAGGAGGTCATAATTGAGCAGAAAAGACACAATCAGAGTCAATGTGGACTTAAGGGGAAAGGAGAAAAAGGGAAATGAAACTAACTTCTTAGGTCTCTGCTACCTCTTATTGCTCCTGACCATCACCAGAGACGATGATAACGAGGACTCGGCTAGGGAGAGGGAAAGGTGAAGACAGCAATGAAAGAGGGAGCAGGAAAGCAATTTGGAAACGGAGCTTGAAGCTACAATTGTCTGAGGCCCGCTTCCTCCCACAGGCACCATGGAAGTAAACCACACAGCCTCTGAAGAATCAGAATTTTGCAACCTTCTACCTGTACTTACAAACACCGAGGTTGAAATCCGACATCAGAAGTGACAAAAGAGTCCTTCCTTAACCAAACCTGACCAGGATTCAGGTTCCTCTCAACTCTCTTCTCAACTAGGCCCTGACTTTAAGGCACTATGCTCCTCTCTGCTTTGTCCAATTTTACCAAGAATCCAACTTTAGCCAGATTTCCCCACCCTTGATATCTGATCCCCCTGGATATCTGACTGGGTTCCACATCCTCCTCCTTCCCCAAGCCCCACCCTGCTCCTTAAATAAAAGCCTCCACCTTTCCTTATTGTATTCCGAGACCAATCTCTCTCTACCACTGCAAAACCCCACTGCAGTAGTCCCTACACCCACCACAGTTGTGCTGAATCAAGTGTGCCTTATTGTTCTTTAACAAGTATCATGAATAACTGTTTAACACAAGGAAGCCAGAAGGAAGAAAACTCAGCCCCACCGCAAGCTCGCTGCACAGGCTCAAACACTCATTTAAAGACAAAGACTCGACTGCAATCAGGCACCTTCTTCGAACCAGTATCTATCAGCTATAGATTTAGAGACTTGACCAATGAAGACATGAATTACATAAATTCTGGGAGCAGAGGGATATTGGCCTGGCTTAAACCTGTGCCAATGTAGTCTTCTAGAAGCTAAAACTGCATTTAATAAGCAGCTTAAATGTGGTTATCCAAGCAAATGAGAGCAGGCCAGTTTGGTTGTTAATGTTTTAAGTAGTGAATTCAGGTTAAAGATGCCACCCGCTCCTTCTGGCTGAACCTAGAGCAAGGAGGCTTAAGGGCGACAGTGGACCTCAACTCTGTTAAGCTGAAATGAGGATTCATTTGTGGGCTCATGCAGCATCTAAAACACAGCACAGAGAGTTTCAGAGCAACACTTAAAGATGAGGGGGATACAGGGAAAAGTCACGAGCTCCTTTGTAAAATGTAACAGAACGACTGAACTGCATGTGCTGGGAGTGACTTCAACATTCAAATCTAAGGTTACAAACTCCCTCTCTGCACTCCCAGAGGGAGGGTGGGAGAGGGGAATGGGAGGAGCCACAGTGGGGGCGGGAGAGGTAACTAGGAAAAAACCCAAAGGAAAACTAAAGCCGCAGAAGCACCAATCTGTAATCTTACCATCTGGATACCTGCAGAAACAAGGGGCGGGGATGATAGACCACAAGTCTCCAGAGCAACCACCTGGGGGCGGGCACAGGAGCAGGGAGAGAGCAGGTTCCCACTTGAGCACATTCAATTACAGTCCAAGACAGAGATATTAAACACTATCAGCTTCTGCCCTCGGAATTCATTTCTTGCTGGGTGATGAGGGTGAGAGATGAGAGGCTGTAGGATTTTATTGCACTGAATTTTTTCCGTTTGTCAAGTCCCATTTACTACAGCAGGGACCCTGAGACTAATCTGTATCTTTTAGGACGGAGGCATCTCTCTCTAACAGAGCCCTGATGATTATTCTCTACCTGTGAGATTTTATGGATCTCTAATAATAACAAGGGGCCCAAATGGAGTTACCAACGGAAGCTGCCTAATGGTTTCTCAATTGAGAAGCTCACACTTTTCGAAACATAGATATCACGGCATCTAAGCACCTCCAGAATAACCATAACTTGGTATGCAAACAGGAGCCCTCTAGACTGAAAGAACCAGTCACTCCTCCAAGAGAAGAAGATTAGAAGAGGGTGAGAGATAGAGCCAAAGGCTTTAAGAGCGAGGAGGCATTGGGCCCCACAGAACCATCTGCAGAGGTGAGACAGAGCCTGCCTCAAAGGGCAGGGAGGAACCTGAATGTTTTCCTGAGAAAACACTGAGCTGTTAATTTAATACACTCTGAAAGGAATAGCAAAGTGCTGGGATAACTTCTTTCCACTTTAAAAGAAGTAAGAAATAAGTAAAATAAGCTGCTTTGAGTGATGTCAAGTCTTCCTCCTCTTTAAAGTACAAGCTGGCCTAATAATCCTGGCTGTCCCAGTGGCCAAAACCAGCAAATGGAGCTGTCTGCCAACTCCCATGCAGAACACGGGGCGCTCCCTCACAGTGGCTGCACTCAGAGGTTAAAGGGGAAAGAGGCTCCAATAAAACTAGCGTGGGTGGTACCCTAGAGTCTGCACCCCCACCCGTAGGGACCAGCTCCCACCAGAGCCTGAGGGAGCAGGAGGGAACCCTGGGCAGGCGACACGTGGCATATCAGCAGCCCCTCCATAGACATCCACCTACAGCTTCTGCCTGGCAAGGTTTCTAAAACAAGTCCCTCCAGCTGGATAAGCAGATGCTAAAGGCAGCTCTACATGAGTAAGAATGCGGCTTTCTCCTAATTCCAGACCACCTTACAAAAGACGGCAGCACATTTAAAAAAAAAAAAAAACTTCAAACCCTCCTACCAGCCTCTCCAGTAATGATGAGGAAAAGGTCCTAGGAAGGGTACAGCAGCAGACTCAGAAAGTCAAGTGTCAGCATGTTCTGCCCATCTCCCGCTCCCAGATTATGAACAAAGAGAGCGGATGAGAATGAAATGAGACATTATACAACAAACATGTGCGTATCAACTATGGGCCAGGGAGTGAGCTGGCAACAGATCTGAAGAAATGAGAAATCTACTGACCCGGGGGGAAAAAAATCATATAGCGTAAGGAAGCGCTGGGGGTGGAGACAGGGTACGGATTTTAAAGCAGAAACTAGAAACTGTAGAAACTAGAGGTATCCCTCATGTGGGTTATCCAGAATCAGCAGGACAGCAGAAGGAACCAAATTCTGGGACCGATGAACAGCAGATGCCCACACAGAGGGGATGTTTCTGCTTGGCCTCACGAAGAACCCAATATAGTGAGACAAGAATGAAGGAGAGTGCAGCCACTGGCTTCCAGTAGAGAAGTGAAAAGGTAAAGCACATAGTCTCCATAAAGCCTTCACAGCCAGACTGAACAGAGAGCCCTCTGTGAAAGAACAAGACACCAAGGTGGCCACCAGCACAGCCCTGAACCCGGCAAAGGCATCTGCAGCCCGAAACAGACTCAATCACACTCGCCGGTGAGATGAAGGCCTATATGATGTGAACAACCATAAACTGGCCATGGACTTCAAAGGAGGGCTGAAATGAAAAGTGACATCAAAAATATGCCTAAGCAATAGGCCTGTCATTTGCTAGGAAAAAAAGCAAGCATCTGTGTCCTTCAGCTTCCCCTTCCAGTCTCAGTTCTGAAAAGCACTTTCCGAAGCAGTGACATGACCTGATGCTGCTTCATCCACAGTCTTCCGTCCAGACTGAAGTCCCATCTCGTGAGCACAACATGCACATACTGGTCAGGGTCTGAGACTCACTTCCTAAAATTATAAACATGTTACCAATAAAAATTATTTCCCGAGTCCATAGTGCCTCTAATACATGAGGGACATAACATGTTTGGTTTTTTCGAATGGAACAAAATTTCCCTAGCACAAAGCTAATTAGTCCACCAAGGAATGCAACCTACAGCCCTGGCAGAAGTGTAAGGCACTGGATGACTGCACTAAACTTGCCTTGAATATAAATGTTATGCAAAAAAAAAAAAAAAAAAAAGTAATTTATCTCAACACAGTGTAGGTAGCTCTGCAATCAGTATCTCATAAATAAAGAGAGAAAGATGAAGGGAAAGCTTCCCTAATTGATTTTAAAATTAGTTCCGAGCAAAGAAATAATCTGACAACCAACAAGGTCGACAACAGTTAAAAAATACATAGCCCTCGGGAAAACCATGCACCTAAACACTCCAATGAATCAAGACATCTGAACTACTATGAAAGAAGGGTATTTGGGAAAGCCTGAAAACAAGTAGAAGTGTTCAAAAAAAAAAAGTCAGTCGGGGACCGATCAGCAAAAGCACTTAAAATCCTGAAATTAACCCCTCTGGTGGACTGAACCCAATCTGTACCACGCTAAGAATACCATTATGAGGGAAACCACTGCTCAGAGAGAGGCAGGGCTCGTCAACCCAACGGCGATTGAACCCAACTCAACTGAAATGAGGTGGGGGCAAGAGGAAGTGCCTACAGAAAACTAAGCCATGTGTGACCCGACCATCAAAACAAGCAATCCAATTAGGAAGTAGGAAAAAAACAGACTGCAAAAACTCCCTCCTGGGGCCGTTTGACACCAATACACTGCCTTAAGTTGCAATGGCTCTCAGAAGCAGTCAAGGAGATTGGCGATGGACTGGGAGGCACTAAAAATGATGCCACTCAAAAGTAGTGTACAGAGTAAGTCTTGAGCCTCAGCACAGCACTGATTTACACATTTATTAAATGCCTACAGTAGTCACAGCACTCTGCCAGCTTCTGAAACAGAAGGTATAGGAAGCTGAGAAACCTGTACCATTTCCACCATCAGTGGAGTTTAGGCTTCACAATGGAAAGCAGGCCTGGACATCAAAAATACAGGACAAGACGATCCAGAGAAGGGAGACAGTGTGTATGGAAATCTCTGGCCAAAAGAGGCTTTCAAGAACCAGAGCAAGAAAGGGGGCTACCTCAGCACAGCAGCTATGCTGAATGGTCACAGGACAGCAAATATGATGGTGCTGTCAACTCTGCAAACAACAGAAAATTACCGCAGCTCACAGGACTGAAGAGAGGCAAGAAATACAGACACTAGCACAAGGAAGATTTAGATAAATTGACAATACAGAACTGTGGAATAGTGATGATTAAATGAAGAGAGAAGAACGAGATGGACTGAAAGACATAAATGCACATGGTTCGGGGAAGGATCAACCAGCAAGGCCCACTAGGAGGCTGTTAAAATGCCACAAAGATTACTTGTAGGGTCCAGGCAAGATCATGGGGATGGGGATGCATTAACTAAAGGAAACAGATGAAAATATAATTTGTAATAGAAAGAAGAAAGTAAATCAAGGAGAAATAGATAGGCACTTGCTGTCTTCTCTAGGTTGTAATTCACTCATAAAGATCAGTGGAACATACATTTTGGGGGCAGTCTGGATCAATTCAGATATGAAAATGTCTTGACCTCACCTCAAGGAGGCCTGCCACCTCTCCTCCCCTCATGACCTCTCCAGCTGAGCAACAGATATCAATCTTTTAAAAATAACAGGATATATACATCCTGGAATCTTAAATAGATGAGCTAAGACCAAGCCATCGCCTCCTAATAATAATTTTTTTCAGTCCTTTAACAAAGAATTTTCTAGTCTTCTTCTCAAAAACGCCCAGATCAAAACAAATCTGAAACCGGGACGGAATGCCTCTGCCGACGCTCTGACACATTCTACGTCTTTTGATCACATTGCTGCAGTCCCCAAATCTCTCCACTGGAAACCGGTGAAACGCTATATCCATTCCAAAGAGCTTTTGCTTTTCTCCAAGGTCCTCAATACCAGGCTGGAGTCCCTCTCCAATTTGCTATTTACCTTATGCTCCCAGTCACACGCGCAAGATCACAGTCAGTGGGTTTATTGGTTTGCCCCATTACACTTAGGGACCGCAGCCCCACAGCTTTCTGTTGGTTCACATCTCAGTGGCAGCATCAACTGCTTTAGGGTCCAGAGGACCAGTCATCTTGCTTTCAGAAATCTCAACTGCAGGGATTAGGCCAAGAACCACTTTTAATTGTGTCCAAATGGCAAGGCACTCTGGGGTCTTGCACACCAAATGGAGTTATTAGCCCCCTGAAACTGCCTTGCCTCTGAGAAAACGCCCTCAAGCATCACTAATAATGTGCCTACCTGAAGCTGTTTCCCATCACCTGCCTACGAAGGAGACCCAGTGGGGTCGGGCCTGGGAAACAACCCCCCCAAATAGGCAGCAAGGACTGACTGCAGCTTTAACAAAACTGACCTTACAGTGCCCAGGTCTGAACACTGAGAGGCCCTGCTGTGTGAAAGAGTATTTCTGTGGTAACTTCAGTGGGAGGAGGGAAAGACAGGGTGACGGCAACCAATACAAGTTGAAAGCACAGAACTATGGATGACAGCTAAGGAGAAGGGGTTCCACACTTTCCGGAGTCTGTGTGTGAGCAATAGGCAGGCAAGCTAAGGAAAGGAGTTTGAGGAAAACGGCCCTGCATCTGAAAGCAAACTGTCTACAGTTTAGACCTGGGGGTTGGGTAAACTACATACCTGTTTTCCAGGTGAATTTCAGCTCTGTATCTCTTCGCCCACTATACTAGCACCGCTTGAGCGGACTTCAGCGGGGAGTAAGTCAGCCCCTTCATCAGATGCCCAAGGGCTGTATTTTCTTTATCATTAACACTCCAAGTGTAACACAAAGCCCGCAGCAGCAGCCCTGGGCAATAGAGCACTAGTTCCAGTTTCAGATCAAAGTCAAAAGCTCTCCACGATGTCCTGAGATCGCACAATGTGTTGTCTCCTTTAAGGCACTAGCTCAGAAAACCCATAGCCTTTCCCCAAGACTTGTATTTTTGTGGCAAACAACTGGATAAAACAGACTACACCTGTAGAGAAACCCTGATACACCTTCGGTCCACAGGAGCACCACACATCGGTGTCCAAAATGCATCTAAGCCTGAAGGAGCTACAGCTCCAAAAAGCCGACACTGGGTTCACCCTGAATAATCCAAAGGTACGGTGCCACAGAAACACACTCAGTAGCATCAGACATCCGATTGTAATCCTTCTCAGGGAAATACTACACACTCTTGCTTTTAACTCTGTCGCTCATTCTACCAACAAATCAAGCTCTAACCAAAATCTGGGAGCAGAGGCAACGCACAAATTCCCAGGTACTACTGGAAAGGAGCTGCCTGGAATGAAAACAGCTTTTCTGACCACGCAGTTTTGTCCAGAGTCCTTCCTCCAGCTACAATTAGAAAATACCCAAAGCAGGGGGAGTGAAGTGCACAGTGAGCCTTGGGAACAATCTCCTTGCCTTCATGTATCATTTAATAGAAATCAATTTGTCTCTGTATATAATTTTAAAAAAAAGGAAATTTCAATTTGCCCTACTATCTTTGACAATATATATGTCTCAGATCTATATTAGTTGATGTCATGTTACTGGAGTTTTTAGGATATGGGTAAGATGAACATTAAAAGACCCCTCTCCACAGCTCTTACCTGAAGGGCAAGCCCCACTTGGTCATCATCTGGGAGCTTGTAGGGAGGCCTACCCACAGCAGGACTCACTGCATGCCATCTGCCTGCCCTTGAGGAAGCTCGTGCAAAGACTTTCCTCTTCATCTACTCCTCCAGTTCCTTAGCCTGCAGCTTCTCCCACTCTGTTCTTTTGTTTAGCACTCCAAAACCTGCCAGGTCATCTTTGTCTCCATTTCAAAGCCAATAACCACCCCCACCCCCCTACCGAGAAAAACTGGGAGAGAAGACAATCTCCTGAGGGTTTCATTCATTGTCCTCCACGGTCCATCCATCCATTATCTCCAAACAGTTGTCAAGCATCCTTTGCTGCTGCAACTACAAGACCATTCCCCAATTCCCGAAACACACCCTCAGCGTTTCCTTTGGAGATTCTATCAGCCTCGTTCTAACTAGGACAGCCACACATTCCTGTACACACAGTGCCTTGCACAAGGGCACATGGCCAAGGGTATAGAGGGAGAATGGGAGCTGAAATTCAGCCTCTATTCTACTTTCCAAGCCACGCACCCTGACATGAAGGGGCAGCCTTCTCTAACTTGCCCAAGGGTGCAATGTGGGCTAACAGAGATTCTGGCTCCAAATCCATGCCTTGAATACTTGACTTAACTCCCCTTGTAGCATAAGAAATGCTGGTAAACAGTAAAGAACACCAGGGAAACCAAAGACTCCAAAGGGACCCCTTTTGCCTAGTCATTACATACCTATAGTTACAGCCTCACTGGGATTCCTGGGTGATTTTTATTCCCACACCCATACTATCAATCTCTGGTAACTTTCAGATAAGCACAGAGCAGAATCTCCACTTACTGTAATTGTTACAGGGGGAATTCTTTAACTAGAAAGGCAAGAACTCTGACTCCTCCAGCACGAGGGACTGCTAGAGCGACATCCACAAGTTCTCAGTCCTCACACCCTTCACCCCCAAGGGCACTGCTCAGGTGAGGTTTACCAAAAACAAAACCACAACTCCGGGCTGCAGATCAGTTTTCATCTAGCATGATTCTCTCTTATAATGCCAAGTGCTTTCATGTTTTATAAATGCAAGCCACAAACACAAGCACACTCATATCCAAACGTGCGGTCCCTCGTTCATAATTCTTCAAGGCAAAAATCTAAAAAGCATGGCACACGTGGTTCCAACACATGGCCCCTGTCTAACTCCCAAACCCATTTCTTACTAGTCCCTGGCATTAACTACCCTCTGTTCCAGTCAGACAAAATTACATGCAGTTCATCATATGGCCCATATTCTCTTTTCATGAATATCCTGAAATATTCACAGAACATGCACGATCTGGCCCTGCCTGTATTTTGTACCACACGGGCATCATACCACACGTACCACCCACAGTGGCCAACCGTTCCCTATCCCAAGGCTCCCCCGATTCTTGTCACTGCTGCTGTCTCGGGCAGGAATTGTCTTTTCCCCACTTCTACCTAGCTAACTCCTAATCAGCCTTCAGGCCTTAAATGTCACTTCTTCAAAGAAGCCTCCCCAGATTATGCATTCTCATCAACTCTAACCTTTCCTTTTGTAGTACTTAACATAAATGCAGGTATCTGTATATTTCCCCTACTAGACTTTAAAAGTTCCACTAAGTTTTATTCCCTGCTGCATCCCCAGCACAGCATCTGGTACAAAGTGGGTCCCCAGTAAATATTTATCAATGGTGATGAACCCATTCATCTGAATTCTCAAACCTGTGCTGTCCACTACAGCAGCCACTGTGGCCAGTGAGCCCTAGAAATATGCTAGGACGAATCAAGATGTGTTCCAAGCACAAAATATACACCACATTTCCAAGACATAGCAAAATTAAAAGTAAAATATCTCATTAATTTTTTAGATTCATTAAATGTTGAAATGATACTATTCTGGATATATTAGGTCAAACTGCATTAAAATTAATGTTTTTTAAAATATAACTACTAGGCAATTTTAAGTAACACACGGATATATAATGCAAAGCCACAGATGAGCTCTATCCAACAGTGTTGGTCTAGAATGCCCTTTCTTCCATCTGCTAACTTCTCCTCATCCATGTACACTCAAAAGGTATATATACTAGTTGCTCCTAGAAAGACTCCCCTGCACCCACCCCAACAGGGTTCCTCATGGCACCCTTCACCCCTGTACTCAGGGTGTGTCCTATTAATTTCCTATGTGACTCTCACTAAAATCTTCCAAAGGAAATTACTTCTCATTTCACTCAAAAGCCATGTTAACTCTCAGAGCTGAACCTCTCTTGGAACTTTCTTCAAAATGGAGTAAGATCTCAGGTATAAACAGGTTGAAAATACAAGATAACCTACCTTCGTAAAGAACAAGAACTTCTATAAACATGACCCTGCCTAAACTAGGACATATATTCCAACAAATTTCCGTCGTCCGCTAAGCTAAGGAACATCCACCCATCACCCCTGAGGAGTTTCAAAGGATCCTGGAAGAACCAGAACTCCTCAGTGGTAGTTTAGTTCTTTCTCCAGAAAATCTACTATCATCTTACTTAAGTTGTAACAACCGACTCCCCCTAAAAACTGCTTAAAATTCAACTGAGTCTGCGTTAACATGATGCTTTGGCTGATGATACAGGCACAAAAATCAACGTTCAAGAATTTCAAAGTTGTGGTTGCTGTGGGAACCTTAATTCCAACTGCATGGCGCAGATGCAGAATTGTGGACTACTCCCAATACTGATAAAATTGGATATGTCTATTTACTCTGTGCAATGAGGCAGAGCTACAGCTACTGAGACCTTATTTTGGCATTTCCAGGCTTTCGTGCATTTAAATTCTCAGCCTTACCACGATACTGTTTGCTGCACTAAATTGCCTCCTCTATGGGGAAGAAAGGCAGGCGGAGGGGAGAACGAACTGATTGGCCAGGCATTCAAAGAACTTCCCCTGTATGGGTTTCTTACACGTGATCTGATTCAAAAGACAATCAAGATATTTTTATTTTACTCTTATGGGTTGTCTATAAACTCTCACACAAATGATAACAGGGCCTGAATTTTAACTTGTGAATGTACCAAGACAAGCGTACGTGCAAAACCTCAGAAAAGCAAATTTCAAGTCTTTATAGAACTACAAAAGGGATAAATCAAAAAAGCCACACAGCACTAACTTCAACCACGCTGAATCTGCCTGCAGCTCTGGCTCTCACTGAGGACCCGGTTCTAGAACCAGTCAACACAGTTACACACTCTGACTCTCGGAGGGAGAGGACAGGAGCTGGAAAGATGTCTATAAAAACAACTGCCCAACAAACAGAAAAGTTCAACCTCAATGCTCTTCCCCAACCTCTTATAACTCATAAGAATGGAAAGAAAATGGTCACAAAATTTAAACCAAAACTATCTGCAGTTTTCATCCTAAGCATAATTTCTCAAACTTGATAGGCCCAAATCATACACATTGGCTAGGCAAACACCCAGGCTGCCAAAAAGAACCAACAAATAGCACAAAACAGTGTGACAAGTAATTCCGGTTGCTATTTGGAAAAGATCAGTAGGTGACCCCAGAGAATATATATACCAAGATTCATTTCTCCCTGGGGCAAAAAATGCAGTTCACATCAAAATAACCAACAGAACAGGCCTCAGGGCCATGCATGTGAGGTACAGACCTCTTCCTTGTTCTCAGAGAATAAGATCTTGTTAATAAACAAGACTCATTCACCACCTACCATATACCAACCCTACCTTGTCTCAAACCCCTTTGGGAGGAAGGCTGCAAGGCCCATCAAATGAAGCAGAGCAATGAATGCGGTTCAAAAGGAATTGAGACCTGCCCAGTGGTAGCTAGGCTGCAAATATTCAGAAATACTACTTTGGAGATTTACCCTACTTGTCCATTTGCATTCTCCCACACATATACCATATGTAATTAATTCTCCAGCTCCTCCTCTTTGGCTCTGGGAAAGAGACTCTGCTGTTTTTCTAGGCTCACCTGTGTATTCTCCCCCTCCAGCCTCGGTGGTCGGATGCTGGACAAGTGGATGGTCTTGTAGTCTCCAGAGTTCAGCTTCACAACAATGGCATCGGCATTCAGCACCTGCATCACCTGTGGGCAAGAAGGTAAAACTGCTTAACCGTGCGTCAATGGCTATATCTCGTAGCGCACATGCTAAGGAGCAAGGCACAGCAGTCACAGGAAGCAGAGAGAGATCAATAGCCACTCGGGGTAGATCCAGTTATCATTCCTTACCGTACAACAATGTTGGAAAAAACCACCCTGTAATGATCAGTCCCCAAAGACATTATGATTCCGCAACGAGGCAGTATCTGTATCATTCATAAAGACGGTCAAGCTTTTTTATCTTTTTCCCTGACCAAGATACGCGGTTAACTACAAAGCTTACGAACTGGAAATCCAGTCTGTTTGTGTTATTGAAGATTTTCCTTGAACCAGGTTCTAAGCTAAAATCAAGCTGCCGATCTCAATGTGATTCTGGGAAAAGAGGCAAGGGCTGGATTAGAAGACGACGGTACCAGCACCAGAGGAGAAAGAACCAAAATAGGACGCCCCGACGGAGAGCAGAGAAATCAAAGGCAAGTGAAGGGCAAAAAGAATTGTCATCTCAGCGTGGGAATGCAGGTGCTCAGCCATTAATCTCACAGATGGAAACATTAAATTGCTAAGATATTACTTCAACTACTCTGAAAGCCACCTTTTCAGAGCACTACCATGGACATCACTGTTTTAGAAACCAAAGTCAGTTAACACTGGACCCCATTCTTAGCTCAAGATTAACTCCGAATCTGGAGCAGCTTCGAGGTTATCTACTCAAAGGGCAAACGCACAAATACTCCTCTGTGGAGGTTATCAGAAAATCCCACCAATGTGTACAGAATAAAATTCCATTGAAACCAGACTAGGGTTATAACTAGAATTCATAATTCAGCCAGCAGTCTACAGTTCATCCAATTATATTCAGAGCCTGTTGTTACAAGGCTGTTTGGTTTTGTGGGGCTTTTTTTTTTTTTTTTTTGCCTTTTTGTCAGTTTGTTTTTTCCAAGTAACACTTTGCTACAAGGTAACTCTTGACTACAAAACACTGTCACTATCCACTTTATCTGCAGAATCAAAACCAACTCTTCTAGGCTTCAATCAGACCCCATTAGAAGCAAACAGGTAGCTGAGCAAACTTCAGGGTCAGCTGCCACAGTGAGGGGAGACTTGCAAAATGTCCCTCCTCTTTTATACGTGAAACAAAAGGAACTAGACTCTCCTCTGCTGCGGTGGGTACCACACTAATAAGTATCCTCACAGAGCCCTCCCTAACTATCCCCTGGAAAGCGTCACATCTTTTTAACACAGAATATACCCATTTATTTGCAGACTCCTACAAAAAGGGCTGTTCCCCATCTTTTCTGAAGAACCAGCCAATCACACAAGAAAAAGAGTAAAGATTTAAAGGACAATCTGAAGAAGGAGCAAAAAGCAAAACCAAGTGAGAAATTATACATGACAGGAAATAGCAGGAGGAAAGTGCCATCAAACAGAATGAATGAAAAAAGGAAGATGACAGTTGGAATCAAGCCGGAAGTTTGTGGAAGGCTGACTACGGGGGGTAGATGGCAAGATACCCCGGGGTTCTACCACCACCAGTAATGAAAGAAGTGTAGAGAAAAACAGGCCAGGGACCAAAAAAGTAGTAAAAAGTCTGAGAAAGAACTGTGTAGACTAGGTGAGCGGGTAACTACTTTTCATTTTCAACTGTGTATAAGATTAACTCGCAACCCTGAACTCAGCAAAAACCCAGTCTCAAATCACCACAGCCATTCTGCTATAACCTTTGTCACAGATAGGAGAATCACATAAAAGCTAAACACTAAAACCCAGGCAACTAGAACCCAAAATTCGGCTGGCCAGAAAAACTTTGTGGAGTCTAAGGGTAATCAAAAGCCATGATCTGTGCTCACAGGTCAGGAGTGAGTACCCAGGTGTGGGTGGTGCCAAAACATGCGGGACCCTCCAATCACAGAGCCGCCTTATAGCAACCCAGTCATTTCAGGTGCAGAACTTAAAACCAGCCAGGAAGATATAACCAAAACTATAGATCCAGTAATTGAAAGAAAAAGGGTACAACTTAGTCCCATTACCATTTAAACACATGAATGCCAAGTAAAAACACCCATATCATAATGGACTCAACCCTCAACTCCCTAAGACAGTAGTCATAACTGACCAAGAAAGACCCCAGCTGATGGTTTCCTTATCCTTCAAAATCCCACATTTGTATGAAAGTTAAAGTATTACAAAATGGATGACAGAAGGTAGGGGGGGGTCCATGATACATGCTATACCACTGTCCCACCTTCGAATCAAAAATCCCACAAAGCCGTACCAAGCAAATTAGCCAGTATCGCAGATCAATACTGCTCCTCCCTGAAAAGTGCAGGAACGCTGCCCAGAGGACAGTAAGGTAATAAGGTCAGGGTTCTCAAATGCACACACGCCACAGTACTTCCTAAATCTCAGTGATGGACCATGCTACACATTTCTCTCATGCCAAAACTCTTATTAAATTGTCAGTTACCAGAAACATAGGGAACTTCCTACAATCAAGACATGAGAAATATCTAGACATTCTCCACTCCCTAGTCACACTCAGAGAGAAATAAAACCGGGCAAAGTATCATAGTGCTCACATCTTCACCCCCTGATTACAGAATGTGAAGATCTAAGCATACCCCTGTGACAAGTTACTGGTATTCGTCACCCCTTGTAATGAGTTTGCAGCCACAGCAGCAGCGAATGGCTGCTTGGAGCTGTAGATTTCAGGCCTCGGCAGCAGACTCTCTGCTCGGCATCTCCCTGATTAGAAACCTCCTCTTCAGGAACTGTGCACGCTGACGCTGCCAGCTAAACGAGGTCTGCCTTTCTGGTGAAGGGGTGTGAATGCACGTGTGCATGTCTGTAAGTGGGGTTCACGATGTCTTATTCTTCTCTAAATTGTGTCATTGCTGTCCGGAGAGCAAGCAGCTCCTGGGCAGCGACATGGAAGAAGCAATAACATAGCAGTTATAGTCACACACTGTGTAATAAGTAAAATGCAGAGTGGATTACTATCCGAAGCCCGCTCATCAGTACCGTCACAGACCACATTTATAACAGTGATATTTCTTACGGTGCTTTTTACTAGGACAGTTCACACATCGTATGCCCACATCGCTCACCTACTCCACAAGCTACAGATCCCTGCTCAAGACACACACACACACACACACACACACACCCTACCCTACCACACACTCCAGGAGCAGAAACCTACAAGGAAAAAAGTCATTGGCTGGACTTGAGATACATGCCCTAAACCCAATTCCCTCCCTATTTCTTGCAGCCCAATTGTAAAAGGAAAAATGAGTGGCTTAATGATGACAAGTGCAGGCTAAGGGCTGCCACAAGTCAGGAGAACGGCAGAGTGCTGTCAGGGGCAAGGGACATCCATCCCCCTCCCTGGCCTCCTGCCACACTGCCCATCTGCAGAGCCCATCCACAGTGCTGCGCATCGGATGTGAAGGGCTGCTGCTGTTCGGCTTCTTAAAGCCCCCAGCATGTATAAAATAAACAAAAAGCCTACGTCAGTCTCCTGAGCTACAGAGACCCCCAGAATAGTCTCCAAACACAACTACCAGCACTTCCAAAGCTGCCCAAATTATCCCTACCAGATAGAAACAGAAGGAACATCAGCCCCAACAGGGCTTCTACAGGTACCACCAGCGAGCGTGCCCTTGAGGGGGCCACGGGAAATGGGACACCAGCACCCTTTCTACTCTCTAAACTCATGACCATCTAGCTGTTTCTCTAGCTCCCCAAGGCTGTATGCCAGATCTGTTCTTCCACAGAGAATCTGGAAACAGTAGTGAAGCAACACCAAAGTGGGAAAAATAAAGAATATTCCACCTGATTATGGCGATGGCCGGGGCGCATGCATGGGTCCCCATCCCCCAGAAAAGTACAGCTGCCACTCTGTGTCCTCACACAATACTAAGCACAACAATTTCCTGATGCAGATATTTCTGGGCATCTAAACACAAGCAAATAAACTGGACACGGTGAAAGGTACTTAAAAGGAAACCAGGCATCAGACAAATTCCCATAGAGGAGCAGCCTATAAAATCCCTAACTCAGTACTGTCAAGGTCATCAAAAGCAAAGAAAGTCTGAGAAACCACCAAATCCAAGAGGAGCCTAACGAGACATGACAACTAAATTTAGTGTGCTGTTGTGGATGAGATTCCGGAACAGAAAACGGACACCAGAGAAAAACTAAGGAAATCTAACTAAAGTATACACTTCAGTTGGTAATAACACATCAATACCGGTACACTACTTACTATCAGTGTGCCATAATCATGCCAGATAATAACAGGGGAGACTGGGAGGAGGGAGAGGGTAATGTGGGAACTGTGCTCTCTGCCAATTTTTCCATAAATCTAAAACTGTTCTGAAAAATAAAGTCTTAACTTAAAAAGCTAGGTAAATGGTTTTTTACAAATCTTACTCTAGTTAAATCATTTTCTTATCAGCAAATTAGGTTTGTAGCTTAAGTTAGCAAGTAAGTCTTCACCTCTTTTTGGTGAAGGAGAGGCCACCTTCCCAGCCAGACCCCTCCAAAGAACTTCCTTTTCATCTGAAAGCCATACAACAAAAGGTCAAGGAAGTAGCTGGTACTTTTTGTTCTCTCCGCATTACCAAAAAGGAATGTAACAGCAAGGTCTAGATACCACCAAAAAGATTAAGCATCCTTGTTTAAAAACCATCTCAGAGAGGCATGATAATGAACTTCATTCAAAACTATGACATTCTGCCAGTAAAAAATAATCAGGGCCAAACCAAGTAAGTACTAGAATCCAGTGTCCGTGAATAGCTTATAACCTGACCTCCAAACTTGGACATGGTCACCAATACCAGGCAGTTAACTACCAGGGTAATCACCTAGACAAAGCTCCTGGAGAACAGGAACCACTGCTCATTCTCCTGCATCTTCTCAAAGCACCTGGTTCAGGGCTCTGCTGGTTAAGCAATCAGTTGGTACAGAGAACCAAGTGAGAGGCCTCTAACCAGGAAGGCCAGTGAGAAGGCTCCACCCCCTCTCCCCACCCCCAAGTGTTATTCAGGTCTGTGAAATCCGCAAGGCCCAAGCATCCAGCAGCAGGGACAGGGAAGCCAAGCCACGTGCTCAAGGGACCATATGGCTACAAACAGCACAGATCAGCTAAAACGCCACAGGGAAGGCAGGCAGGAAACTGGCAAGCCACGACAGGCACAAAAGTCTCAAGCAGGCTCAGCTAATCGCTGTGAAGTGAACATGCCTCTCTGCTAACCTGGAGAGACAAGGAGAGCCCTCCCTCACATTTCCTGCCTCAAGAAGAGAAGCTGCTTAAGCAGAAAATGGAAATCAGTCTTTCAGCAGGCCACGTGTATCAAGAGAATACTTTGCAGAGTTTCAGATTTCTCAGAAGTGAGACTCTTGGCTGACACTCTGAGCTACAGCATTGCATCAGTTCCAGAAGTTACCTAGAGGGTCCCAGCGGCACCTGCTTAAAGATTTCACAGGTCACCTTTTGCAGGCTTTTCATGCTACTTAGCTGTTCTCTGTACAATTAATTCCTAGGAAACAGGGTGACTGCTGAAGAAAGGACCACTATTTGTTCAGGCCTTATGGTCACATCAGCCTCAGAGCAGAATCCTTCAGCAAAAACTTGTAGGGCTGTCAGACTATGTTCCAGAAGGCCCAGGGCACCTTAGGATCTATTTTAGTTTCCTCGAAAAGTAGTTTGGCATTAACAAATGTTCTAAATCAGGCAAAATGACTACAAAACTGCAGGTGGGTTCTGGCTTATGAGAAGAAATGCAGATCATTTTTACTTTTACATTTAATACTGACATCCCATGTTCTACAACAGGGTTTGGCAGACTATGACCCAAGGCCCATCCTCTCACACCACCTACTCTTGTCAATAATGTTTCACTGGCACACAGCCACGGCCATTCATTTACATATTACCTACAGCTGCTTTCTTGCTATGGTGGCAGAACTGAATAATTGCAAAGAGACTACATGTCCCACAAAGTCTAAAATATTTACTATACAGTCCTTTAAGAAAAAGCTGGTCCAGCTCTGCTCTACAACATATTACAAAATGAGCACACAAGGAACATACACTGGTTAACATTCCTGGGGAACTGTTTGGCAAATGTGCTCAAAAACACTCCTAAGGAAATAATTACCACTTACACAGAGAGTTATTCCATTTTCTAAATAATGGGAAAATGATAAACTACATCAATATCAACCTGCTGGGGACTAGTTAAATAAATTATGATGCAGTCTTACAATGGAACATTATGAATAAAGTCAGCTCCAATATTTACTTTGTTACCTTCCCTAAATACCGCCACACAAAAATAAAGGGTTTTTTGGGTTTTAGGGTTTTTTGGCCAAAAGCCCAAAAGGACAAAGATAATGGGAGAGAAGACTACAGCAACTAAACTTGGGAAGCTGGAAAGCACAGGAATGAATGGTAACTGACTCCATAGACTCACAAAAGCTAAAACCTGAGCTAACAGTGAGAAGACACAATAGCATAGCACAGAGAACAATATTCAATACCTTGTAATAGCCTATAGTGAAAAAGAATATGTTGCATACCAAAACTTAACACAACATTGTAAACTGACTATACTTCAATTAAAAAATACATATATACACACATATATAATAACTGAAATAAGTAAAAAATGTAAATAGAAATAAATACAAAATAATATCAGGAAAAAAAGGGGAAAAAATAAATCCAATAAACTGACAGTAAGGAAACTTAGGGGAAAAAAAAGAAAACACAATAGTCATTCTGATGTACACTGCAAACTTGCTCCGCCTGCCAAGACTAAGAATGATCAAATCAGGAGTCTGACTTGGAGTGGAGATGAAAATAAGGCCAAAAACTAGACTGGTTTAAAACCTAGGTAAGAAGCATCTAGATCTAAAGATGGACACCCTAGATCCCATTCATAAGAGTTCACTGCTTCTAAACCATACTGACTACCTCATTCTTTAAGACAGACAATCAAGGATCACCAGATGTCTGAGGATCCCCTCTACTATTGAAAATAAGGGATCAAAATAACCGAAGAGAATTACAAACAACTTAGAGAACACAGACTATGGAGAGAGACAAAAGTCTTCAAAAAATTATTATTAATTCCTCAAAAACTTGATGATAATCATCTCTGAACCAAGTATTAGATATCACTACTTAAAGTAACAAGAGAAACATTGAGAGAACCAGAGAAGCTCTTAGAAATTAAAATACAGTATCATAAATGAAATAACCAGTAGAAAAGCTGAAAAGTAAATATGAAGAAATCTACAAAGAAGAAAGGACAAAAAGATGGAAAATAGGAAGAAAAAAATTAGAGTATCAGTCCATGAAGTCAAGTATCCAAACAGCAGTTCTAGGAAAATAGAGACCAGAGTAACTAGATGGAAAAACAAAACAGTTGAAGTTCCCAGACATAAAGGACTAAAAATTGAACCACAATATGCTCACACACGGATAAGCAAAGTGCATCACCGTGAAATTTCAGGATAAAGAAATTTGCTGAGAGCTTACAGGAAGAAAACACGTATCACAAGGATGAGAAATCAGGATGGTTTCAGATGTCTAAAAAACAATAAAACAAAAAAATCTCTAATAGCTAAACGACAGTGGAGCAACGCCTTCGTAAATCTAAAGATAAAGAACCTCTAACATCAAATTCTATACCCACCTAAACTAGCAAGTGTAACTATAGAACAGGCACGAAAAGTCTCAAACAGTGTACCTACCAAGCACTCTTCTCCCAGGAAGCTAGAGAACGTGTGCCACCAAGACAAAGGAGTAAATCAGAAAGAAGCTGTAAGATCCAGCAAACATAGTTCCAACCTAGGGGTGAGGCAAAGAAAACCCCAGGATAACAGTGAGGAATTCCAAAGATGACAGCTTTGTTAACAAGGAAAAAGGAACTAATCCAGATTGGTCCAGGTCACAAGGCTCCTGGAAAGCAGTATTGAAAAAGATAAAAATAACATATGGAATCAATGTCTTGAAAAGAGATTTAGACAAGTAGAATCTGGGGGTTGAACTAATAATCAGTATGTAAAAAATACATACTTTAAAAAAAAATTAACTCCAGGGAAAACAAAAAGTCATGCAGGAAATAAAACATAGTCCTAATACATTATATGGCTCGGAAGTGATTAGCATTTACAAAGTAAACACTGAATATTAATTGAGCCAGAATCACGCTATAGTCCTATTAGAAGGACTGGAGAAGAGTACATGAACGCACACTCATGTGAATATGTATGTGAGTGAAAAAACCAAATCCTCGTCTTCCACAGTGTGAAAAAAAATGGGGGGGGGGGGGTTATACCTGAAACATTAATAGCGAGCAATATAAACATTTTATCCGGAGAAATGGATTAGACAAGAGTTGACGACAACTGCCTCAAGGAGGAGGGAAACGGAAGAGTGCATTTCTTAAGAAGCCCAAAGAGATCTTTAAAAATGTTTACATGTTAAAAATAAAAACTTAACCAACTTAAAAATTACACACAAAAGAATACAAGACAGTACTACTCAAAAGCAGCTGCCAGTCTGCAATGAGATGAGGAGCTCAGAACATAAATCAACGACATCGCTGAGAACATTGCTGACGTTCTTTTCTGTAGCAAGGCTTTCTTAATGAAAGCAGCAATGCCTTGATTTACATTCTGCTTCAAGCTCCTTATATCATATCAAGGCACTTTGAGCAGGACGGTGATAGATCAAGGGTCAGCAGACTTCTTCTGTAGAGGGCCAGATATTAAATATTTTAGGCTCGGCAGACCATACGGTCTGTCACAACTACCCACCTCCGCCACTGCATCACAAAAACAGTTCTAGACAATATGTAAACGAACAGACGTGGCTATGTTCCAATTTATTCAGGACACTGAAATTCGAATCTCGTATAATTTTAATGTGCCACAAAACATTTTTCTAGATAAAATCCATTCTTACCTTACAGGCTACACAAAAACAAGTGATGGGTCAAATCTGGCCCATGGGCCATAGTTTGCCAACCTCTGAGATTGATAGTATGATCAACTTGTTTTATTTAAAAAAAAAAAAAAAAAAGCTGAGTTACAGTAGTTTCATCTAGTATGAGTGTTTTTCCTTCTTTTTATGTCTTTTTCTGTTTTTAAAAAAGTGAAAATAATACTAGAGAATTTCAAAAATTCAGTAAGTTTTAAAACCACTTATCTACCTACAAACACATTTTTCTCTCTACTCTGAAATGCCATATATCCAAATGGCCTAAACTGATACTTGAGGTACTAAAGGATCCTTAATCAGATGATTTTTAAAGGCAATCTCCTTTATTCTGGCAGTGTAACAAATAAAACTTCGCTGTAATTTTTTTTAAAAGCCTGACCCTGTTTTAAAACAAAAAGAGACAAAACATGGATTCTGGGACCCTGGATTTTTAGAAATGGAAAAATGCCCTATAACCAGATCTCCTTTTTCTAGTTACCAATACAGTCACATTTAAGATAAATGCAAAGCCACTGACTCAATCCTCTGATCCTTCAAATGAAGGATTTCTTTCTTTAGCAATGCTTTAGGTCCCCAGAGGCCAAAAACCCTTCAAAATTCTTCTAGGTTTCTCTACAAACTCAGTTTCAACTGAGGAGTGGCTGGAAGGGACACTGCAGGATAATGAAACCCTCCCAAGGGTCATCTACATCACTGACATCACAGACACTCACAGTGATGATGGTGAAAAATGGAAAGCCTGCCTCTCTTGTTAAGTGAATAACCATCCTTTCATTGTGGAACTGTAGTCCTGGATCACAGGAAACGTAAGTACAACCAAGTTAAGTTCCAATCAGGCAGGGCAGCCATGTTCAAGCTAGCTAGCATGGTCCTCACGCAACGAAGCAGGGGTCCACTCTGGTCTGCATCAAGACATGGAAGATGTCTTGGATACAGGGAGTATCCAAGCAGGGACTCCTCCCACTAATGTCCACCAAAAAGCGTGATTATAGTTAACCTGACAGTTGCTGGGAGACCAACTACTAGAAGAGGGAAAGGGGCCACTTGAGCACTCTGTGACCTATTGCTTTGGGCATCATAGAAAAGGAAGTGAAGAAATTCAGGCAATTCCTCAGAGGCTTGTTAAAATGTTACCATTCAAAGAGAAAGCATTCCAGGATTTTTCAGGCTGACAGTGCCACCTAGTGGCTTTCCATCTTAAACTCACTGGTAGACATTTAGGATAGCCACTTCTCAGTCCAAGGATATGGATATTTCAAGTCCATAAAGGCAAAGTTAAGTTGGAAACACTACAAATTTGGGGAAAGTGAGGTCTACCGCAGGTCTACCACTCAAGGTACCAAACCCCACAACAAAGCAAAAACACTTTTACAGCACTGCTGCTGGAATCAATCTTTTCAGTAGCTCTAGCTTCCATCAAAGAAAATCCATCTCAGGACACATCAGCAGAGAGATCTCAGAAAAACACATCACATTAGAAAAAATTCAAAACCACCAAAGTCCCAAAAGAGAAAGCAGAGAAACTTGAGGTCACATATACTTAGGCATAAGAAATCTAAGAGAATGTCATTTGCTAAGTAGACAGAACCCCTGGAAGATGAGAGATTTCAAGTGTCAATGCCCACAACTTGAACTCATGAACTTCTAAGGAAGTTATACAAATTTACAGCAAGGAATTTAAATTCTTCTGGCTTCTAAGTCCTCGACAATAAACACACACGTGCCCACACTCATGCACACACATCCACACACCACTGGCTTACCTTGATTAGAAATGCTTCAGCTCTTGATTGATTATTCAAATCTCTGTGTTATCACTAGCCCATCCACAATGCATGCCAAAATGCCGAGAATGACTCACCTTGGCAACAAACTGCTTGTCCTTTTGGTCCAAATTAGCAGTGGGAGCCACATAATCTCTCCAGATTCTCAGCCTGCGCTCTTTGGCAAACCTGGCAGCAAAGCAAGGATGCAAATCACTCAGATGGACTAGGTCAGTAATGGAATCTACCATCACCATAGGAGCAAATGGTACAGAATCTGACCCTATCTCATAGTCAAGGCACCCAGGAGGAAAGGCCAGTCTAACCAGAACAGAGTGTGACAGCCACAAGAAGGGCAGTATAGCAACCGGAACTACCCAAGCTGCCATAAACCCATGGCTGACAGGCTAGGGTCTAGGTATGCAATTTTTTGAGCCTGGACAGTACAAGTCCACATTGATAATTAGCTCTTTGGCTTATCAAGAATCTCCTGGGTGATTACTAAATGCCAGGCACTGGCATGACAAACACAGAGCAACTGGTCTCTTAAATGGGAGAGAACACACACATCTAACAAACACGTTTTTGAAAAGCATGAGTCTGCTCAATTTCCATTTGAATTATAAAAAGGTTATCAGCTACCCAAATCCCAAGTGGAAAACCAGAACAAAACTGTCACTACAGAGCATCTAATGAGTAAGAAAAACGGACAGAAATCCAATAGAATTTCACTGATGAAAAATCACGTTGGCAGAAATTTGTTTTAGAGTACTAAGCCCAGAAGACAGTTTTCGAATCAGACTAGCAAGGGAAAGGGGATGTGTACAAAGGTTTCAAGGAATTAAAAAGTGAACAACTGTCTTGAAGTATTTACAAATAAAATGGATGCAGGGGAAAGGAACTATTATTTCTGAAAACAGTATTTCAACTTTTAAAAGAAGCACTAACATGGGAAAAGACAAAGCAGCATGTACCAGCTGTCAAATACAAGAAATATTTCAATAGAGATTTACCAACAATGCAAACAAGCCTAACACAGCATGCAGAACAGTAGGCGAGTAATCGTATCGTCGAACTACGATTTGCATTCCTTGGTCTAGACCTGTTTTCTAATGATGAACACTCTGAAAAATCCTTAAAATCTCCTACAGATGTTATAAAACACGTAGATATTACTGTCACTGTATTCACTTTCTTCACAGAGGCATGAACTTGAAGAACACAGAAAGAATTATCAAGCAAAATAATAATTTATAATAATAATAGACTTAACGGGATTTCCTGAACAACAAAAACAACTGAACATCACACAATAATCAGCGGTATTTGGAACTGTGTATTTGGAACTGTGTACTTGATAAGTGTTGTATCCTTTGAATTTAATTGTGGAACATATAGACTAAATTTATATAATGCATTGCGTTTTATCAATCAGTCTACCTGAGTCAGGCGCGCCATAGCAAACGGCCCAGGTTAAAGTCCACTTTTATAAAAAGTTTCAAGTACTTCTGCTACAGGTACAAAGAATGTAAAGTACCCAAGGAAAGAAAACTACAACCATTCGATTCATGTTCTTGCATGTCTCAGCTACGAATGCCAAAGGCAAAAATGGGACGTTATCAAGACCATTATAACTGTACAGCTCTGGTTATAAAAACTCACACAACAAGCTTGAGAGGGGAGCTTTGCCACCAGTGGTCGTGGCCTTCTACTTAACACGTATCCTGGGAGGTGGCGGCTTGGACTTCGCAGGCATCATTTCTATCTACCTACTCTTGCTCCCTGCTTCCGTTTGCTTCCATCTGCCCCATCAAGTGAATCAAGTCCACCTACACCTACAAACACCTGATCTTGACACTTGAAATAGCAATATCCACTACCATTTGTCTGGAAATGAGTTATTTCTACATTCACTTAAACCATGAGGCAACTTGCCAAAAACATGACACCACCTCACAGTCGCATTAGCATTTATAATTAAAACCTACTTTTAAATAAATTAGGGCATTAGGCCTCACAACGACATTGGATGGCCCTGTTTCGGGGACTCACAGGCTCTATCTTTCCATCATACTCCTGGACCCAGCTTGCCTAGAGGAGTGGCTGATATGCTATTTCATGAGCCCCAAGTTTATTTCATTTCAAATACCTAAAACCTTGAGTTTAAGTGAGGAGATGGGGGGAAAAGTGAGTCAAAAATATTAAAGAAACAAATCAGGTGAAGAATAATGTCTGAGTGGAAAGTCTAGGCCCTTATATACAGCACGGAGCAGACTGGACCTGAAAACTTAGAAGTAAGCCGCTGCCCTGTGGGACCCTAGCCTCTCTGGGAAGTTCTCTAAGCCTTTACACTGACATGGATGAGTGAGAGAAGACCATCATATTTCTTCCCTGGAAGATCCCTAACAAGTTCCTTGTCTCCAAGGCTCCCCTGACACCTTACCTCTCAGCCGCCCTCAGCTTTTCTGCGCCCCGCGTGTAGACTGCAATCGACCAGTCCACACAGCGGGCAAAGCCTTCCTTCAGGAGGAGCTCTGTGATGTTGCCATTCTGAAAAACAAGGCACGTGGGAAGGCAGGCATCAGTTAGATTCTGCTGCAAGAGAACCCATTTCTCTAGACTTCAGACACGATTCACAGAGCCGCAGTCTCTTTCGCAGTTAAAAAAAAAAAAAAGAAAAAAACATAAAAACCTACAGCCATTTTCTCTCATTAAGAAACCAGCCCTAAGAAGGGAGACACTGCATGGGACTCCTTTCAACAGCCTTGGCTTCATATCCCTACAGCACCCAGCACAGTACTCACTTAACAGGGGTAGGATAAATGTTAGTGGCATTGAATGGAATTGACATTTCAATAGCTCTTCTTGTGGGCAGAGGACATTAATCTTCAGTAGAGATTATACCTTATTATTTCCTTCCCTGAGATCAGCATTACTCCCCTTTTCATACAGGGAAAGCTGAAGAACAGGCTGAGTAAGGGAATAATAACTTAAGCTACATTTCACCCAGTGAATTACAGTTCACACTCTCCTGTGCCATAGAGCCATCTGGCAGGGCATGGGCAGACAGCAAGCACTCCAGAAGAAACAGACATGACCATTCCAAACCAAGTCTCCCAGCCTTCCCAACTGCCACCACGGCAGAATTCTCTGCATTGGATACAGGTTATAGTAATGAAAATTCCCTTAAACTTGGGTGTTAAAAAACAAGGTCATTTCCTGTCCGAGAATAACCCACCTGCCAAAGTATCCAACAGGGTAAAACCCCTAATAATTGGAACTACAAGAACTAAAAGAATCTAATTTCTACTCAAAAGCAGAGTCAGGCTGTAACCGGACAAGGCCTGGAATACACTAAGTTTTTCCACAGAACGGTTTCCTGATCATAGTTCTAATATTCCAAGTAGCTAACTTACTTCTAGTCCTACATCTAAACCTCAACAATCCTCTACAAGTTTCGGTGCCTCTTCTAACTGATGTAGCAACTTCCCATCTTTCTCATTGGCTTTAGGACCAACACTTGGGAGAATAAGTGATAGACCCCTTCTTCCCCATATAAATCCAGTAACAATGGAGACTAATTTCCTAAAAGTCCAAAGTTGCAGATTTGTCCAATGCTATCGGGTAACTGCTAACTCCCCTTAGAAAAAGGCCTCAAAAAATCAGCGGATGATAATCCTGCCAAGACATTTCAATGGCTCATAAATCCAGAGAGGAAGCAGAGAAGCACACTACAGCTCCTCAAACCCCATCTGGACCCCTCACCCCACGCAGCCCAGTCTGCACAGGCATACTCACTGGATGAAGGATGGTGCCCAGAATGTTCTGGTTGTGGCAGCTCTCCAGAATGATCTGGACATCCCTCTGAAGCAGTCGAGACTCGGTGAAAAATTTGGCTTCTGCAGCAAAAGGCTCCGGTGTCTCACTGCCATCTGCTTCCCGTCGAAAAGTTGGGCACTAAAGCAGAAGTAAGGTGGGCGGGAAATGCCGCTTAAATGTGAGTGCGAGGCCCTCTCGGGCCACAGGGAACGGTCCAGGAAGCACAAACCCCACAGAGCTAAGCTTGGAAAGGTCTCAAATCAGGTCTGCCCACCCTTTCTAAAACATACTGGAAAAAACATACTAAAAAGTGACTGGAAATATCATCATCTCAGACTTCTCGGGAAAGCAAATAAAACTCACGTTACTGTGGGGGAAAGAATCTTAACTGCACTCGAAAATGACCCCTTGCCAAGAAGAGATTTCCAGTGCCTAGCTTTAAATCCTTGAATATTTCCTTAATCAAAATGGATCCTTTATATTAAGACAAGCCACACTCAGCAAACCTCAGAGCTCCACAATCTCTCAGCACAGCCCACTCCAAACAGACCCTGAGTACTTAAAATTTTAAAAAGTCTTATTTGATCTGATTAGAACTGTCCCCCCGCAAAGTTTAAAGTACTCCAGTCAATGTTAATGACCCACCCTCGGAAGAAACAGTAGCTCTGAAGTCCCCAAGCAGAAGAGTCCACCGATCCCTGAACACCTCCCCCAACCCTACGACCACCCCGTAGCCCAGAGTATGATCTGACCTTGATCCCTGACAGCATGACCGTGACCAGGTAGTAATCTGGGAGGAGCAGGGCCCTGACCACACTGCCGTCCCGCACGTGCTCGATGATGGCTGCGTGACAGAACAGACAGCTTGAGTCATCAGCAGAAGTCGTGCTGAGGATAAGCAGTGCCCCCATCAAACTGCACTGGACACAGTTCCCTCCCCAACGCCCCAAGAAAGTCTCCCTCTGAGAAGTGATGGAGCACTGGCAGACCCTGAGTGTTCATACAACAGGCTCTTGCACAAGCTCTTCCCTGGGGGGTTTGGTTCAAACAAACTTCCATGTCTTTTGAACCTCCTGAGACCCCACAGCTCATCCCTAAGCTTTGTTATCTGTAAGCCAGGGTTGCTTACCTGTGTCCTGGGTGTCCAGCAAAAAAACAGTAACAATTCAAGATTGGAAGTAATTGTATTATTTACTGAGTCTGTAGTTAAGAAGGTCTCAAAGTAGGGCCAAGAACTATGCTGTGTGTGTGTGTGTGTGTGTGTGTGTGTAAATATACACAGAATACACATTTCTACCTCAAAGTTTCGGGGATGGTAGTTAGGTAGAGAAGACTATGTGCAGTTTACTATCCTGCACCAGCAAACGACTGACTCCTGCAAAATACATGTGATATGACCTATGTGACCTGGATTCAAGTTCCCTTCTAAAACACCAGTGTTCTACCTTAACAATTTGCCTTGGATACTAAAGTCAAATAGGTTTTTATATAAACCTCAAGAACAAATAGAAAGAAATCACCCTGAGTCATATCTGTCTTCTCCCGACAGCCTCACCGTTAACAGGCTTCTGATGGTGTGAGTCTACGAAGTGCCGAGGGTTCTCAATGGTATACTTGAGGTCCCGGATAGTATGTGAACCGTTCCCCTCACTCCACATCCCTTTCTTAGCCGCCTTCGCTTGTTCCTCACATTCCGAAAGCCGGTTCTGCTCAGGACTGGGACGTGAAAAATAATGGATGCGTATGGTTAATGAGTTCACAACAGAAATATCAGGCTCATGTCTGATTCTGGGTTTCTTCAGCATCTTCTCCTCTTGAAAAGATCAAAGCATCTGTTTCAGATCTACGGCTTCAGACCCAGGCCTATAACCAGAAACCCAGCACACGTGCAAGTTCTGGATTCCAGACTTATTCTCTCAAACAAATGATTCAATCATAAGAGCATTTAATGACTTATAATGGCCTAAAATGAACAAGAATATGAAAAGGAATATACATAAATGAAGCACTAGGCTGTACACCAGAAATGAACACAATACTGTAAACTGACTATACTTCATTTAAAAAAGAGAGCGTTTAATAAGAATATCTGAAGACTACACATCCCAGTACTGCCACCATCGGTGATCACAAGATAAACAAGTGGCTCAGAAGGGAGCCGCTCCAGGGCGCAGAGCTTCATTTAACCACCCCAGATTCAGGAACTGGAATCCAGGCAGAGCTCAGCAGGCACAGTGCAGGGGAAGCGACCAAGAACCACCCTTATTCCCAGTTGCTTGCAGAACACGGCTGGAGAATGCAGAACAAATACCATTATTATGGAAAATGTCACCCCAAAACTTACACATTCAACAAGGCCAGCTAAGCAAAAGCAGTTTGAAAACAGAAGACAACTCCTTCAATCAGGCAGGAAACCAAACTACATACAAGAGCAGCCACAAAGTCAGTAGATGGGCCAAACAACAAAAAACCAAAACCAACCAAACCCAGAAAAGGCTCTGCTCTTCTCTCTCACAGACAGATCTGAGCTGAACACACTGGAAAGCCTTTCCACGATGTCAATACCTGATTCTATCAACGGCCATCTGTATCAACTGAGCCTCCCACCTTGATCAGTAGGGATTTGGAGCAGGGATCCCTGTGACCTACAATTTCTCAAACCAAGAAGTCTTCAGTACTGCTCTTTCCCTCCTCTTCCCCACAAAAAAAGACAATTATCATCTTCAGGGATCTAAAATTGCTGCCAGAATTCAAGGGGGGGGCGTGGAAATGTAGATTGAGATAAAAACAACACATAGAAACTGGGAAAGAAGCTTTAAGTCAAAACAACTTTGGAGAAAAAAGAATTGGGACTACAGGAAAGATTTCTTTGTTGAGATGGTACAATACCACTATGGGCTTTTTGTAAATTCTTCACCCTGACTGCAAACTGGATTCCAAAACACACTGCAATGGTCATCATGCCAGCAACTGTCCTTGAGAAACAACTTTGGCATGCTTCCCAAAACAGCACCTAAAACGTCAGAATTCAATAAATTCCCACATGCTCACATCCCAGCTACAGGCTCTAGCAAATGACTCTTTGGAGTTAGAAAGGACCTAAGAAGTATATGGTGAATGACTGGACCACAAAGTCTTGAGGGCAGAAAGAATGTAAACTGTACCTTTTGGCTTTGCTCATCCCCATCATTGATACAGTTGATGCAAATAGTTATCTAAAGTTTTTTCTAGAGCTACACCAGTCATAACAACAAGGACTTAATGATTTAAACAGCATCTTTAGCCTCCAAATTACTGATGGAACATATCCCTTTTCAGAGACTGAAGTGTTGGTGAAAGCCAGCTGCAAACCATCCTACTGAGACACCAACACTGGTGAACTTCAACATGATACAAGCGCTACAAACCTCACATACCTGACACTCATTTCTAACAAATTCACACTGCCATTAACAACAAACACATTCTCCCTACTACTTAAGTATCTACAGATCCACAAACCAAAACAGACCTAAAAGGCTTTGGAGAGATATAAAACTTCCCTGACCTTCAAACAGAACCACTGGGCTCTTGTCAGTTTTCTGAGATTCTGAGCAACAGATTTTGCTTTGAATTTTATTTATTCACTCTGCTTCATTTTCCAGGGCACTTATTCCTTGTACCTGGTATAATATTGTACATCTATCTATTAATTGGTTTGCCGTCTGGCTTCCTGTTAAATCATTAGCAGAAGCTGAGTCTCTTCGTTCACTGCCACATTCACACTGCCTAGAACACAGCCTGGCCTGTAGTAAATGCTCAATAAATGTTTGGGAACGGACTGATAAATACTCTGGAACTAAGCAGTGTAAGACATAAGCCTAATAACTCTTATGAAGAATAGCGCTGCCTCGTCTCCAAGCCTGTTTTTAGAAGAGTTATGCACATCAAATGCCATTCGTGAATGCTGAGCAAACTCTTCATGCAGAATACACACCTGGGTGGAAATGTCCTAGAAGCCATGAGAATACCAGATATTACCCATTCCACATCAGGGAGCAGGAATGAAAATGCCGCAAAGCCAACATAGAGCTGACTCCCCAACCTCCCTAGAGTGATCCCTGCTCTCGCCGTGGAGTGGGGAGGAAGTCAGAGGGTCAGAAGAGTAACGAAGACTTACTTGTTAACTCTCATGCCTTCTCTCCGGGTGGCCAAGCCCTCTGCAACCAGAGATTCTGCGATGTTTTCCCCATTGGTATCTGAAGAGGAAAAAAAGGGAATTAAACACAAGATTCAAATCTATCTCCGACAGCAACAAGTCTCTAACGGTACCACTTTCGCCGTTAGCTCTTCAAGGAATGATGTTGCCAGAGAAGTAGACAAGACAGCAATGCAGGGTCGGGTTTTTCAGAAAAACTCTCTTCTTCCCCAAAATACCTAGTCTCCAGAACCCAGAGGTCTATAAATCTTCTCTAGACCACATTTCTGATTTTCCAGTGTATCTCCCAAGCCAAAGGCAATCTCAGGAACTCCAGGAGACAGGAAAGCAAGACACACGCAGCAGAAATAACACTGACCTAGGAGAAGAGGCTTGGCCCCGAAAACAAATTCTGCCACTTAATAGCCCTCTCAGCATCTTAATACCCATACTTACCTATAAAATGGGAAGAGTACCTGCCCAGATGGGTTCTGGTGAGAATTAAATATGTTTAAATCACCAAGCACACAGCAGGAATTAAAACAACAAAATCAAAAGTTAGCCCCCACACCTTGTACGATCAGATAGACAGGTTCATTTAGGATTGTCTATTACATTTTACAGGAGAAAGTCCAGCTCCTCTCGGGATGTCCTATTCTCTGCTCCAAGAGGACACCCAGACAAGCTACATCATTTGACAAAGACTGTCTCCTGTTCTCAGAGATACAGGGGTCAGCATCTAGATTTCTAATCTCACACAGCCTTCAGAGCAGGCAAGAAAAATGAAGTTAAACATAAAACACAATCTGATTAGGCTCCACCTGGGCACTTGAAACATTAATTGCATTTCCATGCTATTGAAAAAGCTTTCAGGCTCTGTGTATTCTCTTAAATCTCCACTTGTCAGCCAAAACGATCAAAGACGACATCTATGAGGGAATCACCACATAAAAATCTTTTAATATAGCAGAGGAGCAGCTCCTAGACAAATCGAAACACAGCGGTCCGGCTGACAGGTAATGTCAGCACACTATAAAATTCTCTAAGATTTATATTCGGCACACCACACGTTGACTTCTGCAAGCAACCACAAGCATACACACCACCCCCAAACCCGACCTAAATGCCTTGCCATTAGCACTGTCAAAATTTCTACAGGGGCAAATCGTAAGCCTCTCTCCCTACTACCAAAAAAAAGAAAGTTGAGATGAATGCTGTTGATACAAAGAACATTCAGGTTCTAAAGCTGAGTGTGGATCACAAGAATCTTTCCACCGAGGTTACTGCTGAGGCCAGACACAGACACACACGGCTATCTGACATCAGTAAATATTATATTGGTTCTTTCAAAGCAACAGGAATCCCACAGAGTGGAAAGTCAAAAGGAAGGATTCCACAATTATGGGGAAAGTTGAGCAACAGAAAGCCAAGAGGTCAAGGGGTAGAAAGAATGAAGCTCAAATACAAACAAGGTGAGTGGCCAGAAAACCAGCCCGTCAACAGCAACATAATAGCTCTCAGACAGTCCCGGGCACAGAGCACTGTGAAACGGCTGTTGGCTGGCCCATTTCTAAATGAGTTCTGACTGCTCCTTCAGAAGGGAGAAGAATACACTTCCCTGGGCCAAACTCCCAAAGGCGGCAACAAAATTTAATGGACAGAATACTGAAAACAGGGAATTTGTAGGGCAAAGACCTGATTCTTGCTTATTACCAATCAAGGTATGAATCTGATCAAGTCACAATTGGGGATGGTACTCAGAACAGGTGGGTGACTATATCTTCTCCAAAAGTCAAGGGCTAATCAATCATCTCTTTTTTGAAATAAGTTCTAAGTTAACCACAAATTTTCAAATTCTACCATTCTCCTCCATCATAAAGTAGCTACAAAACAGGATAAATATATGAATATTAATTAGCTAAGGCACTGTTTCCTTTCACCTACAATTGGCATTGAGATGGTTAAAATATCTGAATGAAAATACTAAACTTTAAAAGCCGCTTAAGCCTTTAAAACTGAAAGATTTAGATGACTTCAATCATTCTCTCAGTAAATATTTATTTATTGCTCACCTCCAATGTGCCAAGTTTTATTAAAAACACTCGCACATTAACGTGCTAAATTACATCCACTCTATAATTTGGGTCACTTTAAAAAACAAGCTTTCTAAAAAACAACTTTGAATTTTAAATGTCAGCTTCTGTTAACACAGATAATTTAACCACTTTATAGTTGGAGACTAAGGTTATTTAAATGAACACTTAGAGGTGGTCTCTATATAGAGTATCTGTGCCCAAGAAATGTTCTGTAGTCCAGTTAGGTCTCATCAGGTTAACAGAAGACTGACCAGCTGTTAGAGAACTGGATTATTTGGGGTAATGAAATCCTTGAACAGTTGCATTTTGAAGGCAGTACACTTGTATTTGCCTTACAGTCTTTCTAACCAGTAGCCATCCAACAATAATGCTTAAGTGTTTTATTATCTACTATATTAATTATAGGTAAAAGGCAAATTTGTTTATTTCTCTTTTTGAAAAGATTCCATATATTTCCATCATTTCTCCATCAAGATGCAGATAGCCATTTGTTTGGGAGGCTAACAAGGGTGTTTCTCTACTAGGTAAACTGAACAAGGAGGCTCCAAGGTCATTCACAACTCACTTGTCTAAGACCTCTACAATTAAAATCAGAATTTTAGGGGATGTTGTTAGCCTTGCCATATGCCCTGCTTACTTACTTCCAGCTTATCGGCCACCCAAGGCAAACAGCTTATATAAAGCAGCTCAGTTGGAAGGTTATTTTATCAAAGAATCACAGGAAACTTTAAAAATTCTCCCTCCACCTAATCCAAAAAAGACCAGAACATCTAACAGGCCATGAGTCAACTGGCCCAGCTACACAACAGGCATATATGTGCACAGACACATATCTGAGTGCATATTCTGTGCTGGAGAGAGATGCTTCACACGTACTATCTCTTTAAACTCTCTAAAACCTGCAAATCAAACTATGGCTTAGAAAGGTTAAGTTAAGGGTTAAGCAAGAGCACATGGTAGGAGAGCCAGGAACCATGTCATCCACATCACTCCAGAGCCTGTGTTCTTTCCATTACATTACAAATCACGTGGCTTGCAAAAAACCACAAGCTCTGCACAAATTTTCCTTTCCTAAAGAGAGTCCTCAAGAGGAGAAGAAAAGCCACAAGATAGATAAAGAAAATAGAGGATGCAATAGGAAATCTATAGGAATTCAATTAGCACTCTGACCTAGAAGTACAGAGCCAATGAGTTCCACAAGCTGACAGCCTAAATACAGGGAAGGATAACACTGTGCCAGACACACACACCTAAACCAAGCCAGGAAAGCAGGAGCAGGACTAAACAAGAAGCAGGAGGACCAGGGCTGTTCCTCTGCACCTCTGTGTCACCTGCACGACCCTGCGCACTTCCAATGACACTTATAGCCAACTGTCCCAGCCGACCCCCTCCAGAACGCAGGTGAACCCGGCCTTCAACCAGATGAAACCCAATCTTCAGAGGATTGGGTTCTGACTTGGAGAGAAACAAGTCCTTTCCTCCTTGATACTCACCTTTTCCAAGGTAGATCATGCCATACTCTCGCCCCTGGGGAGTCTTGTTTTCTATCGTGAAACAGACTTCCTTCCCAATCAGCTTCTTCCGAAGGAACTCTCGAGCAGGAAATGCCCAGGGCTGAAAGACAGAACAAACGTTCTCAGGAAGTAGGCAGTTCTCGTGCGACCCAATCAACATTCGAGCAACTTCATTCCTTCAACAGCCTGGCCCGGCACTAGGCCCTGAGAATGTAAAAATGAGATGCACAGAACACAGATCATACGCTTAGGGGGCTCCTAAAAAAGGAAGGTCTAATAGTTGGTTTCACTAGCACCAGCCCTAAAAACAGGCACCTTGGTTTCCCAGACATCAGCATGAGTACTTTTCCCCCATGGCTGTCTATTCAGAGCTATTGCTTACTTCTTACTTAGTAACGGGCCCTGGTAAGGGATCAGCCTGACAACGGTGGCTCTTTCCTCTCACCCATTAAAGACCCTGACACAAGGAGTGAGCCATATGTCCACAGTGGGTACAAATAGAGTCTCCATGTGAACTCAAGATATTGTGCAAAGGGATGGTTCTGCCCCACCACTTCCAGGATGGTACAAAGGGAGATGTCTCCTCCGAAGCAGCCCTGTCACAGTCAGTAGTCACTAGTGCCTGAATTTACAGTCTGGACCTAGCTCGGTACCCCCAGATTCCCTCAGAACAGAAATGAGGAAGGAGAGGGTAAGAGTTCAGCAGTATATGATCTGCAGAAGCTGGCGTACTGGGAAAAAATGCAGTGTATCAAAAGAGTAGCGTGGTATATGATCCACATACACATTGTCTCTTATCTCTTGGTGCCACAGAACTCTGGCTATACATAGTAAAGGCAAAATGGTACATCAGTGACCTGAAAAGGAAGCTTCCGCTAACCTTTTCGGTCCATGAAGATTATTCCGTGGGGTTAGCCAGGAACCTTTTCTAGAAGAAAAACATCCACATGACTTCCCAGAAACCAGAGGCCAATTTAAAGGTGGCAGTCCACCAACCCGCCGGGCTGGTAATTACAAAACCAGTACGCTCAGACAACATCAACTGTGGACAGTTCTAGGAAGAACTAATCCGAAGTAAGTGCTCTTAAAAACACAAAAACTAGCTTATACTCACTCATCTTATGAGCTCTCCTCAAAGTGCCAACAAGCAAAAGAGCCAATCACTCAATGGCAATACAGAGCTCACCATACTTCTCTCCCATTTCCACCCCTTGCCCACTCCATAATAATGAAAACAGATACCCCTGACCAAAAAGGTCTGATGATTGGTAATGAGCCCAGTTATCAACCAAATCACAGAAACAGTACTAAACCAATTACACAGCCTCACACGTTTTTATTACCTTAATGATCCACTCCCTCTACAAACACCCTCAGCTACAGATCTCGTGTTCAGGCTTCAGTTTTGAGTACTACCTTAATAACTAAAATTCAGTAATACACTGCTTTCTTAAATGAAAACCTCTAACAAAACAAAGTATCCCTAAAGGAAGCCAAAACTTTGGTAAAAATTCATTTATCAAGGGTCAGTTCACAAGGCAATAGCCAACCCCTGTGGGGAAACCTCCAATTTCTACCAACTAGGCAGAATTACTAAAAGCTTTTAAGGCTTGCTGAAGGAGCACCCTTCTCTGAGGACCACATGTTTTACAGCTGGTCAGTTGCTGGGCAGTAAGAGAACGCCACACCAGAGGTCCTGAAAAGGACATAAACCTTATCCTGTAAGAAAAATAACCTAGTTTAATATTCTTTTCTTGAACCAGCTTCCTCAAGTTGTGTTCCATCCGAGGCTGGGCAAATTCAACAACTGGACAAGATATTAGGTACGAAGAGAGGAAACTGGGAGACTCAGGAAAGCAGCTGATGACGTCACTCCCCACAAGGGCAACCGAGCACTCCATCCGGGAGAAAACCCTTGTGCAATTGTCCACACAAAGGACAGCCAGCTGAAGGCTACCCAATGGAGAGGGCTGGCCCGGTAGAGCCTTTCAGAACAACTCTGAGTCAAGTACAGGGAAATTTGCTCAAAGCAGTCATCAAATAAGGCCAACAATAGTGAGAATTACGGGGGTCTCTATTCAAATGATGTCCCAGAACTCCACCTAAGAGCTACCAAGTAGCTGAGACTCAAAATCACCTCTTCCCTTTCAAATGTCTAATGCCAGGCAATCAAACAGCTTGCTCTCCACTCCCAGACCCATGCAAGGTTCTCAAGTCTACTGCAATGAATGGAATTTTAATTCCAATCTTTCCTTTGTACCAGGTAGACTTCTAAACTGCTGAAACAAGATTATGTCCCACAACAATGTAGAAATCTTAAAGCTAGCTACTTCTGTATGTGGCCTAATAGTCAATCACCCCACTGTACTATCTGTACATGTAATTAATTTGCCCCAACCACCCCATCACCCCAATTCTCAAAAGCTCCACTGTGATACAGCTGTGACATTCATTTCTGTATTTCACATGAAACCAACATACAGCCTCACACATAACAAGAGCTCAATAAATCTGTGGGAAATAAATATATAATTTGCACAGTGCCCATCAATGCGGTAGCTAGGCAGCCTAGAGTAGCTAGGCAACGCTGGGGAATAGCCTGGAAGAGGGCAGTGACAGCTGGGGACATACAGCAGAACTGCTTTTATTGCCATAGGACTTAGGAGAGAGCTGAGTTTCTTTGAAAGCAGATATGAGAGAAGGCAGCAAATAATCAAGTGTATGCTATTTGGGACAGTGATGCAAAAGGAGACAAATGAGCATTAATGTCCTCGACTATTTGAATGTGAAAAAACTAGACATGCTCCAAAACAGTGGAAAGCCAGAGGGAAAGCAAGTGCTACCTTCCACAATCCACTGAATTCCAAAAGGAGATGCTCAAGGTTCTTTCCCTCCTTATTCACTTAAATGCTTACTCACTGTACACCAGCTCTGTCAGGCGCTGACAAGGCACAAAAACACAGATGAGAGACAACATCCCTCCTCTCGAGGAGCTGACAATCTAGTAAAGAAAGACATGTAAACATGGAATGGGATGACAGCACAAAAAAGGGACAAGGAAAGGCGCTGTTAAGTGTGACTTTTCAGGAGGCTGAATCTTAAGAGATGACAGGTGATCACCAGGGCTCAAGGTGGAGATGGAGCGGGCAGAACTCCAGGGACCTGTTAGGAGACCCGAATGCTTCCTCAAGGTTGGGACTTCACATCCCAGAGGGGTTCAGTAAGAGAAGACTAAAAGTCAAATCACAAATAGGATTGTATTCCAGCCTCAGGTAGCTAGATTTGTCCTAGCAGTAATGAGAAACTACTGAAGTGTTTGGGAGCAAAATTGAGCCAAGGAAAAAAAATGAAATTATGTTTCAAAGAAATCTGAGAGCACATAGAAAAAGGATTAGAGGGAAGGAAAATGAAGGCAAGAAGATTGTTATCTCAATATTTCAAGCACATTATCAGAGTTGAACAAAGAACAATAGCAGTTGTAACGAAGTTTCAAGAAGGGAGAAGAGAGATTTTAAGGAGGCAGAATCTTTAGGTCTTGATAAAACCCTGGACGTTGGCGGGGGTGTTCTGAATCGGGTTACCAGCTGGCGTCACTGCTAACTTGAGCCAGAGCAGCTTCAAGGGCATAGTAGGGGGGAAACCAAATCACAGCAGGGCGAGGAGAGACCAGATTATTAGAGAAATAATGATGACTAATAATAATAACAGACTGTGGCTGACGAAGGGTGAAATCTGTAGCTCTCAAATACTTCACATCACAGGGAACTTTGAAGAGTTACTAAGAGAAACGGAGTTGCTCTGGAAGAGACAAAAGGCACTGGGCTGTATAAATATATGAAACTAACGAGAGAGCAGGGATCAGACTGTATGGTATTCTTTCAGCTGGGAAAGTTTCGGTAAGATTTTATTGTCCTGTTACAGAGGACACAGTTAAGATATCTGAGAACAAGCTCCAACTGGCCTTCATTCTCATCCACGAAACAGGAAATTAAAACCCACCCCTTCTGTCCTAGAGGCCACACGGCTTCTCCCTTCTGGGGAAATGAACTTGGTCAGCTCTAGCCAAACAGAGTCAACCCTCTTCTCCTCTTAGCAGCAGACAAGCTGTTACACAACACGAAACTGAAAGGAAAAGAACTATTCAAAATGTTGGGCAAGGAAAGCACTTAGCACCCAAAATCTGAGAAGTGCCGAGAGAGATTTCATCTTCAGCACTTGGACTAACAGTCCTGCAAGTGTTTGTAGAAGCAGAAAGTAACTACCAGCACTAGTGATCACCATAACTAACACTTATTAAGTAGCTTACAGGCAAGTACTAAGCATTCCACATTATCTTGTTTAATCCTCACTCAACAACCCTGAGGAGTACACTCTGATTATTCCCAATACTTGTGCTTACTGATAGAAGACCAATGAAAAAGAACTGATTTTGAACTATTAAGTCATTATCCCAAGAATCTAACTGCTGTTGATTGAATTGGGGGTGACTTTCTTCTATTTCCTGTAACACTGCTTCACTACGTTAATTCAAAAATGCTTTTTTATTAAAGATGAGAAAAACAACATGTTTTTCCTTAAATCAAAGGGCTGCTGCTTTTCCTCACTTCCACAATGAGGAATAGCAAGAGGGAAACTGAGGTACCAACCTGCCCATCACCATCAAGCTGAGGCCAAGGACAATCAGAATCCAGAAGCTTCATTTCTGATAGCCAAGGCACTACTGAGGAAGAGACAAGAACTGATGTTTCAAAGTACAGGCGCCAAGAGGACGCAGCAGCTGCCTGCAGAGGCAATAACTCAAGGAGCCCAAGGCAGACCAAAGGAGCAAGGGGGCCAGGTATTAGAGGCTGGGGGGATGGGGGACCTGAAGGGACAGTGGGACAAAAGCTCAGAAGAAGTTTCTCAAATCACTGTAACTCATGGTGCTTGATAACTACTGAGCCCCACGATGCCCTGAGAAACTGATTTGGAACTCCTTCCCTTAAAAATACATGTTTACACAAAAGTTTGCAAACCATTTCATGGGGTTCATAGATACCTTCAGGGGTGCATGGATCCCAGATTAAGAATCTGTGACGGAGCACAGGCTTAATGTTTACAGTATGCCACCATTTATGAAAATGGGTGTCTGCTGGTATAGGAGAAAAATGTCTCCGGACACTCAGGACACTAGAAACACCAGCATTCTCCAGGGAGAGGAACCAGACTGTTCACTGTGCAGCCTTCTGAATTTGGAGGGTGAAAGAAGGATTCAAACCTAAATTAATAAAAGAGCTCTGTCCTAACCGATATCAACCTCCATCACTGAGCCTATTCTAGGAAACGTTCCAACCTGCTCCAAGACAAGAAGTGCAAACACTGCCAACCCTGAAGAGGCTCCAAACCTGTGGGAAAGTATGCGAGGAAAAGCCCCAAGACTGGGGTTCCCGCTAAAGGCAGTGAATGTGTAAAGCCGAGGCGAGCCACTGGGGCTCTGGTATCAGTCCTGTGTCAAAAAAATACTCAAAATATATAGAAAAGAAAGAGCACATCAATGTGCAGTCAAGGAGGAGACCGGACTATAACCTGGGGGGTCTCGGAAGCACCTACCTCATCCGGCGTGTCTTTTGCATCAGGCTGTGTGGCAGCCGCCCTGCGGGCAAGGTTTCCAGCTCGAATGTTGCTAAGGTTGATCTGCCTCTCGGGAGGAGGCCCACCACGAGGCTGCCCGCGGACGATGATGGCACATCCCGAGAGGACCTAGGTGGGGGGAAAACAGAACGTCAGTACAGACGGTCCACAACTGCAACCTCAATGCCTAGAACAGTACTTGACATCTCGGGAGGCACTCAAGCATTTGCTGAATGACTACATGAAAAAGATCGTTTTTAATTTTACAGGAGAACCACCTACATAAGACCTTGGGCTAGATTCGGAAATGACTGACTCAGCAATACAAGTAAGAATTAAACAAAATGATAAAAAAAAAAAAAAAAGAAAGAAAAGTCATAAAATAGACCAAGGTGAAGAGCATGTGAGACAGAGATAAATTCTGTAATTTTGTGCCAGCAAGCTGACCACCTGTGTTCTTTTCAGTTATTAAACTGAAATCTGGAAGGAGCCAAGCAGGCCCAGGGCTAATGTGGAAACAGTGTATCCAGAGTCCAGAGCTCACACTCCATCTGGAGACAGTGCTCAGAGTCCAGGCTAAGAGAGAAACACAGAAGTTATCTAGAAAACCCATGCCCTCAGCGATTAAAACAGGGAAACCGAAGAAGCACCTTAAGGCCCCTAAGCCCAAGGTTCCTGCTTTCTCTCTCTCTCTCTCTCTGAAGGATGCCAGGCCTAGAACCCACTTGGCAATTGTGCAGAGAGCTCTGAAGCTCACTAGTATTTAACTTTAAAATATCTGAAGGGAAGAAGAAAGGATTTCAAGTGGGAGAAGAGAAGGCATACAGAAAAAAATGACACAAACATCGCCCAAGCTGTTCAAATTCTTAGCTCAGTGAGGCACGATTTAATCAACAGGTGGGCTCGGGCACTGGCTTCCCAAGAGCTGAAAGACTCAATCTCGTGCCTCAAAACAAGAAATAGCTGCTGAGTGAAAAGCTAGCCAAGAGAAGGTTGGAGAGTTTTGCCAATGTAGAACTCTGTGGCAGCCAAGACCCTGGCGTCCTCTGTAAAGGAATGGTCCTCGGAAAGGAAGCTGACTCAACGAAAGGAATAGAAAGGGAAGCTACTCCTACATGCATGAGCTTAGCTGACGTATCTCCCCATCTCTCCATCTTAACTAACGCTTTAAACTGTGGACTATTAATATAAACACAGAAGTGCATTTCAAGATTAAGAAGCAAACAACTGAGTAACCACCACCCAAGCTAAGAACTACAACATTGGCAGAACCTCCGACTCCCTGTGCCCCTCGCTACTTGCAGCCCCTTCCCCCGACCACGCCCACTATCCTGGCCCTTGTGATAATCCCTCCCTTGCTTTTCTGGACAGTTTCACCATTTACATATACATCTCTATGTAATATGGTGGCTTCATTTCTCCTCTTTCTGAACTCTATAAATTGAATCTACTTCAGGTACCCATCAGTAACTTCCTTATTGTGCTCTTTTTTGGTGAAATTCATTCTTGTCAAAACACTGCTTTATTGGCTTTCATGACTGTATAGTATTCCACTGTATGAATACAGTCTTTTTTTTTTAACAGAAAGTCTGTCCAACAAATATACACATTCCAATTTGGGGAGAAAAACAGTGCTCTGGTTAACATGTCATTATTCCCAATACCTTAAGCACGCAAACCTTGGTATAAATGGCTCCTTCCCAGCTATCCCACGGCACACATAATAAAAAACTGTCTTCCTTATGTAGTTGTAAGTCATGCTTTCATTTTTATCCTTTGTGATCAAGTGTTACCAGTAATTAAACTCTATAGCTTCCAGCCAAATGGCCTTGCTAACAGCCTTTCTCAAGAACTCACACCCTGGGCATCATCCAGGGATCTGACATTCTAAAAAGACAAGCCCCCCAAACAAAGCAAAGCCAGGAAAGAACAGGTATATGAGGGCAGAGGATGTTTGATGTTCCTGAAAAGAGAAGGGCCAAAAGAAGAAAAGGAAAAGAACTTGGATGTGATTCATTTATAGTCAGTTCTTCACAAGTGGCAGAAGAACAGCTCATTGCAGAATACCTGCCTTGAAGTCATTCCTGTACAAATTCCAAAGGGACTGAGAGCGTACCGCATTCAAACCAGAGCATCTGCCTCGAATGCCTGTTCCTCACCTTTAGTCAAGTTTTCACAAAACTAAAGCATTCCCAGGAGACTTAGTACCTCCTGGGAAGCCAAGCTGGAAACTCACCTTGGCTGACCAGTGAGCACTGACCCAGGCTAGAAAAACAATCCTTATTTCCCAAGTCTGACAAAGCCCAATGAAAAGCTCAAGAACAGAATGACTAGTAAGTACTCCCTTTTCCCCCTAAATATCAGAAAGGTGTTACCTCTAATGCCTACTTACCTAGTAAACTAGATCCCTGGGGGACAACAGGTCTACAACTATGATCCTGGCCCCATTAAGGGCTTTGGCAAACAACCTGTACATAGGAATTTTTAAAAACCTCCTTTGTACACCCCCACCTCTGGAACGCTATTCTGAAGACTGCAGCCAGAGCTTTGCTGCATTACTGAACCAATGTGCTATCTGGACAATAGTCAATAGTTGAATTAATATTAGAGAGGTGACTTTTACTTTATAGGCTGCTCAACATCTTTTATACAACTGAGGACACAAATGCAAGCAGCAGTCACCAATTCAACCTCCCAAGCAACAAGGACAGATATTCACTGTGGCAGGCATTGCCATTCCTGTTCCCAGAGGAGGAGAGGACTGACGTGTCTACATCTTTCCTCTGAAACCCTCTCCCCTTCACTCAGTCATAGCCTTGGTGATGAGGTAGGAATAGGCTGTCTGCAGACCATTATGGAAGGAAGAGACCTGTCTACATAGGAAGAATTCATTTCCTTCCTATTATTTATAGGAACTGAAATACTTCAACACACACTACTCCTTCTTGGTCTCTCCATTTTATCTTCCAAGTACTGTTGAACTCCCTCCACCTGCCTTACTTGTCGAAAGTCTTTACTCAAGTTCTTCCTCAATAAAAATATCCAATGGCCTTCTCTTGTCTAAGGTTCCCCACCAAATTAAGCCAAGGTGGGAGAAATATTTAAAATGTCTTCATTGATGGGAAGGGTATAGCTCAGTGGTGGATTACGTACTTAGCACACATGAGGTCCTGGGTTCAATTCCCAGTACTTCCTTTGAAATAAATAAGTAAATAAATAAATCTAACTACCTCCCCCCAAAACAAAAAAACAAAAAAATCTTTAAGTAAAATATGAAGACGACCAAGGGTCTATCAAACTTAATTTGTATCTCCTATGGCACCAAAACAAGTAATTTTTACTTCTAAATTACAAGACCGACAGCTAAGTTGATTACTTATAATTTTATCCGTTGACCAATTCATTTATTCATTTATTAATTTAACACAAATTTACTGAGTGCCTTCTATATGCCAGGCATTGTTCCCCGCAAGTAACACACCTCAGTGAAACAGAACAGTCAAAAACGTCTGCTCTTGGAGGGTTGACATTCTAGTGGGGGGAGCCAAACAAACGTAACAAGCAAAATACTGTTTGTTATTGAGAATTTTAATTCCAGAAGAATAATGTTAAGATTGAGAGGAAACTGTCAGGGATAATTGTTCTGCCAAAGCTGTACTGATTCACCTTGCAGACTTTCACGGGTGCGGTAATTATCCTTAATTGCTAATTTATAGGGCATAGAAAGCAAGTCATATGGTAACTGCTTTCTCCAATTATATTAATACAATGACATACTCTAGAAAAACGATCTTAGCCCTACCTGATACAGCAGGAGGTTTGTGAAAACAGCTGTCACAATGAGTCAGTTTGATTGAGGTTATGGATTAGACACTTCTCAGCTCTGCCAATAAAGGTTGCAGAGAGGCATGGTGTGATTCAGAGGACCTGGCTTCAGGGCACAAGTTGGATGGTGACAAAGGCTGAAACAAGCTAGCTGAAAAGGAAAATGAGGGCTCAAACTGTTCAAACCCTCTAATAGGTTTATTGGGAGATTTACCTACAGTGAAACACTTTACGCACAGCTACCAAAATGCTGCCCAGCAACAGGACTACCACCCTAAATCTTCACTAGATACTGGTTTAATTCTTAAAACTCCCAGACCATAGACACAAAAAAGGGAAAACTTCTTACACAAAAATCTACTCACACTATACTTACAGCAAAAAAAAAAAGTGATGGTCTAGAAATACATCAGTATGTCAATAAAATTAGTATTTTTTCTCACAGCATGAAGAGTAAAAATCATCTTGACCTTAGAATAATATCTTATTAGCTGAGAGCATCCTATTAGCTCCACAAGGAAGACTGGCCTAACAGATCTATCTGCCTGTTAAGACAGAGCAAGACTATCTTAGCCATATCTGCCAATATGAAGAGCCAATATAAAGGGTAAGGGCAGCCACGTGATAAACGCCAAAATGTCACAAAAAGAAAGCCCAAAATAAACCCCTAAGTTTATGGTCAAGTCACTTTCAAAAGGGGTGTCAAAATATTTGGGAAAGAACCTTTCAACAAAAATGTGTTGGGAAAACTGGATATCCACGTGCAAAAGAATGAAGCTGGACCTCTTCCTCACACCATATACAAAAGTTAACTCGAAGGATCAGAGACCTGATTCTAAGAGTTAAACTATAAAACTCTTAGGAGAAAACATGGGTATAAATACTTGTGACCATGGATTAGGCAGTGGTTTCTTAGATATGACACCATCTTAGAAAGCACAATCAAAAATATTGTGCTTCAACGGTACAATCAAGAAAGTGAAGGACAATATTTACAAAACATACCTGACAAGGGTCTAGTATCTGGAATAAAGAACTATTGTAACTCAAAGATTAAAATGGGCAAGGATTTGAAGATATTTATCCAAAGGAGATACACAGATAGCCAATTACCATATGAAAAGGTCCTCAACATCACTAGTCATAAGGGAAATGCAAGTCAAAACCACAACTGACTTATCACTTCACAGCCACTAAGGTGGCTATAATCAATCAGACAGACAGTAACAAGTGTTGACAAGGATGTGGAAGAACTGGAACCCTCATACACTGCTGGTGATGCAGTCACTGGAAAACAGTCTGACAGTCTCAAAAGTTAAAAAGAGTTATCGTATGACCCAGCAAGTCCACTCAGGTATATACCCAAGAAAACTAAAACATGTCCATCTACAATCTTGTACACAAAGGTTCATGGCAACATTATTCCTAAGAGCCAAAAAGAGTGGAAAGCATCCAAATGTCCCACAAGTGATGAATGGATAAACAAAATGTGGTATATCCATAAAATGGAATTATTATTCAGAAATAAAAAGAAATGAAGTACTGATGGAGACTACAATATGGGTGAACCTTGAAAACATTCTGCTAAATGAAAGAAGTTAGATGGAAAAAAGCCACATATTGAATGATTCCATTTATATGAAACACCCCAAAAAGGTAAATCCATAGAGACAGTAGATCTGTGGTTCCCAAGGGCTAGAGGGAGAGAACAGGGAGTGACTGCTAACTGGTCCAAGGTTTCTTTTCCTTTTGAGTACCAATGAAAAATGTCCTAGAATTAGGTAGTGGTAATAGTTGTATAATTTTATGGTATGTGAATTTATTTCAATTAAAAAAATTTTAAGTTCCAATATGGAAGTACATGACATAAAACGTCTGTTTCACCACAGGGGGATTTCCATAGCTTGCAAGAAGACCCTTAGCTGAACAAGACTAACAAAAAGTGTTTTTAAAAGGCAGCTGACTCAGAACCAAAAGTCAGGCATGGTGATAATGATTCACAGCAGAATGAAGGGCTACTGTCAACTTTCAAGGCCTTGAGAAATAACAAGGTAGAAGTCACAGGAAAGAAGCAGAACTTTAGCGAAATCTACAAAGCTCTGAAGAGGATAAAAATGGCCAAAAACAATAAAAGCTTTTTCTGAGAAACAGTACAGCAAGTAGAATGAACTCCTTTCCCTCAGTGGCACAGAAAGAAGAACAAGAAAGTCACTGGGGGGTAACAGTCCATAATACCACCTGGAAGCTTGCAAAGGCCAGAACCCAAAGGCTGCACCTTTTGGGGCTGTATGTCAAAGGGACAAAGAAGCAGGCCACCGACTCTTTGGACAAGGTGTTTTCTCCACCTAAAAATACCATCCAGGGTGGGAAAGAACTCTTGTGCACTTTAATGAAGCAGAAAACTTCTTCTAAGAAGTGAAACTAAAGCAAGAGCATAACTTAAAAAAAAAAAAAGAAAGAAAAACTAAATTGGAGAAAATCTCAAAGTGTATCAAGAAAAAGCTTCCTGGCAGGCAGCACTGTTGCCTCCACAGGAAGAATCATCTCTTGAAAATTAAAAAGTCATTTAGACAAAGAGCAACCAATTCCAAAAGAACTTAAGCTGTGAGGTCTTTCCCAGAATACTCACTAACACAGCCGGCTTTTCCTTTCTTTTTCTGGCAAGAGGCAAACCCAAATGAGAGGGCCCAGCATTCGAGTACAATGACCTGGAAGCCCATGGCCTCGTGATAGGCCATTGCACTTGCGCTGGGTACATGGGCTTGTTCAGGAGAGACAGACATAAGTAGCTACTCCTGGGCCAGCTGTCCCAAAAATTGGCAAGAGGCGAGTCCAAATCTCAAGGGGATTCCACAATCACTGCAGAGAGAAGGCAGCTAAAGGGAGCGTCTAATTGAGGCCCTTTTATTTCACAGATGAAAAATCTGCCAGCAAGACAGATAAAGTGACTTTTGCTAAAAATAATACTGATGGCAGGGCAAGGACCCAACCTGAAGTCCCCAATCCTGATGTTCCATTGTGCCATATACAGAAACAAGCAACTGGGGAGCTGTAGAAACAAGTATTTGGGGAGTTGATATCTGTTAAAACGGTAGGTGAGGTTACCTACTGATAAAATCTTTTTTGCTGTTAAAATCTCTGCTTACATGTGCCAGCAGAGCAGGTGTCAAAGACTAAATCACCAAGCAAGAAAGGCTTTCATGAGCTGGCTGCCCCAAACCAAACCAACACTTTATTAAACACTACCATATGAAGGGAAAGGAGACTTAAGAGTCCAGTTTTACAAACAAATACCCAAAAAGGAGACAGAAAAGAAAATTTCAGAATGATAAAAAGCAGGATTGGCAAACTACAGCCCACTGGCCAACTCCGCCCTACCACCTGTTTCTGTACAACCCATGAGCTAAAAATGGTTTCTACATTTTTAAGTGGTTTAAAAAAAAAAAGATATTATGTAACCCCTGCAAAAAAAGTATGAAATTCAACTTTCTGCATCCATAAGTAAAGTTTCACTGGAACATGGCCAAGCTCATTCATTTCTGTAACTGTCCACGCGGCTGCTCTCATGCTGGAACAGCAGAGTCGAGTAGTTGCTCTGGAGTCCATAACGCCTGCAAAGCCTAAAATATTTACTGTCTGGCCCTTTACAGAGTCAGTTTGCCAACCCCTGATATAAAACATTACAACAAGGGAATGAGATGAAAACTAGCTCTATGGTAGTCTAAACAGTTGACTGCACAGGAAAAATTAACTCTGGGACAAGCATTTCAAGTTATACAAACTGCTCATTTTTATAATCAGAGAAAGGGTAGGGGCATATGGCACTAAGAATTCAGTTTCAGAATCAAATATTAATGTCAGTGGTGATCTCGGAAAGTTCATTGGCTCTATGAGCCTCAATTTCTTAATTTATAAAATAAGTATATCAGAACATCCATGAGAGATGTTATGAAACCTAAACAAGGAAACAAAGTCTATAGCACAGAAGTTGGCCAGAAGACCCAATAAATAATAGCCAATACTGTTATAAGAAATAGCTCAAAGTGTGAAGTAAAGATTGGAAGTATATGTACAACAGAAGAAAACATTTCCTCTTGGGATTTAAAAGTAAGTATCAAAATCACAGAAATTTTCCCACCACTGAATTCACCCAGAAAGAATTAAATAATCCACAATCTAGCTTCCTTGCTTTATCAGCTAAGATACCCACTCTCTGGGAAAGTGGATTTAGGAGCTGATTTTTATAACTACAAAGACAATGGTAAGCAAGTATCATAGTGTAAGTCTCTACTGAACTTCAAACTTGATGAAGTATCCTGACTGTCACAGCCTCAGATGACCATGAACTCTGAAATCAGTCTTAAGTTTGAATACAAACTCAAGTGAAAAGCATTCCAAATACTGTGATATTTCCTCATCTATAAGTGAGAACAATACTACTATCATCTCCTTGGGGCGTTAGGATTACTAAGTGAGATGCCTCACAGTCCATTGGTCTCTCTTCCTTCCCTCCCTACATCCATTCCTCTCCATCCTCACAACAGTGCTCTGAGGAAGCAGAGCAGGCAGTTATTCCCTTTTTACAGATGAAGAAACTGGGGTATAGTCAGATGATGGCATCAGGACTAGAACACAGTGTTCTCCCAGTGCACTTTCTAATTAATTCCAAATGCTAAATATCTGACCTGAGAAGTACGAATCAAAAAATGAGTGACTTACATAAAAACCATCAAGGCTATAACTTGCACAAATAAAGCCTCACCATGAAGGAATTAACTCAATTTGCTAGAAGCCAGAAGCCAGAGGATGGTCCTGTGCAGAGCCAAGTCCTCACTACCTGACACTGAGCTCTACTGTGGTCAAGGAACCAGTTACTCAGAAACAAGAATTTAGCAGGAACTCTACAACAGGCAAATCAAAGTGTCATTTCAGAAGATTCCATTCCAGGTGTCAAAAGAATACTTCAGAGTGAGCAACTATCATGTGTAAAAATTATCAAAGAAAGAACCCCCAATTAATTGACTCCAAAACCTAAAAAAAATTATCACTACAGGACTTTGACCCTTCAACCAGATGTTTAGGGTCAAGTACTCAGGCTATTAGAGCTGAAGGAAAATTACTGCAGTGGTCAGGTTTTTTGATTTTGCTGTTTTTAAAATGGCCCCCCAGGCACAGTCCTGTAGCACAAAGCAAGCCGCTATGATGTGCCTTACAGAGAAAACAATGCGTGTTGAATAATTTTTGTTCAGGCACGAGTTACAGTGCTGTTGCTCAAAAGGTCAATATTAACGAATCGACACTGTATATTAAATAAAACATCTTTAAATAGAAGAACACAGAACAAGGTTGTGTATCTACCACTTGACTAAAATGTGGTGACCAGAGGCTCACAGGAACAAACTCTGTACTTCTCAAAGAAGCAATGGCTTGAAATTCACCAGCTCAGAGCTTGCAACTTTACAGAACCAAGAATGACAGTATCTAATAAATACAGAGAGGATGATGTTGCAAATGGGGACTCTGCGTGAAAGGGTCACAGGAGTTACTTGTATTACTCTCGCAACTTTTCTGTAAGTCTGCAATTATTTTAAAACAAAATTTTAAAAACTTTTTAAAGGTGCTAAACACACTACGGGGCTGCTTCAGAGCCTCGCTGACAAAACAAATCCCTAGAACTAGATCTCCTTGGTGGTTCTAAGAATTTCTCCCGCTCCCCTCCCTCCACACACATTACTAAGAGAATGAACGTCAAACTGAAACCTAGCAGGACCCTGTGGGGCCCTCTCAAGTACAAAAGCCCCTCCGTGTCCCTGTTTCTTGTTTACAGAGAAAGGCTTTAGTCTCCTAGGCCTTTGGGAGTTCCAAAGAGCAGGCACAAGAAGTTACTAATTAGGGAAGGGAGGGAATGCAGAAACAAAAAGCAGTTAAACAAGAAAAGTAACAATAGTTCAGTGATAAAACAGTCCTAGTTCCTCCCCAAGGGCTACACATAACCATCTGACAACATCTTTGAGGTGCTCTGCAGGAACTAAGACCCCGACCCAGGCGGAGAATGGTGACTACATCTGGGAACCAGCACAGAGACAGACCTCAGGCTGGCTGGAACCAGAAGGTTAATGATTAACATTAACAGCATCCAGAGACCTCACCATCAACCAATCAGAACACAGTCATACACCCTGCAGCCCTCACCCCAAAGGCTGCCTTTAAAAACCATTCCCTGAAAGCCATCGAGGAGTTTAGGTCTTCTGAACTCGAGCCACTTTGCTTGGAGCCCTGCAAATAAACGCTGTACTTCACCATAATCCAGTGTCAGTAAATTGGCTTTGCTGTGCGGCAAAGTGGACCCAAGTTCGGTTCAGTAACAAAACTATTACTGTGTTGCAAAGGCCTTATCTTCCAGTATGACCCATTCACTGCTTCATGTTCTTCTTCCAAATGAAATAAAATGCTGGATGCTTTCAAATCACAGAATTCAAACCTCTGGGTACACAGTTCACAAAAAGGCTATTGCCCCCAAAAAGGATCTTGAGTTTTAGGCAGATACCCTCTTCCTTCCAGTGCTAGTTATCTGGTGTGGGTTTTAAAAACTCACACGTGTAATCTAATTAGGTTTCATAGTCAGAAAAGCCCAAAACCCCTGAATTGTCTCAAAAGCTTTGAGAAAACAACTGGTGAAAGTTCAGCATTAGAGTAACTGAGAACATTCTGCAAGAGGTAAGAGCACCATACATATTTCTCATTCAAGTGAAGTCCTGTAATCTTGATGGTCAATCTTTCCCCCCTGGGAGTTGGCCTTCTTTATCATCAACTAAGAATTTGACTATCAAAAACAATGCCGGAGTCTAAACAAAGGGGAAAAAGTTTTGGGACATGCCAAGAGAAATCTGTTAATTTGCAAGATACTGGACTCTGAGTTTAGGGGTTTATTTTCTTTTGTCTTTACCAAGTCCTAATTTCCTCCTGGCTTCCCCCACACCTTTGTCCGCCTCTACAACGCCAAAGGGTCAGGATCAGAATGCCAGCACAGCAGAGGAGTACTTTCAGCTAGCACGTGGAGGGGGCAGGAAGAGTAAGAGTCTCTACAGCCAATCAACCATACTTTGAATGCCCCCAAAGTTACATCACTGCAGCCACCAAGGCCACAGATGAATCCCATCATCTTTTCAACTGAAAGAAAGAGGAGAAGGATGCACAGACAGCCAGCAATCACCTGAGAGCTTGTTAGAAATGCAGACTCCGACTCCACCTGGACCTACTGATTCAGAATCTGCACTTTAACAAGACCCTTGGGTGCTGGGTAGCACAGTGAGGTTAACTCCCCGCCTCCTTATCCCCCTCTCAGCCTGGCGAATTTGTCCTGGCTCAGATGGGTTCTCCGGCAAATTCAGCTTAAACGTTTTACTCAAAGAGGCCTTCCCAATTCCCAGACTAGGTCAGATATACACTGGATATACTCTGACCCTCTCTCCCATTTCTTTCCCATAGAACTCATCACAACGTTAAATAGCATAATTAATGCTTTAGTATCAATTTTCCTCTCCATGCGGCAAGTTCTGTCCGGGCAACGACTCCGTCCTTCTTATTCACCGCGTGGCCCCAGAGCCCAGAGTAAGACCGGAGACAAAGTAAACATTCAAGAAGTGGGGTTTTTTGGAATAAATGAATGGTCCTAGTATGTATGAAGCACAAGTATCAAGGGCTGGACTATGAGGAGAAGGGACAAAAACAATTAAAATAGGGTCCTTGTCCTTAAGTAGCTTATGGCTTAGTGGATTTTGGTTGAGGCTAACAAACTAAGCTCTCCAGAGCAAGTGGTGCACTCACAGCTGTTTTTCCTGCTTCTCTGCCAAATGACAACAGGTAGCCCGAATGTTCTCCAAGGCCTTCCACGGACTCCCTCCCTAGCGTGACCAAAAGGCCAACATGTCCTCATTAACCCTCCCCTCAAAAGATTCTCCCGGCCCAGAGTTCAGCACCTCATCCAGCCTTCTCTCTCTGCCTTCTAACTCGACGTCTAAATGACGTCTCCAGCATCATTTCATTCTCCCCTAAGAAGTTCGTCTTATCTCTGGGAACGCTTTCCTTCAACCCGTTTTCTTCATTAGCCCTCTTACTATAGGATGTCAAATTTCCCTTAAGAATGTCTTACCCAACTCATTTCCAAACACTCGATTATTTCCTGTGAGCTGTCAGGTCTATTCTCAACAGAAACCACTCAAATCTATATCCCAGACCACACTGGAGAAACCTCCCAATTAACTATTCAATTGTCTTCCCACTTCCCTCAGACATTTCCCATATCCCCCAAAGAGATACTGTCTGAACAAATGCTGTCACCTCTTCTCTGAATATACACTCCATGATCTGGTATTTATTCTTGTATAATAGACAAGAATCTCTTGACAGATTTACATCCCAAGACCAATATCCAAATACTAGCGTAACAAAAACATCTAAATGCCTAAACTGATAGCAATGAGAGAGTAACATTTTTTCATTTTATCTCTAGGAAAGAAGCTTGCAGAGAAATGTAAGTGGAAGCAAAAAAACATACCAACAGGGAGAGAAGTGCTCAGTGGAGAAGACAGAAACCATCAAAGCAGCTCACAGATTCTCCAGCGGGCTCAGAATCCAACCCAGATCCCAGCTGGAGTACAGTACTGCCACTAAAAACATCAAATTCTAGACCTACGACTTTGTAAAGGTCCATTCTAAGCACTGTTTATGAACGAAGTATTACAGGCGTTTTCAGGTGCTAGTCAGGAATGGGATCAGAAATTCCACGGGCCATGCCTTCTGAGTATTTTCCACATCCCAGCCTCTGAGGCGGGAAGTCCCATAAAAAGGCCGGCAGGACCCCTAGGCAGGGCCTCTGCACTTCTCCCAGCACAGTCCGGTTCCCTGGCCCACAGGCTCTCTCACTTTTTGCCTCTAAAGCAGCTAACTTACACCTAAAATTTTATTGGTTCCCTGAGCTCATTTCTGATTGGTTATTTCTCTCACTCCTGATTGGTCTATTTCTACAAAGCTTGTTCCTGGTTGGTCAACTTCTGTTATACTTCATTTGCATATGATGTTGCAAAGTATAAAACTGGCAGCCCATAAAACGCCTGTGTAAACCTACAGATGGGGTCCAGGGCTTGAAGTGTTAACTCCTCTGGGCCAGCTGGGGTAATAAACCTGAGTTCTCCAACTCTCTGAGTGCTGCTTGGTCTCTTGCCCAGATCCAGGTTGCTGTCACAACTGGGCCGTAACAGCGTAACACATTTTTCCGCAACACCTGTAGCAGTGTTTATCAAACAATGATGGACTGGAGCCCTAGTCCACAGATTTGGTTTGGGGACTATACGAAATTTTAACACTTCAAGTACTTTAAAAAGTCACTTTTTTTTTTTAATGTTTCAAAATATTCACTTCTAGGGCACCTGACCTCAGCCTCTTTGGTGGGTTTCAAATAACAATGCCATTTTTCTTGTTCACATACACTTTGCATACATGCCCACTCTGCGTTTCTGAACTGCTATACATGTGTGAGAGGAAGGTTGAAGATCTTATTTCTCCCAAATTTATGTACTGGCACTGCAGGGACCAGAGACAATTCCCCAAAGACGGAGTACGCCTTCTGTGAGGGAAGCTCAAGAAACAAATATTCTGATGGCAAAGACTTCTTCTCCCTTCAGGGGTAAATGGAGGTGATGTACCGGTTGCCAAGGGTGGAGAGACCTACAATCGTATTTCAGGGGTTCCTCAGTTCCCAGGGTCTGTGGGTCCAGCCCCCACCCCATCCCCAACTCTGACTCCCGTCTCCTCCCCACCTCCAATGCTCAGAAGAAGGAGAGGCGCAGCCACGATTCCTGACCCTGGGCTGGGGAGAGTCCAGCCACCACTTTCCTAGCCTCGATGGCTGTAATGGCTGGCATCTCTTATTTCTCCTCACGGCACCACCATCACCGTCACCCTGAGCAAAATGGACAGTCTACAAAATACAATCATAATCCAATGATTAAAAGGGGGTAGGAGACCTGTGCCAGATACAGCTAAGTGAAAGTGTATCAGAGATCTTGCAACACCCTACAGAAATGACTGCATTTACTGTTCCTTGGGCTTGCTTTCTCAGACCTACTGTACATAGCCATGGGAGGCTAGATGATTGAGCCTAGTACTCAACACTGTTCAGAATGAATCATCTCAAGAATAACTGATATATTTATTGTGGTTTATACGTAGGACTGACTGCAAAACTTCGGGAAGTCAGGTGACTTCTATGCTACCCATGAAAAGCATTAATTTTCCCATTTTATTATCCAAACTTCTTTGGAAACTTTTCCTATTTGAAATGTTGACAGTCAATTTTAGATGTCAAAATAAAGAAGTGCAAACCACAAATCTACCCTAAACCTTTCTGAAGTCATTTATTGCTAAATTAATGTACCATCCCAGGGGTCTCCTTACCATTAAAATCCTACAGAGACTACGAAGAAGTCCCTTATCAACTGACACAGCCGGAGATTACAAGTGATCATTCCTTCCCCACTCAAAGCTGGTGCCCTGGTCCGCCCCCATCCTCCACCAGGATGCAGATTCCTAAGAAATTCACCCAAAGGCTGCGTAACCGTGATCAGGAATTTGCTTGTGGTATCTTCACTGCAAGTACTGCCCAGAAGAGACCGTGCCCCCATTTTTATTGAGAATACCAGTAACAGTCTACTCATACCACTAAAACCCAGCTCTGTGATTCTCTCATCTTTTGGGGGGGAGGAGGAATATTCTTTCCAATGAATAAGAAAATAAAGGAGAGTCTTTAATACATACAGCATAGAAATTTCATGTGCAAGTTTACGGACAGCTCAGACTCACGGGGCACATGTTTAGCCTTGTGCCACCAACCCCTTTTAAAAACCCATTTTCCCTGTTCCTTAGAATCTGAGTCCTAAGTTTATTATTCTCTCTACATAGGCTTTCAGCTTCTCCGGTTGATAATCAAAGAAACATCTCTTCTTCTGAAACGAGAGTTAAGAGAGGTACTTTCACTAAGAGCACCAATCCGAGAAGGCTTAGGACTCAAGTGGCAGCCGAGCGCTCTGGCTGGCGGCCGCGCACTGCCTGGCTCCCCGAGGCATTCCTCTCGCGCCCGAGTGGAGATGACTAACACAGGGGCAGGGCGGGCTGAGCCGGGAGCTGGACCTATGCCCCACCGAGAGCCTGCGGGAGCTCCCGGGAGATTCTAAAGCTCTCACAGGAGAGGAGTTTAACAAGATAAGTCGGCTTTTAAGTAACAGAGGCAGCCTCCTGGCCTCCGGGCTGTGAAAGGGCTCACCCGCCAGGAGTAGTAACACAAGCAATTACTGCACACAGAATAATAGATCTCAGCGGGATTCCAGGACCCAGGTACCTGAGTCTCCCTCTCCCCTGCACAGAGGGAAGGAAAGGGAGGAAGAAATGCCCCACTTTCCATGAAGACCTGGGAGAATCCTATTGGGTAAGCAGATAAACAACACTTGGCATAGTAAGTCATTGTTTTGCATTGTTGCCAAAGATAAAAATGCACCTGGTATTAAAGGCTATATGCACCCTCCCTCTCCTGGAACAGAATTCATAAAGTTTAAAAGTTCCCTAAGTTCACATTCCAGAGACCAGAAACGCAAACCTACCTTGTTCGTTTCTCTACCACCAACTTCCAGCAAGCCTTCCTCAATTCAGGCAAGTTGCCTTTAACTAGCACATTGACTGCATATTGCTCACAGCTGCTTTCAAGAACGTCTAAGTATTCCCACCTGTACCTACCCATTTCTACTGCATTCTAGCTCATCCGTTTTATTCCTCCGCCTCTGTCAAGGCTTGTCACCTTCACCATCTCCCCAGAAGAGATGTTTAAAACAAAGAAACTGATCTGAAAATAACACATCTGATTTTTCCAGCCCATCCATTCTCCAAGAAAACCTTCAGTAATTAGAGTCACAAGTTCCCCTTTTCACCATAAAACTAAGCTACCTGCCTCTGTTTATCAGGAGCATTTTAATGATACTGACAACTAAAATCTTACCAGCCCAAAGCTTTACCCAGAATCAGGGGCACAGCCTGGTCTCAAGCCTGGAGACCCCCCCTCCTCTCAGGCCACCCTAGATGCTACTCACAGAACATCTACCTCCCATTTATATTGGCCTCTGAGAACTGTGCCACCCGACCTTCTTTCTCCTAGATTTGACTCTTCTTACTAAACCCGCTAAATACACATCTTATCACTCAAATCGGGACACTTTGAGAGTGCAAACGGGCTGTTACTGACGATATAATCATGCCAAGATAACAGCCCTGGGCCGACTGGGGTGTAAGTCGCCCTGCCCTTACAAAGGTAGAGGCCAGATAAGCAGCGGTTCCTTGCAAATAACCCATTTATGCTGGTTCTACATATTGTTTCTCTCTGGGAGATTGCCAGTTTGGGGCACTGGTCCCCCAAACAAGTTTGGATTACCTAGCCCATCTTGGGGCAGAGATAATAGAAAATGTTTTACATTGTAGTGGAAAATTCTTTCTAAATATATCAACTTCATGTTTTGACATTTTTTTTTTTCCTGGGGGGCAGGGGCGGGGAGGCAGACAAAGTGCAGGCTGGTCCTAACGTACCAGAAACTAGAGGGCTGCTGGGAGGATAGGGCAGGGAGTCCAAGGGAGCCTCAATTAGCCACACCTGTGTCGCTGACCCACCACTAGCATTAACATAGACAGCTGCGCTGCTCCGTTCCATGCATTACTGAAATTTGTTTCATTTTTCCTAAAGGTTAAATAAATGAATGATACCCCCAAAGCTCAGAAGGTTACACATTTTCTGGTGCCCATATTTCTGCTAAGCCAGGGGTTCCCAGACCAGTAGCTTCCCTCCCCCCAAAATTAGGGACTAACATGCTATCCACTTTTTATTTTTGCCAAGGACATTAGAAAAAAACAAATGCCATCACATTACTTACAAAATAAAGGACATTTTAGTCAAAAATAATAATCTCAAAATTAAAGCCAGTCCTTCAAATTGAACAATCTTAACATCACAAACTTACCAGGTGCCCTTGTTCCTCTCACTCTGCCTCAATTCCATTTCCATCCCTGTCCAAGTTGGGGACAGATATGGAAAATGCTGGACTACCAACACCAGTCAATGGTCAGGACACTGCCTTCTCTTTTCACCAGCAACAGCCCCATGAGGTGAGCCCTGTTATTATGCTCATCCACAGGCAAAGCTGGAACTTAGAGGGGTAAGATGACTTACCCAAGGTTTTCTGGCTAGTGGTCAGTGGAGCTAATGATCTGAACCACAGACACCCCAGAAAACCAGTTCAGTTCTGCTCAAGACACAAGTTATGTCTGTTTCCCAGGGTGTGGGCTTGTTTAAAGAACAAAAACAAAAACAGAAACTATTTTAGGTGGTATATAAGCCCTGTATGTACCAGCATTTAATATTTATACATAAATAAGAGCTATGCCGTCCCCTTTCAACTCTCTTTCAGTCCTTCCTATTAAATGAAGGAGACAGTTTCAGTTCGGTGGCAGGAAGCCTTTCACACATCTCTAGCTCTTATTAATCACAACTTCCTTCAGAGCCCTCTGCAAAACGCAGTACCTGCTAGAATTTAATAACTGTTTTGTTTTCACTGTGCGGTTTTCTTTTTTTTAAAAGTACTTTCTAGTAAGTAACAACCAGTAAATAATCCTGGTTTCCCATTTTCAACAGTGAAATTGCTTCCTTTTAAAATAATATTTCAATTTAAAAAACAGCTGACTGCCCAAAAGATTTTTAAACTAAATAAAATTAGAAGTAGTATTTCAATACATGCCGGTAAACTTTAGGTAACAGTACTGGACCAAAAGGCTGCAAATAAGACTCCCCTGGTTCGGTCTCTCCAAACAACTCTGAAAATGGCCAGGTTTTCCTGAGCAGGATGTGGTCACGCTTACCACCACCTACCACCCCCACCTTCTAATCCAAGAAGAAAAAGAAAAAAGAGGAAGAGCTATGTACCAGCCTGTAGGGAAAAAAGTCAGACTGTCACAGGACCTTGCCCTCACCCGCTCCTGTCACCTGTAGTTGGGTGGCTGCACACTTCCTTAGCCCTGGAGCTCCCTAGAAGCCAGAGGAAACAGGTAAGGCTTAAACTCTGAGAGCCTACTCTCCTTTAAGTACTACGACCTTACAGCACCTGGAGGTCTTTAAACAATTAAGCAGTGATTTAAGGATGGCCAGTTGCAGAGCTCTGCCCTCCCCTGAAGAGAAAGTGGTTTTCAAGGATACTGACTGCGGAAAGAGACTACCAAACGTGAAGTGATTAATGAATAAGGCGATGTTAAGCTGTATTCTGCCCTAAATCTAATCTAAGATGATACCTGTAAGAAATAAAAAGGTGCAGTCTAAGTAAAGCCCTCCTACAACCACCAAAAACATTAAGCACACTTCTGGGAAGCCGTCTTACAAAAATGCCGACACAAGAACACCAAGATTTACCAAAGAATGTCCATATATCAACAGGAAAAAATGGATGAGTAAATACACTCGAATGATGGAATATTCCTCAGAAATTAAAGAATGAGATAGATGTATAATTATGACATAGACAGTTACAACAATTAAAAAAAAAGAAAGTTACAGGACTCATTATGACCTAATTTCTATTTCTTTAAAAAAAAAAAAAGGGTGTATGTATCTACAGAAAAAAACTGTAGGTATAACTGTCTGAAGTCTTATAAGCAAGTACTAAGTCCAAAATTTAAATATCACTAATTATGAAATTATTAACACTAGACGGCATTCACCTGAGCCTTTGGAAGGACTTCAGGTATGAACCAGAAAACTGTTGGTCAAAATGAGGAAAGGCCACCAAGGAACTGCAAATGTGACTTTTGATAATAAAGACTTCAAACACCTGAGAATTACAAGAAAATGTTATTTCCATCTTAGGCAAGATAGTGGAATAAAAAGTAAAGACTAAGACCACCAAAGAGGTCATGTTGGCTTTTACTGTTGTTCTTGTTAAGAACGGGGCTTATAAACAAGAACCAGGATGGATCCAAATAGACAAACCAAAATGCCCACGGAGGGTAATGGCTCCGCCGAATTACAGGAGCAGAAAGCGAGCACAGAATCCTCCTGTCTGGAGATGACACAGAAGACTTCCATAGTACTAATGTGCCAAGTTATTGGTGCCAAATTATAGGAGATCTTGGGAATCTATGCAAATAGAAGGAAAAGTGGCAGATGAGTGTTAAAATGAACATATGGCCTAAATCAGGCACAGAAAACAACAACTTCTCAGCTGTCAGTTATGACCTAGGAATAGGCTCTCAGAGCCACTGCAAATGGACCCCTGAGACGGCAGCCCAATACTGAGCTACAGATTAAAAGCAATGCAAAGTGTCCTGGGAGCCAGCAAGACAAGTGCTAAAAAAGAGAAAAAAAGAGAAGCTACTATCCTGCCTCATATAAAATTATGGTGCACTGGCCCCAAAAACATACACTTCTTTTGTCATGTATGTCCTGCCCCTTCAACTACACATGGCACAGGAGTTATACAAGATCATCAGTGGGTCTCAAATGCCAACCCCGGGGGTCAATTCCAAATGGACTTTCAGAACCACCTAGGAGTGGCTGTTTAAAAACACCGATTCCCAGACCATACTTGGAGAGATTCTAATTCAGTGCCTCAGAACGGCCTCCTAAGTGGTCCTGATTCAACGACCTGTTTAGGAAAGCACCGGGCTTCTTCTCTAAATCTACTCCCATGGGGGCTCGGTGTAGCTCAATGGTACAGCACATGCATAGCATGCACAAGATTTATGCTCAATCCCCAGTACCGCCATTAAAAAAAAAAAAAAAGACTCCCAGAAAAGACTTAAGAAAGCTTACAATAAAAAATAAATGCAAAAGAAAAGAAACCATGTGACGAACTACCCAGAATAGATTAAGATGATTCCTATTCTTGAACATTAAATAGACGTGGGAAAGATCTGTAAGACAGTGAGAATGATCTAAAGGAAGAGGCTTTGGCTCAGAACCCAACCAAGCCCCATACTCCCGCCAGACTCCCCCAAACAAGATCAGAGCCAGAATAAACTCTCCCCACGAGCTACAGGTTCCCAGAGTGCCCTCCTCCTCCTCACCCTTCTCAAGACCCGCTGCCCCAGGAGCACGTGGGGCTGTTCTGAAGCAGAGCTGAGACTGCGTAATGTCATGTTCCTCTGGGTCCCGAGTAACCACTTCCACGAGTCTATCCTGATACCACCAATGAAACCATGAACCTCTGTGGCTCAATTCTATCTGCCCTCCACCCACTCCAGTATCTGATCACTTAGTTTAATTCAAACTCTCTGGTCTTTCGCACTAGACAACCCTATTTCAACTAGGACACCTTCTCAAAAAGAAAAAACAAAAAACAAAAAAAAAAAGGAAGACAAACAGAAAATATATTTCATGCAGGATAAGCAACAACCCAAAGTGAAGACTACCAGAAAGTAAGAGATTTCTCAGCTCTTAATTCATGCCTGAAGACATGTAATACAGGGTTTCTTACACAATCACAGCCTTCGAGGACTGCAAAGAGCTTAGAGACAATGAGTCCAACCACTTCATTTGAGAGAGAAGAGGCTGAGAGGTGGACTACCTTACCCACATCACCTGGATGGAGAGCAGCGACATCTGGCCCGGCACTTGTATTCCCTGAATCCCAGGCCAATGACGTCTCTTCTCTGCCAGGTTGTTTCCCAGGAACAATGTTCATATATATTTACTAACTTAAAGTACCATTCCCCAAATCTCCTCAATTCCTCCTATTACAGATGAGGTTGGTGTTACCAGATCATCCCAAGGAGACTACTTCCTTCATAAGGAGAACTTAAAGCACCTCAAAATGTGCTGAGGCACAGAGAGGTGGTGCCTTAAAGTCACTCACTATAAGCATGTAAATGGAGAAAACGCGCCGAGCCCAGATTATATCACAGATTGAACATCTCAAAAATGACATCTGAAAATGTCATCTAAATTTTCATTAGGTTTATTTTCCCTGTAAGTCATTAACTTCCTAATTTTTAAAAAATGCCAACTGAAACCACTGTTCTTTTTTTCCCTAAACATGGGAGCTAAGTGAGAAAAACATAACATTAATTTATCATATTGAGTCTCACTGCAAGCGAAATCCCACAACACTCCATCTGCATCCAATGTTCACAACCTGTGATTCTGCATCAATTTCTGCTGTAGAACAAAAAGCATATGTCAGTCTCCCAGGAGAAGAAGTAGCAACAGAAACAGGGTGGGTATCCATCTCCAAACAAGAAATAGGAGGAAAAGTGACATAAGCCCAGTAAGAGTTGAATCCCTTTACTTTATTCCTTGTCTGTGATGAGAAAAAAGAATTTCCTACAACATTTAGTTTAGCTATTCCTTGAAAAAATGAAATAAAATAAATCCAAAGACCAGATTCCAAAGGATATCCTCTGTACCTTCTGCTAGAACCACACCTGTCAGCTGGATTTCTAGTTCAAGCTGGTTCAAGCTGGTTGCAGAATGGGCTGTAGAACCATCTTACCTGGATTCAAAAACCTGGCCAATTTTCTCTTTTGAACTTGCCAATGGAAACTAAACTGTGCACTTATTTCCCAAGTTTCATTCTCCAAGTAAACTGGGGCAGAGACTCACCAAATCATTCACCTGCTTATTACGAGCACTGATCACTATCCGGCCTCAGAAGTCCCCACTCCTGTTAATAAGACACACTGCACGTGAGCTGTTCTATCCTGACGAGCTACTAAATTCCTTGTAGTAATAAAACGCTAGCAGAAGTATAAACACCTACAAGTCCTAGATGATCTGTAAGTCTCTTGCCTGCTCTTGCCACTTATTTTCTCAGTCAGGTCCCCTCCACTGAAAGGTGGTGACCTTGGGAATGCACAGGACTGGCTGATGGGAAGTCCAAAAACCTTAGTCTTGGCCTGTAAGAAACATGAATATGACCGAAAGCAAGTATTTTTCAATTAGTCTCCCACTGGTTACATTTATTCAGTAGACTTACTGATCACACCAGGATACCAGCCACCATCTCCACTGCCTTTCTGCCATTTATCACCCTGCAACACGTATATTAACAGCTCAAGTTAAGCCCAAACTATTTATGTGGAACACTGAACTTGAAGAAATTGAAGAGCTACTATAAAAACACTGAAGATCATCATCAGTGGAGACCCCAGGACCTTTGCACTCGCATTTCCTCTGCTGGGAACTCTTCTCCTATGGCTGGTTCTCTAATGTCTATCAGATCTCAGCTGAGGGAAGCCTTTCCTAAACACCCTATCTAAAGGCACCACCCCTTCCCTTATTTCCAACCACTCTGTCGCATTCCCCTACCTGAAATCACTCTTATATTATAATGCTTACTTCTTATTTACTTGTTGATTGTCTGTCTCCTCCATGAACCATGAGGGCAGTAATCTGATTTACTTTTTTTACTGCTGCTTCTCCAATACCCAGACCGTGCTTCACACAGATGATCAACAAAATGTGTTCAAGAAAGAAAATATGACTGCTCATCATTCTTTATCATTAGTTACTACACGGCAGCAGCCACTGTTAGCGTGACTAGAGCCAGCTGGATGCTTCCTTTTCATAAAGAAAACATGACAGAAAGCCTTTAAGATACAGCAAAAACTTAGTGCCCCTTTACTTACAATTTTGATTGAAAGCTACCATGCTCACCTGCTGGGAAGTAGGCAATTTTAGGACTAGAGGGAAAAGCCTTCCACCCTAGTCTACCTACTTCTTTGCAAATGGCCCTATTAAAATACTGCCATTCAGCGACCTTGCCCCTTTGAGTAGCAGGAGAGTATTTTAAGTAGCTTAAGAAATGTGTTTTTCTTTCAGTCTGCATGAGCTAAGTGCACACAGGAAGGAACAGATCAACAGACTACTACTCTGTCCCCACACCACTCAGGAAAGATACATACTTCTTAGTTCAGACATGGAAGAAACACTTAGCTATAGGCAGCATTTCCTACCGGCTGTAATCTGGAGAAACTTCCACTAAGCTACTCACCACAATGTCTACATCCCGCTTTACCACAACCTGGCAGCCCAAGTCCTTTCGAAGGAGGAAATCGTGGCCATCTCCTCCTACAGGTGCCCTATGCCTTAGTTATCGGGTGAGAATCATGGTTCTTAGCACAAAACCAAAGATGGACAGAGGGATTCTTTTCTCCTCTTAAGTGGGGCAGGGTGAAATGGGAGCCAGGATTTGGAACTGTCCTCTCTCTGGCCTTCCACACCACAAGCAGGGTAAGATATGCTGCTTCCATGGCTGCTTCTGATAAGTGCAGAAAGTTCAAGAACTGTGGCGGATTCATTCTGCTGGGTGCTCCTGCTTGAAAAGACATGCAAACATAGGACAGGAGAGTTACAGAGTGAAGGCATAGAAAAGGGCTCTATCTCCAAAACAGAAATAAATCAGGTCAGTAAAACCAGAGAAAATAGCCATCTCTAAGTAGCTGCTAAGTGGGGTGACTGAATTTTATACTAAATACCCCAAGACTTCTCCCAACCTCTATTTCACATGTGCTGACAATAGTCTGATGCTGCTGAAGTCTAGCAAATTATTCAAACCCAGAGTTAGAATCCTCTAGGGTTTTGAGAATGTATCTGACTTGACAGACATTTACTTTTCCAGGTTCGATTCTGTCTGCCCACACACCTGCCAGTCTCATCCCAAATCAAAAAATAAAACTCCACCTTCAGTTTTCCATCATCCCCACTGTCTTTCCAGTAACAGAAGCGCTCCACGGTGCTCATGTTAACTTACTGCCCACCTCCTCCTTAACACATTCCAGAACCCACTCTGTCCCTTTCCTCCTGCTCTCAATAGCAAATGTGGCCTCTACCATCACCATCGTTTGAAAAAACTGGTCAAATGCCAAAATTCTGTACAACTGGATTCCCAAGGTCTGTCTTCGTCAACCTCAAAAAAGGAACACAGCACTTACTGGGACAACAAGGCAGAGACCAGAAGAAATGTGTACTTTCCGCGGCCTTACAACCCGTTCTTTTGCCCAAAAAGAGGAAGGACTAGTATTCCTCTTTACTGCCGCAAACCTCAACCCTAGGCCACCCCAGACCTTCAGCTCACCCTCTGTCCAGACAAACCCGGAGGGCTCAGCCTGAGAGGCCCGCCTCTGGTTAGTCAGGGTTCTAGTTTCTGCCCTGCTCCCCTAAGACAAAAAAGCAGTGACTACTGTGTTCCCATTCATCAAGCTATTTCCTTCACACCTTCCTCTGTCAGAGAGTTCCATCTTCCCTCGCAGAGTTCTTATGAAGCAGTTCCTAGTACCGCTGGAAACGATTACTCTCCAGGAAAATACAACTTTGCTTAGCAGCAGAGCTTCACACAGAGCAATTTGCCAGGGGTCGATTTTTCATTCCAGACAGGCTTCGAAGCCTGGCACAAATCTGCCATCTGCTCTGCAGTTCACTCGGCTTCCCTCCCCTAATCCTTGCCTGGAACTCACCGCCACCTCCACAACCCCTGACCCCTTGCAAGCTTGGTCACAGAAAAAGATCAGTATAGACGACCACTGAGTCTTCAAAGCCTCCTTCCCGATCCCAATGTGTCTTCTACACCACACTCTTTTGCACATTAGGACCATAAGCATCATATGAATTCACTTACCAAAACAGCAGCCCTGGGATAAGACAGGAGTAAGAAACATCTAATCTTTCCTCGGCTCAATTACAGTTAGCTTCACTTTCCTGCAATTTTGCGGCCGTGCATCACGGGCCCCGCCCTCCACTAAAGTTCTGCCCTGGAGTCAGAGGCATCAGACCAGGATACTGAAGAGCATGTGCTTTGGCAGACAGGCCTGGGTTCAAGTCCCATCTCTGCCTCTCATTACAAACAAAAAGTCCCTGTCCTGGGGGTCAACTATTCTTTCTAAACCTCAGATTACACATCTGTAAAATGTAGCCAATGAGCCTATCTACTTGTTAGGTATTACAAACGAGAGGAAATAAATGGAAGACTCGGCACAAGACAGGAGCCTTATTAAGCAAGTGATTGCTGATATTCAATATCCACCGGGGTAATCTGTGGGCCGGCATGGTCACTCCACAGCATCCAGATGCCCTGGAAGGTTCCAGCATTGGCAGAAGCGAAAATATGTTCAGCTTCATTCTACTCCCACCCAGCAAATGAGAGGGGCCTTTAAGAAAAATTCAGGCCTTAGTAAAGGAAAAAACTCAGAAAGATTCACTCAAGGTTCCCAATCCCACCACCAGACCACCAAGCGCTGCTTTGTTCCTGTGGTGAAGGGAAAGATCAGTGCACGTGAAAAAAGCTAATGAAAGAAGAGCCACTTAAGGATAATCCTTTCAGGGGTCAGGACAATATTTCAAAGAGGTGAAAATATTTGGACCTTGGAAATTCCCTTCTCATTCAGTTTCTGATAAATTTTGACTCTCGGTTTATGTATAAAGGGGAAAAGCAATACTGAAAACCCTTAGAATCTCAGCTGGAGGCAGAATATTGCCTAAGGAATGAATACATGAGAACGGGGGAAGGGGTGTCTTGAAATCTAATTCACACACACAAGCTAAAGAACATTATAATCCTATGAAAGACAATGAACCAAGAAAACAGAATGTTTTTTAAACTTTCTAAACACTGTGAAGCTTTGGGACAAAGTGTCATAAAGAATATTTCAGATGGAAAAGTCAGAATTGCAGTCTGAAATGAATTCTAAAAGTCTGGTCATCACAACCAGAAATTTTGGTAACCATCAAGAAATGTCAGGTTCCAATATTTGGAAGGGTTGTGAGCAGGACAACAGAGTGGACAACTGGTAAAGAGAATTTACACTCCAAAATTATCATGGAGCTGGAGATACATTTTCTTTAAATGAAACTTGCAGGGTTTTAAATTCATAATTCAAGGATGTAGGGAGTGAGGAGATACAAAATCAGGCAGAATCTATAGTATTAGAGCACTAGACTGGGAATCAGAACACCTGGGCTCTGATCCTGACTCCAAGCCAAACCACCGTGACCTTAGGCAAGTCACTTGCCCTCTTCAAACCAATCTCATCTGCAAGGGGTGAAGGAACAATAATGATCACTAAGATTCCTACTGGCCTAACACTTTAAGAGTCAAAAACAGGGGGATCACAAATATGAGGAGCTCTCAGGACTACAGATTTGACACCAGAGGTGGAAGGAAAAAGACAGGAAAGGAGGAAAAGGGAGCGAGAAAACTCGGAGTAAGTAATTGAGCGTCAGTGAAAACATAAAAGCTTCAAGATGGCCAAGTACTCCAGGAGTTCCTTGTAAGAGCAGATGTCAGGAGCTCGAAAAACTGCAAACTGCTCAGCATATGTCAAAATGGACAGGAAGACGGGAGGAACGGAGGACCAGATAACAACGAATTATCCCCGTTAATCAATCAGTAACCGGTCTGTCCTGGTAAACAGCCAGGAGACTGAGTGCGGCGACCACGGAAATCACTGTGACCCCGAATGCCAGGGTGTCCGGGAGGTAAGGTACCAAGGGGAGTCCGTGTCGGGTTGCGTCTAAGGAGGGAATTCCGAGAACGGGTGAAAGTGAGGAAGGGGGCAGAGGAAAGAGGATCTGGGACACCACGCAGGCTGGCGGGAGGGGAAGGAGCCAGCGCCAGACTCCCCGCTCGGTGGCAGGCGGTGGGATCGGTGTCCGGGGCCCCGCTCTCACCATCTTGACGATGCCCCGCTGCACGGTGGGGACCGCGGGTCCCCCGGAGGAGCCGCCGCTCTGCGCGGAGGAGGCCATGTGTAGAGACGGAAAGGCAGCGAGTAAGGCGGCGGGCCGGCTTGGATGTGTCAATGTGTGTGTCGGCGTTGGTGAGAGGCCGTCGCAGAGAGGAGCTGGCGAGAGACCGGCTGCGGACGACGGACGGGACGGACTCGCCGGGCACTCACGAGAGCAGCAGCGGGACTGAGACCGAAAGAGACGCGATCTCCGCCGCCGCCACACGTTCTACTCGCCGCGCAAGCGTGCCAGAGCGCCACCGCCCTCCGGCCAATTAGCGCCCGGAGTCCGCTGGACCCCAAGCCAATAGGCGCCCTGCTCGCGGAGCCCCGCCCCTTGGTCTCAAAATGGGTGGAGAGTTTCAGGAAGCGCTGAAAGAGCTGATTTGCGGTGATGGGCTAAATATAGGGCGGGACTTCCGGGGCAGCGGTAGTAAGTGGTGTCGGGAGGTGTAGTGAGAAGGAAAGGACACGTCAGCATCTGGCTGTGGGGCGCGGTGGGCCATGGGAGCCCCGGGGGCGGGGTCAGCCTCGCCCTCCGGCCTGGCCCCGCCCACTGCGCCCCGCCCCGCGGGCCGCCTGGGAGCCCAAGTGGATGCCGGTGTTCCGGGAGGGGCACGCGGGTTGTGGAGTGCGGACTGGGAGCCCGAGCCAACGAAGCTGGATCCTAGAGGAATCTCAGTGCTGGTACACACCGACTTCCGACATTTTACCCAGCTAAAAGTGTGGGACGAACCTGGGAAAGTCTGAACATCGTGAAACCTACGGATGTTGGCCTTGACCCCGAACTTGGCCGGGCGCCTCTCTGTAGTAGGGAGTGTGTCCCCGGTGTCTAGCTCTTGTTAGGCGCTCGAATAATTTTTTTTAGCGTGGGGGGGGGGTGGAAGGAATGAATCTCTTACGCGGGTGATATGTTTGTGCACGGGGCCGAAAGGCCCTCTTTCGATCTCTTCCTAGCTGCGCCAGCGAAGTTACGGAAAGCCTTGCTAACACGCACTCCCTGAGCCAGGAGGAGGCAGTCCCTTGATCAAGTGTGAAGAACCCATCCCTTCACCTAGCCCTGGTCTCTTTCCAATAAGGATATTAGGGGGAGGGGGGCGCAAAGCAAAGGCATTTAAACGTTTAAGTGAACGTTGAGAGACAACTAATATTGGTCGAGTGCCAATACTGTGAGGATTATAGGACCTTACTTTCATGCTGTTAATCTTAGTCTTAAAACCTGGCTCTACACCAAGGACATCCATTTCCCCTGTAGCTCTTTGGAAAAGAGGTTATTCTCCAACATTTCATATATCCCAGAGTCAAGTTTTGGGGTCAGCATTTTCCTAGATGCCTAGTGCCTCTTCCATACCATTAATTTGCCACCCTCTTCAAAACAAGACAAAAAAAAAAAAAACAACTTTATGGAGGCTCATTCCACCTGATTATAGCATTCTCCATCTTACTGCGGTTGTCTATTATTTGCCCCCAAATGCCACCTTGTCATTCACTGAAACTGACACCTCGTGAACACTTTTCCCCACCTAATGATCCTGAGTGACTTCAACATTCATGTGCCTGACTTATCCAATACCCTGGCCTCTCAGCAACTTGACCTCATCATCAGGGAATTTGACCTCTGCACATGTTTAGCTCTCTCTTTAGGACAGGAGAAGCATTACAACTGCTCCCTGGCTAAAATCGTAAACTCAAACATCCCATTCTCTGATCATAATTGCTGTCCTTCTCCCTTCTCAGTTACTTCTCTGATACCTTGTGTTAATTATCTATTGGTGCATAACAGTCTAGCCCCAAACTAGTATTAAAACAATGAGCATTTATTATCTCACAGTTTCTGTCAGGAATCTAGGCAGGGCTTAGCTGAGTGCCTTTGCCTCAAGTTCCCTCACAAGGCTGCAATCAAGGTCTCAGTGGGAGCTGTGATCTCATCTGAAGGTCTCCTTAACTGACTAACAGAGGATCTGCTTACAAGATCACTCATGCAGTCACTGGCACGATTCAGCAGGGCCTCATTTCCTTGCTGTGTGGGTGTCTCCATAGGGCACACAACATGGTAAGTGGTTTGTATCAGAGCAAGAATGTGGGAGAGCAAGTGAGGACAAGCACGAGTCTTTGTGAACCTAATCTCAGGAGTAACATCTCATCACTTTTGCCATATTCTATTCGTGAGAAGAGTCACTAAGTCCAGCCCACACTCAAAGGCAGAGGATTACACAAGGGCATGAATACCAGGAGGCAGGGTCACTGGGGATCATCTTAGAGGCTGCCTATCACACTGTTCTTTAAATAGAATTCAAAGTCCCTGAACCTCTCTATCCTCTTTATATCAGCTCCCTTCTACTTTCTCCTGGAACCTTGATTAACTCCGTTATTTTTGCCCCTCTCCTACCAGGATCCTCATCTCTAATCCCCATTGTCTTCCATGGGATTCAACTGTCAAAACTCCAACTCTAGATCTCTCTGTCTTCCCCAAACTACCACTTTGCTAGAATAATCGAACGTGGAGGTTGGTAGCACACTGAATTCGTGGGCCTTCACACATCTCACACATTGCCTGAAATTTCTTGTTTCCTCAGTCATTTTGATCTCCAACTCCGTTGGGTCTAGTTTGTTGTCATTGTTGTTGTTTAATGAAGACTGTTTTTTAGAGCAGTTTTAGGTTCACAGCAATATTGAGGGGAACGTGCAGAGATTTCCCATACACTCCCTGCTCCCACACATGCATAGTCTCCCTCTTTATCAACATCCCTCACAAGAAGGGTACATTTGTCACAGTTGCTGAATCTACACTGACACATCATAATCACTCAAAGTCCACAGTTGACATTAGGATTCACTCTTGATGTTGCACATTCTATGGGTTTGGACAAATGTATAATGGACATATATCCATCCATCACAGTATCACACAGAGTATTTTCACTGCTCTAAAAATCCCTGGGCCTGTTTTAAAGCTTCTCTGTTTTCCTCGTAACTCCAACTCCACTGTCTCCCACACTCTCCAATAGTGATAAGGCCTCCTACTTTGGAGAGATAATAAAAACCACTAAAAACTCCCTCTATTTCCCACTGCAAGATCTAAAAACTTATCTTCCTTCTCATTCCTCTCTTATTCTCCCTTGTAACAAAGAAAGAACTTCCTACTGCTTAGGCTAAACTCTCCATCTATGTTTTGGTTCCTCCCCCTCCACCTTCTCAAGGACTCTCTAACAGATAAGTCACCCTCCTGTTTTCACAGCCAGTTTATCCTAGACTCTTCTCATTAGTATTTAAATATTCTCAAATGTCTTGCATAGTAAAAATAATTTAACTGAATAAATCTTTCCTTTACTCCACATCCCTCTCCAGATCGCTCTCCTCCCTTCCTAGGCAAACCCTCTTGGTGAAATTCTATATCTTTTTTGCCTCCACATCCTCACCCTGCATTCAGTCCCCAGCCCACTGCACCCTGACTATTGTTTTTATGAATTTACTGAAACTGTTCTCTCCAAAGTCACAAATGACTTCCTGGTAAGTACATTCAATGGGCACTTTTCACATTTGGTGGTCCCTTTGCCTAGCTTTCCATCACATTTGACACTGTACTCCTTGAAATGCCCCTTTCTTTCCCATATTCCTTGTATTTCACCGTCTCTCTAGCTATTCCTCCTCATCTCCATTGTGAATTGTGACTCTTCTTTTGCTTATCCCTCAATACTGATGTTCCTCTGGGTTCTTCTCAAAGTATCTTCTTTTTTAGTTCAAAACATTCTTCCCAAGACATCTAATCCATTCCTATGGCTGCACGCTAATGATTCCCTAATATATAGCTCCTGTTAAAATAACTCTTGAGCTCCAGACCCATGTGTACAATAATACTCTGCATATCTGCCCATGGCTGTCATTTGGGGAATTCAAATTCAACACATCAAAAAAAAAAAAATTAAACATTTCTCACAAGGAATTCATTATCTTTCCTCCCAAACCTGTTCTTTCCTAGCACGTGTCTCAACCCAAATAATGGTACCAAAAGCTACCCTGCTACAAGCCAAAAATCTAGAGATCATCTGTGACTCCTCCCTCTCCTTCATTCCTTAATTCTTAGGCAATCCCTGAAATCTGTTAGATCTACAGTAGCCAGTCTAGCACCTAGGCCCTGGAGCAAGAATGCCTGGGTTCACATCTCCACACGGTATAACCTTGAGCAGGTTACGTGGTGTCTCTGTTCCATGGATTTCTCATCTGTAAAAATAAAGATAATAATAGGGCCTACGTCCTAGGGTTGTTCTGATTTTGAAGACTGTATGTGTCAGATGCTAAACACATAGAACACTGCCTGGATATATGTGTTAAATTTGCTATGATTATTATTAAATATCTCCTATTGCGTAAGCCTGGCATATTTTGTTTATTTTTTTAATTTTCAAAAAATTTGGGGTCAGGGAGGTAATTAGGTTTATTTATTTATTTATATTATTATTTTTTTTTTAATGGAGATACTGGGGATTGAACCCAGGACCTCGTACCTGCTAAGCATGCACTCTGCCACTGAGCTATACCCTCCTGCCAAGCCTGGCATATTTTCCCCTGGATTGCTGCACTAGGCTTGTAATAGTGTCACTGACACCAGCCTTCCTTTACCTGTACCCCACTCATCCTTCCTACTGCAGCCTAAGTGGTATTTCTAAAGTGCAGATTTGATCATGTCTTCCTGCTTCCTAAGCCCCTCCTGTGATTTCTCTACACCAGCTCTTCTCTCACAGGTCTACCCTTGCACAAGCCACGTGAATGTGGTTTCAGTCTTTCAACACAACACTCCTTTGCCTCCAGGCCCCCATGCATACTTTCCTGTCTACCTGGAGCTCTCTTTCCACCCCTCTGACCTCCTCCCCACCCCCACTGCCTATCATTTTTCCATCCTTCAACTCTCCACTTGGAAAGCAGAACTCCTCCCCTGGAAGGCTTCGAGAAGAATGCCTTTCCTCAGGGCAGAATTAGTTTTGTCTTTTCTCCCACTTTCAGTCTGTTAGAGGATTTATGAGATTGTAGTATCATTGTCTCTTTCACCTCTAAAATGTCATCAGACTGTGTCTGATTTACTTACAGTGGAATTCCTAGCGCAATGCCTGGCACAGATAGCTGCTCCGTAAATATCTGTGAATAAATGAGTGAGAGGAAAGTATTATCATATTCATTTTACATGTAAGGAACTATAGGCTCAAGTAGGAAGTTTGTTGAAAGTCACAGGACTAGTAATTCATAGAGAAGAAATTTGACACTAGTTCTTGTGACTAAAGCTTCTGTTCACTGTGCCTTTACATGAAAGAGACTTTGAAATCCTTAAATGTGGTTCCTATGTGGTGGAGAACAAGAACACACAAACACACACACACACACAAACACATAATCTGGAGATAGATAAGTGTCATTCAAACAAATAAACAAGTATTCTATTTCCTGTACTCCTTTGAGAGTAAATTTAGGAAATATATCCTTGTAGTAACAATGGCCAAAATATATGGAGCACTAAACACTACACAGACTCTGTGCTAAATGCTTATGCCTGTGTTACATAATTTAATCCTTAGAACAACCTTATGAAGTAGATATAGTCAATCTCATTCCACAAAGGAGGACATTTAATGCTTAGAAAAGGTGAGCAACCAACTCTAGGTCAATAGCTAATAAGGGATGGAGTCCAGATTTGAACCCTGAACTTTCTGTCCATAGTCTGCTCTTAACCATTTGACTAGCCTGCTTCTAAGGTCACCAAATGTGGCCGTCTCATCCTGGATCTGCACCTGTAGAATCCAGAGGCTTCAAAGACAGTTTTCAACTCTCCAGCAAGCTCCCTTTGGGTAAACAGGAGCAAACTCAACACTGGTATAACTTCCTGCCTCTACCCTTCTGAGCCTACCCCCAACCTCAAACCACCTTCCACACTGTTAACTTGCTGTTCTTTCTAAAATGCACATTTCAGTCATATAGACCCCTCCTTAATATTGCTGTGGCTCCTGTTCTGCTTCAGATAAAGTTTCAACTCCTCAGCATAGGACATGAGGCCCTCACCATCTGCCTCTGACCTGCTTTTCCTTCTCCTCCACCTTCTTCTCCTTTTTTAAAAATGTTTGTTATAGACTGGATTGTGTTCCCCAAAATTCATATGTTGAAACCCAGACCCCCAATGTGACTGTTTTTGGACACAGGGCCTTTATGGAGGTAATTAAGGTTAAATGAGGTCATAAGAGTCACTCCCTAATCCAATAGGATTGAGGTCCTTATAAGAAAAGGAAGAGAAACCAGATCTCTCTCTCTCTCTCTTTTCCTCCATCTTTCTCTGCAGGTGTACAGAGGAAAGGCCACATGAGAATACAACAAGAAGGTGGCCATCTGCAAGCCAGAAAGAGGTCTCCCTAGAACCCCACACTGGCACCTTGATCTTGGACTTCTAGCCTCTAGAACTGTGAGAAAATAAGTTTCTATTTTTCAAGTCACCCAGACTGTGGTATCTTACTACGACGAGTCCGAGCTAACTAATACAACATTTTACTGTATGTTTATTTAAAAGAAAAGCCTCACAAACCCAAGTTGTCAGGATCAGCCCTGTCCAAAAGAACTCTGCAGTGATGGGAATTTTCTATATATGTTCTGCCCAACACAGCAGCCACCAGCCACATGGGGCAAATGAGCATTTGAAATGTGGCTAGTGCATCTGAGGAACTGACTTTTTAATGTTATTTAACTTTAATTAATTTAAATTAAGTTTAAATAAACACCTGAGGCTAGTGACTAATGTCTTGCACAGCACTAATCTAGGTGATTAAACTTGAATCTTGCTATTATATCTGATACCAGAATCTTCTATGTAGGTTTTTAAATTAAGTTACTTCTATATGCCTCATGTAGTCCAAACTTGATGAGAATGCATGATAACATAAGGCATTATTTTTTTAAATCTTAAGAAACAACAAGAAGTTTGTAACATGAAAAATAGAACTCAAATTCTACTTCTAAAAAAAGAAAGAAAAGAAAAATAGCTATACACCAGAAATAAATGGTGCGTTGTAAACTGACTATACTTCAGTTAAAAAAAAAGAAAAAGAAAAAAGAAAAATGATGTATCCTGTGATTGAGGCTCAGACATTATTTCTCAAACCTCACATAGCAGAACAAAATTCATAATAACCCAAGAAAGATAATGTGCTCTTCCCAGTTTGCCCTATCTATGTAGTAAGTCAATTAACAATAAAGGATTTATAAAGATGTAATAATGTGACGATGGATAAGGAAGATAACTTAATGTTTCATCCAGATTCAGAGATGCATCAAATTAAAAGAGAGCTCCAACCAGCAAACAGGCGTTTCATGATGGTATCCAAGAAATGGTTGGTGATGTAATATATGATTTGGGTGATGGTTACAAAACTTTTAGTTAACTTTGTTCGCTGTCCTGTTGTCATTTAATGGCCAGACCAACCTTCATTCCATTCTCCTCAATGCCATCAATCAACGCCTCTGGGTCTTCAGTAGCCTTAGATAATTGTATATTGATTTGCTGCTGCTACAGCCATCCGCTTTAACCACTGTCCAGTTTTGTCACCTCGGACCCTGCCTGCCACACTCAAGTCTCTAAGAAAAAAGGCCTAAGGAAAGCTCCAGCCAATGGTACCACCTTTATCACGGGGTAGCATGCCTTCAGAAGACAGTACCAGTCTCTGTGGAAGCAATGACCCCAGGATTGAAGATGTGGCCCTTTCCAGGGAGGGCAGTAGCCTGAAATAACCAAAAACTGATCCAAACTAAGGCTATGTCTTTGGAGTGGGTTGGCGTTGTCCCCACTAGGCAGCCAGTATCAGCTATCAGAGCTGAGGGGCCAGAGCAACAAAGAGGAGACAAAGCAAGAGGTCAGGGTCAGGATGAGTGGTGAAGGCGAGGGAGGCAGGGGCAAGCGGGGAAATGGGCTCTGGGCTTTGGGGACAGATACAGGGTAGCTGGAATGCACGGGGGTGGGGCTGCCAGCGTTAAAAGAGCAGAATCCCAGGCAGACAGGTCTTTTGCTGGGAGTCAAAGAGCAGGGGTGGAGCTAAGGTAAGAGACCGGAGTTCAGGTGGCAGCTTGAAAGGGTACCCAGGCTACTCAAGGTGGACTTCAGGGTGGTCCACGCATTTTTCTCAGGCACCCTTTCCTGGATCTCCTCCAGCTTAATTCATCCAAAGGTATTCAGGTGAAATAACCCCCCATTTCAGCCACATTCCACATGAAACCACAGAGACATCAGAAAGTAGAAAATCTCTTCTTTCCTCTGCACCCCAAGTCTTTGTATTATGCATTCATGAGTGGCATAAATTCCATTAGGAAGCAATTTTATGAAAAGGTAAGGTAATTCTAATATTATACTACATCCTGTTGTTGGTTGGAGAGCAGTTAATAGTTTCCTCTCTTAAGGGTGCTTCAGAGGATAGGATGTTACTTTATGCTGCAATTGAAACAGGCTGAACAACCACAGATTATGTGATGTTTACATAGTTTTTAAAAAAGTAGTCTCTTTCCCAACACAAAACCTTTGAAATATTTCCTGCCTGGAGCTCTGTCCCTGCAACAGGAACAAAATAGACAAAAATATTTAGGTGTTCCCCAGTCCATACCATTTTGGTGAGAGAAGATGTACAGAGAGACTCTAAAATCAGATTCTGTGAACTTGACATGACCCTGACCTTTCACTAAACCTGCTTATATCATTGTAGACTGGTTCCACGTGTATAGAGAATAATCTGAAATATGTATAAGAGCCTTCTAAAGTTGTTGATGATGATCTAGAGAATTTGGAATTACTCATAGTCCCAAAGATGTGAAACTAGCTAAAAAAACTTATAATATGTAAACAATGAAATAGCAGGTAGCTTTTAAAAATGACATGTATGTAAACTATCTTTATAGTGCAGTATAAAAGACAGGACATGAAATCTTTTTGCCTATTGATTATAACAAGGTAAGAAGACATGTATACAGTACAAATAACCCAACAGAATTTTTAGAGATGGAAACAGAGTTTAATGTTCTGTTGGTTTGCTGGGTATCTTTTCTAAAGCTCATAGTGAGTTCTTTTTCAAATAATCTTAGTTCTCAGTACCAGAAGATTAATGATTAATTTCTTACCCATTTTTTATGGTGAAATGTAAGACACAGGAAAGTGCCCCCAAAACAAAATACACAGCTTAATGATCTATCACAAAGTGAACACCAATGTAATTATCACCCAAGGCAAAAAAATGAATGGCCAGCATTCCCAGAAACTGTCCTATTAATTGCTGCTCTCCTTAAGCATGTATCTCAAAACACTATAATTTTGCTTGCTTTTTTAAAAACTTATAGCTGGAATTAAACAATATGTATTCCTTCATGTGGCTTCTTTGGCTCAACATTATGTGGGTGAGATTCATCCACGTTATTTCATGTAGCTGTTGTTTGTGCCTCTTCATTGCTGTATAATATTCCATCACAATGACTATACCACAATAGGTTTATCCATTCTACTGTTGATGGATATTGGCAGATTGTATTTTCCAAAGATGATCACAGAACTATCTTTCAGGGGGGAGGGTATAGCTTAGGGGTAGAGTATGTGCTTAGCATGTGCAAAGTCCTGGGTTCAGTCTCCAGTATCTCCATTTAAAAATACATAAACAAATAAACAAACCTAATTACCTCCCCCCCAAAGCTTTTAAAAATAAAAAGAAATATCTCTGAACACACATGTTCTTTTTACAAAGTGACCTCAACATTCCTCCCATTAAAAGGTGGAATTTATGTTCCCTCTCCTTGAAAGCCATTGCCCTGCCTTAATCAACAGAGTGCAGCAAAAATGACTTCTTAAGTCACTTCATAAAATATGCCTTGCACTCCCGCCTTGTTCTCTGGGGATGCTGCACTTGGAACCCAGCCACCACGCTGGGAGAAAGCCTAAGTTACAACGTGGAGAGGCTGCGTTCATGTGTGACAGTCAACAGCCTCAGCTGAGTTCCTGGCCAACAGCCAACATCGGCAGCCAGACGGATGAGGAAAAGGCCTTTAGATGATTCCAGCCCCTCACCACTGAGTCACAGCCTTTGAGTCTCCCAGCAGAGGTCACAGACATTGTGGAGCTGAGACAAGCAATCCCCTCTAAACCCTTTCTGAACTCCTGACCCATAGAATCCAAAAGTGCAATAAAAACAGTGGTGGTTTTATGCTTCTAAGTTTGAAATGGTTTAATATACAGAAATAGTGTCAGGAACAGGACTGTGTCCAGTTTTTAGCTATTATTAATAAACATTCAGGAACATACATTTCTGTGGGGGGTATCTAGAGGTCATAGGTTATAAATATCTCTAACTTTGGTAGATAATGCCAAACTTTTTCCAAAGTGGGTGTGCCAATTTAGACTGCCTCCAGCAGTACATGAGAGTTCTAATTATTCCATAGTCTCACAGACATTTATTATCGGTCTTTTTAATTTCCAATCATTTTGGTAGATATGCCCTAGTATCTCATCAGGGCCCTAATTTGCATTTCCTGGATTTCTAATGAGGTTAAGCATTTTTAAATATATGTAACTGGCATTTGGTCATAAAGATATTCTCCTATATTATCTTCTAGGAGCTTTATTATTTTGCCTTTCACATGTATAGCAACAATTTCAAGAGGTACTATGACATTGGTTTGGGGGGGTCTTCCCTCAAGTCATTTCTTGGGATTTTAGCCATTTCAATGCTATCCTGATCCAAAATGCAGTAGGAGATTTAGAGAGGATCTAACCTTGGAATAGTCTCCTGCTCCCAGAGCTTAGAAATTCTCCATTGTAAACTAAGTGATAAAATCAAAGTCCTAAGGCCCTGGAAGAGTAAAACTCTTTATTCTTCAAGCAGCCTAGTTCCTACTAATTCATTTGGAACCCAACCTCTGCCGAAGAGTTACCCCCTCACTGTGTTCTCCTGAACTCTGGATTCCCAGATTTAGGGGCAAACATGAGGACATTGGCACATTTTACCTATAAATTTAGACTTTTCCATCTCGGTGTTTGTGAGTTCCCCTGGAAGGGTTAGGATGGCTTTTCTTCCTGGGAAACCCATGGAATTCTGAGGAAGTTAGAGTTCCAGCCTGCTCTTTTCTAAGATGTGAGACCAAGTTCCTCCTCCTAGCCATGACAGACAAATGGGAAAATGTGTGCGGCCACCCTAGTGTTTACTGCTATAGAGATCCCCCTACTTGTTCAGTTCCCTTCTCCTTCTTCTCTTCCTCCCATTCACCTTCCTTCTTGCTCATGACTTCTCCATATTCCTAAATGAAGTTGTCTCTTCCCCCATACTAAAAGCAAACACATTATGATTAAACACCCTTGGCCTAGCGAAGGGGGCCTGAATACACCAAAGTAAACGATAAAACACAGAGCCATTTGGGATTACAGTTCCCCAGAGAGAGAGAGTGTTGGAGTTCAGTTCATTCCCTTATGTCTTCTCCTGAAATTGCTTCTCTCTCATGGGGGCTAATGAAAGTACAAGGCTTTACTAAAATCTATAAGGGCTGCAGAGTGTGGCCAGTTTGATATATTATCATATTACCTCATGAAATTGCTGTAATAGTCCCATGGGAGAAATGTTTCCATTGTAAAGGCAATAAAACTGAGGCTCAGGAGGACAGGATTCCAACCCAGGTCTATTTGACTCCTAAATTCAAGGTGTCCTTCTGTCAGTCTATTCATGGGCATGCTTTTGGAGCCTTTTAGAGGCCATCCCACCCCACACAGAGGCTGAAGTCATTGTCAAAGACTTCCTTTTAGCAACATTTAATAATAACATTCACCTTATCTGTTCATTTTTTCTTATCTCGCAAGGCCTTTTGCCCACCCATCTTTTATTTTCCCCATCAGATGATCTTTTTATTTCAGTCCTAGAAACAAAATGCTGGGCTGGATGAGTCATTGTTTGGAGCCACTGTGACAATTCTCTGTGTTCCTCCCACAGAAACTGTTATCTAGCACCTTGGGTAATTTTCTTCTCTTTTATCCAACTTGATTGTCGTTTCTTTCCCTAGAAAAGTTCTGTTTCTACAAAGTAGCTATCAGAGGGAGTCCCCTCTAAGCTCCCTGGGTTAAGACAGAGCTGAGTATACCTGAGAAGGTTTGGAAGTCCTGGGAGTGATTTTTAAGGAAGGGATTTGTATTTATAGTCCTTGTTGGTCCCAGCCCAGCCCTCGTTTCTAGCACCTTTGTTCCCGCAGGGATTCCATCCTCCCAGGTAGTAGGGAGCCAACACTGCCCTCTGGCTGCCCAGCAGAGGCCTTGTTGGCAGGGCAAGCCCAGTACTTGGCCCACAGGCTCTTTCTCTACCCCAGCTCACATATTCTGGATGTCATAGGGTGGTAGAGGTGTAGGCAGGTGGCAGCCAGTTAACTTGAGGACTTGTTTATCAGATGGACCTTGGACAGCTCCTGATATCCTTACCCTGGGGCCTAGAAATTCTGGGGAGAGACAGGATAAACCTAAAATGAGATCTAAAAGCATTAACAAGAACATGACAATCAGCACAAAGTGGTCTTGGCCCCATGGAATGGTCCACAAAGAAGTTGCAGTGAGGGTTTCAGGAGAAATGACATGTTGGTGAGAGCTGAGAGAATGATTGCCTTGCTGAGTGCTTGCTCTGGAGTCCACCCACCCCCCCACCATGAAACAGTGTAGGAACTCATCTTCGAAACCAGACAGGACAGGATAGAGCAGAAGATGCTCCCTTCTTGGTATGTGGCTTGGAGGGGCATGGTTATCTCTCTTCAGACCTCAGTGCTGAGGTTCCCATAGGAAAGGTGCTAATTAAAACAATGGAATCATTCATGTTATGGGTTGAACTGTATCTCCCCCACCCCAAAAAAAATTCATATGATGAAGCTCTCAACCCCAGTAACTTACAGTGTGACTGTATTTGGGAGGTAGGATCATTGTAGATGTAACCCTCTGAGTTACAATGAGGTCATACTGGAGTAGGGTGGGCCCCTAATTCAATGACTACTGTCCTAATGAAAAGAATGCCTTCTTTGAACACACACACACACACACACACACACACAGGAAGAATGTCATGTGAACATTGGAGTCACAAGCCAGTGAACTACCTACCAGAAGCTAGGAGAAAGACCTGGAACAGTTCCTTCACTAGAGCCTTCAGAGGGAGCATGGCCCTGCTGACACTTTAATGTCAGACTTCTAGCCTCCAGAACCACGAGACAATAATTGTCTATTGTCTAAGCCACTCAGTTTGTAGTGTTTTGTTACAGCAGCTGTAGCAAATTAATACATTGCCCCATGACAAAAAGAAACAGGTGAACTATTTCTATTCATTAGAAAGCTGAGGTCCCACCACAAATAAGTAGCAGAATTTGGCCTAAATCTCAATTTTTCTACGCAATATGCTCCCCTCACACTCACCGGTGGTATCTTCCCACTGTCTCTTGATGGGGCAGGACAGAAGACGCCAGGCAATCAAGAGGATAGGTTTTCCCATGTCGTCTCTTTCTCGTTCCCTTCCCGCATACTACTTCCTCCTATTTCAAACTTTCCCCTTTCACTCCCACTCCATACATTTCTAAAAGATGCCAGTGGATTAGGAGAGGAAGAACATAGAAGCTAGGAGGCAGGACTCACTTGGGCATCTTAATTCCTCTATTTTGCCCCTACCTCCATGTCACCTCTCCAAGCAGACCAGAGCTCAGAGGATTCACCCTCCAGTACAGAGAAACCCCAGCATCTGGAGGAGAGAGACAAGCTGTCATTTTCCTATTTGAATTTCTTGGTATCCCTGTGGGCTGGCTGAAGAAATCCTCTTGCCTTGTCTTCTCTCTCAACTGGGGCTCTCCCAGGACTCAAGAAATGTGCACTTGGAACTCTAAGGAGAGTCTGCTCTTTATAGACTTGCTTTGCCTCTACCCTGACACCTCCTTTATTGCCCAAGGCTCACAGACTGACACCTCCATTCAAACCCAAGTCTCCACCAATAGCTCCAAAAATAGCTGTAATTTTTTGAGACCAGGATGATAAAGGGAAGTGGAAGCATGCATAAGGACTTCCTTTTCAAAGACATCATGCTAAATGAAATAATCCAGATACAAAAGAACAGATATTATATGATCCCACTTACATGTGGCACCTAGAAAAGGCAAATTAATAGAGACAGGAAGGACCATAAAGGTCCAACTGTTGGAGGGTTGAGGAAAAGGGAGTTATTGTTTAGTGCGTGCTGAATTTGGGGTGATGAAAAATTCTGGAAATGGAGAGTGATGATGGTTGTATGACATTGTGAGTGTACTTGATGCCACTGAATTATACACGTAAAAATGCTTATGGTAAGCTTTATGTGGAGTATATTTTCACACAATGTAAAAAGAAAAGAAAATACCAGAGCTAAACTCAGCATTCTTTATTACTGATCCAACAGAATTCTAATTTTTTTCTGAGTTACTAAGATTAGTACCTTTGGGCAATTATGTTAGATAATTTGACTGATACTTTACTGGGTGCTTTAAAATAAATTCCTTGTTTTCTCCTGAAAAAAGAAGAATTCTATTCTCAAACCCAGCTTCCTTAACAGTGGCAATAACACCCAAAGGATTTTACTCTGTTGGGTTCTGGAGCGTGTCTTTTCAAATCCATCCCTGGAGGGAGTCAGACTCGCCGTGTGGGAAGCGGATATCGAGGGATTCGGGGTTGGAAGCGGAACTGGCGGCTCAGAGCCCTCGCAGCTGCCAAGTTTTCCCCAGGCCTGCACCTTCTTTGCCCCTTCTGACCTGATGCTGATTCCCTGCCAGTCAAACTGCTCAGGCTCTCTGGGGAGACGTGATGAAGGAAGCCTGGGTTAAGGACAACTACTACCACAACTGTGTCGCTACCAAACGCAGAGCACTGGGCGGGCTGCAGGGGGAGCCCGCGTGCAGACCCTGCGGGGCCGCCTCCATCTCCCAGGCTCCCAAGTGACCCATCCCAGTGGCTGAGGTCAAGCAGCTCTAGCCAGCGTTGTCTCTAAACACTGTTTGATTGAAATAATTATTATTATACATTAAGTTACGAGAAATAAAAATAAGACTAAGTGAACGAACACAAGGACCAGGAGACTGAAGAGAAATGGGCATAGTGAATGGAAAAACTCAGGGCTTTCACTGAATGGTCTAAATGCTGGATGGTGGGAGAAGAAAAGAGAATCAGAAAGTAAACAAAAAGCTTCCATGAAACATTAAGGTTGAACTTTTTTTCCAGAAAAAGAAAGAAGGAGAGAAATGTGGAGCAGTCCAGGGAAGACTGAATAATTGATTTCAGGTAGCCAAGATTTGAGAAAGTAAGAAGAGAAGTGGACCTGGGGGCCAATAGGAAGAAATTAGGTGAGCTGAGGGTTGGTGGGCTGATGATGAAACCTGGGACATGGACCATTCAGTCTCGTTATTGTGTTTGATGATGCCAAGCCAGAGATAGTAAGAGGCTTGATTATAATTACCTGTCTTTATGTAGCTTGTCCTCTGGGTAGCACAGTGACTTCTTTTGTGCTGAGCAGGAGTTATTTGGGGTCCTTTGTGGGCACAGTAAAGATGAGGAGCTCTGGATTCCTGGGACAGAGGTAAGAACCTTATCTTCGGGGAGGAGCTTTCTTCTCTATTGCCTTTGGGTCTGGTAATCAGTGGAAAGTTACCCCAGCTGGAGCACTGAGCTTTCCCACGTAGGACCTGTTACAGACATAGTTTTGGTAACAACTAGATTAAATTAAAACAGCATAGTCCCCTTTCACTTTATAGTGAGACCAAGGCCAAGATCCCCCAACCTTCAGAAAGCATACAGGCAAAGACCTTGGATCATCAATGGCTTATGTTCCTCATCCTCTTCCCTTTCAAAAATGCAAAAGTTTACATCTATTTCAAAGGCAGCCAAAAGATAACCACCCACCACCTCCAGGTAAGGTAACTTTAGGTCAGAGAGGGACTTTCATATAACAGGCTTAATGAGCCAGAGACCAAGAGGGTCAGTGGAAGAAGCAGAGAGACAGAAATAACAGGAGTACAGAATTAGGGCAGCAAGGATGGGGATGGGAATGTCCTAGGCTGGAAATAGTCAACTCAGTCAATAGATAATAGCATTACCTACTGGCACGTAATAGTAGTAGCAATAGTAGTGATAACAATTACAACATAATACTAAGTTTTAATAATTACTGAGCTAGACAGTCCTGGATGTTGTACAGGAGTTGAGTTACACTTGCTTGACAACTCCTGCCCTCATTCTCAGAGCAGGCTATCTGAGGGAACACTTCCGAACTCATTTTCTGAGACCAGTGTTAATTACCCTAATACCAAAAGAGATAAAGATATTATAAGAAAGGAAATCTGAACACCAATGTTTCATGACCATAGATGAAAAAACCCTCAACAAAATATTAATAAGTTGTAGCCAACAATGTATAAAAAGGATTATACACCATGACCAAGTGAGTTTATTCCACGTATGCAAAGCTAGTTCAACACTGAAAAAAATCAATCAGTATAATCCATCATATCAGCAGGTTAAAGAAAAAAAATCATATCAATTTGTATAGAAAGGGCAAATTTGTATAGAAAGGGCATTTAACAAAATTCAATACCTATTCAGGATAAAAATTCTCACCAGGCTGGGAATAGAGGGGAACTTCCTCAACTTGGTGAATAAGATCAATAAAACTTACAGCTTAGATTCATCAAACAAATGGGAGATATTAAAAAGGAGGGGGGCTATGCATGTGTAGGGGCAGTGGGCATATGGGAAATCTCTGTACCTTTATCTCAGTTTTGCTGTGAACCTAAAACTTCTCTAAAAATTAAAGTCTAGAGGTAAGGTCATACCTTTTTAGATACAACACCTAAGACATGATCCATAATAGAAATAATTGATAAGCTGAACTTCATTACAATTAAAAACTTCTGTTCTTGAAAAGACAATGTCAAAGAAGACCTAAACAGACATTTCTCCAATGAAGACATACAGATGCCAATAGGCACACAGAAAGATGCTCAATATCGCTAATTATCAGAGAAAGGCAAATAAAAACTGCAATAAAGTATCACCTCACACTGGTCAGAATAGCCATCATTAAAAAGTCCACATACACACAAAAAAGTCCACAAATGATGAATGCTGGGGAGGGTGTAGAGAAAAGGGAGCCCTCCTACACTGTTGATGGGAACGTAGTTTGGTGCAGCCATTATGGAAAACTATACGGAAATTCCTTTAAAAAAAAACAACCTTAAAATAGACTTATCATATGATCCAGCAATCCCACTCCTGGGCATATATCTGGAGGAGACTCCAATTCAAAAAGATACATGCATCCTAATGCTCATAGCAGCACTATTTACAATAGCCAAGACATGGAAAAAACTTAAATGTCCATCGAAAGATGACTGGTAAGAAGTTGTGGTATATATATAATCTAACCATATTGCAAAAGTATAAAACAGCTTCAGTGAAGTGAACGGGGGAAAAAGATGCTAACTCAAGTAACTTTGGAAATGAGTGGCGTCTGTAAGACTAAAGGTAAAATAAGTTGTACGTAAGAGTTGTACAGAGTTTCCAGATAAGCAAGGCAGGAAACTAGAATGATCCATGTAATAATGGATTAGAGTTGGAGACAACTGTGTGAACTCATGTTTGGGTTAATACAGATACAAATGGTTACGTACAGAGCTGTTTATAGGTATGTCTATATATATGGGTTAGTACACACCTGTATTATTTGCTCTGTCAGCTGAGAGAACCCAGAAGCACTGACACCCCAAGTAGCAGCAAGCACACCTAGTGCCCAGGTGTTTGTTTCTCATACTCTTCTCCAACAAAAGGTACCAGAGCTCCTTGAGAAATGGTGGATTGTGGGACTGGGCAGGAAATGTACAAGATAAGCCTGGAGCATCTGGCAGTATCAGAAAGTAAGGATGTACTCAAACGCGCACACACACACACACACACACACACACACACACACACACACACAAAGCAAAAACCTAACCCCACCATAGTGGGGGCATGCCAAAGGGACATAGGAGCCCACTGAAAGAGCTCCCAGTGACAAAAGCTGGGACAATTTGAGGAACAAAATTAAGTGGTATGTTGGATAATCATCCAAAGAATAAAATACGTATCTATAAGTCCATATTGACATACATAGATTATTGTACAAATAAATGGGAGAGCAGTTAAAAACTCTCCTGGGCAGAAGAGACCCAAAATCAATGTAGAGACTCCATCCTCAAAGAGGTGAAGCATAACTCTCCACTCCTCAAGTGTGAGTTGTCTGTAGGACTTCCAAAAAGGACTGTGTGGAAAGGAGCAGGGAAAGGTAACTTCAGTAGAGAAACCAACAAACACTCCCTCAGCCAGGCGCTCAAGGTCAACAGCAGCAGAGAGGTAAGTCATGTTGACAGCACGTACCCTTAATGTCTTGTGATGGGAACAGCACTTTCCCTTTTTCTGTCTTCCTTCCTCAAAACCCAGAAGCCCAGTCTAATCAGGAAAAAAACACCAAATAAATCCCAAATGAGGGATGTTCTACAAAATGCCTGACTCCTCAAAAGTTTCCTGGTTATCAAAAAAAAGAAAAATCTGAGAAGCTGTTATAGTCAAGAGGAGCTTCAGGATACCTGGTGACTAAATGAGCTGACCTAGATGGGGTTCTGGAACAGAAAGAGAATGTTAGGGGAAAACTGAGGCAATCTGAATAAAGTCTGGACTTTAGTTAATAACAGCATATCAATATTGGTTCATTAATTATAACAAATACTAAGGTAAGATGTTCATAATAGGGGAAATCAGGATAGGGTGTATGGGAACCCCCTGTATCATCTTTAAAATTTCTCTGTAAATCTAAGACTGTTCTAAAAAATAAAGTTCATTAAAATATTTTTCAATTCTTATTTTTTAAGTGACGTGTAGTCGATTTACAATGTTAGTTTCAGGTGTACAGCAAAGCAATTCAGTTATGCATATACCTACATACATATATGTAAATATATTTTCAGAGTCTTTTCCATTACAGTTCATTACAAGAAATTGAATATAGTTCCCTGAGCTCTACAGTAGGTCATTAAAATATTTTTAAAAATGGACTGCTCCCTGCCTCCCCAGATCCTCTACCCACTGAAAAGTGGGGCAGGATGGTGTGGGGAAGTGTGCAGAGTGCAGAGCTGGCTGTCCCCAGGGAACAGATGGGTCTTGGGGTCACCAGGCTGGTCTGAAAAGTCCAGTGAGGACACAGCCCTTTCCCCTCGGGCAAAGCTGGTGCGTTTGCAGACCCAAGGGCGCACTCTCCACAGGTGGCTGGAAGAGCATTCTCTGGCCGCCCCATGCCCTGTGGTCTGAGGCCCACAGTACAAGACCTGGCAGCTCTGAGCTGGGCTCTTCCTCGCCTGCCCTTCCCATGCCCCCAGGTTTCCTCTCCAGGCTTCCTGGACCCCAGCTTGCTGCGGGTTGTCTAGGGGAGTGCAGACTCACCACCACACCTGGCAAAGCCTAGTCCTGAGAGAAACATGAGGAGGGTTGAGCTCAGAGGTGAGGGGCTCACGGTAAAAAAGAGGGAAAGCTGGGGCGCCTTCTGTGTCCCTAGTTCAAAGGCAGTTGGGAGGAAGTGCTCGCCATTCCCTCCTGGCACGTTCAGAGGGAGGGAGCCGGGCAGCCTGCATTTTCAAAGCTGAGCAGAAAAGCGCAGGAATTTGTAGATGTTCGATTAGGGTCTGGGCTGGGAGAGTTGGGTGGCTGCGTTGAGCTTGCAACTTCAGCTCCAAGCTTAGGAATATCCAGGGAACTTGAAGATTCCTCACATTCTTATAACCAGAGTCGACTTTGACTTTAAACTTGGAGGCACATGCTGACAGAGAGCTGTTTTGGCGAGGTGGCCCGTGCGCTCTAGAAAGCTGAGAGCTGGCAGGAGATGGGGCTCGCTGCAGTGAAGGAAGAAGGGAGCCAGAGCCCCACAGCCCACTCAGAGGTGCCACAGGGAGGGGCGGAAACAGCCTGGAACTGGCGTCGCCTCCCCCAGGGAGTGCCCAAAGCCCTCGAAGAGGGGTCAGAGCAGAGCCGCCCAGTGTCTGCCCTGGCTGCGCCCTGCCCTCTCCAGCTTTACGCACGAGCTTGTCTTGTCTGCTGGCCCCGTGAGGAGGGCAGGGGAACTCCATCCGCTTCTCCTGAGGACAGATCTTTTCCCATAGCCTCAGGGCTTTGTACCAGGGGCTCCCAAGGGCAGAAGAAGCCAGTGGTCAGGGCTCTACAACGAGGGTGAGGGACAAGCAGGAATGGCCATGGCCAGCCTGGAGAGGGGCGCAAAGCCTGGCTGGCGGGTGGCAAGACCTCTGAGTTAATGTATAATTGTGAGCAGATGGCGGGGGCTGGCGGCAGCCTGGGACCTGGGCCCAGCTAATGAGGGACAATTAGCCCCAAGGCCGATCGGGGAGGTTGAGAGAGTCAGACAGTGAAGGCAGATATTTGCTCCTCAAACAGTCTGATGCGTTGGGCAGAGGGCTGAATGGCTGAGCCTTTGGGCTGGCCAGGCCCCCCTGCCAGGGCCCTTCCTCTCTTCTCCCTCCCCTATCACCTCTGGGTCTAAAGCCTCTGTTTGTTCAGACCCAAGAGTGCGTTGTAAAGGAGGGGGGAGAGGGTAGTTTATGGGGGAAATCGCTGCCACCACCATCTGCCAGGTCTTGTCCCTTCTCCCCCTGATACCCCTATCTCCACCCTCACACAGCTGTCTATGGGAACAGTGGGTCTGGACATGGAGACTTCGGCCCCCAGATGCAGGGGCAAACTGGGGGCAAGAGATGAGGCAGGAAAGGAGGACTAAGAGCAGGGCTACCCATACCTTCCTTGGGACCTCCTCTCACTCAGGCATGGCTAAGTAGAGTGACCACAGTCCCAGGTGCCCTGGGATTGAAGGAGATCTAGAGCCCCTGGGCATGTGCTATCCTGCCCCTGGGGCTGAAACCAGCTACTGTGGTCTCCCCTATTCCCCGGAGCTCTGGGCTAGTCTGAGGATGCTGGAGAAGGCTGGCAAAGGAGGACAGATGTGTCAGGGTGAGCTAGAAAACTCACTTCTGTGATATACTGGCCCTGCTTTGAGAACAGGAGTTCCCAACCCTAGGATCAAGCTGAACATACAACACCCACTGCCCTGCACCCCCCAAACCAAAGCATTTACCCCTGAAACCTATTCTTCCCCGCTCTGGGTCTAATCTTACAGCACCACACCCTGCTTACCTTCAGCCTGACTTCTGAGAGGGTTTCACAGAATCCAAGGTATGGGATGGGCTTTCTGTCTTGGCTCCTTCACAAAAGATCTGCCCAAGATCATAGTGGCAACAGAGCTTCCATGCACTGGGGCCTTTGTTTCCCTTCCAGGTCCTGGGCCCTCCACCCCAGCAGTGATCCGGACAACTTGTGGTGTCCTCTGCGGAAACAGGATTGCCATTCATAGCTTAGAGTCTAAAAGTACCAAATCCCCGGTAGAATGGAGCCCGGTAACTCTAGAGATGGAAGAATGAAAAGCAGGCTGCATACCTCCTCCTAAACACCCCACCTGCATCCGGACTCCCCTAGGAGGCTCATTCCCCCCTCCCCCGACCGCCACTGTTGTCAGTGCTATCAAGTCCAGGGTCCCCCAGTTTCCAGGCAAGAATTTGCCCTGGGCATCACCTCAGTCAAGGAGCCAGTTGGAGAGTTGGTGAGGACACTCTGGGAGAATGGGAGCAAGTGACACACTCTCTTCTACAGGTACCCTCATTCTCCCACAGATTTATGAGCCGAGTTGGTCAGTATTTAGGTGTTGGTCTATATACTCATTTATCTTTTTAGCAATACACATAGAACCCAGGAGTTGACCCAGTACCAGGCATATGCATTCTGGCTAGGAAGCTGTGTCTCTAGTTATGGAAGTTGCCTTTGGGCTTCTGTGCATTCAAAGCCTTGCAAACACAATCTGCAATTCCCCATCTTCCTCATTCTGCATTCCCTTCGGGAGCGCTGGCCCCTGAGTGGGTGCACTCAGGGTCCAGGGAGCCTGCTTTGAGAGAAGCTCTGTACCTGCTTCAGGAGGGCAGGCAGATGCAAGGTGGGCTCTGAGGACTTCCCGCGGAAGGACACAGTGGGTCATTGGCTGTGGTTTGCCCTGTCTCAGGGCCAGTGTCAGTCAGCCCCATACACACCTCCCTCCTCCTCTCTCCTCTGCTCATGGCCTGTGACATCACTGGCTGCTCCCAGAAGGCTGCCCTCTGCTCCTGAGCACAGGCTCTCTGTAGCTCTGGACCCTCTGGCAGGACTGAAGCAGGAGCAGAGTGGAGGCTGTTACCAGGATCGGACCACCACCATCCCTGGAGCCGGCAGGGGTCTCAGGAGCCCAGATTAGGAGACTGAGACCCTCCCACGGAAGCTCTCACCTCCTTGCCTGCACACAGGTAGCTCACCGGCAGCCTCATTGTCTGCTCTGCCTCCCATGCTGTCTCCATGTCTTTGTGTGGCCAAGCCAACCTCTCTCCTCCTCTGTTTTTGCCACTGCCACCCTCCTGCCCCTTCAGCCCCTTCTCCTGCTTTCTCACCTTCTGAGGACCAGTTCTTTTATTAGACAAGTTAGTATGAAAGTTGGAAATGCCTGGTGCAGCTACTGGGAATGGGGTTTCTGTCTGTGAGTTGGCACATGATGTTTTTATTTTGGAGATCAGTTTGTTTTGGATATTGAACCTGAGTCCCCACAGCTCCTCTGAGCTCTGGTTATTCAGCAGAGACACAGTTTTCTCAAGGATTCAGGGTTTGACTGATTTTCTGAGCTCCCCCTCCCCTCTACCCCCACCACTTGCACTGTCCCGGGCTTAGCCCTTCACATCCCTGGATTGACTCTTTCCACTGCCTTGGTGGCAATTACACGAATGTATCACAGGAATGGAGGCAGAGAAAGAGCCTCAGGATTAGAAGCTGGAAATTTCGGCTTTTGAACCTCCTTGAGCTTTACTCCCTGGGTGGCCCCTGACTTGTGGGAATCCAAATTTGTGCCTCAGTTATCTTGCTGGAGAAACCTCTGCCTTCCTTTCTGACTTTTTGGAAAGATGGGAGCCATAAGGGGAATGTGTCTCTAACTGCCTAGACAGGAGTGAGTAAAAGTCGATTTAGCTCCTGAATTTATCCAGTAGCTCTGGACGACATAGTCTTTGTGTGTTCACTGTTGTTTCCCGTGCTAGTCCCCTCTTCCTAGTTGCCCTGTAATCTCCTGGAGAGCAAAAACCTTGTCCCTTTTCTTTTTACTCCCTTCATCCCGAGCAACCAGCTCTGTGCTCACGATTAATACCTTATTCAGTAAATAACTGCAGATTAGTTAACTGAGCCAAGATGGCATGGCTATTACAGGAAAGCTCTATGAGTGAGCTGCTCTCTGGGATGACCTCCAGCCCTGCCACGGTTCCGGGCATGAAAGGAGGCAACTTCAACTCCCATTACCACCTGATGAAAGCAAGACGGACATGGTGGCCCATGACCTGGGTCCCGTGTTGCCCAGACTCCCTCGTATTCACATTGGCTTCTATGCAGGTCAGACACAGCTCTCTCCTGCCTCTCTCTCCCTCCCTCCAACGTGCCTTTGATAAATGTTACTTGAAGGAATGAGTGTCTAGTCCCAGCAAGTTGGCTTCTGAGAATGTGAGATCTAGCACTCTCCAGGGTTAACAGGAAACAACAACCCCAGCGGATGAGAAGCTGCCAAGAAAGGTGTTTTGTTCACCTCCATTTCAGTGGGTGGGACTAGCGCCTCAATGCCTCGGGGTAGAGCTGAGTCCTTGTGTTTCCCCAGACCTTCCTGGAGAGGATAAAAAAACACCAGGAAGCAGACATTGCTGAAGTGCTCTAAAGAAAGCTTTCTGGCTGGTGGTTTGGAGCTCTGTGATAATGAAGGCAGAGCCATGAAACTGGCTCTATCCTGGGACCAGGGCGATTGGGATCTTTGGTCCCTCATGCCCCACCGGCTGGACAGAACATCCCAAGCTTTGGTTTAGACCCTACTGAGCTTGAGCTTAGGAGGCAGGAGCCCTGGTCTGAGTGCATCTCCCAGGGGCTGAGAAGACTTTGCGGGGGAGGGGGGTGGAGAGGTCAGAGGGAACAGTTGTCCATTTGGAAAAGGACAGCATCATCCCTTCCCACCTCCCTGACCTCCTATGAGGGACATGTGAGAAAGACCCCTCCTAGGCCCTTATCAGGACATCCAGAAAGATTCAGTCCTCTGCTGGCTCTGCGGTGTTTTAATTCATCACTGAATGGTTTAGTAAAGAGAATTTGAATTTTCTTAGCCAAACTGTGGGCAAATTTTAGAAACCTCACTCTCTAATACAAAATGCTGCATCCCAAGACCATTGTAAGCAAGAGACTTCACCCAAAGAACCCCCGATTGTTGCAGGCTCAGCCCCAAGAACAAAGAAGGAACTCCCAAGGGGACTCCCCTCCCCAGTCTCTCCAGTTCCTGCCCTTGGGTGAGGAGGCTCAGCCTGGAGCATGCCACAGGACGGTAAGATGCCCAGGGCACGTGGGAAGAACAGGCTAGCGTGAGGAGGGCGGGAATGTCTCAGGGCTCTGCTTCCATCCACATAGTTTTACCTGCCGTTGGCCAGTGTTCTGGGGGGGGCTCCGTCCAGTCCCTTCCCCCTGCTCTACCTGATTCCCTTAGATCACGAGGGTCAGTGCATACGGCCAGGGGGCATTGATTCACCCATGAGCCAGCTCCCAAAGAAGATGGCATGTTTGGGGGACCCTGGGAGCAGAAGGGGAGCAGTCCCCTGGGGAGAGGATTTTCTCTATGGTAGGCAGCCAGGCTGGAGGTCCTCCATGCCACAGGTGGGCTGGGGAGAGGGGAGACGAGGCGTGAGGCTGCCTCCTCATCCTGCCCAGGGACCAGCAGTGTGAATCAGCTGGGGGGACTCTTTGTGAATGGGCGGCCCCTGCCCCTGGACACCCGGCAGCAGATCGTGCGGCTGGCTGTCAGCGGGATGCGGCCCTGCGACATCTCACGGAGCCTTAAGGTAGTGTGCTGGGAGCTTCACCTAGTGGTGGGGACAAGAAGCAGGGAGAAGGGGCCCCTTGAAGGGAAGTCTGGGGCTACTGCAGACTCTGAGGGCCTCTGGGGTTTGGGCTACTTCCTAGAAGACCCTCTTGAGGGCTGGGGTAGGGAGTTGCAGGCTTCCAAAGGTGAGGCTTGACTTGACTCTGTGACCTGGTCCAGTTAGTCTCATTTTGCCTTGTAGCTTCCTTTTGTCCCAAAGACACTCACCCTCTGCCCATCATGCCCTACCTGACCCTGCTTCTCACCTGATCCAGGTATCTAATGGCTGTGTGAGCAAGATCCTAGGGCGTTACTACCGCACAGGTGCCTTGGAGCCAAAGGGGATTGGGGGAAGCAAGCCACGTTTGGCTACACCCCCTGTGGTGGCTCGAATTGCCCAGCTGAAGGGTGAGTGCCCAGCCCTCTTTGCCTGGGAGATCCAACGCCAGCTCTGCGCTGAAGGGCTTTGCACCCAAGACAAGACTCCCAGTGTAAGTGCCCTGCCCGCCCCAGAACCGGGGCTTGCAAACAGGCTGTCTAGGGATGGAGAAGAAGATCCCTTCTTACTTGGCAATGGGGCCTCCCAGGCTGCGGGCGGGGCTCCTGGGCTCTCTTCTGATGCAGAAGTTTCTCTTCTGAAAAGTGGTGGCGGTAAGACAGGTGAGAAGAAGCAAGCTTGTGGGGAGAGAGAGGAGGCTGCCCTTGGGAACGAGGTATGGACTGAGATAGGAGAGAGAGGATCTTGGGGAAACATCCTCAGGGTGCAACCCTGTGTCTGTACACCATCTCCCCACTCAACACCCCACACCCTCAGGTCTCCTCCATCAACCGAGTCCTGCGGGCGCTACAGGAGGACCAGAGGCTGCCCTGGACACAGCTCAGGCTGCCAGGTGGGTCTTGGAGCTGCCTCCAAGGATGACCAGAGCCCAATCTAAGCATTATACAGTTCTCAAATTCCTTTCCTGGTCTTTCTTGGATCACCCTCACAATAAGACAACAATGAGGGCCTGGCAGGGGGGTCTTATTCTCTCTCGGCAGGAAAAAATTGAGGCTCAGAGGAAGGGAAGTGACTTACCCAAGGTCACCAGCTAGTTGTTGGCAGGTACTGGAACAGAACCCAGCTCCCCTGGCCCCTAAATTCACAAGATCTGCTGAGGAGGAGGCAGGACAGATCCTCCACACCCTCCCCCTGCTTCATTCACAGTTTCTCAGAACACCCTTCATGTGCTGTAGGATCATGCAAGCCTGGACCAAACTTGTAGCTGTCTCCCCCCAAGTGCTAAGCATGCACCCAACATGGCACTGAGTATATCTCCCACCAAGTAATTGCAGATGCCCCAGTGATGCAGCTCTGCTCTCACAGCCACTCTGTCCCCAGCATGCAGCCCCAGAGACTTGGGGACTCCATTTGACCAGGAGAATCACCATAACAAACCCCACCAGCCATTGTCTCTCTTTGCAGCTGCTTTGGCTTCAGATCCTCACACCCCACAGAGTGGTTCTGAGGCTCCCCGGGGTCCCCACCCAGGGACCAGCCACCGGAATCGGACTATCTTCTCCCCAGGACAAGCTGAGGCACTAGAGAAAGGTGTCAGGGCTGGGTGGGTGGTGGGCCAAAGGGTGCTCGGTGGGCCACATGGAGGCAATGACCCTGAGGTTGTTGGGCCAAGGCCAAGAGCTGGAGGCTGTGGGTTGCCCCGCCTTGGGGAGGAGGGCAGTTCAGGGTTGTCGCAGGTGGGGAGTGGGGCCCAAGTAAGAGACAGGCCTTGCTCCTCTCCCCGTGCCCTGGCTGTGAGAGCCTCCATCTCTGCAGAGTTCCAGCGTGGCCAGTACCCTGATTCAGTGGCCCGGGGAAAGCTAGCTGCTGCCACCTCTCTGCCTGAGGACACAGTGAGGGTGAGTGAGCTCTGCCACAAGTGTGCACAAATTACAGGGACAGTCTGGGCCGGGAAAGCTCTGGGCTCTGGTGAGCTAGGGAAGAGGGCGAGAAGGTGGAGACAGGTTTGTTTGGAGCAGAAATGATACAAGACCCTCTTTTTCCCTTCTGCTGACTGTCTCGTCTCTTCCTCACCCCAAGCCTTTGTGCTGAGGAAGGAGACAGAGAGCAAGGGCCAGAGCAGGGAGGGAGGTTGTCAAGTATGAGGACAGGTCTGCACTGAGTCCAGGTCAGGAGGCCAGCTATGTTATTTCTGCTCTCCCTCAGATCTGGTTTTCCAACCGAAGAGCCAAATGGCGCCGACAAGAGAAGCTCAAGTGGGAAATGCAGTTTCCAGGTGATTTCTCTGCCTATCCATCCACCCATCCATCCACTCACCTATCCTTCCTTCCATCCAACCACCCATCTTTTCTTCCAACTACCCACTCACCCATCTATCCATCCATCCATCACCCATCGATCCATCCATCCTTCCTTCCTTCCACCCATCCATCATCCATCTTTCCTTCCAGTCATCCACTCACCTTTCATTCCCTGCTTCCTTCCTCCCTTCCTTCCACCCATCCGTCTTCCCTTCCTTCTGTCTATTCACTCACCTACCTATCCATCCATCCATTCTTCCTTCCATCGATCCACTTATTCAACCATCCAACCATCCATCCATCCATCCACCCACCATTTACTCAGTACCTTCCATGCACCAGACCCTGTGTTAGATGCTTGGGATATGAAATCCCTGCTTTTCAGGGTTGCACTGTCCCCAGTTCACCATCCCCAAGATTTAATCCTTCCCCAGTCTTCCAAGACCCTGCCTTGGGGAGGAGAGCAGTTTAGGGTTGTAACATTCATCTCCTCCACTCCTGCCAGAAGTTGTTGCCTTTCCTAGAATCTCCCTGCCTCTCACTGCCACTACCTGCTCCCCAGACCTGTTCTGCCCTCTAAGTGGATTGACTCTTACCTTGTAGGTGTTTCCCAAGGTCTGACTGTACTGAATGCTTCTCCAGGGATCGTCTCTGCACAGGTATCCAGGAAGAGAGGGGGGTTTGTGAACTGGGAAGACTGAAGGGCTCACCGCTTTTCCCACTCCTAATGAAGGCCTGAGCTAGAATTGATGGCTCCCCTGGGCCCCCACAGTGCACGCTTCTAAAAAGCACCATCCTCATTGTCTTCTCTGTGAATGGCTCCCTCTGGAGTTTTTCAGGATATGGCCTGGAGGTGGGGGGTGTGCAGCCCTGAGGTCCCAGTCCTGCTAAACAGGAGACATCACTGGCAGCTGAAGGTTTCCTCTTGATTTTTCTAGCAGTCCCCTGGAAGTGAGTCCACAGCAGTCCTACCTGCCCTGGAATCCTTGGGTCCCTCCAGCTATCAGCTGTGCTGGGGGACAGCGTCTGACAGGTGTCTGAGTGACACCCCATCACAAGCCTGTCTCAAGCCCTGCTGGGGTAAGAATCCAGGCCTGGTCTTCCTCCTGCAGGATGAGGGGAGGACTGACTCCCTGACCCACAGAAGGGCATGGGTCTCCAGCTGGGGTCATCAAAGGAAACTCAGTACAGCTTTCCTCATTCCTTGCATGGCCCACAAGAAGGGGAGGCCAGTGCCCTCAGTCTATACTACCCTCGACAGTCATAGCAGCAAAAGGGGTGGGGTTGGGATTCGAGTGTATCCATCCAGGGTAGAGAACCAATGCCCGCCCTTCTCCACATCAGTGACTTCGAGGGGGTAGGGTGCCAGTGACAAGCCCAAGCTCACTCTCTCTCTATCCCTCCAGGCTACCTGCCGCCCCCAGCCGAGCTCCCTGGGTTCAGTGCTGCATTGCCATCTTTCATTCCACTGCCCCGGTCGCCAGTCTTTGTGCCCCTCAGGCCTTGCGCTGGCCTGGCTCCCCACTGCAAGGCCTGGGACGAGGGAGGAGGGCCAGAGTGGAAAGGAGATGGGGTGGGGAGGATCTGATACTGCCTGCCCAAGCAGTTCATGGCTCCTCCCTCCTTCTGTGTCTCCTCATCTGTGGGCCTTGCCCCTTCTATGTGTCAACTGATTGGAGGGGCTGGAGAAGCCATGCCCATCTATTTCTCACTCTTATCTTAAGAGGCTTCCAGTTGTCAGTAATAAAAATACTTTTTAATTAGCAGTAGTTCTGTTGTTTATCATGTTTTTCCCATGGGCACTCATACTCCCAACCCCCATATTTAGCAATTATAAACAATCTGCCCCATATCTACCTACCTACCTTTCTACCTGTCTATTTCATGTATCTATGCATCTGTCTAGCTGATCTATTTATCTATGTAACTATGTATCTATCTGGCTATCATCTATCTAATCTATTTATGTGTCTATATAACTATATATTACCTATTGTCTACCTATCCAATCTAGCTAATCTCTGTATTTATCTATGTATGTATGTATCTACATATGTTAGTATCTGTCTTGGTGTGTGGGGGCTTGTACACCCACACATTCGCACATGTACACATCCACACACTGAGAGTACCTCATGGCATGTCACCTCTAAGTCCTCCAGCATGCGTTGCCAAGAAATAAAGGAGGTTTTCTTACATAACCTCAACACCACTGCCACACCATTAGCACGTCTAATGAAATGTATAATAATTCCTTAATCTAAGAAACAGACATTAACAACTGAATGGCATATGTATTTTTTGCATAGCTGCAAACAGAGCAGAAATGCCATTTTTTATATTCTACCTGTTTCATTATACACGCTTCTGGGGTACGTTTGCTTGGCAGTAAATTCCAGATTGTCTCCATTTCCCCTCCTCCTGGGAAGCCTTGGGATGTAGGGAAAGAGAGGGACACAGGGGAAAGAGGGTGAAGAAGGGGCTATTTGGAATGGGGGATGGGCTCACCCCTCCAAATTCTTTCCTTTTTGGGGATGATGCTAAGCAGGGTAGGCGGTGCTGGGGGCACGTTTACTCACTCCCATCTGCGACAGGCACTGGTCCAGTTGTCCTTCAAGATGTCTATTTATCATCAAATACTCTAGAGCCGCGCTGTTCAATAAGTAACCACCAACCACATGTGGCTATTTAAGTGTAATTACAATGAAATAAAATGAATAATTCAGCTCCTCACTCACACTAGCCCCAAATCAAATGCCCAACAGTCACACACGCCCATGGCTCCTATACTGGACAGCAAACATTATACCGCATTTCCATCGGCTCAGACAGTTCGATGGGACAACCCAGCTCTACGGTGAAATTCCAAGGGTAATAGAACACAGCCTGCCCCTGCCCTGCCTTCTCCCCCTCAAGCTGGGGGCCCTGCTGGAAATGGGCCAGGTTTTGTAGGGTGACAATCTTTACAGTATGGCCTGAGAATAAGCCATTCACCTCAGTGACAAAATTGACCTCAGCAGTGGAAGGAGCTGTCAGCTGAGGCCCCATGGCTGAGCACATTAAAGTGGAGGATGGATGGCCACCTGTGGGGAACAGGGAATAAGGTGTGTGTGTGTGTTTGTGTGTGTGTGTGTGTGTGTGTATGTGTGTGTGTGTGTGTGTGTGTGTGTGTGTGTGTGTGTGTGTGTGTTTTCCTGGGCTCATGCATGCATGCCCATGTGTCTGAGTGTGTATATGTATTTATGGAAAGCCGAGGAACGGATTCTGCACTAAATGACTGCCAAGGTCCTATCTCTGAAGACTGTATTCCACTCTCTGTCTTTGGCCTGTTCTTAATGTCTTCCAGGAAAAGAGATGTGCTGGTCTCTAGTGTTAGCAACCATCACTTCTTGGATTAAATTTTTACACAATTCTTTCATGTTTCTTAAGGAGAAACATACAGAAGCCGAACATCATTTTCCTTTAACCAAACGGAATCTCTCTTATATTCTAGTTTCAGCTTCTCTTCTCAGTGGACTTAAAAACCCAGCACTGATTATGGGATGGTGCAATTTTTTCTCAAATAGGGGTCAGGCATCACTGTGGGTATTTGTCAAACTTTTAGGAGCTGTGTGGATGCTGCTTTACATAATACTGAGTCAGTAATGAGAAAATTCTTCCTTTTTCAACTCCTTTTCAATTCTTATTGCATCAAAGAGCAAGTTTTCATGCTGGTCCTGGTCTTTAGCACCTCTGTAAGAGTGGCTAATCTACTTTTTCCCCCTGGTTTTATTTGTTTGTTTGTTTTTGGAGAGGGGTAATTAGATTTTTTAAATTAATTAATTAATTTATAATGGAAGTACTGGAGACTTGTGCATGCTAAGCACACGCTTTACCACTGAACCATATTCTCCCACAAAATCTACTTTTTTTTTTTTAAACAGAGGGAAAGGGAGCCTCAGGTTCTGAGCCTTGGTCAGGGGAGAGAAATCTAACTGAGATTTGATAACATTGCTTTGTTTTCACTGTATTTATTTTTATAGTCACTCTATTTATGGCAAGTGATTCTGGTCTTCCATTTTATGATTAAAATATCCCTTTCTAAATAAATGTACTTAAATGCCTGTGTCAAGAAACACATTAATAGGGCAGATGGTAGGTAGATAAAGGCCAAAGTTATGAAGATAGTGCAAGAATGACAGTCATTTTGGAAGCTCTGTTTTGTGGAAAGAGTGAGCATTAGAATCTACTCTAATTGAAGAATTTAGTCACAGGCCCTGGTCACAGGCAGATCACTTCAGCTCCTTGTAAACAGTGGTCAGTGATGGAGAAGGTACCTGCTGTGCCCAACTGACTGGATCAATGGTAATGAAAAGATGGGATGGTTGGTAAACTTGGAGGGAGGGTAAGTCATACAGGCATAAGGTGTTACCACCATTACCCTGTGCCCATAGGACTAATAATCCTTCATTCTTTCTAAACCAAAAGGACATCTACTCATGTCTGGATTCTTGGCAAGGCTAGCTCCTCATGGGGTCACTGGGAAAAGTCTAGTGGTTCTGGTAGGCATGAGAAGCAGTGGAAGGACAGGTTACCATTTAGTCTCCCCTCTTCTCGATAGAACCCAGCTGGAGTGGCCTGGGGCCTCGGTCTCTACCCACATCCACACCCCTGCTCTCAAGTCAGAGGCACACCAGGGTCTTGGGGGTGGCCTTTTGTGATGTATTGTTGCTCGAATCAGGTGTTTTGCTAAACTGGGTGGGAAAAGTTGTATAACAGATATTCTTCTCGTGGATCTTGACTCTGGGGTTCCTGTTTGGTTTAGTGGAGTAGTTTCTCCTGCAGGATTTGGATTTTGGTAGGTGGCATCCCTTTGACCTGGGGAGGGAAGAGGAAATAGAAACCTTCAGTCAGTCATTTGCTGATCTCTAGCTTTTAGGAGAAAACCTGGTGAGATCCTGTGGGAAGAGAGAGAATAAAGCGATTTGTCCCATTCTTGATGAAGGATCACAAGGACATAGATGAGGTTAACTTATAGGAAAAGGCAATAGAAATAATTTTTAAAAATCAAGTGAATGATATAAAAAAAATACCATTAGAGTTCACAGGGAGACTACAGTTAATAGGAAAGATTTACTAAGAATTCAGATTGAGTTGGGGAAGGCTTCTGATGGGGTGAGAGGGTGCTGGGTGGCAGGCTGTGTACTAAGCATTTCACTATCATCATCTCATGGAACTGAACAATCCCACAAGATAATTGCTATCTTCCCATTTCACCCACAACAACAACAACAAAAACCGAAGAGAGGTTCATTTGCCCAAGGTCAAACTACAACTTCTAAAATCTAATTAGAACCCAGTTTGGAGTCCAGAAATGAGCTCTTAACCACTTTGCTACACCATCTACTAGAATGCTAGGCCTTGAAGGAGCCTGAGAAATTTAGTTCAATCCAAATGCTTCAAGGGATAGGTAAGAAAAGAGGTCCAGTGGAATTTCATTTTATTTCCTCCAATTTGGCCACAGTTAAAGGGCTTGTGTAGAAAACTGGTAGAAAATAGAGGAAAAGAGTGAACATTTATGGGGATCCCTGTCAAGATGTATGCAGTCATTGAACCCTCGCACCACCCTATGTAGTAGATACTACTCCCATTTTGCAGACAAGGAAGGCAAGGCCTAGAAGTGTTAGAGCAATTTCTGTGGGGTTAGAGCTCTAGTAGAAAGTTTTGGTTCCAGGTCTATATAATATCAAAACTGAATCTCTTGCAGGGATCAGTATAGATCAGTGGTAGAGGGCATGCTTAGCATGCATGGCATCCTTGGTTCAATCCCCAGTACCTCTGTCAAAACCAAAACAGAAACAAAAAACTGAATCTCTTTCCACAACATCTTCATGAATTCCCAAGCCAGGAAAGAGATGTCAATTGTGAAGGGGCCAGGCTAAGGGCAGTGAGGTGCCCTGAAGAGTTGTGAGCAGGGAACGATTGAATGAAGGCAGCACCTTAGGAAAGGGAACTTGGTGTGGAGAAGATGGGCTTGGTGACAGGGAGGGCTGCTGGCGAGCCCTTGTTGCAGTGACTGGCAATGGTAATTAAGAAGGAGCAGGCACTCAAGAGGCATTGCTAAGGAAGTACCCATTTCAGGGTTTGGTGAAAGGAATGAAAGGGAGGAAGGAGAGGCGGTGATGGGTCTTGAGCCTGAGCGTTTGCGAGGATGGTGGTGTTCTCGATGGCCATGGGGAGGACAGGAAGAATCACCTTTGAAGGGAAGGGTGACAAGGCTGATTTTGAGGGGATGGCAGGATGAAGTCAAGCCAACCGTCAATCAGGAAGTTGGAAAGGTATGATGTTAGGTGAGATTAGGAGAAGGGTCAGTGCCGCAGATAGATATCTGGGAGCCATCAGCATCCCAGGGATCCAGTGCTGTGGGAATAGAAAGTGCATAGGGTGAAAAAGATACCCCCAAAGCTACCTGACTTCCCTATAAATGGGGCAAAACTCCGGATCTCAATGGAGAGCTAGATTCACAAGTACACCTCGTCCTGTGCCCTGCAGGCTTGCTTGCAAGCACGTGTCGGCAGGACACGAGAGTGAGAACCCTAGATCCTCCTCTCTCGCTGGTCTAGGTTTAGAAGTCCTGAGGAAAAGCACAGATTTGGAGAAACGTCTGGAGTTGATCCAGTTGTGGGACAGAAGTCAGCCTGCGGTACATTTTGATCTTGCCCTCACCTGCCTCCCCACACTCCTCTCTTCTCCTCCTGCTCCCCCACCCCCAGGTCCTTACCCACTTTACTTTACCTAGAATTCCCAAATACACTCTCTGGTAATGTCTTCGCTGTCCGCCACCAGGGTGCCGCTTCGGTCTGATCTCATGTAGAAGCCGTTGGGTGCCAGCACCGTGAGCAAGTTGCTGCCCTGAAGCTCTATGCAGAAGTTGAGGGCGAACTTTCCCCAAGGGCGAAAAGTGCCAAAGGACGTTATTGACCAGAAGGAGCCACTCTGTGCTGGGGTGGGGAAGAGCTCAGGTTGGTGGGCCATTCTGCAGGGGAGTCGCCCACAGTACCGCCTCCGAGGAGGCCCCCAGGAGGCATGCCAGCCCTCCCTGACTGCCCTACCCTGCCTGTGTTGGCAGGACCCTCCATGGAAACCCAGGAGGGCTGCTTTCTATTCTGCCCAGCCACTCTGGGGCCCTTGAAGTGTGAAAACCAACAGAAACTCTGTTTTTTCTATTATAATAAGCAGGCCCTGAGGGGCAGGCCTTGAAGTCAGAGCTGGGCTGAGGCCGAGCCCGCCGGTGAACCCAGGGGTGAGGAAGTGCAGATGCTCACCTTGGAAGTGGTAGATGCCCTGGCGGCAGGGCAGCAGGTGAATGCAGTCAGGCTGATCCATGTTGCACTGCAGGAGGTCATGTTCGGACGAGGTGCCCACGTACCCGTACCGTCCCCGCAAGGCAAGGAAGGGACGGTTGGCTAATCGAATCCCAAATTCCTCATTTGGGCCTGAAAGAAACAGGAAGGAGTTGTCTGGATGGGCTGCCTCTAAATGCTTTCCTTGATGGAAACAGGAAGAGGAGCACTAATTGCACTAAGGGTGTTAATATTTCGTGAACACCTACTATGTGCCAGGTCTTAAGTGAGGTGCTTGTGAAATGTTTGTGAAATCCCTGAGTACAGCACGGAGGCCAAGAAATTTTAATATTCTTTCTTCCTTTGAGATGTGAGAATCTATTTACTCCTCATGATAATTCTGTGAGGCAGACAGGTTGGCTATCACCTACACTGATGATGGAGACAATGAAATTGAGCAGCAGAGAAGTGGTTTGCCCAAGTGATGATGAAAATTCAGTGACTCAGCAAGTATACAAATCTTCCGACCCCAAATCCAGTGGTCTTTCTAGCATATCCCCAGCTTCCTCTGAAAGCATCTCCCACTTGGAGTAACTTGGCAGGGGTCTGCTCGCTCACCTGGAATGGTGGCATTGGCCATCAGCAGGCCGTTGGGTGCGATGCCCAAGAAGCGTCCATTGGGAGACTGTAGGATGATCCTGCCACAATTCCAGTGCATACGAAAGAAGGTGTCAGACTCCAGTGGGTGCCCATCAGCCAAAATTGTCCTATGACGCCTCTGGAAAAAATATCAGGAAAAGAGAAGGGAAGCAAGGACCCAAAATCTCAGCTTTCCTCCCATCATTTTTATTCTTAAACCCTCTTTCTCACAACACACCCATTAGCTTTTTTTACTCTTCCAGGGTACGCTTATGATCTCAGATGCTTTTTGGAAAATATGTTGTGGCCTCAGCTCTACCACATCTTCAGTCTGTGCTGTATCCCACATGGAAAGAAATGACCCTTGGCTCGGACTCCAAAATCATTTCAAAATGGATCATTGACATAAATTTGAAATCTAAACTATAACACATCTAGAAGAAAACATAGGAGAAATTCTTTGCAACTTTAGGGTAGGCAATAATGTCTTGGGACAAAAAAAAAAAAGCACTAACCATTTATAAAATAGAGAAATTAGACTTCATCAAAATTAAAAACTTGCTGTTCAAAAGACACTATTAAGCAAATGAAAAGGCAAGCCACAGATTGGGAGAAAACATTTACAATACATATATCTGACAAAGGACTTGATTTCAGAACACATAAAAGCTCTTACAACTCAATAATAAGACAAACAACCCAATAACAAATGCATAAAAAATTTTAACAGACACCTCACCTTTGTATATCAGAGAAAATATACAAATGGCCAATATGCACATGTAAAGATGCTCAACATTATTAATTATAAGGAAAAGACAAATTAAAACCACAATAAGATGGCATTACACTTTTAACTTTAGAGTGGCTAAAATCAAAAAGATAGATAATACCCAGTGTTGGTGAAGATGTGGAGCAATTAGAACTCTTATACATCACTGGCGAGAATGTAAAATAGTACAATCACTTTAGAAAACTGCTTCATATCTTCATAAAAAGTTATTTTGGTGGGGGTGGTCATTAGGTTTACTTACCTTTTTTTGAAGGAGATACTGGGGATTGAACCGAGGACCTTCTGTATGCTAAGCATGTGCTCTGCCACTTGAGCTATACCATCCCCCTATATCTTCTTAAAAAGTTGAACACACTTTTTATCATATGACCCAATAATTCCAATCCTAGGTATTTGCCCAAGATAACTGAAAGTATAGGCCTACAAAAAGACTTGCACTTGAATGTTCATAACAACTTTGTTCATAATAGCCCAAGCTGGAAACCACTCAAGTGTTTATCAACAAGTGAATGGGTAAGCAAATTATGTTTGTGTCTATGAGTAGGATTATAGAATACTATCCGGCAATAAAAAGAATGAACTATTGATACATGCGACATCATGGCTGTATCTCAAAAACATGTGAAATGACTGTAAATTGACTATACTTCAATTAAAAAATAAGTTAATAAAAAAAAAAAGAGAGCTTTGCATGAACCAAAAAGAAAAAAAAAATGTAGAATGAAAGAAGCATATATACCATAACACTGCATGATTCCATTTCTATGAATTTGCAGAATAAGGAAATCTAATCTATAGTCACAGAATATATATTATTGGTAGTGGGGAGGGTCAGAGTGGAGGGAAACTGACTGAAAATGGGTAAGAGGGAATTTCTGTGGTGAGAGAAATATTCTCTAACTTGTGCTATGGTTGTGACATGATAGCATAAGTATACATGTTTGTCAAAACGTATCTGACTGTAAACTTAAAATGGGTGCATTTTGTTGTATGTAAATTATGCCTTGATAAAGTTTTTTTAAGATTTTTTTTTTAAACAAGAGGTCCCATTGGATGAATGTGGGCCCACTGGATGAAAATGAATGTTTATTGACAAGAGCCTCCATAGTTCACCTCACCATCTGACTATCTGCCTTAAAGAAGGAAAAAGTGTGTCTAGAGAGGGAGACCTCAGGGCTTAAGGGGTCCCCTGCTCAGAAAGTCAAGGGCTTACCTGGGCCAGGTAGCAGCCATTGGCTGAACGAATCTGCAAGTTGGGGCTCTCGCCATCACATTCAAACTGGAACAAGGACACTGGGATTACATGCTCAGAGGCAGCACACACCTCAATATCTGTGGAGGAAGAACATGTCAGAGAAGCCTGAGTCTAGTCTCAGCTCCTCCGCCATACTTTTGGCTGTTGTTCCCTCTGTTTTCCTTCCTCAGCCTTCATCACCTTCTGTTGGACCATAGTAGGCTGGAGAAGACCCAGGTCACTTTCCCCTCAAAGCCATGCCTCTGCCTTAAAGGCCTTCTTCATGGCACAAGAGATCCTCTTGGGACCTCAGGATCTTCCTTATCAGTAGGTTCAGAATCCTCACTGATCCCAAACACAATTTCCTCTTCCAGCCCTCCCTCCCTCTGTGGCTGTGTTGGACCTAGCACTTGCCGTAGATGACGGAGAGAAATTTCCGAGTCTTTGACCTGAGGCTGACCCAGGTAGGGCAGCGCTTGAGGATGAACCACTCCTCGCCCCGATGTGGACTGGAACCCAGGCTTAGGAGCAGGCGTGGGCCCTGTGGATACAACATGCCTCCTTCCCCATCGCTCAGTGCCACAAGCCCTCCAGGCCGCACTTGCATGTGAAAAGCTGTCTGTGTTGAGGGTTCGGAGACCAGCCGGTCTAAGTGGGACAAGAAGGTGTGTGCAGAGGTCTCCAGGTGGTAGCATCCATCTTGGAAGTGCAACAGGAAGCCACATTCTTCTAGGCAGGGAATTGGTGTGTCCACCCAGACTCTGCCTATGGTGGGGTCAGCCCGGGCATAGCAGTGGTTGAGGGGGCTGTAGAGGATCACATGGGCATGCAGGGCTGGCCGGGGGGTCCACATGTGGTATGCTGAGAGGACCCGGGAAGTGCAGAAAACATTCTCGCCATCAGACTCCAGATAACGACCACTGATTATGCACTGGAGGGTCCATTTACCATTGCGGTGGAAACGGAGTAGGAAACATCCATGATGGCTTGTCTTTGGCCGGCCATAGCACACAGAACCATTCGCCTCACACAGAAGGTAAAGGCCCTGCAAGCTTCTTAGTCGGACCACAGCCTGTGTGTCATGCTCATTGCTCACTAGGATCTCCCAGGTCTGGAGGCATCGGGAGGAAGAAGAGGGGAATCAGTACTGCCAAGAGATTAGACTGGGGAGTCCATGACCATCACCCCCTGTATCACCCCAGCACCTTCACTGAGAACATCCACCTTCCCTCCACATCGGCCTCCTTACTGTCCACTCTTCTACCCTCTCATCCCGTGGTAATCCAAAGATCTTAGGGCACCTCCACACTGGAGCTATAAGGTTTCTCAAGACTCCAGGAGAAGTTCTAGATACCCAACCCTTTCAGGCAACAGAAGGTAAAACTCCCTCTTTCTTCCTTGATCACTTCCTTAAATACCCAACTTTCCAATAAATGCTTCGGTTTAAGTCTTACTTCTCTCTTCTCATAGTTGCCCCTGAACAGCACACTTAGCCAACATATCCACCTCCAAAGGCCACCTCTCCAACATGGCAGGAGAAAAGCAAGACCTCTTACAGGCAGGCCTGGGCTCCGGGGATGAGGATGGAAGCACAGACAGCCGAGATGCAATAATCTGTTTCAGCTGTGATCAAGCTTGTTCTAAGTGGGAGGACTTTGTTATTGCCTCTCTGTAGCACCAGCCTGGAGGTGCCTACATCACTCTCTCAAAAGAAGACCAACTCTCCTATGGCTTCTAAAGTACCCCATTCTCAAACTATAGCCAGAACGGAAACATAGACCTTGCAGTAACTCCACTGATCCAACTTCCCCCGGATGTCCACAATTCTGCCTGCTAGTCTGGGCTCTCCACCTCTCCTTTTTGTGATAACGCAATCATTCTGTGCTGATATAGAGGGTTGGGAGCACCCAGAGCAAGACAAGGTAGCAAAGCCAGGGCTGAGGCTTCCCCTCATGCAACACGCTTAGAGAGAGGGAGATGAGCCTGGATTGTCCCGGCAATGGCAGAGGCTAGTAAGTCATTAGGTTAAAAGTGCCCCCCCATCTCCCCACCACCGCCCCCCCCCCCCCACACACAGCTTGGCCACTGGGAAAAATGGTTCCAGTGCAGGTTTGCTTCATTACCTGTCTCCGGCCCAAACCCTTTGCAGTAGCAGTGACCATATTCTTATATGTCTCAAAAGTGAGGTAGGATCCTGCCCAGCTGATGAGCCCAACCCTTAGGTCCTCGGCCTTGGGTTGTCTTGGCATCCACTCCACCTCGTCCATGCGGCCGGCACCACAGGTGATGACTCCGTCCGGCCCAGCCTTCCCCCCAGTGGTGAGGTTCCACAGGCCATAGGGCCTGGAATCAGGCCCTTAGTACCCACCAGAAGACGTTCCCAGAGGGAACTTCCCGGGCAGAGGCCGGCCTGGGTCCCAGTGCCTCTGTGACCCGGGAGCATTGTGACTGTGAGGTCTGCCTCTTATCCCACCATAGAGGGGAAAGGACTGGCTCAGCAACATCAATCCACGGGCCAGAGGAAGTGGGTCTGGGGCCTCTGGCTTTATCCTCCCACCTCACTGCAGGCACCGAGGGCACCGAGTTAAGACTGGGAAGCAGAACTTCAGCTTGTGCCAGTGACCACCTGCGACTTCAGGCAAGTCCCTCCCCTTCTCCACTTCTGTTTCTCATTTCAGTGGCAGGATAGAAACCAGCCTCTTTCTTCTTTAGAAGTGGGTTCTGCCTGGATCCCACGGGGCTCAAGTGTTTTTAGAATTCAAGATATCCAAGAAAAATCTATTAACTTTTATGGCCCTTGGGAGAATGAGACCAAAATGTCTCAGAGGGTACTTTTCAGGGAGTGTGAGGAAACCCTAGGTAACCAGCAAGAATCCAATTACTCGTGTCAGTCAGGAAGGGCTGACTCAGGAGCAGGGTAAGGAGAATGGCCCAGGTTGGGGGAGCACAGAACACCCTCCTCACAGTCCCCAGGTGCACTGCTGCTGGACAGACAGCCAGGGCTGCCCCTAAGGGTACCCGCCCTTCCCTGATGAAGGAGTCTCTGCTGGTCAACCGCCTCCAGGATTCACTACCTACAAAGCCCATGGAGAAAACCACCTCAGAACTTGGAGAAACCGACATGAAATAAGAAGGGACAAAGGGAAAAAGAAATAATCATGGTGGGTCTTGTTTAAGCTTTGCTAGGATGCAAAGAGAAATGGGCAGAGTGAGCCATACCTGAATAGCCCACAGCCCTGGTCCAGTACACGCATCTTCCTCTTCCCCGTAGGTGAAGTCTTCACAGGTAGAAAGTCTCAGGGGTGCACAATGAGGGGCCGTAATCCCCCAGGCCCTAACAATGTTTTATAAAACAAGGCTAATAGGCTACGAGTGGTAGAAACACCAAAATGCATATTCTTGGGCCTCAGACCAGTTCTGATGAATCACATCTAAAAAAATTTTTTTCTTTTTCCTTTTTAAAATATTTTTTCATGAGGTAATTTTAGGTTTATTTATTTATTTATGTATGTATGTATGTATGTATGTATGTATGTATTTATTTATTTATTTATTTATTTATTTATTTATTTATTTATTTATTTATTTATTTATTTTTAAACAGAGATACTGGGGATTTAACCCAGGACCTTGTACATGCTACGCATGCATTTTACCACTGAGCTATACCCTCCCCCTGAATCACATTTTCTGAAGTGCACCTCAGGACTCTTATTTTTAATAAGTATTCCTTGCCCCTTAAATTTTGATGTGCACAGTCATCATTAAGAACCACTGCTCTAAGTAGCTGGGAGATGGATGGGAAACGGGATTGTGTGGCCTATGGAACCACGAAGGCAGAGCCTGTTACCCTCAGAAAAGGCTCCTTGGAATTGGGGAAGGAATGGGATTTCTTCCACTGGAGCCCCTAAAGTACTTCCAGCCTCGAGAATGAGGACGGAGGAGCTGGGCTAGATGAGGGCAGTGATTGTGTGTGTGTGTGTGTGTGTGCGCGCGCGTGCACGCACCCACTCAGTGGAGGGGGTGGGACCTGCACCCTTAGCTGCTTTGAGCCTCCCCTATATTGTCTCTTTACAGCCAACAATCCAGCCCCCCACCTCTAGGCTATGGACAACACCACGTACAAACCACAGCAAATTTATTACTCAATATCCAGTGCCACATCATAGCACCACCCGGAGCCCTCACCTTCCCTCCCCACCTGGCCCCAAGGGTACACCCAAAATGGAAAAAACAAAAGTAAACCCAGATCTCTGCTCCTCCTTTGGAAGAAGGGGCCTTGGCCCTGGAAGCCCCTTTCCACAGGTCCCAGCAGGCAGGAGAGCAGACCACTCCGTGCCCAGAGAGCCGGGCTCCAGGATCCGACAACAGAGAGAACATGCAGGCAGGAGCCGGAGCAGAGGCCTGTGTCTGCCGGGGAGGAGGAGCTGGGAGGGAGGGGCACGGCCTGAGGAGTCCGGGAGTCTGGTCCTCCCGGGATGCACGCGGGAGCTTCCGGGCAGCAGGGGCCGGCCCCTGGTTGGTTAGCGCTTCGACAGCTCGTGGGACAGCCAGTCCAGACCATCGTACAAGCCTGTGCCTTGGGTGGCACAGGTGGCCTGGACGTACCACTGTGGGGAGAAGGAAAGAAAGAGGTCAGGAGCAGGGAAGAAGAGGAGATGACTTTATTTTTTGCCCCGGCCTGGGGCTCCCTCGGGAGAGGCAGGCCCTCACCGTGCGACTGCGCAAGTGCTGTAGCCCGAGCTTGTCGGTCAGCTCGCTCACGGGCATGGCGTTGGGCATGTCCTGCTTGTTGGCAAACACCAGCAGCACCGCATCCCGCAGCTCATCCTCCTGCAGCTAAGAGAGGCGAAGGGGGTGGAATCTGGGGTTCCAGGGGGGCCCCCTAGCTCCCTCTTCCCGGCTGTGTAGGGGAGCTCCCTATAATACTGTGTTGTCTACGGCCGAACACAAGACAGAGAATTATAAATCAGCCTGAGGCTGTTTTGGCCTGAAGTCCAGAAAGGGCCTTTTTCTAACTTGAGTATTGGCCCTTGTCAAAATGACAAAAGTTTCCAAATGGAAAAGCAATAAAGTAAGAGGGTGTTTCTTTCCACCATGTATATAATTCCCCTCTCCTCACCAACTTCTCAGACCCAGGTGTGAAGATGTGAGAGAATTCAAGGGAAAAGTAAGTCCTATACCTTTTACCTGACCTCAATTCAAAACAGGGTGAGCTACTTCCTATGACTGTGTCCACAAAGAGGGACGCACATTCAAGGCCTGTGGAATTTCCTGACTCTCACACCAGCACGGAGACCCCTCTGACCCCGGGCGCTGGGTGCTCACCATCTTCTGGAGTTCGTCAGCAGATTCCTGGACCCGCTCTCGGTCATTACTGTCCACCACAAAGATGAGGCCCTGGGTGAGACAGAATAAAGGAGGAGCAATCACTGGTGCCTGGGACATACACATTCTCATCTGGCTCTTTCTCTCTCCTGCTCATCTTTCATTGTGTCTAAACCCTTCTCATCTAGTAAACTTCCATTACAGCTCTGCAGATGTCCTAGCACAAACTGAAGACACCCTGCAAAGGATACAGCCTCTGCCCTCAGGCGAGCAGTCTAGCTACAAGATGTGCAAGGGAACAGGGAAAGACATGTGATGAGAGCTAAATCAGGCAGCGAGGATTCAGAATTCTGCTTCTCAGGAGAAGTCTAAGGTGGCCAAGTCTCAGAAGACTGAGGCCAGTGTGAAGGATGAGGAGAGGCTAGCATAAAAGCAGGGAGAAGGAGGTAAGGGTTTTTTCCTGGCCTGGGCCATCACCTCAGTCTTCCTAACCCTAATACCTCTTCCTCTGGGGTTGAGGAGCCCCAACCTGAGTGTTCTGGAAGTAGTGCCGCCACAGAGGCCGAATCTTGTCCTGGCCTCCCACGTCCCAGACTGTGAAACAGATGTTCTTGTATTCCACTGTTTCCACATTGAAGCCTGCAGATTGATTGGGAAAAATAGGAGAAAAAAAGTCCTGCTAGGAAGGAACTCACGAAAACTGTGGATTCAGCAGGGACACAAAACCAGAAGGCAGCGATCAAGGCTCAAAGGAAGAGAATCCCAGAGGGCCGGCAGTCCACGGACGGGGCGGGGCTAGGTCATAACTAACCCTCCTCGGCACCACCCTGCACGTAAAGATACCCTGACCCACTTCTCAGGTAGCAGTATCTGATGTCAGGGTCAGATCCCTACCAAGAGATAAGGGCCTTGGGCAGAATGGGCAACAGATCCTGAGAAGGCCCGCCTCCGCGCTCCCGCTCCTCCCGGCCTTGCCTCCGGACTCACCTATGGTGGGGATGGTGGTGACAATCTCACCCAACTTCAGTTTGTACAGGATTGTGGTCTTGCCCGCTGCATCCAAGCCAACTGCAACGAGAGGGACACACGAATGGAGATGGGAGCGAGGGAGCCCCCTAGAGCCCAGGGAACGGGAGAGGCCAGGACAGCTGATGGTGACGGGGGCGGAGAGCCTCCAGGTGCGCGCTGTTATCTACCTTCGGGGCCTCGGGGGCAGGCTGGGTGGTGAGCGCCAACTCTTGCCCCCCAAGCGGGCGAGAGGTGGCAGAGGACTGAGGGATAAGAGGCTCAAGAGGAGGGCCGCGCTCCTTTTAAAAGTCGTCTCCAAGGGCGGAATCCTCCCTTCTTGCCAGCCCAGCTCGGGCTGAGGGAGCTTCACCCTACCCAGGCCCGCAGCTTCTGGTCTCAGGCCCCGGGGGCGGTGCTGCAGACTGCGACCTACCCGAGAGTAGCAGACCCAGGGGGTTAGGAGCTGGGTGACTCGCGGTCAGAGACCCGGGTGAGCTGGGCTGGAGGGACGCGGGGGCGGGAGGGCTGCGCGGGGGCCGACGCTCCCGTCCCGGCCGCGCGCACGATCTGCCTCACCCATGAGGATCCGCATCTGCTTCTTCCCGAAGATCCGCGAAAAGAGCGCAGACACGGTGAGGCCCATGGCGGGGCCGGGGGGAGGGGGCGCGGGCACCGACACGGGGTGCGGGCTGGAACCGGCCGGCGGCTGGGGGATGGGGCGCAGCAGCAGAAGGAGGAGGTGCCGCCGCCGCCTCCGCGCGTCCTGGCCCGCCCTACGTCACCCCGGGCCCGCCCCCGCCATGGCTCCGCCCCACCCAGCCCTTAGCCCCGCCCCCGCCCCGCCGGGCCCTGACTCTGGGAGACACCCATGCCGAGTGAATCTCCGCAGCTTCTCCGGGTCGCGCGCCGACTTTAAAGATTGAAAGGGTCTGGGTCTCCTACTGTTTCTAGCACGCCTGTCAGGTCTGTGGCTGCTGAATCGGCAACCCGGGCCGAAGAAAGCCCACAACGCTCCATAACGGCCCTCCACCCCTATCTTCAGTGGCCGGCCCTGGGTTTTGGTTTGTTCCTTCCAGTCCGCTCTGCTCACCGGTTTACCTCTTGGTAACTAGCAGCCTCGACTGTGTGTACCACCCACCCGGGGAGGGAGCGGAAGTTCTGTGCTGATGTCTTAGCCCTCTTTTGTCCTCTCGGCTCCCAGCGAGGGACTTTGAACGTAGCAAGTGGTTCAGTGACCACAGAATCTCCAGAGGAGTGCTCCAGAGGTGGAAGAAGATGCCCGAGTGATAGCTGGCCTTCGTGGTTCCTTAAAACGCCTGTTCCATAGAGCTCCAATCAGCAGAACCTGTGAAAGAGCCCCAGTTCCGGGTGGCGGGATCGTAGACCCTACTCCTGCATAGTGGAGAACTTAACAGTTCGCCTCAATGGCCCTTGGAAACAATGCCTTTCAGTCGCACCAGGCAGCCTTTCTGAAGCTCCTTTCTCACTGCCGCAGACCTAGGAACCTAGATTTTTAATGCACAATTATCTAGGATTTTGTGAGGCTCTTACCAAAGAACTTAACAAGTTATTTCCCCACTCAACTTAGCATCTGGGGGGAAATAGCAACATAGGAATTAATTTAAATTTCTTCTGTGTCAGAGACTGGGTCAATGCCAGGCACTTAACATATGCTTAAGAAATGTTGGCTGGGTTGATTGGACTAATTGGTTGCTCAGTGGAGCAGGGGCAGGCCTTTTGCCTCTTCAGGATTCCCAGTGGGCTTCTAGGATCAATTGCTTACGGACTGGACATGGTAAGGTGATCTGGGAATCAGAGACCCTTCCCTCTTCCTTCATATACTCATTTAACAATTATTTATTGAGTGTCTACTATGTGCCATTGTTGCAGGCCTCAGTTCAAATCTCAGTTCTGCCTTTTTTTTGTTGTTGTTGAGGGCTTGACTTCAACAATACTCACAACCTATCATTTTCTCATCTAGAAAAGGAGACTAGTATCTGTCCTGTCTCATGAGGTTATGGTGAAGATTAAAATGATGAGGTAATGCATCTTGAATGTTTTCTATGATGCAGCTGGATGTTATCTGGGCTACTAAGAAACTGGGTCTACTCCATCCTGACCCTCAAAGTCTGTAAAGAGACAAACTCTGGGCACTGGGTATGAGTGAGTACATGACTTTTTTACTTTTCAATCCTAGACTTGCATTCCTAAGAAGGCTTTTACAAGGTTGAAGAGCACATTTAAAAGAGTCCTGATACAATAACACAACTGGTGGTGCCCAAGTCAGGTCAATTCTACATCTTTAGCTCTTTTAATTAGCCTCTTCCCATCCCTGTTAGTGCTCTGTTTCACTACTCTCTCATTCCCATGACTGAAAATGGCCTTCTGCACTTTGGTGTCTCTACAATGTCATATGAGACTTGATGCCACTCTTGTGATGAAAATCCTTAAGTCTCTTATCACCCAAGGTCAATTTCAAATACCTTAATTTGGGTCCTCATTTATTGTGCCAGCCTCATCTACTGTCACCTCCTCCATATACTCTAAGCTACTCCTTGAAATGATTCTCAGTGTTTCCCCAGGTGAGCCAGGCTCTCTGATCCCCCTGGAGTCCTTGCAAGTTTTTCTCTCTGCCTGCAATGCTTGTTTCCCTCATCTCTAGTTAGATGGGAAATCACTACTCATCCTTAGGCGTGTTACTTAACCTCTCGGTGCCTCATGTTACTCTATCTGTAAAATAGTGCTAATAATACCCATTCAGCAGGATTACTGTGAAGACTAAATAGCAAAACCCCTGTGAAGCTCCTGAAATGTAGTTGGTACTTAGGATGGACATCATGGCTATAGGGTGCCCTCTCAATATATTTGTTGAATCAACTCAGCAGAACTTAGGAAGGGTGCTAATAAGTACTACACTATACACCTACTAGGTGCCAAATGCTGTCCTAGACAGGGCTGCCATTTTCGTGATCTAAATGGGAGTCTTAATTGTTGCTCTTTAGGGACAAATGTACTGAGCCCACAAACGTTGGGGGCCTGTCCTTTACTCCGGTGTTTAGTAAAGACTCAGTGCGATGTCGCCCCGGCCCCTCCTTGATCATAGCCCTAGGGCAAGCTCAGGCGCCCTCTCGAAACCAACATCACTCATGTGTACGCTACTTTGCTTTCTCTGCTCTGATGGGGAGCAACCAGCTCTCATCCGGGCTGACTTCTCAACAGGCCGCCTCCAATCCACCAGCTGAAGTAGCCCCGCCCACCTCGCTCCCCTAGGGGCGGGACCTGAGGCGTCTTGCTGTCGTCACTTCCAGCGGTCCCGGAAGCGCCGTTGTCGCGCCGCTAGAGTTAGGAAGTCGGATGGGGCTACGCTTAGCTTAAACGTTCGGCAGATCGTGCGCCGAGGGCCGTTGAGTGCTGCTGTGGCCCGGGCGAGCAGGGCTCGTGGAGCGGCTTCTGGGATAGTGCGGGCGAGCCCTGGCAGTGTGCCCCTCTGGTGCCACCGTCGCCCCGCCTCTAGGATAGGACCCGACCGCGCCCTCCAGCCGGGGGTCCTGGCGGGCGCTTCTGCCAGGCTGCCCCGCCGCCCAGCATCCGGTATAGTACAGCTGTGAGGAGTGGATGTGCTGCTGCGGGGACAACTCTGTCCCCGTCGGTTACAGCCCCCGCCAGCGGCTTCGTGACCCTCTCCCAGGCTGTCCGAACGCTGACGTGGAGCAACCCATCCTGAACCCTCATGGAGAAGTTTGGGATGAATTTCGGGGGCGGCCCAAGCAAGAAGGACCTGCTGGAGACCATTGAAACTCAGAAGAAGCAGCTCCTCCAGTACCAGGCACGTCTCAAGGATGTAGTCCGCGCCTATAAAAGCCTACTGAAAGAGAAAGAGGCACTGGAGGCCAGCATCAAGGTGCTGTCCGTATCCCACGAGGCGGATGTGGGCCTCGCAATTGTCCAGCCTCAAGGCCTCACCTTTCCTGACTCCGTGGATGACCGATGCTCCACTCACAGCGAGGATAGCACTGGGACCGCCACCAGCTTGGATACTGCGGCCAGTCTCACCAGCACCAAGGGTGAGTTTGGGGTAGAAGATGACAGACTGGCCCGCGGACTGCCACCTCCAAAGTTCGAAGAGGCTAGCGGGTCGGAGAGTGGTGTTAGCAGTAGTAGTGGGGATGGACCGTCTGGGGGTGGGGAGGTGGACAAACGACTGCACCAGCTAAAGACTCAGTTAGCGACTTTGACCAGCTCTTTGGCTACGGTCACGCAGGAGAAGTCCCGTATGGAAGCTTCTTATCTGGCTGACAAAAAGAAGATGAAACAGGACTTAGAGGATGCCAGTAAAAAGGCAGAGGAGGAGAGGGGTCGTCTGGAGGGAGAGTTGAAGGGGCTGCAGGAGCAGATAGCAGAAACCAAAGCCCGACTTATCACGCAACAGCACGATCGGGCCCAAGAGCAGAGTGACCATGCCTTGATGCTGCGTGAGCTCCAGAAACTGCTGCAGGAGGAGAGGACTCAGCGCCAGGACTTGGAGCTCCGGTTGGAAGAGACCCGGGAAGCCCTGGCTGGGCGGGCCTATGCGGCCGGTCAGATGGAGGGGTTTGAACTGCAGACCAAGCAGCTGACCCATGAGGTGGAGGAGCTGAAAGGCGAGCTGCAGGCTCTTCGAGAGGAAAAGAATCGGCCTGACCCCCGGCTGCAGGAGCTCCAGGAAGAGGCCGCCTGCCTTAAGAGCCATTTCCAGGCTCAGTTGCAGCAGGAAATGAGGAAGGTAATTATTTTCATCATCTTCAAATATTAGTCATTTAGCCTGAAGTGGGGGAATATTAGGGTTTTGTTTTGTTTTGTTTTCTTTTCTCATCTGGTAGTTAGAACTAAATGGCAGTACTGTCGATTTTTCACGCTATTTGGAAAGTTTCACTTGTGAGTCCTGGGATACCCTTTTCTGTGTGGTGTTGACAGTGTCAAAGGAGTGTGCTTCTGACAGGGTGTGGAGTTTCTGAGTGTAGGCTGGGTTGGAGCCAGACAGCTCTGAACATCTGGGCATTGGCATCTTACCAGCTGTGCTCTGTGAAGCAGTAGAGGGGCAGCGGTGCAGTGAAAAGTAGAGTGTATGCTTACAGGGATATGCCTGTATAGGCAGCGGTATATGCCTATAGGTGAGTGACCGAAGGGGGCAAAGAGAATTTTCTCAGACAAAATAACTTCGTGTAATTGCTTGCAGTCAGTATTTGCCTTGTCTGTGTCAACTGGGAAAAAAAAAAAAAAGCACAACCTAGAAGTTGAGAATTAATTTTGTTGTATTTGGTGGACAAATGTGAGGACTTAGGCCTGGAGGATAGCCTCTCAGATAGCTCTCAGGGACTGCTCTGAAGAGGTAGGAGGAGCCAGGCTGTATAGGAGTTTTGCAACAAAAACCAGGTAGTCGGAACATCAGAAGATTACTGTTAATTAAAGAAAACCAGACATCTCAAGTTAATGAATTTAGCTCTTTTCTATGTATGGGAAGATGTGGAGTCTGGGCTCACTGAAATCATTCCTTTGATATGTACCTTGACTGTCTAGCGCCAGGGTCCTGCTTTTCTGTATCCTGAATCTTCAGGGTGCACAGTTGAGGGGTGGCTGCAGGGGCTGCTGGCTTGATGGCCGCAACTTCCTTTGTTTACTGATATGGAAGGCAATCCACATCTGGAATGATACACTATTTTATAGTGCCTCCTTTCAGTGTGGGGAGAGATCCAACTCAGTTTTGAACTTCTAGGAATATTGAAAGAGGGAAAGGATGTCATATGATTTCTTCATGGGATCTGGGGAAGCACATGGTTAACAAAGAACACACTTTGTTTATGAGCTTGGTGTATGAGAGGAGAAAGCAGAAACACAGAACAGCGGCAGATCTACAAAGATTCTTAATATTGTTTGGTAGTTGTATGTCTGGGAGCAGAACCTAAACAGGTTATAGGAGCTTCGGTTAGCTCCCAAATCAACAGGAGAACTCCGAGTTCCCGTTTTTACCAGGCTACCTCCATCCCGTGACCCTTTTGCTCCCCTTTCTTGCTTTCTCAGTTTGCCATCCGGCCTCATGTCTTGTCTGGCTGCATGTCCACCTGTTCCCTTGTTTTCCAGACGGCCCTTGCCGAGGATCAGCTACGCCAGCAATCACAGGTGGAAGAGCAGAGGGTGGCGGCCCTGGAGAATCAAATATCCGAGGTGTCGGAGCTGCTAGGCACGTATGAGAAAGCCAAGCAGAAGGACCAGCTGGCCATCCAGAAGCTGAAGGAGCGCATCCTGCAGCTGGACCTGGAGAACAAGACACTGGCGCTAGCGGCCTCCAGCCGATCCCCTCTGGACAGCCATGGAGAGGATTCCAGCCTGGATGTCAACGTCCTGAAGGACAAGATGGAGAAGTTGAAGAGGCTGCTGCAGGTTGCAGCCCGGAAGAGCCAGGTGACCTTGGACGTGGAGAAGCTCTGTGACCTAGAGATGATCCCCAGCTCAGAGGCTGCCGATGGGGAAAAGGCCACTGCGCTCTACTACCAGCAAGAGCTGAAACAGCTGAAGGAGGAGTTTGAGAGGTACAAGATGCGGGCCCAGGTGGTCCTCAAGAGCAAGAACGCCAGAGATGGCAACTTGGGCAAGGAGCTGGAGGAAGCCCAGGAGCAGCTTACAGAGCTGAAGGAGAAGTACATCTCCCTGCGGCTGTCCTGCGAGGAGCTCGAGCGCCAGCACCAGCAGGAGGCCGAGGACTGGAAGCAGGAGCTGGCCCGGCTGCAGCATGCCCACCGGCAGGAGCTGGAGCGGAACCAGCTGGACTTCAGGGACCGCACGCTGAAGCTGGAGGAGGAGCTGCACAAGCAGCGGGACCGCGCCCTGGCCGTGCTGGCTGAGAAGGACCTGGAGCTGGAGCAGCTGCGTTCGGTGGCCTTGTCCGCCGGGCTGCCGGGACGCCGAAGCCCTGTGGGTGGTGTGGGTCCTGGGGAGCCCGGTGACACGTCTTCCCCAGATAGCCTGACCCAAGCCCTGCAGCTGGCAGCGGCCAACGAGCCCACTTTCTTCCTGTACGCCGAGCAGTTGGCCCGCAAGGAGGTGGAGATCACGTCGCTGAGGAAGCAGAAACACAGGCTGGAGGTGGAGGTGCATCGGCTGCAGGATCGGCTGCTGGAGCAGGGGGAGCGGCATCGGGAGGAGGTCGCTGCCCTGCAGAGCCACATCGAAAAGAACATGAGGGACCAGAGTCGGGAGGGAGCCAACCTGGAGTATCTCAAGAACATCATCTACCGCTTCCTGACCTTGCCGGACACACTGGGCCGCCAGCAGACGCTCACAGCCATCCTGACTATCTTGCACTTCAGTCCAGAGGAGAAACAAGTAATCATGCGGCTCCCAACCAGTGGTAGTTGGTGGTCTTCAGGCAAAAGATGATGCCGTTTGCACTAACTCCTCAGATTTCTGTGCCTCTTATGTGGGAAGGGACAGGCTCTGGTTTCTCCTGCCGCTTCTCTTACATTGTCATTTCTTCACTGTGTTGAACTGGGAGGACTCCTCAGTGTGGAATGAGATTTTCTGCCAAATGCCATTAATGCTATTTTATCCTTGGCCCTACAGATACTAAAAGTATTGGGTCAGCGTCTTGTGGTGGTGGTGGTGGTGGTGGTGATGTGTGTGTGTGAGGGGAGGGTGGAGGGTGGAGGGGCTAGGATGGAGAGGTGTAAGAGCTGGGGAATTGAGAGTCTTTTAAAATAAGATTTTTGTTGTTGTTGGTTTTAATATCGTACCCCTAGCGCAGAGCTCAGAGTACATGTGACCCCAAAGGAAGTCCAGTTAACTTCTAAACACACACAAGAACCAGCTGTTCACTCCATGCCGTCACAGTCTTAAGTCTGGTCCCCTCTTGCCCCAGTTCTCTGGGGCCATAAATCCAGGCTGGAGAGAGACCAGGAAGTTTGAAATAGTGACAGATTGTTCCCTAGTCCAGAGGGCTGAGGAGCAGTGAGTTCATCCTGGAATTGGGAAGCTTGGTCTAGGTAGGGCTGGGTATGACCTAATCAGTCTGGACAAAGCACACAGCTTGTGACCATCCTAGAGAGAGCTCCGAGCACTGGTTGGGTCTTAGGGATTTCCCGGGGGACCTGCATTTGGCCTGGCAGGGTTATAATAGACCTCTCACACTTGTTTCTGCTTGAACCTCTCTGCCCAAGGCTGGCCTGAGATTGTGAGTGAATGACTTTGCTATCTTTTCCTCAATGCTGAACTTCCATTAAGAAAAAAATTCTAGCTTCTTATAGAGAGGGGTCCGATCAGGAAACTGGTCCTGCCTAGATACAAAGAATTAGCTCCTCCTGCTCTCCTTCAGCTGTTTCTGCCTTTGTAGGGACAGGGAAGAAGAGGAAGATTTGCTGCAGAGGATTCCAGAAGGTTGCTGTGACCCTCACGGGAAAGTGGTGGAGGTTCAGCTGAGGCCGGGCTGGAGTACTTGCTGCTTGGTGGATAGCATTCTGGCCAAATTTCCACGTCCCTGCTGCCACGATGTTGGGGCGTTACTGTCACCAGGGTACTTTGCTCACTCACTTAGAGAGGTAATAGAGTTTCAGTCCACGAGCTTCATCTGACCCACACATACTACTATTAAAGGAGGGACTCAGAAAAGTTGAGCTCAAGCAGGATCACCTCCCTATTTGCTTTCCCCTATGTGTCCTTGCCGGTTGTAGAGATCTTTGGACCCTGAAGACCAAAGCTTTGCCACTGACTAATGTATCTTTCTGTTATTTCATCATAGCAATCTTGTAAGGGTTTGGGGTACAAAAGACCTTGATTAAATGTTCTGGTTGGGAGCCTGGGTGACCTGGACTATCTCCAGTAAGCAGACTTAACAGAGCAGAAGTGATGTATTTCAATGATAATAACATAAACCATGGAATCATTAAACCTGACCAACCTGACCTGTGTGCTTCCTTAATGGCATTTAGATCTGGACACAAATAGAGTGTGAATGTAAATGGTAAATGAAAAGGATGTGGATAAACAAAGTGTGAATGTAAATGGTAAATGAAAGGGATGTGGAAAGGATAGTAATATTTCGTTATATCAGTCCAGAAGCTTGAATCTGGGGAGGAATACCTCAGTGCTTTAATTGCCTCAATTACAGCACAAATTTTTTAGCCTGGAATTGTGTGTATGTGTTTGTGTATAGGCAGCTATGCTGGAAAAAGCTTTCTCATGGGTTTAATGGGCCGGCTTGAAACTTCCATAATTACTGCTTTAAACTTTAGAAGTAATCTGTTTATGAGTGCTTTCTTATACTTCAGGGTTCATGGTATCCTGGAAAAGTTTCTCAGAATGTCTTGCTAAACTAAATGATCGTTATCATCATCATCTCTTAATTTTCTCACCTGATCCCCTTCAACGTAGGATACACTGTGATTGTTGTTATTGCTCGGTGGTTCGGGACAGAATAGAAAGATCCATAGTCACACGTGCTTTCCTCGGACGAATAATTCCATGCTTTGACTTTTGAGAAGATATTAAATGAGCAAAGAAGCAAGTCAGTTTCTGATTAATACTTTAACGTATTGATTTACAGAAGGCGGCGAATGCTCCCAGCTGAAGGGGAAAGACTTGGTCCCTTCCTACCCATAAGGACACAAGTTCCTTATCTCCACATCCCCTTCCCTCAGATACATCTTCCACTTACTTGACTGGTTTGCCTGTGCTAGATACTCTAAGAAAGGAAAGGGAGAGAGAGGAAGAATTTAGATCGGACATAGGAAAATAAATTTTCCTTGGGCTCTGGTCCCAGAATATCAGACAGTGCACGGGGTGTGTCGATAAGAAAATGAGACTGAACTGTACTTGTTAATTATCACGCAAATCAGGACCATCACTGAGAAGAAGAGATGGAGGGAGAAAAGGATGAGAAGGCAAGTTGATAACTCTGCAGCTTTCTGCTTTCTTCTTTTTTTGTCTGTCCTATTGGGTACCTCCGATCTGGGGCATAAACATCTGTATAATCACGCCCTTGATGTTTTAAGTCCCCATCTGTTACCCAGAGCTCTGAGGCTCTCAGCTTTGTCTTGTGAAGCTGCTGTCCCAGGGTTGTTTTTGTCTTTGTAACTTGTCAAGGGTGCCAGCACCTTGCTGAGCCATTTACACCCATTATATCATTTACTCCTCGCATGTGTTATCCCCCATTTCACAGATGAGAAATCAAAGCCTGAGAGGTTAGGTTTGCCCAAGATCATGTAACAAGTAGATGTCTGAACCAAGTCTGATTAACCCCAAAGCCAGCTTAGTTTGGGTATTTGCCCGTCTTTTTAGGACGTGGGAGGGTCAGGGCCTGTCTCCATAGCTGGCAGCTAGGGTTGGAGAGACTGATCTCTTGGCTGAGCTGGGCTGCTTCAAATGGAGAAAAAGTCTCCAGCTGTCAGTTGCAGCCAGTGCTACATTATAGAGCTGAACAGGCAACACTGGTTTTTCACAAGAGCCCTGGAGCTCTCTGCTCTGTCCCCCAGGTTCCAGATGACTGTTAATTTTGAAACTGGTATCATTCTAACAAAACGAGAGGTGGGTATCAGCTATTACTATAGGTTGTTCCAACCATAACTTTCAGTAAAGCTGGGAAACAGCTTTGGGAATTGGAAGTAGAATCCTAAAGAATGGGTTACTTTGCCCAGTCTTCAGCCTCCTTGACTCTCTCCTCTCCAGTCTCTTCCCCTGCTTCTCCCAGGCAGCCTATTTACCTCCGATTGATGGTTTTGGGAGCAAGGAACTAGATTGACATTCTGGGTTGGAATCTCAGTCCAATGTCCTGCCAGCTCTGTAACCTTGATAAATGGCATAATCTCTCTGAACTTAATTTTCTTATCGTGGGAATAATGATACCTGTTTTAGGGTTATGTTCTCAGATTAAAAACAAATTAAGTACATAAAGAACCACTGCAGTATTTGAAATAAAGTAGGTACTAAAACACACTAATTTCTTTTTTTTTTCCCCAAGAATTGACAGAATTGGCAGACTGAGCTCTTCTGGATTTAAGTCCGGTGTTTCTTAGCCACAACTGTTGCTGTAAACAAAAGGAAAAATAACCACTGTCTTTTATCAGGTGCCTGGTAGGAAGCTGGAGGCTAGCATTTTCCCTACATTATTTTACTTAATCCTTACAACCGTCTTGTGAAGAAAATCTGTTTTGCAAATGAGGAAATGGAGGCTTTACAGGATGAATTGCCCAAGGCCCAGAGTCAGTGATGGCAGGACTGGGATTCAAACACATTAATCTGAACCAAGTGGCCCAGCTCTCTGCTGTCTGTGCTGTCTCCCAGCAGAGGGCAACGTGGAATCCTGAGAGCGTGGGGCTCCAGGAATTCAGGGGCTGTGTTTCTGGCTTGGGATGGGGTTGGAGGGATCCTTGTGCAGGTGGTCGTCTCTTCAGTGGCAACCAACTGCCCTATAAGTTCTCCAAAGCCTCATTCTTTTGTAACAGCAGAGCTCTTTCACATGGAAAATTGTGAAACGGACTTTTGGTTACCAGTCAGTTTTATGTGAGTTTGAGTAGTGCCAGCCTGTGTTTCCTGGGGCCCAGATCTCCTGAATAACCTAAATAGCAAAGGTTCTGACAAACCCACAGGGCAGGGAGCCCACAAGAGTGAAGGCCGCTTGGAGGCCAGTGACCCTCATGAGTAGGAAACCCTGTTCCTTGACTTCAGCAAGGAGACCATCTCTGGTTCACTGTAAATTCATCTATCCCTGTGGGCTGCCTCCGAGGGACCAAACATTCTCTTTCGTATCTGAGAGAATGAGTCTGAAGACTGACACCACTTTATCTGAATATGAGTTTTTAAATGCAGATTACATGCAAATTTTTTATGAGGCGAGGCTGTGCTGCCCATACAGCCAAATTATTTTGGGGGTTAGTGTTCACAGCAGAGTCTGTTATCTTTCTCTTAGTTCAATGGCTGTCAGGTTTCAAAAATGAAGCCACCTTTGGGTGGGCATCCTTGTCGAGCATCATGTATTGTCCACTGGAATGTCTGCCAAAATTGGAGCCTTAGCCAGCTGAGGGGAGATTTGGAGGAGTCTGGAGGCCAAGCCTGTTTGTGTTGGTTTTGAACACCTACATTGGATCACCTGGTCAGTTTATATTTCCCAAACCTAGGATCCTTAGGTACACGGTTTCCTCTACCTTCGAAGTCCCTCCTCTCCCCACCCACCCCATTGCAGTCCTCTGCAGTATGGTCCTGTCCTTTCAGACTCAGCTGCAACATCACTCCCTCTAGGCTGATTTTTCTGACACCCAGGGATGCCCAGGTACTTCCCAGAGGTACTTCAGCACTTCATTCCTACAATCTTGGCACAGTCATTTCTTGTACTTTCATTTTAGTATTTACTTCTCTGTTTCCTTGACAACTCTCTAAACTCCTCAAGGTCATGTCCCAGGCCCCACTCATCTTTGTGCTCTCAGGACTTGTCATAACTTGACACATACTAAGTGCTCAATAAATAGCTGAAAGAATGAACATGAGATGGAAGATACCAATCTTGCACGCTCAGAGCGAGAGATTTAGTGTTTCCCGGTGTTGCTTTCCCATACTGTGCTGTTTTCCCACTAGTTTTCTCTTTGGCCATTTCAGTGGATGTGCTGTTTCTCTAGGTCTCTGGGAATATGACTTGAGTTGACTCTAGGTAAAATAGCCTCTTTCAGTTGTTAGAGGAGTTCGGGAGCTAGGCCTGGTCCCATCAGGGAATCCTCTCCAGAGCTATGAGGAAGATCACTGAGAAAAGGAGGATACAGGATGTGGCAGGTGCTCAAAGGCTCAGGCGCCAAGGCAAACCGTGGGCCTCAGGTCTTGCTGCAGCTGAGCACCCCTGCAGGAAGCTTCTGGCCATGTGCCCCTATATTTAACGGACCCCTGTACTTGAGGGGTTTGTAGAATAGGCACCTCCATTACCTTATTTCTCAAGAAGACTCTGAGGAAGTCTTCAGGACTGAGGCCAAGGGACGGTGGGAACCGCAGGCAGCCGCTCTCTTGATGTCTGAGTCTTCCCTCTCCTCTCCTGCTGCTGTTCCTGGGTCTCTTAAAGAGATGCAAGAAGGGAAAAGGAAGAGATCCAGGAGAATGGTGCTGTTGATGCAGCCAACTAAGGATAACTTACCCAGGAACCCCCACCCATAGGTGCTAGTGTTTATGAACCTAAATTTTAACCTACTTCCAGGGGCAGCCTGGAACATTGAAGTTATATCACTATGTGCTCAATTCAGCAAACATATAATGAACTTCTACTTTATCCCAGGCACTGTGCTGAGCACTAGAAATATACTGTATCAATGCTTAGCACAGGATATAGGCTCAAAGATTAATGACTGTAACTCAGTGTGACAAGTGCTATAATGGAGGCGTAGAAGGGAAAGACAGGACATTGAACTCAGTCTGCAAGGAATCAGGGAACTAAAGTGAAAGTGACACTTACATGGAGCTTTGCAAGACTAGGACTGACTGGCATTAGCCACATGGATGGGCAGCGGTGGTGAGGATGGGCGTGGGGACATGTAGCAGATACAGCAGATTAGCTCATTCAGCACTCCTTCTGTCTTCCTTTTGATTCAGTCTTCCCGAACTGCAGAGACGAGAAAGCTAAAAACAATGTTTGTCAGTTTCTTTTGCAACTAGGATTCCAGAGGGACTTGAGGCTCTCCCTGAGACTGGAATTAGGAGGTGAGTCTAGTGGGTGGCATGCACAGCTTCTGTTTTTCTGCCACGGCTCTAACAGACACACGTGGCTCTAGAGCCAGCAGGTTCTATGTCCTCCTGTCCCCAGATCCTGGCAAAGGGGGTGTGACTCCTAGGTTCCAACCTGAGCAACCAGGAGGGGGATGGTGCCCGGCTCAGAGAAGAAAGGAGATGACTTCAGGGTGAAGGGTATTACGTTCAGGGCACACTTGGGTAAAGATGTCTAAAAAGTTAGAGAACTCAAACTTTTTTTTTAACAGGAGAAAATCAAAGTTTAATAACATGTATACACAGGAAAGACCCAGGAAAACAGAATAACTCCTCAAACATTTCTTTTTTTAATGTAGTATTTCTTTGGTGAATTTACACGTGAGGTCATTTACAAAAGACAAGATGCAGACAGATGCAGCTTTCAGTGCATTTTCAAATATTTCTCAGAACGGGCAATAAATAGTCCATGAGGATTTGGAGGATAGTATTGAATGGCACATGCTTTGGTTTATGTTGTGGGTTTTTCTTCCCAACCCCAAAGGGCAGGAAGGGAGAAAAGTAGAGGAAAATATCACTGTTAATGTAATGATGCAGGTAAAAACTTTTTAAAGTCAGAGGTTATTCAGAGACATAGAACATTTCTGTATTCAGCCGTTATCATAGTAGGTGTATAATTTAAGAACTAAAATGCAGAGCTCTCAAGCTTTCCATTATCCAAGACATCTTAAACTATGTTAGCTGCTTCCACTAATTAATTGGAGGTCCCCTCAACTGTCATAGAGTTTGGGAACTCAAGAGCCCAGTGTGGAGTAGAGAGAAAGATTTGGGTGTCTGCGGTGTGACACAGGCATCGTGTGCATATGATTACTCAGGGGGATGTGTAGAGTTTGAAGTGAAGTGGGCTGACAGTGGCGCTTACCCACTTTAAGAAGACCTTTTTGGAAATAATTTCATATTTACTGAAAAGTTTCCAGAACAATACAAAGGACAATCATATATTCTTTACCTAGACTCATTTGTTGTTCAAATTGTGTTCTATTTGCTTTATCCTTTGCTCTCTCTCTCTATACACACACACATATATATATTTTTCTGGGTCATTTGACAATAAACTGCATACATCATGGCCCTTTACTCTTTACCAGTGACTGTTTCCTAAGAGCAAGGATATTGTCTTATGTAACTACAATGTAGTTATCATCTTCAGTTAATTTAAAGTCTGTACGATTCTATAATCTAATCCACCATCTGCATTCCAATTTGTCAGTTAACCCAGTAATATCCTTTATAGGATTTCCCCTCTAATAGAGGATCCTGTCCAGGATCACATATTGCATTTAGTGGTCACGTCTCTCTTGTCTCCTTTAATTTGGAATAGTTCCTCACCTTTTCATTGTCTGTTATGACAGTGACATTTTAAGAGAATACAGCCTTCCCCCACTTTTTAAAATAGAAGGTTCCTCATTTTGAGTGTGGCTGACATTTCTTCATGATTAAATTCCGATTATGCATTCCCTGCCAGAATGTTGTGTCTGTGATGCTGTGATTGTCAACTGAAAGAAAAACATATAACATAAGAACTGTAAGTTTAAGATTTATTCAGGGTCTTACTGAGAACTGTAGCCCAGGAGACAGCCTTTCAATGGCTCTGAGGGGACTGATCTAAAGGGAGAGGGGAGAAGCCAGTGTATTTATGATTTTTGGTTGGGGACAATGTGTGATCAAGCGTACCCCTTGGTAAAAGGTTACTGCTAGTCATGAGGAATAGATATCTCAGTCATTGATTTTAGTGCTTTACTGTGTTTGGGAAGATGCAAGAATCTGGGTTCAAAAAGACTTCCTGAGATACACATCTCATTGTCAAAGAGACCTGTTTTTCCAAAGCACAGAGCACTTCATCTGTTTTTCATCCTGAATCCCTCCGAGGGTGCCACTGACTACAGGGGCTTGTGACTTAAACCTTGTACAACTGGATGGTGAGCAACATTCTTTGTTGCTCTTCTCAGGGTATCACTCCCAGAGGCAAATTGCCATCTGTTCCTCATTGGTGACATTAATTTTTTTAATTGAAGTATAGTTGATTTACAATGTTGTGTTAGTTTCTGGTGTACAGCATAGTGATTCAGGTACATCTGTATGTATACATAGTCTTTTTCATTACATGTTACTAAAAGCCATTGAATGTAGTTCCCTGTGCTCTACAGTAGGACCTTGTTGTTTATCTATTTCATATGCACAAATCCCAAACTCCCAGTTTATCCCTCCCTCCCCTGTTTCCCCCCTGGTAACCTTAAGTTTATTTTCCATGTCTATGAGTCTCTTTCTGTTTTCTAAATAAATTCATTTGTGTCATTTTTTTAAGATTCCACATATAAGTGATATCATGTGATATTTGTCTTTCTCTGACTGACTGACTTCACTTAGTATGATAATCTCTAGGTCCATCCATATTGCTGCATATGACATTATTTCATTCCTTTTTATGGCTGAGTAGTATTCCATTGTATATAGATATCACAACTTCTTTATCCATTGATCTGTCAATGGACATTTAGGTTGCTTCCATACCTTGGCTGTTGTAAACAGTGCTGCTATGAACACTGGGGTGTGGTGATATTAATTTCAATACTCAGGTAAGGTGTCTGACTTCTTCACTGTATTGTTAAAATGTTCTGCTTTGCTACTAATACACAATCTATGGGGAGACACCTTTAAGTCCATGCAGATATCCTGCTTCTTATCAAAATTTTCCCCCTAAATTTAACATCAACTTATGATAATCCAGTCTCTGCTATGATGGTTGAAAAAGAATGATTTTCCAACTCCAGCAACTGTTGCTACATTTAGCTTTCAGTCCTTAGCATTTTCTAAGCAAGAGCCCTGCTTTCTCCATTACTTATGTAATATTTATTTATTTACTATTAGTATGGACTGATGGATTTCTATTTTTCAGCAGCTTATAATTTGCTATTTTACTTAATTATTTTGGCTCAAATTTCCCCAGATTTGGTAAGAGTCCCCTAAAACTCCTGTGTTCTTGTGATATGCCCCCATCATTTTATGGAGTATTGTCTTATTTTCTGGCATGAAAACATGTTTCTGGTTCATCTTATCGTTTCTATGCCCTAGTCTTCGAATCAGCTATTTCTATGGGGATTCCTGGTTCTTTTTAGTGGAGACTGGCATTAGAAACCAATATCTATGAGCTACATGAGCTCATTGCTGCTGCGGTTTCTTTGTTTCTAGGTCCTTCCAGCAGACTGACTTAGGACATATATGCATATATCATACATACACGTGTACACATGCAGCTATACACGCACATGTCACTCTTTAAAAATTGCAAGTTTATACCAATATCTTCGATTCCAATCCATTTCCGATCAGTTTTTCCTTACCATTCCCCCTTCTGTATACGTATTTCATTTCTTCCACAGCAAGGACCCTAGGGTGGAGCCCTTTAGTATTTCATTAACATCGAATGTTTCATTAACTTTTAAAAAGTAGGCAGAGTGAAAGAGCACACAGAGGCAGATGAGGAACAACCAGAAAAGGAGGGGAAAACCAGCAGAGACGGCGTCAAAGAATTCAAAGGAGAAATGGGTTTTATCACGAAGAGCCCTCAGCCTCATCAAATTTAAATCACTTTACAACAAGATTTTGAAAAGCTTTTAAACGTTCACGCATATATTCCTGCTTTGTAACACAGCAACTGTTTTCATTCTGATGCTCCCTTCAGTATCCGTCCACAGGAATACTTGCCTTTATGCCGTGCAATGGTAACATTACGCGTTATAATTTGGTGCTTTGCTTTTTGCTTGAGGTAATCTTGTAGCACCTGCTCACTTTCCATGAGTCCTCCCACCCTTCATTCTGACCTGTTTTATTGGCTGTACTGATCAAAGACGGAAGAGACCTCCTTTCTTCCGGCTTCTGTGACTTCCTTAGCCAGTCACTCCTTTCCCTTCATCTGCTCTGCTGAAAAGACAGTGACCTCACTTACGTAATAACATTTGCTAAGATTAAAACATGTGGAGTTGCTGATATTCAACCCATAACAACAGCAACTTCATATGGCTTCAGTCTAATAAGAAATAAACTGTATCAGTGTTTAACACAGGATATAGGTTCAAAGATTAATGACTATAATTCTGTGTGGCAAGTGCTATACTGGGTACTGTATATACACATAAAAGACCTGATTTAAGAGTGTCTTTATGCTATTAATCTAATCATCATTAATCATACCTTATGAGGTATTATCATCATCATTATATCTGAGGAAATGGAGGCAAAGAAAGGTTAAAGAACTTGCCCATAGCTAGCAAGCAGCAGGTGCAGGATTTGGGCTCGGGAAGTCTGGCTTCGGAATCCAGCTTCTTAATCATTACATTCTGATGTCCCTTAAAATAACCAAATCCAAGCTTGTTAAGGGAGCTGGAGCCAGTCTCCTTGTTAACTGAGTGCAGGTGCCCTGTGTTTCCCCCTCTTAGATTGTTGTCTGATGTATGTGTGCATTTCCCCGTAGATGTCAGGGCCGGAGGCTGGGGAGTGGGCCTGCTCTTCACCCCTTCGTGCCAGGCGCCTTGTGCAGTATGCTGAGTAGATGTGCCCTCAATACTCATTGAAGGAAGAAAGGAAGGGAGGAGCGTGGGGAGGGTGGAAGGTGGAAGTGGGGCCATCGATTGGAGACTGGGAAGGCAAGTGAGATGAACTGGAGAATGTCTGACTTGTGTAGAGAGTTGGACTTTGAGGGGCCACAGACAGGGTAGAGTTTTCTACTTCTGACATCCAGTGTGGGACAGTTCAGAGGGATGAGTTCAAGCCAGAGATTCGTAGTGTCAGTCACTGGTGAACCCCTGGCCAACAGGGTTCAGAAGAGGGTGCAGGCTGGGCAGGAGGGGAGAGCCAGTGAGGAGGACTCCCTTGAAGGAGGAGTCTATGGTCTGAGGGTTCTCTTTTGCTCTGGGAACCATGAGTGGTACAACATTAGGTCTGGAGTACCCAGACCTGCCTGCTACCTACCAGACTTCGGGTCATTGTTTATAAGCCCAAGGTAGAAACTTTCAACGAACTTAATGTCCTTGAACTCTTTCTGTAAGTGCTAGATATGGGGGTGGAATGCCTGCAAACATACAGATGTCCTTAGGAAAGTGGGCTTTTGGTTTCTAGCACCCTGGACCCAAGTTCTTTGAAAGAGTAAGATATTAAAGGCTGAGGACCACTCTTGGAAAAGAGAAAAACAAGATGCTGACTCTGTCGTTCTCTGTCTCTGGGACCTTCTTTGTGACTCAGTGTTTTTCAGTCTGTCCAAAAGGGGAGTGATTCATTTGCATAGCTTCTCAAAGTTATTGTGATGACTTCCTGTTTGTTTATTGATCAAATCAAACAGTATATTGAAAGTTCTTAGAAAAGTGTAAAGTACTATAAAATATAATTATTATTGTTTGACATCACATATACTAGATACCATAAGACAATGATAAATTAAGTATACGTTGGTGAGCTCTCACCTACGCCCACTTTGGCTTCCCCATCTCACTGTCTTCCTGAGTAGATTCATACTTTTCAAAGGATGGGGTAGGGAAAATATTAGTATATGTATTGAGTTTCTCTTGCTGCCATAACAAATTATCACAAACTTAGTGGCTTTAAAACAACACAAGTTAATCATCTTATAGTTTCTGAGGTCTGAAGTCTGAAAGGATGTCTCACTGGGCTCAAACCAAGGTGTCAGCAGGCACATAACATTTTTTTTTTTAATGGAGTTACTGGAGGATTGAATCCAGGATCTTATGCTAAGAATGCACTCTACCACTGAGCTCTGCCTTCTCCCAAGATGTTAACAGGGCTGTGTTCCATTCTGGAGGATCAGTGGGAGAATCTGTTTTCTTGCCTTTTCCAGCTTCTGGAGGATGCCGGTCCCCTTCCTCCATCTTCAGAGCTATCAATGTTAGATCCCTCTTTGCCTTTCTCCTATAGCCACATCTCCCTCTAACCCCTCTTCTGTCTCTCTCTTCCACTCTTAAGGACCCTTGTGATTACATTAGGCCCACCCGGATAATCCAGGATAATCTCCGTATTTCAAGGTCACTTAGCAACTTTAATTCTCCTTTGCCGTGTAACCCGTTCTGGAGATTGGGACAAGGACATCTGTGGGGGGATATTATTCTGCCTACCACATTATCTATTTTGTAAATATTTTATTTGGAATGAATTTTGGCACAAGTGAAAGTGGAAAATCAAAATTCTTCCTAACCTGTTGGTAATAAGGGCTTCCAGCATTACTGGGTAATTCCTAGCAGAATTCTTTTTCATGGGAAACCAGCAACACCTAGTGTCTCTCCAAATACATTTCAACAGAAAACATAAAGTTCCTATAATTAAAAAGGTAGAACAGAAGTTGCAGCTCAGTGACTGGTTGTCAAAAAGAGGATATTCTCACTACTCACAGAGGGAGATGGCTGGTGATCGTCTTTTCTAAACAGTGTTCTTTAGACAGCGTGAGCCCATGCATATATCTAGAAGTATTTAAGTTAATCCTGTTTGGAGCATGGCACCATCCTGGGCTCTGTGATAGATGCAGAAACGTAAGAATATGATCCTCATCCTCAAATTACATCCAGTCTTTTTGGGCAGACAAGACACACCCTGCCAATTAAAGCATATGTACCCATTTACGAAACGCCAAAGACCTAATCGCCAAGTGTACCAGTTATAATTAGACTCAGTTGTACGTACATCAAAACCCCAAAGAACACTAGCTTAAACAACAGAGAAGTTTATCTCTTATTCTTGTGAAAGAATTGGTACAGCCATGGTTTGGCAGTTCCTCAAAAAGTTAAACAGAGTTACCATATGACCCAGTAATTGTACTCCTAGGTGTATATCCAAGAGAATTGAAAACGTACTTCTGTAGAAAAACTTGCACACCAATGTTCATAATAGCATTGTTTATAATAACCAGAAAGTGGAAGCAACCCACATGTCTGTCAGCTGTTGAATGGATAAACAAATGTGGTATATCCATCCAATGGAGCATTTATTCAACCATAAAAAGGAACGAAGTACTGATACACACTATAACATGGAAGAACCTGGAAAACATATTAAGTGAAAGAAGACAGACACAAAAGGCCATATAATGTATGATTCTATTTATATGAAATGTCCAGAACAGGCAAATCGATAGAGACAGAAAGCAGGTTAGTCGTTGCCAGGGTCTGGGAAGTGGGGAGGGAAGGATGGGAGTGAATGCTAATGGGCATAGGGTTTATTTGGGGGATGATGAAAATGTCCTGGAATTAGATAGTGGTGATAGTTGAACAACTTTGTGAATATACTAAAAACCCTAAAAGCCACTGAATTGTACACTTTAAATGGGTGAATTCTTTTGTATGTGAATTATATCTCTGTAAAGTTACAAAAAAATACTACGAGGGTCGAGGAGGCAAAAATGGGTGATGAATAATTAGAGGCCATGAGGGAAAAATGGGAAAAGTACTTCCTGTTTGTTTTTTGCCCCCTTCCCCCCAGTTCCTTTCCCAGGCCTCAAAGTGGTTATTTACCCCTTTCTCTCCCAGGTGTTAGGTCTCCTTCCTCCCTGTCCTCGACTACAAGCAGCAGAATGTTCACTGTGTGAGGCTGACCTGGCCCCACACAAGGAGAGAGATGGCAGTTCTGTTCCCCATGGAGATAAAATGGAGACTGTGCTGATGGAAATAGAGAACAGAGTAGAATTCATGTCTCCTGCCACCTGAGGGTGTCCCCACCTGACAGGCACCTCTGGTTCTGGGAAACAAATATCCTTGGGGGGTCCCTGGCCCTGATGGCACATGGGAGGGGCTCTGTGAGCCTGATCCATCCCTGTGGCCAACTGCCCAGTTTACCATCTGTTTGGAGAATGAAGACTCTTGGGGCGAAACTGCCTGTGTCCCTACTCCCCATGGGAGGGGTAGACTAGCAGCGTCTGTCCCTGCCCCTGGCTGGCCTTACTCTGGGCCCTCAGGCGATTCACGCTGCCCTCTGTTCCGCTGATAAGAGCAGGTCCTCTTGGCAGTTTTCTGAAGTTTCCTTCCCAGCCATGTGGCTTTATTCCTTATCCGTTTCCTGTTCCTCTTCTTGCGCTGTACAAACCAAGGTACCATTTGTTACAGGACAAGATGCCACTCCTCATACCACTGTAAGAGTTATTTTAATTGTTTTGTAGGCATTTGTAAACAGTGCAGATTGGATCGCCCTGAGTGACCCATGTCTGCCCCTGTGACTTCCTCCCCATGCTCATGGGTTCTGGGGGTCTAGGTCGTGGGGTACGCATGGACCTTGAGTCTGAAACTGCAGAGCCACTGTAAAAGCTAGCATCCCAACTATCACAGCCAGGAGAATTAATCAGGAGGAGTGGAGGGAGACGTGCTGACTAAATGTAATAAGGTATTCAGGGTGGGCTTTGGGGACAGAAAAAGGACACGAAGTAAAAATTAAGGGAAAACAAATAACATATGAACTTCAGTTAAAAATAACAACTCAATATTGGTTCATTGATTTCGACAGATGTGCCAAACTAATGCAAGGTGTTCATTACAGGGAAGATTGGGTGTGGAGTATATAGGAACACTCTGTATTGTCTTTGAAAATTTTCTGTAAATCTAAACTTATTCTAAAGTTAGAGCTTTATTAAATCCTCCAAATATATGCTGTCCCCACCCCCACGAGAGCATTCAGCTCTGATCTGGCCAGGCCATTTTTTAAAAAGTGTCATCCAATATGCCCACCTGATAACAGGTAGTTATCCGATACAACTGTATCATTAGTGCAGCCTGGAAAAGTTCCACTTACTGGTCTATACAAGACAGAGTTTTCAAGTCCTGCGTAAGTGGACAGGGAGATGCGAGCATTAAAGCAGAAGTACACATTCTGCTCTTAGGTTGAGTGAGGTCTTCCAGGACAATGAGTGATAACGAGTGAGCCTGTGGTAACCCTGGGCCATGTCCCCATGGCTGTTAGGGAAGGACCAACGCGTGAATATATCATCTCACGGAGCTGAGGTAAGTTTTGCATCATGGCAGAGCTAAAGGTCAGGATCTGAATGTGCAGCCAGCCTTTGGGTCTGAGAATGAGCAGGGGCTGGACAGACCATGCAGCCGGGTCCATTGGGCGGGGACTCAGGGCCTCTGCTTGTGCGCACAGCGGGCCAGCACACTTCTCATGACAGACGGCTAAGGCAGACAGCCTGTCCAGACAAGACACCTCTGGAACCTCTGCCCACCCCTCCAGGGGGCATGGTTGAGGAAAAAGGGGGATTGAAGAGGTGGAGGGAAGGGAGAGAAATGACTCGGCAGCTTGTCCCGCTCTTCAGGCTGTGACTGGTTTTCCTAGGGAGGTGCTCACACACTCAATGTAACGGGCTGAACAGTGCCCCCCAGATTCACGGCGACCTGGAACACAGAATGTTTGGAACTAGTGTCTCCGCAGCTGTAATTCATAAAGATGAGGTCATACGAGGTCATGAGGATTTGAGGGGGTCTTAATCCAGTGACCGTTGTCCTTATAAGAAGATGAGAGGACACCAGAGACACAGGGAAGAAAGCCACAGAGGTCGGAGATCGGGGTGATGCAGCAACAGCCCCAGGAACACCAAGGACTGCCATGCAGAAGGCGGGAAGAGACGCGGGGGATTCTTCCCTGCAGCCTTTGGAGGGAGCACGGCCCTGCCAGGACCTTGATTTTGGACTTGTAGCCTCCAGAATGATGAAGGAAAAAATTTCTGTTGTTCTAAGCCACCTAGATTGTACCTTGTTATGGCAGCTTGAGGAGAATTCATCTGGTGAGGGCAGTGATGGGAAGGTAGCCAGCTGTACATGTCCTTGGAGGGCCCAGGGCTCTGGGGATCCCTGGTCCTGGGAGATCTGAGGCGTGGAGCTGAAGCCTCCTGTTTGTAAGTCCTGACACGGTCCCCAAATTAATTAGTAATTAGCATAGGTGATAAAATGTTCCCCCTCTGCCTGCTCCTCCCTACAGCGAAGGCTTCCCCAGGTGGATTTTCCTTGTGAAATCCTTGTCCCATGATCCGAACGAGATGTAGAATCCACAAAGTTTACCCTGTGGTCATAGGGGATGTGCCCACTTTTCTTATTCTCTAGGCATTCCCTTTCCTGCACCTCTAAACAGAAGAACCTCTCTTTTCAGATCCATGATCTGCTTGATCATTGTGGCCTCTGACACCATGAATCATGCCTTCCCGAAACTTCTCTCCTTGGGAACAATACCTCCTCTTCCTCTTGTGATCTCCTCTTTTTTCTTACCTCTGTGACTTATCTCTTCTTCCTCCACCTGCCAGAGAATGTTGCTGTTCACCCGAGTTCTGTATTTGATCTTCTCTTATCACTCAAGCTCTCTTGGGTATCCATCCAGTTCCCTTACCACCACGCATGACTTCCGACTCTGTGTTCCAGCTGTGAGAGCATCCTTGAGCTCCAGCTGCATGTGATCAATGCGGGATTTCCATTGGAAGTATGAGCACCTGGGACGCAGTGTGTTCTAAGCCCTGCATTGACTTTCCTCTTCCCTCAGCTGGAATCACAGACTCCCCTCTTTCAAAATGAAGAATTCATGCAGAGTTTTTTAATTAAGATAAAAAAGACAGATACTTAGCAGTTTGGGAGGAAATAAAATACACACACACACACACACACACATACACACATACACACACACACACACACAGAATTATGGTTGGTGGCAGTGTAGGAATTACCCAGTTAATAGACTGTCAAAGCTTGTCTACACAAACTTTTCATACAATACAAGGAGATTTTAAGACACAAAATATATATGTAAGGAATTTCCAGGTAAAAGTATAAATAAAGCATTTTACAGCTCCTTCCAGCAACTTTAGCCTCTCCCCATTCCGGTTCTCAGCCCTGACTTCAGAGCCACTAATCTTGGTCACCTTGTTTTGTCTTCAGGGCAGGCTGAGTGCTTAAAAGTCTCCTAAATGGATGGAAAAGTAATCTTTTCCTATCTCCATCCTCCCCTGCAGCTAGGTTCTGCCTGCCCTTGCTCTCTATAATGACACCCTCCTGGCCTTGTTCTTCACATGCTCCAGTGGGCTGATGAGCCTGGAATCTCCTGTGTGGCCCTCCGTCCTGGTCCTGCTCCTGGAGGCCGACACACTTCTCTCTCCACCCTCTTGCTGTTCACATGAACAGCCTCGGGTCAGAGTCCAGGCCAGAGAAAAGGAGCTGAGAGGTGGAATGAGAACCTACGTAATAAGATTTATTTCAAAATGTGGTATCAGCTGATCTAATTGCCTCACTGCATTGCTTACAGTGTTAAAGTCCTGACACCCGAGGCTCAGGGGAATGGACTGATGAAGCTATTTGGATGGATGGATGATACTGGCTATGTCCCCTGGCACACACTAATGCGCAGTTGGTTTTTGAGACATCCAGTAATGATTAGAAGTGTGCCCCTAAGCAGCTCTGGGCTCAGCTCTGGCAGTCATGTCTTAATTAGGTGGGTTTTGACTCATTATTTAGGCACCCATTTTTCCTTAACAGAGTGCTTAGTTGTTTTATGCAATTAGAAGGAGGAAGCTCACAAAAGTCATCACATTACAGAAGAGAAATGACAGAAAAGACCATTAACTCCATCCTACTGTACAAATCCCAGCAGTAATTAGGGGCTCACGTAAACAGCACAGTTTAAATTATTTAGTTGACAGTCTCTAATAACAACACCAGCACTTGGTTCTTCACAAGAGCAAAAGTGGTTAGTCTGCTGTACAACCTCATCACTGGAAAATGCATTTCCCATTACAACATTTGTGATTGCTTCCTTGTAAAAGGGAAGATGAAAGACAGAATTTTCACACATCAAATTGTGTTGCAGCGTGAAAGCCAAAATAAGTGTCTCCTCCACTAGAGGGCTGGTGTCCACACTGTCTTGGGGACTCTTCTCCCTGGGCAGCAGGCAGTGTGGATGAAGTTGGGCAGAACCTAATTTTCAGCAAGTTCTTATCTTTTCACTCTCAATGACTTCTAGGAATAAATACTGCAGAAGCTAATTCTTTCAGGAGAGGAGTGGTTCTAGAAAGATGACTGAGGTTCATATGGGAGGCTTGGGGGGATTTTAAAACTTCCATTTGGCAAACAATTTTAGTTAAACATTTATCGGGCTCCTTGGATGTATGAGGATGTGGGCCAGATGCTAGATACAAAGATACTGAGACAGTGCTTCTGGCCTCAAAGAGCTTCTTTCTAACCCTGGACCATCAGTCACTGATGTTTCCAGTTCTCCTGGGCACTTGGTCACCTGCTAGAAGGTAGGCATGGCCATGTCCCTTTCTTTGACTAACAGCAACTCTTGTGTGATTTCTTCACTTCCCTATCCCTCTCCAAAAAGTGACCAGGAGTTTGCTCATAAACTGCATCAAATCTAGCCCATCCTGACTATTATAGAGAGTTAGACTTTCTACCACACCTGGTTGTGGACAGTCAATGAGATGACAGATGCAGATACAGTGATTGACATGTAACAGTCCTTGGTAAAACCAGGGTATTTTTCTCCCTCCTTTTCCCTTAAAAAAACTCATGAAAAATGTGAATTCTTATTTCTCAAAAGAAAGCTGAATTCATGTGCCTTTTTTACTACAGTAATGTCTAGAAATGTTTACATAAGAAATTTCTTCATTTGGGAGTTGGGTGATGGCAGGTATGATTTTACAGTTACAGTATGTCATAGAGTTGGCTTATTGTCTCCCAATATTTATTCTCTTCTCCGTTAGTAATATTTGAGTGGGCACATTGTGCCTCAAGCTAAAAGACATTTGCCAAGCTCCCTTGCAGTTATGAAAAACCATGTGACTACAGGACAAGTGATTTCTCAATCTTTTTGTTTGTTTGTTTGCTTGTTTATGGGGGGAGGTAATTAGGTTTATTTATATTTAAAGGAGGTACTGGGGATTGAACTCAGGACCTCATGCATGCTAAGTATGTGCTCTACCACTTGAGCTATACATTCCTCCCTGACTTTTCGGTCTTGTGAGATCATTTTCTGACAGGCTTTGACTTTTTTTTTTCAGAGCAGTCCATATGGTGGTGGAAGGAAGAAGAATTTATCTGTCAGCTGCCATCTCACCTCATGGGGCATTCATTTCCTCACATATGAGGGAGCAGAGGAGGTCTGCCTCGAAAAGGAGACCCTAGGAAAAACCTGGAAGTTGGACGTGAGGGATGTGGGGTGTGGGCACAAAGGGAGGTGCTGTTGGATTGTGGCCACTGGGTCACCACTACCCTGCATAAAACTCTGTTATGCTCTGCCCTGTAATTAGCATCAAACCCAGTGATGTACATGATCTGGTTCCTGCTCATCTCTCTGACCTTATCTTATACCGCTCACTTCCTCCAGCACTGGCTTTCTTTCTGTCCCAAGTTTTGAAGGCTTTGCACTTGCTGTCCCCTGTGCCTAGACTGCTCTTCTCCCTGATCTATGCTGGCTAGTTCCTCTAAAGAGTCCACTCAATCTAGTGTATGCCATGCAATTTCTGCCCTATCACCCCACTTCTAATTTTATTTTTGGATGTGTATTTTCTCTCCTTGGTCCCCATTAGAGTGTGAGCTCCAGGAGAGCAGAGACCTTGTCATTCTTTCCCACTCTTGTTTTTTTTTTTTTTAATTTTTAAAACATTTTTTAATTGAGTTATAGTCGTTTTACAATGTTGTGTCAAATTCCAGTGTAGAGCACAATTTTTCAGTTATATATGAAAATACATACATTCATTGTCACATTCTCTTTAGCTGTGAGCCACCACAAGTTCCTATACATATTTCCCTGTGCTACACAGTACAATCTTGTTTATCTATTCTACATTTTGACTGCTACACCTGCTTTTTTGGCTTTTCCATTTGCATGGAATATCCTTTTCCATCCTTTCACTCTCAGTCTATATGTGTCCTTCTTTCTAAAGTGGGTCTCTTGTATTCCACTCTTGTATTTACTGCACCTGGAATAGTGCTTGGTGCAAAGTAGGCACCCATTAAATATTTTTTGAATGACTGCTTGGATAGTGATATTTGTAATGGAGATATTTATGATGAAACCAGACTTCTTTATAAGTACAAAATGCCTAAGAGTTATATCTGTCAATATATAAATGGCATCCTGTTTCCCTCTTTGACTGAAGAAAAGGTAGAGGCTATTTCTAGAGGACTAACAGCTTGGGTTCAGTGGCCAGATAGGTAAAGTAGGCTTTCCCATGGAGGATTCAAATTTGGGATCTACTGGTGCAGCTAACTGCCTGAAACTTCATGGCTAGTTTCCTACTGACCACATTCATTCATATGTGTAGCGTGGAGATGACCAGAACCTCTAGTAGGCAAAGACAAAAGCTTCCAAGCCCCATCCTGTGCCAGTGGACCTATTCTGTTATATAGAAAGGATACAACATAAGGGACTTATTTGAGAACCATTACATCACTATGGTCTGCAATCTCCAGAGGAATACTCTCATCAGTCTTTGATGTTACTTCTGGGGTGGTCCTTGGAAATCATCTAGTTTAGCCTTCTCATTTTATAGATGAGAAAAGTAAGGTAAGGAAGGAAAAGGTAAAAGTAAGCAGAGAAAGTGACTAGCCCAAGGTCATTCTGTTAGAGGAAGAGCCAGAACCAGAATTCAGATCTCTGGACAAAGAGTTGAGACTTTTACAATGTACCACGACAACTTTCCTTTATTCCCCTACTCCCCTAAAAAGAAAAAAAAAAAGAAAAAAAACAAAAGAAAAAAAACCCAAAGGATTTTTCTTAAACAGAGGATTACCACGGGTCTCTGAACCCTGGCAGTGGTAATGAGAAGGTACTGATCTTCCTTTCTTATTTTGCCTGGAATATTTTTGACTCACCATCAGACAAACATTTACCAGCAAGGAAAGTAATTGTGTTTCATCTAGGGCTCCAGTGAGACCTGCATAAAAAGTCACAGGAAACATTTCCATTCCAACTAGGTAACAGGCTATTGAAATTCACTGGAAACAGATTACCGTGAATGTGTTTTCTCACAGTGGCACAGTTTTCTCTAAGGAATCAGGAGACATGATTATCTTTCCCTTTTCCTTTACAGGTTTAGGTTTGAAGAATTTCAGTTTATTCAGCTCTCAAAAAACCAATTTTCTTTGTACTATGTTACTGTACTTAAAATTTAGGACCATCCAGAAAAGACTCCAATTAATTTGGAATATTTGGGAGAAAACTGAGTGTTCTCCTTTCCTGAAAGCAATGAGTCTGTAATCCCTTTCCTTCAAGTGTTCACCGTTTACTTCTTTCCCTGTCTTCCTGGCTTCAGAGGTGGGAGGTGTGGTCACATTTCCAATTTGCAGTTTGTCCACATTTGTTTTCTCTAGATAATTCTCAGGATGATTATGAGGATTTAGTTGTGCGGAGGTGCACACCTACGTGTAATTTGAACAACTTAACCCTGTGCATTTCTAGCTGAGCGTGGAACGAAGAAGTTCAGGACCGGAGCTTTAGAGTTGGAGCCCCTTGGTAAGCGTGCCCTTTCTAAACATTATATGGGATGTGATATGAGCAATATGATGCCCTTTCGTTTGCCGGGTGGGTTTTGGGAACAGGAGGACTTTGCGTTCATCCTTCCCCGAGCAAAAGACAACTGAAACAACCGGCTGGAATCACCCCGCGTTCCTCCCTCGTGCAAATCACTTTCATATTTGTTGCAGCTGGCCCTGCTCGGTCCCTGAAGAGGCAATTGCACAACTTGCTGCACACGTCCTGTAGCCCTACCTTTGTGCAGCCGATCTCTCCTCGGTAAAATGTTCTCAGCGCACAAAAGCAGCGGCTGAAGGGAACCGCTTCGGGCAGAGACGGAGGAGGCAGCTGGCAGGCTGCAGCACCGCTGCGCCATCTCCCGTGGAAACGGACGCTGCTAACCCTGCCTAGGAAACTAATGGAGCGTCCCTAAGAAACCCAAACTCCAGCTTGGCTCACCCCAGCCTTCTCCCCAACCTCCAGACCCCCAGGTGAGACTAAATCCCACCAACCAACCCTGTGGCGTCAGCCCCAGCAGCCTGCCTGTAGAAGGCAGGCTTGCAGCATGCTTCTCATCCCGGAATTCAACCTGAATCTTAGCATGTTTTGTTTTGTGAAAAGAAATGCTGTCACCCCCGGTTTCCTTTGTTTTCCAGCGATTTCTTGTCTTATGGTAACTTAAAACATTTCCTCTGGGGATGGGGTGAAAACAATCGGGTATAAATGTTTACTGCGCAAAGTCCTTTGGCTTATTTAGCGTGTGAGACTTGAGAGATGCCTGCTAACTCCCCAGGTTACCCACACGAGGCTTCCCACTGACTCCCGAGAATTGTGGCCGAAAGCCAAGGGTACAAATGTGAGCTGCACGTTGCGGGCGTCCGCGTCAGCATTTATATTTAAATATATTTCCCTCTAAGAAGTTTTAATTGGAGATTTCGCCTCGAGGGGCTCCAGTAAATCAGAGGAGCCAAACCGAGTTATTTCGCTTCGTCCCCAAGCTTTATTTTGGGCCTGTCTTTCCCCTGCGGTTCTTGCCCCGAAGCGATCTGTAAAGCGAACCCACTCTGATACAGTTTGAAAAGTGCATTTTGTACTTGGCTCTTTCTTTGATCGAATTAATCTGGGCTTTTTTTGTAGTTCTAAATGAGGCCTATGGGCTGACAATGTAGCTGTTTAAAGGGGATTTCAGGGGATAATAGCCAATGCAAATAGTGCCATGAGAATGGCAACTTGCTTTTGCACTTTCAATCACATAATAACTGCAAAGAAAGCTTTTAAAATGAATTGAAATTTTGTGGCATGCCATCTGGGATTATTTGGGGAAACAGTTCTGAATACTGCAGTTGGGCCAATGAATGGTGGTACGGTCTGCTCTTAAGCTGACATGTTTCAGATGGCAACCTTATGCTAACTGGTGCAAAGTTGGCTAGCATTTTTTTAAAAATTTTATTATTTTCTTTCTCTCGGATTATCTGCAAAAATTCTCTTTGATTGCTGGTATTTGGGTCTGAAAAACTTTTCTATTGTTGAAGAGTTCAATTCAACTCCTTGCAGCTGCTGATCCCCTCATTGTTCCCCTCGTTATGTGTACGCGTCTCAGATGAATGTAGCCAAGCCTTTTAGTGCCTTAATAGGTGTCTACATAAAGGTCATTTATTCTGCCGTGCTTGTTTTAACAAAAGTTTATACACAAACAACAACCGCAGCTAAAACATTCACATTAATCAATTTCCTCCTGATTGCAGAATGCAAAAACTGCCTCGAGCCAGAGCCTGGGCATGAAAAATGTTTTTCTGTATATGATGTTGTAAAGCAGAAAATAGTTTAAGCAATTTCATCAAGGGCAAAAGCAGGGCAAAGCATAAATGTGGCAACAGAGTTTCTAGCTGAGATCTGCCGTTCTGGTGTTTTCTGTGTCTATGGAGAACTGTCGGGTTACTTTGAGGGCAGAGAGGCTCTTAGGATGGGGTGAGTGGAGGGTTTAGCTCCTTCCCCTGATCTTCACCCTGGTTTTGGAGCTGTTCTCTGTGAACTTCTGGCAGGTGTCAGCTCTTACCTCTGCAGGGAAAGCTGTCTAGGTGATCATTAGAATCTGGAGAAAATTGCATAAAAGGTATCTAGAATTTGAATCAAAAATAAATTTGCAGGTGTTAAGTTCCTCCTTTTATACAAAAGAAAAGGTGACCCCAGCCATCCCTTGCAAACTCCACAGAAGGCTGCTTTTAGGATGAAGTAAATGATGAAAATAATAGCCACCGATTGTAAACGTTGGTGAAGATGCTGATATGCTAATAACTAAACTACTTGACACGGGGACAGACAAGCAAAGGTTTCTAAGGGATCTTGGTGCTGTTCTTTGGTGCTTGAGAGGACTGCCCAGCATAGTGGATGTCATCTGGGAATTACAGAGCTCTGGCCACGTGGGAGAGGGAGCAAGAAGTCCCACCCACCCTGCCTTCCTGAGCAAACTCCAAAGAGTTTGCCCGTGGGTAATTCAGAGACGTGGCCACATTCCTCGCCCACCTCAGGATGGTACCTGGTATCTGTTCATGGAGCTGTCTTCACCCAGATCCTTCAGGAAGTAAAAAGAATCACACTGTATGGTGCCCATAGGTTGTTCTCCTTTGCTGTATTGATTTGCCTGCTCACCAATCTTTCAAGCTCAAGATTTACACTTGAAAAGTTAAGGATTCAAGTCCTCAGATACTTTGGAGGTTTTGTGAAGGTGTGTGACTTGGTCTCCGGGTGTGTGTGGCTCCACCACTTCCCCCAACCTCATCTGAGGGTCTCTTCATTCCCCTTTCTACATCTCCTGGTGCCAAGGACCTTCCCAGTGGAGCCAGTGGGTTCTCTCAGCCCTGTGGGTTAGTTAGGTGCTTCTCACACTTTAAAGAGCATGTGAATGACCTGAGATGTTGTTAAAAAAGCATATTCTGATTCTGTTGTTTGGGGATGGGGCCCAGAAATCTGCATTTCTGACAAGCTCCCTGGTGATGCTGATGCTGCCAGGTGCTATAACTTACCTGGAGATGAGATCCACTTCTCACTGTCCCAGAGCCAAAATATCTATCTGTGAAATGATAGGAATGAAAATGGCCACTGATGCAATCATGGATTTTTTTTGCTTTGTTTTCATTTTTTTTCATTAAAGGTTATTATAAGATATTGAACATAGTTCCCTGTGCTATACAGAAGAAATGTTTTTTTAAATTTATTTTTATACATAGTGGTTAACATTTGTAAATCTCAAACTCCCAAATTTATCCCTTCCCACCCCCTTTCCCTGGAGTCATAAGATTGTTTAGTATGTCTGCAAGTATGTTTCTGTTTCATAGATGAGTTCATAGTGTCCTTTTTTTTTTTTAGATTCCACATATGAGTGATATCATATGGTATTTTTCTTTCTCTTTCTGTTACTTCACTTAGAATGACAATCTCTAAGTCCATCCATGTTGCTGCAAATGGCATTATTTTATTCTTTTTTATGGCTGAGTAGTATTCCATTGTATAATATACCACAACTTCTTTATCCAGTCATCTGTTGATGAACATTTAGGTTGCTTCCATATCTTGGCTATTGTAAATGGTGTTGCTATGAACATTGGGGTACATGTATATTTTCAAATTAGAGTTCCCTCCAGATATATACCCAGAAGTAGGATTGCTAGATCATATGTAAAGTTCATTTTTAGTTTTTTGAGGAATCTCCATACTGTTTTCCATAATGACTGCACCAAACTACATTCCCACCAACAGTGTAGGAGGGTTCCCTATTCTCCACACCCTCTCCAACATTTATCGTTTATGGACTTTTGAATGATGGCCATTCTGACTGGTGTGAGGTGACCTCATTATAGTTTTGATTTGCATTTCTCTGATAATTAGGGATATTGAGTATTTTTTTCATATGCCTATTGACCATTTGTATGTCTTCACTGGAGAATTGCTGGTTTAGATCCTCTGCCCATTTTTGGCTTTTCTACTCCAACAACTTTTTGGGAGATTGGGCAGGGTTTGGGGACAGTCTGGTTTCAGGGAAGCTTATTTTGCAGTTTATCTGGTACCTAATTTGAGTCGTCGGTTCCAACCAGGAGAGACAAAGTAAATGATTTTTGGCCCCAATCATTGATCATTTCTGTATCAGTCACTCGTGTTTAAAGACCACATATATATCAGATGCCTACTATATGCAGGCACCGTGCTTGACGCTGTGGCTATGGTGCTGGCAAATGGATCTCATCCCTGTCCTGCAGTGGTTTACACTCTTAGAGTCTTCAGCAGACAATCTTAACCCTGGCTGCACACTGGAATCACCTGGAGTGGGGGGGGTGTTTATAACTAATAGATGCCTGGGCCCCCTCACTCCCAGAGAGTCACATTTAATTGGTTTGGGATGGGGCCTAGTCATCAGTATTTTTGAAGAGCTCCTCACGGCAATCTAGCATGCAGCCAGCACTGAGGACTCCTGGCTCAAAGGGTTGAACTAGATGAGGAAGGATGTGGATGGGAATTGTGAGAATTGCTACCTCTGGTACAGACTTCAAAGGCAGCGGAGGACGGTGGGTTGACCATGTAAGTAGAGTTTTCTTTCTTTGTTAGCTTGCCTTTCCGAAGCATCATACTCATCGTAGTGAGAGAGGAAACGGCAAAGTTACTGTGTGTGCACGTCAGGACGTGGGAGCATGACAACTACTCATGTGTCAGTGATATCACGTCCTGATTCTAAGTCATGGGATGTGCTGTCTTCCTGGCACTAACCCCTCTGCTGTTCAGCTGAGGCTGCTTTGGTACATAGAGGGACAGGATCTCAGTGGTTCTAGTTATGGCGACGTGCTGTCCTGGTTGGTTTGGGACTGAGGGGGTTCCCAGGCTGTGGGACTTTCAGAGCTAAAACCAAAAAAGTCCCAGGCAAACCTGAGTGAGTTGGTCACCCTAGTTCTCGTGCAGTAACTCCTACTGTGGGGCTCTCTAACTTGACACAAAAAGCCTGATTCATAAAAGGAAAAAGTGTAGAAATTGGACCTCACTAAATTAAAAACTTTTGCTTCTTGTAAGACTTTGTGAGAGGATGAAAGAATAAGCTACAAACTGGGAGAGAATATTTACAAATCACATAACTGATAAAGGACTAGTATCTAGAACACATAAAGAATTTTCAAAACTCAGCAGTAGAAACCAAACAATGCAATTCGAAAGTAGGTAAAAGATATGAATAGACCTTTCACCAAAGAGGATATATAAATGGCTAATAAGCCCATGAAAAAATGTTCAACATCAGTAACCATTAGAGATATGGAAATTAAAACTTCAATGAAATATTACCATATGAGTATCAGAATGGCTGCAATGAAAAATGATGTCACCACCAAATGCTGATGAGGATGTGGATGAAATGGATCACTCTTACATTGCCGCTGGGAAAGTACAATGGCCTAGCCACCCTGGAAGGCCGTTTGGCAGTTTCTTATAAAACTAAACATGCAACTACCATACACCCAAGCAATCATACTCTTGGTCATTTATCTGGGAGAAATGAAACCTTATGTTCACACAAAAACCTGAATGTGAATGTTAATAACAACTGTATTTGCAATAGCTCAAAACTGGAAGGAACCTAGATATTCTTCAACAAGTAAATGATTAGCCAATGATTGTATTTCAGTAGATAAAATATTTTAAGACATTGTTTGTAGAGAAGGAAAATCAAAGGCGTTCGTAGAGGTCAAAAGGTTGGGAACTACTTTTTCAGTGCTTACCAGGTCTGGGCGTTTGATTTTGGGGAGCTATATTCAGGGAATACTCAGTCTGTGTGGTAGGGAGGGGAGCTGGGTAAATGATTCATTCTCACAGAAGAAGAGCACTGTGCTCCTGCATAGCACTTTCCAGGCACTAAACAGGATTCTCAGTGTGTTACACATGTTAACTCATTCAATTCTCCTCACAACCCTGCAAGACAGGTACTAGTCCTGTTCCCATCTTACTGATGAGAAAACTGAGGCACAGAGAAGTTAAGTTGCCCAAGATCATACAGCTGAGCAGAACCAAAGTTCAAACCCAGCTCATCTGGCTCTGGAGTCCATTGCCTTTCAAAAAGGCATGCAAATGCCTAGGCTTTATAATAGGTCTTCTATGTGAATGCCAAACAGTTTTATTTTAATATGTCCCCAGTTTTCTAGAATTTGTTTTGCTTTCCTTTTCTGAATCAACTTATCTATTAAAAATGTCTATATCACAAAGCCTGTGGACCTACATGCGATACTGCAGTTTGACGGAATAGTGTCACGGTAGGAGGCATTAACTGTGTGGAGTCTTGCAGATGGCAAAACAAGATCAAGATGGAGTAATGTTATTCTTAATGTCGTTGGGCATGTCATCTGTTTTGATGAGGCCTGCATAATTTACCAGTTACTAGTACTATGGAGTAATTTGTTGAATGGTGTCATTTTCATTTATTCAAGATTATGATTCAACGTAATGTGCCGTTTGTTTATGTTCAAGGGTTGTTATTTCCCCGTGGGAACCTTAGACAATGAAGGACAAGCTTCCTGTAGAAACCCTAATAAGCTATAGAGGGGTTATCTCAAGTACGTATCTGCTGTCTCCCTCCCCCAGGTGTCAGATTTTCTACAGATGGGCTGACCTATGGACATTAGAATGTTCTTTATTTCATAGTGTGTTCACAGGCTTAGACGGATTTGAATGGCTCTAGATTTAATCACAGGCTTCTGTGATTCTTGGTGTAGCATGTGTTCATTTAGAAATGAAATGAGACCTCATTATCTTACAACTCAGTCTAAGGGATTTTGCTTGCCAGAGTTTATTGTTGTCATTGTTATTGTTTTCAATATTATTATTACTAGCAGTTGTATTGCTGAGACTCTTTTTTAGTATTATTTCTGAGAAAATAGAGAAAATCAATGGCGGTACTTAGGGTAAGTTACATGATTTCTCCCTTTTCTTCACCCTCAACTTAGGCCACTAGGCTAGCTCAGTGGGGGAACTAATTAACTTTTAGATAAATTATTTTGCTAATTAACTTTCAGATAAACTACTGCTTGAAGGAAAGGGAAGAGACCTTGAGGGCTAGAAGTCAGTCTATCAAACAGTCAGTGGAGATGTCCCTGTAATTTTGTCATTTTGCAAACGATGTCAATAATGTTTGCTTGGCAATCTAAGAAACAGCATCTCAAGCGTGCGGGTGTCAAAATGAGTAGGAAAAAAATCTCTAAGCCGTCGTCAAAGTGTCTTCTCTCTGACTCAGAACATAAGGGGCAGAGAGAACAGAATCTGTCACCATGGCTTACCATAGACTTCCCTTGTACATCCCTCGATTTTATGACCCCTGGAGCAATGTTAAGTATAATAAGAAAGTTATGGCCCAGATTCTAGCCAGATTATGGAAGGAAAATGTTTGTGTATTCAGGAACAACTGAACTATCACTGGGAGCTCTCTTTTATTTGAGAAATCAGGCAACTGGCAGAAGATGGAAAAAGGCATTTAAGGACACGTTGTAATGGAGTTGTTTGTACAGAGTGACAAGAGGGATTCAACTTTTTCTTATTATTTTAAGCTCTATGTCAAGTCAAGGTAAGCAATTATTCTAGTGTTTGTTACTACTTTTTATTACATGTACTGCTTAAATTGTAATTCTATTAGACATTTCAGGGAGTTTTAGAACTAGAAGGGGATTTTGTGCTAATAAAGCAGCAGAATGCTTACGCCCCCTCAAGGACCCCATTAAAAGCTTTATATGTTGTTTCATTCTCTACAATCTGGGTATAATTGGGTATAATTATGCCCACTTTACAGTGAGAATAAATGAGGCCTGGCAAGGTTATCTAACATGACCAAAGTTTCCCATCTGGTTGAGCTGGGATTGAAATAGTTCTGCATGACTCTGATGTGTTCTCTTAACACTTGGGTTCTAACTCCCCTGGGTGATTATCTGAGAAAACTGAGGTCAGGAGAAGTTGATTTGACTGAAGTAGCTTCACCACACGGTCTATTTTCTGAATTAATTAAGTAGAGAGAAAAGGGGAAGGCCAGGGCGAAGACCCTGGTGCTCAGGAATGGAACTCTGTTCCCTCTGGGTCTTAAGACACCTCCTAGTCACCATTTCTGGAAACTTCTTCGCTGATCAGAGCACAAAGCACTTTCAAGCAATAAGCACGTACAAAAGAATAACAGCTTATTGAGATATAATTTACATATTATAATGTTCACTCTTTATACAATTCAGTGATTTTTAGTATATTTACAATGTTGTACAACCATTGCCACTAATTCCAGAATATTGTAATCACTCATCTCTGGCCATACCACCCCGAACGTGCTCGATCTGGTCAGAATATTTTAATCATTCCCAAAAGAAATCTCACACCTGTTGGGAGTCACTCCCCATTTTTCTCTTTCTCAGCCCCTGGCAACAATAAATCTGCCTTCTGTCTCTATGGACTTGCCCTTTCTAGATATTTCATATAAATAGAATCATACACTATGTGGCCTTTTGTTTGTGGCCTCTTTCATTTACAGAATAATGTTTTCAAGGTTCATCCATGTTGTAGTATAAATCAGTTGCTTTTTATGGCTGAGTAATATTCCATTGTAATGAACACACCACATTTTGTTTATGCATTCATTAATCATTAACAGACATTTGGATTGTTCCTACTTTTTGGTTATTGTGAATAATGATGTTGTGAACCTTCCTGTACAAGCTTTTGTGTGGATGAATGTTTTCAATTTTTTTTTAACATTTTTTTATTGATTTATAATCATTTTACAATGTTGTGTCAAATTCCAGTGTAGAGCACAATTTTTCAGTTATATTCAAATTTTTTCATTGTATGTTTTCAGACTGTTAGAAGTGGAATTTCTGGGTCATAAGGTAACTCTATGTTTACCTTTTTGAGCAGCTGCCAGACTGTTCCCCAGCGTAGCTGTGTCACCTTACATTCCATTTACATGTTTGAGGGTTCCAGTTTTCCCACATCCTTGTCAACACTTGTTATTGTCTATCTTTTTTGGAGCCATCCTAGTGGGCATGAAGTGGTATCTCTTAATGGATTTGATTTGTATTTCCTTAATGACTAATGATGTTGGGCATCTTTTTATAGGTTTATTGGCCATTTGTGTATCATCTTTTGAGAAATAGCTATTCAGATCCTTTGCCCACCTATAATTGGGTTGAGTGGTGAGAATTCTTTATATATTCTGAATACCAGACCTTTATCAGATGTATAATTTGCACTTATTTCTCCCTTTCTGTCTGTTGTCTTTTCTATTCCTTGATGGTGTCTTCTAAAGCACAACAGTTTTAACATTGATGAAGTCCAATTGATCTATTCTTTTCTTTTGTTACTTGTGTTTTTTGTTTCATATCTAAGAAACTGTTGCCTAATGCAAGGTCGTAAAGATTTACTCCAAGAGTTTTGTTGTTTTAGCTCTTAATTATAGTGGGAACTATAATCTTACATCTATAATCCACTGTGAGTTAATTTTTGTGTTTGGTATGAGGTAATAAGTATTTTTTTCTATGCAAATTCATGGGAGTTAATCAAGTTGGCACTTTGATTATTATATATTAGAACAGTGCAGTTACTTGAAATTATGTTACTCTATTAATCTGATTGGGAAGAAACATTAAAATTTTGTTTCTAAATCCAAGATTGATTCTACCCCTGTCTTTTCTAACTTCAATTTTCTTAAAGCTAATAATAGTAAAATATGCTGGGATTCTTTGATTCATATCTGTTAAGCCATTATACTGGGGCTGGGAAATAATTTTCTTTTAAGGGACTTTTGCTAACTCACAGGAAAAAAATAAAAGCAATTCATGAGCCACAGGAGTAGAACGTAACTTCAATTATTATTTTAAAGAAAGTAATAAGGTTAAAAAAAAGAGAGTCCATGGATCTAGTTCTTGCATTAGGAACCAGCAACTGAAAGGACTGTTTAAGCTCTTAAGTATTAAGTCTTTAAGAACCAACTGCCAAGGAAGAGAAAAAAGATAGATGGATTGGGAGGGAAGGATGAGGGAAAATGAAGACAGGAGAGAGATGAATAGTTAGGGAAGCCCCACCCAGATGACTGATCTGGCCTGGCAGTTCATTTTGGGTGTGAGCAATGGGGCGTGGGGGACTGTGGCAGAGCAGAGACCCACTTAGAAGAACAGCATCAGTTAACAAACCTGTAAAATTCCTGGTCTGTTAAAGATACAAAGGTAGACAGAATGAAAGAGGAAAGAAAGAGACTGGCATACACATAGGAATTATTTATAACAATGTGAAGAAAACCAGGTTTCATGAAGTAATAAGCATTTTAGGAGTCTGTGATTAAGTCATATAAAAATGGAAGTAGGGGAGGAGTTCCCTTTATACAACCAAAGGCATAAGGAAAGTTATCCTATCTGGGTACCATCACCCTAAGTGGGATGATTTTAAGAGCCAGATTCAGCTTATAGCCTTGTCTTTTATCCTGGGAGGCTTGGTGCCTGTATCACAGCTAGATGACAGTGCAGAAGATGGAATTTCTTCTAGGGTTTTATTTGTTTTATATATTATTCTGATTATTTAATATATTTCATGGAGACTGAACACATCAGGCACTTACTGAGATCATACATAAATGATTCCTTTTTTTTTTTTTTTTTTTTTGCTTTCAAGACTCTCACAGCTGTAAATCAGGTCAGTAGGCAAAAGATTCTAGGTCTTCAACGTAGCATTAAACAGGTAATATTACTACTGCAAACTTTAATCCAGATTGTAGACTTGCTAGAATTCAGTTGTACTGAATTGACATGAGCTGCAGTCTCTGCAACTTTATAAAAGGGTTTGAAATGATTAAAACAAAATGTTAATAAATAGCCAACAACGTGAAACTCTATCAGTGTGTGACAGGTGTTAAATATAAGAACACTACATTCGTTTGTATCAAGTCCTTCAATAATATTAATTTTCAAGAACATTAAATTCTGTCTAGTGTACTGAAGCTGGTAATTATAATGCATAAAAATAGCTGAATAACCAGGGTAGTGCCAATTACTCTGTCACTCATGAGTCATCAATTATTTTCATGCAGCATAATATGTATGATGCTTGCACACACAGTGATAATGTAACAGCACATAAATGAAAAATTATTTTTCAAAAGCATGGTGAGGCATGCCTGAAAGCTTAAACAAATTTCCTTGAGAGCTGGGTTATGCCTTTTTGAGGAGTGCTAAATCGATTGGTTTGAAGAGATTTTGGTTCAGGCTGACCTATGTACCAGCCTCCCAGGAATGCTGCATACACAGCTTCTCTGTGCTTTAGATGACCCATGACAATGGGCAGAGGGCAGACCACATGTCGGATACTGACTGACTGTGTGATGAATGGAGCCTATCGAAGGGTAAATTACAATGGTGTTGATGGCGTCTGTATTAGGAATAGGCATTGTACATCCAGGATTTCCCTGAAACTTCCCACCAGCCACCCTATGAAGATAGAGTCTTCTCTGAGGCTGGTCAACCCCGTTGCTTCTTTTTCAGTTATATTCTGGCATGCTCAACAAACCCTTGTCTTTTGGAAGTCCTCGGCAGGGAGCCTTTCCGATGTCTCAAGCATAGTCCCTTTCCTCAGTTCTGGGCTCTTTAAGAAAGGAAGCTCAGGAAGAAACTGATAGAATTCAGAAACAAGGAGACCACTTTATAATGTTGTCAGAATTAAATGATATGTTTACAGAGCACTTACTGTGTGCCAAGCACTGGTTTAATAGACATTAAATTATTACTATTCCTTGTTATGAATGATAATTATACATTGGACCTAATTGCTAATTTCATGCTCAATCGATTTCCCCTTTGTGGAAAACTACATAGTCACAAAGGAGGTAATAGAGAGATACTTCTTTTTGTAAATGCTGTATTTCATTTTAGATTTATGTGTAATTTCTATTAAAATCCCTCAAATTGAAGTTCACACAAAAAAAGCTGGACCCAGAGGTGCCCTAAAAGATGCTAGATAGAGGATTATAGAAAGCAAATTATTGGATTCAGTGGATGGTGTTTACTGAGCATTCACTAAGGAGCTCTAATAAAAGAGTGAAACTTGATTCTTCCCCAAGGGAACATAGCACAGTGGAGGGGCAAGAGTGTAGTCAGACACAAAGGATTCATTGCAAATGCCAGCAGAGGTCTAGGACAAGGTACACAACGGGATAACTAAGCGTTGGGATAATCAGTCTTAGATAAAGTCAGACAAAAATTCACAGCTGAGCTGTAAGCAACTTGAAAGAGGGGAGGGCCTTGGTAGGAAGGAATGGGAGGGGGTGGGATTTGAGGAAATTGTCAGCGTGAGGATTGGAAGGAGGGCTCAAGTCAACCCTCTATGAGTGTGGGTGTGAATGAGTGTGTGGGTTGGTATAAGAGGGAGAGGGGCATTAGGTAGTAAAAACCAGGAGTGGAGAGTATGAGCTGGGGAACCATTAGGAAGAAAGGATCCTAGTCATTTTTACTGCATAGGAAGCGCTGTACCACATGACAGGGATATGCGATGTGAACCAGCAGAGGCGGACTCTGCCTTCTGGGGGCTTACAGTCTACAGGGGGACACAGACATGACTGAAGGCGCAGAGATCAGCTGAGAGTCACCTGCAATAATCTGATGGTGGCCTGAACTAGGTAGTGTCGGAGAGTGCTTTAGGTACTGGAAAAGATAAGCCCAGAATTCTCAGTGGCTTGACACAGTAATAGTTTGTTTCATGCTGTGTCACAGCCCAATATGTGTCTTCACGGTAGACAGCCTTCCAAGTGTTCAGAGACCTGGGCTCCCCTATCTCATGGCCCCATCATCCTCTAAGACCTGTGAGTCTACTCCGCTCAGCTGGTGGATGGGGCAGGAGCCTTGGGGATGTACGTCTGCTTCGTGAATCCCAAGTAGTACAAGTGACATCAGCTTACATTCCATGGGCAAGAACTCATCATATGCCCTCCTCCCCTGCCCAGATACTAAGGCTTAGGAAGTAGTTTCTGTCTGAACAGCTCCTCCCCTGTGACGGTTCCACACTACAGGACAGGAGCACAAATCTTGGGTGGTCAGGCAGTGGTCTCTGCTACAGTTGGGTTGGTGAGACAGGAATGAAATAAAGAAACACCCAGGAGCTGGAGTCAACATGCCAATTAATTAAGCTCCTGAGATTGACTGGATATGATAGCAGAGGGACAAGCAGTGGTATCCAAGTGAAAATGACCAGTTATGGATTCTGTGGGTCTGAAGGTTAGGAGAAATGTCTAGGCTGGAGAAGGGGATGTGAGAGTCTTTAGAACATAGACGGTGATTGGTGTCATGGAAGAGGATGAATATTCTGTTGTCTTTGTCCAGGTGAGAGGCAGCAGGATCAAGGGTCAGGACTCCTGTTAGGGGAATGGATAGGGAGTGTTGCTGGGGAGAAGAGAGAAGCCAGCCACAGCACCACATCCAATTGCAATTAAGGGGCTGCATCTGATAGAAATGGGGGGGGGGTTGGGAGGGGGTGGTGATTCAGCAGGGGGGACACTAGCTCAGTTTTTATAATGTTAACAGCTAGAGATATGATAGCATTAAAGAGGGGACTACAAGTAATCCCTCTTATTCTAAGTCATTGAAACCTCAGGAGATACAGGAGAGGAAAGGTCAGGGAGTTCTTATTCTATGGAATATTGAACCACGTGCTTAGATACAGTCATCTTGATACCGAGTGTCAGAAGAAGGGCTCCAGAGGACTGGACAGGGAGTCTTTGTGGATCCTCATAGTTAACGGGCAAAGGAAGAAAAAGGAAGGGTGGAGGATCACAGGGAAGAGAACACAGTAGGGACGGGTTCAAGAAAGGAGGATTAAAAAGAAGAGTCAAGGGGGAGAGAATAGTTAGCAGAGTGAATGGTAGGAGGTGTTTACATCAGGGACACATGACCTGTCAATAAACGTGTGGGTAATCTTCCTCATAATTTGCACTTCAAAATTGTATCAGTAAAATGACAGTTCTCATTTATGTAGCTTATGCTGGGATTAATGGGGCTGCTGCATACACGGATGTTTGATTTTGGTTTTAGCAAAGAATTAAAGTGGCATAAAGTCTTGTTTCATGAGAGAGCTGAAGGCTAACGTGAGAAGCCATGAACATGACTTTGCAATCTACTTAAGAATAAGGGACATAACATACCTCAAATGGCTCAAGGCCTGTAAGAGATTTGGTTTAGAAGGACCCGTTCTGCAGCTGCAGAGAAGGGAGACGAAGATTCGGTACACTTGTAGCCAACAGATGTCAGTGTTGTGATGCGATGCACAGCCTGATTTTGGAGTCTCCTCTCTTGCTGTACTTTGGGCTTTGATTTAATGTTATGAATATTGTCAGCTACCTCTCCCCTTTAAAAAACACCAGCAGAAGTATATTATAATGAAAGCTTTTCTGTATACAGAGAACTGCTTCTCACACCCTGGAAGTTTCATCTGATCTTCAGAATGAACTAGAGTGGGTGTCATTTCAATGCATCTCTTTGCAACGAACTACAAAATGACAGCACTTGGGTGAAACTGTATACGATAATGAATGTCTTGAAATGAACAAGGAAATAGTCAATAGTGAAGGATATATTGGCTAAATGTTAGCACACTTTTTTTGACACAGTCACTGGCTCTAAAGAGTGCCATCTTTATTCTTTCATCATCCTCCATTGTATCCTTTGAAAAATTATTCTTGTTTAAGAGATGCAACAGCCATATAGTGTGCTCCATCTTCCTCACTGTATGTCTGGGTGTCACAGAGGCTGGGATCCCCCTGTTTTTTCTGTGGGGTTCGAGCAACCCCAAGAGGACTAAGAATGGGATAAGAGACTGATTTCTTCTTGTTCTTTTGGGAGCCTCGCATTGTGACCAAAAGCACATATTGTTAGAAGCCAAACAGAGCTATATATCTCACCAGCCTGTTTTTTTTTTTTTTTTAGACTTTTATCCAAGTGGTGGCTTGGATATTAAACTTTTCATCGAATGAGGGTGAGTTTGCAGATGGAATTGTTTTTGGGCCAGTCTGATTTCTTTTTTTTCCCTGTGGATGTGACAGAATTTTTGGCAGTGTAAACAACTGTCTGGTGAAGGCACAGGCGAGGAGAGATCATGGCCCAGGGGTCAAGGTCAAGGGAAGAGAAGCTATACTCGTGAAAAGCTGTCACTCCCTAGCCACCTTGTGTCTTCAGGTCTATTCAGGGATTTGGCTCTCCTCATTGTCTGGCTTCCTAGGTATGACTGGCTGCTTTTTTGTGCAATAATCTGTCGAATATTGGGAAGGAAACTTGAATTCTATTGGTACTGGAGAAAATAATCCTGATTTCCAGGACTCAGTTTACCTCGTTATAATATAGAGATAATAGTGACTTCACAGCAGTTGGAAAGAGTTGCACACCTAGTCATGATGAGTGTAAAATTGCTGCATGTAGTGGGAAGACTCAGCCTTCAAGTGTAAGGAAGCCGAAGGTGGATGCTGATGACAACGTAGTGCGTTCTAAGATATTTTACTGGATGTGTCACTGGGTCGCACTGGGTCATTTTCACTGTTAATGGCTGAGCCTAAGAGAGAAACCGGAAACCTGGTTTTGGCTGAGTCGTAATCAGAATTCGGGCACTTCTTCCACAATTTCTGGCAAGTTGCTGGACTTTCTAGTATTATCCTAGCAAAATTCTTGTGCTAAACGTGGACAATTGTAGCTTTAAGATCTATCCTCAGCATCTGGATACTAGATTTCTGGTTTTGCCCTTTTGTGCCCACAGCCACCCTTCTCCCTCCTGCCACACTTGTCTGTCCCTAATCTGTACCCCATGAACAAACCTCTACAAACCTACATATGTGATAAAACTGTGCAGAACACAATACACACACACATGTACAAATAAAACTGGGGAAATCTGAGTAAGAAAGGTGGATTGCATCAACTCCAGTATCTTGATGCTGCGCTACATTTTTGCCAGATGCCACCAGCGGGGAAAAGTTAGTAAATGGTACCTGGGATTTCTCTGTATTATTTCTTGCAACTGCATGTGAATCTACCATAATCTCAATAAAATTTCAATAAAAAAGGCATTAATTATTTTCAGTATACTAAAGTAATATCTTTTTCTTTAATAGATGTTTTATGTCCCTCATACAACCAAATACCATCAGCATTTTTGTAGAACTACTTGTATTTACTACAAATAATTGTATATTGGTATGTAAAATTTTTAGTGATTGAAGAAAATTATCCTTAAGTCAGATATGATTTAATACTCTAAAAAGACTTGCTTTTATTTTTTGCCACATATCCATTTCTGAATGCTCTGCCCTACCAAAACCTTCCTATCAACTATCTCTTGGAGAATGGTGGTTAAGGCTTCAGGCTCTAAAATAAGATTATCTAGTCAAGTCAAGTTGCACTATTTATGATTTAGGTGTCTTTAAGTTCTCCATGACTCAAGTTTCTCAACTGAGAAATGGAGTCAAAACTAGCACTTACCTAAGAGGATCAGAGTGATAATTATATGAATTTGTGTGCAGAGAAAGACTTGACACAATCTTACGGAGAGTCAGCACTCATTAACTATTACTTACTTTATTCATACTATTTTATTGCCTATAGAATATGTACTATGATTGCACAGAGACAGTGAACTTTTCTTTGAAAATGCTAATAGTAGATTCACATGCAGTTACAAGAAATAATACAGAGAAACCCCATATGTCATTTATGCATTTTTCCCCACTGGTAGCATCTGGCAAAACTGTAGTACAGTACTATGACCCAGATACTGGCATTGATGCAATCTTTCTTACTTAGATTTCCCCAGTTTTACGTATACTTGTGTGTGTGTGTGTGTGTGTGTATTGGGTTCTATACTGTCTTATCACATGTGTAGGTTGTATATCCATCACTATAGGCAAGATCATCAACGATTCCATCACAAGGAGCCTTCGAGCTGCCCCTTTATATCCACACCCACCTCCCTCCCTCCCTCCCACCATAATTTCTGTCTGGAATCTGGAATCTGTTTTCCATTGCTATAATTTTGCCATTTCAAGAATCACAAACAGAGTTACACAGTCTGTAACCTTTTGGGATTGACTTTTCTCACTCAGCATAATTCCCTTGGGAATCATCCAAGTTGTTTTGTGCATCAGTAGTTCATTCCCTTGTACTGCTGAGTAGTGTGTTCTGTGGTATGTAGGTACCCCTGTTTATTTAACCTACCTGTGGAAGGGCATCTGGGCCACTTCCAGCTTTTGACTATTACAAACCAGCCTGCTTTGACCATTTGTATACAGGTTTTGCTGTGAACACAAGTTTTTCATTTCTCTGGGATAAACATCCAAGGGTACAACTCTTGTGTCATATGGTAGTTCTATGTTTAATTTTATAGGAAACTTCATGTATTAGTTTCCTATTGCTGCTACAAATTTAGTGGCCTAAAATGACACCAATGTTTTCTCATAATTCTGGAGGTCAGATGTCCGAGTCACGAGTCTCACAGGGTTGACAGAGCTAATTCCTTCTGGAGGCTCCAGGGGAGAATCTCTTCCTTGTTCCCACCAGCTTCCAGAGGCTCATCATGGCCCCTCTTCCATCTTTAAAACCAGCTCTGCAGTGTAGTCTCTTCTCTTCTCTCTGATGTTTTGCCTCCCTTTTATAAGAGCCCTATGTTTACATTGCATCCATTAGACAATCCAGGATAATCTCCGAATCTCAAGATTTGAATTTAGTTACATCTGCAAAGTCTCTTTTGCCATATAAGGTAATATTTTCAAAGGTTCTGGAGATTAAGGCATGGACGCCTTGCGGGGGAGGGCATCACTCAGCCTGCCACGTTGCCAAAATGTCCAGAATGACTGTATCATTTTGCATTCCCACCAGTCATTTATGAGTGATCCATTTTTTCTTCTTCCTGCAACCTCACCAGAATTGAATAGTGCCGCTCTTTTTTTTTATTTTAGCCATTCTGATAGGTGTGTGGTGATATCTCATTGTGGCTGGTTTTAATTTGCAGTTCCCTGAGGGCTAATGATGTTGAACAAACACCTTTTCATGTGCTTGTTTGCCACCTGTATATCCTTTTCCTTGAAATATCTCTTCATGTCTTTGCCCATTTTCTAATGGATTCGACTTTTTTTTTTTAACCATTAGATTCAGAGAGTTTAAAAATATTTTTTAGGTACTAGTCTTTTGTTGGATATGTCATTCGCAAGTATTCTCTCCCAGGCTGTAGCTGGTTCTTCGTCCTTTTCCCATGGTCTTTTGCAAGCAGAAGTTCTCAATTTGATACGGTCCGGTTTATCAAGTTTTCCTGTTATGGGTCATGTTTTTTTGTGTCAAATCCAAGAAACTGTTGCCTACTCCTGGGCCCAAAGTTTTTCTCCTATCTTTTAGTTTGTTTGTTTGTTTCTAGAAGTTTTATAGTTTTATGTTTTCCACTTAACGCTATGATCCATTTTGAGTTCCTAGAGTATTCATGTTGTCGCTAGTTAAATAGACATCCACTTTGCAGATAAACTGTGCCGGATGGCAGATTTCAATAGCTAAACAAATCTAAACCAGTTCTGATTCCCCTGGGCAGAGCCCTGGGCTCTTTTTCATGTGTACATCCATAATGAAATGCCAGGCTTCATAGTCTTTTTCTGAAGAAAAATAACAAAAAGAGATTGTATGTCATCCTGCTCAGTTTCTTTGGTTGTGGGCTTGAGTAATTTGCCTTATTGGAAAAGAGTGCTGTGAACTGGTTTAATTTTCTTGGTACTGGTTGTTTCATTACATCTTCTTCTGGCTTCGGAAGTGGAAAGTGCGTTTTTCTGTGATTAAGCATCTAATCAAGTTCACGTTATACTGTTGGACTATGGACCGAGGGTACTGCTGAGGCAAGTAGATTTTGGGAAAGGATTAGGGAGAAATCAGTAAAAGCTCAAAACAAGCATCATGAAGGTTGGGACAAAAACCCAAGGGTTATCGGTATTACTGCTGATTGGTAATAAGAGACCCCGGGAGGGTCTTTTACTCTCTGGGAGGTTATATACTAAAGAAGTAAATATAAACTTGTATTTCCCTCTGAGACATTCAGGGACGTTCACTGTAACATTTCAGATAAATCATTGCCCTGGTAATTTTATATTACCAATTTTGTGATGGATTTCCTACTCTGTATATGGAAGGAAGAAATTCAGTGGACTATAAAGTATGCACTCCAAGTTTCAAATGGTCAGTATGAGAAGTGCGGTGGCTTTTGTAATAAACGTAGCAACTGGATTGGTAAAGATAATTATGGAGTGAGTCTACCCTTGGCCCTTTTGAAGATAGATTCCACTGAAATCAGTGCGATTACATGCATGGATCAAAGATAGAATGTTGAATAATTTTGACATATCACATTAAATCAGTTCACAAACTAGTTGCTACATGTGCTAGAAGAACTATTTTTAAAATATGTAATCAGATCTTTACACTTTAAAGAGAATATTTTATACATGTTATTTTGTTGTCAAAAAGTGATAAAATAATATGAATATTATTACTGCACACATACTTTGAAAATGGTGAATGCATAATTTCAGGGACATTGGTGATGTCTCTGGTCTCCACAACTGTAGCTTGATTGTAGATCATCAGGTGAAGGGAATAAGCCCCTAAAAATAAAGATGGCACTGTTGTAATTAGTCTTTTTTCTTTCAAGGCAGAGAAGAAAGTGTATATACTATTGGAAGGCAGAAAGCCTTGATCTTCTTGAGTTAACAGTACCGTCTCCTCTACCCGCTTGTACTCAACTTACAGACTAGCCCTTCCTCATTGTCTGCGTGCAAGAGAGCACGGAAATTGCATACGACCTGCAGTCTCCTCTCTGATGAGACAGCTCCCTAACACTGCACGACCAGATCACACCTGCTAAAATGTCCTATTTAAGACTTGAATCTAGAGCTAAAGAGGCACCGTGTAAAATACCACGTGTCAGGCTAATTAATTACTTGATCAGAGTCCCTGCTTCTATCCTTTTGGTAACCTGATCATATTTTCAGACTTTGCCTCATTCTCTTTTGCTTATAGACATTTCTGTGCTAGGTAGAGACTTCTTTTATTTCTGAATAATTTGTGCAAACCTTGGTATGAATGAAGTGGGACTGGGGTCCTGCCCAGTGAATGAGTGTGACAAATGTTCCCTTGGGGCTGAAGGGGCCCCTCTTGGGGTCCATACACTTTCATGGCTTTACTCGGCCACATGGTTGAGGGCTGTGTTTACCCTCTCCGGTCTCTCCCTGCAGAAGTAAGAGCACCCTCCATAAATTTCCTCAGCACTCTGTCTGATTCTATCTTAGAGAATGTCCAACTCTTTACTTTGCCATAATTACCTGTGCAGCAGGCATAACTCTCAATAGACTGGAAGCCCCTACAGGGCCCAGGTCGTGTCATAGTTACTTTTGTGCTTTCCCAGGGCATGTAGTCAGGGCCCAGAGCAGACAGGTTGTGTTAATGTGTGTGTTCCCCATTTTCTAAAGTCTGAATGAGGCATATCATGATACTAGCTGGGCTATGTGTTTTGTAACATTTAATGACAAGGATTTTGTTGGTCTGGATTCTAGCTCTCAGATCAGTGGGTCTGCTGTCCTTATGACCAAATTTTCTGCATTTATGTTTTCAGAAGAAGAAGTGGTTACCTCCTCTCTCTGCTCCCTGTTTTTATCTCCTAGGATGAGAAACATGTTCATACATGCCCTTCTTGCTAATCACTACTTTGGGACTAATCATCAGGGACCTTAAATTTAGAAGAAAATGTGTAAAATTCCTGTCCGGAATTTGTTTCTAGGGAGCCACTGGGGTATTTTCCTGAAAAAAGAAAATCACATTCTTAATCCTCTTATTATTAATATTAGATGATCCGTAGAATCAACACATTATATAATGAGCACAAAGAAACAACATAATATTCTTACAGCATTATCTTCCATGAAAGAATACCTTCAGTTTGCATGCAGAATTATCATATAAATCCAAAGTACAACTATTATTATTGTATGTTTTTAATTATTATTAAAAGTAGGTCTATAAAGCCAGGAAGATATATGTTTTCCAAGAAAACAGGAAGCAAATTTGGTTTTACTAGTCATACCTAGTAGAAAGCTATTAATTTTATTCCAAGAATAAAATAGGATTGCAAGTGGGTGTTTAAAAAATGCATTAAAATGGCAATGTGCACATAATTTAAATGAGCCAAGAGCTGCTAATTATTCTGGCATGTGTTCAATTACTTTTGTACTATTATTCCTCTAATGTAAACAAGAGAAATCCTCTTAGTTGTCAAAAATTGCTTTTAGTAGATGTTGCTATTTTTGGTTTTTTGCTGTTTTTTTTTGTGCAGTTTGCATATTTAAGAACTAGTCACAAAGTGTGATTATTTAGAATATTAAAAAAAGAATGCACTATTACTTATCTTTTTCAGCTCTTAAAATCAAATTAAGGAGCTAATTAAGCTGTTCACTTACTCGAGCGGAAAATAATCATGCAGTGTGTATCTGGAGGAAAAAAACAGCCTTACGTGCATCCAAATGAGGTAGAAGTGGGCTGAGACATACTCATGTAACAGGGGACTTACAGCATGATGCATAATGAAGAAGGCAGGTCCTTCACTGTAGTATACTTGATCATTATTTTCCAGAAATGACATTGATTTGTGGGCGGGACTGCACTATTCTTCACAGCTCAGGGCCTTCAGCGTATGACTAAATACTGCAGCCTTATTTTGAAGGCATTCTATCATACATTTACAAAATTTAAATGAGTTAATTAAGTTTATTAGAACATGCTCCTGCTCCCTCCAGCATGGTGTACTAAACGCTCAGCTAGTTCCTGGGTAAAGCATGCTTACTGATGAGTCACAGGCTGTTGGACTGAAATTCTTTCCCCTGAGTTTTGACTGAAACACCAATATGATGGATACCAAAGAAAGTTAGAAAATTCTGTGAACCGCATCCGTGGAGTCGTAGGGCAAGATATGAAAAAGGGTCATTGCATGGAGTGAGAAAAGGATTAGTGAGGAGGATATCTTTGGAGAAAACTGTGTGATACGCAGTTCACTGTTCCTATCCAACCCCCCACCAAACGCACAGGTGGAGACACTTCCTTCTAGTCCCACAGGCCATGGCACCTCCTGGAGAGCCTTGATGAGTGCGGGCTGGGTTTGTTTCTGATGTTGAAAACCTAGAGGCACGAGAAGGGCTGACTAACCACTCCTGGGGAAGATGTGGAGAGGAATTGGCTTTGTTTTTTTTCCCCAGGGCTGCCTCATTGTTTCAAAAAGACTAGATGTGGGCATTTGGGAGAAAGAGCCAGGGGGGTTTCTCTTAGAGCCGCCATCTGCAAGAGGTGAGAAGGAAATAGAAGATACAGGCTGGTTATGTACCACTGGGGTACAGAGTCCAAGGGGGGAATGATAACAAGCACTCAGGTTAGAAATGCACCCACCTGGGGCTAGAAGTTGCAGGAGAAAGATGTCCATTGATAGTAACTTCTAAAGAGCTCATGAACCCTCAGCTCATGGGGGTATCAGCTAAGTGAGAACGTTTTGTCCCATTCCTCTTCCCCATCCTCCTACTTTGACCCTGAAGACATCAACACTCAGCTTGGAAGAGGGAAGAGGGAAGAGGGAAGAGAAGCACAAGGCAGTGAATTAGGCGAGAAGCCAGTCAGCCCCTCGTTCTTGTGAAAGGCTTCCAGCCTGAAGCAGAAGCAGCCTGGGAGAGGAGGAGATTTGCTGCTAAGTCAAGCCCAGAGTTATAATTATTATACAGAGTTGGACATTCTAATTTCTGAATCAAGACTGTTTTTTTTTATCCCGGTGCAGGGAAACATCACCTCTGCAAGGTAAATCTCGAAGGAACAGTGAGCGGCAAAAATGAAGTTGGGTTTCGATTCTATTACAACATATACGTGCTTAAGTAACCTGGCAATTTCAAACGCAGTGCTAGGTTTGTAGGAAATGGAAGAAATTTCCAATGGTGAAGAAAAAGAGAGAATAGTTTGCTGAAATTTGAGTAGGAGATGCAGTGAGCATAAGCAAATGTGATCAGGAGGCTAAGCTGTGCCCAAAGCAAGGTAAGGAGTGGAACCTGAGACTCTTATGTTAGTTCAGACCCTGGAAGGGGGATAATGTAGCCCCAGGTCTAGCATCCCAGGCCCCCAGCAGAAGCAAGGGAAAACCTGCTCTGGAGGAAGGCAACATCAGTGGGCCCTTGGGATTCCCATAGATTAAAATCTGCCAAATAACCAAAGATCACCAAAATGACAGAAGAGAAAGCCTCCCTCTCACCATGAGGAAAGTCAGCAGAAACAATGAACAAAGGATTCTGAGTGTTAATGAATTCAGATTTTGGAATTGTCAGATGGAGAATATCAAGTGATTATGTATGAAATGTTTAAAGAAATAACCTGCTAAGTCAAGAAATGAGAAACCCATAAGGAACTACCCAAAACAAGTGGGAAGATTTGAAAAGGACCCAAAGAGAAATTCCAAAATGAAAAATATAATTGTTGAAATTTAACAAAATCAGTGAATTGGTTAAGAAGCAGACTGAACAACTGAAGAGAGAATTATTGATAGAGGATTAAAAGAAATTACCCAGAATATAGCACAGGAAGACAAGGGGATGGAAAATATGAGAGAATTTATTACAACACATCCTCAATTAAAGAACTCCTAAAACAAGTATTTTGGTCTCAGATCCCCTTTATATTCTTAAAAATTATTGAGGACCCCAAAGTGCTTTTGTATATGTAGGTTATATTTATTGATGTTTACCATATTAGAAGTTAAAACAGAAATTTAAAAGATTTTATTAATTTATTTAAAAAAAACTCATTTGATGTTAACATAAGTAACATAGTTTAAGAAAAATAGCTTATTTTCCAAAGCAAAAATATTGTGTTATATTTTTGAAAATTTCTTTATTGTCTGTATAAATAGAAGACAGATGGATTCTCATATCTGCTTCTGCATTGATTCTATTGCTATATGTTGTTTGGTTGAAATGTATGAAGAAAATCTGGCCTCACACAGCTATGTAGCAGAAAAAGGGAGAAGTATTTTCATAGCCTTTTCAGATAATGGTGGATATTATTCTTGATATGACACCCAAACTCAACAAATGGTAGTCTTCTAGTGATTAGTTGCAATGTGGAATTTGAAAGCCAAATCAGTAAACTTTTCATATTCTGTTACATTAAAATTTATTTGCCTATGTTAAACTTTAAATGGATCTTTTACTTATGGATGATTTTGTAACATCATGGACTAGTGATTTGGAAGATACTGATTCACTGATTCATGCAGATCTTCCAAACATTGATGCAAAAATCACACTCATTAACATCACCGCTGATCTTGTTAGAAAAGTCCCTGTACTGAGAAGCTCATGGTGGGAAGTACACATTTTCTAAAATTCTGATTTTTGCTTGAATACTGGAATTTTATCATTGGCAACAAATTCTGTCAGTTGTTTTCCTAGAAGTTAACAGGCTTACTTCATTTAATTTTGAGCAAATGTCTACCAGTTATCCAAGCTTGAATAGCCATAGTTCATCTGTCAGTCATCCTTTTAAGGAAAGATGGTGTTCCATGAAAAAACTGGTTACGGCAGCTTGAAACTCAGTCGCACAAGTGTTTTGACTCCTGGTATTCAGCAGGAGTGTTTTTGGTACTTCCCATGTGGTCACAGACTATTAAAAAGACATTGCCTAAGTGTCAAGAGTTAATAAAATTAATATTGTTTTTCTGCTTCACCAAGCACACTGTTAAGTGAAACTGCATTTTAGAAAATTTATGGTGAGTGGGTGGCCGTGGAGAACACAATGACTCCTAGCCTAATTTGGTGCCACTGCCTTGATTTGTGCCAAGGCAACTGCACTTCACCCATCATTGCTTTTGTACCTTCAATGTGTGTGTCAATGCAGTGAAAAAGACAAATAACACCTCAGTATTATTATGAAAGTAGTTTTGACCTGGTGGACCCCTAAAAGGGTCTTGGGGACCCTATAGATCCATACATCACACGTTGAGATTGCTATTCTAAAGGAATGGAAAAAAAGTCTCCAGAAGTAAGATCTGAAATAGAAGAAGGTCTGGTGAGCAAAAGAAAATGATAACCTAAGAAATCTTAGCTATATAAAATCATAATGTATAATTTGTGGGGATTAAAACATTAGAGTTAAACATTGTAGGCAACAGTACCATACAAATTGGGAGGGGTAAAAATAATGTGTAAATTGGGAAGGATATTCAGAGAAGAATTTTATGGTATTGATTAACATTAGGACTTTATTTAAATATGAAGGAAAATGTTAAGGATGGAGAATGTTTAGTTAAACATTGTGGATTGAATGTATGTATTTATTTTCATGCCCTTCCCCAAATCACAAGCATGACAATAAATGGATGTTTTTAAAAGATACAAGCCTATAGAAGCAAGTGAGGAGACCAGAGCAGCCAAATTTAGGAAGGCGGAAAGCAGGTGGATGAGTGGTAACTATCTTCGACACACTTGAAGAGCCGAGTTCCAAGCTGCATGAGGAGTCAGTGGCAACAATGAAAAATAACTGAGGTTCCTAAGAACTTCAGATTTCAGAATTACCAGAGGCAGAATATAAATTGATTATGTATGAAATTGCTTGAAGAAGTCATGTATGATCACTTTGTGATGTGTGTAAGTCATATCATGCTGCTGTACATCTTATGCAGTGCTGTATGTCAGTTATATCTCAATAAAACTGGAAGGGGAAAAAAACATAACATATGTACTAACATAAAAGGATAGCAACAAGAAACGGTCAGAAAGGCAGTGTGTACCTGGAAGAAATAAATGGCACCTTGAGAAGCACTACTGATGCTGAGGGATCCTCAAAAGGTCCCGAAGCTGGTGTCATTATGAACCTCCTGGAGATGGAGGTTAGGTGAGGGCGCAAAAGGAGGAGAGGTCGAAAGGTTTTCTACAAAGAGGCTAGCCTCCAGCTTTCCTTCCTCACCCTGAGGATTTCCTCTGGGTATGATCATTCACATGACTTCTGGGCTGAGCGGTGGCAGGCACAGTTGGGAGTGGAGTATATTAAAACCTATATACTGAAGTGTAGGTACTGAATCTGTGTACAGCAGCCCCCATTTGAAATTCAAAAAACTATATTGTGAGGATTGAATGATGGTGTTGGTGCATATGTGGTAGGTTTAATGAGAGGATATGGAGTACGTGTGAAAGTGTGTTTAGTTCTTATTTTCCAAGGTGGGAAGGCGATAGGTAATACCTGAAACAGAAAAATAAAGAAGTAATAACATAAGCATGTTATGTAGAGCTATGGACATAAATATCAAAAGAATCAATTAAAAAATTGAAAGGATTTACCTTTGGGAATCAGGAAATGGGGCTGTGGGGAGGGGTTAGGAAACTGCAGTCTTCCAGAACAAATTCAAAGAACTGTTTGACTCTAAGCTATATCCACAAGTGTCTTTGATAAAAATAAAAATGAAATCTAAAAATTACAAAGGTTACTGCTAAAAGAATAGAAATAGATTCCATAATTTCAAACTTATAAGAGGAAAAAGATAGAAAAAGGAAATGAAATAGTTAAAACCTTCCCACAAAAAATACCAGGCCCAGATAGTTTTACCAAATTTTAATAATCAGATTATTTCCGTCTAACACTAATGCTTCCAGAATACAGAAAAGGAGACATTTCCTCACTTACTCTGAACCTGGTGTAAATTTAAAACCCCAAATTTGACAAAATTAGTATAGGAAGGAAAATTGCAGGCCAATTTCATTCTTGAACATTAAAAAATTCTAAATATTAATAAACCAAAATCCAGCAGTGTATAAAAAAAGCTAATGCATCCTGATTAAATTGGGTTTATTCTAGGACACAAGGGTGATTTGACATTCAAATAATTATAAATGCCATTCATCATATCAAGAAATTAAATGAGAAAAAAATAAATTCAGTAGATTCAGGAAAAACATTTGACTTAAAAAAAAAATCTTGTGAAGCTAAATATGGAAGGACATTTCCTTAGCCAGATAAAGGGATTTAAAACAACAACAATACCCTACAGTGAAAATTATTCTTATTGGTTAAATCTTAGGAGCATTCTTTTTAAGACCTGGAAAAGGCAGACATCCACTGTTGTCAGTTCTCATCAACATTTTATTGGCTTCCTAGTAAGGCAAGAAATAAGTAAGAAGTAAATTCATTATTTACAGATAATATGATTCTCTACCCAGAAAATTCAAAGAATCTATAAGCTTTTTACAGAATTAAGAAGTTAGGGAAGCTCATTGGTGGGGCCACGTGCTGAGTGTGATTAGTCACTCTACTCTGTGTCCCTTGGATAGGTCTGAGACTTGGGCCAGAAGTGGCCCTAACAGGGCTCTCCCTGAGCTTCGGGGAGGTGAGTTTCCAAAGAACGGGGCTCTGCGCGAGGGCAGACTGGACAGGAGATGCTGTGGACCCCACCCTTCGGAGGGGCCTGGCGGATGCCTCCTTAGCCGGAGCTTGGAACAGACTCACGGTCAGCGAAGTGAGTTCAATGGCTGAGGTGAGGTACCATGTACGTGGGCCTCATAACCCAATTCAGACTACTCTCCCTCCTAAAAAAAAAAAAAAGTTGATTGGATATAATGTTAGTATACAAACTATTTGCCATCAACAAATAGAAAATATAACAGAAGAAAGAATACCCCATGTAATAGCACAAAAATACTGTTACTTATGAATAAATCTACCAAAAGATATATACAGTCTTTATGAAGTAAATTATAAAACTCCATACAAAGGCATTAAAGAAGATCTAAATAAATGGATAGGTATACTATTTCATATATTCGAAGATTAAGTATCATGTGACATTGATTTCTTCCGAATTAATTTATAAATTTAGTGCAATTCCAATTAAAATCTCAATAGGGATTTTTTTTTTCTTTTTTGGTGGAACTTGAACAACTGATTAGAAAAATTATATGGAAGAGCTATGAACCAAAAACAGCCATAGTACTCCTGAAGAAGAGCAAGATGGGAGACTTGTCCTACCAGATAGTGGAACCATTTATAAAGCTACAGGCAAATTAAAATTATTTAGAACAGCAGCTGAGCCGGAGTAAGTGCTATAAATATGCAGATCTTTCTAGAAGTCATGGAAGTATTTTAAAATTTCGTCCTCAATCCTTTTATTTTTATTTAAAAATTTTTTTAAGAGTTTATTTAAACAAAAATTATTTATTTAATTTTAACACCTGTATTGTGTTATGGTTCCTGAACAGTAAACTACATATGTTTCAAATGTACAATTTGATGAATTTTGATAGATGTCTACACCAATGAAACCTCAGTCCCTTCATGAAGTCCTTCCGTGCCCCTCAGCCTCTTTCCCACGTCGTTAATTGACAAGTTCCCAGCAGTGCATGGCAGCGGTCTTGGGAGGCACTGCTGGTTACCACCACATTTGCTCTCTTGACGGATTTGTCTGCTTATTGGTTTATGCACCTTGTTACATGGATAAATTGTATTTCCACAACTCTTGCCCTAATATTTTATATCCTCTGCAGACCAAGGATTCTGGATCTCTACAGGACATTTCCGTGTCCTCAACATTCTGTTAAGTAAGATAAATAGGTTACATTACATCAACGGGTTCCCAGGGCTTTGGACTCATCCACTGTGGTACTTTAATAGACTACATGTCTTCCTGGTGGTTCTTCATCTAGAACTGTACTGCCTACTACTGTAGCCACTAGCCACATGTGGTTCTTAAAATAGAAATGAATTAAAATGACTACAATTAGAATTTCAGTTTCCCATTCTCACTAGCCACATTTCAGGTGTTCATAGCCACATGTGGCTTGTAGCTCCTGAACTGGACAGGGTGGATAGAGAACATTTCCATCACTGGACAAAATTCTTTTGGATAGTACAGGTGTAAGACATTTTTCTTGAGCTTTTCGTCTTCTCTACCAGTTAACCTAGGCCACACCCACAGTATGCCTACACTTTTACAACAAACACTTTGTGGTCTCCTCTCTCCAATTTCTCAATCCCTGCTGTCTATTTCCACGAATCACCCGGAAACTCAGGGTCACACCTGGGCATTGTCATCACCCAGAATCACCTGACATTTAGGTCTAAGAACTAGTTCTCCACTGTTTTGCTCTCAAATGCTCACCAAGCCTATTCTTAAGTTACACCGACACCTCCAGTTCCTGGCCCTCTCTGTTCTCATTTGACCCCTCTGTCTTCCTTATCCAGCCTAGTGTCCACTTTTCGATGTTCCCATGCTGTTATCCTAGAATCTATCAACTCTCATCCTTCTAATACATCTGCCTTGATTCCTCTTGTCCTGTATCAGGTAAGTGGAGCAGGAAAACTGACTAAATGCAATTGAAGTTAGGTATTCTATACTAGTGTTTTTCAAACTTTAACTCGCAATTCATTGATAGATCATGAGCTCAATCTAGTGAGGTTTTTTTTTTTTTTAGGATAAAGTAGAAAACATTCATCTCAAAAAGTAAGTGTAAGTATTGTTTCATGAATGTATTGTGTTAGTTATGTTCATATATATGTATGTGTGTGCTGAGCCACAACATAAAACATGTTTCTTAACATAGAATAAAGGTGTTTGACAACTAGTGCTCTGTACTGTTCTGTACTGTCTAGCAATTCTTCAAGATGTCTGGAGTCTTCAGTAGCTTTTCAAAAATTTCCCTTCAGTCCTCAACCCAGTTCTCTATTCCTGACCTTGTGAAACTCAGAGGGCTTACCTTCGCCTTGCTTTCCAAAGAGAGGTTATCAGATGGAACAGCTTCAAAATCCTCCTCTACCAAGAAATACATGTCGATCTGCCCTAGTTCTTTTCCTTTCTCTTCTGCCTTAATGAGAGGGATGGTCCCCTTCTGCTGCTTTGGTGCTCACCCTTCCCTTTTCATTGGTGACCATGTGACCCAGCTCAGTCGTCTCCCTGAACTCTTCTTACATCTTCCCACAGTTGATACACACACTAAATTTCCTACCTTAAAAAAAAAATCCTCCCCTGATCCTGTGTCCTCCTCTGTCTATATCGTACATCTCTACTTCCTGTCATAATCATTTAAGGTTTTTATTTTAAAACACCTTTCCTTTAGAAAGTATTATTTTTATTTTCCCTAATTATAATGGTAATATACGTTGTCTGTAGAACGTTTGGAAATGACAAAGTCACGGCACTTCTTGTAAGAGAAGTTTCCACCTGCAGTCACCCTTCTTCACAGCCTATTCCCCAGAAGCCTCCACGGTCTGGCATCAGCACCCTCTTCACTGAAGCTGATCTTGACCCTCACTTGTGACCTTTACACTTCCTGGGTCTTGCTTCTCCTCTTGGTGATGGCAAGCTCTGACCATTTCTCCAGATTCTCTCCCCACTCAACTTTCCCTTTCCTTAGTTCACCTCCGCCTCCATGGTCATTTCTCCTCAGACTTCCTTATGGTTCCCTCTTCCTCTGGTCGCCCCTTAGAGGTCAGTGTGTTCCCGGGCTCTCTGCTTGGGTTTCTGCTCTTCTCGGTCTGTATGCAGTTCCTCGGGGCTGTCATCCATGCCCATAGCTTCAGGCACCACCTATGTATGGATTGCTTGTGTCTATATTTCTAGGTTCATGTCCAAGGAGCACCTCCGTCTGAGTACTCCACGGCGCCCCCCAAATCTGCCTAAACTGAACTCATTATATTTTCTCCATATCTGTTTCTCTCCCCAGTTTTCTTTTTCGACAAAGGACACCCTCCATCTACTAAGTTGCCCCATAAACTTACATATCTTGCAGTATTCCTCCCTCTTCATGCACACACCTGGACAATCACCAGTTCCAGGCCGATCTCTCCTGAATCTCTGTCCTCGTCATCCTGAGTGCCACTGCCCACTCGGGGCTCCCATCCTTTCTTGCTCGCGCGATGATGGCATCCTTCTCTCTGTCTTACTGTCTCTAAAGAAGATCTTGCTCTTCTTTAATCTTTCCTCCCCTTTGCCACTGGAATGATTTTTTGTCTTCTGAAAATGGTAATCAATTGTTTAAGCAGACACCAGCACATTTTTGTTGTAAAAATTTTAGGCGTAACAGTTGAGTAAGAAATGAAAGTCTTTTTCCCTCAACACTTTCCCCCTCCCCAAAGGTAATCACCAAAAACAATTTTGGTGTGCATCTTTCTAGCCCTTTTCCTATGAATTTATGTGTACATATAGGTTCATAAACAAAACTATAGGATTCGATTTTTACATAAATAAGGTCATACAGTTCACTCAAATTGACTTTTTCTCTTAATAGATCTTAGCACACTTTCCATATCAGTATATACACGTCCATATGATTCTTCCAAACTGCTTCATAATTTTACATATACAGGCTTAATTTTCCTTTCTCCTACTAATGGACATTTCAATTATTTTTAGTTTGGGGCCATTATAAGCAGTGCTGCTATAAAAATCTTTCTACATATATTGTATCATAATTGAGAGCATATTTTGGTTGGACAGATACTTAAAAGTAAAATTGCTGGGTCACAGAGTACATGCATCTGAATTTTCAATTGACACTGCCAAATTGTCTTCCAAAATGCTATAGCCAATTTATATTTCCATAAAGATCATTTCCTAGCATTTCAGTACTAACACTGAATATTGAACATTTGTAAATCTGACTGTAAAAAATATTCAGGTGTTGCTTTTATTCACCTTCCTTTGATCAATAGTAATACTAGGCATCTTTCCACACGTTTAGTGTGAAATGTTTTGGTGAAATACTCGTTTTATCCTTTGCCTATTTTTAAATTGAGTTGTTTGTCTTTTCTTACTGATCTGTGGAGCTCTTACAAATATTTTCTCCCAGTCTGTGGTTTTTTTAAAAAAATCTTTTAAAAGGTACCTTTTATTATTTAAAAGTTTAAAATTTTTATGTAGTGAAATGGTCAATCTATGGCCTTTGGGTCTGAAAAAAACTTCTTACCCCAAAATTATATTAAAATAATCTTGTACTTTCTTAGGATGCTGTTATAATTTCATTTTTACATTTAGCTCTTTCATCTGTGTGGAATTTATTTTTGCACAACACAGGAAATAGGGACCTAATTTTGTTTCCAAATGCTTAGCCAATTGTACCAATGCCATTTAATATAAAATTCTGCCTTTATCATCACAGAAATTATGAATATGTGGCTGCTGCTAGCTTTCCTTACGTCCTCTGTTGCCTGCAGCACATGTTTTAATCATTAACGTTCTATGTTTTGAAACCTGCTATGGTAAATGCTCTCTCATTGATCTTTTTCAAATGTATTCTTATACATTTTTCTCTTCCAGATGAACTTTATAAAAAGCTTGTAAGTAAGTGCCATAAAAAACTATGCTTGGATTTGATTGGGATTATATTGATTTTATAGGTTAATTTAATGGCTTTATAATTTTGAGTTTTCCCATTCTGAAATATGGTATATTTCTTCATTTTCTCAGGCCTTCTTCAGTATAGCTTCAGAAAAATTTTATATTTTTATTTACATGAGTTTATGCATTTCTCATTAAGATTGTTTTTGGATATTTCAGTCTGGGCTATTTCTGTGAATGTATATTTTTTAATTATATGTTCTAAGTGGTTATTACAAATATGTAGAAAATTTATTGATTTTTTTGTGTTGATCATGTATTTAGCCACCTTAGTGAACTTTTATTAATTATCTATACAAATATAATACTATATTAATATTTTTCAGTTGATTCTATTGAATTTTCTAGCTTGACAATTATATCATTTCCAAATAATAAATGTTTACTTTTTCCTTTTGAGATCTGTACCAATTATTTCCTTTTTCTTAAAAAAATTTTTTTTTGTCTTATTGCACTGACTACAATATTGTGGTTGATTTTTTTCCCCCTAGCATCCCTTTTCTCCTGCTAACAGCACCTTGATTGATTGGGTGATTGGTTGGTTAGCTGATTGACTGATTTTGAAGAGTTCTTTCTCCCTTGTGGGTAGTCTTAGAAGAATGGTAAATCCTGGGACCCTGCTTTCCCATTATGGACGTAGAAGGGGCCCTTGGACAGTTTTAAAATTAGATCTTTCCCATCAGTGCACCTGCATAGCCAAGGGGCAAGCCCGTGTCTTGGGCTTAGCCATTTGGATTTACTGTCCTAGGACTTTGGCTCTTGAAGAAAGTGACCCATGTGTAAGCAAGCAAGAAAAACTGAAATTCATTGGTTCCAGAGACCAAGTAATTCCTATCTGTTTTACTAGGTTCCCCAGGCTCCCAGTTGATTTTGAGAGTTTTCTAAAAGTGCTCCAATAAATTCTCCTTCCCCTTGTATAAAATTAGTCAGAATTGGTTTGAGGCGATTTCTTTCAACCCAAGAACTTTCATCTGATACATTTTCTTGGTCTTGTCTTCAATTAGAATGTCTCTAGTGGTTCACTTTCAAAAATAATGTGCATGTTTCTGATGGTTAACTTCTATTTAGGAAAAGGAATTTCTTTCCATTCCTACCTCATAAAAGATTTTCTAAAATTTAGAATGGGATTTTTATTTCAAAAAGCCTGCTGTATTCTATCAAATGCATTTTTTATATCTATCAAAACGGAGAAAACCCTGATATTTTCTCCTTTGTTAATGGGATTTCCTAATGTTGAATCATCCTGGGAGTCCTGCAATAAGTCGTATTTGGTCATGATATATGTATGTTTAATATACTGCTGCATTTAATTTACTAATATTTGGTTTAGGATTTTTGCATCTACATTTTTGAATAATAAGACAATAACTGTCTTTTTCAGCATGCAATTTTGATCCAGTTTTGGTAATAGGGTTATATTGAATTTGTAAAATGAAATGGAAAAACTTTTTATGTTTCTATACTCAATCTGGAATTGTTTGTCTAAAGTAGAAATCACTGTTTTTCCCTTAAAATTTTCCTATAGTTCATTTGTAAAATCATCTGATTTTTCTTTATGCCTTTTTAGAGATAGACTTTTAAAATAACATTTCTTTTTTCTCCAACGGTTATTGATTTCTCTGTGTTTTGTATCTTCCTTTGAGTCAATTATTTTATGTTTTCTTTGAAAATATCCATTTAATCTAAGTTTTCAAATTTATTGATAATAACCTGTATGTAATACTATTTTTAAAATAAAAACTCTTATCTATAGGTATGCTCCTTTTCTTATCTTAACAGGTGTTTCTGTTGTCTCTCTCTTTAATCAGGCGTGATAAAATTTTCCTACCTTATTGATCTTTTCAAAAATCAAGTCTATCTAATTTTTGTTTTCCATTTTGTTAATTTTTCTCTTTGTCTTCACTAGTTGCTTTCTTCTGCTTTCTTTGGGCTTATTTTGCTCTTGAATTGGTAAATCTTAGTGGGAGGCAAAGCCTGCCTTCTCTGTAAAGGCTGAAAATGTCAGTCTCTCTTGTAGCATGGACACAGACGCATGATCTAGGCTCCAGTCATGGGTACACTACCCCAGTTTTGCATTGAGAGTTAGCAATGCACAGAAGTGACAGCAGTGGCATTGGCAGCAAGACCAAGTTCTTGGGACAGGACCATCAGAGGCAGTCTCAGCATCCATGGCTGTCAGAGTCAGTGCAAGATGCAGTTACTGGCCCCTGGTGGTGGCAACAGCATTGTCCTTCCCAGACTGGTTCAGTGGCACTGTGGTGGGCGTTGCTCAAACTGTGCAGCTAAGTCTAGTTCTAATGCCAAGCCATTGATTCTGTGAGCTAATCATTTGTCCTGTTAATAAATAAATAAAAACCAGAGTTGGTTTTTATTGCTTCCAACTTGGAATCTTGACTGAATACATGCTTTCATTGTCATTCTTTGCTAAATAAGTATTTCCAAATAAATAATGTTTCTAAATGACATAAATAAAAAAATAGTGTTTCTAACTAGCACTTTGAGTTCCTCTTTATTCCAGGAGTTATTTAGAAGGATGTTCAAAGTATTTCCCAGTTGATAAATATTCTGGTTCTCTCTTTTCATTAATTTCTCTTTTTATTGTGATGTGGTCAGTTAATGTGGCTTGTAAAACTTCTGACGTTTGGAATTTATTGACATTTTACCTGTGATCTGATATGTATCAAATCCTGAAAAAAAAAATCTGGTTACTGATCTAAGAGTATATTTTCCATTTGTGAGTCGGAAGTTTCCACTCTGAATGTAGCCATTCATGGATTTGTCATTTTTACCTTCTATTTTGAAGAGTTACCAGTCTTCATGATTGAGAGCACCTTTTTTTGTATAAAATACTCTGTTTTGAACTTGAATCCTATTTTGTTTAACATTAATATTGTCACATTTGCTGTACTTTCTTTTTATTAGCAATTGTTTATTTTCCATACATCTATTTTTACTTTTACTACATAATTTCCTCTCTCCGTCCTTCCCTTCCTTCTCTACCCAAAATGCAAATCTCTGTCTTTTAAAGGGACAATTTGCTGTATTTGTGTTTATTATGATTATTTGTATGGTCAGTTATATTCCCCACCACTTCAATTTATATTTGTCATTATTTCTTGGTGTTTTATTCTTTTGGCTCCTTTGTTGGAATTATCACATTTTTTTTCATTTAATTTTTATTTCTCTTTTTTCTAATCATTATCCTTTAAGTCTTTATCCTATATTTTTAAACTTAAAATTTAACTTCACTCTCTAGAGCAGAAGTGTCCAATAGAAACTTCTGTGATGATGGAAATGTCTTCTGTCTCTAACACTGTCTAGCAGGGTAACCACCAGCTACATGTGGCTATTGGGGACTAGAAATGTGGCTTGTGTGACTGAGGACCTGAAGTTTTAATTGATTTAATTTGAATTAATGTACTTCTTAATAATTTTTTTTGGTGGGGGGAGGTAATTAAGTTTTTTTATTTATTCTTGGAGGAGGTATTGGGGATTGAAACCAGGATCTCATGCATGCTAAGCAGGAGCTCTACCGCTTGAGCTACACCCTCCCTCCTAAACCAGTGTACATTTAAATAGACATGTGTAGCCAGTGAGTACCACTGGATTAGTGTGCGCCCGCTGCCATAACAAGATACCACAGCATAGGTGGTTTAAACAACAGAAATGTATTATCTCACAGTTCCGGAAGCTGGAAGTCCAAGATCAGGCTGTTGCCGGTTTGGTTTCTCCTGAGGCCTCTCTCCTTGGCATGTAGATGGCTGTCTTCTCACTGTGTCCTCGCCTGGCCTTTCCACTGTGTGCACATCCCTGGTGTTGCTCGTGTATCCACATGTCTTCTTCTTACAAGGACACCAGTCAGATTAGATCAGGACTCACCCTAACAATGTCATTTTAACTTAATCATCTCTTTAAAGGCCCTGTCTCCAAATACGTTCACATTCTGAGCTACTGAGGGTTAGGGCTTCAAGAATTTTGAGGGATGCAGTCAGGCCATAACAGCCAAATTGGAGAACACAGGCCCAGAGAATTTGTATTTATTTTTTCTTCTCCAGATACACTGCTATTCACCGTGGGATACTTTGGTTTTTCTGCTCCACATCCTGTACTACCATCTGCCTTACATAATCATCTGGAATTCTGCTTCCAGTTTTTTTCTTGATTTCTGCATTAGGAATGATTCGAATTAGCTAGACATTTTATATACTTCTTTGTTTATATTTTTTTCCTTTTAGACCATGCATTGCTCTTTCTTGAACTCATTTATTTTGTTGCTACAATATTGCCCTCAAGTAATTCTTTCAGAGAGGCTTGTGGGCCAGGTATAGGATTCTTAGTTCAAAATTAATGTCTCTTAATAATTTGAAGACATGGTTTACACTGCTGGTTTCCCACTGAGATCCCCTATTAGCAGGCAAGGGCACCCATTCCCCAACTGTTGTGAGCATTGGCTTCTAACAGCTCCCTCCTGCTCACTTGTCTGAAGAATTGCCCTTTGTTCAGAGAGTTAACTCATTTGGTAAATACCCACCCACTTTCCCTGGGGGCAGTCTCCAGCCTTCTGTTGCCAAGTAGGGGTATACAAAAGGCTTTCTCACTGCCTCAAGGTAGGACCAATTCTGTGGGGAATGTTCACGTTCCAGAGCTTTCCCAGGGATCAAGCTGAAGCCAGTCTCTTGCTGACACCACATCTTTGCCTAGTTCCTTCTCCAGCCCTATTCTGTTTCTCTTACTCTCTCTCTCCCTAAGGTACTCCCTTAATAAATCATGTGCACCCAAATTCTTGTCTCAGGCTCTGCTTCTAGGGAACCTCTGATCCAAGATACATTGTTTCAGTATTTTCTACTGTCCCAGCCCTCATACTTAGCCCAGAACCCATTGCCAATTAGACTTTCAGAAAATGTTCACCAAGGAAACAAATGAAATTATCTTCCCTGGACAGCAAGCTGATCACATTACACTTTCTTTCCAAATCTCACTTCTAAATATGAAATTAAAATTCCTGATTTTGGCTTAAAGCCTTATTCTAGTGGCTTCTTCACATCAAGCCCATCTACCTTTGTTAGTCTACTCTGATTTTTTTCTTTTAACTGCTTTTATGATCCCAAACATATTGTTTAACATCTGAATTATAAACAGTCTTACATTGCTTATACATGTGTTTTATTTCCTCAGCTGGAACACAATTTTATGGACTTTGTAAGTTGCTTAGGACCTAGCACTTTGCTAGATATGTAGTGTTCAATTAATAATTGTGTATTTATTATGTTATTGTATGTTAAATTATTGTATGTTAAAAGATTGTATTTGAACACACATTTTCTCTTAGAAAAAATAGTCTTTTTCTTTCCTTAGTACTCCCCGTTTGGAAACCCTATTTCCATAGCAACAGATTATCATAAAAGAAGGAGGATAGTATGGTCTTTACTGTGAATGACCAGGAAGAGAAAGGTTATGAGAAGAAAACTTGTAATTGCAAAATTATAAATAAAATGAATGAATCAAGCAGAGGCAAGCAGTTAATACAAAGAAGGCTAAATCATTTCTAACAGCATTAATAGTATTATCGTACTTCAAGATGATTAAACTAGCCAGCAGAATCCAGAGGCTCAAACGTTAGTAATGTGATAAACTTCAGAAGCTGAAGGCAAAAGCATTAGGTCAGTCCCAGGGGTCCTTCCTGGCTTCAAAGCAGTGCCCTCTATTTGATCAGTGAGGGCAGTGGAACAGAACCTTTAATGATTTGCAGTATCATCAAGTCTCCAATAAGCCCGTATTTGAGAGTTGCCTGAGGTGACTTTCTCTTTAATTTGTGAAAAGTGTTCAATATCCAAGTAGTGACAAATTGAATCTGGCTCACAAAGAGGAGAGAAAAATAATGCGGCACAAAACAAGCTTCTCTTTGGAGAACCTAAATAGAGTTCAGGACAAACTCCAGCAGCTGCAATTCAATGGATATTTTTCTTTGGCTTTATGTGACTAGGTAATTTAAAATATTCCAAGTGGGGGATGGGGGGTAAAGCTCAGTGGTAGAGCGTGTGCTTAGCTTGCACAAGGTCCTATGGTCATTGAGCATGCTCACCTCTTCTTGAAGTGAAGAACTTTCAGTTGGAAAAAAGGACTGCTGGGGTGATATGACCACACCTAAAATCCAACATGAACCAGTCTTGGGGGTGCAGAGATTTTTGAAGAGGAAGCAACATGGAAGAGGGCACAGGGCATGCTGCACAGCCAGCTCTCTGCTCCCTGGGTTTTGGTGGCTTCTCCTGAGAAACAGGTGATTCAATAGTTAGGATGATCATCTCTGAGGATCACTGAGCTCAGCAAGTCCACAGTTTTAAAAAAGAAGAAAAACGAATAGTATTCTTTTCATTGCTAGTTGTAATTTCTTTCTTAACCTCACTATTTTTTTTTGTTAACTATAGTTCTTCATATATTTTTGATATTAGTCCTTTGCTGGTTATATAGGTTGTAAATATTTTCTCCTTCTCTATGGCTTTTCATATTTTATAGGGTCTTTTGATGAGCAAAATTCTTATTTAATGTATAACTTACCAACCTTTATTGTTGCAGCTTATGTTTTTTTCTCCTCCTCCTCTTCCTCCTCCTCCTCCTTCTTCTTTTTCTTTTGCATAAGATGCAAAGTTTAGGTCAAAGTTCATTTTTATTTTTTGCATATGGAGGCCCCGTTGTTTCAACACCATTTGTTGAAAATACTTGATCTGCCTATTTTCCTTTGTCCAATTTCCTTTCCTACCTCTCTTAGCTGTAAATTATATCTATGAGTGTATCCTTTTCTGGACTCTCTTATTCATTCCATTTGACTGTTTCTGTACAAAAACCACACAGTCTCTGTTGCTATAGCTTCACAATAGGTCAATATCTGTCAGAGAAAGCTCTTCCATTGCTACTTTTTTTTAACAGTCATGAATGGATGTCAAATTTTATCAAATGCTTTTTTCTGTACTTGCTGTGTGAATTTGTGCCAATTGGTTTTTCTAATGTTGAAATAACTTTTTCTTCCTGGAATAATCTAATTGTGTTATTATATAAGTTACCTATTGTAGCAAAACAAACAACCTCATATCTCAATGGCATCCAAAAATAAGCATTTACTGACAGGCAGGCATCTTGGGTTATCTGGGTTTGGGCTGATCTAGGCTGCATGGCTTTCTTTGATGCTGTAGCAGTGGGGACAACTTGTATTCTGTTGGTAGCAGTCTATTTTTGTTTGAAAATATCTTTCTTTGTCCCCCCCCTTTTTAAAAGAAAACATTTTGTGTTTACAATTCTAGACTGTCAGCTATTTTTTTCTCAGCTCTTTGAAAATATTGTTCCATAGTCTTTTGACTTTCATTGTGGCTGTCTTGGTGTTTCATATGAAGGTTAGTTGTCTTTCCTCTTGGGTTGCTTTTAAGAGATTTTCCTTGTCTTTGTTATTCTATGCTTTCTCTATAATGGGTTTCTTTTTATTATCAAGCTTGGGATTCATTATGCTTCTTCAATTTGTGGAGAGGTGTCCTATCATTTCTGAAAAAAGTTTAATCATCAGTCCAAATCTTTTTTTGCTATTCCTTTTCTCTGAGTGATCCATGGTTGGTTGAATATGCAGAAGTGGATGCAGCAGATATGGAGGGACTGACTATAAGTTATATGTGGAATTTCCACTACGGGGTTCGGGAGAAGGCATGGAGAGGGGGGGCATCGGCACCATAACACTCAATTGTTCAAGGATTAACTGGGTATTGGGGAAACTTTCCTAATACTGAGTAAGCGGATAGCATTTGACTATCACAACGTGAAATACATGACGACACTTTTTATAGAATGCCAACGAAAAGTATAGGCAGCAATAATATTATAAATACATAAGTAAAATAGTAAAGCAGTATTTGATCAGGACTTCAATGCAAACATGTACCTTGGATTTCATCATTTAATAAATCATTTGTGTTAATTATCGTGTAATAGAAAGAGCTAGGGTTTTGTGTGGGTGAAATATCATGTTTTCCTGCCTTCTACTCGTTGAAGACCCTCTGATATCCTGAATGCTGGCCTGACAATCAGGGCTCTTCAAAATAAGCAGAGCTAGTTTTGTTTGCTTCATTTTTCTTCTCCTGACCTAGTAGAGACTGATACCCTGACCACCACCAGATTTCACTGCCACTGGATCCTGACCACGCTCTTCGCTTTGCCACCTCAAAGCCTTTAAACTTGTCCTTCCTCCTTCTCCCACCTCTGCCTTGATTATTTTTGCAGACAACATGATTTTTGGCAAATAGTGCATCCTTTATTTTCTATGTCTATTTCTACTTTGAGGCTTATTTAGAAAGCGACCCTTTGAAACCTCACCCTGGCAAGACACGATACGATCTCTTTCTTTGCCACCCAGAGCCTTTTAAAGATCTTTTAAAGCTCTCCTATTCTGCCTTACGTTATCATTTTGCTTTTTTCTTACCTTTTTTTTTGGTTAGAATATCAGCTTCCTTGATGCAGAGACTCTTGTTCATAAGTGTGTTCCTCCCAAAATGCTAAATCAAGTGTCAAATACATGGGGTATAGGTAATAAGAAAAGCACCAGATGAAGTAAAATCAAAAACATTTCCTTAATTGGATGAAATAGACTAATTTGAACACAGAACAGTCTTCTTTCAGTATTGGTGCACGTGAAATTAGTGCATATGGTATGGTAAGGGAAAAAATGTGTGGCTTGTATGTAAACAGAATTTGGAACCCTTGTGCTATGCAGAAGAAAGAAAATCATTTTTCAGAAAGTAGGTGAAAAAAAAGAGAAATGATTGATTTGTTGTTATTAGCTTCATGCATAAGTCTTTGTAAGTGGATCTATATTAAATTTTGCAGGATATTGTCATGAATGAGAATTAGAGGAATTCTTCTAGGGTATAATTAAGCATGGACTAAATGCAAATTGCATAGTTTGAAGTCACCCGGGTAGTGTAAATTTAACATGACAATTTTTCAAAATATTATTTTCTTATGTGAGGACCCCAGAATAATTGCAGTCATTTATTTTCGCAGGTAGCAGATCTTCATTTCAGCTCCCTCTTAGGTCCTTTTTGTTTTAAATCGCCCCTGCTTTTATGTGAGCCGTCACCAGCTGACTCGCCTTTTCATACTCTTCACCGGATATAAAGCACTTTGGTTTTGCTCTGCACTTCAAATTTTTTCAAAGCATTTTTACATTTTTTGTGCTTGCAACTCAGTGAAGTAGGAAGCCTGAGTTTGTCTACCCACTTTTTACAGATGAGAACTGTGAGCCGCAGAGTGGTTGAACAGCGGGTTAAAGGCAGTGGTGCTTCCCCCAAGCCCATGCTTCTTCCCTTTCCTGAGTGAAATTACGTGGGCCCCCAAGTTCTACTGGAACAAGCCGTGGGCCAGCCAGGCACCCAGGGCTGCCTGACACGCCTGTGTGATGGCACACTCCATTGGGTGGACAGAAGACTGCAGGAAAATAAATGTGTCAGAGAAAGCTGGTTTATTATTATTATTATTCACAAGTTTTATCTACTCTGTTGTTTGAACCCTCTAGATGAGCCAGTTTTCATAATGACCTCACATCGTCACACTAAGAGTTATTCTTCAAATCACTTGGAGATCAGTTCACTTATTTATGCCGGATGCTTTCCGTTTGACATTCAGATATGAACATTTTAATTTTGAAATTAAGTTATGGACTCCTAAGCGTAAAACTTGGAAGACTAGTTAACATGCTCTTTGTTGATAGCAAAGTAAATACATGTTTAGCTGAGAAGCAGGACTGCTTTCAAATCATTTGCTTCATCTGGAACTAAATCCAGGAATCAGCCCAGTGGGCATGATGATGTTATTCAAGAATTTGGGGAAGAAATGAAGGATAAAACTATCCACATCTTATTCTTTTGGTAATTCATGTACAGACTTCTCAAAAGGTGAGATTCTTTCATAATATATTTGTCAGAACCTTGTTTACCCCAAGATTTCCATTGTAAAGTTTTATTCAGCTTTGTGGTACATCTTCACAGTTTTGTCATTTAAGTCCATTTCGTTCTTCAGTTTTGCATTAAACAATGACTATAGCCATAATGTCCTCTATGATAAGACCTTTGATTCCACAATCTGTTTTGCATTAATGAATTTCTTTTAATCCTTAGATAATTCTTACTGTTTTCCTCTAGACCAAATAAGTTTGTTTCCCCTTTTCTCCATTATGATGACCTAAGTCAGGACTGCAAATCAGAATACTCACTTTGTAGGTAAAGTAGCTTTTAACGGTTCCATTAGCTATATTCAGGTGGTTCCCTTAAAATACATTAGCTATATTCAAGTCGTTCCCTTAAAATAATTCCTGGCCTTAGTTTTTGCAGAATGAAAGTAACAAGGTGAGGTCACCAGCAGGCCAGGAGGGAGGTGGGATGACTCTCATCCTCAGTTAAGGGTTGCGGAAGGTTGGTAACTAGGTCAGCAAAGGGGGTCTGGGGAGGACGAGGGTCATGGATGACCCTTTACTAGTTGAATGGAGGTTGTGTAGACATAATTTAGAGTGGTGCAGAGGTGCTGAACTTGGGGACAGACTGAAGTTCCAGGCCCTCTTCTGCTGCTTTCTAGCTCCAAGACCTTAGATAAATCACCTGATGTCTCTGAACTTCATATTCCTAATTTATGAAATAGCAATAATAATAATAATAATAACTCCTAGGATCTTTCCGTCTATCAGTTATCTCCTGCCAAGTAACATGCTGTTTTAAAACTAGGCTGCTTGAAACAAAATCATTTGCTCACACTTCAGACTGGTTTCAGCTGGGCAGTTCTGTTGGTCTTTTCTGAAGTTGCTCATGCAGCTCCAGTGATCTGGGGGTTTGATCTGGAGCTGGTTGATCCAAGATGGCCTCACCCTGAACAGGCAGTCAGCTGGGACTGGCAGTGGAATGCCTCAGTTCGCCACGTGGCTGCTTCAGCAGCAGAACCCAGGCTTCTTCCATGGCAATGGCAGTAATTCCTGGAAGGCATGTCCCGATGTGCAAGTGCTTATCAAGTCTCTGCTTGTGTCACATTGCTAAATGTCTTTGGCCAAAGCAAGTCACATGATCAAGCCCAGGGTCGGTGAGGGAGGAAACTGTGCTGCAGTAGGGAGGCTTGATTTATGTGGGACAATTAGTGTAGCAATTGGTACGTTCTGTTGTTCAAACACGACAATGCATGGGAAATTATTTTTAAAGTGTTGTATCAGTTTTTTTGTGTGGTATGTGTGAGTGGTGATGGGGTTGGGAGATGAGAGAAGACATGGGGCCTGAAAATTTTAACAGATATTGAATTTACAGTCTTGAAAACAATTATTTAGTTTTATCTCTGACTTCCATTATTAAATTTAAAACAGTTAACTCAGGTGGGCGCTGAGGTATAGCATGCTGGAAGCTGGATCATGTGATCAGTATGTGACGCTTGGAGAAGAGGACTCAGCTACAGAGAATTAGCACTTCAAGAGAATTGGTTCAAGGATAAATCAGATTTATGGATGAATTAGTCATTCATCATAACATCAACATCCATTCTAAGTGAGTTTAACTTAAAAGTCAGGAGGGTAGTGGTCAGTGTCATCAGAGCTCGCCACAAATGCTGACTGTGGATGGAGATTGAAAAGGTGAGGATTCATCTGAGACAGACTGGTGGGAAGTAGGAAGGCACCAGCCCTACAAAAAGAGGGGTTTGGGGTAGAAAAGGGGATATAAGGAGGCAGAAACCAAGACAAATGCCTACTTCTCTGGACTATCAAAAATACATGGGGAGGGAGAGAAGCATATGAATTTGGGAGTCCTGTGACTCAGTGCAGGGCCAGGTAGGTGCTTAGAGTTTGTGTGTCATGAGTCCCTTAACGTTGATCTTTCAGGAATTTGGGGATGCAGTGGAAGGATGTGGTTGCTCAGCAACCATCCTGAACCACTGGGTCCCAGGTGTAAAGGCAGGGCTGACAGTGGGGCTGAGCTATTAGACTTCCTAGGTCAGGACCAGCTCGGGAGCTGAAGTGAAAGTGGCAGGCATCAGTGGGCCCACACGAAAAGCTTCAGAAGGCTGACACAAATGCCCGGCAGGATAGTGGGGCTCAAATGTCAGTGAGCACAGGAATTCCCTGGTTAAAATTGAACATCTCTGGAGTCATTCCAGGTATTGTGACTTAGTACATCTGGCATGGTTCTCAGAAGTTTGTATTTTCAGGGAACAGCTCAATGCTAATGATCTAATTGGTGCTGCCCAATATGGTACATGTGCAGCTATTTAAATTTAAATTAGTTAAAATTAAATAAAATTAAAAATTTAATTACTCATCTGTTAGCCACATTTCAAGTGCCCAATAGCCACATGTAGCTTATGGCTACTATACTGAACAGTGCAGAATTAGAACATTACCATCATTGCAGAAAGTTCTATTGGATGTGCTGGTTAAGCCACCTACTCAGTGATTCCTTTCCTTTGGACGACATCTGGTTCTGCTAGACCTTTCTGGTTTTGTGCCCAATCCTTCATCCATAGCCACATCTACCTCCCAGAGGAGTAACCCTAACCTACACAGTGGCTCAGGACCATGGACAACGGCACAATGGCTATCCCTCTCCTCAAATAGTTTTAGTCACATTTTATTTAAGTTTAAGTAAGTGAGGAGCCAGGAATGGGAATCTAAAGTTAAGGAATCCAATGGAGGTAGCAAGCTACGTTGACCCAAGAGTCTTTGACTCATACTGAAAACCAGTCCATAATCCCTTAGCTCAATGGTAGTGACTCTGGCTTCTGACCATGTCAGCTCTTCTCAAGGAGAGGCAGGGAAAAGAAAACCTTGAACTGCTGCTATTTAGAATATATTACTAACTAGCACCATACATGCAGGGCAGTTAAGTAGGAGATAAGCATGAAAAGAATTAAGTGGGCTTAAATTCTGGGCTGCCACTTTCTTGTGGTGCAACCATGGGAGTGCTACTTAACCTCTTTGAGTCTCAGTTTTCTAATCTGTAAGATGGCTATAATAATATTAATGTTATGAAATGATAGAATACTTGTAATGAACCTAATGTAAGGTTTAACACAGTAAGTATTCAATAAATATTAGTTCTGTTTTACCTCTTAGTAATGTGGACTTTATTCTCTCTAATGTGGCAGTTTCCAACTTATGGTGTAGAGTCTCTGCTTTCTGGTAGCAGCGTCTGAATTTAAGGACAGAGATGACTTGGTTCTTGACTATCAGTTTGTTTTCTTGTCTGTCCCCAAGTAGGATCTGGCAGGGCTATGTAGTTCAAGTACCCAGAAGAGCCTGGAGTGTTCCAGATACTTGTGAACAGAACTGCAAATAATGATCTGGAGCTAGAAAGTCATGGCAGATTCTCCTCTCCCCTCCTCCTCCTCTTCTCCCATCTCTTCCTTCTTTTCCTTCTTCTTTCGCCTCTTCCACTTCTTTGTCTTCATTCTTCCTCCTACTTTTTCTCCTCTTATATTTCCTTCTTCCTTTCCTCTTCTTTTCTCTCTTCCTTCTTCATCCTTTTATTCTTTCTTCTTCCTTTTCCTTCTGCTGCTGCTATGAAAACTGTATGTAAGTATGAACAGAATCACAATCTCATTATTCACTGGAGCTTAGTGAGCTTTGTTAGTGGAGTTTCCCCCCAAAATATCACACTGTTAGTGTGCTGATCTACTTGGGAACATAGATGATCATATCATTTCCCAAAGACAGGGATTTTACAAAGGGATTAGGTGGCTTAAACTTACCAGTTAAGATCAGTTTGAAATTATGCTTTGATTCTTTTTTAAGCTTTATTGAGTTATAATTGACACATAAATGATAAGATATTTAAATTATTCAGTGTGATGACTTGATATATGTATACATTGTGGAAGGATTTCCCCCCGTCTAGCTAATTCACACATCCATCACCTTGCACACATCCCTCCCTGCTTTGTGAGAACATTTAAGTTCTACTCTCTAGCAAGTTTTGATTATGTAATACAGTGTTATGAACTGTAGTCACCATGTTACACATTAGATCCTCATGGATCTTACTCTACTTATAACTGAAAGTTTGTGCCCTATTACCAACCTCTCCCTACCCTATTCACCCTCATCCCTGCCCCAGTTCTCTGGCAACCACTTGTCTACTCTGTAGTTTCTATACCTTGGCTATTGTGAGTAATGCTGCAGTGAACATGGGAGCATAGAAATCTCTTTGAGATAATGTTTTATTTCCTTTGGATATATACCCAGCTTATATAGTGCATAGTGGTTTGTTGTTGGCACTGAACTAAAAAACTTGATGAACCAGGAATGCATAATTTCAAGCCAAAGCAATCTTGAGAAAGAGGAAAAAGTTGAAGACCTCTCATTTCCTGATTTCAAACTATATTACAAAGTTATAGTAATCAAAACAGTATGGTGTTAGCATAAAAACAGACACATGGATCAGTGGAACAGAGAGACCAGAAATAAGCCCATTCATATATGGTTGTTAATTTGCAACAAAGGAGCCAAAAATAGAGAAAGAATAGTCTTTACAATAAATGATGCTGGGAAGACTGGACAGCCCCATGCAAAAGGATGAAATTGGAACCTCTATCTTCACCATCCACAAAAATCAACTCAAAATGGATTAACAGTTGAACATGAGACCTGAAACCATAAAACTTTTAGAAGAAAACATAGAGGGTAAGCTCCTTGACATCTGTCTTGTCAAAGATCTTTTTAGCTTTGACACCAAAAGAAAAGGCAACAAAAACAAAATTAACATCTGGGATTACATTAAACTAAAAGGCTCTGGTCAGCAAAGGAGATCATCAACAAAAAGAAAACCTATGAAATGGGAGAAAATATTTACAAAATATTTACAAACCACATATTCAATAAGGGGTTAATATTCAAAATATATAAGAAACTCATACCACTCAATATCAAAAACCAAATAACCCAGTTTAAAAATGGGCAAAGGTCCCAAACAGACATTTTTCCAAAGAACATACACAAACGGCCAACAAGTACAGGAAAAGGTGTTCAACGTCACTAATCATCAGGGAAATACAAGTCAAAACCACAATGAGATATCATGTCACACATGCATTCCCAATCTGGTCAATCTGGCGGGATTACCACATGCATGCAGAACATTCAATATAGTCATGATAATAAAACAATTCTTTTTTAAAACAAATGTATGCATTGATGGATATAGTATCTTTATTGAATAGTTTATTTCCAGTTAACTGTAAACTATAATATTCAGAAGTGCTTGCTACTCCAGAACATTTGCCTCCATCACCCTTTGTAATATTGTAGTATTGTAGTATCTCTATAATTCAGTGTGAATCTATGTTCTAATTAAGTTTCAAATAACAGAAAAACAGTCTTAGACTAGAACAGTTTTTTAACGATGGTGTCTTGGGGACATAACAAATTGTTCCCTAGCAGCACTGCTGCATTAAAGTTGTAATAATCCAAAGGCCATGTGTTAACTGATGTGAGTGTAAACATGCATAATAACATAGAAACAATGGAAGGTCTAGATTCCAATCTCCATCTGGCCATTTGACAGCAATGCAGGGCTGAGCAGGTTGCTCAACTTCTCTAAGCCCCTGTGTTCTTATATGTAAAATGAGGATACTAACCATTTGCATGGATTTGTAAGGATCAGAGATAATATACAATACTAGGCACAAAAATATTTTATGTTACTTATATTTATGTATACTTACATTAGATTCCTCTTAGGCAAGATTTAGGGAATCTAGTATTATATTAATAATGGTAATAAATGTTACTTGGGAATCCTATTAACTTTATTAAAACCAAAGATAAACCTGCATCATATAATTGATTTCATTCTTTGCCTTGAAGATAGTTATTTTAAACATACATAGTAGAAGACCATGTGATTCTGGAATGTATTACTTGTAAAATTAAAAAGAGATGGAATATGTCAAACTACCAATTTTTTAAAATAAGTAGTTATGAAGTTTCACAACTGGAGAAAAGTACTTCCCTTTCAAATTGTTCTGAAAGCATGTTTTTTCTTACCTGATGCATAACTTACTGTCTTACTTTAATCTGATAAAAATGTACCCTCCAGAGAATGAATTTTAATTTACTTTGTTTTGACTGAATATGTTATCTGCTGAAATAACTAGGAGTAAAACCTTGGCTTTGATATGAAGGGAGAAAGGATCATAATTTAAAGTTCTTTTTCTTCAGTTATTTTGACATTAACTTATCGTTAAAGGGAAGAAAAAAACCCTAAGAAGCCTTATTACTTTGCATTTATGCCAGTTGGTAAAAATAAAATATACTTCACTTGGATTTTTCTAATAATTGTATATACTTCCTTTGTGAAGGTGGAAAACTTAATAATTTTAGAAATCTTTACTCTCTTTTGCTCTGGCATATCTATACTACAAAATAGAATGTACTATTTAAAAGCTCTGTTTACTTTTGATTTGCATTTCCCTGATGATTAGTGACGTTGAGTATCTTTTCATGTGCCTGTTGGCCATCTGCATTTCCTCTTTGGAAAAATGTCTATTCAGTTCTTCCGCTCATTTAAAAAAATCTGGTTGTTTTTCTGATGTTGAGTTGTATGAGCTGTTTTCATGTGTTGAATATTTACCCTTATTGGTCATTTCATTTGCAAGTATTTTCTCCCAGTCAGTAGGTTGTCTTTTCATTTTGTCAATGGTTGCTTTGCTGTGCAAAAGCTTTTAAGTTTAGTTAGGTCTCATTTGTTTATTTTTGATTTTATTTCCTTTGCTTTAGGAGACAGATCCAAAAAAAATATTGCTGTGATTTATTTCAGGACTTTTCTGCCTGTGTGTTCCTCTGGGAGTTTTATGGTATCTGGCCTTACATTTAGGTCTTTAATCCATTTTGAGTTTATTTTTGTATACGGTGTTAGAGAATGTTCTAATTTCATTCTTTTACATGTAGCTGTCCAGTTTTCCCAGCACCGCTTACTGAAGAGACTGTCTTTTCTCCATTGTATGTTCTTGCCTCCTTTGTTATAGGTTAATTGACCGTAAGAGTATGGGTTTAATGAGTCTTTTGCTTTTAAGAAATATATCTTGTAGTGGCATGTGGTTGTGCTTTTTAAAAAACTATTTTATTGAGGTATGATTGATATACAAAACACTGTACATATTTAATGTATACAATTTGGTAAGTTAGAAGATAAGTGTACACCTGTGAAGTTATCACCATAATCTGCACCATAAACATGCTATCACCTCCAAATGTTTCCTCTTGCCCTCTTTATTTATTATTATTATTTTGTGTGTAATAAGAACATTTAACATAGATCTGAGTTCTTGTAACGATTCAATGATGCAGCCTTTTAAAAGATACCTATGCATCTTTGCACTGGTAACCATGAATGATTATTGCTATTATTATATATTCCTTGTGATAAGGTTTAAGACTCCTTAAGAAAATTAAAGATAAAAAGATTCATTCTCTATCATGTTATTTAAAACAATCCCAACTTCCTTTCTAACAGTGTCATTTGATGAATTCATATGCAATATGATGCATATATATTTTACACACGTTCACCCACATACACAGGCAAACTGAGGAACAAGCACTTCTGTATGTGACCAAGAATATTCTGTTGGTCTGGCTAAAAACAGAAATATTGAAATATGTAGAACTATTTATCTTTCTTACTGAATAAACATTTAGTCCAGGAAAATTCCTTTCTGGTTTTCCTTAAAGGCAGTTGAACCCTGGGTAAACATCTTCATGCTCTTAGATAGAACATTCTTATAAAGTATAATTCTTTTTGTTAGAATTAAATTACATTTTAAAATCTTTAAGTGGCATTCACGTGTTCTAGTATTCTAGGACTTAGCGTAAATGTCCCTGTCACACTATTTATACTTCTATGAGTTTGCAACCTTCAAGTCTCCAATTTTATCATCTTTTGGTCTCTTGTTTTCATACATTTTCTTTGAGTTTTTAATAAAATAGTTAATTACCCTTCTCTGGATTTTTTAAAATTTCTAATCATATTTTTTGGCAATTAGTGTATAGAATGGAATGATTTTGTATTCTGTACTGTCTGATCCAAGCATTCTGTTGGGTTTATAATTCAGAGCATCCCGTTGGCATGATGTGGTGAAACTTTGCCTTCCCAGTGATTATAGATATTCCCCAAATGATTTCTCATTGGCAGGAATCCCGGAAGTTCACCTAGCTTTTCCTCTCCTCCCTACGGTATTGAACATTGTCTCTTCCACCTTCAGCCCTGCCTGGGGTCCTAGTTCAAATAGCACAGAACCAAATTAGTTCAGAATCATAAGCTCATACCCACCAGATTTTGGGCATCGCCTCCACCAGGTGATACCTGCTATACTTGCCACTCCATCAGATCAAATCCTCCAGAGAGGCCCTTGGCATAGAATGAATGGGGCCCTTGGTGATTCTGCCATACCCCATCGCCTTGACTTGAAGAATGTGTTTTCAACTTCTCTTTACACCCTTATGGACCGTGTAGCATAGTCCAGAATGACGCCAGGCCGAGGTATCTTTCCTCAGGAAACTTAGGGAAAAAAAAAAACCCCTCTCTTTATTATGGAAATGTTCAAACATACACAAAATAAAGAGAATAGAAAAGTAAATCCCCTGTACTTATCACTCAGCTTCAACAATTATCAATACATGTCCTATCTTGTTTCATTTATATTTCTAACCGCTCACCTCTTATTTCTCTTCACTCCGCTGGATGATCTGAAAGCAAATCCCAGGTATCATATCGCTTCATTGTAAGTTTTTTAGTATTTACCTCTAAAGGATGAAGAATTTTTTCAAACCGTCACACCATTATCACGTCTACAAAAGTTATCAATAATTTGGGAAACAAAGTATCCCAGGAAAATAACTTGAGCCCATGTGGTATTATTAATGTAGATTTGAATTGCTTTTCTTAAAAAAGCCTTATTCATGCAGTGTGAAATCGTCCAGCAATTCATCTTCATTCACTTGACATGTGCTATTGAAGGAAATCTAAGGATCATCTACAAACCCTGCTTCCTATGCAATCACCTTCTTTACATTAGCATCGAATAAGACTGAGCTGAGTACTAATCTCTCAGGGAAGAAACCCTGTTGTTGGCACATCTCTACCGCTTAGTATTTACCCCTCTGTCTCCCATCCTTATGAAGCCAGTTCCCCATCCACATCAGAATATTACTTTCAGCCCTGTTTTTAAAAATGAAAAGAAGCTATTATCAGAAGAGTTTTTAATCAGCTTTATTGGGATATAATTTATATACAATAAAATTCAGTGAATTTTGAAAAATGCATGCAATCATGTAACAGACACCACCATCAAGACATAGGACAATTACATCGTCCCGAGAAGTGCCCATATGTCTCCACCAATACTCTGCTTTCTATCACTATGGGTTTATCTTTTTTAGAATTTCATATAAATGGAATCTTTTGTATCTCTTAGCATAATTCTTTTGCAAATCACTGCCTGTAACAATAGCTTGTTCTTTTTGTTGCTGTGCATTATTCCATCATACAGATATATCAAAATTTGTTTATCCATTCACAGTTGATGGATATTTGGATGGTTACCAGTTTTTAGCTATTATGAATAAAGCTTCTATGAAAATTTAAGCATAAGTCTTTGTGTAGATCTATGTTTTCATTTCTCTTAGGTAAATACCTGGGAGTGGAAGTGCTGGGTCATATGATTAAGTGTTATGTTAACTTCATAAGAAACCACCAAACTGTTTTCCACAGTGGCTGAACCAATTAGCATTTCCACCAGAAAACGATGTTTCTCCACATCCTGGTCAACTGTCAATATTTAAATTTAGTCATCCTAGAGATTGTATAGTAGTATCTCTTGGTTTCCCTAATGACTAATGATGTTGGACATCTTTTCACGTACTAATTATTTGCCATTCATTTATCTTCTTTTATGGACTTTCTGTTTGGATCTTTTGCTCATTAAAAAAAATTGAGTTGTCCATCTTCTTATTGTTGAGTTAGAAGAGTTCTTTTTATTCTGGACACAAGTCCCTTGCCAGATATGTGTTATGAATATTTTCTTTAAGACTGTGGCTTATGTTTTCATTCTTCCAAATGTGATTTTTGAAGGGCAAAAGTTTTTAATTTTGATAAAGTCCAAGTCATCAATATTTTTCTTTTAAAATTTGTGTTTTTGTGTTGTATTAGAAATTATTTGCCTAACCCAAGGTCACTAAGATTTTCTCTTATGATTTCTTCTAGAAGTTTCATAGCTTTAGCTTCTACATTGAGGTCTATGACCCATTTTGAATTAATTTTTGTATATGATATGGGGTAAGGCTTCAGAATCATTTTATTTTTGCATATGGATATTCAATTTTTACAACCTCATTTTTTAAACATTTTTTATTGATTTATAATCATTTTATAATGTTGTGTCAAATTCCAGTGTTCAGCACAAGTTTTCAGTCATTCATGGACATATACACACTCATTGTCACATTTTTTTCTCTGTGAGTTATCATAACATTTTGTGTATATTTCCCTGTGCTATACAGTGTAATCTTGTTTATCTGTTCTACAATTTTGAAATCCCAGTCTATCCCTTCCCACCCTCCACCCCTCTACAACCTCATTTTTGAAAAGGTTATTTCTCTATTTAATTGTCTTGGCATATTTGATGAAAGTCAGTTGACCACGTATGTGTGAGTCTATTTCCAGACTCTCTTCTGTTTCATTGTCTTTTTATGTTTATCTTTATTGCCTATATTCTCTTTGTATATGTCTATCTTTAGTCAACACCACACTATCTTGATTCCTTAGCTTTACAGTAAAATGTATGAATTTCTGCAAAGATTTTGCTAGGACTTTTGTTGGAATTGCATTGAATCTAGAGATCAATTTGGGAGCAAAGACAGTAGACTGGAGCATCCATCTTGACAGTTGCCTTCAGCAACTCGTTGCTACAGTTCTACTGTCTCTTTTAAAACAGAAAACAGCATGATTGGGCAAGTCTTTCCAAATTCTGTATCTATACTTGGTATGTCTTGACCAAATGCTAATGAGCCTGCAGCCTTCCTTAGTAAGATAGCAGTGGGATGTCTTCCCAGAAGTTTACAAGGGTAGATGACAAAATTTGGATATATGCAAATATTATTCAATCATTCATTCTACAAATATTTATTAAGGGTGTATTACATGCCAGGTGCAGTTCTAGGTGCTGGTGTTATGGCGTTTAACAAAGCAGACAAACATCTCCACCCTGAGGGGCCTGTCTTCTAGCCTTGTAAAGAACCATCAGCATATAGCATTGGCTAAAAGCAGAACCTTAAAAAGTAGTCTATCTCTTGATCTAGTATTATCTTTTCTGAGAATTTATCTGAAGAATAATCAGAGATATTGTCAGAATTATGTAAAAATATTCATTGCCACATTTATGGTATAAAACCCCAGGAAAAATCTACATACTTATCATAGGAAAATGATTAAATAACTGGTGATATGTACATTTAATGAAATATTATGTAATTATTAAAAATTTAAATTTTAGAAGACTATAAGACCACAGGATAGATAATTTAAAATGCTAAATCATTTCCTAGTAAGACTGAACCAAGTTACATCTACCAGCAGTGTTTGAGAATATCTAATTTACCCTTGCTGCTGTGAGTACTTTGAAAAAACAGAATGTGTTATAATCCTAAATGTGTGTGTGTGTGTGTGTGTGTGTGTGTGTGTGGTTGTGTGTAATATGTAATTACACAGTAAAGCCAGGGCCAGTTCGGACAGCAAAAATGGATCTCATTTTAATTTAAATTTCTTTTATTACTAGTGACATTGAATATTTGTTCATCTGTTTAGGCTATTTTTGTATTTCTTTTGTGAACTGTCTCTTTTTAAAAGGAATTTGGATAAATTCTCTAAGTTTGATTTTTTGAGAAGGCACCTGGTTAGGGAGGTTTTTGTTCTCTTATTGAGAAATCTATTCATTGTGCTATAATGTGGTTTATGAAAGATACTTTAAAATTTTAAAGTATTCTTTGGGATTATTTGGAAAGTCAGTAACTTAATACTTCAAACTGGAAAAAGCTTATACTACACTAATTTGAGCAGTAAGTAGTCATCATTCTTTTTACATATTTCTTTGCTGTTTGAAAATCTTATGGGGAGGATATAGTTCAGTGGTAGAGCACATGCTTAGCATGCACGGGATCCAGGTTCAATCCCCAGTACCTTCATTAAAAAAATTGGGAGTTTGGGACTGGCTGATATAAATTACTATGTACAGAGTAGATAAATAACTAGGTCCTACTGTATAGCACATAGAACTATATTCAATGGCTTGTGGTAACCTATAATGAAAAATAAAATGAAAAGGAATACTTATATATGTATAACTCAGTCACTATGCTATATACCAGAAGCTAATACAACACTGTAAATCAAAAAGTAAAATTAAAAAAGATTTTTACAATTTAAAAAATTTAAAAAGGAAAAGCTTACTGTTAGGTAGAGCATAACTTGTGTTGTTGATTTTGCCTATTATTTTAGATATTTTATATATATATTTCTTGCGTATTTGAGGACTATGTATTCAGGTGCTCTGCTCTTTCTGTTTTTGGAAGCATCTGCTTCCATAACTTTTGACGTTAACTTTTTATTTGAGAAGTAAAAAATAAAACTAATAAACTAGGGCCAAAAGAAAATTGTTGAATGTACAGCTAAGAAATGGAAAGCACTCACCATCTGTCACTAAACTGCTTTTCTAAAATACAATGAGAAAACATAGAAACATACTGCAGCATTGTGCTCAAGCAAATGCAAAGGGTTGGGAGTTAGTACAACACATTCAGAAGACCAGAGAGATGGCTCACAGGGAGAAGGGTGCTGGCATTGAAGAAAGGTGAGGGAAAGCTGGGTAGACAAGGTGGGACCAGATCATAAGAACCATAGGCGTCATGCTGAAGAGTTTGAAATTCTTTCTCTAGATAAGTGGTAGCCCTGCAGAATACGGATTTAGAAAAGTGATCTAATGAGAATAACAAAAATTATTTTGCTGGTAGTCTTGGGTCTCTCTATTCATAGCAAGGCTGTGAAGGGTCCTTATCTTAGTGTTTGAGATACTCCTTTCCCCTCCAGACTACTTGTGTTTGCTCCATTGAGTTTGAATAAATAAAGCAAACAGAATAATCCAATCATGGCTCAAGCAAAAGAAGACTTAATGCTTTTAACCAAAAGGATGCCTGTTCCAGCCAAAAATATTACGGAGGCCAGCAAAAATGAGTTCTCTTGGTGGTGGCTTCAGTGGACTGTCAGTGTCTGGGCCTTTATCTCTCCAGTCCTATCATAACTTCATGATCCTGATGAATTGGCATCCATTCTTAGTGTTCATCCAAGGAAGGACATGGAAGCATCCATGGGTTACCAGCAGCCCTAAGACCTAAGGTCGGCCCTCCATTTCCCTAAGATTGATCAGGGTTGGCGGTGTGGACGTGGCTGTTTGTGGGAAACACCAATCTTTCTTCCAGCCCAAATTAGATGGTTAAATTCCTCACTGTGGTCTGGGAAATTCCTTCTCACTGAGGGATAGGGACCATGGAGGGACCAGAATGAAGGAGAGGGTTAGAGACAGGCTAGTGGACACTGGGGTGGGAGCAGAGAAGAGAGCATCCAGGTTTTATTTCGTTTGATGAAGGGAAATATTTGAGAAAGTGGAGATAATCTTTGGGCTCTTTTACAGACTATAGAAGCATAGATTATATATTTTCTTTGAAAGCCAAATAAACAATATAGCTTATTGTATGCTTTTCAAGTAAAATAAATGTCATATTATTTTCCAAGTCATTTCCAAATTCATACACTTACATCACTTCATGTATTTTTAAAAAATTACAATGATTCAAGAAAGCTTCCAAATTATTATGTGGAGAGTATTAATAAACTCTATCAGAAAACGAAAAAGAAATGGAAACAACTCAAAATGGGTTTGATATTCTGAAATAAAACAAACCAATTAGGGATAAAAAAAAATTTAATGCAATTGGTTTGAAACGGTAACAGAGTATATAGACTCTTGATCGCTATCCATAAAAAAAGGGTGAAAAAAGACATTCCGTTTATTTTCTGCTAGTGTGGAAACAGCCCTTACAACACTCTCACCAAGCTGAACCTGTGGGACAGTTCACCGGCTTCCACTCCTTGGTGCCCGACCCTCTACACTTTTCTGCCTATAGTCTCACAGTCCTTGTCTCTTCCTATGTAGACATCATGAGTTGACTGAGCTGTTAGCACTGTGGGGGAGGTTTTGCTTACAGTATTTTAATCAGCATGAATTCTATAATCAGTACAGCTCCCAGCATTTGCCTCTGCCCAGCAGACTGGTATGTCCCAAACTCTGCACATTGGAATCTACTGAGGATCTTTAAGAATCCTGATGCTTGGTTCCTACTCATGGATTTTTTTGGCTTAACAGCTATGGGATGCAACCCTGGACGCTAGGACTTGAAAAATTCCCAGATGCCTCTCAAGTGCAGAAGGATTTGGGCCCGACTGCACCAGACTGTTATTCAAGGGCTCGCAGTGTAAGCCGCTATCTGACTAAAAGGGAAGAGCATGAACCCATGCAAGTCACTGGTGCGAGGAGAATATGACCGTTAAACTGCTCGGTAGCATCTAAAGGCAAGTAGTAAGAGGTGTTCCAGCGACATCATTTAAATAATTTTTACTGCAGTTTTTTTCAGTTCTTAATTTTATTTAATGCCATTATTCTTAGCTCCAGGCTAAATGCTTCCTCTTTCTTCGTGGCATTAATAACTTTTACATATTTTTGTAACTTGATCTCTTTACTCTGTCATCTCTTGGCAGGTTCTGCATATTTAATTTCTTGCTCTTTTTTTTCAATAAATGAATCCCTGAAGGCTCCTGTGTATATGCTTTGCTAGACCTCCCGTTCACAGGTTTCTTATGTCCCCAGTTTGAACATTACCTGGAATTAGATGGTCTCAGCAAGCAGTGAGGAAAGGCAGTCTTGCCTCGACACCCAGCCCAAATCAGCACTGACCTGATTTTTACTTAGGTCACTGGAAACTAATCTCTAATTTGTTTTCCATTATCATTCCAAGATCTCCCCCGTTTCTCCACTGCTGTTCCTCCTTGCCATTTGCTGCTTTCTAGGCTTCTCTATTATTGAATAGTTGTGCAGGAAAGAATTTCCCCAGAGTTACTGGATTGAATTTTTTCGAGATTTAAAAAATGTCCTCATTATTAATGAACTATGTGGCCAGTGCATGTCTGAGTTGGCCTGTTTTTGTAGCCCTCCCTATTGCTTTGCCAAGATACTATTTGAAATATGACTTCATATGCCTTGAACTTCCTTTTGGAAACTATTTATGTATTGAATAACGTCAGAACCAAAGCAACAATAGCCCGCATCACAATTGCCTTACATGGAGAAGTTTAGGGCTTTTTATTTTTTCACACACTATTCTACTTAATGCCTGCATTTCTTTTACTTACATTTTCTAATTATAAAAATAAGTGATAATTAATAAAAATTTGAAATTACAGGATAATATTTTTTAAATTGAGAGGGAAATCACCTATAATTATGCTGATATATCTACTGTCAATATTTTGGTATGTTTCTTCTTAGTCTTTTTCTATACACATTTTTTCAAGTGTTTATGATAAAAATTTTAAACATATAGAAAAAAATGAAAGGCTAGCACAAGGAACCATATACCTACCACCTAGATTCAACAATTATTAGGATTTGCCATAAATAATTCCTTTCTCTGTCTCTGGCTCTGTTTGTCTCTCTGTAAATCTGTCCATCTCTCTCTCTCTCTCTGTTCCCCTTTTATGAGAGTGAGCCATGCTTCTTTACTTTCCGAAATATAAAACTTTCTCATATGTAACAACCATAACATCATCTTGATAATTAATAATAGTTCCCAAATATAGCCTAATACTAAATCTGTATTTAAAATGTCCTCAGTTTCCCCTAGATGGGGCTTATAATTGCTTGGTTTTGCAAACCAGGATAGAGTCAAGGGTGGCATTTGGGTTGTTACATTTCTTTAGTCCCTTTTCATGACATCACCTTTGGAAGAGCCCAATCTTGTAGAGTGCCTTGCATTTTGGTGGGTGAGCATTTCTTCCGAGTGACCTTTAACCTGTTCTGTTCTCTGAGTTCCCTACAAACTGGAGGTTAGATCTAAGGCCATGGCTAACACTTTTGGCAAGACTGTTTCATAGGTGATGCTGTGCAGCTCATATGAGTTCATGTCAAGAAGCGTATAATACCAGGTGGTCTCACTAGAAGCCATGCTGTTTGATTCCCTAATTAAAGTGGTGCAGCCGCATCCTTCCATTTCTCCCTCTTTGTGATTGGCAAGTAATCTGTGGAGTGAAATTTTGGTGCTTTTAAATACTATATAGTCCCCCATCATCTTTTCACCTAATGGTGTTAGCATCCACTGAGTCTTGCCAGAATTAATGACTTCATTGGGGATTGCCAAATGGTGATTTTCCAATTCTATTCTTTCTCTATTTATTATATTATTCTCTATAGAAGAACTTACCCTCATAAATTTTTTCTTCTAAAAAGACAAAGTAAGTGCCTAATGATTTTCTTTATTGACTGATTTTCAGAGTAAATACTTAGTGTAATATTTCATAGTTTTTTTGAGGCACAAAGTTGAGATCATAAGACATATACAGTTTCTCTACTTCTTTTTAGCTAATATACTAGTATCCTGGAGTTAGTGTTTTCTCTAATGTTTTGTAAATATCTCCTCTAATGGCTATGTATAGTCCTTCTGTATAGTTCAATCAAAACTCTATTAAATATTTAGATTGTTTCCACTTTTTCAATGGTGATGAATAATGGTTTGCAACATTCTTTGCCTGAAATTTTGCTTAAAGGCTGGATTATTTCTTCATGATAGAGTCTGTTTTTTTTAAACCCAAATTAAGCATGTGACTGTGTGGAACATGTTGGTCAGTGAGTGGCTTATAGATATATAATGGACCTTAGTTAAAAGCTGCCTCCCTCCCCTTAGATCTAATGCTCATCTGGTGCTGTAGTTTGCCTCATGCTACCTTGTCTTTCACCTCATTTTTAGAGTCTGTGTTCTTTTCTCAATTGTCTATAAACCCTTTGAGGGCTGACATTGTGTTTCATTTCTCTGTGTACCCCTAACATGATGCGTTATGCTTTACTCATCATAGACTTTGAAGAAGTGTTTGTTGATGCTGGTGATTACATGATATTTTGCCTTATTGTGGCAAACTTAGTAGCTTTAAAGGATTAGTACTGTCTTTGATTTTGGAGGCTTAATGTCTAATTGAAGGCTCATTTTGGTCTATTCCTTGTATTAAAAAGCACCGTCATTTTGTGTGTGACATATGGGATTGGTGAGGGTGCTGCTGGGTTTCCTAAATTACTCCCATATCTGGAATAAGATATTGTTAACCTTGGTGGAAGTGATTATTTTATTTTAATGCAAAAGCTACTGCATCTTCAGTGGCATGCAGCTGAGAGGCCCTGGGTGTGGACCAATTGGTGAGAAACGTGGCTGGATGCCCTCCCCATTGTGTGGCAGTATCTTCTCCTGGGAAGATTCATTGACAGACGAGTCTACATAACAGAAGTGAACTTTTGTCCTGGGACACCCGTGTTAGGGGAGATAAAACCTCTATTACCCACAATGGTTGTTATTTATTTGGTATTGCTAGTCATCACGATGGCCCTCAAACTGCTACTTCTCAAGGGCTTATTTTCATGAATGGCAGGTTATCAGGGACAAAACTTGTTCTTGGAGAATTCTTTGGTTTTATTTCAATAGCATTAAAGTTGATATTTAATTCAACATTATTACTTATAATCTATTAAATAATCTTCCTTGGTTGTTCTTCATATATGTTCTGGGTTTTTTTTAATTGAGTCATAGTCAGTTAACAATGTTGTGTCAATCACATTTTTTTTTTAAGTTCACAGTTTGGATTTTTTTTTTAGTTCAAACATTTTATCTTTAGGAATATTTGGATCTGGAAGTATGTTTTTTAAACTAACACAGATAGATGGACAGAATTATTCCTCTTTATGAGCAAACTATATCTCTGTTGCATAGACCACAGAATAAACTTTGAAATGCATGATTACAGTTTCCTTTTCCATCATTTTGAAGGGGAGGGAGAATTTCTTTGATAGACTTCTCTATATTGAGGACAGGAATCATGTCTTATTAATAAAGTCAAATCTCCAGAGCCCAGTATAGGTCCTAGTAGGTGCTTAGTAAGTTTTTCTAGAGTCAAAGAATTAATTTTTCTTTGTTGCTGTTGGTAGGGTCTAATAAGAGAACAGAGTAAGTCCACTAGTCCCTAAATAACATAAAACTCTTTGCAGCTCTTAGAATAGATGATAGTAATGCTTCCTTATAATTTTTAAAAAAGCACTGTAATCTCTGTCTTTTGGACCAGCCAAGTGGACACTGTCATTTTTCTTTACAAGGTATTTTCAAAACACACACACACTCACACACAAACTTTATGGAAAAATATATCAAAATTGATTAGACTTCAGTATTTTCAGTGCTTTATAAGCGTTAGTCCCATTCATCATCATAACATCCTTATAAAGTGAGTATTGTTACTTTCTGCACATGGGTGGGTAATGTCTGCAGTGGATGTGTTGAGTCTTCAGTGTCATAAAGGTTTCTCATTCTTCTCTTACGAAAGCAGAATCCATCTGTACTTTTGATGGAATGCTATTTTTCATTGCATTTCTTAATTCTGGGAAATAGCAAACAGATTTTTAAAAGAGAATAGAAGGTAACCTAAGTATCCTCTGATGGACAAAGGTTTTAATTAGCAGAGGGAAAAACACAGTGAAATAGGAGAGACTAACCACTACATACAAATCCGTCCTGTATTTGTACTTAACCACCAACCACCCTGTTATTGTTAAACTCATTTCAAATTCCCTTGTTAGTGGCCTAGAACTATTACTTTTGTTCTCCTCTAGTTGCCATAAGAGCCAGACCTCCCTAAGCACATGGTGCTGTCCGACTTCTCAAACCCAGGGTTGCTCTGGGACTGTGTCTTTCATCCATTCCACAAGGTCCACCTAATCCTACCTTCTAATACTCCATTTATCCCCAGGAAACTACGTGACCCTATATATACCTACGTGTACACCTGCATAGCCATCCATCTCTTTTGACCCTATCTCAGAATCCCTATCTTCCCCACCAACTGGCTTGAGGAAAGGATGTACCAGTGATTTTTGGAGACAGGTAGAATAGATGGCTGAAGTGCTAGAAAAGTGTTTAGACTTTGTTTCCTTCTAGGATTTTTTGTTTTAACCACCAGCCTCCAGCCCTACCCTAGAAACTCAATATAGAAACTCCTCCCAGGCCTGGTAAAAAACCTTCCCAACCAAATCACCTGAAAAATACTGTGAGCTGATAAAAACCATGCAGTATGTAATTGAAGGGAGTGTATATGGCAGAGAGACCATGACCAGGATAAGTTCCTTAATTCTGAAGGCATATACTATTTCTTTTGAATTCTACTCTTTCCACTCCAGTTTTCAGCTATCAGCACAGAAAAAAATAAACATAATTACTCTAAAATTTGATAGTCTCACTATTATTTTATAATCCCTGTGATGGAGTTACTATTACTCCCATTTTATAGCTGAAAAATGTGGACTGCAAAGAAGTGATTGATAGAATCAGTAAGTGGCAGAAATTGGACTTAATCCAGGGCTTTGACTCTGACTCTGTGCTTCCTTTACTAAACCATTGGGCAAAGACAACATCACGGCATAGGGGAAGTGACAAAAATGAACACGAGGGGAAAAGACCATATTCAGGATTTCAAAAAGCTAGTTTAGCAGCATTACATACAGGGTCATTATTTGGGTAGAAAATTGTAGAGAAATAGAATGCCAAACTTTCTTCCAGCTCACTAGGTTGGTACAAGTCAGCCCTATAAAAGGCTCTGCCTCATTGATTTCAGAAATGACAACTACAGCAGTAAGAACAGAGGCCCATAAAATTCACAGGAAGTACCTAAAGGAAATCTAAGTGAAAAACATTTAAAAATGAAAACAATAGATCTGTGTTAAGAAAAACACATCTTAAAGAATCAAAGTGAGGAAAATAAAAAACTTCAACCTCAGTTACTGCAATAAAGAGTGAGTGCCTGAAATATGAATTCCTTTTCATTGCAATGTAACTGCCAATCAACCGAAGAGAGTAACAGCCCACGGAGCTGAGGACCATTAAGCACGACACTGGGTTATATATAGTGACTCTCTGTATTATAAAGATTTTCTCTATAGGTTCCAAAACATACTCTTTATTCAGAGTAGAAAACATTTCAACATTAAAAAAAAAAAAAAAACTCTGTTACAATTAAAATAAATCTATTTGGACTTTTTTTCCTCTAGAATAATTCTTAATTACCATTGTAATATAGTCAGTCCATCTGTCACACAGGAGAAAGAAAAAAAGAAAAATGATAGGGGAAAAAGTCTCTGTTCAATCTTGTTTATTGAAAATACATTTTATTGAAAATAAAAATCTTTCTTCACCTATGAATAGTGGATCCGGCTACAGACATTATGAGTGATGGATCTGTCTCAGGTTTAATGGAGCCTCATATGTTTATCTAAGCTTACCCTCATATTTAAAAAAAAATTAGTGCAAAAATATAAAGACAAGAATAAAATTCATCCATTATTCCTCTGCCCAGAGAGAAGCGTTTTTAACATTTTGGTATGTTCCTTGTTTGGATTTCAGAATGCTACGTGGAATAGCTTATGCTTTAAGAGGATCTTTTCATAGAAATGATACTTTTATCTTAAGAGAGTGGGAAATCAAAACTTTGACAAAAGATTAAAGTGCCAATTATTTGTAATTAGACAATCATTTAATGAGGAGCTTGTTCTCTCTCAATGCTTACAGCCTCTAGGTATTGAAAGGTACCCAAGAGGCTAAAATACAGGGGTCACTTCAATTGATGGTGTTGAGTCTTTGACAGAACATGATTTTGTAATCGGCTTGGGTCATTCTGACAACTCTCCCTTTTAGATAATTTTGCTGATTAGAGATTTTCGAGTGTAGTATTTAAAGACTTTTTCAAGATTTAAGAAGATTTATTATAGAGCAGTGGTTGTAAAACATATATACACATCCATATTACCTGGGTGGCTTATTAAAACATAGATTTTCAAGTTTCTGAGTCAGTATGTCTGGAGTGGGGCTTGAGATTTGCATTTCTTTTGTTTAATGTGTGTATGTATTTTTTTTTATTGAAGTATAGTCAGTTTATAATGTGTCACAGTAGGCACTCAATACTGCTGGTTCCTATTACTATACATACAATGATAAGTTTGGACTAGATAATTGATACTTGGGCACTTAATTGATGCTTTGGGCACAATGCTATGATTTTAAGTAAAATCTATAGTCGAAAAATAATGATGGCTGTATTAGTCTGCCGGGCGGGGCTGCTGTAACAAAGTACCACAGAATGGATGGCTCAAACAGCAGGAATTAATTTTCTCAGTTCTGGAGGCCAGAAGTCTGAGATCAGGGTGTCAATAAGGTTGGTTTCTTCTGAGGCCTTTCTCTCTGTCTTGCTGTTGGCTGTCCTCTCCCTGTGTCTTCATGTGGTTTTTGTTTTTCTCTGTGTTTGTGTCCAAATTTCCTCTTATAAGGACACCAGTCATATTGGACCGGAGCCCACCCTAATGACCTCATCTTAACTTAATTACCTCTTTAAAGACCCTGTCTCCAAATACGGTCACATTCTCAGGTGTCAAGAGTTACTTGAATTTTGACGGGAAACAGTTCCCCTCGTAACGATGGCTAAGTGTGCAGTTTGGGCCTTTTTCCCCTACTGTGTTTGATGAAGGATTATGATGAAGTTATCCTTAATTTTGAGTTTCCAGGTTCTGCTTCCGTCAGTCATTTCACCATGAACCTTTGGGTTGCCAAAAACAAAAAGCAAAAGAAACCAAAACACCACCACCATCACCACCACTGAAACCCAGAGGCAAGCAGTGACATCAATAATGTCAAACAAAATAATTCTCCAACCATCTGATGTGAGAATGTACATTTTAAATGCTCGCAGATTTACCTCGTCTTGTTGTCTAAGAATTACTGGCCTGGCTCCATCAGATCTAGCAAAAGCTAGAATGGTGTTAATATTGGTTGTGACTTTGTATTTTGTGCTGACGTATGTCTCAGGGCTGATAGCCTCACTTTCTGCAAATGAATACTGATCACCCACAAATTAAATACATTAGTGGCAAGAAACAGTTTGCACATTCCATGTTTTCTGCTATGGGGGCATCCATTAACTGATAAATTAATGCCCTCATGGGCAGTTGCCTGGCAGAACTCTGAGATCCCGTGGACCTCTTGTTTCTACCTCATGCTCTTAATTCATGACACACTAATGATTTCCAGATCAGTAAGTGTACTTGTTAAAATGTCTTTAAACATTTAGATCTAATGGCAAACCAATACTTTTGTCATTGGAATTGTAATGAATAAGTCAGCTTATCATGGCTCAGGGACTATTTCAGTGAGGAAGTTCTAGGTGTAAAAGAGATCGTGTTTAAATAAACTTAGTGCTTGGGATGTACTTGGTGCTCAATCAATGTCAATTTATGATTCATTTTGTCAAAAAGTCTCAATTCATTATGGGTATAAACATGGTATGATTTTACCTTCTTGAGTTATGCTCTGTCTCTAGGGAATGGGCTCCTTTGAGAAATTTTGGTGCAATTCCACACCTTTAAGGACATGCAATTATTAGAATGGTTTATCAACCATGTTTTAAGGCTCAGTGCTATCCATTTTAAAATATTAAACTCGTACTTGGCCCAAATCTCCAGCCACACCCATGCCCATACAGGTAAGACTTTTGGCTGCTTGCTACTGGTAGAGATGGTGATGGCCAGGGTTGGGTAAGGGCAATAGTGGTGATTGTTGGTGGTAGAAGCTGGAGCAGTGGTTTGTAGCCTGGTGGACTGGAGTGGGCAGAGAACATACAGTGGACGCTATTGGAGGCACCATCCCTTACCTCTGCCTTCTCACTTCTTCCCCTATGGTGCTGGGGTGGGTGGGAAAGGCAGGGTCAGAGGTCTTCTTGTAGAATGGCCTATAATGAGGTAGCAGCTACTACTCTGCTGATGGTGACTGGCACTTGTACATTTGCATTTTGCAGTAGCTACCCAGTGCTGTTCTCTCTGTGGTGTGTTTGTTGATTCTCTGAAGGGTGCTGAGAGGGGCTTCCTCTTTGCACAGTTGCTAGTGTGGGGGACCTGGCTTGGACTCCACAGCTACCTTGGCCACAGCCCCAGCCACTTCACTTGGGGTCCACATCACTTGGAGTTAATCAACTGTTGGATAATTGTTCAGTGTGGTAAAAGTAAGATAGCTCAGGCACATAGACCCCTTCAGCAGTGTCATCTCGACCCACAGACACTCATGCATCATCGTTGCTCCAAACAGTGGAAATGTGGGTTGCCTCTCCTGGACTAACCTTCTCTCAGACCTAGCATCATTCTCTGAAGTGGCATCAGGCACTTGGCCAATCTAGTCCTTGGCCTACTCTTACATGAGACAATCTGTAGCCCCCAGTGTAGTTAAAGAAGAGAGTTTGGGGATCCTCGATCTTCCTGATCGCCGTTCTTTGGCTTTCAGGATGTAAAGGAAGAGAGTAGCCTACTCTGAATAAAACTGTAGCCTCCCAAATTGTGACCTCATCTCTTCAAGTTCTTCCCTCTTGTGTCCTTCCAGCCCAGCAGCTCCCACAAGCCCCATGGGATGCCGCCTTCCCCTCAACAGCTGTCGCTTTGACTCAGAATGTGGACCTTTTCTTTCATCTCTGCATCTTAGTTGCCAGTTCTGTGTCTCAGAACCTAAAGCCATACGGTCGCTTTAGTTTTGTTTCCCTAAGTGGAAATAGGAAGTGAAAGGGTTGGATTGCATGGCTTTGCACATCCCATCTAACTCAGATCTGAAAGTCACTTGATAAAGAAGGGGGCTTACATCTCAAGAAATAGCTGTGCAAAGGAAAGTGTAACACTAGATTTTATAAGGCTGGGACTACAAGTGCATTAGGTAATGCTCCAGACACCCCCAGAGGAGGTGGCTGCTTAAAGAACAGTTCTTCGTTCACTGGGTGCTTTAATCTGAGATCTACCTTGTCCCTCATCTTTACAACATATTGCAAGGAGAGTGTAATCAATTCTATCTGTCCCATGGATGAAGAAACTGAAGTACAGAGAAGGCAAGTCTTTGTCCAGATTATGCAAAACCTCCGAAGTAACATCGTCAGGACTTGCACACACATATTCTCATTTTAACATATGTATTATGTGTTACAGTTTATGAAATACTTTTACTGAATGTGTCAGGGTGGCCTAAACTGTGGTAAAAAGTAGACCTAAGCCTGAACTCAACTCAACACGGTAGAAGTTTCTTCCTCTCTCACATGACAGCTCTGGGAGGTTGTGCAGGTCAGTGGGTGACTCTCCTTCGTGGTCTCATGAGGGCTACACTTATCTGTGGCTCTGCTGTTTTTTAGCAGGATTCTTTTTAAAAGTCAGGTTTGTTTAGGTATAATTTACATATGGTGAATTTCTCCCTTTTTGGAGGTACGATTCGGTGAGTTTTGGCGAATATGCACAGTTGTGTAACTGCCGTCCCATTTGAGATCTAGAATGTTTCCATCAGTGCAAAAGTACCCTTGTGTCCCCTTTGTAGCCAGTCTCCTTCTCTCCCCCACTGATGTCTGTCCCTATAAGTCAGCCTTTTCCAGAATGTCATATAGATGGAATCACATAGTAAATAGCCTTTTGTGTCTAGATTTTTTTTTCTCCTTAGCATAATCCTACCAGGGTCCTAAATTTTTTGTGCCATGGGCTGCTTAGTCAGTCTGGTCCAGCCTCTAAACTTCATTATGTATGTAAACTACATAATGAACATTATGTTGAAACATGGTTATGAAAGTACTTAAAAGAACTAATTTGTGATACAGTAATATATGTGCTTTTAATTAATGCATTAAATAAGAAGATCTAGAAGTGGATCTAATAACTATTATAATGTCAAAGTAGTGATAAGTATACATTGTATTTGAGATTTATCCAACAGCTGTACTATTGGCGACTTTTATTGGTGACAGCATCAGTTACTGCTCATAGTACTATGCTTTGTTGCCCCCACTAATAATGAAAGGAAATGCAACATTTCAAATAGGGGTTAGTGAAAATAAAGATTTCAAGGCTTTCCTCATCTAAATCGCAGACTCTCCAAATTCTATCTGCAGATCCTTGGGGGCTCCATGTACCCCAGGTTAAGAATTCCCGCTTCTAGGGCCTCACCATCCTTTACAACCAGCCTGCAGGAAGGGAAGGGTGTAAAGAAGGAGCTGTGGGAGATTTTCGGGGCCTGGCCTGGGAGTGGCATACAGGACTTCGGCTCACAGTCTGAGAACTTAGTCAGATGGCTCCACCTATCTGTAAGAGAGACAAGGAAACTCAGGCTAGCTGTGTACCCCGAGATGAGCCTGATGGATTTTGGTGGCTACTTTGCATCTCTGTCACACTTATTTAATTTAACCTGTATAGGATACCACCTTATACAATACCATCATAAATGCTAAGAGCATGGTTTTTAAACATTTACTAATAATCTCATTTAGTTAGTAAATCAGAAAGTCAGGACGCAAATCTGGATCTTTTTATCCCAAATCCCACACTGCACGATGTCTTGGTGTCCTTATGATGCCATAAGGACCACTACAAAGATCTACTTGCATGAAAATATTGCTCCCTTTTCTGTGGGGCCACTGCATCTGGGGTTTAACGCTCTGTGGCTACTGTCTTGAAACTCTATAGTAATTTTATCTTCGAATTTGTGGTTTGTAAGAGAACTCTGGAGGGACAATGAAACATTCTCTGGGGATGTGGAGCCTTGGCTCACACACAGTGCCCCCCGCCCCCGCCTTCCCTGGACAGGTTGTTGGTTGCCTGCTCCCTGCCCCCTGGTGCCCTAGGCCTGCTTTGCCTCCTCCTCCCCACTCTCACCCCATGATCACTGCCACCCGCTGCCTGTTCTGGCAACCAGGTCTCCGCAGCACAGAGAGAAAACCTGCATTCTGTTGCTCTCTTCTGCCCCTGGCGGCAGCCTGGATGCAGATGCAAGGAGGGTCATCATCTGGCATATGCCCTGTGGTGTTCTGGGCAGGCAGCACCCTGTACATTTGGCAGGTGACTTGGAGGGGCCCTCTGGAACATCCCCAGTCCAGGCACTGAGCATGTACCGGCGTGGAGGTTACAATCCTTTTGAGCTTGCCTGTCCCCTGTGGGTTGGGGCAGTGGTTCCGGCAGTGTATTTTCATTTTGCACTGGACCCTGCAAAGTACATAGTTATCCCTGCCCGAGAATCCCAATAGAAGACACTATGCTGAATTATACAACAGAGGCATCTGCCATTGTTCAGATTTTTTTTTTTTTACAGCACAGATTTACCTACAAGCAATGGAAGGATTCTTTATCTGTCTCCCACTACCAAATGATCATGAATCAAATTCATTAGTTTCGCAAATTGTGACCAGAGGTGGCATTTTAAAGAGTCTGATCCTGAGGACATTCAGAATGGGCATATTTCTGCAGGTAAATTGATAATAACACAACCTGAATGGTCGTGGCAGAATGGGCCGAATGGCAAGGTTGGCAGACTGTCTACAGGACCCCAGAGGACCCTGGCCAGGAGAGGCAAATAAGACAGAGTGAAGTGCTCGAGGCAGGCCCTGTAAGGGGAGGAAACAGAAAGGAGGAGAAGGGAATAGCCAAAAGGCAATTCTCCTTCACTTCATATTTTTGCTCGGGTTGGGTTTTGCTTTGAAGATTCTTAATCTTGAGGAAGATGTCAGCAGGAAGCTAAGGTATAGATCAGCAGTGCACATATGCTCAAATCTAAAAGCAGCAATTTCTTGACACTGTAAAATTTGGCTGGTAATTCTGCATATTTTTCTATAACAAATAGTCATATCTCTATCGCTCTTCTATTATTTCTCATGAAAAACACCCAGAATGACTTAAGGATACTTATAGTTGTCCAAGATTTCTGATATTTTTCTTCCTCAAAATCAAGAAGAAAAATAAGCAGGAGGACTTAGAAATTGAAACTAGAACTCACAGTTGCCATACCACTAATCAAAACCACTGCTTTACTTCCTTTCCCACAGCCATAAAAGCATGAGTGCTTTAAGAGAAAAGGTAAATGTTGTGGGTTAAATTGTGTCCTCCCCCCTCCCCCCAAGTTATATGTTGAAGTCCTAATCCCTAGGATCTCAGAATGTGCCCTTATTTGGAAACAGGGTTTGCAGAGTCGTTGGTTAAGATGACGTCCTACTGGAGCAGAGTGGATCCTTAATCCATCGTGACTGGTGTCCTTATGAAAAGGGGAAATCTGGGCACAGAGACATGCACCCAGGGAGAACACTACGTGAAGACTGTTATGCTTCCACAACCCAGAGGACTACCACAAGCTAGAAGGAAGGCCTGATTCAGATCCTTCCCAACTGCCTTCAGAGCGTGGTCCTGCTGACACCTTGATTTTGTACTTCTAGCCTCCAGAACCATGAGACAATAAAGTTCTATTGTTTCAGCCACTCAGTTTGTGCTATTTGTATGGCACTCCTAGAAAACTAATGCAGTAAGCAAAGGATTGCCAAATCTGTATTTAAGAAGGCATATTTCACAAAGATGGTCCATTTTATAAATAGGTGACTGGTCAGAGAAAAGAAAGCATGCATTCCTAAGGGACACTGAGTAAACCAGCAATTTTCATCAAATAATCAACCAGCAAATGATCCAAAAAACTTTAAAATCTTTTATTTTTGTTACAATTTTTAATGAATCACAGAATCCTCTGTCTGAAAGAAACAAAGAAATCTTGTACATCCAGTCTTCTGTCTCTTCATTTCCAGTAGAAATAGATATATATTCTTTCTTATTAAATATTTCTCTTGAACATATTGTATGATCTTTCTCAGGAATCCCTTCTTTTTGACCATCTTGACTTAAGTATTCCATCCTATACAATTTATCCTCACCTCCTCCCCCAGATAATTTGAGACAGTTGATGACACCTTCCTTCTCTCCAGCCTAGAATGTCATAGCCATATTGGTGGCTGGATCAGTTACACAGTGTTCATGAAACAATTCACATGGGCCCATGTGACTTTTATTGCTATAATAACCCAAGAGAATATAGGAGATGTCTTGATATTTGATCTAATTCAACTTCATTAAATCCTATATTAAAGTTGAAATAAAATGGGAGGATTCAGAGGAAGCAAGGATGCATCAAGCCTCTGTGTTTCCTAGTTCATGCAGCAGCAACTGGACGCCCATTTCAAGACCTGCCTTCACTAGCTAGAAGGTGCAGAGACCAAGACCACAGTCAAGCAACCATGTTACTTGGAGACAATCAATACATAAATTTAGGATATAAAGGAATTAGATTCTTAAGATATTAAGCCACTCTCCAACTATATGTTGGATGTCCTTATAAATTATACTAGTATGCTGTTCATCCGTTAAGGTCCCAGATGACTTTTTTGGAGGGGAGGGGAGGTAGTTAGGTTTATTTATTTATTTTTACAGGAGGTACTGGGGATTGAACCCAGAACTTTGTGTATGCTAAGCATGTGCTCTACCACTTGAGCTATGTCCTCCCCTGCTAGATGAATTTGAGAGTTTAATGATACTTGGCACTGTGGAGGAGCAGTGGAGAATACTGGCCACATTTGCACTAGATTCCAGAGATAACCAGAAAGGTGCTTCTCTTGAGTCAATACATGAGCCTCTCACAATTACTTGCACAGCATCTGGAGTCTGTCGAACCCAAACATGATTTTGTTACCTCTGACCCTGCTTAAAATATTTATAGTTTGCAATCATTTAAAAATAACACATTTTAATCTGTCCTTTAAATCATGAATTTTATCACCTTCTGCATCTGAGGCTGAGCCTTGAGGTTTACTGCTCTGGGGATGAGAGGGAAGTTACCTGACTTCTTTAATCTTGAAACCAGGCTTGGGCTAGAAAATAGTTATTTAAATTCATTTAGCATATCAAGAATCAAGCCTACTCACTTGAGATCATAGGGTTTGCCATAGCATAGAGCAGATAGCCAGGTCTCTGATGGTACCCAGGTCTTGAGGCTTGCTGCCCAAGGTGGATGAGGATATGATATAAAACAAAGAGTCTCAGTTCTCTTGGATCCAATGTCCCATTTCTGTAACTGATGTTTCGTGATGCCTCCTTCATAATCCTGAAATGAAAGTCATAAGTAATATAAATTATCCACACATAGAATTCAAAAAAAAATCAATATAATAACCTAAGCCAAATATAAAGGGGAAACAAAGGGAAAGTAATATATTATAAAATAATGTCTTTCAATGTGTAAATGCCTGGGGGTGTCTAGACTATAAGATATCCTGAAGGGGTCAGCTGCTTGAGCCTTGTTATAATGAAAAAGTTTGACTTTAAGAGAAGTAGGAGACTCCTTTGTACAAGAAATATAAGAAAATGAAAGAGCACACGTACAAGTGGAAATGAAAACAAAACTAGAATTAGGATACATAATACCAGATCAGACTTATTTGTATATGATAAGAGAAAGAGGGAGGGAACCTTGACTAAACTGTTACAGACAGCTGAGATGGAGAAAATGAGGAAGTGTGATATTTGTACAGATGAGTTCAGTCTTACTCGTTAGTACAAGGCAGACTAATTCCCTTTATTATGATATCAAACAGGCAGTGATGAAATATCACACACACGAAATGTCTCCTGTCTTAAAATCCCACTGCATCCAATCCTTGGATACTGTAACCTTAGATAGGCAAAGAGGAAGAAAGCAGATTGGAAATTAATGCCAAATTAGAAGAGGCTACGAAGAAGGCTATTTGACAGGCTTCTGGGAACATAAAGATTGAAAAACAACAGACCATTATCAATTACATATTTTTAATACATAATTTTCACAGTATAGATACCACTGTGTTACACAACATTAAAATATGTAAGTTAGAAATGATATAGATTATGTAAAAACAACCCTTATTGTTAACATTCACTGTGACCCCTGTGTTTCTAAATCTGTTTAAAGGAGTCTCAAATTCCCTCAACTATATATTTGCATGTCACAGAAACAAACAGACAGAAATGCGGGTAGGGAGATTTTTGGACAAATTCTTGTCTCTTTATTCTGAAGTCCTGAAACTTCTGAGGGGAGAGGGGACACGCTGGCCTCTAGCCTCACCCACTGTGGGCAAGTATATTTGATAAGCTGGGAGGAATGCCAACAGTAGATGAATTATTGCTTCACTCGCTGTTTGGGATCCTGGGAGGAAACTGCAGTGCGGGGCAGTCTCGCACTCACGTGGCGGGGTGCATACCATAGTTAAAAGTGTGCCGTGGTGTGCACAGGCAGGGCAATTTTGTTTTCGTTTGTGATTTTCCCTCAGTTCCCATGTGGCCTGGATGCTGAGTTTAGAGTTGGCTGACCTGCTATGGATGGTCTGCTAGGAGCTGGCAGCACCATACCTCTTTCATACCACTTATCATGTTATGCATATAATATGCAAAATGTAAATTTGCATTTCAGTGAGTGGCTTTTGGATTAGTATCTGTCTTTTCAGTTAGATTGTAAACTTCTTGAGGGGTAGACCTTAGAACAGTATCTGATATACAGTGCCTGATCTATTAATAGAGATGAGAAAATATTTATTGAATGAGTTAACGAGTTTAATCCCTGTTACTCGACTTCTGAGCTTACCTTTACTTCTGCCCATTTGTTCATTCATTCAAAAATGTTCATTGAGTGCCTACTATGTCCCAGACTGTATAATGTTTTCTATGATTCATGAAACAATGACTGATTTAATGAACCACGATTACAAAGGCAGTTATCATTTTGTTTGCAAAAAGTTCTGAATAGGCCTGCAAGAATATAGGGACCTATCTGCTCACAATGTGGCTCTGTATATGGCAGGAACTTAAGGCTTCATAGTTTAACCCTTAACCCTTCAGAGTTTTCGTGTGTTATCCTCATTAATATCAGTTAACTAAATCACAAAACTTAATCTTTTAAGTTTCTTTCTAGCTCCTAACTTAAATCCTACTACCAAACATCCAGCTCAACTGTATATTTTTGCAGCAAATCAAACTACTGGGGTATGTAAGCACTAGACGTACTAACCATGAGGCTTTCTTTCTAATGCTGATCTAGACCACAGAACCCATCTGAAAACTGCAAAACGTCAGCTAGTTTTCATAAATGATTTTTGATTATTCAAGTAATTATGTTCTCTTAATGAGTCATATTTTATGCAAATTAATTTGTTTCTATAAATTAATCATAGCAAAGAACATTGTTGCATATTATGTGTATTTGTACTAACTCCATAAGTATAAGCAGTAATGCATTTTTGGTAGAAATATGGTTTCTTGAATTCTGTAAATTGAGTCCTTCTGAGTTGATAATCATGATTTTTCTGCTGAATGTTTAATAGAAGGAAATGTTTTTTCTTTTTTTATTACTTTGACATTTTTAATCAAAGTAAATTAATGAAAGCATGTACATGACAACAGTAGGCTTCATATAATCTGTAGGGAGACAGCAATTGTACTAGGCTGTAAACTCCCTGAGGGCAGAGACATGTTTTTTTGTTCAGCATTATGTCTCCTATCCCATTCCCTAGCACTGTTATTGGCATATAGTAGGTACTCAATAAATATCTGTTACATGGCTGAATCAGAATACTCTAATTCCATCCTTATTTATAGAGGATGAACTAGTGATGCCTGATCCCAGAGTCGGCATTAACAGGTCAACTTGTTGGTTTATCTCAGTTTATGAAATAAACCAATGAGTTAAATGTATGCTCTAACTTTGAATGAGGAGGAGTAAGAAAGATCTGATTTCTTTCTTTCTTTTTTTTTTTTGAGTTTTTTTTTTAATAGAAGTACTGGGGATTGTACCCAGGACTTTGTGCATGCTAAGCATGCACTCTACCACTGAGCTATATACCCAGCCCCCTGAAGAGTGTGATTTCTTATTGCATGATTTATGTGGGAGATGTTTGTTTCTATTTACTGTATGAGTTCGGAGGCATGAAGGTTTGGTTCAGTCACCAGTCATTTTTGCACAATGTCTGGGTTGGGAATAACTTGAGTCATCTTTTTAAACTCAAGCTTCCATCTAAAGTTTGAATCTCCTTTACGATAATTTCTACCAAGGTCCTTGCCAAAGTTTTAACATTTCCGAGTGATAGGGAATTTATCACCTCCTGAGGCAATCCATTCCATTTAAGGACATTTTGGTTGGAAAAGTCTATTGTATTGAAATTGACCTCCCTGCACTTTTGACACCCAGCAAGGATGGTTATATGGGAATATATTTCCATTCCATCTGACACCCTAAATGTATTTGAAGTCTTCAGTGGCTGGGTGAAATTTCTCCACTTTGTACAAACACGCCTCGTAGGACACGATTTCACATCTTTTCCCTTTCCTGGTCATTCTCCCAGTGAATGTGCCTCTGTTTGTTTATATCTCTTTTAAAGTATAGTGTCCAAACAGAACCCAGTATTTTAAGTGTGGTTTATGTGAAGCAACTATGCTCCTGCCAAATACTGGATTTATAGACTGATAGCCAGGAGTGTCCCAGACATTTTCTCTTGGGAGTGTAATGACAATTCCTCTGAACCTGCAACAACGTTTCTGTCTCCTTCGTGTCAGTATCAGAGCTAGAGCACTTTAGACGGGGCAAAGTGATCCTTTCCTAGGTCACATGAGAAACAACAGGAGAGAATATATATCTCTCCTCATCTATCTCCATGCTCAGGGAACATATGAAGGCTGGTATAGAGCTGTTGAATATTTTTGTTCTGCGGATACGTGAGATAATGAATGTAAAGTGCCCAGCCTGGTGTCTGGTTCAGAGTAGTGATTCAACAAATCTTAGTTAACTTTTCCTTTCCCCTCGCCATCTCTTTATACTTTTTCTCAGAATTTTTTACCCTCTCTTTTAACACAAGGTGGATGCAGGGATGAACAAGTAGAATATAAAATATCTTCTATAGACTCTTTTTTTATTCCCAAAAGTCATGAGTTCTTTGTTTTCTTTAAATCCTAGGGGACAGTTAGATGAGATACACATGTCTCAGGTGTTTTCCAAAAAAAAAAAAAAAAGAAAAAAACACAGCACTTAAGTTGAACAATCTGTTGACATTCATTTTATTAATCTAGTTGATTTGTGCATTATTTTGCATTGTCATTCATCTGGGTGGGTTGTGTGTTGTTTTGGTTTTTTGTTCTGTTTTTGTTGGGGGGGTAATTAGGTTTCTTTATTTACTTATTTATTATTATTTTTTTAAATGGAGGTACTGGGGATTGAACTCAGGCCCTCACGCATACTAAGCATGCACTCTACCACAGAGCTATACCCCACCTCCTTGGGTTGTGTGTTTAAAATGAGCTTCCTAAGACTAGAAAGACAGGGATTAAAAATGAGGGGTTTCAATTAGATCTTCTCTTACTTTATGGTATAATAGTTCTCAGTTTCACAAGTGATTAAAAAAAGAGAACTAACATGGATGGGGGAATTTTTGAATATTCCATAGCCATTGTTCCTTTAAAAATGAAATTCTGAGAAAGGTAAAGTAACTTTGTTCCCATAAATGAAACTGCCATTCCTGACAGTTGGCACAGCATCTCTCTGAAAGCAGTAAGATGATTAGAAACACACTGAACTTTGGCTCATTTTTTCATAAAGGCATTTATTTTAGAAAAGAGTGACGCTAGATTTGGGTACTCCCCCACAAAGTACCAAGAAGAAAGTGTCATTCTATGGCATTGAAAACAGAGATAATTCACTCCAGAATGTAGGTGTCACTGGATGGTTTAGTACTGCCTAGCAACGCAGATCTCACCGAGTATCTGACACTTTGAATCCTGTAGGGCTTTCTCTTAACTAGAAATTCCTCTGCCTTAGTGGAGAGAGTAATTCCCTGATGCTCTTTTTCAAAATTCTCACCAATCTAACTTTTTCCTTACTCCATGTATGACAGTTACAACACTGAAATTGTTTTATTAACAGGCTGCTGACTGTCAGTATCTGATGACTTGAAAGTAGAAGAAATAACCCAGACTTTTTATAAAATACCTTCTATCTGGATAGGCTCTAGTTCTAGAGATTTCTCAGATGCAAAATATACACCTTTTATTTGAAAAAATTATAAAATTTGAATGGGAAAAATTAATGTCAATTTAAGATTAAAAATGTGATCAGTTTGTGGAAATTATTTTAGAAATTATGCTCTCACTTATATGTAAAGTCAAAAAAAACAAAAACAAAAACAAAACCCCCTGAGCTTATAGACACAGAAAACAGATAGGTAGTTGCCAGACATGGGGTGTGGCCAGGGGTGAGTGAAATGGGTGAGGGTAGTCAAAAGTACAAAAGCACAAACTTTCAGTTATAAAATAAATAAGTCCTGGGGATGTAGTGTAGAGCATGTTGACTATGGTTAATAATACTATACTGTATATTTGAAAGTTGATGAGAGTAGATCTTAAAAGTTCTCATCATAAGAAAAAAAATTTGTAACTCTATGTTGATGGATATTAACTAGACTTATTGTGGTGATCATTTTGCAATATGTACACATACTGAATTACTGTTGTCACCTGAAACTAATATACTATTATATGTTAATTATATCTCAAAAAAAAAAAAGAGATTACTATCAACCACACATTACATTCCTCTGGACGGGATTCCCTGAGAGACTCACCACATATTCCATTCAAAAAATGTAAAATTTCAGTCTAAGCATGAAGAAACATTTGGCAACTGCAAATTGACTTATTTTATAAAATAACTGGCCTGTATTAATCAAAATGTCATTGTCATGAAAGACAAAGGCTGAAGAAGTGTGCAGATTGAGGGGAAGTAGAGAGACATGACAACTAAATGCAATATGTGATCCTGGACTGGGTCTTATATTAATATGAGAAAAATAATCCATAAAAGGCATTATCAGGATACCTGACAAAATTATAACATAGACTGTAGGCTAAATAAAGTATTATATCAATGTTAAATTTCCTGAATACAGTAACTGTGTTGTGCTTTATGTAAGATAAATTCCTTGCTTTCAGAAAATACACACTGAAGTCATTAGGGATAAAGGGGCAGGATATATGTATGAACCTATTCCCAGATCGTTCAAAAAACGATTATGTGTATGGATTGAGAGAGAGAGAGAGAGATCAAATATGACAAAATGTTTAAAATTGGTGAATCTGGGTAGAGTATGGGAATTACTTGTGTTCTTTCAATTTGTTTATAAATTTGAAATCATTTCAAAATTTAAAGTTAAAAAAATAAAAAATGATCTCTAAAAAAGCAGAAATTGCTTAAAATAAAATTCCACTTATTTGCAAGTAAAAAAAACCTAAGAAAACCAACCAAACAAAAATAATCATCCCTCCTAAAAACAAAAGCACAATCATGATGAATGATTTTACATGATGAATGGTTCGTAGTTTCACGTGTCCAGCTATGGCATATATTCTGCAGCATTACTAGTTCTACACAGTAGTGGTTCCTGTAATTGACCTTGTATGGTTGTTCTCTGCGTTGAAAATGAGTGTCCTATTAGGTTAAAGCCCTAACTAAACTAAACTGCTAAAATTGATTTTCCCCACTACACTTTTTCTTATGATATTTATTGTAAAGAATGAATGTTGTCAATATTTCTTCTTTAGCCCAATTGAAATGAAAATTCATTCACTCAAGCCCATCCAGTAACTTTTAATGCTTGCCTATTATGTGCCACATAGCGGGCTAGATGATGGTAAAACAAAGAGGAATATGTTATGGTGTGTTTCTTGACAAATTCAGACTAATGGGAGAGTCAGCCATTTAATCAGAATGATGTATTACAGGAGCAGGAAAATGGAGCAATTGTTTGTTTGTGGGAGTTAGTTTCACAGAAGAAGTGACATCTAAAGTGTGTCTTGAAGGATGAGTAGGAGTTTTCCAGGTGGAGGGGAAGGATATTTCCAGGCATGAGGAGCAGCATGTGCAAAGGCACAAAGCCTTGAAAAGTTCAATTTATTTGAACATTTCTAATTTATGCCAGATGTAGTTCAGAAGCATTAAAACCTAGGCCAGCTGCTTTAAAAAACTTTTTATTGTGAAATATTATATACATTCACAGAAGTACATAAAAATAACTATCAGCTTACTGAATTATTACAAAGCAAATGTACATGTAATGATCATGAAGTCAAAATCTCTAAAATGGCCAGTAACCCCAAAATTGGCACTACCCCAACAAGTGCACTTCCCTACCATTTTATTATTTAATAGTTGCTTTAGCTAATGGTTACAGCCACATAACCTACACCTCTATCATCTCTCTCTAAAATTCCCTTGTGTCCCACACTCTCACCCCACCCAGTTTAACTACCATTTGCTTGTTGATTTCTGCAATGGGTGAGAAATCCAGTGTGTTTGGAGCAAAAAGTTGTGAAGTTGTGGGAGGGATGAGTATAATAACAAGTATTTATTATTGTTATGCCTGTACTGTGTTCTGGGTCCTTCTGGGTGCTTTCTTCATTCACTGATTTCCCACAACACTGAAAGGAGCATACAGCTGAGGAAACTAAGGCTCAAGAGAGGTTCTCACTTGCTTAGAGAGACAAAACTCATGAATGTGGGTGGAGATGGGACTAGCATCCAGATTTTTCTGACTCCCAAACACATGCTCTTTCTGTTAATGGCTCTTATTGAGATTTGACTTCATCATGTAGAAAACTGGCAATCAACAGAGATATTAAATTGGGAAGCAGTATTACATTTGTTTGGACTATAATTCTGTTGATAGTGTGGAATAATGGAGTGAGGGAGAGATGGTGGTAGGGAGACCATGGAGGTACTTATTGCAGTGGCTCAGAGATGAGGTTCTGGATGAGAAGACTGATAGTGCACATGGAGAGAAGATGCCGTTTCCTAGACCCTTCTGAGGTATAACCAGTCGTTTATGGTACTAGGTTTGATGTTGGGGATAAGTGAGATGAGATACCTTGGACACAGGTAACTTGCATTACTTTGCATCTTTGCACGTGCTCCTCTCCAAGGCCTCTACCTTGATAGCCTGAATAGATAGCAACACTGTTGATTAAAATTTGGAAGAGGAAGAACAGGTTTGGTGAGAAGATAAGTTCAGTTTTGGTCCTGCTAATTTTGAGATGCTTGAGGAAATTCAGTTGGTCTCCCTGAAGGGGAGTTAGAAATAGAGCTTAGAGGCTGCAGGGATAGGTCTGAGCTGGAGATTAAATTTTAGGAATGATCAGAATATATTTAACTTGAGGCACAGGACCTGGATTCAGACAGACCTATGTTTAAATCTTAGCTCAAACACTAATTACCTGTTTTCGAATTTGTAAAATGGGATATCTAACCCAGAATCTTTGTAGGGATTCAGTGAAAAACTAGAAAGCACTTGTTCTGAGTTCAATAAGTGACAAAACTATCATTAGCTATTATTATTAGATTACAATAGAGACTTACTTATGAACAAACTCCACTACAGCAAAAAGCATTAAAAAAAAATGGAATTCACTTAAATGGTCTCTGAAATGCATTTGCATGGAAGGCCTGTAAGGCATGGCAACAAAATGATAAGAAAAATGAAGGGATCATCAAAGTTTATCTACACAAGGCCACCAAATTGACCCAGTCAGTTTAAAGAACAGGTCTCACTAGTGTTTCTTTGTTTTGCTATAAAGGCATCATCAAGCATAAAAAAATCAGCAGCTTTAATTCTCTACTATCATTCTTGAAATAATTACATATTGTATTAGACTGTATGCAAAAATCGTCACAATAATCCCTCCCATTCCTATATGCATATCCCTTTGAAATGTGACTTGGCTACTCCTCCCATCAAAAAGGGGGATTTATCTCCCCAGTTTCTGAGTTTGTGCTGGCCTTTTAACTTTGACCAATAGAATGTGGTGGGAGTGATGTCAAGTAACTTTTGCTTCAAGAGGTCTTGCAGTTGTCACTCTGCATCTGCTTGGCGTGCTGCCACAGTATGAAGCCCAGGCTAATCTTGGGGATGAAAGGTTACAAGGAAAAGAGAGAGGTCCAGTCAACAGTCAATCCACTGCCAGCCGTAAGTGCACCCAGTCAAGCTGCCAGATGACTGCAGTAGCTACATGCATGATCCCAGACAAGGCCAGAGAGCACATAACATGGCTTTAGGGTACTGATTCCGGGGTGGTTTGTCATGCAGCAATAGTATGTATATGTGTATAGGTATGTGTGTGTATATATATGCAGTAGAATTCTTCAGCCTTAAAGATTGGAGAATATTTTTAAACTGTAAAAGGGGTCTTAGGTTAATCATTACGATGTACTTCCAGACTTTAGGGATCAAAAAGTTCCTTAAAGCTGTAATGATATGTCACCTAGATTGCTGCAGTGAACAGTGAAAGGGAGGACGATTTTTCTGTGATGGTTTGTGCACAGCGTTTTTAGAGGAAGGGTGATAATTCTAGATGATGTTCAAAGTCTCTTTAACTTTAGAGCCCTGTGAAATTCAAATTCTTGTGAGTTTAATAACTCCATGTCCACTTCAGGGACTTGTACATAGCATTTTGAATACTTTTCACAAATGACTGATCTGTTGACTCATCTTCCACATACAATGTGATCCAAAAGACCCGAGCTATGGTATAGAGCAGGCAACACCATACAGGGAATATAACATAATGGCTAAGGTTATGAGTTCCAGAGCCATATTGCTTGGGTTCAAATGCTGGCTCAGTTGCCTCTCAGCTGTAACACTGATGGGTTATCTAACCATTCTTTCCCTGTTTCTGTGAAGAATGGACGATAACATCTCACTGGATTGTTGATAGGATTAAATGAGTAATGCTTGAGAGTAAAACATATTTACTCAATACATGTCAGAAACTTGTATTGTTATTTTGCAGAAGGGAATGATTTTGGTCTTAGACTAAGTTCTGTTACTATGTGACCTTCAGTAAATCAATTAACCTCTCTGCATTTCAGTTGTTCTCCTCTATAAAGTAAGGTTTACTAGATGACTTTGGTGGGTTCTTTTCATCTTTAAAATTCCATGATTCAGTGTTCAATGTTTTACCCACATGCACATCCTAATCTTGTCTATAATTCTAATTTTTTAAAGATCGTTTAAAACTTACTCTATTAGCAATTCTGAGGACACTCTGGTTATGATCACTTTGAAGTGTAAATAACACTGAATTTACTCAGGCAACTAAACATTTTTTATTCACACCTGGTCAGCAAACATTTATAACGCACATACCTGAAGCGATGCCTTTTCACGTCTATGAAAACTTAGTTGTACATTCATTTTTTAAACCCACGATAAATTTGCTTAAAAGTAGGAAAAGATCCTCCAAAAGTGAAGAAAATATTGCACCTCAGATTTTACCAAAGATCTCCAGTGTTCAATAAAATCACCAAAATTCCACTATTAAAGGTCACATTTTCTGTTTTTTTTTGCTTCAGCAGAATGCATACAATTAAATATTATAAACATATTACAAAAACAAACACCATCATGTGGATAAAGTTTATTTTACGTTGGCTTATAAATTGTGGCATTTCATAACATTTTACTTTCATGTTCTGTGATGCTTCTTGACAGTGGGACATAAAAATGATATTAGTGTGACTAGCTGGTGTGTGTGTGTGTGTGTGTGTGTGTAGAATGTCAGTACCTAGAATTCCTTTTAAGTAGTTAATTTTTCCATCCTTTTCCTGTCACCTATAATCAAACTACAACAACACCTCAAGACCTATGCAAAACGCTCCATTCAATATTTTTACAGTAACGGATCTACTACAAACTTAACTCTGAATTTTGAAAACGGATTTCAGTCACTCGTTTGCTCTTCAGAAATACATATGCAGCCTATTTACTAAACTTTCTTTTCCAGGGATCAGAAAACTGGCAACTTAAGTTAGACAACTACGAAGGTTTTCAGTGGATCTTGGCTGGGGGTTGGTGAGGGAGATAAAATCAACGGGCTTTTTCTTCCTCAAAATTCTCGTATTTGCTTCTGGAGCAAGAATTCCGACTGAGGAGTTGCGGTGGGGCAATGAGGCGGAGAAGGTGGCTCTGCCGGCACACAGGTTTGAATTTGACAGACCACTGCAATCTTCGGGGATTTTCCAAGCAGGCTGAGCGCGCCGAAGAGGCGAAAAAGTGCGTACAGCCCACGTGACCCAACTTCACTTTCAGGCTCCAAAAGCGAAGCGCAGCTGCAATCAATACCCATCTTCCATTAGTAGACTGTTTTCCTCCCAAGAACCTGCTAAAAAAACTCCAGGTGCTGAGAGACACACTTCGGAAATTGTTGGGTTAAAAAAAAAATTCCACCTGTACATTTATAAAAGCGCTAACCACCTTTTTGGGATCACCACTACGGCTTGCGCATTTGCGAAGCATGTTCCTACAGTTCCCTCCCGTGCTTTTCTAAACCTCCCCGTTTCGGTTCCACCAAAAAAGCGATAGCAACAGTTTGGTTGCCGAGGAGCCCGTCTCCCGGGCGCAATCGCCGCATCAGGGGCCTCGCACCTCTCGGCCCGCGAAGCCGAGGACTTCGGTTCCCCGTCCGCCAGCGGGAGGACACGAGGGCGAGCGGCCGGCCCGAAACCTCGGCCTCGGCCCCCGCACCACCCGCCACGGTTCCCTCGCCGCGCCCGGCCCCGGCGCGTCGCCTCCCCACCGGCGGGGGAGCCGGGCCGAGCGCATGCGCGCGGCGCTCCCGGGCGTGCCGGCCACACTCCCCCCACCCACTCCGAGAGCTTGTCACTTCCTGCCCTCGCCCCATCTCCGTCCGGGGTCAGTCAGTCGCTCCCTGTCGCTGCCGGAGAGTCTCTGCTTCCCCCTTCCTACCCGCTCCGCGGCGGTGGCTCAGGCTCTTCGGGGAGGGGGAGACCGAGGAAGCGAGAGACTGGCTTAATAAAGTTTCCTGAAACAACAACTACTACCAAAAAGGGCCCGAGGTGGGGGGAGACCCCCATCCTTCCCCGCCCCTCTCCAAAAGCCTGAGGGACCGTTGCAGGTGGAGCGGCGCTTGGGGGGAGCCGGGCTCCGGCAGCAGCGGTTGCCCCGGCGAGGGGCGCCTCAGGTCTTGCCCGCTCCGGTTCCGGCTCCTTCGGTGGCGGCGGCGGCGGCTGCGGGGCGGTTCCTCCTGTCAACTGCCTGCGCCCGCGCGCCGCCCGCCCGCCCAGCTCCACAGCGCGGAGGGACGCCGTGAGCCGCCGCCGCCGTCGCCTCGGGCCGCGCAGGAACGTGGTGAGCTGTGGCGCTTCCGCGTCAGCGCCGGCGGGGACTCTTTGGGAACGCGTCGTCCCGAACCCCGGTCCCTTCGCGTGGTCCGCGGGGTCTGCGCCAGGTGGGGCCCGAAGCCGCCTCCCACGCCAGGCTGTCCCCGCGGCCGCCCGGCCTGCCTGCCTTCCTTCCGCCTACCCGCCGGCCCACCCTAGGAGTTCAGTAAGTTGGGCGCACTTGGTCAGGGGGACGGGGGGCTCTGCCGCGGAGACCCCGACGCACGTGCGTGGCGGGAGGGCGCGGCGTGGGCCCCTCGCCGGCGGGAGCTGCACCTCCGCCGCCCCGGCCGCCCCTGCCGTCGCGCCCTCCTCCCCGCGGGCCCCGGCGCCGGCCGTGCCCGCCGCGCTCCGCGCCTCCGTCTCCGCGCGCGCCCGCCCGGGAAGGCGAGGCCGCCGCCGCCGCCGCCGCCGCCGCCCGCGTAGCCGGCCAGGCCCTCGCCCTGCGCTGCGCGCCTGGGGCTGCGTTTCCGGGTAGGGCGATGAACCTGTGCCGGAGTTCGGGCTGGAGAAGCCTTCGTGCGTTTTTCTTTTTCAGTTCGAGAGGAAGGTGCCAGTCGGTGGAGGGAAAGCGGAGGGCGGGTGAAGGGAACGTTTCTGGAAAATGCAGCCAGAGCCCCCCCAGGAAGTTCAGGGTGAGTGACGGATTTGTGCTTCTTTCAACAGCCAAGCCGCAATGAAGAGCTTCTTACAGTGAAAGGAAAGTAGGTCGCGCCCACTGAAAATGCCTTTAAGGGACAAATACTGTCAGACTGACCACCATCATCACGGATGCTGTGAACCAGGTACACCCCTTTCTTCTCCAGTTACTTTGCCGTGCATCAGAGCCACTCTGCCATCTGTTTTCTTCTAGTGTTTTTTTCCTCCTGCCCAAGAAGTCATTCTTAACTAAGCAAGCTATAATTTTACCCAGCATAAAACCAGTTATGAAGCTAAAAACTTGTACAAACAAGAGGTCTCCCCAACTTGATCCCTTAAAAAAGTACTGCAAGTGTCACCTTCAATCTTTTCCACAAGATCACTCACTCAATCCCCTTTCCTTCTCTTTCAAGGCAGCCTGCAGTTAGTAGTATAACCCTCAAGCTTTGTGAATGTTTAAAACCGAAGAGAAAGGGAAAAAATGGATAGTAGAATACTAGCATTAATCTTCGTGAAAGTTGTTTCTTTCAGACTTTTAAAAACTGAAAGCTTCTCATGCTTAAATAGTGCTGAAAACCTAAAAATGAGTTTTGTTTGGGCTAAAAAAAGTTTGTTAAACTTAACTTGTTGGAAGAAACAGGTTTTGCTAAGTGCGACCTCTTAAACTTCTTGGGCAGAACACACTGTATTGCAAAATAAAAAAATCAAGAAAGTTTGATGTGCTTTGTTACAGACATTTAGAGGTACAGCTTGAAGGGGAGTTCTTGAATACACATTGCCACTAAACCAACTAAAGGCTATTATTCTATTCTAGTTTAGAGGCAGTTGTTTATCATTATTTTTGACCTAAAAGTTATTAGGGCTTTCTAATACTTTGCTTGATTTTTAACTGCACTAACGTAATTGGGTTTGTCATAGTGGAGTTCAATTAAAGTTTTCTGATTAATGGGAAAAAATGGCAATGATAAAGGGGAGGAACTATTTTCAGAAAACTTCAGTATGGATGAGAATAACATTTGTACTATAACCCTATCCCCTAATTTGCTGAAAGTAATACCTCATAATAAAACAGGCACTTCCAGGATGGAATCCAGTGTATTCAGCTGCTCCCTGACCTACCTAACTTTAACAATCCTTTCTACTGTGTATTTTCTGTACCCTTTCTACTGTGTATTTTCTGTACTTGAAGTGAAGCTCTATCACTTTAATTTTACCAAATATTGAATGGAATTTGCTGGTTTTGAAGTAGAAAGCTGTGAATATATTTTATGCTTATGTTCCACTGACTGTTACAGTTTTTTTCTCAGAACACTTCAAGTCATTTAAGCTGAATTAATTAAATCATCTTATCAAAACATCTTGATTAGGAAGAAATTTACTTGTTCATTCCTTTATTTCTTTGACAAATCATTATCAAGCACCTGTTAGGTGCGAGGCACTGTTCAGGGCAATGGGGATATAAGTGGTGAACAAAACAGATAAGCTCGTTCCCTTGTGGAACTTTTGAGTGGGAAGAGATAAACAGGTAAACAAATAAGGTTATTTGTGACCATACCTTATTTAGTGTATGCTGGTAATTAAAGTTTTGTAGAGAATTTAATGTCTTTTTAAGGAGGTTTTCCAGAGTTGAACTTTTAAATGTGTGTTGGGACTTTTCTGCTCTTTTTTTCTCCCTCATTAACATAAAGTCAGATAAGTTGCATTAATTTAAAAATTTCAGCTTTCTTTTTCCAGAAACTTTCCCATGCAGTTTATTTTTCAGACCGTCAGGTCGAAAGTAGTTGGTGTTTTCTTTGCTTTTTTAGCTAGAATTAAACACTGTTTGAGGATTTAGCTCAGTAGAGACCTGGAAGTTTAACTTATGGGGTAGTTAATCATCATTATTTCAGAGGAAGGGTGTGCCAAAGTGGGAGGATGTTTCCAGTATTGAGAGGACAATGTTATGGTAGTTTTTAAAAGAGGATGCCCTCAGATGGAGGGAAGAAGACCACATGTTTGAGAAGTTCTTTTAATGGGCTCTCCTCAGAGGCCTGTCCTCCTTTGGATTATGAACAGTAGTTGAGTTCCTGAATGAGCTCAGTGTGTTCCTGAGGAGGCCTTGATAGGATGGATCAGTTTGTAGCGAAGGGTGGTTTTATAAGCCTGTCAGTGTATGTAAGTTTGTTTTTAGTTATGTTTTAAGAAAGTTTTTGATTATAGAAATTTTCAAACATTCAGAATAGAGAGACTAGTATAAGGAACTTGTTGTAACACAACTCCATCAGTTATCAATACGTGGACAGTCTCTTTTCATCTATGTTCTCCCTTCCCCACAGTTCTCTTCACCCTCCAACTGCTCCCTCAACCTCTGTTATTTGTAAGGAAATCGCCGACATCATAGGTAGAAGACTCTTAAAGGAACTTGTTTTAAGGTAGCAGAGACCCTTGGAAAAGTGGACATTTTATTCTTGGCAGTGTGTTCTTGGGAGGATGTAAAGAAAGATGTTAACTTCTGAGCATTTGTGATTTTTGGCTGGAGGGAGATGCTATTTTTTTTCTACGTGGTCATGTAACCTGATCTTGGGAGGGCTTATAGGATATGTAAGAAGAAACTTCATAAAATATTAACATAGGAATTTTTTTTTAGGGTTACAAGTATGTTTTCAAAGGAAGAAAGAATAGTTTCTTACAGTGGGAACTACACAGATGTGTATACCAAATGAATGTGTCCACTCATAACTAAACTAACCCTGGGGTTATTTTGAATGGTGTCTTGGGATGTATGTTTATTCTGGTGGTAGCAGTGATGGTGATGGGTAACAAAATTTTGCTCTAGCTTTAAAATCAGATGTTGTCATGTGGAAGTGGAAGTTAGAGTATTATAGGAAGTTTTCTGGAGCATGAACCTAAATGAGGAAAGGGGGCTCTAAGGAGAAGTTTCCATTTTTTCCCATATTCCTTCCTTAGTCATTACTTTTTTTTTTCATTCTTCCTGTCTAGAATTTTTGCCACTTACAGAGCCAGACTTTGGAGCTTTTTTACTTCTTTGAAATTGTATAATTTCTAACCTATCTTTTGTAGTTATTATTTTTTGTAATCAGTTATTGGTTGTTATAATGTACAAATACTGGAAAGAGATCCATCTAATCCAAATAAATGATATCATCAGTCTATTTACAAACTTCTGCTGTTGTTTCTCTAAGGGATTGAATTGTGCTTCTCTTAGATTTTGGAAAAGATTTTTTCAGTTTTTAGTTTCAGGAAACCAGTTGATTTGTAGATGATGGTGATTGTGATAGAACATTTATTGAGCCTTTCCTGTATCCCAGGCTCTAATTTAACCAGTTACCTGCATTAGCTGATTGAATTCTCACACAACCGTATCATTTACTTTTATTATCCCCATTTTAGGGATGAGAACGGAGAGATTAGAGAGTGTAATTTGCCCTAGTTGTATCTAGTAAATGGCAGAAAAAAATTTCAGTGCAGTCAGTCCAGGTCTGGAGTCTTCTGTTCTTAATCACTGCAGTTAGTACCAATGTCAGATGTCCTCAAAATGAGTTGTGTTCATGTATATGTTCTTTAAAATATCCCAAACTGTCTCTTAAAATTGGGAAAATTTTACTTAATGGAATGATTTGGTCCTGAGACATAGTTCCTCCCATTTGTGTGCACTGAACTTAAGAACAGAAGCCTGAAAGAGAATCTCAGGCTGTGTCTATACACATAGCATAGCAGTCTTTCTCCCCCTTATCAGACAGCTAAATGCACTCCAAGCGCAGGCCATGAAGCAGTAGCAGAACTGAGGTATCCTCTCCTTATCTCCTCACATTGAGCAGATGATCTTGGGTTATGATGGTAAAACGTTGTAACATATCGAAAAAAGAGGTTAAGTGACTGGTTTTTCTCCACCACAACTGTCTCCTTATTTGATATCTGTTGGAAAACTCAGTTTTCCTTTTCAGTTACCTGTTTCTTATTACCAGAATCTAGTTTATATATATTTATACTGTTAATCTGAGAATTTTGGAAAGCAGGGATGATATAGACCTCTATGTATGAAAATGAAAAGTTTTTATTTTTAAAGTGGAAATATTATTTTAACTTATAATAAAGCGTTCTTTCTAAAAAGCACACTTCCAAAACCCCAAGGTGGGGAAGTGTGAGGCCGAAAGTTAAAATCAGCCGTGTATAAACAAACCCACCCTCACAGAAAGAACCTTTGTTTTGTTGGTATCCCACCAGACTTTTTGTGTTTATACTAACATTTATACATAGACACACATATACATGAAATTTCTTTTCTTTCTGTAGCTTTTGAAATACATATTAATAAAATTGAGATCATATTCTATAACCTGTTTTCTGCTTAACAGTGTATCATTGACGTCCTTTGTTGTCAGCGCATATAGCTCTAGCTCATGCTGTGTAACAGCCATGAGATATTTCATTGTGTGGATATTTCATAACTTATTTGGTTCCTTTTGAGAGATTTTTAAGTTGTCTGAAATTTTCCCAGTTCTTTACAGTGCTGCAAGAGCTGCAGTGAACATTCTTGCACATCTACCACTGTGCACTTGGCCAGTTCTTTCCTTAGGCAGTGGTTTTTGAGTTTTGCTCTCATAATTGCCCAGGGAGCTGTACTAGATTGTCCAGAGTGGAATGGTTTTTGGAATGGTTTATGAGGTGTGGCTAAGTTATCATTGCCCTGGAATTTTGTTTAAATGTAGTAGTTCCTCTTCAAGGAGAATAAAAAGGCAAATATGACTAATATGTACATAATAATGCCAAAATAGTAAGATTTTTGCATTTGAATTTAATACATAACCTTACTACCTTAATTTCACCTTGAATTCAGAAAAATTTTAGTTATTTTTCCCTGTTATTTCATTTTGCCTTATAAAGATGATGGTGAAATTTGAACAAAAAGTATGATTGTCATTAATGTAATTATAGCAAACTATTGTTTTACTTCAATAGTAAATGATTTAAATAACCATTTTTTTTGTGGGGATTGGGGTGGGTGTTTGTTTTCCATGTAGTTTATATCCTGGAACCTGGAGATGCTCCTTTGTTACAGCAACCACTACAGACATCCAAATCTGGTATTCAACAAATAATTGAGTGCTTTCGATCAGGTATGATTGTCTTAGGATGTATTTTCAATCTTCACATAGTAGTTAAAAACTACCTAGAAATCCTTGGAAATAATTTAAAAAATAAAATATATACATTGGTTTTTCCTTATAGAATACTTTTGTTATTTTTAAAAAGTGGATGAATAAATATTGACTTGATTAGACATTCTTTTCCAGTACTATATGTTATATATTAAATTTTAAAATATATTTAACATGGTTTAAAGAAATATGTGGTATATCTGCTGGTAAAGTAGCTCTTTCTCTTTAAGATTCATTGTTATTTTTTGACATGTTCTTTATAAACTCTCAAAGGGCAGTAGTAAATTACACAGGGTTTTAATGAGCTTTGGCAGAGTAGATTATTTATTCAGAATGTCTGAGATGTCCGTTGTTCTAGATTAATTACTTTATCATGTCTGTTTATGTGACTCACCCTCTCCTACCTAACCCTGGAGTTTCAATATCTTTAATAGACAAGACAGAAAAAAGTCTCACTCTAGCCCTGATATCTTCAGATACATTTGTTTAGCTTTTCTTTCTATTAGGTTACTGTAGTAAGGGATGTATACTAAGGATATTTGTGCAGTTGCAATGCAGTGCTTTAAAATAGGTGTTGCTCACTACATATAAAGGATGGAGAACTGCTAGAACTCCTGTGTTATCAGTAAGATCTTGGATTGCTGTGATTCTTGTCATCCACTTGTCCACTTCTTGTAGATTTGCCTTCTCTGACACTGCAGACTGTTAAGGCAAAATGAACAAGCAAATAAATACGCATGACTAATGGACATCTAATTGGTGGACACTTAAAGGATTAGAATTTTTTTTGTCATTTTAAAGCTTACTACATCTTAATGAAAAATTTCTCAGATTCAAAGGAAAAGATAATTTATATGCAACCACTTGTTTTGTATTGATGAGAAGTATTTTGAGATGCTTTTTTAAAATCATTGTAAAGGGAAATAGCATATATTTAATTTATTTTAGGATTCTAAGAAATAGATTGTTCCTTAATCTAAAATAAAAAGTTTATTTCTGACCCTAAGGTTCATTTCTTACACTTTAATCTATAGTCCTCATGGCATTACTTTTATGTCTATTTAAATCAGTAAGTATTATGTGTATACTGTATGCCTGTGCTCATGTTGGATGGTGGTATAACCTATTTTACCTTGTGTTTTGTTTTGATAATTGCCCTTGGTCAATAGAAATAACTGACATAAATTCTCCTATGGTAAATACAATTAAAATTTTACTAATCAGAGGCAGTATTTAAGTATGTTTCTGGCATAATAGAAGAATGGTTAGTTTTTATTTGTAGTAAGAGTTTCTGTTAGCTACTTTTAATATAGAGATAAAAATTCTTTTTGTTCTTTCTCATATTATGGAAATGAAGATAATAGCTTCACATTTAGTCATATTCCTTGGTATAAGTTATCTTTTTAAAAAATTCATAACTTGGAATTAATGAAGTTGTTTTATACTGCTTCAGTTTATTACAGTGTTATTTGATTAAGAAGTTAGAATTGGTTCTTTCATTCATGCTTTGTCTTGTAAAAAATACCTTTCAACAAGATCCTGTACCCAAAATCTGTATTTTTTTTAAGCTTTGGAAGTTGAATATTTAAAAATGAAATTACTTGTTTTCTCATTGCACTATGGTCCTGTTTTCTGTGTTTGCCATTTTTTTCTTACTGTCTGAAGATAAAAGGACTGTGAAACGGGTAACATGTTCTTTCTTAAATGTCCCCACCAAATTGGCCCTCTGAGTTTTTTTTTAAGGCAAATTTTGAAAATACTGTAATTTAAATTCTCTAAGTACCCAATTGTTTAAATTAGAGATGATTTAGAAATATGCTGAATAGTACAAAGAAACAAATTTTGGGTTAATGAAGGAATTCTTTTACTTCATTAGTGTGGTATATCTCATAACTAAGTAATTTTAATTTCCTTAAGATAATAATCTCTTACATATCTGGATAATCTCAAGTTTCCTAAGGTAGCTCTTCTTTAGCACTGAGGTATTTAAGCCTTGGCTGACTGAGACCTTGGAAGGATGAGATGGAAGTTTGGGCCACATGTCTTAGGGTCTGAGATCCCTTCTCGTCTTGTAAGTTTCTCCCAGTCTCACTTTGCTCCCAAGCAGGCTTTCGATGATGACTTTTCTTTCTAGGCTCTTTCCATTACAGCTGGGTCGCACACTCACACACATTGCATTTAAAGAACTATTCTTGTGGTGTTTTATATCTGACAGATATTTGAAGATAGAACTTCGAAGTCTGCGCTTTTGCTCTTGTTAACCTTCAGCAGCTAAGCCAGGTTGGGCAGTAGTAATGTGTTAGGATAGCTGCCTTTATCTTCAAGCTCAGATACTTGTCTTGATCTCCTGTATCAGCTCTATTTAAGAGATTTACCACCTCCTGCCTACACTGGGCTAGCTGTCTATGACTGGTATTAATTCCTGCCCAAGCTGGGAGTTTATGAAAGGCTAAGGAAGGAGTTGACACAGTTTTAGGCCTCCTAACCCCATGTGTGCTACACTGACTGCTTGACCAATTTTGACCCATTCTCTTTGCTTCACACTTCAGCTTTTGCTTTGGACTGTTTTCCTGGCTTTAAATTACACATACTTTTTGACTTCTGATCTCTCTTTGTTTCCATCTGCTTGACTTGTAATTTGAACTGATTTTTCTTTTTAGAATAAGTAATATGTACCCACGATTTAAAAAAATAATAGTAAAGAAATATAAAAGGATATACAGAAAAACAGAAATAAGTCTCTTTGTACAGGCAGCACTGCTACAGAGAATGTATCTTATTTCAGAGACCTTCTAAACATGCATGAGCATATAGCCCTCACTTTCTTCCTGATATAGACAGTAGCTGATTCTGCATAGTTAAGTACCTTTGTTTTTTTAATAGTACTTTCCACTGTTGTTTGACATCTATCTGTCCGTAGATAGATACCTCATTTTTTTAGAAGGCTACCTATTTTGCCCCACCTACAGATTTTCTATAGGTGTTTGCTCTGAATCTTGGCTTCAGGTCCTACCTTTAGTGTGCCCTGCCCTTTGCTGGAGTCATTTCTTGGTTGTGTTAGTCCTTCTAGGATTATGTCTGTGACTCTCTGGCTTCAAATTTCCTTACTTTATATTGACTTTTTTCTATTAACTTCTGGCCCCAAGTGGAAAGAAAATTTTAAATAACAAAAAAAGGTGTACTTCCATGAGATATTTATAAAATTGATTTAATTGAGCTTAATATTCTTTCTTAGTCTTCTGGTAGAGACAGATTAGCTGTGGAATGCCCTGAAGTTAGAAACAGAAAAATGGGAAAATGGAAGGATAATCATTTTGTCCAATATTCAAAACTGGTCTTTAATATGAAGTTGACATCTTTTTTTGAATTCTTAAAATATATATTATTTCTTTTTACAATATTATACAGTTGACTCTTGAACAACATGGGTTTGAACTGTGCAGATCCGTTAATATGCTGATTTTTTTCAGTAGTAAATATTACAGTATCAGACGATCCTCAGTTGGTTGAATCTGCGGATGCAGAATTGAGGATATGGAGGAAGTGAGTATAAGGAGGACTGTAAGTTATATGTGGATTTTTGACTGCGTGAAGGGTTGGCATCCCTAACTCCTGTTTTTGTTCAAGGGTCAACTGTATTATAGAAAAAGGCTGCTGCCTATAGAATACACTACTACTGTGTGCAAGAAACAGCATCTTTTCTGAATCTTAAGGAGGAATAAATTATAGTGAAAAATGAGAATTGGCTTTGTGTGATGTTTGCTATGTCATTATCTAACTAAATTTAAGTTTGGTCATTTAATTTCTTAGAAGACTGTTTGTTTTTTACTGCTTAAAGCAACATTTCTTGCAGTTAATGTAAGCTGTGACTGGTTGGTGATGCCTCAGTCCTGACTCTATACACAAAAACTTGGGATGAAAGTATGATTTATGAGAGATACATAAGAGAGTGCCATTTTATATGATGGGGATTTTTTGTTGTTGTTGATGATACACAGCAGTTGTAGAAATTTAAAATTAGACTGGATATTTTGGGGATGAATGAAAATTAGATTTATTTGTTTTATTTTTTGTTCTTACATTCATCCTCAAAGCATGTCATCTGGGGCTGTGTTCCTAGGAGAGCAGCCATTTATATTAGTCTGGGACTTTCTCAGGGGCACAGATCTTATCCTTCAGTTTCATGTCTCCATGGATAACATTGTACCTGGTACTTAATAGGTATTAAATAAATCAAGACTCACTAGTTGGGCACCAAAATAATATTCTACTTATAAATTTATTCTAGTATGTGACAGTGTTCCATAATTAGTAATTTTTTTAACCACCCCTTGTAGGTGGTGGTTTTATGATAACAGTTTCAACTTTCTTAATTTTTTTTATCTTAAAGATGATTAGTTAGAAATTTCCTTCATACCTGTCTTGGAACTCAGGGGGTGTGACAGGAATTACAGATTTGCTTGCAGTGTTGAGATAGTATTGTGGTTAAACAGTCATCCTCAAGAAACTGAACTTATATGTGAGTCAAGAATAAAGCAAGCAGTATATCATTTAAAAATCATTATTGCCACAACTTAAAAGGGCCATTGACCAACATATCAGTATATTAAGGGAGAAAAATGAACTTATCTTTGTCTAGCACGGAAGAGTTAGAATTACATTATGTCAGGTGACTGCCATCCAAACTAATGTAAAATTCAATACTGATTCCTTTTGAAAAAAAATCTTTTAAACATTTTTATCAGTATGTGCAATGTGTTTGACATTAATTGATAGCACAGGATAAACCCTTGATGAGGTTTAACTTTTATTGAGCACCCATTATGTGCGAGAATCTGAAATACTCATTAGTTAGTTAATTTCTAGGCATCAGAAGCCTTCTCTTTGGAGGGCTTGTTTTTTGAAAGATACTGATTAATGATCTGTGTAGCAGTACGTGTGACTTCTAAGATAATTTAAAAACCTAAGGCAAGAAAGAGAGTTATTAATAGAGGGAAAGGAATAGTTAGGAGTAAGGCAGCATGGCTGGCTGTCTCTCTCATGGTTAAGAGTTGTGGAAGAACTTTTGTTGCTGTCTAAATGATCTTGTCTGCTGTTCCAAATTATAGAAAGTTTTAACTATTGACAGAGGCACAGTTAGTTGGCTGTGTCTAATCATTAAGTGAGCGAAGCAATCAGAAAATGATAGTTGATTAGAATAAAGCCATTATATCCCATGGGAAAAACAACAAAACCTTAAATGGTGACTGAAACTAACTCAGGAAAAAACTTCTGTCTGTATTTATGGAATGGGGGCACATTTTATTTTTCTCATTTGTAAAATATGTAAGCAGAATTGGAAAACCTTTCAGGTCCCTTTTTTAACTTAGCAGTCAACTTTACATTGACTTAAAAATATCTTATTTATAGGGAAGTTTTTAAACATAGGGAGGACTCTCCAATACGTCATTTAACAAATGCTCATCAGGCATGGTCCTGAATGCTGGGATACAGTGATGAGTATTAAAGATTATCTTCTCTGGCCTTTTAGAGCTTCCAGTTTAATGGGGATACAGAAAAGTAACTAATTATAAGATGGCAGGATAATATAGATATATAAGGTGCTCTGGGAATATAGGGGATGAATTCTTAACAAAAAAACAGGAGGGTTCTGAGAAGGCTTCTTGGAGGAAGTGACATCTAACCTGGAATCTGAAGGATTACTAGAAAAAAGCCAGACCAGGGAAATGGGAGAATGTTATAGGCAGAGAGAAAAAAACATAGGTGAAGGCCTGAAAAGTGAGTGAGAGAAAATTTGGTGAATCCATGGACCTAAAAGAAATTTGGTATGCCTGGGTCAGCACAACTGTTTGTATGTGTGCATGTGTGTAGGTGGCATGAGGGTGGTGCAGCATTTGTGATTGATGATTAAGGTTGATTAGTCAAGATTAGAGCCAATTTTTTTTTTGGATGCTTATTGGAAATAAAATACACACTCTTTACTGAATATAACTAACTCTGTAACTAAGACTAAATGAGAAATTGGTACTGTTTTTGTTTTCTTATGATTGATTAAGAGAACCTGATAGATATGTTTGATTTAGGGATGCAGTCTTAAATTTTTACAAATAACTTTTTTATGTATAACTTCATGTTATAATTTCTATTTAGATCTTAGTAGAATTCTTAAGTTAAACCAAGTTCAGATTGATTCCGTGTCCCTTTTCAGTCCTTTTTAACTATCTTTAAAGGCAGAATTAAATTGTAGTATGGGTCTAACTGGTCTTTCAATTTAGAATTAAAGTGTGCAAAATTTTAGTATGTTTTCTTCCATCTGGTAATGCACCGAGCTACACTTACTGAGAACTATATGTAGGTCAGTTAGAGAGGTTCATCTAAAGTATTTTTTATCATCAGCTTATCTCTCATAGTTTATGAGTCACTTACGAGGTTAACTGTAAACTAAATATGTTAGCAGTTTACTGCCATTGTATTTGGTAATGCGAAATGGACTACGAGGAAATGTATGTGAACTTACTTTTATATAAAGAATAATACCTAAGTTATCATCTGAATTTTTAAATTTTTAAAAATTTATGTTTTCTGATTTTGTAGTAATATGATCTAGTGGATCAAACCTTGAATTGGATTTAGGGAAATTATTTCATTATTTATATATATTTTTTCTCAGTAGAAACCTGGATGTATAATTTAATTCTTCTGGAATTTAGATTCACATTTTCTTTCATAATTCTCCAAGATAAGTTTGGTTTGGTTTGTTTGTTTAAGATGGATAAACCAAAGTGCAAAGATTGTATAGCTCTTTAAGGTCACACAACTAGATAATATCAGAATTGGAATCTCTAAAGACTTAGGAAAGTTCTGATAACCTGGTAATCTTTTTGCAGTAGAATTTTGAGGGCTAGGGGGAGAGGATATAGCTCAGTAGTGGAGCGTGTGCTTAGCGGACGTTCAATCCCTAGGAACTCCATTAAGAAAAAGAAAAGAATTCTGAGGGCTGACCTGTCTTCAAAATGATGATAAAATGGAAAATGGTGGTTAATACAGAAATTAAATGTAAACAGATTGCAAAAGATTGAATCAGAAATATTTAACTTTTATGTACCCTACAATACTAATTATGCTACTGAGATTGAGTTTATTCTCTAGTAGTCCCAGAGCTTAGTAGTCTAATGCTTGTTGAATGGTGGAACACGGTGCACCTAGCCTTAAAGGTGTTTTTCAGGACACTTGTTTTTTTCCTCTTTAATTTTTTTCCTCTCTAAGTCAGTATTAATCATTGTTTTTACAAGGCTCATTGATTAGTTCACAGTGCAGATCAATTTTGTTAGTTTACCTGTGTCAAAGACCTGTAGGAAGTAGTGACAGAAGACTTTCCATTAGTGTTTTATTCCTGGTAGATGTTTTTATTTTAAAGATTTTTAAAGAGTACTTGTTACCATTTATTTTTTCTCTGCCTTTTGATCTACTGTCATAATGCTTAGATTCCCTTGATCAGTGTCATTTCTTCAACGAATATTTATTGAGCATTATTAGAGCTGAACACTTTGTAGCTGTAAATAAGACAGGCTTGGTCTTGGCTGCTTTGGAGTTTATGATCTAGTTGAGAAGACAGGCTTTAAACTAGTAATTATATCAATATTAATTGCAATTAGGGTAAGAGAGAAAGGTTTTGAATAAATTTCTAGTGGTATTAAGAGGCCTAAGCAAAATTCAAAACCATGGACAAGGATTCTCTGTTATCACACTAAATGGCTATAATCCCATGTTGGCCCAGAACCTGAAGTAATGCGAGCTAATTTAAAAGGAAAGTCACAGACAATCCTGTGGCACAGTTGTGACCTTCTTTAAGAAATCAAGGGAAATGCATTACTTCGTGTTCACTTCTTAGTGCAAAAGAGAGCTGGAAGAACCAGACCAAAACTTCAGTGAGGGTGGCATTTAATTCTTCTCTCCCACTCCAGGTTTATTGAATCAGAACCTCCAGAAGTGGATTTTGTACATCTTTATTCCCAGGTTATTGTGATGATCAACCAGGTGTTGGAACCATTGTTAAGATATCCCAGGAATTGATGGCTCCTTAATTAGAAAAAGACCACCAATTTCAGCTGTCCTAATACCCAAATGATAGTAGGATTTTGCTTAGAACTTAGCTTGTAACTTAGTTCTGAGTATAGCGTGGTAGAAATTGCAATGTCTGTATTTGTTTTTGAAGATTGTTTTTGGATTGTCAACAGTAGTTACCCATTTTAAAAGTGCATGTTAAAGTTACCTTTTGTGTTAAATTTTCTTTTCTTTTTTCTCAGGAACTAAACAACTTAAACATATTTTATTAAAAGATGTGGATACTATTTTTGAATGTAAATTATGCCGCAGTCTCTTCAGAGGATTACCAAATTTAATCACCCATAAAAAATTCTACTGTCCACCAAGTCTCCAGATGGATGACAGTAAGTTTTCTTCATATATTCAGTTATGCATTTTACTGTGTATTTTTATACTACAACTATACATTTGTGTTAAAATGGTATTGGTATCTAGTTACAGATAATTTAGTGATGGAGAATAAAGTAAAATTCTTGACTCAATATTACATTCAGTTTCTTAAATATTTTCATATTAGTGTTTTTCATTTGGATTTTACTAAAGACATGTAAGATTAGATTTATAAGTATATTTATTTGTATTAAAATATTGGATATTGGTTTTGAATGTTTATATGAATGTAACAACTTGTTGCCAAATATGACTCATTATTTACTTAGATTCTCCTTAAGTAAATGAGAAGGTTTAAAATAGAGCAAAGGATGAGTAAATGAGTTGATTTGGAGGGAAGTGCAGAGAACATTAAAAAATATTTGTTATTCTTTCTAGTGTTTTCTGGGTCTTGATTTTAAGATCAGTTTTATTCTCAGTGAAATGTCTTAGATAAATCATTTTATTAGAAATTAGTTTGTGTTAGCTTGAGATGTGAAGGCAGGTAGTAGGCTAACAAAGTCTTTTTGGAACCAAGTGTATGCTGAATTAAGTGTATGGTCTCTGTATGATTAAGTTGCAGTATATGTAATGTATTATTTTCTTGCTTTAAAAACTAATGTAAATTCCTTAACATACTGTAATAAGTAGTGGGTTGCTTTCATTATTTCTTGTTCAGGGTTTTAACTCTTGTGGACTTACAAAATATAGTACTTATTTTGTCATTTTGATATTACAGTTGCATTGTGGATTTTGTGCATTTTTAAACTTAACCTTTTTGGGATGAGAATGGAATGCAAAACCTCAAATATCAAAAGCACTGCTTTAGTTATTAGCATGAAACTGATTTAAAGTATATTATAGGACATAGATGAAACAAAAATTTCATATTTGTCTGGAAACTTTTCCTACCACTGTTAGATCTTAACTGTACTTATTTTTATCCTTGAGATATAAATGAAAAGGCAGTCTATAGAGATTAGTTTCAAATCTAACATCCTAATTAAAGAACTAATAGGAAGTTAGTTCATTTTCTAGTAGTTGTTTTTTAGTGTGGACTAAAGTTTAGTTGAATTGTAGAGGGAGATAGATAAATGGATGGATTTGCTGGATTATTGTGAACTCTTCTTTGTAATACTTGTTCTAGAAATACTTTTATGAAAGAGTTCTTCTTCTTATAGACACGACTTCATCTATTAAAAAGAAAGATGAGTAGACTAGTAGAGCTGTAATTAGGCATTTCTTGATTTCTAAGTAGATGTCAGATTTTTTGATGCTGTATTTATAGCTAGGTTTTAGCATTGTATTTAGAAACATAACCAGTGTTAGACAACTGTTACAACAGGAATATTAGGTTGCTTAGAGGGTGTAATTATTGCACAAGTAAATGAAACTAGCTTTGTTTTTGGAATAAATCTATAGTTTTTAATCATTTGTTATAATAAAATTGTGCCCTGCTAAGAAGGCATGTAATAGGACTGAGTTAAGCAGACACTTCTGTACATGACGATCATGTGATTCATGTTTACACATTTTTCCTGTAAATCTTTTTCATTTCCTGTAAGATGTTCAAATGTCCCTATACAATTATACTAGATTATTCATTATGGATTAAGTTAATAGGAATGCTATTATGTTTTCTAAAAAAATTATTTTTACATACAGTAACATTTTTCATGATTTTTTTTCATCTTGAGTTACGAGAACCTTGATTTGGCTTTGCTAGCCTAAAAAGTTTGGACTGAAAATATGAAAATGTTATTGTTTAGGATATCCAGGTGCTTAAGTATTTTATATTAAAGCCTTTAGATTAGACTTAGCTCTCCAGATTGCATCTATTTCTTAACATTTGTGTACCATGATGAGATTTTAAATTAAAGCACATTTTGGTTTAATTAATACTAGTTTTTAGCCTCATAAGGTATTGAAAAGTAGACAATGCACATATAAAAATAAATGCAAATCAGTAATATAATAAATTTTAAGACAGTACATTTAAAAGTATTAGAGAGCTAGAGCAGGCTAATTATTTCAGATTAAAATGTTGTTTTTTCCTTAACAGACCTTCCTGATGTAAATGATAAACAAAGCCAAGCCATAAACGATCTCCTAGAAGCCATATATCCAAGTGTGGACAAGCGAGAATATATCATTAAGCTAGAACCCATAGAAACTAATCAAAATGCAGTGTTTCAATATATTTCAAGGACTGATAACCCTACTGAAGTCACAGAGTCAAGCAGTACTCCTGAGCAGACTGAAGTTCAAGTACAAGAAAGTAGTACTGAACAGTCTAAAACAGCTCCAGTTACAGACACAGAGGTGGAAACTGTAGAGCCTCCTCCCGTTGAGATTGTTGCAGATGAAGTTGCACCTCCACCTGATGAACAACCTCAGGAATCACAGGCTGACTTGGAAACGTCTGACAATTCTGATTTTGGTCACCAGTTGATATGTTGTCTTTGTAGAAAAGAATTCAATTCCAGACGAGGTGTTCGTCGTCACATTCGAAAAGTACATAAGAAAAAGATGGAAGAACTAAAAAAGTACATTGAAACACGAAAGAATCCAAACCAGTCCTCTAAAGGACGCAGTAAGAATGTTCTAGTTCCATTAAGTAGGAGTTGTCCAGTATGTTGTAAATCATTTGCTACAAAAGCGAATGTAAGGAGGCATTTTGATGAAGTTCATAGAGGACTAAGGAGGGATTCAATTACTCCTGATATAGCAACAAAGCCTGGGCAACCTTTGTTCCTGGATTCTGTTTCTCCTAAAAAATCTTTTAAGACTCGAAAACAAAAGTCGTCTTCAAAGGCTGAATACAATTTAACTGCATGCAAATGCCTTCTTTGCAAGAGGAAATATAGTTCACAAATAATGCTTAAAAGACATATGCAAATTGTCCACAAGATAACTCTTTCTGGAACAAACTCTAAAAGAGAGAAAGGCCCCAATAATACTGCCAACAGTTCAGAAATAAAAGTTAAAGTTGAACCAGCAGATTCTGTAGAATCTTCACCCCCTTCCATTACCCATTCTCCACAGAATGAATTAAAGGGAACAAATCATTCAAATGAAAAAAAGAACACACCGGCAGCACAGAAAAATAAAGTTAAACAAGACTCTGAAAGCCCTAAATCAACTAGTCCGTCTGCTGCAGGTGGCCAGCAGAAAACCAGGAAACCAAAACTTTCAGCTGGCTTTGACTTTAAGCAACTTTACTGTAAACTTTGTAAACGTCAGTTTACTTCCAAACAGAACTTGACTAAACACATTGAATTGCACACAGATGGGAATAACATTTATGTTAAATTCTACAAATGTCCTCTTTGCACTTACGAAACTCGTCGGAAGCGCGATGTGATACGACATATAACTGTGGTTCATAAAAAGTCATCCCGTTATCTTGGGAAAATAACAGCCAGTTTAGAGATCAGAGCTATAAAAAAGCCCATTGATTTTGTTCTCAATAAAGTGGCAAAAAGAGGCCCTTCGAGGGATGAAGCAAAACATAGTGATTCAAAACATGATGGCACTTCTGACTCTCCTAGTAAAAAGTATGAAGTAGCTGACGTTGGTATTGAAGTAAAAGTCACAAAAAACTTTTCTCTTCACAGATGCAATAAATGTGGAAAGGCATTTGCCAAAAAGACTTATCTTGAACATCATAAGAAAACTCATAAGGCAAATGCTTCCAATTCACCTGAAGGAAACAAAACCAAAGGCCGAAGTACAAGATCTAAGGCTCTTGTCTGGTGAGGAACAGTTACAGAGTTTTGCTTTTTTCCCCCCATCGAACTAAAAAAATCATTTGACCATAATTTATAGCTGGTTCCATTTTAACACATGTTTGCTTCCATATATCTTATGGCAGTGGGAACTGCAAGAGTGATGTGCATATTGCATTTACCTCTTCAGTGACCTTTATTCCAGTGGCTTGGGAACAAAAGTTAACTGCAGAACTTATCTTCCACAGGACGATGCAATGTAGTTATAGGTAGATGGCACAGGGTCAGTGCTTTCCTCTCAATGTTGTAAAATACATACATTTATATTGGCTTATGTTTACAATAGAAGTCTTCTGTTTAACTAACTTTGCACAGGCTTAATTTGATTCAGTGACTTAGTCTACTAATTAACGCATTGTAGGAAAGTTAAATATACTAGAATGAATTTGTGAAGGCGATAATTATAGGAAAAAAGTCTTTTGAGGCACTGTAATTATTGTAAAAATTAATCTGTGACAGCTACATAAAGTGCTGCACTCAGAAAAAAAAATCCCCAAATTGAATTTAGAATGATTAGCATTTATTATTTACGTTTAACATAGTGCTTCCAGGCAAAAGGGGAAACTTGATAAAAGTTTGGATTTTTTTTCATTCTCCTTGGGAGTATGTGTTAGTTACTGTTTTTAGTTTTGATCTATGGAAAAAGTGATTATTTAGGTCCCAAATCCTCTTATTTTTACCTTTTTGTTTAAATAAACTTTTGGTGATCGTTTCAACATAGTGAATATTATTAAGTAGGGTTTTTTTGTTTTTTTTTGTGGTTGTGTGTTGCAAGAAAAGTAAACTCCCTATAGGGAAGAAAGAAAAAAGTACTACTTTTTTTTAGAGGGTTTTGGAACAAAATATAGATTTTTAAAATGCAATATAAAATAAAGAGCAGACTCCCTGTACTTGTTTTTGCAAGTCTCTCTATATTTTTAAAGTTTACCTTCAGTACCTGTGTCCCTTGTATTAAGGCATTTAATATATTTAACTAGTACTTAGTTTTGGATTCAGGTTCTAAAGCAATATACTTAGTTTGAGTGCTAAGTAGGTTAAATGTTGTGGTTTGATTATCACACAGTTTTTTATTTGTGTGGAAAACTTGAGATGAAACTGTCTTTTAGAAGTCATTTACTATTGTATAATTTTAAAAACAAGGTTTTATTGGTAAACTCAAAAAGTGTTCATTTATTCCCATTTCTCCTCAGATAACTTCAAGTGATGTACGGAAAGGTTTGGAGTTCATTTTTGTGGAAAGACTTTAAATTGGTGTTAGAACCACTAAACATCTTCAAATGGTACTATGAGGAAAAAAAGAAAAAATTCTGATAAATATTTGACTGTAACTGCTGTTTTCTGACTAAAATAATAACCATCTAACCACTTGTTTCTAAGGCACTGCCTCCTCCAGCACTTTCAGGTAGCTGTCACATTGCACATTGTCATCACAGTCCATCAGCTAACCACCCTTGTGTATTTGGTCTGCAGTTTCTGCAAAAATGTTGCAAACTTTGTTTTCCAAACAATTTGTTGATTAAAGCGATCAACAACCTGAAGAAAATATCACCACTGGTGATTTTTAATTAACAAAGACTTTTTATCTTAGTGATTTTAGTTTTGTTCCACTTTCTTTGGCAAAGTTTTTGTCTGGATTGTACGATATATAATTTCCTAGTTAGTGTTAGGACCAAAAGACAAATTAATATCAACATATTATAAATATTTAGGCTACTGAATATTTGTAATTATTTTTACATCCATTTATTTCTAACTTGTTCTCCAGCACTTAAGTGTTTGAAAGTTTCATTCTAAAATATATAGTACAGGAAAGTTCCAGTTCATTTTCATCCATGAATCATCACATTTTTCATTTGTAAACATCTGAGGTTTTTCTGAAAATTAAACATTCCCCTATTTTTCTTTAAATTTTATACAAAGCACTTTAATGATAGATGCAACTTAATTTTTCAGCTTTTTTTTTTTTTTAAAGACCACACACTTACTAAGGTTAATATGAAGGTAAATAGCTTACTGATATTTTATGGATACAGACAATCCCTGCACAACCACTTATAATAGTTTAAATATTGCTAAAAAAAGGAAGATGGGGGTGTAAACCCTGATTTTTTTTTTCTCCCAAGTAAAATCTTAAATGACCACTTTAGATAATATTTGATTCCTACTGTAAAATTTGGAAAATAATGAATTTTTGTCCATTTTTATAATCAAGATTTTAGGGAAAACAGAAGTACATCTATCTTTAATGAAATATTGGGCAGGTTTTTGTGTATCAATATTTTGTACTTTTTAGGTAATATTTTATTTTTTAGTAATTTTTTGTCAAATTATAATTTTAAAAGGTACAGCAGAGAATATACCATGTTTTTATATAGGTTCACACCTGTACTTAGGAGGGACCCTGTCCATCTATATACTTTTTGTATAAAATTTTAAAATGTTGAAGATCCACAAGGTCATAATAAAATGCTTCTATAGCTAGAAAAACATTTACTCTTCCCAGTGCTTTGCACTAAAATATACTGTGAAAGGAAACTAGAAAGACTGTAACTGTTGCTGGAAATGTTCTATATTGAATGTACATGCTCTTGTTGGAAAAATGTACTATATGTGATGGAAATAAACCCGACTCAAAGTTATTTCAGCTAAATGTGCTTCAACAAAGGTGCATTGGTTGAAACTTAAATGTTTTATTATCAAATTTAAATTTATTCAGTGACTATGAGCAGCTCCACTTGAATTTTATCCTGATAGTTGTATTTTAAGAATTAGAGTGATAATTTCTCTTTAATTTAAAAACAGATTTATTTTTCCACATATGGAAAACTTATACTTAATAGGTCTAACTTTAATGATTAATAGCTTAATATTTTTAGGGAACTAAATGTGTAGGTGTTATTTCATTTATAAACCATCTTCATTAGTTGCACATTATTAAACCTGTATGTTTGACTCTTGCAAGGTGTTATCTTTTATGCATTCCTTCACGCAAGACGTACTCCGAAAATAGTTTCCTTAAGTACCTATAACAAGTGGAAAGTTACGAGGATTCCTAAAAAGCTAAGGGTAGTTCCTTGCTGCAGCTTCTCATCTGTATGTCAGCCTTTTCCTTTTTGCTTTACTAGTTAAATACTGTAGGGGAGAAAGAGAAATGGCCTGATGTTGGTGGAGGAGAGCCCAGTTGCTGGAATTCTCTCACTCACCTGTGTCCACGGGCACATTCACAGTTTGTCTCCTCTGTCATAACTTTAGGGCCACAGAGAAGGAATTTAGGAGGTGGAATTGAGGGTTCCAAGGACTGTAAAAGATTAATCAGGGTCATAGAGAGAGAAACAGCACTATTTCAGGACTTGTCTCAGTTAGAAAGGGCCTAGAGGGAATATTTTAATCATAGTAGCCAAATTAATGGATTATGGCAGATGTAAGAGTTAGAGACTAAACTAGAACCAGTTAAGAAAGGTAGAAGGAACAAGTAAGAAGTGATTAGAAGCTCTTTGTTCTTCCTATTCCTTTCTGGTCTTCATCCTTACTTTTTGGTTTTATTTCGACTCTTCAGCTTTGTCATCTCAGAGGTTCAGGCTTTGAGGCTCTTGAGGAGAAGAGGCCTAGGAAATGAGTGCCAGAAGCTTTTCTGTATATAGTCTATATAAGCAGATGTTTATAGCACTTTTGTTGTTGTTGTAGGGCAGGGTAGTTAAGCAGGTAAACAACCATCAAACTGCTTATTTTATATTAAGACCTATCTCTGGCTACAAATTATATCCACCTTTGCTGCTGTTTGATCAGTTCAGAGTTTTCCTATAGAATTCGACCCATCTTCCTTCCTGAAGATATCTTTTACTCCTAAATGTGGTGGAAGAGGAGAAACAGTAAAAGGTATGGCTTGCACTTCAAGTTTAGAGGTTTACATAGTGCGAGTGAGAGGTGGATGAGGTATGGCTGACACTGCAGGTGTTCATTAGAACATGCAGGTATACCTTGAATGCACAGTAATCATTTTTTGGGTTCATGTCTCTCTTTTTTTCCCCTTCTTTACTCCATACTTGAAAAAGAAAACCTTGAAGAGTATATATTCTTGAATATATAAATTACCCATCCTTAGTTTTTAGCCTAGTTTTATCTGTGAGCCAAGTTTTCAGTTAACACAGATTGCTTGTACTGTTGAAAAGTACTTTCACGTTTTTTAGGAATGTGTACTTGTTACATTGCTTTATTATGGTCAACAGGCTGTTCTTCTGAGTTTGCTTTAAAGAGCCTGTGGATCCTCTCTTATACTCTGTTTCTGCACCCTTTCCCTTTGACCTCTGTTCTGAGCTGCTAGCTCTTTCCTTTTTTTTTTTTCTCCTGTAATTAACAGAGATCATTAGTACCAAGATAGTTAAAAACTTTTTTTTTTTTGAGAAGGTAAGAGGGTGGAAAGTTAGCTGACTTCTTCCTGAATCATTATTGTTCTACACTTGATTTGTCAGGTTTATTATTTATTTTCAAACTTCTTTCTCTACATATATTCACCACTATCACACCATAAGCAGAGGGGAACTTAATGAACATCATAGATGCATCTGGTCTGCAAAATGCCTGAAAGTTGGAGGTTTTGCTGTTTGTGTCCACTGAACAGAATTAATTTACTTGATTATGTATTTTTGAAGTCAGGGACTATGTCTTGATCATTTTGTTTAGTGCCTAGCACGTTTTCATGTATACCCAGGCACTTTAAATAAATGATAATGATATTAAAGTAAGTAGTAGCCTTTTCCATCTCAAAATTGTGCTGTCATATACTTTGAGACTTCGGGCCTTAATTTCTTAAACTCTTATTCAATATTGATAGATTTAATTTATTTTAGGAAGTACCACTAGTACTCAAATGAGAATGTATGATAATAAAGAGAATTCTTAGTATTAGCTGGTAGTTATGAACATTCATGGAGTGCTTACTGTATGCCAAGCACTTTGCTAGCCTTTACATGCATAACACCCCTAATCCACCAACAACCCTGTGAAGTAAGAACTGTTCCTTCACTATCCCCACTTCACAGAATAGAAAATTGAAGCATAGAGAAGTTCAGTGATTTACTCAAGTTTGCGTAGCTAGTGAATTACAGACTTGAGACCTGACACTAAGTCGTACTACAAAGCACGTGCCCTTAATTAGTGCATCTTGTATTTGCAGATTTTATGGTTTGCAGATCACGTTCAGTACATTACTTGTTGGCACCTTGGTGTAATGATTTGGAGCTGGATTAGTTGAATTTTTTGGATCCACAGATTATTTCCTGTGTGACTTTGTGCAAGTTAAGTTACTTAAACATTCTGCGTCCTAGTTACGTCACTTACAAAAGGAGGATAATATTTCTTACCTTATAGGTGGTTCTGAGGATAAAATGAAAAGTACACATAAAACAGGATGGGCCTTGTCATGTAACAATAAATGTTTGATATGATTACTGTTAAGTGATTTTCACAGTATATCCAAGTGTGGAAGTTTTAAGTTTAAATGGAAATGTGTGCATTAGAAGAGAGAACTTTATTGCTACGTTCTCTGCTGCTTTTGTATTTAATTGGGACAGTGAAGACAACCAACTGTATTATTTGCTACCAGTTTTCTTCTAATCAGATATTACTAGTTTATCATTCCTATTCATAAGTTTTTCGTTTGTCTTGAAAAGGATATTAGGTAGTTTTAAGCATGTTCTCTTTAAATTAGGCTTTGTTTTTGTCATTGCTTCTTAGAATGACCCATCTGTCTTAAAATTCTCATTAGTATCTGTTCTGTCACACAATATTTTCGTTTTGGTCATATAAAATATTGACATGGAGCAAATATTAATTGAGTAATATAGCTGAAATATTTCTATGAAACTAAAGTAGGTATGCAGTACTATTTAAAAGCACACATTCAGTTGTGGAAAGAGTAGATTCTTCAGGAGAGCATAGTTTGGGCTAAGTCAGGAGTTTTTTTTGGTGAATGTGTCATGAAGAGATAAGAAGAAACGCTACTTTTCAAAAGTTGCCAATGGTAGTCATCAATGGCAGTGCTCCAGCTTTCAGCTGAGGTGCAAATACTGTTAAATTATCTGTTGAGCGGGTTTCCCTACACACCCGCCTGTTCTTGATCTTGCTTTTTTAACTATAAGATGACGATTTAAAAAATTTTTGTGTCGAGGGATAATTTGCAACATCAGAGAACCTTTATCCCTAGGTTTGGAGGAATCTTCATACCCTGAACTGCAGGTCAAGTGCTGGGGTTCCAGCACCTGGGCTGTGTGGCTTCTTAATGATTCTGATACTCAAATATTTATGTCAGGTATCTGAGTATTCCTGGCACACAAAATATTGTAAAGTTTAAGCAGTAGAGTGTTGTGGTTGAAAAAAAAAACTAGTCAAATGAAAACAAACCAAAAACCCCACTTTGAATGCTTGAGCAATAGTAACTTGTAATCTGTCTGGGTGTCCTGCTCTATATAACCTGGTAACACTTTCAATATGAGAGCATATAATGATGTTATGTTCAGAGGAGAAATTATTACACCAAAATGAACCCTTTGTGTGTAGAACTCTTTACAATTCTTTCAAATATTAGTTATTAATTCCTTCTATCTGTGGGATTACCTTGAAAATAAATTAGCCCTGAGGTATGGAACTGTGGCTTTTAGTCAGACTTTCGAAGCTGTGCAAAAATACGTGTTTTAAAAAGTTGAGACTCCTCTTGGCTAAATCAATGCTTTGAGAGGCCTAAACTCCAAAGTACCTAGTTGTGTCTGGTAGTTTTTATTTTGGAAGAAACAGCGAGAAATACTGTTCTTCTAAGGAAAAAAATTGTGAAGCACTAGGAACATTGTACACATGATTGAATTACATGAGAACAATTAACTTTTAGGGAAAGGATTTTTTGGTAGTAGTATTGGATTTTTGACATATAGGTTGTTAGGGTCATTTTTATCTAAGCTGTAGGAGAGTGGCCATGCCATTTTCATGCCTTTTGCTCATTAGATACTTACTGCGTTCCTTGGAATCCAACATACTGGACATTTGTAGATGTTTGAGACTTTCTGAGCTTCATTCTCCTTCCCTTTTGAATGGGCAGGCGAGGATGTAAAATAGACTCCCGGGGCTATTATAAAGTTAGACAAGAACATGCTTAGTGAAATTTGTGAATCATCTTCAATATTTATATCCCCAAGTTAAAAAACTTGCCTCAAAATATTTTCATAATTTTCCAATTTGTCATTTCTTTGCCTAGGTATCTTGATGAGTCAACTATTGTTTCTTGTGATTGTGAGTGAAAAAAAATTGCTTATTTGTCATGAAATTCGGATGCAAACATACACTAATAAGAGGAAGAAACTTTTAAAGGAGATGGTTTTGTTGCCTACAACTGTCGTGGATCTCTTTTTAATCTCTAAGTATAATTCTAGTGATATAAATTGTTAATTTTTAAGGTTTAAGATACTTCTTTGAAGGTCATTTCTTTCTAAAACAGTTAACTAGAGTTAAAGAACACAGTGTCTTCAAACCACAGATTCTATAAGATGGAAGTAAGACCCTCAATACTTGGATGACCAGCCACCGCTAATTTGCCGTGTCATCTAGTTGCTGGTGTGTGAGTGCTTGTGCACCCCCACATACGAATACAAATACCGTGCTACCCTTTTTGTTGTTAGCACAGAGATTTAGTTGGTTTGTAGCCAGTAAAGAGAGGTTTGTTAGAAGGCATTGTGTGGGGAAATAAGAGAGAGAGAAGTGGCCAGGCCTTAAGGGAATCTAGGAGTAATTGTACAAACTGGCTTCACTGTGTAGATTTTAACTAGATATTAAAGAAAGTGGAAAAATTAATGCAACTCTGGTGACTGGGTGTTGCCCTCTTAGCAGCAGCAGTATTGTTTCTCTGCTGCTGTTGTCCCTTCTGAGACTCTGCTTTTACTTAAAAAAAAAAAAAAAGGCCTCATTTGATTTCTTAGTGTGGTTATATAACTGCCTTATTTCTTCCCCTACTTGACTTCTTGTCTTTCAGCTACTTTCCTTCTCCATGTAACTTGAATTCAGACTTCTGTCAGACAAAATCTGATTGGTTCAGTTTGGTATGTTCTGTCGGGCAAATCTCCCGTGCTAGGCGTCTTTGTAGGTTGCTGGCCATACGTTGCTCCTCAGAGGTTGGCTGTTCTGGGACAAGTGCTCTCTGTTGGTCCTGTTGTTGGTGATCATGGTGGCAGAGTCAGTGGCATAAAACATGGCCCTGGACCTGGTAAAAAATCTTTTTGTGCCAGTCTTTCAAAGAGGAATCTGGATAGTTCTAGAATGTGATCATCTTTCCAGTGCACGTGATATTCTTCCATTTTAAAGGTGATAGAATTAAAGGTAACCTGTGGACTTGACTATTATGTAAATACAGCACCAACAATCCTTTCCATACTGAGAAAAAGTGGGAAACAGTTCTCTAATCAGCACCTGCAGTTCCTTCTCTGAACTGCCTGGTGCTGTGACCATCTTTGGCTTTGCAGATTCAAAGACATCCTGAAGTTTTCACTCAAAAAGAGCCATTACCGTTGCTGTAACAGCATCTTAGGCCATTCTGTCAGTCACTGCTGTTTTCTAGACACCCACAATTTTGCTGCACAATTTGAGTTGGTGATTTAGTGAATCCTTAGATTATTGCTTTTGCTCTTCAACTTGTATTTCCCACATTTGGGCTTACTCTGCAGTAGCTGCTTTATATCCTCTCATTCATTCCTTCAGTGACAGGCACTACTGAGTGTTCATCATGTGTCTGGCACTATTCCATTCGTCTGGAAAACAGAATCACACGGTAGTTAAAGCATGAATTTTTAAGAGTCATGCATACCTGAGTTCCAGTCCTGGCTCCTTTACTTACTAACTGTGTAGTTTGGGCAGGTTACTTAGTTTTCCTAAGCTTCAGTTTTCTTATCTGTAAAATGATAGCATAAGAAACTACTTTATAGGTAGGTTTGCTGTGGGAATTTATAAAAGTTTAATGGTATATTGTATGTAATATACTTAGAACAATGCCTGGCTCAAGAGCTCAGTAAGTATGTATTAATACTGTTACAGTGATCGTTAAAATTGCTATCAGTTTGCTGCCAAAATACTTTCTGGCACTTGCCAAATAGTTTCTGGTTATCTTGCTTTGCCATTTGATGTCCGTTGCCTTTTTGTTGGTATTAATCCAACCGTTTAAGGAAAAGTCAGACATAACATCTGTGATAAGGCCAAGATAGACAGCAGTTTATTAAGTTAGAACATATTACTTTATGGGTCTTTAATCTGCTGCCATTTTTGGCAGTACCTTTTGCTGATTGTTCAAGAATATGTTGAACTTTTTGATACAATTTTGCTTCTTTGTGATTAATGTTTTAGAACAATGAATAGTTTTGAGTAGCAAAACTCAGAACAACTTTCAGTTTTATTATGACTTTTTGTAACACTAGGCTATGGGTACAAGAATATATTCTGAGTTTATAAGCAAGAATTAGGTCTTCTCTTTGTATCACTAATGTTTTACAGGATGCCTGGCATATAACAGGTGCTAAGGGAATGATGAAGGAAGGAAGGAAGGAAGGAAGGAAGGAAGGAAGGAAGGAAGGAAGGACATTACATCAGCTATCTTCAGGCTTATCATTAGTACACAATATGTCTTTGCCTTTAAGCTTTCTCATTACCTCATCTTCTGACCTATATAGCTTCTCTGTCTGTGAATTCCTCTGTTTCTGTTTCTGCCGGCTTCTGTTTCTTGACTTTTTGTTTGTGCCGCCTAGCTGCTGCTGTTGTTACTAAGTAGTGGTGACAAATTCAAACTTATGGGAGTGCTGTATTGACTGCATACTCTGATAAATAATCCATAATCAGTTACACACTATATGGGTGTACATTTAATGATATTTTGGTAATTCTTTTTTTAAGATTTACCTTTGTTTAATTCATGCCTATTGAATTCTGTGAAATGCAGCTCACACTTCACTTTGATTCCACTTGCAGGTCATAGGAATTAGAATTAGTTAGTTATTTCATTTACCCATTCTCACATTGCTACTTCAGAACTTTTAAACTGTCCTCAAAGCCTCCAGTCCTGTTTTGTTTCCTTGATAAGAGGCAGCCTTGCCTATATCATAGCAAAACGCAGAGAAGATTTCTTTATGCTCCTCTTCTGCATCACGATTATATTCTCTTCCTTCTTTGGTTCTTTGAATGAAGAAGTGTTCTTTTTTTTTTTTTTTCCCAAGTCCAATACTTCTACCCTTGTTAATCTTTCTCGGTCCTTCCTCCAGCAATCCTCCTTTTCTTCCCTCTCCCCATCTCTGTCTCCCTCTGTACCAACTTCTCACTCTCAACCTACAAACATGCTCAAATTCCTTTCAGCCAGAAAGTGAACTTCCCTTCCAGACTACCTTCAGTCTAGTTACTGCCATCTGTTGCGCCTTCCTTTCACTGTCAGACGTCCATGTGGTCTCATGCTACTCTGGCCTAGCACTGTTTCACTGTACTGTAATTGTCTGTTTCATTGTCTCCCTCCTCCATTAAGCTCTTAGGAGACCTGTGCCTTGGTCACCATTGCTTCCCCAGGGCCTAGGATAGTTCCTGGCACACAGTAAGCATTCAATAACAGAAGTAGTAAGTGATGCTTTAAGAATGGAGGAATGTGACAGAGTATAAAAAAAGAAAAAGTAAGGAAACTCTGATCCACATTTAAAGGCCTAGTAACAAAATAAAAGCCAGTGGCAAGAGAGGAAGGATCAGAGTTCTATTGAAATTGTCTAGTTGTGTCTCTCCCCTAGGCTATAAGCATCTTAGGTGTAGGACTCCTGTCTTTTCTTTATACCCCTAGCACCTAGCATAGTAAGTACCTGAACATGGTGGATATTGATAAATGTTTATCAAACTGATGCTCCTGTGAACTCTGATCCTTCCTCCATCTTCTGTGAAGATGACCCCAGACTTATATTTTAGCCTGGCTATTCTAATTATAAGACCATTTGTTTTCAAAGTTACATGTCAGGTATCTTCACATGGATGTTTCTCCATATCTTAAAGGAACAGAAACTCAGTAAAGCAAACTTACTGTCTTCCCTTTGAACTTGCTCCTACGTTATGTGTTACCCGTTTCAATGATTCACATTCCTACCTTCCTGGTTACCTGGGCGAATTAGAATCCTAAGAAATACCTTGACTCTTTCTCTCCCTTACACTCTTTACCTGATCAGTGACAGTGCCTGCCCATCCTGCCTTTGAATGTTTTTCACATTTGGCTCTTCTTTGCCATCTCCACCTTTAGTAGTTTAGTTTGGACTCTTATCTCTTACCTACACTACTGCAGTAGTCTCTAAACTGACCACCTCTCTGATCTGTCTTCGTGCTGCTGTCACACTGTCTTCCTAAAATACAGATCTGTTGTTAATGTATGTTCATTGCTTGACTGAGTTACTCATTGTCAGGTCTTAGCTTAAATGTCACTTCTAAATAGAGACAGTCTAAAGTAGTCTCTCTTGTGGTTCTGTTTCATGTTCCTTTCCCTGTTGTCATCCAGTAGTTTTTAGTTATGTTTATCTTTGTGCATTGATTTGTTTAATGTCTTTCTTCCCACTGGAGATGTTTATGTGAGAGACTGGGGAGAGTTATGTAGACCCTGTGCCTAGCACAATGTTTAGGACATAGTAATCCTTAAAAAACATTTGTCGAATGAGTGGATGGATTATAGCTAGCTTATTAGTATAGGAAAACAGGAGATAGTAAAAGCAGAAAAGTTACAGAGTCCTAGAATCTGCCTGCATTTTCACGGACTTGGTCAGTAGTTCTAGCCTTTGTGAAATAGTAATGGGCTTCTCCCTTCTGCCACTTGCATTTATTTCCCTGAGAGTGGGAGTCAACAATTATACTACCCCGTACTTAACTAATGCTGATGTGACTACAGTTGATTTGGGGGCTGTAGATGGTGGCAGCTAGATTTACCTGTTATTAATGCATAGGTGGTGCCCTAGGCATGCAGGCAAACAGGTATTTGCTAAGTTGAGTTAACCCAGATTTATTTTTAGCCTCTTGAGTGATGCAGGCCTTTGTATCGTGTTAATTAAAGTGTTTATTGTTTGTAGGACTAGTTGTGTTTGAAATGAGGTATTTATTTGCCTTTTAAAGATTAAAGATTTTAATTTAGCAAACTTCTATTGAATGGAAAATGAAAAAAAAATTAAATATTATCTAGAGACAGATGAATAATAGTAAGCAAATTAAACTTCCCCTCCCCGTGGAGCCTGCTCAGGTATCAAAAGTCAGAATTTCATAAGTCTTCAGATTTCATTGTCTTAGGTTGACTTGCTTCATCCGTTCTGTAGACGTACTGAGCTCCTGCTTTGTGTGAGGCACCGAGTTAGGTCCTAGGGTTATAGAGATAAGAAATACAGTTTCTTCTCTCAAGTGCTGAGGAAGAAGAATACATTACAAAGATACACAGAAGTGGAATATTAAGGCACACTTAGTGGTCGGTGAAGGCTTTCCATAATTGATTCATCATTTTAAAGTTAAGTTTTAAGAGTTAGCTAGGTAGAAAAACTTTCCAGGTAGGTAGAGAGGACATGAGAACACATGGAGACTAAAAAAGGAATACGACCAAAGCAAGAAAGATCTTATATACCAAGTGAGTAGTTAAGAATCATATTTCCAAAATTAGGGGTAGTTGTGGAAGGATTTTAAGCCAGGGGCATCTGATAGCACTGAGGAGACTGAATTGGAGATGGGATAAGGGTAAGATTTGTGGTGGAGAAATCAAATAGAAGCCAGTTTCAGAAATTTAAGTAAAAAGTGATCAGGACCTCAGTTTAGATAATGGCACTGAGACTATGGAGATGGATACAGATACTGTAATTATTTCAGAAGTGGAATTTCCCAGACAGCAGAGATGAAGACAGTCTAGTATGATTCCCAGGTTTGGGCTTTCTGGCTAGGCAGGTGGATGGTACCATTTTTCAGGATATGGAACATGGGAGGGGGAACACCTTTCCTGGGGGAAGCGTTGGATTAAAGTCTACAAACATGTTGAATGTGAGGTGCTTGTGGGACATCTAACTGGAGATGCTTAGTGTGAGTAGGATATACAGACTAGAGGTCAGGAGAGATTGCCCAGGGACTCGAGATTTAGGAGTCATTCGTGTACGTGTGGTTGTTGAAGCCATAGGTTTCAAAGAGGTTACAGGAAAGAATAAATAGAATCAATATATCATACTAATTCTCACATTCTCTTGGTTTTTTGTATAATTTAGGTCAGTGCTTTCCTATTTCAGTTCTTCATTTGGGAAATGATGTTTGGTTAGTGCACTGGTTCTCTGTCTTTTCCCCACCACCACCCCTACCCCCCCCCCCCACATATGACATCTATAATATAACGTGTATTTGATACCACTCTAACAAGTGCTGGATAATTAAATTGTAATAGCATTAGGCAATGTGAACTAATCTACATATTGTATTTAGAGGGCTTTTTCAAAAATCTGTAAGACCTATTTTTAAAAGATTGTTTCTTTAAAAAGAAACTATCTTATTTTTTAAAATAAGCTATTATTAGTGTTCTTGGACTGAACAAGATGTGTTTGTTGAGTCCCATAGCTTGGGTCTGTCTGTCCAGGAGTTGTCACTTAGTCGCTATGCCTCTGACTAAGGCAGAAACTGTCTCTGAAAACTAAGAGAAAGCCATCTGGGTAAACTAATAGAATCTGACATAATCCATATGATAAACTTCAGTAATTTAGTATCCATAGCCAGATTCCAAGGGGAAAAGTATGCCATTAAACATTGAACAGATGATTGAAATAAATTGTAGTAATTTTACTTTTCTAGGCTGCACTCTTTGGACTGGTGAATATTTAAAATAACCATTATTGAAAACTAGATACTTCACTGTCATGTATGTTCCTGGAGGGCCCTCGAAGGTTTCTCTCTATTTCTTTTTACCTCCTTTGTGAAGGGAGAACCTGACAATAAATAAAACTTTAGATCTTACCATCTAGATAACCACTAGAGTTTAAGTGGGGATTTTTGTTCCCTCAGAACTGAAATGAAGCAGCCTATTTACCCTGTCTAGGCCAATGAGTACTTTTAGGAGGGTATGCAGAATGACTTTTAAGAAATCAGCCCTGCTTGGGAGCGAAACCAGTGACTTAATACTGAAAGCATAGGTCTGTATGCCATTTGAGCTATCCAGCTTTTGATTAACTTTCAAAATCTGCCTTTAAAGGGAAGAATTACCACTGTGTGTTAGGTTTCAATAGAGCAAATTTTATGGATGAAGTCAATCATAGAAATGCTGACAGACTTGAACTAGAAGAGGATAACTATAATAAAACAACATTTTATTATAATTTTATAATCTATAGTAAAATGAGAAAAAGAAACTTTTAAAATTTGCTGTTCTAATGCTTTGAAAATGGTTTATTTTTCTTGTTATTCGAACTTTAATCAACCATAGGCATCAGCATAAGCCCAAGAGCCATGTCAGGATAACACAAGGCACATTACTATAGCACAGAATTATTTTAGATCATAAACTTTTAACTAATACTTGTTTCCAGTCTTCCTTTTTAAATAAATTTGTTCCTAAACATTGATTTTTTTTCCCCTCTAATAAGCCTCTATATACTCATTCTCACCTTAGTAAATTAGTAAGAGATTACTAAAAAAAAGTAATATGTGTATTTAGCTGTTTGAAGGATTGTAACAAAAATGAACAATAGAATAGAATTTTAGAATTTATATTTTCTACATTAAAAACTTCATTTGTTTAATAACCTTTTTAAAAATATTTGTTGATATTCTTTCTTGTTCTATGCCAATGTTTTAGAGATAAATTTTGTTTAGAAGTTTCTTATGAGATTTATCAGTATTTTGCCAGTAACAACACCCCACACACATACACACTCTCTCTCTATAAGATTATACCTTGAATTCATATCGCATATTTTGCCTAAAGTTATTATGTGGTTCTATATTAGCTTTATAAGATTTAGCTTTATAAGATTACTAGATCACTGAGAGAGAAGATATTTTTTGTTTTGTTTTGGTATTTTTTCTTGTAGTAAAACACACAGCACTGTGTTTCATCAACCAGACCCAATTCACAGTCTTTTCAATGGAAAAGTAAAACCAGCACCTCTTGATTCCCTGGTTTTATGTATTTTGGGTGGAGCTGACTCCCGAGAATGAAGTTTGTGATAGGAAATAATACTAGGCATTTGCAAGAAAATACTGGAAGAGGGTTGCCAAATGTCCTGTATAAGTATGATCAGAGCCCTGCCCTATTAAAAGTTGTATCTAGATGCATGTTAATCTTGTATCCTATTCAGTCACTTTTGACATATCTCTAGCATGTCATCACTCCTGTATAGTATTCTACCAAGAAAATTTGGCAACCCAATATATGAAAAATAGTTTCTAACATTTTTTTGCCAAGTTGCTATTTAAAAGTCAAACTATGACTAAAACTAAATTTATCATCCTACTGCCAGAACTGACTCCCCTTGCTGACTTTATTTTGTCCTTGCTACCAACATCATTTTGCTTAACACACGGGTTTAAAGTCCTATTTCTTCTATGAATCTATTCTTGGGGCCCCAAGCCATGGTGACTTCTTGCTCTGATGGATTCATAACATTTGCTGTTTATTTTTCACTTTGATCCTTTGTGTTATTACTGCATTGTTATTTAATTACAGTGTCCCCATGATTAGACTCTAAGCCCTCTGAGACTCAAGACTAACAGTTTTGCTCTGCAGCACGTAGGGTTCTGAATGAGTGGATCATCAGGCCTGTCCCTATTCTCTTCTTCAGGTGTCAGTCAGTTTTGGTTAGTTTCTTTTCAGTGTCCTCTTCATGTCCTACTTTTACTGGTCTAAACCTTCTATTGCTCTATTCTTGGCTACCCTGGGTCTGCCAATATCTTTTGTGTTTATGAAGATTATGGATGATTTTTAGGAAATTCTTGGGCTAATTTTATGGGAATATAGGTGTGATTTTTCAGCTTTTTTTCCTGTCTCTGGATCCATTTTTAAACTCTACCCCCCAAATTCTACCTCTTTATAATCACTTTTAATATTTATTTATTTATCAAAATACGTTTTGATAGTCTATCTTAATAGTTTGGATATATATAAAAAAGGACTAACCAGATTTTGATTTTTGATATAGAATAAAAAGAAAGAAGAGAAACATAATCTAGTTCACAAATACAAAATTTCTTCCCAGACTCTGTTGCTTACTGTGCTGCTTTTATAGCCTGATAGGAATGGGGCAGGCAGAGTTGAAATAATTATCATATCATGTATGTAAGTCATTACAAAGTAAGCTTTATAGCCATTTTATTTAGCCACCTGGTATATTCATTTTGTATATACCTCCTTTTGAGCCAAAATTCTGTTGAATTATAAATGGGAACTCTCGAGATTTAGTAAAACCTCATTTTAAAACGGAGAAAATTGAGGTAAGTGATTGTAGAAGATCACACATGCAGCTAATGAAGAAGTCAGGAATAGAGACCAGCTATCTCTTAAAGATTATTTTAGTAGGTAATAACATGTACATGTTTAAAAAATTAAACAGTACAAAAAGATATACTGTGAAAGGTAAGTTTTCTTCCAACCCCATCTCTCAGTTCTCTTAATCTCTTCCCCAGGGTCAAGAAGTTACCAGTTTCTTGGGCTTTCAAGAGATGTTTTATGTATCTATAACCATGTAAATGTATATATTCCGCTTCATGCAAATGGTAGCATACTGTGTGCACTTTGCTATACTTTAGTTTTTTTTTTTAAATTTTTTAAACAATATGTCTGAAAATTGTGGAACCCAGATATTTTTATCCCTTGGCCCATGAACTTTCCATTTTTTTAAACTGTATTTGTTATCATTTAGATAACCAGTTTTTGTTAATGTGAACAGACAAATTATTCTTTGTATCTAGCATATTGAGTACCTCGTGCATAACATAATGTATTTCACATTTCTTTCAGAAAGAGGTCATGGTCATTGATTTATTTCATGATAAGTGTTGAGGTAAAAAATAATAAGTAAAATATCTATAATTATTATTGCTAGTTATGAAAAATAGCTGATTGGGATATTTCTATTTGAGAAAGAAATGGCAGGTGAAATTTTCAAGGACATCATTTACTTTTAAACTTGTATAAAAACCTGTATGGTATGTACAAAACAGTTTAAAATCTCAGTGCCAGTGATAAGCAGTGATATTATAAATATTAAACCACAGATGTTTATTTTATAAATTTAAAAATCTCCAACCTCATATGCAAATAACAAATAATTTTTCATCTGTTTCTCAAAACAGTCTATGACTATATATTTTAATCTTCTTGAGTTGACTCATTGTCCTCTGTATAAAAATATACCCTTAATTTTGATCATTTAGGATTTGTTTTGGCTAACTTATCTGTCAGTGCAATTACTGCTTTATTTTTCAGAGATTAATGGAGCCTCTTATAACTGTTGGATTTTAGACCTTTTGGACCAAACTATTGCAAAAGACAAATCTATTAAAAAAAAATGTGTCCCATGCCAAATGTCCATGATAGGATTCATTGAGGTCAAGAACTTATGTTTGAATTTTACTTTAGGTAATTAGTCAGTAATCCTGCATTCTCCCTAAAGATGGCAGTACTTCTCCATGTATTATTTACTGAGTAATTCTGTTTGAAAATAGTATTAATTATAACTCTATTATTGATTAGAAAAAAGCTAATCAGACTAAAAGTATATTTTAATAATAATATCACAATAGTTAAAATTTGGTAGTAGAAGAAGTAAGGTTGTATCCTTGAGGTTCACAGCGTTAGTGCAACTTTTATGTGTCTCTGCACTGGTCACAGAGTCCTGATTCTTACTGCTTTCTGACTTTGGAATTGTTGATGTGACATCGTGAACTAATTGTGATTCATGTTAGGACTTTGCTGTATCTATATAGATCTCTCTCCTATGGAAATGTCATCAGAAAATAAAAACCAACAAACAAAACACTCCAAACAGAAACAAAGCCCCTAAGTTAACTGCAAATTGTATGTATTTGTGGACATGACAAATGTTTTGATATTTATTCTTTGGTAAAAGTTTATATGCCCAAGTTCTACTTGAACTTTTTCTTTTATGCTTAGGTTAATAATTCTTTTAATGAATGAAACAAATCTTTATTGGTGCCATTAAAAAAAAAAAACGAATTTTCAGCCTTCTCTGCTGTAAAAACTAAGCTCTAAACGCACAAGGTAGTGCTTTAGAACGTGGAGAAACAACACTATTTTGTTCCCCCTTTGTCCATTATTCCCATTTCAAATTAAATGGTTCTTTCTTGCATGCATGTGTTTGAAATCACATAGCTTTGTAGTTTGAAGATGGGGAACAGCAAGACAGGGTGGTTTAGACTCCCCGCTAGGCCTCACAAGTGACTTTGACATGTCCACTGCTTTCTAAGGCTGGCCTTGTTGGTTCATCTAGGCCCATTATTAGTTCATCAGCAAGGAGACTGGGTGCTTGAGGACTGTATCACTGTAGCCAGCCTCGTAGATACTGATGGACAGATACCACATGCTAGTTTTTCAATGTGTAATGAGATATTTTGGGCCCATTGGCTTCTCATGTTTATGATTCAGTGTATGTTCTTCAAGTAGGCAACTCTGTATGGAAAACTAAATTCTTCATGAGCATTGAATCAGCCATTGGTGACTAGTATCAGCAAGCTCTGGTAGTATGATACCTTCACCTTTCCCAAAGGAATATACTTGCTGTTCAGACCAGATACTCATCAATTTTCAGAGCATCCTTTGTACTAGACCGGAATACAGACAGATGGCCAGCTCTTGCTTTCTTGATTTCTTTTCTTACAGTTACTATATACTGTTTCCTTTAGCACACTTTTCCCCTATTTTAGAGTATAATAAAATTGCACTATTGTAGGTAAAACACTTAGCCCAATGCCTGGCATGTAGTAAATAAATTATAACTATTATTAATAAATGTAACTGGTGTTAAATTTTGGTCACTTTGGGTCAAAGACCGTCTTTTGGGCCATTTCTTTAGATGGTTGATCAATATCATCTTTTACGTTTTGAGTTATTTCCATTGTTTAATTCCTTATTCTTTTAACTCCTTAGTTGCCTTTATCATTAGTATTGAATCCATGAGCTAATTAGGACAATCCCTTTTGGCTCTGCACAATTTTGCTACCATTTTGTTGAGATTTTGATACTTTAAAAATTTCAGTTTCTTGTTCCAAACTACCCCATTCTCCACATTTCCCCCATCTATAATGTGAATCTGTTGGAAGAGATAATCTTCAAGTTACTGCTCAGCTCTAGAATGTAGATGATTTTATATCCTATTTGAGTAGATGATGTCAGTTGTAGACCTTTCTATCTAATCAGCTTACCTTCATTTTTATTTTGAAAATGGTTGCAACATCTGAATCCTTAGAATAATAGGATGGCCATGGAATTGGGAGGCAATGATTGAACAATCATTCAATCATGGCTTGGAGGTATGATGATGGTAAATTCAGCAGTCAACAATGACATTAGTGATCTGGCAGATACACACTTGACAAGTCAAACTTTGTGTGAAAATGAGTACAGAAAGGAATAATTGAGATAAGTCAATCTGTCACCCTGGCAACAGTAAGCATTGTTGTCAGCCTTCCCCTCTCCATCTACCTGGGGATAAGTTATTCTTCTAAGAATGGAAAAATAGGTTTAGGAAAACGGTGGAGAAATTGCCATAGCTCTTTCTGGTGTTTGTAAAAATACAGATTATGGTGCATTTTTGGAACTGGTGGTCTCATAACCACACTTTGAGAACAGTCATAGATAGCATACATTGTGGGAGTTCATAAAAAAGGATAGATCATTTCAGACTGCAGTAATCAGGGAAAGCTCACTAGAATGGCTTTGGTCTGGGTCTTGAGGGATGGACAGCATTGGAATACACGAGAGGAGGGAGAAAACATTTTTTGATGGGTGGAATACCAAGAACAAAAGCATAGAGGTGGGAACCAGTAGTGTTTTATTAGGGGAGTGGAGAGTCCAGTTGTTTGGTGCAAAGTCCCTTAATTATGCTCTGCGAAAGAGAATTGAGGCAGTGCTTGGCAAATGGTATCATTCATTCCAGATTTGGGAAAAAATGGGCACTATGCCATATCTGTTCATCATGCAACTGGGTGAAACTATTGATGTCTCTCAGTGCATCAGGCTTGTTTTCATGTGCTCTCTGATGTCTTCGATGAAGAATTTCATTTTAGGACTCTTTGGAAACTGGAAAGGCTGTCAGCATCTTCAAAGTAATACCTCTCCCTCTGTCTCTAATAATTATTCAGATGGCAGGGAAAAATGAAAGCATTCTGAGGGCAGATGTACACCTGGGATGTCAGGCACACATCATGGTTTTCCTGCTTTGATGAGGAAGGGATAGCCACATGTCATTTTGCCTTGTTACTTTCCATATCAGCAGCTGTCACCACCTTTCCAAGAGGTATTGCCAAGAAATAGGGGCAGAATATGATGGTTTTCTCTACTAGACAGAAAGAAATTTGCTGCCTTTTCAGGTCTTAATTGAACTTGAAGGCGGAGGAAATAATGTGACTTGACTTAGACTTGAAATTCTTGGAGGAATTTAGTGTTCTAGTACACAGGCTACCTTAACATGACAAAGCATTCTATGGAATACTGCTTTGGTTGTATGTACCTTTATGAGTCAAGGATTTCAGTACTTGTTGCCATGGAGAAAAAAAGTTACAATTGATAATTAGAGATGATGTATGTGTTGTTATGTCAAAGACCATATTATAATTTCAACTCAAGGCAAATCTCACTGAGATTTATTATTGAGCAGTTAGAATCTTAAAAGTTTCTTTCAGTAAGTCATCATTTTTCTCTCATGAAAATAATAATGTGAGGGAGGCATAATCCTTTGTAAATGTTATTATTATATATTGCTTATGTTCAGGAAATCAGCTTCCAGTGCAGTGAAATAAAGTATATGGTGTATGCACTTCTGTGCATGTTTCTGGAGGACAAAGCCAATATCTTTAATCAGAATCTCAGACTTGACTCCCCTTAAAGGTTAAAAATTAATAATTTAAATAGTGTGGAGACAATAGGATGCTCTGGATGAATTTGAGCAAAGGAATGACAGGAAATTAGAAAGCTCATCTGAAGAATATGAGAAGAAAAGTTTTGGCAGGACTGTGGGAGATTTAGGGATTCAGGTTAGCCCCAGGGTTGGAGTTATCTGAATAATCTGAAGATAATTTTCTAGATAGAGCTTCTCAAAGGAAGGAATCTCTTGTTACCTTTTTTTATTCTTACAGTGTCTGACATACGAGGCACTCAAAAATATTGAATTAAATTCAAATTGCTGTATGGATGATAAACCAAATGAAAGTTGGATGATAGCAACAAAAATAAATCCTTTTCTGTCTTATTTGTACTGAATTATGTTAAGTCACTTGGTGTAAAATAAGGGTTTTGGAAAGATACTACTTTATAAAAAGCTCATACACCCTTCTTCTTCAAACAGTTGGTTAACATGAACTTCTGGCCTCACAGGATTTTTTTTGTATATTTTATTTCTGATAATTTTTTGCTGAAGGTATGTTCTGAGACATGATAATTTCATCCAGTACCTTCAGAGGGAAGGAAACCTGCAGATTGGTGTGGTTGATTAGGTCATCATCTATTTAAGCGACATTCCAATAAACCTCTTAAACTTGGATTTACTCATCTTTAAGTAAAATCAGTCTGACAACTCTGAGGTCACTTTGGTTAAAATATCATTGAAACTTATGTTTTAATGGGTTTTCTATCAGTTTAATATCAAAGCCCTGGAATCCCATCCCTATGTTATATTAGTATAATTTTATTATCATCCTTATGCATTTTTTTGGGACACAGTGTAGCAAAACAGATTCCCTAGGTATTGATAAGAGCTAAAAATTTAAATTTGTTATGATTGGAAGACCAAGATGTAAAGTTTAGAGTCTAGTTTATTGTAATATTTTAGCTTTACTCCTACCAAGTTCTTTAAAGTTAAAGAGAAAATTATTGAATGCATTGTTAAAACATTGGTATTATCAAAAACACTTTTTTCAAAAGTATGATAATTTTTTTAAATCAAACTTTGTGTTCCCAAGTCTGTGGAGATTACAAGTTAAGTTTATTAGAATTTGTTAGAAGCCCAGAAAGCTTTTTTTTTTCTCCCTGAGGTAGAAATGCCTAGCAGAGTGAAATAAGGTATAACTTCACAAAAGACAGTGGTTTTAATTAACTGCATGATGTTTAAGGTATAAACTGCTCTGAAATACTGTGATTTACTCAGAATTTTTGAGGAAGATAAACTACTTCTGTGAACCATTCATTCATTCTTAGTATCTTTTGATGTCCACTGCTTTGCTATGCCATATAAAATGATTGTTTTTGTAAATTTGATTTGGGAAGTTAGAATGGAATGGGTACATAAGGATGTACTAAAATTCCTTTTATTAAGTTACTTTGTGTTTTTTATTATAAAAATATGCTTATTGTATACAGTTTAGGAAATATATAAAGATAACCTGCAGCCTCATCACCTGAAGTTAACCACTTAACGTTTTGAAGTGTTTCTCTCCGTTACTTTATACATGTGTCTTGTGTTGTGTGTGTATACACATGTACACACATCAGTTTACACACATCCTCACACACTACAAATGGGGATGAAACTGACTTTTTTCGTTCTATCTAGTATACCTTTTCATATGATTAGATTAGCATTATTTATTAGCAGGTTAGTGTAAACGATGAGAAAGACTAATCTACCGAACACCTTATTGTTGGGTGTAGGATATGCTCAATTTTTCTTTAATTTTTTTTTTCATTTTCTTTGCCTGTCATTTCATAGATACTGCACTGAAGACCCTGTATGAAAATTTTGCATGTGTTCATAATTATTCTTTAAGGGAAAATTCTAAAACTAGAATTTCTGAGTCAAAGAGTATTCAAAATGTTAAGGGTTTTGATACGTTTTACTAAATTGCTTAAAAACTGTTTTATGACACTTCGGTTGGGTGTTGTCTTCCTGCGATCAGTCCACTTTATCCCGTGTCTACGTGACACACAGCGTGTTGGGCGGAAATGGCATCGCGCTGCGTCGGGGTTTGCGGCTCCTCGGTTAGCTGGGAGGCGCCGGGGCGTTGGTCCTCTTCTAACCGGCGTGTCTTTGTCTCTCTCCCTGGGGACCGCTGCCGCCCGTGCGGGCCGAAGCCTCGGGAAGCCGTCGCCCCGCAGCGCCGCTGCCCTGCGCCAGGCCGCCCCGGGGAGCCGCTGCCCGCCCGCGGGCGCCGTCACCACGCGCCAGGCCGCCGCCAGCTGCCGCGCCAAGCTCCGCGGCGGCGCCGCCCGGGAGCGCCAGCACGCCGCCCGCGGCCTCGGGAAGCCAGCGCCGCCCTGAGCGCCGCGCCGCGCCGCCCCGCACTGCCCGAGCACCTCGGGCCTCGCCGCGGCGCGCCTCTCCTCCCCGCCAGAGCGCTCGGGACTGCTCGCGGTCCTCAGCTGTTGGCAGACCTCGCCTCACCCCGTGCTCTGCCGGAACCTGCTTCCCCCGGACTCTTTCCCACGCAGCCCCTCAGGAGGACAGTGTGCCTTAGGGCCGGCGGGTGGGGAGGATGGCCTCCTTGCTAGTCGTTGCTGCTCGCAGAGCACTCCTTCCTCATCCCGCCCGCCAGAATCCCGGCTTCTTTGAGAATCTTGCCGCTGGACAATACCATCCTCCTTCCCTCCTCCTCGTCATTTATCAAGCTCCTAGTCAGTTTCTTTCATTATTAGTTCTTCAAAGACTCGCTCCCAGTTTAGTCTTCAACTCAAATCCCATCATCAACCAGCTGCTGACGTGCTCCACCCCACTCACCACCCCACTCCCCACCCCCGCCAGAAGATGGTTTTAATGTGTACAAAGCCCCAGTGACTATTGGGTGATCCCACACTATCTGGAGTTGTGTGATGCGTAACTGGTTAAACTTGAACTACAACATCCAGTCCCCTCCTTGTAACTTCATCCCCAGTGACCATTTCTTTCCTTCGGAATCAGCCTTGCTCCCACGGTTCTAGACTGTTATCCCAGGGGATCCACGGCTGGGTCCGCACTGAGGCGGGTGCTTCTCCCAGTCCTTGCCTGAGCGCAGTCGGGGTGTTTGCAGGCCACTGGACTCCCCTAATGCGCGGTTGGTTGTGGCGCGGGGACTCCTCAGCGGCCTGACTGAAACTTTCTTAGAACGGCGCCGCATGCAGGCTAAGGCTCTTCTTGCCCAGACCCCTCCTGCATTCCTAGGTGTCAGACTCGCATTTTTGTGTGAAGGCCCCGCCCTGCTCCTGATTCCTTCCCTTTATCCTCCACGGATGTTCCCTCAATAAAACTCTTGCAAGTTGAGCCCCGTCTTGCTGTCTGTTTCTAGGAGGACCTGAGCTAATACATTAACAGACATTCCACTCTGGTCACCATCTTCCGGACCCCTTGTCCACTGAAAGTTAATTCATTAACCTCATTTCCCCCACCCTTGTTTTGGATTCAGTTCCTTCCTTGTCTATCCTAGATTCCATGATCCATCACTAAATTCATCCTCCTTGAAATACAGTGCTCTCAGCAGTCTTGAACCTCAATTTCTTCCAGTTTACTTTCCTGGTTAAATCCCAGCTCTGGATGAACCTTACCATCTGCCTTCCATTGGCCTGACTGGGACAACTGGGCATTTTCTTTAAGAAAATCACGCAACACAGCCAACTAGTTTTACTTTGAATCCATTATCTCAAACCTCAGATTGGTGCTATTGTTCCTACTGTACTCTCAATTTCCCACTTCTGAAATTACTGTTTATACCTTTTCGTCTCCTCAAAATTTTCTCCTCCCTGTTTACTTTTATTTTCCCTTGGAAAATACAAGATGTTACATACAAACTTCACCTTCCCAGTACAAGATCCCTCTGCCAGCAACCCGGCTACCTTGGTAACCATCTTCTTCCCTTTTGTGTCTGTGGGGGAAGTTTCAAAGGCCAGCCTCTCCTCTTGTGCTCTGGATCCTAACCCTTCTTGCCTTTTTCAAGGACTTTTTCTCCTTAGGTTTTCCCTTTGCTTCTGCATTATCAATCTCTGCCTTGAATGGATCACTCTCATCAGCCTGCAAACATGCTCCAGTGTCCTGCATTCTAAGCAGACTTCCCCTTGGGCACATATTTTTCCATCTATTAGCCATTTCTCAGCTCTCCTTCATAACCAAACTTCTTTATGGAGTTATCCTTATAGAGTGTCTTCATTTTCTAATCTTTTATTCACTTTTCAATTCACAGTGTGACTTCCCCATCACCACTCCTGAAAGTGCCCTTTAAAAGTCACCAGTCACTTCCATATTACCTGATCCAAAAGGATACTTTCTTGTCCTCACCTTGACCACTCTCAGCTTCTTTAAATGTTCTCGCTTCATATTCAAGACACTATTCTGTCCTGGTTTTCTTCTTGCTTCACTGCTCACTCCTAGTGTTATGCTCTTTCTCCTGCCTAACTTGGAAAAGGTGAGGTTTTTCACCTCCATTGGGTCCCTCTTTTCTTTCTACGTTCTTTCCCAGGAGGGTCTTAGCAATTTCCATGGATTTAAGTACTGGCTTTATGCTAATGAGTTACAAATTTGTCTCCCACTTGACTTTTTCCTTTAAGTTCTAGACTCATGTTTCTAATTGCTTGCTTAATATCTTCCTTTGGATAACTCAGATCTTCCAAGATCTAATTCCTCATTCTCACCCTGAACCTGTTTTCCCCATCTTCCCTGTTACAGTAAAGAGCACCACCATCCAACCAGTTGTTCAAGTCAGAAACCTATGCATCATCCGTGATTGTTCTCATGACCTCTCCCCTCAAATAGACCAGCAAAATCTATCCATTTTATTCCTCAAATATATCTTTAATCTGTCTGCTGCTTTCTATTTTCAATGTCATCACTTAATCCTGATCACGGTTTTTTTTCTCACCTGATCATTGTAATAGCCACTCTGATCCTGTTCCCACTCTTGACCCATGACCCACCTCAATACATTCTTGATAGAATGGCAACAATGACCTTACTCCTAAATTGAATTGAGTACATAGTAGGATAAAATCGAAATCCTTTACCATGACTCATGGAGTCCTGCACTATCTGACCCCTACCTATCTCTCCAACCCTATCTATCTATGCTCCCTCTCTTTATTGCACACTATGATGCAGACACACTGGTTCCTCCAACATGCCAAGATCTTTTCTGCACCTCAGGGGCTTAAAAATGCTGTTATCTCTGCTTAAGCTGCTCTTCTTGGCTAACCTCTCCCACACCACAACCCTTTAGATAACTGCTTAAATACAACATCTTAAGAAAGGCCTGCCCAGAGCATGGTTTGCAAATAGTCCTCCCATTTACTATCTCACTTCTTTGTTTCTTTGAATTCCTTATCCCAATTTGTAACGTTATTTATTTACTTTTGTGTGTGTGTGTGTTTCCCATACTAGAATGAATGAAAGAAGAGACTGTGTCTGGATGTCTAGATTTTTCAACATTGTATTCCCAGCCTCTAGCACAATACCTGGCGCATAGTAGGTGAACAATAAATATTTGTTGAAGAAATAAATGAACACATTTGCTAATTTTTCTGTTTATTTTTTATTGCTATGTAAGATCTCTTTATATATTAAAACCACTAACCATTTGTTTATTCCATATGATGCAGATATTTTGCTCCTTGTCATGTATCTACCAATTTAATTCCTGATGTCTTTGATATACAGAAATATTACATTTTTTATTTAGAGAAATCTTTTCTTTCATGATTTCTGCTTTTGGTGATGTGTTTGAAAAAGTCTTCTCCATCTCAATGTTATATAAATATTTGTTTATGTTTCTTCTTTCTCTTAATTTTTTTTAGATTTAAATCTTTACTCCAAATGGAATTTATTTTTGATATAGATGTGATTAAGTCTCTCAATATTTATTTAGTTGTCCATCATCACTTATTAAAAATTCCCTCTCCATTGTTTTGAAAATCTTACATTTATCAAAGATTAAATTCTTACATATGATTGGAGTGGTTTCTGAATTTTTTTTTTTATTTCTTTGTATCCTTCTCTATTCCTAAACCATGTTGTTTTAATTATTGTCATTTTATAATTTTCTTTATTGTGATTAACTTTTTAATGGAGTAAGCATTACTCTTTTTTTTTCCAAATATTTTCAGCTCTATTTGTGCATTTATTCTTCCAGATAAACCTTAGTTTTATCTTAAACAACTTCCAAAAGACATTCTATTGGCATTTTGTTTATAATTGCTTTAACATTAAGATTAATTGGGGGAGAATTTCCATCTTTGTAATATTAATTTTCCCATTTATGAACTTGTCACATGTCAAGGTTATTGAAGGCTTCCTATATATTTCTCCATAATTTTGTAGATCCTCAATATTTCTTGTTAATTATATTATTAGGTAATTCATATCTTTGCTGGGATCATTTTCTCATTAATGTTTTGTAACTGGTTGTTCCTTGTTGGTCAAGCTATTGATTTCTGTATTTGGTCACTTTTCTGAACTCTTTAATTAATTCTTCTAGTTGATTTTCTTCTAAGTAGACAATCATTGTGAAGTGTAATTAATGGTAATTGTCTCTCTTCCTTTACAATATTAATACCTCATATGTTAAATAAATGATGGTATTAATTTTTCTCTTATTCCTGCCTTTTTAGGAATACCGTTAACATTTCACCAGCTTTTAATTTTAGCTCTTTGATTGAAATAGAAGTCTTTATCAAGCTATGGAAGTAGTTTCCTTATTCAAGTATACTAAGCATTTTATTGGAAGTTGTTGTTGAATTATATTAAACATATTCTGGGCAACTAGGATGATCATATGGCCTATTGTTATAATAAATTATATTAATAGATTTCTCAGTTTTACATTATTTCTGCATGAGATGCATCCTAGTTCATCATGTGTTGTTTTTTTTTTTTCCACTTCCGTATAATAATGTTGAATCAGATCCTTACATTTTATTTGGGATAATTGCATTGGTATTCATGAATAAGATTGGACTGTAGTTTTACATTTTTAAAATTCTATCTTATAAAGTTTCAAAAAATCTTGTTCTATGCTCTAGGAGTATAGGAATTGCCTATTCATTGAAGGTTTGGAGGAAGTCATCCATAGCCCCAACCTTTTTTCAGGGTAAGTGAGTGGAAGATAATTCTCTGAAAAAAATTAAAATTTTCTTCTATGGTTTTGGCTTAGACAGGTAAAGTACTATTTCTTGAGTATCAATTTTAAAAAATAACATTTTTAAAGAAAATTATGTGTTTTCATGGAATTAAAAAATCTGTTAGCAGTCTTTCACATATAATCTTATAATTAAAAATATTTTTCTCTGTGTTTATAGTTGTAGCTCTTTTCTCATTTCTAACCTATTTAGTTGCATTTTTTTTCTTTTATTAGACTTGCCAGTCTTTTAAAGGAACCAACATTTACCTATTTTTTCTATTTTCCACATCATTAATGTAACTTTTAGTCTTTTAAAATTCCTTCTTTGTTTTAAATTTATTTTGTTGTTTTCTGAATGTTTCTTTGTAGTTAATAACTTAGTTCATTGATTTTTATTTCTTTCTTATTTAATAATAGGACACATAAGGCTATACATTTACCTCTGAACACAGTTCTGACTGCATCTCAAAAGTTTTGGTATGTAGTCTCTTAATTGTTGCTATTTAAAAAATAATGGATTATAATTACTGTTTTTATTTCATTTTTGACTGGCATTATTTAGGATAGTGTTGTAAGGGTTTTGTTATTGTTAATCCTGATTTCTTTTTAATAAAGAACACATTTATTAATATTTATGTTGCTATTTTAATAAAGAGGTAATTTTGTTTGGGAAAAGTGAAATTACCTGTGAAGCTGTATTATCTGAAGTTATATGCAAGTGTTATCTAGAGTTCCTTGTTATGATATTCTACCAATAGTGCTGACTAGTGGTGAAACTCAACTAATTACTGACAATAGGGATTTGGTATACAATTAATGTCAATAATTTACTAGAATTGAGATTTCTATATAATATCCTAGTTACTCATATAAAAGGCAAGAAAGAGCTTTAAAAATGTTTATTGGTTCAAAAATTCTCAGGTAATATGGAACTTAAATGATCGTCTAATGATTAGAAAGATTCATTATCAGAGTTTATGAAATCAGGAAGAATTTGAAAATTGTGGACAGGGAGTTTGCCACAAAATTTTGGCATTAGAATAATTTTTCTTTTAGATTTGGAAAGATTAGTTTTAAAAATATTTATTTTTATAATTACAAATGTAATTCATGTACATAAATAAAATAAAAATTACCTATAGTTCTATCACCCAGTAAAAAAGCACTGTTAACATTTTGTTGTATTTCCTTCTTAGGACTGTTTCTGTACATTTCTCTCTTTCTTTCTCTCTTTCTTTCTTTCTCACTTTCTCTCTTCCTTTCTTTCTCTCTCTCTCTCTTCCTTTCTTTCTTTCCCTTCCTTCCTTCCTTCCTTTCCCTTCCTTCCTTCCTTCCTTCCTTCCTTCCTTCCTTCCTTCCTTCCTTCCTTCCTTCCTTCCTTTCTTTCTTTCTTTCTTTCTTTCTTTCTTTCTTTCTTTCTTTCTTTCTTTCTTTCTTTCTTTCTTTCTTTCTTTCTTTCTTTCTTTCTTTCTTATAAACTTGGGCTCATGTGCTTTTGCATCCTGGTTTTGATTTTTCACTTATTATTTGTGAGCATTTCCCTATGGCATAAGGAAGTGGAAACTGTTGGGAATTAATTTATTTCAGTATCAGTAGCATAAGGTTTGGTGCTGTTCCTGCTATGGATTCTACTGCCCAGACTACTTGCTTTCCAAGCCTTGTCCTTGAAGACTCCTGTGATAATCTTCCATTTTAATTCTTTTGTTCTGTCACTGGCACTCAAGAACTTTGACTGATAATAGTGAGTTTTGTTGTATTTGATTGATAGCATTTTCAGAGTTCTAGTGCCAAGAGATATATTATGCATGTGTGTACAGGTGTGCATGCACACATGCAGACACACACACACCCATACAAGTATGGAAAATATCACCTTACTTTATTTGCCTATTGGAGATTCACAGACCATATTCTTATATAAAAGGCTTTGAGACTTTCTGTCTTAAAGAAAAAATTTGCTTAAAAATATGTATTTTAAACATTTCATTACAGAACACTGTACTTTTTTCTAGTAGAGCTGGTATTTTTTTTTTAAATAAAACTTAAGGAAACACTGATTTTGTTTATTTGCTTAGCAACGTCTTGATGGCCGTTTCTCTTAGTTTCCACACATCAGTGTAAGTTGAATTAATACTGATAGTATAACTCTTAATTGATTTAGCATATAGAATAAGTTTACTTTCTGGTGCCTCTTCTTGTGTGCTGAGAAATTAATTCCAGCAAGGCCTAAGGGTCTGGTCTCAGGATCGCCCCCGGCCCAGGTACGACAGACCCCTGCTTTGGGCCCCCGCACTTTACAGGATCCTGCTTTGGCCCTCTTTCAGTCACTCCTGAAGAGTCTGCGGATCCAAGGGACTATGCCCACCTGGACCCTGAGCACTCTTCTCTAGACTCCATTCTGGGTGCCTGGGGCCCCAAATTCTCAATCCAAACAGCCTCACCTGCTCGAACTCTTCTGGCCCATCCTCTTTTGCCATCAGCTGAGTATCCTTAGGGCCAAAGGACGGCCAAAGGATGGCTATTTGTGAGGGTGCGACTAAGTTTCATTCTACAGACTGGAGAGTTCACAAGGCCCCTCACAGTGGGGGATGCAGCTGGGGGTATGGGATAAGGACCAATGAAGACTAGGCCACCACGTTCCAGTATGGGTCACTGAGGAACCCAACGATTCTTAACTTGAACACAGCCTTCCACGAAATTATGAAAGCATATATGTTAGCATAGAACAATAGAGCTCATTTAATAGCTTGTTGGCTTGGTTTGTAACTTTGAAAATATTTGGACGTATGGTACATAAGCCTCTACTTGACTCTCGCCTGGTCCCTGCAAATATTAGGGGTGATGTTGGTGCTTGGAGGGCTAGAAGCACAAGCTGCAATCCTGGGGGCAGTGGCATATTGGAAGGTTTTAGAGTCTTCAGAGGAAAGGGGCTACAGGGTACCACCTGGGTGATAGACCTCTAGGTGCCATGACATTCAGCCTGATGGAGCCCTAAAGCTTGGCATGACGCACTAGAACCTTCTGTCTTTGAATGAACCACAAACTGGATGATGAGTTTATCAGCAGTGGCCATGGGCCACAGTGGCTTAAAGAGCAGAGGCCCTTACTGCAAGTCCTAGGCGTTCCAGGGGCCTCCAGAGCTCTGCACTGAAGCAGCTTTGCCAAAACATGACTGGCTTTGATTTTTCTCCCCCTACATTGGTGAGTGGGAAGTACAGACTCAGATGTAATTTTACTTAGAAAAAAGTAAAAGTAACAGCACATCCCTTATACCTGAGTGTGGGGATATGAGTCACGCTAACTCTATTGTAATAAGTGCAAAATGGCGCAGAAAGCGGCACAGGATGTCTTGGAAGAGTGAAACAGAGGGACCTCCCTTGGTCTGAAAATGCAGATTAAGTTCTTAGAAGAAGTAACATTTAGCTGAGAGGAGGACAATGAGCAGAGATTTCAGGGACAGCATTCAAGGGAGGAAAAGAGAAAGTGCACAGCAAACAGGAGAGAAGATGAGGTGGAGGGGTTGGAGGTAGGACAGAACATGATGAATTCAAACTGAATAAAGGCTTGTGTGGTGTGGGAATTGAAAGCAAATGGACAGTGTGGCCAGATAAGACCAGCGAGGAACACAGAGGCCTGATCACACAGGGCTCTATAAACCATGTCATGAACTTCTTCAGGAAAACAATAGACCTTGGTTTTTACCTTCAGTGAACCCATGGTCTAGTGGAGAAAAAAAAAATCTAGTAAAACAATCATTAACAGAAAGAGGTAAGTGCTACACTAAAGACATGTTCACTGTTATCTGGGATCCTGGGAAAAGGATCGCTGCTGAGTGAATCAGAAAAGGATTTTCAAGGACTTGAGTGCTTGAGTTGAAACGGGAAGTTTGAGTGGGAGTTTTCTAGTAAACAAAGGGATGTTGAAAGAGAGAGAAAGAGAAAGGGAACAGCAAGGGCAGAGACTTGGGGATAGAAATTATTCAGTATGGATGCAATTAGGGTGTACGCCTTGTTAAGGATTTGGATGATTTCCTCTGGATGATGGCAGTTCTTCAGTGACTTATGAGTTAGAACATGGCATGCTTAGAAAGATCATTCCAAGGACAATGTGGAGGATGACTCTGAGGGACATGAAACTGGTGCAGGAGGACATGGTAAAAATGTACTGTCATAATACACGTGAGAAGTGGAGTTCCTGAAAGAGAGAATTGATAGTAGGGGTGGGATTAAGATCAAGGGATGTTTTGAAAACGGAAAACAACAGGCTTTCCCAGCTCTTTGTGACTTACTCTGACCTTGGCTTCAGACAACCAGTATATTATAAATGGGCCATTCTGTGAAAGGAAGAAATCTGATGACCCAGTAGAGTATCAATGACTGATAACCACTAGATGTCCTTTCTCAGAGGACTTTGAATTTAAAAGAATATGCCTGGAATGGGCAATGAGTGTAGAATGCTGGAATTTAGATGCTTTGGATTTTGGTAGGGAGGTAATTACTGGGTGGGGAAAGGAAAAAGAATTTTACTGTTTCTTTTACATCAGTGGTTCTCAACCAGGGCAATTTTGCCCTCTTAGCAGACTTTTGGCTGTGTCTAGAGACATTTTTGGTTGTCACAACTTGGGGTGGGAGTTCTAGGGGTTAGAGATGAGGGACGCTGCTAAACATCCTATAATGCACAGGACAGCTCCCCTTGCCCCTCAAACAAAAAAAAATTATCCAGCTCAATAGGCAATATTGCCAAGGTTGAGAAACCCTGCCTTAAACCATTACATGAGTGGCTCTATATTAAGACTTGTGTTATCTCTAAGAGTTACGTAATTATTAGATTGAACAATCATGACTTGAGGGATGAAACCATAAAGTGACTTCTATTCTTGTCAACTCTTTCTTTAAAGTTGTTCTGTGGGGCTTGTTCTGGCCTTGGATGAAAATTTGGATTGACCTAATGAATTTTCTGGTCACTGTTATACAATGAACAGTTTCTTTATTCATTTTAAACCATGTTGTATATTCTCAATTCAGTGATTAACATGTCTAGTCCCTTGTAATGATAAAAACTTTAAGAGGACAGGGTGTGGCAGGCTTCTTTCCAATTTCCTGAAAGTGGTCCTGCCCTTCTCCTAGCTTGTCCAACCTCTGGGGTTGGAGCGTGGAATGGGAAAAGGGGAAGGGGGCCGGGACAGTTCGTAATGAATTGATCGTGTCGTGAGTTGGTGTGTAACTCACTGGAGTGCCTGGCAGGTGTTTACAGCTGATTCTAGCTCCTTGGAGATTTCCAGGTGACTTCTCATCTAGCTGAGGGCTGCTTAAAAAACCAGCTATGGTGAAGAATGAGGTATTGTGTGTGAAAGAAAAAGAAAGAGAATGGGAACAATAATTTCCAGTTATTTCCAATCTGCCGTGGACCAATAATTTTGAAAATATACAATAGAAATGGATTGCAAGCAAAATGAAATAAAAAAAGACATATGAAATATAAACCTGAATTTTAAATAATCACGTTCTACAACCTAAAATCACTCTGTCAAACTGCTGGAAAATTTTCCAAAAGCTTCCTTTCAATTTCTGTCCGTCCCCAACACTGTAGACTGGTTAACGGTCTGTGCAACAGCACCTGCCCTCAGACTGAAGAGCACTGGTCTACCTCATTGCTTGCTCCTTCCCTAATGCCTGGGAGAAGGTGATATTTGGCTTCTCTCTTCTGAGGCCTGTCTCCCCTTATACTGCCTGAATATCCTTTCTCACTCATGTTTCCCACATCATCTGGTCAATGGAAAACACTAGGCATCCTTTGCTCCGACTTGGTCTTGGAGCACAGATTGCCCAGTGGCGCTGCCTCTTCTGGCTCACCTCCCAGCTGTTAGCCTGCAGGTTCTCCCCAGGTAAGGTTGACAGAATTATGAGCCCTCCATCTCCAACTGCCTGCAAGATATTCACACCTAACCCCTGGAATTTATGAGTATAATGGCTTTATATGGCAAAAAGGACTGTGCAAAAGAGAAGTGGTTAAATTATGGCTCTTAACATGGGGAGAGTATCTTGGATTCTCCAGGTGGGTCCAATGTAATCAGAGGGGTCATAATTGGAAGAGGACACAGGAGAGCCAGAGAAGGTGTGATGACAGAGCCAGAAGCTAGGGTTGATGCACCAAAGGATGTGGGAAGCCTATAAGCTGGAAAAGGCAAGGAAATTGATTCTCCTGTAGTCTCCAGAAGGAACACAGCCCTGCTGACACCTTAATTTTAGCCTACTGGGACTTCTTGCCTCCAGAATGGTAAGAAAATTAATTTGTTTTGTTTTAAGCCACTAAGATTGTGATGATTTGTCACAGCAGCCCTGGAAACTAATATAAGCAAGCGTCAGACCCCAGCCCACCATGGCCTAAAACTGGAAGGGACGGACACATAATAACTGGGTGGTCCCTTTAAAGCCCCTCTACTTCAACTTGTCATAAGTCCGATTTCAGTTTCATTTTTAAACAGCATGGTGCTTAAATGCTTGGCATAACTCCCTTTTAAGCAGGTTTATTGCTTGTCTTTGGGGGGGAAAAAGGATTAAAGCCTCAACTTTAACAGCAGTGCTCAATGACCAGTTTATCAATTTTGAGCTGAATGAAATACATTCCCCAAATTACAAACGTTAAATTTTGCAGTTTTACTTCCATGTCATTCTTTAACAGAGTGAATTATTTCTCACTAAAAGGGATATGCAATTAGCAATTTAATTTATTTGATTGCTTTGATAATTCTCTCTGACACTTTTCTTTCATCCAAACACTGTAAAGTGCTTTGTAGAAATTAGATTTCACACAAATAGTATAATTAATCCTTCTTTGTAGGCTTTTGCTTGTAGTGTTAACAGAAATCTGAAAATGATATATGCAAACCCAAATTTCTTAGGATAAAACAACACTTAAGAGCAATTTGCTATTGTCTTACCTGACTTTTTACTATTCTGTGATATATGATTCTTTATCATTGTGCATAATAAATCAAACACAATGGCCTCATGCTAATCTTCTGAAATTAATTCAGATACTGTATAATTCTGTTTTTTTAGTTAGTAGAAGCTCTGTTATTTAATGAAGGTAGACTGAGGTTTACAAATTAAAAACAGTGAGAGCAGGACTTAGAGTTCACAGCCCTCAAAAGTGTTCCTGTTCATCCTTCATAAGGTGGATATTTGCTGACCACTTAAAATGTAAGATGGCACATTAAATTCCATACAATGTCAGAAATTATTTCTCTTGATTAATTGCCCAGGAAATATCTCTAAGTAATTAAGTGATCATTAGCTTGAATATAACTATTCCAGGTAGTTGCCCCCATCAGCACCATGTCATATAAATAAAATCAAAGAAACTAAATAAAGGACAAGAGATACGTAACTTGAGAAAATCCATGATGAAAGAACTGATTTTCTAGCTGAAGCAAATGGTTTAGAATAGTCAAACTTAAAAAAAAAATAGTCACACTTTCTTTAAAAATTTTTCCTTTAGTCCTCTGGGTTCTCATATAAGTTGAAAAGATGATAAAAGAACTAAAAGAAGAGAGATGGTTTGCTTTTGAGCTGTCACTGTTCTGGGGACCTGATCAAAGAAATATTTTGATTGAATAAGTTCATAGGGATGAATGAAAAGAACTGAATTGAAGTACAAAAGGAAAGAGAGGGTGGTTTAATAGGATAAGCAAAAGGTTGGGACATGGATTAGACACCTAATAGTTTTTGGCCACTGACATCAGTTCTATCTTTTGATGATGACTTCTTGGTTGTAAATAAAATGGAATCTGTGGGACTCATTTAACTCATTGTTCTTGGAGAACATAAGTTAATAAAAGTGAAACACTCTTGTAACAAGCATAGAAAGTTCAACTACAGTAAATATCATTTTAAAGATGGAAAGAAGGCTAATGTTGACAACTGGGAAAAACAAAAGGAAACCTTGAGTTTATCAGTTAAGGAGCCGTTTATTACTTCTATTTTCAAGATTAATCTTTCATTTGTTTTAGGTAAGATTTTCTTTAATTACTTGGAAAGTTGGAGTAATTGGTAACATGTCTAAATATCTACTAATAGATTTGAATTTCACTTATTTCTTTTGCAGAAATGCAAGTCATTAAGACTTTTCTAGGCTGCCACTGGAAACCGTATGTTAAGTAGTCCCTTAAATTAAAAAAAAAAATTCTCAGGGGGGAGGGTATAGCTCAGTGGTAGAGTATGTGCCTAGCATGCACAAGGTCCTGGGTTCAATCCCCGGTACTTCCATTTAAATAAATAAATAAAAACCTAATTACTAATCCTCCTCCAAAAAAAAAAAAAATTCTATTTCACAATAGAGGAATAAACATAACTCTAACGCCCAGTTATTTCCAGCAATGTACATTGGTACTAGCCTTTGAGCTTCAACCTACATTAAATTTATTTCCACTTTAGCTGTATAACAGGAAAGAGAAAAATTTAAAGATAATTTTCACTTATATGTATAAATGATCTCTGAAATGGCAGCTGAATCTGCTCTCTCCAGAGAGTATGTAGACTCAGAGGAGATGAGCCCTCATACTTCCTGAAATCAGGGCTGTTCCTCCCATAGTTTATTTATGTCTAGATGAGCTGTTTTGTTTTTGTTGGCGTGTTTTGCATTTTACACCCTGACCTGGGTGGCCGTAGGGCTGTAGTGTCACTGGCTTTGCAGCACACACATGATCACTGCTTTTCATACAGTCCCCTTGTCAATCAGATGATGTACTCTACTGGCACTACATGTTGAGTTTAACTTAAACAAAAGATGGTTAAAACTATCTTCAAAAATCTTATCCTTTGTAGCATCTCAAAGCCTACGGGTCTGTATCAAGCCACGGATATGGAAGGATAGAGTTTGTTAAAGTTATCAAGAAGTACAATGTGAATAGAAAGGATAGGAGGGGAAAATGATTTCCATGCTTAGGGCGCTTGGTAAACCAGGACAAGAGCAAGTACACCTCACCCGAACACAGGATGAGAGTTTGTGTTTGCATCAGAGGCTTACTCGGCCAGACTGCTCCCAGCTGAATAAGAGAGGGTATCATAGTGTGTGCAGCTTCTGCTCACAAACTTGCACGCTTGTGGAGGTTGGCTTCCACGCTGCGCCGCAGCAGAATTCACTGGCATGGCCAAGTTCCATGAAGGCCGAGTGAGATGCAGGTGACCAGGGAAGACTGGAGTGTGGAAAGCACTGGTGGTCAGCCCACTGCCTTCTTTGCGTGCGGTTCAGATGTGGGCCTTGCCAGAATTCTATGGGAACAAAACTTTTGGGACTCCGAGGGAGCTGAGGATGGGGGATTGTTCTGTCCCTCACAGGTACCAAATGATTCCCAGGTTACGATTCAAAAAGCAATACATTCCATGTGGAAGGACATGGTCAACATAGTATGGGTTGGATGCTTATAAGAAATAATTATTTCAATAAAGAAAAATGTAACCCCAGGCTTGATGAAAGAGGTCTATTGGAACGCTCATGCTGCACATGAAGAGAATCCAGTCTATACTAAGAAATTTAACAGAATTTGAAAGAAAAAGTAGGATTGTCCTAAAATCTGTCTTGTCTGGGAGAAAGATCAGGTTGCTTAGAAGTCGGCCAGCTTCCTCAGGGCCCAGGAATAGGCCTAAACTGACCAATACACCCTCAATCCTCCATGAAACTTTTCTGGTTAAAACAATTCATTTCCTGATCAGGAAAAAAAAAAAAAACACCACAAAACTCTTCAAAAACGTTATTCTGTGATTCAGCATTGAGAAGTTATTATGTTCAAAAAAAGGCCGAGGAACAGAGCACTAGGACAACATTTGATGTTAGTGATCAGGAATTCACTGTTGGAGGAATAACTAAAATTCTCTACTTTCTTGTAAAGCAAAACCAAGTGCTCCATGGTACTTAAGGGAGGAAGTCCCATTAGCAGATGAGGCTATGGTATGTTTCCTCCCCAGACATGTGCAGAAGGGCTCTGTATTGCGGGCCAGGCAAAACCCCTGAAGGCGGAAAAATCACATCCCTTAGACAAGGGATAGAGTTTTAAAGCAATGAGAGAAGCCAGTAGGGCCAGTGATTTCCTTGAACAGGCCTATCATTAAGGCATCAAACATGAATTTCTCAGAAACTTCCTGCTACCTTTGACTAGTAACTACTTACCTTCCAGCAACATGTGATTTAGTTGAGGGAGAAATTAAACTATGAGTTTACTTAAAGTGGCAAGGCTAATAAAACCTGGGCATTCTTTGACCTGTCTGGAAATTATATTGCCAGTGCAAAGGTTCTATAAACTATCAGATCTGGTGACCGCAGCTCACTTGACACCTTTCTCTATAAAAATGATTATTTTAGTAAGTATGAAATAAAAAATCCAAATGATAAGAAAGCAGTGTTACTTCTTATTAGTACATAAAACAGTGGAATTCTGGGTTCTGAGAGATGTGCTCTTTTTTTTTCCCCTGGAATCCTGAGTCAGCACAGTGTCAGGCACCCTGGGGGTGGCCAGTAAAAGGCTGTGGGCCGGCTGGAAGAGTGCATGGAGCAGTGGTCCCGGAGCTCAGTTTCTCATGGGCACTCAGGTGGGTTCCCTGTGGTCCATGGATTCGTATTAAGCTTTGAATTTTCTCTAGTTATTTCGCATACTAGCCTGAGAGGACTTGTGGGCCTTATGGGAGGACACTTAGTTATGCAGAGGAAAGGAGAGGCAGTGGCTCCAGGTGTGACATCTTTTCTCTTCTTGCACCAGCCCTGGGAGGTGATACAGCAGGAAGGTTAAAACCATGGACGTCAGAGTCAGGCAAGTACAGGGGGTACCGATGACCTGGTGTGTGGCCTCGATGGAATGACTGTCTAAGTCTCAGTAGGTTCATCTGTAAAATGGTAATAATAGAGGAGTTCCTGTACAATGCGGTCATGTGCTTAGCATGGCATCTGGTACATAACAAGTGTCCAGTAAGTAACGCTATTATGAGCGTTAAAGATGGAAAGAATGACTGTTTTCCCTCTCAGCATTATAGGAGAGGAAAATGGGTGGAAAATTATGTGAATGAATTTTAGCCACCAGAATGGCTGTATCTGTAAAAACCGGCAATACCTAACATTGGTGAGCGTACGGAGCAACCAGAACTCTCTTATGTTCACTGTTGTTTGCAGTGTAAAGTAGTTCAATAACTTTGGGAAAAAAATGTGGCAGTTTCTTATAAAATTAAACATATGTCTACCAAGTGACCCAGAAATTTCATTCCTAGGTATTTACTTCAGGGAAATTAATTGATATGTCTATCCAAAGATACATAACTTGCACAAGTATATTAATAACAGCTTTATGCATAATAGCTGAATACGGGAAACATCTTAGGTGTTCTTTAAGAGGAAAAATGGATAAACTGTGATATGTAAAATACACTGGACTATTACTCAGCAATATAAAGGAATGAAATTCTGGTACTCACAAAAACATGCATATATCTCAACAGCATTACACTGGATAAAAGAAGATGCCTTACAGGAAAAAATACATAAAGTACATTTCCATTTTATTATTTTTAAAATTTTATTTATTTTTTATTGAAGTATAGTCAGTTTACAATGTTGTGTCAATTTCTGGTGTACAGCATAATGTTCAAGTCATATATATATACATACATACGTTTTCATATTCTTTTCCATTAAGCATGATTCCATTTAAAAAAAAGTTTTAGAATAGGCAAAACTGATCTATAGTGCAAAAATCAGAACAATAGTAGCCTTTAGTGCAGGGGATGGGTTTTGACTGGAGGGGAGCCTGAGGGAACTTTCTGGGATGATGGTCATGTTCTGTACCTTGATGAGGGTTTGGGGTAGACAGGTGTTTGTCAACATACAATAAATGGATTAAAATTTGTGCATTTCACTGAATGTGAATTTTTTGTAAAAAAGAGAAAAGAACTATAAATAAGTATGGAACTCTCGTTGATGGTATGCATACTGAATGTTTGGGAGCGAAGTATACTGATGTCTGCAGCTTACTTTGAAATGCATCAAAAATAAGACAGATTAATGGATGGGTAGAGGGATGGAGAGATGGATCAATGTGTTATAATGCAATGTAGTAAAATGTTAATTGTCAAATTTACAATATACAGGTGTACATTGTACAATTATTTAACATTTTCTGTATGTTTAAAAAGTTTTGTAATGAAACGGCAGGAAAATATGGCATATTTACAATTGTCCCTCTCCCTGGAGTTGGGAGGTCAGTCCTTGGGTTAGGCCTGCTACTCTTCAGTTTTCCTTCTTCCCACAGAGGTCTAGTTTACTTCCAGGTCTTTGCTTTGGAGGTTTGATTTCTGGTATTTCCTATGCACTCTGCAGCATTTGAATGCTCTGGGTGGTCTGGCCTCTCAGCTTCTCAGGAACTGATGGCAGTTCCTTGGGTCACTTAAATTCCTGTCCTCAGTCTATCTCACTTGTGTTTCCTGGAGTCCCCTGAATTTTCGCAGTGCTGCCCTGCATGGCTGGTTCTGCCTTCGCTGCCCACTGACGTCACCTTAGAGGGCTGGTGGAGGGAAGAACCAGGTACTCCCTGGTTGCTTAGTCTATTCAATGCCCTTCTTAATGAATGTGTATAAGTGAGTGCCTGATGGTGTTATACATGGTGGCATCTCTGTTTTTGCTCTAAAAATTGGAATATGAGCTCTATCTCATAAGGAGTAGGGGCTGAGCTGTTTTTGTTGTTTATATAGTGTAAAGGACACCTATCTGGAAGGGAGGCAACCTGACTTTTCACCCTGCTTTTTGTTCCACTAACTTTGGCCATATAACCCTTTTTGAATCATTTACCTTCTCAGCTTCAGCCCCATAATCTATAAAATGAGAGACTGGATTAAATATTGTGTAAAGAGTGCTTCAGTCCTAAGATTCTGGGTCCATGTGTTTAGATCAATGACTGGGTTCAAAATCTGCCTTTCCACTTATTAATTATGTGATCTTACGCAAATTGCTTACACTTTTTGAAACTTAAGTTTTCTTATCTGCAAAATGGGAATAATAATAACAATAATGACTTATCTCTTAGAGACTTCCTTAAGGATTAAAGTAAATAAAGCATGTAAAGAGCTTACGCATCTCTAGGCACACAGTAAACAGTCCAGTGTTGGCTGCTACCACTGTCATCCTGTTACCACTTCTCTTACTGCTTCTCCTCCCCCTCACCACTAGCGTGAACTGGAAAGCTACCACAAATATGTTTAAAAGTAATATATTTGAAGCTTCAAATCATCCAAAGGCTTCATGTTTCTTTTTCTCTCTTGGAGACTGTTTGTTTTCAGTTTAAACAAAGCTTAAATATTTTCTCTCTGATTTTCTAGATATATTTGCATGTAACTTTAGGGGGTGTGCCCTTTTATTTTTTAGTCATGTTGATTTTTTAGAAAGGATATGATGTTAAAAATAAGGATCCCCTGTAATTTCACATTCTCTTCGTGATCTTTCATCTTCTCAAGGGAAAAATCTTCATATTCTTTCTTCTCCAAGTCATAAGGACTAAACTGAAGAATCAATTCTTCCTAAGAAAGGAGAAAAAGAGCTATTACTAAGAAGTAAAGAATAGTCTGAGGATGGCATGGTCAATGGGACCATTGGAGATGCGGACAGTTCCTTACTGAAAACTCAGCCATCACCTCAGGCTGTTGCTGATGACCATCTATCCCCATTGGAATCAATCCACAAAAATACGGGCAAGTACCCATCAGCCTCGGCTCTTGGGATCGCTGCCTTTTGCTTTTCACTCTTAAAAAGAGAACGACTAAGAATATTAATCTCGTTAGATAAATGCAATTAAAAAATAATTCTAGCATAAGGCATGAACTGCTTTTAGCTATCCAATATTCTATACTAATTAGAAACAGGTTACTAGAACTTTTAGAAGCCAGAGAACACAACTTTTAACCCAAAAGATGAATTATATTTATAGCATAAATTATAATAAAATTTCCAGAATGTTAGCAGCCTAGAATAATGAGTGAAAATAAGATAGTCATGTTTAATCAATAGTCTCTGATATAATTAATGTTTGTCTTGAAGCGATCTGCCATCTCTTCAAAGAACTTGTGGGAAATAGGGGCACAGAAAAGAGAAGTCTGTAATGTCTGTAGTTATAAATTGGGTGCCAAACCTTCCTGTAAAACCTTAGTGTGCAGGGTTCCTTTGGCTGCCACAAGAGGCAGCTGTGTATCCAGGAGCAAGCAGGCTGACCGCCTACTCTTTCTCTTAAGCTCATTTCTAAGTCTCAGGCCTCACCACCAATGGCGAGGGAAGGCTGTTAAGAGCAAGCCGGCCCCTGGGCCCCTCGCTAGGCCTTGTCTGGCTGGCACAGAAGTTCCTGGACTGGGAGGGAGATTGCATTTCAACTTGGGAGATTCCCAGACCCCAAGTTTCCCGCAGTTCACTAGATACAGCTGGAAGTAAAGAAAACATGGGGTGGGGTGAATGGTGGAGATAAAGGTGGTACCCAAGAGCCACGTAGCTGTGGCTAGGCTGCTCCATCCTGAGACTTAATCCCATGGCCCAGTCAGGGAGAAGGGTTGCAGCTAATGCTGTTCCTGACACCGCCTTGGGCACTTCCCCAGCTTGCAGGTGAAGCGGCTCTGTGAGTCAGCTTGGGAAGGGGCGACCGAGAGAGTGAAGCACAGGCAATTCCACTCCCACTACCTCTTTGCCTTTTTTTTTGTGGCTCCCCCAGGAACTTGAGAGCGATGGTGGCTGTGTTCTGAAACGGACCCCAAGAAGGGCCTCAGAGAAGAAGCCACAGAACTTCTCTGACAATCAGCCTGGGGAGGCTCTCTCTAGTCAGCGTTGAGGCTGAAAAGGGCCACCGGGTTCTGTTACCGCTATCGCTAGGGCATCAGGTTGGGAACACCAGCAACTTTTCTGAGGAGGCTGACAAAGGTGTAACTTATACAGATTTATAAAAGTAACAAATATGAGGGTTTTTTCTTTTATAAAAGATTCAATATAGAGTATCTTTAACAAACAAACTTCCCAAGTACAGTTTAGTCAGTTTACAACTAGCTTTTCAAGAATAAATGTATATCACATATGGCAAGAATTATTCCTATGAGATACTTGTTTTGAAAGCATACTTTAGGTCTTGGTGGAAAAAAAAAAACTACCAGTAAATCAAAATGCGGTACCGATGTGTTTCAGAGAAGTCAAATCAAAACTGGTTCTAACCACAGATGTAGTATCTAGACCAGTTTTCCTACAGACGTAGTCTACCAGCAATCAGAATGAGGTGAGATTCTTTTGGCAAACCAGTTATACAATGGGAGGGTTTCTGTGAGACCCAGAAAAAGTACAGGTGACAGCAGATTTCCGATATTATTCCCATATTATTTCTAAAAGCCAAGTCAAGTCAATAAGCTTTTTTATAAAAGAATATTGATGTCTTTTATTTTACTTTTTAAGAGTTATTTTATTGTTCAGCACATTTATACTGTTTGAGACTTTAATCAGAAGGCTTATGTTTCACCATTAAGCAGGATACAAGTTATTGGTTTTGTTATGTGTATATTATTAACATTGTTGAATTTCTAAAAAATCAGGATGTCATGCTTTTTTGTTTTTTGGTATTTTTAGTTAAGAAAATGCTGGGCAGTTTTAATTAACATCATTTTGTGTACACCTGTTGTGTCAATACTCTGTTATTTGTTGCCTACCTTCTGCCCATTATGCTAGGGAGTAGGGAATAGAAGACAATCCCTAATTTCAAAGAGTTCTAAGCTTGTTAAAGGCTGAGCTTAAATATGGTTTATAAATGGATTCTAAATTTACTAGCTTGGTGACCTTATTTAATCTATGCCTCAGTTGTCCCATCTATAAAATGGGACTAATAATGGTGGTTGTCTCATAGGGCTGCAAGAATCAAATGAGCTAATTTATGCAGAGTTATTAGACTAGTTTCATGATCATAAATAAATGCCCAATAAATATTCATAAGTATTATAAAACAGAACATTAGATTTTGTGAAAGAAGATGACATGAAAGGCCCTTAATTGGGTTAAAGCTACTGTCTGGGTATGGAAGGCAGTTAAACTACTCCTTTCAGAAAGAATCTACATTTTGCAGTTGTTAAGATTAAATATAAGTCTGTAAAATGAAGCATTTCATATTGTGTTCCTTAAGTTAAATAGTATACACCAGAGACCCCAGTCTTCACCCAATCACTCTCACCTTGGGAAAGGACACTCAGTGGAGAAGAACTTGGTTCAAGCCCCAGGACTGTCGTGATGAAGACGCTGTCCCTGGATCCCTAGTCTGTACCTCACTGTCACACTGGACACGTGACTGGGAATAGGTTCTCTGTTGTCTACCGCGAATCAGGAACACAAGTTGATTACTAATCCCCTTTATTTCAGTTTCCCAAACAAGCATGTGTGATTAGGTTTTTCTAAAAATTTTGCTACAAGTATTCTATGAGAACAGACAGGATAAAATAAATGGGGAAATTCTACAGTTAAAAAGCAAAAGCCTGAAGTTTTACAAGGTTGAAACGTCCCTCTTGAGGCTGACTATGAAATTTGAATCCCCAGCCTGCAGCTGAAAGAGAGGTGAGAAGGAGACATCTGAGAAATACTTAATAAGTGTTTTGTTTGTGACAGGTATGATAGTCACATAGTTACAAAATTCAAGTGGTCAAAAAAAAAAAAAAACAGAGATCTTTAGAACAAAATGAATAGGGAAAAAGTAAACTTGCCAATTCAAAGGAACTCAATCACTGTTAAATAGAGTCCTCCCTCCACCTCTCCTCCCTTGGCTGTGATCTCCAAGGGGCTTATCCATCATTCTGGCATCTGGGGAGGCTGTCTGGGCTGTCTCGTTCCTCTGTAGACATCTATGCTTTTGTGGCTCGTTATCTGTTCTCATAGGCACAGCCACACATGTCACATGTTCCCCAGAAGCTCAGCATCTCCCTCTCCAGATTTGGTCCCAACCATGGTTCTTGTTGGGACTTGCTATTCTGATAGCCAGTAACATCTTCTAGGTCCCTGCTGGTCCATCTGCAGCCTCACCTGGGAGTCAGATTGTCTGGGACCACAGTTACCCCTTAGTAGCTTTGCTGGCTTTCAATCCTCAGCTGCCTTTTATGCCTTTCTGGGTTTCTTGGAGTCTCCAAGAATTGAGATGAGGGAGTGGTGTTCATCTCAGACCTAAGAGCCTGGTCCTGCTTCCTTTATCTTTGTTTTCTCGGCTTTGTTCCCATCGAACAGCCAATGCGCACAGCTGAGCCACATTTTCTGGCCATACCACCTCCACGCCAGCCTGGGAGGGAAGTGAAGTTCGAGAGATTCTTTATTACCTAGAATCCCAGAGAACTATAAGACCCCTGCTGCGCGGCCACTAAGGTTTGCTGTATGACCGTAACAGCCTTTTTAAGAAGATAAGTTTAAAAAAAAAAATCAAAACAGTGGAAAATCTAATTATTGTTTGTTTGTTTGTTTGCCACTTTTACTTCTGTAATCTAAGGAAACAAACTTAACAATCTGAATTTAAAGGTATATTTTTTAAAAGAGGAGCTAGAAGGTCAACGTTAACCTCCTCTATCTTACTTAGGAACTCTAAGTGTATGATGAATCTTTGCAAGTACTACCTCCATATATTGTGTCCTCTGAGTTCATGTCAGTAGAGTCCCTTACTGGTGAGATGCCCTCATGTGAGCCCTATTTTACTATTCTGGGAACTGTAGCTGCTTCCATGGGGAGGAGAGAGGGGAAGAGACCTAATATATATTGAGTGCCTAATATGTGTGAGCTGCTTGCCGTGCTTAACATTTGTTACCTCATTTATTATCCCCAACAGCTTTGTAAGGTCTGTATAATTACGCCATTTTACAGGTGAGGAGGAGGCTCTGGGAACTAATCTGACTGAATCAAAGTAACACAGCCAGTAAGCAGGATTTGAATCCAGGACTATCTGATTCCAAAGCCTGTGATCATTTCATTATGTACGTGGTCTTGAGTGGCCCCAGTGAACCACCTTATTGCAGAGTCCAGTGCATAGTGATATTTTAGCACAACTTTGGAGAAATATTAGTCTCCCAGTCCTACTTGGAGCAGAGAATTCATGTTAGCTCTCTTCTATTCGTGGTATTGCCCACCCATTCTCCTGGACCTTCTCACCAACTCTTATCTTTTAAATACTAATCTAAGCCTCCATGCACAGCAAACACAGTGTCACATCAAACAGGCTTATCTATAGACATCACCAAAGAAAGCTAGCAACAGTTCTTTTTAGGCTTGTTTTTTAATTAGGTCACTGATGTTTCTAGGTTAATGGCTAGACTTACTTCAATAACACCTATTACACAACAATATCTCTCAAACATATTTAGTTTCTTCAGTGCAGCATTTATATTGATTGCCCCCCCACAACTACTGACCTCTCAATCCTGTCAAATTTTTATTACCAGCAAATGGTTGACTTTGATACATTACATCATAAAGGACACACACACTTATATTGCTCTGAAAACAAATGCTATCCACATAGATGAACTCTGATAACATCTTTTTAAATAGATTGATAATTATTTGATTATCATTTGATAGTAAAATTAAGTCAAAGAGTAAGTTACCTTCAATCATAACCTTTATAGCATTTATGTGCTATCCACATAAATGAACTTTGATATCTTTTAACATGGATAATGCCACTTGTAGGTGGCAGTGCCTCCAGAGACATTTGTTAAAGCAAATGGTAAATTGTGAGTTATTTTTGATGCATGGTCTGTAAAGTTAATTTATGTGTTTATTTCTTGTTTCATTCATTTGGTTAGTTATTTTGTTTTCAAAAGGCAATCATGGTCTAGAAATATAGTACAAACTTTAGTCAAACAACCAAGCAAACTATTAGGACTCTTCTAATAAAATGGTTACCATTAAACAGCTAGGTCATTCGATGGGCTTGGAATGCTTCTTCTAAAATCCTGGACTAAAGTTGTAAGGTGCAAGCATAAAAGAAAACACCACTCAGGCTCTTTGGAAGTTTGTTTCTCCTTAGCTCAAGATTACCAAGGAAAGGACAAAAAGTGGTGGGACTGGCCCATGGTGAAACACACACCACTGAGCTGTCTGACAAGGAGACACTTCCCAACTGCATTCTTTAGGCAAAGCAAAGCACTGTTAAACACATCTGTACATAGATGTACTGCAGGGTGGATCTTCAACCGGGGAGTCAGATGACCATAATCTGGAGAAGCATACTTCTTCTCTTCACCACTCAGACTCTTCTTGTATTGATATAGTGTCTAGGTTCCTCATAGTGCTTTTCAGAGGAATGGAGTAGTCCATATTCCTGGAAGCAGCAGTCTTCTAAAAACTTTTTAAAAACAAAAATTATTATCTGTTTCAAGCACTGAGAGACTAACATGCTTCTTAAAGCATATATTAGGGAGTGAAAAGTCTTGTTTTCTGGTAAAATGACCAATAGTTACACAGTTTTCCACGGAGCAGTAGGCTATCCATAATAAGCCATTTCATTAAAAAATGCTAAATACTTACATTGCCTGTTGCTTAATTTAAATAACAGCATATGGCTATAGTCTTGTCTTGAACACACTGATTGTAACTAATTTTAACACATTATTATTCATGTGTTTTCCCTTGTAACAGAAGGAAAGAGCGTCTGCTCTCGCTGTTTCATAAATGTGGAGACCAAGAGCAGGGCCAAGCCTGTTCACATGCTTCCCTGCGTCTTCCCCGCTCATCCTCCATCCTCTGACTCCCGAATAGCAAAGCCCCCTAACACATAGGGTTCCCGCTGTAGCTGTCCCCACAACAAGAAATACAAATTTAAGAAGAGCCCAGGGTTCTTGGCCTTCCTGTCCATCTGATGGTAGCAGAATTATGGAATCAATAGGCCCTGAATTTGCAATATTCTGGACAGAAACTTCTTCAACCTTCTCATCACTTTCCATTCCTTACAAAAATAAAATGTAGGGGATGTAGTTAAATTTTTCTGAAAACCTCTCAGGATACAGGATTGAGCTGAGAACTTTTAGGGACATGTTAACTTCTTCTTTTTTTTTTAATGTTTCATTTGAAACAGGGTATTAGCGTGTCTTCTGTTCTTTCCCTCACAGTAGCAAGTAAATAATTTACTATTTTGGTTTATCAGTGATTATACCCCAAATTATATTTCAATAATAGGGAGTTCATCCAATAGTTTAGTCTTTTGAGATTGTAAACTATTCAAGTCTTGTAGTTCAAATTAAACCTTTAAGCATTCATCTCCTATCTGTAGTGTGCTATAAACTGAGGGAGATAAAAACAAACGGGGTATATCCTTGCCTTCCAGGGGCTCATAGTCTGGTAGGAAAGAGAGATGTGCAACTATTGAAATAATTCTGACACCAAGAAAGTTGGTAAATACCATAAGAGTGGTGAAAATTACAATAGAGAAAATGATTGTATGATTTACTATAAAAATAAATACTTCCAATTCAATATGTTACAGTCTCAACACTGTAAAGGTAGAAGGATGTTTAGAAGCCATCTAGATGACAAATCTCTCATGTACAAGATTAGTCTTGAAAATCTAGTCATGCCAAACAGTAAGATGGCCAGTAAAGACTGCTACAGTAGTGTCAGAAGGAAGGACTTGAAGAGGAGTGGACTTGAAGAGGACTCCACTGGCCAAAAATGGAACAATGTAAGCTTTATTAGGAAATTCAGTGAACTGAAATCCATATAATGTATTTACATTAATGAGTTCATAATGATATAAAATTATTGGTCATATTTAGAGGCAGACAGGGAACTCATTCATTATCTTAGAATTCCTTTTCTTTTTTTAAGGGGGAAGAATCAAACATATCCTATACAAACTATGGTAGTGGGTACACTGGTAACTAAATAGTGGATGTGTTAAGCATCTAATTATAAAAATATTCTATCTAATAAATGAAGATAAAAATGCAGAAATAGAGTAACACTGTTTTACTGTTCCCAGTAACTTCATAGGTCTGGCAATGAGCTTCAGTGGCTATTAACATCACAAAAGGAGAGTCAACGTGACCACCTATAGAGTTACCAGAGGCACTGAACCTGACTCTGATCAAGCCTCCAGATCCAGTTGCCAATTTGCAGGGCATACAGAGGGCAGAGCAATGTGCTGAACTGCACCACGAGTGAGTGTGCAGCCGGCAACATCCAGACGGCGGGAAACCAGGCCAGATGGTGTGAATTCTCCATCATATAAAATGTAAGGAAAAGGAAAAAAAAATGGAAGGGAAAAATCTGTAGATTGAAAGAAATTTGAGAGACATTTTAAAGTTTTAAAAATGGGGAAGACTAAACTATTGGGTCTAGCGATACACACATGGACATGGGAAAAAAAAAGAAATCTGAGGTGGTGATAACTATACAAGATAAGACAGAAGTTACTTTTGGCGGGAGGGAGGAGGCTGTGATTGGGGCAGGGCACATGGATGGGCTTCTGGAGTGGCTGGCAGAGGGCAATTCTTGGCCTGGATGGTAGTTACAGGAGTGTTTACTTCATTGTCCATTCAGCTATATACTTGTTATGTGTGGTTTTCTGTACCGTGTTTCATTTTACCATAAAAAGGTAAAAGAAATTCTACACGGCCCATGCTTTCTAAAGCCTAAGCCAGCCCATCAGTGTCAGAGTATTAACTCTTCTCTACAAATTCCATTCTGTGTCTATTTCTCAATAGCTCAGCTCATGCCTAAACTGGCCCTAATAAGCAGATTGATCACACATTCCGGTTTGCCAGGGACAAGTCCCAGATTTTGTCTGAGGTCCTGGAGTCATTATTAACAGTGTTGCATTTCTTTCTCAACAGTGTCTCAGTTTGGACAGTAAAGTATACCGTCACTCTGCTAGTAAATAACACTTTCTCTTTTCTGTCTAGATTCAGACGTACTTACAGATAGTCCAGGAATCAGACTGATAGAGAGCAAAATGTCTGCTTAATAACTGATAAAGCTGTAGGGGAATGTAACTTTCAGTCTTGCTAACTTTTTTGTCCAGAATTAGACAGATTTACCCCCCTGCTGCAGGCAGCACTGCACCACCATGCCCCCACTGCTCCCCTGCCCCTCCCCAGAGGGACCTGCCCCATCATGGAACAGCAGAGGGATGAACGGGGGGTGGAAAGAAAGGCTGGGAGGATTGCTTTAGTGGCGCTTCCTCCAGTTCTTGGGTCTTTTTTCTTTTTGTCTGTCGTTGACCTGAATGCTTTTGGAGAGTATTGACCTGTATTTTGCAGAATGTCATTTGATTTGCATTTTTAGATGCTTTCTCATGATTTAATTCAGATTATGCATTTTTGGCAAGAATATTACGGAAGTGATACAGTGTCCTTTTCCATGCGTCATATAGAGAGGCACATGGCATTAATTTACCCCATTACTGGTGATGTTAACTTTAATCGCTTGTTGATTAAATGTTTGCCAGTTTTCTCCAAAAAGTTACTCCTTTCTCCATTGTAATTATGGATCTTATGGAGAGATATTTTTGGGACTCTGTACAGTCGTCCCTTGGTATCCAGAGGGGATTAGTTCCAGGACACCTGTGGATATGAAAATTCTAAGATGCTCAAGTTCCTTATAGGAAATGGTATAATATTTGCATATAACCTATGCACATCCTCCCACATGCTTTAAATCATCTCTAGATTTCTTATAATATCTAAAACAATGTAAATGCCATGTAAATGGTTGTGCATACAATGTAAATGCTATGTAAATAGTTGCCAGTGTCCAGCAAATTCAAGTTTTCTTTTGGGAACTTTCTGGAATTTTTTTTTGTGATTATTTTTCATCCATGGTTGGTTGAATCCACAGATGTAGAACCTAAGGATATGGAGGGTCGCCTATAACTATCCTGTCTCTCATCAGATTTTCACCCACAGATTTTAGCATGTGTTAATGATTCTTGTCTGAAACAATTATTACTGTGGTATCTACCAAATAGGTGTTCTATTTTTATTATTCCTTCATCCAACATTTATTAGTTGGAAATCTACTGTAATGAAGAATTTTCTCTTCACTCTATTTATTTATATCACTATGAGCTCTTGGATTCTTATTTTAGTCCGTGGGTTATAACCATTACTATCCATTTTGGGTGTTTTTGCTCCAATTGTCTCAGATCTGACCATTGGGAACCCCTTCAAGCTGGCTACTGTGTCCTTTTAACATATTTGAAACAAGGACATGCTAAAAATATTCATTCAAATCCTAAAAAGATACAAATCTGGAGACTCCTGGAGGCACTTTCCTGTTCCTCTTTTAATAGCTTCAAAAGAAGCTGGCTTTCTGGATCCGAGACAGCTTCACAGAGGAGTAGGCCATCCCAGAGGCTGACCCCAGGAAGGTCCCCTTTTCGAATAAGGCCATCTTGTCCACCGTGCAGGTCTCATGGCTTTATAGGTGTCTAGATCTTTCCTGGGCCCTTTCAATGCCTCTATAACTATACAAAGGAGCACAGACACAGGGTCCTCCCTTTGGTGCACTTTCCATGATGTGTCTGGCTCTGCATGACCCAAGACTGTCTCCTGGCAGGATAGCAAGAGGGCGGAGCGCATAACGTCTGCTGCTTCTTTGCCTGTAAGTTTTCCCTAAAAACCTTATTTTGCACTCACATCCTGTAGTATCCATGACCTGTTTTCATCACAGATCAACCCTATCATTTAGATATATTCATGTAATAATTTTAAAGAATATTAAAATTTGCCCCATGATGAAATTATTCTAAGTACCTCACTAGACTTAAGTTGTGAAAGTTTTAACAATATTATATGTGACATTCTATACTGATTTACAGCATTTCTACATTTTAATGGCAGAAAAATGAACAACTACTCAAGCATAACATTATGAAAGAATGAAAAATGGATGAAAGTGACAGTAAGTCAACAATTAATCTAAGCACAATGTACAATGAAAAATCACCCAGTCCAAATTATGTTTTGAGGAACTTTAGATTATTCCAAGCATGGACTATTAAGAAGGTAATATCAATACAAATTTACCAGTTTTTATGACAAAATGTTTTGTTCAGCTTAATTGCTTTTAATTTTTCATCATTTATTTATTAGGGCTTCACTTTTTTTAAAAAGGATTTTTTAAGAATTAAGGAGGATCACAGTAACAAATTCCTTCTGTATAAGAATATTCATATTTTGGAAAGACTTGCTTTAGCTTTTCAAGGGCCTTACAGACCCTAATGAGTATGAATAATGGCGTTTAAAGGGGCCAGAGGTTTTGTAAAGTGAAAGGAGGCAAAGAGAGATGCTAAGAGGGAAAGGAGGAAAAGGAGAGACATTTCAAGGAGGAAAAGCTAACATCTATTCAGGGTCAAAGTCACATTGGCTCTGTCAGGGCTGAAAGTCCCGAAAGCCGTCTTGATTTGGTTAGATGATGCGGCCTGGTGGGGTGGGCTGAGGCTCTGAAACCACACAGACCCGAGTTTAGTTCCAGCTCCACACTCTTGAGCCACATGACCTTAGACAAGCTCCCGAACCTTCAAGGAGTCTTACGAAAAATGGCAGTGTTTGCAGTACCAAATTGGGTAATATTCCTAAATAGCTCAGCATGGTGAATAGTCCATAATGAACCTTCTGTAAGTGTGAGCTATTCTCATTATCTGAGACCAGACAATTGGGCAGTCATTTAATTAGACATTTAATATCAGCCTGAGACTGTTAGAACGGAAGTGATGCCAATGAAAGTGATCAATAATTTTGTGGTTTTACAGAAACATGGAACAGGCTCTATTTAAATACGCAAATGAATCCAAGTTTTTAAAATATCCATGCCTGGGGCATTCCCAAGGGTCCTGCTTCTCACGAATCATCGTGAACTCAGCTGTAGCTGAATCTTTGGATTCATTAGCGCCTGAAAAGCTGATTCATAAAACACGTGCATGAAGACAATCAGGTGGAAGAATCTTGCATTGAGGTAGAGCAGAACCATTAAGAAAAAGCTGTTACCTTTTCTCGCACAAAGTTTGACTGCTTGACGTTCAAATGAATGTGGGCTGATTTAAAATGCCTGGTGGTGTCATTTAGCCGTTTCTTAAAAAGCCTTTTGAAGACTTGACTTTAATCTCTAACTTCAGAGTCTGTGGAGCCAAACAGATGCTTTCTGGGACTCAGGGTGAGTAATGTCCTCCTGTAGCCTGGATCATAACTCATCAAATATTGCTCTAGTGGCCTGGAAAAGGCAATATATCTCTGAGTATGCACAGGGGATGTACTTTAATGCCAGAGGATCTGGTTCAGGAACCAAAAACATACTTAGAGCTTAAAATGAAAATCCCAATGGGAAATCCATGGTTTAAATAAATTTCTAGTGGATCCTCCTCAGATCAGCTAATCATCAACTCCCAAGGTGCCATTTACGCTCAGAACAAAGCTCTTGTGCAGACAAAATTATTACTAATTTTAATTTTTCAGTAACAGCATTAACATCTTTGCTCTAACAGTAGCGACAACAGCCCAGTCTTGGTGGTATGAGTTGTTCTTGTGTTGTTGCAGATAGCTGTGGTGGCACCTGTTTTAATGTATTTCTGCATTTTTCCATGAGTTGCCTCAAGTAATTAGTTTTGTGGGATATTGCCTTGGCTAGAACTGAACTGCTCTCACGATTCCTGGAAATATTTGAAGCATGGGACAGGCATGGCCAGCCTAGACACCTTGTTATTCTTCTCCCCACAAAATGCTTAGACTAGTAGGTCAATTAAGAGGAATGCTAACTTTTCAACTCACAATTTTCCATTATATATACCTGATCACAGGGTTCAAGGTTATTGCCTTAGGGGAGAGACAAGTGCAGAATACAGATTCTTGACTTTGGACTTCAATAGTTCAATGCTTTCTTGATACTGACAGCAGAGTCAAGGATTTAAATTGAAGAAGTTCAGGTTTTTGAAAGAGAAAAGGTATTTTGAATTCCAGAAGGTTAAGAGACTGAAAGATTCAGACTACAAAGTTCATACAATAGACAACAGACTTGGAAAGACAATGAGGGTGAGAGCTAGCTCTTCCCCTAAAAGGCTGGGTGAGAGAGGCTGATATGATTCTGGGAGAAGGGGCACCTCATCCCAGCCTCCATCATGGACTAGTAGCAGTGACATGACCGAACACTCTAGTACCTCCTATGTGCCAAATATTATTTTAAGTGCATTACATATTTTAATTCATTTACCCTCTCAACAACGTTATGCAATCCCATTTTGCAGAAGAGAAAACAGGCACTGAGGGGCAAGTGATGGGCCCAAAGTCACACATCTAGTAAATGGCAGAGCCAGTGTTTGCACACAGGCAGTCTGGCTCTAGAGTTCTTGTTTAGCATTGACCAAGCCCTGGGTGAGGATGATAGAAAGCTCAGCTTGATATGGAGGGTTCCAAGAGCAGGGAAGACCTGTGCCTTGCTTCCTAGGTGTAACCTAAGTGTGCACCAAATTTCATAAACACGTTGGAACAGCAGCAAACCAGAGATAGCAGCTGGGCTAGTCTAGGCAAGAAGGGATCCAGCAGTTTTGAGTCTCCTGCAGCCCAGAAGAGAGTCCACAGGAATTTTTATTGTCCCTGAGAGGACTGAGGACATAGCCGAGAGAAGTTGTGATGAGGGTTCACTGTCAGCAGGAGTAGCACCGAAAAGCCAGAGGCCATAGTGGACCCATGCACAAGGGCAGGGGACGCTGTGGAGATAGACCAGGAGGTAGAGGTGCCCTCATTGGGTGCCAGTGGAGAAGCTGACTCACTCTCCAGTGCCTGATGATGCAAATCCCTGGAACTTCACTCCCTCTCAAGAGGTTAAAAGGAAAGGGTGAAACCCTGAAATTGTCTGATTTTATCCACAAAATGATTGAAGAAACACTAATTTGAGTTAAATTAGGGAGATTAATTTTTCTGCTACAGAGAAGACTGAGAGCTTGAGATTGAAGTTAAACTCAAGTACAGGAAAAGTAAAGGCTGTATTTTTGCACCCTTGTTTATTGTAAAAACTGTACTCAGTATGTCATTCTACTTAAATCATATACATTCAGCACAGGAAGCCACCTTATGAACTTTCCATACCGTTTTCAAATAGAAAGTGCTCAGTCTTGAGCCTGGACTGATGAGATGGACTCTTGATCCCTCGCTCCACATTTTCAGTGCAGACACAGCTCCTTGAAAAGCAATTTCCACTCAATTGCACTTACTTTTCTGTGGGTTGGAAGCAGTTAAGGGAAATGAAGGATATTTCGGTGCCAGTGTTATATTGGTTATGATACCAAATTATTTCTGGATTAGGAACATTGTGGTCCATATTGTGGCAGTAAAAAGTACTTCACACCTAGTCTCTGAATGAGGCTAATGTGTCAGTTTATAGACTTGTATCCCCTAGAATGCCTTGTAAATCTGTGAGTTGTTCCCAAGTGCTCGATTTTAAATTTGGATCCCTGAGGGAGCTGGGAAATCAAATGAATAAATGCACGCCCATGCAAAAAGGTACCTGGTTAATCATGCGTCACAGGAACTAGAAATGCTCTGTATTTTTTTCTGTTTCTTTCATAAGTTTTTTTTTTTTTTTGGTTGAATTTTTGGCAGAGAAACAAAAGGAACTTGCATTTCTGAATAGAGGTGAACAAAATACCTCAATAAGAGTTGATTGGCCTTGAAAAGTTTTAAATGGCCAGGGTGGATTTGAGATGGGCTCCAAGCAAAGAACAATCAGATTCTTTTTCAATTTTATTTTATTTATTTATTTTTTTATTGACGTGTAATGGATTTACAATGTTAGTTTCAGGTGTTCAGCAAAGTGATTCAGTTATACATATATATAATATATATATTTTCAGATTCTTTTCCATTATATATTATTACAAGAAATTGAATATAGTTCCCTGTGCTGCACAGTAGATCTTTGTTGTTTATCTGTTTTATATATAGTGGTGTGTACTTGTTAATCCCAAACTCCTGTTTTATCCCTCCCCCACCCTTTTCCCTTTAACAACCAGATTCCTATTGCTACTGCGGTCATTTGATATTTACTGACATTCATCAACGCAAATAGCTCTGTCTGGGGTTTACCAGGTAACCACTTCTTGGTTTTGCTGCTAGTAAGTAAGGGCTTTGAAATCTTTTGTGTCAAAATGCTCTTCATGCAACTTACCTGCCTGGTCCTTTGCTAAATCAACCTGATGCCTGGGGGTGCAGGGAGGGCCCAAGTTGTTCTATGATTCCGAGCTTCAGTTTCCTCGTCATTGCTAAAATGGAACTGGTCTCTGCCACAGACACTCATCGCAGGGATGTTAGGGTCATTTATGAGTTATTATCTGAGAATTACTTTAAGTGTCTTAGGAGAAAAGCATAAAAAAATGCAGGCCAGCATTACTTTCACGTGGCCGACTAGGAGAGATTTCACCACCTAGCAGGCCTCCCTGGGAACATCCACTCAGGACAGGGGGTGGTGATTCACAGGTCTCTGAACATAGCTCCCAGGTTTCACCGTCTCCTCTTCCTCACTCATGAGGCTGCAGGATCCAGGAGGTGCCGGCCCTCAGCCTGTGACATCATCTCAGCATTTCAGTTCTCTTGTCTGTCAATTTAGAAGAGGTGATTCACGGGATCGCCATATGGATTGAGTAACCAGGGTGATCACAAAGCCCTGTGCAAATACAAAGTGAAGCCCTTGGCAAATAAAAAGGCACATTTAGGGGAAGACTAAATACTCAAGCACATGCATTTTGAATGTAGAGATATGGGTATTTGTCTGTTCAACCCTTTATTTGCAGGAAATGAGTGTGTTGGCTGAACGAAAGCCATCTACAGCTCTTAAGACGACAGCTGTGAGGTACTTAAAAACATATGCTGCTCCACATTTTGTCTGCTTGATGCAGCCAGACTGAAGATTTAAAATGAGTCTCAAAGAATTTCCATGGTATTGCATATTTTGAAGGCTTTCTCATAGAGAACAAAATTATTAACAGTCTATTTTACCACCAAGCCAACATGCCTGACATGGAAGACCCTACCAGAAGAGCAGTGTGTCCAGTGGGTGACCAGAGGTCCCCTGGACAGGGAAGGACTCCCTCAATCTACAGCAGTGATGCCCGTAGTCCCAGACCAGCAACAGGCCCCCAAAGGGAGCACAAATCTGAACACCGTACGTTTCGTAGACCAAGGCTTGTTCTCAATCCCGTTTGGGGGCTATAAAATAACATTTTCTCCATTTTTTTTTCTTAAGAGTTGGAAGTACACATTGTCTGCATTCTGGGGAGCTAGTGAATACGTGAATGTTACGGTTACCTAGTAAATCCTGACGGGCAACCCGTTGGTAAACAGGAGGCACAAACAAGTGTTTCCTTCCTTCTACATTTCCAAATTCCCCTCAGGTAAGCCTGACGTCACTGAGGAAGATATTTTTATTCCTTAAATAGGAGTATGTCTGACACATCATGGGAGTTCCAAAAATAATTACTTTTTTGTTTAGTGTTCGATGGAGATTCCCTGACAGCGGACTCTGGGTGGCCAAAGTCCTCCCTGGGAGGTCCAAGCCATTCCTGCCAGGGCTGTCCTTGTTGGAGAGCTCCAGCCTGGACAGCTAGGAGGCCAGTTACTAATCAGCCAGTCACGGCGACATCAGACCAGCAATGGATGAAGGAAACAACATGGAGAGTGAGGAGGCAGAGGGGCACGGAAACTGGGGAGCTAACTCTGACATCAGGTTGTGATCAAACGTGAAGATGGGGAGAAGGAAGACCCTGGAGGCTGAGTGCCAAGATTGGGAGGGGGCGTGGGTATGGGGTAGGAGTGGTCCAATGAAACAACTGGACATTAGACATATTAGAAATGCGGCCAGTAGTGGGGGAGACAGATGCAAACAGCAATAAGGAATAGGAACTAAATTCAAAAGTAAAATAAAAGAGAGACCTTTCCTGGAGCCAAGGAAAACAACGTGCCATCAAGTATGGAGTATATAATTAACTCAGTCCCCTGCTCTGCAGTTCAACAAAGAAGACAGACGAAACAGTCAAGGATGTGGGATTCCAGCCCCTGAATCCTTTATATATGCAGCTAGGAGTATTCATATGAATGGGGATTTAGCATTCTGGAGTCCTCTGATATGTGCCAGAAGGAAGCAAGCTCTCTTGGACTGGGTCTTAGTGCCACTTCTGAGATAAAATGGCTCAAAATAGTCACTTTCTTTTGTTCCATTAAATAGGCTACACTTAATACCCACCAAAGCATCAGGACACGGCTACTAGTTGCAACTCTGTAACTGAACCAAATAGATCAAGTGTAGGATTTAGACTAAATGATTGATCAGAGTAAAATTTCTATTATTTTTGAGGTTTTAAATACCACCCTTTTTGAAGCTGCCTCAGATTGAGGAGTAAAGGTGAAAACATTAATTAAAATATATATAAACCAGAAAGAGCAACTCTGTTAAAAGGATTTCAAATGGCAGACAAAAGCCCATTAAATAACATATTAATACGAATGAGCATATTCATCAGAGTTGGAACAGAAATATGGGATTCCATCCTGCTATTTCATTTGAGAGTCTGAATCCTTTTCCATAATGGTTAGTGTCTTACAACATTCTTGGAGGACAACTTTATCCGTCTCCCTTTTTTCTCCCCTTTCACCTCTTTCTGTTGTCACTTAGAACAGTTTCTCCTAGAACATTTGAGTCATGAACAGAGGTGGATAGGAATCAGAATAAGATAAGAGCCTTTTTTTTTTTTTTTTTTGCCTAAGTTGACTTTCCCCCCACCCCCATTTCTTCCCATTTACAATAAATAATAAATAAATAAAAGGAAATAGTGAAAATCATTCCGGTGGCATGTGGACAGTATTATCTTCTATTTGAGTGATGGTCTCTCCATTTTCAGTTTTTGTTCCATGAAAAGTTGACCTTTTAACAGCAAGTGATATTTCCTTCCATTCCCTGCCATACAACCAGAAGAAGGTATCCTTTTGCAAGTAATCCAGTATCCAAGATTTTGTGAAAGGATATCGTGTCTAACACAGCTACAAATTTCAGGTTATTTATCCATGCTTTTCAAAATCTGTGAGAAACTAGGGCAGATCTCTACTTGACAGCATTTTTGTTGGATTACTGCACTGACTTGATGGTAAGAAAACAAAATTTCTAAAAGTATCTTTGAATTTTAATTGTGCTTCTCTCAGTAAGAGAAAAATGGTATAGCCAGACTCAACGGTTGTATCGCAATGTCTATAGAAATGTGTAGGTGGCAAAGTACTTTCCAATACATCAACTTGTTTAATCTTTGATGATGGGGAACAGGACTGCCAAAGGCTTTGCCTAGGGTCACACAGCCAGCAGGGAGCAGGTCAGGATCATCAGCTTTCAAATCTTTTATTTCATGGTTCTTTGGTGCATCTTAAAGTTAGAGTGAACTTGAACATGGTAAACATAAAGTCCTTAGCTCTTCCAGGCTCCTTAGTTGGTCACATCACCATTTGTGGCAGTTTTAGCTCCTTCACAGGCCTTTCCTTTTCTTTGGGAAACCCCCCAACATTTTTCTCTCTCATTTTTTCTATTTTTTTTTCCTGTGAGAATTTTGATATTTTTATAATTTTGCTTTGGAGTTATTTGGCTATGAATAACTTGTCTAATTTAAAGGTTGGCAGTGATGTCTTAGCAAACACAGTGACTATACTCAGGAATTCCTGCAAGTGAGAAAAATCTATCCGATAAGTTGTTTTCTGCTATAATGAAGATTTTAAGTATATTAGATTCAATAATGAATAGAACCATAATGAATGAATGAATGAATAATACTCTATATGCTAGATATTTTACAAAGCATTTGCTTTTATTTTGCAGGGTTTTAGTCATATCTTTTTAGGGATGACATATTTTCATAGGTCTTCAAAAAGCACATTTTCAGTTTTCTCATCCATAAGTTGGATATAATAATAGCACCTGCCTCATAAGTTTGTTATGAAGATTAAATAAATTTCAATTAATAAACTTAAAGCTCTCAGAATAATACTTAGCACAGAATACGGAATAATGATAAGTTAGCATTATTTTCCTATTAGACAAAAGAGCTTTCCTTGTGCATCTCATGACAAACAAATTTGTAGGGAGCCAGTAATTTGGCAACTTGAATCCTTATATAATCCATGACTACTAGTTTATGCTGAATTCCCAAATAATTTTGGAAATTAGCTCTTAAGAAATGGTACAGTTTAGGAGAAGAGACTATATAAGGTACCTGCAGTCAAATATAGCAAAAATATTTATGGGAATGTTTTAAAGAAAGGCAAAAATCCACCTTTCCAGTACAGTAGAATAGAGTAAGACAATTTCAAATCTTGGCTTTGAGTTTCTGCCTTGTGTGATCTTGGATGAGTTATCCGAGTTCTTGTAGCAACCCATTCCTTTGTCTGTAAGATGGAGATATTAATAGTGTGCACATTATACCATCATCGAGGGTCTGGGGAGGATTAAATGAGTTAGTGCCAAAGTACTTAGCCCAGGGCCTGGCACAGGGTGGTGGTCAAAATGTTGGCCATTAGCATTACGACTGTGAGCTCGGGACAGGACCCCAGAGACTGGTCCCTCCTTTAGCCCATACAGCCCTGGTGCTCACTCACCCTCTTTCATCCCACGTACACCTATGTTTTGCACCCTTTATAACTCTTGCCTACAGTTGATTAAAAATTTTGCCCCTTCCTGTCTCTTTTTTCTGAAGTTCCAGCACCTGTCTAGGGGTGACCCTCTATTTGAGGATCACTCTTTATTCTCATATATCTTCCAGCCAAGGAAATGTTGTCAAGCATTGGGTTGCTTGCTATAGTTTCTATTATTAAAAACATATACACACATACATTTATACTTGAATGATATATACACAGTTTCTATAATATAAAAATATGATATTGAACAAAAATTTAAAAACTCTACAGTTATACTTTCTGATTTTTTTATCCAGTTTGTCTGAAACATAGGCTACCTGAAGTAAGAGACAAAGTACAAAGGATACTGTCCAATTCAGTTGGTCACAGGTTGGGAAATACCCAAGTTTTCCAAGGCAATTTACTAATCGTCTGACCAAAAAAACCCCACTCATATTTTACTGCATAACTAATATTATCATAAGTCACTTGTTTGAACACTTTTGTCAAAAATAATTCATTTTCCTTTTAAGAGAGTTATACCTGCCCTTGATAATTAAATTTCTAAGTACTTTTCTTTTTTTTTTGTACGATGATTTTCTATATTAACCCCAACTTCTTTTATTTAAATGTGAAATTTGTGAGTCAAATATGGCAAATGGTATAAAATGCAAAATTACCTTTAATTCATTATAGTTTTATTCATTTCTGTAATAGGCTTCATGGTGGGAAAGTATTGACTTTAAGTCAATTAATTTAGAAATGGTTCCTATTTCTAAGATGCAGCTTTGAGTCTAACCTGGTCTGTGGTCCACCACTTTTAAGCATGGGTGAGCCTCAAATAAAGTTTGTTCAAACTGAAAGTCTAAAAATGGGGACAAAGAAAGAGGATAGAGATTGGTATACCACCGGGAGGAAAACTGGACCCGTAAAACAAAGTGTTCTGGGACGGGGAAAAGGGAGAGGTCAGGGCTTCCTGTAGCGGTGTGGAGCCCAAATAGCATAATTAGATCTGAATCACATAGAACATTGAGATTTTTAACCCAGTCAAAGGTTAAAAGCAGTTACTTGTTACAAGAAGCCCTCTGTGCTTCAAATTCACTTTCACATTGATGTTAAATATAAAAATATCCCTCCGTTCTTCATAGGTGTGTTTCTAAGTCTTTCCCTAAAATATCCTAGACTGCACAAATGTCATGGGCTCATAAACTTATCTGCAGATTTTACATTTATTTATGCCACAAAGATTTTTCTGAAAAATAAGTTGCAAAATAAATGTTTATAAACAAAAACATTTTTTAAAAAACAGGCGCTTTCAATTTAAAAGAACCCGAATAATTATTCTTTGATTTGGTAATTCTGTAAGTTCATCTATACTCGGTTTTAAAAATAGGCAAAACACAAAGCAAAGTTACAAGAGCTCTGGAAAAAGACAGAGAGACAACAGAAGATTGTTCACAATGGTCACAAATGAGGGTGGGGCGAGCAGACCCCATATGTATACACACACATACTGGTCGGCAAATGCAAATACCTCTGTAAGACACACAAGAAACTGATAAGATCAGTCATTTCTGGGAAGGAGAACAGGACAAATGGGGGATAAAGATAAAGATTTTTCACTCTAAATCCTTTGGTATCACTTGAATTTTGAATCATATAGGTGTGTTATCTATATCCTTTCCTCAAAAAAAAAAAATGATAAAGACTGTCTTTTTGGCTTTGTGTTTTTCTGGCTAGGCACTGTTTGCCTTTGTGAAGAAACAGACCATTCTTTCATTTCTGTATAACTGTGTTTCAGGTGTCTCTCACGTACCAGCCATTGGTCTGGGCATTAGTTTGATCACAGAAGGTCTTTCTGAAGAGGTAAGTTGTGAGCTGGACCAGCCTGTGCCAGACAGAGCAGGGAAGTGCGGCACCTCCAGGAGGGAAAGGGGATGAAGGACAAACCGTCTTGGGTGAGTGACCACTGTGCGTGTATTTCCAGGCACTTGTGTGTATATGGGACCACCCCTCCCACCTTGGTCCACTTCATTGCTGACCCACACCCCCAGTGATGGTAGGGCCAGCATTTCAGCAGGTGCCAGAGAGCCGTGGACCTGTAAAACCATTTCTGGATTCTATTGTTCACACCCCTGGGGTTTGCTGCTCTGTGTAGCCCCCATGAAGACCACCGCTAACTCTCGGAAGGAGCATATTAAGTTTCCTCTCACGGAGGCAGGCCTGAGATATTCTTCCCCAAAATCAGACAGAATGTCACAAAGAGAAGAAACAAGAATTTGGGCCTCATGCTAAGACTCGCCCGTGTGGATGCTACCTTTGTAGCCCCCCAAGTAGGAGGATTTTGGAGAGATGTAGTGAGACCAGGTGAACTACATAAGTATCTGGTAAAATAGTGCTTGAGGAAGTTATTTTCTTGTCTACCCTCCACCCTTTTTTTCCGTTAGAGTAGGTCATAGGGTCATTTGATTTTTAATAGTTTTTTTCTGTTTATTTAGCAACTTCTCACGTCAGGCACTGCTCTCAATGCTTTCATTTATTAATTCACTTTATCCTCTTAACATCCTTATTGCTAGTCCCACTTTACTGACACTGAAACTGAGTCATAGAGGTAAGATAACTTGCCCTTGAGCACATAGCTAATGGGCACAGACCTGGGTTCAAACCTAGGCATGTTGCCACCAGAGTCCTGCCCTTACTGACTATATGGGAGAAGCAATACATTTAAACTTCCTTATTTTCCATCTCAAAGGATTTCCCTTCAGTTTGAATATTGATGCAAACACCCTTAGAAATGTAACTTGACGGTGGTGAGTGCCAGCGTTTAGATTACATTACAATTAGAAGGGAGGTAGAGAAGGAAGTTTATTAGCTAGTGTGTTGAATCAGAAGATTTGGCCTGACTTCATTCAATTTTCCAGATGAGTCAAAAAAAAAAAAAAGGAAATTATCGTAAAGTAATAACTGGTTACTTCATCTCTGATTAGATAAACATGTTAATATAGTGCACGTTTGTCCTCTTTGGGTATGAAATTTTAATAGTAAAGGCACCCATGAAGTTCACTATACAGTTGTCATGGAACAGCAAACAGAAGGTGGTGTGCGCAAGGTCCCCATTCAACAGCCGAGTGTTTACTCGTTCCGTGGGACACATTTTACCTTATTGCTCTATTACGCTTTATTCAGGCACGATTAGCAAGTACAATGGCCTGTAAAGAAAAATTAACTTTCAATAAAGATATCAGGAGTGAAGTAAAATATGGGAAGTTCCTACTCTTGCTGCTAGGATCCCTAAAATGTACCACCAAGTTCTAGTAGTAAAATTTCTTCGAAATACGTGATGCTCCATGACAAGGCTTTCATGGAAAAATGAAATGGGAGAGGGTACCCTTTCCCCCTTGGTAGCTGTTTCCAAATCTGTTGAAGATTGTATGGTTCCTCCTCAAATGCCTGCCACTTCCTTCACAAACAGATGGAACATTGGACCGTCTCCCCTTTAGCCGTGCAGAGTTGAGACAAGGCCTTTCGCTAGGATGTCAAGTGGCCTGAGCTGTGTGTACCTACATCTGAACTGTGCTCTCTTGCCTAAGTGTAATGCCCCACGCCTGGAGGTCTGCGGCTATTGCTCCTTCCTCAGACCCTGCTGCACATCCAGGGACACATGTTGGCGTCTTAGTATCAGAGTAGAGTGGGATTCAGCCTGAGATCCAGGTAGAGGGGGCAGCAGCATTTAGATGTTAGCATCAGAGTGTGCACGCCCACCCATCCACACTCGCGTGCACATATGCACACTCTCCAGAGACTTCATGTTTAAAGATGGTTATGCAAATGTGGGAGAGCGATTTGGCAAACTGAGTCCTGTTTCCCTGTTTTGTTGTAAAAGAAGAGTCACTGTAACCCCGAGCAGAATCTATTCTTGAAAATGACCCATCTATTAATATGTTTGGACTTAAGGGAACATCTTAGGATGTATAACTGAAGTGCGTCATCACCTATAATAGGCAATGTCACCCCTCTATTCAAAACCCTGCAACGACTCTCCAAAGTCCTCAGGGAAGTCACAGAGCACCCCACCTGCCTGTCTTAAGGCCTTTGCTCCAGCTGTTCCCGCCTGGAATGTTCTTCCTCTGGTTCCCTCCCTCCCCTCCATCAAGTCAGCTCAAATTTCATTTTCTCAAAGAAACCTGCCATGACCCACTTCCCCACTTCTGCTATCCTGATCCCCCTTACCCTGCCCTTACTTCTTTTCTTTTCCATTTATATTTAGGACTTCTACTCTAGGGTATAATTCACTTATTTATTTATTGTTTACCATTTAGTTCCTCTTTCTAAAATTGCCACCTCTATGAGGACAGGGATCTTTCCTTTCTCTTGTCCTGAGGGACTAGAGAGAGAGCTAGGCATACAGTTGGTGCTCAGTGAATGTTGAATGCATGATTGATAAATACAGAAATTATCTTTAGTCCTTTTAACAATCTCAAACACTGTGATTCCTGTTTTCTAAATAAGGAAAATGGAGCTCAAACAGATTAAGTATCCTGTCCAAATAAAAGTTTAATATTACCAAGAGCCAGTGACAGGATGTGTGATGGGTCTGCCTGCCACCAAAGCCAGTATGCTTTCTTCAGCCCCAGCGTCACATCCTCTGAAATGGGATTATAGTGGCTAAAACCCGACTGAATTATGGTTTGTCATGACATGAAGGAGGCAACCCCACACAAACCAAGAGAAGTTTTGTGTGTGTGTGTATGTGTGTGTGTGATTCTAGGCTTGGACATAACTTGTTATATAGTTTTAAGGTCTTGGGGGTGGAGTGGTGGTGGTGGTGAGGTTGAGGATCAGAGAGAAAGGGGATGATCCCAGAAAGCTGAATTACAGCATTCTTGAATTTACATATGAAATAAATGAACCTGGAGAAGAAGGGGAGAGGATGAGCAGATGTAGGTCAGAAAGGATCTGTAGTAAACACTGTGGTGTTCCATTTGGGGTTTAGTTTTAGGTTCCTATTTGCCCAACATCTCTTAAGACAGTGTCTCTCAAACTTGAATGTGCTGAGAAATTTCCCGAGGACTATATTAAAAATGAAGATTCCCCAGAAGCACTGGTTTTGTAAATCTGTAGACCCAGAATTATGCATTCTCAACCAGCTCTTCTGTGGTTTCGAAGCAGGTGACCCTGAGATCACGGCCAGAAATCTTCTCTTAAGGTTGATAAGTGAGAAAACGTGACTTTACAGAGACAGGTCCCTAAAATAGTCAATATCTCAGTTCTAATCTCTTTCCTCTAAAAAATGGAAGATCCTGTCATATTCAGACATTCAAATGGACTTAACAGCTGCTCCCTTAAGGAGCTTTTGCCATTTGGCTGGTTGGTGATTGGAACCTACTGACAGGGGTGGCGACTGAAATGCACAATTCTTCTGAAAAATCCTAGTTGACATGAAACGCAAGTGCCCTACAGCCTCTCTTGAAGAGCTCTCTATAAATGAAATGTAACAATTATTCTCATTACTGTAGTTAAGTTTAAGTGTTAATGTCTTAAGCATCTATATCCCTTGGCTGCTCTCACAGGTTCCATGACTTACGAAGAGACTAGAGAGACTGGGGCATTGAATCAATGCCTTGCATTGTATAGAAAAAAATCCTCCCTTTCCTTGAAACCTCTTTGCTGTCACCATGTAGTTGGGAGCTGTGCCTCAACAAAAATATGATTAAAATGAAGCCTGACCAATGAGCTTGCTAGTAGAATTTCCCTGTTTACAGCTGCATTCTGCTCAAAGTCCCACACATGCTCTCGCACGGCAGGTTAGGGTATGGCTGGCTACCTCACGGGTTGCAGTTTTAGAATTATATCACTTTAGCTCAGGGCAAGATCTTCATTTTTAAAAAAGTCACAACATTGAATTTGTCACTTCATGAAGCTTAACTTGGCTTGGGGTTGAGGAAATCAAGCTGAATTCAGAGGCTGCTTTGTTAACAAGTAGGAATCCCAGTTGACCCAGTTGCCCTGGAAGGGCCACTTTCCCTGTGTGGTTTGATTTAGGCTGATGTTAATTGTTGTGTGAGCTTTCTCCAGCTTAGGAAGATTTTTGTCTAAATAAGCCCTGATCATCTCTATTTAGGGCACGTTTCCTCTCTTCGGAGCTGAAGTAACATGTATTTATTTTGATGACCTTGTTGTTTTGGGTCCCTCCACCAGTCACCCCAAACTTTTATTACAACATCACTTCTTAAAACAGGTAACAATTTATCTTATTGCCACATTTTAGCAAGTTATTTTCTGATGTCTAATTTTATCAGCAAACTCTGTTTAAATCAATCATGGTAACAATAACAACATATGATTTCATAAGAGACTTTATCTCAACGCTGATTCTGAGGATCAGGGTGGGCTGTGACTTATCTAAGGTCACCTAGCCTGTTCGTGGTAGAACCTAGACCAGAGCCCAGTTGTCTGACTCCTAGTTATGGACACTTCTCTTCAATCCACACAGCCACATGCTCCTGCGGCTAACCAGAGATATGGGACAGCTTACAGCTGTAGAATTGAGTTCAACTAACTAGCTCACCTTGGAAGAGAACCTACCATCGTGATCTCTTTAACACAGCATTCTAACCAACCTAACCAGTCTATGTGGGTTATCCCAGATTACCGGGTCATTGTAACTATTAAAGGGATAAGGAAGTAATATTTGCTCTGTGTAGACCTCAGTCTAATTACTACAGCTGGATAAATTTGTCTCAGATTTGTCAAAAGTTTTCATTGCCCCCATTTTCTTGAAATTTTCATTTATTGGTAATTAGCTTGGGTTTTGATGCTATTTCTCCCTTCAGTCTTAGTAAAGCATTTGCCCCCTTTGATGCCATATTTCTAGTGTAGGTATAGAATTTCCCTTCAAACAGAAAGAGAATCATTAATTTTTTTTTTTTTAATTGGTAAGAAAAAAACTGTAAAGTGGCTTTTCATGGGCCTATAATTTGAAAATAATTGAATTTTTCAAAAAAGGCATTTCTCCATATTTCCTAGTCCAGAAGAACCCATAATATAGATACATAATAAATATGGTGGAACGAATGAGTAAATATTTACTTTTGTCATCAAATGAAGTATATGAAGTTATATTTATATTACTTGTCACTCCTCTGATATCCCTGGATGAAAGTAGCAAGACCCTCACAGAGAGGCGAGACATCAAAAGGACGAGCCAAGTGGCTGGTTGTATTGTGAAGCCTGAGAACCAGGTATTCTAGCTCCTAAATCACCTGATGTTTCCCTAATGCTGTGTCATGAAGATCTTTGATGATTTTTATGAAAAGAAAATCATAACTCTCACCCAAATATAAAATGAACATCTGTCAAAGATTTTATTTAACTCATTAATTAATGAGGGAACCAGTAAGAGGTTAAAACTGGTTCACTCAACACTTGAGTGGCTATGCATTTATAGGCAATACTGAGATAAGAGTGAGGGGAGAGATACAGAACTGGTTAATATCCAACAGAGCCATAAACCGTAACCTTTCTGGTTATCTATTCCACAAAAAAAAATTCTGCAAGTTAACCTCTGTTCTGCAGAGTTATAAACTGGCCCAGACAATAAAAAGCCCAGCCCAACCCTGCAGTGAAAGGGTTCCCAGGAATCTCTTTTTGCCTATTTCCAAATTTTAGATAATCTTCTGACACCCTGGTGCATTAAGGTTTTCTTATCATCACCAGTTTCCTGCTGCCCAGGCTGCTTCTTGCACTCATCCTTTATCCCTCCTTTTCTTTCCCCTTTTCTGTCTCCAATATATGTATTTCCTTCTAATTGAAACTCTACCAGAGTTTTGTCTTGAAAGTGAGTTGTGGCATTTAATCTGTGATTTCCCTCCTAGACCACTGAAACTCTCATCTTTTCTTTCTTCCATCTATCATCCATTCATCCACCCATCCATCCATCCATCCATGTTTCTGTCTCATTTTTATTCATTTCTCCTCACATTTATTCAGCAAGAATCTGTCGAACTCTGACTACAGGTAAGGCATAGGTTAGAAGCTGTGGAAAATAAGATATCATATCTATGTCTTCTTTGAATTCAAGTTTATTAACTGGCTGGTGAGAGAATCTATCCATGAAAATTATATTATAAGAGTTATTTTGTTACCCAGACTAAAATAATATTTCAATCAAAGCTTTTTTCCAAGTGCCTACCTGGTTATCCAAGACTTTAAGCAGCCTTCTATATGAACTATTATCTTTTGAAGAGGGCGATATTCTGTCGGAGTTCCGCAGGTGCTCTGGTTGGCTGAGTGGGTCTGTAGATGTGGGTCTTGGTGTATTTGCGGGAGAGGGTGACCTGCGAGCATCCTTCTACTCCGCCATCTTCCGAAATTAAACCTGAACTATTATCAATAGAAACAGTTCAGCAGTGCTCTAATGAAAATAGTTTGATTTGGAAATCTTTAATTTTGCCCATTGAGCTAATTGTCAATTCAATTCAACAAAAAGTTAGCGAGTCTATTAAGCCCCGGGAACTGGATGAAACTGGGGCATACATCTGCACAGAACTTTGCTAAAAGGCAAATGGAAGATGTATGTTTTATAGTCATTTCAATATTAGTGTAAGGGTTTTCAGTCTTTTCCTGAGAGTAGATTTTGATTGAGAAAGAGAATGTGAGTGCATTTCAGTAACCAAGAATTGAAAAGGATTCCCCTTGAAACAAGAGGATGAAGGAAACGGATAACAGAATTTCAGTCACTCTTAAGAATGTGTGGGAGAGTTGAGGGAGCTAGTTATAAGTTGTGTTTTGGAGAGATGAGGATTGATTAGTAATTTGTTGGTTGGTTAAGAAGACAGAGAAAGGAATAGAAGGGAGGGAAGGACATTACAGAAAGTCCACCATACCTTGCCATAGCTATCTGGACCTTGACTGTGGAAAGAAACCAGTTCTAGAAACACAGAGGGTCTCACCGTCTTAATACAAATAGGCACTAGCCTAAACATGCCACAGAGGTTGCAAAGTGGATCACTTAAGAGCCATCCTTGAGAAGCCAGGTGGCTTAATCCTAGCTGAGGGCAAACTCTGCGAAATCACATTTCCTTGCCTACCTGATTAACATACAGCTGCTTTCAGCACCAACTTACTTGGTTTGACACAGTTTAGTGATCTGAATGGTCCTCATTAACGAAGAAAAAGCCTGCATATGCCAAGCGTTAAGAGTTTCCATCATTGTCCCTCTGTTAAAATGTTCATAATTTTGCTCCCGAAGGAAAGGGTGTGGTGGACTGGGAGTGGGAAGGCTGGCGACTAAGGTCAGTTTCACTTGGAGAGATGAGCGTTAGCAATCTTTGTCATCGTGTTGGCATTGCCCAGAATTAATCCCATTCTCAGGGAGGGGTCTAAATTGTTATAGACACCGTACCTTTTCTTCATATGTTTTGAAAATAAGATTGAATATAGAAAGCTGTAGCTTGAGAGTAGGTAATGCTTAATTCATGCTTTTGGGAAATGTAAATAAATTGCAATATTCACTTTCTTTATTTATCTCCTTTCATTTGAATGTACTTCCTTTGAGTGAGGTTAAGACATTGTCAGGTAAATTTAAATACCCAGTAAGTGTTAGAGCACAGTTTAGTCTAAAACATATTATTACCTTAATTTGAAAAGTACATTGAATTGACTAATCACAAACACAGAGGGAGAAAAATCTGTAATATTGTAAATATATATACTTTATCTACATATCTAAAAATGTAAAACTAAACATTTCTCATACAAGTTCTGTGATGGTGGATCAAGGACTGGACCAGAGTTAGTAGGCCAGTGTCTACTCCCATCTCTTCCTGCAACTCCCCAGGGACTTTGGGCAAGTCCCTGCCCTTCTGTGGACATCAGTTTCCTCACCATGATTTGAAGGATTTGGACAAGATCATTGCAGCAGTTTTTTCCAGCTCAGTGATTCTAGAGATGGGCAAAACTTGAGTTCCTTAGAAACAATGCTCCTGGTTTGGGGGTGACTTTAATTTTGTTCCTTCTTTCTGAAGCAAACTTCTGGCTTCCCTGCCTGCCTTATCCACCTCTGTCTTTCCTCGTTTTGTTTTCTTTCTCCTTTGTCTCCTCTCAAAGCCCAAGTAAGAGTGGTGGTCTTCACCGATAGAGGAAAGACTCAAATTTCCTCCCCCAGCGAGGAAATTATGAACTTTCGCAAAAGAAAATCTTTGACTTTACATGCTTAATTTTAGCTTCAGAGATGAAGGTGTGAGAAGGTATTTGTCTGAAAACAGTCCCTCAGAAGGAGCCACCCTGGCAAGATGGCCAGTCTTGACAGATGGTAAGATGGCAGCCTTTACATGCTTCTGGTTGGACACAGTGCTGTTCTGAAGACATGGTAGTACTGTCTGTCACATGGTAGCATTGTCTGTCTATTTCTTAGAGAGCTGACAAAATCCTCACCTGATTAATTTGAACTTGAGCACAGTGAACTATCCAAATGTCCTTATGGGAGGACACTGGATATGACTGAAATGTTTATTGACTTGAGCTGATGTCTTGGCCTTGCCTGGTGTGGGGACCAGTGAGGCCCCTCCTCACTGGTGGCAGCTCAAGCACCATCCAGTGACCCCCCGAGTATCTCCGGGAGTTCTCTTAATCAAGGCACTGCTGTGACACAGTCCTCCTTAAACTGTGGCAGTGACAGGGTCACACCTCAGAGTGCAGCAGCTGGAAGACCTACACATGCTGCTAAAATAGTACCAGAATTGAGGTGAAAGGATTTAATTTTAGGCTTTGGAGCTCTAGGCTTTTTTTTTTCTCTCTCAAAGTCTTATTTCTTATCATCCTTTTAAAATTTTTTTCCCCATTGCTGCCAATAAAACTCCTTACTGTCCCTTGTCAGGATGTAGCAATATATTTGCAATATAGATTACTGAAACCAGTTTAACATAAGTCTCTCTTTGCATTGACTTTACATTGTAAGAAATCCTCAATCTCCAGGTCATATGCAGAGATTTTTAATTCAGTTCAGATTGCTACGTCATGCTTATTTCCAATTGGAAACCTTGGACTTAAAAAAAAATTACCCTTTCATCAAGGAAGAATTTACTAACAAGTGTGGTATTTTATAGCCAAAGACAACATATACAAACTCAATCCAACCATTATAGTTCAAAATAGAGACATGAAAACTTTTTTCTTTTTTTTAGTCAAGGGTTAGAGAAGGGAAAAAAATTCTATTGAGGGCCACACAAATTAAAAACATTAAAACATGGGGATTTTTAAACAAATAATGATCTCTTAATATTTTTAGCATAGAACAGGAAACAGGAAATTCAATTCAGTAAGTATAACATATAATAAATAGTCTTCTGTAATAAGTTCATTTAAGGAGTAAGGACTGAAAGAGAGGGAAAAAGAAAGATGGGAAGGAAAGAAAGTGGACAGAGAAAGGGTAGGGTTAGGAGACGCAGGGTGGAAGGCAGGGGCAGGAAAGGAGAGAGAAGTGAGCAGGTCCAGGAGACGTGGGGCTTTTCATGGGGCACTTAAACACCCCTCCCAGTTCTGAGCAACCATTAACATGTCCCTGGGGAAAGATAACTCCTTCACCATCTCTTGTTTAAGTTCTCACTTTTCACATCCCCTTATCTGGACCTGGCCCCTCCCACCGACTACTGTTCTGGGCATGGCTCCCCCCTTTGGCTTCCCAGGCCCACCGCTCTCCACAGCTGTGGGGCCGCCCTCCCGCCTGCAGTCCGGAGTGTTCCCACCTGCACAATTGCCTCTACCAACACTTACTTCCCCACTCAGAAAACTGCACCCACAGCTTGCTTCTGGACATCCTCTTGGACTCTACTTCTCTATCTCAGAAAAGTGAGCTGGTAATTCCTCCCTCACTTCCAATTTAAGGCAATAAATCCCCAGATGGCTAGACTCTTTCCCAGAACCTGAATTTTCCCTCCTTTTCTCCTTTCCTCCTTCCATCTTTGATTCTTTTTCTGCTTCTCTTCCTCTCTTCTCTCAGCTTGAAACACTTTGATTGCAGCTTTGTGAGACTACCTGAGCTGGAGACTTAGGTAAGCCAGGCCTGGATTCCTGACCAATAGCAACTGTGAGATAACAAAAGTGTGCTGTTTCAAGCTGCTAAGTTTGGGGGCAATTCGTTACACAGCAGTAAATACCTAATACACTGCCTTCTAGGTTAACTCTTCCTTTCATGGCCTTTTTGGTATCTCAGTATACCTAGGTGGGGCTCATAATTTGCTTACCGCAAGTCACATTCTGCATGTAGAATATTTTAGTAAGATTCTTTTGAGATGCCTGGGAAGGGAAAGCTGTGTTTCCTACAAGCACTAGAACATAATCATTATTCCCTCTCTACCCATCCTTCCTAGACCAGCTTGGTCCTATCTTCTCAAAACCTTCCCAAATTGCTAGAACACCCTACTCTGACCTATAGAATTCAGTTGTTTGTTGTTTATTTTCCCTATATTATTACACGTCTGTCAGGCTAGATTTTATTGTTTTATGATGGAGCAGCTGTGATTTCATTTAGTTCCCTGGACCAAGTAGGTAATCATGAGTTACTTGATTATTAACCTTGGAAAGAATCAAATAGTTTCTCTGGACTCGTTATTGAGTTCATGCTCATCTGTATACTTTTGTTTGCTTATTCGTACCTGGTCAGTTAGCCAAAACGTCCCCTCACTGAAAGTCATGAAACTATTGCTCATTTCTAATGTCACGATTATCACAAGAAGTTTTTGTTACGAATTTAAACCCATATGCAATGTAATACAAATTGTTTCCTGGACAATAGTAACTAGTACCTAACATTTATGTTCTTTCTAGTTGCCAAAAATTGTTTTAAGTGTTTTTCTTATAAGAATGCAGGTTTCTGAGATGCAGACAAAAAAATCTAATGAATAATTGAAGAATAAGGTTCAAATAATTTTTAAACCCAAGGAGTTGGAATATATGAATCAAATCATATTAGGGATTGAGTTCTATCCAGCAATTTTTATAAAGTGACTTAAAAAAATATGATATGTTTTAACCTTACTTTAGTGTCACTTTTAGCCTTGAAGGGAGCTAACTTGCATGTATGTAGGGTGGTGATGGTGGTGGCGGAGGGGGTGTGGCTATTTCATTCTTTCCCAGGTTAACATTCAAGTAACTGATGCTTATTTACTATATTCCCAAGTACTCAAATGAAGTCTACTACTGTACCGTAAGACAATACAGTCCGGCCTGACAGATGTGCACTCAGAGAGAAAGTAGAAGAATATAAACAACAGTGGCTGAATTGCGCCGGTGATGTTGGATGCTCTCTCTAGATGTTTGGGGAGATTTTTGGGAAAGCTAGGACTGGTCCGGGAAGAGTGGGTAGAGAGGAAACAGTGGGTGCTTTTCAGTGCTGGGAAACAGAATTTCCCTTTCCCAAGCAGTTCAAAAGAGTAATTTTTTTTTGATGCTTGTAGGAGGTTATAGAAGAAAAATTGAAAAGCAATTTCTCTCTCATTAGCACAGTTGTTTGGCTTGAAGATGTCTCTGTTTCCAGGGAGTAGGGATGGACTTTACTGTGTCTACTTGTTGGCTCGCAATTTTGGGAGTCCCCTGGGTGAGATCTTAAACCAGCCCCTGTACACGGAGGGCAGGAGTGACCGAAGGAAGAGGCAGACCACTCCAGATTGGCAGGTGGTAGGTTTAATAAGCAAGGGAATGTACAAGGCTGCAAGATGAGTGAATCTCGGCACCTGCTCAGCACAATCTTGAAAGTATATATGGAGGCCTGAACTGGGTTCAGTTACATGTTCAGTCCAATGGGCTTAAAGCACCTTACTCTCTCATGGCTGCGTCCTTGAAATGGTTGCTAGCGTGGGACTAGTAGGCAGATGTACATTCCAAGGACTGGGTGGGGGGGAAGAGGGACCTCTGATTGCCCGGGTTCATCTTGTGGGTCAACGGCGGTCACGTCCTCCTGACCTCCTCCAACACCACTTTATTACAGTAACAACTAGGTGCGTAACAATTCAATCCTCAAATTTCAGTGATAACACGTGACAGTTTCTCACTCACCTAATGATTCAGTGTGGATGTTCTGGTAGGCAGGCAGTATTCCTCAGCTTGGCAGTTGGAGGACCCAGGGTCCTTCCATCTTGAGCTGCCAATCCCAGACCATGGAGAATTCTGCTTCCAGCCAGAAGAAGGGGAAAGAGAAGGTGAGGAAACATCTGTTTCTTAATATTCTTGGCCCAGAATTGACCTGCCTCACTCCTGTTTGTTCTACAAGAAGTAGATACACTACCCCACCTAGATCTTAGATGCAAGGAAGGCAGTGAAATGCAGGCCCTGTGTGTGTGTGTGTGTCTGTGTGTGTGTCTGTGTATGTGTGTGTGTGTGTCTGTGTGTGTATGTCTCTGTGTGTGTCTGTGTGTCTGTGTGTGCCCCCTTCCAGTGACAGCTCCGCACTACCAATAAGGGAGCATGAGTCCTGACCAGACAGGCGTCTGTCTTTGCCACCCCCGCATTACAGGTGAGAAATTGAGGGGCAGAAATGTTAAATGTCCAAGATGATATGATTGTTAATGGCAATGTTAGGGCTGGAACTCAGTCTTTTTTTTTCCCTCTCAGAAAACACTGGGTGGAATTTCCTCAGTTTAAAAAGAGCTGGAAAAGCAAGAACAAGGCACTTCTGTGGGCACAGACATGAACAGCACGGGCCCCCCCTACCTGGACTCCTGATTTCTAAGGTCTGCCTCCTTAGGCTTTGCAAGTAAGTCTTTATATATTTAAATGTGCTGCCTGCTGATTGCCTGTGAGGAGAATGATTTCCTGAAAGCAGCGGGTTTCCCATTTCAGTAAAAGTCATCAGAATCCCATCGCCTGGAATGTTTGCAAGACATACAGATCCCCAGGCCCCGCAGGGGCAGCTGGCTTGCTAATGCACCCTTTCTTGGCTCCCTTCCCCACTCGACTGGGCCTTCCTTCACCCCTTAAGTAAGCTACCTGCCCTTGAATCCTTGTCTCAGGCGGTGCTTCTGGGGGAACCCAGATGAAGTCAGCAGGGATGCATGTGCACCGTGTGGTCGCTACCCGCTCAGGAACCCCTCCTGCGGCTCCTGAACGCGGGCGTGAGCTGACTGTGGGGTGAGGGGCACACTGCTGTCCTGAGACTCACCGGCCCCGCCCTGTCTGTCAGTCTCACATGTCTGGTCTTGCTTCTAGTAGCCAGTGCTTTCATAAACTGAGCAAAGCCCACTCAGTACACTTGCCACCACTTGCAGATGGCCTGGTAGAAAAAATATTGTCTAAGTTTCCAAAAGAAACAAATTTTATTCCCACTTTTCCCTGTCAGCTTTCCTGCATGTGGGAGATTCGTGCTGTCAGTATTCCTCCCGGGTGAGTAGCCTGCAAAGGTTCCGAGGCTCAATGATTACCCCAAAGCAGGAACGTGGCATAAATCTCCATGTGTGAAATACATATCACAGCTTGAGTTAAATGGACCCCAAACATATGGCATTGTTTTTTGCATTTTCTAACACATGGGCAGTTTTTCACGTTTTAAATCAACGGAAAATGAGAAGATTACAGGCAAATCTTCTTGGAGGATTAACCATCAGGAAACAGACTTAGTTTGCATAAATACTTGGGGTGGGATGGATGATGAGGTCAGACACTTTCCAAAGGCACGTTTCCTTTTGTAGTGTAGTAGCCCGTGGTTCGGGAATCCCTGAGTAGGGGCTGGACTGCCTTGTGCGTTTTTCATGTTACTGACAGGGACCAGTGACTTCTGGAGATAACCTCTCTTCCTGGGCCATGATGTTGCTATCAGTCTGAGTGGATTCTAACCTGGGTATGAGCTTGTCATTTGCTCAGGGGCCACCAGATAAAGTTACTGGAAACACTCCAGAATCTGTAGAATGAATCTATTCCCTATTGACCAGATTTCACATGGGACTGGGATGATGGCCCCATTCTGACTTTCAAGAGTTAAAGATGATGCAAAACTGGACACCAAAATTCTTCTTTCCTTAGGAGAGATCAATTCTGTCCCTCTCTCAGAAGGCTGCCCACCCCCTCCAAAGGCAGCGATGTGCCTGTAGGACTCTAGTTCTCCCCAGGTGGTGATCAATAGGGGAAGGAGAAAGGCGCTCATTAGGCATTTGAGCTCAGAGTGGCTCACTCAGCCTTGTCAGGCCTCCACAGCTACAGTCGGCTGTGCCGTCCTCATTAAGGAGATGGGCCCACCAGAGTGCCAGGGTGCTGCCCTCTGTGCTCGCCTGGGCGTCAGCCCTGCTGGACCCACAGCTGGCCTCCAAGTAGACCCTGAAGACCATGATGTGGTCTGCAGCTCTGTGGGCTCAGGGTACCTTCAGGCTTGCTCTGCCCATCCTCTCTTTCAAATGTATTAATGGGCACACAGTAAAGGGTTTAGAGAAGGACTGATCCAAACACCTGCATTAATTACTCTGCTGAGACAGATGTCACCGTTCTTCAGTGTGGGGTGGGGTGGGCGGTCTGCTGTGGAAATCACCTTCACTCTTCTCGGGGGAGGAGAAAGTCCCCTGACCTTCATGTGCAGACAAGTGATGGATGAGCCCTCCCAGCCCCTTCTCTGTATCAGTGAACTTCTCTCTTTGCCCTGTCCCTGCCCCAGGCTGCACTGCGGGCTGGTCACTCCCTTCAAGGCTCTGCTGTGCGTTCACAGTGAACTGAGGATCCCTATATATAAACTTGAGGACCCAGTCTATTTTATCTCTCCAAACGCTCCATCCTCCCTTGAGGTGGTTATGGCCATAAAATGACGCTTCTAGAATCAATTAGCTCCTCATGTGTTGATGGGAGAGGAAAGAGAAGGGAGCGGGAAGAGACAGAAATGAAAGGGGAAGAGATCTCCTGGGTTGGAAACCTGTAGATTTTTCTAAGTGACAAAGGGCAGGGGTTGCTTTATGAAAGAGGAGACTTGGTACCCTAATGCCAGCCTTGGGAAAAGCAACAATCTCAGAGAGGAAGAGTGTATGGGGCTTGGAAGCCAGGCAGCTTTGAGTTCTTTAGTACTTCCCAGCTGTGTCTCTAAGCCTCGGTTTCCTTCTTCACCTGTAGAGTGGACTTAATAATTTTGATCACCCCACAGAGTTGGCGTGAGAATTAAAGCAGCCCACCTGGGACAAGCAATATGCAGAATACTGCCAAGGTTCCTGTCATGATTCATTGCAGAGATGCCAAACCAGGGGAGAGGGTCTGCCTTGCACGAGGCCTGTCCTGCCCGTCTCCATCCTCCCCATGTCGCGCTGGCTGGCCCCCCTCTCCCCCAGCGTTCCCACGCGGTCTAGGCGGTGGGGAGTGGCGGCACTGGAACCCTGGCTCACCCCGCGGCCGGGGCAGGAGGTCGGGCCTGGGGCGCCGGCTGCAGTTGCGCGCAGCTGCCTCTAGATGGAACTTTCTCACCAACACAAGGCCCGGCCGGCCGCAGCTCCCCGGGCGCCGGGCGGCGAGGGGCTCCCTCCCTCCCCCGCCCCGGCAGGTGTGGGGTGTCTGGGCGGTAACTCGTGGGGAGGGCCGCTGGATTTACACGTCAAGCCCGGCGGACGGGCTTCCATCGGCTGGAGGCGAAGGGAATCCCGAGATTTCCCCTCAGAAACCCAGGAGCCGCGCGGCGCGGGTCCCCAGGAATTTCCTGCCCCGCGTCTGCGGCTCCTTAAATCAGCTCAGTAAGATGCGGGTCACCGAGCCCGCCCGCGCCCCCTTCGGCGCTGGGCCCGCAGCGGGCAGGTCTTCCGTCCCCGCTTGGGCTGCGGGGGCTCAGTAGATAGCGCCCCCGAGAGCCGTGGGCCGGGGCGGGGAGACAATCGTTCGAACCGCGGGGCAGGACGAATGGCCGAGAGGCAGCGCGGCGCGAGCAAACTTCGCAGGGGGAAGCGCACGGCTGACGGCTTTACTTTTTGCATCCCCGACAGGAAAGCGTGGGGCGGGACATATGCCGTCTACCATGTATTTTTCACGGTGACACTTCTTCGGAGCTGTGCTCACGAAGGAGAACCCGGGTTCACGGTCCCAGCTGTGTGCTCCGGGTGGCCTCGATGCGGCGCTTCCCGCGCGGGTCTCGGGCTCGCCTGGCAGTCGGAGGCTCTGAGCTCCTTCACAGCATATTCCTCCTTGCAGCCGCTCGCACTTCTTCCTACCTTCCCCGCCACTCTCCTCTCTTCCAATCCCCGGTCTTTGGGTCCTCCCTTTTTTGTTGTGGGCGGGGCGGATTGGTGATTTTTAAAATCAGAACTATTGACATTTCTGGTCCCCGCGTCGCCGAGGACTGAGGTGATGTAGCGCGGTGGGGGGGGGGGGGATCCGCCGGCCGTGTCCCTCTCCCTGCCAGCGCCCGGGCGGCTCTGAGACATCGAAATCCAGGGGCTCCCGCCCCTCGGGGTTACTCCGCCCGCTTCCCGAGGTGACTGATTGGCGCGAAGCTACCGGCGATCCCGGGCGCGATCCCGGCCGCGGCTCCCCGCGCCGCGCCGGGTGAATGGACGCGGGCAGAGGATCGGGAGGCGCCGGGCGCAGACCAATCGCGGCCGCCGGTGGGAGTATTTGTTATTCACATGGAAGAGACTTGGCGCGGGCTGGGCCAGCTCAGCCCCCTCAGCCCGGAGACCAGCCACAAGTGCGGCCACGGTGCTCGCCTCGCGCGGCGGCGGCGGCGGCGGCGGCGCTGACATGGAGCTGCGGGCCCCCCGCGGGGAGCAGGGTAAGACTCGCCGCCGAGCAGCGGAAAGAGAAAAAGAGAAGAGCAAGTGTCGAACCACAGGCAAAAAAAGAAAAGAAAAAAAAAAGCGCCCCCATTCCCAAACTCTCCCCAAAAGCTGTGCTGGCAGAAAAAGGAGAATTCCCCTGATTTTGTTCCCCTTTCCGTTTTCTTCCCTAAAACCGTTCAGGGGACAGCCAGGTGCACGGTTCCTTTTCAGATCACTTTAGTGATTTGCTTTTCCTGGGCACATGTAGATGGCCTTGCACACCTGGAGTCTGGGAGAGAACTGGTGGGCGGAGGTGATGGGAATAGGGGCGAGAGAAAGTGGGCACCAGGGGGCGAGGGGCTGGCTGGGCATTGGAGCTTGATTGGGTGTCTGTTGATTTTACGTTGCAAAGAACAAGGCAGCCACCCCTCTTATCTTCCCATGATTACATTCCAGTGGAGAGGTTCAGAAAAGAGGGAGGCTTAGCTTGGAACTCCCAAGCCTTGGAGATGTGGTCCCCCAAAAGTTTAGTCGGCGAATCGGAGACTGAATGGTGACGCGAAGGGGCAGGCGCGCCTAGGGTGCTCGTATGAGGCGTGCGGCGGCAGGATTGTAAAGCGCTCATCCTTGGATTGCCTGCCCCGGGTGACCTCCTGGACCTGCCCTGGCGGAATCCGGACTGGCCCCGCCGAGATGACGAGGTACCTCCGTTCTGCGAATCTAACGGGAGGGATTTCCTAAGTTAGAGGTTTCCGGGACGAGTTGGGGTAACCCCCGCCTTCCTGAGCGTGGGGCTGGATGAATGTCTAACCAGGATCCAGGGAAGATGGGGGTCGCAGGAGAAGCCGGGTTGTTTGGGGCTTCTCGAGACCCCACATCCCTGCACAGCGTACGTCTGCCCTGAGTTTGTGTTCACCGAGTTAGCCCCGCGAGGTCGGGATTTCCGCGCCCCCCTTTTGTGGCTTTCGGGAAAACACTGTAGTTCTGTGTTGGGGGTCGGGGGCGGAGGAATGGTCTCAGGGATCTTGAGTTTAAAAAGCAAAGGCAAGCGCCCCACAGCTCCTCCGAAACACCCAGCGTGGCCCCAGTTTGGCGCGGACCTGTGCGGGGCGTGGGCGCTCGGGGCGGCCAGGTGCGGCGGGGGCGGAGGCGCTCCCGGCCCGGCCGCGCGCGGAGCCCGGCTCCCCGGGAGCGCCGGGGGGCTGGGGAGGCGCCGGAATACCCGGGTGGCGCGGGAACCGTAGGTGGAACCAGGTACTTCGCCGAAGGCCCCGGCTCCTCCGGCGCCCGGGTTCAACAGCCGAGGGAACTGAGAAGAAAAAGGAAGATGCGGCAGGGAAGAGGGGAGCGGGGGCGGGGTGAGTGGCTGCGGGCTGAGATAGAGGCAGAGGTAGAGAACCCCTGAGCCACGCCGAGAGCGAGCCCATCTGCTCTGCCAAACAGCTCGTAGATCCCTTGAGGTTCGTACAGTTGGTGAAAATATAACAAGCCCCCCCGCCCCCCCCCCAACCGTCTGTCTGACACGCTCCTTTGGAGCAAATGAAATGCAGAGGGGTGTGCGAGTCACCCAACTGCGCAAGACGGCGCCCCCACGCTTCCCTGAAGAATTGTTTCCCCCGTGGCCCAAATTGCAGAGCCTGAGATCAGAGAGTGGCTGCGTGCCCAGGATGGCTGGGGTGAGAACAGACCCACTCGCCAGTAGCAGAAGCCCCAAACCGTCAGTCCCCGAAGCGAGTCCCGCCGGAGGAGGGAATGCCCTGTTTGCCGTTTGCGGGTGATCCTTTCCCACAGACCTGACGGTGCGGGAGTCTCGCGAACACCCAAGAATACACTACCTTCTCGGCCACTACCGCGACTGAATACAAATCCTGCCAACAGACAGAACTGGAAAACAGGGTTGGTGGTGGAGATATTGATAAGAAAAATCATAAAGGGGAGAAATGCATTCCGATGATAGCTGGTATTTTGCTTGAAAGGAAAAAAATTAAAAGAGAAAAAGAGCCACCAGCAGGTAGATCTTGGATAAAGAGCTTATTGCACTTGACTGTAATTTCCATTTTCCGTTATGAAAATTGTTTGTCAATAATTGCAAATGGCTACAGAAACCACTTTAGTTTATCTTGGTCACTTACTTGTGAATAATGTCTTGAAAGATCTCTGTAGGAGACAGAATCAGCTGTGTGAAATTCATTGCCTGGTTCTTGAAAATACGTGGTTTGATAATTTTGAAAACAAAAGCCTTACCCATCAGGGAAAATGAAGTACGATTTTAAATGCAATTTTCCCATTTCAGAGTCAACTACAGGTTGTATCAGACTTGAGATAAACAAAAAGAAGTTTTGCTTTTAAATCAGGGATGTGGGAAGACATGGATGAAGGGAGGTTCTCCAGAATAAAGAAAAAGATGCTGAGAACACAGCTCTGTACTGTTATTTAGGCTCCATTTGTTCTGTTTGGGTTGTGCTAGCTAGTTCTGCCTTCCTGCTCCCTTTACAGATTATGATTACTTGAATAATTCTAGAAACATCGAAATCCAAAATGTGTAGATGAAAGAAAGAGTTGAGCTCCAAAGAGTGCAGGAGAAAGTTAGAGGTCATTAGAGATGTGATCTTTTCAAAGTTGGCTGGGCAGGTTGGAGCTGCTGTGGGGCTTGTTCAGTTGGTATTTATGCAGCAAACAACCCACTGACATACACATTGGCAATATCTAGTGCCAATCTGTGTAAGAATGTTCCATTGTATTCAGGGCAGGAGGCACAGAACACTGTACACATGTGCTCGTAGCAATTATTTTTTTCCCTCCAAGTTCCTTTCCCACTATCTCTCTCCTGTAGTTAGAATGCCCAGCAGAAAAAGGACTTTGCTTTAGTCCAGGGAGTGGAGTTGCTCTGTCCCAGTGTCTTAAAAAGAAGCGGTTGCGGGGATTTATCTCTTCACTGGACCCACAGGAAAGACCTGGCCCTTAGCTCGCGGCTGGCTTTGGAATCTTTAGCAAACTGTTGCTGTTTTCTTGATAGAACCTGATTGGACATCACCAGACTCATCATGTTGTTTGCTCAGGAGAGATAGTCACACCATGTTGTTCCGGGAGAGAAGGATGTGAATGGAGAGCCTCCTGGATTATAATGGTTCCATCCCAAGGGGGAGGGGGTGTTTCTGTCTGCTAGAAATTTAGATTTGAGCTATCTCCCTCCCTTCCTTCCTTCCTTCCCTCCCGTCCCTCCCTCTCTCCCTCCCTCCTTTCTCTCTCCTTCCTTCCTTCTTTCTTTCTTTGTTCCAGGAAGTCTTGGCTTTGAATTTCATTTCTACTTGGTACTTTGACAAGTTGTGATGAACTCACTGACTAAGGACATTGAATATGATGTATTCTTATCCCAGGACCTGCCTTCTGAGTGGTGGTTATTGCTGTGGGAGTGATTTGAGGGGGCTCCTGACTCATAATAACTCCTGGCTTTGGCTTGTTACAGGGCCAGTCTTAACCACTATTAGAGGCATTTCTTTGGTAAAGATGTTATGGATCTCCTGGAAATGGTCTTATAAATGTAGATGTTCCAGTTGGGGGATGACAGTAATGCATCTTCAGGATTTGATACCTATGATGAATTTACTCACTCCCCGGGGACGGGAGGGCCACGTCTTAAGATTGTGACCTGTAGGACACCATCAGCACTGAGGAGGGAGGAGATCCAGCTCTAGGGGAGGAGGGAGCAGGTGAGCAGAAGTGGGGAGATGTAGGAGAGGCTGGAGAGGAGTATGTGGAAGTTATTGAGCATATGTGTTACCAGTTTCATGCTTTTCCAGGCAAAAGTATACCCACAGATAGACATCTTCTGGCTGTTTATCAGCCAACTTTCCCAGTGGTAATGAGCCTTAGTGGTAGGAGTGCTGCGTCACATCCTGCATACAACTTAGGAAGGTTTCCTATCGTCCTCTCCACTACAGAAGAATGTCTTGTCACTACTTCCTTCAAAATAGCCCTTTGAATGCTCCAAGTGTCCATGAACTTCAGCTTCCCAACCAGATGTTGCAGCTCCACTGACTTTTCCTCTTGTGTCCTTCTTTCCAGTTTCCCTTTGATTTCCTTTGATTCCTTGGACACGTGACTTAATGTCTGACCAGCCCTGAGTATGATGGGAAAGTGGCTTTTATCAGGTCTTCTAAACACAATACGGCAGTAAAGTATTGGAGTTGGAGGACCAATTGTTAAACTAACAGTGTCCCTGTTCATTCTTAGGGCACTTGGCAATTTATAAAGTACTTTGACACACGTTATTTCATTTGATTTCACAACCCTGGGAGGTGGCCAGAAATCATTCTTCAGTTTAGAAACAAAGAAACTGATCCCAGGTTAAATGACTCGCCAGTGCCGTAGATTGAGTACTAAGGGGAGTGGGATTAGAATCCGGGACTTCTCAGATCCTAGGATGCCATACCCACAGCCCGCATCATCACATCAGGGTCAGCTCAACATCCATCATGGTCTGCTGCACCCAAGGGGCGTGGGGTAAAGGAAAGAACATAGCCACAGTCCTGCATTTGAATTCTTGCCCAAGATTTTAGACACATTCATATAATCTTGTTTTTAGGTTCCTTATATCCCAAATGGAGGCTGTGATGCTAACCTCATTTGTGTATCTTATAAAGGAAATGAGATAATGTGTGTGAGGCTCCCTGCACACTTAGCATTCAATAAATGTTGATTTCACCCCCTTCCCCTCTTATATGATACCTACTGTAAAAGAGACGTCTCATTACTTTAAACGTGCTCTTTTTATGCAATAGCTGTGTTATAAAAAAAAGTGCACAAATTGAATTCTACTAAATCAGATTGCATTTTAAATGCATGGGGGATTTAGCTATTTAAAGGAAACCTGTGGTGAATTCTTTTGTAATGCAAATAGTCATCTTCTAATTTATCTGTTTAGTAAGTTGAGCTTCTCACCTATCGGATTTTTTTAATACGGGGTCTGCTTGTAGAGAAGAGCTTTCCCAGCCCTCTCTCACTGATGGGAAAAAGTCACTCAGCTTGCAAACAAAATCAGTTATTGTGTTCAGCTGGCAAAGCCTTGCTCTGGTGTTTTGAGCATAATCTTAAATTCTCTTATTATTAAATAATAGAACCTCAGAATGGGGAGCTGGAAGACACCTTAGAGATTATGTGTTCCATCTCATTTCACAGATGAAGAAATGGAAACACGTGGAGGTGAAGTGACATGTTCAGTGTCACCAGCCTGTGACTGTCACATAAGGATCCAATTCCAGGCCTCTGGTGCTGGTGGCGGGGCTCTGCCTAGCCCAGCCTCACTCTGCCTCCACCAGGATTCCAGGGCCCGGGCACACCTGTGGTAGCAGGGAGCTGATAAACAAATAGGATGCATTTTGTAAAACAACCGAAAAGAGCTGTAAGTGTGGGCTGTTGCAAGAGAAACTGCTGGATTTGCAATTTTGTGAATTGATGACAATATTCAGCTTAACCTTTTTGTTAAAGAGCTGAATGGAATCCAGCTTAGGGATGCTGTTTGGCCTTTCCATGAGAAAAAGTTTACAATTCTTGGCTAATGATCCGCCTGTGAGGAATTTTACCAAGTCCTGTGTTAAAAGCACTTGCCAAGTGCTGGAGGAAGACGAAGACGTGGTGACAGACCCTGTAAAGCCCCCTCCTCATGGTTTGGTGGGTTTGTTCTCTGTGGCATCAGGCTGGCTGGGAAACCTGATCTGAAGCAGAGATGTTTGGACAAACTGCATTTGATACTCTCAACCCTTTGAAAGATTCAGGAATTACCATACCTTGGAAATGCCCCCAGATTGTACCCTCCTAATGAGTGCGTTGTTTTTCTTAAAGAGCTAACCATTGAAGATATATGCATTTCTGAGAGATTTCAGTGGAGGGGCAGGGCCGTTCCCCTTGCTTATGTTGTCCTGGTCAGTCTCTGCAGCCCCGAGGGTGCTTTCTCAAAGGACAGGGCCCACCTGGAGGACCTGAGGATTTTGACAGTGGTGCTATTTTCTAGCTTGGGGCTTTGGGCCATACTCAACCTTCCTGAGCCTTTTCCCCCTCATTTTTACAAGAGTTAGTGATTGGTGTATGAAAATTCAGTGAGATACTCTGTTGGCGCTTGAGATTTTGGTACAGAAAAGGCACCTAGTGAAATAAAAAGAAGCCGAATTCAGGGCCCTGGGCCTTGAGGAGCCGTCCATACCACTGGCCTTTCGGGAAATAGCTAGAGCATTTGAGGGAGGCCACTGATTCATCTAGCTGGGGGGCCTGCTCCCCAGCAGACTCGGGCCAGTGAGCCGGTTAATGGAAGAGCTAAGGATGTACAAGGGACCCGTGTACCGTGTGCTTAGGATGGGCTGGGAGGGAATGAACCAGAAGGTCTGCGTGGACATTTAATGGTTAAGCCTCCTCGATGGTGCATCCTGGAAACCCCTCCTCTGGGCTGAGAAACAGTGGAAGGTGTCTGCTCCCCTCTGAGGTCGCTTTCAGGAGCACAGACCTCACACCTCCTCGAAGAAGTCCATCAGCTCAGGCGAGGTTTGCACCAAACCCCGGAGGAAGGTCAGCTGGGGAGGAAAACTGTTTTATTTTAAATCCAGCACAGAACAGGAAGTAGAGCTGTTTGGCTCAATGGCACCAAAAGGTCATTATTTCGTTAAAACTCATTGTCTTCAAGTAGGATGAGTTTAGATTAAAGCTCACAAGAATTGCCCAAGAGCAAGATTTGGCAATGCAAGATTGCACGATGCAACCAGATTTATGTCGTTTTCCACAAACTTGCAAACATATTTTCCCTTAGACTTTAAAGGGGAAACTAAGCCTTCTAGCCATCAAGAGTCTGAGTTTTTATGACAACGTATCAGATTTTGAAATAACGGCTGTATTTCAACATTGTATAAGTAGCTCTGATTTTAATTTTAAAGTGATGAAAAGTGTCAGTAAAAACCTCACCAAGTGAACAAATATGGAAAGAGTTGCTCTGCATTAATGGAAAATGAATTGCAGCCTAGATTAGCAGTGAGAGTTCCTGTTTACTGAGCGCTTCCCCCACGCCAGCCACTGCTTTCTACGTGTGCTGTGTGGCAGGCAGGGTCTGCCTGACAAGAAAACCAAAATTCAGAGACATTGTGTGCCATTAATTCTATGTTGCAAAGCAGGAAACTTAAGCAAAAGTCCAAGTGAGCTGCCCAATAAAAATCAACCAAAACGGAACCTCTCGTTTTTCATCGAAGTGCATCCATCTGCTAAACAAAACCGATTCCTGTCTCACTGTTACTCACTTCCCAATCTTTCCTTAACTTAAAGACCTATGAGATGCCAAAGAGACTAAAATTATTGCAAACATGAATACTTCTAAAAGAAACTCAGTGTTACTACATCTAGGACTGTAGCAAGTGGACCTGGGTTAGTGCCGTTGGAGCAGCGTAGGTAAGGATGATTTGTAATTAACAGATAGTCTGTGTTTAGGGTCTTCTATAATTGAAAAACGATTATTCTCTGAAGTGTTTTAAGTCTTTGGGAGGTGGCTTGGGGGTAATGAAGACAGGCTGGTCTTTGGAGAACAGCACGTCCCCTTTCTTTCTCCCTTCAATATTTCTCCTTCATGTATCCATTCATTCTGTGCTCTGTCAGAAAGGATATGTTCAGGGTCAGCCCAGCCCTGTGGACTTGGTCTCAAGCCCTGAATTAGTGGTCAGAGTTAATGAGGTTCAACCATCTTCTAACTGGTCTTCCTTGTGAAACACAATCCTATTTCTCTTAATGAGTGGTCAGTGTAATTCATGGTCCATCACTTCAGTGGTTTCATCCAGAAAGTCAAGTTGACTTTCTAAGTGTTTCCTTTTGTGGAATGCCTGAGGTCAGGCTGCTGCCAAATCACAGATTTTCTGAGGGAGAATCAGCTGCTGGAAGAATTGTGTGTGAGGGAATATCAGTCAAGTGGTAAGAAAAATCAGAAAAGGACTAAGTATTTTGGGGGCAGAATAGAGGAAATCCAGGGCTTAGTATGTGCCAGGAGACAGGAAATGCTTGTCATAGGCTGATTAGAACTAACTCAGCAGACTGGGCCATTGGCTATATTTCTGAGTGTACTCCAGGTGTATATACTCAGAAATCCAGGGCTGTGGGCTATGATGAGCCCCCTTTGCTCATCTGAAAGTGAAAAAAGTGCAGCCTTCTCTGAAGGCTTTTCGACATATGTTCAGTTGTCCTCTAGGGACGTACCATCCTTTCCTTTGGGACAGGGAGGATGGAATGAAAATTTTATGAACTGGAAATTGAACAAGTGAATGGAAAATGCAGCCAGATGTTGGTTGTCTAGAGTGGAGGAGAACTGTCCACATTTCAGGTTTCAAACCCATATGTATAAGTAGGTTAGAAATGAACACTAGATTAACCATCCTGCCAGAGTAAGATGGTGCTGTTTATCCTTGCCATTACGTGTGCGTTTCATACATCAGATTCCCTTATGTTAAGTCAGTTCTGGTTTTCAGTGAAACCTCCACAAATGTCCTTTGGAAGAGTCGCATGGAATTCTTTGAGAGCGGAGGTCCTAGAATAAACTTTCTGTAGATTTGCTTGTAGATGTTTATTCCTAGTCTTGATGAAATCACCGTTTTCCCCACTGAGTGGACAAATTTAAGAAGCTCTGCAATTGATCTCCAGCTCTGATTTGCTCCTGGTGATTCTAGGATCAAGGAGCATTTACTTCAGAACAATAAGCACACCCATTGCTTCCACTCTGACAAATTAATGGGAAACTGACAATGGTAACAGGAATACCTTCACATATATCCCACCCTATGTGTTTAATTTTCAAGTCTTTGTTTTATTACTGGAGAACAATAGGGTAATTTACATGAAATAGCTGACATTCTATGTTAAATCTTTTTACAAGCTCTAAAACTTAAACATTTGGGGCTCCTTGGGTGGTTTTTTTTTTTTTTTCTTTTTTTTGGTGATTGAATAATCACTTTTTCCCATTGGGAAATCTGTGGCACTAAAAAATGCCATTAACAGATGACTGGCTTGTTGAATACATCACAGAAAATAGCCTTTCATCCTGATTTTGTGGACGAAATTTAAATGCTAAATTCAGACATCTGTAGAAAGTAAAAACAGATTTGAAAAGAAATAATGCCATCAACCACAGGATTTTTATCTTCATGGAAATTGGATTTATTGAAATAAAATGGTAAATAAAAATACTTTCTGATTTGGGAGAATCAACCTAGTTTTTGAGACTTTTCTGTTTCCCTTGCTCCAAAAGTGTCATCAGTCTCCGCGTTGAGATGCAGTGCAGCCAGGTATTCAGATCATAAGGGGACAAAAAGAATTAGTTTCTTACTGAATAGGGAAAATTAAGCAACAACAACAACAAAAGAGGTTGGTGCAAACAGAGCTTAAAAATATGAAAAATGTAGACCCATCAAACTGAACCCTTTATGTTTTTCCTCCTCTTCCCTCCCCAGGAATAATTCTGCTACAGGGCTGACTTCAAGGACGTGAATTGGTGACCTCATCCCAACATCAGAACCTCAGCTGTTATTCTAATTTTTGCACCATTCCTGGCAAGTTGACTTTATTCGGAAGTAAAATTGAACCTTGGGGTCTGATGGAAATTCACTGTGACATTGAAATCAAGAACACTTGCTGAACCCCACAGAGCCTTTTCCCCATGGGCCCTGATGGTAGCCTCCAGAAGGTGCAGCCTCAGGTGGTCCCCCTTCTTCTGTGGCAAGAATAAAGTTTGGGTCTCAGATTGCAACACCACCTGTGGAGAAAATGGTATGCGAGGGAAAGCGATCAGCCTCTTGCCCTTGTTTCTTCCTCCTGACCGCCAAGTTCTACTGGATCCTCACGATGATGCAAAGAACTCACAGCCAGGAGTACGCCCATTCCATACGAGTGGATGGGGACATCATTTTGGGGGGTCTCTTCCCTGTCCATGCCAAGGGCGAGAGAGGGGTGCCTTGTGGGGAGCTGAAGAAGGAAAAGGGGATCCACAGACTGGAGGCCATGCTTTATGCAATCGACCAGATTAATAAGGACCCTGAGCTCCTCTCCAATATCACTCTGGGTGTCCGGATCCTCGACACATGCTCCAGGGACACCTACGCTTTGGAGCAGTCACTAACGTTCGTGCAGGCACTGATAGAGAAAGACGCTTCCGACGTGAAGTGTGCTAATGGAGATCCGCCCATTTTCACCAAGCCTGACAAGATTTCTGGCGTCATAGGTGCTGCCGCGAGCTCCGTGTCCATCATGGTGGCTAACATTTTAAGACTTTTTAAGGTAGGTAAAGGCATTGTCTTTCTGACAATACATTGTTTTGACTCCAACTGCAGTTTAAGAAGAGAAAGCAGTGAAGATGGTCTTAGACCATCTTAGGGTCACAGGTTCCTCGAAGAGAGGATTTTGTGTCTGGGTTTCTATATGTGTTGATTTAGTTCCATTTAAAAAATAATTCATCAGATTCATTGTGACTTTTTTTTTTTTTCTGGAACCAACAGGTGATCATTTTTGTACCATGTTGAGTCCTCAGCATCTTGGGATAATGCTCTTTATTGAGGCATATTTTAAAACAAAGCAAGTGTTTTTAGAGAACTCTTAGCTCATTTATCATATCAAATATTCCAATGGTATTTGAGGTTTAAGATAATTTACTAGGTGAAACTTCTTTAGCGTGGGACGCACTGTTATGACAAAAGTTCCTGTGTGAGAAATAGTATTTATTACTAATGTGTAGATGGGAGTGACACTCTAGGCTAGAAGATGGCCATACAATTGTCAGGTTTATTATAGGTACAATAGAGCAGAACCTCATTAATTCAGACTGCTCTGATGCAGACTTAGAATAATTATATGTAATTCTTATTGAGTTAAAAGTTCAAATTTAGCAGGATAATTTGAGACTTTTTGATTTAGCTTGGATGATCATTACCTATAAATTGCATTTGCATATTGAATAAAATTGGCAAAATGAAATAACATATGGAACAATACTTTTAAAATATAAAGTTCCATAAAAATAAAATTATAAGTCATCTTTCATTAACTCTAATTTTATTTATTACTATCCATTATGTGGTCTTTTGTAATAGACATAATTTTAAAAATTGAAAATACTTTTCACTCTGATTTTTCACTCAGTGGGACATGACTTTTCCAACTTATTCTGAATTAATGAGTCTTCGTTTTATATTGTGAGAAACTGTTTCTATGCATATTAGATTTAAAAAGATTGAAAGAATATGGAGAAGTTGGACAGATGACAGATATTGTGACAAAAATGAACAAAGTGGTGGAAAACTTACTTCAAAAGGGAGATGAAAGTGTTCGAATCAAAGTCTTTCTGGTTTGGAAAGCTATCTTGGGGGGCCATCTAGTCTGGTTCATGCCTGTAGCATCCCCTCAGCTTCTGTACGAATTCCCTTAGTTTAGAGGAGAGAATGCTAAGAGGCAGCTCAAGGACCCTTTGCAGACTGGTGAAATTTTCTCAAATGAGGATGCTGCTGAGTAGAAGCTCTCTGTGTCCAAGGAGTACTTAAGAGGCACATGCAGGCGTTAAGGAATGCCAGAGATAAGTGAGCCAGATGTTAGGAGGAGCCTCTTGGAAATGAGAGGGACACAAGAGTAAAAAGGCAGCCAAGGGTGCTCTAGTTCCCCACCTCTGGAAACTTTCAAGGGAAGCTGGGAAGTTGTTAGTGATTTCTCTGGGGCTGACTGACCCCTTGCTTGGAGGCAAGATACAGAACCAGAATTCTCCAGTTTCACCCCCGCATCCTGGGATCCAGGATTTCTCCCAGCAGTCCTGACGCTGAACCCCAGGGTATTTTTGTCTCCTGGGTGATGTCTAGTCCCGCCCGTTTCCCAATTCCCTTCTCCTCTCAGACTCGATCTCCCTCCTGCCCTGCTCCAAAGCATCTCTTTTCTGTTCTTAACACATCAACTATGGCTCAGCCATACCCACTTTTAGAGAAGAGGAAAACTTCATGAGGCTCTTCTCCCTTTCTCCCATTACCCCTCGCCCCTTTTTTTCATTACCCTACCCTTTTACATGGATTCTGTTCCCATCAATCCCATCGTAATTCCTGTGAATTCCTATAATCTGGTGCCAAAAATAGGCAAGGATTTGAGGAGTGGGGTGGAGGTGATAATTGCTGAGTTGAGGTTTTCAAAGCTTCTTTACATTAATTTTGTACAGAATCAGCTTATCTGTAAAATGGGGATGTTGACATTGTGTTAGGTTGTTGGATGGATTTAACGGGAAAATGCAGTAAAGGATTCCACCAGGATGTAACTGTCCTTTGCCTCCTTGGGCTGCCAAAGGGAACCTCAGGCCACCTGAAGGGTGGGTTTTGTTTTGATGCAGTCTGGATCTGGCTTTGCTCTGCTCTGTTCTTCCCTCACTGACTGGCCAATTCTCTCCTTACTCTCCTGGGTAACTTTGGAGGGACCTTATTTGACCAGATCAGAGGATTACCAGTGACTCTTTGGGCAGAGTCTAATGCTTCAGGTCAGTTCTGTAGCCAGGAGGGGATGTTGGTTATGGTAGATGTCATAACTAAAACTAGTATGCTGGCCTGGAGTGAGCATTTACTATATAGGAGCAAATGTATTTATTAACTGAATAACTAGGGCTTGAAAGCTTGAAAAATTTGTCTTTTAAAAGTAAGTGAGAGGATATAGGGGATCAGCCCACCCTCCAGCTGAACCTGGAACCACATGAATGTGAACTGATAATTACAGTGTAATGGTGGTTGTGCTACTGTCATTTACTTGATGATTTATATGAGACCTCCAGCCAGCACTCCACGCTTACATTAATCATGACGGGCACTCATGGATTAGAAAACGTTTCACTTTATGTGTGAATATATGCTGTTTAAACACATATGTGAGAACACATGGAATATTTGAATAGTTATCAAAGGAATGATTGGCAAATTAATACGTTAGAGATTGGCTTACAGTTCCCTTTTGGAATATAATAATTTGATTAAGCAAATGCTATGACTTGAGTAAAGTTAAATGTTTAGGACAGTTTTATGGAGCTTGGGCCCCTCCAGGACAGCAGATGACCCATAGAATCTAAAAAGATGCATGGATATCAACATATTGCTACTTATTCCTGGATTAATGGAGTTACAGAAGGCAGAGCATCTTGGTTTGAAAACACACAAACAATTAACCTTGACCGTAAGGGATGTAAACAAGGTCTTGATTAATGAATCAAGTTAGGAAGTTATTCAATGTCCTGCTCAACAACAAACATTAGTTGGGGTTTTTAGAATGTAGCTGGGAACCTGCTTAAAATTGTATAGAAAATATTTGGGCTGAAATCAGAAGTAATCTCCAAATGTCTCAGTTCTCTTTTTTTGGACGATCCTGGTAAAGCCATGAAGCATCTGCCTGGGCCAAATTGTGAAGGAGACAAAGTCCTCCAACATCCCCGTCTTCCTCTCCTTCTGTCTTGCCTCCTGTGGCAGCCTCTTCTGTCCTCATATCCCTCCGTGTTCTCCTAATGGAAGCCTGGCTTTAGGAAAGGAGCTGTTATGTACTACTGGTCTTCTGCACATAGTGTGTCTGGGTTTAAGTCAGAGGAGGATTTGCCTTTCCTCAGGATCACTAAGTGTGGTTCAATGAAATGACTGGTCTTTGTAAAGGGGATTCAGGCATCAGGGGAGGTTCATTCAGCCTCCCAGAAGCTGCATTGTTGGGGCCCATCTCCTCTGCTCTGGGGTACACCTGGTCCTGCTTGTCTCTAGAAGGAAGGAGGAGTGTTGCCCTATCTTTGTTTATCTTCCTATTGAAGCTTGGAGGCAAATGAAAAAATCAGAGGAGAGCTGGACAGGGAGTGGCGCCAGACCCCACCTGGGGCAGAAGCTGTCCTGCGGCTTGAGGGACACTCAATTCTCTGCTAAACCAGTGGTTGTCAACCCTGAGTGTCAACCTCTGTCCTCATGCCCTGGGGGTGTATGTAGGCTCATATGTACTACCTCAGAGGCTTTTCACAGGACAGGACCCAGTGAGTGTGTGTCTCCCAGCTCCCTCCTGAGAACCATTTGTACTGATTGAAGTGTTTCATGTTTCTTAGGTGTGTTGGGAGTGGAAATAAGTCTGAGAGTCACAGAACAAGACTTTAATGATCTGAAATTTTTAGAAGCACTGTTGTGCTTAAAGCACACGCACATATGCACACCTGTGTCATATATGGGTTAACGTGGGGCAGAGTGGTCAGCGAAGTGATTGTTTAATTCCTATAGCACGTTAATGGTTTAGGTAATAGTACGATCGATTGGGATAATGTGACACGTAACTGCAGAGCAGCAAACCCAGAAAGCCCAGAACTGCTCCATCCTCCATATAGTCATGAAGGGGAATATACCATTTCAGTGGCTCCTGTGTTGCAAAGAGACCAAAGAAAAGACGGATCCGGCTCTCGGACAGAGATTGTGTAGTTTGAGAAGAATTAAAAAAGGATGAGAAGGCCTTTTGGAAATGTTGACTGGGAAGCCCATAATTTAAGTTTGTTTTATAAAGCAGTTTCGAGGAATTTGCATATGTTTTATAAAGAGCTGGGATCTTTTCCCTTTTCTAGAACATTTCCACCCTTCTCCTTTAAATTAGAGCAAATCTGTTCCTCAAAGCACTAATCATATGTCTTACTTTGAGCAAAGATTGAACATTCTAAGTTAAAAATAGCACATCAATGCTTGGAGGTAACGCATATTAATGTCCACATAGATGCATCGGGGTTATTAAAGGACAGGGTCACATATAACTTTTCTCTCTTATGTTTTTCTGGTTAACTTTCCCTAGAGAGTAAATTTTCAACTCTGGAAGGATGGGGGTCAGTCTGCAGTGTATACTTCCCAAAGCAATCAAACGGGACTTTTAAATAGAAATCCACTTGTAGGTGGGCTAGATAATTTCTCCCCGTGTGGAAGTGTCCTGGATCCAAATGGCTAAAATTGACTTTCATGTTAAGTAAGTGAAGTACAGTGAAGCATCCCATTACCCTGGGTGTGATCGCCTACCCTACCGTGTTTACAAAGATATATGTTCTTCCAAGACACTCTGCTAATTGCAGCAACCACTTCCATAAAGCCAAGGGTTTTGTGAGTTATTTATCGCAGATGATGGGGCTTTGTTAACCATCAGCTCTGAGCAGGTAAATCTGCCATATCCAGGCTCGTCTCGTTAGATGGACAGACAAATGAGCCCAATCGATAACCTCAACAGGAGGTAATGTTTCATGTTAAATCTTACTTGATAGCAAATAGAACGGAAAATTGGAAGATAGACCCCTTCAGTCAATCCTTGGCTCCGGTAGCAAGCTCTAATTTGATTTTGTAAAAAGCCCACTCACCTCAGATGAGAAGTGGTGGGTGTTCTCTTTTCGTGACCCCAAGTTGGGGTGCAGGGAGAAATGGGCAACTGCCCATGGTCACTGCACAACTCACAGCCATAGAGATATATAAATAGGTAGACTTGGTAATGCCACTCCTCTTCTTAAAGCCCTAATGGCTGCCATTACTCCCAGGGTGAAGGTCCACCTCTACTTCCAGAAGTCTTTTCTCACTTCTCTTGACTACATGCAGTTTCTTTGTTCCCTGAAACAAAGCTCCAGGAGGGCAGGATGATATCCGTGTTATCCATGAGGGTGTGTGTGTCTTGTTTGCTGCTGTTATTTCCAGCACCTAGAATGGATCTATCTTGAAACCCAGCCAATATTTGTGGAATGAATGAATGAATGCATACATGAACCATTCCTCTCTACCCGCTCCATCTCCTCCCATTCCCTCACCCCAGTCCCAGGTGTGGGAAATAACAGGCGGGTAGATAGAACAGAAATGGGATTTTGTGTATTTACTTTTGTTCTCTTTGAGAAAAAGGAACAGAAGGAGAGAGAAGGGGAGAAAGAAGGAGAGATGGTGTATTTTCGGAGTTCCTATTTTCATGTGCTGCCTCATTTTCCTACCAATTCACATTTTCTCTAAACAGATTTTTTTCTTTTAAAGAGAAATGTACTCTTAAAAAACATTTTTTTCTGAATGGAGGTACTGGTGTTTGAACCCAGGACCTTATGTATGCTAAGCATGTGCTCTACCACTGAGCTATTCCCACCCCCAGACTTTTTAAAATTAAAAGTTAAATAAGTAAAAGACATAAGCACATTCTCATTTCGAAAGGTTTAGCAATGAATAAGTAGATAGTGTAAAATGGAAAGAGACCACATCCAAACACACATATCTATTAATAAAGTTACACACACGGAGAATTTTATTAATAGTTATGTTTTAGAACGTTCCTTTTCACGTAACAATGCGCCTGGGAGAGGTTTCCATGTTGGTTAAGGTAGATTCACCTGAGTAATTCTCAGCCCTGGCTGCATGTTACCATCGTCTGGATAGCTTTTAAAAAAGCCCAGGCCCTACCCAAGATCAATGAAACTGGGGTGGAGCCCTGGCATTGGTATATTTTAAGTAACCACCAGGTGACTCCAGGAACTGAGAACTATAAAACTTTGACTGCTTGGTTTTTAATTATATAAATAGAGCATCATTTATTTAATAAATCCTTTACTGATAGGTTACTTTGATTTCTTTCTTTTTTCAAAAATTGAAGTATAGTTGATTTATAGTGTTGTCATAATTTCTGGTGTACAGCATAGTGATTCAGTTACATATATTTAAATCTGCATAAGGAATATCCTGTGCTTTTCTTTCTGCGCATTTACCCTAAAGACTGCAGTGGTTAGTTTTTTAAAAAAGATTTACAGACTTGATTTTTTAGAGAAGTTTTAGTTTACAGCAAAATTAAACATGGCAGTGGTTTTATCTGGTTTCAAGACTCTTCTGAAGATGGCTTTTTACAACCAAAGGTTGCACCTTCCTGGGAAGACTTAGCACCTGAGGGCTGTTTCCTGACTCTCCAACTTGAGCTTGCATACAAATCACCCAGAGGGCTTGTTAAAGTGCAGATCGCTGAACCCCCTGTCAGAGCTTCTGAGTCAGTAGGTTTGGGTTTGGGTCTGAGACTTGGCATTTCTCACGGTTCCCAGGTGATGCTGCTTGCTGTTTCACAGACGGCACTTTGAGAACCTCTGCTTCATGCAAATCACTGGCTGGCTGACTTAGCAAGTCCAAGTACACAAGAGAAAAATGAGGTTGAACCAGGTTCTGTCTAGCAGCAGCCTTTTTCCTTTTGACTCATGCCTGGTTGAGTTTCTGTTCATATTGGTCATAATCACAGCAGCTGCTGTATGGATCTATTTTTAATTGTGTGCCCTTTTGGAAGTTGTGTTCCGTATTAAATCATGCATGGCTCAGGAGTAACGATCAATGGAATGGTCACTTGAACACGGTTCCTAAGGCAGGGTCGCTCAGATGACCACTTTAACTCATTTTTTTTTTTTTACTACCTGTGACAGTGGAGCAGACTGATGTAAGAAACTTAGACTGTAAGCTACACATTAACAGGGAATTGAGAACAGAAAGAGACGAAAGAGGCTACGATTTGTCTCAGCTCCCAGCAATTTGTCTTCAGAAACCATGACAGCTACCTCCTGATTTCCATTATGCAATGAGATTGCAAATAACACTCCCCAGCAGTCTTAATCAACAGAGGGTCACAAGAGGCTCTTCTTTCCCCACAGTGGGGAAAAAGGGCCTATTTACCCATTTAATTGATACAATACATTCTCTGGCAAAAGACAGAGACATCTCTTTTAACTGTAATTCAGGACTCTTCTCATGTCTAAGCACACTTAATAGTATAGAATTATACGTGTTCTCTTTATGTACTTTAAATACATTATATGAGCACCAGGCTGATGGGGTGGGAAGGGGGCCAGGTATAGTACTGTCCAAAGTCACCTTTACCTGTTTCCAGAACGAGGCCAGTCCCCGCTGATTTACTCTGTTTGGCCCAGCACTCTGGTCATGTGTTTTCAGTGTTGGCCATTTGTCTCCTTTCAAGGCTCTCCCAGGCTCCCTCTGTGCTTGGGGAGGCCGCGTTCCTTACTATGATATAACCCAGGATCTATGGGTTAGGCCCAGCGTCGGAGAAGTCATGGGTCTGTCTCTGTGTCCCCCACAGTGTCACCCTGGGCTCCCTTGGGGCTGTGAGGATGGTGATGTATTCTTGCTCCCGCTCAGCCTTGCTTCCTTTTATATGGATTGAGAGTGAATTCTAGCTTTGATTAGTGTTTGTCCTATTTCTTACACTCTGCCTCTGAGTATTTAACGTTGTCACAATTCTAAGTATAAGAGTTCTCAGAGTGATTTATCATCTCGGCTCTGAGAATGTTTGCATTTATATTCATTTATAGAAAAAAATGACATATCAATCTTAATTAAATTTGTTGTGGAGATATTTTGTCCTGTAGATATTTATCATCAGGAGCTGTCTATTCAAATTATAGATAATTGTAATGTACTTATCTAGTAGTGTTTGCTACTCTTTTGAGTAAAACAGAATAATGTGAATAATGTGAAATAGGTCAGGCTTTGTAGACTTTCTGAGTTCAAATTCTGATGTAATGCTTTTTAGCTGTGTTACCTTAAGCACGCTAGTTAATCTCACTAAATCTTAGCTTTCTTGTATCTAAAAAGTAAATACTAATAGTACCTCCTTCATAAGGTTTTAAATGAAGGTAAATAAGATGAAGTGCATCGAGTCCTAAGCAAGATCCCTCATGCCTAGTTAGGACCATAAATGTCTGCTATGATGATGAAAATGAGGAGAAAGATACTGATGTCTGCTGTTAGTGGGATATTCATTTTGAGTTCTACCTCTCCTCCAATACTCAACCATGCACTGGCTTGCTCTGCTTTGAACAATGGCAAGTTAGCATTAAAGATGTCATCACTGACCAAGAAACAATGCAATCCATCGGTCCAAATAGGCTCTGGCATGGAGCAGGGCTGTCTCATTTGCCTGAAGGCCAAACGTGGGACTGGGCCCTCAGCAACCCCGTGTTCCAGCCAACTGAGCTGAGAAAGTAGTGGACTGCTGTTCTTTCCAAATCCCATGACTCAGGCGGTAAGAATCAGTTTTATTTAATGAACACAAAGCCAAGGGAAAGATTAGATGACCCAGAGATAAGCTGTGCTAAATTTTAAGGTTATACAGCACCCAAACAAAAGTGCCATTAGGATTCAGTTTTGGAAAAAAACAAAACAAAACAAATTCTGGCCCCTTTGGGCCCTTTCCAAGAATCTAGGTTTGATGGTATAAGAGGTGGAGTTGTGGTTGAGGATAAGCAGCTGACTAACTCCAAGGCTGGATGGCAGCCTTTAAGTTTGTCTTTGTTGGTTGGAATTCCCTTTTCTTTGCCATGTTTGGTGCAAAGATCCAGCACAGACAGAAACACAGGCCCATTCTGGACAAAGAACACTATCCTTTTATTGAGGGGATACTTTTATGGACACTGAACACTTATACCTATTGCCTTTGGCTGCAAATGTAAAAAACAGAAGCACTAAAAAGATTCATGGGTACTATCTCTGAAAGTCACGTTCATTTTTGGACAATCAGAAAAATAGTGGAACTGAATATGTGAAACTTTGATTCACACGATGACCTATCTTGCTCCACCTGCTTAAAATGGGACTAATTCAGTAAAGCACGTATCAATTATGCCTTTGTAAGTTTTCATTTTACTCAAACATGGGTAATTTACTCAGCTGTGAAAAGACTTCACAGGGAAAGAGCAGTGATATTTTTGCAATGCAGAATTCTGCCATCTTTGCAGGAATCCTATCAGTGTTACGAGAGAATGCTGAATAGTTCTTAGTGTTGTTCTTTAAATTGAGTAAATGTGAAAGCTCTTTTTTTTTTTTTTTTTGCCACCAAGAGAAGCTGAATCGGGTGAAGAAATGCCGGCATATTACCCACTTACTCTCATTCTTTAACAATTGAAACAGGTAATAGCCAGTCAATGCCCGAGCAGGTGTTTATTCAGCATCCTGGAAGTATATGCATTGTGTCCGACACGCTAGGGGATAACTAGGAAAGAAGTAGAAGATTCTAAACTTTTACATTGCTTAGAATCGAGTTGGGGAGAAATCACTAACACACATGAAATAACAACGAATAGTATAAAACGATGTAATGAGGCTATAATGTGGTGTCAGCGTTTAGAAGAGAGGCCGACTTCACCTGAGGCTGCTGCAGCTATCAGTCAGGCTGTGTGTGTTAATGTGGGATTGGGCTGGGCCTAGAAGGATGGGTAGGAGTATATAAACCCAGAGGCCGGGAGAAGAGGCGGGCTCTTCCAGGCGTGGGGAATCCCATGAACCTTTGACCCGATGCCCAGTCCTGTTCAGCTATGTAAATGTGGAAGTAAGTGGAAACCTCATTTCTTCTGCTTAGCGTCTCTCTGCTCTGACACAACTTCAAAAGACCACTTTAAGAGTCTCCTGGGAGGACTGAAAATGAAGAGGGTTGGAGGGCCAGGCCCCTAGCTCCCACTGAACACAAAAGAGGGGGCCTCAGTTAAAATCCAAGCAAGTGGGTACTGAGCATGCTGAGGGCAGAATTCTAAGCCCTCTCAGTCAGGGGTAGGGATAAGTAAAGTAAAGGAGGGGAATTGCTGTGCGATGCAAGCAAGGAGCTAGTGGACCCTGGAGAAGCCCTCCCCCTCCCCTCCCCCTGTTTTTGCATTTTGGAAATCCATGTAGTCTAAGATCAAAAAAATGTTTTTCATTTGCCACATGTAAATCTTGACTGTGTATATACTGTTCTCATTAAGCACCGATACACAATTAATTGCTGAGAGAGAAATTAAAGGTATTATCAGCAAATTGATTTTATTTGCCTCATTCCAATAAGGAAAGCCACCGTCCTTGAGAGGGTCCTAGCATCTCCTTCCTGTCTCCTTGACCCTCGAAGAAACTGGGAGAAACCATATCTGCACTTTCTCTGTTTCACAAAGTGGTCACAGATCTCAGTAAGGTAAAAAAAAAAAAAAATAAATAAAATAATGTGGAGAATTTATGATACTCTAAGTCTAAACCATTTTGAGTGACTTGGAAGTAGGTTCTGTATTGGAAATGGCATAAATGATTATTTTTTTCCTTTATGCTGCAGGACTTTAACTTGTAATTTCTACTCTTGTTACCCCACCGATTTAAACGGGAGCTTGATGGGAGATGTTTTGTTGTCTTTGAAACCACTGGGATGGAATCTTAAATCCTTGGATTTTTTTCCCATCTGCCTGAGGAGCAAAGATACTAGAAATTACATTTTTTAGTTCGGATTACTTTAATTCATTTATATTCATACAGCTAAAGCACCTAGTGAGTTTTGCATGTGTATAAATTAATATTTACTAGATTAACACCTCGCTGAAAGTAAAGTATATTAAGTGGAGAATATTTTTCCCACAGCTTCTTTCTCTAACAAAAATAAAATAACCCAGAACCACTCCTTAACTGAACGCCCCATCTGTCACCTCCATGCTGATCGGAGCCAACACGGTCCTGAGAGTGGTGCGGGGCCAAGGGTTTGCATGTGAAGTGAGATGCGTTTAAGCACATGCTGGGAGAATCGGGATTTTAAGCTTCAAACTTATATTTACCCTTAAGCGTTTCTCTGAATTATGAGGAACTAAAAATGAAAAACCTGTATTTTGGGGCTGTAATTACAGTTAAATTTCAGCCTTTACTGATCAGTGTTAGGCATACATGTGATAAAAAGAAATTTAGATATTAAATCAGTGATCTAAGATACTGTAGTGGTCCAAGGTTGATGAGTAAATATTTTAATGCCTTATTTAAAAAATGTCATTGTGTTTAATAGCATTAATATTTCATTCTAGCAAACTGGTACACGTTTAGGATTTTGAAGTGAAATAAATGTAAAAACCTATAAATAATGCTGATCACATCTACATGATGAGAATTACCCTTAACGAAGCTATTCCCAATTAGAAAATGGTTCTTATGAAGGAAAAGTACACAGTTCTGCATTATACTTTGTTTTTTATAGCTCAAATTCAGTGGAAGAATTCTGCTGTTTTCAAATTTCGTACCCACTAATGGACATTTCAAAAATGTTTTAGGAAGCTTCACAACAATTTATTATTAAAAAAAATTGTTTTCCCTTGTTCCCCTAATACTTGGCATAATGGAATCTTAGGGATGGAAGGGATTTTTGAGATATTCTATTAAAGCCTTTTATCCAGAGCAGAATCTGGTCTATTAAGATCCTTGATACCTAGCAATTCAGTGCTGCGTTTTGTTCCTCTTAGTTGTGTTAAAGATATATCTCTACCCAACCCCACTCTAGAGTACAATGCTCTGGAGGGTAAGAAACAAGTCCATGTCTTACTCATCTTTATGTCCCTGGGAGTACCTGGTGAGGTCCTTGGCACACAGTAGGTACCGAAAACAAGCATCCTGAATTGACACATTGAAACACTGTCAGTGACAGGACACTAACAATCCCACACACTGGCCCACTCCATTTTGTAAAGGCGTTCTTTTTTTTTTTTTTTCCCCTTCATTCTGACCTGAAATCTTCTTCCCCCTTGGACAGTTTTAGGAATGGCTTTAATTCCAGAAGGGATGGGGAAGCCCACCCAGCCATTTGGACAGTGAAGCCATCCCAGTACTCAAGGCAGGAACAGAGGTCGCTGTCAATCACTTCTACACATTGGCCCTGCTCCTGTCTTTCCTTATTGGACAGATCTTCAAAGGCCCTGACTGTTCTGACTCTTGAGTTCTCCAGGCTAAAAATTTCTACTGTTTTACCTGCTCCTGATAGTAACAGCACAAGAGTTAACATTTACCGAGCGCTTCCTATATATCAGGCGCTGTGTTAAACACACAGCATGCCTGAACTTCTTTGGTCCCCATTATAATTCCATCTGGTAAGTGTGGCTTTCAGATGAGGAAATGAGGCTTACCTAAGGCTTCTTAGATAACTTACTTGGAAAGTAAGTGGCCAAGCCATAGTTAAACCTCGGTCTGACAGATGCAAAAGCTTGTGCTTTCAATCACTGCTTCGCACAGTCTTTCAGACAGTATAACTTCAAGTCCTTCCTGTTATGGTTTCTTTCCCCTGAACACACTCCTGCTGTTAGTTTAACCCCGTTCTGAGTTCATTTTCCCTTGCCATTCTGAGAGATTGCCTTTGAGCTGAGAAGTTAACACGGAGGACTTCAGCTCAGCTGCCAACTCTCAGTGTGGAAGTGGCTGGAATGGCAGGCAGGCTGGCCAGTGCATCCTCAGTGGGCAGTGGCCTGGATACAAGGATCGAATCTGACTGCTCATAGCCCCGGGTGCCTTCCCTGCCCCTGGGAAATGTTAGGAAACGTGTGCTCCTCCAGCACCATGGATGGGAGCTTCCCATTGTGCCAGATGGTTTCCGAGGAGGAGGATGGATGGGACGAATTTGTATTTTTACAGATGGCCTGGGCAGTTTGGGTATCAGGAAGTTTTCCATGAAAGGACTAACATATCCAGAATTATTCTTTGAAGTTAATGGCAGGATGTGGTGAAACAACTTGGACTTTAGGAAAACACTGAGACACAAAAACAAATACATGTGGCTTGTACCTACTCCTTTCCCAAGCTAAAATACGACCCATGACAGCATTTCCTCAACACATGGGAGCAAGTTCTAGAGCAAATGGAGAGATGACACAATGAGCACATTTGATTTATTCATTTCCATTGAGTCTGTCTAGTCTAGAATGGTCGGGAGATATTAGGACCAAAGTTTGTACGATACAGAACAACAGATGATTTATTTTCACATATGTGGGAAGAGATCAGAGTTATACTTCTGTTTCCTCTCCTTGATAGTTGGGTTTTTTAGCCACTTTGGGGGATAGACTTGGTCAGCAGCCCCATGTGTCCATTGGCTGTCCAGCCCCGGAACCTCGCAAAGATGCTGTGTGTTCACTGTCGTCCCACCACCCTCATTCTTCCTCTATTAACCTGCATTGTTATTTTACCCCAAGGCTTCTTTTTTTAGTATTCTTTTTTGTGAGGGTATAATTAGGTTTATTTATTTTTTTCAAATGGAGGTACTGGAGATTGAATCCCGGACCTCCTCTGTGCTAAGCATGCACTCTACCATCAAGCTATACCCTCCCCCGATCCCAAGGCTTCTTTAACCCAAGCTAGAATGGATTTTGCTATACATACCTTTGCTTTGAAAATACTTTTGATCTTTTTAGAGCTCCTCCAGGTTTTCCTATTAGATAAAAACAGCTTTTTGTACCTTTTGTTTTTTGTACCTTTTGTTTCCATGGTAATGGATTCCAGGACTACTTTAGGAAACCACTAGCTTCATGTGCACTGGAAAGCTGGGGCATAAAGTCTAACACAATACACACGAGCCCACCTGTGCGAGGAGAGCAGGCCCGGTAGAAACACTGTAGAACCACGGTCATAAGATGCTGTGAACGTATGTATTTTTACTGCAATCAGTGGAATTTGGAAAGCGAGTCCCACGTTGCAGGCAAATGGCTTGTGAGTATTAGCATGAAATTTAATGTTCACTACTCAGCTCAAGGCAGAAAGAGCCAAATTAACTTGAGGCATTAATTTCCAATTTAACAGTATTTAAAAAGCCATGAAACCCTGTTTTCTGAGTTTTCAGCAACCTTCCCGCATTTTCACAAGTGCCAGGTCCGCTCTTGGGAAGTCGGAGTGGGACACAGGTACAAGAGAGCCTTCCTTGGGCTGTTGGCCTTTTGGTGAAAGGAACATGGTTTCCAGAACCTCAAGGGAATCCACCTGGTATTGTCTGCAAACACACCTTTTTGGAAACTGGGTTATAGACCAGAGCTCAATGGAAAAATCTGTTGGAGTTGGCTAAAGACAGGGGAAACATAAAGAGCAGAGATTTTCTGGGAAAACTAGAACTACTACTTTTATAAAAAGCCTTAGGTTTCGGAGTCTGTGGAAGAGGAAGGAATAATTGGATTTTTGGGGGTCAACCCTGACTCTGCCCCTACACCCCTGCTCTTTGTTACCTACTAAGGGAGACGAGCAAGAGGAAGAAGAAAAGGCAGAAGGAAGGCGAGAGGAAGGGACAGGAGAAAGGAAGACCGGAGGTGGGTGCTGAGTTGATTGTGCTTATTTGGAAGGAGGGAATGAATCAGAGCCCCCTTTTTTCCCCAATGTGGATTTTAATATTTAAAATTACCAGTGCCATTACTGAGGATATTAAGATGCTTTTATGTTGAACTGATTACAGTTACATTTGGAATAATGAATGACATGAAATGTACAAATATGCTGGGGAGGATATTTATACATTTCTCTCTTTTTAAAGCTTAAAAATGATAAGCAACTGTAATGGAAAGTTTTCAGAAGCATTCTTCTGAGAGACACAGGGTTGGGGGTGGTGGCGGGCAGAAACACAGGGCCGGCAGGTCCTATGAAATGGTTTACTGTAAGATTGGCGGCTCCCTACCTGCCTTGAAGGAGTGAGGACTGAAGCAGTTAAAGGGAGATTGAACTACACTGGGACTCAGGGTTCATTTTCTTTTTAGTACTCATAAGACCGAAGATGCTTGTTAAGTTGCCTGATAAAATAGGTCTTTATACCTGGTAGGGAGAGTTTACCAAGGCTGGCTGATGTTGAACTCAGCTGATTTCTTTAAGCATTTGGGGTGTGGCTCCAGATATCACACTAGCTTTTTTCCTCTGCCCAAGCTGCATCAGACCGTCATCAAAACCACCTTAATTTATTTTTTCCGGCATATATGTTGCACACCACGTGGGACTTGTGACTTTTGTAGTTGGGATGTAAGCATACCACCCTCCGCCTAGAGGGAAACTCTGCTGTGCTGAAGGTTAGCTGAGACCCATGCCTTGACCAGGAGCCCCTTTGGGTGTGTTGGCAGGTCAGCCTGCTGGCTTTGACAAGAGCTTTCCATGATTGCAGGTACAAACATCACCAACTGAGGCAAACCTCTGGAATTGCCTGGAGGGTTCCTCCACTTGCCCCCACCTGAAAGGTACCTCTGAGCAGCGAGAGACTCTCTTCCCCTGTGAAAAGGGTCTAGTTAACTCAGGAGTGCCCTTGGCACAGGAGGTGGGGATGCCTCCACCCACCCCTACTCCCTCCCCTCCAGTCTCTCCTTTGCTCTTTTCCTGCCTCCTTGTGGGTTGCTGGACCATTACATAGAATTCCATCTTTATTTATCTGTTGTGTTATAGACTGCTCTCGTTATGTAGCTTTTTAGTGGTGGTTCTGTGTATTACATTTATATACAGATGATTTATCACAGTCTACTGGTGTTGACATTTTACTGGTTCCACTGAAGTGTAGAAACTCACCCCCCTCTCCCCTCCTTCTTTTATGATTGTTTTAATCATAAACTAAATTTAGAAAACTAAAGAGAAGTCAAGTGTGTGGTATTTTACCCATTTTTTTTTTTCTTTACCTGTTCTTTCCTCCTTCTCAGTGTCCCAAGACTCCTTTGATCTTTCTGTTTAGAGAGCTTCCTTTAGCCATCCTTTCAGGCTAGGTCTGCTAGTAACAAGGTTGCCTTAGTTTTCCTTCTGAGAGTGTCATCCCTGAAGAATCTTTTCTCTGGATATAAAGTCCTGGGCTGACAATTTTTTCTTTCAGTGCTTGAAAAATGTTGTGCCACTTCCTTCTGGCCTCCTTGATTTCTTGCGAGAAATACTCTATCATTTAAAATGTTTTCCCCTTATAGTTAATGGACCATTCTCTCTGGCTACTTTCAAGATTTTGTCTTTGTCTCTCATTTTCAGAATTGTGACTATGATGTGTCTTGTTATGAATTTCTTTGGTTTACCCCGTTTGGTGTTCACCAAGATGCTTGGATTGGTCTTTTGCCGAGTTTGCGAAGTTTTCAGCCATTATTTCTCTAAATACTTTTTTGGCCCTACCATCTTTTCTCTCTCTTTCTGGGAGCCAGATGACCAGATCTTCTATTAATAAAATCTTTTATTATAATCCCACAGGTCTCTGAGGCTTTGCTCATTTTTTTTTCAATCTACTTTCTATTTTTTTTAGATCAGATAATTTCTATTTTTCTGTCCTCAAATTTATGGATCCTTTCCTCTGTCCTCTCCATTTTGCTGTTGAGCCCATTCATTGAGGGTTTTAAAAAAACATTTCAGTTATGATATATTTTAGTTTCAAAATTTCCATTTGGTTCTTTTTTCTGTCTTCTCTTTCTTTGCTGAGAAGTCCTGCTTTGACAAATATTTCCAGTTTGTCATTTGTTTCAAGACTGTAATTGCTCATTGAAACTACACGACTCTGGCTGTGAGAAGGAGGGATACTTCGACACTGCTGTCCACGTGACCTCCACTGACGCTCCTGGGGACAGAAACTGCTGAGTGCTGGTAGTAAAGTCCTGCATCTCCACTAGGTTCCTCTGACAGTCCCTCTGCGGGGGATTGCACCTGGTGGAGATGGAAGTCCAGTCTCCCTTCTCAGGAGTCTCTGAAGTCATCCTAGTAGGGGTGTTGGGACACCTCAGTACAGTCTAGCCTCTCCATTAGGGCTTTGCTGGTGGGGTGGAGGTAGGACTGCAGTTTTTTCCTGCAGTGTTTGATTGGAGTAGAGTGATTATTGTCTAAAAGTTTTCTATCTAAAAGGGGCTACGCTGCCCCTTTCTTGGCTCTTGGGTTAGAGAGAGGAGTTTTAAGTTTTTGCTCTAAGCCTGTTGATTCTAGGCTGCTGGCTTCCCCAGTATCTAGTCTGGAGTACACGAAGGAAAAAGAAAATCTAGAAATTCACCCCCAAGTCATTCCTTGGGTTGAGATCCCTTTAACCTTCTTGACTTCTCTCTACCTTTCGGAGTCTTGTTATATTTGTTTTAAATATAAGGTTCCCATTTTTTAGCTATACCTGTGGGAGGAATAGGGAACAGTATGTTTACTCCACCTTCCTGTCAAAGACCCTTTGATCCTCATCTTTATTCACACAAGACAGCCTTTATATTGCTTCACTTTCTCAAGATCAGAGAACGTGGTGCAGTTTCAAGAACATCCAATTATTCTGTAAGAAGTTTAGCCTGGAATGGGAATCACTACAGGGCAGAACCAGCCTCAATAGTGGAGCAGTGGCTAGGACAGTTTGGTGAAATGGCCCAATCACATGTTTTGTGGTTATGATGCAGGAAGACTGATGTGGGGCGTGAGGAGGGCTGTGTCCCAGGTCTCGGTCGAGCCCCTGGGACGTGCCCCGCCAAGTGTGGGTCCATGGTTTCGCGCAGGAAAGAATTCAAGAGCGAGCCACAGTTGAGTGAAGGCAGATTTATTCAGAGAGATACATTGAAAGGCAAGAGAAAGGCCACGAGGTGTGGGGGTTGGGTGCTCAGATTAAAAGTAGGTACACATTCCATAGACAGAATGTGGGCCATCTCTGAAGAGGGAGAGAGTGAGGACAGCGCGAGGCGCTGTGTTGCTGGTTTTTATGGGCTTGGTGGCTTCATATGCTAATAAGCAGAAGGATCAGTCTAAGTAGCCTGGGGAAGGGGCTGGGATTCCCAAGAAGTTGGCCATTTCCCACTCTTTGACCTTTTGTGGCTAGCCTTGGGACTGCCATGGCGCCTGTGGGCGTGTTATGCACCATGCTAATATATTACAATGAGCGTATAATGAAGCTCAAGATCTGCTAGAAGTTAAATCTCTCAGCATCCTGAGCCTCAAGGCCTACTTGGGGTTGAATCTTTCACCATTTTGATGTTAATTGTGTGGCATTCCTTGAATGGCTGTGCCCTGCCCCCTTCCTGTCTCAGTTTGACGAACCTAGATTCAAATTCCTGTTTCAACCACCTAATTGTTAATAACACTGATGCGTTATTAACCTCCCTGAGCCTCATTTTCCTTACTCGCTATGAGGGTTAGAAGTGGCCTGTGTCTGGTGTCCGGCACATGCTAGGTGCTGTAAAAGAGCAGCTATTATTGTTACAAAGGAGGTTATAAATTCTTCAGGTATTTTGTCACTAATCTGACTTTTGCCAGGAAATAAACAAGTCCAAACTCAGTGAGGATGCTGCTTTTTTGTAAACAAATCAGAGTTAAATAATAAGCCCCAGAATGACGTCTTCCCATCCCAAATACTGCATCCGGATGTCAACATCAGAACACGGAGCGAGCACAGCAGTTCCTCTAAGGAGATGGGGTAGAGTCATTTCAGAAGCAGTGGCCTGGAGCCCAGGGGCCTGGAAGAGAGGAGGCTTCCTTCCCTCAGGGGTAGGGACTAAAATTAGACCTGTACAGGCCTAGGGCTGGGACAGGAGGACTGTGTGGCTTGGTGACCAAAGTGACAGCAGGGAGGCCGACATTGAGAACTTAGTCTAGAAAGCAGAGTGTGGGAGGAACCAAGGGTCTTTGCTCCTTGTCTAAGTTGTTGCCGTAAGAATCTGCTCTAGTTAGAAGTTTGGGTAAATGTGTTCAGCATCTGGACTCCTGTTCCTTGAATTCTGTAAACTCTTTTCTTGATTTTAATTCCATCCATCTCGTAAGAGCCCTTTATGTAATATGGTTGCATTATTCATAATATTTTGCAATACTTCTTTGACTCACAGTTGCAGCTTGTGCCCTGGTCAGGGGAAGAGGCAGATGCTTCTGTAGTTTCACGTTTCATGTGCAGGCCCTGGACAGCTCTAGGGAGCGGTGGGAGAAGGCTGGAGGACAGAGTGAAGCCTGGAGTTGTGTTGGTCCTGGGGCTCTCGGGATAGCTAAGCTCCCCCTTTTAACTCAGACTGTTTCCTTCTCTAGGGTGGAGGTTTCTGATAACATTTTGTTGTTACTACGTGCATGGTTGATGTTTCGCTCAGCTGCTCTTGCTGAAACAGTGGCATGGACTCAGTGTTGGTCCTTGAAATGTGTTTGGTGTTTCAGGAAATTAGAGGTCCACATCCATCAAAATGAACTTCTGGGGAGGTCCCTTCTTTCATGCAGGTCTTTTGATTGCAAAGCTTTTACCACCCAAACTTCAGCTCATCCTGGACACCCTCCCAGGCTGGAAACACCGTGGAGTTGGACCTCAGGTCGAATGGACTGGCCTCACAGCAGGTTATGGAATACAGCTTGAGCAGGTGTCTTCTCTGGGCATAATTACGTATGTTGGCTTTCACCAAAAGCCAAGCATTTACTGTTTTGAGTTGGATTTTTCTAAGAAGATTTCAAGCTTGATTAATTTATTTATAAAAAGATCAAATTCTTAAGGGACCAGTATATTTTCCCCATTTGTTTAAAGGGTTCTGCTTCTAAGAGCATCAGTCCCTTTTAGAGGTAGGAAGGTCTCAGCGTGGTGCAGCAAAAGGCATCCTGCTAAGGAGTGAGTTGCCTTTTTTGTGGGTCCTGCCACATTCAGCTGTTGTTTAGCGGATGGGCTTTTCCAAAGGAGGAGTCAGCTTCCTGTGTGGTCAGCAGACCTGTTGCGGGGGCTTGTGGTTTGTATACTTCAGATGCCTTGTCTCCTCTGGGTGGAGCTTTCGGGATGGACATGGAGGCTCACAGGCGCATCACTGGATTTGCATGAGGAGAGTGTGGTGATGCTGTTTTTTTCTGCTGACTCTCTTCTCTTTGGGCTCTTGAAATATCTGCGGTCATAAATAGTGGCTGATTTAAAATTCTATGCATGACTGTAAAAATAGTTTCATTTAGAAAGAAAAATGAATAATTTTAAGTACCTCCTTCAGAGATTTAGTAAAAACATGACTTATGGAATAGTTTTTGCCATGGAAGAAAAAAAAGTCTTCACTGTGTCTCTATATTTCAGTGTGGCAGTAGCTGCCATTCTAAGGATGAAGGTTCCTTCCTTGGCTGAGATGTCACCTGGACAGTTATCACCATTGGCTACTAATGATGATTGATGGTTAGTCAGGAACGTTCTTCCATGTCAAGAGGGCACTCAGAAGAGGTCATAAAGAGCAGTTCTCACCACCTGAAAGCATTTGTTATCACTCACACTTTGATGCAGCAACACATTGCAGTTCTTGGCATAATGAGAGCCGGGTTTCAGGAGTTACAGCTGCAACCAACTCTTACCTGCCAAACTATAAAGACAAACTATTTTAGGGATTAAAGGATGGAATCCCTTTGTGCTTTGTTGAAGCAGAACTGAAAGGTTTGTAATGACAGACAGGACCATTAGGAGGCATGAAAGGAAAAGCAGCGGCAAAGCTGGAAATGTTCTGTGTAGAAAGGAGTTGATGCCCTTTGAACATTTAAGTTCAAATAATGTGCCGTCCTTTATCTCCAAAGACCACACTCCTGACCCACGCTTGGTAGAACACGTGCTATGGGTTGTTTGCCAGCAGAGCGGATGGATTTGCTTCAGATTTGTCTTCTGCTCGCCAGAGACCTCCTTAGGGACCAGGGACAGGCACCAAGGACCCTGAAGGTAGGAGAAAGAGGAGGTTGGGTGGTAATGGCTAATGCTTATGGAGTGCCTGCGACGTGCCCAGTTCCCGTGTAAACACGACACGCATCATCTCGATTATTCTTCACAGCCAGCCCCTGTGAGGTAGGAACACTTCTTGGTCCCACCTTCCAGATGGGGAAATGGAGGCTAAAGAACTTGCCCAAGGGCATACAGCCAGTAATGTGAACCCCTTGAGGCTGATGCCAGGGCTGCCCCTCTTTTTTTAAAATTAATTTTTATTTTTTAATTTCTTTTATTGAGTTATAGTCAGTTTACAATGTTTGCCAGTTTCTGGTGTACAGCACAATTTTTCAGTCATACATGAATATACATGTATTCATTTTCATATTATTTTTCACTGTGAGCTTCTACAAGATCTTGAATATATTTCAGGGCTACTCCTCTTAAGTACTCTGTTTATCCTGCCATGGTCTAGTTAGCAGCTGAGAACATGGGCTTTGCGGTCAGAGAAACATGGACCCAATCCTGACTTCCCCAACTAACATTGATGTGATCTTGAGTAAGTTATGTAACGCTGTTGGGACAAGAAAAGAAGTCAGTCCGAGAAGCCTGCTGTAGGTCATGACACAGAATGTGTGCTTAGTAAGCGCTAGCCACGTTACTGTTAGTGTTTTGTTTATTTTTTGTTTTTGCCATAGAACCAAGTGAAGCTAAGTGGTGGTGGCTCTCTATGTGAGGGTGTGTAAGAATGAGCTTACCTGGCATTCTTATTAACAGTGCAGACTTCTCATGAGAGATTCTAATTCACTTGGGTCTAGGAGAGTGGTGGATAACTGGACCCAGGAACCTGAATTTTTTTCATTGAAGTGTAGTCAGTTTACAATGTTGTGTTAATTTCTGGTGAACAGGATAGTGATTCAGTTATACACACATGTATTCCTTTTCATATTCTTTTCTAAATTCTATTTTTAATTTTATTTTTTATTAAAGCGTAGTCAATTTACAATGTTAGTTTCAGGTGTACAGCCAAGTGATTCAGTTATACATATACATACATATATTTTTTTTCAGAGTCTCTTCCATTACAGCTTTTTATAAGAAATTGAATATAGTTCCCTGTGCTAAAAGGTAGGACCTTGTTGTTTATTTAGGTTATATGGAGTGGTCTGCAAACCCCACACTGAGAAGCTCTGTGGTGTGGGCATCACAGATCTACCCTGTGCCTATCCAGGCTGATTGGCCACAGACAGTGTGCACAAGGCTTTAGAATTAACCAAAATCCAGAGCTGTGTTTCATAATTGATTTATGCATTGAGCCACCATCAAGCAATGGAGTGGCACATAGACATTATATAGACTCTCTCTTAGTCATTAAAGAATAAAAATAAACCAGCCCCAAACAATTAACCAGCAAAATGAATTTATAAGTTTCATAGTTTCAGTATCAGCAATTTTAGAGCATGTGCTGGAGCAAACACAGGAGGAAATAACGGACTTTTAGAGCTGGTTCTCCAGATGATGAAATTGAATACTGGAGCGGGAAGCAGCTTGCTTCAGAATCACACAATTAATTGGCAGTAAAGTCTGCAGTAGGGCTCTGATGGTTGGGTACCCTGGCCACCTCTGGGCAGGGGTAAAACCTGGAACCCTTTGGAAGTTTCTGCATTCTCTGAATTTAGGGTGGTGGCATAAAGGAAGCAGGAGCTTCTCATCTGCTTGCTGCTGCATTTGCTCTTTTTCCTGTCTAGGTACTTTCCCCACCACATGCAGCCAGTAACAGCCTACTCACTCATCAGGGTCTTTTGGTAAGCTGCCTTTTCTGGGACATTTACGCTGTCTCCCACACTTGCTCCCAACAGAGTTCATTACTCCCCCTTTGGCCACTACTGAACCTTATGGCATTTATTGCACCTAACTGAGATATTTTGCTACTTGTCTTATTTCCTGGGAGGCAATTAGGTGGCACAAGTGAAAGCCACTCTCTTATTTTTTATACTTGTAGATGTCGTTAGCCACTTACTCATTTATTTTCGTATGTGAATGGAACACCCACTACCTACCAATTACATTTAGAGACTACAGGGAAAGCAAAGTATGGACTTAATGAGAAAATCCATTAAAAAAAAAAAGAAAACCTAGATAATGTAAGGTACTGATGATATGTAGTATGAAGAGAATAGTAAAAGGGGTGATGTGATAGATCATTGATATAGTGGTGGGGCTCCTTTTGATGGGGTGTCAGGGAAGGGCCTTTTCCAAGGGTCTCTCATTTGAGCTGAGACCCAGATGATGAGGCATGGGATCCATACGGAGATCGCAGAGAAGAGTATTCTAGATGAAAGGAAAGGTATGTGCAAATGAGCTGAAATGAGAATGAGCTCGGCATCTTTGGAGAACAGAGGGAAGCCAGCATGAGGAGACTAGCGTGAGTAGGAAGAGCAGTGTCAGAGGAAGGCCAGGAGACTGGCAGGGCCACTTCCTGTACAGCCACTGAGGAGTTGGGATCCTAGTCTAGGGGTCCTGGGGAGCTGTTCAAGGTGCTGAAGCAGGAATGTGGCAGGGTAACATTCACATTTTAAACAGATCACCTTTATCTACTGAACTTTGACTTGTCCTCAGATTCTTAACACAGTACTCCAGACAGTCTCTACTTATTGATCAGTTTGCACTTAAGGAAAAGAAAAAAAACTTTTGGGCGTTCTTGCTTAACTCTTTGAGGATCAAGTTCATGTTTCGATCACTGTTATATATCTGTGCTTGGCCAAGAGTAGGTTCTTGGTGAATGTTTGTTGTATAAATGAATAGTTCCTGAATTTTTTTTTCATTGGAATAAAGAAGCAGCAAATTTCTCTCTGTCAGGTGACCTTTTAGCAAGTCCACTAAATGGTAGGTGGTCATGCATTGTGAAAATTGATTGGTTGACATCCCAGCTTATCTTAGTTCACTTCACACATTTTTTAGTTCCATAAAATTCAGGTATAGTGAAGGTGGGAGGTGACAGAGTGGGGCCTTGCCAAAACACCCAGAGTGACAGCTATATTGTCTCACTAGCCTTTAAGCATCAGGTAGGGAAGGCCTAGTGGACTTCTGCCTCTGGTATTGTGACAGACTGAGTGTTTTGAGAAACTCTCCTAATTACACATGCTAAGAAATGCTGAATGTTGTATAAATATGTGTAGCCAAGCTCATAAAAATTTAAGGTAGATGCATAGGGGCTAAAAATGAAGAGAGAGCTCCCACTGTGGGATGGGAGACAAGGTCTTGAGCACAGTAAGGTTAGGACTTATTAAGAACCAGCAAAAACCAGGAGTCTTGAAGATCTGCACCCTCAGAGAAAAGATGGCTAGAAGAACTCATTTGGCAAAGAAAGGTGCTATGACAAATTATTTGTTCTAGCCTGGGCTGGGAATGGAGGCATAAAAATAGTCTCTTTTGAGAATTCAGACTTCATGAGGGTTTGGGGTTTAAATTTACATTATCCACACAGGCTCAAGGAAACCTCAAGTGAATTAAGATTCCAGTGTGAAAGAGACTCAGAATGCCTGGCTAAATCTGATGAGAATCCTCTTTGGAGGAATGCACACATAGCTGAAGTTCTTTAGAATCTCCACGGATTGAGATCAGCCATATATGAGTTCACAGTAAAAAGTTAGCAGTTACACAGAGTACACAAGCCATTATGTAAAAACCAAACCAAACAAAAAACAGTAGACTCAGATATCCCAAGGACCTCAATATAAGAATGATCAAAGTAAAAACATAAACTAAGTATCCTTAAAATGTTTATAGAAATGATAGACAGCTTTTAAAACATGAGCAAGGAACAAGAAGCTATTAAAAATGACTAGGCAGAATTTGAAGAAGAATCAAATGAAATTCTGCAAATAAAGATTATTATCTTTGAAATTGAAAACTTAGAGAAAAAAAGGCTTTAACCTCCAAATATATATTTTTTGATAATCTGATTGATAAAAGGTTTGAGTTTACAACATTCTTGAAGGAATACACATAGAAAAGTATAAAAATCATAAGTTTAAATATAACCTTATGAATTTTCACAAATTAAATGCACCATGTAAGCAGTATTTAGGTCAAGAAACAGAATGTTATCAGCATCTTAGAAGCCCCTTCATGTACTCTTCCAGATAATCTCCCCACTCCAAGGGTAAATCCTATCCTGAATTCTAATACCATATTTAGTTTTGCCTGGTTTTTTTTTTTAAATTTGTAAATGAATTTATATCGTATATACTGTTTTGCATATGACCTTTATCTCTCAGTACATGGAAATAATAAAAATATGAAATTAATTTATATTTTCTATTATTTATAGATTGCTTCTTGTTATTGGATATAGTATTCCAGTGTGCAAATATACCACACTTTTTTTATCCATTTTATTCCTGATGGGCATTTGGGTAGCTTCCAGTTTTTGGCGATTGTTTATCCATTTCTGTTGGTTTATATGTAAGAGTGGAATGGCCAGGTCATACAGTATGCATGTGTCCAGCATCAGTAGAGCTGCCTAAGAGTTCCCAACCTTTTCTAACCTAGGTTAGAGCTTGTGTGGAAATACAACAAATAAAACTGTATTCAAAGTGTCAGAACAAAAATAAAAACATAGTAATGAAATGGGTAGATTAACAATAGATTAAACACAGTGAGGAAAGGATCAGTGATTTGGAGGGTAAATATGAGAAATTACCCAGGGTGTAGCACAGAAAGACAAAGGGATTGAAAAAGAGAGAAACTGAGACATGAAGTAGAAAATTAGAAGAATTCAACTTATGTCTAATTGAAGAAGGCTCAGTGGAATTCAGTTAGAGAAAGACAGCCTAAAATTATCTCAACATTATCCAACAGAAATTTAATGTAAGCCACACATGTAGAAATTTAAAAATTTCTAGTGTATATGTTATGTATTAACTCAAAATATACAAAATATTCTTATTTCAATAGGTAATTGATATCAAAATTATTAATGAAGTATTTCATACTTTTTTTTAATTTGAAGTCTTCAAAATCTGGTGTATAATTTTACACTTATAGAACATCTTAATTTATACGAGTTGCATTTCAAGTGTTCGATACCCACATGTGGCTAGTGACTATCATATTAGTGCAGATCTAACCAATGAAGCTATATAGGGAAGAGAAACTGATTGAAGGTCACTAGGTGTCTGGAGAAGTGAGCCAGTTGAAGCAGAGGGCTGTGTGGTGAGGGCGGGAGGAATGTGGGTAAGTGGAACATCACAGTGGTGGCATCGAGTTTGAAGTTTACAAGCACTCATATCCCTCTGTACATTTATTCTGCCCTTCAGCATCCAGTGAGTGGCAAAATTACAGCTGTTCAGGAGTTCAGAGCAATAATAAACAATAGCTTAGTACATGAAGAGAGATATATCATATCTGTTGAATTTACAGAGGGGATTTGGAAACTCAGAGTTTAATTATCCTCATGCAAATTTGACCAGAAGCCTAAAGTGAACATGTCTGACATTTACATCAAAGTTCACTGTGTTTATTAATAGAAGCAGGCAGGTTGGAAGTGGTTTTTATTTCATTGGCTGTAATGATATGAAAACTTGACAATGAATATAAGTAGGTTGTTATCTTGGTTTTTATGTCTCAGTTAAAAGATAGCACCATGTCTAGTGTGCTCGTACAACACAAAAGCTGTATTATCAGGCTCTAAATCAAATGAACTTGACCTCAAAGACCTCAGACTTCCTGGGAAATTCTATGTTTGGGAAGATAAGCGACTGTAGTCAGTTGGGTCACTGTTGGAGCACCTTCAACAGCAGTGAAGCAAGGTGCTTGGAATCTCTGTCCAGCCTCTGTTTTGAAAAGTAGTAATAAAGTTGCAAATGTATTTTTGTCCTTAAAAACACCTCCAAAGTGCTGTGTTTATTTGTGTAATCATAACACTTTTTATGCTGGCTCTGCCAGTCCAAAAATAGGGGTGTGACTCTTACACAAGGGAGACCATTATGTAAGGTTAGGATCTTTATGACGGAAAAAATTTCTTTTTCTGTCGGTCTAAGTATGAGACTGACTCAGCCAAATAAGTGCTGCTGGTATGTTTGATTATGAGGCTAGCAGTGAAATTATTAGTTTAATCCAGTTATCTCAAATAGTGGAACATTAGTGATCTAGAATGTTCTACTCTATTAATCTTTGACATACTCTATATTGGCTTTCAGAAGTTTAGGAAACAGTCTCAGTCTAATGTAGAACTTATACTAAGCTGATCATCATACAGAATATGTAAAAGCATATTCGTCAGATGTTGAGCCTTTTAATTATGCCTCTTATCTATGACACCAAGGGGGAACTTTTTGAAGCCAATGCCTATATCCTCCTGGTGTCAGGAGATTGAGTTTACTGGTGATGCTGAAGATCACCCAGTAGAAAGTACAATCAGCCCTCCATATCTGAACGGTTCCTCAGACTGAAAATATTAAAAAAAAAAAATTTCAGAAAGTTCCAAAAAGCAAAACTTGAATTAGTTACCTGCAGGCAACTATTTACGTAGCTTTACATTATATTGGGCGTTATAAGTAAATCTAGAGATGATTTAAAGTATATGGGAGGATGGGCTTAGGTTATATGCAAGTACTATACCATTTTATATAAGGGACTTGAGCATCTGAGGAATTTGTTATCTGCAGAGTCCTGGAACCAATCCTAGTTGATACCAAGAGACAACTGTAGAATTGGAGTGTCTGTGTGACTAAGGAAAAGTCGCTGATTACTTTATCTTTGGGTACTTTTGCAATAAAAAGGTTCCTCATATATATTAGGATTGTAGGGAACCATAGGGGTCATTTACTCTCACTTCACACCCAAATTACTAGAATTCTCAATAAAGCATCTGGGCCAAATGACCTTCCAGGTTTGGCTTGAATGCTGGACCAGCGGTTACTCCCTTACAACACTGTTCTCTCTTTTGCTTGGTATTTCACAGGGTTAGAATGTTTTTCTTTAATTGAGCCCAAACCTTTCAAGCTAACTCCTAACTCATAGGGGCTTGGGAGGTAAACCATCATAAATGTAAATTTTTTAAAAACAGAGTAAAAAGACAGTATACACACCTGTATCAGTATGTTTAAAGACTGGATATACCCGAATGGATCTCCTCTAACTCGTAATGCCTAATTTCTTGCTTCTCTTTCAGCAACTCTAAACTGAAAGGATCAATATCTTTGTGGTGTGGCTCCATAATTTAGGCACTGAGTTTCTGTGGGTTTGTCCTGAAAGCAGAGAAAAGAATTCTGCCTCTCTAGGTTTGCCAGGAGCCCTCACTCTTTTTTTTTTTTTTTTTAATTTTAACAGCTGGTTTTACCCTTGTCCTGAGTCAAACATTCAAACTCTTAACAGGGTTAGGAATTCTCCCGTTTCTACTCAGAGCTTGCTCACCATGCCTCCAGAGCCTTGTACCTTTCTTCAGAGTTGGGATGGCAGGTGAATTGCATGCGTGTGGACACTGGTGGTCCATGGGGACCCTACAATCACAGTGTGTCTCTGATTTGTTGCCCTGTTAAATAGGACAGTCACTCATTCAGCTGGTATTTTTTGAGAGTCCAAGGTTGGTGCTTAGTGCTCTTTCTTGGGAAGCCCTAAATATCTTCCTCAATCTGGCATGTCATGGTCAGAAGACCCTCAGTGAAGATGGATCTGTTCCAGCTGGTTGTGGTGGCCCAGAGGAGCTGGACTGGACCTCAGTGGGATTTCCCCTTGGGTGGATGAGCATTCCCAAAGACTTTACTCCCCATCTTCCCCTACCCCCATGCTGGTCTTGGTCCCTACAAAAGCCTTTGTGGAGGATGCTGGCATCCCCTTGGTCCACTGTACTCCTACCACCCTGGAAACTCTGAATCCAGCTCTGAAGGTTTGGAATGCAGACTTGGGCAGGGAAGGGTGTGGCAAATAGAGCAGCAGGGCCAGGTGAAGGAGGGGTGCTGCTCCCAGGGTTTCTCGGGTGGACGCCCTTCAGTCAACTCAGTGTTCCTCTTTTACCGGACGCTCAACACTGAGATCTTGGCTGGGCTTCATACAGGGCAGCATATCCTGGACTTTGGGAAAGGTGGTGGGGCCATAAGGAGCTTTCTTTCTGGTTTAGCACTTGGCCCTTATTCTAGGGTAACTTCTTCCCAACAGCTGCTCTGTATTCCTGCTCCTCAAATGGAGTTTGAAGGTGAATTTCCTTCCTCAGCAATCTGAGTGCACACTGAAGGTGCAGTGTTTTGTTCTAGGTGCTAAATCTTGTGGGGCAGAGAGAGGGGAGAAGCCTGAACTGTATTTAGATGAAGGTGGTAAGTCCCTCGGCTGACGGTGAGCTGGCCCATGGCTTCTCGCAGCAGTGGAGCCACACCAAGCAGAACCCCCATTTTAAGTGTTTGTATCCCTGATGTTGAAACAAACACACTATCAGACATTCCAGGGTCTCGCATGGAGGATGGCATTGGGAACTTTGTATCCCCAAGGAAATGTCAGGCATTGAAACACTCAAGTAACAGGAAAAAGAAAAGGACAGAAACTCAGGCAGCTTACATGCCAGAAAACTCAATGTCACTTCCTAATGAAACGACTGAACACAAGTGACTGCTGTGATTACAGGCAGAGTGAGGGGGAGGAGAGGCCGGGATAACACACCGTGTCAGGGGTACTGAAACAGGGGTTTGGAGGCCTAAGAATGGCAGATCTGTGGGATTTGAGGTGAACAAGCAAGGTGATAATTATGAAAGCTTGATAATTTGTTTATGGGTTTGCCTCCTGAAGGGATCCTGAGTTCCACAGGGGAGGTGGCATAGGGCAGGTTGGCTTTGGAGTCTCAGTGTTTGGGTGCAAATCCTGGCTCCCTACTTGTTTTTTAAGTTACTCCATATGTCTCTGCCTCAGCTTCATCATCTATAAAACACAGCCATTGCCATAGCATCTTCCTCACAGGGTTGTGAGGTGGGCATTTTAAATGGCGGGCCAAGTACTTAGCGTGGTGGCTAGTACTTCTTATGTGTTAGATATTATTATCATTATCTATATCTCTCTAGCCCAGACTAGTACTTTGCTCACAGCAGACATTCAGTAAATGCATGTTGAATAAATAAGTGAGCATTTATGATTAGTGTTTTAATAAAAGTTTCATCTTCATTTAATTACTTCCCTCTCTTGCTGGCTAATATTACTTGCTGCCTTACCAAGACATATAAAAAACTCTGGACTAAGGGTTCTGAAAATAATGAAGGATCAAATGCATAAGATAGTACATGCAAATATTTTCCCTTAAATCAGATTATAATGAGCATTTTATAAATCAAAAATAAATTCCCTTCCATCTACTTTATCATTTTGCAAATACAGATTAGTGTGTAACTAACCATATTTCTCCCCAGCTCTGCTCCTTATCCTGTTGTTTAATAAAAAGGGGCTGCGTTCTTTCTAACCTCAAAGCCAGAAACCTAGGAGTCTTCATTGCCTCATCTCTTTCCTTCATTCCCCACACCCATTCATGCTCATGGACGTACATATAGCCATCTCCTAATTAGCTTCTGAATCTGTTTTGTGTCAGTCTCTGCTATTAAATTGTATTTAGTCCAGCTACTGTCATCTCTTGTCTAAAATAATGTCACAGTGCCCTGACTGATAAAGAAAAGTCTTCTGGGAATGTCCAAGGCAACCAGTGTTTGAACTTCCTGCTGGCAATCTCTCCAGTGTTCATGCACATAGCATTTATGAAAGACTTAAGCATCTCAAATTTCTATGGGTTTGCAGAATATTGGAGGTTTTTTTCTTTCTCTCTTCTTACACTGTGTACAAGAAGCCTACTGCTGAACCTAGTTGAACGTGCATTTGAGGTGCATAAGCCTTGAAGTTTTTTCTGTCGTTTGCTGTTATAGAGGTGTATTAATTCCAAGGAAATGAAACTTCTCAGGGTTACAGAAGATCTAGCTGTGGAAAAAAATCCAACACAGAAAGATGGGGAAATCACTTTTATGTATATTAGAGAAACTTAATCACTCCAAATTTCTTTAGCAAAGTCCACATATATCATGAGGCTACCCTACTTAGGACCGTTGGTAGCCAGGGAAAGTCACATAGGACTACAGAAGAATTTTTCAGAATTCAGAGGCTTAAAGTTTCTAAATGGATTAATAGTCTCAAATCAGCTACTCTAAGAGATGACTTTACCGCGCTGGGGCAAGCATCTTTACCCCCTTTGGGCAGGCTTAGGTTAGGGAATCCAGAATGGTTAGCGAATCCTGCTTTGCAAGGAATCAGCAAGCACACTGGTGGAGCAGTGTGACTGTGCATCACCCACAAGATCCAATTATTCTCACCCTGCAGGTAGAGGCTGAGGGATATGGTAGGATCCGGCAGGTGGATGGAGAAGTACATTTGTCAGGAAGTCAATTTGAGTGGCTTAAAGGCTGATTCTGGGAGTCACTCCATTTTTCCTGGGTCTCTCCCATGTTGAAACTTCTTTTATTTTCTTCTGTTAGGAAAAAAAAACCAGGGCCTCCTAGTGGAGTCCAGCATTAAGCATCTTCAGCCCAGTCACTCTTGTGGGGATGCAGTTGCCTGAGACGATGGTCCTAAACAAACCTGTTTCAGAAGGAAAAAGAGGGGCCTGTTTTGTTCATGGGCACTTGGAGGGAGGTGAGGAAAGAGATGAGAAGAGAGGGAAACACATGGAATCCAGCTGGAGAGCTAGAAAGGAGTAGTGTGTGCGAAAGACCATGTGAAAGCTTGTGCAGGAAAGAACTGTAGGGCCAGGTGACCACCTGAAATTTTAAGAAGCAGGGGAGCCTCCATCTTCCTCTTCTCACCTGCCAGGGACCCCAGGGAAGATTTGACACCCTGGATGAGCACACTGGAGGGCTGCAGAGGAACAGTGCAGAGGATGGCTCCAGAAAGTCAGCGATCTCAGGGAGGCCCTGAGGATGTGGCTGTGAGCCAGGTCTGCCTGGGCTCAGGAGGCGAGACCTCGCACAGACGCCAGAGTGGAGGAACAGAAGTGGTTGGTTTTGTGCTTCTTGGATGTGAAGTCACATCTGATAGTTCCTCCAAAATGATTGAGGGCGACTTCAAAGGAGGCCTGAGCCCTGGTAACTCAGGCATTGATGGAAATGTGACTACATTTGTATCCATGGACTGGTGAAATTTGCAACATTTGGAATACATACAGTGCTTTAATTGTAAATTGCTATGATTATGCTATGTTTAATATGCATCTACATATGTGAGACCCCCAAATTATTTAGCATTAATTTACAAATAAATCATTGAATTTTTTTGCCCAGGAAGGAACTTTAGGAAAAATCTACTGCAACCCTCATGTTTTAGAGCCAGAGACAAAAATGGGAAATGACTAACCTCTGTGCTATTGGGCAGTTAGGACTGTATCTAGAGTGGGTCCTAGACTTAATCATTTTAGAACAAAAAGGAAGAGGAAGGGGGTGAAATAGGAAAAAAAAAAATCAGAACAACATATCACATACAACTTGGTTTTACATCAAGTTAGAATGCCCCAAAGTCACATTTTAACTCTAGTTATGTACCTAACATATCAGTAGTTCTCTAGTTCTGTGAACACTAGTGTATATTTAAGAAAAAGGTTCTGAAATTTCAGTTCTATTAGGTATCACTGTGCAGTGTGTCTTTGATCACTCTGTTTTTGGTATCTCCTCCCTATAGGTTGTTTTTATGAGAGAAATTTACTGGTGGTTCCATTGTGGGAGGGAACACAGGCCAGCCTGCTCCCATCTCAGAGCCTTGCTCTGGTTTCCTCTTCCTTGAATAATACTCTTCTTCTAAATCATCCTAAAACTGTTTCCTTGTCTTTTAAGTCTCAGCTCAAGAATCACCTCTCTTGGAAGACTGTCACTCCTCACCCTACCCACCCCAGGCTGGCTATCTCTATCCCAGTGACTGTCAAAGGAGGGCAATTCTGTCCCCTAAGAATCAGTTCCCAATGACTGTCATGACTGGGGTCGGGGTGCTAGTGGGTGGCAGTCAGTGATGATGCTAAATATCCTGTCATGCACAAGACAGCTCCTCACAGCAAAGAATCATCTTGTCAAAAATGTGACTAGTGCCAGGGTTGAGAAACCCAGCTCCCACCCATTGCCTTTCCTTTGTTTTTCTACTGTTGTACCACAGTCTTCTTTGCTTACACACTTTTCCATCTGTTACCTCCCATCCCACCTCCTTGAGTGGAAGCTCTACAAGGCCAGGAACTGGGTTTTGTTCACTAGCACAGAGGCTTCCAGAACAGTACATAGAGTATGTGCTCCCAAAAATAGGAATTAAATTGATTGAATGGATGACTCTGTCGTTACTCCTGGAAAAATAACTTCCAGGGCCAGCCATGCCGGTGGTCCAGCATTCTCACGGATGAGAGAAACCAAGGCAAAAGCAGCAGGGAAAATAGAATGGCTCTTTTCTTTTTGGTCTCATGCAATCAAGATCAGCACAATTTTGTCTTTCAGAAAACCGACAAGTGAAAAACGGTGAAGGTTATTGAAAGCGAGTGTGTGACAGCTGTCAGTGTAATCCTGTAGCTCCTGTAACAGTGGTTACCTAGGCTCAGGCTGCCAAGGGGAATGGAAATGAAGCCATTTGTACAGGAGCTACATTTGGCAAAGAGTAACAACTTATTGATTCAGGCTGTCCAGGAAGGCCGTGTTTCTTCTCCATGTCTTTTCATCCCCAGTCTGGGTTGAACTGAGAACACAAATTCTACTCAAATGTATCAACAGCTTTCTAATGTAAGCTATCAGTCATGAAGAAATGGAAAGAATTATTTGAACCATTCCAAAAAACCAGTTTCAAGCTGGTTTATTTCACTTGATATATTATTTAAAAAAAAAAAAAGAAAGAAAGAAAGAAAAGGAAAGAGCAATGCTGCCCTGATGCCAAGTCCGAGATGCATCAGTACAGCTTCTCAGTAGAACTGAATAATATATTAGTGAGCACATCTCACCAGCAAATGTGATCAGGAGCCTCACGGAAATAAAGACGGAAAAGTGCCTTAACAGCTTTAAAATTCACAGATGGCAAATCAAGTCAAAGATCTGTTTATCACCCTCCGAACGCTCAGGAAAAGGCGCATCCGAGGGCTAGGAAGTTTCCAATGGCAGCTGCTGCACTTGAGCAAACCTCGGTGGAACCCTTGACTCTCTGGTACGAAGCTCTTCTGCTGTCTTGCTGCACAACGGGGAGGCTGCTTTCCCGGCCACACGGCTTCTGTGCGATGAAACCGTGAAGCCCTCGTGCTTTGCCCGCAGCATCTGAAGGCAAAAATGAGAGTGTCAGATTTGTGTAATAATGCACGGGAGATTGTTAAGTCATGTTCTGTGATTTCATAAAATCTTGCATAAACAGCTGGATATAGAATATTACAGAAGAGTAAAAGCTGCTTTCTAGTGTTCAGGCTCTTTTTAACCTACAATTCAGTGAATGTGACACACATTCACTGTGCAGCTTGGCCACCACATTTTTTAGGCCATGAAAATATAAATTGATTAATAAACTCTATAATCAGAACCCTAATACATTTTGACAACTTATATTTAGCATGTTATAATTTTAAAAATATTTAATGCGATCCCTTTTTATTTGCACTACCTACCTTTAAACAATTTTATGAAAATTAGAAAAGAATTCTACACTCCAGACATTTCGTTTCTAGCTACGAGGTATTTATTCTTCTTACTGACTGTGAGGAAATGGCCTCAAGGCTGTGGCTTCATTGAGCTAAAAAGACAAAAGCTGTCTGAAGATGGGGATTCTCAATCCTACCTCTGTGAATCACCATTAGGTCAGAGGGATCGCAAAAGAAGAGGATGGCTGATTAATTTTTAAGGAGTCTAGGATGAAACAGGGCATACTTGAAGAGGTTCATGATCTTCTGTAAGTGAATGAGTGAAGATTTTATTTGAGTAGAGACAGGCTTTGGAGTTATGTGAACTCGAGTCCAGATTCCGGCTCATCCATTTACTAGGCCTTGAATGACTAACTACTTAAACTTCTCAGAGTCTGTGTTGGTAAAGTGGGGATTAGTCATAAGTACCTTGTAGGATTATTGTAAGAACTAGGAATGTGTGTAGGATTATTGCAAGGACTAGGTATGTGTGTGGAAAGTGCTTTGTAGCCTGGCACCCAGTAGGTGTTAATAGATGGTAGCTATTAGCAACATCTGTTTGTAAACAAGCAGAATGGAATGCATTAAGAATCTGGAAAGTTCTGTTTTTGTGATAATTCTTATAATATTTATGAAACAGAATTGATGATGTAAATATAATATACACACACAACACATATACACAAATATACACCTGCACTCACATTCTCAGCCGGAGTTTGTTCCTGAGACATCAGATTCTAGAAGGCATCTTTCAGCCTTTCAGCCTTCGGCTTCCCAGTGACGGTGCAACTATTTAACAGCAGAGTCCAAATTGTCCGTTTTACCTAATGCCTCATCAGGTACAAAGAATGTGCTTAACAAGCGTTGAAAGATGAAAATTTGTTCCCAAATAACCTCCATTTGGGGCAATGTTTATTTCTACCTTTTCTTTCTTAAGGTTATGACAATTTCTTTTCTTTCCTTTTTTTTCTTATGAGTTGGGGACAAAAAGAGAAGTGCCTGGAGCAATTTTTCTCCACAGCCTTATTCACGTGCACACTGGGCAGAAGATGAAGGGGAAAACTGGTTCCTGGGTGATCCCTCCTGAATTCCCACGCTTTTCTTCCAGGTGCGAGGGAGTCATCTTCCCCTGCGCCCTCTTGGCACTCCCAAAGAAGAAACAATAAAAAACCCCAGAGGGCTGCTGTATTTGAAGCTATTCAGAACATGTTTGGGTACATTTTTGACTGTTAGTACTAGCATAACGCTTTCTCTATTTTCGCAGTTGGAAAAAATATATGTGTTTTATTGCAACATAAAGAATAACTACAAAAAGTAATAAAACCACAGTCCCCTACAAATGTCATCATAAGTGGCTCTGCGTCCCTCTGTGTCAATCCTTTAATCAGATCCCGGATCTCTGCTTAGACTGTCAGAGGAGTCATGTAATAAGATCATTAAACATATTTTCACAAATTCTGACCCTGAATAAGATGAAAGACTTAATAGGAAGATTTAATTGAGAGGGAAGCATGGAAAAACATGACTTAGAACCCTCGAGAAGCAGTCCCACATCTGCCACTTACTAGCTAGGTGACCTCGGGGAACGTGCTTAGTGCCATTTTTGCTCATCTTTATAATGGGAATGAAACCACTAACACTTCAAGTTTTTGTGTGGATCAGAAGGGATAGCCATGAACCACTAAGGACAGTATCTATCTGGCACAAAGTAGGTGTTTGATAAAAGGTAAACTTCCTTCTCCTCTCCCTCATTTTATTTTTAAAAAGAGACTAGTCCCCCTACTGGCCTATCTTAGGGTGAGTATTTGCATTTGTGACTCAGTGAGACAACAGGAAAGCACTTGGTAAACATAAAGCACAGCATCAGCACAGGCAATAGGGCTGACAGACTGTGTGACCCGAGATAGGACAAAGCTGTGTATCTGTTGAGAAGTTGGTGAAGATTCTGAATTAACTTTGACTCCCTTTGAAAGTCACTCGTAATGGAGAGGGGAGTAGCTTTTGCACCCTGTATCTACTGGGTCGGATAGTGTTCCTCCAAAATCATGTCTGCCTGGAGCCTCAGAATGTGACTTTATTTGGAAAAAGGGTCTTCAGAGACGTAATTAGTTAAGGTGAAGTCACACTAGCTTAGGATGGGCTCTAATCCAATGACTTGCCTCCTTATAAGAAGAGGAAACAGATACATAGTCACACACTGAGGAGAAGGCCATGTGAATATGGAGGCAGACACTGGAGGGAGCCAGGGACTACCAAGAATCGCTAGCGACTAATAGAAGATGGAAGAAGCAAGGAGGATGCTTTCCTAGAGCCTTCAGAGAGCGCATGGCCCTGTTGACAACTTGATCTCAGACTTCCAGCCTCCAGAACTGTGAGAGAATAAGTTTCTGTTGTTTTAAGCCACTCAGTTTGTGGTACTTCGTTACAGCACCCTTAGGAACCCAATACACTGTACCACACCCTTTTTACTGGTTAGACTTTTGCATAAAGTGTTGTAAAGGTGTTGCTTCAATTTGAAAACAAGGATTAGTAAGAGGTCTTAGAACTTTACTGAAATCTTGCTGCAAAGTGGAAATTAAATCTGACATTATCTACTTGTAAGAGCTCCCAAAGTATTGATTGTTTTTGGAAGTCTACCAAAGAAGTTGGGATGAACTCTGAGCTGGGACAAAGCTTTGAGCTTCCAACTAGTCACTCCTATTCATTTGCTAAAGAAGTGAACTTACATAGACCAGAAAAGGTGGGATGGGGGTGGGGAAAGGGGAGCCTAATGAAACCCAAGAAGGAGATTTTCATAACGGAATCCTCATTTTTGAAATTAAAATCATGATCGTGGCCACGTAACTGATCTGAGAGTTCTGTTTCACCTCCCGAACAATTTTGGGCTATTGGGTAGGCTGCAGAAGGCAGAGACGTTTAGTCTATGACTGTGTTAGCACTTCCAGAGAGGGGGTTTCTTTTCTTCTTAATACACTCCTCACCCCCCAAAACCAAATGTAGGGCCTCCCCTGGGCCTCTGGTGAGTGTTTGCTGAGGCCATGTGTAGTTGGATATAGAGAACGGCATTGATACTTCCTGTGGGAATTGAACCACATATCCAGAACATCTCAATTACTGCTCAATTTTAACTCGCTGTAGAAGACCAAAGAAACACATAGGGCTTGATGAGGTTTAGATCTGTATGGTCTTTCCCTGTTTCCCCCAGCTCAGCCTCACTGTGCCCGTGGTTAAGTCGGTACAAAATCTGTTTCTTTTTCTTCTCTAGGGAACATGTAGACACAATAATCCTTCCACGTGTAACTTCAAGCCTTCCTGGTTCTTTGACCTACCTCTACAAAAAAGCAAAGCTGAAGTTAAATATTCAAAAAATCAATAGTATAATGAACCAAATAGTATTTTGTCTGCAGACTTTTGTTTTTCCATCTGGAGGATCTTTTCTGCTTAAAATAGGCACCGCCATCCTTGTCATGTTCCTCTGGCTCATTGAGGTTGGGTGTGGTGCAGGGAGCGGGGAGAACTGGGAAATGGTTGGTGCTTTTCTAAACCGAGGCACGATTTACGTTCTTCTTAAGAACAGGCAGCATGGTTTGAGACAAAGCTGCTGAAAGACAGAGGGATGGTTTCAGGACAGATTGGAGAGAAATCCTTTCCTCATGTGCCTCAGTTCTCTCCTGATGTGGCACATTGTTTTCAAAACCAAGGCCTGGATCTGCCTGCGATGGTCCTCCTGGAGGGAGGAGTTATAGCCAAACCAGCGGAACCTGACTTTATCACAGGCAGTCTCGGCAAAGACTGAAAAGGCTTTGCTTCTCACGTATCGTGGAGGAACAGATCTGTGAAAGAAGATCTGGCTGACTGTTAGCAGTGGTTCCAAGATACTTTATCACTTTGGTGAACTTGCAAGAGGCCTTTCTTCATCCATGCCACATGTTGTCATTTTATTTGAAAGCAGTTTTAATTTCTACAAAAGCATTGAGTGGGTCATCCATGAGCAATCCTCTTTAAACAGCGTTATGTTGAAAATCCATCAGAGAGTACAAAATGGAAAATAGCTTACTTCTTGAGCACTGGACAACATAAGCCAGAGGTCAAATCCTAGAAACGGATAACAGCCAAAACAACAACAACAACAACAACAACAAAAAACCCAAAAAACCCTCCACACAGCATCTCAATGAAAGAAACAGTAACAACAATAGCTCATATTTATTAGGGGCTTACTATGCACCTGTGCACTGGGTGCTTTACATGAATGAGCTCTTTTAGCTGCACAAGGACACGCACCACAATTGCTGTCCTTTTCATTTCATAGGAAATTGCTGCTCAAATTGGTTCAGTAGCTGGACTAAGGCCACAGGGTTTAAAATGGGTTTCAGATTCAGTGCTGTCTGACTGCCCATTATTTGTGCTCATTGTGACATAAAGACCTGTTGACTTTTGTCCAGTTTGCACTCATCACGTTGGAACTGAAATAGCATAAATACGGGTTAAATGAATGATCTACTTGGTAGTCAGGAATCATAAGGCCCAGGCAAACAAAAATATCTCTTTTAGTGATTCCATCTCTCGAAAGCAAAAATGTAGAGTAATCCTATGATTTGGACTTTGGATTCCAAATGCCCTCTGCTAAAGCAATGGTACTGAGTCTGCACGTGCTATTGCCCAGAGGAGGTGAATTTATAGAGTATAGACCTACTACTGTCTGTGCCCCAAATAACTTAATAGTAGAGGCACCTGAAATGGGAACAATGACAAGAGATGTTGTCACCTTTGTCTCATGCCAACTTTCTGTTCACCTCTCCCTGTGTTGAATGCTTGGTTCTCACCAGTAGACGGCCAACATCAAAGGCATTTCTGGCATGTTTTATTGTTTCCCTTCCTATTGTTTGTCCCTGCCTCTGAGGGATATTTTCCTGTTCCGTTTTCCCTCTTTTCTGTTTCTGACAGGTTTGTTGCCTTTCTCATTGAGGGAGATGAAAGAACCTGTTTTGTTTAGTGACAGCTGAAAAAAAAAAAAAACCCTAACAAAGCAAAACAAAATACACCCATAAATCAATGAATCTTGAGTTGTGAGGCATGCTAGGAAAAAAATATTGTTGCTTTGGTCACAGGTCTCTCTCTCTCACTTATACATAGAGATGGTTAATTAAGGATTCCTCTGAGATAAAAAAGCTTGAAAATAAAAACTAAAGTTTTAGGTCCTTCCAATTTCTTTGGCAATTGTTTCTCTGCACAGGTTGTTGCTATTTTGTGAACATATCTTTTTAAAAAGTAGCTTACAAGTAAACGTAAATAAATTAAGTAATTTTGCATTTGAGCATTTAAAAATTGAATTAGAAGTCCTTTTGGAAGTGGGCTAGAAATCCTGAGAATTTGTTCTAAGGAAGTAATCCTATTGAAGTAAAACCAGCCAACTACCCAAATAACCATGCTCAAATCCATATGCATAGAGATGTTATTGTGATTTAAATAACAATATAGAAACAACCTAAATGATCAATAATAGCACAGGAATTCATAATTACAATACTAAGATTTATTATAAAGCTAAAACGTACAGAGTATCATACATCAAGAACTCTTTTAATTACTTTACACATGACTCATTTAGTCTAAACAAACACCTTATAAAATGGGTACTAGTATCACCATCCCTATGTTGCAGATGAGGAAACTGGGACACAGAGAAATTAAGTGACTTGTCCAAGGTCAAACGGCTACAAAATGATAGAGTTAGGATTCAACTCAGCCTTGCTTGAGGATGTGCCCTTAAGCACTCACTTTACTGCCTTCAAATTATAGTAAGTGAACAGACAGGTTATTGGGTAACACTAAAGATGATAATTATGAATAAAGTATAAGCAAGTGGACCATATACAAAACACAATATTAATAGCCAAAGGATATTAGCCAACAAACCTGGCTGTTATGTACATACGTATGCTCTTGATATATAATATTTTGTTATAGGGATTGAAAAGTATTATGTAATAATTAAATGATGGTTTCAAGGGGTGGAAATCCCCCCTTCCCAATTAACTGTCATATTGATTCATAAATAAATAGATTAAAGCAAATTATATTAATGCACTGATTATTCATATTTTATTTTGCTGCTGATACTGTAGATGATGTCACTGCATATATTCTAGTAAGCTACATGGATATACTGTACAGCACAGAGAATATAGCCAATGTTTTACAATAACTATAAATGGACTATAATCTTTAAAAATTGTGAATCATTCTGTTATACATCTGAAACTTATATAATATTGTAAATCAACTTTACCCAAATTTAAAACAATTATGATAACGTAGAGAGAGACTTAGTACATGGGGGTGTCTTTTGATTGAAGTTTTAAATTTCATTCATTTGCCATCCACTCATTTATTTATCCAAAATTTATTACATGTTATTATTATTATTATTTTGCACAAGTCCCTGTTTAGGTGCTGGGGAAGATAAAGCTGTATAAAATCCCAAATATCTGCCTTCAAGGAAAAAAGCAGTTGTTTTTTTGAGGTAGGAGGGTATAGGCAAGTATGCAGATAACCTTAAAACAGTAGCATGAATATCAGGAGGAGAGCAGTTTAGAGTGTGGCAGGAGCACAGGGAGGGGAAAGTCACCTTTTCTGGTTGGGCTCATAGAAGGGGCCCCAGAGGAGGCGGCCTGAGTGAAGTCTGGAAGGAGGAGTAGGAAGGGCATTCTGGGTAGGCAAGAGAAAGAGGTGAAGGTGCTAATGTCCAGGGGAGAGAACTCGCTACACTAAAGAGGTGAATTCAGTAAGTCCAAAGTGAATAATTAGGATTGCCGAATCCCAAACAACTTGTCTCTGCAGAGCAGAATTCTGTAATTTTACGCATTGTGAAGTTAACTAGTTTTGTCCAACATGAGCATGGGAATCTTGACTAATAATGAAAGATTTCCCCCAATTCAGGCACTTATCTATAACCATATCTAGACTCTGAAATTTCTGAAGATGCCAAAATCATTTGTTTTGTGTCACTGATCTTAAGTCCATGAAGAAGACTGCATACAAAATCACGATTTACACATATACTTTATTTTTTCTATCATCTATCAATTATCTATCTACCTATCTATTCTAAACATTAATAGAAGACAAACCAACTCTAAGGAATTTATAGTAGGTTTTGATAGCAGTTTCCAATTCCTTCTTATTAACATATTGGTGATGAGACTTGACCAATGTATTTAAGAGAGTATTTGTGTTACAACCTATGTTTTCCTTCTAATTTGATGTCTCCTTACCTCTGGGCCATTATTCCTAAGTGTTTTTTTACCTACTCAAAATTAAGTCTTTCCTAAGTTTTTATTTCTGATTTTTATTAAAAGGTTTGTTTTTTGATGTTTATTTTGAACTCATAAGCAACAGACAATGGAACTGTTCATGAGTTTGGCTGAACATTCTGCACTAGGCAGAATAATGTCCTCCCTGACCCCAACGATGTCCATGTGCTAATCCCTGGGGCCTGTGAGTATGTTACCTTACATTATGAAAGGGACTTTGCAGGTGTAATTAATTTAAAGACCTTGAGGTGAGAAGATTATCTGGTGGCCCCAGTGTAATCACATGAGTCCTTAAAAGCAGAGAAATGTTCCTGGTCGTGGTCAGAGAGAGATTGAGAATGGGTTAAGAGATGCAATGTTGCTTGCTAGCTGTAAAGATGGAGGAAGTGGGAACAAGAGCCAAGAATCTGGGCTTCTAGAAGCTGGAGAGGGCAAAGAAGTAGAGTCTCCTCCAGCTCCGGAGAGGAACACAGCCTTGCTAACACCTTGACTTGTTCCTATCAGTTTTGGACTTCCGACCTCCAGAACTGTAAGATCATAAATGTGTGTTGTTTTAAGCTATTAAGTTTGTGGTGATCAGTTACAGAAGCATAGAAAACTAGTACATTTACTGACAAAGAATAATACTATGAGGATATTTCTGAAATCCTGTCTTCTCAAGAGGACTCCATTGATTATCTCTAGTAGATCAAATTGCATTATTTACAATTCATGTTACCAATGAAACAAATAAATCAACGTCCCTGCTCTAGTTCCTTACATACTAATTTAAAAGTTGCCACTTTGTCTCTTAAGCCATCTGTAAAAACAAAACCTGAACTGTACATTATTAAGGGACTATTTCTCAGTATCACTATTTCCCGATTCTTAATAGAGAAATTACACGCTACCAGTTTAGATGAGACAAAATACCATTTTAAACAACAGTTTGCCTTCTTTTTTACCTATTAGAAAATCTAAACAAGACTGTTTTTCTTTTTAAAATTTGGTTAATTGACTTTGCTTTTTTCCCTTAAAAGATTATGTTGATTTGAAAGCTATTTTCTTCCACACTTATCTCAATGCATTGACAATTTCAGTTTTTTGAGTGATTGCCACAAACTTAAAATTATCTACCTCTAAAGGGCTCATCTCTTTTCTGGTCAGCCTCTTGGTTACCACATGGTCTTTAGTGTTGACTTAGGACTCCCCCATCTCAGAACCCCAGATGCCTCCTCTGATGGCTTTGGCCCAGGGCAGTCATGATTAATGCAGATGCTGGCATGAGATATATGGTAGACTTAAGGACCATAGAGTTGGCCTCACTCCTGAGACTTTTCATTATCATGGAGTCTGATCTACCACAGGTCAGAGTGTATCTTTCCTCAAAAATAGCCACATATGATAGGATTCCTTTGAATATTGTTCTGCTACAAAGCAGGTGTTGACTTTGAATCCTCGTATTAGCATCATAAAGTGTTTTTGTTGATTTTCTTTGCCAGAGACCATTATTTTGCCTGAAGCTTGTCTTAATTATTTCAGAATTTTTGTCGCTACAGTATGCCGAGAATAATGGGGTTTTTTGGATTTGACATGTAAAATTAACATAATGTGAACTATAAAATTAATCTTTTGGGGGAGAATTGTGTCATTATCATCATCATAATAATTGCCCATTATTAAGAAGAAAAAAATGTAACCCTCTCATATATTCTTTGATTAATTAATTAATTAAGAGCTCTGTTCAGGAAGAACTCGAACATCAAAAACATTGTGAAGGTTTAAAAGAAGTAGCAAATATGGTTTTTATCCTATAGAAAGCATAGTTCTTTGGGGGGAGAAAAATCCCATTGAAACAGAAGATAAATGAATGAACATATGAACAAAGTCACTGCTATGAAATTTTACTATTGTGAAATTTAAAAACAAGTGGGCAATATTCCAGGACAGTAAGGCTAAATGTGCAGTCAGCAAGGCAAGCCTTTTTACAGGAGGAAAGCTTTGAATTAGATCTTAAAGAAAGTGATGTATTTTAAAATCAGAAAGTGCACTACATTTCTTGATTTTGAAATACATTACAAACTACAGTAATTAAAACAGTATGGTACTGGCATAAGGACAGACGTATAGACAAGGTCAACAGAAAAGAGAGCCCAGAAATAGATTCAGGCATATAGAAGCAACTAACCTTTGACAAGGATGCCAAAGATATACAATGGGGTAAAAATAGTCTCTGCAATAAATGGTGTTGACAGGACTGGATATCCACAGGCAAAAGGATGAAATTGGACCCCTATCTTACACCATACACAAAAATCAACTCAAACTGGAGTAAAGACTTAAAGTAAGACCTGAAAGTATAAAACTCCTAGAAGAAAACAGGGAGAAAACTTAATGACATTGGTGTTGGTAATGATTTTATGGATATGACACCAAAAGCACAGGCAACACAAGCAAAAATAAACATGTGGGGCTACATCAAACTGAAACAGCTTCACAGCAAAGGAAACAATCAACAGAGTGAAAAGGCAACCTATGGTTTGGGTGAAATATTTGCAAACCATCAACCTGATAAGGGGTTAATCTCCAAAATATATAAGGAACTCCTACAACTCAAAAAAACCAAATAACCTGATTTAAAAAATGGGCAAAGGATGTGAATAGACATTTTTCCAAATAAGACATATGAATGGCCAACAGTATGTGAATAATTGTTTCACATGACTAATCATCAGAGAAATTGAAATCAAAGCCATGATATCTCCTCACACCAGTTAGGATGGCTATTATCAAAGCAACAAAAGATAACATGTGTCACGAGGATATGTAGAGATTAGAATGCTTGTACATCATTGGTGAGGATGTGAAATGGTGCAGTCACTATGGAAACAGTATGGAGGTTCTTCAAAAAATTAAAAATAGAACTACTGTATGATCCAGCAGTGCTACTGCTGGGTATATATCCAAAGAATTAAAAACAGGATCTGGAGGAGATAGCTACACTCCCATGTGGATTACAGCATTGGTCACAGTAGCCAAGATTTGGAAACAATTCAAATGCCCATCAGCAGAGAAATGGATACAGAAAAAGTGCTGTATGCATACAATGGAATATTATTCAGCCTTTAAAAAGAAAGAAATTCTCCCATTGTGACAACATGGATAGACCTGGAAAACATTATGCTAAGTGAAATAAGTGTCACAAAAGGACAAATACGCCATGATTCCACTTGTATGAGGTATTTAAAATTGTCAAACTCATAGAAGCAGAGAACAGATGGTGGATTCCAGGGGATGGGGAAAGGTGAAATGAGGTTTTTCAGTCGGTATAAAATAACAGTTATACAAGGTGGATAAATTATAGAGACCCACTGTACAACATAGTGCCTTTTGTTAACAGTAAGGTGTTGTGCACTTAAAAACTGAAGAACTCAAGCTAAGTGTTCTTAATACATGCACACACACTCAAGGGGACACAAATCTTTTGGAGATAACGGATATGTTTATTACCTTGTTTGTGATGATCTTATCGCAAGTGTATGTGTGTATTCAAACTCATCAAAATGTTTTCATTAAATGTGTGAAATATTTTGTGTATTAAGTATACCTCAGTAAAGCTGAAAAAAAGAAAAGTGATAAGGATGAATGAATAGGGTGGAGGTGGAAGCACTCGTGAGAGCAGCAAAGACATATAGACAAGAAGGACCAAGGCTGACGTGAGGGCTGTGTGCCAAAGACAAATCTAGGAGCTATCCACAATGAGATCTTGATTTGGTCCCAGTAACTGGAATGCCTAATAATACTAGGGAAGTCAAAAGCAAAGCTGTATTTTGACATTTTTATATTCCATTTATCATTTCTATTGGAATCTGGAGGGAAGGAAATTTCAATACCTGTGTATAAATCACCAAGTTCCCTGAAAGTCCCTGGAATACGTGGTTGACTTGTGTTTATTAATCCTTTTGACATAGTCTTTAGAATGACTTTCCTTATGTAAGTGTGATAAGGAGTAATTTATGCTGATTTCCCTGAATGTCTTGCCAAAATCAGTCTCATTACTTGGTATTCACATTTTCTATATCCCATATAATCAGTCTATCAAGAAAGGTAGTTAAATGAGGGAGTTAGGATCACTTATTGTAGATTAACCATCAAGGACTTTGTTGAAATGGGGCCATTTCCAAGTGTTATTCATGCTTTTAATTAAAAAAAATAGTATGTATTTGATTCTTGAGCAGGGATGCCCCAAAGTCAACAAGGGTGCCTCACCTTTTCATTATGGTGAAGAAGGAGCAGGTTAATCTCTATGGCGATGAGAGTTAGAGGTTGGATGGGGGCTGTCTTCAAAGTGTTCTACTGCTATTTCAGGAACTCTTAGAAGTGGAGAAAACATTTAGAAGATAACCTAATCCAGCTTCCTTTTAGTAACAGTATTGTTAGGAATGATGAGAACAGCTGAAGTTTACTGCCCCCCGTACAGCTGACTTACTTTTCACCGCAATCCCATGAGTGTTACTTTCATCTTACTGATGAGGAAACCGAAGCTTGGAGAAAATCATTGACTTGTTCAAGGTCATGCCTCAGGTCCATGTCAGAGACGACGTTTGACCTAGGTTTGTTGAACTCCCATTCTAAAGCCCACATTCTTCACTAGTATCCTCTACTGCTGTGTTACACATGGAGGAAAGTGAGGCAGAGATAAGTTTGTTGTATTACTAAAGGCACAGGACTAGTTACTGGCAGAGCTGGGGTAGAAGCTACATCCTTGGGCTCGTTGTCCTTGGAGGAACCTCGAACTTGTGGGCCAGGTGGTGGTAAGAGCTGGTCTTGCTCGCTGCTGGTTGCTCTCTCACACCACTGGAGGTTGCTTATCTTTGACATGGAGTCTCATGTGGCTTGCTCATGCTTCAAGTATAATTCATGTTGTGCCAGGGATGGGATGTTCATGCTCTTGGTGTTTTAATTAAGCTGTATTCTTTCTCTGTTTCTGTTTCCTGATGCTTGGATCAATGATGGAAATGTTTTCTGAAAACAGATATTGCAGAAAGAGCTTATTGGATGACTGAACTATAACTTTTAGAGATGCAGAAACTTATAGAAGCAACTTCCTAAACTATGACAGTATCCCCACCCTCACCTTCTCTGCAAGTTACAAGACTCTGTAATATTTGAGAAGGTGATTATGAGGATATGTTCCATCACCACTGCTCTTGACCTGCAGTATTAACAATCGCTCAGGAAAAGCTACTACCTCACTCTTTAAGCCTCAGGAATACTTAGAGCCTGTTGAAATCCCCTGGGATTGTGGCTTCAAATTAGAGTTGGCTTGGGGACTTACTCCATCTCCCATTCACTTTGAAGTTTTGTCCTGTGGATTTAACCCACTCAGGGATCCACTGATAAAGGAGAGTAGGTTTTGACTGAATTAGGTCTTCCAACAAATGGTAGGAAAATTTGAAGCTTCACTACAGCCTGAAACACCTGCTGGGGTCAAACTCTTCCTCTTTAATTGGTTAACTTAACACTTCTGAATGGGCAGTGATGAGAGTTATGGCTTTTACATTATCATTTTATGTTTGAAGTTTTTATATATGATGATGTATTACTTTTGTAAGAAAAAATATTAAAAGTAAAAAAAATATTAAAGGCAAAAAGACAAATTTGTATTGTACATTTACTTTGAATAAGGCACAGTGTTAGCCATTCAGGGGCATCGTTGAACATCCTGACATGGTTTTATTCTTACAAAATGTTTATAACCTATGAGGGATACAGTGACTATTTACAGAAGTCATGTGGTAGATAGATGGATGGTAGAGAAAATGGAAAGCTGTACTTCCTCTAAAGAGAGAGCACTAACTCTGGATCGGAGTGCTCAGGGAAGGCTAGGAGATAGGAAATGAGTTGGACCTTAAAATTTAAGGTAACATTTAGGTGGGAGAGGCTTGAAGGTGGGAAGTACGGGGTGTATTCAGGGAGTGTATCGGTCAGTCTGGCCAGAGTGGGGACAGTGTTGAGCGTTCATAGGGAAGATGGAAGTGAAAGTCGGTGATATGTACTGACTGTGCTCCAGCCCCATTCCTCTTCTCCAACACGAGGCTTTGGGAAACGCCAGGTATAATTAGGCATTTTGTTTTAATGACATGAAGAATGGGAGGATGGCAACCAAGGCCCCGTGCTTGTTCAGACCATGACCTTCATTTTCAGCAGTACCAAGGGTTCATCCTATGCTGTGTGTAATAAAAAAGGCTCCCTGGCTTTGTGTCAAATATTTTTATGTCTCTCAGACTTCCTTTCCTTTGTAAGCCCTGATGGGCTCCCTGAGACTGGTGATAAAGCACAAACCTAGCGGGTGACGGCAGATATGTTATAAATTAGTGAACAGGCGCTCAGAGAGCTGTGTTTGGAACAGTCTGGAATCTGAGACCACGATTTGCAGTATCTCCCAGAAACAGATTTTAGAGTTCAGTTCCTTAGAAAAGCCAGTTCCCCCACCCCCCACCTTGGGAATCTGAAAAAACTGCAAATGGACTAAAATTTAAATGAAGCTTTAGTACCTCTGATGCACTTTGGTTAGCTATTCAAAATAATGATGCATAATTTGGTTGCATAAAACATATGTTCCTCTTTTATGCATTTGTTCTATTTACTTCCTCCAAGTTTTTATTTGAAAAGGTACTTCACATATATTCCATGCCCCAGGTAGCATTTCCTAATCAGAATATTGTGCAGATCTTTTCAGGCTGATTTACTTACGAAGTGGCAATGCATTCATAGTAGCAGCAGTTGGTAAACACTATTTACAATAAAGGGGGAGAAATGCATTTCGTCAGTTGGCCGCCACAAATTGAAACATACATGCAAAACCATGAGTTTTAATAAATGTGACATAAGTTAACAGAGCATGGAAGACAGAAGAATGGAAAATGGTGTCCCTAAATCAATTTAATGTGGTAACAACCCCAAACAAACAACAGATTGGGCCTCTTCAGCAAAACACACTAGAAAAACGAAGGTTGTCAGAAATTGTTCACAGTATATTCTTCATCAAATTGCAGAGGAGATTATCTGACAGAATTAAGTACAAAGTCAGTTATGAGAAATTTGTTCTCTCAGTAGCTAACGTTGAGAATATTATTTATATTAACAGGCAAAATAGGCTGGCAGTACACAAGCAATTATCTAAATTTTATGGATGTGGTTCTGCCCATAAATCTGGGTAATGATGGCACATCTCTTATGGGACCATATTAACTTACGGGTACCATAATTGTATTGAATCAAGACAATGTCCACTTGAAGATGAAGGCATCAGGTTGATAGCCACTAGCTGATGGATAGACGAAAAGGCCCTGGTCTTCCACAGCAAAAGAAACTTTCCAATTAACTATAAACGAATGTAATTTGAATACTGACCTCTTTTATATTCATTAGCTGCTCCAGAACTATTTCATTGCCAGAAGGTTAAGGGATGTGAAATTAAAGTAGTCTCCTTTTTCATATGATAAAAACAAAGTAGGTAGTTAGACTGTCAAAGGCATTGAACCCAGAAATAGAGACTCTGATTTTTGCAGAGATCTAATTTCATTTCAACCTTCTTTTCATCTGAAGCTTCTTCTGATATAGCAGAGTGAGTCTTGGTTCTGATATGAATGAGTTGGTATTTCCAAAACATGAACTTACATAATTGAATCAGATGAGAAGTACAAATCTAAGAATCAGATCTCTTTCTGCCTTTGTTTTGTCAACACTGTTATGTGAAAGTTTTTACTAAATTTAAAATACTGAAATGAATTTATTCATAATCTTTGTTGTATCAGATAGGATATTTCAATTCTCCTTCTCTCCAAAACTTTGAAAAATTTATCACTGTCATAGACTTGCAAAAATGATTAAAGCTTTTATTAGCTCATAAAAGGATTTTACCAGGCCACTTGAACAGAGAATACCCAGAGAGGAAAGAAATCAATTCATTCTCAGCATAAACGTTACTTACCTCAGGCTAATATTTAACTAATTATAATAACAATAAGATTGGAGTTAAAAAATAATGTCTGAACTAGACATTTATTAGAAAAAATTGGCATTTTGCTTCAGATTGGTTTCCTAGTTTAGGACTTGCAAATAAGCCTGGTTTCCATCTTTGTAAATAAAAATACTGTAGTTTTTACCATGTATAAAATAGGTAAGCAACAGGTCCTACTAGGACCCAGGGAACTATATTCAATACCTTGTAATGGCCTATAATAAAAAAGAATATGAAAAGGAATATATATATATATATATTTATTTATATATATATATAAATAAATGAATCATTATGCCAGAAATTAACACAATATTGTAAATCTACTATACATCAATAAAAAAATAACATACTTTTAATTTTTGTGTAAATATACTTGTGGTATATACTGCATCATGGGCCTCATTTCTCCATCTCTCCCTGTAACGCTCTTTTTGCCTTTTTATTTCCCAGTCCATTTCTTCTGGGGGTGGGACATAATCCCGTCCCTGGTTTCTGCCACATGGCTTGCTTTGGCCAACAGAATGAGGTAGAGGGGAGGATATGTCAGCTCTGAGTTTAGGCCTCAAAAGTCCTGTGTATTTCTGAGAGCAAGCTCCTTCTCCATCCTTGAGACTGTGCCTGGACCACCTGCTGGAGGAGAAGAGACCTATGGAACAGAGCTAGGTAATTCCAGTTGTCCCAGCCATGGCCAGCTGATATCAGCCAACGGCTAGTGACTGCAGACACGTGAAGAAGCCTGGCTAAGACTAGAAAAGCCATCGAACCAACCTCCAGCTGACCCAGGCATAAACAATAATTGCTTATTTCTGAATGTTACTGAGGTTTTCGTGGCTGTTTGTAATGCAGTACTACTATGGCAGTAGATAGCTGATACAATACTTATGCTGATTTATTTTCAGAGGTAAAATTTGCTGACTTGTATGTTTCTAGCGGTGGGGATATATTGCTCTAAGCTGGGTGCTCTCTTTCTAAAAACTCTCCTAGTAGTAGAATTCAAGAGCAGATCCATTGGCACGTGAGGTCACAGAAAGCTGTGGAGCCCTGTAAGGTTCAGTAGCTCATGAACCAGACAGAGATGTAGTCTATGACCTTGACTTCGTTTCACTTGCAACTACCAACGTTACTTCCTTCCCTTTCTGGCTTCTATTTTTCCCTTTATTGTTCAGCAAATAGTAATTAAACATTTATTTAATGTCTCCCATGTGTCATTGCGGGGCCACACAGACGAGACTCAGGGAGAGTGTGAAATGCACTTTGAACCAATTAGGAAGAAATAATTTAGGTAAAGCATCAATTTGGGGATGTTTGCTTAATATCCCCAAATATTTACATGCAATGCTTACAGCAGGAGAAAGAAAAAGGAATAAACCAGACCTGCTACACAGGATGAAGGAGACAGAATTCTGCAGATCCTTTATCAGATGGAATATAGTGATGCCCCTCCCCCTCTGGCCAATTCTAAATAAAGCCACTTCTCAGCACTGGAGATGAATCACTGCATTCATGATAAGGCACTTGAGAATTACTGTTGTTTACAGAAAGCAGCCCCAGCAACAGCATGGTTTAAGAATACCCTGCAGTTAAAACACAAACACATTTACAATGATGAGTGATGGAAAACAGCTCAAACCTGCAGGTCTTCCTATCACACCCAGTGGACTCGTGTTAGGTACTAGGGGAGGAGATTCCACCACTGGAGAGAAAACATTGAGGGCACATGTTTGACTGCAACCCAAATTCTTACAAAGGCACTTTCAAAGTTTCTGACTTTTATGGCAGTTTTGGATTTACAATATAATATAAAAGCTTGGGCAATGGAAACCATGAGAAAATAAAAGTTTCTTTCACTACTTCAGAGGCTCAGTGTTTATATCATCACTTTAGACAAGATACAAGTCAAGGGGATGAGACTGTGCAGTGCTGACTGGAGGATGGTCAACTTAGCCCTGGTGGATTGATGGGGGAGGTTCCGCCAGGTCAAGGTCAGTGAGTGTCCTCAGACTGGTTTGGATGGTTTCAATTTGACTCCCTGAATAAATGATTGTTTGATTTATTAACAAAGTTTGCTTGCTCTTTGATAAACACTGTACCAAGCTTGGCTAGAGTTGCCCTTGACGGATTGGCTGGGGAGATTAAACATGGCAGTGAGGATGAGTCAGAAAAAAAAAAGATGTTAGATGTAGTGTATGTATAAATTAACAATCTTATCAGGCACAAAATAATAAGGCATAGTTAGGAGTCAACTCATTGAAGATTGCTCTTTGGAGGTGGGTGTTGGGACTTCGCACAATGCTTGAGATAGAGATGGTGTGGCTGAGGGTGTATGATGAAGGCTCCAGATGGGGCCATGATGTGGACATGGGGTGGAGGTGGAAAGCATCTTGGAGCTCAAGTAGCCCCTCATCCTTAGCAGAGCTAAGATCTATCCAGTGTTTTATTCATATCTTTACCTAAGAACTTTTCAGTTATTACTGAAGAGGCAGTGTCATTTAGGACCACATTACTAGGTTTGATCCTTGGCTCTGCCATTTACTAGTTGTATGACGTGGGTCATGTTATTAACATCTGTGTCTTAGTTTTCTCATCTATAAGATGGTGCCTCATCCTAGGGTTGTCATGAGGATACAAAGAGCCCAGTTTAAATATCCCATGTAGATGTGCTCAGACATAGTAACTGCTATTACATGTCAAGAACAGGGACAGTTTTTTTATTCCTAGAACCTAGTACTGGGTGTTTCCCATTGTAGGCACTCAACAACTGTTAGATGGATGTGAGAAGGAGGGCTGACACCAAGCAGCTGAGGTCAGATTAGTTCAGTGAAGGAATAATAACATCAAAGCTAAAGGAGCCTGTTGATTTTGCTTAGTCCCATTCTATTGTCATTTTCACAGCTGAGAAAACAGGACAGAGTACATACATGTAATCTGAGCCACTTGGATGTGGCAGACAGGAGAGCAGTATGAAGATACTGTATTGGAGAAAAATTGGGCTTGGGTGTAAAGATGAAAGGAGTCAAGGAAGTGAGAGCAGAAGCTGTGGGCTCAGCCTCTTCTGTGGAAGATGTGCCACAGAAGGGACTGAGAAGGAGGAATCTGCCCAAGAATCATGCAGAGGAAAGTGTAGGAGTTCATGATTCAGAAGAGAGAACTTGTGAACACCAAATGCAGATTTATGATCAGGGAGTTGGTGCCAGTTATGGCCCATTAGCTGATGGCTTCGGAGGTCATCTGGGTCCACTGCCATTTGCTATTTGTATGGAAAACCCTAAATTGAACGTTCTGACTTCAGGGGTTGGAGACACACTTTGATGGCCCTGCAGTTCCTCTTTGAAACTGAGTGTGAAAGAACCGCTCCTGCTTGCTTTGAAATGAGCATTCTTTCCTTGAAAAATAAATCCTCTCTCAAAATAGTTTGGTCTTGGCAATGGCAAAAATGGAAAAAAATGGAAGTGCGTATGTATGACATCTCAAGGTACATGATGTTGGGGTTATTATGACCTTGATGTTTTGATATTAAGTGATGTTCTTTTAAATAGCTTGTACTTGTCTTTGTCAGGAAACATGACTTGGAAAGTAGTTCTGAGTTCATTAATAAATGTTGATTGTGTCCTCATTGTGTGTTCTCAACTAGAGTAGATCGACAGATGTTTATTGAGCAATGGGCTAGAACTGGGGATAAAGAGATGATGGAAACGGTCCTCTTGCTCTTACTGTCTGACTGAAAAGACAGATGTACAGATAGACAAGAGAACCCTCACTGAATTGTGCAACACTTGATACCTCTTTGTTGCTCTCAACTGTGGAAGCCAACGGCAGGGTCTTGAGTTGACATAACTCCAACTGTCAGATCTCTAGGCAGTCCTGTACTGCTCAGATTCCCTCACTTCATGAAGCTCTCCTCAAATGAAGCCCCCTTGTCTAAGCTTCTTTCGTGCCCACCACAATCCCTTGATATTATATGCTGTGCGTCAAGAGCAAGAAGAACAAAGAGGGAGTCATCATCAACTCTTGGAGTTGATAGTTCCACAGAGGAGGTGCGTCCTATTTTCCCTCATTCTGTGTAAGATCTATTTTATCAAAACTGAAAAGTTCCTTTCTAAAAAATTAATGTATTTTAATATTCTCTTTGTGTGTGTATGTTTTATACCTATATCAATCAGGGTCTAGGAAAGTAACAGATGGGGAGAAATAAACAAAGGGACTGTTTCAAAGATGTGGACAGGGTTATGGGAATCTAACAAGGGAAGGTTCAAAAGCATAGAATGATGCCACTCATCTAACTGAAGGAACCTGTGGAGCGGCTTAGGAGATGGCTGTTTGCCATGAACTGTTGTCTTTGCTCGAGAAATGTGGCCATTGTCTGCCCACAGCATAGCAGAGAGGGAGCTAAGAAAATAACTACTCTTGTCTCACTCTCCTCCTGCCTTCTGCTCTCCTGTGACTTGATTTTCCTGGAAGTCCTAGTGATGGTGCCCCTTAATGTAGACCATAAAGGTCAGACCTCTGGGCAGCATAGAGAGGGTACAGAGTGTATCGTGAGAGGCAATGGAGACTGTCTAGCACAATAATTGTTACATTTCTTGATTTGAACCTTCATATGTGGCCATGTCTAATTAAGACATAGGGCCATTTCCCCCCTTCCTTCCAAGTCAATCATAAACACTTCTAATTTATATCTTGTCTATTATTTTTTTTGCTCAGATATCTTCCCTGGTTATCTCTTTAGCAATGGTTTATACCATTTTGATGTTTCTGTTCTCCACATCATCTCCTTCACTTGTCTGACCCAGAGCTCTTTTTGTTTTATCCTATTATGGCATATTTATCATGAAACTACTGTATATTTTCCATGGTACAAATATGTACATAAGGCATTTTCTTTAGCTCTTTCTCCTTTTATGGCTCAAATTAGTGCACGTTATTAATTAAGCCTCAAAATACCCCAGTGAGATAGATAGTAATGCATACATAACGCGACAGATGACAAGAGACAGAAAATTATTAAGATGATTAAATGGGTAGAAATTTTCATATATACTAGAATGGAAGATTAAAGTATACCACATTGTATACACAGATTCCTATTGAGACACTACATTTCCAGGGATCCTGGGTCCTTTCCTTCTTGGTCACCCAGATAACAGCAAGGTCTCTTGAATGATGTCAGTGCCTGAGCTGATGAGTGTGCCTGAGCCCAGTGCATTGGTGCCCATTTGGATAACAGAATGGGATGGGAAATGGCTAAGATGTCAAAATCGTTCAAGAGACCTTGCTGTACTTAACAATAACATTTATGTATATAATGCGACAAGAGTATTTTAACCTTTTACTGCTACACAAAAATTTGAAGAACAGAATAGAAAGGCACCTAGAGTCTAGTTGGCCCTGGATGTCTCTTCAAATACCTTTTCATTTTGTGTTGTTGCTATCAACCTTCTCATTAAGGAATCACCAATTTGGGTCAAAGTTTTGTGCTTGGAAGACTCCTGCTCCTGCGTCTCAGAGAGTTCATAGCAATGAAAACATGTTAAGTCTTAACTGTGAATTCCTTGCTATCATAGAAATAGAGTCCTGACAAAATGGGTCAGAACAGATAATTTTGATGAATGGGCTACCTGCCCAATCTGCTTACCTAGTAGAGATGCTGGGCATGGTAACACACCGAACTGGGTGATGTGTTGGGGGAAACTGGGCAGCCAGAAAAGAGCGTGAGGGTACTGTATGCTTGAAGGGATCAGGACAGTTATTCCAAACTCAATTTGCTATTCAATGGTGCCTTAGGTATTCCCTGATTTTTATTTTTTGTTGTTGGTGTAAAGTTTGGTGGGTTTTGACAAATTCATGATGTCATGTATCTGCAAAAATAGTATCATACAGGATAGTTCTATCACCCTAAAAAAAAAATCCCCTCTGCTTCACATACTCAGTCCTCCTTCCCTGACTCTCCTAGCCCCTAGTACCTGAATAATCACTGATCTTTTTATTGTTTATATTTAAGGTAGGTTTCTTGTAGGCAACACATAGTTCGGTCTTTTTCTTTTTAATCTACTCTGACAATCCCTGTCTTTTACTTTATGTATTTAAACCATTTACATTTAAAGTGATAACCAATATGACTGTATTAATATCTACCATGTTTATAACTATTTTCTACTCATTGCATTTTTTGGGTCCCCCCCCCCATTTTTTTCTGCCTTCTCTGGTATTAACTGAGCATTTTATGTGATCTCATTTTTTCTCTTCTCTTAGCAGTTCTTAAAACTTTTTCAGTGGTGCTCTAGAGTTTGCAATATACATTTTAAACTAATTTAAACTCACCTTCTGATAACGCTATACCACTTCATGTGTACTGCATTTCATGTGTACTCACAACAGTATTGCTAATTCCTTCCTCCCATTCCCTTATGATATTGCTGTAATTCATTTCACTTATTCATGTTATAGTTGCCCAATACATGGATACTATTATTACTTTAAGAAAACAGTTATCTTTTAGATCCATGAAGAATAAGAAAAATAAATGATTTTATCTTCATTTGTTCCTTCTCTGTTGTTTTCCCTTTATTTATATAGATACGAGTTTTTGAACTTTTTCATTTTCTTTCTCCCTGAAGAATTATTAACATACAGGTCTGCTGGTGATGAATTCTCTCAGTTTTTATTTGTCTGAGGAAGGCTTTATTTTTTCTTCACTTTTGAAGGATAATTTTGCTGGATATAAAATTCTAGGTTGGTGATTTTTGTCTTTCAACACTTAAATATTTCATTGCATTATCTTCTTGCTCACATGGTTTCTGATGAGAAATGTGCTGTTCCTTAATAATCTTTATCTTAATCTTGATCTTGTTCCTCAATAGGGAACAAGCTTCTCTAGCTTCTTTCAAGATTTTCTCATTGTATTTGCTTTTCTGTAGTTTGAATATGATATACTTAGATGAAGAAATCTTTTGGTGTTTTATTCTGCTTGGTATCCTCTGAATCTCCCTGATGTGGTTTGATGTCTGTCATTAATTTTGGAAAATTCTCAGTCACTATTATTTTAAATATTTCTTCTACTCCACATTCTTTCTTCTCCTTCTGGTATTACAATTCCATGTATATTGTACAGTTCTTGAATATTCTGTTCTGTTTTTTCCCCCATACTTTTTTCTCTTTGCATATCAGTTTGTAAAGTTTCTATTGATTTATCTTCAGCCTCACTTGTTCTTTCCTTGAACATGTCTGGTCTACTGATGAGCCCGTTAAAGGCATTCTTCATTTCTGTTACGGTGTTTCTGATTTCTAGAATTCCATTTTGATTCTTTCTCAGAGTCCACTGCTTTACTTACATTACCCATCTGTTCTTGCAAGTTGTCTGAGTTTTTTCATGATAACTTTTAACATTTTAATTATAAATTGTTTTAAATTCCAGTGTAATAATCCCAAAATCTGTGTCACATTCAAATTTGGTTCTCATGCTTGCTCTGTGTCTTCAGGTTGTTTTTTCCTTATCTTTTCACATGCCTTATAATTTTTTGTTGAAATCCAAACATGCTATATCAGGCAATAGGAACTGAAGTACAAGGACCTTTAGAGTGAGGCTTTATGTCAATATGGCTAGGAATTGGGCTGTTTTTAATGTTTTCTCTAGACTACGTGCTAGATACATAGAGGAAGGAAAATTCTATCCAGATAGATGGATCAGGAAAGATGTCAGAAAGCATTGGGACCATTTTATATGGTCGATAGGGCTCTGACATGTGGAGTTAGGAATGGATAATCTGGACTAAAGTATTATAACAAAGGTCAGTAATTTTCAAAGGGAAAGATTTTAATGCCCCTGAATGATCCTGTTTGACTAAAATGGAGGAGTAGGAGGAATAGTAGGGTAGCAGTGGGACTTATTGGTGGAGTCAAATTAGATTGAGGGCTCAGTTTATAAAGAGTTTTGAAAAATAGGCTTAGGAATCTCTATAATGTACCCTTGCCTCCTTAAACATTTACAAATGGGAATTTATACTTGGGTAGTTGAAAGGGCAAAAATCTGGGGTTGGGGATTAGGCTAATGGCAGTGTCAGCAAGGAAAACTGGAGGGGGTTCCATTGCCCACCAGGAAGTGGTTAATATGCACAAAATGTCCACTGCCTTATTTTCTTTCTCAAGGAAATTTTTCACTTCTTTTAATTTTTTTTTTTTTGCGATAGGGCTGTATTTCTGATTTTAAAATGAAAATTATGAAAATCACATTTTTTCTTTTTAGTAATTTTAGAAATTCATAATATAGTTAGCACCATAGGAATAATGCATCCTTTGGAAAGTGTGAATAAGAATGGGGATGAGATGGAGGAGAGTATTCTAGAATTTAAGTGCTGATTGTGGTAACAAAAGTCACCCTCAGGAGGGTTCCCTCCATTTTACCTTTTCTAGTGGGTTTTAGGCTATCCGGGGCTTGTGGCCTTACTCATCAGTGTTCTTCTTTTTGGAAATCTGCTCTTTCTATTCTGCTTTACACAAACCTGCTTTAAGGAAGGGACAGGACCCTAGTCATTTACACCTTAGTATAAATTTATTAATTTTTCCCCATGAGTATATTAATTTTTTATTTTAAGAGTCAATTCTCTTTGTATAATCTTTGCCCCATGTTAATGATGTCAAGACATCAGTGTCTGGGTGGGGAAAGTGTGGGTAATGGAGTCAAAACAAACTCCCTAATGTCCTTGAATTATATCAAATGGGGAGTTTATGTTTAATCCTCATGAGTCTCGTTTGGATGAAAGCTGTCAAGTGTGGAAAAGAGGCTAATCTATTACTCTCAATACAAAGCTCCCTGTGCATCTATAGCTGACTGTCCTAAGTGATAGAAGACATTTGTAATTCACATATTCAAATCTGGGAAATTACCAGCTCAGAGCTGTGAGCATTGGCAAGATACTTGGTGTTAGCAAACATCAGAGAAAACTTTTAAACAGCATTTTCTGCCTTGTTAGGAAATAATATTTCTTATATTTGCTCAATTATAACCTAACTTTCAGCAGGAAGTGTGGGTAAAAATTGGTACCCACCTTGGTGCTTTTCATCTTGCTTCTGACAGTGCTATCCTTGGAGGAGACTTTAAAAAAATAGTTGAGAAGTTAAAAGTCTTCCATTGTGAAAAAGAAATGTTTAGAAATTTTTCTGCCAAAAGATTGAAGCGGAATGAATGTAATAATAGTTTTAACAAAACAGAGTTCAGGGACCAAGAGGTCCGGTTAAGCTACCAAGAGGCATCCTGTAGTCAACCTTTCTTGAGGGTGAGGGGCAGGGGCAGGGGCAGGAAAGGGCACACCACATCAGGTGTGATCAAGTCATCTTCTCAGTGGCCAATAACCATCCTATTTAAAACAACACTCAGCCATAAAAACCGACAACATCACGCCATTTGCAGCAACATGGATGCTCCTGGAGAATGTCATTCTAAGTGAAGGAAGCCAGAAAGAGAAAGAAAAATACCATATGAGATCGCTCATATGTGGAATCTAAAAAACAAAAACAAAAACAAACAAACAAACAAAAACAAAGCGTAAATAAAGGACAGAAATAGACTCACAGACAGAGAATACAGACTTGTGGTTACCAGGGGGGTGGAGGGTGGGAAGGGATAGACTGGGATTTCAAAACTGTAGAATAGACTACACTGCATAGCACAGGGAAATATACACAAAATGTTATGATAACTCACAGAGAAAAAAATGTGACAATGAGTGTGTGTATGTCCATGAATGACTGAAAAATTGTGCTGAACACTGGAATTTGACACAACATTGTAAAATGATTATAAATCAATAAAAAATGTTAAAAAAACCCAAACAAAACAAAACAAAACAAAAACAACAGCCTCCTGACACTCGCAATCCCCCATAACATGATGCATGTATTATTTTCTCCATAGCACTTAATTGCCTTCTAACACAGTACATAATTTAGCCGTGCATTGTGTTTGTGTTTTCTATTACAGTGTAAGCTCGCAGGGGGCATGAAGCTTATCCCAGCTGTATTCCTAGTGCCTAGACCAGTGCTTGACACAATGCTGGGTGTTTCCTAGCTATCTATTGAATGTATGCAGGAGTGGACACATGAATGAATGAATGCGCATCTTGGTTCTCATTTTCCCTCTTTCTATGCCTTCTTAGTAGATATTTTCTTCTAGGTATCCTAGAATCCACCACCCTGGGCCAGCTCACAATTTTGATGCAAAGTTGTGTTAAAACTGAGACTCAGACAAAAAGTTAGAAAGTCAGAAATAATCTAAAGGAAAAAGAAAAAAAAAGCCAGAAACACAGTGGTGCACAAAGCATGCTTGCATGTTTGTACTCAGAGCATTTAAGTTTTTGACTCTTTCCTCCTTTATGTGCCAAAATGATCTTCAGAACTATTTCATATGAAACAAAATGTATGATAATAATGGCCATAAAAGAAATGCAGATGGTAGAAATATTTTTATCCAGTCTTCGATTATATGTATAGGTCAGTGAAAAGTTAAAAAAAAAAAAAACCCAAAATATGAAGTAAATGCTTTGTATAAAAAAGGAAAAAAAAATAATGGATTGGTACTTTTTAATTACCTTCAGATAAATTTTTGAAAAAGAGGTGAAAACTTTATTCATTGATAGTAATGAATAACGTTAGAGTTTGCTATCAATCAAGTGACAAATAAGGATAGTAGGAAAGAAGAGGCTTCCATTTTAAAGATACTGAAATTCAGTAAAATAATTTGTGTGTGAAGCAAAATTTGCACTTACCAAATAAAAATCCATCTCCCATTTTGCACTCGTTTCATTGGTTTACATTTTTTTAACACATGTAAAAATTCCAGTGGTCGTGCAGAATTAATGCAAGTTTGTTTCTCTCCTGCAATTAATATCCTGTCGCTGTTTATTTCAAATCTATTATTAAAATGTAGGAATATGGAGTCTCAACAAAGGTTGGAGACACAAACTGTGCCCAAAGTGAACTGGAATGATTCCTGAAACTTCATGGACTCATGGAATGCATATGAGTGTCTGAGACTCCCTGTGTCTGGAGTCAGCTACATAAAAGGGAGTTCTCTGAATTCTATTACTTGTAGATTTTAATGTATATTAAAAGATGAGTTGTAAAAATGTGCTCATTTAAAGTTTGCACCTATATTATTAAAACCCAGCAGTAACCACGGCAATTGTTAGAGCATATACAACAATTTTTTTTTTTATTTTTGTGAGGAGGAGTATTTCATTACTGATTTAGAATTGCCGGCACATGGGGATAATAAAAAGGTAGACTTGCTTTTTGTAGTTGGCTTTACTATTGTTCTTACATTTTCTACAGGCAGCACCCTGCTTTTGCCTGCATCTTGGTCAAATTATCTTCTTTTTTCCACCTTTTACATGCCCTGGAAATGCCAGGCCTTTTTTTTTTTTTTTTTTAAACCTGCAGTCCCTAGATTTTAAAAGGAGGTTTTAGAGTTAGTGATTTCTCTTTTAATAAAGTAAACTTTCAATTTTGTTCAGCTCATGCCTGCAGATCATAATTTTTAATCCAAACACAAAGGGAGAAAAAAATATCCTTTCCTTTGATCAGGAAAAAGTATTGTCTGTAAGATTAAAATGTGTCAGTCACACCAGAGGCCACTTGAAGGGTGGACCAATATTAATTTTAACATGTCATTTAAGAAGAAATATCAAGATCTTTCTTTAAAAAAAGACTTAAAGCAGGATAATGCAGCATATTTTTATGAGGAATTTTTGTATAAAGGTGTGAGAGAGCAAAAGGCTGGAATTCTCAGGTATCTTCTTCTCTGTGCTGTTTTAACCTGTGAGATAATGAAACTATTTTTTTTTTATTATTATTACTGAAAAGAAAGCAGCCCTTTCTCTTATATTAATTTTTCTCATACTTGGAACAGTCAGTGTTGCTCATGCCAGGGGGCCACCTGCACAGACGGTTACGCTGTCCCTGGGAATGTTTTGTGCACCAGCCAATCTTTGGAAGGCGGCTCAATGCCCGTGCCCACGTGGGACATGCAATAGGATAAAAACCAGGCCGATTCTGTGTGGCCCTCATTCATCACAACTTCAGAGAGCAGGGACATTAATCTCAGTTGCTGAGTTCCTGGTGAAGAAAAGCTCTAAATTTATGTGGTCTTTAGTGAATTCCCTAGAAGTTAATCTTAAGCATTTAATTTCTAAGCTTTTTATGTTTTCTATTCTTGACTCACTTTGGGTCCCGTGTATGAAGGAGAAGGGAAAAAAAAATCACAGGAAAGGAGCAAGAGGAATATTCAGATAGCCAGATACTGGCCTGTAAATATTGCTTCATGTAGGGAGGAGTGGGGACTCAGGATTAAGCTGTCCACTATTACTTGAAACAGGTAGAATATTAAAGAAAAAAATTCCTTCCATTAACCCACTTACAAAGGTCTACAAAGGTGACAGTTTTCATTACTGGAATGTTTTTCTCCTGGTGGACATAAGCATCGTATTTATCTTCGTGAACCTCCCGACACTTGCTAAAATCCTTATTTTATTAACTATCAGATTTTGAAATTGTCAGAAAAATGCTGGTGGGGCTCTTAGATCATGTTGCTTCTTCTCATCCACATCTTACTTCTCTGAGTCCTCCTCTCCCATCAGGGTAGCCTCCCTCCTCTCTCTCCTCCAGAAACACCCATCTGCCCTGGGACTAGCAGCTTCTTTTGGAATCTCCTCTCCTGACTACACATGGGAGGGAAGAGACTAAAGAAGAGGGTGTCAAAAAGTGGACGAAGGTGAAAGAATTCTGTTATAAAAGGGAGACAGGTAAACGGAAGGAAGCATGAAAGCCGTTAAAAGTGTAATTCAGACGGAAGACAATTTCTTAGGAAACAATTAGAGGTGAGAAAATTAAAAGGCTAAATCTGTGAAGTAGTGGCAAGAGAAGCCGTGTTAACAGTGTGAAGACGTTGTGATGACAAAGCACTGTCTGAAAAACTAGGGCAATATGAAGAAAGACAATGTGGGCGAGATGATAACATTTAAAGCGGCAGTGAAAGACAGCTTTGGAAGGGATGCCGAGGTTTATAATGTGAATTTGTTCATTAACGAGTCTATTAATCCCTGTCAGGATTCAGGATTATCATTATTACTTAGTTAGGAAACGGAAAGTTCCCAAACATTTGCAGTGTTTCGATATTTATCTAAGAGATTTTTCTTGGGCAGTGAAGTTGATTTAAAAACTAATTTCAGTATGTGCCTCTTCATCAAATTATCACCTTCTTAGAGAGGCCATTTCAGACCACCTTATCTAAAAATAACATCTTCCGTCGTTTTTCCTCTGGTTTAGTTTCTTCATAGCACTTAGCACTATTTGAAACCTTAATATTTATCTGTATCTATGTATTATCTGACTCTTCTGTTAAAAGGGAGCTCCATGAAGGCAAGGGCTTAATTTTGTTCACTGCTGTATCCTCAGGACTTAATAACCAGACACATAGTAGAAGCTCAATGTTATTTGTTGAATAAATGATAATTATAGTAGCTATCATTGATTAACAGACTCACTTAATATTCATGTAAATCCCAACCAGTACATCCTGTTATGAACTCCATTTTACAGCTGATAAAACTGAGGCACTGAGAGGATGAGTGCTTGCCCAATGCTACCCGGTGACTGGTGAAGCAGAGATAGTAGTCCTAAAAAGGAGAGTTCATTTTGGACCAAAAGGGTCAAGACAGACTTTGAAGAAGAGGTAAAACAAGCTGAGTTTTGAGATGGGGAGTTTTGAAATGGAGAGGAAAGGGCCAGGAACTTTGTGTTCGGATGAGGAAGAGCATGTCTAAGCTAGAAAAGAAGTTTTCCATGAAGATTTGCAAAAAGGAACATGGTGCTATGACTTCGGAGGGTGCATGAAGGCCAGACTGAGGTTGAAAGTAAATTAATTGTTCAATTATTTAAAATTAAAAAAAAGTAATGCATAGATCTTTTTTGAGTCTGATTGAACTGTTCCCCTAATCAAGATGAATTAGTGAGGTCTTACTGTCTGGTTACATTTTAGAAAGGATCACGAACAGATTGTTTGGGACCCTTGCTTTTTAGGGATCGTTCCAAGCAAAATTGTACAACGGGCCATGTTCGTCCTGCTGATTTTCTCCATGCGGGAACAGACAGCATACCCCAAAGGGGTGATTAAAAAGAAATTTTTCCCATTAAAATCTTTTTATGATGGAAACATTTAAACATGTACCAAAGCAGAGAGAAAATTATAAAGAAGATCCATGTACTCGCATACCAATCTCTTTAGCTTTGACGATTACCCACTCATGGCTAGGCACGCTTAATTTAAATATTATTTTATCCCGAAATATTTCCAGATGTATCTCTAAAAGGTAAAGATCACTTTAAAAAATAATCACAATATCATTATCACTCCTAAAGAAATGTATATTTCTAAAGAGAGTTGCTACTGCAGGGGCAATTTACAAAGAGATTAAGAGTTGAGGGACTTCAGCAAGGGTTGGAGAAGCACTCAAGGGTCAGCTGTACGGGGAGCTACTTGGCCTCTATCTAGGCTTGAAGAGATTCCTGAAACCCACAGAGACCTGGAGCTGGAGGAGAGGTCTGCTTGGAAGGAGCTGTGGCCCTGGACAGAGAAACAGAGCCACTGACAACCTAGCAGGGAGAGAATGGGGGCTGCACGTATCCCAACCGTTCTTCCCTCCTGCCTTCTCATCCCTGGCAAGACCCTTCCGTGGACTAAACTCTACAGGCTGGTATATGGTTCATGGAAGTCAGCCTCCCAGGTACACAGCAGGATGGAGGAGGATAGAGTGGATTTGGAGCTGCCACTCAGTCTCACTTAGCATCCCCCCGTGGGCTTCTATGTCACACCTTCTTCTAAGGATGCCTTTGAGACATGCCTTCGCTACACTGTACCCCAGACCCTGGACCTGTCACCCAGCACCCACACAACTAAAGAAAATAATCTTCTCTCTCAACCCTGATAAGCCAGTGGGGTTAGATATCTTGGTAAAGTAAGACCTTTCCCTTGTTCCTTCCAAAAACCATTCCTATTTACAGCTGATCTTCATGCTGTAAAACGAGAACTACATTTTAATATACCAGCCTCAGACACTGACAAATCAAGGCATAAGGAAGCTCCTCTAACTGCCTTTCGAACTTGCTCTGCTTTACTGTGCCCCAATTAGGTTTAAAATATTTAGAAGAGAAAAAGCAGTTCTGGTTCATTTAAGACAAGCCTCCAGTAAGAGGCAGTTTGGAGTTTGCTGTTGGAAGCCTGCAGGGGTTATAAAATGCAGATTCTAGTTAAATAAATCATTTTACTATTAACTCCCTAGTAAGACAGGAGGGAGGAACCAAAAGAATGGTTAGTCTAACAGAAAGAGAGAATAGGAATTACTTTCAGTTAATACTTGGTAACCTCGGCTCGGCAACCGTTCCCTGACTGGAAGAAATCCAGTCCGGAGTCTTAATTAGGTGGAAGAGAGAGACCTTGGGTCCTCCTTTCTGCATCTTTCTCTTCTGGCCTGGGAGAAAAGGGATTAGGAAGCGAGTGCATAGGACAAAGCAGATGGGGACCAGCCTGGAATGGAGCTATGGGTGAGAGGCGGCGGTGACTGGTGGACAGTGCCTGTCCGCTGGGGCAGAGGTTGGGGTACCAACAAGGGGCAGAGCCCTATGAGGCTTTCTAAGCAGCAAAACCCACCTGCACCTCCTGCTCTTCACAGCCTGAAAGACCGCAGGGCCTCAGACTGTCTTAGTTCCAGGAGAAAAACAGATCAGCAGCTTTAGAATTTTTCCAACATAAAGGAATCTTACACATGATGCATATATAAAAGTCCAACACTTTAACAGTTGAAGAAACAGACCAGGAAGGTTAAGGGATTCGTCAAGAATCACACCGCTAATGATGTGTGTGAGATGAGAGGTACTGCATTACATCTGCTCTAAGATAACACATTCCAACACCCCAGGAACCAAGAACTGTCTTACAGATGATGTGATATGAAGGTACCAAGTGCCAGTTTACTTGGCAACATTTTTTTCTTGCATCATGACACATGAAATAATGGTGTATCTTTTACTCTAAGGTGATACCCTAGATCCATTGAAATATGGTTGACAGGGACAGAAGAACGATGCTCAATATTATTATGACTGTCTTGTTTATTCACATCCTAGAGAGATTAGTTATTTAATTGAAATTATTAACAGATTTTTTATTGGTGGAAAAAGTACAGTCAAGTAAAGATGGTATATTTCCCTTCAGATATCAGCAGTCAGGTCATCAGCGGAATCAATCTATCTGTTCTGTTAAAGCAGCACCACTGTGCACACACGCACACAATATGCACACACAACATGGACACACGGATACACATACATTTCACAGTAACTTAATTCTCACGTCAGCACCCCTTCAACTGCTGTCCTGACTAGAGATGACTGAAGCTGGATATCAGGGCTTGGTGATGACAGGTGATGGGAGGTACTCAGAGGAGTGTGGGGCGGGAGGGAAGAATTAGGACCAGCAGTCAGACTCCATCTGCCTCAGCTGCTCTGGGATGGGCCTGGCTCTCCATATCTCACAGACCGGTTTCCTTCTTTGCTGTTCTTGTTTTTCCTAACTCTTCCTGCTTCCGTCCTCTTTTCTGTGCTTCTCTCAAAGGCCAGGCTACCAAATGGGTTGGGTTTATTTGATGGAGATGGGAACCTTGTAGCTTGGTCATCACCCTACCTCAGGTTCGTGGGTCTTAAAAATCTGTGCGGTGAGCTGTATGCCACAGTGTCATTTCCTGCCTTCATTATTTTTTAAAGAAAAAAGTTGTTTTTTCTTTTATACCAAAATCTCAAGCTGATTATAAAATCTTTTTAAGCAAATGAGAAAAAGTATAGAGAAGAAAGGAAAAACGATGACCCCAATCCCATCATCCAGAAATAACCGGTGAACTTGACTGACTTTCCCCCAGAACGGAGACCTGCTTGTTTCTACGAAGAAAAGGCAGCGCAGGCTTTGGTGTTTTGGAGTTTGATCCACTTTACTAACTCCTGAGAGCGTGGCAGGGAGCAGGCCAGCCCAGCGGAGGTGGGGCAGCTGTTAGCGTGTCTGGACCCCATTCTCACCTGTAATCCAGGTGATGCTAAATGTCTCCTGCTTGGGTGGTGACCTCCATTCCCAGGCAGGGGTCCCCACATGTCTTAGATCCTCCCCCAATTCATCCTGTAGCCCATAAGCTTCTCTCTTGCTGGAGAAGTGCTGTTTCTCTTCCAGCAGCCTTTCCATAGCAGAGGGGGCAGAAAAGGCAGCCCGCTAAGCTTGCCTCTCTCCAGATTGATTGCTGATGGGAGGACTCAGGATTTTACAGCACCCCAGGGTAACTTGTGAGCACTGTGTGTGTGTGTGTGTGTGTGTGTGTGTGTGTGGCCAGGGTGACTGAGCCTTCAGTACAGCGCCCGTCTGCTCCTCGCCAGAATCTTCTCTCTCTTCCCTCACTCACTGTTTTTTGAGGTAACAGCCTTAGGTTGGAGACTTTTCTTTGTTTGCCATGTGTTGATCAATTTTTGTTTTACTTTTTTTCCCCTAGGTTTTATTTCATTAAGTTTGGGAGAGGGAAATGACATAAGCCAGTTTATTCTGTCACCCAAGCCTGGGAGTCCCATTGGCAGTTTCCCAAGCTCAGTTGAGCGTAACTTTGGAAACCTCGCGAACCACCCTTCTTAGAAGGACGAGCTGCAAGTATCCGAGGGCCTCCAATGTTGGATGGGTTCTGTCTAAGCAGAAAGTGGCTATACGCTCCCTCTCCTTTGCTATAGCATTAGGTTAGTTAGTGTTTTCTTGAAAGAGATGTATGTTAATAGGCTTTAAAAGATCGTTTTCTAGTTTTCCCATGCTTAGCTGACGCTTTTATAAAATCTCCCTGTCAAATATGTTCTTTTACATTCTGTTAGAGTATTTGTTCTTTAGTGTAGCTTTGCTTTCTGACAGTGGAAGCAAAGTCAATTTTTAGAATCATCTTTTATTTGCAAAAATAACAAAGTAGCATGCCTTGGCCTTTCAAGCGTATTTTATTGCAGTAAAGTGCAGTATCAGTCCTTCGGGGAGATATCCAGCATTTGTTTTTTTTTTTTTAAATTTAGAATGCTCTTATTTAATGAAGAGACAAGTCCTCTCTTTGATCTATTTTCCATTTATTTTTTTAAAAAACTATTTTATTTTATTTTTGCAAGGGGAGGTAATTAGGTTTATTTATTTATTTTTTAGTGGAGGTACTGGAAATTGAACCCAGGACCTCATGCATGCTAAGCATACACTCTACTGCTGAGGTCTACCCTCCCCACTCCATTTTCCATTTCCAAAGATCAGTGGCTGTATACACAGGTACAGCGGCGGGGATGGGGAAGCCTGTGGCAAAATGACTACAATCTGATTTACTAAGCGAGGAGTATCTTAAGGAGATACACCCAGATTAATAATTACTATGATATATTTTAAGGTCACTTTTCAGCCCTATCCTTTTTTTTTCCTCCTGGAGACTTAAATGTTTTTTTTTTTTCCTACCCTTATTCTTCCTGGCATGTTTGACAACTATATTAAAATGCTATAAGCTTTTGTAGAACTGCTCCAACAATGTCTTATGTTTAAAGTCAGTGGTGGTTTATCTAGAAGCTTTGTCTGTGTTTCTTTTCTCCCCATATTCTATGTAACAATTAATGAGGTCATCTTTAAAAATAGATGCCGGGTGGCTAAATCCAGCATGCATTCAGACAGTGTTTCCTTTCCACTAATTTTCTGCATTCACAAGAACTTTATCTTGCATCTTATTATCAAGCAATAACTAAAGACTTAACTTTGATAAGTAATCTTAGAAAAGAGAACCTTGTGGATCAGATCTGTTACAAAAACAAAAACAAAAACCAAACAAAAAACTTGGTTCACCAGGAGAGCAGAAAGCAAAGGTTTCAGTTCCTTCTCTGTGGTCTGCTACAGCCAAGATTTATGCCCTTGCTCCTTGTCTACTGTTTACTCTTACTGAACTTGGATGCGGGAAATCTTGTGTCCGCACTATTTCCACACGACCTTTCTATTGTGCAGTGTGCTTTGTGGCATGTTGGGGGACCAAGAGGACTAGTTTGGGGAGTGGGTATGCTGTCATTCTAGTTTTGGGTAGGGCCCTTCAGGGAGCCTGCCACACGGATGCAGAGAGAGAACGGGGACCACCAACTAGCCATGCATTGCTGCCACTTACCACTAGAGGGCGATGACAAGACCAGAAGAGGATATTCAGCCATCTTTTGAGTATGGCTGGGATGTCCCATCTCCACCAAATGCTTGGATAACCACGGGATTCCACAGTGAGGGTGTCGTATATGTGAAATAGAAAGGACAATCTGTGTTGAGCCTTCCAGAAGCCGGTTCTGGGTACTATCCCATGTCCTTCCAGCCTGTCAAACTCTTATCCCTGACCTGGCCTCAATGGCATACTCTCTTGAGATGGGATAGGGGCATCTCTGAAAACAGAAATTTTAGGGCCATTAGACCTGACAAAGTCTGTGTTCATTTGTGCAAACTCTTTAGTTGCTACGTTATATTTTTTCTATCTATTCTAATAAATGCCAATTACTTCTCATTTTCAGCCTCCAATCCTCTGTCATGATGGTATTTGTTTATTTTCATTAGATCTCATGTCCACAGAGTTAAGTTAATCACCATCCTTAGTCTACAGCACATCATCATCATTGATTGGTGTAAAATCCTTTCTTGCTTTATTTTCTTTCTCTTTAATCTTCTCTGATCACTGCTTCAGTTCCCTCCTCTCCTTTAGCATTCACTCTGGTGTCTTTGATCTATGCATTAAATGTATGGTATCTTAAATATGTGTGCATCCTTGTTAAATACGCAGTGCTGTTTTGCAGTGAATGTGTTTTTAATGTTCATCAATGATATTGTACAGTAAATCTTGCCCCGTTTTCTACTTTTATCCCTCAGCTCTACCTAAGTAGCTATGTGTATCGTTAATGTCTGGTTAGGCTGCAGTTACAACCAATCTCCTAAATTTCAGTGTCAGCAACAGCACAGGTTTTCTTATTCATACTACATGCTTGTGATTTGGGTGTGGTTCTGTTCAAAATTACAGTTATTATTATATCTTCTGCTTGTTGTGTGATGCATTAATAAAGGAGAATATATAGTACTGGCCAAAGCCAGGTGCTAGTCTGCATCATGTGCGGTGGGTTTAAGGAGGGGAGGCTGATGGTACGTCTGGCTTAGAGTTCATTGCATCAAGATCTGGACTTGAACGTCACATTTGTTCCCCTCCCTGTCCATACATTGCCTCTCCCTTCTCCATACTGGCTGCCATTTTTCCTTGCGCATTGGGTTACTACCAATCTTTTTCTCCTGTGTTTCTTCATAGTCTTTACATTAGGTCTTCAGATTCATGTGCTTTTCTTTTCCTTTGTGGCTTTTCTAGGGTTGGGCTGGGGAGGAATTCAGTAGCTCTTGCATGCTGGAGAAAACCCTTTAATGTTTACACGTAGTAGTCCCTATAGAGTTTCTATATTTCATATATAGAGTTTCTATATTCTATATTTCACAGAATTCCTGAAATGTGTGTGCCAATACATGGTCTTGTCAGTGAGAGGTGAAGGATCTTAGTAATGGTTACTTTTTCTCAGAAATCTTCCTTATGACGTGGCATCCCTATAAACATAGCGAATCCCTGCTAGAATCAGCCACAGCCTGTAACAGTGGGCACTGCTAGTTATTAAACAGCCATTAGCTGTCAAAGAGCACCTCAGTCCTCAGTTTCCCTCCACCCTCCACTCCTGTGCTGAGCCCCATCTTACAAGCTGAGAGATCTCTTGACTTGCTTCCAATTGCACAGATCCCATATTAAATTAAAATGAGCACAAGAGGGACAGGACTAATTTCATTCTTTCTGTACATCCCGAAATAATCCTGACTTGTGATTCCAGCCCATTTGCATGCACATTTTATAAAGCTTATGTTTATTGAGCGGATTTTAAGGAATCTGCATGACAAAATTTGTGAATAAAACTTTTGTGAACCAAACTTGTCATGTGGTTCCAGATAACATCTTTCTGCTTTTTCCTTTTACTTTCTACGTGGGCCAGTCTCAGCATATGTAATATGTCTCCTTCAGTGCATGCAGTAACTCAGTTTTTCCCTCCCCAAGTACAGATGGTTTAAAAAGACATTTAACTACTGGCTGTGGTACGCTCTACGTTGGCCTCTCTCATGTACTTTGTGTGTGTGTTTGGGAAAATTTGAATTTTTTTAATTGAAGCATAGTCAGATTACAGTGTGTCAATTTCTGCATACAGCATAATATTTCAGTCATACACATATTCATTTTCAGATTCTTTTCTGTTACCGGTTATTACAAGATGTTGAATATAGTTCCCTGTACTATATAGAAGAAACTTGTTTATATATTCTATACATATTAAATATTTCCCTTCCTACCCATTTTCCCTTGGTAACCAGAGGTTTGCTTACTCTGTGAGTCTGTTTCTGTTTTGTAGATAAGTTCATTAGTGTCTTCTTTTTTCATACTTGTTCAATGAACTAACTATTTTGGAAGATATTGTATTTTAAATGATGGATGACAGTTAACATTATGTCAGATGAATCACAGAAAGAACTGTATCCTGTTTCAAGAAAGTAAATTTCCCCAAACAACAGAGCTGTGACTGTAGAGTACAAAGATACCAGAAATGCCGAGCTGAGTTAGATCAGACTAAATCGATGTATCCTGCTCGGTGCTCCGGCTGTGACAAGTATACGAGTGGCACTTTGTGGGTAAGTGAGGAGTGGGTGCACCCTGCTGACACGGTAAATAGCTCTAATTTCTACTCAATGACATGTAGGAACCATCATCCTTGGGTTATAGCTAACTCCTTCTTGGAACCTGCTTATATTTTCAAGTCTGTACCAGTTCTCAGAATAAAGAGTTTCATGTTTGCCACCTGCTGAGTAAAGTAACATTCTCTTTTATTTATTATCCAGCCACCTTCTTCAGGCTTCAAGGGGTGCCTCTAATACCAATATTCTGGAATTTGGCAAATGAGCAGAGTTTTATTTCCATAACCCCTTGTGACTTTTGTAATATGTTAGGCATCTTTTAATCAATACCAACTTTTGTGTTTCTAGACTGTTTGAGTTAAAAAGAAAATACCCAATAGAACAAAGTAATCAGTATTCATTTAAAAATCTTTCTATCTTTCAGAAGTTTTATTCAAAACCCAATAGTGTATCTATAGGAAGAGGTCCTGGAATCAGTTTAAAAAGAAGACAAGATTGAGTCCACAGGTTGGAAAAAGGAAATGTCAGAATGAATTGATAGCTAAGAAATAGTCATTTGTTTGCTAAGTAGGTGAACAGCAAGACTCATTTCAACAGAAACCCCATTATCTTACTCTGTGCAAGTGACTTTTCAAGTCACTGGGAACAAAGGTTAAGTAAAGTGTGGTTTTTTTTTCCATGCCCAACGGCAAGGTCAAGGACTGAGTAGGGTGGGCTCCTCTACTCTGGGAAAGACAGCTTTGTGGAGGAGGTGGCATCTGAGAAGGAGCAGGAGTTTACAGTGGACGGGCTGGGGGAGAGAAAGGCCTTCCAGTGAGGGGGGAATCCCGTACGAAGCCTGGAACTTGGAACAACATGGAAATACTTTGGAATAAACCAAGAAATAAACTGGAATAGCTGGAACGTAAATTACTGGAATGGAAGCAGCTGGAAGGACTGAGCTGGATCCTGAGAAAGACAGCTGGGTTTGCTCTATTATTTTTCTGAGTTCCAGGGAAGAGTGCTTTTCTCAATCCTAGAAAGCTGGACTATCAGAATGATGGTTTTTTCCCTCAAAGCTTTTCTCCTGATTCCAGCATGCAAAGAAAGCATCATTTGCCTAGAGAATCGGGGTCATGTGGTGCTTCTGCTGATTCCCCGGATCCTGTTTCTGGAACCCCATGGCCCTCTAGGTGGCATCCGGCAGAGGTGACTGGGCAGCCGCCTAACCTTCGCATCCATGCTCCCCAGGCCCCCTGCACCTGCTGCACCTGGCCCTCTCCTCACCTGGCCTCCCCCCCGGACCACTGACCCACCTCGAGTGCAAAGTCTAGGCCTTGGATTTCCCTTTACGTATATGTTGGACTTCACTTCTGAGCCAGCTGTATTTTGCAAATGTTTAAAAAGTTCTAGTAGGTAAATTTTGTCTCTGCTCAGACAATTCAGATATTTGTCAGGTCTAATCGAATTCAAATGACATTTATGAATAGTTCCTTTGTGCCAGGACCTGTGCTGGGTGCTGGTGGCATGAAGTCAATGAAGATCTTCAGGAGCCCAGTCTAGTAGGAGAAGGGACAGAAGTGGCTTGAGAAGTTTGAGGCTCCCCTTAGTTCATTCTCACCAACTGCAAATTGCCTGGCAGTCCTCGGTGTCCCAGTGAACTGGCCCTACAGCCTCCACAGTGACTATTTCAAACCACACTGTCCCCACCTCCCGTCTTTCAACAAATGATTTCCGATTACAACACAGAGAAATTGAAGATGTCTGCCCAGAACCATCTCAGTGTCCACCAAACCTTTAAACCAGCCTCTAGCCAAACCCACATTTACTCTTTCTCTCCTGTTTTGGTGGCAAAAATTGCCCCTCCCAAGAAAGTTCTAGCTGGGTTCTGGATTTGACCTTCTCCCATGTTCTCATAGCCCCTCTGCTACCAATATTTTAAAAGCAAATTTCTCTCTTCTCTACTATATTTCTGACTGCCAGGGACACCAGATTTGGATTTGCAGTAACTTTGCACGGTGCCTGGATTCACTGTGACTTCTTGCCTGCAGAAGTACTTCTGATGGCTGTGAAATATGCCTTTCCCATGGACTATAAATAAAATGAGCCTCACAATTCATTAATGAATTCTTCCTTTCAGTGTCCCAAGCGATCCAAATGCTAAAGATACAGTATTTCACAGCAGGTTGTGTGACCTTTTATGTAATATACCCTTTAAGTAAGTGGGTTACGGTCTTGTGATTAATGTGACCTCATGTTCGCATTGAGAAAACAGGAGGTGCGAAACTCCTTAAGAAACCTGAGAGCTTTAGTAGATTTTTGTAATTCATGCTAATAAGACTGACTGATTTGTTATTCTACAAACGGAATGCCTATAATTTAATTTTGACTGACAAATGGTTTCAAATGGTTAAGAACATAAGTATCATACAGCATTTGAACTCTAGCTCTATAAAACTTGTCTGAAAAATAATTTTATTCATGGTTTTCCTCTTTGGAACATTCCTTCAGGGATCTTTTAATTGTTTTCTCTGAGTGTCATCAGCTGTGCTTCCATTTGAAAGAAATGATTTCTGTCTCATAATACCTATGTTCATTTATGAAAAGAACTCAAAAACAGACTTGTGAATGGAGGAGTCACCCAAGGACACTGTAGGCTGGCCTTCCCCTGGGATCAGTTGTTGATTACTGTGGAGTCTGAATGGGGAAATAAACTGAAGTCAGATTAGACGGTATGTAATCCCTGTGGAATTTACAATCTAGGTCAAGTGTCTTTGAAAACAGAATGATGTTGTTAAGGAGGCTGGTGGACTGTTTCCTTTGTTCTAGGTACTCAGTCATGATCATTTCTTGATTTCAGGGTAAACTGTACCCAGTGTTGTCTCCTTACTTTGCTGCCATCACCCTCTCTTTTTTTTTGCCCATCATCATCATCATCATCATCACCATCACCACCGTCATCATCATCTTTGTCAGAATTTGAATTTCTATGCTGTGCCTTTACCTCCTTTGTCTCTTACCCTTAGACCAGACCTGCCAGATGAGTTTTATGCTGATTTAATAAATGACGGAAACATGGTTCACAGAGAAGTTTGATTAACTTTTCAAGTCTACTCAGTAAGTGGTAAAACCCACGTGGGAACTTGGGCCTGAAAGACTTAAAATATCCACTCTGTTCCCCTCCTATTGCGTCTGCATGTCCCGCAAGTCTTCCCTGTTCTTGTAGTTTCTGCACTTTATTTGTTCACTCTCTCCCTAAGGTGATGAGAGGTGGAGGAGAGTTAGCAGTTTCCCTGTTTTCAAGATTAAAAATAAACATGAAAATTCAATAATTAGCAAGTGAGAAGTAGTAAGAGTAATTTAAAAGTGGCCTAGGAACATCTGATATTAAAACTTTTTTTGATCTGCAGAATTAAAAGGCTTTGGAATGCAAATGAGAAACCGGTAAAGATTCAGAATATAAAATGCAATTTACAAGTAATACTGCTGAGAGAAGGAAAGGGTAGCGTCTAACTTTCTAAAGACCCCTCAAGGTCCACACTACCCTGTCTTCAGGTTTATCATCATAAACTACATGGAGAGGGAGGGTATAGCTCTGTGGTAGAGCACATGCCTAACATGCATCAGGTCCTGGGTTCAATCCCCGGGACCTCCATTAAAAAAAAGTAAATAAGTAAGTAAACTTAATTATCTCCTACCTCCAAAAAAAAAAAAACAAAAAAAACAAACCAAAAAATAAACTAAATGGAAGCAGCATTTCCCCCTTTGTGCTTTGTATACCTTTTATTACACTGAAGAGTCTTTTCTCTGAGATTCTCTATAAATACACAAGCTCAACGGTTGATAAGTCTCTGTGTATTTCTTAAAAGCCCAACAGAGAGCTGTAAACTCAGAAAGTCAAGGAATATGGGATGACACTGATGATGAAGGGCAGAAATTGCAGTGTGACCGAACACCTTTCGGAAAATCACCTGATGGATTTACTGTTAAAAATGTTGTCGATGACTCCTTAGTGTGATGTGGGTTTTCACAACCACCCCAAACTGGGTTTTGGGGTGTTTTTTCTTTTACGACACAAACAGATCCTTGGAAGAGATGTCAATTCTCACCAGGGTGCTGTGAGTGGGGACTTTCCTGGTCTATATACTCAGGGGTAACCATGTCTCTTGGGTGACTGAGTTTATTGTACAAGTGTGTAAGATGTAATTTTCTCTAGAGAGGCCAGGGCTGGAGAAGGGTCTGGGGTAGCACAGACTCTGAGGACTGAGATCGACCCCCAGGCCCGGCTGGGAGACCTGAAGAATACAGACTCTCCAGTCCTGCCCTAGTGAGAGCTCACCTCCCACAAAGTCCTTCTGTACCAAGGGGCCAGGTGGCCGCATACCTTACTTAGTCATGCCAGCATATGCCATTCCCCAAGGAAGGGAAGTGCTTCATTTTTGCTAAAACCTGGTGTTCATTGTAACATACAGCACATTCCAAAAGGGAAAGAAAAAAAAATACCTTGTTCAGGCAGCATTTCTTAATGCCAGCCTCCTAGGCTCCCTGAGATGGCCATCTTGTTTTGGGGATACATCAGTGGGCAGTAATATCCGAACGGCTTCTTCAATTTCAGACTTTATGAAGTCAACCCAAGGGTTAATTGAGAATGACTGAGTCCACACTATGTAATGAACACCAAGTGCTCTTTGCTTACCTTGAATGGAAGGAGGCTGTAGAGCACAGATACTGAATTATCTTGTCTGGTTGGGGGCCGGATTGGTTTTAAGTCCTGTGATGTCACATTCTGTAGTGTTTCTTGGGTGAATTTCACAATCTTTCTGGTTTTTCAGTTACCCAATCTGTGAAATGGGATAATAACACTTATTGTCTATTATATTTGTGGTTGAATGAGGTAATGTAGGTAGAGGGCTTAGTCCAGCTCCTGGAACGCTAACGCTAGGCACAGATGGGCCTGTGGGGCTGTGATTTAAATGTCCAGTTTTCCCCCAATAAGACTTGGAACAGTCTGCACCTTTGGCTTCTTTTGTGGTCTGGTTGTGATGATCCTCAGCCTCTGCTGTGTATCCATGTGCTCCTGTTCTGCTGTCTAAGGACACTCCTTAGTCTCAGGGACCTGCCTACCTCTGTGATCCCTGCTATTGTAATGTTTTCAACGTTAAGTACCAATTCTTTCTCAGCTGTTTTCCAGGAGGTGATTTATTCTTTCTAATCTGAGTCCTATGTTCTAGATCTACCTTCTTTCCTATTTCACTGAGGCAGTGAGAAGAGGATTTTAAACTCCTTTGGTAGAAAAGTTGCTTCCTAATTGGGAGGTTTGACTGGGCAAAATTAGAGACCCTTGAATTGACTGTGCTGTTACAGCCATTCAAGAGAGATTCTTTGTAGGTGATTTCATGCCTGGTGTGGGGAAAGTTAGTGCTTCTCAGAGTTTATTGTGTGTACAAATCACTCGAGGAATCTTGTTAAATTGCAGGTTTGGATGTGGTGGCTCTGGGGTGGGGCCTGAGACTCTGCATCTCCAGGGAGTTTCCAGGTGATGCTGGTTCACGGACCATACTTCAAGTTTCAAGTGGGAGGGGCCACATTAATGTATTGAACATTTGCGTTCCAAGATGCGCAAGAGTAGACACGTTATGTCTTAAGGCAACAGAGCTCTCTGTGCTCCTCTGCACTAATTTTCATTTACTTGACCACTTCTTCAAGCTGCATTTGGAGCCACCAATAATTTAAAGCTCTGACATTCTTTCTCTAAGTAAATAACATAAAAATATATGCTAAAGACCTGACATGTGTGTAAGTGTTCAGGCATTACTGGTAAAAGGAGAAGACAGTAAAACTGGATTCCAGGAGTTAATTCAGAGAGGCTTCTACGAAGAGGTGTTTTGGGCCCAGCTTGAAAGATACAGCAAATGTGGACTGAAGGATATTGGAAATACGCTGTCGGTGCATTTGCAAGGCTCATCCTTATTCTCCGCACTTCTGCTAGGATGCTGCTGCTTCTAGCTTTGCCTGGTAGGGGATGGGGGTCCTTCAGACCTCTTGGGAAACAGTGATTGGCTCTCTCTGAGGTTTCCTGCGGGTGGTCCAACTTTCATTCATTGGTCCATCCATTTGTACATTCAGTTCTGTCGAACTGAGTGCCTAGTATCTTTGTGCCTCATGCGAAGGTTGTGCCAATTGCATTGTGCTAATAGCCAACAATGACAACTGCATTCTAAAAAAAACAGTATCTAACCAAGAGACAGATGCCTGCCAGAGACTTTACATTCCAGGTAGACAATGGTATTAGGTGATTAGTTTCTGTTCTCCTTTCATTTCCCCAGGCGAACTCCTTTTTAAGCTGGAGACCCTTACTTAGAGTTGAAGAGCATCCAGGGGCCTTCTTTAAGGCTCTGGAAGTTTCTCTCAGGAGATGTGGGGACTGCAAAGGTGGGATGGGATAGAGAGTTACCGCACAATGAGGGACTCCAAAATTATAAGGGGATTTTTGGGCAATTGGAGGTGAAGAGAGGGATGTTTTTGAAAGGACGGGGTTCCTAGCTTTAGCTCTGTTCTATTGGAACTGATACTTCTCTTTGGTGAAATATCTGATCTGAGTAATTGCATTAGAATTAGAATATTCAGTTCTGATCCTGCTGATGGAAAAATAGGGATTTGAAGGAGGTCTTTTGTCCTGATCGTCATATCCCTTCAGAATTCTCAGCTGGGAAGGGACACTTGCACTTCCCAAAGCTGGAATTTGTTCTCCTTGCCCTCCCCTCTCTTGGCCTCTCAGCCTGTGGGCATCGCTGTCCCCTTGTTCTTCTCCATCCTGAGCCATGAGGACCAACTTCGTTACTGAGGTTCACTTTTGTACCGGGGAGCAGCTGCCTCTTCAAGCCATAGCTCTGGGAACAGTCTTCTCTTCCAGGAAGTCCTCCGCAGGAAACCAGCGCGTCTGGGCTAGACCCCAAGTGTCTCCCTTGGAGGCAGGGTGCCCCCAAGCGGCAGCTCGCTGTCCTCTGAGACCTATTTATTACTCACAATTAAAAAACAATTAAAGCAGAGTGGATTAAACAGTAGATCAATAACTTCTAAGCTCCAGATATGACTTACTGAATACACAGCAATTGTCTCCTGGGCATGCTCTCTTGGTGCTGGCTACAGACCCATCCTAGGACCCTCCCAGGGCCCCAGAGAAGCCCAGAGCATTGTCCACCATCAGATTTCTCCTCTTTTTTTTTTTTTTTTTTTTGCCAGAACTCATCTTATACCAGAGACTAAGAAAATGTTTCTCAAGGTGTATTTACTTTACAGGTACCACTTTTTTAAAAGTAGGGTTGCCAGATAAAATATACAACACCCAGTTAAATTTGAATTTCAGATAAATAATGAAAACCTTTTAGTCTAAGCATGTTCCAAGCAATAGGGGACCACAAAACCAAAAAATAATTAATTAATTAACTAACTAATTAATGAGTGCTAAGTCTGGCAACCCTGAGAGCAGGGCTTATTCTGTTTTCCTGACAAATCACTGCAGGTTAATGTCTTAGGTATCATTCACCACACTGTCACTCCACTCTGCTTCAAAGTGTTGAATGGCCCATATTTATTTTCAAAAACAAAATGAGTTATACCTAATTTTGCCTTGAGAAATTAGTAGTGCCACTTGGCACAACTGGCAACCCCTAGTGTGTTGCAAAATCAGGAACAGGTTTTACTGATTTATGGCAATATGAAAACTGGATATCATGGCATTGGGTTGCTAAGCTTGGCAAAATGGCTTATCTGGATTTAATAACCAAGCGTGGCTCTTTAACTGTAGAATTCAGCCTGGAGGTACTTTAGTGCTATGTTTTCGCACAAGACATAAACCAGTGCCTTGAAAGACGTAATTCTTATACAGCTACACTATTGCCACATGAAGAGAACAAGGTTGATAACACTGAGAAACTTTACTTGGAAACTTATTTATGGCTGTGACATTATGACCATATAAGTACACAAAAGGGAAATGTTTTTGATCATGGGTAGTTTGAGGTCACTGTTTTTGCAAGGAGAAATATTTCAATCAGATTGAACAATAATTTCCACCAGGCTATTTACAGTTGAGAAACTTAATTAAAATATCATCTGTTTAATTATTGTTTGTTACCCTTAATTAAAATGTTAATTGAGTACATTTGTATGTGCAACATATTTAATGTGTTGACTTTTTGACAAAGGCAATGCCAGTGTTTTCTACCTTCTACAATCAGATGTTTGTTGTTTGCTTATCTTAAATATTTTGGAAAAGAAGAGATGAATATATTTAAGCAACACAGGAGCGTAGATTGAAAGATCATTTTTTCTACTAGGGCTGTAGATAGCAGATCTGTAGGAAATCAGCATGTTAGTCAGCAGGAAGGAAATCTACCAGAAGTATGCATTTTGGTCTTGTATTTGCATATGAGAAAAAGGGACGAAAATTAATCAGCTGTAAAATGGCCGTTCAGAATGACATTTGTAAGTAAAGAAATTGATTATGAGGAGATGCACTTTAAATATGTTCTTGCCTCACCAACAGAACAGGCTAAAGGATAATGAGGACCTTTATATTCCTTGAGATTGATGTACACTTGACCTTTTCACCTGACAAACATTTGAGACAGTTGTTAAAAACAACATACAGACCTCTGCTGCAAAATTGCTTCAGAATTTTTTTTGACATTGGTTATGATTTCTCTTTTCATGCAAACTTACGGTACTGACCTCTGTTCAGTAAATAAACATGCTGGTGGTGGTTTGCACAGCAAAGATACCGCGTACATCAGCATAAAAACAAAGTGGTTCCTTTTCAAGTAATTTATGAAGTGTAATGCTTTCCAAAAACAGCATCAGTTAGGCAATACCATCCACTGTTCACCTTTCAGCAGCCCAAGCAATTGGAGAATGAAGGGACAGAAGATGGAACAGACATAATTCTCTGTCTTTATGGAGCTTCAGCTGTAAAGATTTCTTTCCTCCACCACCCAGAACTTACTGTTTTGTTTCTCTTCCTCATAAAATCTGAGACTTTAATACTTAGTGGAATGAGATGAGCTAGTGCTTCTTAGGAAGTGATAATTGTAAGAGTAACAAATACATAGTGTTTACTCAGTGCCCACTCTATTCTAAGTGGATTACTTATTAATATCTCATTTAATCCTCCAAACAATTCCCCAGGTAAGTACCATCATTATTCTCATTTTACAGATGAGGAAACAGGCATGGCTTTCCCCAGGCTATCTGGCTGTACATAAGCTGTACGTAAGTGTGGGGCTGGGTGGGACCTGAGACCACACATTCTGGATACAATCTGTCCTCTTTCCTCCCACTATCCTTAGGGACTTTTAAGGGAGTTAGTGCAAGAAATATCACAACATTTTGAGCAACCATCTATTTAAACCTGTTGCAGCAAAGGAGGGAAAAAGTACTTGGGTTGACACTTCACTTCTAAACCTAGTGGTTTGTTAATTTATAGACTTGATTAATGATTATGAAAATATGAAAGAATGATTAAGAGCAAACAAGGGGAAGCAGAGGCTTGCAGAGTAAGTTTTCTGAGCTGATTGTATAATTTTTTTCATACATCATCAACCTTCTGCCCTTAACAGGGATGCAGTGAGTAATTCTGTGGAGCTACATGGCATTTGTTAAAATTTCAGCTCTGCCACTTACTAGTTGAATGATCATGGACAGGTTACTTAACTTCTAGACGCTTTAACATCTTTTACAGAAGACAGATAATAATTCCTCCCTCCCAGGACCCTTGTGAAGATGGAAGACAGCACATAGCACAATGTTGGGCTCAACCTAGAGACCCACTAAATGTGAGCTACTGCTGCTTCAGATTGAATAAGCAAATAGTTATGTTGAGAAGCATCAAACTGGACCTTAGTTAGTACCCATTAGGATGTTTCTGAAGAGACTTAGGGAGAATATATGGAGATATATTGTTTAACAGGCCTAAGGGAATTGGCTATCACAATTTCAATGGTTTGCCTGTTACAAACAATGAATATTTATTAAAAATTAAAATGGAACTTCCCCCTCTGTTACACAGCTAGGGAGTATCTGCCAAGAGCTGCTTCATTTTGCTGGTTTCCTTCCCTTTCAACAGGCTTATCTATTAGAACTGTGGGAAAGAGACATAATTAAAGGGGAAGAGGGTAAAACAGAGCAAAGAGAGGATGGCTTCAAGAGGACAGGTTGGACCTTGAAGGTGGACTCGGAAGGGGGGATGGGGAAAGACTTGAGCTGTCCTTTCTACTTCACCCGTGTCTGGGGCTTCCCAATGTGGCAGGGTGATTATTGGGTGGGTCAGTCTTGATGGAGTAGTGGAGAGGATGCTTGGGCACTTCTGTATTATAAATAGTGCCTTTCAAACTTAAAAAAAAAGTCTATGACTTACACTGAGAAATACATTTTACATCTATCTAGTCTACATATGCATCGTAAGAATTTTTAAGCATATAAGCATCACAGGAATTTTTGTCTGTCATAGTCATTCGTGTATCTGTCTAGAAAAGAACCTGGCACATGGTAGGTGCTCAATAATAGTTATTGAATCTCTCTCTCTACCTATCTAGGAAAAAATTTTCACAAAACATTCTTACCCTTACTATTTGCTTGCAATGCATTCTGAAAATTTCTACTTCATTCTTAAAAAGAAAAAAAAAATGCAGTCAAGACCTATTAATTAATTTCAGTGCATTCACTGGGGAGAGAGCCTTAATAGGTCATTCTTTCCAGTCCTCTGGGTTATGATCTGCAATTGGAAAAACACTTCTTGTCACTGGGAGCAGTTGGCTTTGTGTGTAAATCGGCTCGTGTCATTGAGACTTATCTTTCTTGCTGTCACAGCGCCTACATTTAGCTCGTGGGTTTCCCCAGTCCATGCACTAGCTTAGGTACTTGCCCTAAGCAAGCTAAGCGCTGGTAGAATCAGCCGAGTAGGATTGGGGGTTCTGGCCCAGCTGCTGGGAAGTTCTGGAAAGTATTTGCTGCACTCTAATGGGTCCTCATGTAGTTTTTAACTGTGGGTAGTGTTGTCACCTAGCCAGAGTCTGTGCCTGATTAGAATGGTTTGGACGCATCTCTCCGTAAAGTCAGAAAATTGGAAGGTAGTACCCATTAGGGTTCCCTCCACAATGAGCATCTTTTTAGCCCACGCAGATACTTAATTAAAATTAATTACTGGGGGGCAACTTGACACTTTTAAAATCTTTTTATTTTTATTTCTGATTTCTTTCTATTTGTACTTAAATTTTATACTTGTAGTTATGAAGAAGGAGGGAGACGAGGTAAAGAAATTGATGCAATTAAGCGTTTTGATAGGAGTGAGAATTGCAAAAGTCTTTGCTTTCCTGAGAAAACATGTGAAAGCAAAAAGGATAATGTGCCCTAAACGTTACGTTCATTGTGAAGGAGCGCTGGAGATCCTCTGTTGGTTTTCCAGTCTTCACCTCTTTTTAGATGATCTAACTAGAAAATCAGTAGTCTAGCTTAAGGTTTAAGTAAAATATGAGTAAGCTATCTAGAAGAGCTAACTGAATATTAATTCCAGTAACCAGTCTAGGTCTGAGCGCCATAGCCTAGCTAGGGTAACAACCATATTATTAGCGAAGACCTGGATCTGGAACCCCACCCCCGCCCCACCAACCAATCACAAGGGTGGGACGGGCACTAGGGAGGGGGCAGGGTTACAGAATGAGACTAGCAGACTGAGGACTGAGGATGGCATTCAGAGAGTTGGGGAAATTGCACATGGTAGCAGCCTAATACAGTCATTGGCATCTTATAGGTGTAACAAGGTCTTAAGAGCATGTGTTGATGGGTCATGGAAGCTCAATGATGGCCAACTCTGAAGCAGGTGATATTTGAAATTCCAAGGAGCAGACAGAATACTATTAGGCTAACAATTCCATTGGCATACAGAGAGTCACAAATTCTGATTCATGACTGTAAGAGTAATTCAGGTCCTGATTCTAGAGGATCATGGCATCATGAAATCAATTATAAAAGTATAAGACAGAGCTTAAATTGTCAACAAAGTGGGGACTTTGTTTCCAGGTCAAGGCACATGCCTGGTTTTCAAAACTGGGTCACCAAGATGTGGCTTAACGACCAACAGTGGGAGTAATAGGACAGTGATTATGAGAACATTAGGCTATGTCCTTCCTTGCCAAATCAAGATCACTCCTTGAGAGACAACATTGGAGGTGTGGCTAAAGCTAGGTGGAGTTCAAGGATCCCAAATTTCTGGAAAAGGAAGAGGAAGAGATGGAAACCAGGGAGGGTCTGGCACTTCAGCCAAGGGCATTTTAATACAATTAGCAACACTAGGGCACTTGATGTCTGAATAATTATCAGTGAATCACAGATACTCATAGTTACCTGGGATATGAAGTATCTTTTAAATAGCTGCATTGTAGTACAGAAGTATTACACTTGCCTTTTAAAGACTGTGATACGAGCAAATAGATCAGTGGTTCTTAGCTAGGGGTGATTTGCTCTCTAGGGAGACTTGGCAATGGCTGGAGATATTTTTTGGCTGTCACGACATGGGGAGGGAGGTTTGCTACTGGCATCTAATTAGTAGAGGCCAGGGATGCTGCTAAACTTCCTACCATGCACAGGACAACCCTTCTCAACAAAGAATTATCCAGTCCAAAATGTCAGTAGTGCAGACTGAGGAAACCTGAAACGGAGTAGGATTGCTACTACATTGTCTTGACTGGATATTGAATTCATATGAGCAATGGAATGTATTTTTGAGCATACATAAATTAGTTCTCCCTTTGTGGTTGGCAAACTATGATTCTACCAGAGAGTAAGTATGAGTAGAATTATATTATTGCCCTCAAAGGGTAACCAGCAAGCAGTGTGTGGCCAACCTAGATAGCATTTGAACATTTTTCTGTGGGCCTGTGTGGGAATCTGCTCTTCCAGCGTGAGTGGCCAGCTGTCCCCACCTGTGGGTTGGCTTTTATGGGCTTTTGCGTAGTATGTTTATAAAGGTCACTTGAACTTGCCAGCCACTGTGACGTCTGCCCTCTTTCTAACATCTGATGGAAAGAGCCTAAAGTTAAGGACATGTCTTTCTTTTTTCCCCCACGAACTTCTGCTCACTGGCCCCAAGTTGACCTACTCTGACACAGGGCTTTCCATGGGCTACAGAGATTCAATGCAGATGAGGGAAGAGAATAGTGAGGAAACACTTGCAGTGGAGGGTGCTGATGAGGGGTTGGTAATTATCTTGTGACTGTCTGTTAAATTTAAAACAAGCAGTGGATTCCAGAGCTGACACTTAAATCCATTGTTCTGGAGTGAGTATATATTGCTTGGGGTCACACACACCTAAATTGTGGGGTCTCAGCTCTGCCACTTAAGATCTCTAAAACCTTGGGCAGGTTGCTTAACATCTCTGTGCCTCAGTTTCTTTAGCTGTGAAATGGGAAAATGGTTGTGAGGATTAAACCATCTATGTGGCTCATTTGACAGAGTGCTTATGTCAGTAAGGACAAACTAGATGTTGTTCTTGTCATCATCACTGTTATTGTTAATTACACCGAACCATCCATACACTCCATTCTGATTTTCTCCTTGTTAGAGAGTGTTAGAGAGTAGGGTTTCAGATAGGTGGGGCTGTTGGACACTCTTCAGTCCTTTCCCCACTAAAGACAAATGTTTTGAGTTTTTCCTTTGGGTTTTCCCTTCAGATTGCCTTGGTTGTGTGTGGATGTGTATGCTACACATAAAATTTAAAACATTTTAGTGAGGCAGTTCAAATTCCAAGAAACAAATGCTTTATTCACCCAAACATTAGTAATTACAAAACAGAAATGTGACTTCTGCCAGAGTTGTACTTAAACAGTAAATCGTTCGAATCCTGGTCAGATGATTGTGAGTCTTCAGCATGTTTATAAAAATGAAAAACCATGAAGAAAATCTGCCAGGCTGGGCTCTGTACTGAAGGGCTGGGGCAGGTGTTTTCAACCTGGGGAGCATGTCAAGATCACGCAGAGGGCTTGTAAAAACACCGGTTTCGGGCCTCTGTAGGGAACATGAAGTTTCTGCAGGTTGCCTACTGATTTGATGCTCTAGTGGATGCAGAGAGTAGGAGATAGCCCATGACCCCGCTGCTTCTGCATCCGCAGGTTCAGTCAACAACAATTCAATTCATTTGGTTGAATCTGCAGATGCAGAACCCGGGGATATGGAGGGCCGGCTGTACGAAGCCATCTATGTAAGGAACTTGAGCATCCACGGACTTTGGTATCCACTGGGGTCCTGGAACCAATCCCCCATGGCTACTGAGGAATGCCTCTGAGTATATGGGACTTATTTTATAAAAAACCAACAACCAACAAACAAGCAAAGAGAAAAATATTTCAAAAAGAGAATGGATGTGGGTCAGGAGTTGGGGGGGATTAGATTATCTGCTGTATTTGTTTAGAAAAGGTAAATTGAAGAAGGGCTTTGCAGCTCTGTACTGAAGGTATCACAAAGGGTTAAAGTAAGGGTTGTGGAACCTCTTCTGTGCCACCTGTTTTTGGCACACTTGGTGGAGAGGAGACTAGGGGTGCTGCTAATACTGCTGACTGGGATCGGACCACCAGTTGGAGAGAGAAAAGGAGGGAATATGGAAATACTCTGATTTGTGCCAAATAGGCTGCTGTAATCTTGGCATGTTGGGAACAATTAGGATCTCCTTTTTAAAAAGAAAATGAGCAATTAGTGCAAACTCTAATCTGTAACTTTCCTATGGATTTACAACCTGGCAAAAATACTTTCATTTCTTGACTTTTTAAGCCAAGAATTGTAAACAGGGAATCTTATGCTAGGCAGAAATCAGTTGTTTATTTTTTTTTACCCAAAAAATGCCCTGCATTTTGAATCAAAAAAAAACTCACCTGGTATTAGGATCCACAATTCTGTCAGTATTTTTTTTTTAATTGCAAAGCAAATTAAATTTTTGGAAAGGTACCCAGACAAACCCAAAGATGGTAAAACAACGCGACAATTTTAAGTTTTGAATCTTAAATAGGAAACCAACAGCTGATTGTTACGGCTAAGTAAGTTTCCACCTACATAAATTTAACAAAAACAGAAGGGGAAAGTTTAATATAGTTTAGGAATGAACACTCTTCATTTTATGTTTGACTTGATAAAATATGTTAACATACAGGAGGAGCTGGCTGCCATCACCAAGTAGAGGTAGCAGTTGATTGGTTTATATAATATGCCAGGTGTGTGTTAGTTAGATCGTGAGGTTACAGAATTGAATATGACATAGCTTCTGCCTGGCCCATAATGCAGGGAGGCGGAGAGAACATGAGCAGATAATGCCTGTATAATGCGGGAAATGGGATGTAGGGACAGCTGGAGAGTGTCCACCTGATATTCTGCATGTTTAGCTACAATTCATAGACGCCTGATCTGTGGGATGGTGCTGGAGACTTGACATACGTGGTGTGTGTGTTAACTCCGACTCCCACAGCAGTCCTACTTTTAACCTCGTTTTTTACACGAGGGAAGCAAGTTTTAGCAAGATTCAATTGTCCAAGATCATGTAGCTAGTTTTGGTCAGAACGGAGATCTGAACTTGGAGGTCTGAATGACCTTGAAACCCCTTTGCATTATAATGCTGTGATTTTGTTTTTAATCCTCTGCTCTAAATCTTGAATACTTTCTGTCCAGCTAATACACAATTTTTTTCCAGGTAGATCTGGAAGCCTTCTTAGACTGTGAATGTTTTAGACCTTGCTTATGTGTGATAGGGAATTTTCTCAGGAGTGAAATATTAAAAAAGGGAGCTAGAACTCATAGCACATTGAACTGGAATTTTACTGCATTATAGACATTTATCTGGAAGAAGAAATGTGAATGTCCATTACGTTTTCAAATACAGACACATGCTCCATGCTAAATGAGTGGATAAATTTTTTCTTCGTAGAAATGTCCATTGCTTGTGCATGTATGTGTTTATAGAAACAGTGATTTGAGTCTCAGAAGTACACAGCAGAGGTTGACACATTTTTCCACAGTCCTGGGTAAGTTTTGTGGCTGATCTCAGGTACCAGGATTTGAAAGATTTGAATCAAAAATATCTCTCTCTAGTGGAAAGAGGGAAGTCTCTGATCTGCCACAACCTACTAAATTTATGTTTTAAATATCTTCACATTTTATGTTATAAAGATTCTGCTGGGTTGTACTTTATAGCACAGAGTTGAATGCTACTATTATGGATGCTGGCTTCCTTCCTGTAGGTAGAATGAATACAACACAATCCATTCTGCCGTACACAAGCCATAAGGAGGATGCTTCTGGCTGTTAAGGGTGAATCGTATCTGTGGAATGAATTAAGAGTTGGGCTGTTTGCAGTATATTGGATCTGCCCATTTCACAACTGCATTCATTAAATCCAAACTTGATGAAAACTGTTCACATTAAATTTGATAACCCTAATCTTCACAAGTTACACCAATTATAAAGCTCCTTTAAAAATTCTGTGATGTTTGCGTTATTTTTGTCTTTTAATAACTTAGTCATTTTTAGATTGGGTACATGTACTTAACCATATATTGGTGGAAGCACTTCATAATTTATGACTCTTACTGAATTAGTTTAGAATTCAGTGCTCTTGTCTGATTCTGTCTTTATGCTTTGACATGGAAGAATGTACCATTAGTGAATAATCTTAGCTTTCCAATGGAATTCACTGAACTTTTGAGGAATTCCTGTGATAAGCATACCACTGTGTAAGAGCTAGTTGGTTTGAATAGGAAAAAGAACGAATCCTCACTGTCTAGAAATTATTGTCTACAAAGATAGTAACAGGCAAGAGATCTGTATTGGCTACTTCCCCTGTTATTTGTCAGAGAGGGGCAACTTCCTTGGAGCTAGCCAGGTGGGGAAAACGACCTATCTTATATTTAAATTCTCCTTGGGAATAAGAACAATAATTGTAGATGAAGTAAAAGGGGCTCTTTGCCCAACTACTTGTAACAGTCTTATACCTGGTTTATCCTTCGAAAGATACATTACCTATTAATTCTTTATCTCTCAACTCTGACTTCCAAAGTGAATTATTCTCATCTATTCCCTTAGTTCAGCCCCATCCTGATCTGCAGAACAACGTCGCTTCTGGAGGAAAGAGTGGGGAAAGCTCAGTTGGAATTAGTGAAAAGTCTTTATTATGAATATTTTAAATTTAGTTTTGTTATTTTCAAACGTCTGTAATAGCTCAAACAATGCCTGAAAGGAATTGCTTGGAATATTTTCAGTTAGAGATTTCTGTGGACCTGCGTTAATGAATAGCTAAAAAATTGATTTATAATTAGTTTTACATAATGTTCACATTTATTTATATGGAAATGGGTATGCTTAGATTCCTCAAAATAGTTTCTCTTCTTTTGAATGGGTTAAATACTGTTTTCTGAAAATGTTTCCATCCTATGAATTTACTGAGTAAACTTTCCTTTTTAAAAATGGATGATGAAAACATAAACTCCAACTCAACCAAACATCTCTAATCCGAATCAGTGATTTTCTTTAATACAAGAGGTGGTACCATTGATGAGTTAAAGATGAAAATCCCATTAAATTTTCATCACATTGTATTTCTCCACTGGTCATACATTCAGTATTTTTAAAAAGTTATTTCTGAAGTTTGTAGAAATGTTAACCTGTTACAAGGTCTCTGTGAAAGTTCAGACCTATGTGTAATAGACCCAGAAGAAAGCTAGCCAAAATTTGAATAGATTCTTCACTTAGCTGAAACAGTTTATATATCTAGAAGATATATATCTTGCCTACATTTTATAGTAAAGAGCTGAAGGTTTTTTTTCATATGTAATAAAACACTTATCAGTTAACAGACCAGGAAATGTCATGAGCATAGCTCTGACAGTTATAATGTTTCAAAATATTATGGTAACAAGCTGAACACTATTACATTTGATTTTTTTTCTCTTAAAATGGTTATGACTTTCTTATCATTCAAATTCTATTTTGATTGTGTTTACCTTTGATAGCAAAATGTTTTGGTTCAGTTTTTGAAATGATTCCACTTGGTTCTCACACTTCCTTTATTGAATCATAGCAGGTTTTAAGGCTAAATCAGGCCCACTGGAATTTATGTAACAGTAGTTTATCAAGTCGAGGTGGTATTTCACGGAGGTGAGATCTGTAGCCTGATGTGACTGTTTTAAATTGGCCGGTGAAGTGTTGAACAATTTTATCCATTGCAAAACCGTAGATATTTTCTCACTCATTCCTTTTCTCAGTAATTTGTCACTTTTTTTTCTCAAGGAAGGAAGCTCTGTGCATAAATGTACTTACTGATGACTTTTTTCCTACAAGTTAAATCATTTAGAGTGTATGATGATAATAAAATAAAATAATAATAATAACAGCTAATGCTTAGGTAGTACTTTTACATACTTGGTTCTCTATGAAATGATTCACACATATAATTTTATTTAATCTTCATAGTAAAATGTACCTTTTTAAAAAAAAATCAGAGTATAGTTAGTTACAATGTGTCAATTTCTGGTGTACAGCATAGTATCTCAGTCATATATATACACGTATATATTTGTTTTCATATTAAACCTACTTTTTGGATTGGGGATCTAAGGGATAACCTGTAAGGATGAACAGAGATGGTATCCAGGATCAGGGCACAAACCCAGAACTTGCCTGATGCTAAAGTCCACGTGCTTAATGATTGCATCTGCCTCAATAAAACTACTTTCCTTGCATGTTCTCTTTCCTTAGCCAGTCAGAACTTTTAGGGAGTCTTATGTCCTAATTAATCACTTGATATAGACTGTAAAATGGCTTCAATTTTTGCAGCACTAGAGGGAATGTTTCTTTATTAGTTGTTATTTATTAGCATACACATCAAAGAGAATTAATTTAAAAAGAGAGTAGAAACAAAATGTCTGTTTACTTGATTTTTTAAAAAGGTGGTAGAGATTTATGGAGTTAATTAAATTTTTAAAGTACCCCAGCTACTGCTCCAACAAAGGTCTTCCTTAGGGAAGGTGGGTCTGGGGAGAAATCACGCTGTGTGTCCTGCTTTCTCCAGAGAAAACCTGGGACTCAGCTTGTCAGTCCTTCCACTGCAGTCAGGGAGGAGTTTCCTGGGGGACCCAGTCCCTGTCCTTCCTCAGGGTCTTTATACCTGCTCTTTCCTTGTAATTACGAAGCCAGACTCCTTGTCCTTCAAAACTCAGTTCAAACTCCCTCTCCTGGGAAAATCCCTGCCTAACCCCTCAGCTAATGTGAGATTCCTCCTCTTATCTGCCCTCCCACACCCTCTTTACTGCTGGTGTGGTGTCTTTTCTCACTAGCTGTTGTGATTTGCTCTGTGTCTCCCATGAATTCTATGCTTCTTGAACCGTGTCTGTCTTACTGCGTCTCTAGTATTGAGCAGAATGGCATGTAATAGGTGGTCAGTAATATTTGAGGAATGGTTGAATGAATAGGAGAGCTTTGAGAAGGAGAAGAGTTAAAAGGAATAAATGTAGTGAAAATAATTTTTAAATTTATAGCCTGAGAAGATCGAATTGGAATGGTTAGCACCAAAGGGTGTGGGTGTGGGTGTGGGTGTGGGTGTGGGTGTGGGTGTCTTTTTCCCTTAGCATGTGAAACACAGACTTAGCTTTTCCTTTGAAATGGAACAAGGGAGTCACAACTTCATCTTCTGAAAATCAGCTGTGTCCCTGGTCACTTCCTTTAACAAGGCAAGGCCTTAAATCAAAATCCAGACTTCAAATTTGCTAGATCCCAGAGAAGGCTGTTTGTACCTTGCCATAGATAGTGAAGACTGGTCAGTGGTGCATAAGGGATTCTAATTTGCCTGTGTTTTTTCTCTAAGACTGCAGAATTCAAAATAAATGACATGTTTTAAAGTACCATTCTTTATTTTGAAAAAAATAGTACTATACTTAAAAACTAAATACATGCTGTTTAGATTACTCTTTTGCATTTAAAAGTTCAGAGTGGCATAGATTTAGGGAGGAAAACATAATTAAACATAGATAACAGATGCCAAGAAACAAGAGATAAAAGGAGAAAATGTTAAATTATAATAGTAATATAGCAAGTAGTAGACATGTGAAAAATCATTTACCACAAAATCACCATGGATGGGACCAAAAGTCCCATCTTTGAATCCTGGATTGAAAAAACAGAGAAATGAGAACTATGGTAAATTGATTGCCTAAAAATATGTCAGTCATGTTACTATTTTAAGAAAATGATATAAGAAAAAAAATTAGGAGTTTGGGGGTAGTGAGATACCTAAACCATAGTCCCTATGGGCAGGTAAGAACTGAGAAAGTGATCTAAGGAAAGAAGCCCTCATTAACTGAAGGTCCCTGGCCGTGGAATATGGCTCTTACATTTGAATCTACTAGAAATGGGACTGACTTTTCAAAGTAAACAGTTAAAAAACAACAACATTGGATTAGAGCTTTACCTTAAAAATCAGAACTACTATATACAGAGTAGATAAACAACAAGCTCATACTGTATAGCACAGAGGACTATATTCAGTATCTTGTAGTGACCTATGTTGAAAAAGAATATGAAAAGAAATATTATATATATATATATAAAACTGAATCACTATGTGTACACCAGAAACTAACACAACATTGTAAATCCACTGTACTTTAATTTAAAAAAAATTTTAAAAATCAAAACAAAAATTATGAAACTAATTAATTTCCTCTGAAACCTAGATGTTGTCTGCAGTTGTTATGTGGTCTAACTGCCCCAAAGGTCAAAGGCCAGTGGATTAGTAAATATTTTCTGGTTATGGCAACTCTGCTGCTCCCTGTATTGAGGGGACTTGGATAACACATGCTCAGACAATTAAGAACTCTTATAATAATTCTGCTCCCAAACCCAAACCTTCTCTCTTGCCATCAAATTTTGTTACTAAGGAAATGACTGGGAGATTAGGGGCTTTTGAAATTGTCTTGATTGGCTATCAGAGCACTTCAAATTTGGAAAATTATTTGAGCCATGTATTAGTTTGCTAGGGCTGTTGTAACCACGTACCATGATCTAGGTGGCTTAAATAACAGAAACTTATTCTCTCACAGTTCTGGAGGCTAGACGCTCAGAATCAAGATGTTGGCAGGGTTGGTTTCTTCTGAGGGCTGTGAAGGAAAGATCTATTCCAGGCCTTCGCTTGCAGATAGTCATCTTTTTTCTGTGTGCTTGTCTTTTCATATTGTCTTCCTTCTGTATGTGTCTGTCGGTGTTCATCTGTGTTCAAATTTCCCCTTTTTATGAGGACACCAGTCCTATTGGGTTAGGACCAGTCCTAATGACTTCATTTTAACTTGATTACCTCTATAAAGACTCTATCTCCAAATAAGATCATGTTCTAAGGTACTGAGAGTTAGGACTCCAACATATGTTCTTTGGGAGGACACAATTCAGCCCGTAATAATCCACTAATCTTTTTAACCCGATAAAGACTGTGTCTATAGAACTCAAAATAACTTGGAAGTAGTTAAGAACAGTGGAACTGGTAATGTAATGATTCATGACTACAATGAATGTTTCTTACTGTTTTAAGCCACTGAGTTTTGGGGTGGTTTGTTATACAGCAGTAGATAACTGATACCATAGTTGTGCTGAAGCTTGCTCCAGAGATTTCTCAGAGTTTAGAAGAGAGGAGGGATCAGCATTTCTGTCTATTACATATTACAATCAAGGGGATTAAAAAAAAACAGCTTTATTGCGGTATATTTGATAAACAAAGAACTGCACATGTTTAGTGTGTGCAGTTTGATGAATTTGAACATATGAATTTGAACATCACCACAATTAAGGTACCAGGCATATCCAACACTTTCTTACAAAAGCAAAAATCAAAACAAAGGGACATGAACAAACAAGATTTTCACAGGTTGAGTTCAGGACCTCAGATGTTAGTGTTGCAGTCTTCCTCAAAACTCAATTTCTACTCTCTTCCTTTGAGAAATCTTTTGAGAAATGGAGGGCAAGATCTGGTTGGAGAGGCGAGGAGACTAGAATTAATGAAGGTGTGGCATGGTATCTTCTGTTTCTGGTCTCTTGCTTGGGTTTGAGCTGACAGAATGCAAATCATTGTGTAAAACTTTGTAAGAATCTGGGTATCAGCCTATCTGCTAAGGACCCCAGCTGACACAGTGGGGCCAGAACGCAGGTCCTGGAACCTTGAGACAGTGGTTTGGGAGTATCAGGAGGACAGAGACATTGGCTTTCTTGAGGCAGGTACCACCGCAAAGGCATAAGTGGTCAGCATCCTTCTAATGGCTTTGTCGGGGCTGGTGGATGTTCACAGGTGGGAGCCATACAGAAGGGAGGATAGGGCAGTTGCCTTGGGCTGCTTCAAAGACAGACAGGTTTATGGGCAAACATGAGACTTTTCTTTGGGGACTTCTGAGTATGGTTCCCAGACCAGTAGCACTAGCATCTCCTGGGAACTTGTTAAAAATTTCAATGCTCCAGGACTTTCTCCAAAGCGATGGGGGGATGTTCTAGTGTAGGCAGTATCTGGGAGTGTGGGAGAATCAGTGCCTTGAGGGGAACTCTCAACCAGTGGGGTAGGAAGTTGGCAAATAAATGCCCCAGACTCCCATCACTTGGAAGGACAATTCCAAGGTAGATTTTCTATAATTCCTGTGGGTACCATTCAGAGTGGAGCTCCAGGTCCCTACAGTGGTAACCAGGCAATGATACATCCTTTAACTTGGCTATCTTACCTTTCCAACTCCTTTATTCCTGCTTTCTTGAAACGCCTCTTGAAAAAACTGCCTGAACCCAAGTCCTTGTCTCAGGCTCTTTTTTGGTGATGATAAGAACAATCCATTAATAGTAACAAGATACCCACAAACACATGTATTGCTTTATAAAAATATTCTGATTTGTGCTAAGTGTATGGATTCCAGAGAGAATTTTTAAGTTCCATGCCACACTGAGAAGCCCTAAATGTGGGACATAGGATCTCTGTCATGTTAGTGGATGTCCAGAATGTTGCTTAGGAAGAAATAAACTCTCTACCAGGACATAGGAACAGGGGAAAAATAACTTCATTCATGGCTGCCAAGGATAGTGTTTCAGATTGATTCTCTGATTGATTTAGCTTCCTGTGGTCTGTGAATTAGATCCCCCACTGTGTGCAATTTTCACTTACTAAGAAGTTTAGTCTCTTGAGATCCTGTTTCTTAGTGTGTCTGTATAAGAATGAGAAATGAAATCTTTAGCAGATTAGCCCAAGTGTTTGGGAATTTGATTTTTGGTTATTTTGAATACTTAATCTATGTGTGTTAGAGGTCAATGGGAGACATGACTTCTGGTTAGCCTGCAAGCTGGACCTGGGCATTCGGAGGCTCCTCATCCCCTGCCCTGTCTTTGGGATGTACATCTGCCCACCATTCCCACACTAGGAGCTATTTCAAGGATGCAGCCTGGAGAGAGTAGTGCGTTATTGAGGCCATCTGGACTGAATCCATGCCCTAACCTCGTTAAGGCCACCACATAAACTTTTAAGGTCCTGGTACAGTACAGAGATCTACTTACCTTGAGGCTGCTCAAGACAAGCCTCATATGTAAGTTCCCTTGCTCATGAAGCCTGCCACCTGCCAATCTGGAGTGTCTACCTCTTTCTTCATTCTCTCCTTGCCCTCTGTTTATGGGGGCCAGTTTCACCTGGGAAACTCCCAATATTGTGACCTGACAAAAAGTGTATGTATTTTTCAGTGTATAATGAATTGATGGCTAAAATTATACTAGAGAACAGGGAGTTTGGTCTTACGCCCAGCAATTTGGTTTCTCAAAGATATTGAACACTTTTGCCTTGATGTGGGGAAAGCAGTTCAAAGGAAATAAAGATCTTTTTCATGAAGTAAGGCTATTAGCTAATAGCTGCAGCAGGGAATGGTAAATAAAAGCATGAAGTCCCGTTTATGCTTCAACTGAAAACATAATGATTGTTTTTTGGTTTATACCTACGATTCTATAGATTTATTGAAGATGTCAGGACTTGAAAATGTTGCCTCTACCTGGGTTCCTGCTATGAAATGCATCACGCATGGAATTCTGACATACTTATGGATGTTTATACACATCATTTATTCCTAGGAAGAAATAATTCCAATTTATCAGGTTGGATATGGTGAAGAAAGAGTTGTTTTGAAGTCATAGGATTAATGTTAATAATTCAGTTGTTATAGGACCTTAATTCATATGTTTTTTTTTTCCCTTCCTGTCAGTTTTTCCCTTGTTTCATTCAGATATTAGCTATTGCTCAGTCTTCCGCTGGGTCTTGTGGTGTGGCAGCTGCCAGCCAAGCTGATTGGGGAAGAAAAAATTCTGAATGTAGATATAAAGGAATGTAGATATGAAGGATGTAAATGGCAGGAAATCTACCCCCCCTGCTATTCCTAGGGAAGTTATAGAGTATTGTGGAAAGAATGTGGTATTTTGGGATCCAATAAATTCTAGCTTAAACCTTAGCCTTTCATCATTAGCTGTATATAATCAAAGGACAGTTATTCAACTTCCGGTGTCTCAGTTTTCTTACCTAGAAAAGAGATGATATTTACCTACAAAGATTGCTGCAAAAGTTAGAGAGAGTATACATAAACCTAGGAGGCTTACAATAAATGGTAAATATTATTACTGTTTCTTTACTACATAGAAAGGAACTTTCAGAGGAGGAGCCCTCTGGTAAGAGTGAGTGATAAACCTTGTGCTTGGCAGGCAGGTTTCCAGGCCACGTAGTAACAGTGGTGTAAACAAAAATGACTCAGCTTGAAGGTCTTGATATAGGACTTTCCTCCAAATAGCCCTGCTGACTTTATAGTATGATATTCAAACCTGGGTGATTTTTAGGATAGTCAGTAGAACAGTTTAGTGTCATCTCAGAACAGGGAATATGAATTTTTAAAAGTTGCCTGAGATGATTCTGATAATCAGTCAGCTTTGGGAACCATTTCTTAATATTCAGACCCACTACTTCCAGACTGATTTTGGCCATTATAAGGTGAAAATCTACAATTTTTTTTCTTTTAGATCTTTTGCCTTTTTTTTTTTTTAAACTATCTTGCTTTTTCTGCTCTGAAAATTAATGCAATTCCTTAATGTCCTCTGGAATCCAATCCATATTCAAATTGCTCAAATTGTCTCAAAAATGTCTTTTATAGTTGGTTTGTTTGAATCAGTATCCAAGCGAGATCTACATATTGCATTTGGTTGATACGTCCCTTATGTCTTTCTTCTTTTTTAATATCATTGGTTTGTTGGAGACACTTTGTCGTTTTATACTTCTGAGTGTTTCACATTTTGGATTTGATGGATTGCTTTCTTATATTATCTAACTTGTTGCTCTATTCTGTATTTAATATAAACTGTTGATTTGATATGGAGACTTGATTTTATTCAGGTTCAATTTATTTTCAGATTATTATACTTTTATGTGTTCAATTCATGGCAGTCATTATTCTTTTTGATGAAATTTGTCCCATCTTAGGTCAGTGGGAACTCCTTCCTGTTGGTTCCAGTGTCCTTTGACCCAACACTATTAGTTCTTGGTAATGTCATTGCTTTCTGGCACAATAATATGTCCCAGGTTCATCTGGCTGTATATCTAGAATCCGTGATTCCTAGAAGGGGCCTTGCTTTCTTTCAGTGGGGAATGGTATTTAGAGACCACAATGAGAGTGCCAGGAAAGTTCATTAATACTGCATTGTCATTGCATTTAGCAATTTCAGAGATGGAGTTAGGAAATACATGTTTAAAAATAAACCATGCGTGTACATTGATATTTCCAATTCAAATTTAAGATTACAGAATATTTACTGAATTTGCTTGGTTTTATACTTGGATCTCTTCAGTCTTAGGCTGGACGTTTGAAGGCTTGCACCCTAGCCTGCATAGCCGTGCTGGCCCTTGGTACACCTGCTCTTGTATTACAGTCTCCCCCATCCTCTGGTTTGCCTGTATTACAACTGTCATGCAGTTGGCATTTCCCTGGCTCCCCTGTCAGCTGGCTTCCAGTTGTCAATGGGGGACACTGGTAGGAGACTGGCAGATGAGAAGGGGAGAGATTCTAAGTTATTTCTCCCCTTCCATCTCTGCTTTGAAAATCATTTGTGGTGGTGGCTATGTCTCCTCTGAAGCCTTAGCTCCCGTGGTACTGGCTTACCAGGGTTTCAGTTTTAATTGGGTGACCCTGGCCACTGGCTCTGGTTACACCATCTCCTTCCCCCCCCCCCCCTCTGGTTTATGCATGGTAGTGGCTTCCTCTTGGGGCTAATCTCTGGGTTATATCACTGCCTTCTGGGTTTTCCCCTCCCCTGTCACCTGTGTGACGAATTCTCTGTATTGTAGTATTTGTGCTTTAAATACTCAAGTGGTTTCTATTATTTGGTTAGACTCTGATGCCATAGTGTTGCTAAATCACTTAACATTTTATTTTACCAACAAAGTCTTGTGAATTTTTGACTGCTTGGCGCTTGCAAACTGACTCCTAACAGTCGTCGTTATCATGATCACGGTCATTTATTAATGATCACACTGTGGATATCATTTTATACATTTCTGCTTTTCCTTCTTAATCAGAACCGATAGCCTTTGTCTAATTATACTTCCCCTCTGGCTCCTGAATCTGCCATTCCCACTGCTCTCACCCCACTTCAGGCCATCACGACAACCTCCTTAAATTTCACAATAACTTCACAACTCTCTCCCCACCTCCAGTCCCTTCATTCTCCAGTCTATTTTAATATATGCTGCCAGATTTATTTTTATAAAGCACAGCTCTGATAATGTCACACCATCACTAAGAAAGAAAATCTCCTGTGGTTTCCCATCACCTACCAAATTAAGCACAGACTCTATGTACTGGCCTTCAATATTCTCCACTAAATGTCCCCAAATTTGCCTCTATGTGGAGTCTTTCCTCATACAAGCCATGCTTCAGTCTATTGATCCATTGGCATGGAAGATCCTGGGAAATAAGAAAGATACCTCTGACTTTGCCATGAAGGATGTGCTGTTTGAAACGTATTATGGAGAGACCAAGTCAAGTTAGGCCTAAAGGTAGTGAACAAATTTGGATGTCATCATCAGAAAAATGATTCCTTCTGTATCAGATATCATTCTTCTATAAAGAATTTTCCTGCATTCACTATTTAATTAGTCTGAGCTACTTTAAGGCAAATTAAATATTTAATTTTTCCCATTTATTATCAATTTTTAGTGTAATAATTTAGTGCCCAAGCAATGTCCAATGGTGACCAATGAATTTCTGGGTATTATTATGAATTCCTGCATCATTATATTTTTAGATTCATTTTATTTTTCTTCTTGATGCGCATTGTCCCATCCCAGGTAATGAATCCATCTGTTTTAGATTTTAAAACATAGAGATTACAATGAATAAACCCTTACAGATAAAATGACATTCACCTTTTATAGGCTTGTTTACTTTACTTGGAGTTCTGGGTCCCTCTGGACTCATTTTAGAAACAAAATGTCAGTGATTAAGGAAGTTTCTTACTCTTAGAGAAGGCCATTGTTGACACTTAATTTTATCGTTTCTGTGGGTTTACTTGATCTTACTTTGTTCTTTGTTGTAGGCTATATGCATTCATTTATTCATGTTTATTGAACCTTTTAATACTAGGTACTGGAGACATGATGATGAATAAGACGGACAGGACTATTGTTCTTGTGAAGCTTAAATCCTACAGGAGATACAGACATCAAACAATAAACTACACAAATAATAATATAATTTCAATAGTATATGTACTGTAGAGGAGAAACTCAAGAGCATTATAAGCAACTGTGTTGGGGGCACTGACCTGTTGGGGGCAGGAGGCAGGGAAGGCTTCCCTGAGGAAGTGATGTTTGAGCAGAGGTCTGAAGGATGAGCAAGGATTTAGGTGAAGAGGGTATATGAGCATAGAACACAGCAAGTAAGAAGGCATTAAAGAGAAAAGAAACATAGTACCTTTCAGAACTGAAAGAAAGGCTACTGTGGCTGGAGTGTGGAGTCCTATAGGATAACTGAAACCAGTTGGAGAGGTATGCAGGGACCAGATCATGCAAGACCTTCTAGATCATGGTAAGGACAGTCCAGTTTTTAAAATAGAAAGCTATCATAATCAGATCTGCATTGGGCTAGAGAGTGGGAAATATACTGGATGGACACAAGAGTGCATGCTGAGATGCCAGCAGAAATCCAGGTGAGAGATAATGCGATGTGGGACTGGAGACATGCCAGTGGAGATAAGATATATCAAGGCTCTGAGATATTTTGAAGGTAAACAGAACAGGCGATTGCATGAAAATGAGTGTTGAGAGAGATGGGAGTGGGAAAGCAGGACACCCAAGTTTCAAATGACTTGAGAAGGACTTGGCTTTGAAGGGTGTGGGCTGGGGTGGAAGAAGAAGCCAGGCATTGATTTTTTTTTTAAATAGAAGTATGTTTTATTTTTTATAGGACTGACTATCAGATTCTATTTGCATGCATGACTGTATTAGCTAAGCTTAAAGAGTAGACCATAATTATCATATAAATGCATTCCTTCCCATTACATTTTTTCCTAGATTAATAACTTATTCATGTTTTGCCACACCAGCTGCGCATCCTTGTAGTAGTTAAGTGTTTATTGCTCTTGTATCATATCTGACTTGATCAGGCATTGATTTTTTTTAAAAAATCAACTTTATTAAAGAATAGTTTATATACCATAATAGGCACCTATTTTAAGTATATTGTTTTATGAGTTTTGACAAATGCATACACCTGTGTAACCACCAACACAATGAAGACAGGGAATTTTCCTCATCATTTAAAACGTTTCCTCTTGCCCCTGTGGCAGTAGTGTCCTCACTCTGCTCTGACCCCAGCCAATCTCCAATCTGCTTTATCACTAGTGACTAGATTTGCCTTTTCTAAAATTTCAGTAATAGGAACAATAGTGTATGCAGTCTTGGGACTGGCTTCATTTGCTCAGCATAATAGTTTTGAGATTCATCTCTGTTGTTGTGTATATCAGTAGTTTCTTTCTTTGTATTGCTGATTTGTATTTCATTCTGTGGCTACACTACGATTTGTTTGCCCATTCACCTGTTGGTTGACATTTAGGTTATTTTCAATTTTTAGCTATTATGAATAAAGCTACAATGAACAGTAGCATACAAGCCTTTATGTAGGCATGTTTTTACATCCCTTAGATAAATATACTTAGTAGTGGAATTTCTGGGTTGTATGCTGTGTGCATATATTTAATTTTACGTATATGTGTCTATATGTATATTCAATTTAAAAATATTTAAAGAAGCTGCCAAATTATTATCAAGTGCCTGTACTATTTTGCATCCCCACCAGCAAGGTATGAGAGTTCCAGTTGCTTCACATCATTATCCCCACGTGATAGTGTCAATTTCTATCTTTAGCCATTCTAGTGTATGTTTAGTGGTATCTCATTGCTTGTAATTTTAATTTTATTTACCTGAAGATTTGTCCATTTGCATATCTTCTTTTCTAAATTTCTGTTCAAATGTTTTCCCTATTTTAAAATTATGGCTATTTGTATTCTTGTTGATTTCTAAGGGTCCTTTAAAATTTCTGGTAAAAGTTCTTTGTCAGATATCTGTCGCAAATATTTTTCCCCAATCTGTGACTTGCCTTTTAATTTTACTAATGATGTTTTTGTGAACAGCAGAAAGTTTTAATTTTAGTGAAGTCTTAGTTTATTTGGGCTGCTATAACAAAGATACCATAAACTGGGTGGTTTACAAACATAAATGTTGATTTTACACAGTTCTGGAAACTGGGAAGTCTAAGATCAGGATATCAGTGTCTGGTGAGGACCTGCTCCCTAGGTGGCAACCTCACATTGTGGAAGGGACAAGCTAGCTCCCTGGGGTCTCTTTTATAATCCCAATCATGGAAACTCTGCCTTTATGACCTAATCACGTCTCAGTGACCCCAGCTCCTAATACCAAACTTTGGAGTTAGGATTTCAACAAAGGAAATTTGGAGGGAGACACAGAGAGGCAGGATATAACAAAGCTCAACATCAATTTTTTTAATGGACTGTGCTTTTTGTAACCTATCTAACCCTCTTTGCTTAATCTAACTTGGTGAAGATTTTCTCTTTTTTTCTTCTAGTGGTTTATAGTTTTATCATTTACATTTAGGTCTATTGTAAGTTAATTTTTATGGCTAGTGTGATAGTCAAAGTTTATTTTTTTCCTGATACGGATATTCCAGTTGTTCTAACACCGTTTGTTGAGATTATCCTTTCTCCTTTGGGTGTTGGTAGCTTTGTAAAAACTCAACCTACTATTTCTGGACTCTGTATTTTATTTCGTTGATCACTTTGTTTATCTTTATGTCGATACTTTGCTTTGTGGATTATTGAATTTTATAGTAAGTCTTGAAATAAGATAATCAGTTCTCCAAGTATGTACTTATTTTTCAAAAATATTTTAACTATCGTAGATCCTTTTTATTTCCGTATCAATTGTAAAATCAGCATGCCAACTTCTATAGAAAAAGCCTCCTAGGATTTTGATTGGGGTTGCACTGGATCTCTAGATCAATTTGAGGATATTGCAACAATGTTGAGTTTTCTGATCAATGAACACATCATGTCTCTTCGTTTATTTATGTTTTCTTTAAGTTTTCTCAGCAGTGTTTATAGTTTTCAGTGTACATGTTTTGTATATATTTTGTGAAATTTATTCCTCTAAATGTGTTTAATGTTTTTCAATGCCATCATAAGTAGTATTTTTTTAAAATTTATTTTCCAATTTTGTTGGTAGTATATAGAAATATAACTTATTTTTCTATAATGGCCTTACAACCTGTGACATTCCTAAATTTACCTATTCATTTTATTAACTTTGTTGTAAATTCTTTAGTGTTCCTATGTCGATGATTATGTTGTCTGAAAGTAAACACATTTTACTTCTTCCTTTCCAATCTGTTTGTCATCTATCTATCTATCCATTTATTTATCATCTATCTGTTTATTATATCTGTCTGTCTGTCTGTCTGTCTGTCTGTCTGTCTGTCTGTCTGTCTATCTATCTATCTATCTATCTATCCATCCAGCCATCCAGCCATCCATCCTTTGCTTGCCTTGTTGTCCTGGTTAGATTCTAGCATCATGTTGAATAGAAGCGGTGAGATAGAAATCTTTGCCTTGTATACACTCTTAGGGGAAATACATGGAGACTTTCAGCATTACATATGATAGATGGTTTTCCCAATGGACATTCTTTATTGAGGAGGTTTCTATTTGGTCATAATTTGCTGAGAGTTTATTATTTATTTATTAAATAACATGTTTATTTTTCTTTATAGCATGAATGGGTGTGGACTTTTTCAAAATGCTTTTTCTACATCAATTGAGATGATTATATGTTTTTTCTATTTATCCTATTAATAAAGTGAATTGATTGCATCCCTGGGATAAACCCTGTTGGTCATTGTTATTATTTATTTTGTATATTCCTGGATTTGACTTGCTAATATTTTGTTAAGGAATTTTGCATCAATATTTATAAAGAATATTAGAGAGTAGTTTTTGTTTTCTTGATGTCTTTGGTTTTGGTATCAGAATAATGTTGTTCTCGTAAGATGAGTGCCCTCTCCATGTTTTGAAAACGTTTGTATAGAATTGGTATTTTTCTTCCTTAAATGTTTAAAAGAACTTACCAATGAAGCCATCTGGGTTTGAAGTTTTCTTTATGGCAAAGTTTTACATTACAAATTAATTTTTTTCTTTATATGGTGCTATGCAAGTTTTCCATTAATTTTTTTTATAATTTACTTCCTCAATTTATGAATTTGTCCATTTCATCTAAGTTGTTGAATTATTGGTATGAGGTTGTTCATAATATTTCTTTATTATCATTAGTGTGTCTGTAGGATCTATAGTAATTTCCTCTTATTTATTCCTATTATTGGTAATTAATGTTTACTTCTTTTTCTTGATTAGCATAGCTAAAGTTTATCAATTTTATTGGGCTTTAAAAAAGTAGGTTTTGATTTCATTGATTATTGTTTGTTTTTTATTTTCATACTCCAAGAAATGAGTATGAAAATACTTCTGCTCATATCTACTTCTTTTTTTCCCTCCCTCCCTTCCTTCCTTCCTTTTTTCTTTCTTTCTTACTTGGTTTTTTTTGAGGGGCTTCAGTGGTGTTGATTTATTAAATTTTCTATATAGTGAGAGAAATCAAAAGTATAGACATCCTCCCAGTTTTCTCGAATTAACACCAATATCAGTGTAAGTCTTGCCATAATGGAAATATTTTCTCACCTTTGCTACAAATTTGAGCATTGATATTTCTTTTTATTTTGAATTAGGGAAAACACATGAAATCACTAGAGTAGCAAGAATAATAAAGGTTACAGAGAATTGATCTTTTCAACGTCCCCCTTCCCTGAATGCCACACCCTATTCATTTAGTTTAATTTTATACATTTCAATCAGTTCAACTCAGCAGGTGTTTATCAGTGATGACTTTGCGTCAGGTACTGTACCAAGGACCGAAGGGTATTTCACGATGAGCAAATACCGCTTCATGGCTTCAAAGGGTTCACAGGTTAATGGGAGGGAAGAGAAGAACGAAAATAAAGGTGGATAATTTTGCACATAGATTCAATGAAATTTTAAACCCTGAGCTAGTCTGATTTTCCCAGAGCCTTGGTACTTGGCAAAATAATTATATAATTGTAGCTTCCACATTTCTCTCTCTTTTTTTTTTTATAATGCAATGATTTCTTTTTTTTTTAACTTTTTTTTATTGAATTATAGTCATTTTACAATGTTGTGTCAAATTCCAGTGTAGAGCACAATTTTTCAGTTATACATGAACATACATATATTCATTGTCACATTTTTTTTCGCTGTGAGTTACCATAAGATCTGGTATATATTTCCCTGTGCTATACAGTAGAATCTTGCTTATCTATTCTACATTTTGAAATCCCAGTCTGTCCCTTCCCACCCCCCACCCCCTTGGCAATCACAAGTTTGTATTCTATGTCTATGAGTCTGTTTCTGTTTTGTATTTATGTTTTGTTTTTTTTTTTAGATTCCACATGTGAGCGATCTCATATTTGTCTTTCTGACTTACTTCACTTAGAATGACATTCTCCAGGTCTTTCTTGCTTTGGTTTTAATTTTCTCTTCTTTTCTGTGGCAACTTAGGCCAAAACGTAGTTATCTGACTTGAGATCTCTGTTTTTTTCCCCTAATGTAGGCATTTAAATTTTAAATTTTAATTTTTAAATAAATTTCTTCTTTGCCCCATGGGTTCTTTATAAGTGTGCATTTAAGTATCTCATTATTTGAGGAATTTACCAGCTATCTGCCCGTTACTGATTCCTAATTTAATAACATTGTGGTGAGACAACAGACATGATATAATGTCAATTCTTTTAAAAAAACTAATATGTTTTATGGGCCAGCATATGGTCTATCTTGGTAAATATTTCATAGGTTCTTCATAGGTTTGGGGCGGAGTGTTTTATAGATGTGTATTGTCAATTTGCTTGACAGTATTGTTCAAATCTTTCAGCTTCTAACAGATTTTCTGTCTTCTTATTCCATCTGTTCCTGAAAGAGGAGTGCTCAAACCTCCAATTATAGATGTAGATTTGTGTTTTCCTTTGAGGTCAGGTTTTGCTTCATATATTTTGATATTCTATACTTAGTTTCATATAAATGTGGGATTGTTATGTTTTCTTATTATGTTTCTATCTATGAAATGTCTGTCTTTATTTCAGAAGGCATTCCTAGTTCTGAAGTCTTTGTCTAGTTTTAGCTATTTTAGCTTTCATATGATTAGTATTTCTATGGTATATAATTTTATCTTCTTATTTTTAACCTTTTGCACTTTTATGTTAAAGTGAGTTTCTTGTTTTTAGCTTTATTGACAAATAAAATTATAACATATTTAAAGTGTACAAAGTTCTTAGTACTTAGCAACAGAGTCAAGGGGAAGCCTGTGCAGACTTCTGGGGTTTTCTCTCCTTAGCATTCTTTTCTCTGGTTCTTTGACAAATTACTGTCCCTCCAGCTTCTTTGAACTCTGTTTTCTTAATTCAGTGGGATCACCTTGTTCTGCTTCAGATGCCCCTCCCTACTCCACAGTCCAGAAGGTGCCTTTAGACAGAAAGCCAGGGCAGTCTGAGGGTTCACCTCATTTGTTTCCCTTTCTCAGAGATCACAGTCCTGAACTGCCTCTGGTCTAAAAGTAGTTACTTTTTTTGTCCACTCCTAGTTGTTTACAGTAAGAGGGGAGGAGCACATCTAGTCCCAATTACTTCGTCTTGGCCAGAAGCATGAGTCTGTGCATTTAGTTTTGATCATATTGAACTTAAGGTAAGTTTGAAATGTCTAAGTGGAAGTCCATTATCCAGTTGGTGTTAGATTTGCATTTTTGAGAAGAAAACTGGATTGAAGAGCTAAGTTTGGGAATCGTAGTACGGATGATGATCAAAGTCATAAGCATGATTGGATGTTATCACTTGTGAGAAAGAAAGTATGTGGCGGGTAAGAGCTTTTAAAGGGGAGTTTCAGGGGTGTACAAGTGAGGGGGGATCTCCATGCAGAACAGCACAGTGAGCTCCAACAATCATTTTATTTATTTATATATTTATTTATTTATTTATTTTTATTGAAGTATAGTCAATTTACAATGTTGTGTTAATTTCTGGTGTACAGCATAGGGATTCAGTTATATATATTCCTTTCCATAGTATTTTTCATTATAGGTCATTACAAGATATTGAATATAGTTCCCTGTGCTATACAGTAGGACCTTGTTGTTTATCTATTTTATATATAGTAGTTAGTATCTGCATACTGACAATTGTTGAAATTGATCATGTGGTGATCTGATCTGTGTTGCCTTAATGGTTTTAAGAACAGTTAATCTTCAATTCCAGGGTCATGTTGTTTTCATTACCTTGAGGCCAGTTCTTAGAATTGTGCAAGATGGAGTAGTTTATGTCATGGCCATAGTCTGAGCATCATGTCATTAACTTCTTCCACCTGGTGGGCATTTCAGTATTTGCAAAATGGCTCAAAGGACATGGCTCAGAATATTATCTATAGCCCTTGAGGAGGACATAAAGGCACTTGACTTTGTTTAATGACTAAACTATTATTGTTTTGTCTTGCTTGACTATTTTCCTTTCTTTCTGCATTTTCTCACTTCTCTGACTAAAGTTATTCTTTGGAACTTGAGGAAGGCCTAGAAAGCTAAAGTTTTTCTACAAACAAGAGGCAGGTAGAGGACGGGAAGGGGTGGGGTCCTGTCCCAGGGAGGCCCTAGAGGGTCCTGCTCAATTACAAGACCAGCCTGAACCAAGTCTACACCAGCCCAGAAAGATGACTGCCAGATGATTAGGTCATTGGCAGCCCCTTAGCAAAGATGGAAGACTGGAGAGAAACAGTGGCTTCTTTGCCTAGCCCACCCTCTGCTGAAGCCTCCCATTTCTCCCTCTCCTCTTTTCAGGTTTCTTTTTCTGTTTCTGATATTCAGTCCTCAAGCCTCCCTGCTGTCTCTGCCCATCCTCTTCCCCTCAGTCTCTAGCCTTATTTTTCTAACTCTGGTTTCTCATCCAGTATTTAACCTTCTTCTCACTTTTCTTAATTCCTCTCCTAAAATAGTCTCATTTGTTGAAAATCATTTTCCCCATCTTTCAGCATTTCCAAATCCTCCTCTTCTTGTATGTGTGTCTTCTGCTTTCTTATTTTAGCCCCACTTGTTGTCACACTCTATCTGTTTACAAAGTCTATTTTTTCAGTATTTAGTCTCAATTTGAGATTGATTTTATTCTTAAATGTCACCCTGAGCCGCTTTAAATTTTTTCAAATTTTATTCCTTAGAATGGAAAAATGAAGGGCATCTAGAGTGGTATGTAAGTCTTATCGAGTTTGAGGTTGAAATGGTATTTTTTTTTTTTAAAGACCAAAGTGCCTGAAAGGTTTTTTGTTTGTGTGTGTGTGTGTTTTTTAACTTCTTTTTAAAAATGAGGGCTCAGTGATATTTACATACAGTCTGGCAAACTATTACGAAAACATTTACATATTTAGATTATTTAGAAAATTGGAGAGAATTGGAAAAACAATAAATGTCTTCATATATCTGAGTTATGGTCTATGAAAAAAGATGTAGCTCTTCATAAAAAAAAGGAAAAGTATATTTTCACTTAAGTACCAAAAATATGGGAAGCTTATGAGAAGCAGTTTTACCAGGTAGGCTGCAGATATTAGGAGTCAGGAATCCTGAGTCGTTTTACTGTCACTAGTAGGCAGTTAATTAACAACATACATGGATCACCTACTCGCATCTGTGAAAGATTAACGGTATAACCCCGAGTCTCAGCTTTCAAGCCAACCCTCTGATACGGGGTAGGTGTTAGGAATGCATTTGATCTTCAAAACTCAAGTGCAAGAGACTTTTTTTCTTCTGTATCAAATGACTCTGGCACTGAGCCATACTGACTAGTGTGTCAAGAAATTCCATGACTGTCATATTTTAGGCCTGTGCTTCAGTTTCCAGTGCTATGGCGGTGTTCACTGTAGAGATGGTCATTGTAGCCCCCATGGGCTGTTTAAAGGCAGTGACCCATTCCTTCCATGGAAAGCATACAATGAGGTTCTTTGATGAGGTTCCTGGGTTCCTGGGCACTGGGAGGGAGCAAAATGAAGATCTCCATCATTCTGAGTCCCGGATTCTGAGTCTGAGCACTTCTTTCTCCATCCATTTATATTTCCAATTCCTCCTCTTGAAACCTTGGAGGAATTATTCTCTAGATAATTCAGCTATACAGTCTTTGTAAACTCAGGCTTCTGAAAACAAGGCCGGTTTATTCTTAGGGCACACAGGCTGGAGTGTTCTTGAGGAAGGCACAGAAGGAAAAAAAGGAAAAAAAATATTTCATGAGTTTTCTAAAACAACAATAATTAGATGGAAAAAAAAAAAGTCCTCCTAAATAAATGATCATGCTGCATATGAATACCACGAGAAATTTATTGATAACAAGGTACATTGCATCTTATACTTGACATTCAATCATGCAGCCTTTGTCAAATTTTTTTTTCAAAAACTCATCTGTTATTTTCAAATAAGTAATTAAAAACCTCTTACTGACTCAACACTTTCTGTGATGTATTCACTGGTCTATAGATTTATTTACCAGGACACTAAAAGTAAACTTCATGCAGAATTTGATGCAGAGAATTGCTACATAAGGCTCCTGAAATAGAATTATAACTTTTGAGTAGTGGGAATACAAGAAATATCTAGCTATCAGGAGGTGGTGTTCACCTTAGGGGAAGGGAACATGCCATGTTCAAGGAACCGAGTTCTTCATAACGTGAACCTAGAGAGAACTTTTCTATCTCCTCATGATGACAACATCCAGATCTACCAAAATAATCCCTGCAATGAATGCATTTAAATCCCTTTGAGCATGATACGGAAAGTTTTCAAAAGAACATACAAGCCTCCTGAGGACACGTTATGCTTTAGATGAGAGCAGTTCTTCTCTAACTTTATGGTGCACATGAACCACCTGGAAATCTTGTTATAATGTAGATTCTCATTCAGCAGGTCTGAGGTTCTGCATTTCTAAGAAGCTGCCCGGTGACCCTGTTGCTGTGAGCTTGCTGACAGCCCTGAGCAGCAAGGCCTTAGGGACAACAGGTTCTGTAGTCAGTGCTGGTGCATTGAATTTTTGCAGCGTGAATATATCTTTCCTACCAAATCACGTGGGTATTTTTTTTTTCCTTTTAAGGAATTTTGGACCTAAGTTTAATTTTTAGAAAAAGTCTTCATTGGCTGACCAATGAAAGATACAGAAAAGATGAGGGCCAGACAAGGGAGACCAAACTCACACACTGTGTGCTCTAGATGGACAACACTCAACACTATGCAGATAGAAATTGTTATATGCAATAAGAAAATGCAGCATGCATAAATATTTGGAGCCAGGCTGACTGGGCTGGCTGTGACTTGAGACCCTTGGTGTACCGGTCGGCTTCCAGTTTATGCTGGGGAAGATGGGACAAGTTTTGGATGTGTGGTTTTGATATACCAGCTGGACACTCAAGAGGAGTTTTCAGACAAGTAGGACTTAGGTGTGGGGCTCAGCAAAGAGATTTAATCTGGATGCATAGATTTGGAGTTGGTGTGAAGTGAAAAGAGAGCCTAGGCCATATCCTAAAAAATACTAACATTTAAAGGAAGAAACAAAAGAATAATAGCCAACAAAGGAGATGGACATTTACGAGGAAAATTGAGAGAATGAGTTTTCATAGAAGCCATGTAAGTGTTGGCAAAGAGGAGGTGCTTATCAAATGCTTGTTGAAATGAAAACCCAAAGCAAATGAACAACAAAGAAACAAACAGGAAACTAGACTGAATGGGGCTCATGAATACCTTGTACCTAGACCACTGGATTGTTTGCTTTTCCTAAGAATATTCTTTCATTGTGTCTATCAAAGGCCGTCTGCTCTGCTTGGAACAGTCTTCGTTCTCCTTCCGCTTTTCCTGATCTCTGCCTCTGCTACCCACTCCCTCTTGTGTTTGCACATGCTCTCTCTGGCCCTCGGATCTTGACTATCCCCTCTTGCTCTGGCTGCCCTTGTGGAGCTGGATGGTTGCTGCCTAACCTGCCTGAGTCCTATGCGTCAACCTTGTATCTGGCCAGCATGTTGGGAAGCCTCCATCCCATAAGGAACCGGAGCGACTGATAGAAACCAAAGGAAGGAGCTCATATTTGCCAATAGTAGATGTTAGTATTTCCTTTTCACTCTGATGCCACGTGTGATAATGGTTAGTGGGGTCCGAGCTCTCGCTGAACCATGACCTGTGAGCTTATAAGTATGTAAAGTATACATTTATTTTTTCCTTGCATTAAAGTTGTTTCTCTTCTCAGAACTTAGTTTCTGGTGGATTCATTCATTCATTCTTTCATCGTCCACCTCTCCATTCGTTTATTCGCTCCTGACCCCTACAAACTGTAGAATCTATGAGAACATAATGCAATGTCCTGCTGATAATTACACAGTTATTTTCTTAAATAGAAATGATATGAGAAGCCCAAGTAGGTGCATACTAGTTAAAAATAGTATGCGTAAAAAGCGTGGGGAACAGTGGTCTTTGGTTTAATATTATTCTGCCTGTGGCAAGTTTCTGAAATTAAGTACCTGTCAGTCGCGTGCCCCTCCTCCTCACTTGTACAAATTGGGTGGTTTAGACATCTGATGGAAGTCTGAAGGGAGAGGCAATCTGTAGTTCAGTGTTCATTTCCTTTACTCCCTCATTTTTCATGTGTCAGCTTAACGTCATTTCCTCAGGGAAGCCTTCCCAGTACCCCCTGGACCAGATGAGTTCCTCTGTTACTCTTAGCAGCCTGTACTTCTGCTGTTAAGTGTTTATTTGGGTGATTGTTTATTTGATGCCTGTCTTTTCCATCTGGCCATCTGCTCCGTGGGGGTGGGGGGGACCAAGTGTTATTTATGCTCCTTTCCCCAGGGCCTGTCATGGTCATCTGGCACATAGTGGGAGCTAATTTGTTGAATGAGTTAATCCAAAAGTAACTATTAAAAAGACATTAAATTTAATTTAACCACTAATCAGAAAATGTGTGTGTACTGAATTAACCTTTTTAATTTGTGTGTAAGACTGCATATGTACTGGTGATGACTTTCTAGAAATCACAGTGTGCTGAAATGTGTGGAAATTAGACAAAAAGTACGGGGTTCACTTTTTTTTAATAAGGAAAAATTGAAGATCAGGAGAAGCCATAAACTAGAACAACTAGTTGGAAAACCTTAAAAAAATAAAGGTTTTAAATCCAACTTGCTATCGGAACTTTTGAATGAATATTTGCAGGGTTGTTAGGCTTAAAAATTCCCACACTGCTAGTGACTTGATAGATGATCACAATGCTTTCCCTTAGGAGCTGCTGTGCTTTCTCATTGCAAAATGTAATTAGCAGATGTGAAAAAAGGTTTATTAATCTTATAGGATATAATTATAGTTGTCTATATGTAAATTCTTTCATGTTAACGGATTGCTTGTCTTTCATTTTAAATAGACAGGTTAGAAATCACATGTCATTACCAACTGATTAAAATCATTAACAGGGCATTCTTATTTTATTTTCCAAAAGATAGTGCTAACTTAATTGTCCTAGTTTTAGGGTTGGAATTTCCAATAGCCAAACCAAAATGTCTTTGAGTAGATGTTCTGCCAAAAGTATTTGAAAGCATCAAGTTATATACAAAAAAGCAATATAATAGAAAACTGAATATCTGGACCGCCATCTGTCAATTTATTTAAAATGTCTAATGATCAGTGATGAATGAGACCAGGGACGGGTAGCTTCTGCTTGGCCTTCCCATCCACCTGCTCGATTATACTGTTTGTTTGCTGCCCTGGGAGGCAACTCTGTTCAAACAACATCAATAGGTTCTTTGGCCCCTTGGGTTCTAGTGGATCCAGTGAGAGTCAGTAGGAGGTCAGGGAGGGCAGACAGGTCAGGATATAATTTCCTGGATCCCTCCCTCTAGGGGTGCCAGGGGCTTGCTCTGTCCCTCTGCAGCGGGGGTGGAGGGGGTGTGGTTGCTTCTTTCAAGTGGCTTTGTCCAGGACTCCTCCTCTGATTCTTAGGGTGCAGTGGTGGCAACTACCCTCTTTCAATTTTACTGGATGATGGCTTTCCGCTGCCACTCCCTATATACTGCCCCTGCCTTGAGAATAGTGCCTTTATCAACCCCCCAAGTTACCTGAATTCATGGGTGCCCTTTGTTTTCTTTGCTTCCTAGATTCACACAATGCCTTGAAAAAGTGCTGATAAATATACCCTTTTACAACTTAGTAGCATATATCCAAGTGGATTATGTGAAACCAAGAAATGCCTTTATAGTGTAACGTATGTGTGTACTTTCAGGCATGCATAGGTACAAAGATGCAGTCTTCATATTTAGAAGAAAGTGGGCCTCCTATGACTTGGTCTTCTTCGTATTTGCCGCTGACATTTCAGATTCACCATCAGCAGCAAACCATCTTTGAATTATTTATCTACTAGTGTGAATGGATTGGCCTTGTGTCTTCCTTCTCTGTTTGGCTTGGTTGTGGGTGCTGGGCATTTGTGAGAAGGAAGGTTTTGGAGAGAGGTAAGGTCTGTATCATGACCTTAAACGTACTAACATCATCCTACACTCAACCATATTAATTGACCACAGGCCCTTTCAGTGTGGGTGTGTAGATAAATTTTGTTTACTCTGGATGAGCTGATATTGGGAAGAAGGATAAAATTAGCAGTACAATGAAATCATTCTTTCTCTCTCTCTCTGTGGCTTCCATGATTTCCCATTTCAATAGACCACCCCTCCTTTTCTTGTGCTAAGCCCCACGGTGCATTGCATCAAAACACCAAACTCCTTCTCTGAATCAGCGGTGGGGATTCAATTGAGAAGAAAGTCATGGACTGATGTCACATTTGGCATTAACTTGTACAAACAGGAAGCTTACTCTCTGTCTGCTGCGTTGGCAGGATCTCTTTGAGCAGGTCTTGGTTTGCGAGGGGAATTGTGCTTCATGTATTTGGAAGCAAACACAGGATAGTCATCACTCTTCTTTATTACTCCCTCTTTGGCTCCACATTCCTCTCTCCCTTCCCCTCTCCTTACTCCATTTTAATGAAGCTGAGAGGAGCGTGAAAGCTTAGAGCAGTGTGAAGAGGGGAGGGTCAGTGCTGGACATTTATTCTAATCCTCACTCAGTCTTTTTTCTACAATTTCTGATTATATTCTCATGTTTTACCACAAGCAGCTAGTAGTTTTAATACTAGAGAGCAGTCAGGTCTGAAAAGATAAAGGTAATGGCTGTAATCATTATGCTTTTCTGGACCTGGTTCTGCAGTGACAACAAATCCATCCCAGGACCAGGTGGTGGGAAGCTCTCATTGTGATGGCTGCTGTTGCTAAGGCCAGCATCACTGAAGAAGTGCTCAGACAGACACTACCTCCTGAGGGAAGAGCACAGCTTCAAGCTGATCTTTCACTGGAGAAAACCAATGACGCTATTGAACCGCACCAAGAACGTACCGGCAACCTCGTCCACCATTAAGGTCGACAGTCAATGGGCGAGGTTGTTTGTAGAGATGAAAAAGCACAAAAACCTTTTTGGCAGGAATTGATGGTGAAGATGTGTCTTCAATTGTCTTCTGTCTGCAAATCTGTCCTCAGATACGTGTGAAAGTCTTGCAGGAAGACTTAAATTGCCTACGATTCTGAGGAGCTTCCTGCGAGCTATGCTTTGGGGGTTCATTGTTTGTCAAAAGTGTCTTGGCTTCCTAGGAGTCTTTGGCAAACCAGAAACTGGGGGAAATGGATGTGGGATTCATGTCATTTCGAGCAGACATGGAAAGTGTGAAACTTACCATACTATTTTATTTTATTAAAAAAAATTTAAATTTATCTTGCATTTTATTTTTCAATACAGTCAATTACAATGCATCAATTTCTGGTGTACAGCACAATGTCCCAGTCACCCATATACATACACAGATTCATTTTCATATTCTTTTTCATTGTAGGTTATTACAAGACATTGAACATAGTTCCCTGTGCTATACAGTTACCATAGTATTTTAATGTGCAAACAGTGGGGAACCTTACAAAGGCAGCTGGTGTGGAAAAGGAATCTTCTTGGGTCATGAAAGAGTATTTCTGGTGCCTAAAATCCCCTCAGATCCTTTACATCTCAGTAACACGGCATCTCACCCTGTCAGTCATGTGCAGTTAGACTCAGTGATGGTAGCAGGGAGAGACCCAGTCCATCTGAGGAAGATGTAAGCACTTTCAGCCCTTTCTAGAATATCCACCTTGCAGATAGGGACACATGAGAAGGCGCAAATGATGAAAGAGTCTGTGAATGTGGTCCTTGATTAGAAATGTAATTTTTATTCCTCTTTAATGACAGGTTGAAGTCTATGAGTCATCAAAGTGTTTGCCAAGATAGTTACGACGTTTTCCCGGCCATTTCCAGCTCTTCAACAAGCTCAGTGGCTACTGTATGCTTCCCTATGATGCGTCTGCACAGCTCTGAATGAAAAGGCATTCAGTTGATTTGGGCTGAAATTCTATCTCCTGAGCTTAGTAACGACGAATATCTCATGTTAATCAGAAGCTCTAGCAGATGAATAGATCTTTGCATAATAAAGGAAATGGGAAATGGGTGACTTTTTCCGTAAATAGTTTTATGGAAAAATCTCAAAAGTACAATGCATGAAAGAAAATAATACAAAGAGTCCTTGATTGATCAGTGGATGGTCCATTTTTCTTTCAGTGAATATTTATTGAACCCCTACTATGTGCCAGAAGCCCATGTTGCATTTGTAAACAACACAAACAGGACTGATGGAGAATCTGCATTTTAGTAGGGGAAACAGAACACACAGATTAGTACAGGTTGTGATCAGTGTAATGAAGAAAATAACTAGGGAGATGGGGTACTAATGGGGGCAGGGAGACCACTGTAGATGGGGTGGTGTGGAAAGGCCTGTTGGAGGAGGAGACATTGAGCTGAGGCGGAAGGATGAGAAAAGGCTGGAAGGATTTGGAGAGGGCATATGAAACAATAGGCATGAGACTTGGAGAAGAAATAGGGCTTGGCTGGGTCAGGGAGCAGAAAGGAAGTGCTGGATCTGGTGAGCGAGGGGAAAAGGTGGTCAGGTGCCAAATCACAGGATCCTGTGGAAAGAGGTTTGGGCTTTATTCTTAGATCACTGGGGACATGACTGAAGGACTTTTAGCCAGATTTTGATATTCTCTAATTTTTTTTTTTTAATAGATGAATTTGGTTGCTCGTGTAGAATGGATCTAAGAGGAGTGGGAAAGGAAGCAGGAGGCCAGTCAGGTGGTTTCAGGAATCCAGACATCACAATGGCTTGGACTAGGTTGGGCCTGCCCTTCTGTTCTGCCACCCCTAGGGCATGGCCTGAGATGGCTAACTGAATGCTAGACATTATATCCAAATTCTGGCCAGCAGGAAAGTGGGAGGAGCATGAGAAAGACCTGCCCTCTCTCTTTAAGGACACTTTGCAGAAGTTACACTCCCACTACAATAATGATCATAGCTGCAAAGAGGGCTGGGAGATGTAGTCTTTTTCTGAGTGGCCAAGTCCTAGGTAAAAATCTGGGGTTCTATCTAGAAGAAGCAGAGGACAGACGCTAGAGGACAATAATACCCGCTACCTTCTATTTAAAAAAAAAATATATGTTTGTAGTTTTAACAACACATCTAAGAAACTGTAAATGAATTTCTTTTGAAATTGCACTTTTGCCTCCTTGAGATCTAAGTTAAACTTTTCGAATCAGAGTATGTAAGTAAGTCCAAGAATTACGGAATATCTAGCTAAATGTGGATCAAGTAATTAGTTTTATTAACAGCTGAGCAAACACCAGATAACTTCCCAGACACATGGCTGTTGGTTAAGAACTGGATTGGAAAGAATTCAGCTAGCGTGGATTTGAGGCCAGAATGGTACCTCCTCGCCCCACACCGTGTCTCAACCTTGAGACCCGCTTCTGCCTGCAGAGAAGACTTGATGTCTGCTGATTCAAACAGTGGTGTGGGCTTCAGGCCTCTCTCACGTACCTGGTTGTCAATGGAATACAGAGAGGGGTGGGCTTCAGTTCCAAGAAGGGAGGCCCTGCCTGTTCCTCACTATACAGAGAAAAGAAAGAAACCTGGGATGTGTGTGTAGGTCAGAGAATGAAGGCAGAGCCTTACCCGCTCTTGCTCAGTAAACATAGCACTCTGACTTCTCATTCAGTTCCCCTCCCCTTCGGGGAGAATAAGTAAGAGGTGGAGGTCTAGGTAGGAAATAATGCATCTAGAACCCCCCAGGAGGGGTGAGATTGGGGGTAGGAATCTCGTCTTTTATGGGCTGGAGTGAAAATGTAGTGGGAGAAAGAGAGGAGCTTTTTCCTAACCAAGACAATGATCAGAAAAGCAGAAGCTAAAACAATTTTTAAGGAAGGATGTGGTGATGAGTCTCTTGAGTTCTGCAATTAATTGCCTCAAATATGCTTTATTTGGGTAGTGGAAATATGGCCTTATTTTAAGCACACGTATTCTTATGAAACCTCAATACAAGGGAAATAAGAAACGGGAAAAAAGGCAAAATGACAGGTGTTTTCAAATAATGTAATTTGATGCTTTAAGCCACTGAAAGAGAAAGGAAAGGAAAATGTCCTGTAAGGACAGTGGTGGAGGAGGCTAGAGGGGAAAGTGGATGGAGAAGGGGTAGGAGGTTAGGGCAGGGCTGAGGATGGGGAAGCAGAGCAGTGGATGTCCCTTCTACAGACCTGGAAGAATGGGTGGATTGGCAGGCTTCTGGCACGCTCATAGGGCAATAGAAGAGAGGCTAATGAAAGGACTGACTCGCAGACATAGTAAACAATCTTATGGTTACCAGGGTAAAGGGGATGGGAAGGGATAAATCTGACAGTCTGAGATTTGCAAATCATAATCACTATATATAAAAATAGATGAAAAACAAATTTTTTTTCATAGCATAGAGAACTATATTCAATATCTTGTAATAACCTTTAATGAAAAAGAATATGAAAATGAATGTGTGTGTGTATATATATATACATACACAGACACACACACATGACTGGGACATTATGCTGTACACCAGAAATTGACACATTGCAACTAACTATACTTCAATTAAAAAAAAAAAGACTGTTTATAAGACATGGGCACAGTTAAACGCCCCAACCTGAGATGGGGAGTACTCAGGAACTAGCAGCAGTGGGAAGACCAAAGGGACAAGGGCAGTGACTGATCACTGGAAGTTGCAGATGTGGACTTAGATAGAGAAACACCGAGTCAGTGGGGAAGGAGATGGGGGAGTCAGTGCTCTGATCCCTGTCTCTTCCTGTCCTCCCATCTTCTGTAGGTGCCTCCCACTGGCCAAATTCAACTGACAGCCTGAGGCGAGGGAGCCCAGGTGAAACAGTCACAAAGCAACCTCCTAGGACACACAGTGGGATGGAGAAGGACCAGGAGGGGCACGTGGAGAATAGCTTGCACAATATTTTGGTGGAATGCAGGGTAGAGGGCCATGGGGGAAGAGGCTGTGTCACAATGCTTACCATAGTTTGAGTAATTAATTGCCTCCAAACATTGACTGAGCACTTGCTCGGCTGGGTACTGGTGACACCAAGTATGTCAACAGAGACTTTGTCCCTGAGAGGCTCCTAAGCCAGCACAGAATTGTGGTTCTTATGGCAGATGATGGAGGCTGTGGGATGAGGGGCCACAAAAGACAGCTCTGCCCAAGAGAGTTAGTGAAAGCTTCCCAGGGGGAGCTTTTGAGCTGCGCTTGTGCAGAAGATCACCAAGTGGAGGAGGGGAATCTGTCTACACAGAGAACAGCATGGCCAGGGGTGCAGATGCCATCAGAGTATGACAGCAAAGGCATGAAGTTGAGAAGGAGGTTGGGATAGAGTCTGATATCAGGGCTTCAGCAGCCAGACTGAAGAGTTGGGATGTTACACTTTGAATGGGCAAGTAGGAGTTAACAGAGGCTTATAAAGAGTGTGACATCTTAACAAAGGATGAGCTGATGCGAATGCTTTCCCTAACATCTCTTCTCCTGATACACTCTCCTTTTCCCTCTCATTTCCCCCTCTTACTTCAATGCACCACCCACGGGATTCCTTATTGTTGTTTTATTTCTGGTTGCTGAAACCTCCAGGGTGAAGGGATTAGTTAGAATGGATTCAGTGTTGGGAAAAGAAACAGAAACATTCCAGGTTTTTTTTAAAAAAATTTCCCACTTCAGTTGCCAGTAGAAGTTTAATTTGAGGATAGTGGAAATATTGGGGATGCTGGCACAGAAATTAAAATGCTTCATGAGCCAATGCTTAGTGGTTGACCACAGTAAAACAAAAATGAGATGTGACTCCAAGGCAACTTGAAAGTTGTCTTGAAGTATGGTCAGTATCCTAATGTCTTGTATTGTAGCCTGTGTGCGACATAGCAAAAATTGAACAAATGAAAACACAAACACGTACTCTCACATCAGTTTTCCACACATTGATCTGCAGAGAGGAAACTCTTCAAGACTTTGGGGAGAGAGTCCTTTATCTAATTATTCAAACAACCATTTCCTATCTGAACTTTTATTTTATATACCCTTTACACCTGTTTAATTGATCCTAAACATGATGCTGACTGCTAATTAAACAGCCCTGAAAGTGACTGACTGAAGGTAGTAATTTGAGATAATTAGTTTTGGTTTCAAACACTCAATTTTCACACTTTGTGCTCATTTTTAGAAAGAGGTGGCTCATTATTATAGGCAGGGTGGGGGTTGTAAGGGCATTTTACTGCTGGACTCTGAGTAGCTGAGGAAGTGGAAGGATTATTATAGATCCAAACAGAACAAGGAAATGGCATAGTGCAATAGAAGTTGCTGTAGAATTCTCCTCTATCTCCTCCTACACACTCTCAGACAGACAGACAGGCACACACAACAATACCCACACAAGCACAGAATTCCTTCCAAAATGAAGGTCAGGCTGCTGAATCTCTTTTATTAGAACATAGAAATGCATATGCTCTTGATCTTTGAGAAAGTTTTACGTAGTGAAGTGTTGATCTCACCGAATCATCCATCATCTCTTTCCCAGGTCCTCTAGAAGCAAGCCAGAAAAGGTAAAAAAGGCCAAGATTTTGTGTGTGGCTTGAGATTTGGACAGGTGTTCTTGCTGAGTAGTCCCGTACTACAAAGGCACAAAGCTTAATCAAGAGGATAATCTACCAAGAGATGTCTGGTGTACCTGGCAGAGAAAGCAAAAGGACAAAAAGGAGGCAGGTCAGACTGGTTTTCAAGGTCCCGTAATGTTAACAAGCAAGTTAATGTGGTCCCATTAGGAGAACAGGACCTAAAAGAGCTGGGTGTGAAATCATTGTTGTAGTCAGTATAGGTAGGCATGGGTTATACCGAAGCGGAACAAATCCTGCAGTACCCTGGAGAGCTCCAAGCACTTTCGTCTGCTTCTGCCTGGGTAATTTTATGTCTTGAAACACTTCACTGGCCATCAGTATGGAGTAGGACTCTCTAGACCTATGAAAGGTTATTTAGATGTTGGGGACTTCTCAAAGATGTCAAGAGGAGAGTCAAAACCTCCACGTGGCTTGGGAATCATCTGGCCAGGGGGTGACAGTTGGATCCCAGAGTTCGCAGCCCTGTGTGGGAAGATGGAACTGGAGCCTCTTTGACCTCAGAGCACTGACATTAGCTGCAGGATCTGATGGAGAGCACAGTTAACTGTTTTATGTACAAGTAAAACCTGCATCTTCAACCAAGTGTCAAGTTAGTGCATCATGAAGTCATTTTGACCTCTGAGATTTCACACCATAGCATGACAGCAGAGGAGTGATGAGATGTACATCTCTTAAACTCTAGATCCCCCTATATTATTGCCCACTTTTTAGTTACTTTCACTCATCTCACGGAAGCCTCAAAAGGAGCAAATCAAAAATTGAATTAGTCATTTTTATGTTCCAAATCTCCACTTGTTCTTCTGTCTGTTGTGGTAAATGGCAAACATCGTCTACTCAAAGTCATAAACTGAGAGCCATTGCACATTTCTCCTCATCACCTACACCTTTCCTTGTCTTTCAGATGCTTTTAGGTTCTACAGCCTTCCTTTCTTTCACTGGCCACTGTCTCAGTTTAGTTTTTATACTTTCCGTAACAGTTTTCTAACTGGTTGTTTTGCATCTAGTACGACTTCCCTTTAATTCAGTGTATCTCTAAACATAGTGTGGGCCCACCTGCATCAGATTCCTCTGGGGGGCAGATTAAAATGCAGATTCCTGGACGTCTAGATATACTACGTCAGAATCTTTCGGGATTGGGCTGCCCCAGTGGGCACTAAAATTTGAGGATTGCTCCTCTCCCCACTGCTGCCAGTGTGATCTTTCTGAAACAAAAATGTGATCATGGCACTCCCTTGGTTACAGTCCTGCTGTGCTTCCCAGTGGGCTTGGTGATCAAATCCACACTCCTTGTCAAACCTAACTCTCCCTTCATCACCTGGTTTCTGTCTAGCTTTGCAGTTTTATTTTCTGACATTTCGCCCTTGGTATCCTGCATTCCAACATGTGAAACGCTGCACTTCCTGGGACCTCTCATGCCCTTTCCTGACTCCATGCCTTTGGACATGCAGTTTCCTGTGGCCGAAATGTCCTTCCCTGTCTTGTTTGCCAGATTTCCTGCATCTTTTGTGCTTCGTTGAGCCTGAGTGTCCTTCCGCGGTACATTTTTTTTTTTTTTGGTATATATATTTTTATTGACGTATAATCAGTTTACAGTGTTGTGTCAATCCACTGTATTTCTTTTACATGTGCGTTTTCTTCTGTCCTGTGCTTTTCACTGGTAAAGTAAGAATCTTCCCTTGTGTATATGAGTGAATATTGCATTAAATTTTTTTTCAGGGGTAGATTTGTGGTATGCAGTCATTATGTTACTCAGTTTGAATTTACTTAGGAGAAACAACATGTGATTTCTAATTTTATTTATTTATTTAAAATTTATGTAATTTATTTGCAAGGGGGAGGTAATTGGATTTACTTATTTATTTTGATGGAGGTACTGGGGATTGAACCCAGGGCCTCATGCATGCTAGGTGTAAGCTCTACCACTGAGCTATATCCTCCCCGCTGATTTCAAATTTTAAATGTCTTCTGGCAATCCACTCTGCTATGCCAGAAAATAGTCTCTTTTCCTAAAGAAATTATGGTATGGATTTCTGTTTTGTGATTTTTTTTTTTTGAGGGGTGGGAGGCTGGAAAGATGTCTTAATTAGAAGATACATGGTAAGCCGTTCCCAGATCTTTTTGTGGTACTCAGTGATTATATCAATAAACAGTGAATAGACTTGCAAAACGATATATTTAAAACAGTTTACCAAAATATAATCTGAAGACTGAAATGGTATCCAGTGTAAAAACAATCTCATATTAAATTCTCTGTTCATTGTTATGTAGCTTTTATGTCCTGAAGCCAAAGACGATTTCAGAGGTGACCTTTTCTGAGGCCTGTATGCAGTATACCTTCATTTCTGCCTCGTTTTTCTGCCCCAGAACTACCATGCACAGAATTAAAAAAGCAATAACAACAAAAAGCACATGTTTTGCTTTGGCTTCCAAAACAATGAAACCTGAAGCAAAACTCAGTTCTTTCTTGCTGTTTGGAAATGTGCTTTGGAAGAAAATGAGCCCCACAGACCGTGATAAAATACATCACATTGGGATGGTGAAACCCTCGTTAGGCGTCAGGCTGCTCTGTCTAGGCTTCTGGCATAGCTTTGGCTATTTAGTGTCCTGTGTGACAATCCATCTTCCGACAAGACTCCTCATGAGTTGAAATGACCTGTCATTTGTTTTGCAGATACCTCAAATCAGCTATGCATCCACAGCCCCGGAGCTAAGTGATAACACCAGGTATGACTTCTTCTCTCGGGTGGTCCCGCCTGACTCCTATCAAGCGCAGGCCATGGTGGACATTGTGACAGCACTGGGGTGGAATTATGTGTCGACTCTGGCTTCCGAGGGCAACTATGGAGAGAGTGGCGTGGAGGCCTTCACGCAGATCTCGAGGGAGATTGGTAAGCATGTATTTATCAGATGATTGTATTTGGAGGCGACAGGTTGCGGAAATCGGAGCATCTCCAAGCGCTCTCTTATCTGTGTGGAAAAATTAGAACTCCTACAGATGCCTGACCCAGGTTTGTCCACTCTGGTGGGAATCTGGGCTTATTATAAATGATTTTGTTGTTCATGGTCTGTCAAGGTGACACTTTGGTGCTAATTTAGGAAATAGAGCTCCTGACTCAGGCGAACATTTTTTAAAGGTGTCTGTTTTGACAAGGGAGTTTGCTGGCACATTAGAGCCACTGTAAATTTGAATAAATGACATCCTATTTGATTGTTCTAGATGGAAGTTTACATTAGCAAGTCATTAAATGTAAAAAAAAAAAAGGCAGTGGAATTTAACATCCAACACTAGAGATGAAGACTGGTAATCATTTTAAAACAATACTGAAGCAGCCTGCAAGGCTATACGTAAGCGATATTCTTATTGTCATATTTGACTTTTGGCAGTTTTATTCTTACTTCAAACTCTGAAGCTTACGGTAGGTGAAGGGCAAGAAGTGAAAACTTGGTTAGAATAGGAGGCTAATGAACCCCGTTCCAGGATTTTTCAAGGTTCACATCCAAATCTCTGGAGGCATTTTACCACATGTATATTTAGCCATGAGGTTGTAAATCCATTCTACTATGTGGAAAAAACAGAAAAGAAAAAACAACTTAGGGCATAAACCTTATTGCTGATTGGTTAACAATATAACTTTGCAGATGAAAGGAGATATTTTACTGTTCTTTCACAATGACTGTTGTTCTTACTGAGAATTACTGAATAAAATTTGCATACTTTTCTATAATAGTAATAACAATGCTTTGTGGAAAAATTTAAGTACCCTTTGCCTGTTTTTGAGTAAGTTTGAACTTGCAGGAAATTATATTGATAATTTATTGTTTTTCTTGGAAGCTTCAATGCAGGAAAAGACCTTGGGAGTGATCTGGGCTTATCCCTAATTAGCAAAGACAAAGAGTCTAAAGTTATTGGAATAAGGTTTTCTCTTAAAAGACTTGAAGATGTCTGGGGTATATTCTTCCGCATATAACAGAGCATGAAAATTTATACACAATATTTAGTGTGTTTAACACATGTTCCAGTATTGTGCTGTTGCAGAAAATGTAGGAAAGACTTTGTCTTGATGGATAGATTGGGTTAATTTATTTAAGGGACAATTATTCATTCCTGTTTTAAGTATCCATGATGCTGTAATCTTTGCCCTTGGGAATTTTAAATTATATCACGGTTGCTCTGAAAATAATTCAAAACATTCACTTGAACTTTAAGTGATGGTAAATTATATTACCTTCTTGGGTAAGAATCCCAAGTTTATCCTTAGGAGAAAATGTCCACTCCAAAGAAAACAACCGCTTCTGAAGGCAGGGTTAATGCATTATTTAAGTGGCTGATTTCAGGTCTTACCAGAGTGAAAATTCAACAAAAGAAGGAAACTATTTGAGTATGAACTGAAATGAGAAGTTTTCCACACTGATCCTGTACATTCTCAACTATAGGACACATTCTGTGTGCATGAAACAGATTACTTTGAACAATCCAGTACAGGAATGATTTGCCGATTGTTGCAGAAGCTGATAAAATGCATTGTTCTAAAAGTTAAGTGAGATCACAGTTTTAGTCGTCTCACTAAAAAAAAAGAAATACTTAGTTTTCATTTTTAAGGAGCATTGCTATACTTTGGTAACTGTCACATAAAAAGATTCAGATGGTACCATTCACCATTGCTGTTTTTATCTTAGTCCTTAGGATGGGAAAAAATAATTTTAGTGCCTTGTGTCTGCCCCTGATTAGAGCAACACGTTTCTTCCATGTTGATCCTTTCAGTGTTCTGTGACTTGATTGGCTGTCCATTCTATTTCAGTTCTTAGTTATCTGGGGAGTGGAGGAGAGCTGGATTGTCAATTAATATGCAGAATACTGAAAAGGCCAAATTAGTACCACACTAGAGTATGCCACGGAATATATTAAATATCAAAATCATCCCTCATTTTAATGACAAAGATTTTATCTAGAACAAAAATAGCTGAAAATTAAACCTTTTACATGACAATGATATTAATGGGAATGGCAAATGGTGGCAACTTAACCCATTCTGAAATGATCTGATGACTCTAATGAAAATTCATTAGTTCTGTAACATTTGCTTCTTTTCCTACAACATTCATGACATCTCTGTCACCATGATAGTGTGTTTTAAAAAATCTTAGTATCTTGACTGAGAAAGAGACATATAAATTCATTTTTTGGAGTGTCTGCCCATTAATAAAATTGTCTGTTTTCCCAACTCTTGTACATGTCCCTGTACTCTGTTCAGACTTTCTCTCTTCAGCAACATTGATTGTTAAGAAATTTCAGTGTAAATTGAGGCTTCTTATGTTTTATCTCTGATTAATTCTGACAGATCATAATGGAGTGATAGTGAAATGAAAATCTGTTTAGTGATAAATTGCTTGTATGGTTTGATTAGAACATTTTTCATTTTAACAAAATCTGAGACTAGGGAAAGTGTCCTTCGGGAGTCTTGGAGAATGAAATTTATGAGTGAATGATGGTCATGAACACAGACATCAGTGATGTTTCTTCTCTAGTCATCAAGATCCTTCTCAGGGAGAAGGGGACAGGAGTTATTTGATGAAAAAAGACAAAGGACCTCTTGATATCCTAGCTATTACAGTCTCAGAGCCAGGTATCCTCGACTGTAGGATTTCTACTGGAGAAAGCAAAAAAATATTTGTGATCAGCAAATAGCACAATTTGACTGGAGTATAGTTTGTGTAGTGAGGTCTGGAAGACAAAACTGAAAGTCTTGACATGGACACTTAGTTTAGTATTTCACCTTAAAGGATTTTAATAATTTTATCTTTCATTTTCTAGACAATAGAGGAAACTACTGATAAGAGACGGATCTACCAAGATGTGTATTTAAGACTGTGCTATTGAGGGGGAGGGTATAGCTCAGGAGTAGAGAACATGCTTACCATGCATGAGGTCCTGGGTTCAATCCCTAGTACTTCCATTAAAAATAAATAAATAAGCCTAATTACCTCCTCTCCCCAATAAATCAGTAAATAAAAAGAAACTGCCACTTTAAAAACTAAGCAAATGAAAACATTTAAAAATAGAAATAGGCAAAAAAAAAAAAAAGACTGTGCTAATGAGAAATAGAAGATGGCAAGACCGATTTAGAGGCCTTTGTAGTATCAGTCTTGAAACTCTGAACCTGGGCAATTGTGAAAATGCAAGTACCACAAATAGAAAAGAGACAGTAAAATGGAAAGGTTGGTTTGGGATGGGAAGTATGGTGGTTATAAACCTAATAAACTGTAAATATTAGTACATTTCTTTGTGGAGAAGAGCATCAAAGAACATTGGCCTAGAGCCAAGACAGGAACTGAGATGTGGATCTGAAGCTCATCTTCACAAAATTGATAGTTGAGATAATTGAGGTGGGAAAGGTAATTGCTAAGACAGAACATGTAGAGTAAGAATTAACAAGGGCAGAAGATACGCTCTTGGAGGAGAAGCTTTACTTATGTGTGGAATGGGATGGGATGACCAGCATTGGTGAGGATGTAGAGAAAAGGAAACTCTTGTACACAGTTGATGGGAGTGTAAATTGGTGCAGTCATTATGGGAAATAGTGAGGTGTTTCCTCAAAAATTAAAACTAGAACTACCATATTCCACTTCTATATGTTCAAAGAAAATGAAATCAGGATCTCAAAGAGATATCTGCACTCTCATGTTCGTTTCATTATTTACAATAGCCAAATTTGGAAACAAGCTAAGTGTCCATTGATAGATATAGAAAATGGAATATTATTCAGCCTTAAAAAAGAAGGAAATCCTGCCATTTGTGACAACATGGATGAACCTGGAAGACATTATGCTAAGTAAAATAAGCCAGACCAGAAAGGCAAATAATGCATGCTCTCAATTATGTGTGGAATCTAAAAAAGCCAAACTCATAAAAGCAGAGTGTGGAATGGTGATTTCCAGGGGCCAGTGTGGGTAGGAGAAATGGGAAGATATTGGCTCAAGGGAATAAATTTTCAGTTGAACAGGATAAATAAATTCTGAATATCTAATGTACAGAATGGTAACGATAGTCAGTAATACTGTATACTTGAAATTTGCTAAGAGTTGATCTTGTGTTCTCACCATATACACACCCATGCAATAACTATGTGAGGTGATGAATATGTTAATTAGCTTGATTGTAATCATTTCACAGAGTGTACGTGTATCAAAACATCATGTTGTACACCTTAAATATATATGATTTTTGTCAATTACACCTCAGTAAAGCTGCAAAAAATAAAATTAGTATAAATGAAAAAAAAAAAAAGATGTGGGAATAATAGCCTAGATTTAGCGAGGGAAAGCTAAGAGTATGGTGAAGTGTTCTCGTCTCTCAATGCGTTTGTGGCCATGGGAGGGCTCTCAGTCTTCTTTGAAGTTTCCCATGATGGGAGGTGGTAGGAGTTCTAGAGAAAATATTGAAAGATATTGAGCAATTTTCATAAGAGAACAGGAACTTTGCCAGAGGGCACAGCTGAAAGTGTGGTGCTGTGGCAGAGAATCAAGGACTGTCCTTGAGAGAGGTTGTATTAGGGCTTCCATAATAAAATATCACAAATGGATTGGCTAAAAACAGTGGGTCCTATTGTCTCACAGTTCTGGAGGCTGGGAATCTGAAATCAGGGTGTTGGCAGAGCCATGATGCTTCTGAAACCTACCTATAGGGGAAAATGCTTTCTTGCCTCTTGTAGCCCTTGGTGTCTGCTGGTGATCACTGGTGTTCATTGGCTTGCAGATGCATCAGTCCAGTCTGGCTCCATTATCACATTGCTGTCTCTTTGCTTGTTGTGTCTGTCTCTGTGTCTTCTCATAAGGATGCCAGTGATATTGGATTCAAAGCCCCACCCCACTCCAGTATGACCTCATCCTTACTGATTGTATCTGCAGTGACCACATTTCCACATAAGGTCACATTCTGAGGTACTGGGGTTAGGATTTCAACGTACCTTTTTGAGGAAACACAATTTAATACCTAGAAGTGGGAGTAGTAGTGAAGAAGGGTGTACTTAGGGAGATAACTTCCAGTGACGGGGTGGGAGATAGACCAGGAGGACAACTGGTTATCAATAAAGATGGGAGGGGTGCTAAGTAGACAGAATTTGGTTAACAGAGAAGCCCATGACATAAACGGCTCATAAGTTCCTTTTGAAGTGCTGCAGAATTTCACTGTCCCAAACCTGACTACTTGGGTCAATGAGGTGACCTAATGGATAATTCAGGGTTCCAGACTGGGATGGGCGGTGGGATCGTAGTGTCTGGCTTTTCCAGGCTTCTAGAGGTAGTCAGGAGCTTCCCAGTAGAATTACAGTGGGCACTTCCTATACAGTGTGTACTGGCTATTCAGCCTCCCTCTTTGTGTAACTCCAAGATGTCATTCTTTTCAATGATAACTGGGAAATTAAGGACATCTAGAGTGTCCTTTCTGGCCTAATTTGTTTTTATTTTCCCCTTTGTTCTCTTCTGGTTGAGGGAAGAGAATAGCTCAGTTGTTCCTAGTTGTTAAGACTTACCCATCACCTATATGACACACCCTCAGTTGTTAGGACCACAGTCTTCTATTTCTGTCTTGTTTTAATGATTTGATACGATGTTTTCATTGATATTGTAATAAGGAGGTGAATAATAAATGCTCCTGTTTTTCTGTCATAAGCTCTGGAACTTGTAGCTTGTGACTCAGTAAATGACTTCCTTGAGGCTTTAGACAGTTTCTTTCCTTTCTTTGTCTTATCTTATTATATTATATTATTTAAAAACAGAAGACAGGATAATAAATGTTAATGCTGCCACGATCATTATAAGGGGCAAAGAAGCTAAAGCTTTATCTTTGAAGATAAAAGGAATTTGTGACAGCATTATATCTTTTCACTGTGGATTTGCACAGTGTGGCAACACACCTCCTTTAATCAGTCATCATGTTTATGAATGGCTTATTGAAGATGACAGGCCTGCGAGTCGTCATCCCAGACCTTACGGGGGGCAGAATAGACCTGATTCTGTCAAATCTTCTACCATACGTGACTTTTTTCTTCTAATTTGCAAATGCTGGAAGCTTCTGACTATTGTCTGACATGTGTCCAGAATCTTAAAATCTCAGTGTTGGAAGGGACCACAGAGGTTGTTGGACTGGCACAATCTGTTTGAAATGTTAATGCAACAAACCAATTTAATTAATTCATTTTTGTATATGTAAAATGACTGACACTCGCCAAAATGTTTGATGTAATTTATTTTTGGTGTGGGTCAAGCAATAAAGTAAGGGCCATTTCATTCCAACTATACAACTGAAAAGTGCTCACTGATCGTATTTTTAAGCTATCTCAGTACAGTTTTAAAAGAAAGCATTTTTTTTTTTCCTCTTGGGTTATAAACAAGAATCAAGTTTCTATTAACTGCAATGGATTCGCTTCAAGATTAAAACAAAGCATTTTCAATGACAGAAAGAAAAAAAATACCTAAAGAGCAGCTTTTCCCCTCAGATGTTCATTGCTTTGGAAAAATGACTTCCAGCAGGCAAAACTCAATTTGACAAAAGTATTAATGTTGTAAAATACTATGAATGAAAGGAAACATTTAAATTCAATTGAAATTCCTACTTTATATTCCTACAGCTGAGTTCCATTGATAACAGCACATTTCAGGTTGCAAATCATATTTAATTAATATTAACACCAGGTAATTGGCAAGAATAACTTCAAAGGAGGGCTGAGGAAATTGCAAATTGGATCTGCAGGTGCAGCGATCCTGCAGAAGCTTTATAGGGATCTAAAGAAAGTGTATATGATTTTGACAATTACCACAGAACTTGATCAAATAGAGCATCATTTCAAAGCCATTCTTCACTCTGGCCTTTCTTAATATTTAGGGCTTAAGAACTGCTAAGTAGCAATAGTTGCTATTAATGTGAAATGGCAAATAGCCTTCAATAAATGCTTTCAAATCTATGATTCTAATGCCAGGAGTTAAGTGTTTAGTAAGCAACGGCAGTTTGATGCAGTGGAACCCACCTTGGGGTCAAGAACTTGCTTAAATCCCTCTTCCTCCATGATGAGACTTTGAAGATTAATTTCCTTGTCTATAAAATAGGGGCCTTCTGCTTGGTGATCATCATGTGATACAATGCTTGTGAATGTTCTTCGTAAAGTGATATTTGGTATCAGGTATTCCTAGTGGAAGGAATGAGTATGATAATAGATTTTTTTTTTTCAGAATGTGTGGCAAAGCTGTATGTTATTATAAAAGTTGTAGATGTACTGCCTGGTGTGTAGGATGAATAGCCAGAGAAGGCTTTGCGTGATACATTAATTACCTTCAAACTTAGTCGTATTCTGCCTGAAAGATCAGAGATTTTGAGTGGTTCCTGACCACCTACCATCTCTGTTCTCTTTGCTAGTCCTCCACAACCACCATGGTTCGCATTCTACCCTGTCTTATTCTTGTCATCCCTGGCCGTTGAATATTACTCATCGTGTCACCTGACAGTTGCGTTTGCTTGGGTCTGATTGTTCAGGTAGCAGAACCAGCTTGAGGTACCTGGCCTCATCCTTAGTGCTATGCTCCCATGAGTCCTTGAGTTTAACTCTGTGGAACCACCTGCCACTGTGATTATAATGCCGATTTCTCTGCATACCTCTTCCACCAGAACGTATTTTTCTCAGTGGAAAGACCCCAACACCCAACAGAGTGCCTGACACATGACAGGTGCTTCATGGACTTCTGTTGAATGATCATTGTCACCAGATTCATGGTGGTATTGGTGCTGTGAGCCTAGTGGTCAGATTTGCTCAGGCTCTGGGAACTGAAGGGCAGAAATGTTCCCAACATGCATTTTCTTTACTAATGTGTAACCTATAGGGGAACCTTTGGGGCTTCCATACTGTTAAGCCACTTAGAATTCAATTTTTCATTTCTGGCAAATACCAAAGCCTATAATCTGTCAGTTCAGCCCACCCCTGATCCCTCAGGTCAGTCAGTGCTAGGGGGTGGTTAAGAGCTTCTTACTAGCTGGCTTTGACTTCCCGATCTTTCATATCTTCACTACAAGACCTTGGGTAAATTACCTACTCTTACTGTGCCCCCAGTTTCCTCATCTGTAAAATGGGGATAACAACTGTATAAGAATTGAATGAAATCATACATAATAATGTGTGACTCACAGTACAAGGTCAACAACCACCATCTCGCATTGTGTTGGGAGCTCATCCTTGCTGATGGGTGACCCAGGAATCATCTTATTGCCCAGCCTGTGTCTGGTTTGCTCAAGGAGCAGACAAGAAGGCACAGTGAGGCCTAAATAAACGCTTAAGTAAAAGGAGCCAGTACTTCTCATTCCTGGAACTTCCTTTGTACTTCCTATCAGGGACCAGTCCGATTATTACTATTGTTTCTGAGCATGACTAATATACTACATAGAATAGTGTTGGCACCTCATTGAATGCATGAATTGATTAAATGCCAGGCTCACCAAATATGCTTTTCCCTCTTCCTTTTGAACCTTCTGTATATTAATTGACTCAGCCGGCATCTGTCTTGCACCCACCAAGCATCAGGTCGTACTTGTTCTAGGCTTTCAGCGATGAATCATGGCCTCTGCTTCCTAGCAGAGGATACCAAGATGTAAACAAACATTTACAGATGAATGCGGTCATTGCCTTCACGGAGGCATCATTTAGAGGCATTGCCCAAGAACACAGAGCCCAAGAGGGGCTTCCTGCAGCTCATATGACAAAAAGACCTGGCCTAAGGCAGTGAAGGGTGACAGACTTTGGACCTCCAGCTCAAAGGGAGTGAAATTAATTTAAATAATTTCAACAGGGACAAAGTTTCCTGAGAAAAAGGGATGGCACCAAAAATTGAATTTAGAATATGATGCCAACTTCAGAATGTTGTGTATATTTGTGATAGATTTAATGTGTGTAATATGTATATTTTGATAAGTCTTATTTCTTGATCTATTGGTAGTTCCTCAGATGTATCTACTTGTAGACAATCAGCGTCTGACTTCCTCTACAGCTTTAGCCTCTGCTCTGCCTGGTCACTGCCCCCCAGCATCACCCATGCAACTTGGCAGCAGTTTCAATTTGTTCTGTTCCTGAGTCTGAACTGGGACCAATAGTTTGTCCCCAAGCTCAGTTTACAAGTTTCTGGGCTTTGGAATAATTTGCCATGATGGGCCCTGTACCTGGTGGTCCCCCGAGAAGCCCTGAGCCCCCTTCTAGGTCACTGCAAACTTACAGTGTTGCTCCACCCTGACTCACACTCTGGATCCCTAGACACGGGGCTCAGCCCCCGATGCTGGCCTTCTAGGTTTGAACCACGACACGCTGCCTGTTCCTTGTCGGCTCTTCCACCTGATCAGGTGGGGGTGTCTTGTCCTCTGCGTGCGCTCACGCAGCTGTTGAGGTCTGATTGACCAGAGCCCTGTCTGTTGGGCCTCCAGTGTGGGCTGGAGTCCTGACCCTGTCTAGCTGGTTGTCTTTATGTTTCTCAAATCCTTTGAGTGTCCTATCCCAGGAATGAAGGAGTTCAGCCTCAGGTGATGGTTTGGGTTTCTCTCTCAGAGATTCCCCAACTAAATGCTTAGGAAGGGTCAGGATCCGTCACAGCACCAGTGTGGTCTCTGTTTTGAGTTATTCTTTTCCTGCTACTTAACTCTCATTGCAATGGAATTAGTCTCCTAGGGCTGCCGTAACCAAGCACAAGAAACTGGGTGACTTAAATGGCATAAATCGATTGTGTCCTGGTTCTAGAGGCTAGCAGCCCAATACTGAGGTGTCGGCAAGGTCAATTCTTTCTGAGGGCTGTCAGGGAGAATTGGTCCCAGGCTCTCCCCTAGCTTCTGGTGGCTGGCTGGCCATCTGTGGTGTTCCTTGGCATGTAGGAGCATGATCCTAACCTCTGCCTTCATCTTCACAGGGCATTCTCCATGTGTGTGTGTGTGTGTGTATCCAAATTGCTCCTTTTATAAGGATAAGAGTCATATTGGACTAGGGTGGGCCCCTAATCCAATATGGCCTCCTATTAGATGACCTCATGTATGTATGACCTCATCTTAATTAATCATATCAGTAGTGACCCTTCATTAATTACATCTGCAATGAAAATAAGGTCACATTCTGAAGTACTGGGAGTTAGGACTTCAACATACGAATTTTAGGGGGACACAATTCAGCCATAACACCAAGCATAACTACTGGACTGAGCCCTGATTTATGGCACTCTGTCTGAACTGAACCCACATTTGTTCCGGTTCTTTGGATGGGTTTTGGGCTGCGGACTCCCCAGTTTCTCCTGAGGGATCAGCTTCTGTAACCAGGTTCGCCAGCCCTGTTTCCTCTTGTCCTTGCCAGCTGGTCTGCCTGCCTCACAGCTGAGTGCCTGCGTCACAACAGAGTGTGCTTCTCCTCCTGTGCTTAAGCCCCAAAGAAATTGTGTTCTTTTATTTCCCTTTGCAAAGTCATTTTCTTGTTACAGCTCTTCTGCTTGGAAACCCCAGCAAGATGAGAGCTTTAAGGTGCAATCCGTACTCCCCTGTGTTGATAGAAGAACATAATATAAAAACATCTTTCTGTAGAAAAGAAGCAACCTCAGAATCCACTTCTGTCACTTTTTTTGTGGGTCCCAAAAGAGGTAGCCTGAGAATTAGGAGAGTGTTTCCTCGATATTCTTCATAAGTTATCAACAAAGCAATAATTATGGTTTCCTTGAAAATAAAGGGGTCAAGAATAGTGCCATCAGAAAGGTACAAGATGAACTGTTTATTGAAATAGGTGCCAATTATTGCAAGGGTCACGTCCCATGGAAAAACTGCACCGCACTGTCTTTATTCTGTAACACCTGCACGTTTGACAGATCCCAGGCTCCCTTCTTTGCTTACCTGGTTACCTGGTCAGAGCCAGTTCATGATTCACTGGGGGCCCCACAGGCGAAGGCAGGGGCAAGGAAAGTGAAACTCGAGTCAGCACATTTTGTTTCTTGTTAACAGCTCTGGGAAGAAGTTTGGTTGGGAAAGGAATTTTAAGTAATGATTTAAACACATCTTCTGGCAGTTCCACTAGTGAGAAAAAAAAGAAAAAACAGCCTCTTGTAGCATCTCAGATACACTTCAGTGGCAGTGGTACTCAGGGCCATATGACTCCGGGGCCACATTTGCATCATGAATCACGGCTGGCACCCACATAATGAGCTATTAAGGGAAGGAGAACTGTGCAGGGCACATTGTTAGCCTTTTGTGTTTCGTGTCATGGAGGGCAACCGCTGTGTTCCCCATCAAAATGGTGCTTGCTGTTACCGCCAGAAGGAATCCTACTTTGGCTGGAAATAGTCATGAGCATTGATGTGACATTTCATTCAAGAAATATTTGTGCACCTCTGTACATTGGGGCCCTATTCTAGGTTAGGGATATGGCGCTGGATGAGTCCATCCTGATTCCTGCGCTTGTAGGCTTTCCCGTCCGGCTTACCGTCTTTACGTTTCCCATGTTCTTTTAGAAGCCTGCCTCAGGCTATGGACAGGAACTGAGCTTAAGTCCACAGTGGGAGATGCCTCGGACTGGGAGTCCATGAAAATGCTGAATCCACATGAACACCTTGATCCCTTGGGTGCTCTGGAGATGCCAGAGTTCACTGAGGTGTCTATGACTTGCTGGGGGAAGGGAAGGAAAAGTATGTTTGCCAAAAAGTATCCCTACAGAGAGACAGACCTGGATGGAGGAAGCTCACCAGGCACAGGTGTTCAGGAGCAGCACCAGATGCAGGTGTGGCAAGCGCTCCATCTAGCCCTGTAGAGCACAGGTCAAGACATTATGGTTCTGGGTGATATCCTGAACGTACTGCCATGTAGCAAAAGATGCTCTCATGCCACCTTTCAGCCTGGAATTCCTGCCCGCCCTTAGTGTAGGTTTGCTCAACTTTTTCTGGTCCTTTACTTCTCAGATTATTTCTGGGAAGCCGTCTCTGATCTCTACTTCCTCTTCCTCCAAAACAAAACTTAGTTAGGTTTCTCTTCTGTGTTTTCTCACAAATAAAAACAAATCCAGACTTAGATTAGGAGAGACTTTATTCAGAATTAAGTTGATTGCAAAGAAGAGGACGCAAATTCAGATATCCACAAGCACCACAAAGCCAAAGAGCAAAAGGCTTTTCTTTTATATGGTAGGCAGGGGTAAGCAACATCTTAACAGAAAGGGAAGTTTGGGTAGGCAAAGGGAAAATGACCAGCCTAATAGGAAAGTGTGGTCAGCCGATTCCCAGAGGCAGCCAGTAAGGGGAACATGGTCCATTTTTCAGTGTTTGCTCAGATTTGGGGGCAGACAGAGTTCAGGGGCATGCAGGAAGGAGGGAAGCCTGAGTAGACATCTGTCAAGACAAAGTAGAGGGTGAGAAGTGGGCAACTTTGGACCCTTGGTCAGTTTCCATGGTACTATGCAGATATCTCACCACTGTGGATTTTAATTACTTCTCTCTTTTCCTTCGGAGATGGAGAGTATATCTCACTTATCTGAAGTTCAAGGAGGAGGTTGTTGGAATTCCCAACCTATAGCCAGTTGGTTAGAAGTACAGGTGATAACTTGGGCTTGCAATTGGCATTTGAAGTGTTGAGGGGTTGGTCTTGTAGGACTGAACCCTCAATTTGTGGAATCTGACACTCTCTCTGGGTAGAGAGTGTCAGAGTTGAATTGAACTGTAGGACACCCAGTTGGGTCCAGTGTCCTGAGAACTGCTTGTTGGTGTGGGGAGTCCTCTGCTACCACTGGGATTGGTATCAGAACCTGTTTAGTCTTTGTGAAGTACAATAGTTGCAAGGTCTAGAAGATGCTCTAAAAATGTTGTCGGGTGAGTGAATAAATGCACACACAGAGGGTGAATGAGTCCTGGTGATAGGACGTCAGGAAGCAGTAGTTTGGAGGAGGAGGTAGGTAGGTGGACAGGCTGGCAGTCCCCATGAGACTATTCTGTGTGAACGAGGGTGGGACCCTGCCCAAGGTAAGGAGTCACAAATTACCTGCTGTTACTTGGGAGACGTGGGGTCTGAGAGGCATGGCTGGGTCTACAGTAGGATGTTATGTGGGAAGGAGAGAGAACCAAGAGGCTAGAGTTTGGGGCCAGGATTAAGCTGGGAAACAGAAGCAGTAGCTTAAGTAGGTGACAGTCAGTTTGATGCCCAGACTGCTAAACTTGGTTCTGAGAACCAGAACCAGACGGTGGATCTACATTTCCGGGGGGGGGGGGCAAAGCTGAGTTAAGGGCTAGAGCTCCCCTATGTCTGACAAATAGGGTGGATGCAAAATCAGAAAGTAGGTAAATGATGCTGAATGTATTGTTCCCCTTTCAACTGGCTTTGAGTCTCCCAGGCATAAAAGTGTGTGATGTGATTCATGACTGCCAGATGTCCTGAAGGTAGAGGGCTTCTGGTATTCAGACTCCTGACTCCAGGCCCTGGGGAGTTGTTCATTGATGACTCATTCGACAAATGATTGGTGTCAGCGTGAAGCTGGGCTGTGCTAGGGGCTGGAAATTCACAGCTCTGATCTCTAGCCTCAAGGGGCTTAGATTCTGGTGAGGAGACTGATTTAAAAAGAAACACATAAACAAGATAATCATTACAAATTCAAGCTAATGATTATAAGTTGTGTTTTATTCAGAAAGAAACAATTGCGTATTGGTGATTTATTTGAGAGGTATCTGGGAAGCCAATGTGGCTAGAACCCAGCAAGGGGGAGGATGGCAGCACAGAAGGTGAAAAGCCGTCAAAGGTGTGACTGACTAGTGTCAAAGGTCATGGCAGGACAGCCAGATTTTATTCTCAAGCAATGGAGAGTCTTGGAAGGGTTTGGAGAGTGGCATGGTAGAATTCAGACTTTAAGGAAGTTATGTGCAAAAACTGGATTATAGGGGCAAGATGGAACTGGAATATGAGATAGAAATGTATTGCAGGCAAGGCCTGTGGTTGACTTGGACCAGGGTCAGGGGAAAAGTCGGGAGGTGTGTGAGTTGGTGTGGGCACAATTAGGATCACAAATCCCAGACCTGGGAAAATGAGATGACTTGATGCTACGGGAATCTAAGCCATTGAAATAAAGCTCCTTTAAGATCTGTTGGCCAACAGCAGGTTGTGTCCTAGAGCCTTTAGATTGGAATGAGTGTGTCCCAAAAGACATACTCCCCTAAAAGATGCTTCAAGGGTGGGAGAAAAAATGAATTATTTCCTGGCAAAATTTTGCTCCAATTAATGCTTCAGTGAAAAAGAGCTTTTAAAAGGTAAGTGTCCCCCAGGTTGTTGTTACCTTTTTTTTTTTTTTTTAACAAAATCCATTTAGAGATCTTCATTGCTATTTTTCCTGTATTCTAGGAGGACCTTAAATTTAGAGTTTTCTTGTTAATGGTTTTAAATATTTTCCTCTTAACTCACATTTCTCCTTGCTTTTATACTCTTGTGTTACTGATTCATTACTAAGGCTCATTAATCACCATACAGTTTTCTGAACATTTTTGTGCTTTCATAATACAGTGGTGATTTTAGAAACAGTTCTAGGTCCACATAGTCAAGGGTCATAGAAATGGGTGATTTGACACTTTGGTCTCTAAAAATTAGGTTTAGTGTAACTTTCATTTAAAGAACGTAAAATTATGATTTGACCTGATTACTTTGGATTTGTAAATTCCAACATGCACCATATTCTCTTAAGTGTGAATGTTTGCTTACCAGCCTGTCTCTCTCTCTCTCAATTTGTCTTATTATCCCCCAATCCAAGGTTGTCCTTAAGTAATTCATTGAAAGGAGAGGGAAATAATATTTATTAGTGCTTACTTTACATGTACCATCTAACTGAGTTTTCACTAGGCCATGAGGCATATATTATATCTGTTTTACAGATGGGAAAACCAAGGCTCAAAAAAAGTACATAACAGCCCAAGAAAACCTAATCAATTAGTAAGTGATAGCATGGGTTACAGAGCCAAAGTTCTTTGACTCTGTAAGTTCATGTTCTTTTTACTGCCTCTTGCTATTTGTCTTTTGAGGTTGTAGACCTTGGTTCCTGCAGTCATGCTTCCAGTCCTTGTCCTGCCAAGGTGCAGGGAGGACATAGAGACTGTGCTCTTTAAACAGCCTAATTTTTTGCCTGTCCTTCTCTCTCCCCTCACTCATTGTGCTTTTGTGCTGCACCTTATGACCGGAGCATTTTGTAACGTGCCTGTGTGAATCCTCTTCCATCTTCTGGAAATGCTGCATCCTTAGTGTCTGTCTGGAGCTGTTTTTGTTCTTGAAGACCCAACATTAATGATACCTCCTTAGTGAAACCTTCCTAGATTCCCATAAGGGGTTAGTTGAGCTCTTTTCTGCACTTGCAAACCTTTGTACACACCTTGAGTGGAGAAAGTGTTGACCTGAAACAAATAGATATTCTTCCAGCCAAGATGGGTTTATTCAGGATCAGCAGAGACATGTCTGCAACTATGGCAAGCCCCAAGGGAAGGAGCATGCTTTTAAAAAAAAAAACTTTTTTTTTTTAAGTGAAGTATAATCAGTTTACAATGTTGTATAAATTTCTGGTGTGCAGCACGATACTTTAGACATATAGGAATGTACATATATTCATTTTCATACTCTTTTTCATCAAAAGTTACTATAAGATATTGAATATGGAAAAATATCCCACGTTCTTGGATTGGAAGAATTAATATTGTTAAAATGTCCATACTGCCCAAAGCAATCCAGAGGTTTTAATGCGATCCTTATCAAATTACCCAGGACATTTTTCGCAGAATTAGAACAAATAATTCTAAAATTTATATGGAACCACAAAAGACCCAGAATTGCCAAAGCATTACTGAAGAAAAAGAATGAAGCTGGAGGAGTAACCCTCCCAGACTTCAGACAATACTACAGAGCTGCAGTAATCAAAACAGCATGATATTGGTACAAAAACAGACATATGGATCAATGGAACAGAATAGACAGCCCAGAAATAAGCCCACAAACTTTTGGTCAATTAATCTTTGACAAGAGGCAAGAACATACAATGAAGTAAAGACAGCCTCTTCAGCAAATGGTGTTGGGAAAACTGGACAGCTGCATGTAAATCAATGAAGTTAGAACACTCCCTCACACCATACACAAAAATAAACTCAAAATGGCTTAAAGACTTAAACATAAGACAAGACACTATAAACCTCTCAGAAGAAAATGTTGGCAAAACATTATCTGACATAAATCTCAGCAATGTTCTCCTAGGGCAGTCTACCCAAGCAATAGAAATAAAAGCAAAAATAAACAAACGGGACTAATTAAACTTATAAGCTTTTGCAGAGCAAAGGAAACTACAAGCAAAACAAAATGACAACCTACAGAATGGGAGAAAATATTTGCAAATGATGCGACTGACAGAGGTGTAATTTCCAGAGTATATAAACAGCATGTACAGCTTAATAACAAGAAAACAAACAACCCAATCCAAAAATGGGCAGGAGACCCAAACAACTAATTCTCCAATGAAGAATTGGCCAATAGGCAAATGAAAAAATGCTCAGTATCACTAATTATCAGAGAAATGCAAATCAAAACTACAATGAGGTATCACCTCACATCAGTCAGAATGGCCATCATTAAAAAGTCCACAGACTATAAATGCTAGAGAGGGTGTGGAGAAAACGGAACCCTCCTACTCTGTTGGTGGGAATGTAAACTGGTGCAACCACTATGGAAATCAGTAGGGAGATTTCTCAAAAAACTAAAAATAAACTTACCATATGATCCAGCAATCCCACTCCTGAGTATATATCCAGAGGCAACCTTAATTCACATGCACCCCAATGTTCATAGCAGCACTATTTACAGTAGCCAAGACATGGAAACAACCTAAATGTCCATCGACAGATGACTGGATAAAGAAGCTGTGGTATCTTTATACAATGAAATACTATTCAGCCATAAAAAAATTAAAATAATAATGCCATTTGCAGCAACATGGATGGTCCTGGAGATTGTCATTCTGAGTGAAATAAGCCAGAAAGAAAAAAAAAATTACCATAAGATATCACTTATACGTGGAACATATTTTTATAGAGGGGAAAAGGAAGTTGGGAAGGCGACAGTAAACTTGGGAGGGCTTTTCATTGGCTGAGTCCTTTCCAGGAAAGAGGAGGCTTCCTCTTCGCCCTCTGGGACTCTGCTGTCCTCACAGGGCCTGAGAGCTGCCCATTCTGGTCTCCCAACTCTCTTTCATTTAAGTTTCTGTTTATTAGTTTTTTATAAAAGCCTTTATTTCACGGTCTCAGTCAGGACTCAAACTTAAGCCGAGAGAATTTGGGGTTCAGAAACATAAAAATTCTAGGAGTAAATCTGACCTCGGGTAGGCTTAGCTCCACATTTTAAAGTGAAGTTGACGGGAGTGCATCGTGTTCCAGCTCTGGCTTCTGCTGTCTCATGTGTTGGCTTTATCCTCCGGTCTCTTCCACGTGGTGGGGAGAGGGCCGCCAGCAACTGTGGGCCAGCGGGCTGCCAGCTCAGCAGCTGCACTGGTTTCCTAGAGCTGCCGTAACAAATCACCACACTGTGTGACTTAAAGCAAGAGAAATTTATCCTCCCACTGCTGTGGGGCCAGAAGTCCAAAATCAAGGTGTTAGCAGGGTTGGCTCCTTCTGGAGGCTCCGAGGGACCATCGGTTCCATGCCTCTCTCCTGGCTGATGGTGGCTGCCAGCAATTCTTGGCATCCCTTGGCTCCTGGCTGCATAGCTCTGATCCCTGTCTCCATGGTCACATCACCTTTCTCTCTGTGTGTTTGTGTCTTCTCTTTTTCGGTTTCTTATAAGGACACTTGTCAGTGGATTTAGGACCCACTCTAATCCAAGATAGTCTCATCTTGAATTCCTTCCCTTCATTCTATTGGTGAAGGCCCTTATTCCAAATTAGCTCCCATTTTGAGGTTCCCGGTGGTTATGTCTTCTTGGGGGATACCTTCAGCCTGCTCCGGCAGCCTTAGTGGGAAGGGTGTGCCTCACTCCCAGCTGTTCCTGCAGAGGTCCAGACTCGGCCCTGCCATGTTGGGGTTCGGTCCATCCCTCAAGTAGTCACTGTGGCCCTAAGGAAGGCACTGTTCATGGAGGCCAGGCCTGGGTCACATGCCCATCTGGAGCTGGGGAGAGAAAGGTGGGGTGAGCCCCACTTGAAACACATGGTCAAAGCCACAGGGAGGGGTCATTCCTCAATGCTCTTCTGGAACAAGGGAAAAAGGCTGCCAGGCAGGCGAACCACTGTGCATCCTGTGTGCTGTTGGTCTGTCGACGTCTCTGCTTCTCATCTAGACCGTGACCTTCTCAGGGTAGCAGCCACCCAGGCTTGGTCTTACTCACCGGCGCCTGGGGCATGAGGGAGCTCTATCAACATATGTTAAATTGTCACAGGAGCTAAAATCTCCCTGAAAAATAGGACTGCAACCGTGAATCATAATATTTGTCAAAAATAGTTTTGGCCTCCGTCTGAATGATAACGAGCAAAGCACTTTCAAGGACAAGAAAAGGCTTGAGTGGCGTGTTCTCCTCAACTCTGAAGAGGCTCTGCCTTCTGTTCTGCCTCTCAGCTGAGTGTGTTGGGAACCAGAGGAATTAAACCAGGGGCTTCACACCCATCGGTAGGAGCCCCCGTCCGCCGACTCAGCAGTCATCTGGGGGAAGACGTAGACTCCGCCCACCGCCACCACCACCAATGGGGGTCCAGTCTGTGAAAATAGCGCAAACCACACAGTGGCCGAGGAGCTGCCTTCTCAGCCGTGGACCAGTTCTGACCACTAGCTGACTGGCCCGCGGTCAGAGGAGCCCAGGTCATGAGGAAAGAACTACAGTATTTTGTTTGGCTGTTTTAAACATGGCTGAATTCTCTATTTTCAAAGAAGTTGTTTTAGTTCTTTTTGTGGCTTCTAAATCAATGAATTTTTAATTTCTCCATAAAGAAAAAAAAAAAAAAAAAAAAAAAAAGAACTCCCTGGAGGACTGTAAAGACTATGGAAGACTTAGGTGTTCTCTGCATCTGAAAGGGAGAAAGGCACTCTGGGAAAGCCCTGTTATTGAGAGCTGACTTAAAAAGTGTCAGTGTAATCGGCATGTTGAATACGTTTCATTCCATCTTGCCACTTCTTTGTTTTTAAAATGCAACTCCTTTATTTTAAGCAAATTCTTTAAGCAACTTCCTTTTTTTTTTTTTTTTTCCTACTAATGTCTCACATGTGATGGTCCAGCTCCCTGCACTCCCTCCTCTGGAGGACATCTTGACTTCAGATGCTTTGTCCTTTAGTTGCTTCCAAATATGTGAAAAGCCTCATTTTAGTTATTAAAATGGCCAGCCCAGTGGACTAAAACTGAATTTCAGCCCAGCTGAAAGTTCCTTCCCTGCCACAACTTGGAGCTGCTTTGGGCTGGAACCCTGCAGCGGAGAAAGCGAGCTGTGGCTCGCTGCGTCTCTGCTGTCCCTCGGTGCCCTGTCTCCCCCACGCCAGCTGCCTGGCCCAGCCGTAACAACCTGGAGCAGTTACCAAAGCACTGGCAGAGGTATTCCTGGGGTGGGACGGCTCCAGGACCTGTCCTTGCATGAAGGTGTTTCCTCCTCTTTTCCCTGCTTATTTTCTCCTTGGAGAAACTTTGGTTTTCTCCCTGGCTTTTGGCATTGGGCCCTCCATGTGGGCTGACATATGCTTCGGGTCTTGATCTCAGCAGCATGAACTTGTAAGTTCAGCTTTTCTCTCCCTTGCTTGTAAACAAAAAGCTGGAGGTAGGACTTGATTAACGAAGGTGGAATGGGAGCAGAACTCTGGCTTATTTTATTTATGCTACAACAGGAGATGTCCCTAGGTCACGCTGGATTAGATGCACTGCACACTGACTGTGGGCAAGGCACTGTGATGGACACTGGGGAGGAGCACGAAGATGGATGTGACGTGACTGTTACCCTCCAGTTGCTTAGAGCCAGAATGAGAGAACACGGCTGCTCCGTAGAAGTGCCGGTCATGAGCTGTGTGAATGCAGAGGACGAGGCAATGGGTTCTAACCTGGAACGTTGTGGGAGGGCTAACAGAGGGGAAGCGCTGGGTGGTGCTGAAGGAAGAGGAGAGGCATGTAGCTGGAGACCTGGGAGACAGATATTAGCATTTCTAACAATGTATGCTTCGTGGAGTTAAAGATTTTCATTGCTAAATGCACAAGATTGCTTTGAAAATCTCAATTATAAAAATAATTCATTTGCTTCCTCCAGCATACATGCCTTCGTTTTTTTCCTCAGTTCACTTTTATGATCAAGAAGGACCTGATCCATTGATGGGATTCATGTTTCTGAGTTCCCAACGTTCTTGGCGTGCTTTGTTTTCTCCCATAGCTTTTCCATGTTCATGTGATAAATATTTGTTATTTTGTTCTTAATCTGAAACATTCAGTGGCCTGAGTGTCATTGTTATTGAAACAGTGGTGTTTCCTTCACCAGCCTTTAGTAGCAGTGATTCCTAAACAGGGACCAGAATGGGTAGGTGAGTGAGTTAAGGTGCAGAAACACTTCTTTATATCTTCAGGCTTGGCCAAGGTGATTGGGTCCTGGAATCACTGGAGAGCTCCTTTAGCAGTTACCTTTTCTTCCTTTCTGTAGATGTAACAAAATTATGTCACGACTTTGTTTTAATGACTTATAAAATACAAGGTTTATTGCAACCTCACGTCCCTCGGATTATTGATGGTCTTGTGTTCCCTGAGAACTGTAGAGCTCCTTTCCTCTGTCATGAAGGAGACTTGCGGCTTCATGTCTTGTTTCCTGTAACAAGACAGGGTCTAGAGTACACCCCCTCTTCCCCAGTCTACTCTCACAATGCATGTACTCAAGTGCGCAGCTGCTGGAGACAGCAAGATGGCAGTTCAGCCTAGCACCTTGAAAGAGTCCACCCCCTAATCTGTTTTCTGTCTGAAGATCCTTTTGTTTGCAAGTATCTTGAAGTGAGCTCTCGGTCCACCTATATCCTTTTTCATTGCTCATGCAATTATTTCTTTCTTGATTACCAGTTCTCCTTAGAGGCTGGGAAACAGTTTTGTAGCCCCTGAAAAAAACCTTATAATTTTCCCCAAGGAAAGATGGTGCTACTTGCTATTTCTAGATACCTTGGGTGATTTCTAGGCCCTGTATTACATTATGAGGTGATAAGACACTTCTTTTCCCCCAACTGAGGAAAGCCACAGGTGTAACCTCTAGAAGTCATATTTCTTCTAAGGTTTCCAATACATTTATAAAGTACCTGGTTTCATATATCCAGGTACTGTGTTGTTAGGTGTTTGGGTTGCCAAAATGAACAGAACACAGCACTGTCTCCCAGGAATTTACATTCTAGAGGGGAAGTTATTTACAGCGGTTGGCGAATTCTCTATTGAGGCTCTGGGAAAGCAGGGATGAAAGTACTTTATTTTGCCCAGATCTCGGGAAACGCTTTCACAAAATAATAATTGCTTGAACTGATTTGGGGAGGAAGGGGGTTGGCATTTAAGGCAGAGGGGAACAGCATTTGCAAAAGTTTAAACCCAAGATTATGGCAATTTTAAAAGCATGCAAATATTTTTATATAGGGTGTTGCAAGGAGTTTGGGGTTTTTTTTTTGGTGGGGTGAGAAGAATGACAGGAGATGAGACTGGAAAATAAATGAAGGCAGGATTGTAAAGGACCTTTTTGCCAAAGCGAGGAGATAGGGCCATTGAAGGATTTAAAATAGGGCAGCAGCATGACCAGATTTGTGTTTTAGGGAGATCCCTCTGACAGTAGATTGAAAAATGGATGGAGAGACTCAATCCATCTGTAGGCAGCAAGATGAGTTAGTAGGTTATTGCAATAGACCAGGCAACAAGTGACAAGGTCTTAAATAAAGCTGTGGTGGTGAGGATGGAGGTGAGGTGATAAATAGGAGCATTGTTAGAAGGAGAATCAATAGGTCTTGGCAAGCAATTGGATGTGCAGAGTGAGGGAGAAGAAAGAGTCAGGAATAACTCCCAAACTTTTGGTTTGGACACCTAGGTAGAAAATTCTGTTGTTAATCAAAATGACAAAAACCAAAGGAAATGTTTTGGAGTGAACTAGTAATTAAAAAAGTTATTAAGTACCCCATTCTGTTAAGTGCACAGGCCTGATGGTCAATTTTATATGTCACCTTGGCTGGGCTATGGTGCTCAAATATATGGTCAAACAGTATTGTGACTGTTTCTGTGATTTTTTAAAAAATGTGATTGACATTTTAATCAGGGGACTTTGAGTCGAGTAGATTGCTATCCCTAATGTGGGTGGGCCACACCCAATCAGTCGAAGGTCTGACTAGAAGAAAAGATTGACTTTTTCCAAGCAAGAGGGTATTCTGCAGCAGCAGTCTTTAGACTTGAACTGCACCACTTAGGGGGCCCTTTCATGGGTCTCCAGCCTTCTGGCCCACCCTACAGATTTTGGATTTGCCAGCTTCCATTACTGCATGAGCCAATTAAAAAAAATAATAAATCTCTTTCTATATGTCTATACATCCTACTGGTTCTGTTTCTTTGGAGAACCCTAACTAAAACAAGTGGCTTTGGGGCCACAATGCCTGGGTCTGAATCCTGTTCTGGCAATTACTCAGTGATCTCACTATGCGACAACATTAGGCAAGTGATGTCTCCAAGCCCAATTTGCCTCATTTATAAACTGAGAATAACAATCATCTTCTATTATTGTTGTGATGATGAAAAGAGAAAATCCATGTAAAGTTTTAAGCTTAGGGTCTAGCATGCAGTAAGCTCTTAAGAAATGTTTACCATCATTATTATAACCAAGGATACATTTACACATTAGTGTTAATGGCTAATGACAGCTCAGATTGTTACCTTTCCCAAGAGGGGTTTATGTGATAATAGGGATCAGGGTTTTCCATTAGAAGAATTAGCCTCTAAGCTTAATGCTTTGCACATTGAACTAACAGGTAAATATTCACTGAATAGTTGAATTACTTCCTGGTACCAGTGAGTAGGATCAGAAAAAGCAGGTTCAAAAGGGAGAAACTGAGGCCCAGAGAGATGAATGACTTAGTGAAGGTCATAGAATGAGTTGGCGGAAAATCTAGCACCAGGACTCAGGTGTTCTGGCTTCTGTATACGGCCCTTTCTCTTGGAGCAAAGGGGCCCACTCTGAAACCACACCGCGTGGCCCATCTCCACGCTGCCAAGCCAGCTCTTGCAGAGCGGACTTTATTTTAAACCCATTTTTGTAGAGCAAAGCACAGGATAGTCAGCCGGTGGCTAGTTTGGTACAATCCTTAATTGACTTATTTCTAAATGGACCAAGACATGGAAAGGCATTAGAATTTTTGAAAAAATAAAAATGTTTTCAGGCTTATTGGCCTATACGAATGTGGAACAAAAGAAGTCAGTCATATATTTTGTTGTCTTCCTTTTCTGGTCCAGCCACTTGCCCATGGAGATGTGCTCAGCGTGGACACACTGATCCTCTGTTTATTCTCCTGATCCCCTGCCATTTTCTCGACTGAGTCTTGTGAAATTGCTCTCCTGGAGGCTGTCTCTCAGAAGACAAGTCCAAGGCCTTTTCCAGCCCTCTTCCTCCTTGACCCCGCTCTGTCATCCACTGTGGCTGATACCGCCACCTTCTTCTGGAAACTGTCTTCTTTAACAGCAGGCAAAGCTCCCTCTATATTTCCCTGTTGGCACCTTTACCTCCTCCCACCCCAGTGGTAATGCTTCTGAAGGATCTGTTCTTGGCAGTCTCGTCCAAGCTTTCACTTTGAGCTATCATCTGTGTGTGTGCGTTTGACTCCCCAAACGATGTCTTCCATCCCGGTGTCTCATCCAAGCTCCAGACACAAGCGCTCTCACTCATATTCATCCACCCTCTCTTTCTCCTTCCCCCGCCTCCCTCCCATTCTGGGCCAGGCACAGAACTAGATACAGGGGTGACATACAAAGACCATAGGTTTTGCCTTCAGAGCTCAGGTTAGCCAGGGGAGAGACAGGTATTGACTTAAACGCAGCCTCAGCGGCTCTAACAGTTTGAAAAGTGCAGACAAAGATGTGACTTAGACGCTGTGGGAACACAGGTAAAGTAAGATCACTAATGTTTAATTGTCTCTGGGGAGAGGTGATGCCAGGGTTGTTCCTTGAAGCCAATATGAGTTGAACTGTGAAGGACGAAAGGCGTTGGCCAGGAATAAAGGCTCTCGGGACCATCCTGTGCAATTGTAGAAAGATTGAGATGTACGTATTTGCAATGGGAAGTTGTTCATCGTGACTGGGGTACAGGCTACATGGATCCAGGGTCGGGGCTTGGGGGGGATGGGGTGGGGTATGTAAGACAATATAGGCTGGAAATTTGGGCAAAGGCTAGCTCAAAAAGGACCTTCTGTGCTCTTCAAGGTCTTTTTTTTTTTTTAACTATCTCCTCTAATTAGTATCTCATTCTTATAATCTCTCTGACTGAAATGATCTTTTACTTCAAATATTTCTGTTCACCACATTAAATTTCAGCTAATGAGGGGATTCCGGGTGGTGGGTGTTTTGCTTACAGAATGAGTTCATTTCTGGTAAAGGAAAGAAAGTCTGCTTTTGATAGCAAGTCTTGGACCCAATCCAAAGTTGGCTTAAATAATAAGTACATTTTTCTTCCTCCATAACAAGAAGGTTGGAGGTATGTCAATTCCACAGTTGGTTATGTCAATATCCAACCCAGGCGGCAAGGATTTAGCTTCTTCCTGTTTTTCTGCTCTGCTGTCTTTAGCCTTTGGGCTTTCTCTTCATCCTTCTGCCCTCATTGTCTCATTATAGCAGGTCCAGCTATCACACATAGATGGCAACGACCATAGAGAAACAGGAGGAAATTCCTCTTTATGAAGATCCCCATTTTTTAAAAACTAAAAAACCTTTCTCAGAAACCTCCAGAAGACCCCCTTCTCCCATCATTTTTTTTTTTTTTGGCCAGAATTCTGTCATAAGCCTATTTCCAATCAGTGGGGAAATAGAAAATACAATGACAGAGTTAGACTGTGAATGCTTAGTGGTGGCAGAATTGCCACCATGGGGACAAAAATTGGTTTGGGGAGGGGTAAGAGGAGGGTTAAAGTTTCTTCTGCTGCTATTAGAAAGTACCACAAACTTAAGGACTTAAAGACAACACAAATTTATTATCTTCTAGTTCTGGATGTCAGAAGCTCAAAATGTGTCTCACTGGGCCATAATTAAGGTGTCAGCAGGGTTCTGTTCCTTCTAGAAGGCTCAAGGAAAGAATCCACTTCCTTGCCTTTCCTGTCACCTAGAGGCTGCTTGCATCCCTTAGCTCATGGTGGCTCCCTTCTGCCATCTTCAAGGCCTACAATGACCATTTGAATCTTTTCACGATGCCCTCTCTCCTGATCATCTGCCTCCTTTTCCCCATTTAAGGACCTTTGTGATTGCACTGGGCACACCAGGATAATTCAGGATAATCTCCTCATCTCAAATTCAGCAGAATAGCAACATCAATTCCATCTGAAACCTTAATGCCCGTTTGCTTGGTAACCCAACACATATTTATAGATCCCAGAGATTAGGATGTAGAAATGTTTGCAGGGGCAGGGGAGTCCATTATTCTGCCAGCTATGGGGACTAAAAAATTTAAGTGTTACAGTGGTTTGTTGGCCTTCAAAGGGCCATGGAAACAGATGTACAGTGGATCTGTGGTATTAGAATTTCATGGGAGGATTTTAGGGGAGCATTTGAGTAAAAAAATGTCTACAAAGATTTCATGAGGAAGCAAGGAAGGAAAGAATGTTGAGAAATACTGAGTTAAACTAACTAAACCAGGATATACCAGTGGGAGGTTTGAGGGACCAGTGTGCTTTGAGGCAAGTGGCCAACCCACTGGTAAGGAGGAAGGGGAAATGGCTATTGGGTCTACAGATCAGCAGGATCTGTTCCAGGGGAGTGGCCTGAAGCTGAGGCAAGAAAAAGGGTGATCAGTAATTGGATAATCGGCAGAGAGCCATTAGCTTTGGCAGGGATGAAGCCATGCAAAATCCGGGTGGTTCCTGCCGCCGTTTGTTCTGCCTCTCCACTATTTTTTATTTGTTTTCATTTTCTCTTTAAATAAACAAAATGATGAAATATCTTATCCTTAGAAAGCATCAAAGTTTGATTGCTACCAACTGTTCCAAAAAATGTAAGTGATGTTGCATCTTACATCACTTCAGTTGTGCTTATGTATGTCATGGTTGGATGGCTTGATGGAAGAGTACTTGGAAGATGCTATCAAACTGGTGGATTCAAAGTATGATGACGAGATTTCCTGTTTCCTTCATATATGCTTTTCTTTGTATGGGCATTGTTTCTTTCTTTCTTTCTTTCTTTCTTTCTTTCTTTCTTTCTTTCTTTCTTTCTTTCTTTCTTTCTTTCTTTCTTTCTTTCTTTCACTAACCAATTGTTTATCTAGAAGTTACCATTCGAAACTCCATTACTTCATGAACTGCTCACAAAGCCTTGGAAAATGACTACTAATTTCTAAAATAATTGTACCATTTATCATTACTCAGTCAGGGAAAATGGGCATTTATGTGTGTGTGCTCCCGCAATGTTTAGATAGGCTGTTACACCTCTTCCTTTAAAATAGCCCTGATTGCAATGCAAATTGCAAGCTGGGATGCCATCACTGAAAATTGAAACAGCAACAGTTTCGTCTGGGTGATATCCTCTGTTGACAGTGGGTGCTTCGGAGCCCTGTGCTTAGTCATCTTGGATCTCTTCACTGAGAGGACCAGTGTGTGGTCCTTGCAACTAAGGCTGTGCTTTGCATCATCACGTAGTCATTCCCATGGCACACGTGCCTTCTCTGTCTAACAGGACTTATGGCTGCCCTCTGCCGCCTCTACCATTCTGTCAGGCGTGGTACTGAGATGGTGGAGCTGCTCATTAAATTAAACTCAATTCCACAAACAGAATTAAATCCCGGTTCTATGCCAGGGTCTGGGCTAGAGGGGCTGACGAGGACTGACCTATGCCACTGAGCAGCTGTAGTCCTACAAAATGGGTGAATGATAGAACGGTGGTGTGCAGACATGCTGTGCAGGCACAGATGGAGGTGTGGAAAAAGGAATCAGGGAAGGCGGCAAGAGCAGGTGACATTTCGTCTGGATCTTGTTAGTGCAACTGAAGTCAGAACATGCTATTTTAAGCTACAGCCACTTTCTAATGTGGGTGGAAGGAATTTGGATAAGACTAGAACTGCATTTGAGAACAGAGCTTGCAACAACCAAGGTTCTCAAGATAAGAATCTCTTAACCCCAAGCATTTGGGGCTGGGTAACTGGCTCTTGGAGGAACCCGTCCTGTGCATTTTGGGATGCTTAGCAGGATCCCTGGTCTCTACCTACTAGATGCTGTTAGCACCCCCTCACTCGTGACAACCAAAAATGTCTCCAGACATTGTTGAATGTCTCCTGGGGGGCAAAATCACTCCAGCTAAGAAGGACTGCTGTAGGTAGGTTGAGAAGAATACAGAATCCCAAGCAATCCTAAAAAGAAAAGGAAGGGAGACAAGAGAATTGGGAAAGAAGAGTAAAGAGGAGTCAGGGAGATGATAAAAAGTTAGGTTACCAAGGCGGTTACCTGGCCAGTAAAAAAGATTGCTGAAGGAGGGCACTTTCAAAAACAAGAATGTCTGACCAGTTTGAAGTGGATTGCACTGTTTCAATGTAAACAGCCTCACCCAAAGTTTCCTGTACATGTGGTGGTCTTCTGTGTGTGGTTTTGTTTTTGGTGGGAGTTTTTGAAAGGGGTTTGAGTTCAACATACAGCGTAGAACAGGGACTGTCAACGTTTGCCCCAGTACCAGTCCATAACTGGAACTATTTGGTATTAGAGAAGAAGTTGGAATCATAGGTAACCACAAGGCTAGAAATTGCTCTGGAAATGACAGCAATTTGGGGAAAGTCCATGAAGGTACACAGAGAATAAAATGAAGGTTTAGGCTAATACAGTTTAGATCTCAAGGTGGAGGAGTACCTCTGGTTGAGATCTGGGTTATATGGCACAACGCATTGGTTAGAGGAGTATTACTTATGGAAAGCCCTAGCATTTGCCTGGAAGAACACCAGAGGACCAGAGGGAGCACATGGGCATACCTAAGACTTCTGCGTGCTCTTGTTCCAGCCCAGGTGCCCTGCTCAGCACAGATGCACACTTACACACACACATACATGCACTCCATTAAAGATCTGCCCTGGGAAAATAGTATGGACGGAGAACAGCGCAGAATGATAAAAGCTGTCTAAAGGCAGACCGTATGTGCATACCATGTGTGGACAGTGGCTGGAGAACTGGACAAGGAGTCAGAACATAGGGCTTCTGTTCTGGTTCACACCACGGAGGTGTGACCCTAAGGAATCATTTCACCTCTCTGAACTTAATTTCTTCCTCTTTAAGGACTTTGGTTGGACTAAGTTGTCTAACCCCAGACCCTCCCTGCTCTAACATCCTATGAATCCATAAAAAACCTGAAGCGTAACTGGTGTGGGTCCTGTTCTCCACTTGGGCAGGATGTTTGTTTATAGTGCCTGAGCCAGACCAGCTCAACTAATGCCAAACCCAGATTTGGGACGGACACGATGGCCAAGCCTGGAGCGAAGGACCCCATTACAGCCTAAGGCTTCTATCAGCTCCCAGATCCCTGAGGGACCCCTTAAAGGGCATTAAAATCAGGTGTTGTCATGGGAGGAAACAGGAAGAACAGAAGAGAAGAAGCAGCAGGCTGGGCATCCCAGGGGCTTCCTAACGCCGCTCCTGCCTCATCTCAACCTTGTGGACTCTTCCTGTTTTCCTGGCTTTCTTTGAAGCCACACCCGTTACTACTTATTCATTGTTGGTAATGATGAGTCAAAACTGGCCTTCTCTTATTCTCTGACTGTTTGTTGTGTTTTCAAGGTGGGTCTGAATGTGGAAAAGAAGTGGAGGACTTCTGTTCCTGTTGCATAGGAAAGCATTCAAAGTCTATTTGTGCACAGAGCACAGAGGATTTTTAGGGTTAAGATATCATACAGGGAAACTACCCTGTATATCTTAACAGTAGAAACATGTTGTTATAAATGTGCGCAAACCCATAGAATGTGCACCACCGGGAGTGCACCCTAACGTAAACTGTGGGCTCTGGGTGATGATCTGTCAATGTGGGTGCATCAAGTGTGACCAGTGCACTGCTCTGGCGGGAGGTGCTGATGGTGGGGGAGTCTATGCATGTGCATGTTGGGGAGGGGGCTGGGGTATACGGGAAATCTCTACCTTCTGCTCAGTTTTGCTGTAAACCTAAAACTGCTCTTTAAAAAGTTCATTTTTAGAAAAAGCCAAACTGCCTTGATTTTTGGTTTCTTTCAGCTTTCCCATCCCTCTTTGAGACTCAGATCTGTCTTGCTGAATCTTTTACCACCCTATGGGAAGTTGTTTACCAATTTCTACTTTTAATGCAGCTGTAAGGCACTCAAACTGTCTGTTAGCCAAACTGGCTTTCCACCAAGCACCTTTTCCAAGCTTCTGTCTCTTAAATCCAATGTTTTTGACTAGACTAAGCATATCAAACAGTCTTTTAACACTTTTAAAGCCTGGTATTTGCCACCATACAATTCAACTCCATAAATATCTTAGCATTTTCTCTGTGTAAGGCCTTCTGCCAGGTGCTTTTGGTTTGTATAAAGATGAATAGGGAGCTGTGCTGCCCTTTATAACTTGAACTCCAGTGGGAGCTTGGGAGGTAGGTGTGGGTGAGTGGGTTATTTTTTCCTTTGCCCTTCCTTCTTCAGAATCATACCGTTGGCTTGCCCTCCCCTCCCCCAATAATGGGATGAGCCCCCTTGGCAACTGCCTCAAAAACAGGACAGGACTGTGTTCTTGAACTAGGTGCCCCAAGTTCTTGGCAGGCTCTACAGGTCACTGCTACCCTCCTCCACCTTACTCCATCCAAAACCCAAGAAGGTAGATTTATCTCATGGACAATGAGACAAATCACCCTATTTATTTCTGATTTCTTTACTGTTATCAGACCCCTTCCCCCATTGCTTTCCAACAAAAACACTAATATGAATGCATTTATCCAGTACATATATTACTGTGTTTCCACCAATTTTATTTTAACCCATGAATTTCATGTTAGTAAACTACTGGTACATGGGCTCTTTGGGCAGTGGGGTCCATCAGCTATGGCATTGTAGGGAATATCCAGTTAGAAAGGATTTAAAGCTTAACTCCAAGTAATGCTACATTGTACTGTGGAAAGCAATATTTGTTGCCCGTTATTTCCCATATTAGGGATCCGCAGTCCGTAGCTGGGCAACCTGTAGTTTGAGCCTACACCTCATCTGGTGAAAATGTATGATGCTGGCTACCACTGTTCCACTTCCCACCTCTGCCACTTAGGTCTTTACCAGCAACTTGACTGTGGGCAGAATTCCCTACCCCAGCAATCTTGGGAAAATAAAATAAGCCTTCATACCAAAATGAGTAGGGACTTCTACATGAAGTGTGGCTATCTGGGGGTAGGAAATATGCCTGTAATGCTGGGAGTACAATGAATTTCAAAATACACAAAGGAGGAGGCTGGCCTTCTGTTGGAACATCCGACCTGGGGGAAGTATTTTTAGATGGGACACTAACAAGCTCCTGAAGAGTATCCAGAATTCCAGAATTTCCAATCAAGAGATCAGAGTTTAGCCCTGGACGGAGCTTGACTGTATCAGTGGATTTGAAACTATGGCAGGATTGAAGGTACTAACATTCAAGAGAAGAAGGTGCCAATAGAAGATGGAATTAGTGTGATGTTTAAAAGGAGGCAGGAGAACTTGTAGAAGGCAGTTAGTGTATATCTAGCATTGTTTGGAGAGAGGGCCAGTAGACGGGATGGCAGCTTATGGCTCTATCGACAAGGCAATTTGTATAATAGGGAAGGACGCTTCATGTTTCCCAAGAGGCATATCTCAAAATCATCTTTTCATTTCAAATGACAGTGAAGTGTGTGAGCATTGGTTAGTGGGAACCAGTTCCCAGGTGTTTTAACAAAGTTGCTAGATGAACAGAGCTGAGGATCATCACTCAGAACAGGGCAAGTGGGGACATCCCAGAAGCTGTGTCCCCAGAGGATGAGCAATGCTCTGCCTCATTCCCTTCTAGCACACACATTTGTGACCCTCTGCTGTCCTTGTCCTTTGCCTATATTGCACAATTTCATGCTTATATGTGATGCGTGAATGAGAATTGGAAATGTAAAAAATGGACGATGTGGAATTAAATTTTCATAAATGGCAAAAAGGCTGAGTTTTACACTGAAGTCCCCAAAGCCTCCCCCTGCCCCACTAATGGCGCCTGGACTCTGGATTACAACCAATCAGAATACTGTTTTATTGTACTTTCTATTACTGAAAAAGCTCAATATTGTTTGGAATATCAGATTAATTCAGCATACTATTGTATTGCCATCTGGGCTTATCAGTAGCAACTACTTCCATTTCCAAGTCTTATTAAACCAAACACATTATGGCAATTTGTACATGAAACATTCCAGCATTACTAAAACTTCTATAGTCTGGAACAGACAAGTTAAATTAAAGCATACTCCTTTGGTTACCTAAGGTTTTATTCACGTTACAGTCCTATCTGCAGAAGACTTCTTTTCAAGGACAAAAATTCGTTACCGAAACTTCAAATTAAAGGGTTAGTGACTCATACCCGATAGGATTTTCTTGTCTAGTTAGAGGAGCACGGTCTTATCATATGCATAGAAATGTGTGAGGGAGACTTTGTGCTCAAGAGTTTGGGCTGGGTCTTTGCTCGGGTCCCAGATCTGGGGGGTTGCCCCTTCCCCATGACTGCTGAGAGCCTGGGCGGCTCGTAAAGCTTGAAATCACAGTACTTGCATGCTGCTTGTATTCAAACCAATCCTCGCTGCATCACCTTTACTTTCATAGGCTTTGGGAAAGCCAAGCCAACCAGCCTACGCGATCAGACAAAATAAGTTTCCTTGGCCCGTACTTTCACCTCTCCTGAAAGAGTAAGTGGAAACTTTTAAGCTAACAGTGACCTCTAAAGCCCTTTGAAAGGGTCTTCTCAAAACTGATTCCCATTGTAAACATTCTGAACAGCCCCCTTCGGGGCCTCACTGATGGCACGTAGACTGTCTCTCCCCGTGCTCACTTCTCTGCCCACTTTGGAGTCATGGTCTATTACTTTGTTCCCCTTGTTCATGTGGTCAGACTGACCCAAAGGCATTTGGGCTTCCACCCTGAAGGCCTTTTGTGTGGCTGACCCTCTTCAGCTGTTAAGTGATTTCTCCCCTAATAGGTTCCTGCATTCCCTAGAAGTGTTATCCCCTGCAAAGCTCTGCTCAGTGGCCTGGAAGGCAGTGATATTTGTTCCTGCCTTCTGGGCAGAGGAAGGTTGCTTTCCTCCAGCTGTGGCAGTGATGAATGACTGACTTCTCTCTCCTTATCCCCCCTTCACCTCCCCTCCCCTCTTCTTCGAGCTGTCTCTATAGATTACTATTTTTTGAAGCAAGAAGACAAAAGAAAAAAAGAAAGGATGACTTATTTGCAAGCAATCAGTGGGCTAGCTTCACCTTCTTTGGTCCCCTGCCAAAATAAAAGAAGGAAGCTAGAACAGCATCTGACCTTATCTTGCCCTTCTGCATGACCTGCTTAAAAAGAATGTTTAAGGTTTAACATGTGGGCTGGAAAAACACCTAGAGCTTTCTACCTTCAATTGTACTTTTTACCTCTCTATGAACATTCTTTGTGTTTCTTTATGTTTCAGGCTAGCAGTATATCTTACTCACGTATTCATTCAGTCTTGCTGAATTAATAATTACTTGTTGGGTGTCTGGTATATGTGGTGTTGAGCCAGAAGCTACAAAAGAAATATGATAAAAGGCTTCAGCATTTAGTGCGTAGGACAGGCAAGAAACACACATAAAATCCTTATGAAAACGTACAAGGAAGCATATAATTCAGTTCAAGAACAAATGATACAGATATAAATGCTAAAACATTTCTGAGAAAAGGAGATCAATGTAATCTGGAGTGAGTGGGGAAGAAAACCCACAAACATGGGGAGACTTTGGAGAGCCTTAAAGGTGAGACTCAGGGAATTGCACTTTATTCTACAGCTAATGGGAAATTTTTGGAAATATGTTAGCACCCTCAAAGCATCTTGGAAGAGATATGCAGACAAGAACTCTTTGTGGCTATGAAGGAGGTGGCTCGGTGAAATATGAATGAAAAGCCTGTTCAGACAGGGATAGCCTTTGAAGACATTCAAATGCAAGTGTGATGTCAATGAAGAAAGGAAAATGCTTGCCTGGGTAAGCCTAGAGGGTTGGTTGGGTGGACTGAGATTGTACAGGGTGATATTTGAGGGAACCGGGTATTGAGCAGGTGAGCATGGGCAGGAACGCATGGATACTGTAGACGCAATGGGGAAAGCCAGGTCAAAGTCCTGGAAACAGAGTGTAGGTCTCACTACATCTCAATGGGTGGAATGGTAGCACAGAAGAAAACTTAAAAACGGAGCGATCAAAGGAAATGGTGAGAAACTGAGGCACTCAGGAGACATTTATCAGCAGTGTCAGTGGCATTCCACTCATGGTAAAGCCGGGCACATGAGAACAGAGAGGGAAAATCCTGAACAGAAGGACGAGTATTTCTGTTTTTCCTATCTTTAGTTTCAGTAGTGGGGTCTGATACTCAACTTAAAGTATCTTGAAGAGAGAGAAGGCCGGTATGATTTATTTCTGCCCTAAGAAAAAAAGGTATGGAAAAATTCAACCATGAATCTCAAGTGTCACCATATTTTTAATCTATTAATTTGATTTACATTCAGAGACAATATTCTCTTTTGAGTTACAATGTTTCCCATTATCTCTGAACTGACCTCTACAAATAAGAGGAACAGGAAAGACATCTGAGTTGCTGGGCAGGGCTGTTTCCACCCAGCTTTTGATGTGTTCCCACTAATGAAGGCCCTGTCAATGGCTAATAAAGGAGGCTTGTTGGGGGTGATGCAGAGAATGTAGCTTTAAATGGTCTTAAATTAATATCTGTTCACCTTCATGCTTGACTTTGACTGAGCCTAATGGCATCAACTCACAAAGACAGGATGAGGTGGTCTTAAATCATCTGAAAACCAAGTCTGTAAGAAAAAAAGTCCAGTTTTAAGCTCATTAAGGGATACTGCTGTATACTCTAGGATATCAAATTAACCATTAAAAACCTTTGAGAGTTGAGTTGAAAACGAGAATATTTTTTCGAATCTTTTGAGATTCAGTTTTTGAAGTGAGTAAAACTCAGAGCTTTTACATTTTCTCCCCCCAGTCATGATGAAAAGAACATTAAAGGACGTTTTCTTAAACTACTTACATCAAGTCCAAGAAGTTAATCTGGAAAAAAACTTCTTTGGCAGTAATGTTATTTCCTGTAGGGGAGTAAGTGTGACCCAGAGTCTGAAACTCATAGAAAATGCAGTCTACAGATCTTGGTATCTGGACAATTGTGGGGTTGGGGAACGGCGGGCAGGTAAAACCAAGGTACCTATTAGGATAGATCATTTAATGCTACTAGGACCTTAAGATGAAATTAACTTGTCCTCCATCTTTCTTGGTCAAGATTTTAATATTGCCAAAAAGGAAAAAAATTCCTTTTATTCCCTTATACAGTTTAATGGCTGAAGAGTTTGGACTTTGAAGGCAGACAGACACAGGTTCAAGTCTTATCTCTGCTGTCACCAGCTCTGGGACCTTGGGCTATTTTCCAGGTTTTAGTTTCTTAATCCGCAGCTTGGGGATGATCTTTACGGCACAGAATTATCTTGAGTGTTCAACCAATTTATCATATATATATATATATAAAATATGCTTGGGCCAGCCCCTGGCATATGGAAATGGCTCTGAATTTTCAGCAGTAAAAACACCAAAATTAAGGAAAGTAATCCCTGTGCTAACTCCTTTTTTTTCAGCAAGCTCCTATGATGCATCCTGGTTTCTAGTGACTTGGAAAGTCACTTTGACAAGGTATGGGAAGAATGATAGACTGTATTGACTTTTACACATGGTTATAGAAAGAACTGATTTCTGTCATTTTTATAATTGTTAAAAAATGCTGATGAAGTCTGTGTCATCTTGCAGTTGATGCTTCGGTTGGCGATATAAGTAAAAAGCAACTTCAGAAGTTTTGAAGTGTTTCACCCTTCTACTTGAAAATCAGGATTTTTACTGAGGGAACAATCCAATCCAGTGAGGTGCTCAGAAGGGAGCTTGCATAGAATGATCCTTGTGTAGAACAAGCTTACTTGCAGGCAGACACACACATAAGTGAGTAGATGAATTGGTTGTCTAAGTGCATTTTAGAGCTTTTCAAGTACAAATATCAGGTTGTCTCTACCAGATATCCATTTATTCTGATAAATGGTATTTTAAAAAGACATTCAGATTTTGAAGGTTAAGATAAATGTAACAGACAAAGAAAATGAACTGAATTACTTCCTATCATGCTGCTCCTGAGACTGGTAATAAATGGTGATAATGAACATCTTTTTCCAAATTTAAGTGACCTATCTGTTCATTGGCAGACAGGATATTGGACGGGGAAAAAAGGAAAATTACTACCATTTGTTGAATATCTCCCAGTGATAGAATATCTATCTATCTATCAGATGCAGCATTCTACATTTTTTATGTTATTCTCACAAATGCCTTGCTGATTGTGAGACACTCTGCCCATCTTTCAGATGAGGAAGGTTTTCAGAGAGGTGAGGGAACAAGTCAACAGCCTATACTGACAAGTGGGACAAATGGCTGCTCCCAGTCATGACACCATATTGTCACTCATTTGTGAAGGAATGTTGTCTCCTTGAGTGAAAATGAATCAGTGTTTTGAGCAGCATCGCTAATGTTTGGTTCCCAGAGAGGGAACTTTTGGTGGGAAGACTGAATGTTGATGATGTTGACAGTCTGCGTTCCCCTTGGGCTTCTCTCATCCACTTTCTTGACTACACAACCACCACCCCAGTCGCAAGAGATGTTCTCAGATTCCTGTCTTTCCAGAAAACAGGATTTCCTAAGCACAAGGGGGAGATTTCTTAATATTGGTTATAACCAATGCAGCAAGATATTCCGGTTGCCCATGGAGAGAGTGGAAAAGAACTTTGGTTACCTTCCAATGAAAGGCACTTCAGTAGAATAGAAACTCCAACCGAGCACTAAGTTTTTGGGTTTTTAATGACACATAGAGACCATTCCTGCACCAAAGCAGGGACGTCCTGTCACTCTTGTGCAGTGTTTATCTCCTGAGTGGAGATCCACTCGGCCCACCCATGTTCAAGTAGGAAATGGTACATTTTACATGAAAGCATTGAATGAAAGCTGACTGATTGGGCTGACAGAAGAGCCAAAGGGAAGCCGGGTGAGGGGACAGGGCTTCTGGACATCTTCTTCCCGGCTCTGTTGTGTGGCCGGCCATCTGTTCTCCGCTGCAGACTCCGCCTGTCTCCGGCTCTGGGGCCAATCCTGTCCTCAGTGAGGGGTCAGTAAAAGCTTTACTGCTCCTTGTATTAAACTGAACATCACATCAGGGCCTCCAGTCCAGCTCCAACCTCATGTTTTGGCTCCAGGGATGCAGCTTTTAGTCTGTTCCCAGAAGCAAGTTCTCCCATATAGATGTTCCAGTTCCAGTTGGAGAATTGCCCTCATCCTGAATCCAGGGAGACCAACCTGGTTTGTCCAGGACTGCCTCAGTTTTAGCACCCAAAGTCCCATGTCCTGGGAAATCTTGCCGTCGTGGGCATCTCAGAATAGTCACTCACCCTACAAGCCCTCGTCTAGATCATGTGCCTGGAGTCGCCGTAGTGCTAAGTCCAACACTTTTTGCTTCTTGTTGAGTTTGAAGTCTCATCCTTAAATTGCTACCATACTCTTTAGCGATTGCTGAGTGCATTAATAAATTGAATTTGGGATTCTGGCTGCAAGTTCCCCTAAAGAAAGTGATTCTGATTATCAAACCACCCACATCTTTTGCGCACGAATTCTAAGTGAGTAAAATTTCAGTTCATTAGAGGGCACTGCTAATACCAGGTGTTTCGGGAAGTTATCCTTGACTAACATGAGTGGGTGGAAGGGTTGGGGAAAACTCAAGTTTGACCATATTAGGGTAAATGTTTTGCTTAGTGGGAAAGCATCCTTCTCTGCTGTTTGCTCTCATGGTCTAATGGGATCAGACACGTACAGCTACCTAAATATATGCAACTGTAAATCATACTGCCCCTCATCGTTCTCCCTAAATCACAGGTCCCTTTTGCTGGAGATTTGTCTAAAAGCATATGTTATGTGATACCTTGGAGTCCTTGTTATTTGTTAAGTAAAAAAATTAAATAATAACAACAGAGATGAACACAAAGATTATTATAACAAAATGATTTACTACGTAGCTGGTAAAGAAGGGACCTGACAGACTGTTCTAAATTGGATGGAGTTTGCTTTTGCTATTAAAGAAATGTCAGTTTTATCTAATGACACTTTTAATTGCTTGCATCTAACGCAGGATAACATCCTTTAAAACAAAGGGGAGACATTGAGGCATAATGAGGAACTCTCGAGAGCAGATTATAGAACTAAAACATCGCTTTTATCTATCATAGGCAGTCTTGGTGAGAGAGGGAGGGGGTGGGGGGAGAGAGAGAAACCTAACTGAGAATGTTCCAGAGAATTTTTCAAATCAAGCTAAATATTGAATGCGCAAAACGAACTCTCACAAAATTAGCTTACAGTGAGGCGAGTCTCCTTTAAGAATTTGACATAAAGAGTAATTCTTGATTGGGTAGAATTCTGCTTGCTGTTTACAGGAACCGTCACGTGGCAGGAATCGTTTTACGCAGAATAAATACGGCACCGGTTATTACCAGATGTGCAGCTTCTTTGGCTTACAGAGAGGATGGGTATGCATTGCAGAAATGCTTGCCTGGGATTTGGTTCCTAAGAAAACAAGCATTTTTTGCTCTAGAAATGGAAGTTACGATGTTCCTTCAGCAGGGGCTCACGTGCGAACCCCTGGCTACCAGCGGGAAGTGGCTGAGGTAGACAGAGAAGAGAGCAAAGCCACAGCGTGGATGAGCTGTTGCAACTGCGTGCAGAGGACAGAGCCTGTTCGAAAAAGCCCGTTGGCATCGGTATTGATTATGCCACAGGAGGACTGTGGGTGCTGAAGGCAAAGCAGAGATTCGGGGTCGGGGAGAGAATCTCAGCGCCACCACTTACTAGCTAGGTAGCTTGAGGCAAATCACTTCCCCTCTCTGTGCTTGGTAGTCTTCACGCATAACATAGGTTGCGTTAATAATACCTCTCTCACAAGGTTGTGTTCAGCATCAGATGAGATAATGTCTGAGAAAGTACTTTATAAACTCTTAAATGCTACACAAAGGTTAACTATTTTCCCATAATGTGGTTTATAATTGCATGTGTTTAGGTATTCCATGAGTCACAGTGTTACCTCCAAAAGCTAGGGCCTGATAGAAGTTATTCTGTGACACAGATATTAGTCCTTTCCCTGGGTAGAAGCATTATAAAAGGTTAGCACTATATTAAGTAATAGATCTATCGTTCTACTAAATTATTCATGATTATGTGTTCAGTGAATGATCAGTTTGATTGAAATAATCGTCAGGTGTGCTCAGGGCTCTGGAGAGGAAGCTGATAAATGACATAAGGTTTCCTCAGTGTGATGCCTTCGCTACTATTAAACGTTTAAGAAAAACCAATTAATGGAATCTCTGTGAAAAAATGTCATCAAGTTGCCGTCTGGAATGTTAAAGGAATTATCCCTTTTTTTAAGCTTCCCCCCACCCCCAACAAATCAAAGCTTTTCAGTAAAAGTTTCAGGGTGGTGAATGATTTCAGCCATTTTCTGAAGATTAGTCTTTTGAGTACGAAAGAGAGAAATCGATTTCCTTTTTCATAAGGAAAGACATGTTAATTTTTTGTCTTTGTGTGATGAATGAATGAATGGGTTCCGTGAATTTTGGTTAGGAATTTTAATAGCTGTTGAAAAGGTTTGTGTTGGGTCTCTTCTTGGGAAATAGGCGCCCTCCCCTCTCCCCATCTCTAATCTCTGACTTCTCCTGTGACTCTGGAACCATCTCAGTGACAATGAGCGTGAAAACTCCACTTGGGTACCCTGTTGTCATCTCAAATGAAACTAATTTCCTCCCCCATCTGCATCACCACAGCCACCTACATCCTCACTTCTGTCAATAGCCCATTCTTTCCATTTCTCTTGCTAAAATTCTTTGGAGTTGTATTTGTCTTCCAATACCCTCCAATATTTCTTATAACCAATATGTTTGTGAGTCCTGACTTTTATCCTGCTGAGAGTGTCTCTGGTTGGACCCCCACATCCCCTGCCTCTAGCATGACCCCAGCTTTCATAATTGCAGTATCAGGGCAGCTCTGACTCCAACAGTTGGCTTCCTCCAATTCCTCCTGAGTCCTTCCATACTATCACTTTCATTGCACTATTAACTCTGTACAAACAGCAGTTGCTCTGTATCGTGTGCTGCATCACATTCAACTCCTTTCTTGGAGTAGCACCGTTTTTTTTTTTTTTTTTTTTTTTTTTTTTTTTTTTTTTTTGGTCCTGTGATGTTTCATCAGAGTTGCTGGAATTTAGTCCCTGCACACCTGGGCTTAGCCAGTTCAGCCACCTGCCTGTCCCCCTTGCCTCTCTGATTATCTCAACTCCTTGGGACTGACTTTTCTCCTACAGGGACCTTGGGAAAGGCCAGAAGCAGGGGAGCAAGAAGGTGTTTCAAACATAGAGGTTCAATAGTCCTCAACTTCAGTTTGCACCTCTTTCTTCAGTTTGTTACAGTCTAGGCACCCCTACCGCCCTATTCTCTATCCTGTCTGGAAGAGCAATAGATCATTTCCATCCTGGTGGGGAAAGCATTCTCTCCAGCACTGGCATCTGTAGCCCTCGATCTCTGGGAATGACCAGGTGGGAGCCAGGAATGCATTGATAGAGTCCATGTCATCAGTAAGGATAGTAGACGAAATGGCAGCAAAGGAACCTGACATGGTAGCTGAGGGTCTGGTGAACACAGCAGAATTTGAATGTCCACAAACATTAGCAGGAGGAAGAAGGGTGGAGGGCTGAGTATTCCACTAGGGGGGCCCGAAAGCCAGACATTGTGAATTAAATTCGTAACTCAGTCCGTGCCTACTCACCTAGAAACTGCAGGAAAATGACAGTAAGCTGGGTGAACTTTAAAATAACAGCACACAGTTCATAGAGGCACTTAAAAGTGTTAATATTTCTAATGTTAAAAAATGATGCGCTATTGGATTACTTCAAGCAGCTGAGTTTTGTCGTTTGTATTGGTTAATAATCATGTCCCTCTTCAAGATCATTAAAGATGTGATTGAATTAAACAACATGTAAAGCTCCAAACATAATTTCTAGTAGCTGGCAGGTTTTAAGAAGTGCAAGTGCCTTTACCCTTCCCTTTCTTTGAATTCAATAATTTAAAGACAATTATTCATGTAAGTAAACAACATTTAAAATCTTTCTGTGGACTGTTTTGCTCCAGTTCATGGGAATCTGAAAAGCCCTCAAGAAGTTGAAGAAAAGATTTGGGGGCAGTAAGAATGAGCATAGGTGTTTTTCATACCTGTCTCACATACAGGGGTAGAATATACTTCTCCATGTTGGTGTAGAATACGGAGGCAGCAGGCTCATGTGAACACTTCTAAGCCCCTGCTCCCAGGCCCACTGCATCACTACCTAACTGAGATGTATTTGCACAAATGGGTCCCAATTTGCGAAAGCTAGTATTAAACTTGTATAGTAGGCAAGTTATGGGCGATTATTTTACTATAAGAGATTCTTTGCTCTGAAAGATAACAAATCAAAAAAAATTTTTTTTCCCACATGTACCTGTTGTGTAAAATAAATTCTATCTGGATGAAAAGTACATTAATATCCATCTGAATAAATCTGCAAAAACAAACATTGCTGATTTTTTATTCTGGATTGGAATTTTTTTTAAAAAAAAGATACGCTCAAAATTCTCAGGGAAACAAATCTTAAGAAGTTCATTAACTCTGTAGCCTTCTGTTGTATTTGGGTTCCTATCTTCTGCAGGAAGATATTCTCATATTCTCTATATTTTATTCTCTATATTTTATATATAAATATTCTCATATTCCCTCATATTCTCTATATTTTATTTTCTAAAATATATCGCTTATTCGAGTTAAATTTCTTATTACATTTTGTTTCTTTACTATTCTGATTCATGATAAAATTTTGTATGTTCTATATGGAAGAAAGAATTGGTGTTTGGAAATTTTCTCTTCTCTCTCACCCAGTGTTTGTTATTGCATGTCTTGGGGAATCTATGTGCTAATTCTCTGCTTTTTAGTGTTTTATAAAATAGATATGTTAATGTATATATATATATATATATATATATATATATATATGTATTTGGCATAGATGAAAAACCACCATTTAAAGATTTAATCAAGTTTCAATTAAATAGTTACTTAGTTAACTAATAGTTCAATTAATAGGCAGCAACTACTGTATATATCTAGTTACGTGTATATCTAGACATGTGTGTGTCTAGCTTAGAAATGCCATTTTAGAAACTTGTTTGAAACCTTGCCTCTCAATGTCATGTAATTCTCAGAGAGATGAAGGCAAGTCTTTTCAGGCTGAAATCCCCTAGAGTTTTTATTCTTCCGTCATGCGTAGTCTTTAAACACCTCTTGGGGATTATGGTAGCAGTAAGAAATACCTAGCAGTGGCTTTCATATGAGACAGGATGTCAGTGTACATAGCCGCTTCCCACTGACTGGCCTTAGTTGTTTCTCCCATGGTATAATAAAAACCAAATATTCTCCAAAGCCTATTTTAAAAAGGTGATCATCAACAAGGATTCTTCTAATCCGTCCTGACGTACGTGCCAGAAAAGAATTTACCGAGATCTTTGTGGCTAGTCAAGTGCTTTCAAGGAAAGACAAGTGACTTTGATTTCCAATTTTTACTTGGTTATGAAGCCAGAATAACATATTTAACCCTATGGAAGAAAACTCTCCTCAGCGAGAACTCTACTGAATTGATGTAGTATATTTCAGAGTCATCTAGAAGCTGTTTGTAATTATGATGAAGGATTATGGTGATGTTAGAGTGTGAGTCAGTACCCCTCGAAATAGCATTTACATGAATGGATCATTCTGAGAAAAGATCTACAAAAGGACTAATTACTAATACTCTGGAGTCTTCCATATGCCCATTTAAAAAAATTTAAGCCTGGAATTTTTTTCTCCTCTGCCTATTCATTTTTAAGATTCAAAACCACGTTACCTTACTTGTAGGAGCCTTTTGGCAACTCCAGAAATTCCTTTCCTTTTCTGAGTCTCCAGAACATTCTGCCTTATCATCATTAGAACCCTTAGCAGATTGTCTTGAAATCTGTGAGCTCCTCAAGGTGACACTGCTTCTGCTGCTCAACTTGAACCCTTATACCTAGAACAGTGCCAGGCACATAGTGACTGAGTTCATGAAGGAGAGATAATGCCTTGACAGTATGCACACACTTCACGTCATGTTTAATGAACTGGTAACTGCATCTTTTTGAAAGTTTATAAGTAAATTCAGATCACGTTCAGATATGGTTCGGATAACGCTTAGACGAGGTATGTCTCATCCAAATGCCCCACGTTTATAATGGATGCTCATCACCAAGGCTGTGATGGCCAAAGGTCCCTATCACAGCTGTCAACACTCCCTCCACCTTTAAAGGTTTCTAGTCACTATTGACTGCATCTGCTGCCTGCTTGCCCATTACTTGCTATTTCAGAATGTTATCGAGAAGAATGTTGGGGGGGGGGGGAGGAAGAAGAATTGGAAGAAAGTGGCTGATGACAGCAAGAATTGAGGAACCAAAGAATTGCATGGTTTTTATTTTCCCCACCAGCCCAAATACTATCCTATCTTATAATCTGGGGGAAAAAAAGGGTAGGGGGTAGACTAATATATGTAAATATTTAGCTCTAAAATGGGGTTTGGGTGTTCTTAGTTAAGGGGCAAAGTAAGAAACAACCCATGAAAACCATTCCCATAAACTTTCTCTTGTAACTTTCAAATAGCCCTAATTCGGGATCTGGGAAGTTTGAGGAGACCGGAAATTAATTTGTGAAGTCTGCTGTTTTCTCCCACAGACCAGGAGTGTTGACAAGAGCAAAGAAAATCTTTTAATTCCTCTCGCCCTTCCTGGGGCCAGGCTGATGAATTTAATTTGATGATATTATGCCATGACATTGTGTCAATATGCGATGATGTGTGTGATGGCACAGCGTCATCACGTGGTGACGCAACATCATGACGTAAGACGTCACAACGCCAATTAAAGACGTGGCTCCAGGAAGGTTTTAAAATTGGGCAACAAATCTACGGTTATTTGACTAAGGGCTTGAGATATAAAGTAGTGAGGTGACTGAACTGTAAGTTATAGATTAGAAAGTGTTTTTTTGCATGAATTACTTTTTTTTTTTAAGTTTGTATATGGCTCCTTCCAGAAATTGTAACCCCTGTTCTTTCAAGGCAGATTTAAAAATCAAAATATAATTTTAATAGACTTTTTCTATCAGAGGTTGTGCCCCTATTAGTTTTCTTTGGTCTGTGGAATATGAGCTGGTGCTAAATATAAATAAATATAATTTCAGAATGAGATTAAGAAAATATAACCTACTCTTAATTTGAATATTTGTTAAAAATTATTTGCACCTCACAGAGCTCCAGGTAAAATGATTTATAATTGAAATTACATTGTAACTAATATCTTTCATAGGCATACATTTCATAATAATAATCTTGCACCGAGATTCTAATAATATGAAAATATTAAAAAGGAAAATGAGTCGCAAAATATGGTTTACTTTGTGTGTGTGTGTGTGTGTGCGCGCATGCGTGTGAGAGATCTCAGCTAAGCTTTTATCTATTTCATGTGTCAGTTCTACCATTTTAAAAATGAGGATAATGCTTTTTTTTCTGATTTTTATAGGGATATTTTTATGGACAGTTTACATGCCGTACGTGAATATTCTTTGTGCCCTTTGGAACAAATGTTGTTACGTAAATCTACTGTCCGGGGCTGCATAGACTCTACTTATGAACTTGAAATCAAATAGGGAAAATTTCAAGTTAAAACTAAGAATGGGTTTCACATTTGATGTTTCATCTTGACATTTTTCCTGATTGCTTCATTTATACATTTATGTGTTCAGAAATGAATTAGATTTCAAAGAAGAGAATATAGGGATATACGCAAGGTTTTATTTTTGATCTTTCACGTTTTGGTTAACTCCTTCTGTCCTATAAATGTGGATTCAAAGTGGATGTTTTTCACTGGTGAAAGGAGCTTTACAACCCACATCAAGGAAAATATAGTTTGAGCAAAGGTCCAAAATTCCCTCGTTCACGTGTAGCTTTGGCAATTCACAATCCAGAGAATACTAAAAAAGTCTAACATGCTACGAGCATTCTTTGTTACTTCTAATCTTCAGTGGCGAAGTGAAGAGGTTGTTTGTTGTCTTAAAATTCACACTTGCTTCATCACTCCTTCTATAACGCCAGTAAAGATGTAACCAAATTCTGTGCCTTCTTAAAGTGATACATGACTTTTTGATGGAGTTTGAAATGGTGGCTGATTACTTTTGAATACTCAGGAGCCACTGGTTGGCAGCTCACATCTGCAGCAGAGGAAAACAATTAGTAAATTTGTGAATTAGCTTTGGTTTACAGATTAAACAAGCAAAGTAATTCTTTATAATTTTAACCAACAGGCTGTGTCTTGATTACAGGATATTGGTGCACATTAATAAATGGAACTATTTTTGGATTTTGCCAGTGCACATGCATTTCATTCACTTTTGCCTTTCGTGTGTACCATGATGTACCAGTCTCCAGGACCACATTCATAGTCTGTAGGGCCCAGTGCTCAAAAGTTATTAAGACTTTCAAGACAATGACAGTAGAGCATTAAAGCAAGTGTGCAGCCATTCTGAGGGCAAGGCCATTCTAAGTGCAGGGCCTTGTGCAACTGCATAGGTCGCCTGCCTACATGGCCCTGCTGGTCATGCTTTTGACAGCACTGGGTCCTGTGTGCCAACTCACAGTTTCCATAATTCACGGCCAGTTTGTGTGATCTCTAGCTTTGGTTGGATCCTTTAAGGTAAGTTTCAGATTCCTTATAATACTCACTTTTATCACTGTCTAGATTATAATTACTTTATTTTGGTTAATAGTGATTTATCATCATTTCTTGCTTATCTGTAATCAAGAATTCAAAGCAACATATCATCAAAAAAGTCCCTAATAAGGGACTTGAATTAATCAGGCTTGATTCAAACTTGGGAAATGCCCAATTCACATGAAAGCTGAGTTTCTTAGCATTAAAAAAAATTAACTTAAGTATTTTCAAGTTTGTACAGTATTCAGAATAAGTGCTAACAGGTGGTTACAACTGGTAAGTCCTACCTGACTTCAGAAAAAGAATGGATCCTTAAGAAATGGGAAAGATTTATTTGTACAGAAATCATAAGCGAATTACTTTTAATGGTGTGTTTTCTTGACTCTAGATGTAAGGCCAAGTTTTCCTCTCAGAATCTTGTTTACACTAACAATTTACTTTGCAAACATGTTTTCCCCTGGATATGGCAAACTTTGATCCTATTCCCCTCGGAATTATTACAAATTTGAAATAGTGGAAACTGAATTAATGAGACTGTGGTGTTTATTCCACTTTGACAAGAATAATTTTTAAAAAATACATGTGTGTATACATATTTGGGAAGTGGGTGGGTAACAGATTTATCTTCGAACCATATCTTGCCAAGACTCAGTAACAAGAGTAAGTCTTTAACAGACACCTTTTTTCAGGCAACTCGTAGACTGTGAATTCATTTTCCTTCAGGTTTGCGTGGGACCTCAAAATTCACTGAGAGGAAACTCTCACTGATGCGTTAGTCCCCTGTACAACACCCCACCAATATACTGTTCAGTCTGTTAGCGATCTGTCCAGCATGGGGGAGCTCACAGTCCATCATCCTGTACTACAAATTTCCTTGTTATGCCAAGTTGCGGTCTGTTTTCTTTGAACCTATTAATTCTCATTTGACCTCTTTGGGTCCTTCAGAGTAAGATTATTTTCATTGCAAACACCACTTTAAAAATATTTAAAGATAGCTATTATAGCCTTCTTTCCTCCAGACTAAACAAACTAAAATATTTTTTAAATGTTTATTTTTACTTTTTTTTTTTTTTTAAATGTCTCTTCATCTGGCATGGGACTCTTCTGGTATGAGAAACTGAATGTCCATTTTGTCCATGTCTTTAAGTTTCAACACCACTTTGTCTGTATCTTTGTCTGTATCTTCAACATTAAGACTCAACATCAAAAACCATATGCAATATGGAAGTAAATTACCAATGTGAGAAAGAGCAGACCTCTGGCTTCACTTCTATGAGATGTTTTTCTTATTGTTGTTATTGCAGAAATGTCTTATTGCTATTATTGCTAAAGGTGGTTCCAGCTTCTGGTAGTCATACTGTCGATTCATGTTGAATTTACTGTCAACCCAAGTTCCTCTGTCTCTTTCAAGGTAGCCACCAAACCATTTTTTCTTTAAATCCTGTACTTAAGAAGTTTATTTTTTGGATCTTAAACTTATCTCCTTCAGTTTGTTTGACTTGACTCATCTCTTCACCCTGTCAAATCTATTTTGGTTTATATAATCCGTTTATTATCCCACTCAATTTTTTATCATCTTCATATTTAAGACTGTGCTGTCTGTTCATTTAAGCCACTGATAATATTTGGCAGCACACAAAGGTCAAAGACAGAACCCTGGGGCACAATTCTTTGTGCAGTTGGGATTCTTAATCGCTAGCCTTTGCGTACAGCTGCTGATCTAATTACTGGTTGTCCCAGCATCGTCCAGTCTCCGTTCCGCCATCTTCTCCATTTGGGTATGGAAAGCCCTGCTGGATGTTTTGCTGTAATCCAGGGCACATTATTGGCTGCATTTTCTGACCAGACTCATGGTCCCTTCAAGGAAAATTATGAAGTTATTGTACAGAACATAATATATTCAGAAAGTTTGCTGAAGGTAAGGTAGGTGCCACGAATAATTCACAAAGTCAATCATCCACAAGGTGGTAAGAGTCAGCTGTGTGAGAATAGGGTCTGAGTGTGTCCCACTGACTAATTCTCATTCTAGGCCCCATTATTTTAGCTTTGCTTTTAATCATCAGAGCGGCATATCCTCTTAACAATAAATAATAGAAAATGTCAGGGGAGTACTTGAGTGAGAAGTATTCAGTTGTAGGTAAATGTTGAATGGAGACTAGACATTGTTAGGGTGATATACAAGGTGAAGCTCTTAAAAAGCTCATTTACAAAACACATGTCTATCTTTTGGGTATTAGTGTTATCACTGAAATGGCCCAAGACAGACTTAGAATCCTGACTGGTATTCAATAGTACTGTGATCTGTATCAGGTAGGAAGTATCTGCCTCTCAAAGTTGCTGTAAGGATTAATTAGAAATTGTCACATGTACCTAGCATAGTCCCTGGCATAGTATGGACTTAATATTTTATCCTATTAATAAATCAAACATTAACTATATGCTGTTATGTACCAGATACTGGGCATTTTTGGTATGATAACAGAGCAATGTACATTTTCCCATCTGTTAAAATATGTACATTATATATAAGTAAGTAAATATGTATACACACAGACTGCATTGAATCTAGTTGGAGTCTACATGATTCATCAATGAATTTTTCATTTTTCAACCAAAACGTGTGAACACTCAGACTGAGGCTATGTATATGAGGCCAGAACAGTTGGTTGTTTTGGTCATTTCATAGATCCAAACGATTTCAGAGATTGGAGGGACCTTATAAATAATAAAGTCCAATTTGTACATATCATACGTTAGGAAACTTAGGCCAAAAGGTGATTTTTCAAAGACTATTATGTCTTAGAGCGAAAACCAAATTTGTTTTTCTCATATTCCTAGTCCATCAGCATTTGGTATATTTCCTACCTATCACATGGAACAGATGCCTCAAAAGGAGCCTGGAACCCTCAAACTTGTGACTTGGTATCACAAACCCCAAAATGGGAAATGCCATCTCAACCTGGCCTACTGATTTGAATTTAAAATTAGTAAAACTTAAAAAGATATGACAAATCTTGGTGGTGGATATGCTTGTTTGTATATTGGAAATATTTTATAGTAAATAGTAACTCAGTTAAAATTGACCACTCTTTGTGGGCACAGTTCATCAATATTATGATATTCATGTTACTGGAATGTTGATCCCATTTAAAGGATCAACAACAAATCTATTTGGAAAGGGAGTTGCTCTTGTAAGGCATAACTTCAGGTAAGCTCAAAAAAATCAAAGGAAAATGAGAAGCTATGCTTTCTTTCATGAAAAAAGTCAGCTAGGTAATCGTGTTGAATCATATCTGATGTCAGGGTGGAGGATGAGAAGGTGGAGGTGATGCCCAGAGAGCAGGGATACAGCAGTGAATGTTGCTGTGATGCTGATTCGAAAATCTCTTCCACTTGGTGAAAGCCATACTTTGGGATAAGATTCTCCTTCAAGGCAAGGTTGCTTACAAATTCAAGGTCATTTTCTAAATTCCACAAAGCTTGTCTGTGTGCCAAACTTTTCTGGTTCTATTTTTATTCTTTTTGCCTTAAAAAGATATCTCAGAACACAGGTTCTGTGATTCCTGCTTTGTGATATGTTATTAGTGCCCATCCCTGTTGCTGAGGCCATTGTCAACAGGGGGCTATTAGGGCAGACAGCTGGGCAATGAACGAGGGTTGAAGGGGCTGCAGCCTACGTATGGAGACCAGCAAGGCAATGCGCTGGGGATTCTTCCATTTGAGAACCAAAATAAATCACAGAGGGTGAATTCAACCTTCTCTATTCTGCAAAACGGGGAAACTGAGGGCCCGAGGGAGAAAAATAATCTGCCCAGTATTCAGACATTATTATCAGAGTTGGCCTTAAAAGTCTGGTGATTTAATAGCAGAGTCCAAGTGATTTTTTTAAATAAAATATTTATACAGAAAAGTATAAAAAGTAATATAAGAAACACAAGTGTACCCATTCCCCCTCATGTCAAATTAAACTTATTGCTGTATTTTCTTTGGCTTTTTTTTGAAGCCCTGTTAGTATACGTCCCTGATTCTCTTTCTTTTCACCTTCCTTCTCCAGAGCTGACTGCTGCCCCAGAAAGCCTGCTTATGGCCCTATGCGTGTCTGTGTGATTTTACTACATGCAGACATGCCATGCATAATACCCAATATTATTCAGCATGTTATAAACATTGGATACAATTATTGGGCTCTATACATTCTTCTACAGGCTGCTTCTGTGGCTCAACATAGTGTTTTTGAGATTTCTCTGTGTTAAAACACGTAGCTCCAATTAACTGATTGTAACTGTGCGTGGCATTCCAATGCACAAACACATTATAATCTATCCATTCTTCTCTGTTGATAGGTATTTAGTTGAGTCCTGATTTTTTGTTATTAGAGACAAAGCCATGGTGAACATTCACATATGTCTCCTTTTGCACTGGTGTGAGTTTCTCTAGATCAGAGCTTCCCTGCTGCTGGGCCTGTGAAAGGTTAGAGTGAGATGCTCAGGCCAGCACTGCCGAACAGGGCTGGGGCTGGTGGCTTCAAGCCTTTAGCAGTTTCATCCTCTTAACATGGGGTACTGTGCAAATGCCATCACTTTCTGTGTTTGCCTGAGATGTGAAAAGGTGGGGAAGGACTGTATTAAGGCAATGGTTCTCAAACACTAGAGAATCACCTGGAGGCCTTGTTAAAATGATTGCGGTTCCCCCCTCACCTTTTGGAATTTCTGAGTCAGTAGGTCCTCGAGTGGGGTCCGCGTTATTTGCATTCTAACAAAATCCCAAGTGATGTTGATGTTAATGTTCCCCGTCTGGTGAACACATTTGAGAGCCACTAGGGTGTATATTTAGGAGTTGAATAGGAAGTTCCAAATGATTATTCAAATGCCTTTGCATTATTGCCAAATGTTTTATCATAATTAGTATACAATATAATCTAGAATATAATTTACAAATGGAAATGATATGATTCTATAATTGAGTAGCTTGGTATTTGCAAGCTTTTGTGTGAAAGGATGATGAAGAGCATTTAATCATACTCAGAAACAACTTCCCCTTAACTGTAAATTCCGCATTCCCTCTTGGGTGTTTGGAACCAGGAAGAGGGCTTTAAAAAGGCAACTGAATGAGAAAAGCAGCCCTCCCTTCCTTTCCCTGTTATCTTTATGGTGTAATCAATAGGTACATCACCCATCACCGAGAAAGGAAAGCAAAAGGGAAACGTTACGATTAGAACGTTGTCAGCCCTCAGCAAAGCTGTAAAGTAATCAGTGTTCTCCCCTGCGTACCTCCTTTGGCTCAGGTTCGTCCCTCAAGGTCTACTCTGGTTTCTCTCTCCTTTCATATTCTGAGCATCCACTTTCACTGTGGGTGTTGAGAGGGTTACCCACACCAAGCAGCACTCGTGACACCAGCTGGGTGTCCTATAGGGCAATTCAAATCTGGCACTATCTACCTGGGGATAGATTCAGGTTCCACAGATTAAGGGTTCATCCCGTGAGAATAAATCCTCCCCCCTCCTCCGAGCACACATTGCTTCAGACACCAGTCACAAGCCCAGGTTATTACCTGTACTGACCTACTGGCTGTAGATCAAAAGTTGCCACGACCCCTCCCTCCTTGGGTTTGATTAATTTGCTAGAGTGGCTCACAGAACTCAGGAAACTTGTTTACTCACCAGATCACCAGTTTATTATAAAAGAATATAGCTCAGGAAAAGCCAGATGGAAGAACTACATGGGACAAGGTATGAAGAAAGGGCACAGAGCTCCCATGCCTTTTTCAAGTGCTCCATGCTCCCCAAATCTCCACGTGCTCACCATCCCGGACATTCTCCAAATTCCTTCCTCTTGGGTTTTTATGGAGGCTTCATTACATAGGCGTGACTGACTAACTCAGTGGCCACTGGTGGTTGGACTCAGTCCCTAACCCCTCTCCCCTCTCTGGTGGTGAGGAGATGGGACTGGACATTTCAACCCTTTAATCACTTGGTTGGCTGTCCTGGCAACCAGCCAGCATCTTTAGGTACTTTCCAAAAGTCACCTCATTAACATAACAAAAGGCACCTTGATCGCACTCATCACTTAAGAAATCACAAGGGTTTTAGGAGCTCTGTGCCAGAAACAGGGACAAAGGCCAAATCTATATTTCTTTACATAAATCATAGTTTCACACTGTTGCTCCCCCTGCAGCTCATACAGCACTCAGGCTTGTTTGGAGAGAGCTCTGCCTTCAGAACTTTTCTCTTTTGAGAACTCTTCCCCTGCTCTTCTCAAAAGACATCTGTTTCTCTCCCTCTGCAAGGATGACGCTCTTCTTTTCCTGTCAGTAAAAAGAGACCAATGAAATGCAATCTTTCACGAGCAATAATTCAGGTTGGTAGGGAGACGTGTGCTGAAATAGATGTCCACCCCTACCTGCACCCCTCTGTACTTGACACAGAGCCACACCTGGTGAAAAGCAGCGCCCCCTCCGTGCCCCCATCTGAGTGAGCTGGCCCTACACCCACCCAGCTGGAAGATGAGGGGCCATCGTCGGGCTTTCTTCTCACTCACGCCCCTTACACAGCCCCTGCTGGTTTGCGCCTGTCACCTTGTCCACCCCGCTGCCTCCGCTCTGTCCACATCCCCGCAGCCTCTCCTCTGGTTGATCATGACAGCCCCCTAAGTGCTGTCCGCTCTTGTTCCCTTCTGATTTACTCTTCACAGAGTAGCCAGGCTGACCTTTAAAAAACGAAAACTAGACATGTCGCTCCACGGCTAAAAGTCCCCCCTTGTGGCTCCTCTTTGCTCTTAGAGTTAAATCTAAACTTTTTAGCCTGACCTGACCCAGTCCCTGCCTGACTCCAGCTCCACTCCACACTGTCCCCACCCTGTCCTGGTTTCCAGCAGGCTCACCAGACTTCTTGCTCTTTTTTCCCCCCATGGCATTGGATTCACTCCTGTATTCAGCCCTTTGCACAGGTTCTTCTCTTGACTTGAAAAGTTCTTTCCTCCTCTACCATTTTGCCTTTTCTCCTTGTTAACTTGTACCCGTCTTTGAGTGGGGCAGAAACATCACTCCTGCAGGGCAAGCTTCCGTGACCATCCCCTCTCATCACAGTGGGTTGGGTCCCATGTGAAGAGCAGCACCGCCTTCTCCCTCCTCCTTCATGGCTCTCCTAATACTTCTAATTATGTATTTTTTGTTTCGTTTCCCTTCAGGACTGTAAGCTTAATGAGGGCAGAGATCTGGGCCTTTCTCTTCTCAGCACTGAGAAGAGTTCCCCAGGGATTAGGGAGCACTCAGTAAATGCAATAAATGTCAGTGGCTGATTGATTTAAATTCTTGACTGCATTTCCATGTATCGATTGTAAACACACACACACACACACACACACACACACACACACACACACACACTTAAATTTCTCAACATCATTTACCTGTAAACCTGAGATGGTGTGGCTAGTTTAAAAACTCAACACCAATAGACTAGAGATCAAATCTGTACGATTATTTTTGTGTTGTTTATGTTGTCACTAAAGATAAGTGGGACCATTTGATTAGCAAGTCCCTCTATCTGACTACCTTTCTTACCAGTAGTATTATAGAAGACAGCATTTCCAGGGTGCAAGATGGGATTTGAACTTGGGAAGGTGCCTGTCAGTCAGCAGATTGTAAAAGGAAGACTCAGAACTCAAGTGAAGTGAAGTTTAAAGAATACAATCTGAGACTTTATGTAGATGAATAGGAATATGATGTTGAGCTCCTAATTTCTAGGGCGAAAGTAAGTAACTCCTGAGGTCCTTAAGTTTATTTGAAACAAACCTAATATTTGAAAATCTAGGTTTAGGTTTTTTCTGAAATGATTCAAGAATAAAACCTAGGAATCTGGATCTATAGCATCCAAGCAGTTTTTAGTAAAAAGAAATGATTTATATAAAAGATAATGAAGTCCTAAATAATATATGATTAATCTAAAATGATGAAACTCTTAAAATAATTATGCCACATATTAAATAAAGGTTGTTTATGAAGCAATTCCCGTAGTGAAGTCCAAGTTGGTCTGACTCCAGATACCACTCTTGACCTTGGATGGACTCCAGGTTGGAGCCAGCTCTGCTTTATAGTAGCTGTGTGACCCGATAGGTTGTCCTTTTGCAGTCTTAGTCTTCTGATCCATAAAAAGCACATAATCATAGTTGCTATCTCATCTAGCTGTTGGGGTTTAAATGACATAAACTCTCCCGCAATATTGGAATGGCCTTGCAGTTTCTAAAACTTCCTCACCACCATGGCCAGAATGATCCTTTTAAAAAATCAGCCAGATCAACTAACTCCTTGCTCAAACCCTTTAGTGGTTCATCGTTTCTACCAGAGGAAGGCCTCCCAGGCCCTCCATCATCTGGCCCCTGCAATCCCTCTGTCCCAGCGACACTGGCCTCCTTGCTGTTCCCTGAACACAATGGGAACACTCTGGCCTTGGGCCTCTGGGCTCCTTCTCTACCTCCTTCAAGTCTTTGCTCAGGTGTCACCTTCTCAAGGGGACCTGCTGACCACGTTGTACAACACTATACTCCTGCCCCCTTCTCTGGCCCCCGTATCCTCCTCTATCTGTTCTTCTTCCATCACGTATTATTTGCTTTGTTTTTTTATTGTTTGCTTCCCTCTGTTAAATGGTAAGCTTCCTGAGAGCAGGAATCTTTGTTTGCTTCACTGATGTATTTCAAGCACCTAGAACAGTGCCTGGTATATGGTGTCCAGTGTGTAGTTGTTGAGTGAATGAATTTTGACTCAAGTAGTTTAGTACAGCTCCTGGCACGTACTAGACACTGAAGAAATGTTGGCCAGTTTTCTTTTTGATTTAATGAGAGGAAGGGATTTTGTGTTGCTTTTTAAAAATATAGAACAGAAACCAAAAAAAAAAAAAAAAAAAAAAAAAAAGAATAAGAGAAGAAAAATGGGAAAGAGGAAAGTGGGAAGGAGAGAGAAGAGGGAAGAGAACCACACATATGAGAGAGGTTGAGGGAACAGAGGTTAGGGAATTAGAAAAGAGATTAAAAAAAAAAAACCCTCTTTGGCTTGTTTCTCTGCTTCTCCCCCACCCCCAACCCCCAAAGTAGAGTGAAAATTGTAAGAAGAGGGATTTAATAATGATGTATAGCAGGGTGGGCAGACTTTTTGTAAAGGGTCAGATGGTAAATATTTCAAGGTTTGTGGGCCATTTGGACCCTGTCAAGGCCTCAACTCTTCCATTAGAATTTGAAAGCAGCCATGATTAATATAGAAATAAATGGGTGTGGCTATGTTCCAATAAGGTTTTTTTTTTTTTTTTAAAGTTTTATTTTTCTGCACAACAGGTTGTCTGGGCTGTAGTTTACTGGTTTATGGCCCAACGTATTTTGTTGCATGTTTTCAATGTGAACTGCAGGGTTGGGATTAAATGAATGAAAACTGAAGTATTTACATCAAGATCCACTCGTGATAAAAACTCACATCAAGCTAGGAATGCAGTGGACCTTCCTTCCCCTGATAAAGGGTACCTAACAAAAAATTATGGCACCATAAATCTTAAAGGTGAAACATCAGAATATATCTTTCAAAGAGAGTAAGACAGGAATGTTCCTATTTCCTGCTCCACTTATCATGCTACTGTTAGTCTTGGATAATATAGTAAGACAAGAAAGAGAAATATTTATAGGCATAAGGAAGAAGAAGGAAGAAACTAAGCTTGTTCTTATGTGTAGGTAATATCATTAAAACAAAATCGAAGATAATCTATGAACTATTTAATGTAACAAGAGAGTTTGCAACACTGCCAGATATGAAATCAGTTTATGCTAACATTCACATTGGACTACTATGTGCCAGGAACTTCGAGTGTGTTAATGTATTTACCTCTCACAACCACCTTATGAAGTAGCACTGTTATTATTCCCATTTGAAATTTGAGAAAAATGAGTCACAGAGAGTTTAAAGCATTTGTCCCTGGAGATAGTTATGTGATGAAATCAGGGTGAACTTACCCTAGAATTGATAAGGCTTCTCTTCCTCTTACACACCAGAAATAGCTCATTAAAAATGTAAGAAAAAAAAGTACTTTTCGTCATAGCAACTGAAACTAGATGATCCTTTGGAATAAATGTAAGAAAACTTTGTAAAATCATTATGGAGAAAATATAAACATTACTGGGAGATAGAGAAGACGACCTGAATAACAAGTTAGATAACATTATGTTTATTTAAATTCATATAGTGGATGTTTCAATCCTGCCAAGTTGTGTTATGGTGTGTGTTTGAAAGAGAGAGAGTAGACAGAATTCTAAAACTCAGATGCTAGTGTATCATTGCAAGAATAGCCAGACAATTCTGAAAGAAACAAGTAAAAAAGCAGAAAAAATATTGCCTATATATTGATTTATAAAAAGGTTTTAGTACCTGGCACAGTTTGGAATTGGGAGTTAGCACAGGGGTAAACAATATATCAAATAGAATACAACGAGTGTCACATACAGATGGGACCTTGGTAGGTGATGGAATACAGTATAGAAAGAATGGACTGTCCATTGATTTTTTTTGTTGTTAAAAAATTAAATTAGGTCACTACCTTACAACATTTATTTTTATTTAAGATGGATTAGAGAGCATATGTGAAAAACTTATAACTGTATGTGGGAAATACAGTTATAACATAGATGATGGATAGATAGATGGATAAAGATATCAGAGGATATCTTTTTGACATCAGGGTATGAAAAAAACAATGGATTGGACCACTTGAAATTAAAGATCTTCTGAATGATTGAAGATCCCCCCAAACAAAGGTAAAGCTAGGCCACATGCTGGTAGAAAGTATTGGCATATATGTCAGACCAGAGACTCCTAGAAGTTATTTTTGAAAAGGTAAAAATAATAGTCAAATAGAAAGATGGGCAAAGAAGATGAATGAATAGGTCCCACATAGAAGAGGAAATCCAAAGAGCCAGGGCGTGTATGAAGGCATCCTAAATCACACTAGTGAGTAATCAGGAAAATGTAAACCAACAGAACACTGAGATGCCATCTTACTTTAACCTGACAGGAGAAACAAAAAAAAAATCTGATAATGCCAAGTGTGAAAGAGCAAGTAGGAAAGCAGTGGGACTGAAAGGTGGTCAGCCTTTTTGAAGAGTAATTTGGTAATCTCTGATAAAGTTTAAAGTACACGTATTCCGTGACTTAATAACTCTGCTCTAGGTAAATGCCTTGGAGCAACTTTTGCGTATATATTCAAGGATTTCATGCAACATTGTTTACAGTATCAAAAACTTAAGAAAAATTCAAATAAACCTTAGTATAGAAATGGATGAATTCTGAAGCATGCATAAGATAGATTATTCTAGAAGTTAAATAAATTAACTGAGTAAAATGGAATATTCTAGAAGTTAAATAAATTCACTGAATTTCTGTTGCTCATTCAGCAAATATTTGTCGAACACCTACTATATGGCAAGCACTGTTTATGTGCTCAGGATGCATTATTGAACAAAGCAGAAAAAAAATCCCTCTATTTTGTTCATAGTCTAACGTTAAGAAGACAACATATTATAAACAAAAACACAAGAGTAAATTTAATAGCATGTTCAAAGTTGGTAAGTGCAATGGAACAGATTAATCAACAGTAATAGACTTTGAAGTCGTATCTTTGAACAGATAAAAGAAGATTTACAGATACATATAAATGGGGTAAAAATATGAAAATATTACTGAATGTGCACCAGATTCCCAGCCTAGTGGCTGACTCTGAAGAGAGAGTGGGAGGCAAATGGGAATTCAGAAATACAAATTACTTTATTTGTAGCTTTTTTTCAAATAATAGAAAAAAAATCTGAAGCAAATATGACAAAATGTAATTTTTAAATTTTAGATGGTGGGTACAGAGATGTTGCTATATTTTCCTTTGTACTTTTTTTGGGTACATTAAAAGAAACGACTGAATAAGAAAAAGCCCAACGCACAAAAGCAGACAGTGAGTGTTAGCCTTTGCTGCTCTCATTGTGAAATTGTTCCTATTTAATTCTCTGCCCACAGCATTATTTAAGGCCTTAAATAACCTGCAGCCTGCCTGACTCCATTCCCGGCTGGACTCTGCCACTGAATTAGCTCTACTGCCCTACTTGACGTGAAGGCATTTGGTGTTTTGAGTCAGACTTTTTTTTTTACTTAAATTAAATTCCATGGCAATTGCTTGCTGTTTTTTTTTTTTTTTTTAAAGCTAAACTCTAGTTCTAAAGAGTACCTACAGAGAGACACTATATGCATAATTTAGGTAAATTGCTAGTGAAAGATTTGTTTTAATTACTTTTAATATCTAAATGGTACTAGGACTTTAAATAGACTCCATTTGAAGTCCCACGTGGAGACGTAAACGTGCCTTTCTAAGCTTGCTTACTCCACCGCGAAGCATGTTAGCCATCCAGGGCGGCAGGTAGAGGTAGGGGAGGATGGGCTGCCCACCCTACACTGGGGGACAGGAAATCTCTAGCTCTTTAGCTTGCTTGGGCTTCAGAGAGGGGGTATATGTGGAAGTACATATATGTGTGTGTGTGTGTGTGTGTGTGTGTGTGTGTGTGTGTAACACAGACATATATATGCATGCTTGTGAGGGCGTGGTACCCAAGGGAGTGATTTCAGAGGAGAAACAGAGGAGTTCTGAGCTTCCTCTCCCACAGGCGCCATCACATCATCGTGGACACACTGCTTGCCTCTCCACTCTGAGCAAGGGGCTGGCACGGCTCAAGAAAGCTGGGTCCTATGAAGAGTTTAAAAGAATAAATTTACCATGGCATGTGAAAAGGAGAAAGAACAGCAATGAAGCTTGTCCTCAATACTCTCCAACTCCCCTTTCAGGACTGTGTGTTCCCTCATCTCTTGCAACTTACAGCGACTGCTCTTCCAGAAGCCCAGTGCCTTACCGTGTCTCTGGCTACCCAGCATTTCCTTTAGCTGACTCCGGAGCCACCTACTTTGAATGGATTTTATCTTTTAAATTATTCCTTTTTTTTTTCCCTTCTCACAACCTTATCACCCCTTGTACCTTTCCACTTCATCTCAATCAAAACAACTGCCCCTCTGTGTCTTCACTTCTGTTGTTTCTCAGCTCTTTCGTCTGGGTAGAATGCGCGTCCTTGCTTTCTGGTGCTCCGCTTGGCCAGGCTCAGATGTCAACTTGTTGTGATCCCATTATTTATATGGCAGCCACTTCTTTTTCCCTGGAAGCTCTTTTTACATGACCTCTATTACCACAGCTCACACTTTGTACTATAATTGCCTGTTGGTACATTTAAGTTCCTCTCTAATCATGGAGAAAACATTTTATTAATCTGTGTTTCCCCAGCACATAGCATACTGCCTGATAATAGGTACTTAATGAATGAATGAACAGAAACTTCCATTTTATCAGTATCAGGAAGACATCTTAATTGAGGTGATACTGGTTTGGGGGAGCCTGCATGTTGTATATTTCTGCCCTCTCTCCCTAAATATTGTACTGCACTGGCATTGTATGGGGAAGTATAATGAAATGCCTCAGCTTCTTCCCTCCTACAGATGCAACCCTGCCCTGAAACCTGCCGATCCCAGCCCACTGTCTGTGCCCCACTTTGTTTCCCCATTTTTGAGGTCAACTCTCTCTGGATTCTAGGGATCTCAGAAGAGCCTCCTTGCAACTTTCTGCAGTGGGTGATCCACCTCCCTCCTTTACCTGACCACAGACATGCTAATTACAGTCATTTACAGGAACTACTTTCATTTATTATTAATCACCATAGAACTCCATAATTCAATATATGTGCCATTATTTATTCCTCTGACATGAATTGAACGTCTACTCTCAGCCCCTGTGCTAGGTATTGGAGATACAAGGATAGAATTTGCATATCGGATGATCTTGGTTGCATTTTGGTTTTGACTGGAATCTGACAAATCCTTTATTCAGGCAAGTTTGTTTTTTATGCTCTTTTCCTCACGTAGCATGTTAGAGAGCTCATAGCTTTAAAAAACAGACATTTGCAGTCTCCATCCAGAGGAAAGCAGGCCGGCTCAAAAGATGTGGGGCTGAGTGAGCCTGTGGGGTGTTGTAGCTATACCCCAAACACCATCTTTGATCTTCCCACTCCAGGGTCAGCCAGCTAGGCTGTACCACCAGCTGCTTGCTGCTTTGGAAGCTCCTCAGCATGGTTATCACTGTCATCATCAACATGATTAATTTGGGTGGCTAGCCTGTCTTCTCACACGGAAAAAAGACAATTATTTTGCAGGACAAGTATTTTCCATGTGGCCAGAATTCTTTAGTCAATGGCGTCTGACTACATTGGTTTTTCACTCTGTAGGGCCTGGAACAATATTTGCGTCTGAAGGGAAAAGAGAATGTTTGCGAACTTCACGTGGTAGCCAAGTTGGAATACTGTCTATGGGCATTTGTGTTGTCTGATTGATTGGAAGAGCCTTCCTGAACTGTCCAGACCCGTGGAGGCCTTCCAGCCATGAGACTGCACTGCTCAGACCTCCAGATGTAGGAGTGTCATAGCTGACAAATCCAGTTGCTGTGCTCTAAGATCCATCACTAATGCTACCTGTAAGATGTTCTCCCCCAGTGACCAAGCATGGCAGGGGAACCAAGGCAGCCCCTTCCTGGGAGATATAGGAGTCTTCTATGGCCTCACAAACTTGCCCTAGGCCCCGCTACTGTCTCAGACTTTCCATCCACCCTTCCTTCTCTTTCTCTTTCACTCAAGGTCAGACCAGCTTTGTGGGCTGAGGGTCCTCCCAGCCTCCATCAGCTCCCTCCTCATTCCCTCTTTTTTTTTTTTTTTTAACATTTTTTAATTGATTCATAATCATTTTACAATGTTGTGTCAAATTCCAGTGTTCAGCACAATTTTTCAGTTATTCATGGACATATACACACTCATTGTCACATTTTTTTCTCTGTGAGTTATCATAACATTTTGTGTATATTTCCCTGTGCTATACAGTGTAGTCTATTCTACAATTTTGAAATCCCAGTCTATCCCTTCCCACCCTCCACCCCCCTGGTAACCACAAGTCTGTATTCTCTGTCTGTGAGTCTATTTCTGTCCTGTATTTACGCTTTGTTTTTGTTTGTTTGTTTGTTTTTGTTTTTGTTTTTTAGATTCCACATATGAGCGACCTCATATGGTATTTTTCTTTCTCTTTCTGGCTTACTTCACTTAGAATGATATTCTCCAGGAGCATCCATGTTGCTGCAGATGGCATTATGTTGTCAGTTTTTATGGCTGAGTAGTATTCCATTGTATAAATATACCACAGCTTCTTTATCCAGTCACCTGTTGATGGACATTTAGGCTGTTTCCATGTTTTGGCTATTGTAAATAGTGCTGCTATGAACATTGGGGTGCAGGTGTCATCCTGAAGTAGATTTCCTTCTGGATACAAGCCCAGGAGTGGGATTCCTGGGTCATATGGTAAGTCTATTCCTAGTCTTTTGTGGAATCTCCACACTGTTTTCCATAGTGGCTGCACCAAACTGCATTCCCACCAGCAGTGTAGGAGGGTTCCCCTTTCTCCACAGCCTCTCCAGCATTTGTCATTTGTGGATTTTTGAATGACGGCCATTCTGACTGGTGTGAGGTGATACCTCATTGTAGTTTTGATTTGCATTTCTCTGATAATTAGTGATATTGAGCATTTTTTCATGTGCTTTTTGATCATTTGTATGTCTTCCATGGAGAATTGCTTGTTTAGGTCTTCTGCCCATGTTTGGATTGGGTTGTTTATTTTTTTCTTATTGAGTCGTATGAGCTGCTTATATATTCTGGAGATCAAGCCTTTGTCGGTTTCACTTGCAAAAATTTTCTCCCATTCCGTAGGTTTTCTTCTTGTTTTATTTCTGGTTTCCTTTGCTGTGCAGAAGCTTGTAAGTTTCATTAGGTCCCATTTGTTTATTCTTGCTTTTATTTCTTCTAGGAGAAAATTTTTGAAATGTATGTCAGATAATGTTTTGCCTATGTTTTCCTCTAGGAGGTTTATTGTATCTTGTCTTATGTTTAAGTCTTTAATCCATTTTGAGTTGATTTTTGTATATGGTGTAAGGGAGTGTTCTAGCTTCATTGTTTTACATGCTGCTGTCCAGTTTTCCCAACACCATTTGCTGAAGAGACTGTCTTTATTCCAATGTATATTCTTGCCTCCTTTGTCAAAGATGAGTTGACCAAAAGTTTGTGGGTTCATTTCTGGGCTCTCTATTCTGTTCCATTGGTCTATATGTCTGTTTTGGTACCAATACCATGCTGCCTTGATGACTGTAGCTCTATAGTATTGTCTGAAGTCTGGGAGAGTTATTCCTCCAGCCTCTTTCTTTCTCTTCAGTAATGCTTTGGCAATTCTAGGTCTTTGATGGTTCCATATGAATTTTATTATGATTTGTTCTAGTTCTGTGAAATATGTCCTGGGTAATTGGATAGGGATTGCATTAAATCTGTAGATTGCCTTGGGCAGTGTGACCATTTTAACAATATTGATTCTTCCAATCAAAGAGCATGGAATATCTTTCCATTTTTTAAAGTCTTCTTTAATTTCCCTCATTCCCTCTTATAGGAGTTTTCCGTAATGTTTTAGTTTGCTAGGTCTGCCATGCAAACCATTTATTTTCTTGCAATTCTGGTGGCTGACAGTTGGAGATCATGGTGTTTCAGGAAGGGCTGCCTTTTTTTTTCTTTTTTTCCCAGAGGCCTCTCTTCTTGGCTGGGAGATGTCATCTCCATGTGTCTTCATGTGGTCTTCCTCCTATGTCTGTGTCCTAATTTCTTCTTATGAGGACACCAGTCCTATTGGATTAAGGCCCATCCTAATGATCCCATTTTAACTTAGAGACCTTTTAACTTCTTTAAAACTCTTTGGTGTCTTTAAATATCTCCAGATGCAGTCACATTCTGGGGTCCCCGGGGTTAGGACTTCAACATACAAATTTTGAGGGGACACCATTCAGCCTATAACACCTAAAAAAAATTCTTTCACATGTAATCCTGCCTTGGTGTTTGCTTTTTTGGAGGACATGGGCCGACACACCCAGCCTTCCTGCTGGTCTTGTGGGGCTCAGATTGCAGTGCGGTGACTTTGCTAAGCCCCTGGGGCGCTAGGGCAGGTGCAGTAAGAGCGCCTCTTGTTCACTAGTGGTTTTGGTGAGTTCCCAAAGTCTTCGGCTTTAACTCAGACTTTCATACATTTCACTCACTTTCACTATGTACAATAATAATAAATTTTGCTATGGTTATTGTGATTACATGAATTCACTAACAACTATCATTCGTTTTAGTTGTTCTCTGACCAAGCAGTCATTATTTTGGTAGACAAACCAAGATGAAGAAATAGTTTTCCTCAACCTACTACTTTATATAAGCAAGGAATATAAAATTTGGTTGTGTCATTCACCATTGATGATTTTGTTATTCCACTTTAACAATGTATTATTTTTATTATTAATTAAGCTTTAGAGGCAGCTTTGTGGCTTCTGGATTTTTCACTGGCTTTTTAAAAAATTAATCATCAAGATATGAATATATATTTCTATAGGTAAATAAATAAAATAATGTTTTAAAGTTCTTCTTTATAAGAGTTCATTCAAAGCTTATTTCATTATAACGTAATGGGTACATTAATATGAAATAAAGAGTTCTTTAAAGGCTTGACTATTTTCTATGTCACAGAAAACAACTTTTCTGCCTAGACTGGAATGTTCTTCCACCAAATTCCTATGCTAGATTTTCTTTACAGCTAAGTTTAAAACCCACTTTCTTTAAAACCAGATTATTGCAAATCATCTCCACTTTTCTGTAAATTATGTGTCCTGTAACCTTCTCACGTATTGTCTTAGATTTTTCTCTCATGGTTTCAGATATGTATGCAAACTCTGATCCCCATAGTGAGATTATTAATTTCCAGGCATCGCTTGCTGTGTTATTTAGATGATAAGGGAAAAACAAAGGGAGTATAAGATATGGTTCCTGTCAATGTCTCCTTTAATGCTGGAAATTGTAAGCAGCAAATCTTGAGACCCAACTTACAGGAAACAACTTTTAGCATGCAAATCAAATGCAATTTATAATAAAATTAATAATATATATGCATACTGCCATCCTACTTATTTTGCTTATGGTAATTAGTCATAAATGGTAAGTATATTTCGTATATAACTGTAATTGCCATTTCTTTTACACAGTCAAGGCATTTTTTCAGATTTTCTTCTTTTTATTAATTCCTAGGTATATATTAAACACATCAGAGTTGGCAGATTTTGCTGGTAGTATGTATGGTGTAATTTTAAACACACACACACACACACACACACACACACACACACACACACACACATAACTGGAATTCAGCATCTGTCTAGCCATGGTTCCATGGGAGCCCTGTGCTCTGTGGGGCTGAGACACTCTTGTTCAGTCTCTGCTTCTGGAAATTCCCTTGTCTGTCTCTCTGTCCTCTCATTTATGAGGTCCTGATAGCTCCTTGCTTACTTCTGTTGAAGTCATGAGGCAGTTGGAACCTGAGGCTGGGGCTAGTAGACACAGCAGAAAGTCATGCTTTGAGAAAAAGGAGGCAGGTAGTGTTGTTAAGATGCCAGTTAAGGTTTTGGCATGAAGTGGGTTAAGGACATAGCAAGAAGAGCTGAAGGGACTATCATTTCATAGTCTTTGGCAGAGAGGGAAGAAGTAGGAGCGGGGGGGTTTGGGGGACTTAGATGAGTGGGAGGCCTGGGCTTTTGCCTTGCTGACAGAGCTTGGAAAATTCAGTGAGCCCCTATTCTGCAGGGCTTCAGCAAGTCCTGGGAGGCTGCTTCTGGAGCTTGTGCATTCATTCAAGCAAAGGTTTATTTCCTGCAATCCAAGGACCAGGGTCCAACTTCAGATGTTCAAGAGCTCCTGGATATGCACTCAAGCATTGTGGATGGGGGTGTCTATTTTTCTGGAGAGATCTATGCTTTTAGCAAAGAGGCCTATGACTGAAAAAATGGTTAAAAAACCATTTCACCATCATGTAAAAATTTTTTAAAAATCTGTTTTTGAGCTGATGGTGTTGAGCAAGGGGTAGAGAAGGGCATGAAAGCACTAATGGTTGGGACTGGGGAAGACTGAGAAAAGCAGAGGTGTAAGCAGTATTCCGTCTCCTCTCTGAGGGTTTATCCTTCTGTTTACCTATTTTAAATTAAAGCAGGGGGAAAAGGAGAAGTAAACGCGATCATTAAATAGAATTAGGGAAAAGAACATGACCATAAAACTTGTTTACTTGCTTAGGATAGGTCACAAATTCAGCTCTAACCAAAAAGGGAAAACTGGTTTGTTAAAAGTGCCGTAGGGTCCATAAGAAAAGATAAAACTATTGCTTTGGAAGAAAGTTCTGTCCTTGGTACTGAAATCAGAAAGGAACCTCTCTCAAGAATCTTAATGAAAGGCACCCTGCAGTGTAACTGTCTTCACAACCTCCTAACTGTGGACCCATAGTTGAATCCCACAGAGGTTGCTGTTTGTCAAGTTGCCATTTGGTTTGGTCAATAACAGCCAAATATGTGACCCTAATGGATTGATACCGTGGGAGTCCAACAGCCCAGTTCCCTGCTTCTCTTGCTTTTGCAGAGGGCAGTAGATTTTCTAGCATGTGGAGAATATATGTGCCTCAAACAGTCTTGTCAGATAAAGGACTCCTTCCACCTAGATGATGAGACATATTGAGTAGCTATGCGTTTGCATTAAGATCATGGACTCTATGTTAAGACTCAAATGCCTTAACAATTATATTAGGGAAAGGGTAAACACCTTCTTTGGAAAACTGGGGAGCTTTTGTTAGAATATATGCCTGGACAGAAAATTTCCCCACTTCCACTAAGATGGATCCAAGGGAGATTTACTATCTGTATCATCATAACCATGCTCCTTAACTTCTCCAGGCCTGACTTTCTTAATATATTAGATGTCCTTTTACCAACTGAGTGAAATAAAGAACATTGAGCAGCTTTTACTTACCATTTATTATTCAGTTGACCACCAAAAAGCCCTCCATAACTTTTGGACACAGTTTAACAGCTTAACAGATATACTGGTCCAAATCCCAAAGAGTTTGATAATCTTTTTTGTAGGTGACACAAAAAATATACTGATGAATACAGAGCAAGCCAGAAGATTTAATTGAATGCTCAAATATCTGGGGTAAACAGTAGAGGAAGTCAGAAGGAGAAAATACCTGTCAGATTGTCATAGAAAACTTTGTGGAATGTGTGGCCTATGAAATTGGAAGAGGGAAAGGCTCACGTGGAGAGAACAGAGTAGAGGAGTCATCTGACAGGTGACCATTCCCCATCGGGAAACAGTGCAGCATCTTTGAGGGGAGCACTTAACTAACATTTTTTATAGGGCCCTCCAGATAGGATGAAACAAATAATGTTTAGGGATTAAGAAATGGGACAGATTCCTATTACAACCCAAAGGCAGCTTGCCAATAGCCATGTCATGGACTGATTCCCCACATTATACAGACCCCAACACTGAAAAAGACTCTGAAAGTAGAAGATGGAAAGGAAGCTGCCTGTGCCCTTTGAGCCAAGAGCTCAGTGTGTAGTGACGGAGATAGACCTGTTACTAGGTAATGACTCTGCAGATTGTAGAAATGGGAAGTGAGATTTGTGAGCGACTGCTCCAAGTCACCAAAGGAGACCAGGGAGAGCAGACATGGTACAGCAAAGTGATCAGACGATGAAACACGCCAGTCAATCACTCAGTTAATGTAGGCAAACAACAAGGGCTTGAGTAAATGTTTCACTAAATTGATGGGTTGCTTGAGGGCATCGACCTAATCAAATGTTTGCTGGCATCATATAGACACAGCCTTAACAATGCAAATATCATTATAATCCATTGGCTTTGAAATGACTTGATGGGATCATCCAAGGAATCTGAGCCCCTAGTGTTGTCCAGCCTTGTTTTGTTGACTTTCGGCCCCACTGTGAGAAGAGAATTGTTTTTTATGGACTATCACTTGCTGTCTAAAATACAGCTCAGCAAATATTTCCAACATTGACATTATTTCTATGATTTAAAAAGATATATTTGAAATCTCTTTTTGAAAGCTAAAGTTCTTTGCCTGACTGTTCACTGGAAACTGAACTAAACCAAACTGCTTTAGTTTATGACCATAACCACCTAGGTTCTACTTTTAAAGCTCTGCAGATATTTTTTTTCCCCATACTCACCTTAACCAAGCACTTTTAAAAATGACTTGAGTGAAAGTTCAGAGTTTTGTGGGCTTACTTAACAGTAGTGCTATTTTTAGGATATTCAGTTCTTTTCTTTTCCAAAAATCCAATTCTGTCTCCATGATCCACTCTACAGCAGTGTTCAAGGTTATGCGAGGGATGGAGTGAGTGCAATTTTGCTTTTATCCCCTGGAACTTGTACCATACACTGCACGGTGAAATACTGGATTTATGGAAGGTCAGGGATGTACCTCTGTGACGTAGATTGTGTAACCAATTTTGTAATCAGACTCTGCAGCCTCCTGGTCTGAGCTTGAGTCAACAACAAGTACAAAGTACTAACCTTGCCATTCTGGGCTTGTTATGGAGAAGGACAGGAGAAGGAGCAGGGAGAATTAGGGTTAGGAGGGCAGAGTGACTCTTGATTGTACAGTTGGGATAGTGGCTTTACCTCTTAAGTTTATTTCGGGGGTAAAATGCCTGTAGTAGGCTCAGATTATAAGGTCTTTAATATGGGCATTTTTCTCACTGTCTTTGCAATCACATGATCGGTTTAGGGACTATAAACTCAAATGCTTCTAGAGGAGGGGCCAGATGTATAAATGTATTACATCAGATCAAGTGTGATACAGGAAGGAATAGTATTGCTCCTGGCCAACTGGAGAAGGTACACTCATTTGTGCAGAACAGTCAAGGCTTTTCGGCAGACTGATTTTGGCTTCTGAGCAATGCCAGTTTGCAGCTCCTGAATTAAAGTGCATGAGAATAAAATATATTTATGAGTAACTGATGAAGAGATGTGCAAATTAATTATGCAGCAGTGTCCCTGTGTAGCTCGCCTTCTGTGTCCACCTCCAATTTGACTAAGGGAATGAGGAAACAGTGAATAGGAACATTCCATCTTGGAAGTTCAGAATTTTCATTCTCTTAGAAAACTATTCCATTAGACCATGGCAATGAATCTTCCAAGCTTTAAGTTTTGTGGTATGTCTTCTAGACAGCATAATTTGTGATGCACAGTTAGTGCTTATGGGGAAATAATTGAGTAGATTAAAAGCAATGTGTTTACACATGTGATTTTTAGCTTTCATTATTAATGGGGTCTATTCTTTTTAATGTATGTGTCCAGAATTTATATGAGGGAGGATGGTTCTGTGGGTCATCAGTACTGTACTTCTGAAAACTTAGAAATTGTGGTTTAATGTTTAGGAAAGTCCTTTCTAGCTAGAGGTTTGTAGGAGAAATGCACATTTTTTTTTTATAGTTAATAAAATGCCCTGATTATGCACATGGGTTTTGGAGACAGAAAACCCAAGTTCTTAGGTTTAAATTTTGGTTCCAGCATTTATGGCTTGCACAACCTTCAGCAAACTACTTAACCTATTTGATCTTAAGTTTCCTCATCTATAAAATGGAATTTTTGTAAAGCTTAAATGAGGTGGTGCAGATAAAATAGCCAGATCAGTCCATGGTCCATAATAGGTTCAATGAATGCTTGATATTGCTATAATTATAATTAATATTATTAGAGATACAGGTGTTAAAATCTGACATAAGGGCCATGGAGATTATTTGCAGTCTCAAAGATGATATAAGGCTAAAATATAGAACTTTGGGAAAAACAGGGGAAAAAAAAGTTTTAGTTCATGGAAGATGAGGCTGAAGAAAGAGTATATTGTTTTTCAATAGGATCAAAGCATATGCTACTTGGTTCTGTAGGTTAAAATAATTTGAAGTTGACGTAGAAGAATATTTTAACAATTTTTGGGTAGGAAAAACATTATAAAAAAAGTAAAAAGACAAGCAACAGACTAGGAGGCAAAAACTGAAACACATATACCAAAAAAGGGATTACTGAATATAAATAAATTATCTCTACATTCAATTAAAAACAACATCTAGCAGATAAAAGCACAAAACTATGTGGAGATAATTCACATGTGAACAATGCTTACTCTCACTGTGGTCAAGAAAATATATTTAAAACAATTTACCATATTGGCAAAAAAAAAAAAAAAAAAAAAAGAAAGGCTTTAAGGTAATTTCTAGAGCCCTGCTGATTAGGGATATTTACAATAGCTTTTGAGAGACGTTTTGGATCAAAGCTCTCCAGATTGTACAGCAAAGATCTGTCCCAGTTCAGCCTTTGGTAGAAATAAAACAACAACAACAACAAAAAGCAAAACCAAAATTTAAAAATAGTAAACTCTTATCCTTCTCACCTTATAGAAAAAAAACCACAAGTGCTTTCTCTCATCCCCTCTCATACCCAGATCTGGATGCCATCCAAATTGGGAAAAGTGGAGTTCTGAGACAGGAACAGATGATTTGAGGGCTAGATGGTCTTTTTATATTTTCTTAAATTTCCCATGTTCATGCATAGTTAAAGATTTGGGCTATTTATCTCCAGTGGGAATTAAGATTACTATTGATTTTCTTAAGTACCCTAAATTGAGGCTGTAAATGAACCTTCACAAGGTACATGGCTTCAATTTTCATTAAGAAGCATTGTTAGAAAGATGGTAGGAAGAGTGTTTTTGGTGGTAGCCTGCAGAACTCAGGTGTTGCAGAGTGCATCCTGGGTGAGTGATGGGCAGAGGTGAAGCACTGTCTTTCTGAAAGGCTGCTAGAGGCCAGGCAAGTAACAGTGAAAATGAGTTGGATGTGATAGGTTTGACTGGCAGGAATCCTGGAAGAAGTAGGGATGTGCAATCAGGGGAAATGCTGAAGCAGAAAGGGTGAGACCTGTCAGAGCTTGTCTGTGAGGTCTAAGTTCCTGGGAGGAGCACAGTGGTGTTGACACGGGCTCACAGTGCTGGACTCTGAAACTGTAGCTTTGAAAAATGCTGGACTGTAAAATGTCTTTTTTTTTTTTTTTTAAGATTTTAAATTTAGAATAAGAAATAATGAAGGAATAGGCTCACTACTTAGAGATGCTGGTATAACAAGATAGATTATGGAGAAAAGGAAGAAAACTCAAAACTTACTTTTCTTCTATTTCATGCTTTCCAGCAGAGCAAATCATCTTCAAGTTGGGAAAGGGCAGGCCAAGTAATATAAATAATATGAACAACTAGTTAATTCCTGATGTGGACTGAATTATATCCCTCCAAGATTCATAGGTTGAAACTCTAACTTTCAGTGTGATAGTATTTGGATGTGGGACCTTTGGGAGATAATTAGGTTTAGATGAGGTCATGAGGGTGGGGCCCTCATGATGGGATTAGTGCCCTTGTAAGAAGAGACACCAGAGAGCTTGCTCTGCTTTTGTCTCTTTCTGTCATGTCACAGGCCATCTGCAAACTAGGAAGAGAGTCCTCACCAGAAGCCAACCATGCTGTCCTCCTGTTCTGGGGCATCCAGCCTCCAGAACTGTGAAAAAACAAATTTCTGTTGTTTAAGCTACCCAGTTTGTGGTACGTCATGGCAGTCTGAGATGACTAATACAATTCTTAAGAGAGATGAGGAGGTAATGGAAGAAAGTCTACGCATCGTCAGTGCTCTGGGCTCAGACAGAACTTCCCCAATACTAAAGGAATATGAAGATTTGACCCTGGAAATGGGGGGCAGGGGAGTTCTGCAAGCATTTATGGAGCTTAAGAGGAGCATGAAGATGGACAGACAATCCAGATTTTCAAAAAGGTACAAAGATTTTTGGAAGCTCAGAACAGCAATATTTATGTTAATCAGAATAGTCTGTGATGGTTTAGAAACGAATTCACTGGTTCTTTTTATGAGGAAAAGAAACAAGCTGTATACATATCATACGAACTTAAACATATCTTTGAGGTTAAGGTGAGCTTACCTGTAGATCGTGGGACTGTTGTAGATACCACATTTTTATTTCTCTAGAGTATTTCTTAAAAGCTCTAGAATTTTACAAAAGCAGAGGTGGTGGTGATCTGCAAGAGGGCAACATTAGGTAGATGAGGTGGATTTGCAGTTGGGTGAACAACCATGTGCAAGAAGTGACCATCGGAATGGACACCCCTAGAACATGCCAGAGCTCTGACTCGGCTCCATTCTCTGTAGATTATTGAAAAAACTGGCGTCTAAGTGAAGACATAGCAAATACGTTTGTCATATTTGCAGATACTAACAAACTGAATGTTTCAGTATGATATCCAGATTTATAAAAAGCTCTGGAGACTAGAACAAAAGGGCAAAAACAAAAGGGAGAAAAGTTATGGGGCTAAATGTAAGATGGAACATTTCCATGTGAAAAAGTCACTTAAGCCAGTGTAGGAGGTGAAGGTATGACATGTGTCCATAAAATGAAAATCTGAGGTATACTGACCACACTTGTATCATGAGCCAATTATGTGGACCCTCTGCTAAAAAAAATTTACCGCACATGGCAAATGCCCAAATACTAATGCAAGTGTAACCTGCATTAACAGAACAAAAGCATCTAGCTCTCAGGAAGTGCTAGTCTGACTGCTCCTCACTGGTAGAACACTTAAAATATTTTTTTTTTTTTTGGTTGGGGGAAGTAATTAGGTTTACTTATTTATTATTATTATTATTATTATTGCTATTATTATTATTGTTATTATTATTATTTAACAGAAGTATTGGGGATCGAACCCATGACCTCATGCATGCTTAGCATGCACTCTATCTACCACTGAGCTATACCCTCCCCCCGGGGAGAACACTTCTTAAATATAATATTAATGCCTTGAAAAAGGGCAGCCAAGGTGATCAGTGGGTCTGGAATCCATGCAGCATGAGATGCTTGGAGAAAAAAAGGAGGCAGGGCCATCATTTCTATTGGGGATGCCATGAAGAAAAAAAGGGGTTATTCTGTTGTTGTATGGGGCAGAAATACGTAAAATGGACGCACATTTTTTTGATTTCAAACCACTATGGCTCTTCAGTATCTTATGGGCTTCATTATGATGTAAATTCTTATTTTAGAAGCGTCCATAAAACAGGATTCATTTACCAAATCTTTAATGAGCGCCTACTAGGTTTCAAATGCTTTCCCGGGTGCTAAGGGTAAACCAAAATGGTGCAGATTGACAAGGGAATAAGCTGAGACTGACAGAGAGCAAACCATTACAGAGCAGTGGTATTTCCCCCTTTAGCCCTGGAACCGGGGCTTCGGCTCAGAGCTGAGGACCTGAAGAACTAAGCGTGCCTCTACATTCAAGGCACTCCTGCTCCCCAGAACAGCCCTCCAGCAGTGTTTACTAAGAGGCACCAAATAAGGATGAGCCTTACAAATACGCTCACTCTCACCAGTTCATATGAGAAGACTTGAAGGGGGTGGGAATCAGCAATTCGAGGAGTGCACATTCAGAGCCTGGCTGTCCCCTTCCCTCCCCGTGATGGAGGTAGGAGGGCCTTTCCTCTCCTTCAAGCCAGGTGAGCAGGGCCCTGAGTGAACTAGCATTGGGGGTGTCTTCAGAATGGAGACATGCTTTAGTGGAGCAGGGGATGGGAGAAAATACTGTCATTTTCCAAAAGTCAAACAGGACTGAGAGAGAGAGAGGGGGACTTCATGGAACTCTTTTCGTCTCCTGGATGTGGTGGGTGAGACTGAGGTTCTCTAAGAGTCCAGTGTTTGAGAAAGTTGAAGGAAAGAAAAGAAGTGGGTGAAAAGAATGGTGTTCACTCCACTGTCTACCGTAAGATCCTGTGGTCTAGCACACGAACAGAGTAGCTTTGAGTTAACTTTGTGATGGGTTTTTGAAAATGAAGAGGGCCAAATCTTTAATATCCAAGTGAGACAGCTCTTAGCCCAAAGTGGCTGAAAAGACATGGATTTTGGCCAAGATGCCATAAGGGACTTGTTCCTTCTCGAGAAAGGGGAGGTGGTGGGTGACATGGCATTATTAGGGGCACTGTTTCATATTTATATCCCCAAAAGTGGAGATGTCTCCATAAATTGGTTACATTAAAAAAAGTCATAGGGAGAAGTGAAGCAAATAAAATAGAATGGATATTAGAGTAAGATGCGGGGGCAGGGGGATGGCAAGACAGAGATTTTCTAGATTCTGGGTGAGGAGGCGTTGCCCTGAGGAAGTACCCACTGAGCTGAAATCTTTGTAGAAAGAAGGACCTGGCCACATGAAGACACGAGTGGTGAGCTCTGTAAGGAAAGGTGACCTGCAGGTGCTAAGGCCCTGAGGTGGGAACAGGCTTGGCCAAGGCAAGGAATAGAAAAAGGCCAGTGTGACTGGAAGGAGGGAAGACGTGGCATGAGACAAGGACAGAGGCTGGTTCCTGTGAGGCTTTGTAGCCCACAGGACAAAGCTGGGTTTTATTCTCGGTATGAAGTCAAGTCTTTGCAGGGTTCATTCAGGGGAGGGACGTGGTCTGATGTACGTATTAGATGATTTTTGAGGGCTGTATGCAGAATGGAGAGAATGAGGGCAGAACTGGAAGCAGGGAGACCAATTCAACAGCAACTAGCTCTATTTTCTCAAAATAGACAGAAAAGTATTAAATTTCTATTGTTGGTGTCATCATTAACGATGACTTGAGAAAAGATCGGGAAAACACTGGGAACTCCTGCTGGCCAATGCTGGACAGCTCTCTTTCCCTTTCAGTTTAATAGCAATTGCAAAACATTTACTGTTAAAATATTAATGGCTGCCACATATTGAGTGCTTAGTCTGTGCCCCGCCCTGTGCTGGGCTTGTTAATTATTCTTACCTTATTTAATCCTCACAAGAATATGCACCAGAAATGCTGTAGAAGGTGGCAGGTGCTAATAACTAAATCTAAGACTTGAGGAACTATCAATTTAGTCAAGCAAATGATTAGCCATGCAGTGATTTAAAACCAAATCCATATTTGACTAAATTCCGTCCTTTTAAACAACTACTTTATTTAGAGTCCTAGCCTTGGAGAAGAGACTTTCATATCAAAAGGAACACTTGAAATATTCTTCTCTAAGATGCAGAGATATTTTGAAGTCACAAGCATGGTCAGGAATACATCTCAGAAGAATTACCAAATCGTTTGTTAAAATGCCCTTCAGATGTCATGGTTTTTAATATTCTGATGTTATGGTAGATAGAAAAGCCACATTGGGACCCACTATTTATGGAGGGCCTCACTTTAATGAGCAAACAAGATTCCGTGGAGCTGTGCAAATGCTGAATGAGGGATGACCATGGATTTAAATTGGAAATTTTTTTTTTGTCAGCCAAGGAGAGTTTCTTGGTCTGTCTCCATGAATTCAATTTTACAGTTTTTACTTGATGAAATGATCAAAGCCTTTTGCTTCTGAGCGAACATTCCTTTGAAATGTGAAATTAATAGTTTAAAACTTGAAGGAGAAATAATCATGGTTTTAGATTTCAGAAGGTGGCCAGTGGTTGTGACTATTTGGAAAGAGAAATTTCTGTTTAAAAATCACGTTTCCAGGTTTAGAAATTGACCTGTCTTTTTTTCTGTAGAGGTAGAAAGTGTTCTCAGCATTTGTCCCCTTTGCATAGAGACCCTGTGGTACTAGAAACAGCAGGAGGGGTGTTGACATAAATTGATAATGAAGACTTAAAAATATGTTTTGCCATTGTAAGAAACTATAAATAATGGATGAACAAACAAAATTCACCAACATTTAAATTTCATTCTATATAAAGAAAGCAATCCATGACAAAAGCAAAGAAAATCTGTTATGAAGAAAACAGCTTGGAAAGCCAAAGCACTGCTGAAAGCATAAAGGAAGAAGTAGTCCTTCTCAGGATTAGAGAGAAAAGTATCTTTTAAACGGAATCGTGTGGCTACTCACAATAGTAGCACATGCAAGCGTAAGGGCACAGGGGGGTTTCTAGAAAGTCAGTTAACCTTTAAAATCTAATATGTTATTGCCATAAATTGTGTGCCTATCTCATGGCAGGCTTTTTGCCAGTCACTTAAAAACATGTTATCCTATTACAGATATTATTATTCCCATTTTATAGATGGGGAAACTGAGGCTTAGAGACATTACGTGGGAGAGTTAGGTTTTGAACTCCGGTCACTGTACTACACTGTCCTTTAGGGGTGGTAAAAAGCTGTAAAATGTAGGTGATTGATGAAATAAAATGTATAGAGGGATGTAGTATTCTTGTATTAAAATCAATGGGATTTTATTGACTAGTAAAAAAAATCCTCAGTCACTGATGTCTTTCTTTCCTGGTTCACATGCTTCTTCCTAGAAGAAATGATATTGGAAACTGTGGGCTCGATTTGGTCTCACTCACTTTTTTTGCCAGTGACTGAATTCTTTGCTTTCCCTCCACCCCTGCACCCTTCTCCCCACTCTCTCTTCATATCTCTTCCTCTGCCAAAGGTGGGTGATGGTGCTTTGAGTTGGATAAAGTGTCATTACAGTCATTTCATTTTATTTTTGTATTTTATATTAGAAACTAACATTTGCAGGAGAAACTCTGTTGTATCCTTTAAGTATTTCTCCATTTTCTAATGAATTAAGGTTTGGACAAATCCTCCAAATATCTAGAAGATCCTTACAGGTTACAGTGGAAGAACTGTTGCTTCAAAGATTACTTAGAATTCAGATATTTGTCATGCAGTGATCTATCTAGGCAGCCATAATCCAATTTATGTTGGAAAAAAAACCCACCATTAATGCAGAGAAAGATAATAAGTGGTATTATTCTAAGAATATCCAAACATGGTTTTAACTATCAATCACTATCATGTTTGGGCTGCGAGCCAGCTAGTTCCTATACAACAAAGTTAGAACTGGTAAGTGCAATTTAAATATTGTTGCCAATTATTAATTGCTTAAGACAGAAGACTTAGTTTTGGGTGACATACTGTTTCATCAGAATTCAATTCAATTATAAAGCTGGAATAGAAGGAAACAAACAAATACTCCAAAAAGTAGGAGAGAGAAAAATGGCCCGTATCTTTTCATTCTATTTTACAGTGTTTATTCTAATCTGAATCTAATTTTGTAATGTATTTCCCACCTTAAAAAAAAATGGTGGCATTTAGTCCAGAAAACTTAATAGCTATATATTATGATCTGTGGGGTTGAATTCATCTGTTTTCTAAAAAATTTTTTTCTGTGTGAAGAGTGAGGTCTCTGTATTAAAACAGCATGACAGGTAGTAGATTTTCTAGTGATACTATAAGATAGATGGGACTTTTTTCTGAATAAAATCTATTTAGGAATATTTAATTTAGGTACAGCCTCACAGAGTTGGAAGGTCTGTCACTTTGGCTCACTGATTGAACTGTCCAAACAACTAGATTGGTTTACTTTTTTCTTTTATACCACATACAGCTAGACAGCTAGAGTGACTAATATGCCGTTGGCTTGCTGGTAGTTCGTATCACTTAGCTGTCACCTTTACTGGCAGAAAAAAATTACCGAGGAGAGAAAATAATTTAACAGTTTAGGTTTGGCTTGTTATATTTTTTAGAAGTTTATTTCTTTGGAAAAAAAATGCCTTCTGCTGTAGCTCTCTGGCTCGAGGTCCTTAAAGATGCAGGTGGCAAGGTGTGGGACCCTGGTGGTGAAGGCAGGGTTTTGCTGAGAAACGTTCCTGGCCATGACACTCTACAGTGTGGAAGCCAAGACTTCAGTCTCTTTGTTTCTCTTGGTCTCCGGCTCTGTCTCTGTGTCTCTTCTTTAAATAATAACTGCTATATTTGCAATACTTCTGAATGTTAGTGAGTGTAAGTGGCTTTCTCCTGCAGCAGCCTTTGAAAAATGTGAAGATATTATTCCTCGTAAGCATTTAGAACTGAAGTTGAAAGACGAGAAAGTGTTGGCAATTGTACATCACACAATTGCTTATCTCTTTTCAATAATGTACTGTTCAGCACAGTGCACGTTCCCTTAGGAAGCTCTGGAATTGCCCTTTCTTCCACTTAGAAAGCAAGCTTTAATTTCCTTCCTGTATCTACTCTGAATGGTAATTGGACATTGAGATTCTTGTTTCCTGATTTATGATGATGATTAGGGCAACAGAGGAATAATACAGATGTGGCCACTCTCACATAAAATAAGAGGAAACATCCTCTGAATAATTACAAGGCGATAACGATGATTGTCCTCTCCCCTTACTCCTCTCAACCTTCCTGTGAGAGAACGAATGAGGCAACGCATTTGTATTAACAAACAAATGAATTGACATTTCTGAGGCTGGCTAGGGAAATGTTATCACTCATATTTCCTGCAAGAAAAAGATGAATTCTCAGTATCCATAAGTATTGCTACTGTTTTATCACGAGGGTCCCACTTATAAATGCTTTGCTCTCACTGTCCCTTACCTGCCAGACTGCCCTAAAAGGAGTGAAGTAGTCGGAGAAATGACTCATCAGGGAGGTGATGCTTGCTGAGGGGCTCACCCTGCTCTCCTTGGGGACACATTTTCCCTGTCTCTAGACTGGTTCAAGGTGAGAGAAATAGGCAGCTGTGAATGTAAGGGTCACAGGGTGATGGGAACAGGATTCGTCAGGAAGCATCCTCTGTTCTTCACCCTTTCTGCTCAGGGCTGTACCCAGGCTCATCCCCCACCCCATGTCTATAAGCCAAGAATAGTGAGTCCTCATTATTCTTTTCTGTGATTTGGGCTTTGTGATTGCATAATACTAACTTTGTCTTTCGAAAATGGAAACAGTCCTTGAAATATTCTCCTTATGGTCTGCTTGATGTTCCAATAATGAGTGCAATTGATTTTTACTACCCTCTGTATGTTTATAACTTTTGCTTCAGAATTTAAGGTTTCTGTATGTTGATAATCTTTGCTTCAGAATTTATGTGGGAACCCTCTCTTCGTGTTATAGTCAAGTTGGGATCTGTTCTGTAGGAACAGCGTTCACAAACTTTACAAGCTTTATGAAAATTCTTTAAATGCAGTTTAGAATAGGAAGGGGCAAAAGGGAATGGAGAGAATGTTTGCAGAGAGCTTACAGCCGTGGAGGCCTTTTTGTGTGGACTGTTTGTCTATAAAGAATCTCATATAATACTCACAAAATGTAGGTATTCAGGAAACCAAAGCTCAGACAGATTGGGTGACGTGCTTCAGGTAACACAATTAGCACGTTCTAGAGATACGATTCAGATCCTAAGGTTTTTGGCTTCAAAGCTGCATCAGGCTGGACACACTTCACAGTGAAATTTGTGCTACAGTGGACAACGTTACAGAATGTGCCAGTGTAATGATTCTAGATCAAGCTGGCCAGAGCTGACTTTACATACCCTTCAAAATGGGAGTGTTATGACAAATCAATGTGTATAATCAGGGAAAGGAAAATGTTGGAAACCTATTTATGCTTTAATAACTGAAAAAGCACTGGTCTCCTGCCAAATTGACATTCACTTTTGGAATCAGACTCTAAGATACTCCTTAAACGCTACTTATGATAAATAATGCCATTTAAATGTCCACCACCTGCTACAGCACATGGCTGAGTTCTCAGAGCACCTACATTACTTCCTCAGATGGTCTTGATAAATGTACAATGATGGAGAAAGTTTCTTTTTAAAGAAAATGTTATGATGTGGCAACTAGATGTCTTTAAATATACCAATTTTCTGTGGTTTAACGCTAAACAGTTTCCCGGGGATAACTTAACAGTTCCAAAGCATTATGCTAAATAAGGTAGTACTTATTGTATTGTAGAGCTTAATTATCCCATGTATTTGTGGCAATAACAGTGTCTATGTTGTAAAATAGGACTGGAAATGGTTTTTGATTCCTATTTCTGTCCATGTCACCTCTCCTTGGATCACTTGTAACAAGATAACTCCCCTTCTCACCCCACTACCACCCTGAATCAATTAGGAATTGTATTTGACTGCAAGTAACAGAAACTCGTTTGCCTTGGCTGAACCAAATAAGAATTAGCTTTCCTCACATAACAAAAATCCCATAGATGAAGAATCTGGAATTGGTACAGTGGCTCCAGGATGTCCTTGAAATTCCAGGAACCCTCTATCTTCCAGTTCTGTCATCCTTAGTATGTGATTTTCATTCTTATAATTGCTTCACAGTACAAGACGGCTGCTTCACTTCCAGACTCACAGTGTCATTCCAGGTAAGAAAAAGAAAACCAGGTGTCACTCAGGAAGGAGCTGTGCTGCTACCGCAAAAGAAAAACTTTCCAGAAATATCCTGCAGCATTCTGCTTGTGTCTTACTGGGCAGAACTATCATAAAGGCAACCCTTGTTGCAAGGCAGCCTGGCAAAGTTAGTATTTTAGCTGGCCTCATTGTCACCCTAGAAAACTTAGAGTTCTGTCCCTAAGGCAGAACTTGTGTGTGGATTTGGGGTAAACAGTTAGCTGTGTCCACTCCAACCCCAGCCCCAACCCTGAATTGTCTGCTTATACTTGGCTTTGGGATTAGAATAGACAGTGCAGGGGAAAGAACAAAGGGGGGCCAATTCAGAGTCACCAGTTTATTTTGCACGTGAATATTCTCCCCCACTTCTATGTCTCAAACAGTGCTTAGGATAGATTAGACCCTTGATAAATATTTGTTGAATGAATTAATAATGGAATTTTTTTAGGGGAGAGGTAATTATTCATATATTATATAATATATAAAATGGAGGTACTGGGGATTGAACCCAGGACCTCATGCATGCTAAGCTATACCTTCCCCAAATGAATTAATAATGAATAAATACATTTTGAGGCTTTTCTCTCACCTGCTCTTTTTCCTTTTCTTTATGCATCTTTTTTTGTCCTCATCCTCTGTTCTATCTTCATACATTCTGTAAGTCCTCTCATACATATTTATCTGTTCATTTCTATTTCTTTTTCTCTGTTCCTGCTTCTCTCTATATATTATTCTTCCTCTCTTTCAGATCTCTTTAATCAAACTCTGTACGTCTACCTCTGTTCTCTTACTCAGGTATCAGTGTCCCACATCCAATTTCCTACTACCTTTTAACTGGAATGCCTCTCTATCACCCCACACTCAACAAGTTCCAAATGACACTCATCAGATCCACATCTCAATTTTCTAGTCTCTGGAAGTGATGACTTTCTTCTAGTTACTTAAGTTTGAAAACTTGGTGTCTTTATTTATATCATTAAGTTGCATTTTGTTTACCTTGGCAAATAGCTCTAGCTGTTTTCTCTTGTTGTTGCCACCCCAGTACACAGTGTGTAGGGTTTCTGGGTGGTGGTGCATGTGAGGTGGCAAGATTAGAGGTGACAGGACTCAATCGGCCAGATGCTCCCCATCTAGAATGGGGCAGAGCAGAGGCTTTCGCAAGTACATGTCTAAACACCATGTTCTAGTGCTCATAACTCATGGCACAATCAGTTGGATACCCTGGGATTACTCTGCAGTAAAATTTGAGAAGATTTAGCTACTTAAAATAGGTGGTCCATTTTATGGTGGTAGGTAGGGACAACTTTTGCACTCTTGATGAAAATATCACAAAATGGTATGAAAAAACTGCATAGGTGTAGTCAAAGTAGTAGAGCATGTTGTAAAGACAGATTAGATGTTCCCACTCAATCAATTTCATAATGCAGAAATTAGTGGAAATTTATTGAAATTAATAGGTATGAAATTTAGAAAAGTTAGCACACTTGCTTCACATATCTCATTAATCAAGATATACATTTTTCTTTTACAGAATAATAGTGAATCATATGGATATAGTGAATGAATAAATGAATACAGCAGTGTATCTATGGTGCCAGAATGATTGAAAAGTGACAAATTTTAATACTTTCTATTAAGCATTTGTAGTCTAAAACTCTGTTAAGTAGTAGAAATAAGAAAACCAGGGTTTGAAAAAACTATGAGCAAAGTTACATTTTAGCATGAAACTTTTAAGACTGTATTGTGAAAGGATAATTTCTGCATGGCTTTGGATTGATTGGCCACGCAGTATTTCAGAAATTTGGTGAACTCCTTCCACCTTATCCTAGATATTTCCTATAGAGAACATAAGATTTTTTAGGATTTTTTTCTTCTGTTTGGTTTGAGAAAGAGCGATGGTTTATGATATAGTTCATTTCTTAGTTCACTGCATTTGTCAGATTGAAATTCATCTCTGTCACCATGTAGTTCTTTAGGATATGTTCTTTTGATAGATAGATGTTTAGATGCGTAGGGCACAGAGCCAAAGGAGCACAGCTGGTATCAGTCACAGGCTCACATCACTCTTAATTTCTTAATTTCCATGATTTTATATCTTTACCCTTGCTTTGTCATTCAAGTATCCATTTGATTATGAGGATCACATACAGAGAAATGTGACATATACGGGATCCATGAAGCATCTGTTTCCTTTCAAATTTATTTCAGGCTAATTCTGGTCCCTTTAATGTGTCTAGCATTGGGATGTAGGAATTAAGGACATGTTTAAATTTCTGCCATAGTTTTATTCCCACAGGAGAAGTAATGCTGGGAAAGGAGACCAGAGACCAAGATTCTATTCCCCTTTATTGGTGGATGTATTTCATTTATTACTTATAGAGGTTCTTCTCTTCTGGACATTTTCATGTTTTTTTTTTCCCAACAGGATAGAATAAATACTACTCGGGGTTTCATCCATCATAATAATAAAAAGTTACTGTCATAAGAAGAAACTTGAGGCTTGAGAACTGGGGCAGTGTTAAGTCAAAAATCTAAGCTTGTTTTGTATGACAAAAACAGTGAGTAAAAAAGGCATGGAAAAGATACCAAAAAAAAAAAGTGCCTAATCTTTTTCTTTGGATCTCATCTTTATGGATGTATTAAAACAAATAATTATAATTCAGTTAGTCAATTTGACTAAAATCATTCAAAATTTTTGCCATTATTCAGCAGTAAGTTCTTCCCTTTTTAGCTGGTTGGGCTGATGTGTTTTTATATATTTAACTAACTTCTGTACCTTGGTATATGTCATTATAATAAAACAGGAAAATCAGCACTATCAAAAAACACAGTAACAACCAAAACTGGAGCTAGTAAGATATTCTGTTTATATGGAATTTTCCCTTTCTCTCCCATTTTTATGGAGGCGGAAAATCCAATGGTAAGAGTTGATAGCAGCCAACATCATGTTGATCAGAACTGTTAGCAAAGTTCAAATCATGTCTGTTGTTGAATGGCCTGTTTCTTACAATTTGAGGTCAACAGATGAGTAAAGAAAATGGTTGTGAAACCATAGGGACCTTTTGTGCCTAGTATGCGCCTGCCTTCTTCCTTACTCCCACTTGACCACCAATTTCCCAAACATTCCAGTTCTAGCCAATCAGCATATCCTAACCCTCTGGCACAGAAATTGGTCTCAGGATGATCATGTGACCTGATAGGAGGAGACATGTGTTGGAGGGGCAGAAAGACTCTTCCTCTCTCTTCCTTGGGTATCTCTCTCTCTCTCTCTTTCCTTCCTTCCCTCCCATGTCAGATGTGCAGGAAGTATTAACCAATTTTCTTGCTACTGGTCAACAGACTTTCAGGCACAAGAAGGCCAGTCATAAGGTGAAGTTGACAACTTAAGTGGTAGAAAGAAAGCATCCTAGTTGATTTAAAACCATCTCATTTAAAAGGAGGCGGTAGCACTAATTTAAATCCCTATTATTTCATTACTATTTAAGAAAAATTTTAATCTAAAGTTTGAATGTAATGCTTTTAAAATCAGTCATACCATCTACCTGGTATTGAGTTCTTACTATGTGCTAGGCATTGTACTAGATCATTTTTGTGCCTTAGTTCATTTAACCTGCAGAACCACATTGCGAGTTAAAAACTACCATCTCTATGTACAGATGAGGAAACTGAGGCGCCAAAAAGTTAAGCTGCTTGCACAAGGCACACAGCTCGCAAGTGGTGGAGTCAGAATTTCATCCCAAAGGCCATGTTAAATTTGGAGAAGCCTATTCTGAAGATCATTCAGGTCTTTATCCTCAATATCCTAAAAACAATCCTTTGAGGACCATTTTGCAGATGCAGCTTTTGAGACATTAGAGGAGTTAAAGTCTTGGTTATAAAAAATGGGGCAAAAAAGGCAGTGGTGATGTGGTAGGAAATAATTTGCTCTGTAAACACAATTCATCCACTGTCTGAGGTCAGTGGACTTTTTTCTGCTACTCTGTCTTCCCAGTATTCCTAGGCATTCTGCCTTTCTATCTTTGACCTTGTCATCATCAATTACCATGTTCTGGGAGCCCAGATGTTGCCTTGTCGGATTAGCTTCACTCCACTCTATGAGGAATGATCCTTTATGTATCCGTAGTGGCCTGTAACTCACCAAGATCTGCTCATCCGTGGTCTCACTTGGGCCTTTCAAATACCCTGTGAGATGACTGTTGTACTCATTTTCTGTATGTCTTAGGTATTCAGATACCACTTTGCTTTAAGTTAATTTGCCCTTGTAAATACGTTGCCTTAGAAGTGATTTTTAGTTCCATCTTACAAATGTTGCTGAACTTTCTGTTAAACTATAAGCTCCATGAAGAGAAGACTTGATTATGAGTTTTGTGTGCTAGGCTATCCTTCACTAGTGCCTCCTGTTGGGACATAGTCTTTTTTTTTTTTTAAGGAAAGAGAGAAAATAACTCATTAAATTAATATCTGGCACTGACTTTCTAGAGTTGATTGTCAAATATTCAGAAATTTCGTTAGCTGGTTATTAAACTGTTGTTAGTTTAAAGTCTATGGTGAGATTATTTTATACCAGGGAAATTGGCAAACAAGGTTTGCCATGTACAAGTCAAGGTTCCCCTCTGTCTGCTCCCACCCTCAGAGAGCCAGTTTACCAGCACGTCCCTGTTTATAACCTTTCCTTCGGTCCACAGACTTATCTACCCTTTGTGCATTAGCCAGTGGCCGTAGCCCAAGAGTCTTCACCAGCGGAGAAGGTGGAGGTGAGGTCACTGTGTCAGTCTCCATGTCTCTGCTTTCCTGAGACTCTGAGCAGAAGGTGACAGTTTATGTTCCCTGTAGAAAACCAAACCACAGAAAACTGTCAGGGAAAACTTGATCAGGAAGCCCAGAATAGGCATCACCGGAAGTCTGCCTCCTTCCCTGCTCCAGCCTGTGACTTCTTCCATCCATCCTCGATTGAACCAGTGAGCTGGTGAAGCTGTAGGGATCTCAGAGCCTGTAACAGGATGCTTTGGGTTGCCACCAAGAGAATTCCCAATTAAAAGTGATGTAAACCACAGGGATCCTTATTGTTTACTTAACAGAAATTCTGGAGATAAACAGCCCAGAGTTAGTCCACTGTCTTATCAATGGCCTCAATGATTCCAGGCTGTTTCATTTTCTCTCTCTGTCAGTGTATGAGCCCTTCTGGCCACAAGAAGGCTTCACTAGATCTGCACAATAGGAAATCAATTCACCATCTAAACTCTCAAGAATATCCTGGGTTTGTGACAAAGAACCCCTTGTTTCTCTTTTCTAATGGAAAGACATTCTTTAACCTTAAATAGAGGGTTTAGAGAATAAAAGGGAAATGGAGCCTCTTACGGAATACTATCCCTTTACAGTAAAAATAATTTTGAGGTATTCATTTCCAATTAGCAAGATACTCCAGTGATTCTATGTGATGAGAAGTTAATTAAGGAAGCCAGCAACCCAAGACCATCATAGAGCAGCTGTAGTAAGAACTAAAGGAAAAACAGCACAAGAAGAATAAGCAAAAGCGTTCATTATAACATCTGAGGTAGTAAAATGCAATTTAAGTGGAATTGAAGACCCAAATGGCTGCAATTACAGAATATTGCAAAATTTTTCACATTAAGAAAAAATAACAGCACTTTTACTTTTATAGGAAGCAAAATTACGTGAAGCTGCCACAGGAGACAGGGTATCTAAAATTGTAGGAATTAGCATCCTGCCCTAAGGGACTTGTTCTTCTTCGTTTCCCATTGCTAACATTGTACATGGCAGACCGAGTGAGTGTCCACTGAGAAGAAAAGACAGGAAAAGACGTATATAGTAGAGCTATATACCAGCGAGGTATTGGCCATGGCGGAGGGAGCCCAGGTGGGTTATCGGAATCGAGGTGGACAGGCATCAGATGGAGTTAGGGGGTGACTCGTGTTGGACCCGTATTTCCCTCATTTGCTGCAGGGGGTACAGGATTGGCCCCAGAAGCTGGTGAAATGACTGCAAAGAGCAGAGACCTGCAGGGCTGGATCACTGTGCCCTCACTCCCTGATCGGACCAGCTTTCTGGCTCAATCTCTTTGACACCCAATATTACCTCTCCTTCCATACTGTTGGGTGAAACTAAGTAACGAAACAATTCAAGTTGATTCACAGGTGACTGAGGTTTGTATTTACTAGCTTGATTAGCTGTTTTATAATCCTTTTGGGGAAAGGCAGGCAGTCAATACAGATGTAAAGCTGGATTAGCCATAGTACTCACGCCAGTTACATTATCAGCTTAAAACGCACAGGGAAAGCATTCCATGCCAAGATGGTACAGAAAACACTGTCACACAGAAGGCAGGGTATGAAGAAAGTTTTGTAATCTTTAAGATTTTTACTTTTTAAAACAGTGGTGTGTGAGCATGTCCAAAACTTTTTTTTGGAGATCTGCCTTTAGTACATCAGGAATGAAAATGTCCCTTAAGCATTGAACGTCGTAATCCATTTTCATATTAAAAAACTACCACCCTTCCTGAGAACATAATAAATTTGTTTTTTTTTTCTGTAGAAGAAATCATCATAGGCTTCAGACAGAGAATAAAGACGAAGACAAGAATATAAATGCAAGTAGTTTAACAAATATGATATTACAGCATCACAGCTCCATCCATTCTAAGTGAGATGTCCAAATCTAGTCAAATTGGAAGTATCATATTTGTGATGGAGGGATAGATAGCAGCGACCTTCCACCAATTTAAATTTATATAATTAAACCTTGAGTCGCACGTGGGTTGTTGTATTAAATGCATATGTTCAAGTTCATCCTGTGACTTTATTTTACCAAGTTTCGGGTCCTTTCTTTTCTGGGGCAGCATCAGCTCTTTCACAAAGAACAGGTGAAGGCCAGGTTGGCAGAATGTTTTTAAACATTGCTGTTGGTTTAAGGTTGTGCTGTTTTGTATTCCATGAAGTTGTTATTGAGTTTCATAGAATCTGACAAAGGAAATGTCTCTTAAATATTACCTCTGACTGAATAATACAATGACTTAAGAAAAAAAAGGCAATATGTGAGAAAATGAAATAGTATCTAGGAAAATAAGTAAAACTCAAGGACAAGAATAAGTAATGATGAGCAAGATGGTAATCTCTCTGCATGATCCTCCCCACCCTCCTTCTCCTCCTCTGCATCTTCCTTGAATTTCATCCTATACAGCAAGTGGCTTTGAACATCATAGTGACTCAAAAAATAGCTTTTGAATAATGAGTGGATGCATAAATCTTACTATCCCTCCCCAAGTCTGGCTCACCATATCGGATGTCCTGACTGATCGATCAGCATTTGTTGAGTGAAGTTTTTGAATTACAACCTTTTTTTCCTCTTGGGGGTTTGGTCTTATAATTTTGGGCTTGTACTGTACCGAACAAGAAGCTATTAAAATGTTGTTGACTAAAGGTTTTGATGGGCCCCCTTTCATAAATGGAGCGGTCATTTAGGATTAACACAATGGTATGCAAATGAATGCTGGGAAAGGGGTTGAAATTAATTTGTTCACCCAAGTAGATGGTTTTCTTCTTACATATTTTTTTAATCTATTGGTTTTCATATATATTTACTTCCCAACATCTGGCCATTTTTGCCACTTCTATGATTTTTAGACATCCTTGCTTACCGCCTGTACAGTCACTACTCCATATTGTCTTTAAATTGATTCACTTTGCAATCTAAATTTACTTAAAGAGAAAACTTTATATTAGTACTGTGAATAGAAAACCAGTATCCTCTTCTGAAAATAGAAGGCAACTATAAAAATAAATACAATGTGATGAAAATGACGTTATTAAGTTTTAGCTAGCTTCTGTTGCCTGGAGCAAGACTAAGCCTGATTTAAATTTTCTTAAAAAGGGAGTTTGTTAAATGCTAGAGAAGCGTTAGACATACAAACACTGAACTGAGACTTTGTCTCTGGCCATGTTATAAGGGTTGGAAAAGAATCCAGAGAAGAAGAAATTCATTCTACACTGGGTCAAATATAAACTTCGACAAAGAAAATAAATACAGATTTTTTTTTATGAGTCCAAAGTAGTGGGACTGTAATTTGTGAAATTTTAGTACTCTATAAGTTTGTGATAAAGTAAAAACGTTTTCTTCATTTTAAACTTTAAAACATTTGATTTAACACATACAAAATTAAGAATATAATTTGGAGTGAAGTGTCCATTTTCCTTTTGTAAATTTATTTCCTGCCCTATTGGTCAAATAAGCAATGTGTAGGTTTTCTATGAAGGTACCAAATGCTGAGTTGGGCTTATATTTCTGTATCATTAATATTTCATGGGGAATGTCATTCTGGGTAGTATTTACAGAGTTGAAATACATACATGTGTAAAATATATTAATACTTTAGTGTCTCATGGAGCTAACTCAGCAGAGAATAGGTCTAGATAATCAAAATTCCAAATTAATGTAGTCATAGATAATGGGCTTCAATAGGTAGGTTTTGAATTACTTCATTCTTTAGCGATTGCTTTGGATTGATTATCTCAACATTGATAAAGATGACTTCAGGTCATATCTGAAACACCATCCGATTGACCCTCTTGATTGAAAGAATTGATTTTCTAGCAGGTAAAGTAATAAGTCTGTCAATGTGGTCAAACCTCTGGTGGTCAGTAACTTTAATCAGTCAAAATGATTTTGTGTAGAGATGGGAAAGAAAACTGGTAAGTTCTGTGTCACTGGTCTCCCTTGTCACTTCAGGAAAAGCTCTGTGGCTCAAAACTCATCCAGGCAAATTTAAACAAGGGAGAAGGCAAATGAGAGATAGGCTTTAGAAATTTCAGATTTGATGGTGACATGTGTTATGTAAGACTTTCTAGTGAGACTTTTACGAATGGCTTATCCCACTGATATTGGTAGAAATATACTTGAAAGAGTGAAAAATCAAAGCAGTGGATTTTTAACGGCTTTTTTGGATGAGCGATGGATCTATTCTTTATGTGACATAGAAGACAACTTACAAATACGTGGAAAGCACTCTCATGGCCAATGCTTGATGCTTTATAGTAACTGGGAATAGAGGCTGCTTTTAAAGTGGCCTTGGAATTTTAAATATTGTTCTTATCACTGCTAACTGATTTAAAAATAACAAATTTAAATTAAATCAAGCAGAAATGCTTTTACAAACAAAGCCAAGGTTTAGTAAATGTTTTACTTTAATAGTTAATCTGAACAAACACTGAGAGATTAGATTTCAACATAAAACATAAATAGTTTTCAATAATTTAGAGAACAGCACAAACTTTTCACAAATACATCACAGATAATTTAGTACCTACGTCCTGGGGCATGAGGGAGAATTTTAATAGTGCTGTATTTTAAAAGATGAATTTGCTTTAAAATGTGAATGGTTGAAATTTTGGCCAGTTTTTCTTCTTCCATCATCTTTTTGTTCAAATGTTTTCTAAGATTTTCTGAAAGGACACTCCTTTGACTCGGCCAGAAGCAAAGTCGAGCAAGATGAGGGTTATAGCTAAAATTCTTCCTATCTATCATGTTAATGTTTAAGGTTATGTTCAACCCTAGCTAGATATTTGAGCCTGCATGAGGAAATCCAGAAAGAAGCCTTTGTATCAAAGGCTTTGTATCAAACTATCAGATACGTCTTTAAAACGTCTGCCTAAAAGACATAAATGAAGGCAATTGGCAGGGACCGTACCTCTTCATCTGACTTTGTTTTCTTGTCTTTCTTTGCTTCATTACCTTTATACATTCAAATCAAATCCAAAGAAACAGTTCATCCTGACAAGGAATGTGGGTGATCTTCAAAAACTGGGTGACTCCTAAAAATTTAAACTAATTTGGTGAAATGGCTCCTTCAGGTATAAATATAACGTTTCATGGCAATGTAGGATCCTGGCAATGCTCTGAACATTCTTTGTTAAAACAGCAGAAACTACTGGAAGTTAAGGACCTTGGATCTATTATAATGAACTCTAGATTAGGGCATCTTTGGCGACTGAGTCCTGTACTCTTGTTTAAGTTGCTTAAGGACTAGCTATGTGTATGGATTTAGGTTAAGGAGATACTTGATAACGTATTTCAAGACTGAGTTTCATCTGGTATCTTTTTAAAAGCCATGAAAAAGCTTTTCCTAACTATGATTATAGGAAAATTATCGTGGCCTTGAACTTTCTAAGAATGCAAGAAGTTATTTTCCTTTATTAAGATGTTAATCCTTACCATATTACCCTAAGGTTGTCTGAAAGAATTCACTAGTGATAAAACATTGCTGGAAGTCAAAAGTTAATAGTAAAATTAATGAAAAAAGTTATTAATATAAAATAAGGCACAGTGATGGGAAGAAACACTATTCTTTCCTAAGGGATATGATGTTTTCTTATGAGAGGATTAACCTTTTTTTTAAAGAAATAGTGCACAAAATGGCATTAGAAACTCTTGCATTTTTACTACTCATATTGAGATAAAATCTCTCCTACAGTCATGAGTGATCAGTGTATTTTCTATTTTTTAAAAGCTGTGGGTAGAGATTCAACAAAGCTGACAACTCATTCTCATAAGTGAAAACAACTGTTATGTCCACCATACAAACCCAGAATTTGGATTAATTTCATATACAGGTAATTCTGAGATTATCTGGGGAAAATGATGGTCCTGAAAAGAAGGGAATGAAAAGTTTGCAGCTCTCCATCTTTGTTAGAGGGACAAGGGGGACCTGTTTCTGAGATAGAATTTCAGGAAAGGTGGGATCTACTTTATAGCAAGGATTCCAGTGTCTTCCGTATTTTAGGTGACACACTTAGACTGGTTGAATACAATGAAGGTCTTCTACTGAAAAAGAAGGAAAGACTCGACACTGGTGAGACTATTCCATATTGAGAAAGTTGATTCCAGAGCTTCTTAAGAGATGAACAAAGGTTATTATATTGGTCAGTGTACTTCAGAGAAACAGAACAAATGGAGTTTATTCTTGTCTGTCTCTTTACCTACCTACCTACCTACCATCTATCCGTCATGTATCAAGAAACTTTTTATGACGAATTGGCTCGCATGATGGTTATGGAGGCTGAGAAATCCTGAGACCTGCAGTCTGAGGGCCTGGGAAGCACGAGAGTTCATGGTGTAAGTTCCAGTTTGAAAACCAGGAAAGCTGATGATGTAAGTCAGGTTGGATCTGAAAACAGGAGGAGACCCATGTCCCAGCTCAAGATTGTCAGGCAGAGGGAGTGAATTCTGTCTTACTCAGTTTTATGAGCTCTCCAGTCCTTCAGCACTTTGGATGCAGCCCACCCACATGGGGCAGGGCAACCTGCTTTCCTCCCTCTGTCAGTTCAAACGTTATTCTTGCTCAGAAACACCTTCACAGCCACACCCAGAATAATGTTCAACTAAATAACTGGGCTCCCTATGACCGGTTCAGGTTGGTGCAGAAAATTAACCATCACTGTTATGCTTTAACATTTATTTAACATTTTCATGAAGATATTTAGCACCTAGAAGTTGCTGGAACTCTTCATCAAAGGGAGAAACAGGGAGGCTGAACCGATAGGACATAGAAACAGCTACATTCAGGCACTGTTGCCTCTTCCCATTACATGATTGCATTATGTCTGCCGTCATGGAGGAGAAGCTCTAGAGGTGACTGGAGCCCTGATGAGGGTCACGTGTACCTATAAACAGTGACTAGACAGCATGGATACGCTGTATGCCAGTGGGTGAGGAAGAAGGGACATTAGAAAATAGGAAAGTGGTTCAAAAGTTCCCAGGTGGAGCATTGCCTACATTGATATTTCACTTGGTTTATGCTATTCCCATGTAGAAGGCAGAGTAATTGTCCTTTAACACTATCAAAATCTGCCCTCCCCCAGCCAGCAGTGAGCTGAATCAGCCAGAATGTTTCAGCAGGCAAAGAACATTCATTCATATATTTACTCAGAAAATATCTCTTAAACACTTTCTATGGGGCCAAGACTAGATTTGGCAGGCATGGAGATACAGCAGTAAATATAGCAGAGTCCCTACCTGAAGGGTTACCTTCTAGTGGAGAAGATATCTGATAAACAGATAAAGAGAGAAATTTCAGACATTGTAAAGTGCTCTGTAGAAAAGAAAGCAGAATGAAGGAACAGAGAATGATGGGAAGATGGGGTGGGGGATGTTTTATGTAGGCTGGTCAGACAAGGCCTCTTGGTAACACTGATGATGGAGAAGATATCTGAATGATGTAAAGGGTCCATTCATGAGATGATATTAGGGGAGAGAATTCCAGGAAACAGCATGTGTAAATGACCTGAGAGAGATAGAAATTTTGTATGTATTTGGAGATAAGAAGACATGTGTGGCTGAAATGGAGTGATGAGGAGATGAGGTCGAAATTGTTGGTAAAGGCGAGATTATGTGGAACCCTGTGAACCATGTAAGGAGTTAAATTCCATCAGGAGTCAATGGATGAATACCTATTGTAGTTTTCAACAGGGGGATAATACTACTTAATTCATGTTTTTGAAAGTTCAACTTGACTAATGGAGAATAGAATACAGGGAGGCAAGGATGGAGACTGGGAGGTCAGTTATTAAATACTGTAGTCGTCTAGGTGAGAGATGATGTAGTTTGGACAAAGGTGATAGCATTGGAAATGATGGTAAATGCTGGATTTGGGATATTTTGAAGGGAAAGCCCACAGGATTTGCTGATGGTTTGGATTAGGGTTGAGGGAAAGGGATAATTAAAATTATTTGATAATCAAAATTATGAGTAATCGAAGATTACACTTAGGATTTTGGTCATGGTGCTGGTAACTGAGATGGAGTTAACTGGGGAAGGTTCAGAATTTGTTGAAGATAGAAATGAAGAGTTTTTCTTTGACTGTTAGTTTAAAAGATCTGTTAGACCTCCTAGTGCAGATGTTAAATAGGCAGTAGTAGGACACCGAGAGCTGTGAGCATACGGCACAGGTGGGAGCCTGGAAACAGAATACAAAGGTTGGAACATGGAATATGGGGACAATATATATCTGTACTGTTTGGGAATATTTTGTCTATTGGTAATTATGTAACACCATGGAACAAGATGAGTTTATCTAGGAAGAAGCAAATAGAGAAGTTGAAGAGAGGCAAGGACTGAACTTTGAAGAATGCTAACATTGAGAGTAGGAGGAGCCAGCAATGGAAACTGAGGAAAAAATGCCAAAGGATTAAGAAGAGAACCAGTAAAGCATCCTTCACTGGAGGCCAAATGAAGTAAGGATTTCAGGAACAAAGCTATTATCCGTTAACACTTTTGAGAGGTTGAATAATTTGGAGGCAGATGGGTCAAGATGCACATGGTTAATGACCTTGAACTGAGCAGCTCTGTGGGACTGGTGGAGACATAGCTTGATGAGAGTCAATTAAAGAGCAAATGGGAGAAACTGGAGACACTCTTTCCCAAAGGAGAAGCAGAGAAATGGGCTGAAGCTGGAGGACAAATAGGATCAAGGAAGTTTGGTTCGTTTGTTTGCTTTTCATAATGTGTTTGCATGCTAATGAAAATGATCTAGCTGAGAGAGAAAAAATGAGGAGGGAGCAGAAAGGGAGTGCAGAAGAATTTAAGTAGCAAAATTCTCAATAGGTGAGAAGGAATGGAACCCAGGGCACTCTGGACGGTTGGTTTACATGGACCAAGGAGAAGTCATCCATTATATCAGGAAGAAAGACAGAGTGGATGGGTCAGATGCAATTAGTCTGGAAGATTCAGTGATAGAAAACGAGGAAGTTTTTTTTTTTTTCATTGCTTTTAGTTTTTCAGTGAACTAGAAATTAAAGTCATCAGCTCAGAGTGAGAGGCAGAGGGAAGGAGAGTATTGAGGGTTTGAGATGAGAGGAAAATATGTCAAATAAATTTTTGATAGAGTAGGAAAATGAATTTATTATGAAAGCATAGAAGGATACTGGGTGGTGATAAGGTGTTTCTTGAGATTTGTGGTCATAAATTTATTTTAAGAAAATAAGTAATTGTCTTAAAATTCTTTCTTGAAGATTTACATGAGATCAGGTAACTCAAGTGTGTCTTTTTCTACTGGGGTGCAAATAGGGAGTAGATAGGGTTTGGTTTTTGCTAAGTGAGAACTGCGGAGAAAAAGAGAACACGGCATATTCGAGTTACTAAAATCAGTGCCTAGCATGGTGGGAGAGAGCTTTCCAGTGAGCTGGTGGCTAAAATTCTAAGTGAAATGCCAAGAGAGGGGTTGGGAAGATAGTAGATAATTGTAAGATATGCACTGCAAACAGAATTGTGTTGGCAAAGTCACTTAGATCTGCAACTCAGTGGAGATATGTCTGGTCAAGATAGTTCACAGCCTGGCCTTAGGGGGTTTGAAACAATATCATCACTATAACTGTCAATTACCTTACAATTTTATTTTTCATTTTGAGTAATTCCACCATGCAAAGCCACACATTATCTGTAACAAAGAGAATGCTCAGTGTGTGTCTTTGGGGAGCTGACAGTCTACCAGAGATCTGGTAGAAAAGATTATTAGATGTAGAAAATGATGCACAATGGTTTTGTTGAGTCGAGTCTGTTTCCGTGGGAAAGCAACAGGCATATTAAGTTGTTTCTGTGCTCTCCTAGAGCAGAATGTAAATATTTATGGAATACAGGCCTCTTTTAATCAGTAGCACAGTTGGGTCTCTACAAATACAGAGTTCTCTTTCAGTACTTCAAATTGGAGACAAATATCTGACAAAATCACTCAGAGTAAAATTCTAATATGTTAGGTATAAGCAGATATCCCCAGGAATTCAGAAATATGATTTGTGATCAATACAAAATTAATGATGATTTTTCTCTCTTCTCTTCCTCCTTCCTTTTTTTTTTTCCTTAATGAAGATTAGGTAACTAGCAAAGTAATAAAATAGTATTTTGGCAAATCCATAGTCCCCTAAATCCCTTCCTTCTTTCCTTCCTTCCTTCATACTAATAATGAGTATTGCTTTTGTAAAAGTAGCATGTTATAAATATAAAAACAACAGAGGAAAGTGTAAAGAAAAATGTGATAGCCCACCTCAAATTCCACCTCCCAGAAATAATCATTATAATTTTGATAATTATCATTCTAGAAATGTCTCGATGCTTATACATGCAGATAGAATAATACACAGCAAGACTGATAACTATGTTGTGTTTTTTCATCCTTGAGGCTAGGGGAATATTTGTAGCCAAATCTCCTTCTTGCAGACATTCACAACTTACCAATTTTTCTTGAAATTTCCTGTGCCCTTTCAACATACAGATTTATTTTTCCCTTGATATCAGAAAACTTTAATTGCACTATATCTTTGAATACTTCCTGTTATGTTTATTGTATTATCTACCGTTTCTGCCTTCTATATATGCTACTTTTCCTTATAATTGTTTTCGGTTTGGTATTTTTTCCTCTACATTCACTTGATTTTCTCAAATGTTTCCTCTAGTGAGTAATTTAAGGTTCAGCTTTGTCTATTCAGTTCTTTGATCTTACTAATTTATTTATTTTAATTTAATTAGTTTATAATGACCATCATTTTGTTTCCTTACTTGTGAAATCCTTTTTTTAAATCTCATTTTGTAGTTCCGTCATCTGATTCTTGAGCTTGTTTAATTGAATTCATATTTAAATAATTTATTTTGTAGATTAAAGCACTCACAGGGAATTTTCTTTTAAAAAAAAACTTTCTTAAAAGTTAAGAGCTACTGATAAAAATAGGTGCTCTTATGTGATCATAATTACAATTGTTGATTGGATTCATCTAGTTTGAATACTTTTTCTTAATAATGAAAATGGCTATAAAGTCCTTAAAAGGATTTACTGAGAATGAGACGCCACATCCTGCAAAATAAACTGTTTAAACTGAACTAAATGGTTAATTAGTTTAGGTATATTTAAAGAAAAATTTGTAAATAACTTACATACAGGTATAACTATGTGTTGTTCTGGGGTTAGCTGTCAACTCAACTCATTAAGGTGTTGATGCACCCTTAACCATGAGATGCTAAGAGGCTTATTTGGCTAGTCGTGTGTGGTCCTCTCCTGTTGTCATCCTGGTTCCCTTCCATTTAACGGTCCTCTTCTGCATCCCATGCTGACCCCAGTGGGCTCATGTTGGAATGATCATTTTCAAGACCAAAACCAGACATAGTTGTAGAAATGTTTCAGTCTGTCTACCTTTGTTCAAAGTTTAGACTTTGACATATTTCTCCATCAACTCAGTTTCTGTAGTTTAGTTATCTGTTCTATTCGACACTACAGTTACACATAATATGGATTGCTCCCAAGAGTTGCAGTGCTCTTCCAATGCACAAGTTGCAAAATTTCTTGGCACAAAATGTCTTCCCTTCCTCCCAATGTTGTAGAAGAGGTTTTTAAAGACTTTCTTCCTGTGGGTGAGACGGAACTAGTTCCCCATCCAGATGCCACCTGTAAGAGTTCAGACCTTTTCTCAGAAGACATTTAGTCTATAGCAGCAAGCTATTTCTTGTTCTTTTAAGCAACTCATGTTGCCATTCTCTAAGAGTTAAGTATAAAGATTGTTTATGGGTTGTTTTCCTAGGGTACTGATGTTTATAGAATCAATGCCATTTGTATTTAAAAGTTGTTTCACAGAAGCAAGGTAAACTATCAGTTATATATTGCCCATGCAAAAATAGTCATGCTAAATCTTCATGGGGGACTGTTTGAAGAAAGTAAATAAAATTGACTTTGATTATGTATTTTATTTTGATCAAACTGAAGTCAATTTAGTCACTATATGTATCTGATTATCATCTAGGCTGTCTGTCAATTCACTCCGACCTACTTAGAGGAATAAAAAGTTAAGTGTCTCTGGCAGAGCAATGAAACAGTGAGCCCATTAAAGCAGTGTTTCTAAAACTATGTTTGAAGGCTCTCTGCACTAGAACCATCAGGGAGATGGTAAAATGCATATTCTTGGACCCTAATTTCCAGGCCCATCATAGACCTCTGAGGATTTGCGTTAAGATCATAAAGTGTTTGAAAAGCACAGTATCAGTATTAATATTAGCATTACAAGTTACCTGTAAGTAAGATCATCAGAGTAGATGAACTTTATTAAGACATTTAGAAAAGCGACAGGATGAATTTTTATCTGTGTGAAGAAGAATATAGAAACCACCACTTTAGTTTTGCTTTCAATGTTTTAAAATCATTTCTGGTTGCAACTTAAGGTTTTTTTTTTTTTAACTTTTTTTTTATTGAGTTATAGTCAGTTTACAATGTTGTGTCAATTTCCAGTGTAGAGCATGATTTTTCAGTTGTACATGAACATACATATATTCATTGTCGCATTCTTTTTCGCTGTGAGCTAGACTGGGAGTTCGAAATTTGTAGATACTGACAGGCATATGTAGAATAGATAAACAAGATTATACTGTATAGCACAGGGAAATATATACAAGATCTTGAAACTTAAGGGTTTTGAACAAATTCCTAAGGGGCTATCTTGAAGTTGGGGGATTGAGAATTAGCGGGCTGTGACATTAGTGGAAGTGACAAAAATGCACCCACATCTTATCATTCACAGATAAAATAGCTTACTGAAGAATACGCCTTCTGGAGAGCTGGCCATAGCTGAGCCCTGTCTCAGGTACCCACTGGCAAGAGCAGCTGTCTTCTTCTAGGAGGAAGATGCCACATAATCTTTCTCCTGGCTCTTGAGCTGATTACCTGGGATATGTACACTGCTATGGAAAAGAATATGGACCTTTCCCAGCTGGGCGTCAGGGAGAGATAACCCCTGGTGCTGCCAGTGACTCAAGATTCTGTTTATCCTCAGACTGAATACACACTCACATTTTAGCTTACCTGTGGGTGAGTGTGGCTGTATTGCATTGACAATCCATTTTGTCACAGCCTCAGCGATTACCTAATGTGGACTCAGCAACGTGTAGGTATTTATTTCCATTTTTCAAATCTTTATTCAGGTATAATTTACACATAATGAAAAGCACCCATTCTAACAATAAAGTTCAATGAGTTTTGACAGATGTATACATCTATGTAATCACCACCACAATCAAGATATAGAACATTTCTATCACCCAAAAAAGTTCCCTCATGCCACTCTGCAGTCACCCCTCTCTCCTATTAGCCACAATCCTGGGCAAACACTGATCTTTTTTCTATTATTAGAGATTAGTTTTGCTTGCTTTAGGATTCCACGTTAATGGAATGATGTAGTATGAATGTCTTCTTTTGCTCAGTAAAATGTTTTTGAAATTTATCCATGTCATTGCATGTAACAGTAGTAAAATAGTCTATTTGTTTATAATATTGAGTAGTTTTTCATTAAATGGATGTATGACAGTTTGGTTATTCATTCTCTTATTGATGGATAGTTGGGATGTTTTCCAGTTTTTTGGCTATTATGAATAAATCTACTATGGGTATTCCTGTAAGGTAGGCATACAGTTTAATTATTTTGGGGATTGTTGTGTCATATGACAGAAAAATGTTGAACTTTATAAGAACCTGCCAAACTGATTTACAAAGTTGTTGTAACATTTTGCCCACCAGCATTGTATGAGATTTTCACTTGCTCCAGTCCTTATTTTCAGCCATTCTAAGGGGTCTGTAGTGGTGTCTTAATGGCTTAAATTTGCATTTTTCTGTTGACTAATGTAGTTATGCATTTTTTGATGTACTTAGTGAACATTTGTACCCCTTTGTTTATAAAGGGTTCAAATCTTTTGGCATTTTTGTAAATGGGTTTTTGTATTCTTCTTATTAAGTTCTAGGTTATTAAGTTCTGAATACAACCCCTTTGTCAGATATACATGCACACACAACAATTCACATATATATATGTGTGTGAATGTGTATATTGTTTTCCACAAAAGTTGCTTAGGATTTTTTTAATAAATATTTTTTTTTTATTATAGTAAAACATATACAACATAAAGTTTGCCGTTTTAACCATATACACATTCATATATATACAATATGTACACATTTATACATACATCTGAATGTGTATATACATGAACATAGTATATCATTGTCATAGCGTGAGCTGCCATGACACAATATCATAGACTAGGTGGCTTAAAAAGCAGAAATTTATTTTCTCACAGTTCTGTAGGCTGGGATGTCCGATATCAAGGTGCCAGCAAGGTAGATTTTGTGCTGAGTCTCCTATTTTCTTGACTTGTAGGCAGCTGCTATTTTGTGGTGTGCTCAGGTGACCTCTTGTGTTATGTGTCGAGAGAGAGAAATAAGCTCTCTTATGTCCTTTCATCATTAGAGCTTCATCCTCGTGATCTCGTCTAAACCTAATTACCTTGCAAAGGTCCTATCGTCAAACACCATCATATTGGAAGTTATGGGTCCAACATGTGAATTTTAGAGGGCACAATTTAATCCTCAGCAATTTTCCTATCTAAGATTTATTTATTTTTTCTCAGTAATGCTTTGTAGTCTTAAGTGTACTACTTGTGCACACATTGTGTTAAATTTACTTAGTTGTTCATGGTTTTTTGATGCTATTGTAAATCATTTTTTTTTGTTTCATTTCCAATTCTGTATTGTTTGTATATAGAAATACAAGTGATTGTTGACTACTGATCTTGTGTCCTGCAACCTTGCTCAAATATTAGCTCTAGTGGCTTTTTTTTTTTTTGTAGACTTTTAGCATTTTCTGCATACCCAACACCCAATCAGGTTGTCTATGAATGAAGATGGTTTTCCTTCTTCTTTTCCTGTCTGTATGACTGGTATCCCCTCTATCCCCTTGCTCTATTTTGCACTGGCTGGGACCTCCCATGTAATGTTCAATGGAACTGATGTGGGTAGGCATCTTTGCCTTGTCCCCAGTCATATGGAGAGAACATGCAATCTTTTACCATTAAGTATGATATTAGCTATAGGAAATTTTATTTGCATTTTAATATGTGTAACTAATATGATTAGTTCATTGGCTGCACAGGCCTTTTCCTTACCCAGATGCTGTCATCAGTGATTATGGTAGCTTCAGGCCCTTTAACTCTATTTCAATTAGAAGAGTGCTTATTTATCTACTTTATATATGAGCTGCTGCATAATATTTTATTTTCCAGGTTCCATGCCTTAAAATAAGTTTAAAATTACTGGCATAATGTCGTGCTACTGACTTTTATTGAAGTTCAAAGCAGCCACTGAGCCTCATTGATGAAAATACTGTGTATTATGAAACTCAATTTTCTTTGAAGAAGGACCTATAAGATAAATTCCTGAAGGAATTTAGTACCAAGACCACACTTAGAATTAGTATATAAAAGATTACAGATCTGCTCTATAAAGTAATGAGAAATTTCTTAATCAACTATATTTCCACTTTCTCTTTATTCTCATGGAAGCTCAGAGCTGAATTTTGTCCATTATTACATCAATGATGATTTTTATATTTGCTTCCTCTTTTCCAGTGCTTTGGTATGTTTTGATTTATTTTAATCTGCATCTGTTTATGTCTTTTGTTGTAGGTCACTTCAAACTCTATTAGAAAGGATTTAGAAGTATAAATAATTATCTCTTTTGAATTAATAAAAAAGCTATTTCATAAAAGGACTTACCTTTTAAATATTTAATTGGAATAATATCTACCTTTAAGAAGCTTAATGGAAAACTATAAATGGAAAATCTCTCAGCTTAGGAACACAGTCTTTTATTGGCCTTGCAAGATAAGCTTCCAAAGAGAAACATTTGGAATGATGATCTTGTTGAAGTGAAACTAAAATGCTTATGACTAAAACAAAGAAAAACAAAACCCAGAGACCTGCTGTTTTCTTCAGTGATCCAAGAGAAATGCCTTAAAATCCTGAAAATAATCTAATAAAAGAAACACTGAAAATTCATAATGACTTGGGTTTGGGTGGGCCGGTGAAAAAAAGTTGGGAGTTACTGCAGGTCATTTCAGTCTATCCTTATCCTTGAGGAAGTAGTTTATTTTTCTGACAATAATTAGAACAATAAAAAATTTTCATTACAATAATTATAGTACTACCTAATGTAATCACTCAGGAGTGTATTTGTGCATTTTAATGCTAATTGTAGATGTCTTGACCTAAAAGATATGTAGAGTGAGAATTGTTTTATATAAAATTGAATTCTCTATCACCCTAAATATTTAATTTTTTAATATGCAATTTTTGGGAGAAAAGAAGTAATATTTACTTTAAAAACATTTCTATGTGTTTATATTTTAGTATTAACATGTACCTTTAATTTGTTTGAGTAACATTAAAATTCTGCCAATTACTTTATATAGATTATTTCATATTTCTCACAATAGTTCACAATGATCCTATAATGGTAATTACACATATGCCCATGTTACAGATGAGAAACTGAGCTTAGAGGTGGTTAGTAATTTGCCCAAAGTCACACAGTTAGTAAAAGGCAGAGTTGGGATTTAAACCATCTTAATTAATGTCTCAGTTGGAAGGCATTTGGCTACAACAATGGGTTACACAAAGTCTTTTTCTCACATCCAGTTTTCCCAGAGAAGGAGATTACTTGGTCTGGTTTGCTTGTTTTGCTGAAAAATGCTATTTTATCTTCAGTTTCACTGTTCCCACCAAGTTGGCTTTTCATTTTCACATGGTTTTGCTTCATGGTTCCAAAATGCACAGCGCGGGTCTAGCATCATACATTCAGGACAGGAAGAATGGGGAAGTGGCAGTGCCAGCCAGAAGTGTGTCACCTGGGTGTCACATGGGCGTCCCTGGCTGCAAGAGAAGCAGGGAAAGTAAGCATCCGTGTTTCTAACCATGGAAAAAAGTGCCTCCTAGCCCCCAGTTCTATCTTATCCTTCCTCAGCATGCCCTTGGAGTGGATACCATCGTGTGTATCTTGTCAGGGTGTGAGGATGGCAAGAAAGAGAGAAGGGAACCTGGACCCTGCTGTAGCTTACAGTTTAGTTGAGAGACAGAGAACAGGCATTATAGTAGAAAGGGTACAGGACAGCAAGATCGGAGGTGCAGATTTCATATTATAATATTATCAAAATTATAAAAAGATAAGCTTGAATAACCATGCATTGTTAAGAGAATTTAAGCTGGTAACCAAGAAACAGAGTTGTTATAATTTATTATTTTGTTAACTTCTAATGTAATAATGAGAGTACCCCCAAAAGATAACAAAAAGTAAAAATAAAAAACCCAAAATAAAACAGTATTAGTGATGAAAAGTGAAGAGAATTAAGGAAATCTCACCGAAATTAATAGCTGTTCATAAAGTTACAGCTTGTCTTGGTTAATTAATCTAGTTAGTTTCAAATCATTTTGCTTGAAGAATCTTAATATGATTTCTGCATTTAGAAAGGGATAATATTATAAAGGTAATGACCAAATGGCCAGCTTCATGTCTGATACCTATGAAACTTTCTGTAAATGGGGTATAATTTTATGTATTTGAGAGAGGTTACGTGGGGTCATTTATTCAATCACGTATCAATGCATGGTCTGGGCTGGGAAATACATCCAACCCCAGAGCCACAGAAGTCATGGTTCCTATCCTTAGGAGCTTGTGGTCCAGGGGGGTTGGTTCTCCAATGTCTATTCAGCTCTCTCACTTTATGAACCTATGGCCAGCCCTATTGAAATGGCAAAGTCAATTTGACTACTTCAGTGGACTGATCAAATTAGGCAGAAAAGCAAAATGAACAGTTAATCAGAGTACTCAAACTACATGTATAAGCTGACACATACCTACATATGTTCCTGCCATTTGATATAAAATATAGAATTATTTATGTCAATTCAAATTCTGTTCTTCTTCCCATGCACACAAAAAACTCACTAATGTTGTTAAATATCTGGAAATTACTAACTCAACTTAAAAATATGGTTTTATTGGCAGAAAAATGATTCATATAAGTATACCCAATAGAGTGCCTAGCACATAATAGGTACATAATTAAAACGTAATGAGCAAATGTTGCTGAATGAAAGCAAATAAATCACCATTTCTCTGCAGACTTTATTTTCTAAGAGTCAGTAGGACTTTTCTAACAAATTCTTACACTTCTAACGAAATAGGCATTTTAGAAAAGTTACAGTTTGTGTTGGTTAATAAGTCTAGTTAGGTTCAAATTATTGTTCCTTAAGAGCTTCTATAGCAATTTTCCTGGAAATGCTTAAAGTGATACGTGAAAGCCTTCTCCTGGTGCATCTAAGTCCTGTGTTAAAGTGACGAGTGTTTTGATGTCCTTTGCACAAAGTGACATAATGTCATTCCTCGTGGAGAGCAATGGGCTGGCTGGCAATTGTTTGTTGGTGGTGAAGTTTTGCTAGAAGTGTTTTGTGATAGTAACTTGGTATACATTCCTTGGCTTTTAGCTTGAAATGCTCGGTGCGGCTGGGCTGCCAGTTCTTCAAATGAGGGACGCTAGAGTCTTTAAGTTAGAAGCACCCTCCACCAATTTTGAAAGCTTTACCCCACAAAGAGAGTAGACCATCCATGAACCTGCTTTTCTACAGAATCATTTTCTTCAAATCCCAAGCCTATTTCCACACACTTGCTAATTTAAAAATTAGAATGGATGTCTACTCCCACGGGCAAAGAGAAGAAATCTATTTATTACAGGTGTCAGAACTCAATAAGGAATCAATTTAACTCTTTGGCTGCTGGATGATTTGTAACAGTGCTTCATCTGTGCAGGTGCAACGTGTTCGAGATGCAACTGTGAAAAGATGTACTCCCTGCCCTTAAAGAAGTTAGCGTTTAATATGCAGAAATCGGGGTGGGTGCTGCCATCCGGGAAGACACAGAGCTGGGTGGTGCACAGCACGAGGGTACCTGAGCCAGCATGGTAGGGGGTCAGGGAGGCCTTGGGTATCTGTGTTGGAGCAACCACAAAATGATTTCAGATATGAAAGGGAGAATGCTATTTTTTTTTTTACAGAATTAAAAGCTTTAACATTTCTAATATTGAAATTAGATTCCAAATTTGGAAATAATTTTAAAGATTGAGAGGCAGCCTAGCAGTGTGCTTAAGAACTTAGATTCTGAAGCCAGACTTCTAGCTTCACATTCTGAATTTGCCATTTATTAGCTCTAGACAGTTAACCTTTCTTATGCTGCAGTTTCCCCGTTTGTAAAATGGGGATCATGATAACTACCTCACAGGTTTGTTACGAGGATTAAGTGAATTAACATTCACAAAAGTCTTCGAACTTACCAAGTACTACATGTGTTTGGTAAGTAAATATTATCATACAGATACAGAAACATTCAAGCACAATTATTTGCCTGTGACCTGTGGAATAACCTATGTTTTCTGTACTCTTCCAAGTCAGTGAAATTAATTCTGGTGGCCTAAAGCTCCTATAAAGTGGTATTGAGAAGTGGGTTAAACATTGATTGGCTATGATCTTATCTAGTGAAATTATTTATGTATGTTAATGTATGTTATATTATGTATACATATATGTATATTAATGATTTTAAACATTTTTAAGGGATCTTGAAAAATATAAAAGCAACAAATATAAAAGTCTACAGACCTCAGAGTCTAGTACATTTATGATAATAGAAACAGTACTTATGAAGAAAAAAAGGAAACAAATTTTGGGCTTTAGTCACTTTAAGCACCAGTTAACTTGTATTAAGGACATAATACAACTACAAGAATTAATTTAACTGCAATAAAAAATGACAGAAAAATAAGGAAAGCTTCCTTTCCCTTAATTGCTAGAGCAGGTTATGATAATAATAAAAGAGACTTGAATTTCTTTTGTACATTTAATCCTCTTGAAAAAGGAAATAGTTTTTTTTTAAAAAAGTAACTAGGACATTTTAATAAGGGATCTTTAGTTCTGCTTCAATTACTAATAAACTCAAATTGCAATTCTGCTCTTTGGACATTTAAAATACATAGAAGTTAAGTAGTTAGCTTGAAATCACAATAAAGTAATGAGTTTACTCTTTTTATTTTTTATCCTCCTGACCAGTGATGAAATTACTAGTCACTACCAGATCTTCTGTTCAAAGGCTGAGCTGATTTTAGTTTGTGGATGTTGATCCAAAAGTTATCTATAGAAAATGATTCTGTAATTAATTCAAGTTGCTGTGCTTGGTATCCTATGGAAAAAGGACCTAGTGTAGGTTTCATGTGGGTGTAAAGGAAAAAGTATACACAATTTGCCAAAGTAATACTGAAAGTTTTCTTGTGCTTCTTAAAACTTCCATTTGTGTCAGTGAACTCAGTAAATTATCTCTAAAAGCTTTTTTTCCCGTGTGTGTATGTGTGTGTGTGTGTTTGTGTGTGTGTGTTGTACAAGAGAAGTTTGGTGGAAACTTGAGAGGAAGATAATTAGGCAAGTTTTAACTAGATGAAATGAGGAGACATATGCAGGTGCATAATAAGTCATAGGAGCCAGTGGTACATCAGCCTGAAAAAAGTCCGAAAGCATTTTCAGAGACCAAATAGGTTATTCATAACACTTACTCCTAGATGAAAAGGTCACTTTATTAACAGAATTATTCAGTTTCAGTGTTATCTTTTCAAAGCAATGAGTTCATGATTCTGTAGATAATAGAGAGCCAAGATGGTTTCCTAGGTAGGTTAATGACAGGCTATACATTTGCTAATTGATAGAGTATTCATTTGTCTTTGTCAAACTTTGGGCCAACCACTTTTCCCAGGTTGCCTGGGAAGGTATAGGCAAAGGAACATACAGAGCAAATGAGATGTGGAAGAAAGAACCCTGGGAAGTGGAGGTGGCTCCTTCACATGGCAGAGGCTGAGAAAGGCCATCATCAGGCAAAAGACCCCAAGAAGGCAAAGCTCAGAGTGACATAAGAGGAAAGCTGTTGCTTCAGGGAAGGGTGCCTGGCGTAACTGATGATGAGGCTCCACTGTCCTAATCCCAGCCCCAGAGCCAGCCCCTCTGACCATGGAAGCTCCAACCTCAATGAACTTGGCTGCTGTGTCAATGTCCTTTGAAATGGTGCCATTTTGGAAGCTGCCGTTAGGGATAAATGAGGCCAGCGGACATGGGGCTGTCAAGCTACTGAGGCTCTCATCTGTTAATATCGATCATCTCAGCTCCAAGGCAGAGAATGGTTGCTCAGCAGCTCAGAGGTGATCCTGACCAGTGAGGGGATGGAAAGGAACTTGGCACAGGCATTCATTTTCTGGGGGTGGGGGGAGTGGCAAGAGAGATCCTTCCAGTACAGAGAAAACAGAGAGGGGCAATGACAGATTGTTTTAAGATTAACCATGATTTAATGTGCATGATCAATTGCAAGGAAGAGAAATTGAGACATTAAACATTTTGGGGAGGTTGTTTTTAGTAATTCAAGTATAAGCACTGACAGTTTAGATTGTATGGCCCACTGGGAAAAGAATTAAGTTATTAGTTCAATAGACATTCTGAAGATATAATGACAAGGTGAAGAAGCTGGGAGTAGGGTCTTCCAAGAGGAAATATCTAGTAGTTTGCTGTACTATTTAGGAATAGAAACAGTTAAGAGAAGCCATAGCTAAAAATGTGATCACTGAAACTATAAACCCTGGAGAATCCTTTGTGGTGGAATCAAGCACACAGGCAAGAATTAAGCTGTGGGTAGAAATTCTAAAAAAAAAAAGAAGATCAAACAAAAACAACAACAAAAGAGTAGACTCAAGTAAATCCTAAAACCATTAGTGTTTGCCATCTGAAGAATGTCAAGGGAAAGCAGCTTGATTGCCATAGAGATGGTTCACTTGAATGAAACGAAAACAACTTGTTACCATGAGGCTGAAAGGAAGATGCACTAGCAATGAAATTCATAACTTAAATAATCTTTTCCTTTAGCTGTTTACCTGTTATTGTTGGTTTTCCCACTAGAACGTAAGCTCCATGAGATCAGGTACCATATCTGTTTGGTTCATGGTTATATATCCATAGAAAAGAAGTTGATAAATATTTATTGAATGAGTAAACAGTTGCACCCTCTGATCTTCAGCAGGAGATAAAATCTGTCCACTTCCAACAACAAGGTTGGCCAAAGTCAAAAGCAAATGGCATCCTAGAGCAGCCCTGTCCAAGGGAGCATGGTGAAATGTTCTATATACTATCCCCTGGCCACATGTGGGCACTTGAAATGTGTCTAGTATGCCGAGGAACTAAATTTTAAATTTCATATAATTTTTACTTACTTGAAGTTAAATTTAAATAGCCCTTTGTGGCTAGTGGCTACCATGTTGGACAGCACAAGTGGATAGAAAGACTTCACCCATTAGGAAAACCTGCCTCCCCTGGGCAGATGTAATCTGTATGAGATCAGTAGCTTTGTCAGGAACTAGAATCAGACTAGAGTTGGGAAAGGAATCAAGGATCAGCTGTTAGGGCTATTTTTGTTTTTGTTTTTGTTTTTGTTTTTTTTTTAATCTTTAGCCCAAGGGATAGGAGAAGTCTGCTGAGTTCAGATGAGGTCCAGGTCACTTCACCAGGCAAGGAGACCAGAGAGGTATTTGGGGCCAAAGCTCTAGCTGATAATAAAGCTATGTTTACTCTGAGGGTCTTTATGAACATGAACTAGCTGTGCATGGTAGAGACTCTATGGATGACTAGAAAGAATTCAAGATTTAGGGATTTTAGTCACCTTTCTTTGTACCACAATAAACAATAATTGTAGCCAATCATTAAAAAGAGGCCTAGGCTTATATGATAAACTCATAACAAGCACTCAGACACCCAGGAACTCACAGTATGGAAAAGCAACATCTTTGAATTGTTAAAGTATGGCAGAGAGTAAACAAAGTACTTTTATATTTTCAAATATTTATTAAATTAGAGACATACTTGTCACACTTATTCTATTTATCGAATTTAGATTAGATTTTGGGTTTTGTTTTATCAGATTTACCTGCTTAGTTATAGCTTGCTTGGGCAAATGTTAGAATTACTCAAATTTCCTCGAGCTTTCTGGGACTGAGCCGTGGGAGGAGGAGGGAGTTGTTCAGGAGTGTGTTAAATTGACCTTGTATTCAGAATTCACCCAGAGATAATATGTATCAATAGCATGTATTGAACTGTGTGTAGGAGCAGATGTTTGGCATGTTTCAGGCTACTTTTGGGAATAGTCTCTATTGAAGAAGGGAAAGTACGCTTCATATCCATTCATGTAATTTATGAAAGTGAATAGGGGTGTCTCACAAAGGAAGAATGCTGGGCGGACTATTATATTCAGCAAGATAAAGCGTGCTATGTGCAAATTCCCAGAATCAGCCGGTATAGAAGAGGACAAAGAGATACTAATACATTCCTGGGGAAGGAGATTAGTTCTCTAAAGAGCAAATACGCAAGAAAATAGAGCATTCTCTTAGGATTTCCTGAAGACTTGGTTCACCTCTCCAGGCTGTTTGTTTTCATTGTTTTTTTATTAGAGGAAAATCTTTTGCAAGATTTGCACCACAGGAAAATGTTTGAATATCAGAATCTTGAGGTTGGGGGGTACTTTAAAAGATTATCTAGTCCTATCATCTATATATGATGCTTGAATTAGTTTTGCACAAGCCTCTCCAGGGACCTCCTAGTCAGTGCTCCAGTAACTCCTGGAGAGAGCAGCCTGTAGCTCCATCCTTGGAGAACTGAGCCATTTCATCCTGGGACACTGAGATGCTCTTACATAATCTAATTCCGCTGCTTCGTGCCTTCCACTTATTTTTCCTGCTTGTAACTATTGGGTCCAAACAACACCTCCAATTCTTTTTCCCGTTAAAGATCTTAGGGTATTTGAACATGATTATCAGCTCTCTAAGGCTAAATATGCCTTATTCCTTCAAGAATCTCTTAAATGTTGTTGATTTGACTGTATGTCTTGGGTCACTCCTGAGCACGCGCAGTTTGTCCGTTCATACTTATACTGCAGTACTTCCAGGGTGGGCTGGGCTGCACAGAGACACGTGGAGTTTTTGCTTCTTTTCATATAGATTCTTTCTTCTCCCTTCCCTCCTTCTCCTCCCCTTCTTACTTCTTCCCTCCCCTTCCTTTCTTTCCTCTCCCCTCCCATTCTTCTATACTACCTTTATTCATTCATTCCACAAGCATTCCATTTACTGTTGATTCATATCAACCTTTCTATAGACTAAAATCTCTAAGCCTTAGTTTCATGGATTGTTACTAAGCCATTGTTACTATCCATTCTGTAAAAAACAACTGTCCTTTTGGACTTGATTGTCTCATTTTACATGTATTTCTATCACTTTTCATCTCACTGGATATAGCCCTTGTTTCTAACCTGTCAGCTTCTTTTTCATTCCTGATTCAGTTATCCAATATGGTCATTGGCCTGCCTACAGATCTTCTGATGTCCTCTCTCTAGTCTCATCCAGGACTCTGATGAGAATGTAAAATGTTAAAACGAATGGAGCCCAGGGAAGAATCCTTCTATGATGTTGGAAACCTAGAACCAGATTGATATTACTCTTTTAGTTAGCACCCTCTGTTGACTATATATGTGTGTGTGTGTGTGTGTGTGTGTGTGTGTGTGTGTGTGTAATTTAAAGCTGTTGAAACTGCTACTAATCCACCTTAATATTCATGGACTCAGCTCCCACTCCATTTTGTCCGCAAGGATTAATTGAAAGATCTTCTAAAGGTCTCTCTGAAAGTGATGTGTGCTATGTCTCTACATTTTCTATAACCCTAGGAATTATACCGTAGAAGGAAGTGACATTTTACTGTTATTCTTCCCTCCTGAAATTGTTGTGTCATCCTCTGTTTAGCATATTTCTTCTTAGGCAAGCAAACCCCTTTGATTCCCCAATAGACACATAAGAATGAGAGAAGGATATTGGAAAAAGCTGAACATTCAGATAATTATTAGAAATGGTAATGGCATTTTATGGGAGTACAAAACATAATATCAAAATGCTTTGACTATCAAGTGAGATCCCCTAATTTCTAATCAGCAAAGGACTTGGAATAATTGATGTTTTTGTTAAAACAAATCAGAATCTCCAAAACTCTGCTAATGATTATTTCTTAAGGTTTTTCTTATGTCTTCCAAAGAACTGAAAATACTTAAAATCATCATATACACTGATGTCATGAAACTTTAGGAAGTTTATACACGTTTTGGTCAAAATAGATAAGGTGCCCAAAGAATCCTTCGATAACGATAAACCCTTGTAGGAAGATGTATGCAAATGAGTGAGTTGGATATTACAATGATGGATGGAACTGAAGAATTATGAGATCACTCTTTGTCTTTTTCTCTGGAAAATAGGGGTTAGGGTTGTATTCATTGTGCAACTAAACCTTTTAAGACAGAACCAGCTGAACAAATACTGTCCTCTATATTTATAGTAACACAGGAGCTAATTTCCTATAAAGATACTGCTGCTTCCTCCTTACTTAAGTCGACAGATTTTCTCTGTGACCAGTGTGACTGTCAAGATGGCATTATTCAGGTGACCGAGTTTTATATTAAATCACATTCTACATGTGTAGTCATTTAAATAATGTAGACATTTTTGTTGAGTTTCATATTTGTATTTCCAGTTCTGTAATTGGAACCATGAAAAGTTTAAAATGTCACAGTCTTAAAACATTACTCTGGTAAATTTTTAATATATAACTATAGAAAGGAATTTAATATAAGCCAGGACCAAAAGAGGTTTCCAAGTTACAAAATTTTTTTTTGGAAGGATAGATTTCATTGGTAGTGTGTGTGTGTGTGTGTGTGTGTGTGTGTTTCTAATACAGAAAGAAAATGAGAAAATCATCTAAACTTGTATATTTTTAAATGTCCATGATAATTGCTATAGTGTGTCACTATTTGGACCTTCAAAAAATGTTCTGATACTCCCTGACTTATACATCTTATGTTGTTTGTCCATCTGGGTTGAGTAGAAACTAGTTTTTATTAATTCCATTAAAGACGTGACTGGATAGTCATAAGAAAGGAAGGAGTTAAAATGAAATCTTTGTAGGTGGAAAATAGCAAATACAGCTATGATTTTGTTTCAAAATTTTGTTAAGGGCTTACATTCTTAGAATTTTCAGAAGCTAAAATGAATGTTATTTTATTTTTTATTATAATTAACTCATATGCATGGAGCCCACTAGAGACCATTTATTGAAGTTATTAGAAATTCTGAGCTCCCAAATAAAAATGTCAGAAGATATTGCCCTGTTCTATGTTGTGTTACAGAACAGATGCTTTCCCTATGGGTGACATTAGTATTAAAGTTGAGGGAAGTTATATGCTACTCCCGCCTTCATCCAAGATTCCTAGCATGAAGGGACGTTGCAGTCACCATAAACTTGATAAAAAGTTATACCAAATCAGTTTTTTTTCCAGCACTTCACAAACTACAATTTAAAAATCAGGATGGAAACTAAAAAATGACCGCGGCAGGTCCCAGTAATGTAACTTCTACCATCCTCTCTTGTCCTCTAAATGTAAATCATGTTTTCTCTCTTTAAAGTCTCCCCCAGTACGCCTCAAATCTCAGGATTGGAATTCATGTTTGTGAAGAGAAAACTCTCTTGGCCTGACCCCTTCCTGCTGACTGCACTGCCCTCTTCTCTGGTCTGATTGACTCAATCAGTTGGATTGATTTATTCTCATCATGTGCGTATATGCTATCCCGTGGGAGAAGACCTCTTCCAAGTATAGAGGGCGAATGTTTTCAAACCAAGTGGAGATATTTTTGTTTCATTAGCAGCTGTAGAATTACATGGTGGATTATGATGTTGGGCCGTGTTACAGTTTGAAGGATGGGGCTTCCAACCTGTGGGATCTCAGTTTTGAGGCATCTGAACTTTGAGTCCTCCTCGTGGTTACTGCATTGTCCAGGTTAGTGGTTTTTTTAACCAGAATTGCACTTCACAATAATCTGGGAAGCAAGTCCAAATTCACATCTGTATCTACAGCATTTTATCAATTCCAGGATGTACAGTTTTTTATATTTTCTTATTTCTGAACTCTGGATGCACTTTTCATTAGTTTAGTCCTGGTGTACTTGTAGAATTTTCTTTCTTAGTGGTACCTGAAATAATGGTGCATCTTCTAATCAATGGCATCTTAAAGTCAATGAAATTTGGACTATATCAGAATCTTTGAGGGAGCAGGTGGCTCACTGCATGAATTTTACAAAAGCTCTCCAGGTGAGTCTGATGCACATTGCTGGCCATAAATACATTGAACTGGTTCTTGATATATCTCTCCCGTTAACAATACTAATAAACTGATCACTGCCGTACGTGGATTTTTTTTTTCCCCTGCCAGGTACTGGGTTAAGCACTTCCCATATTTTCATCTCATTTAATTCTCATAACATATCTATTGGATAAGTATTATTATCTTCACTAAATGGATTAAGAAACTGAGGCTTAGAGAGATGAAGTAACCTGCCCAAGGACAGGTTATAAATATTAGTAGAAGAGCCAGTGTATGAACCCAGGTAGTTTTGACTCCAAAGCTCTAGCCAGGACATTATACAGCAGTGGTTCTTAAAATATGGTCTGCAGACCAGCAGCATCAGCATCCTTTAGGGACATGACAGAAATGCAAATTCTAGGGCCTTACCCCAGATCTAAGGAATGAGAAACGCTGAAAGCAGCGCTCAGTAACATGTTTTCACAAGCCCTCCAGGTTATTCTGACACATCCTGAGGTTGGAGAACCACTGCTCGAGGACATAGGAGTCTCCGGCAACAGAAACAGGAGGCACTGCTATTAAAGATAGGACCTAATAAAGTTTATCGGATAGCTGGCTAGTTCATATTGTAATCCTAAAATAATGCCATATTTGCAAGGTTGACTAAGCTTTTAGTTGCTTAATAACAAATAAAATTGCATTTGCTCAAATGTGCTTTAATTATAGCTCCCAGTAGGCAGAGCTATGGTAACAAAATATACTAGGCTCTAATGTTTTTTGCATAATGGGCATATTCAAAACATTCAGCACAAATGGATTACAATTCCCCATATTAGATGGGAACGCTCTAGGAGGACCACAAGCCTTTCTTTGGTCTGACATCCTCTTGGTCTCAATCTTAGTCTAATCCTATTATTTCCTTTCTTCAAAAGTATAGCATATAGTATCTTTGTTACTGAGAGGAAAGGACGAACTAACAAGATCCCTCCTTGTATTACCCTGGGTTGATAGATTGGTTAAATCTAGCATTTGTAATGCAGATAGAAATAAACAGTTTCTGAACAAAAGCTGATTAAAGAATTTAGCTGAAAAACAAAGAACTTGCTTGCTTAGCGGGGGAAAAAAAAAAACATTGATTGACATTAAGGAATTAAGCATCCCAAAAGGATAAATACATTTGATTCCAAGGAAAGAGAGGCAGTTTAAAAAATAATATACCAAAGGCGACAAAGTGTAGAGATGCCTGGTGAATGTAATTATGTCTACCCAACATCAGTACAACCATTTGAAAAGCACAATATTCAAATTGTATTTTTTTTTTTTTGTGCTCTGCATGGTGCAAAAAAGCAATTTGATTTTTTTCCACTAAATTGACTGGTTTTTGAATGCATTATTTGACCCACCATATCGTATTATCCATGGCATTTCCCAGATGACTGAACTAAGTAGATGTCTTACTATTGTTTTTTCTGATAGACATGTATGGGAATGAAGATAGTGATAATTGGAAAAGAGGAAAGCATAGCATTTGTAACTTGGGAGTGGAGATTTTAGAAGCATGAGTGGTCTTCAGCCTAGAAGACCTAGGTGTTCGGCTGCAGTGACCTGAAGGCCCTGTCTCTACCTCCGCAGGCTTGCACACACTTACTAGTACAGATTGGTGCCTTATAAATAGGGGCAAAAGGGGCCAGGGTCTTCTTGCAAATCCTGAAATGCTCCCTTTTTGATCGCTGTTTCTAACTGTTCTCTGATATATGACTTGAATCTGAAAATGGGCCCTGATTTCTACCCAAGAGCTGTTTCCTCTTTGGTTTTTCTGCCTTAAATGTATCTCTGGACTCCTGCCTGATGTACCCTGTGCCCCTGCCGAGCTTGGATTTAAGCACTGTGAGCCCAGACCACTTGTCCCGGGCTTGACCCTTGCCTACAACATTCAGTTTGGCCAGCTTCTTGGAATTTAGCCCTCTTCATAGACTTATTGTTGGGGGTGCTGGTTAAGTGCATCTACTAAGGCTGACCTGAAATTGAGGCCCCGTCAGTAATTCAGTAATTGTGAGATCTAGAGTCACTCCTCTCTGAACTTCAGTTTCCTCATCTGTTTTATATCCAGTGGTATGTATACATTTGTGTGTGTGTGTGTGTTTTAATAAATGAATAAATGCTGATGAAAGCAAAATAGGATACTATGTTTAAGACACTTATCAATATCTAATATATGGATTAAGTGTTCAACACACTTTTCGCATTATTATTATGAACTTATTCCTATTCTTTGTTCGGTTATTTGTTTGTTTTTCAGCATCGTGTATAACATCCAGTCCCTGTCTATACAAACTGGTCCTTGGCCACAGTCTCTATCCTGTTGGCTGGTTTTTGCTCTCTTCATCTGATAACCTTCCACAAGCTGCCGCTAACAAGGCCAATACAAATTAAGCATGAATCAAATAGTTTATTTAGAAAAATGATGTCCACTAAGGCTTATCAGGATTGAGCCATTGAATGAAATGTTTTGCTCAATCTGTGCAATGAGAAAAACATTTTAGGAGATTTTCTCCTAAAATTCTGTGAGAATTCTGTGGGAGAAACTGCAACGTAGTACAAATGTTTTAGTTCCATGTTTCCAGCTTCCTACGAGTAGAAAGTTTAACCATTTAATGTGTAGCCTTGCCTGATTGTTAATCTGGGCATCTATAGATATAATTATTGGTTTGGGTTTCAAGGCTTGGCTTTTGCTTGGTCTTGCAACAGCAGTCAGCCAATCTAAGCAATTTGTCATTCTTATAACAAGAACGCAGAGGAAGACCTAAAAGTGGTAAATGGGTTTGGAAGTCTTTGCAGCTAACCCTTGATGGAGTTGGAGGATTAGAGTATGACTGACACAGACATGCTTTATTGACCGCGATTTAATGGCTTCACAGTTTTCTTTTCATTTCTAGAGCATTTACATACTTCTGAGTTGGTTAATAGATAAATCTTAGACAATGGCTTTGTACCACCGTGGTGGCACAATAGTAAACTCATATATTACATCTAATGGATATCAAAATGGTAGTTTCTCCAAGACCAATATATGTCTGTAAGACATTTTCATAATCTGAAGTCATAAAACACATTTACATCTGCATATGTATTATGCACTTGTTAGGTGCACATTTAACTATGCATGACTATTTATATATTCACACACAAGAAATGAGATTTATTATGAGTATTGAAAATGGAACTTTGAAGTCATGAAGGCTTAAGGCAGTTTCCTCAAGACCTACTTTTGCTTGATTATGATTTATTCGTTTAAACTTAGCCAGTTGTATATGAATCGAACTGTTCTCTTTGAAGAGAGGAGCATTATCTCAAAACTTATTAGGACAATATATGAATGTTGGACCTATTTAAGGCTTGATGAATTGGATTAAAGAAATAATATATGAACTATTGTAAGTTTTTAAATGTGGAGGATGGTTTCCGTTTTATGTAATTGAATATTTTTACTATACTTTTTTACTAGTAGGCATTTTTAGGGACACATTTGTATTTGGGAGCAAAAGGGAGAGAATAGTCTAAAGGAAGACAAAAATGAAGGATAAGGTCCATGTAATGCATCTGAAATTACTATTTGTTCTTTTCCCAAGGAGGGTAGATTTAAAAGATTCACAGGTAACCTTAGCTAATCACAGATAAGATAGGCATTCTTATTCTGGTACAAGTCACTGTTAATCCATTGAATTTGCAGAATTATCTGGGTTATTTTTTTCACATATATATAAAATAAATATATGTGAATAAATAAGGCAATGCCAGTAACTACCAAAAAGCTCATCTTACCTCTGGCCACAATGTAAGATGGTCTAGGCATTCTGTGTCTCGGGTTGAGTGAGTCCAACAGCAGAAGTCATGTGAGGCAGTCTCATGGAGCAGGGCTCTGCTCTGTAAGACCCTGTTTTTTTCTGCCCTGGGGAGACTGAGGTGGTAGGGTTGGGCCCTTGGAGTGACATTAAAACATTGCAGTGCAAACCCAACAGCCCCAGTCTGTGAACAATGGGTGCTTCCCCCCTCCCTCACCCTTCTCCTGTCCCATGACTTGTCCACCAGAACAGGCCAATGTCACACTGGTTTGTTTCTACCAAAGGCAATTCTATTTCTCATTGACTTATTTTTTTCTGAAGATCTAGGGAGATCCTTGGGCAGCACATTATTATTTCCATTGGTCCAATTAGCCTTGTTTTAGTTAGGAAGACAAGTTTACTAAATCAAAAGTTTTCTGGCTGGGTCATGCTGACCAGTACAATAGCCATCTCCAATTATTTTGCTATTAGAACAAAACATGTTCACTCCCTAAATGCTCAGTGTAGGAATCGTGATATATACATGTTTCTCTCTTGCAAGGGGAGGTGATCATCATGTTATTTTGCAGGAAGATTTTCAAGGTACAAGCTGACACCCTCTGTTGTTTCCTTTTCTTTTTAAGGTGAAATAATCACAAAGAACTTTAAGAAATCTCTGTCCCTCCTTATTTGGTACATAAAATCTTTTCTATTATTCTTGTGGAAATGTATTTTGTCTCTTGCTTTGGTTCCACAAAGTGCCATTTTCTCAGTTTTAATTTAACTTGAACAATATTTTTCATTACTTTCTAAGTGCCACACATTGGGCTGGTGGATGGAGACAGGAAGATGAAAAGACGTGACCTGCCCTCAAGAAGCTCACAATCTTTAAAAAAATAATCACTCAGTTTTGTGCTTATTTGTCTGTACACATAAGTATAATTAGTAGCTTGTCCACAATGTATCAGGTTACACAGAGAGGGAGGTCATGGGGCAGATGAAGTCAGGGAAGGGGCTTTATGAAGGAGAAACATTCTGACTCATTTTTGAGCAAATAAGTGAATAAGGATACATTAGTCAGAAAAAGAAGGAAAACAAAATATGGAGGGTGCAGGAGGGGCATTTTTATTTTGCAACTATGGTAGAATGTGTGGTGGGAAACTTCCTCAAAAATTTGCTATGCTAACAATAGGCACACGAAATAATGCTTAATATCACTGATTATCAGAGAAATGCAAACCAAAACTATGATGAGGTATCACCTCACAGCAGTCAGAATGGCCATCATTCAAGAGTCCACAAATGACAACTGCTGGAAAGGCTGTGGAGAAAAGGGAACCCTCCTACACTGCTGGTGGGAATGCAGTTTGGTGCAGCCGTTATGGAAAACTGTATGGAGATTCCTCAAAAAACTAAAAATAGACTTACCATATGATCCAGGAATCCCACTCCTGGGCATATAGCCAAAAGAACCTTAATTCAAAAGGATACATGCACCCCAATGTTCATAGCAGCACTATTTACAATAGCCAAGACATGGAAACAACCTAAATGTCCACTGACAGATGACTGGATAAAGAAGTTGTGGTATATTCATACAATGGAATACTACTCAGCCATAAAAATAATAAAATAATGCCATTTGCAGCAACATAGATGGACCTGGAGATTGTCATTCTAAGTAAAATAAGCCAGAAAGAGAAAGAAAAATACCATATGATATCACTTATATGTGAAATCTTAAGAAAACAAAAAGACAAATGAACTTATTTACAAAACAGAAACAGACTCACAGGCATAGAAAACAAACTTATGGTTACCAAGGGAGAAGAGGGGAATGGAAAAGGACAAATCGGAAGTTCGAGATTTGCAGATATTAACTAATATATATAAAATAAATAAAATAAGTAAGTTCATACTGTGTAGCACAAGGAACTATATTCAATATCTTGTAGTAACTTTTGGTGAAAAAGAATATGAAAACGAATATATGTATGCTCATGTATGACTGAAGCACTATACTGTACACCAGAAATTGACACAGCATTGTAAACTGACTATACTTCAGTAAAAAAATATATATATACAGAAAATGGAAAAAAATTTATAGTGCTAAGAGACATATTTGACAGTGGAAGAACAGATTCAAGAGTGTTTGTATTCATATCACAAAAAGACATACACTTGGAAGAAGTCAGAATTACTATGCTTTTCTTTAAAAACATAATCGAATAACTTTGATAACGTTTTAATACGTAAGTACAGTAAAGTAACTTAGTAATTTTAGCTTCACTTCTGCATAGGTCAGTTTTTATTCGTTTGGATAATCTATTGAGAATTTTAAATGTTCTGTCAAAATCTTCTTTTTCTTAGCAAACTTCTTTTTTTTTCTCTTCCCAGATGTAGGAAGAGAAGTTAAGGTCAAAGATGTAGAAGGTTTTCGTGAATGGAGAAATGACTATAGAGTTGAAGTGATTAGACAGTATAGCCATCTTGAATACTGAGCATGAAACTCAGTTTTTGGGGGAGAGTACACAGGAACAGTTTGACCTAAAGGGCAAACCACTGAGCAGAGCAAATATGTAGGTGGTAGGAGTAAAACACTTACTGCAGGCTTAGATGATCGGGTTATCGTGGCGGGCAACATTTGCTCTGACCACAGGTGTTCAAAGAAAACGATGTTAAGTGTTTTAAGCAAGCTCTTATTGAAGGGGATTGGTTAAAATTGGAAATTTCTAACTGTGACTTATTAAGAGACACAGTATCCATAAATCAATTAAGGTGCATTATATTCTATTCCATTACCAGCATTCATTAAACATAAACTACTGTTAAGTTCTACTCACAGTAGCACAAATCAAAAGTTCAGGCTACTTTCACTTATTCTACAGTGTTTGTCTTTTGCTGGACTAAAACAAAATACTGCTTTTGATTTGGTTTCTGATAAGCTTGAAAGGAAACGAATTTGTATTCAACAAATACCTGGTGCTATAATCTTATTTTTGCTTTGCTTCTCACATCCTGACTTTATGAAACAGCATGGGGGCATTTTGAAGGCTGGGCTTTGGCATTTGAACAGTGCTGGTTTGAATATTGTCTCATCACTTGCTGTTTGACCTTAGTCAAGTCACTTAACCTACTCAAGCCTCAGTTTACCTGGCCCTGATACCTGCCTTCCAGGGCCATTTAAGGGAGAAAATGTAACATTCATTGCTTAGCGGATGGTAAGTCTTCATAAATATTATTGTTATTCTTCTTATTATAAGGTTGAAATGCATGCTGAGCAGGATACTTTTTGTGCAATCAAAAATTACGATGAAAATTAGTATTTTATATGTGAGCTGTATTATTACTACTTCTGGGTGCAGGGGAAGGAAGCAGAGGAGAAGGGTTGGGGAAGGGAGAGAGGGGGCACATGGTGTCAGCAAGAAAACTTCCCCATTTATAGTTGGGGCCGCTGGGGAGTTAAATCTCCTCTACTGTGGATATGGAGGAATATTTATTTATTAATATTTTATTTATGTTTTGGGGGGCTTTTGGGAGGGTTATTAGGTTTATTTATTTATTTTAATGGCGGTCCTGGGGATTGAACCTGGGACCTTGGGCATGCTAAGCATGCCCTCTACCACTGAGATATACCCTCCCCCTAGAGGAATATTTAAGACCAGAACAGATGAGTGAGCAACTATAGCAGAGCTGATGGGGAAACAGGGCTCAGGTGTGCTTAAGCAGCAGATGTCCAAGCAAAAATGATGTGCACAAGCCTGGGGACAGTGCTTGCCTTCAGGCTCCTGGAACTCTATCAATGTGCTTCCTGATAGACAGTCTGTGAGCTGAACATTCCAAAGCATCACTCTTGGGATCTGCAGAGTCTGGGACATGTTAGGAAGCACCTGCTGTGTGGTGCTCAGAGGCAGGGGTCGAGCCAGCGCCTGCCTGCTTAACTGGAGCCCAGCACATAGTAGGGATGCTGTGGTGTTGGCAGGATCCAGATGAATGCATGCATCCTATGCTTTACAGCCCTCGTGAGTATCTGCCGTGTGAATAATTCAAGCTAAATTCTGGACAAATGAGACTCTTGTTATATTCTCTTATACATGGCGATGGTATAAGAGAGGAAAAGAGAATGGAAATCAATGATAAATTAAGCAAAGGGAATTAACCTCCAAAAGACAAGCCCTTTAAATGCCTCTCAAAATTCTGCATTTGCTTGTTTTACAAAATGCTTTGATCAATGAAATGCAGTAGGTGAGGAGTTTCACACTTAGCAAGTCTTCCTCCAAAGCCTATTTAGAATGAACCAGAAAATCTTTCACTTTTTTTCCCCTAAGCTTAACCCTTTTTTTCACATAGAGAAGGATTTCTGTTATCTCCATTTAAAGAAAGACTTAGATAACTAAGATCAATTGAGTTTTGAGAGCTATATATTTTGTCCTGTAGCTATGATAATATGGTCAGAACTGTCTTTATGAAAATGAGGAAGGAGAATTGTTTGATGTGTGAATATTTGCAAGAGAGGAACTGGCTCCAATTCTTGGCATCACATTTGCTTATATGTCAGTCATCCATAAAGATGAAGGAGGTACCTCCTGGGGGCGTGAGTGTTCTTTGCTGAATTTTAAGTGTTGCTAAGCCATTTGAGGGCGGATCTAGAATACCCTTCAATTCATATAGAAAGTGGGAGTAGCAGGAAAAGAACAAAATTAAGTGGCACTGTTTTCAAAATAGGAATAGTTCGGATTTTAAAATTTATTTGCTCAGAAGAGACATAGCCCAATGCCATTCACACATTTCAATTCAATTCAATTTCTTTTTATATGTGTCTTTGAAGTATCATGCACAAATAGTTTTTCTGGGTCTAGAACAAAGCCAAATCTAGGTCTCAGTCTAAGGCTCCAATATTTCCTTAAGCATGACCCAAATAGATTAAGATGATCGCCTCTACTTCTTCCCTGATAGCCATCAACTATGAAGGTATAATAACTTTGTAAATTATAAAATAATTTCATTTTCAGTTCTAAGCCAACATTGTAAGAACAGTGTTGTCTTTCGGCCAGAATAATGTTATTAATTAGATTGTTAATTTTCACTCTCGTTCTAAGAAAACATTGTCTCCTTTTTCGTAACTAAAGCTATGTTCTCTGTTTTCTACATTTCTTTAAAAGCCAAGACATCTCAATTGTTTTCAGGGGAATATTTTTCATTTACTTATTTTTTTTTGCTTGCGTCTTTGAAGAAGACTGAATGAAACAGCACTGTATTATTAGTAGAGTTGCCTTCATTTGTGAAGATGTCTGCTAAGTGTGACATCATCTGACTCTGTTTTGATAACAAAGATGGTGCATCTTTGCAGCAGATTGTTTTTTTCTTCACCACCAGTTGCCGGGATCTTGTCAGAATAGAAAAATTGGAAGATTGATTGGTGTTCTTTTCTTATTTATTGATTTACTTGGGTTTCTGGCTGACTGATGTATGTGTAGAATCAGATACCATGGATTGTGTGTGTGGAGAAGAAAAAATAAAGAGCTCAATAATAAAAGTAATGAGAACTACCATTTGTTAAATGGTTATAATTTGCTAGGCACTGTGATAAGTACTTTATACACATTATCTCTTTTAATCTTCTCAACAATTGGATCTTATAGATGAGAAAGCTGAGTTTGGAGAAGATAATTAATTTACTTCAGTGCCATTCAGCTAATAAGTGATGAAGCTGATTTCAACCTGGGCTTATCTGACTCAAGAACTCAGACCAGATGGCTCTGATCAAATAATGATTTATGATCAAATAAAATTCAAGATATGTGAGCCAGGCATTTCACTAGGCACCATGGAAGATGCAAAGATGACAAGAAGTTTAGAGTTCCTTAGAGGAAAAAGACACGTACACAAATAATTGTCATGATTAGAAGCAAGTTTTACAGGTGGACTTGAGGTTTTTCCTTTTTGCTGGAAATCTTTCAGCCCCAGAAAGTGTACTCTTTCCCTCCAAAATTTGGTCCCAAGTCCATTGGTTCAAGTGGAATGTAATGAAGATACAAGTTTCTATGACTTTCTCCCAATCCTGGGACAATGTTGTCATCTCTCAAGTAAGGAATCAAAACTAGTCTTTCAGTGATTTTAAGCTCACTTTTGTCAAACTCTGCCTCAAAATATCCCATCTTTCTCCTCCCTTCCAGGCCTCTGATAGAGGTTTGGCTTGGGGACTTTCCATCTCTGGTATGGCCACTGTAGTTTCCTCCTTCCAGCATTTGGCACCACATTCTGTAGTCTGTCCTTACTGCCTCTCAATTAAACATCACACCAAGCCAGTCCTTAAAGCTCTGTGGATTCACAGGACCCTGTGAATTAGAGCTAACGGCCTTCGCTCTCCTTCAAAGGCTTTTCCCAGGGTTACTCTTATAAGCTCACTGCCCTCAATGTCTTTCATCTTCCAGCTTTCTCCTTCCATCTGCCCACATTAAATTTCACCATGTTTCAGAAGCTTGTTAAGGAGTCAATCAAATACATTTTGAGTCTAAGTGTAGGTTCCATGCAGGTCACTCCCTCACAGTTTTGATGACATTGGATGACTTTATGGAATGTACTTCATCATGAAATAAACTGGGTCATGCATTGACTCTTTGCTATTTCACTACAGTATATGGTGGGGTTGAAGGTGGGGCAGGTAGAGAAAATCCTTACTATAATAGACACGGCTCTTTTCCATCTAGATGATTTTCTTTCAGGGAGGAGATCCCATGGTTTTCTAGTTCTTTGGGGGAAGTGGAAGGGACTCCTCTATTATAAGTTTTCTACTTTTTTTTTTGGTTTTGTTTCAGCTAACATTTCAATGCTTACTAATTTTGTTCCGCTCTCTGATTGAGATCTTCCTATTTTCCAGGCATAATCTCCGTCGCTATCAACGCAGTGGTCTAACCTTGTCAGACACCAGAATCATCTGTGGAACCTTTGAGAAGTGTTCAGACAAGGTCCCACCCCTGTGCTTCTGATTCTGTAATTTGTTACCCAGGGATGAGACAGATGCCTGTATTCATTAGAAGGCCTTCCACTGCTTAGATTATTTTTCTTTTTCCAGATATATCTTCGTGATTCCTTTTCACAGTAATAGTAGGCTCTGTGAAGAATTCCATTAGGAATGAGAAGAAAAGATAAACTTTGCAAGTTTAGTTAGGCCTAAGAATAAACTTTGCTCCTCGTGTGTTCTTGGGCGAATTCTGACAAGATTCATCTCTCCTCATTGCAAGCTATTAATCCCTTTCTACCACGTGCTTCCTGTTTCTCCCTGTTTATATTCCTGCCAGGTTAATAAAGAAGATGTTAGGAAGTAATAAAGAAATCACGTTGTGGCCATCTTCAGTTATATTTCTGTTTCAAAAGGGAATGCTGAAGAGTGTATGATGGAAATTAGCATTTATTGAACACCTACTAACTGTCAGACACTATGCCTGCTGGTCTGACATACAGTTATGCTTCATCAAACATCGGACTGAGGCATTGTTATTTGCCTCTTATAGATGACAATGAGGTTCAGACTACAAATTAATAGTAAGTAATAGAGTGGGGGCCTTCTCACACTACATTTTTTCCTACATTATATTCCCTCGTTGGAGACGTTCAAATTTCGAAGGTATTTATGTATCTTTCACCCATGTCTTCTCAAAATAAAACTAATAATGCCCTAATTTTATTGTGATAAACTTAGATTTTATAAAATTCTTTCACATGCACATCTTTGTTCCCATTGCTTTAAAGTGCCGTTTATTTTTGGGTAATTGAAAATATCACCAAATTAATTGAGCTCATCCTCTCTGCTGAGTAGTTCACATGTGTATGTGCAAAGGTTGTCGTTTAATGTACTCAGCTCTCGACCACCTCAAGTTCATTTTTAAAATTACTGTCAAAAGTGGGATTATACTCATAGTGAAAATCGCCTACAACAAAAGTGAGTGTGTACTTAATGAAACTGACAAAGTTGTCAGGCAGGTCTCTTATTAAGGAAATTAGGGGTAAAAAAGGGAAAATGTTATAGAGATCCACACATTCTTTAGACGCGGCAGCAATGTGATGCAGTTAAAAAAAAATTCTTAAAATGACTGAATCTGGAGTTTACCTGATCGAGTAGGAAAAGAACCCCACTGAGGTTTGTTAACAGGAAGACAGACTTGAATTGACAGCAGTAATTAATCTCTTGAGACTAAATAAAGAAAAAGAACTCAGCTGAGTCTGTGGAACACCCTCAAACACCTATGAATACTAGTTATAAAGAAAATGGATCATTTATGTTGATCCTGGCTCTTGGGAAAGGGAATGTTCTTCGGAAGCCGCTGGTGTAGCGGGAGACTGAGAGCCACTTTTATTTATATATTTTTTAGCCCTCAGGTCAGCAGAAAGAATGAGTTGATAGGGATTCAAACAGTTTTCATTGAGAACCTTTCTGCTGTTGTGGTTTTTGCATCCAGCCAAGAGGAAAATGTTATTTTACAGCCTTTGTGTTGGTGTTGATGGGTTCTTAGGAGACTGCTTGAGGAAAGGAAGGTGGGAGAGGCAGATAGGACACTTCTAAAAGAAAGGCTTAAATATTGGCTGTTATCCAGGCATAAGTAATATTGGAAAGGGATTGTCAACCAACTCTACATAGAAACATTTCACTTGAGGTCACTGTCAATTCTTTTTCTTAAGGGCTAGTAATGAATGTGTTCTTAATTTACATATATACCTTCTCATTTTTGTGTGGGTTTATCTCAGTTGTTTCACTCCAATTCTTCTGCCTTTATCCTGAATGGAAGTGAAAAATGAAATGTGTGAAACATTGTGAGAAAATTTGGTAAGCATCCCTCATTCTGAAGCCTGACGGTAATTGTTATTAAGGGATTACAAGAAAATCTGACAGTGTAATTTAGGGATTCTCAGTTTATTCACAGACTCTTCTTCTCCCTCTACCTTGCTCAGCAAAGACATTCCTGTCTTTCTCATAAAATCTAAACTCTGCTCATTGACTTGTTGCCTCTTCCAATAATATTTCATTCAATGCAAACAGTAATAATACGATAACTACAATACTAAGAACAAGCATTTAGTGGATGCACAGTACTGTGCTAAGCAATGTACAGATTATTTGATTTACTTCTCACAACAACCCTATAAGGAAGTTACTATTATTATCCCATTTTACAGATGAGGAAATAGAGTTAGAGACATTAAATAAATTGAGCACCACAGTGAGGAAGTGGTGGACCTATAGAAAAACCCCGGCCTGGAAGTGAAATTAGAGCAACACTTGTTGATTTCTCAGAAGAGGGAGGGAAGTTGCTGAACAAAATACAGGACACTCAGTTACACATGAATTGTAACTGAACAATAAATGATTTTTAGGGTATGTCCCATATATTGCATGAGATGTGGACAGCCTGTATTTTTATTTGCTGTATCTGGCAACACTAAGCACACTTGCCTATTGGCAGAATCATCTTTGAGCCAGAAAGTTCATTCAAAGCCATCTACCTCCAGTGTCTTAATATACAGGTGAAGAAGAGCTCAGGGGTCTTCAGATTTTCACTCTTCTGTGACTGGCATCAAAGCAAGGTTTAGGATTTTACCGTGCTGTCTCTGAATTAAGTCCTCAGCAGTTTTCCCTTTGACTACCAAGTGAGACTGTCCTTGTTATTTCCAACAGTATTTATCTCCTGCCTGTTTTCTGAATTGGTGTCTGGAAAGCAAATTTTTGTGAACACTCTACCAATAACGATGTGGGGAGACGTGGAGGCAGGGAGGGAGGAAGCAACAAGTAAAAGTTCCTGACTGCTCCTGTGTGAGGGCAACACCCAACATTCTTTCCATATGGCGTCTCCTTTGGTAGAAACCAGAGGCATGAATATAATGGCATATATTAAACATCTACTTGTCCTGGTAATGTTTCTTTTAAGACCTTGGCTGGGGGCTCTAATTTGAATGACTACCAGTGTTATCAGAGAGCGAATAAATAGGAATGCATTTTATAAAGTAGTCATCCTTTTAGCAGATAGTAAATTAAAATGTTGTATAATTCACTGGAGTTCAATATTGGGTCATTTTCCTCAAAGAAGAGAGAGGTATTAATTAGTCTGCTGCTTGGAGGCTTCATTATATATGCTCCATTCCCTTTGCTGTTGTAACAAACAGTTCCTGGGCGCTAGAGCCCGGACTGATTAACTTGAAGAGCTGCCTCTTGATAGCTCTCCTCCTGACAGACACTGTTAAATAGGGGAGAATGGGATAGAGGAGTGGAAAAAAGAAAAAAAAAAAAGAACCACAAACCTCTGGCTCTTTTCATGATGTGAGAAAACAAATAAATGCAACACCTCAGCAGACAAAAGTGAAATAAATGACTTGAGTTGTCCAGCTTAGCCATGGGGTTCCTTTAGGCTGAAAATCAAATGTACTAGAGGCTTTTCACAGTTGGAGTGAGTCGTGAACAGCTAAGAGATGACAAAAAGCTTCTTGAGGTCTCGTCTTTGGGAGAAAGAAAGATGCCTCTGCTGAAACCGGTAAATTAAGACTGATTGTATTTGAAGAATAAAAACTCATAACTGTGTTGAATACAAGGGACAGAGTATTTTTTTCCTTTTTTAATTGAGGTATAGTCAGTTCACAATGTTGTGTCAATTTCTGATGTACAGCATAATGCTTCAGTCATACATGTACATATATTTGTTTTCATATTCCTTTTCATTATATGTTACTACGAGATACTGAATATGTGAGTCTCTTTCTGATTTGTAAATAAGTTAATTTGGGTCTTTTTCTTTTAGATTCCACATATAAATTATATAATATGGTATTTTTCTTTTTCTTTTTGGCTTATTTCACTTAGGATAACTATTTCCTGGTCAGTCCATGTTTCTGCAAATGGCATTATTTTATTATTTTTTATGGCTGAGTAGTATTCCATTGTATAATTATACCACAACTTCTTTATCCAGTCATCTGTCAATGGACATTTAAGTTGTATCCATGTCTTGGCTATTGTAAATAGTGCTGCTGTGAACATTGGGGTGCACGTATCCTTTTGAATTAAGGTTCTCTTTGGATATATGCCCAGGAGTGGGATTCCTGGATCATATGGTAAGTCTATTTTTAGTTTTTTTGAGGAACCTCCATACTGTTTTCTATAACAGCTACACCAAACTACGTTCTCACCAACAGTGTAGGAGGATTCCCTTTTCTCTGCACTCTCTTCAACATTTATTGTTTTTGCTTGTTTGTTTTTGGTTGGGGAAGTTAATTAGTTTTACTTATTTATTTATTTTTTAAATGGAGGTACTGGGGATTGAACCCAGGACCCTGTGCATGCTAGGTATGTACTCTACCACTGAGCTATACCCTCCCTTCTTTGTGGAATTTTTAATGATGGCCATTTTGACTTGTGTGAGGTGATACTTCATCAGAATTTTGATTTGCATTTCTCTGATAATTAGTGATATTGAACATTTTTGCATATGCCTGTTTGCCACTTGTATGTGCTCATTGGAGAATTGCTTGTTTAGGTCTTCTGCACATTTTTGGATTAGATTTTTTGTTGTTGTTGTTATTAAGGTGTATGAGCTCTTTTTATATTCTGGAAATTAAACCCTTATCAGTCACATTATTTGCAAGTATTTTTTTCCCATTCTGTAGGTTGTCTTTTTGTTTTGCTTATGGTTTCCTTTGCTGTGCAAAAGCTTTTAAGTTTAATTAGGTCCCATTTGTTCATTTTTGCTTTTATTTCTATTGCCTGGGTAGATAGCCCTAGGGGAACATTGGTAAGATTTATGTGGAAAAATGTGTTGTCTATGTTTTATTCTAAGAAGTTTATAGTTTCTTGTCTTATGTTTAAGTCTTTAAGCCACTTTGAGTTTATTTTTGTGTATGGTGTGAGGGAGTGTTCTAACTTCACTGATTTACATGCAGCTGTCCAGTTTTCCCAACACCACTTGCTAAAGATACTGTCTTTTCTCCATTGTATAATCTTGCCTCCTTTGTCGAAGACTAATTGACCATAAGTGTGTGGGTTTATTTCTGGGCTCTCTATTCTGTTCCACAGATCCATGTCTACTTTTGTGCCAGTACCATGCTGCTATGATTACTGCAGCTCTGTAGTATTGCCTGAAGTCTGGGAGGGTTATTCCTCCAGATTCGTTCTGTTTCTTCAGTATTGCTTTGGCAATTTTGGGTCTTCTGTGGTTCCATATAATTTTAGGATTATTTGCTCTGGTTCTGTGAAAAATGTCGTGGGTAATTTGATAGGGATTGCATTCAAACCTGTAGATTGCTTTGGGTAGTATCGCCATTTTAACAATATTGACTCTTCCAATCCAAGAACACGAGATATCTTTCCATTTCTTTAAGTCATCTTTAATTTCCTTAATCAGTGTTTTGTAGTTCTCCACATATAAGTCTTTCACTTCCTTGGTCAGATTTATTCCTAAGTATTTTATTTCTTGGTTGCAATTTTTAAAGGGATTGTTTCTTTAATTTCTTTTTCTGATATTTTATTGTGAGTCTAAAGAAATGCAACTGATTTCTGTATGTTAATCTTGTATTCTGCTACCTTGCTGAATTCTTTCTTGAGCTCTAGTAGTTTTTATGTGGAGCCTCAACCTGCACCACAGTCCAGCCCTCTGAGGCTGCCTCTGCAAAGTCAGCCCCAGTCGTCTCCCTGGGCTTGTCTGTGGAAGCCCAAGCTCCAGCAGTCAGACCTGGCCCGTCCCCACTGGCTTGCATCTCAGTCTAGGGACTGAAAGGACTCTTTGTGCTGTTTTCTCTCAGTTCTGTCTTCCAGGTGATTCTTGCTTTCTCCTCTAAGCCTTGGAAGCTCTCTTTCTGTCCTGACTGACCTCCCTGCTGGAAAGGGGGCATCCCAGAGAAAGGACACTTTTCCATTTTTGCTGCTCCCTTCCCACAAGACAGGTCCCACAATGATTTCCTTTTTCTTTTCTCTTCTTTTTTTTCTCCTACTTGTTTTTGTGAGGAATCTTCTTGAATTTCTGAAGTAATTTCTGCCAAAGTTCAGCAGGTATTCTGTGTGAATTGTTCAGTCTGTAGGTGTAATTTTCGGTGTATCCATGGGAGAGGATGAGCTATGCGTCTTCCCACTCTGCCACCTTGGCAATCCCCCCTACATTGCATTTTGTTCTTATTTCTCCTTAGCCTCCTGAAATCTATAACAGTTTTTCTTCTTTCCTTGAGCTTCATGACCTTGACTTTTTGAAGAGTCTAGATCAGTTATTTTGCCAAATGTCCCTCAAGTTGGATGTGTCTGGTGTTTTCCCATGATTGGATTTAGGTAATGTATTTTTTGGCAAGAGTACTACAGAAATGATGTTGCCTCCCTCCTAGTAATCATATCATGGGGTTCATGATGTCAAAATGCTTCATAACTGGTCATTTTTGACTTTGATCACTTGATTAAAATGGTTTCTGCTGGGTTTCTTGACTTGACAGTTATTATCTTACCCTTTGTTAAATATCTTGAGAGAAAACGCTTTGAGGCTATGCAAATCCTGTTTATCTTCAAACTTTCACCCATCGATTTTAGCATACATTGGTGAATCTAAGTTCTGTAGCAGTCATTACTATGGTATTTGCTTAATGGTGATTTTGTTTTTCTCTTTCCTTCAGTATTTATTACCTGGAAATCTGTAGCAAGGAAGAGCTATCTTTCTCTCCCATCTATCTAGGTAATTGATTATTTATATCAATGAGCGTGAACTGGTGGATATTTACTTGAGTAAATGAGTCATAATGCAATATAAACATTATTTATTTTTTCACTCAACTTGTTCCATCTTTGGCTTTTTGGAGCTTCTTCAGATTGGTGATCTCTTGATAACCCCTGTCTTTTTTTTTTTTTTTTTAAAGCATTTCTTTCCTTTTTGCTTCACACTATATTCCAGTCTCATTTGTGTTTTCCCTGCCTTAGCCTTGGAATCAACCACTTGAAGTTTTCTTTTGTTGGAGAATGGTGTTTAGAAACTGAGATCTTGGTGATAGCTATGCTTTTTACTCTTGAGGTGTCATTAAGCCCTCTCAGTGGACAGAATTCAGAAATATACGCATGCATACCAACCTGCATAATAATGTACATGCACATCTATTTGTATATCTATCTTTATATATATTTAAAGCTATACAGTTATATTGTTACCTCAGGGTTCACTGCTGTCTTCTCCCTTTCTTTATGTACGATTTCTTTCTCTAATAGAAATCTATTTCTTATTTTCTACAATATATTTACTTATTTGTTGAATTCTATTGTACACATAAAGTAGTTTCAGAATTGCTAATTCATACAACTGTAAGAAACACATTTACTGACTTAATTATAACATTTATCAGTTATTTTTATCTTTAGCCCTACAGTATCCAGTCAAGATATTGTTTTCCACAATTATTTGGGTCAGTTTCTCCCACTTCTTCAGCATGTTTGTGTGGTCCATTTGTAACAGAGTGATGTTCATTTATTAACTTTTGTATTGCATTTTGGTATTTCTCCCTTATTCCTCATCCAAGTTTTAATTGTTTATTGCTTGGGGGTATGTGAAAGGTATGAACCATAACTGTGGCTTTACACAATGATGTTCTCAGAGGAGCGTCACTGCATCCTTGTCCCTGCTACCCAACACCCATTCCCCCTTTTTTCCAGCCCTTTAACATCCACCCGCTTTACATATCCAATCTCTTTGGTTTCAGGTTAATCCTTCCCGTATTTCCTTTGTACAAATGGGCAGTTACACGTGTATTCTCTTGTAATCACTTCTTTCTTACACAAAGGGTACCATATTATAAATACTCTTTTTGCACTTTGCTTTTTTCACTTATCAGCTGATAGAGATCTTCCTTAAGATATCTCACAGCTGTTTTGTACTCCATTCTACAGCTGTGTAATAACATCTTCGCCATGTACCTCTTTCCCTTGAAGAAAGGCACACCAGTTAACAGGCTAAGGAAGTTTAAAATGGTAACAGCAAGAAGAGAGAGAAAAAGCTTTAAAAATAACTTAAAAATGGAGCAAACTGGACGAAGTTGGTAAATGGTAGCTGCTGCATTTATATCAATCCAGATGGAACAAAGCGGGAGTAAATTGTCATAATTTACTAGCTTACTGCTATCGGAGATGTCTTTGCATATGTTTTGACTTTTTATTCACACCTTAGCACAGGGATTGGTTTGGACCATCAAACGTTTTGAATTTTCACAGCTTCATAAGGATATGAATTTGGGCACGTTATTTAGCATCCTCATGCCTGTTTCCCTTGTCTGTAGAAGAGCAGTAATAAGAATGTCTGCCTCACAGGGTTAAAGTTAAACTGTGGGAAGCAGTACAGTGTAAGGAATATAGTAAGCCCCCCACTGGGAATGACAGTCATTACTGTGTTGCCAGTTGCTCTTACCTGTTACGCTACTTTGCACGCTAAGCAAATGTTTTTGATGGTTTGATTTATACACATGGTTCGCAACCCTTGGTATATTTTAGTCATAAATAGCTGTTTTTATATAAAATTCCGCTAATGAGAGAGAGCAGGCGGTGGGGAGAAGAAAAGGGAGGGAGAATACATAAAAAGAAAATGAAAACGATCCCTAATTTTACTAACCAGAGAAAAGTCACTTCCAGTGTCTTAGTATAAATCCTTCCAGATAATTTTCTGTACTTATGCACACAGTGTAAACCTTTTGACATGATACGGTATCATATTCCACATCCTTGTGTCATTCATTTAAAATTTTATTATGAATATTTCCCCAGAGTATTATTCTTTTCACCAGAAGACTCGGCCAGATCATTGGGTCACTTCAGTCTAAGGTCTGATCAATCAAATATGAGACAAAATTGAACAAGCAGATGGACAAACTAGCCAAAAAAAGCTCAGTGAATTTAGGTGTTTGAATCACCTGGGTGCTCAACTCAACTAAACATATTTTTGTAAATGTTACATTTGCCAAGTACTTACCTGGAAAATACAGAGTTAAATTCAGGGAATTAATCCCTTGCTTCTTAAACTTTTGTTTGTGATGCTCATTTTAGTGGTATTAGTAAGTGAGGGAATTAACCTCAACTTCAAACCCACGTCTTTGATCTAAAATGCTTGACAGAAGTCTCCGGGCTTCCTCTGAGGCTGCAGTTCTAAAAGAGGCATTTCCATCATGACTATGGTTTATAAAAGTAATAAGTAATGTTTCAGGGTTTTGAAGAAGAATCATTTAGGTAAAAGCTGCCCCACAGGTCTCCTCCCCTCCCTTCCTCCTTCCCACCTTTCCTCCCTCCGCTGGCTGCATTATGCAAGAGGTATTTATTGCTGGTCTCTTAATATTGCCAACATTTTACATGGTGCTGAGACTTATGAAAATTTCTAGCAATGTAGAAGATTTAACTTTATTTCCATTTTTTAATTCATGAAGGTAAGAAGTGAGTGGATGAAAATTCAGCAGACTTCCAATCTAAAGGGACATTTTTAAACCCCAACTCTTAGCTCACAAAACCACCCTGAGGTAGGATGAACAAAGGTAGGCATATTGGTTTGTTTTTTTTTTTTTTTACCATATTAAATATAAGCCTGTAATATATCTTTTGATTCTAGCATGAGAATCTAGTACTAGACTTTGCTACTTTTGAAAGAGGGTCTACTCAGTGGTAGAAGGAAGAAAATAGTTTTTAAACATTTTATTAGTTACTCCTAGGTTAGATCTGATCCTTTATGAGCTTATAGCATAAATGTGCTTCATAAGAATATAAGAAATGCTGCTATGGAATGAAGGAGAGGCCCTTTAAATGTAGTATTTTCTCTCTGAGATCTCTAGAGGGGAAGAAAGGGGATGAGATACTGAGGACAGCGTTTTTAGAACCGTCTGCCAGGTTCCAAACTTCTTTAGGGACAGGCAAGGTGCTGGACTACATGATGCTGCATGAAAATCATCATAATTGTGGATTGTGGAGGGCTTACTACGTGCCAGATCTGTGCGGACTGCTTCACAGGCATCATTCATTTAATACATCCATGATACAAGGCAGGTGTTACTGTTATCTTCATCCTGCAGATGGGGACCCTGGGTCTTGGAGAAGTGAAATAACCTTGTAAAAGTTACACAGCTATTAAGTCAGTAAACCACCTGCTGAGATTTAACCCATGGTCTGTCGGACTCCTACTTCAGGGCCGCCTGTGAATGTCTTGTGGGTCTCTGGATTCCCTGGGGCCACGGTTCTCTGGGGGACCAGCCCTGCCTTTATTCACTGATCCAGCTGTGAGCAGCAGTGGGCTCTGGTCCTAGGCCTGGCCCTTCCAGAAGTCCTGAGCATCTCCAAAGCCTTCCCTGTGAGTCTGAGTTTTAGCAGGTGTGTGGAACTTTTCAGCTGGAGGGAATGAAATCCAGCAGAAACTAGTGGAAAGGGCAGGAGACATATATTAGCTTCCCAATGCTCTCATTTCTGTACTAATCAATTTTTTTTCTCTAAATCATTAGCTGAGCTTTCTTGTCTCCTCTTTTATAGGAGCACTTTCTGTGTTGAAAGCAGGGATAACAGTGTCCTTTACCTGTTTATGGTCTTTTAGTGGCTCACTTGTCATCTCCCTAGGCAAAAGTCAAAGCTCTTTTTGTTGGCATTATCTGTTCTTGCCTCTTTCTTCTTTCATGTCTCCTTACCTCACCAACCTGCATCCTAGGTTCAAGCTTATCCAACTGCTTACAGTCTCCCAAACACGTGTGTGTGTGTGTGTGTTTTAAATGTCTGCATATTTTGTATTCTCTGCCTTTTCCTCCCCTGCCCTGTATCCTTTACAGACTCCTTATTTTTCAAAATGCGGCTCAATTTTCTCCTCCTCCATGAAACTTTCCATGTTTCTTCAAACTTTCTATGAGTACTTTAAAGGAAGTAATCCTTCCTCTGGATTCTCAAAGGATCCCACAAATGCCTCTGCCTTAGCATGTGTGTTAGGGTTTGGCAACCATTCCCTCCTTTTTCACTTCCCTTGGACTGTGAGCTGCATGAGGCCCACGAGTTTGTCTTAGTGCTCTTTGCATCCTGAGTGCCTAGCGACGTCAGCTGAACGTTCAGTAAGTCTTGCTTGAATGGATTCATGGGTGGACCAGGAATTAGAAAACAAAACTAGAACTTACCCTGCTCACCGAATTGCTTTAATGGAACGTGAGAAATTATAGGAACTTTCAGGGCCTTGGTTTCCTCATTTGTGAGATGAAGATGTTGACTGTAGTCTTTAACATCTCTTCCTTGGAGAATGTTTACAATTTAGCCAGGTTAACAGTGAGACATTAGGGGCTTCTGATGGCAACTACTTTGCAGCTTGCTTTACCTGAGAGCTTCATTTCAGTCCAAGTTTTTCCAGTGAGTGATTTGGACTGAGAGAAAGGACATCGAAATCTTTGAAGACTGAAATGGAATGAGAAGGTTGCTTTTATGGTAGGAAGGCCTCAGAGCTTGTCATAGGATCATGGGATGTTCAGATTGGGAGGCACCTAAGAGTAAGTCATTTAACCTCTTTGTTTCATAAAAAAAAATTTTTTTTTTTTAAATTAAGACCTGGAGAGTTTAAGTCACTTGCTCAAAGTCACAGCTCAAGTTTGCAGGACAATGCAGCCTGTGGAGTCTCAGGTCTGGACTTTTCTGCCACACCAAGCACTTGATCTATGTCACTAAATCAAGATACGGAAGAATATTGCACAAAGATGTGCTTTGGGGTCACAGATGACTCAGTTTGGAGCAAATTTAATGAAAGATTAGAATTTCTGATTTCTCTTCCTATTCGTATTGGCTTGGCATCTGCTGCCAAAGGCAGAACATGTTTATGGGCAATTTGTTGTTTGTTGTCCTTCTTTTCCCTCCCCCCAGCATTGGTCACGGAGGGCTCACGACGGGTAGATGACAGCACAGGACAGACCGTGCTAGGAAATACGCTGAAAGATTCCACTTGAGCCTCACTTGGTGGGGCTCCCACTTCATAGAAGATAAAGTAAATACCTTCTAAATAAGAAACTGGACAGCCTGTGGGAAAAATAGAGCAAGTTTTGATGTCAGACCATTATGATGACATTAATAATAGAGGCTTGGAGTGTCTAGGTCCGAGTCAGTAGGTTACCTTTGCTAGAATGGACAGACCTTTTCTCTACTCTTAAGAATCAGTGTAGGGAATCATATGTAGGGGATGCATGTATTAGCTATTAAGGCATAACAAAACCACTTCAAATACAGTGGCTTAAAGCACTAAGTATTTATTGTTTATGAGTTTAAGGGTCAGCTGGACATTTCTTCTGGTCTCAGCTAGGCTTCTGCAGTCACTGTGGGTCAGGTAGGCAGAGTTGCCGATTTTGACTGGGCGCTGTTATAGTTTGGTGGTTAACTGTCTGTAAGCAGGTGTAGAATAGCTTTGGCTGGGATAACTAGACTCTTCTCCACCTGGTTTGTCATTCTCCAGCAGGCTAGTCAAGGCTCTTCCCAAGAAATGTAAGCCTAGCTGTGGAAGACAGGGACCAAGGAGAAGCATGCCAGCCTTTTGAGACCTAATTTGTACTTGACACACCATCATTTCATTTGCTTTGTGTAGGCCAAAGCAAGTCACAAGGCCAGCCAGGTTTAGATGGAAGAAGACTATAAAGTTACAGGGCAAAGGCTGTGGACAGAGAAAGGTCATTAATTGGGGCCACAGTGCCATCAGGATATTACAACATGTGAACACAAGTTCATAAATATGAGAACAATACAGAATCAAGTAGAGTAAAAGGGAAAAGTCTCCTCTTGACTTTCTTCCTCTCTCCTACTTTCTCCCCAAGGTTAACAATGTCAAAAATTCTCTATATTCTTCTAGGCCTGTATGTATGTGTGTATAATGTATGCATATACATATCGTATCCTGGTAGATATGAAGTAATATGTTATTAGTCATTTGTACCTTTTTCTGATTATTATTGAACTTCAGCAACTTCTCATACACTTATTGGAATTTGGGATCTTATTTTTGCTGAAATAATATGTATCTTTTTTTCATTTTTCTATGAGATTGTTTGGCTTTTTTATTGATTTTTATAAGTCATATATATATGTATATATTTTAATGTAGGTACTGGGGATTGAACCCAGAGTGCTAAGCATGCACTCTACCACTGAGCTATATCTCCAACCCTTTATATACATTATATTTTTTAACTTACAAGCTTTTTAAAAATTTTGTTTTTTATTGAAATGTGGTTGATTTACAATGTTAGTTTTGGGTGTACAGCAAAGTGATTCAGTTATACATATACATACATACAGGTATATATATATTTTTTTCAGATTCTTTTCCATTATATGTTGTTACAAGAAAATGAATATAGTTCCTTGTGCTATACAGTAGGTCTTTGCTGTTTAATCTATTTTATATATAATAATGTGCATCTGTCAATCTTGAACTCCTAATTTATCCCTCTACCATCCTTCCCCTTTAGTAACCATAGTTTGTTTTCTATGTCTGTCAGTCTATTTCTGGTTTGTAAATAAGATTTGTATCTTTTTTTTTTTTAGAGTCCACATATAAGTGATATCACACAATAACACTTTATATATTTTTGATATTAAGTCTGTATCTTATGCACATTCTCTTATCTTTTTTCAGTCTGTGGTTTGTCTTTTAGGTTTGTTTAGTTTTCCTCTGGGTAGCAAGATCTTAAAAAGTTTGTCTAGTTTTTTTTTTCCCTATTTCCTGTAACAGCTTGAATTTAAGATAATATTGGCAAATACCACTTCTGAATTTCTTTTTACTGCTCTTTTAACATCTTTAATGATTTAAGTCTATTTAGGGTAGCGATTAGGCTTTGCTTCAGGCTCCTGGGCAGGGGTGGAGTTTCTCCTGTCCTCCCTCCAAGGCCTGGGCAGCTCCAGTGGGCCGAGTGTTAGTTCTAGATCTCCTCTGGGTCAAGATCCAAGGCCAGGATTCCAGGCCCAGGCTTTGGAGCCATATTCTCATAAATACCCCTTTGGAATGCCACAGCCCCAGCTCCTACTTACATCCTGACTTTGACTTCCCTATTTGCTTATGACTCTTTGATCTTACCTTCAAGTTCAGATTATGTTATAGTATTTATTTTGGTTATGTTTGATCCGACTTTCCATGTGTTGGTAATCAGAAGAGGGTCTGTATCAGCGTTCTCTGTTGTGTTGCTGGGTGTTTACTGGAGAGGCTCCAGTTACATTCATGATTCTGATGAGGACTATTAGTATTTTTTGGGTTCAATAACTGACCTAAGGGTCTCAGTTTTATTTGTATGTTAATAGTATTCAGACCAGGAAGTGGGTTGGCTGAGCTATCTGGAAAGACAGAGAAACTATTAATGTATGTTTTCAGCTTAGGCATTTAATATTTAAGCTTTTGTCAAACTCACCAGTGGAAAGAATCCTTCAGAAAGAAAAATGTTAGGGCTATGCCTTTTATAGACAAGGGAAATACTCTTTTGGCAAATATTTGACAAGTGTCTAAATCAATCCATATATGAATGTAAGTTTGTCTATCTGTTTACTCTCTGTTGAGCCTATGGACAACTGATTTGTAGCACTTCTGTGAACATGACTCTATAAGCCTAATTTCAACTGCCTTATTACCTTTAACATAGGAGACCTCAACTAGAGAGGGGAAAATGAATAATGTTTCACCTTGTATTACCCAAAGAGCTATTTTACTCTGTTCCATACAAGTAGAATCAGGGACCACGATTTAATTTGAGATGGAGAAGACTGCTCACTGGGCCCCAAACATCCTCCAACTTTTGTGTAAAATTATCTGTAAGCCTTGTGCCAACCTTTGGGCAACAGCTCTACAGTTCTGATCGTAGCCTTATAATAGGGTCTGGGATTTGAGTGTCTTTTACGTTCCTTGCCTCCCATCAGCTAGCCTCCTGTCAGTACCACCACAGCTATCTCTTTAGCATCAGCTACAGCTACACTTCTTTCTGCCAGTGCCCCCAAGTTCAGGCCCTGCCTTGTGTCCCACCATCCCTGGCTGCCTGCTCTGGGTAGCAGAGACAGAGGAGCACCTGACTCAGAGGCATTAGCACTCACTGAGACTTAATTCTGAGCTCTCCTTCTGAGTGGTTGTGAGTGGTCTGATCTCTGGATTCCTGAAAACTTGGTAACTCTGACCACTAGAATTGGTCAGTCTCTTCAAACTTTTCCTGGCTCTTGGACTCCTCAGATCCCAGATTCCTGTGCACATTCCAGTCTGAGAAACTCTCAAATCTTGCTACTTACAGTGAGGTCCAAGGACCCAGCAGCCTTGACATCACTTGCCAGCTTATTTACAAGCGCAGAATCTCAGGTTCCACCCCAGACCTACTTAATCAGAAGCTATATTTTAACAAGATCCCAAAGTGATTGATAACGTACTGCTCCACTGACTGAATTTCACTTCTATACTAGGTTTCATTATCAACCAGAGTCCCTTTCTTCAAAATAGGAAACCCACAAAATGATGGGGATACCCCCCTTCACCTACCCAGTGAGCCTATACTTTGATGATCAATGCTCATGAGACTGTGTTCCTAATAGAACTGTGGCTCCCACTGGGTGTGTTAGAGAAAGAAATAGAAGTGAGAACCAGTGAGTCCTAGCTTCACTGTGCCCGCTTCTAACCGTGACCACCGCGTGATCCTTCCGGGTTGCACAGTGTTTGATTGCACCTCCCCAGCCCTCGTCGTGTTGGGGACTTGGACTAGAACATTCACATACTCCTCAGGGTCCACACCTCCTGCCCCCAGCACACTGGGTGGGCAACAGCACAGACCAAGGCATTTGGCTTATTGTCACAGAGTGAAGCAAACGTCTACCCATGTCAGGTCGAGGACCTTGGCCTTATTAGCACTGACCTACAAACTGAGCTTGTTAATGCCCTGGTCCCCATCAGGTAATGAGTGCTTAAGCACCTACTGCTTCCAATTAGAGTGAACTATTGGCAAGATGGTCTCAGCCTTCAAGCAACTCTCGCAGTCTGAAATGGGGAAATGGTATAAGTCAAGAAGGACAAAAGACATGCTGCATGAAAAAAATAATAGCATAGAGGTCTGCAGAGTGGTTATCTTGACCACATGGTGACTACTTCATTATCAGGAAGTTTCGGATCTTTAAAAATAGAAACATTCTCAATATAGTAACGAGGGACTGCCATGCTGTTCTCTTTGGTTGGGAATGTGGATGTTTGGAGGTTTGTTTGCTTATGTAATCAAACCATTCAGAAAGTTGTTTTCCAACTTAAATTATTTTTGCAAGTTTAGAGAAATTATCTCCTCAATTTCACTACCTAGAAAATGATTCATGAGTTCAACAGGCATTCCTAATTCTGTCAAATTTTCACTCCAACCCCAAGGAGAAAGAAAAGTATTGCAGCAAGATATGCCAAAGTGTATTTAATTATAAATCAAATGTAAACTTTTAAAGAAAAAGAAAGTTCTCATTTATCCTACCTATTTAGAAGAAAATATGCCCATTCTGATGAGAGAGTGGAGGAACTTGCCAACAGATCTTTTTTAAAGAAATGTTTCTAGGTAGGTCTAATTTTCGTATTTATTATTGATTATTTGTAAATCTAACAAACTTCAGAGTTTATAGCTTCGGCCACCACTGCTGCATTTGCATGTTATCTTGTTTGCTGTTTTTCTGGAGGAAAAATTAACTATTAAAAAATTTATGTGAATGTCTCCTGCTGTAGTACAGATTCAAATCCTAAGAAGGGCTTTAGTTTGCTTGCTTTGGTTGCAGCAAGAGTCTGTTCCAGAAAGTGAAGAATTAGAATTGCTCCCGCTCGGTTTGAAGGGAACCACTGGACATGCTGTGCGTGCTTCGATCCAGTGTTTCCCGAGCACCTGGTGAAGGCAGTGCAGGGCCCTGGGACAGCTCTGTGGGTGGAGCAGGCATGGAGACTGTTCTCAGAGAACTTGGGAGTGAGTAGAGGAGACAAAAACCGAGGTGGACTATTTTAACATGTGGTTGGAAGTAACTATCACGGGAGATGGAAGGAGAGGCACTGTGGTTGCCCAGAGAAGGAAGCAGGAGTGAGGGGGTGAGGGAAGGCTCGGGGCACTAGAGACAAATGGACCTGGTTTGGATGGATGGGAGCATTTGAACAAGGATCACATTCCTGTGTAGAAACCTGCTGTGGAGATAATGAACTAAAATGTGTAAAACTCTGTGCCTCATTATCATTGCCTTTGTTTCAAGGTAGATGCAAACAGCCTGAAAACTGGCCAAGCAAGCCCATAATGATACACAAAGCCCCCTTTTCAATCATGTAATCTGTGATGATTACACAGTGGGCACTGGCTGTGGGCTGGGCTCTTCGCCGGGACAACCAGCCAAGCGGCAAACAATCCAACTGGACAAAGTCAAAAACATTCTCCAAGGAAGAGAAAGGACAAAGGAAAAAAGCAAACAAAAAACCCACAAAGAACCCAAATAACAATCATAAAGAACAAGAAACAAAGAACCCAAATAACAATCATAAAAAACAGCCAAGACTTTACAAGGGAATATTACGAGCATAGCCAGGAGTCCTGGAATAAGATGGGACCTCCACGAGGCTGCCCAGTCGCATCCTTCAGTTGGAGTTCTTCTTCACTTTCTTCTTTGATTTATGGAGCTTCAAGGGCTCTTGTCCGCATGGTGACGACAAAGGCCGTGGATTCTCGTCGTAGGTCTGCCACCGCTAAGCAGTGTGACCTGGGCCTACGCACTCCCCCGGGGCCCGCGTGCAGAGGGGCAGCAGGAGTGACTGTTTCATGACGTGCCCAGAAGTGCCCACCAAATGCAGCCAAGGAGGGTCCAGGTCCTGCGGCAGTGGGGAACGGGAGCAGACAAACCATGCAGCCACTCCGCCAGCAGCTCCACGGCTGAGAAAAATCAGCTTAGAAAACTGGGTCAGACTGGGCTGGTGATTATAATCAGAAACCCACAGAAGGAAACTCTATAAACATGTTAGCCTGGGCAAAATTGATTGTTTTAACAATAAAGGTGAAACAACGGTTTAAAAGAAGTGATGCCGCACACCTTCTGCCCTGACAGAAACGGGGTGAGGAACTGGAATTGTAGGTGGAAGACGGGGGCTCTATTTTAATTCAGAAGAAGAAAAGGCTCATTTTCCCTTCAGTTTCAAGCATGATTTTTAGTTTCAGGCTTATCTCCATGTGACGGGCCCCGCTCCATCCCAGATACGGGGTTAGCTGATGACACTAATTGTCCTAATCAGCTCCCTGAAGGCTCAGAGGGCATTTTCTTTGCAAACTTAATTTTAGTTTTGTGAAATCATTAAGTCTTGGAGGGTGCTGGGTGACACACGCTGCTGTAATTATCGCTTAGCCAAGCCTGGCATGGTCAGCTTAGTTGGATAGAATGTGGCACTAATAAGAAACAGCACTGTGGATACAATCTCATGTAAGCTATTTAGCTCGACAGAGGGAGGAATCTATGTTTCGTGAACGCATCTCACCCCTGGACAACCGGCTTGCAAAAATAATGCTTGGCATCAACGGAGATTGGGAGAGGACATACTTGAGTGGCCAGTGTGACCCATTAATGTGACCAAGAAGAAAGCACAGAGCATGTGCCCAAAAACCAGTGGGTCTCAAACTCATGTGAGGGTGCTACTGTCTTATATGGACAGCATTTGACTATTTTGTGTAACAATAACTATAACAAGGGAAGTTTCCATTGTCTGTTATCTGAATGCCTCCTGTATGCTAGGCATTGTAGTAAGCATCTTGTGTGTATTATTTCAGTTAACATAGCAATCAGTGAGTTAGATAGCATTGTCTCCACATTACAGATGAGGAAACCTAGCCATAAAGATGTCTGTGGACTTGCCCAATATCACACAATTAGGAAATGATAGTTCAAAGTCCTGGTTTTCCTTATTTAGGTAGGCATAGCATGGAGAACTGGGAATTCTTAAATCTAGAAATTGTTTTTAGAAGAAAGAAGAAGAAAACCCATGATTCTGACCTTTCGTCAATTTATTTATTTTATTACAGTAATCATTTACTTCATGCTAAGACACTTGTTATATAAATAAATTCCCTGATGGAGCTGCTGCCTTTCCTTGAAGCCCAAGGTGTTAAACATTTCAGGACTCACCGTCCTGAGAAAGAAATTCCCAAAGAAGATCGAAAGTTAAGATGCCTGGCTTTTAATAGTGACCTTACTGTCATCAGATGGTAATAATTTGAGACAGTGAAAGATGCATTGCAATCTTACTGAGAGCTGGATATAGAACTGGGTACTTTGTGCATTGTCTTATTTAAGCCCCAGGAAACTGAAACAAAGGCAGCTGAGGCTTGGAGGATGTAGGTAAGAGCTCAAGATCAGACAGCTAGGAATTGGGGAATTAGGATACATAACCAGTCCATCTGTCTTCAGGGTCAGAGCTCTTAACCACTGAGGTTTACTCCTTCTCTACCTAGTGATTTCTTTTTTGATATTTGGTACTAAATATTTGGGCATGTGGCCATTCATTTTTCAAGTGAATTGCCCCTTCTTCATGAGATTTCTTCTTGAATAGATCAAGTGACCTATTATTACCTCTATAAACTAGTAAAATAAAAGGTAAATGATTTAATTTTACAATTCAATTTTTGAAAGATAGAGTGTTTTCAGACTGAATGTGGTTTCACTTATTCACATGAATTTTCTTAGCTGAGATTTGATGAGGACTACTGGGTTTCAGTGCACTCACTACTTCATCTTATGACCCTCTTTTCTTTTTAAAGGGTCGGCATTTCCATTTACTCACTTTTAGTTCATGTCTATGGATAAACAATACATACTTTGTACTCAAATCATTTTGATTTCCAATTTTCTTCTGTATTAATTAGGGTATAGGCTTAGCTTCTATAAAAATGAGACTGCAAAATATGGTGCCTCTAACAATATAGATATTGTTTAGGTAAGAAGTTCAAGGAGCATAGGAGGCATTGTTTCAGGAGGTCACTCAGAGACCCAGGGTCTTTCTATCTTGTTCCTCTGCACTCCTAGGGAGCTTTTCCAACTGTGTACTCAGCGGTGGCACGCACCTTCACATCTGCCTTCTAGTTCATGGGAAGGGGGAAGAAAGAGACAGTAAGTTGGGGGCAAGCAGTTTCCCTTATAGGCATACTCCATTGGTCAAAATTAATATCCCATTGGCCAAAATCTAGCCACATGGCCATACCTAATCAGCTACAAGAAAGGCTGAGGAGAGTAGGCTTTGGCTGGGGGAGTTCACAGCTCACTGGGTGCTCTTGACCTAAAAGAAGAAGAGGAGAACAGACAGTGGAGGTAATTAAAATCCTCTACCACAGTTTGCTCCTCTAGCATCCAGTATCCCTTCTCACCCTTCATCCCACTTGCAGGACATGCTTACTTTCTTCCCAAAGGAGACAAACCAAAAGCCCATCCAACCAGTGCATCCAGCTGAGAGTCCAGGACCTCTAGGAGACGTTCAGCTTCTGTCAGTTCAGATGGGGCTCCAGTTCCTCTGCACTAAAACATGAGTTGTCTGCTACAACATCGTCAGTTGGAAAGGGGACAATGGGAAGCACCCAGCTGAGTCAAGTCAGTAGCAGTTAGCACATTTTGCTGGGCAGGATATGCTTGGCAGTCCTTGGTAGGCCTTCTTGGCCACCCCAGACTGGCCCTCTGGGAGTGAGTTTTTTGCCATTGTTCTTGGTGGTCCTTGTCTTTTGTGGTGAGTATTGTCCATGGTGAGTATTGGAGAGTGTCCCTCATCAGGGGCTGCTCTCCAGTTACAGCCTGCTTTCTACTGGTGCTGGTCTGGGGACCTGAGATTTGCTTTACTGATTGAACAGTCACTGGCTTTGTTAGCTAGGCTTTTGTTTTCTTTAGCAAGGCAATTTTCTCAAAAATTCAAGTCTCTTTGCTTCCAGTCTGCTCCATGTGAAAGTAACCTCTTAAGCTTGCAGAGTCCAGCTTTTTACTTTTGGCTTCAGTGCACAGCCCACTCTTAATTCTCTCTCTCAGATTAAGGGGTTATATACTTTAAGGTCATCTGAAGCAATGGGCTTGAATGAGGAAGGTCCACCTTTGTCATCTGAATCTTTGAGCTGGACTGGCTTCCATTGTGTGGCTTAGGAGAATGCCCCACAGGACGTTCTTGGAATAGGCTCTGAGTGACAATCTTATCTTCTGCTGGGAGAAGAGAAATAGTTGACTCTACTACCAGGGGTCACTAGCTTTGCAGCTCATGATATCTGTGTCCTCACCCCCTGCCATCTGGCCACTAAGCCATTGCCAGATATCTTCAGTTTTGGAATGTACTGACCGTGTATCTAGGTAGAACTCTGTATTAGGCAAAGCTGCTATAACAAAGAGACCCTAAATTTACTGGCTTATATAAGATAGGAGTTCCTTTCTTTTGCTCCTGATGGTCTCCAGGTAGGCAGGGAGTCCAGGACGGGTCAGCACAGCGCTCTACAACGTTGATTAGAGACCAGGTTCTTTCTGTTTGTTCCTCTGTCTGGTCCCAAGGTGATGCCCTCAGCTTCAGCACTGAAACTGCCACACACCACCTGCAGGAGGGAGGAGAGTGGGAGACAAAGTGGAGGGTAAATAATGTCCTTATGAAAGCATGAACTGCAAGTTACACACAGCCTTCCCAGTTATGCCAAAAACTTACTTCTGTAGCCACACCCAGATGCAAAGGAGGCTGGCCACAGGGAGGGCAGGGTAATAGTCACCAGTGGGGCAGCCACTGTTTTTCTTTTCTTCATTTTTTTAAAGATTTCTGCTCTCTTGAATGCCGATACATGCCATGTATAAAATGAAATACTTAAAAATGGTTTTAGCTTTATTGGAGTATAACTGACATATAAAATTGTTAAGGTATTTAAATTGTGCGTCATGGTGATTTGATACAAGTATACATTGTGAAAGGATTCCTTCCATCTAGTTAATTAACACATCCATCTCTCTTTTTATTCTTTTGTGGGAACATTTAAGCTCTACTATTTTAGCACACTTCAATGTACAATGCAATGCTATCAACTATATCAAATGAAACATGTTTTAAGTCCCAGTTTTGGTGCCACTGGTCAGGAATAGAGCTCTCCTCTTTTAGGTGAGGCGAACTGAAATTTATTTGTTTGTTTTTAATGCCTGCTTCCAGGGTATATAAAAATGAGACACAAGTTGGAAACCTGGGGCTAAAAGGAGTGGAGATGAGATCTCTCTAAATAAAATTCAGGGGATTCAACAGTTAGAAGGAAGGAGGAAGAGTGGATGATGGGGAGTCAGAGAGTCCCTTCCACAACCCTGCTACCTAATTATAAAATGAGGTTAAATGTGACTGGACTTCTGGCATGATCTTAGAAACTTGCTCCTTCACAAGGAGCCAACCTATCATGATGGGAATGAAAAATATCCTCCTGGTCTTGTTGCTCCTTTAGCTCTCTCCCTGTGTTCTTACAGATACAAGGTGAATTGAGTTTTAAAGGAATAATATCATAGGATGAGTGATCAACTGTTTGAAATTCAAATATCCATCATTTTTGATTTTCTCTTCAGCCAACCACATTGTAATTTCGTCATGGAAACTTTTTTGTGAGCCTGGATAGGTATCTTTATAACTAATTCCAGGCAGCTTGGTTTAGGTGGTTTTCATCTTTTCTTAGTAGTGACATTGTTGCCAGCCCGGATGGAGTAATTCAGGCTTGGTAGGAGTCATAGGTGCATGAAAGCTCATATGAAGATGTAAGAATGATGAGCTGAGTGGCCAGCTAGCTTGAGTAACTCAGTCTGATTGTCCGTTGCCCCTGATAGCACTGAACTCGTAGAAGAAACTGCTTCCCAAGTGTATTGGTGGACATGGTGTATTTAAAATGGGAGGAAAAGAAAAACACAGAATAAGTTGTAGTACCTGGAAAAGTTAGTACGCTGGAAAATGTGGTTTGGAAGTTGTACACGTGTATCATTTTCTGATATGGTAGTTTCATCTGGACACCTGTAAGCAGTTTCTTTGTAACACTCATTGAACTCTGCTCTCATTCCTACACACACAATTGTCAGCATTCATTTCTGGTTCATATGAGTCTGCATGTGTGTGTTTTTGCTTCCCTCTCTGTTCTAAGTCAGCAAGTAGCTGCAAGTCTGATTGATGCTCTGGCCCTTGTCCCACCCCAACCTTGAAACTGTGGGTCTGAGCCGAACTGTGGACTTTGCCATTATGTCCTCTTCTTTCTGAATCTTTTCTAGTGATGTCTCCCTCTTTCATACAAACTCCTGGGTGGCTTAAAATGACTACTACAAGCATGATTCTTCTTTGTAGTTTTATGTTTTGTTTTTAAAATGCATACAAATCTTGCATTCTACAGCACAATTGATCTATTTGTTTAAGGAGACAAATGATTTAAATGATTATTATCCGTTAAAACAATTACCTCCCTCTGCCTCAAATCTTCAAGTAAAACTTAATTTGCAGGAAAATAAGCTATGCTTATCCTGTGGCTTTGCAGTCTTTTGGCATGTGGCTCCAAGCCTCCATGGAGTCAAAGATTTCTAGTTTGAGAAACACATATTTTCTCAGTTAAAGACATTGAGCTCCAAGTGTGGGATTTGAGTTCAGGGATTTTTTAAAAAATCCCTTTTGTTTTATTTTCCTTTCTTTTTTTCCAGCTTTATGGAGGTATAATTGACAAATAAAAGTTAAATAGAAATTAAAAATAAAAATTATATATATATATATTTAAGGGGGTACAGCTTGATGTTTTGAAATATATATACATTGCAAAATAATTACCACAATCAAGTTAATTAACATATTAATTGCCTCACATACTTTCCATTTTTTTTTAATTAAAGTATAGTTGATTTACAATGTTGTATTAGTTTCAGGTGTACAGCAAAGTGATTCATTTATACATATATATATATTCTTTTTCAGATTCTTTCCCATTCCAATTACTACAAGATATTGAATATAGTTCCCTGTGCTGTACAGTAGGTCCTTGTTTATCCTCCGTTTTGATTTTCTTTATGCTTTTTTGTTTTGCGGTAAGAACACTTAAGATTTACCCTCTTAGCAAATTTCAAGTGCACAATACAGTATTATTAGCTATAATCACATTGCTGCACATTAGATCTTCAGAACTTATTTGTCTTGCGTAACTGAAGCTTTATACCTTTGGATCATCTCTGATTCATTTTCCCTTCTCCCCAGTCCCTGGCCACCACCATTCTTCTGTTTCTATGAGGTTAGCTATTTTAGATTCTACAGGTAAATGAGATTGTCCAATATTGGTCTTTCTGTGTCTGGCTTATTTTACTTAGTAGGGCATCCTCCAGATTCATGTTGTTGCAAATGGCAGGATTTCCTTCTTTTGTAAGGCTGAATAATATTCCATCGTGTGTGTGTTTGTGTGTGTGTATCTTTATCCATTCACCCACTAATGAAAATTCAGCTTGCTTCTATATTTTGGCTATTGTGGAGGAAAGGCTCTCTCCAAAGCCTAAGGATCATGCTGCAGAAAAAATGACTCATGGTTCCAGTCTAACCAACTCCAGTCTCTTTCTTGTTTGACCCATGTAAATGTTATTGTCTCCTTCCTGGCTTTAACTGCAGACACATAGGACCTGAGATTTCTATCCCTGACCCTGAGAAGTAACTTCATACTGTTTAGTGTTCTGTTGACTTTAATATTTCTAGTCATTTGAAGATACATTTTATTTATTTACTTTTCAAATTTTTTTGTATTGCTGCTTTCTCTGGCCTAGAGATTGCTGGTATGTTCGTTTTTAGCTCTGTGGTTTAATCTCTTTGTATGCCATTGTAAAAAAATCAATTTAAAAAAATCATAAGCATGCCGTGGAGACCCATCCCTAAGCATATTCATGAATGATTTAGAGCAGGGCTAAATGATTACATTTTGTGGCTGAAAGATTCACAGTTGATAAATTACAAGGATTGACTGTTCTTTGCCTTTCTTAAATATATACTAGAATTATGAAATTTTATATACATTTATAGTGGAAAAACATTTTGATAGCATAGTTGAGATCCCTGGGGGATTTTGCCTCCACCCATTGTTCTCTAAACTTGGCTTCTTAAGTGTTGGAAAAGTACCTGGTTAAATTTGAGTGTGATTGCCATGAGCAGTTATACAGGACTTACAAAAGGAATAATGTCTTGCCCTTCGTCCCTTGAGAGTGAGGGGACAGAATTAACGTGTATCAACATATATATCAAGGGTTTAACGGGTAACAGGATATGGAATGATGATTTATTCATATACTCCACATATAGTCAGTAAGATCCTCCTACGTCCCAAACACTGTGCTATCCTACAGGGGAGGTGGTGGATGAAATAGATAAGGTCCCTGCTCTCAAGAAGCCAGTGGGAACGACGCCATATTTATTGAAGTGTTATTACGTGCCAGACATTGTTCTGCCACCTTCACATCTTCTAACTCTTAGCCTTCATAGTAATCATTGTGAGGCATAGGATATATTTACAACTAATAAGTGTTGGAACCAAGATTGGAACCCTAGCAACTGCCCCCATAATACAAAGTCTTGGCTTCCACACTGCCCTCTTATATAAACTGCCAATAAATACAGGTTTATCCACCTGTGAACTGTGATAAGTGCTAAGAAAGAAGGGTATAGGATGCTAATTGGAAGTAGCAAGGGATGTGGGTTAGAGGACACGTGAAGAATGATTAAGTTGCCAGCTAAGTGTGAACAGAAGAGAGGCTGGGGCAAGTGAAAGAACTTGGTGTGTCCAGCTATGTTTTTACCTGGCCAGGGTAAATTTCTAGATCACCTCAAACCAATATTAATCTCTATGCTCTTAACTATTTTCAGGATGCACTATTTGCTTGCATTGCCCTTAAGACTTGTACGATTGTGTACAACTTAATCGAATCCACTACTTTCATTTACAAGCTTTTGAAGACTGCCCCTTTTACAGTGTTTTCTTGAGAAGAGGTAGGAAAGTATGTTTCCATCAGTTGCATCCTGCTGGGGGAGAGGGGCTAATCCACTTTGCAGCTGTGCCTGGTGTCTAGGTGTGATTCTGAGGGCTCCATCTTTGCAACCACGAGAGGATGGGTCTTTCTAAGCGGTCACAGGACAGAATTCCTTAGGGAAAGAATCTTGAGCTTTTCACCATCAGCATTATGTTCATCCTGGTTCTACCCCTTTCCTGGATGAGAGAATGGGATTCCTAGAACCCTGAAAGACCACTTAACTTCTTGCTTTTTGATATTGTTCAACTCTAGAAACTGGACTCTTTCTCCATTTCATTTCATAGCAAATCTAGCTTTGGCCAAACAGTTAAGGATCCATCTCTACCTCAACTTGCCTCCTCAGCCTGAATTGTACAAATTCCTTTCTGACAGTCTTCTTGAATTTTTTCTTCATTATGTGAACTGATAATATTCACTCCTTTCTGAACACAGTGCATTCTCATTCTTTTTTTTAATAAATGTATTTTATTTTGTTTAAGTATAGTTGATTTATAATATCATGTTAGGTTCAGGTATACAGCAAAGTGATTACATTTTATATATATATAATATATAGATTCAGATATATATATATATATATCTGTATATATTTATTCTTTTCAGAGTCTTTTCCATTATAGGTTATTACAATATAATTCCCTGTGCTGTGCAGTAAGTCCTTGTTGTTTATTTTACATATAGTAGTGTTATCTGTTAATCCCATACTCCTAATTCATTCCTCCCCCTTCATTTCCCCTTTGGTAATCATAAACTTTTTCTCTATGTCTATGAGTCTGTTTCTGTTTTGTAAATAAGTTCATATGTATTAAAAATGTATTTTAATTTGTAAGAGCTAAACCTCTTCGAGGTTTTCTTTGATTAACTCATTCATTAAACTTTATTCCAAGTCTCCAGGCATTTTTGTATGCTGTTTACATGAAATCCTTTGAACTCAATAATACAACTTCATACACATGCTTGTTTATGTTCCTTAGCCAGATTTTGTGCTCTTCAAGGGTGAGAACTATGCCTTTTCTTTATAATTCTTCCACAGAGTCCTGTGTGTTGGCCAACTGTGAGTACTCAAAAAGATCTCCTAAATAACAAACATGGTGTTAATTCTTTATTAGTTGACTATGATTTGCTCTATGTGGGGTCAGCCTTGATTTTATTTTGTCAACTGAAAGTACATCCTTTATGTGATATTAACTAAGGATAACGATGTGTTCATTGACTTTCTTACCTTCCAGTCTGTAGTGTTGGCATTAAGGAATGTTAGCCTTCAACTACATTGGATTTCCACTGTCCTTAAAATAAATGTCCAATGCTGCAGTGAACATAACAGACTCTTTAGGAAACACTCACAACAAATCCAAACCAAACAAAGTAGTGGACCTACCAACGCACAAACAAAACTGTGCTTCAGAGATGCTGAGGAAAAGAGAAAAGTTGTTTATAGCCATCTGCTGGAGGTGCTAGAGAAATTCCTACATTGGGGGGTGTTGACCCTAGATAACCCTGAAATTTCTTCCCAACTAAGATGCTATTTTAAAATTTAGAGGCAAAATTAAAGAAGAGGATTAAAAGAACATTAGCAGAGTGAGTATAAAAATGAGACCTTGGGAATTTTTTGTGAGAAAGGTCAATAGTTATTTTCTGTTGAGTTAGATGCTAAGTGCTGTGTGATGCTTTCAAAGCAACCATGATAAATTATTAAGTACTTGTAATTCATTACACACATCAGGGAATAATATATTGCAGTGTGAGCTGATGTCACCGAGCAGTGCTAGCTGAGACATTTGTCTAGATATTGCACAAGATTTTCTGAAAAGCAATGGGCTCATTAGTAACTCAGATCGTTGCAGGAGAACTGTGTTTCCCTTCGTATGAATTTTTTTCGATTTCCGACTAGAAAATGAAGAATTGTAAAGACATATTTACATTTTTCAAGTGTCCTGGTGAGATTTCTGCCCTCTGAAATTACTGGGATAATCACTACTGTTTTCCCAGTATAAGAAAAGAAGGGCAGAACATGACTTCTGTTTAAAACAAATGTTTTATGAATCCTTGATAAACATATATTTGGGCTTTTGACTTTTCAGTTATCTCTGGCTGACATAAAATGCTATTAATCTGTTGTTTGTTAACCTAGTTACAAGCTACATTTTCTACTCTGCTCAGTGTCATTTTATGAAGAATAATTCACACTAAGCATGCAAAAGCATGCCTCAGGTAAGGATTAATTTATAAAGTCCCCAGAGTTGATGATTTTTTCACAGCATCTTCACAACCTGAGTGTTTTCTTCTACTGATTCAAAGCACATCATTGAATTTGTTATTTGAAGGAGAATAAAAAATACTCTTGCATTTTCCTTCCTAGCAATTATAGGCACCCTTGTCATATTCTGTGGCTTGCTAGCTCTGTGACACCTTGAAAATCTTTCATTTATTTCACATCACTCCTGGAAATTATTTTTCAATCATTCTCTATTTTAACTAATGCTTTTCTTCTGAGATATTCTAAATTTTACCTCCATTCTAATGTGTTCAATATCAGCTCTACTTATAGACAAATTATTTCACTGCTCTTGAAAGCTTTCCATAAAATTTAAAAGCTTCTATCCACCTGCACCAAACAGTGAGCTGGCTGGAGAGAGGAGGAAGGAGATGTGAGGGGTGTATGAGTGACAGATGGGAGAGGATGGTTGAGGCTTGGAAAAGGAGAGAAAGTTCAGAAACAGGCTAGGGTGTAATCAAGAGCAAGATTATGAATACCAAGTACATCCCAGTTGCAAGTTGGAAAGTAGAGGACCTTCAGGAATTCTGACTATGAATATTATTACAATGCTGTTATGGTCACATGAAAAAATTTAATCGTTGATGGCAATGATCATCTTATACTGTTACCTGTTAGAAGTTGGAAGGAAATGTAGCCATGCAAACAAAATAGAATAACAATTAGGCTGACAGGGTGATGGGATTGGATTATCAGAGGAAGTAACGACTTGGTTGAACACTTTCTATTACTATTTGTTTACTGTTGTGCTTTCCTTTGTCTGGGACCCTGTCTGAGAACTCACCTGACATTTATGAGGCAAAGATATATCATAGTCAGAATAAGGACCAACCAAGACCAAAGCAGCATGTCCTTCCAAAAGACCATGCATTTGTGGGACTCCTAAGTCCTTAGTTAATTGCTAACCCGTTATGAGTAATTGACCATGTATGTTTTGTGTGTTTTAACTCATGTCAGTCCGATGAAGTCAATACTACTACTGTTCTTATTAAGATAAGGAGGAAAATGAGGCACAGAGAAGTTAAGTAATTTGACTAAGGTCACACAGCTAGTAAATCAGAGCTGCTTTTGAGCACAGGCAATCTGGCTCCAGAGTCTGTATTCTGAGTCACTATTGTCCCCTGCCTGTCCAGTGTGGCTCAGTAAGGTCTTTGCTGCACAGAAGTCGCATTTAATTAGGTGGGGACATGGGGCCCTGATTCCTTTCTTATTGCTTCTGTTGATGCAGACTCCTCTTTCATCTTCAACTTCCATACTCTTGTTAAATAAAACACATAAAAGTGCTTTATAACTTACAAAGACCAATATAAGTATAATTTCATTATCTTTCAAACGGGTAACCTTGCCCCTTAAGTCCTCTTCCTCCTTAAACTTAAATTTTTTCTTATTTTTTAAAGCTTGTAGGGCTATAGATTTCTGTTCTGCCCCAAAGGGCACTGGCCACATGTGGCTATTTAAATTTAAATTTAAATCAAATACAATGAAAAGCACAGGTGCTCAGTTACACCAGACACATTGCATGTGCTCGGTGGTCACAAGTTGGTGGTGGCTAAGGTACTGGACAGCTCAGCTATAGGACATGTCCATCATTGTAGAAAGTTCTATTGGGCAGCACTAGACGGATCACAAAAGGTAGGGCTTCCTTTCAAATGAGGCAACACAGTCATTAAATCACTGTGGTATTGGACATCTCATTTTTAAATTATTATCTTCATGCTTACAGAATAAATAGGATGCTGTGTCTCTTCCCCTCATTCCTCTTGTTTACCTCTTCCTTTACACAAATACACTTGGCCTAGTTTCTTTTTTTTTTCTTCTTCCTTTCTCTTGCTTTGACTCATTCTTCCATACTGAAAACGTGTGAAAGCAGCTGCCCGAGCCCATTAAATGCATCAACACCTTTGCCTCCTGGCAGCATCCTCCAGACTCGCTTCCTTCAGACAGATTTCTTGACCTGCGGGAGGACCCCCTGAGACAGCCAGATTGGACCTGAGGCTCTGCATCACTCTTGAATTCAACTTTTCCTTACAGCACTCATATTTTTTTATTATTTATTTATTTATTTATTTATTTATTTATTTATTTATTTATTTATTTATTTATTTATTTATTTATTTGCTTGCAGTTTTTTCCTACTATGCGTTTGTTTATCATTAGGGTAGAACTCATATATAATGTACAAGTCGAAGATAGCATCTATTTAGTGAACTACTCAAGCTAACCAATTTCATGTATCTTTCTAGTCACCTAATACTTTAACAGTGCCTCGCACATTTCAGCAGACCGTTGGACCAGTCATATGTAGCAGAAATTTAACAGTAAGCTGTCTCACATTTAGAGATCACAACAAACAAACAGGTTGTGCTGTTTTTTAGGTACTACCACTGGAAGACGTTGAGCAGAGACTGGACATTTCATTCATTTATTTATTAATCCAGCAGACATTTATTCCCCACCAATAAGAGCTCACACTTTTTTAGGGCACTGAGGATTCAGATTTAAAGTCACATCCTTAACCTGAAAGATCCAAGAAGCTAGTTGGGAAAATCAGCAGCTAAATAAGCAACTACATAATAAAGTGGAATAAATGCTCCAATTAGAGGTTTCTTATCTGTGTTGATGGAAGTGGAGATAGGAAGGTCTTCTGGAGGAGTGGATCCCTGAGATGAGTCTTGCAAGACAATAGTTGTCTGGGTGAAGGCTTGTAAGAGCTTGAGCTTTTTGAGTATTGAATGGGTATGGGGTTAATGGTGAGACATGAGACTCAAATCTGAGTTAGGTTATGAACAGCCTTGTATGATATGTTCCAAAATTCAGATGTTGTCCTGAAAAGAATAGCATAACATGCTCTTGGAGTATTTAAGCAAGGAGTAATACTCACCATCGGATTAATATTTTAGACCACACACAGTGCCAACCATTGTACTGGAGGCAGAAATACTGGGAAAGAGGTAATTGCAGTAATCCAGGTGAAGGCTAAGAAGGGCTTGAACTAAAACCATGCAGGGGAAACAAAGAATAGTGGGCAGACTTAAGGGATTTTGGGTTTGAAACTCAGGACTTCGTAACACACTGAATGAGGGCAATTAAGCACAGTGAGAAGTCTAAGATAAAGGCCAGGTTTCCATCAAAGATACTGCTGCAAAAATTTCTCCATGGGTGAAAGATTAAGTTAAATTATATCTATAGTCCTTTACAGGACTATGGGTCATAATTTAAAATTTTATTAACTTTCAGGACTCCTGACAACTTCTACTAATTATCATAAAATATAATAGAGCTAACACTTAACATCTACATTATATGGTGGGGTATCCATTTTCAGATAGGTTAGTAAAATGTTAAACATAAAATGCTCAATATTGGCAAGGCTGCTGTATAATCATACATATATTTTTAGTGCACTTTTTATTGAAGTATAGTTGATGTAGAATATTATGTAAGTTACAGGCATACAATATAGTGATTCACAATTTTTAAAGGTTATGCTCTATTTATAGTTATTATAAAATATTGGCTGTATTTCCTGTGTTGTTGTACACAATATCCTTGTAGATATATAGAATAGTTCCATACATAATATTTTTATACATTTAGTTATACATTTTATACATGATAGTTTGTACCTCTTAAACCCCTACCCCTATATTGCCTTTCCCTCCTTCCCTCTTCCCTCTCCTCACTGGTAACCACTAGTTTGTTTTCTATATCTCTGAGTTTGTTTCTTTTTTGTTATAATGACTAGTTTGTTGTATTTTTAAGATTACACGTATAAGTGATATCATACAGTATTTGTGTATTTGTTTTTTTATGCCTGACTTATTTCACATAGCACAGTACCCTTCAAGTCATCCATGTTGTTGCAAATGGCAAAATTTCATTCTTTTTTGTGACTGAGTAGTATTTCATTGTGTACACAGATACACACACACATACACATATCACATCTTATTTATCCATTCGTCTGTTGATGGACACTTAGATTGCTTCATATCTTAGCAATTGTAAATAATTCTGCTCTGAACATTGGGGTGCATGTTTCTTTTCGAATTAGTGTTTTTTTTTTTTTCAGATATATATCCAGGAGTGGAATTCCTGGGTCATATAGTAGTTCTATTTTTAGTTGTCTGAGAAACCTGCATACTGTTTTACATAGCCGCTGCACCAGTTTACATTCCTACCAACAGTGTATGAGGGTTCCCTTTTCCCCACATCCTCGCCAATATTTGTTATTTGTGTTATTTTTGATGATAGCTGTTCTGACAGGTGTGAAGTGATATCTCATTGTGGTTTTGATTTGCATTTCCCTGATGATTAGTGATATTGAGTATCTTTTCATGTGCCTGTTGGCCATTCGCATGTCCTCTTTGCAAAAATGTCTATTCAGGTCTTTTGCCCATTTATTAATCAGATTGTTTGTTTTTTTGATACTGAGTTGTATGAGCTGTTTATATATAATGGATACTAACCCTTTATCAGTCATATCATTTGCAAATATTTTCTCCCATTCTGTAGGTTGTGTGTAATCATATATTGCTGGCAACAGTACAAATTGGTATAAATCTTTGGAAAGCAATTTGACAGTAAGTACCAGAAGATATAAAGCATATATAAGTATGTTCACCTTGCCATGAAGTTATTCTTCAAAAGAAGAAAAGAGCTATATTAAGGAAGTGTGTATTGCAGTGGTATTTAGACCCATGAACTATTGCTCAGGAACTAAATATTTAAGAACAAGGAGAGAAGTAAAAGTGGTTGTATCAATTCTATGGAAGATTGAATATCTAAGAAAATGGTGACTGTCAGGACCATACAAGGAACTCATGTGTGCTAAGACTTAAATCACATCTTCTTGGTTTAAGAAGACTCAGTGTTCTTTCTGTTGCTTCTCTTGAAATAGCAGGGAAGAACACAAACACAAAAAAGTATACGCACGACAACAAAAACGGGTAATTATGGGTTTATGTGGATAAAGCTTGAAATAAGTTGAAAAAGTTTTTAACACTAGGACGGTAAGGTTTTGGCGAATATTCTTTTCCCGATTTTTCTTTAGCTGTTGTTCTTTATGTTTTTGTGCTCTGATGCCACAGTGATATTTTAACAATTATGAATGTAAAAAAAAATTAACCAAAACAGTTTTACTTTGGTTTCAGAATCGTATTGTTTAGGTCTTCAGCTTTCCCGCAAGATTGCTTGTTATTATCTGTCCCAATTTAGAAGAGTTAGGTAGTTAATAATAGAACACATGTGCAGCAATCCTAGTACTGCATTCTGCTTTCTAAAAATTCATTCAGCACAAATTTCACAGAAGCCCACCTACACTTTTGAGCTATTTTATTTTTCACAGTTTTATGCTCATGTTGTGCTATAGCACCCATGCAAAAATAAACTGAATGCTAACCAGGCTGCAGGAAATAGATGAAATGTATGTTATGAGCTCTGAAAATGACAAACCAAGTGTTATTTGGGCTATTTTTCATGCTTAATAATAATAAATGGAAAACAGGAAGAAACAGTTCCTGTATTTGAGTTCTTGCTGTTGTCTTACATCACGTGCCACCTGAAGCTAGTCAGAAGCATCTCCTTTTCATTCAGACGCCGTAGCCTCATCCCTATCCTTCTGTCTCTCTTCTCTGCCCATTTTTCTCCTTTTCTCAAATCAATTGTGAGCTTGCCGACCGGAGTCCCACAGACACTCACTGGAGACTGACTTTCCCAGAGAACTGTGAGCTAATATTTATTTGTCTATGGACTTGGTCCTCATGAAGGGCTCCAGCCTCTCTCTCCCTCTCTTTCCCCATTGAACTCACATAAATTGTAAGCTCTGAGAGGCTCCCATGTCCATTAATTTCCCTTGCACAATTCTATGTCTAGTTAGAGCCTGGTAAGAGCCTGGTTCCTATTGACACCATCAGTGTCTAAAAAGATTAGTGAATACTTTTTTCCCTAAGATCAAAAAAGATAAATTGCACAGATATCATTTCAATAGGACAACAAAAAAAAGGAAAGAAAGGTAATACTACCCTTGTGAGGGTTGTGGATGTGAGTTGGTGGAGGGTGAGAAAAACCAGTTACTAGAAAACAATGTCACCACCTGATGTCACGTAAATCACTGTATCTGGGACACCCGGGACACCCAGAGGGATTGTGCAGTGTAATCCCTGTTGCACGGTGACGTCGTACGGGGAAAGAACTTAACCCTTTCTGAGTTACATTGTTAGGTTACATCATTATTCCCAATTTTTTTTTTGCCAGGCTGATGTTGTTATAAAATCTGTGAGATTTAAAATGAATATTTATTATTTGGTATTAAAATGAAGGAATGACTTATGAATCCAATACCTTTGATTTCTTTCACTCCTTGGAGCCCAAATTCTGTGAAAATCAGGGTCTAGCCTGCCCCCCCATACCTGGTTCTGTGCTTGGCAAGGGGGCTTTCTCCCCACTGGTGCTGTTTCTTTCGCCTTTACCCACTGTGAGTGCTGAGGCTGGGGGTGGGGGTCGGGGGGCCTCATCTTTCACCACATAGTCTGAAGGGAGGCAGCCCGTTTGTCTTTGGAAAAGAAATCACTGCGAAGCTTTTCTGGAGAACTGTGTGGTACAGAGTTATTTCCACTGCTTCAATGTATAACATATATTAAAAATATATGCAGATGTACTCGAATCACAGATTATTGAAATCTGTGATCTGTCTCCCACTTAGATCCATCAAGTTTTAATTCTGGATGAGTTGCTAAAATTTGGCCAAGAAATTCCTTCATATTGTCTCATATCCTCCTGAAAGCACCCTTGCCAGGGCTTCAGACCCTATCTGGAGGGGTTTGGATGACAGACAGCCTCTGGTATATTTCTCACTCCCACCTGCTCCTCTTGGGAAGAGCTATTGATCACCTATCAAAGTTACTGTAAACTCACGTGCCTGAGAGCCAGGCCACTAAAGTAACCTCCACCAATGCCCACCTCTGGGTCCCCATGTCTGCCCCTCTATCCACGGTCACCTCACCCAGAGAGCTTCATTCCCCTGTGGTCCTTGGAATGCTCAAATAAGAGTACCTGGATGACAGTTACATCCTTGTGTGGGGAAACTCATTTTCTTTAACATAACAACAGACATTATATGAAATTGCAAATAGTATCCAGATAGAATGTCAGTTGTGGTTTAGTTTAAATAATAGGTCTTTTATGTAATTAAAAACAGTTACTGATATATCTGAGAAGAATCTTTGGAGTTTGGGTCAGAAACAACTTAGGGACAGGCTGGCTTTGACCGAGGTGAAAACTGATGCTTTAAGCTCTGGCAACGTGGGTTGTCATGTTTTTCTTATTAAATATTATTTTTTGTCAATATGCATTGTTGTCTGAACTTTGGTCCTAAGAAGATTTAAGCAGGCATTTGCTGTGGAACCAAAAACCAAGCGAAACAAACAAACAAAACTCTCAAGTAGGTAAGATAACACAGGTATAGGTGGAAGGATGCAGAAACGTTTTGAAGAGAAACCCAGAGGAGGCTTCCTTTAACAGGAGGGAAGCCATCTTTGAGCTCTTTTCTTTTGTCTTCCTACTTTACGACTTTAAAAAAGCAGAGCCCCAAGCACGCATTTTATCTGGGTAATATCCTATACAGTGCAACTAGGCTTAACAAAAACAGCAGTCATGCACCCCACTCCTCCTACTTTTGAATCTCCATCCCCTGGAAAATTTGTTTTCAATTCCTTTAGTTTTTTTTTTTTTTTTTTGTCTCCATTTTTCCACATCACGTGTTTATGCTGCTGTCTTGATTTTTGTAAACTTTCACCTTTCTGGTCTTCCTACTGTGGAAGATGATGATTTAACTCCCCACCATACACAAGCTGCACACACATGTGCACAAAGACACGCACACACCCCTCCTCCAATCCTTCCGGCAGGATTCGATCACAGTTTTGGTCCAATTAGTAGTCTGTGTTTATATTATTGGACTGTGCACATTATGTTATACTTGATCTAGATAAGGAACTAAAATAACATTTCTCTGTAACTAGTTTCCAGTCTCAAGCAATTTAAAAATCTTGCGTTAATGTTCCTTCATGTGGGTCTTTCCCTTCTTCTTTCTCTTTTCTTTTTGCTAGACATTTGATAGGTGTTTTCAATTTAAAAACTCAAGTTCTTCAGTTCTCAGAAGTGATCTTTCATTTCTTTGGTAATGGCCTCTCTTTATTTCTTTTTGAGACTTCAAAGTTTGAACGTTGAAACTCCTGGATGAGTCCTCTAGTTTCACGATGACTTTTCATTTGTCTTATATTCTGAAATATTTCCACTTTCTCTTATATCTTATCTATTGAGGTATTTCTACCTTGCTTATCCTTTTTAATTTCCAGGAGCTCTGTCTTATTCTCTGTTTTATAGCCTCCTGTGCTTGTTGCATGGACATAATGTCTTCTCTGAGGATATTAATATTGTTGAAGTCATCTTCTGCTTATGTCTTGTCTCTGTGTCTGCTAAGTTCTTCTCTTCTGTTTGGTGCAACATTATGTATGTGGTCCCGGTGTGCTGTTTGACAGCTTGAGAAGTGTGGGTCAGGTTCATTGACTGTGACTTCACTTCGAAATGAGGAGGTAGACATGGTTATTTAGTTGGAAGACACCCAGGTATGAGTATCAGTATGGTGTTACCCTTTGGCCAATTTCTCCTGAGAAGGCTCTACCTGTTTCCTGTCTGGGAGGTGAAAGTTTAGGTGGTTGAAGTCTGGGTGCTAAGCAGGCAAGGGGGACCAGGGGCTCCCCATTCAGCCTACAGGCTTTCACTTTATAGAAACTTGCTAAGTTGTTTCTGGTGTTCTTGAGTTCATCCTTTGTAGAAAGTGACCCTCTGATCTTCTGTGCACAGGGACTGGAGTTGGTGGAATACACAGAGATTTTCACCCCGTTCTCTTTTCACCTCCACCTTCTGGAGTCCCTGGTGCCTCCATTCCCAGAGCCTTCCCGGTGCTGGGTGGAGCAGTTGCTTTGTTTCTGTTGGTGTCAGCTGCAATCCCATGTCTTGTAGGATTTCCTTTCAGTTTTCTCCGCTCTGGTAAGTCAGCTATGACTTGACCACCATTTGCTTTTCAGCTTTTGAAACATTGATGACACTTCTTTCCCATTTTCCCCACTTTATACTCAACAATTTCATTGGATATTTGGGTGGAGATAAACGAATGTGTTCTAGTTTCCATGCTTAACCAGACTCCAGCCACACAGCAGTTCTTTTTGCTGCTCTGTTCGGTAGTGAATCTTAGGGAACCACAGGACAGATGGACTTGAAAGGATGCTGCATCAGGTGACCTGTCCCCATTTTCTGGTTTGTGGAAAGGGAGAATGTGGAGAAAAGGAAAGGAAGAAAATGAAAGTGGAGTGGGATAAGGAAGTAAGAGAAGGAAATTAAAAGATGAGAGGAGAAGGGAGGCTAGTATTGAAGAGTGAAATGAGAGCTATGAGTGGACAAGTCAGCATGGAGATGTCTCCGCCTTCTTCCTTGTGACTATGCCGATCCCCCTATTCCTTTTCATTGAACTGAGAAGGAATGAGCGTGCTTCAACAAACTTGTCTCCAGACCCCAGGCACCTGACTGAGACTCATACTCTTGTAAAAATTAGTTTTTAGGTTACCCAGTCACGCTCTGACTCGTGAAAGCCAGGCTTCATAATTTTGAAGTGATCAAGTTTTCTTATGTCTCTTCTGGTTCTCCTCTTGTAGGCTTTTAAAAAAGTGATCTGTTGTATTTTACATGGTGTTCTTTCTATTCCCGTATTAGAACTTACATAATTCACAGGACTCATGGCAGGCAGTATACGCAGTATATTCATAGAAACACAAAATGTTGAAATTCAAAGGGATCCTGAGATCATCCTGTCAAGCACCCTTCTTTTTATAAATGAGGAAACTGGTAGCAAAGAGGTTAAGTGTCTGTCCAGGGTCATACAGAGGAAACATGATCCAATGTAGGAATGAGGAAATTATATCATGTCATGAGTAAACTTATTGTTTTAATGATAGAACCAGTGCTTCTGGCATACTATTCGTATTTCAGGACTTTTTTTTCCACAAGCCAAACTGCTTTTTATTTTATAGATATTCACATACTATATAGTGTATGGTTAAGACCTAATGCATTTGTAAAGAGAATGTGTTTTATCTGGGAGTCACTGCATGAATGGAAATTGTAGATGTTATATCACAGAAATATTTGAGGTGACAAATGGTTATCCTTTTGTCATTTGCAGTTCTGATCAGTTTTCATTTTTGTGCTTGGATGATGTTGGAATTATTGAAAGCTTGTTGTTCTTTTCTAAGAACCCCCTTAGATAAACAATATAATTTAATGCGCACACCTGCTCTATTTCCTATAATACTGCGGATATAGACATTTCTTGGTTTCAGTGAAATGGTGTTTGATGGTGAATCCCTAAATGATGCAGTTTTGTCCTAGCTTGTACATTCACAGTTTGCAATAATAGGAATAATTAAAAAAAAACTAATCTCACAAGCCCTGACTTGTTTAAACATTGAAATAAATAAAATCATGTATAAACTATTTGATTAGTTGTGATTAAAGTGTATTGAATCCAACTCAAATCCTTGGTTCTTAGAATTGATGCTTTGTTATTTCCCCTTCAAGTGGCCATTTTAATAGGAATTCACATTGTTTTTCTCTGTGTTCCTTCCACCCCAAGGTGAGTTGTCTGTTTCTTATTGTGGAATGGTAAAGTTAAGTCCCTCTTTGTACATAAGTGCAGGGTGTTTATTACATCATATTTAAATTATTAATGATCATCACATTTTCACAGGACATGCCAGACACGTCTGCTGACTGGTAGTATCCATTAGAAATAAATCTTGCTGGCTTCTGGCTGGCTAAGTCAATCATAAACTCACTTCTGAAATGTTTTTTGACTTGCTGATCCCGGTGTGTACGAGTGTAACATAGAGCTACTTTTTACGCTTCTTTGACTACATATTCCTATAGTCACTGGCAGGAGCTGGTGAATCTTATTCATAGTTACTAGACTCTGTTCTCTTGGTCCCATATCCTTAGGCTACTCTGCATTGTAGCATTTCTCACATCAAATTGTGATATTGTTTACACGTTGTGTTATTTACTGTGAGTGCCTCAAGACCAGGGACAGTGTCTTCTTCATTTTTGTATCTCCAGATTCCATCAGAGCACTCGGCGTGTAGTAAGCACTCAATCAGTGCTCTGTGAGTGATGGTGGGCATGCCTGGGTTCATGGGGAGAGGAACCCTGCAGGATATCCTTTTGAGAGGATATTAATGAATGAAATCTCTGTCCAACCTAAACCAGACCAAAACCCATTTTCCTAAATTATTCAGCTCTGATGATGTATACCTTTGGAGTTCATGTTTTAATTATACTACCTTACCTGCTGATGCAGTTTAATTATGTATATGGAAGAGATTTAATGACCAAGGAGACAATTATGAGATAATAGCAAAGTATAATGAGTCTACTTGGCTGTTAGAATTGGGGTCATGAGGTCTGCACTTGATTCCTTCCTACCTGTGTGATCCTGGGGACAGTTTCCTCAACATAAACATTAGTTCATGATGTTTAGCTTACTTATTCAATAGCAGTGGGATATTATGAGGGAGAGATTAGATATGAAAGCATGGTGAACTAGTATTTAATATGCCATTGTTATTAGTATTTTCCATTTGTTCTAAAATTGATTTTTAGTTAAGGAAAAGGTAATAGGGTTCATTTCTTTTGTGTATGGGGAGTCTCATATCTCAAGTTACTAATTGTCCTCTATTTTGATTAAAAGCTAATCTAAAATTTATTTTAACAGAAGTTCTTAAACTCCTGCAGTGCAATAACAAATCCCAAATAACCCAATTTAGAAATGGCCAAAGGTCTTAAATAGATATTTCTCCCAGGAAAACATACAAGTGGCCATTATGTATATGAAAAGGGACTCAACATGGCGAACCATCGGAGAAATGCAAATCAAGACTACAATGAGGTACCACTTCACACGTTAGGACGGCAATTATCAAACAAACAAGCACACAAAGAACAAAATATAGCAAGTGTTGGCAAGGAAGGATGTGGAGAAAATGGAACCCTTGTTAGTTGGAATGCAAAATGATACAACCATTATGGAAAATGGTAGAGGTTCCTCAAAAAACATAAAAAAATGGAGCTGCCACATAACCCAACATTCTCACTGCTGGGTTTTTATACAAAAGAAATGAAATCAGGATCTCCAAGAGATACCTGCACTCCTATATTCTTTGCAGCATTACAATAGCCAGGATATGGAAACAACCCACAGGGCCATTGACATGGATAAAGAAAATGTGGAATATCCTTGAAATGGAATATTATTCAGTCTTAACAAAGAAGGAAATCCTACTATTTGCAATAACATGGACTAACCTGGAGGACATTATGCTGAATAAAATAAGCCAGTCTCAGGAGGACAAATGCTGTCTGGTTTTCCTTATATGAGGGGTCTAAAGCAGTCAAACCATCGAAATAGAGACAATGGTGGTTGCCAAGGACTGGGAGGAAGAGGAAGTGGGAAGTTGTTCAGTGGGTGTAAAGTTTCAGCTGTACAAGAGGAATGAGGTCTAGAGATCTGCTGAACAAAGTAGTGCCTATAGTTAACAGCACAGTATAATGCACTTAAAATTTTAAGAGGGTTGATCTCGTGTTAAGTGTTCTTACCACACATGCATATGCGCGCGCGCACACACACACACACACACATACACACACACAAAGAGGACACGGGACACACAGAAACTTGGAAATGATGGATATGTTTGCTATCTTGAGTGTGATGATTATATCTTAGATGTATGCATATGTCCAGACTCACCAAACTGTATACATAAAACACATGCAGTTTTTTTTTCCGGTATATCAATTATACTTCAATAAAGCTGTTAAAAGTTCTTTTTAAAAGAATCCTTTAAATAACTAAAATGTAGGATGGTTTGCTATTAAAAACATATCAATTCACTCCTTTCTTCTTAGTACTATTTGAATCCAAGAAGTTAAATATGTATCTATATTTTTAACCTTCATATATCTCGAACACGTAGATCAAATCCTGCTGTGGAAAATTATCTTGCACTATCTAGAGAAACACAAGTACTTGCATTTGCTTGAAAGACTGTTTTAAGTGCTTTTGGTGCTTTATTTTTGTTCTCTGAAGTCCACTTCTTAGCTTAGTTCCTGTTGTACATTGGTTGTGACACAACTCTTGCTCTGAAGTTATTCAGATAAAATAATAATGGTCTTTTAGTTGTTAGTTCCTTCTTCTTTAAATCAAGAATGTTGGTCCCCCTTGAGTATCTGTTAAAATGCTGCTTTGAGTAAAGATCACTGATTGAAAGTCGATGTACAGCAGAATTCAGGTAATGCTGGTAAGTAGGCTAAGGTATTGAGCCTTGAGTAGAAGAATGTTTAGTTTTCAAGCTCTGATAGCAGCTGTTGAAATACTGTTGAGAGTGTCCTATTTGCTAAAGGTATTTGGAAATGACTGTATGTTATATACATATATAATAGCTTAGATGCCGAGATGCTTTTCCTTTTCTTGAATGAAGGTATATTTCATATGTAGATATGCTTATTGTCTCTTTATTAGATCATTCCACCATATCGTGAAATAGGAACCTCTTGTCCATTCACTTATTCATCCCATGTCAGACGAATGCTTGCAGGTATCAGGGTTCACAAGACCCACAGAGCTCACTGAGATGTGAGCTCTATGAAGTCAGGGACCTACTCTATACTATTCACTGCTGTAGGCTCTGGATCTAAAAAGTATCTGACATGTAATAGGTGCTCAATAAGTATTTGTTGAATGATTGAAGAAGAGTGGATGCCACAACTGTCCACTCTCCCCTCTCACTAATTTAATTGGCATGATTTTGTGATGCATTCCTCATCTGTAACTGAATTACTAATTTTTAATCTGTAACTGTCATGAGCTTAATGCAAAGTTCAATACTATCTTTTTCCTAGTCCAGAATGGGTAAGAAACTTAAAGAGTGCTCACTTTGATTCCAGTGGTCATTGGCATGATGATTTTTCTAGGCAATGGGCTGGAAAATATGAGATTTCTCTTTTCTTAGAGAGTTTGTTCATATTGGGCATTTGAGCATTTACAGGGAGTTAGTTTCATCTTTCGTCACCTTCCTGTCCTATTGTTGGCGCCAGTATCTGGGAATCGACTTGGAAATGGCAAAAACAGACAAAACAAAATAAAAATCCGAAAACATTCTAAAAATAGTACTGAGAAAATAATCCACATAAATACAAATGCACACAACACATTAGTAAAACTTTAAAAAATTTAGTCAAGAGCTCCTTCTCGAAATGTTCCTAACTCCACGTTTGCTGTTTTGACTTTACAGAGAACCTATTTTTGGCCCAGCTCTGAACATACTTCTGGTCTGGATGGTCTGCCTTCTGGTTCTCCTCTTTCCTCTTCTTTTTCTTCCCTCAATCATGTGGTGTCATTTCTGTCTCACTCTCTCCCTTTCCTGGTTTCCTCCCCCACCCTGTCTCCTCCTTCTTCCCTTTCTTCTGCTTTTTTGGATTTCTTTCTTTTCCTGAATTTCCCCCACCTACTGTACTCATGCCTCCTTAGATATTTCCAATTTTTAGGATGGGGAAGAGGCAACACATTAGAAGTTTACTTCTAGTAGTGGTGGCCACGAGTTTCCCTTCTAATTAATGTAGAACCTTCTGTAGTTCACGTCTCCATTGCTGGACTCTCTAATACGAGATTTTATTCTATGTACATCTGGGGAGTGAAATTTGAGGTGTCTAGAATTAATGTTATAGGTAAATATTGCACGGTGAAAGTGAGTTACCATTTCTGTTTGGCGTTTGTCAATTTTGATTTTAAACAATTTACAACTAATGTGTCTTCTGAGGAAAAAATTAATCTGTTGAGTAATTATTTAATCCCTTCACAGTAGCCCATCTGGCAGATACTAGCATCCTCTCAGTCTTCAGATTGGGGTGCAGAGGCACAGAGAAGTCACATAACTTACCCAGCATCACATAGCTAATCAGAGAAGGGCCAGGATTTGGAGCCAGGAAGTCTAGCCGCAGAGGCGACATTCATAACCATCATACCACTGTGTGCCTGTGGGCATGCACTTGGATCCTTGATGAGATGTGGCCGTGTTAGAAAGCCTAGGATGTATGGAGACTGACCCTATGAGCCTATCCCAGCCCAGTCTGTCTCCAGAGCATCAGCATCTCTTTGAGAGGACACACAGAAACAGGCAGGAGAGGGGCTCTCTGGGCCAGTCCTTTCCATGCTGGATTGTCCCTGTTGCCACTCTTCAGGGGACATATCGAGGAATAGCATGAGGCTCATGCTCCCTCTGTACCAGGAGCTTTATTCCCTCATTTCATTGCTTTTCAGAGTCCCTTTAAGGGTGCACATGACATTGGATAGAGGAAAAAGCATAACATGTTTGGTGGGGGTAGGGGTGGGGAGACTGAGCACAGATTTAAGTGCAGTTTTGCTCTTTTAATCCATGTTGTTAAAGATAACAATTTTTCTTCACTGTGATGTGGGAGATAAATCCTCTCTTTCACAAAACGCACTTGAAGCTGACGAACAGACACACTTTCATCACGTTGTGCACTTTTCTGCTAAGTCCCAGTGGTACACCCACATAAGGAGGTGAAAATATTGTTACAAGAGGTGTGATTACACTTATTCAAACCTTAGAACAAATTTTACTGAACCACCACTAAAGGATCAATTACATGAGGCCAAATTGTTATATTATTTATGTCTCCAGAAAGATGGAAAGAAATGATGTCAAGGGTAATTAGGGCAGCGAGTTGTGACGTTGTGATATATAATAAGAAGTACATATTTGGTTTTTATCCAGTTTCTGGCACAGAGCTCCTAAAACCCTTGGATTTACTCAGTGATGACAATGATAAAGTATCCTTAGTTATTTTAATGTGACCTTGGGAAAACCTGTAGTTAGGGCTGGTTATCAGGAAAACCACCCAAGGGATTAGAGGGTTGGAACTTTCAGTCTCATCCCCCAACCTGCAGAGACGGGAGAGGGGCTGGAGATTTAGTTCAGCCACCCGTGGCCAATGATTTAATCAACCTTGCCTATGCACCAAAGCACAGGGTTTGGAGAGCTTAGGGTTTGTGAACACTTGGAGATTCAGAGAAAGCAAAGAAGCTCTGAGCCCCTTCCTCTTGCCCTATGCATCTCTTTCATCGGACTGTTCCTGAGTTACATCCTTTTATGATAAACCAGTGATCTAGTAAGTGAAATGTTTCTCTGAGTTCTGTGAACCATGCTAGCAAATTAATCAAACTCAAGGAGGGTGTTTTGGCAGCCTCTGATTTATAGCCAGTTGAGGTCAGAAGCCCAGGTAACAACCTGAGCTTGCGACTGACATCTGAAGTTGGCGGGGGCAGCCTTGTAGGACTTGGATCCTTAAACTGTGGAATCTGACAATCTCCAGGTGGATAGTATCAGAATTGAGTGGAATTTTAGGATACCTGGTTGATGTCTGGAGAATTGCTCAGGGGTGGTGGTGAAACTCCTCACTCTCAATGAATTGGAGTTGAGATCCAGATACTTTTAAGAGTTAACATATTTCTATTGTCTTTAAGAAAAACAACAAAACAAAACAAAACACTTGGTTATTTGGTTTTGATCATTGCTATTATTTGAAGATGCATTCATAAGAAATAATATATAATAGTTGACTGACTATATCACATTCCTATTAGGGTAGATTATAGGCAATTTCTTATGGTCAGCCAATAATTTTGACCAATCATTTTTTTTTAACAATAGCCTTAACAATTGATAAAATGGTAACTTTGTTGATTTGTGTATTTATCAAAACCAGTCTGTCATGCAGATCTAGCAAGTTATATATAACCAGAGGCTTGATCTGACGTATTTAAAACTTAACATGACAGAAATTGTGAACCAACTTGAGACACTGGTAATAATCATGTTATTTAAAGAAAATCACATTCAATATTCTATACACAGCTTTGTAAGTAATTTTATTCTAATAATTTAATCCTCCTCAACTTCCATCACAGTTGGAAGTTGGTATTGTGACATTGTTTCTTGTTTTTTCTTTTTCTCTTTCTACATTATGGATAAAGATTTTGTTCTTAAAAATAAGCAACAACCAAAAACACGATCTTTTTCCCTTTTTGCTTTAACAAAGCTTCTCTGTTGAAATACAGGGAGTTCTAGGATCCTAGTTCTTTTATCTGAGCTGGCTGCAGTTTCACTTTTGTACTGTTTGTATAGGTTGCCTTTCTTTGTGCAGTAAGTCCTCTTTGAAGAGAAGTTTTGAAATTAAACAATGACATTTTATTAATCGTTTGGCTTGTACTATCATTTCGGAGATACAGTAACTTCAGTTCTCTATAAATCTCAGTTCTTATATATGATGAGTCCCCCTTTGGGTTCCCATTCATTGAAGGTACTGTTGCCCTTGCCTTGTGGTGGGGCTGCACTCCAGGTCCTTGAAGGATGGCCTGGCTGCAGAGAGCTGTCTTGCCCAATGTACCCACCCCCTCTTCCCAGGATGGCCCCCATCTAGTGACTGATGGATGTGGAAGTATAATGGGCTGACCTAATATAGAGCAACTCTGAAGGCCATGCTAGCCTCCATGTGGTTCTGGGAGTTTGTCACTGGCCATAGCCAGCTGGACTTCTCCTCTACCCAGTCCTGCTTCCTTCCCTGGTCCTCCATCAGGTGGAGGCCAAGGGCAAATATTTCAAACTCCTAAGGCTGCCATAATATTGTCTTAACATTTTATAATCCAGCCTCTTAATAATCTGTAGGCAAATGTTTAAATAAAACAGCACATGTGATTGTTTCCACAGCTTTTGCTTCTTAATAGTTGGCACCATTAATAGATTAATAGTTTTTTTTTTTACCATACTATTATTCTTTTAAAGGATTAAATTCTAATTTTCAACCCAGATCCTCAAAATCTTTATAAACTTCCCCCGAAAGGAGACTTGGAATTCTTAAAGTGGGAATTAGGGGATCACAGAAGAGAATGGAAGTAACTTTTTCCATTCTCTCCCGTTGAAACAGCCCGATCACATTGTGATGACCAATAATAGGTGAAAAGTGAAATCTAGTCATCTGACTTACTGGCATAGACAAGTGGGCAAATATCACGTCTCAGAATTTAGGACATTTAAAATGCTATACAAAAAAATGGTAAAGGGTTCAAGAATATGACCTGTTGACAATCCCATGTTTTAGGTCTGAATACAATCGTCTTCAGCTCAAGTCTGGTGATGATGCTTTTCTGTTTATGAGGATGATGATTATTAGTGATGGTTATAATGTACGACATTTGTGTAGAACTTTATCATTTTACCCTTTTAAATTTGATTCTCTTAACATCCCTGGGAAACAGTTGCTATGAACCATGTCACAGAGATGAGGACACTGAGAGATGAGAGACTTGTTCAAGGTCACACAGGACCACCTGCATATATTCTGACCCAGATGTGTTTTCTTCTTCACTCCCACGTCTTACTGCACGAGCAAACCAACACACATGAAAAGGGCCTTTTGTTTCTCAGACCTGAGACACTGGGCTACTCACTCATGAGGTAAAGAAATAAAAGCTATGAATGGAATTGTTTATAAATTTGCTCTTGCATCAATAAGAGCAAATTATTGTGCCACCCTACAGATGAACAAACTAAGGCCAAGGTGGTATTCTAATTTACTGCACCCTGATAATAACTAAATAACTAATAAAGAGGCTATTTCAGTGAAAACATCCTCTGAATTTTGATGCTCCAAAATTGTTTTAACTTTTTTTGTGACAGTTTTAAAAAAACATATTTATATGCATCTTTTTGTTTCCCTGCTTGACTGAAAGGTGTTTGACGGCAGAACTGTCTCATTTCTATTTATATCAGCAGTGCCTATTATAATTGCATTTATTAATTCAACAAATGTTTGTTGAAGTCTCTATGGGCCAAGCACAGTGACAGGTATTGGGGCTGTGGCGGTAAATGTGAAAGACAAGCTTCAGTAGTCATGGTGCTTAGAGTCTAGGGTCAGAATAAAGAGTAACAAAGTTTTTAAAATGTGCAATTACTGTGATTGTTGCAGTGGAAAGGTGAAGTGGAAGACTGGAGACCTCAGGAAAATTTTCATGAGGACATGCGTTTACAGGGCCAACTGAAAATTCTTGAGGATGCAATAGTTATGTACTGAAGTTTAGGTCAGTTCTATAATCTGCGTAAGTTCTAAGTATTTTAACTAAGTTCTTTATGTTCTATAGGAGTACTGTATTTGTGTAGCTATCAACTAGATTTATAAGGGAGGACACATTGGCTCTTTTAAATGAGTCTTTAAATTTGCTTTATCTTATTCATCAATTATGGATACCCACTAAACCATTAAGCATAGGTATATAGCCCATTATGAATGAGCAAGGTGAGGAGAACAATTCTAGTCTTGGAGTCAGATGGATCTGGCTTTGAACCTGGGTTCCAACCTCTTGCTAGCTGCTGACACCCCTGTTTCTCAGTTTCCTCATCAGAAATATGGTGATCTTAGAGTGCTTTTACTAGGATTAGGGAGGTACAGAGTGACTGGAACTGGCAAGGAGCGATCACATGTATTGTAGAGTGTATGTAAAATGTTTGGTTCAACACATGATCTTTTATCACAGAATAATCAAAGGAAAATACTTATACAGGCAAGGAAGTGAGACAGGATATTCTAGAAAACAGCCAATTCCAGATCCCTCCATACAGCATTCTTTTCCTAAGTGCCAAGGTTTAAAAATTATTTCTTTCAGAACTGGGCACACCTGCAGAACAGGGAGGTTAGTGCCCTCTGAATTGTGCACAGTCAGCGCTATTTCAGAGTGAGGTGTGAAAAAAACAGGTGCAATAGACATATTCTGTGGTGGAGGGCAAGTCCCCCTCCTCCTCCCGACCCCAGGAGTCTAAATCAAGTCAGAGGATCTCTTTAAACATTGAAACAATAGATAATGAGTATTGTAGGAAAACATAGCTTTGATAAAGCCAGGATTTTTGATTAAATTTCACGGGTATTTTAACCAAACTCTAACAGTATGTAATGGCCTCTTCTTCTATGAAGTCATTGGACGATTTGGGGGACTACGTATTCATTACTGCATTTTGATATATCTTTTGCTGCTGTTTTATAACATTGGATTATTTTACATTCTTGTCTGGCTTTTCTTATGTGTGCATCTTGTCATCTGATTATATAATAAGACTGTTGAGGATAGGCAATCTTTGAATATCTGTAGCTCTGGAAATGTAGTAGACCATGAATGCTTATGAATGGATTAACTGTGTGCTTTTTTGACTGATGTGAAGATAGAAAGTGTGAATGAGTTTCAAGGCTAAGAAAAAAAATCCTAATCTTCCAAGTCCAATCACTTGGGAGTCATGCACTCTACAATTTAATAAAATATCCATAAGGCACCAAACAGCAAAATGCTATGCAGTGCTGATTCTTCGTAAGTATTTGCTCATCTGAAATAAATTAATTATGCAGTCCCTTCTTCCAGGAAAATACAGATTGACCAGTCTAACAAATAAAAGGTGAGGTAAAGGAATAAAAAAAGTATGAAATAGATTTAGACTGTGTAAAATTCCAACCTAACTCAGCTTTTTACAAACAAAAATTATCACATAAGTTAAATCTGATCATAACACACGAGTTGTCTGGCTATTACATGGTTCTTCTCTGTTTGGCTACCTGAGGTTTTCTTCCTAAAGCATACAACTCATCGTGTAATTCTCCTGCTTCTGAATATTCAGTGGGTTCCCATTGTGTTCAAGATAAAAATCCAAATTATTTAGCATGTCTAACAAAGGCATTCTCAAGCTGCTTCTGCCCATTCTTTCCAACCTCTACCCCAGCCAGTCTCTACCATAAGCCACATCAAGCAAGGTTCTTCCATAGCTTGGCCTCTACCAGAAGTATCCACTTTTGTCCCTATGTGGACATCCACGTATATTTGCCCTTTAAAATTCAACTCTCTTGAGCACTTGAGTTACTCCTTCCTCTGTGCTCCTATTGTGTGGCATATTCTCTTAATTCTAAAATTTATTACATATTCCATGATAATTTACTGGAATACCTCTCTCCCAGACTAGATGCTAACTGTCGGATTAGATTGTGCATTCTCAGTAACCAGCCCAGTGCATAGCATATAATGGCACCCAGTAATGTTTGGGTGACTGAACGTATTGTCAATTGTTTGGAAGTAAAAATGCCTTTGCCTGTTAAGGCAATGCTGTAAATAAATGGTGATTTTCTTCTCAAGTGACTCAAGAAGCCTGTTTAACCATAATGCGATTTAAACTTGTTGCTAATATTGCTTATTCTTCGCGTATTAGAATAGGTTACCTCTGCACCACTGCAGTGGAGGAAATCTCTTTCTTATTCTCCTATCCCAGCCCATCGGCTGAGGGCAGAGATTGTTTCCAAACTTTTCTTTTTGGCTTCTCGTTGCCTTAAAAGGAGAGGCCAGAAGAAGAGTTATTTCTGTTTTAGCTGTGATAGTGGGATGGCATTTGTGCCATTTTGATTTTCATGGTGGAGGCATCCATCAACAGAGGGCGTACGTCTTTGAAACGTGCTTGTGTCTCAAATAGTCTTAAACACCACTTGTCTCATAACATTATCTTGATGCATAAGAATCTTGCTGTGATACTATGAGCTAAAAAAAGGAAATTAACTTTAAAGCAGATCTACTTATAAATAAAAGTAGCAAAAGGACATTAATTGGTGGTCTCACCTATAATACATACTCATAACTTTTATTAATCCAGGCACCTGTCCTTGGACTTACGTTAAACGAATTAAAACCACCCTGCTTTCTGCTCCTTCTCTCTTGTCCTACATTTTGTACACTTTGGTTTTATTTTTTTATAGACATCCACAAAAATAATTGAGGCAAAAAAACCGTGATGAATGATTAAGTCATTGATGTCATTGAGTTAGTACATAAATTATAACGCAAACAAATGTGATTGCTTTTAATAGGTGAGAATGATAGCTATTTTGAGAAACAGTATACTTTCCTGATTCATGTGTTTTTATAAAGTAGCTAACCTCATTAAATTTGTTAAATAAATATCCTTTCTGAATCGTTTTCTTTCTTTTTTTTAAATAGGTGGTGTTTGCATTGCTCAATCACAGAAAATCCCACGTGAACCAAGACCTGGGGAATTTGAGAAAATTATCAAGCGCCTGCTAGAAACACCTAATGCTCGGGCAGTGATCATGTTTGCCAATGAAGATGACATCAGGTGCCAATTGCTTTTCTTCCTTATGTGGATCAGATTTGCAGCCCACATCTTTTTTCTAACATATTTCATGTTCAGTGTAAAGTCTTGTGAGATTTCACAGGAATTGCAGCCCTCTCATTCAATTACAGACTGCCTTTTGCTGTGGAGAGACAGCAGCCTTCTAGCTTCTCAGCCTGAAATGTTTATAGAGTAAAACCTGGAGACTGAAAGAAATGAGACAAATAACGATGACAGACAGAATGACGTGAATGAGGTTAAGGATAAGGCTAATTTACCAGGTGCTGGAGTTAAAGTCTCCACTCTGTTTCCTCCAGGAGGTGATACGACTCAGGCAGTCAGAATGATTGACTAGTTGTCCAGTGGTGACCTACTGAGTATGTATGACTTGATATAGTGGGTCTTGTAACATTCATAAGTGTAGAGTTTCTTGATAAGTGTGGGATGTTTTATTTCTTTTTTATTCCTACAGGAGGATATTGGAAGCCGCGAAAAAATTAAACCAAAGTGGGCATTTTCTCTGGATCGGCTCAGATAGTTGGGGATCCAAAATAGCACCGGTTTATCAGCAGGAGGAGATTGCAGAAGGGGCTGTGACAATTTTGCCCAAAAGAGCATCAATCGATGGTAAGGATGTACCATAGAAAATTTGTTTCATTCCAAGTGAAACTAAGCTCAAAAGCAAAGGCTTTTGAGTTCTTCGTAAGTACCAGCATATGATGAAATGCATCCATCACTGATGACTCTGGATAGATTTTTTAGTGTTGATGGCAGAATTGTCAAGACAGTAACTATTTAATCCAGTATATTGTATTTTTTATTAAAAAATAGTACCCATTAGATTTTTATTTAAGAAGGAGCACTATAGTTGGCCTTAGATATCTCAGTGGTGTTAGCAGTTACCCTTTAGTTTTGCACATTTCCATGGGCATATATGATGATTATAGCATTGTTGGATGGCAAAGTGCTTGCTTTATAGCAAAGGAAGACCTGATGCTGGACTGGCTCTATGGATAAATAAAGGCAACAGCCAAGAGGTGGAGCATCCCTGAAAGGCAGTCTGTCTCCCAGATATCTTTTCCAATGATCTTGACAGTGACTTAAATTCCGACCTTTGCTGTTATCCTTTGGAGTAAGGCATTCTTTCCGGGTGGCCTCCCTTCAATGGGGTGGTTATCTGAGGCAGGCTGGCACTTTCGCCCATTACCCATGACCCTATACGATGACATTAGTTCTGATTCCTTTCTTGAATTAGCTGAAAATGGAACATGTAGGACAGATAAATCTTGAGGCGAGTAGAAGCACAGAGGCTTGAGACGTTGGCTATGCTATGAGGGAGAGGAGAATGAGAAAACTCCGAGCTGGTTCTGAATATTCAGCATGAGGTCACCGGTTGCTGCCACTGGGAGATGGAGAGGAGAGGGAGAAGTTACAAGGATGACACCCAGTGAGCTTTCCTGCTATTCTCATCCCTAGAGCCAGGTGCCTGAATGGTGAATGGTGGGGGTGGAGTTATTGTCCACTGATCCCCCCTTTGACTTTTACTACAAGGGAAGCCTCATCTCTGGGCTATTGGCCCTCCCCCATTAGTTACATATATATTTTTTCATGTATTATCACAATATAGTATATTATCTATTCAAAAGTTCTGGCAGTATTTGGTGTTGATTTTGAAAGAATATTAAGATCATGCTTTTCTTCTTTAAAATAGGGTTTGATCGATACTTTAGAAGCCGAACTCTTGCCAATAATCGAAGAAATGTATGGTTCGCAGAATTCTGGGAGGAGAATTTTGGATGCAAATTGGGGTCACATGGAAAAAGGAACAGTCATATCAAGAAATGCACAGGTAGCCACTTAATTGTTTTCCTTGGCTCATTTATTTTTATCATTACCTGAGAAATGAAGTTTACGTGTGGTTAATGCTGACTGTATTGCATCTTCTACTCCGTATCTCTTGTTGCAGTTTCTCAGCAGGGCTGAGCTTACAGTGATCATTCAAACAAACTTACAGTCAATGAACAAGTATTCATTGAACAGGTGCCATGTGCCCAACACTGGGGTATTCAATTCTATTTAAAAAAAAACACATTTATTGACTGTCTACTTTAGGCAAAGTACTTTATTAGGTTTGGTGGGATATTGACAAATAAGAAGACATGATTTTACTCTCCAGGAACTCAAATGTAGTGAGGATGACAGATCAGAACAAATTGCTGTCTGCCAGTGTTTTTCAACTATTTCATTCTATGTCCCCCATATCTTGCATAGTTCTAGCGGATGTGGTTTTTTGATGCTCTGCTTTCTGTATCTTGTGCTTACAAATTATAGTGATATTAAATGTGCATTTTTGAATGCTAGAATGAACCTTTTTATTTGCAGATAACATGATTGTGTATGTAGAAACATCTATGGAATTTTAAAAGTTACTTAGAACTAAGTAATACATTTTGCAAGGTCACAGATACAAGGTTAATATAAACATCCCTTTTTAACCCATTTTTGTCTATAATTTAAAAATATATATATTAGAGATGAACTCATGAAAATGAAATATGTACAACATGGTTGAAAAGAGCATAAAAAGTTAGGAGTACTTTTAACAAAGATGCATAAATCTTCTACACTGAACGAGCATTTTATAATCAGACACTCTTCCCCTGCTTACTCCCCAACCCCCACATTTTGATGTGTCCTCCCTTTCTTCTATTTACTTCCTTTGGAAATAACTGTTCAAATAAAAGATGTACTATGATAAATCCTACAGCAGCCATATAAACGGAGCGAGGATGGGGATGTGAAAATCAGGGCCACCCTGTGGAGGGATCTGACTTCACGCTTCCTGTGGGCCAGGCCCCTTTGCGGGAGCTGGAGTAAATGAAGTAAGACCAGGTTCGTGCCCACAGGGCTTACATTCACGTGTGAGTAGACAGACACTAAACAAGTCAATGTATAAAGAAACAGAGACTTTCAGATGCTGAGACATGCCTCGGAGAAATACAACGGAGTAAATGTGAAGAGAGTGACCAGGTCGTCTTGGGCAGGAGGCAGGCAGTCACTGTAGGTTTTCTGGTCTGGATACTTTGCCAAGGAGGTGACATCTGAGACCAAACCTGAATAGTGAGACCATGTGAAGTCAGAAGGGCAGCCCATTGCAGGATCCGGGCAAGCCTCTTGGGTTCAAGATATGGAAATAAAGAGGTCAGGGAGGCTGGAGTGAGTGAGAGTGAGGACAGTGAGTGAGAGAGAGTGAGGGCAGAAGAGGATAAAGAGACAGGCTGCATCCAGCTCATGCAGGGTCTTGGAGTTCTTCCCAGAAGCTCCGGAGCTGAGGCATTGGGGCCTTTATCCTACCTATAAGATAGAATTACTTGAGGCTTTTATCTACGGCATTGCTCAGATTCTTGTTTCAAAAAGATTCCTCTGGCAGAAATGTAGGGAGGACTGGAGATCATGGAGGAGAAGAGAAAATTCAGTCAGGGTCCATCCGGTGACCCCGGCGATGGGCATTTACAGCCTAAATGACACGTGCTCGTTCGGGGAGGAACACAGGGTATAGAAATCCTAGTAAGTAGGATTCACAGTACTTGGTGGGCGCTGACACTGAAGGTGGGGTGGTGGTGAGTGATGGAGGTTCTGAACGCTAAATCTCTCCCGGCTAGGTCTAGGGAAATGGTGATGTAAGCACTTAACAGAGAAGACAACGAATGGTAGGTTTGCAGGGACTATGTTGAATTTGGTCCTGAGATCACCCCATGGAACTGCCCAGCAGGTGGCAGCATAAGGGCTGAGACCCCCACATCGTGATCTGCACTAAAAGAACAGGTTAGAGAGTGGCAGATGGAGGCCTGGAAGTTAAAGACAAGGGCAGGGATGCCATTGCCTCAGGAAATAGAGCAGAAGTGCGGGATGACAACCTAAGACTCTCAGGGAGGAGCCGGAAGAGGAGACTGAGCATGGTGGGTCAGTGAATAATGGGAAATAAAGAGGAACCAGTTTTATAGAAGGATTTGAAAGGAAAGGTTATACCCAGGGCGCCTTATATGTTTTTCTTTCATGTATATTTTACACTGTACTTAGTTTTGAATCCTGAGTGTAATTGTTTGATCATCTACACATTCATATTCTATTGTTGTTTAGATCATATTCATGAAAATTTACCAGTTAAGGAAATGGATGAACTCAGTTCTTTATATATATATGACTGAGACATTATGGTATACACCAGAAATTGACATGACATTGTAAACTGACTATACTTCAACTTAAAAAAATTATTAAAAAATTTTAAATATATATATATGATAAAATTGGTAGGAAATTAGTAATTAATCGTATACCTTTAAACAGACTGTTTTCAGAATAATCAGTTTCTCTAAACTCGTGTTTTTCAAGAAATGTTGATGTGTAGAGATATCCTTTTAGTGTCCGTAGATGGTGTACATGGAATATATATTTCGGGCATAAATATGGAACTGGAATGTCATAGAATCCAGACTTGATGGCATGTCTGCTTCATATTCCTTTGACTTATTTGGGTGTTGCTAAAACTGTAGCAGTCTGTCCAATTAGAACTATTTCTAGTGCAATGAAAATGGTGTTTACTCCAAGTGCTAGGGCAAATGCACCCTTAGGGAATGGGGTCAGTAAACAGATTTTCATGCAAATTCCATTGTGGGTAATAATGAAATAACTTGTCTCTGGGTAGGAAATAAATAAAGAATGCAATGTTCTAACTTATTTTTTTTGGAAAACACATCAATGTTTCCAGATGGTGAGAGAAGATATTTGTGCCCCCAATTGCCATCAACACCCAGTGGTCATCTCTGTTTTAGGGAGGAAAAGAAGGTGAACGAACCCGTTAGTGGACAAAGAGGAAATGTACCTAGTGTACTTAGGAGGAAGAATCCACAGGTTATTCATGACTAGAGGTGTTCAGGATTTGAACACGTTTTATATTTTCAGTTTTCCCAGTTCCATCTTATTCAGAAATGAATATATACATTTGTGTCTGTTTCAGAATTTGGCCTTACAAGGTTTACATTTTAAACATTCGCAGTGAGTCCAAAAGTTAGAAAACTCTGAAAGTGGAATATCTACAAGGTCCTTTTTGCTGCACTTAGAGCATCATTTGTGGGTTATGTTTTGAGTAAAATTTTACATTAGCCGATGGTAATCTGTGAACCTAATTATTTGCTTCCTTCTGTTGGGGGCGATACTGGCAATGTATTTACATGGATAAGAGAGTGCTTCCCAGCAGGATGGAGCTTCTGTCTTATCAATTTTCGGGAGACAGGATGTCTTCAAGCAGTGAGGAGCAGCCACTTCGTAAAATTACCTTGGTACAGTTTTCTGAGATGATTTTCCCCCCTAGAATCTTAGGAAAGCTTTCAAAAAGACGTGATATTACTGTTAACTTTGATATGCTGGCCGAATTCCAAAGTGAAGCCATTCCTGCCATCCACTTAGCTATTTATGTCGGTATTATTGCTTCGGAGAGCTGCTGAGTTCTGAAAGCTACTACTACTTAATCCTACTTAAAATTCCCTTTGTCTTTCTCAAGAAGAAAAAAAGGATTCTTTTATATTTGTTATCGGTGGTGATGGGTGTTATTTTATAGACATTTATCTGACCTCTCGCTCCCTCGTCTTCTCTGAGTTAATGCCTTTCTGCTCCTCCTGGCTCAGACACCCACACCCTCCCTTGAGAATTGTGGGTCTTCGTCGCTTCTCCTTGTTTTTGCACATTTTTCACACACCTGTCTCCCAACTCAAGCCTCTGCCTGAACTCCTCTTCCACTGCTCCCCTTCACCTCCTCAGTTTTTCTTTCTCCTTCTTTTTCTCCCATCAGTCTCTTACCTGACATTGTTTTGTCCCGCAAGACCCTCACTGGCCATGGAGAGTTTGTCTTTCGAGGTCTCACTTGACTTTTGTAATGCCCGTCATGCTGACCTCTTGTCTTCCATAGTGAGGTTGGAGAGTGAGTATTGCAGGGATCTGAGTTTGTGCAGAGCACCTGCTCCTCAAAAGCAGTCTTCCTCCAGTATCACGCTGTTTCAACCTTCATTTCTCCATCGCGAATTGTAAATAGCTTTGCCCTTATCAAAACAACATCCTCTGACCAACCCCCAAAACCCAGTCGGTTCCATAGAGCATCTTAAAGCTTTCTTTTGAATTCATTCATTCATTCATTCATTCATTCACTCTTCATTAACTTGTTTATTCATTTCGATAGCCTGCCTTTTGCTAGAGAGTTCTACAGATACAAAGAACACATCATCCTTACCTTCAAGTTGCTCACACAGACATATACACTGTCTTACTGAATTTGAAGTCCTTTCCCTGTCTGGTGGGTTTTAATTTCAACCAGTAGTTTGGGGCACTGTTGCTTCACTTGTGTAAGGCTGACACTCAGATGCTAAATGGTGGTGAACATATGCTACTTGAAATGGCCTGTTGATTCTTATTTATGATGATAGAGATAGTGGTAACGGAAAAAGCGATACATATATATGTTTCTTCCCACAAACAAGCAATTCTGTCAGGGAACCAAAAAGCAGGCTCAGTAATTAACTCCTGAAAGACCTGTCAGTTCACTTTCTGGTGCCAGAGTAACTAGGTAACTTTTCAGATGTAACCATCCCTCCACCATCTTCTGTTTTGGGCACCTATGAAAGGTGGAAGCTTTCACCCATTCATTCAGGATTCAGGGAGACCACATGAGTGAAGTGGGTAGTAAGCAAGGGGGATGGCTTACACAATTGGATTTGTTGATTCAGAATGAAAGGAAACTGAGGTAAAATGCGTTCTGCCATCCCCGTTTTCTCCTTGCACAGAGAAAACGTCTTTGGGGACAATATCTTTACATTAGCACCACAAGGTGGTCATTTGCCCAAATGCTCCTGTTCTTAGCAAGTAAAATAGCATAAATCTCAGAATGACTGTTTAAGGCCGCTTCTGAGATTTCATACCGAATTTCAATAGATGCATCTGAGATGAGAAAATGGACATTGATTTCAGACACACTAGATTTCAGAAGTTTAGAACTGGCATGTAAAATCAAGATCATTCTTTCGTTTTCTAGATGAAGAAACTGGAGCCTAGAGAAGTTTAGAGAATGGTTAAAAAATCACACAGTCTTAGAATTGCAATGAGAATCCTCGTCTATTTTATTTGAACTTATACTTGAATTTTATATCCCCAACTTATTTTATGATTTACTTACTTCAGAGTTTTTAACCACATAGTTGAAAAGTAGTTTTTTTCTCTTTATGATTTTTTATGTATGACAGCAATGCATTATGGGATTTTAAAATCATCAGCTATAAAGGGAAGCAAAAATAACATTGGTTGTTACCTAATCATATAGAAAAATTTAATATTTTAGTATTCTCAGTGTATATGTAGTATTTGTGAGTGGGTCCTGAACAGAATAAAGCTCTTCATCCAGTTCACTGCCTACCTCCATTTATAAGAGTAGACCTAGTACTATATTAAAAAGAAATGGAGATTCTTTCAGCCACAAGCTTCTATAACTCTGAGTCCAGTGGCACTGAATTGTAGAAATTCACTTTGCTAGATTACAGTTAGTTTTCTTGTTTGTTCATTCCCTTATAGAAACCCTTCCCCACCACACACAGCAATTTTAAAGCAGTGCAGGAAGCGCCGTAATGTATCATAGCACTTCCAGAAGTCCAGTGAGCACATAAATCACCTGAGCACCTGGGTGCCATACGGATTCTGATTTCATAGGTCTGGGATGAGGCGGTCTGCATTTCTGACCAGTCCCAGGTGATGTGACATATGTGGGCTCTGGGCCACAGTTTGAGTAACAGGCAGGTGTTAGAGTTAGTTTGTAGAGGCAGCCAACGCAGTTGACGTTTAGTTAGAAAATAGATACTCAACTGTGCTAAAGGTTACTGATAAACTTAAGATAAGTTAAAGAAGATCATCTAACTAAGACTTCACATTTTCAAATCCAAAAAATTTACAATTGCTAGCCTGTGTTATATACACTATCTTCAATAAGTATTTAGATCAGTAAGGTATAAAGATACAGTAGTGTGTGTGTGTGTGTGTGTGTGTGTGTGTGTATTTGTCTCCTCATTAGGAAATTTGAAAGTTGGAACCTTAATTACTAAATTTAAAGAAATGTACACAGATGCACCTGTATCTCCACAATCTGCAAAGTAGACTGCAAAGCCTGCCATATCGGGATCCCAAAATATTCTGAAAACTTAAAAAACTACCCTGTCAGTCATAAACACACACAGAGCGAAGGAATTGGAAAGATCCACAGAGATCATCTTGCTGAATTCTTTCATTTTTCAGTAAAGGAAGTTGAGGCCCATTTGGCTTAAGTGAGGTGTCTGGAGCCCAATAGCTACCTGACCGAAGGTGATGGTAGGGCTGAAATCTGATTTGACACTTAATTCTTTCCTTAATCCTTTCCTGCTCTGAAAGCCTTTCCCAGCCAGACACTGAGTTGCAACTGACCTTTTCCACCATTTTTTCCTGATATAGTGGCCTGCTTGTTTTCCCAGTGGCCAATCCTCTTTGTGAAGCTCCCTGACTTCTAAGGGGGTCACATTAATGCTCTTGGTCTGAGAAGCAATAATACTGCTGGAATTGTGGAAGCATCAGGAACTTCAGGGGTACATACTCTTACATTTTTCAGGCAATAACATAAAACATCCATTCTATAGAGTTAGGATGAATTTAAGAGTCTAGAAATCTCTTCCTGAAAAATATACAGTGGACTACAACATTAGCTTGATTGATTGGCCGTCACATGTGTCTCTGGATAACATGATAAACATGATCTCTGGAACATTATGTGGATGGACTCAGAAATGGACGAGGGAAAATAAGCAAACAAGTGACAGTTAAACATTTTTGAGAGCCAATTATTTGAAAACCCATAATAAGGCTTGAGCCAGTGAGGATGAGGGAGGGATTAGAACAGGACAGAAACGTTCTTCCCCTCAATGCTTATTAAACGTCAGTTGAGAAATCCAGTTCATTAAAACAAAACAAAACAAAACAAAAAAGAGAAAGTATACAGATTGTGCAATATTAAGAAAATTTGATATCCACTTTCTCCCTCAAAAAGAGTACAAAACAGATAAATACAGGAGCTGACTATTTACATACAAAAGGAATATTTATTTTCTAAGAAGTTTTACCTTGGGAGTCCTTTAAACCCATGCAGATATGAGGGCATTCCATGGCTACAATGATTTAATAAAATAAAAGAGATTTACTAGATTCTTAAGAACACACCCAAACAAAAAGAACGATACAGCTGAACAAAGAATTGGATACATTAGGGCAAAAGAGACATCAAATGAAGGATGCTCAGAATTTACTAAGGCTAGTTGAGAAAACCTTCTGGGGAGTCTTATTTTTGGGTTATTTGTAGCCTTTGTTAAAACTTTACATAATTCTAAACTTCTTCAGTCCTTCTCCTTAGGAGCTTATATTTTATGAGTAAGATGGTAGTTAGAAAAATGAAGAGATTAGTGTGTAAGCTTCTAGTTGGCAGAGACTGTATCCCCAGGACTTAGCATATGCTTAGCGTTCCTTTTATGTGTTTGTTAAATTAGTTAATTGGTCAAAAAATGATGGCCAAGTAGCCCTTTTGCTCTTCATTCTAATCGTGTAGATATGATGATGGGGCTTAGTTTGGCATAAATTTGACTAATATTTTAATTGTTGGAATGACAGTTTTAATTAAAGAAAAGGCTTAATACAAATGGTTAGATTGAAAGAACCTTTACTATAATTTAAGAATAAAATTTACTCTTCCGGTAGTTTACCTGTCTTTAAAATTTCTGACCGCACTGCTAATATGGCAATGAGAATATAATTCTCTAAACACACACACCCTGTGTCTTTCAGTCAAATCTAACTGGAATATTTGGTTTCATTATTATAAAAGCCATGACTCTGTAGTGTTGTATTTAAAAAAAAAAAAAAACACATTTATACTATGGGATGGCGCAACATACTATATATAGCCATACCAGCTCTACTGAGGTAACAGAGCATGAAAAGGCAATCTGGAAAATATGATCTAAAGTATCAGTTACGAATGTGCTCATTCATTGCATTTAAACATGTTTACTTATTAAGCTTCCATTGGTTTTCTTTCCCCAAAAGAACACAGGCTACATGAACTTTATTGTTTACTGTATCCTAGCACCTAGGATGTCATTTGGCACGAATAAATGCCTTAAAATACCTGTTGGATGAATTAAATTCAGCTTATTTGTTATCTTCTTTGTGTCAGGCACTATTAGATGTTAGGGGCATGTTATCGAACAAAACAGAAATGCTCCTTGCCCTTATGGGGCTTGCAGTTTAATTAAGAAGATGAATAACCAAGTCACATCCCTGCAGTGAAGTATGTTGTGGTTGGTGAGTGGGAACACGATCAGGGAGACCACATGCAGTGTAGGGGAGAAGAGTGATGTCATTTAAGTCAAGACTAAAACATCAGCAGCATTTAGACAGGACAAGGAAGTGATCAGTAGGGTTAGTATGTCAAATAGAGGGAAGCACAGAGGCTTGCAGACAAGAGAGGATGGCAGTTTGAAGAACTGAACAAGTACGATATGGCTGTGGTAGAGAGTAGGGTGGGATAACAGTAAGAGAGAAAATGATAGAGAAATTAGGAAAAGGACAGGTCACATAAGATTTTATATGCCTCACCAGGCAGTTAAAACTTGTTTTGAAAGGCAATGGACAGGCACTAAAAGGTTTTAAGCAGATCAGTGACATAATCGGATTTCCATTTCAGCAAGATTATTTAGGCTGTAGCGTAACACTGGCAAGGCATGACACTGGGGGAAGGAGACCAGTTAGATATTAAAGTAAGTCCTCCAGAGATGAGGGTAGCCCAGGTTATGATGGCTGTACTGCACAGGAGGGGGAGAGAACTGAATAGATATAAAAGATATTTTAAGAGATACATTTAGAACTCGGCCATTAACTGAGTATTTAAAGAGTGGACAAATCATGGATGACAGTTTTATTTTTGGATTGGGAAATTGGGTCCTTGGTTGAGAGAGCATTCCTAACATGTGAATGACTGAGGAAGGCGGGAAGGGGAGGAGGATGAATTCTGTCTGGGATATGCGGAACTTCAGGAATCTGTGAGACATTCAGCTGCACATATCTGGGAAGCTGCTACTTGGCTATGCGAGTCTGAAGCTGAGGAAGGAAGTTTGCTGTAGAGAGAGGGTTTTAGGAGTCACTAGCCTTTAAATAAGGCTGAGTGAAATAGACTTGGAAATCATGTGAACAGCACATTGCAGAAGGCCTGGGTCAGAGCCTGAGGGACTCAGCCTTTCAGGAATGTGTTGAAGGAAAGGAACCCGAAATTCCAGTTTCTCTATGAGTTGTCCTCAATATCCGTGAGTGGACCCCCTAAGGTCATATTTCTGTGACCCCTTAAGGTCATAGATCTATGACCCTAGATACTAATGCCCTCCCTGATGACTCTGTAACTACAACTGACTAGTTTCAGACTGGGTTCTTGACCCAAGCTGGACCACCAAAGTCCCTCCAAAGGGTATTTAGGACTGGAACTGAAGGAGGAATATTATTCCCCCTTGGCAGGGAGCAGTGAGGCTGAGATGTGAGGCTATGAGATGTGAGGCTGGGGAGACTGTCAAGTTCTTCACTGTGAAGAGAAAGTTGGCCTGGAAGAATGATACTGACATGTAGACAGAACAGAGATGACAAATGAAAAGAGTTCTGACTGTGACCAGAACCTTAACCATGCCCTTCCTGCAAATATATGAGATAGTTCAAAATCCTTCTATTTAAATTTTCCCATACTTAGCTAACAACCTAGTGTCCAAACTAACGTATGGTAAGAATACATAGACGATTAGAAGACATAACACACATAAATCTTATTGCTTGCTACACGGAGGTACCACAGGTACCATAACTTATCCAACAGCATTTTCTCTTTCTTTTAGATCAGTACTATGCGATAGAATTTTCTGTGATAAGGACAGTTTTCTATATTGGTCTTGTCCAGCAGAGTAGCCACTAGCCACATGTGGCTATTGGTCACTTGAAATGTAATTAGTGCAACCGAGAAACTGAATTTTAAATTTTATTTAATTTGAATTAGTTTACATTTCAACGTGTGTAGCCACATGTGGCAAGTGGCTATTGTATTGGACAGCAGAGACCGACAGAACAACAGTTTTGCTTTAGTGCACACTCCATGTAATCCAGTTAATTCCGATTGGTCTGGTCCATTTATGGTGGCCCTATCCTGTTTGCCAGTGTTTAGTTAAAAAGGTAACTTGTAATATAGTTCTGGTCAGTGAGATAGATGGGAAAGCCTTGGATCCTTCAGGGAATGAGGAGTCTTTGTTCTTGTGGTGGTTGGTGGTGACTGGACCTGCAGGAGGGAAATCGTGCTGAGGGAAGCACGGTAGAAAAGTAGAAGGAATCTCAGTCACTGCTGACATCTTTGAACTTCTGAATGAACCAGCCCTGGAATGCCCCTCCACTCTTGTGATAACGAGATAATAATAAACCCTCTCAATTTTAAAGCTGTTTTGCATTGGATTTTCTCTTATGTGTCACTGAAAGCATCCTAATACAATGTATTATCAATAAGCAATGATTTATTTAACATGACAGGAACATGCCTTATTTTAAGAAGATACGAAAAGGATTAAAATTCTAAGATAAATCAGGAGGTTAATATTCGCAATGCAGACAAATTGTTTATATTAAATGGACTCACCACAGTTTTCTTAAATACTGACTTTCTAGTCAGTGAATATGAAGTGTGATTTGATGTATTAAACTTAAAATGAAATACAGCTTTTCAGCAGTCTTTCACTGAGACATATTTCAACATAAGTTGCAGAATTATCAAACACAAATATTAGAGAATGCTCCTTAATTTATCAAATTAATTCACCTCTGGGTTCCTTTAAGCAACATGCCCTCTAGTCTACAGATGGTGATGGTGTGCTCCTTAACCACCCAGACAGACAGTAATTTAGCTAAGCATTTTTCTTTGCAGTGTAAGTGAAAACCTGTTCAAAGTGCTTGCAATTTTATCAACTAAATCCTAAGACCTAAGAGGAAAGAGGTGTTCTATCTATCATGTTCTCTGTGTCTAGTAAAATTCTCAGCCTCACTGGGAGACACGCAAACACTGCCTCTTAGCTGTGTGATCTTGGGCAAGTGACTTAACCTCTAAGAATCCGTGCTCAGTGTTAATTTTTCTGGCCTCTAGCTTGTGGTAGTGATGATGCTGGCTGTTGTTGGTGTGCCCATCTTTCATAAATGGCATTCAAATTGCTCTGGTTCTCCCTTATGTTACCAAGATGCTCTATGGCTAAAACATCGAGCTTGAATGTAGAACTTGTTTTTAGAAGTGATACTTATTTCTTCTTTCAACTTATGTGCCTCTTCACTACGTCCCAGCACTGGGCTGTGTTGGGAAAGGAGTTAGTATTCTGACCAATAGGTGAATTCATTCCACCCCTCTGTTACTTCCCATTAAACCACTCACCCACACAGAACCTTTCAGCTGCAGGTTTATTTGCTTACATCACTGTGGTCAAATGCTTAGGATCGTAGTTTCATTTGGGGAAATGATTAATATCTATCATTAAGGACATTAAAATGCTGGTCTGAATTTTCCTTTTGTTCATAGTTCATGAAACACTTCAGAAGGCATTCCTTGGCATTCTGTGGGAGGACGGAATGTGTTTTATGTCTGTCTCCTACCCACATCTCTTTTAGAAAGAACATTGGCAGTGCTAGCCAAGCTAGATGGAAGCAACATGCAGTTCTTTGCCAAGAGAGAGCCAGTATTCTAAATGTGCTGATTCAGCAGAGCACAGAGATTAAAACTGAAGAAGAGCTCAGAAATCCAACCAAATATTTAATAATTTAAATAAGATTTGAGTCCCACTAGCCAACAGAGGATCAGAGGACATTCGAGAAGGAAGGAAACTTAGAGGTCATCACATCCAATGTTTTGCTGAGCATCACCTCTCAGGACCGATGTAAAATGAGGACAGGGAGCACAGAGAAACATTTCGGTTTTACTGATTCAGTAGAACTTGTGAAGGCTTTATTTGGTGCAAAATGAGGCTTTCTCATTGACTCTAAATAGGCTTATTAGCAGCACACAGAAGGATTTCCACTGTGATCTTCTCTTTGTCCCCAGCCAGAGTGAAGGCATAGGTCTGACGCAGGCTGATAACTGTGGAAGAGAAAAGTACCAGCAGACCAGAGCCCCGAGGCTGGGCTGGCTGCCAGCTCCGGGTTCAGCACCCTGAGGAATGTCATTTGTCTGAGCTACTTTTATGAAACAGAAGCCTTCTTTTGTGTATTTAAACCTGTGAAAGGGACCAGGGGTGTAGCTGGTCCAAAGAAGCAGAAAAACAAATAATTCATATTGGTTTAGGATGCCCGCGTACCCCTCTCTTTTTCAGGGGTCTTCGTTTGCATCGCAATACACGGCCAACATTCTCGGATGTCTGGCTTGATGCGTCCCAGAGGGGTTTCATTAATTGGTATGGAAGTTTAATTCAGTAGAGTCCAGAAAACTGTTCCGCTTTTTCTCCCCTGGCCAATGACAGAAAACATCCCTGTTACTGACTTCTTTGTGGGATCAGTCTGCATCATCCCTGGGGCTGACACAAAGCCATAGCTTTTGACACAAAGCTTCAGCACACTGCGCTGGCTGCGTGACTCACATCTTCCCTGAGGGCTGCAGGTTTGATTAAATGTTTAAATGACCTTTTAGTACAGATGATTGTGAGGTTGGGCAAACAATTGTTCTTCCCACTCTTAATAACTTTGGTGTGTATTTGGGGTAACTGTAGACAGAGTTGGGAAGAGTGTGAACGAGAGACTTGGGTAATGGGAGATGAGATTGGTGATAATGCTGATAATTTTGATATAAACAGACAGTAAGATTTGTCAAAAGAGGGGAAAACTCAGCACAGTTCCTCATCATCAGTTCCTTCCTTTCCCTGTCAAAGACAGACACACATAGCATGTCACTGTGACTTTAACCACTCAGGAGCTCCAGTGTTTCCCAAGGACCACAGCCCTCTGGCCAGGGAACTTTACCCCTGAGGGCTCTCTGGGAAGCTCGGTATTTAGCAAGTATAATTTCAGAGTAGATTTGCTTCAAGGAAGTCTCCAGGAAAATACTGCATGCACTTGTAAACGGCACACAGTCTCATTGTTCAGTTTGTCCTTATGGAATCTTATAATTTGGCTACTGTTTCATTTGCTAAGGCTTAGGTGTCTGTCTCCAGTGGATTCATTCCCCTCCAGCTCTAGTTCCTGAAAAAGCGATCCTGCCTGGTTTGATTTCCAGTTGCATCCAATGCTCATTTCAGGTTCCAGACTGCAAACTTCCTTTTTTGAGACACTCAGATGGGCCACATATTAGCCCACCTGGCTCTTATCATCTGAATCCCTTGAATGAGTCTTCCTTGGCTGGACACATTTCCAGAATGTTGCTTCTCTGTCCTTCGAAAATGCAGCCTGCCCTTTTCTTGGCCCTTACTTTGCTGCTCTGATACATTCATCCCTCGCGACTCAGAATAAACACTAGATAAACATCTGAGATTTAACTCTACATGTCAAATGTGTTACTATCTAGGAGTTGGGCTGAACAGAAACTATAGTAACTCAGGGGTGAGAGGTATTACTCAAGAAAGTCTCCATACTTATGTATTTTGGATAATGAAATTTTGACTCTATAAGATGAATTTAACTATAACTTTTTTTCAGAAAAAAATGTGTTTCAGTGACTTTTCATTTACATTACCATGCTATTAATGAATTCGTGCAGCCTGCTCAGAAATGAATGAAGCTTGTTTATCCTCCGGATTTCCTCATTCTCTCCACCCCTCTCTTCTTGTCTTCTTGTCTTCACTGTTGACATCATAAAAGCTGTTACACATCCCACTACTGTAGCCTTTGGAAATTCTTTGATGATTATTAGAGACTTGTATAATACAAAATGCTCAGGAGAGAATGGAAAATTTGCAAAAATAGGCAAGCTTTTCTTTGAAAAAGTTATAATCTAAATAAAGAGTAAGAGGTGTACAGTGTGTCTGGAATTTTGCTGCTCTGCTTTCTTCATTTGTTGGTTTAGGTACTTGGCTGGTTGATCTCAAGGTGTGTTCAAGACAAAGGTACATGGAAGTCTTGGCAATAATGTAGGAAGCTCAGATTTGATTTTGCAGTTCATGTTAGCCTGCAGAATGACCCTAACATCCATGCCTCTGAGTTATAACACCTGCTTTGGCTTCACGAGAGAGCCCTTGTTTTGGAACAAGCCAACTTTAAAGCAGAACATCACTGTACCTGCGCAGAGTTACCTGGGGTTACTTTGTAGTTATAAGGAGTGGGATAAATCCTAAGCGATTATAATCACTCCAAGCAATTTATATGACAGAAATAATACTGTGCCGAGTGCCACAAAGAATAAGAAAATGTAGCTGCCTGTCTTTCAGGAGCTTTCATTTCCAAGGAGAAAAACAAACTTGCCTTTGGATTCAGATAAGAACATTTACTATGATTTTAAGTTGAGTTTCCTCACTTTATTTCAGAAAGGTTACATTTGAAGGTAGAAGATAGCTAGAAATGCCCCCCTGCCCTGCTCCCTGAGGGTTTAAAACCATTTTTGAATTAATAAATGTATTCAAAAATTGAAAATTAAATCAGATTTTTTTTGTATGAAATCATCTAAAGCTAATTTCTCTATTAAGGCTACTTTAAGTCCATTCTGTTTCATATGCTTAAATGTTCCATGATTTCCCACTACAGAAAACAGTTCCTCTCTTGTGTGAAAGACCTGGACCTTTCCCCCAGCTTTTTATTAAATACCTCGAAGTACTGAGTAAGATCACTATGATATGAGTACTCTTCTGACTCTTCTAAGGGTACAGAGGACAGGAAGGAGCAGGGTGGGACTGTGGACAAATCTTGGGTTGATTCTGTGAGCCTTTTGATACTGATAGCTACCTCCTGTTAGGAATCTCTATTTTTAAAAGTTAGGACTTAGTTTGTGGTTGGATATGTGCTTTTTAACTCTAGAAAGTATGCGTTTATTCAATACTTCCCTTGAATTATTTACTGAGGCTTTTAAACTACATTTCTTGTCACTATAGGGATATGGTAGAGGAGGGGGCAGTGGGTCCCACCGGGTTCCCTGAGAAGCCAGCCATGGAGCTACAAGCATCCGTCACAGATAAGGACCAAGGCTGAGCCACCCTGGTTTGAAGAAGATGTTGGATGATGTAGGGTTTGTGCTGGGGTGATGCTTCACCTCTCATGACATTGAGCTTATGCTCAGTGAGGCCAGATGAAAAGCAGGGTCAGCCTTGGATACAGAGGTATATAGTCAGTGGCTTCCCACAGGACACGCCTTTAGGGTGTCCAGAAGAACATCCTTTTCTTGGAGCTACTTCCTTCACCTGGTTCCTGATGAGTGAGACTTCAGGAATAGGATACAAAGTCCCCAGCCTGTCTTACATCTTTGTCTGGGTCAGATCTCCTTGCTATATGCCCATGGAACACTATACGCACTTCTACATAATCACTCACTTGTACATTTATGTGTGGGATTGATTGATGTTTATCTCCTATTCAATTGTTAGAACACTGAGGATAAGGAGTGTGTCTTTGTTGCTCACCCTTGTGTCCACCGTGCTTGCCACTTAGAGGGCACTGGATGAGCAGTTGTTGAATGAATAATGACCTGAATATACTACTTTGTAGATGAGGCATTCATTAAGCTTACACTACAATGAAAGACATTTCTCCCCAATAGAATATGATCTCCATTTCTCTCCTGTGTCATTTCTAGTTGCTAAATTGACTTTGAGGTTGAGAGATGGGCTATGACTCACTACGCATAAACTCTTCAACAAAGAACGTGCTCCATTTTCCTTTTTTTAAGTCATTGGGTAAGAATGAAAATAGGCAGAGAAAAAAAATGAAAGGCTTATTGGGCTACTGATACCCATTTGTTGGTTGAAAAAGTGTTAGGGTTGTTGGTATTTTGTTTAGTTGTGAACCTTCTATGTAAATATTTCTATCTTTGATGAAGGTTTATTCAGTCAATCTGGCTGCTCTTTTTTTTTTTTTTCTTTGATTTACTTTATTTAATCTGCTGCTGAATGGCATCCAGCTTTTGGTCATGGAAAATGTTTTCATGTCTCTATCTTTCAAGAAAATCTTCCTAAATGGCTCAGAAATTTTGAACACAGTTTGTGTGTGTGTGTGTTTGTGTTTTGTTTTTAATTGATAGCAGCAGTAAATGGTTTATATCATATTGTTAACCAGTTCTCATGAGGGTGACGATTTTCAAATTCTAGGGAGCTAAAAGGAAACATCACAGCTCATTTTATTACTGTTTAGGGTCTTATGACAGATACATGAATACTGTTATTCACCCTTGATCTTTTCTTGATAAACTACTTGTGTTATCTCTAGTCTGATTTTTATTTTTTCATTAGATAGTCATATAGTTTTAACAACTGCTTTTTAAACATGGTTGAAGAATATGTGTCATCTTTCTATTATCTATTTCAAAACCAAATTTTTGATACATATCTAGCAAATGGGTGTGGAACGTATCAACAATATAACCGTATTTGAGCTTTGGTGAAAGGAATTATTTCATCTCTGTGACTTGGATTCTTCAAGTTGGCTTGATTCCGGCCAAGTCCTTCTTTTATCTGAGGTTAAAGTTTTTGAATACACATTTAGCTGCTTCAGACCCACCTGAAATGCAGCCTTATAGAAATATAGGTCTGCAATTCCTAAAATTATATTTTTATCCTTCTTGATACATAAAACAACAGCTTTTTGTAGAGTTGGAAGAAGTTTTAGAGCTTGTTTATCCTGGATTATTTTTTACAGATTGGAAAACTGGAATCAATTGGAATAAGTAATTTGTCTAAAGGCCAGAGAAAGGAACCAGGACCAGAAATCCCATGTATCTCCTTATCTTACAATAAGTTGCTGTTAATGTGATCTGCTATCTGAGTGATTTACACATGCCTCTCTGTTTGTCCTTCTGGCATCAAAATCAAAGAAGGCCGAGTTTGTTTTACTTTCTTCTTCTACCCATTGTGTAGCTGAAGTGAGGCTCAATATTCTGTTGTAAATTCAGAATCAGTCCAGCCTAAGATGAAGGGGACGTTGAATCATCTGTCTAATCCAAACACCTAAATTAGCTGTGTAATTATTTGTCTGTGAAGCTTCTTGAGTTTTGTTGTGGTGCTTTGGATTGAGGCCAATCAGAAGTGACCCTTGAGTTCTGATTCTATCTAGTCAGTCTCTCCTTGACCAAGGAGAACTTTTGGGCATGGACGGTAGTTTCTATTGTCCTGTGACTGACTCCCATTAGAAATAGCTACCTGAGGGCAGCCTTCAGTTCTATTTTGATCTAATTGTATTATAGCCATAGCCTTTAATGTTCTCTTTGACCTCTGGAGACAGTACCTGGGCATAGAGAACTTACAAATACTATTGAGGCTCAGTAATGAGGGTACCATTTTATATACTTAGAAATAGATGCTTTTGCTCTGTGGGATGCCTGAGTAGGAAGTTTTTATGGCCCCTAGTGTAGCCACAGCATTCAAACATCAGACGAGTCTCTTGTTACAGTAATTCCCTTGAAACAATTGATCTCAGGAGGCTCAAACGGTTCCCAGAGCAGACACTTGACCTTCCAAGAATAAAGCCTTTATCTATCTGCCTGCCTATCTATCTATCTATCTATCTATCCATCCAGCTGTCCATTTATTTATTTTTACTCTCACAGCAGAGGTCAATGTAGAATCTCATTTCTCTCCGGTGAATCTTTATAAACGTTCTCCTCTCGGCTTTTGAGTTCCTCTTTCTAGTTGAGTCAAATTGCCTACAGATTTTTATAGGTTATCCCTTAGTATTCTTATTTCTTATTATTTAAAATATTAAAATGTTAACATTTACAATGAGAGGGAGCTCAGAAAGAGCAGAATACCCTCTTACTGATGTCCTTAGTGGTAGAGAAATGACAGCTAGATTTTATATTTTCACTTGCCCTTTTTTTTCCTTTTAAATCAAAGAGGTTGAATTAAAGATATAAGGCAAAAAAGCAAAAACCCAGAGCTATAAATTTCTGGGTTAATCCAAATACATAAAGCATTAAAAATGTCAGATACAAAGCTAGATGCAAACTGACAGGGAGAAAAAAAAAATCTGTTTGTGGACTGAAAGCCCCAAACCAAAAGCAAAATTAAAATTTGTGCTGACCCTTCTCCCTTGGGGCTGCAGATGTCACTGCTGTCCAGGGCACCGTCTGTTACCGAGTGGAAGGAAGAGAAATGGCATCCAAGTCACTAGTGTAAAATGAAATAGTCTGCCTGCCAAGTCCTGAAGATGTCCTGCCATAGTTTTTAAGGCAAGGGGACACAGGGTAGAGGTGAGCTACCAGAGGACCACTATCACTCAGTGATTCCTACCTTTGATGGTTCATTCTTTTATTATAAGATGACTCATAAGAGTCAATTTATTACAAGACATATTATAAGACTAAAATATGACTTAAATTTTATTTATTTATTATATAACTATATATTTTAAAATTTGTTGTTATATATCCACATTTATTTATTTTAAGACTAATTTTTCATTGTCAATGACAGTAGTTATCATTTATTTAGAGCTTATAGCACAAGAGATTTTATAGACTTTCTCTCCTTTAATATTCAGAGTAATTCTATAAACTGAGTATTACTATCATACTCAAGGGGAGGAAGCTGAGTCTCTGAGTAAGGTTGCTCAAAATGACACATAGCTGTGATTTCAGGGAGGTCTGTAGCTGCTCTCTCACTCCGAATGTGAGTGACCTCAGAAATTGGCACCTTTCAGAAGGCTTCAGCTGAGCTGGAAGTGACTGGTTCTCCACTTGTCACGGCCCCATCCGTTCTCTGCTACTCTGTGTCCTCCCCGTGTCCTGGGAGGCTGACCCCTACCGCTTCCGTACAGATTCCACGCTCATGACTCTCTTCCCCTCCGTCTTTATCTTGGGCTTGGCCAATAGGAAACATTAGTAAAATAACAAAAGGCGAGAGGAGAAAGAGGTCGGGATATTTCTCCTCCGCGTCCTGTTTGACCCTGCGCTCTGGCTGTGGGGTGTCCTTTCAGCTATGGTTCCCCTGTCGGCTGCCGTCTTCCATGCCTCCAGCTTTAACCGGGCTCCTAATGGAAATGCAGCTCCTCCTGTCTCTTCATTCCTACCTGCAGGGTGGGATTATCTTCTCACCGGTGCTAGTCTCTAGATGCCTTGCCATCTTTGTTGTTTAACTGTCTACACTTTGGTAAGGAACCCCTTCACTAAAATCTCTTCATTTGAACCATCTGGGATGAATTCTGTTTCCTTCTGGGACCCTGACTGATACAGAATGGTAGTACACCCATATGAAAATATGTCAAAAATAATGTGCAAAGCAGTTTCAAAAGCTCTAAATTAGGATCACTAGCATGCCAAAAAAAGCACAGATAAGAAAAATAAGTTTATTTCATACGAGATATGGCAGAAGGGATTTTTTTTTTAACTGATGTGGAATCTGCCTCAGGGAGATATGAGAGACGAGGATGGTGAAAGGGGTAAAGACTTTCATAGTCTGTTATACACCAGGCTTTAGAGAGCTGTGATAGGTGTTGAGCTCATTATAAAAGCTGTCTTTGTGGAAGATTTTTTCTAGCAGCCATTTGTAGGAAGAGTGGAAGTGGGAAGAAAGGTTGACTTCAGGGAGAAGAATTACAATACTTTCAAATAAGCCTGTGGTAAAGTGACTGGAGACAGGTTTGCATAGTGGCTGCAGGGATGGAACACATGGAATGACACATATCAAAGGAAACATCACTTCTCTGTGACTGCAGTCTTGCCCGTGTGATGCATTTGCTTTAAATTGGTATAAACCCCTCACATGTGGAGGCCCCATATGCCTTGATGTAACATTAGATCAAATTGCAGACGTTAAATTTGGCATTAAGGCAATATTATTTGGTTGTAGGGAACCTCATTCCTGTGTCTATCTCTTGAGCTTTATGTGGAAGCACTTACAGTCCTAAGGGGCTAATTTCCGTTCAATCTATTTATTTAACAATATTTCAGATTTTTAATTTTCTGTTTCCAGGTAATCAGACTCCTCAACTTAAAATCTAGGGGCATTACAGACTTGAAGGAAATTGCTTGTGCATTAAGACTACTGAAAGAGTAATCCTATAAAAGCCCATCATCGCTGAAACATTTTCCTAATTGTGTATTCCTCCTGAATGTTTATTTGAAACGTTCTCTTTTGGTGGGGAGGTAAATAAGCTGATGTGTATTGAGCTCTGTCTGCCCACTTGCTCATGTGTTCATCTAGTGAACGTGTTAGTGAGTACGTATCAGACTCATTAATGTTTTACCCGAGAGGGCTTTCATTTAATATTCAGCCAGTCAACCATTTGGTCGTTCAGAGTAGGGCTTGGAATGAGCCAGGCCTAGCTCTAAAACTGACCTTTGCCTTTCCTGACAGGGTTGTCTTGGGCAAATTATGTTTGAGTCTCCTTTTTAGATTCGATAAAATAATTTTTGTAAAGAGCCTGCATCATGACTGAGAAAAGGCGCTTGAAGTTGACGAATTTAATCCTCCTATATTTCACCCCAAATAACCTCATATATACACAAAAACACATGAGGCTCAAAGATGGATGTGAAATAAATGGAAGTATAATAATCCTAAGTGTAATTGCAGATCCAAGACAAAGCACAACATTTTTTAAGTATATGAAAAAAATTAATAGAATAAAGAAGAAAATGCAGTATAACTTTTTCTTCTGTTATTTAACTGGTATAAAATTAATTCCTTGAATATCACATTTTGTCAACAAATATGATAATGTATGTTGTGATATATTGCTTTGCCTTGAGAAGGAAAAAATAATTATAGCCATAAAACATTTAAGAAAATTCTAGAAAATAAGAGTAATAGAATTAATTTTTTCAAACATTTCCCAAATGCATTTTAAATGCCTTTCCTGAAGGAGAGAGAGAAAAAAAAATGCAGATATAATTACAGATAAGACCCATGCATATTATTAGTGGACTTAAAATAATCATGCATATTCATAGCTAAACTGCTAATTACCACTCCCAGAATTTTGTTTAATGTAAGCAAGTTAATTTAATGGGGTTAGGGCAAAAACAATATGATGAAGATCTAAATTGGTGGCTATTTAACCAGCACTGAAAACTTGACAAAACTACTTCTCCCCCTCCCATAGACATAAACAATTAAGTCTTATTATCATCTTTTTTAAAGAATAAAAAGGGCAAGTAGAAAGCAGTATATTGAGATGCAACTCTTTGAGTCTTTGTTGATTATTGATGAGTTTCGAACCCTCAGGGTGTTTGAAAGAAAGGCTGATGGAACTTGGAGGCAGAAGGCATAGGCTAAAGTCCTGTCCCCGTCACTAAAGAGCAATGTGAATTTCAGGAGGCCTCTGAACTCTCTCAGCCTCTGCGCAATGCAGATAACGTTTCCTGCAGAGCTGCCTCAGAGCTGTTGGGGAAATCATACAGAAATTATGACTGTCAACAAGTTTTATGAACTGTCAATTATCTTATATGTATAAGGCATTATTCACTAATTCACCAGTGGAGCAATGTCTATTACTGTGAGGCATGTGGGGTGGACATTAATATGGCAAATGAGATGGAGGAAGCAGTGTGTCCCTGGGATTAAGGGTATGGGCTTTGAAGTTAGACCAACCCAGGGTGATTCAGGGCTCACCACTTTGTGACCCTGGGCAATCACCTCCCGTCTTGAAACCTTCATTTGGCTGATCACTTCACCGCATTAAATACCAGTTTCCTTAATGTTAATATGCTAAAACACCACACAGTTCACAATGGAGTTTTGAAGATCTGAGAAGCTTAGCACATTAAAAGTGCTCAGGGACAGTTGGCAGATATCAACTCTTCAGACACTTTCATCTCTAATTGCGAAGGGCAGACATTCACACCAGTAATGACCGACCAGAGGGCGGGAGTGGTACAAAGAACTTCAGAGTTCAGAGTAGAGCTGCAACACTTTCAGTTAGAGTGAGCAGGAAAGATTTTGGAGAGAGCTAAGCATTTAGAATGAATCTTGAAGAAAGGGTCACATTTCAACAAGAAGAGATATGGCACGTGGAGAGCATTCCAGGTAGAGGGAACGGAATGGACTAAAGTTTAGAGGTGAGAAAGTCAAGTAGTCCAGTGGTCTAGGTTAGTGTTACCCAACAGAATTTCTGCCAAAGTGTAAATGGTCTATAAGTGTGCTGTACAATATGGTAGCCACCAGCCATATGTAGCTAGTGAGCCGTCAGCATGTGGATGATGTGACTGTGCAATTTTAAATTTCATTTAATTTTAATTAACTTAAAAGCCATATGTGAGTAGTGCTGGTCTAGACCACAGGATATATGGAGAGGAGTTTTTTGTGAAGAGACTATAGCAGTTTGTTAGATTTGGTAGAACTTAGCCTCTAGACCAACACGTTTAGATTCCAAAATGGAACCAAACATATTGAGAAGCAGGAGAGGCAAAATAATTATTTAGCAAAGGAGACCCAGAAGCAGCAGCAGAGAGAAATAGGAAAACCAGGAAGCCAATGAGGAATGGATGTTGAAGAAAGGCTTGCCCTGCATTGTTAGTTCAGAGGCCAGCAGGTACCAAAAGCTTGTTGGATTTGACAATTCAGAGATTATTAGTGATCTTCAAAAGAAAAGATTCCACTGAGTCGTGGAGGTAAAAGATCACTGCAGGGATGGAGGAATGAGGTGTGTAGAATAGGTGGCAATGTGGGGGCACAGTCTTCTTTTTGAACTAGTTTGTGTTCCTAGAGGCAAGGAATAAAATTTTCCGCACCAAGTTAGTTCCAGCAAGTACTGTATAATCACCAAGTAAGTGGAGTTTTTGAAGGCAAACTAGGTAGTTTCAAGGCCAGGTATGAAATTACAGTGGTTTAGATAAAATTTTGAAGCAATTCGACAAATAACTACTCTGAGTCATGACATTTTTAGGCCACATTGAAAACACTAGTTGAAAGAATTCAAACAATGTTGAAATCATAACCAGGCCCCTTGCTGAGTTTATATTCTGAGCTAAGGTAGATTATTCTCATGCCTTTATTTTTATTTTTATTTATTTATTTTTTTGTGGGGGGAGGAAGTAGTTAGATTTATTTATTTATTTTTAGAGGAGGTACTGGGGATTGAACCCAGGATCTTGGGCATGCTAGGCGTGCGCTCTACCACTTGAGCTGTACCCTCCCACCTTTTTGAATGATGAAAGCTGTTTTTTTGTTGTTGTTGTTGTTGTGGTTGCTGCCTTGCACCACACAGATAGGTACCAGGTAAAGGGGTGGGAGAGTATCCCATGGATACCTCAAAGGTAGGCAACCCAAGGGCAGACATATTTTGTGCAAAGACTTGGGTTTTCTTCTCTCTTGAGATTAAATGACTACAGTAATTCTCCCTTTCCTCATTCACTCTCCTGAAAATCACTTAGAACACCTAATAGAAGTGCATAATCTTTTGCCTTAATTCAAACTGGTCAGTATGTATTTCCCAGGGAATTAGTTTGGGGCTATGCATTTTTGTAATTAGTATCCAAGTGATTCTTAAGGCCAGATTCTTTTGGGAAATTCTGATCTATTTCATTTATTCACCTTTTCAACAAACATAAATTGAGCATTTTCCATGTTCCAGTCACTCAGTGAGATACTGAACACAAACATAAGTAAGATATACAGGAATCCCCTACGTTTCAAAAGTTTGCTTTATGCCACTTTGCTTTTATGAAAGACCTTTATTAGTACCTGTATTCGCTAACTTGAAATCCGAAGAGGATTTTCAATTTTATGTGAAAAGGTGAAAAGTGAAAATAGTGTTCAACATTGGTTTTGCAGGAAGCATTATAGAGGCAGGGCACACCCCAGGAGTGAGAGTGGCACCACCAAGCCCCTTCCCTGAGCATCAAGATAACATAGCTTTGAACTATGTCTGTGAACATTTGTACTTTATCCAGTTTATTTTGTGCATCTCTTAGCAATGTGTATCATAAAGTAGTTGCTTCTTCCATATACACTGTTTTAGCTTATGAAGTGTTCATAGGAATGCTCTACTTTCCAATAGCAGGGGGAACATATAGCCTTTGGCTTCAAGAAATCGTTCTGACTGGGGAGATGGTAAATGCCATCAGGGAATAAATGGCTTGGTGGATGTTGCAAAGGGAGCTCAGAGGAGGAATATCTCAGCCTGGGGAAGATCATGGACCTTACTTGGGGGAGATAAAACTTGAGTAGGGTGTCAAAGGAGACGTCAACCAAGTAATGGAAAGAGAAGCATCCTGTGCAGGGGAAATGTCACATTAAAAGAAAAGAGAAAGAGTATATTGGTCTGGGAATAGCACTGACTTAAACATGGCTGGAAAATCTGTTTCCCATGAGAGAGTGACTGGTGTGGCTACAGAAGGAAGGCATCTGCCAGGGCACAAAAAGGAGTTTCTAGTTTGTCTTAAGGTGATGAGACTTCATTAAAGGGTAATATGGGTTGATGAGATTGGAGACAGGGAGATCCATTAAAAGCTTAATATCATAATTCAGATGAGAGGCGATGGTGTCTGACCTAAGGCAATATCCATAAAGGAAGAATGGAAAGGACATTTTTTGATAAATTGTTGGTGATTTATTATGCATGACACGACCAGATGATAGTTTGCTTGATTCTTTTATTACTGTCGTCTAAATGAGATGGATTGGATTGCTGAGCAACTGATTGTGTAGATGGTCCACATGGTGCATTTTGACCATGATGGAGAACATGTAATTGCTTGTTCATAGCTATAGTCATTGCTTAAATTGGAATGCTATTGGACAAAGTTTCCACAATTATCCCATTGTTTCAGGGCTATACCATCTCCAAGAGGTTTTCACAGTTGTCTCTATAAATATCTCAAACTCTGTTCATTTGTGTAGGTAAGAAAGTGTATACTATTTACTGCCTATTTAAAGTCTTACTAGTATTCTGGGCCTTTAATAATTTGTCTTTGTTATTATTTTTGAGATTTTTTGACACCCACTAAAATATTTTAATATATCTTGAGTTGTCATAAAGCTAAGTTTGAAAGTGCTGATTTATAATGATAATATCTGTGGTGACTCAGGAAAAGAGGCACTGGACATCTTAATAAACAATTTAATAGAATCCAAATAGATGACACCCAATTACTGACAAATAGATTATAAAGAATAATAAAATACTTGGCTACCTTGAGATTTGAAGACATATTTTACAAGTTGGAACAACTTGAAGATTCATAGAATTTGTGTAAAATGTGTGGTTGTCAACACATTTCAACACGTTGATTCTATTGTGGAAAGCCTTGTAACATGAAGTGTTTAATGGTTATGGTCAAAGGTATTTCTATGTTTATGCAGTCTGCAGTCATAGGAGGGAAGTGTGTGACTCAGAAAGAACATTGGTCTAGAGAAGCTGACCACAGCCAGGGAGTTTGGAGTGAAACAGACAAGATTTGGGATTCTGACTCTTCTAGGATGTGAACCTGGATCGACAGGTTCACCTCCCCGAGTTTGTCTTTCCTCATGTGTAATGTGGGATAATATTGCTTTCCTTACAGGGTTGTTTTGAGGATTACATGAGATAATGCAAGTAAAACACTCAGAGTGTCTGGCTCATAGTGTGCTCATGTCGATGAAAAAAATCAATCAATAGTCAATCTAAAAAAAGAAAGGGAAGTTTTTGAGACAAGGGGTTTTATGTCAAGTGCCATATTATTGACAGTTTCCACAATTCAAATATACACATACAAAGCAAGCAGTAGGTCATGGGTCATGTGACACCTTGCAAGATTAAGCAGGAAAGTATCTTCTGTAGCGTTGTGACCCTTTATGAGATTAAGAATGTTATTTCCTAAGGAGGTCTGGTTAATTTAGATGCACAACACACACTAAAGGGGAGAGAGGAGGCCCAAATGGGCAAAGAAAAAATTTATGTTTAAGTTTTTCTTATCTTGCCATAAAATATGAATTATATTTCATCTCTCAGTATAAAAATGATAGCAATTACAAAAAAAATTAGGAGTCAAGATGCTAGTTGCAGCTTAGCTGCAAATCCATGATTATCTTTGACAAGTCATGTTTTCTCTCAGGGCCTGAGGCTCCTTATCAGTAAAAGGAAGCAGATGGATTGGATGAGTTCTAAATTTGATGATCAGAGTTGGAATTTGATGACCAATATGAGCTACGTCTGAATTTTTGTCATCAGAAAATGTATCATTTAAAAAGTTGCAATTTACCCTGAGTCATGCACCCCTGCATGAGCACTGAGAATATATTTAATCTAAGCAGATTTAGAAGCTTCGGGATGACATGTTGATTTTGAAAGCATGCTAGATATTCAGGGGAAGAACTCCATGAGGTAGTTAGAGATCAAACTCAAAGAAAAGGGTAGAACTCTAAAAAACATGGGAATTTAACAATGAAAATGATACTGAAGGAATGAAAGTGATTGACAACTCCTTAGACACAAACCAAACAAAAAAAATATGCCGGCAAATTTCACATTTATATTTATTTAGTCATTTATTTTTTAATATTCATAATAGGGGTAACTTGGTAACTCATTAAGAAATCAATGCTCAACTAAAACTGTTTATTATCAATTGCAAAAGTTTTACAAAATACAGACTTAGAAGGAATATAAAGTTTTGAAAACAATTTGAATTTTTACGTATTTTTGTTACAATAGTTAGCAAATGTTTGACCTATTTGGAATAAGTGAGGCCAGTTATATTTTGAGAGATTGTTGGATTTTGTATGTGTCTTAGCCAGATAGGTTGCTGGCAGGTTGAGAGCCTGGATGTAGGTAGTATATTGCTCATGACAAAGACAACTTTGGAAAACGTTGAGATCAGAAACACAGAGATTCATAGTTTTGGCTTATTTACCCTCAGTTACATCTAGTTAAAATGCATTAATGCTGTTTCTCTGCTTATACTCCATATGTGTGTCCAGTTGGAGAGGCTGAGGTTAGAACATGGTAGCTGGGCATTTGATTCTTGAGCTGGACTTCCTAGGTTCAAGTCCTAGCTCTGTGACATTGGGAAAGTGATTTCACTCTCTTAGTGTTAGTTTCCCCACATGGGGTGTAGGGATAATAAGACCTGCCTTATAAGGCTTTGTGAGAGTGAAATTAAATAATATACAAAACACTTAGGCTAATACCTTAATATACAGTTTGTAAGTTGGTTTTCCCCTCTCAGTTATTAAAATAAGTTTTGCTTTTACCAAGCCCCAATAAAAAGTTCTATATCTTAAAAACAAAAAACTACTATGCTTAGTAGATTTGCTCATCTACAGAATTTTTTAAAAATGCAGTGAATGTGGTTGTTTTTAACTGACTTGTCAGTTTCAACAAAAAGCCAAATTGACTGCATAGTGCAGACACAATCTAGGTTGAAAACTACTCCTCAGTGAAAGTTATCAAAGGTGAAACAAAGGAGAAGGAAGCTACACCTATACAATTACGTGTGTATATGCACATGTGTGTGAGTGCGCACACATGCGCGCGTGTGTTTTAAATTGTAGTAGAAAGCCTAAATAGCTAGCGTAATACTAGGCACTTGGTAATTATTTAGGTTCTTTTTATTAATAAAAAATGAATTTTAAGTTTTTTTGTTTGTTTTGTTTTGTTTTGTTTTACAATCTGAGTGCTTGGTACTGTGTTTAAAAAAAATGAAATTTTGCAGAAGTTATCTTAGTTTTCTCTCTCTGAAAACTCTGACATATGCTGATGGATATAGATTTTCATTTTAAAAATTAAAGAGGGGCTCAAATGAGTTTAGTTATTTTCTTCGGTGATGCAATGCTCCCCGGAGGTGGACCAAGAAGAGTGCTAAATCTTTGATGCACCCGTGTAATATATGCAGTACACTGCTGAGAATATCTGGTTTTGAGGTTTCAGGGGCAGAAAACCAACTGCAGGAAATCTGGATATTCTAGTACAGCTCTGACCTTAAATGTTTCATCCACTGAAAAGAATAATGCACGGTTTCAAAAATGTTCACATGGTCCCAAAAGAAGGTGAGGATTTTTCCCCCTTTTCTATACAACTTTAATTACACTGTACTAAACAAGTTAAAGCAGTAATGTCACCTTAATTTTCACACAGAGGGCTCTTTAGTTAGAGTGCTGCTACTTGAGATGATCTAAACAGAATCTTAGCAGTTTAAAGAATTAATGCTCCTAATATTCCTTTTGGTGCTGGGAAGTGGCCTCCATGGAAGACGAGCAGGTCTGGACTGAAGAAGCTGTGAGATGGGAATAGCTTTCTTCCTCCATGTCCCCATCCATGTAATCTCTTCCTTCCCACACCTCCCCAGCATTTCAGAATGAAGAGAAAAAAAGAAAAAGAACAGGAAAGTAGGAAAAAGAAAGATAGGTAGAACAGCCCTTAGAAGAGTTTGCTCATCTTCAAGATTAAGGACAGAGAGTTGAAATTTTCCAAGAGCAGCAGAGCTGCTTTCCTTCCCCTATCCTATGCAAACCCAAAGACAGGAACAGAAGCAGGTTTTCATGACAAGCCACAGGCCAAGCACCAGGTCATTTGAAGACCTAGACTGTTTTATTCACTGAGTGTCATTTGGTGCGGGCTGTCAGCTGGCAAATGCTTCATGCAAGGGATTCATGAACATAGCATATCTTATGAATCTTAAGTATTAGAAGAGGTTTAGTTTATCATCGTTATCGAACCAAATTTGGGTCTGCTCGCCCAACACTTAGCAAAGCCAATCTACTGACACCAGGTGGTGAAGGAAAGGACAGAGTTTATTGAAGGGCCAAGCAAGGAGAACAGGCAGCTCATGCTCAAAAGACTCGAACTACCTGATGGCTTTTAGAGAAGGGTTTTTAAAGACAGGGTGAGAGAGAGAGAGTTGAGGGGTGCATGATCAGCTCGTGCACAGCTCTCTGATGAGTTGATGGTGAGGTACCAGGATATTGTTTTGGGAATTTCAGTCATCAACCTTCCCGTTCCAGTTGGTCTGGGGGTCCACTTGCTGGTGGTCAGCATGCAGTTCACTTTTTGCACCTGGTGAGGGTTTTAATATCTATAAAACCGCTCAAAGATATGGCTCAGGATATTATCCATAGCCCTTAAGGAGAAACCCAAAGTCCTTGACATTGTTTTATGGCTAAGTTATTATTATTATTATGTTTTGTTTGGCTGCTTTCTTTTGTTTCTGATTTTTTTTTTCTACTTCTCTGAGTATATTTTCTCTTTGGAACTTGTGGAAGGCCTAGGAGGCTGAAACTTTTCTGCAAACAAGAAGCAGAGGGTATCAAGGGTCTATCTCCAGGAAGGCTCCACAGGGCTCTTGATTCCATCATGATCAACCACAAAATTGTCTATTTAACACTTCCCCTTTTAAATAATAGTTCTAGTGTTTACTGTGGACAAGTCTAATTATCTATAATGCTTAGGGATGAATTTAATTTTACTTCTACAAATCATTTTCCGAAGACAGACTTTCCTATACATTTTTAACAGAAAATACACAAAATAGCTTCCTAACTCCACTTTTGTCACACACTGGCAACCTCCTTAACATCTAGAAAGACTTGATGTCATCTTAGGACTCATTTGTCCATTATATACACAGCAAAGTAAAATGAAATGCACAGAACATATAGGACCATGGTTAATATTGTTTTACTATAAAAATTGCTGAACTGGGGCCCCTGCACTGCCGCCTTCTCCCTCGTCCCCTGAACTGGTGCACACACACAACTGCATACCGCTCAGAGGATGCTTTGCCCAGTCCATTTCCAAATGACAAATTTCATGTGAATCTTAACAAAAGGATATTTGTAAAAATGTGTTATTTTACTATCTCTCCCTTAAACATAAATCAGGAACTTGATAATATCTAGAAAGATTAGACATTTCAAAAAAGTATTTAGTATGGTTCACTGTCTATTTTGGTGTGAACTTTCAAGTTCTATTCTCTTAGCAAATTTCAATTGTACAATACAGTGTTTTCTTTTAAGAAGATGTGGGTAACTTGAGAACACCTGCTTCCTATTACCTACTATAAATGACCAGTATGTCCTCCCAGAGGCTGGTGGGCACTCCATGTTAACAGGCCAAAAGTAGGTTGCTGTTTCTACAGTTTCCCTCTTCCAGTGTCAAGGTGTGATGGAATAAAGACTCTGGCCAACATTTACACTCTCTGCTCCTCCCAGGCTCCTTAAGGGGTAGGCTGGGATGGCTTCTTGTTCACTGGGATGGCATCTTGTTCACTAGGGACACGGGGCCACCCCAGACCCAGGATCTGTGTGGCTCCATGGCCTGAGGCTGAGTGGCCGAGCTCAGGTCCTTTCTTGTGTCTGGGCGCTGCCATTCTTCTTGGCCCTTTCCTGGGGCCCCAGGGGCTCAGCTCTGCCCGCAGAGCTGGAGCCAGAGACAGGAGACCTCCGTGGACTGTGTAGGGTAAGATCATAGGAGGATGGGCTTGCTGCTGCTTCAGGGCCTGGGCTTGGGCCCACAGCTCACCCAGGCTTGGAGGGTCGAGGCTGACCTCCACTAATGACCCCCTCTCTGCTGGAACTCCTTTATATTCACATTTTATTTTTTCTCTGATTAACATTTTAAGATGGGTAAGTATCCTTGGGGTCCTGATTATATGATATTTCTGCTGCAAACTGTTACTAAGATTGAGACTCTTTATATAACTACTTTTAGATGTATCGTTGATTGATTATGTCTCTTGAATTCTATTTAAGGAGGTGTCCCTGGTTTGCACAGTGCATCCTTTCTAGTACAGGTGGATGATAGGATTTTGTCCCCTTGGTTTCTTGCCTTATCTTTGTCTCTCTTTTCATCACCTCTGTTTCCTGTCCTCCCATCTCTGTTCTCTGACTTTCCTCTCTTCCTTTTACTCCTCTCGTTTCTCTGTTAGCATTCCTACCCTTCTCTGTTTCCCTGAACCTTTTTTGACAGGATCTTTTTTCCTCACTTCTCCCTTTAATCTCTCCTTTTTTTCTAATACTGCAATATAGAAAGAAATGCAGAGAATTACTAGGATTTACTATATTACAGAGACTTTCTGTTCTTTTTCCTTTACCAATGATTCATTACTTGAAAATATTGACATCAATTTCCAGAAATTCATAAACGTCTCCAGTCAATGCATCTAAATTTCAAATAAACCTCCAGTGGCTTTGGTAAGAAAGTGCCCAATTTATTACTTTCCTTCATTTCTTGTAAATCACAGTGATGAGAGTTTAGAACAAAGCTGCATCAGGATACTGTGAGAAATCAGCCTATGCAAATGAGGTTTTTATTTCCTTAGAACCCATCATACTAGTGACTCAAGCTGGTTAAAGCTCGCTGAACGGTTTAGTTCCTGGTATTTCAGTACTGCCTCCTTATCTTGTATCAAAAGTATAGCATTGATGGCTTCTTCTGAGTTCTTTTAGCCATAGAAAATCGTACACACCTGGAAATATGTAAAGAAGTCAGTATGTCTCAACTAAGATTTTATAATTGCATGCTTTGTAGAGAGATCAAAATATCCAGGAGGCTGGTGTCTCCTATCATTCAATATCGCTGTGATAATAATTATGCATAGTGACCTCAAAGCATGTCATTTTTGGGGCCAGATCTTTAATTCTTACAGAAGACCTTTCCAGGTGGTAGTCACCTTAAAAATACCATTGTGCTCCTTCCATATAAAAAAGTAATCAAAACGATCAAAGACTTACATATAAGATCTAAAACTATAAAACTCTAAAGCAAAAGTTCCAGAAAAAGGGCATAGAAAAAATGAAGGAGAGGCAATAGCCAAATATATAACAATAGAGAATAATCTAGATGTATAGAATAAAACGGGTCCTAAGACTGAAGGGACAAGCAAGTCCACTTGGATACGTCACAGTGAAAATGTGAAATGCAAAGACAAAAGGAAATCTTTCAGCATGACAAAGAAAAAAGACATTATCCATGATGGTACAGCAGAAAAATATTTTTTGAATGTTGAGGGAAAAATAAGTTCTAAATCTATATTCAAACTATCATTCAAGAATAAAGGGAAATGAAGATATTCTATGTCATATAAAGACTTAGAGAGTTTGCCTCTTAGACTTTTTGAAGGAGCTGCCTACTTTAAAAAAAGGAAATTCATTCGAGAAGTAAACAATAGCGTGTGTGTAAGAAGCAATGATTTTCTTAAAGTGGCTATAGCATTGGTTTTAAATAAGGTGGAAATAAAGCTCTAGATGACAGTGATGTGTTTGAGGGGCTGGAATTAAGCCTTCCTAAACTCCTTATATTGTTCAGCAGAAATATAAAAATATTAATTATCCTAACACATCATCATAAAATTGTGCAGGTTAAAAATGTAAGGTTAAGAATTCAAAGAATAAAAGTACAATTATAGCTTAGAAATCCCAAGAGGCGGAAAAGTGTGTGTGCTGTACTGAAAAATTATCAGTCTGATGGGAGGGAGAAAAGGAGAAAAAATAGTAACAACCAAAAGGATGGTAAATAGGTAGACATAAATTGGTAGAAATAGACGTAAATATCAGTAGCTACAGTAAAACTCAACCACTAAAACACAGAAAATCTCAGAGTGGATAAAATGTAAAATCTAGCTAAAAAGTAGCATATTACACACAGACATCATTTATGTGTGATTGTGTATGTATGTATGTCTATGAATATGTATATATATCACATATTAAAAAGAAAAGTGGTATAGTAAATTAAAATCAGAAAAAAATAAACTTTATTGTCAAGTATTAGTAGCAATAAAGAGAATTATAAATTAATAAAAATTATTCATCAAAAGATATGACAATTATGAACTGGAATGAACTTAAAAAGCAAAAAACATAGCAGGATGAAATTAACAAAACTATAATCCAAATGGAATTGTTAACACATCTCTCAGAAATTAATAAATTAATCAGACCAAAAATGTTTAGAAAGGAAATGGGAGATTTGAATAACTCAGTTAACAAAGTTGATCTGACAGATTTGTATATACAACTACACACTCAATAAATGTGAACATCTGTTTTCTTTAAGCGTGCTGAATTCAGGGCAATCTATTGTGGAGTCAGAAGTTCAGTCTCTGGAATTTCAGTTACTAAATCTGAATCTTAGCACCACAATGCACTAGTTGTGCTATGTGGTTAAGTTACTTTATCTTGCTATGGCTCAGATTCCTCATTTGTAAATTATAGGTAATATTAGTATTTAGGATTTTCGCGAGCTTTAACAAGTTAAAACATATAAATTGTTTAGTGTATAACACATGGTAAATATCTGACCAATGTGAGTTGGCATTATCACTGTATAACACTGCAATAAAAGTCGCACAAAATTCCATGAAATAAATTCGATAAAATTAGGCACCAATTGTAAAAAATAGCCCAAACTCTTCCATAGAGCTGGTAATTGAAAAATAGGCTCCTAAATAATTCATGAGTTAGTGAAGAAAGTAAAATAGATATCATACAATATTTATAATTGAGTGACAATGAATATTGTACATACAATAACTTATGGATGCAGTAATCACTTAAAGGGGAGTTTCTAATTATAAATGTATATATTAGAAAATAAGTCATTTAAAAATAAATGAATGGGGATTCAACATAAGCAGTTAGAAAATAAACATCAGAGAACCTACAAGGGAATGGGAGGAGGGGAGTCATATGAAAAAGAGCACACAGCAATAAAATAGCAAACAAAAACGTTAGAGAAATTACAAAATACAAATAATGCTTTTTTGAAAAGGCTCTTAAATTAGACAATCCCGTGGTAAAATTGATCCTTAAAAAAAGGCACTCAGAAACACATATAGGCAATACGAGGAATAAAAAAAGATACATTTTAAGATCTAGTGAAGATTTTTAAATCCTGAGAGAATATTCTGACCATGTTATGCCAAGCAACTTAAGTAACTTGCTATCTTAGATTAACTGAACAATTTTCTAAGAAAATATAAATTTCTGTTATCAACACAGGAAGAAAGAGAAAATCTGAATTTAATAATAACAATTTAAAACATTAACTTGATCATAAGAATGCTGCCTCTTCCTGAAGGATGCATGCTGCCAGTTATTTATTTTTGCTAGGTCCTAGCCTATGCAATAAGACAAGAGACACATATAAGAATTAGATAGTAAGTAACACAGTTGTTGTTTGAAGATATAAGTGTATTTGTAAGAAAATCCAAGAGCATTTACAGACAGATTTTAGAAATAATTTTGTTGGATATAAGAATTATTTAAGAACCTTTTCATACTGCAGAAACAAACAGAAATGTCATTACATTTTTAAAAAATTCAAAATGCAGTAATAGATATAAGCTGCCTGGAAGATACCTAGTTAATTAATTTATTTTTGTACCTCTATTGCAAAATAGATTAGAGAGCTCAGAAACTGACTGCATAGGAAGACAAACGAATGGTGGGATGGTATTAAAAAATCAATGTGGAGACAATAGATTATTGATTATATAAAGTGATTTGCTATATAAATGGAAAAATAAAATGAATTAGGTTTATACCTCACATTTTAGAACAAAATAAAATCCAGACAGGTTTAGAGACATCCACGTGAAAAACAGAATTTAAACAAATTTTGTAGGAAACATGGGAGAATATACAGTTGACCTTTGTAAAGTGTGGGCATTAGAGGTGCAGCCCTCTGAGCAGTCCAAGACCCTATAACTTTACAGTTAGCCCCACGTCCACAGTTCAGCATCATGGATTCAATCAACTGTGGATCATGTAGTATCTTAGTATGTATTTATTGAAAAAAAAATCCACATATACGTGGACCTATGCTGTTCAAATCCATGTTGTTCAGGGGTCAACTGTATATATAATATATAACATATATTATATGTAATATATATATATTTTTCCTGCCTTGGGGTAGCAAGTGATTTACTCAAAAACACAGTGAAGAAAAGCATAAGCCAAAATAAAGAAGCTTGATTAATTTGACTACACAAAACTACTTAAAAATTGCTCATAGTAAGAGAAAAAGTTGAAAATCCAGCTACAAACCAAGAAATGATAGTTGTGTTATATATATTTGATACAAAAAACAAAATAAGACAAAAACCAAAAATTTAGGTTCCAGACTATGTAAATAACTCCAACAAATCAGTGAGAAACAAAAACCAAATCACTAAGTAGGATGAAAAACAAGAATAGGAACAGGCAGTTTGTAAAAGTGGATAAGAAAATGGCCAACAAACATGAAAATCTTCAAGCTTACCAGTAATCAAGATAGAACAAATTTAAAAAAATCAAGGACATATAATTTTATACCCATCAGGCAAGAAAAAATTTTAAAAATAATACTGGCAATACCAAACACCAGAGAAGTTGTAGGAATTACAAACTCTTACACACTATTGATGGGAGAATACATTGGTAAAACCTCATTGGAGGGCAATTTAGCCATATCCAGTCACGTTGAAAAAATTGCATTCTGCAGTAGTAATACCACTAGGCATACACTGTAGTAATTCTCACCTAGGTGTCCATGGATATTCGTTGCTGCGTTGATTTTAATAGTAAAAAATTGGAAACAATACAAATGATTCTTTAAGGAGGGAAGGATAAGTAAATTGTGGAATAGTATATACGACTTATAACAAATGAACTAGACCTTCATGTATCCACACTGGCCAAATCTTGAGAGCATAGTGGTAGATAGAAAAGATAAAAAGTATGACACGATATTTATATTCCTTATTAAATAGATGCATATGAAGGGAAATAAAATATGAATGGGGAAAGGGATACAGCAACTTCAATGTTGTAGTTCTGTCTGGGGAGGGAAGGGGATTATAAATTCTTGGGAGGGGGCATGTGTTTCATATAACCTTCTCTATGCATTTTTTGCATGTTAGAAATAGTTCAGATTAACAAAGCCCCAGCCAGCGTGGTGTCCTTATGAGCTGCCGAGATCGAACAGCCAGAGAATAATAGCTGGCTGGTATAGAATAAGAAAGACATGTCTGAGCATGGCTGAAGGCCACAGAGGAAAATTCACCAATAAAAGATCTATAATAATTGCTGCAGTCACAAACCATCGAACAATCTTAACATGTTCACCATATCAAATGGATGCTTCATTATTTATAAGTCTTTCCAGTTACATACTGATATTCACAGGTCATGGGGACTAAAACTGATTTTATTTTCAGAAAAGCAAAAGGATATCAGTATATCAAATATATATATTTAAAAAAGCAAAAGAGAACAGATGTATTTTTTTTTAAAGTGCAGTATTTTCCCCAATATTCCCAACATAAGATACGTGTTTTGGACAGTAAATGTTACGTAGACTGGAGTGGAGTATCTGAACTCAGTATGCTTGTAATTTCCATAAATAAGTCTGTTGCAGTTTTATTAATTCTTTTAAGAACTGGAGTTAATATCTACAAACTGAGTAAGATATTAGCACATTTTTTATGAGGTTATGTTTATGCTTTTATTATAACACTATTTGTCCTGTAGTCATTTTAATTGGTAATTGTTTCTCTGTAATTGATTATATTCTTTAATTTAACAAACATTATCTGTATTGCAAGTATCTTAGTCGAGGTAATCATCTTCTAAATAAAAATTTTACCAAAAAGCATTTCTTGAGAAGGCGTAGATCTTATTTACACATAGAAACAATTTCATATCACAGTAGTACTACCAGGTCTATTAATTGCTCTCATAGCTAATGATTGTTGAAGAAACTTAGTTTAAGGAATAGCAAAAAAACCTATGTGGCTTGGATTGAGTGAGCAAAGGTGAACAGAAGATGAAGTCAGTGAGTTAAGGGGAGTATCTAGATCATTAGTTAAATGCAAGAATGAGTGAGCCATTTGAAAAATACAAATATATGCTACAACATAGAGAACGTGCATTTACCATCTGGATATGAATCTAGGGTCCATTATGGACTTCTTACATAGAAGCTGCTTGACCTCATTCTTCCCTCAGTTTTCTAATCTGCAAAAATGGGGCTTATTGACCTTACAGGGTTGTTTTGAGAACTAAATGTAGGAAGGTGTATTGCAGAAGGCTGGACGTACTTTTGAAAGAGCAGGAACCTAACTAACAAAACGGCTCCCCTGATGCTGAAGTTGTTTGCTAATTCATTCTGACTTAAAATCCTTGCAACTTGTTTTTCTCTTTTCTCTGACAAACCCCCATCTCTGTTTCACTTGCTCAACTGCTTTTGTGCTAAACAGCCCTCAACCTTTCCATTACACTCTCCACTCCCTTTATATTCTCTATGCAGAATAGCTTACCCTTTAACCCAGAAGCTGTGTTCCAGAAAGGCGGTCATGGGCTATTAGCCTCAGCAAAATGAACAGATCCTCCAGAGTTTCTCCATGACGCCAGGTGGATTCATCAAGATTAAGAAAAATACAGCAGCCTGGAAAACATCTTGATTGTTGCCACCTTTCTGTTCCATCTGATTTTTCTATAAAATCTCAGGATACCAACCCCAAGATGGATTCACAGTCTCTAATGAGACCGTGACTCCCTTTTACCGGGCAAAGCAATAACGCTGTTCTTTTCTAATTTTCCCAAAACTCTGCCTCTGAGTCTCAATTCGGCTCTTAGGGTACAGAGGCTGGTTTTTTGGCAACAATATTAGTGTCCAGTAAATGTTAGTATTCCTTCCTTTCACCTCTTCCCCCAATTTACATATTTTTTCTCTTCAATCTTTAAGGTCAATGGGGAAGTTCAAATTGCTCAAGACAGAATTTTAAGCAAAGCCAACAGTGACCTGAGATTTACAGTGAAGGGAAATGGAATCTTGTTATTCAAGTAAATAGAGGAATTATTTATTTAGGACCCATAATTTTCAGAGTACATAATGAATAGACTTCGAGGGATCCATGATTCTCTCAAATAGTATGTAAATTTTTTGAGTATGTGAACTTTTTTCTAGATGTTTTGATCCAAACTTGGCATCAGACTCTCAAAGTATGCATGACCTCCTGAAATATTAATGTGTACTGGCTCTTAAACATGAATAAAATCTCCTTTACAAAATAAAGAATGTGGTGTAGAGAATAATCAGTGATACCTTTCACACTGGGATAAACTAAGGCTTTGACTCCAAAATGTTAATTGTACATACGTTGAAAAAAACCCTAAAAACCGACTTCTTCGCCCTTCCCCACCATTAAAGTGCAAATAACCAGGGGAAAATGTGACTTTTCGTGGTCTATCACTCTTCAGTGTGAGTTAATTCACTGGGAGCGTGAGGTGGCTTCTGAAATAGAGCTGGTTTCGCTTTGTCAGACTTGGTCAGGACAAGCTGAGCTTTTGTTCATTTGTTTAGTAAGTTTTAATTGAAAACCCACTACGTGCCAGAATCTGTGCCCAGCATTGGAGCTGCTGTGGTGAACCAGAGACAGAAGTAAGCAAACAAACCAACAAGATTTGAAATCACAGGGACAGGGGTTTGGTGGGAGGTGGAGGTGTGTTGAGAGAGATGTGTATGTCACAATGAAAACCAACTGAGCTGCTGTGGGGAGAGTTCGCTTACGATGTTTACGACGTGGTGGTCGGGGAAGGCCTCTCCCTAAGGGGGCACATTAGACTATCTGCCATGCAAAGAACAGGGAAGGGCACCCAAGGCAGAGGACCCAGCCTTGGGTAAGTGGGAAAGTATATACCATGTTCAAAGAATAGGAAGGAGCCGGTACAGCTGAAGCATCCTAAGTGAGACGGAAGACGGGTTGGAGGCAAGATGGAGGGGCAGGTGTGTTGGCTCATGCAAATACTTACAGTCTAGGATTAGGAATTTGGATTTTGCTATAAGAGTAATAAGAATGAATTAAAGAATTCTGAGTAACCTGATTTAACTGTTGGAACTAAGACCCTTATGACTGTGGAAAATGGATTGTAGTAGTCAATAGTAGACATCCCCATTGTCAAATGACCAGGTAATTATGTAAGTTCAGTCACCACCAAACACACAACAGATCTGGTCTCTTTGGCCTTGGAGTGTGAGGGGAAGGGTTAATTATTAAGCTTTTGGCTTAAATAACTGGGTGAATGGGAATATCATTTTCTTTAATGGAAAAGACTAAGAAGGCTCCGATTTGAATGTGTAGAGGGTGGGAAATTCTGTTTTGAACATATGAGTCATACGCATTGAACATCCTTGTAGTGTTGGAGTTGCATTTAAGAGTCTAAAGTGTAGTGGAAACAGAGCCTGGAGATGAAACCTGAGAATCAACAGCATACAGTGACATTTAAGCCATGAGACTAATGAGGCAGAGAAGCAAAGAAGAGCTCGGCTGTACCTCTCATTCAATGAGCTATGCTCTGAAGGAAAGCATAGAAATGATGGTGTAGGTAGAAATGGGTGGAAGTCAAACCTGGGAGGTTTGGTTTTTTTTCTTTTTCCACTTGTTTGTTTTTTTTTTAAGATGAACTGCATTAGAACATTTTGTGAATGGAAATGATCAATTTTTAGGGAATAAATGATGGTACTGAGAGATGTGTCAGGTGTCAGAATTGAGGCATTTCCTTTATCAGTGGGTCTCACATTGCACAATTTATTTATATTTATTTATTTAATTAATTTCCTGAGTATTTTGCAAACCTAACATCTTGACTCCCTTTTCCTTGGTGACTAAGTGGGAAATGGGTGCTTATAAATGCAGCTGCCGCCTCTGTAGAATTCACAGGCAGTAGCACCATTTGGTTCAGAGGCTTTCCAAAGCTTAGGCAGACTGCTGTCGGCACAGATAGAAGCCAAGGTACTATCCCACATAGCTGTGTGTATGGTCTCCACAGAATTTTTCCTATTACTTGTGTTTCTCCTCTGCCCCTTCTTCTAGAAAGTTTCTGTTAGGGGAGTAATTAGGTAAATTTTTATGATCTTACCAGTAGAGATCTCCCTGCCCACAGAAAGAAAGTTTACCTTGCTTTTGCCATGGAGGAAATGTACCGTGCAATTGCAAAGAGCCTGCTTATCGTTAAGTGCATCCAGAATCTAGTCCGAGAGAACTTTCCCAAAGGAGGGAGAAAAGCGTGCTTATCTCCCCAATACCATGAGACAAGAGCTAATTGACCCAACCAAGAGAACTACACCCTACAGGGCAAAATGAAAGAATGTATGACTCTTGTAGTGGAGAGTATGTCATGTCTGATGGGCATTCCCCATAACAAGAGTGACACAGCAGTGTGGAACCTGGCAACTCCTTCCTGATCTAAGGGCTTTGAAATTTCATCATTGCCTGGTTTACATGGTGACTGAGCATCATTGTGTATTTCCTTCCATTTCCAAATCCTTGCATAAAGTCACCCCCAAATGAGTTAGTTAAAATGTTCCCAGGTTTAGCTACATTATGGGACTCGTCATGAATTTATTCATTGGTCTTACTGACCTCTCAACTTAGTGCTATAAAGGAAGATATGACCACATAACAGAACTCATGCCTAAAACTACTCCAGAACAGATGAGGAGACTAACAATAGATGTAAATGAAAGCCAAGTAGAAATAAGACAGTTTTCTCTATAAGTTTAATCACTTGAGCTCCAAGTCCATATTTCGACTGCATCTACTCAGATCCTTCAGAACGAATTGCTAAAAAAAAGTGTGGCAATGTTATTTTTGTTATCTGATTTTTTAATTTATAGGCATTCCCTGCAGATAGCAGAGTGACAGCAAATTTATAGAGTGCTAATAAAAAGGATGTACTGGCTGAAATATTTTAAGATATGATATTTCTTAAAGTAATTGCTAGAACTAGTAAGGTTCATAGCTACAACATTCTGTATATTAGCCTGATCTTTTATTAATTATTTGAGTTCAGGTGAAAAACAACTGAGAGAATTTACTTTTGGAAAAAAAGTGGATTTTAGCAATACTTGGGAATAAATTTAAAAAAAAAGCTGGATAAAGTTCTTGCTTCTTAATCATTAAGGTTATTTTTCTCCTTTAAAGAAAGACACTGCATTCTCTTGTTCTGAAATGTTTTAAATTTCTTGAGGTCAGGGTCTGCATCTTTGATTCAGTTAGAAATATTTATTAAATACCTTTGACGTGCACTATGGAAGATACAAATCACTACCGTTACTCTCAAGGAATATTCACTTACAATGAGCTCTAATGTAAGGTAGGTGATGATCCAAGAGTAGTCCAACTACATACAGAAGCCCAAAGAAGAGAAAAATTATTTTTGGCTTAACAACTAGGGAAGACTTCATATAAGACACAGCCTTTGAGAATGAAGTGTAGCATTTGCAAAAGTGTAGATGAGTAGAGAGCATTCCTGACAGATTAAACCAGTGATTCTCCTAGTGTGATCACAGAGCAGCACCTGGGAATTCGTTAGAAATGTAAAATCTTGGGCTCTACCCCAGACCCACTGAACTAGAAACTCTGAGTGGTTCCAGTGATCTGTGATCTAGTACGTCTTCCAGGTGGTTCTGATGCATGCTAAAATTGAGAACCACCAGATTAAACTAGTCAAGTGAAAGCAAGAAGGTGTGAAGGATAAAGCCATTTCAGGAATGGAAGACATCTTTATTTTTCTAAGCTTTATGACGTAAGAGGGGCCATCATGAAAGAAAAAGATAGGTTGGTATAAGCTAGATGAGGGATTTTCATGTTATGCTCTGGAGTTCGGGCTTTAATCCAGTGGCAGAGAGGAGCCATTGAAGGCCGATGAGTAAGAAAGTGACATCAGACCTGAATTCAACAATTCTTTTGGCCTCAGAGTATAGGATGGAGAAGAGATGACCAATGGCGAGGTCACTGTGGAAGGACCATTTAGGAGGTCATTGAAATCGTCCAGGTAGAAATTAATTAGTGAGAACTGTGATGACAAGGACAGAAAGAGAGGAACTCCAGGGAGAACCTGTTCTGACCCTTTTCTCAATGGAGAGCAAGGAACAGAGGGAAGTAAAATAGAAATTAAATAAAGACAATAAAGGGAAAAGATATGAGTAGATATCATTAATTTGGCTTTGGGAATTTTAAGTTATCCTTGCCGATACTGAGGTAGAGATGTCCAGAGGGTGGTTGAAAAAGTCTAGAACTTCCTATTGAATGAGACCACATATGGTTATTGAGCACTTAAAATGTGGCTGGCTCAAACTGAGATGTGCTACACATTGAATCTTGAAGACTTAGCATAAAACATGTCAACTATCACAATAAGTTTTACATTATTTTTTGAAATGATAATATTTTGACATCAAAATATCTTGAAAGAGTTGACTGTACCTGCTGCTTCTAATTTCTCTTCCTTATTCTCTCCTGAATCTACATCAATTATAATTTCTACCTTTCAGCTGTCTTTATCAAAGTCACTAATAACTTCCAAGTTGCCAAATCCAATGGTCAGTTCTCAATCCTCATCTTACTTGACTGTTCAAAACTACTCAATGCAGTTCATCGTTTTTATCTTCCCTTGGCTTCCTGGACCACTTACATTCCTGGTTTACCTTCTGTGCCCCTAGCTGTTGTCCTCAGTGTCCTTGACTGGTCCCTTTTGATTCCCCACATTTATATGTTGGAATACTCCAGGGCCCAATCCTTAGAGTTCTTTTGTTTTGTGTATGTATATTTACTCATGTCAATGATCTCCAGCCAAATACTGCCTGGAACACACTTATAGTTGAACAAGTTGGATTTATTTGTTACTTGCTAGAGTAAGGAAAACCCACACCATGGAGAATTGTGAGTTTTAGTAAGACGATGTTAGAAAGGATTTATTATAGGGCTTGGGATTTTGATGGGTGACTTTGGGGAGGGTCCAAGGAAGTAGTAGTTCTCTATGGATTGGGTGCTGTCAGACAGTTCTGTGACTGAGTATTGTAATAAACCTTATCTATAGGGAGGGCAGACTGAAGCAAGGCTAAAGCTGTAATTAGTAAAGAAGAAATTTGCTCATGTTAGACAGATAGGATATTTGGGTTTTTGGTGATTTGAACAATGTTGATGCTTTGTCCATGTTCAGACATGATTATGGAATGGCCTTATTTTTATATTGATCCATCACAGTCACCAAGAGTCTGAAGACAGTGTTCTGTGGTCAACAAGTGAACGTCAAAGCCTCAGTGATAGTATTAGGCTGGTTTCTGGAAGTCAGGGACTGCTTTTTTCTTTCTTCCTTATTGAATGATCTCATCTAATCTCATGGCTTTAAATTCTATCAAAATTTTCAGTATTCTAAAATTTGTATGCATAGTTATTATAGCCATGAATTGACTCATGATAGCCGGAAAACCTTCGTTTAGAAGGCTTTGTAACTGAACATACCTGAATCTGGGTCCTGACAGCCCTCTCCACATCTGCTTCTCATGATAGACTTTCCTATCTTGGACATCTTTAGACAGCTTCATCGTTTGTAGTTGCTCAGACCTCAAATTTCTCCTTTCTCTGACTCCTACATACCTTATCTTTCTCTTATATCCCAAATCTGATATTTGGCAAATCCTGTTGACTGCACTTGCAAAATTCAACGGAAAATCTGACTGCCTGTCACCTCTCCAGGGCTATCTCTCTGTCCAGGTCACATCATCCCTGTCCTGGATTTTTGGAATAGCTCCTAACTGTTCTCCATGCTTCTGTCTTTTCTCCACCTTGGTCAGTTCTTAACTTGGCAGCCAGGGTGATCCTGCTAGAAAGTAGGTCAGATCACGTCACCCATCTGTGGAAAACCCTCCCATAGTTTCACATCTCATTCAGAGTAAACATCAGTATCCTTTCTGTGACACGTGTGATCTGGACCTTCTCTCTGACCTCATTTCCTGCTACCCTCACCCTTATTCACTCTGCTTCAGCCGCACTGACTTCCTTGCAGTCCTTTGAACACACTAGAAAATCACCTATTTATTGTTCAGGGCCCTTGCATTGTCTCCTCTGCCCGAAGTACCATCCCTCCCCTGCCATCTCTATGTATTACCTCTTCATCTCCCACAGGATTTTACTCCAAAGTCATATCAGAGTGTTCTTGCCTGTCTTTTCTGGCTAAAATTAATCTCCCACACCCGCCATTTCTTCTCCACATTTCTTGCTTTATTTTTTCTCATTAGCAGTATTTCACTCTCTAACACACTTTATACTTTTACTTACCTGTTGTTATTTATTGTTTCTTTCCCCACTGGAGTATAACTTCCACAGGGGCAGCATTTTGTGGGGATTTTTGTTTGTTTTGGTCACTGCTGTATAAAGACCGCTCAGTAAGAATTTGCTGTGTGATGGTATATTGACATTCCAGGGTTGGTCGACACTGGGGGCAACTGGGGAGTTGTGAGGGGGAGTGGCAGCCTGGAAGAGCAGGCTGGGTCACTCCTCACCCCTCAGTGGGCTGGAAGGGTTGATGTTAAATACTCACAGGTGTGGTATTGTGGGTGGAACCACGTCCTCTTTCTGCTTTTATCCTCGTTTGTGGATGGAGTTAACTCTCCCGGGGATACACTCAGGCCAGTGGAGCCCTCTCCTTCGGAGTCCCTCTCCCTGACCAGTGGAGTGGCCTTCTCTGGCCACTCCATGTGCTTGTTTCTCAGCATCACAGATTCTAGGCAGCAAGTCCCAACGTGACCCACAACACCTTTCTTTGAGATAGACATTGGTGTATGGAATTTTGTTTTTCCTTTCTTAGATAGTATTAGACAAAAGTGTAGCTAGGGAAATGGCAGAGTGTAACGCTGGGGCAGGGAGGAGAATCCAAGATGGTAGCAGTTCTTCCATCAGTAGCTTAAAGGGCCTGAGATGAGTGGGGCAGGGTGGCGTGGGGTAAGCACTACTCATATTTCCCCTCCTCAGTGAAAAGAAAAAATGAGAAGAAAAAACTTACAGGAAATAGGTTTATTGAGCTGAAAGAGAAAGATTAGATTTTGCTTTTGTACTAAATGGTGACATTTAATAAACCTTTTTAGAGATCTAAAAGTGTGTTGACAATGTTTTCTTAAAAGAATTATTTTTCTTAAAAGAGATTGCAAAATCTCATGACATATGACTTACCCGTTACACGGTCCAGCCTGCATGACTAATCTTTGAACCAGGATATTTGTGTTATATAGTTATATACTTCTACACATTTCTTTCTACACATTTCTGTATTATATTTATTTTTATATATTTATACATTCATATATTGAAATATTTACATTGATAACAAATTAGATAAAATTCCACCTTGTTGAGTGTTTTTAAGTTTTGGGTTGACCCTAGTAATGATTGATCAACATTTTTAATTGAGAGTTGTTCAAATGACCTAATGTTGCCCCAAACAGTTTAGAAGTAAACTGATAGAGTTTGCTAGTATCTGTCCTGTTTTCCCAAGTTAAGATATCAGAGAAAACAATTTTCTGATAGATGGAATGTTTTATAAATATAGACCTTAAACCTGGATTTTTGAAAAAGGTTGAATCACCTGGAATAATACCAGGACCGTGTGCCTCCTCTGTTTCTTTCGGCTGCTTTAGGTTAAATTAACAGTGATGCTACTTGACGGGCCTTAGAGGACAGAAGAGTCAGATCACTGGAGACAGTGCATGCTGGATTTGACATCAGCTTTTCTCGTCATTGTCAGTTAACACTTGTAATATATAATAACAGATGATGATTTTTTAAAAAACTCTTTGTTCCCCTTTACTGCAGTAAATTTCTACCTGCCTGATTTGTACTTCAAGAGGCCCCAGGTCACAGTAAGAAAAGCTGAGCCTCTGGTGAGCCAGGCTTAGAGAAGCCCACTTTTTAGAGACAGGAAGCCAGCTTCTGACTTCAGCTGTGTATTTTTAGGACTCTTTCTGGACTTAAAAAAATGTATAATGTGACCCACCTCTTTCATGCATGGTCCATCCTTCATGAAATCTTTGACAAGATTTACGTATAAATAAAGGAAGGAAGAAAACAAGGAAAGCTCTGCATTACCTTTTGTGTAAAGTTTTTTGTTAGTGAAGGAGTTTGAGTTTTCATAGATTTCCAAAGTTTCCTTGACAAGTTCCTGAACCAGAAATAATATGCCCCGTTGTCCATAGTTTGCTGTAATTCCTGGTTCTACATTAATACCGCTATGACTTGGACAACTTAACTGATCTTCCTGAGCCCTAATTATTCATAAGATGTTCAAGGTTTTTATGAAGGAGATAGATAACATATTTTATACATAGAATGTATATATTTAAGTATTGTATAGTGCTGGGCATATAATAGGAGATACAATTAATAATCATTGTGTTCATTTTTTTCATAGGAGGAGGAGTAGAGGCAGTGATGACAGTCTACCCTCCCCCACGTCCATCCACTCACTCCCCACATTTTCTTCCATCTCCCTCCCTATAGTGCCATTAAGGCCCCACCCTCAACATGAACCTCTTTCCAACAGATTCCTACCCTTACACAGCATTTTGAAGTCTGTCTGTTCTCCCTAAGAGCAAATACTTCACTAGTGATAAATTAGCAGGAATAAAGTAGTTGTCGCTGACAGTTATGATGTGGTCTTCAAAGCTTAATAAAGTCAATTCTCAGTTAGTTGAAGGCTGAGTATTCCTCCTAGCCAATCTCCATGTCCCTGTCACTGAGTGACCGACCTCCATTCCTTGCCAGTGGCCAGCATGGAAGGGAAAAGTGGCAAGGTAGTGTAGAAATGGTAGGGGCTGTGTTCTCAGGACAATTTGGGTGCAAAGTCTAGACCCCACTAACTAGTTGTAATAGGCAAGTGTGATAGACTGAGTTGTGTCTCCCCTAGATCCATCTGTTGAAACCATAACTCCCAACATGGCTTTATTTGGAGATAGAGCTTTAAGGAGATAATTAAGGTTAAATGAGGTTGTAAGGGTAGGGCTGTAACCTGATAGTGTTGGTGGCTCTGTAAGAAGAGGAAGAGAGAGACAGCTCTTTCTCTCTCCCCGAGCACACCGAGGAAACGCCACATAAGCACAGGGAGAAGGCGGCCCTGCAAGTCAGGGAAAGAGCCTCACCAGAGCCTGGCTCTGCCGGCTCCCTGATCTCAGCCTTCCAGCCTCCAGAACTGTGAGGGATGGATTTCTGTTGTCCAAGCCACCCAATTTCTGGTATTTTGTTACGGCAGTCTGAGCAGACTAATACAGTGACTTAGCCCTTTGCCTCTTTATCAGAATGGACACAATAATACCTAAGTCACAAGATGACTGAGGACTAAAAGAGATCATGTACCTAGGGCTTGGAAATTTGAAAAAAAGAAGAAGAGAGTTTGGGCAACTGTATCATTTTCCCAGATTTTTATGATTGTAAAACAGATCTGGCTACGTATACTTGAACCTGTGAATCAGAGTACCCCAGAATGCTTGTTAATATTATAGATTCCTGGACTCCACATGAGACCTAAATAATTAGAATCTCTCTGATGGGACCCAGGAATCCAGAAGTCCAGGTGATCTGTACACTTAAATTTAGGGGCCCTACCTCAAAGGAATGGTATGCTAATCAGTGTCTCAAAATGTTGTTCTACGAATGCTGGCTGCCAGGAGCTCTGATTAAAGGAATTTACGTCACTAGATGTCAATCGACAAGGAGAAGATTAATAGAAGTCTTGTTCTGAAAGCATCCATCAGAAGCTGCCTTGGCTATTGGGTTTTATTATTTTTCTGTATATGTAGATATATTTCTTGAAGTATAGCCAGTTTACAATGTTGTGTCAATTTCTGATGTACAGCATAATTCTTCAGTCATACATGAACATACATATATTCGTTTTCCTTGGCTGTTGTTAATCTGCATGTGAATCCTTTAGCTTTACCACAAAGGACAGTTGGGTGAATACTGGTCATAAAATTAACTAAGATAATATAACAAGATTATTGGCTAATTTTACAAATTGCTACCCTATTTAAATATCACTTTTTGATCAATAATATATGAGAACATAGTATGTTCCAGGAAACTGAAGGAAGTTGCTGTTCATGATTCTTTATCTGTGGTGTCTCAAATAAATAACTAGCAGGTGAAGGTGACTTTTTTTGTAGGCATGTGCAACAGACAAACTGAAAGGAAAACATCAGTGCTCTTCCCGCCCCAGCTCACAGAAATACTGACTTCTTTTTTAGAGATACTGAGTCTCATCTAAATGATTACATCTTTAAAAAGGAAGCCAAATACCCAGCAAATGGTAATTACAATGCCTAATCCACCTCCTCACATCTTTGTGCAAGACAGTATTTACTTTGGGTTATGTGTTTGCCAGAACAATCACAGCCCAGCTTCAGCTGGTGGGTGTTCAGCTGAATCTTTGCCATGCATGTTCGCAAGATGTTACAAAGATCCAGCTGAAACTCAGAAGCTTTGTTAATGGTTAAAAATGTCTCACTAGGAATGTATTAGCATTTTCACTTGGATTTCGATTTGACTTCTATTTTTACTCCAATTAATTTTATCTCCCTTTTCCCTTCCTTCTTTTATCAATGTGCCCAATCTCACAAGCCATATGTGATAGTGAGTTTTATTTTATAGCCCTGTTTAGTTTACATAATTGATTTATTCCTTACTGAGTGTCTACTATGTACCAGAGATTGTGCTAATCACTGAAGTCCAGATCTGCCAAAATTGACATTAAACGAAACAGGAAGGGGGCTGAAATTCCAAACAATACGTGGAACTCATTTGTTTGAACCTGACAGGGCTATGTCAAGCACTGTGTTATAAACAGTCCTCTTCCTTTATAAATATACCTGTAAGTCTCGGTATCATTTCTGTCATCCTTGAGCAACTGTATGTAAATTAAATGTTTTTATTTTTCTCTTCCAAGTCCCCCCCCTACATTTTTTATAATTGTATCAGTTTCCTATTGCTGCTGTAATAAATTACCATGCAGCCAGTGCCTGAAAACAACACAAATGCTTTATCTTCCAGGCCTTGAGGCCAGTCAGTAGTTCTGAAATGGGTCTCATTGGGCTAAAACCAAGGTATCATTAAGGCTGCATTCCTTTCTGGAGGCTGCAAGGGAGAATCTGTTTACTTGCCTTTTCCAGCTTCTAGAGGCTGCCTGCATTCCTTGGCTCATGGCCCCCTTGCTTCTTCAAAGCTGGCAATGACCAATCAAGTCTTTCTCAGAATGCTCTCTGTGATGGACTGAATGTTTGTGTTGCCCCCAAATTTGTATGTTGAAGTCCTAGCCTCCAGTGGGACTGTATTTGTAGAACTGGGCATCTAGGGAAATAATGAAGGTTAAAGGAAGTCATGAGGGTAGCACTTGATCTGGTAGGATTAGTGTCCTTATTAGAAAAGACAGAGAGACCTTGCTTCCTCTCTTTCTCTACACGCTTGCACTGAGGAAAAGCCATGTAAGTACACAGCAAGAGGGCATCTTTCTGCAACCCAAGAGATGAGCTCTTAACCAGAAACCAACTCTGCTGGCACCTTGATCTTCAACTTCCAGCCTCCAGAACTGTGAGAAATAAATTTCTGTTGTTTAAGCCAGCCGGTCTGTGGTGTTCTGTTATGGTAACCTGAGCAGCCTGAGACATCTCTCTGGTTCTATCTTCTGCGTCCCTCTTCCCTACTTGAGGATGCTTGTGATTACATTGGGTCCACCTAGATAATCCAGGGTAATCTCCTTCTTAAAATTCAGATGATTAGCAATTTTAATTCTTTCTGCAACCTAATTCCCCTGCATAACATAACCTACTCACCAGTTCCAGGGAGAAGGATGTGGACATCTTTGGGGAGTGCCATTATTCTGCCGACCACAATATGTAGTTTCTCTCTCTCTCTCTCTGCTTTCAGAGGTTAAGTGTTATTTACTCAGTCTTTTTCCTTTTATAGCATTGCTTTGGGTGGGAGTGCCTCTTCTTTTTGGCAATTTGTGATTTAGAAATTGTTTGCTTCTGCGGGCAGATAAACAGGTTATAATGGCCCAGAGTGGTTTTCAGTGACCTATTTACTCAGGAACATCTTTTTGACAACTTTCATCCTCATTGTTCCTGGAATCCTTCCACAGAAGGCCGTCCTGGTTTCCCCCTGGGTCTGCTGCTCTGCTTTTGTGCTCCCCGCTTGCCACTTAGAACATTTTGTTCTCTCCTAAGAGTATTTTCTCTATTCCATGTCAATATAGGCGGATAAACTACATTTAAAGTTTTTCTCCAAAGTATTGTGATCACGCTTTTTAGCAATACATCACAAAAGTGTTTAATGGTTAAACAAGTTGTTTGTCGTATCTAACCTTTTTTTCTGTCGGGGTAGGTATATGAGCTTCCTATGAAAAGGAAGTATCGTATTTATTTCTCCCAGAACATTTTTTTCTTTTAAACTAAAGGCCACTCTTCATTCAACTTTCTTTGGTTTTTACCTAGTATTTATTTTCTGTCCACGGATCCACATTGCATTTAGTCATCATGTCCCCATAGGCTCCTCTAGATGGTGACAGTTTCTCAGACTCACCTTGGTTTGGATGCCCTTGACAATTTGGTGAATCCTGGTGAAGGTATTTTGTAGAGGATTCTTCGATTTAGGTTTGCCTGGTGTTTTCTCATGATTAGACTGGAGTTGCGGGGTTTTGAGAAGGATACTATGGAGGTTAAATGCCATTCTCTTCACAGTGTATTAAGGGTGCAGGCTCTCAACATGACTTATCCCTGGATGTTAACTCTGATGAGCTGGCTGAAGTGGTGTTTGTCACGTTTCTCTGCTGTTAAGTTACTGTCTTCCCTGCTTTCCATACTGTGCTCTTTGGAAAGAGTCGCTGTGCGCAGCACATACTTAAGGAGTAGGTAGCTGTGTTCCACCTCTGTGAGGGAAGAGTGTCACAGAAATTATTTGGAATTCTTCTGTGCAGAGGTTTCCCCCAGCCTACACATAGACATACACTTATTAATTTATTCAATCATTGATTTTTTTTATCAGTATGAACTCATGAACATTTATTTTATACTTTGGGTTAAACCCAATACTACATGATTGATTTTGTTGCTCAAAAGTTCCATCTTTGGCCATGGGAGTTTTTCAGGTTGGCTCCTGTGTCTCTTTGACATTCCACCAGCAGTTTGTTTTTTGAACACTTCCTTATTTTCTGGCATGATAAGATAGTCCAAGATTATCTTGTATATTCTCCAAGGAGCTCTGGTTCTTTTCACTGGAGGATGAAATTAGAAACCAAGATCTGGGTGCCAGGTGTGCTCACTGCTACTGAGGTGTTGTTAGTTCCAAATCTTCTCATCAGTGCACAGAGCTTAGAAATATGTGGGTATATACTAACTTATGTGTGCATATATATATATATATAAATATTATATATAATTCTTTCTATATTTAATCCATCTGCATTTGTTGTAAACCAAACATGAGGTCATACTGATGTTTAAAACTCTAATCTTTCTCCCCATGGATAGCCTCCTCCTCTTGCTTTTCTGTAACTTTCCACTCCTACAGTGAGCTCCCACTAGCTGCTATCCATGTACAGCAGTTTGAGAACTATTAAGCTGTACCCCATGAGAAACACCTTTATCAACTAGAATACAGTGCTTAGTTAAAGTTCCTTTTGTCTTTAGTCATTTCTAACTGACTTTGGTTAGCACCATTTATCCCTGTCCCCTTCAGAGAGGTTATATCATACATTTGTAATACAATTAGATTCTCTTGTCATGGTCTACAGTCCGTCCTGGAATCCTCTGACCTCCTAACTGATTTTCAGAAATCATAGACTCACTCTTGTGACCTTGCTATAAAGTTCCATGTGTTCACCACCTCAACATCATACAGACTAGTTTCACAGCCCTGAAAATATCTCCTGTATTTGGCCTCTTCAACCCTTCTCTCTCCCCATACCACTGACAACCAGTGACTGGCTTTTTGAGCTGTCATGTAAATCGAGTCATACAGTAAGTAGCCTTTTCAGACCAGCTTCCTTCACTTAGCAAATATGTATTAAGATTCATCAATGCAGTTGTGTGGATTGATAATTCATTTCTTTTTGTCACTGAGTAGTATTCCATTATACAGATGTACCATATCATGGAATACTTACTTATTCTTTACCTTTTAAAGGTACATCTTGGCTTTATCCAGTTTTTGGTGATTATGCATAAAACTGCTATAAGCATTCATGCATGTTTTTGTGTACAAAAATTTTCAGATCATCATGGTAAATCCAGCAATTGCTGAATCATACAGTAAGACAATTGTTAGTTTTATAATAAAGTACAAAGCTATCTTATTCTATTGTGGCTGCTGTTTTTCATTCTCACCAGTAATGACTGAAAGCTTCTGTTGCTCCACATTCTTGACAGAAGTCGGTATTTTCAGGTTTTGTTCTTTTTTAATTTTAGCCATTCTGATAGGTGTGTAATAGTATCTCATTGTCCTCTTAGCTGCATCCAGAAGCTGTGCCAAGCAGCTATAAATGGTCAAAAGAGGAAAAAAAAAGAACGGTGGTGGTGGTGTATATGCTGCTAATGTGGATGAGTAGTTTTGGGATAGTCAAATTTTATATATTGTATTATTTTTTTTTACTTATTTTCCAGGCCTGAACTCAATGAGAGAATTACCTGTAGGAAAGTGAGGCCTCCTTTAAATCATACTAAGTTGGAAATTAACTGTGTTATACATATACTCATATATCTTCATTTTTCTTTATCTATCTATCTACATGTCCAACTCCACTTATTAGGTGGACCAAAGAAAAAAAGCACTAACCACTGAGATCAAAGATGGCTGTGCACATTTGCTACTTCTTTCATTGAGAAACAGTGTCTAATTTCCTTCCTCTTGAATTTTGTCTGGCTTTGGTGGCTTGTTTGACCAACAAATGCAGTGGAAGTGACGTTCTGAGACGTCTGAGGCTATGTCAGCAGAAACCTTACACCTTCTGTCCAGGACTCTTAGGACATTTTCTCTGAGAAGCCTAGATGGCTAACTAAGATACCTGACTGGCTGAGACCACCATATTGCAGAAGCCACATGTAGGTGCTGCGGTCAACGGTCTGGCTGTGCCTACTCTTCTAGCCATTCCCACCAAGATTCCGGAAATGTAGTGAAGTTGCCTTGGGCTAACTGGAGCAGCCCGGCCACTAGGTGAATACCATCAAGTGACTTCTGTCAATGCCTTAAGGCACAAAAGAATAGCTCAGACAGGCCCTTGCTGACTTCTTGATGGATCAAATTATAATGGGTGATAAAATAGTTGTTGTAAGAAATGATCAGAAGAGTACACAGTGGCTCTCTGGGTCTGAAAGTGAATCACACAGTATGTACTCAGGCTTGTTCTGTGAGATTCTAAAGCAGTCAATGCATGCATCATTCTATTACAGAAATAAAGGACTTCACATACACAGCTACTTACACAAAATGAAATGTATCTTCTTTATTAAATTTCCAGATCTTCCTCTGATAAAAGCTAGAGTCATCTAAGAAATATTGATTATAAAAACAGAAGCTCTAATCTCATCTGTGACATGAAGTGAGTGCATACTTTTCACTATTAAAATGAAAGTTTGATGAAAAGTTATAATCTTTCTTTCAAAAATGAGTTGCCCTATATTCCCTTTCATTTAAATTAAAAACATACACAAAGTTCCTTTTTTTCTCTGTGGAAATATATTCATTAACAAGTCACGCTCTGATGTGGAATTTGGAAGAAAGTTTTCACAATGAAAAACCATATGGCCAAAAATTCATTTTAGAATAAACTCAAAGTCATAGATACCAACACAACATGAGTGTCTCCTTGAGTCACCTGGTTACAGTGACACACTGTGATGAACAAGACAATATACTCTTAAAAATTAGCACTAAATTCTCCTCCAAGCAAAGATGAAAACACTCTCTCATTAAAGTGTTAAGAAAAAATAAATATTATGAAAGGCACTTACCAAAATCCTCAAGTACATGAGCAAGGGAAAATAATGGGAACCAGTTAGTTTTGAATGAAAAGGCAGTGGAACTAAACCTAATTAATTATGACAACTTCATCTGTGGATGACCGACGGTTTACCTTTCTATTCTGGGAAACAAAAAGGTTTGCTTAGAAAATGTGATAGTGCAAATAAGACTAGAGCAGAAATGTTTAACCAACTTGAAGTTGAGGAAACTGTTTTCAAGATCAGATGCTAATTCACAGGAAAAAAAAAAACACACACACACACATTTTGATTCCTTCTTAGGCTTGAGTTTCATCAGAGCAAACCCCAGATGGATACTTGATGTGTTAATATAGTTTGATTTAATATATATGATGGACAAAACTAAAATTGCATTTAAAGATGCAGTATCACTCATGTAGGTATTTCCATTTGTCAGATTTAGTGAAGTAGGTGGTATCTCTCGAAAGCTTGAAATTGGGCTGACTGTCTGGAATAGGAACCTGAATAGTAAGGACGTATCTTCGGCAAAGGAAGGTTTCTGGATTCTTATTCATGGGGTTTGGAATGCCTTGGCTCCTGAGGAAGTGGCCTTGTGCATAATTCAGCAGAGGACTGCTTGAGCCTCCTGATGAGGTTATTTGATGTCAGGGACCATTTCAGGTGAACTGGAACAGTGTTGGTAACAGAGTCAGCCTTTAGTCCTCAGCCACATTGTCAAATGGATAAAGTATGTTTTTAGCCCAATTAGCTTTCCCAGTGGTTCTCTCCTACTCCCCCATCAAGGGTATCTTCTACCTCCCTGATTCCCAGCTCACCCTTTCCTCTTCCAAAACTTATAATCTCCATATCAGATTTTGTCAGCTAATGAAAAAATCATGCCTAAGTGTAAATGTACTCAGTGTTTTTCATTCTTTAGCTGTAATTACATCATCAAGAGGAGCTGACTGTTTTAATATCTAGATTTCTGAGCTAGGTACACCCGAGTTTGAATCTCAGTGATTCAGTTTACCTAGAGCAGTGCTTCTCAATATTTGCATGCATATAAATCACCAGGAATGGTTATTAAAATGCAGATTTTTTTATTTAGTCATCTGGGGTTGGGCCTGAGGATCTGATTTCCAATGAGTTCCTAGGTGGTGATGTAGCCGCTATTCCACGGACCTGGACCATGTTTCCTGCCTCTGTTTCCTCACCTGTCAATTAAAAATAATGGCAACTGCTTACAGTTGCGGGTGCTGTACAAGCTGCCTTATGTTAGGTGCAGTTCCTGTCCGAGAATCGTCTAATGCATGGCGGTAGTGGTGGTGGCAGTGTGATGCTGATAAGAGTTTTAATAATACGTTGGAGAATTTCAGGCTGAAGGCTTTGGAAATAAGTTTTAGGTGTAGAATCTTACTTGGATACCAGCACTGTCTTTAGAAGCAGCCCATCAAATCACCTGCACCTAGGGCTTTCCCTGATGGGCTGAGCAATACCTCAATAGCTCCTCAGTTGCCCTCCAGTAATTCTTATGACCACAGAGGCTTCTGAGTGCTCATGTGTAGGCAATGTGGTCCAGTCATTACAAGACACTTGCTGTGACATAGAAAATAAGCTTATGGCTACCAGGGGGGAAAGGGGGTGGCAAGGGATAAATTTGGAGTTTGAGATTTGCAGATACTAACGATTATATAAAAAATAGATAAACACAAGTGTCTAGTGTTTAACACAGAGAACTATATTGAATATCTTGCAGTAACGTATGATGAAGTATATGAAAATCACTATAAGCATGTATATGTATGACTGAAACATTATGCTATACACTAGAAATTGACACAATATTGTAAACTGACTATACCTCAATAAAAATAAGTAAATATAAAGATATTAGCTGTGAATTAACATTTTCTCTTATAGCATGACTTAGATGTTTTAACTGGAGAATTTGGGGGTTGGGGAAAACATGGAAGAGGGGTTTTGTTAGTAGCTACAAGTCAGGAGGACTCTTTGAGTATTTCAAGAGAAGGAGAATTCAAGTGTAGCATTACAATGCCTGTTAGTGTTAATAAAATTGTCTGTGGGACCTCGAATTTCAGCATAATGCTCATTGCACCTTTATCTCTAGAGGTGTCCAAGAACTTTAAATGGACAGTTTCTTTACCCTTAGTAAGAAATAGTGGCTGGGGAAAATCTATGAGCCACTTCTTTAATGTCTTTGGTTGCTTGCATGACTGTAATTTCAGGTAACTCTGCACATAAGTGCAGAAAAACTGGAGTTTCAGTACCTCAGTGCTGAACAAGCAGAGTAGAGAAACAAAAGAAGGAAGGTGATATTACCAGTACTTGGCTGTGTCACTGGAGTCTGACTGTCCATATTTTATTGGCTGATTTTTCAAGAAAACGCTTTTTTTTTTTCTCATGGGTCTTTTTTTTTTTTCAAATGCTATTTCCAAAAGGTCACTTATTTGTCGTATCACTACTACTGCATATTAAAATGCAGAATGTATCAGATTAGAATAAGCTAAAAAATGCTCCAGGAATTCAGTCAGTACACATTTTTAATATTATTTTTAGTATTATTATGTTTAAGGGCAGAGGTAGTATTTGTGATTGAGCATCTATCAAGATGTCCACGTCTGCAGCAATGGTTATCTTTCATAATCCATTTGAAATAGCCTTCACGGTCCCTTTACCTTTAAGAGGATATGGCTTCCTTCTTGGATTTTTTTAAGGGAAGCACTACAAGTCTTTGATATTCTGCAGTACTGCTTGAAAGATGAAGATGTCAAGATGGATGACAGCTAATGAACTGAATGCTCAATAGTTCATCACCTTGGTTTTTCCTGAAACCATTTCTTGTCCTTGCTCGGTAGATTGAAATCACTTGACTTTGTTGCAATACCTGACAGGAGTCAAATCCCAAAAATATCCAGACAGGAGTAAATTCTTTTAGCATCACAAATCTTTCACTGTCTGGAGCCGTTAGGCCAGTGGGTTAAGGTACAGAAAAGATGAGAGCATGGTCATGTTCCATCTGGCACTGGTTGGCTCCCTTCACTTGGATAAAAAGTGCTCTAGGACTATAGATCCTCTTACCTCTCCACTAGAAAAAGGAACAAGGTGAGACTTGTGCATAGATCAACATAAATGGATCTCCACTCTTGGAAAAATAGCTCAGACAATAGGTCTACTCATGGTTTAGCCAGGTCATATCATTTTGGTGTATAAAGTGTACTTCCAGTTTTCATGTTCATTCAAAGACATATTTGAATTATAAAGTGGCATGTACCTTATATTGTTTTTTAAACCATCGAAATGGTTCACATAAATAGAACAATTAACAATACCAGTGGGTTTCTTTTTATGGGATGTCTTGGCATAAACTATATTAAAGGAAACAGCGTTAAACCAAGATTTTGATACACCTAAAAGAATTTGACATATCTAATGGGGCATCACTTTTAGCTGTACATAACAAGGAATCATTGCTTGTTATTCACCACCTACAATATTCCTTAAATATCAAGCTTCATTAGTACTAAATGTGAGGTTTTTCTGGGTATGTCTGTACAGTGTTATAGCAACTAAATGAAGACACTACAGTCAAATAAACACTTCTTTGGTTTATAATCTTGATGTCACAAAGATAATAATACCTCAAGTTTCCAATTTGCAAAATGTCTTTGTAAATATAATCCAGATATAATATATAGAGGTTATGGTACTGTTGCCCATATTTATAGATAACTTAGAGAATATAGATAGCTTCATAGAAGATAGCAGATTTATAGATAGCTTAGAGAAGTAAGATGACGGCTAGAATAACATGCTTAGTAAGTGTCAGAACTGGGGGTTAATTAATTTAACATCTTTTATTGAGTATTTACTATATGCTGGTCACCATATATGAAGCTTCAGAAATCTTACGGTCTAATGAGGGAGAGAGAAATTAAATAAATAATTACATAAATGTGTAATCACACATGTTTGATAAATGTTCAAAGGGGAAGTAAAGTGTGCTCTGAAAGAGAACGGGTGCCTGATTAAGAATGTGGGTTAGGCAGGGACTAAGTTTGAGGAGTGACATGTGCGTGGTCTGGGTCACATGACTGAGGAGGAGACAATGGGTGCCAAGGCTGGGGAGGGGCTGCACAAGTTAGAGACTGGGCCGCAAGGCATAGGACAGTGCATGCTGGGTGTTGCGGGCCATGTCATTCAGGAATTTTCATTTCACTGTCAGTTAGTTACACAGGAAGCAGGGGAACATCACAGTCAAACTTGAGCCCCAGGTAGTCTGCTTCCAAGTTTAGTGGCTATTCCCATCATTCACACATCATCCTTCTGATAGTGCCCCCAAAGAATTCTTGTTTTCCTGTCTTTATTTATTTGCCTAGTGTTTTAAGTATACTATTTTTCTCATACATGCTCTGTATTTGGGACTTTGATCTGTTGGTTGTAATAACTAGTGGCTCCTGCATTTTCTTTTTTAACTTTTGCAAGGATGTAATTCAGGCCAGGAAATTAATATATGGTTCTAAGAAGGCTGTGTTTCATTGTCTGTGAACGTCAGTATGTAGAATTCAGCTTAGATTTTGACATAATATCTTCATTGTATTAAACAAGTGGTTGAAAAATGCTTTGGAACAAAATGGAATGAGCTGACCCAAGAAGGATGTTTTTTAAGACCTGGGATAATGCCCTTGACTGGCTGTCAACTTCTTCTGTGGCCTCCACTCTCATTTATCAGTCTTAGCAGCCTGTATCTGGATGTTGAACAAATCTTTGGCCTTGAAGATGGCCTAACCTTTTTAGAGGTGAGTTTATGTGTGTGTTTTAAAGCAGAGAAATATATTCACTTTGAAGTTGCTTGCTTTAAAACAACCTAGACATCTATCTTTTGAATTAGTTTCCTAAAATTTTGGAGAGGCATTTAGGACACATGGATGGGATCATCCACAAAATTTTTATTTTCCTGAGGGAACCTGTTTTGTGACAAAAGGGGCATTTTGAGATCAGTACTTACAAATCACCAGAGTCCAAATCCATTATAAATCTAAATCTTTGGAAAACTTCATGTTTTCAAAGAAATTAAATGGATTTTTAAAAAAAGATATAAGGATTCGCTTTAATTTCAACAATAATCATTTATCATCACAGACTTTTTTTTATGATTATCCAAATACTATGCAATGTGCCATTGATAACAAGTTCCTAGGCATTTGGAACTTGGCTAATAGATTTTTTTATTACATTTCCTGGGCTCTACTTCTAACCTGGAATATTTCTGGTGAAATAGAAGCAATTTGAGTTGCTATTGGGAGGTCTTTACTTTTAAAGGGAATGGCCTCGTAGGAATTAGACTTTATTGTTCTTTTACGAAGACATAGCTTGAGTAAATCCAGTCTATAAATAATTTTGTAATAAGCAGCACTATGAAGGAACTCATTTTTCTTTTCTTTGAAACATCAATAGTTTCATTTATTCATACTTGGAGGACAACTTGAAAAGACAAGTGGAACCAAAACATTTAAAAATATTTTATGTATTTAAACATATCCTCATAATTTTTTTGTTGTTATCGTTTCTCTTTCAAAAGGCTTTGCTGTGGTGTCACATTGTCAGGGCAATGCCTTCTTGCTCAGGGTGACCTCTCTTTGGCCAGACTGATTCCATTGTCCTACACACAGACGTATTCCCCTCACTGGCAGTCCGTTGCCTTCTACTGCCCTTCTTGAAATCCATCTAACTCATCTTTAGGCTTGATGTGAGAGTTTGATCCAGTTTTTTCCTTTTTTATTTCCCTTCTGCTCAAAAGTACTTTTCCAAAGGTCATGGAAATAGCGGTAGGAGTGGGGATTGGGCAGTGAGTGCATTACTTAGATATACGTAACTCAGCACCACTTTGCTGACATTTATGTAGATGGGCCTCTGTGGCACTTTCTGGTTCTGGCTGTTACCATTCATAGGACAATCTGATCTCTGAGTACTTCCTTTATAGCACAGGGACTTATGAGCCATCACTTCTTCCCAAAGCTAATCCAAGGCAGATCTCTAACACTGTGGCCAGTGGACCCTTGCAATAGAATTTTCAGTATTGCCTTTGAAAGTATTTCCTGGCCACCTCCCAGACAGAAAGAATTAGAATCTCAAGTGTTGTAGGATGGTGATCTGCATTTTTCCTACATCTCTCCAGGTGGTTTGTAGGCACACTGAAGTTCAATGACCATTTTTATGGACTGAGTGTGTCCTTCTCAATTTCATATATTGTAGCCAAAACCCCTTATGTGATAGTATTAGGAGGGGGGTATTTGGGAAGTAACTGGATTTAGATGAGGTCATTAGGGTAGAGTCCTCATAATGGGATTAATGCCCAAGTAAGAGGAGTAGACATCAGAGCTTCCTCTCTCTGTCATGCGAGGATATAGCAAGAAGGCATCCATCTGCACGTTAGGAAGAGAGCGGTCACCAGAACCCTGTGCACGCTGGCACCCCGATCTCTGGCTTCCCAGTCTCCAGAGCTGTGAGAAATAAATGCATATTATTTAAGCCACCCAGTCAATGGCATTTTGTTACAGCAGCCCAAGCTGACTAAGACAGCCAGTGTCCTAGGGGAAGCTCTCCATATTGGGAGACAGGAGGTAGTTTCATTCTTTAGGATGAGCATGAAGACCTGGGGTACAAAGAATGATCACTTGGAGATTGGTTCTTGCATATAGTTATTGTCTCAATTTTTCTACTGTGGTGACTGTTGTCTATCATCACGTGTCTTTGTCTCTCTCCTTTATCACCCCCTGAACTGCTCCTTCCACCAGCTGCATTTAGTGCAGAAGAGTTTTCAAAGCACATCTCAGACACTGGATTTAAACTCTGAAATGTCCTTATTCCTAGTCTGCCCTTGTCTAGCCAAGAGACTGATTGTGTAAGACTCCTTATGTTTCTGCAGAGTTAACTGAATTTGCTTTACCATTAAATTTGAAACTATCATGTGACCTCCCAGTATGCATTAAAATTAACAACATTCCCTTCAGTCTCCAACACAAAATCATATCATTTTTTGAGATTCTGCAAAATTCATGAGCTATCATTGAATTTTCTGAAATTAAAACAGCACGTTAACAAATGGTAGTAAATATGATTTATGGGGTGATGCAGCCATTCAGCATATGCTGTAGCTTTTAATTCTTGGTTATTACCATTAGCCAGGGAATCAGTGAAAAATGCTTGAGAAAAGGAACTAATAGAAGAACATTTTCTGTAAAATAGAACTACCAACATTGTATGCTTCTTCCTAAGTTTTGTGTGAAGGATAGTCACATGGTTTGGAAAACTGAAAGTCTGCAGCCATTTTGCTGTCCCTTCTTATAATAAAGGTTTCCCACTGAATAGCTAATATCAGGGCTATATCTAATTATAGAACATGTAAATATAAAAATATAGGCAAACAAGCCATTTAATTATAAGTAAAGAAAAAATAAGTTCCTCTTCCATCTCAGCTTTATCTTGTTTGCTTGTATGTATTATGTTTCTTTTTGCTTTAACTGAATGGAGTTTGAATTTAGATACAGAATATACAAATAAGTTTAAGAACAGCCTAAATATATTCAAAGAAAATGCATTCCTTACACAGTATGATAAGTGGAAGATGTTTGGATGCCTATTCCTGGGTTTATGACGTTGATATGCTACAACAATCATCCTTTCCGGTGCAAACCACTGTCATGACATAGCACAGGCCTGAGTAGACCAGGGATCCAATCCATTCATCCCGGTATTTTGGGGGAATACAGCATGATGTGTGTGCGTACCAGCTCCTGGACAAAAGAGAGGCAGTGATCTAGGTTCTAGTCATGACTCTTCCCCAGTCTTGAGGTTCACTGGGCTTTGGGCACATAGTAGGTACATTACAAATGCTTGAACATGGATTTGTACAGTCAAGCAAGTCTGTGCTTACTTATTCAGATGGCTGCCTCACTTGCAACGGAAAAAGAACATTTACTCTACTGTACTCCCAGAGATGGAAACTCTTGAAATGAAATAGAAAAGAAGTTCAACCAACCCAATATAGGATAACACACAAGGGATTATTTAATCTATGGATGTTCCATTTGTGTGTAACTATTTCAAAGTTTTGACTTTTTAAATCAATGTTTAAGTTTACATTTTATAAGTTGTCATTTAAAAGCATAGAATCAGAGTTTGTTCTTGGCACGGTTCCCTCATTCCCAGGCCTGTAACAGAATTTAAGGACACTTCCAAAAGCATAGCCTTTTCGCCATCTTCTTAGGTCATTTGTGGCAAGAACTCTGGACTTGGACTGAGAAATCTGGTAATCTGCCACTTGTTAGCTTTGTGTCCCTGGACAAGTTGTTAAATGTCTCTCAGCCTTAGGTTTCCTGTTTATTGGTCAGGCATACTAACAATAATAAAGAAAATAATAGTACCTCATTAATTTATTGTACATTTTAAGAAGGTCATGTCTACATAATTACTTTCTAAAGTGTGATTTCACAATAGACATGAAGTGTTGCCCAAGTGGTCATCCCAAATTCTACTCTTTTTAAACTACTCTCATGAGGAAGAGGGGGCTTTTGGAGAGAGTGCTGTAGTACCGAGGTTTTTATGACTCTGTTCCTAATGCTCATTCACCTGATTTGTCGTCTTCTGTAATTTCACTACATATGGATTAAGGAGGAAGGATCCAATATAGTAGAGCTGCTAAGTCCCAGAGGTGGAAATATTTCAAAATATTTCTTAGTCACTAACCAAGAAGGTAAAGAAAATAATAATCTTTTATTCCAGTTTTTGCTAGAAAGATAGTCCTACTGTTATCTCAGGCTATATTGCATGAAGAATCCTATAGGTTTGGGACAGGTGTCACTAGCAGTCATTATTGTGACATGTCAAATAGAGCTTCGGAGGCTGAGCCACACACAACTGGTGGCCAGATGCAGCCTTTTAATGGAACACGTTGGCAAGCCAACAAGCACAGCCCTTTACGTGGTGTACCTTCCTCTCACTCATAAGGCACCCTTCTCCCAATCAACAACACGGGGAGGTGAGAGAGAGCTGCCATCCTATGACATTAATGACTTTCTGGGAAGTGAATCAATGAACTTTTAGAGTCGAAGGTGTTTTATCAATTGACCTGTTATTTGCCATTGACTTTGGCTTCTTTCTTTCCTCATATACACTTGTGGTTTACCCATAATATATATTTTAAATTCATAACACAGTGCAAAAGCAATGATAGAAACAAACTCTGCAACATCCCTTTGCTGTTCATTCACCCAGACTGTCTGTCATTGGAGAATATGATGTGACTCACTGAGGGGGGAGCACTGGGGACCCCAACCTGGGAAAGAGTAACAATCACATGGTGATAATGGTATTTCCAATATGAACAAACTTTCCTTAGTCTTATGTAAAAATTACTAAAAGTATTTTTAGAAATGCTGTTTGATTGATTTGTGGCATGCAATCTAAACAAAAAGTGTTCTTTTTATGCAAATAGAGATTGAATACAGGTTCCTTTTTGTATTTCCCACCTCCTGCTGCACACACACACACACTCCCCAACACACACAGATATAAATATATTCTGCCTTGAAATTCTGGAAATCTACCAGCCACTACTGATAAGAAACTTGGCCTTCTTGGTTAACCTCCACCCTGGTGTAAGTAGTCCTGGCAGTGACCCAGTTGTTTCATCACTATCACTTTTCCTGAGTGAGGATGGGGGGTACAGTGTGACAAAGAAAAAGCCATCAAGGAGTTTCTGTGAATTGACTCCTTAATAGGTGGCAGGATAATCCCAGAAATGCCAACAGATGCACTGGAGAGGCATGGGGGGTAACAAAACAAATAAGACTCCTACATCCTCGGCCATGATGGCAGGACCGTTTGCATCCAACCCATAGTTCTCCAAATAGAGTTAAGTTTAGTAACTAGTGGATGACTGTACTGGGGGGCTGCTGATGAAGGGACTGCCACAGGCTGTGTATGTAAGTCCACAGTTGGGTGTGACAGAGCTCTGTCCTGTTTTTCCACTATATCTGGATCCCATGTTTAAGATGAAGATAACCAAGACATACTCATCAAATTTGCAGATGGGAGGGATGCAAATGTGGGGCCTGAAACTCAGTTGCCTGTTCAACTCTTGTGTCCTCTAGGGTGTTTCAGCTGCTGTACAAGAGCCTCCAAAACACAAGTAGTTTTCTTTCAGGCAAATGAAGCATTAGTTGAAAGTGTAACTTCTACTCATATTTCATTGCAAGAACCTGGCTATACCTTATAGTCTCTTCCCCTCTCAACTATCCAGTACACCTCAGCCATGGCCAAGAGGCTGTTGGGCCCTTGAAATGTAAGCTGATCTGAATTGAGATGTAACACACACATGAAATTTAAAGATTCAGAATGAAAAAAGAAAACATACCATCTCATTAATATGTTTTATGTTAATGGCATGTTGAAATGATAATAGTTGGGATATTCTGGGCTAAATAAGTTATGTTAGTAAAATGACTTTCACATCTTTTTTTCTTTTTTTTCTTTATTTAATGTGGGCAATACAAAATCTAAAATCACATTTGTGGCTCCTATGATATTTCTGTTGGGAAGTGTTGCATCTAGCTGATGTCCAGGAACCCAGATTAAACTGCAGTACTGCGGAAGAAGAGAAAATGGATTGGGGTGACAACTAGCAGTCTGTCCCACTATAGTACGTTCAGTGTTTCACAGAATTTTAGTGCTTTCTCAGTGTATGTTGATTTAACAAATAAATGAATTATTGTGTTTGGATTGCAGAATGTATCAGACTTGAGTGATGGGCCAAATTCAACGGAGTGACATAATGTGTCTTAAATTTTATCTTTATAAGTACAGAACTGGGAAAACAGCTTCAGTGATAATATTTATAAAGAAACTCAGGGACTTTTCTTTTGTAGTCAGCTCAATATGTGTCAGTTATGTGATGTGGCCACCACAAAATCGAATGCAATTTTAGATGGCATTAATAAAAAGAAAAATCTGTTCTTTCAAAGAGCAGATGACATTCTTGACCTACTCTTTACTTTGTTGAGTTTAGATCTATATGCTTAGCAGGTTTGGGGCAGAGGGGTTCTCCTGAAATATAAAATAAATCTTACTTTACAAGGCTAAATTTTAGGGCAGTTTATGATTCCTATCAGAGATCTTATGGAGATGTGTGGAATACAGTTGTATATACAGGTATAAAAATTAGGAGAGAGAGATGTGGGAATTGTCTGTAAATGGATGGCCAGTAACATCAGAGATGGAGATTGACTTTCCCAGGAGAATATGTCATTAGAAAAAAGCACTGACATTATAGGTAGGATATTAGAAAAGTAGCCTGGAAAGGGGACTGAGAAAAGCACCCAGAAAGGTTAGTGGTGAATCAGGTAAGTGTGGCGTCATTGCAGCTGAGGGCGTGTGCCAAGGACAGAGCACCCAGCAGCATCAAGACTACCAGTGCGGTCCAGGAGTAAAGGACCAAGAAGTTTCTTCTAAATTGAACAACTAGAGAGTTCTTGGTGTCCCTGATAGGAACAGTTTCAGTGTGTTGACAAGGACTGAAGCCACTGAACAGTGGATGGAGAACCAAGAGAAAAGAGATGAAGTGAGGTCACTGAGAGGAGATTATTCTTACAGAAAGTCTTGCTCTGACACATTGCTATCATGAATCTCTTGATATGATGTCCTGAGAAGGACACAATATCAGGTCTATGGTATTCTTGCTAAAAAAAATGCAAGAATTTTTCAAATTGCAACCCTGAGAAAATATCAGACAAACACAATTGGGAGGACATTCTCCAAAAGAACTGATTAATTCTCTTCAGAAGTATTAAGGTCATGACTAAGGTAGACGAAGGAAGATTACTGGAGACTAAGAAATAACAACTAGTCTCAATGAGGGATTTGGATTGGGTCCTGGAACAGAAAAAAAACATTAGTGGAAAAACTGGTGAAACTTGTGTAAGGTCTTTAATTTAATAGTCTTCACCAGTGATAATTTCCTGGCTTTGATCACTGTACCGTGGTTATGCAATGTAGTTAACATTAGGGGAACCTGGTGAGAGGTGTTTGGAAACTACTACTTTTATAATTTTTCTTTAAGTCTGAAATCAGTTCAGGAAAAAAAGTTTTAAGTTTTACTCTGAAGGGAAGGAGGGGGATGGGGGATGGTTGGAAAGACTATGAGGCTGAGGAGAGTTCAAAATTAGCAATGCTAGTGAAAATGGTCAATAATATTTTCTAAGAGCTTTGTGGAGATTTTTCATTCAATGTTCGTAACTATGACGTGGAGGAAATGGTGCTGTTTTTGTTGTTTTCACTCTTACAGGTAAGAAAAAGGAGACACGAACAATGTTAAACATGATCACACAGCAGATTAAACATGATCACATGTCAGGCCTGGGATTTGAAGCTGATTTCTTAAGTCACTGCATGCTACATTCTCTTTGAACTTGGAGGGAATTACATGTGCTTGAATGCTTGTTAGATGGAGAGAAATAGACAAGTCAGGAAAAATAGGGAATATAACATAGAGGGTGGTATCTAGAATATGGGTGGAATATAGACTTGGACCGAGACGGGACACTGATAAAGAATAAGTAGAGAGGTAGGAAATGTGTAGGTTACTGGCCAGAGACTGAGAAGTTCTTCTCAGTGATTTTCAATTTCTTTGTAAAGTAGGAGTGGAGGTTGGAAGTTTGAGATAGTGGAAGGGTTTTATGAGAGCCAGTGTAGAGCAAAGGGGAGAGAGCTGGTAAAGGGTGGCAAGGGTATGCTGAGAAGGAGCTGGAGAGACCCCACATCTGTGGTTCCATTATCTCTGCAGTGGATGGTTTCTCCAGCATTTTCTGTAGTCCATGGTGAAGACTACTGAATTTATCCAAGACTGAGTTTTTTCAGTGGGTGCCACAAAAATAAATGATCAAGCAAGAGAATGATGTTAAGAAAGAGTAGAATGGATAGACTCAAATATGACTAATGGGAATGGGGCGAAGATAGGGTGGGGTTGATAGGGAGGAGTTGGAGCAGTCAGTATGTTTCAATTCATATTTCCCTGATAAATACTTTTCGTATTTTACTGGGTATTTTTATTTTTCCTTTTTGTATATTGTCTGTAACTGTCTTTTTTTTTCTAATAGAGAATATTTTTTCACTAATATGTAAGAATAATTTAAGGGTATGATGTATTTATTCAACCAACAGCTGCATTTCACATATTTTCTTTCAATTTTGTGGTGTGCCTTTTTATTTTCTTACTATAAGATTTTATTTGTACCTACAGATCTGTGTTGTCCAAAATAGCAGCCATTAGCTATATGTGACTATTAAATTTAAAAGTAATTTGAATTGCATTTAAATTGATTGACATGAAATAAAATTAAAAATTAAATCTTGCAATCTCACTAGTTAAATTTGTAGTGTCCCATAGCTATGTATGGCTAGTGGCTACTGTATTGCACAGTGTAGCTAGGGAACATTTCCGTCAATGCTGAAAGTGACATTGGGCAGCACTGCTACAGAATTATTTTTCACTTGTAAAAACTGACACTGGTTTCCCAGTTGATGTCTGTCTTTGGAGTCATACTCAGAAAGGTCTTTTCCATCCTTCAACATAATATAAATGTTAATTTTAATTTTCTTCTTGTATTTCTATAGTTTTCTTTTTAAAGCTACTTACATTGTTAATGTATCAATATGCTTTTGTATTGTATGAGCTGAGGTATGACTCATATTCTCTTCAGATTTATGACCACAAATCCCAATAACGTTAAATGAAAGTGAAATGACATTTTTATCATTTAATGGATACTTCAATATTCATAGTTTATTTATGGATATCTATTATACTACTTTGATATGTCTGTTGGAATCAATTTCACCTCAATGCATATTTATCAAGGAAATTAATACAATGAAGACTAAGACATGATTCATAGCTTAGAAAGGAAAGTAGACAGAATAAATATAATACATGTGAGTTTATTGGTAGGAATATGAGAGAATCTAGTGTTGTTTCAAAGGTTATTAAAGTGGGCTATGTGTTTGGGAAGTTGTGAGGAGGATAAGGTGATGTGATGTGATATGTATGTGTGTGAACAGGAAGGAGAAATGGGAGATGAGTAAGGAGAGAGAATGTGGTAGAGTGTAGTGAAACTAAACTGTGAAATATTTTGTGTGTGACACTAGTGTGTTAGCCATCCTAATACTGGTTTCTTCCCAAGGAGGGTAGATCTGGTTGTTCAGCTAAGCATCAGTTACTGGGTGGGTGAACACAGAAGCAGGGAGCTCCCTCAGATAACTGTTCTAGTTATATAAGAGCTAAGGAAGGCCACAGCTAAGGCATTGGCTATTGAGTGGATTAGAGAGACTTTATAAGGTAGAATTGATAGGAGTTGGTAATAATCAAATGTGGAGGGAATCGACTGAATGACATTCCAAGACATACCTGTAGACAAGAGCAAAGCATGCCTTAGGTTCTGCCAAATATGAACCAGTTTCCTGACAGGGGGAAGCTGAATATTAGGCAATATGCCATTCACTATCATTTCCTTGTCAGTTCTCAATAACTTGATGTGATTTCCTTCAGTTTGAATATGGTTGGGATTTGGCTTACAAGAGTGAAGATCTTAATGCTGGAGAAAATTTTTCTTACCGTGGTTCTTCATAATGCCAAGATTAATTCTGAAAAGAGTTGTAAAAATTCACAACATAAGAAATTTTAAATGAATAGTTTAGAGCATCTTCCCTTTTACAGAATTTATCTGAGGCAGACTGAGTAAGACAAAAAGAAAAGAATTATTACAGTTGAAAGATTTGACATTTGATATTTTCTGTTGGCACTGAAGGACAACAAGCAGGAAGGGATTATCTTTGCATCCTTCAATTCCATCATCTGGTTGCTCTTTCTGGAAAATATTTAACAGAGCAGTTGACATCGCTCACTTAAAGAAGATAATCAAGCCCAAAGTCAATACCAGAGAAAATTAAGTCTAGATTTAACTGGTTTATGACATGCTTATACTAAGAGGAGCACAAATTAAAGCTCCTAAGAGTTTGGAGGGGAAATAGCTCATCTAGAAACCAATTTTATTTGACAGCTGAAAATAAGACATTTCTGGCAATATTATATTTAACTAATATATTTTCTATTAAGTTAAAAATGTCAATTTTCTTAGAAGATTTTTCTCTCTTTAGCATACTTTTTTTCCAGTTTGGAAAAAAAAAAAAAACTCTTAAGGATTTAAAAAACTTCATTGCTGTTACTATTTCCCAGACAGAGTTAAAGACTATGATTCACTAGGTGAATTATCTCTGATTCTAAGTGTTTCATGCAAATTGCATGTAAAGATTTTGAAATGCTGTAGCATTTACTATAGTTTGGGGGAAAAAATCATGTCAAGAGAAACAGAAAGAAAGAGAGCATGTAATGAAATAACTATATAGAATGAATCTAAGGTATTTTCTCTTTATCTTCTTAAAGGGACACTCTACTTACCTTGGTGAAATTCAATCTTTTTCATGGAGTTATTGACTCATAAAAACAGAAATGCTCAAACAACCTCCCCTTCATCCACTCCCCTCAAATATTTGCTTCTGAAAATCAATTGCTCAAAACTGATGATGGCAAATGTGGTCAGGATGTGTGTAGAAACTGATAAATGATCAGGAAGGACTTTTCGTGAATATGCAACCTACAGGATTTTTCTCAATTTATAGGTAACTGTACATCGGTAAATAAACTGATTTTTCAGTTAATAAACTGAGCCCTACAACTGAATCAGTCAAGCAAAAACTCATCATCCCTTAGGTAAATTACTTCTGAGGAGACTGGTAAATGTGTTGAAAATATTTAAATGAATGTGTATGGTATTGATTAAGTAAATCCTCATACATATTCCCTGTTGTAATCATTTTGCTATAATTCCTTTCCCTGTATTAAAATGCACTAAATAGTAAATATTGCACAACCTACTCTGGGTTGTTCGGCTATTAAAATACCAAGAAATTGTAAAGAAAACTCACCTAAGGTAGGGAAGATAGGTATTAATAGAGACAAAATTCATTCTATTCCAGATCCTCTATCTTGACAAAAATAGAGAAGTAATTCAATTACTAACCATTCATTTTTTCAAACACCAACTTAAAGAAAAGCAAAAGTTAAAAAAGGAGCCATAAATGTGTGAAAACAATCAAAATGTGTATAAATCAATGTTGAACTTCTCACCATATTAGAGTCAAAGTACAAGCAACTGGTAGTGGATAATATTAAGGAATTTTTTAGGGGCGATAATGATACTGCAGTTATATTTTACAATAGCATCCTTACTGTTTAGAGATACATAATGGAATATTAAAAACAAAATTATATGTTGTTGGGGATTTGCTTCAAATAAAATAAAATGGAAGGGAGAATCAGGGGACTACGGATGAAAAAGATTGTCCATGAGTTGATAATTGGTGAAGCTGGATGATGAATATGTGGAGGTTAATCATATTCTCTGTGTATTTCTCTCTATACCTCCTTTATATATACACACATAATATCTACATAATGCCCTGTTTGTGCAGTTTCTTAACATCTCTGTGAGGTAGCAATTGGAAAGACATGATTACAGTCCAGGCTGAAGAATATAGCAAGTATGAAAAACCATCATCTTCATAGTCCCTGAAATTATTGGCCACCTATGTGCCAGACAATAAGTATGTATCATATTTTATCAGATTTAATTATCACACCATATCCATTTAAGTAATATTTTTATGCTCATTTTTCAGATGAGAAAACTGAGGTATAGTTTTATTAAGAAGCTGTCAAGAACACACAAATCCTGAATGGCAGAACTAATACTTTGTAAGCTCGATTGCCTTTTTACATTATAGGTATACTTGCTAAAGTCTGGTGTGCTGTGTTGTCTGTGGACGGTGTACAAAAATGTGAAAATAAATGAAGACCACTCAAATGAGAACAAACAAAGCTGTACAGAGCTTGTTATATCTCCTGCTACCACCACTTGCACTTGTCAGAGATTCAGAGACAGGCAGGAGAGTAGGAAAACTTTATACTGAAAAAAAGAAAGAAAGGAAAGGTTCTAGGTAGTGTCTGATTGGACACTGTTGACGTGGAGAAGCTAACTAGAAGTGGGGCATCCTACGTAATTGCTTTTGGGAACACTTTTGGCTTTTCTGGGTTGGTCCTGAGTTGGAAGTGAGAACAAAAATAGGGAAACTGGCTGAAGCTTTCTGCTTGGTTTGGTTCCCAGGCTGGTGGCTACGGAGATTGTGGGTCAGAGTTCTATTGGCATATATGGTCTGGTCATTGTCCATTTGTATATTCAGTCTCTCAGCTTCCTCTTTGGGTATTTCTCTCACTTGAGAGAGGTTGGCCAATTCATGGGAAGTTAGAAATACAGATCATCACCATCCAGGGAAGGCTTGGTTGCCTCCATAATCATTGGATGGTGAGATCTTTAACTTCATGTTGTTGTATCATTATGGCTACCCTCTGATAAGAGACTGGCTTAAATCTAGACATATTTAAGACTCTAGATAAAATGCAACAGACCAGCATCATGATCACTCTGGCTAAAACCAGAAAAATTAATAGTCCTTGTAAGATACTTTGGAACCAGGGACTCCAATTGCCCAAATCAGTTTACAAGAACAAATTTCATACAGCATGAGGATCACATTATAGAGGCAGGAAGCTTTTTCTTAAGGCAAAGTATAGGCTGTCCCACCTTGTCTGCTTCATTGATCCACATACAACAGGAAGTATCAGTAAATGGCACAGAGGCCACCATGACGCACGAACAAATCTAGGGCAATGAGATTGTCCATTACTGCTTCTTCCAATGAGTTGAGGGTGATGTGTATTTCATGTAGGTTAAGGATGATATTGTTGATAACTTCTGCTAGAGTTAATGTTAAGCTTCTAGCAGTCCTTTCTATCTATATGAGTCCTACTGTTGGGAGCTCTGCTCTCATTGTTTATATAAACAACGAGTCAGTGATTCTTCTGGGTAGAGTGCCTAAGAAATCAAGAGTGGCCTCATTTTGGAGCTTGTGTTTGAATTGGAATTTCAAGTCTTGATGAATTATAGAATTAGGGTTCCTATGTACAGAAAAGTATTGGAGTATTATTCCTAAGTGTATGAGGTGTTCGTTTGAAGTAAACAGAACCAGACACCCTGGTCACAAAGGATGTAATAACCAGTAGGGGCACATGGAGAGCCATGATAAATAGAATTATTCATGACATGAGGTTGGAACCGAGGCCTTACACTCTCTGGGTTACATATTTAAATATCTATTACTGTTTTCCAGGTAGCAAGTAATTGGCCCATCATTCAGTGAAGATGATGTAATTCGAATTTAAAATTATTTAGGATCTGATCAACAGATGGTAATAATTGGTTCTTTTTCTGGGATAGAGAGACTGTAGTAAAGTCACAGCTTGATTTGTTTAAGGCCATTTGTCCATGTAGGTGCAAGTGGAAATGTCATTGGAGTAATTCCTTATGGTCTCATTAGAGGAGAACAGGATTGCTGAGAGGTTTTTTTTATCAGGAGATGAAAGTAGCCACCTCTCTAGGAAGCATCTAAAAATTCCTGAACTTGTTCATTTCTGATAGGAGTCCCAGCAGTGGTGAGAAACCCCTTTCAATCTAAAGCACTCAAAAATCATGTCCTATTTCAAAAGCACACTTGCTCTCTGTATCTGTGTTTCTTCAGTCTTTGGCTGGATGACAAACTCTAATAAGCACAGGAAATTCTGCTACCTGAGCTTATTTTATGTCAATTAAAGGACTCTATTCTAATGGAGAACTTAATATTAGCGGTAACATATCCTGCTTGATAACTCCCAGTTTTCATTTCGAGATATAATCCATCAACACATAACATTAGGTCATTACTGAATCTAAGTAACATATAGAAAGTTCCTAACTTAGACAAAATAATCACAACTTTTCCCTTCTGGTTAGGACAGTATGCGGGCTTTGCAGTCGTGAATAGTAATGTGAGACAGAGAGTAGCAGAGTCTTGTAAGAAGGTCATTGACTGGCTGGCAGTGTTGTTTGCTCTCAGTCAGTGGCAGTGACTGTGCTGTGTGAGGAACCATGAGATCAATCAGGGAGCCTAGAACTAATTCAGAGGAAGCACTGGCAGGTTTTGCAGAAGAAGCTATTGGCCTGAGACAAGGGGATTACGCCTTGGCAGCCAGGTCAAGGGTGAGACTATGGGAAGCAATGTGTTTTGGACGTTCTGATGAAACTGAGTTGAACCTTCAACTTGTCCAGATCGCTTACGTACAAATAGATAAAAGGGCTTTTTGTAGTAAAGGATGCCTAGGGAAGGAGGCTTTTAAAGAGCCTCCTTCAGGTTACAGACGGCTTGTCTTGTCTTCTCCGAGGAGAGGATCTCTTTTTGAGACTTTAGCCAGTTCACAGAGAGAGGCTGCAGTTCCAGAAAAAATTGACACCTATTATCTGCAATGTCAGTTAAATCTAGAAATCTTCTAAATTGTCATTTTGTGAGGGGACTGGGATAAGTCTGGATAGTCTTTAGTCTACCAGGAGAGTGTGTTTCTCCCTTTATAGACAACTCATATCCTAAATAATGGACTCTGTTTTGGCAAAACTGTAATTTATTTTGTGAAATGTTATGTCTTTTCCTGCCAAGGCTTAGAGCAAGCAAGAAGAATCTTTTTTAAAGGCTTTATTGTCCTCTGAAAAGAGTAGGATATCAGCTACATACTCTGTCATAACTAAATCACAGTTTAGACCTTTTAAGCCTTAATTGAGAATCTGGGAACATAGGAGGAGGCTTTGGTGAACCCCTAAGGCATGACTGTCCGGGTATTTTGTTTTTCTCTCCAGGTGAAGACTGTACCAGTCTAGAGGCTCACTGGGAAAGGGAGAGCAGAGAGAAGTGGCTTCACTTGGAACTGATGGCAGGATGGTGTTTGGGTTAGGTACTGCTGGGAAGTAAGGCATAGGACTTTTGTTGATGGCCCTGAGGTCTTGAACAAATCAGTATCTTCTCTTGTTTGGTTTCTTTGCTGGCAGGACAAGTGCTACAAAGGCTACTGTAGGAAATGAAAAGGACTTTGGCTATAAGACTTTTTTGTCTGTGGACTTGAGGCCTTCTTTTCCTTTTGGCTTCAAGGGATATTGAGGAAGTCTGAATAGCTGTTTGGTTGGATCTTTCTGAACTTTAATAGATTCTCCTCCAGCGATTTTTCCTATTTCAGTGGAAATTTTAGTCTGTAGAGTCTGGCACCAGGTCATAATAGGCAGAACCATAGGCCCCAAAAGATGGCCACGTCATAATCTCCAGCACCTGTGAATATGTTAGGCTGGATGACAAAGAGACATTAAAACTGCAGGTGGGATTAAGGTTGCTAATCACCTAGCTTTGAGATGGGAGGGTATCTGAAGTTATCCAGGTGAGTGCAGTATAACCACAAGAATCCTTATGAACAGAAGAAAGAAACGTTTTTCATTCAAGGGCCCAAGGGTTTCAGTTAAAGATGGAAAGGCAGGGTACAGCTGTGCATTATTTGAAATACCTACCACCTGTGTGGTATGTTTACTCTGTGGAAGAGGTTGCATAAAGGTGGGAGGGGTTTAATAAAGAAAGAGCAGCTCTTGGATTCACCAGAACGTTGACCACCTATATTTATAGTTAATTCATCTTGAGTGTTTAACGGCAAGGCAGGATATTGAGTGCACTTTCCTCCCTGAGAGCATCCTTACTTATCTGAGTTGAGGGATTCTTTTTCTTCGACTTGGTGTTTAAGCTGGGACAATCTTTTCCCCAGTGATCCTTCTTTCTTCTTTTGTGGTTTCCAATATCTACTAGTGTCCTTGTCAGTGGATGATCAGTCAGAAGGTAGGCTACCTAGCCGTGGGATCTGCAGGACCATAAGTTTATTTTGGTTCCTGTCTCATTTTTGTTCCAAACCCTTTCAAAGTGTTCTGTAGGATGCTGTCATTCAGGTAAAGGGGTATTTCTTATTCTAATTTCTGCTTATAAATTGGTTCTCCAATTTGAGGTGTAACTCCATTGACAGAATTAGATGGGAGGATCGCTGTTACATCAGCACCTTTTTAGACCCCCAAATATTGCTGAAGATATTTTCCAGTCTATCCTGAATATGTCCTAAAGTTTCAACTTTTCTCTGTTTGCATGATTGAATTATGGTCTGATCAATTTTTACTGGAAATGTTCAGCACTGGCTTTGATGAGACTTTGCCCTACTTTTTCGTCCTTTTTTGACTCGCAGGCTTATTGTGGAAGGAGAGATCCCATCAGTCCCTTTTTGGGTTAGTCCAGCCAGCTACTGCCATTTAGGACTTAACATCTGAGGTATTCCGACTAACGTGTGTAAGTTGATACAGGTCAGGCATCCATGGGTCATATGTACGCAAAAGAATTCTAAATTCTTCTAGGGATAATTGCTGGTCTTGTCTGTGTTTAGGGAGATCCTTGATTATTGCTTGTAATTCAGCTCACATCTGAGGTATGAATTCTAGAGTTGCCTGCATGCCTGGCTCCGGAAGGGACAGAGCTTTCGAGGCAACTGGCTCTTTAGGACCTCAGGAAGACACTTTGGGAGGGTGTAGGGTGTCTGGACAAGGGGAAGAGGGAGGAGGAGATGGCTGAGGAGTGGAAGGAGAAGCGGAAGAGGGAAACCTGCATCGCAGGAGGCAGTGGAGGACAAGCAGGGGATGGATTTACCAGGGAAATGGGCCTCGCTTCCCCTTGCTCAAGTCTGTCAAATTGCTCATCAGCCTTGGCCCAAGATTCTTTTAAAGAATTTTTGGGTCAGAATTTCATTTGGAGGCCTCTGCGCACCAATCAAGAAATGTTGCCCATTGGGCCTGAGAAATCTTATTCCCTTTTTCACTAAGCCACCTCTGAAATGAACAATTTTGTTCAAGTCAAACATTCCCCGAGTGGCCTCTGAAGGCTCAAAAATCCTCAGTGAAGTTATGCCATTTAGAGAGAGATGCCCAAGAATTCGGATTGTACTGAGAGTTCATAGTATAAGCAGGAGTTTTACTTGCAGGAGGGGACTTAGATTAGACGACCCGTGAGACCTGACGATGGACAGCCAAAGGTGACACCTGTGTACTTTTTGTCTCAGGCTTCCAACCAGTTGGCTGCCTATAAAAACAGACCTGACTGTCTGTGCCTCCTGGCAGGCAGAAAAGTGGAGAGAACACTGTTTCCGGATCAAAGCCAAGCTCTTAGGACAAAAAAAAAGTTAAAATAGAAGCAAGGCCTCATTCATTTTTATTGATGACTCACAGCAAAGTTTGCGGAACTGGAATGATGGTCTGGGCACTAGTCTGATGAAAACCTGCAAGCTCACTAGTCTGTGACGCTGGCTCTGACAACAGGCTCGCAGGGCCGGTGCCTGCGTTCCACCCTGTGAGTCTCCTTCACAGTGTTGTTAGATTCTTGTGGTGTTATGGTAAACAACGCTTCTAAACAGCACAACACAAACAGAAGCACACACACACAAAAGAGTGAAAAGGGATGAAAAGGAATTGCCTGCTAAGGATGTCAAACAAATGAAGACCAATAACAAAACCTGGGAACTAAACATGACAAACAGCTGAGAACTCAATGAAAGCGAGCGGAGGTCAGCTGCTCCTGAGTTACTGCATCTATGTGGGCTGGGTAGGCAAGGCACTAGGAATATCCTTGGGTACCGCACCTGACCGAAGCCCAGGGCCGGCAGCAATGGCCAGTGCAGACGGTTCCTCCATGGAAAGCTTGGGAATACTGTGGAAACAACAGAGACTGAAAGAGAATGAGAATAAACAGAGGTATCTACTCAGAGCTTGCCCTATCAAGAGAGTCAGCTGCAGTCACTTCATTTGTCAGAAACTCAAAGACCGGCAGGGGAATGAGAAAGCTTCCTACCCAAGAAAACAAAAAAGGATGGTTTTAGGTTTGCTTTGATTGGATGTTATTGGCATGAAGGTGGACGAGGGGTGGGGCATCTTAGGTGATTGGTTTGGGGAGCACAGTCAGCTTTCTCTGGTTGATGGTGGAAGCAGAGCCGGGACAATGACAGACATTGACTTGGTCGAGTTCTGAGCTTTCTGGGCCTATTCCTGCAGAGGTTGTGGTTTGGCTTCTGAGGCTGATTACTGTAGGGGTTGTGGCTCCGAGTTCTGTTGTCATTTATGGTCTGACCATTGTCGGTGTACTCAGGCTCTCAGATGGAAGGAGGGTATCCGAATAGGTTCCTGTAGATTATCAAGTGGTGAGGGGACCACAGTCTGGGCAAAAAATCCAGTCCTGTCTTTATGTATGTATGTATGCATATATTCATTCATTCATTCATTCATTCATTCATTTATTGGCAGGGTGGGGTAGGGTACATAGTTCCTTGTAGAATATTTTCTAGCAGAGCAGGACAGAGCTACTTAAGATTCTAAAAGACCTACCAACTGTTAATAAGCCTTAGCATAGATAGGGTAGATCTTGCTGGAAACTTGATTCAGTCCATCTCCTTTCCCTTGTTATAAACACAGAGGCAATTCAACTACCACAGCCAAGTTGCTCTAATGCAGCCCTAAAGAGAGGGTCACTATTTCTAGTTCAGGCTGCAACGTTTTGGGCTTGTAAAATAGAATAAGCCCAAAATGTTATCACAATGTACAGTCACAATGAGGATGAAATGCAGGCATCTTTGTTGAATGGATTGTGAAATGGAATTACAGTCAAACTCCCTTTAAGCTGCTACCAGTAGATAAAGGGGGAGGGAAATGTTCTGAGATCAATAGGTTAATGACAAACCATTTACTCCAACTGGCTAACGAACCTGGCCAAGTATGACAGAAGAATCAACTGAGGAAAGAGACAATGAAATGGAATAGTGTTGGAGGGGTTTTGTAGAAAATAAAATGCATGTGTACAGTCATTTCAGTATGTCTTGGTCATGTTTGGAATATGCTTAGAAGGATAAACTAAAAGAAGCAGTGACCCTGCTAAGTAAGAATTTTGTTAAAGTTTTAGAAGTGAAAGGAGAAAAAAAAACCCTCACCTGCCAGACAGCTGCAGGAAAATCCTTGGAGCTGGCAAACCAGGCCAATGGAAAACAACGTTGATAAGAGCTGTAATTACACAGAGCACAGACTGAGACGAGATTGAGATCAGTTGTAAAAGGGAGAGCGGGTCCCGTTGCTAATGTGGCAGCCTTGTCCTGCATCCTTTGTGACTGAGATGGGAAGCCAAGGTGGGTCAGCTGTTGCCATTTTTCATCTGAACTTTCAAACTGAGGGAAAGGTGCCCAGTCAAGGACTTATCAGGAGTAACACTGGAGCATTGGTGAGGGCTGACTGTGCTTCAGGCACAGGGCTTTAAATTCAGCACTTTAAGCACATATTCTCTCATTGAATCCTATGAGTCAAGTATATTGTTAACATCATTTTGCTGATAAGGACCCTGAGGTTTAATAAGATTAGATAATTGGCCGAAGTAAATGGTGAACAATTTTAAACCCTTGGCTCTTTGACCCCAGGGCCGTAGCTCTTGACCACAGTGGTCAGCATCCTTCCTTAGGGATAATTAAGGACGTCAGTTTACTTGGCTGTGGGGGTCATAGAATGATGCTTAAATCTCAATAACCAGAACGTGAAGGCAACTAATGCTATGTTTTAGGATGTAGAAGAACATAAATTCTGGTTATGAAATTTACAAAAAAAAAGGTAATTGATAATATGGTATCCAGTAACTGGGAGACTTTCAAAAATTTCTGTAGATTTTTTTTTAATTTTGATTTTTATTAGAAAATAAAACCTCACTTCTTGTATCTTATAATCTTTCTGTAGGACTTATACACATCGATGGTTAGAGGTTCCAACTTTTCTCTAAGTGCTGGCATCTTCCCAAATAGTTTTTGTAGTTAGAAAGAATGAAACTAGACATTATGGGACTACTCACAGTTTGTGCCAAGGCTGTTACCTGCTCAATAAGCTGAAGTTGCCACCTGCTGGTAGCGTCTCTGAACTGCAGGCACAAGGTTCCAGGGTCCTTACTAGTTAGTGGGTGCCTCAGGGATGCTATCTTCAAGGACGCTGCATCATGACATCCCCAAAATTTACAATGAAAAGCCAAACTAATTTTGAGCCTCATGAGCACCAAGAGAACCACCAATGTATTCGAAGAGTATTTTCATTTAATAGCAGGGAGTTGACCATTTGAAAACATTTCCCATTGATCTGCCTCTAAATATCTGCTTGGATCTCTCTTTCAAGGTCAGTAAATCCTGGCAAGAACTACTTGAAAATGTATACCCATTCATGCTCCCCAGTCTATAAGTGTAATTCACATGATGGTTTGATTATGTCAATGGGCACCATTCTTTCTTGAAGTGTGTAGTCAGTCACCATTCTCTGCACACTTTGACCTTTGTGATTTCAAATTACAAAGGTTTTTTCTTTTTTAATGAAAAATTAACTTTATGATTTTATTTCAATTTGCAGCACAGCTTGCATTGATACTGTCATTTCTGCTCCAGCTTTTGGAGAACACGGCCAATGTTTAGGAGAGGCTGTAGTTGAAGGGGTTAGGGTAGGTGTTCTGAAGAGGTGGCGGGGCAGGCCAAATGAAGAGGTGGGCCCGAGAAGTCACAGGGGTGACGCTCTCCCAAAAGTTCTTCTAACGTAACAGGGAAAATCTTGCAAAAATAAGTATGTTAGTACATATTGCTTACGTTAGCCGAAGAAACCATTAGGAGACGCTCACTCACTAGAAGCCCATTATAACCCATGTTGACATTTAACTGTCTGGATTTCCTGGAATAGCTGAGAAAGTGGACCAAGCACTGGAATCCAAGCCAGAGCAAAGGGGACTGCACCACTGTCACCTGTCTTCCCTCTGTAACTAGTCACTCTGAAAGGATGGGTTTCTCTACCGAACAAAAAGAGAGATAGCTTCTTTTGAATATTTTGAACACTGGCTTCTGTTCTTTCCCCATCCTCAAATAGTAAATACTTGTTTATTTTAAATTTTAGCCAACATGTATTATAATAAGTAACACAACATATTATGGGAAATTATATAATGCAGATAAGAAAAAATTTAATAACCCATTAAATACCACCTATTAACAGACATTAGTGCTGAATATTTTGGTGTCCTGTGCAAACACGTGGCTGTCATTCTTTTCATTTCACACAAAATAAATTGTAAGAAAAGATACCACGTAGTAACCTCCTTGTTTGTTAATATAGCAATATATCATGACCAACCTTTAAATTAATAATTACAGATTTAGATCATAAATTTTCATGGCCACAAAGTATCTTATTATGCAGATGTCCCCTGCTGTTGGTTGCTTTAATAAGCAGCAGCTTTTTAATTAAGATTTATTTCTACAAGTAGCCTTGCTGGGTGAAGTATTTACGCATTTTTAAAGTTTTTAAAAAATATTGGTGATTCTTTTTCTAGAAAATGTGAATCAACTTATATTTTCATAGCAGTGAATGGAATATTAATACGTGAATAATACAGTGTTAGACTGTGGCTTTGATTTCTATCTGTTTAGCACAAATGAGGGTGAACACTTTTTGTATGCATATTGGCTGATTGTATTTCTCTTTTTTAAATATCCTTTTTATAGCTTTTGCCACTAAATTTTTTTTACTTATTTCAGACATTTCTCAGTTTTTTCTTGTTTATTTCAAACAGTTTTTTTCCATATACAATATTGTATCTTTTGTTCATCATATGTGACAAATACTTACCCCAGGAACTTACTTGCCTTTTAATAATGTTGATGAAATATGACTTTTTTCTTGCACTTCACAACTTTTGCCTTTTTTATTCAGTTACATATCTCAATCATTCTTTTGAAGGTTTTTGACTTTGGTGTCATGCTTTTTAAAAGTTCTTCCTCCGGTAAAGACCTACTTGCATTCTGCTTTCTTTTAAACAATTTATTATTTTTTACATTAAAATTGTTACTTCATCTAGAATTTATTTGATGTTCATTTAAGACAAGGATTTAATACTTTTTCTCCTAAATCATTGGCTGGGACATCACATCGATGATCCCAGAGAGCTGGATATTCTATAAAGCTTCATGCCCTCCAAGTATTGACTGTACTCCGGTGGCAGATTTGGGATGATGTGAACAGCAACTCAGAGGCCAGTTAAAGATACAAATCATCATGCAGTGAGCGAGGCAGAAGCATTAACTCAGTATTTAATGGTCCACATTTCTCTGTCATTAAATAAAGGAAGAATCACTATTGATGAACGGGGCATAGCTACATTACATTTATAAATATTTAAATAAGAAAAACGGGGAAAATCTACTGAAAGTGGTGATTTCATAGCAGAGGATTGAGAAGGAAGCCTGCCTGGTGTGCAGACGAGGGACTTCTACGGGGAACCTAGAATGCATTAGGAAGGACACTTTGATGAATGACAGAGGCTGGTCTCCTTCCTGGGTCTGTACAAAGCAATGCATTAGGATGTGATGAGATTTGTAGATCTTATGGTTTTTAAGGTACCACAAAGTAATTTGGTAAGGTGGAATATTTTCAGCAGCATTAGTCATCATTATCGTCATGGCCATCATCTTCCAAAAAAAAAAAATCAGAAACAGTTTGAAAGTTAGAGTTGGTATCTGAGGATGATCATGACATTGAACTTGAAAAAAGAGTATGTCAACTTTCTGATTGTGTAATGTAAGATGATTTTTCCAAATCTACGTATGTATTTGAAGGGACAATAGGGTGAGTCTCTTGGTTTCCCTGGCTTCTATTTCCTTGGGTTGGGAAGGTGGAGATGACTGGATTCTGCAGCTTTGGGCTGGTTTGCCTCAAATTCAGGTCTGTCTCACACAAGTTTATTAAGTATCAAGGAACTAAGTAAACCCAGCCTTTGTGTGTCTGGTTGTATAGGTGAGGAGGCACAGTCAAGGTAACAAATAACAATTGTTTCATTCTAACAACAACAATAACCACATTTATGGAACACCTACTGCTTGCCAGACAATGTTCCTTGAATTCTACACAAGCAGTATCCTAGTTACTAGTAGCTGAGTTTCCCAGCTGGGAGATCTGCCTCCTGCAGTCTAGGAAGGGCAGAAGAAAGGATGGAGGTGCTACCTTTGGATGACTTCCCGAAGTACAAAGAGGGCTCCTTGATACTTTATCCATCCTATGTTCTTATGTGCCAAGTTAAGAATCAAAGAGTAGTAGGCTTGGCTGACCCCACAGTGTAGGTACAATCATGCCTACATTATTGTTACTGTCTTTTGAGTGATTCCTGCTTGTCCCTTTACCCTTGTATCCATCCTGCTCATTTTCATCAGATTATTGTTCCTCAGTTACTTGATATTCACCATCCTCTTATTTGTCTCACTCGGGGTGTTTGTTGAACATGGATTTTCCTGAGCTCACCTTTAGCTTTAGTACCCCAGTTCAGTCAATTAAGTACTGGAGCAGAGCTCCTCTAACACCAATGTGCAGAAAAAGCATGTGCAGATCTTGTCAAAATGCAGATGGGGTGGGGGTGGGGGTTCCTGAAACTGCATTTCTCTGAGCTTCCATATGGTGTCACTACTGCTGGTCCACAGATCGCACTTCGGGTAGCAAAGGGCATCTAAATGAGTTATTCTGGCATTTTAGTCCTTCTGTATATTTGACCTGTTTTCAGATCTCCAAAGGACTCCTCTGGCTCCCTAACTAGCATCTCTGATGCAGTCAAAGCAGTATCTGGAATGTTCTCCAATAGGGTCACATAGATTGAATTTTTGCTCCAGCTTACCATCACTGCCGATCTTTCTCATTCCTGTTTGTCTGAAACAGATCTTTCTTGGAGGACCTTCCCAGGTAAGGTCGTGGGTAAGGCTCTTTCCAATAGCCCAGGCCCTCTGAAGTCCTCTGACTTTCTGTATGAATGCCAGTCATCTGTCCTTGATGCTGTATCAGGGCCACCAAGCCTTTCGATCTCACCCTCAGATATAGGAGGAGTTCCACTAAGTTAAGCGAGTCTTGTCACATGAGCTGCTTTATTTTCCCTTGCTACTAGGTGGGAGACAAGGTTGCCATGGAGCCAGCACAGTCTTATTTCAAAAGCCAAAGCTCTCTTTACCACCGCTCCTGATGCATAGGGTGCCCATCCCTGGAGTTACCTCCGACTTGAGCTGATCATTCAAATTAATCCTAGGAGTATGCAAGGAGAGCTTATTGAAGTGACCCTATCCCTGTGAGGTGGGCATAACCACATCTCCCCCTCTCCCCAAAGCAAAGGAATATATTCATATTTTTACTCAGTTTTCCTTTGCCTTATACTTCCGGACTAACTTACGTGGATCTGTTTTCTCCCTATCAGAACTTTCCTGGGTGTCTTTGTTCCATCTTGGTAAGATGCAAACACCAAAGCCTTTGCCACTAATCCTTAGTTACACACTGCGAATCTGTCCTTGCACCTGTGAAGGTGATGAGCACTACACAATGGGAGAAAATGCTCTCAAATATTAATCCCAATATAGTGCATAGCAAACTGCAGAGAGTGGACTTGGCGCTGTGTAAATCTGGAAAGAAATTCTGAGATGTTCTTTGATACAGAACTTAAGAGTATCAGGATGTCACTTGATTCTCCTTATAGAGTTATTTTCTTTTTGCATTTTTTCTGCAGATGTGACTTTATCCCCAAAGAAGACAATCCGGACTCTCTTTCAAATGCTGTATCGGTGGTTAGCTGTACTTCTGTGCATTAAATAGACTTGCCCAATATTTATCTCCTTATTCCTCCTTTTAATGTGAACATAAAAATGTATCTTTAGACAGTATCAGGCTTAAACCAGACACAAGTTTACATTGGTGTTTGGGGAAGAAGGGGCAGCAAATTTGGAACGCCTTTGTTATTTTATACTATCTTAGTGCTAGTTATGGATTTTGGAATAATATTTCATGTGCTTGGAGTAGCTTTTATCCAATGATTAGACCTTCAATTTTTTAGCACTTTTCAGCTAAATCTCTTAAGGTCAAAAATCATGAATAAATCCATGCTTGATAGACTGAAAGGTCTTAGCTTCAGAGAGTTGTCAGTAGACTTCAAATTGGAGCAGTCTTTCAGTTCTCTTACTTGCAAGTTATTGATAAATTTGCACACCGCTGGCTGCAGACCTAATGAATATATTCATGGACCATGAAGCATGGCTTGGTATTTAGAAGAATCCAAGATGTGATTTTTTAAAAAAAAATTACATTGAGTTGGAAATGTTATTTATGATTGGATATTTTAAATAAATAATTAAAATTAAGAATATGTGCCATTATACTTTTAATTCCAGATTAAGTGTGAAATATGTAAATAATAAATGGCAAATCACAAATGATGTTCTTGGACCATTCCATTTAAGCCATCTTTACTAATGCTAATCACAACACAGATGAAGTATTTATAAAAATTAAGAGGTTTAGCGTGGTAACTCTGATTAAATCCTAACGTTTATACTGATAGAAAAGCTGGGAGAATTATAAACTGTGAACATCTCAGGGATTAATGATCTGCAATTCTGATGACAACTCCTCGGGTGGGGGTGGGAAGCCCCCAGATTTAATGACCATTTCTATAGTCTGGAGTGCAGTTCAATCTCTTTTTTTCAGTAAACAAATTAGAATTTTTAAATGTCCAATTTTATTCTCCCACTCAAGGGGAAAGAACAGAGCATTTTCTTTCCTGAAGGCATGTCTTGAAGAAAAGCAAGATGGTGAGCTCAAAGCTCCGAGCAGGACTGGGTATAGAACTGATCTGAACCCCAACCGGCCCTCCAAAAATGTTTCTTGGAATGATGACTTGAATACTTATTTGCTGATAGTGAAAATAAAGTCTATGATAGAGTTTTTCTTTCTGAAGAGTCTGTTAAAAGGAGAATCTTAGTAAACTAATTCTATGCCATGCATTCACAGAGGTCAACATGTGGGTGTCCTCCTAGACCCAACATGGACAAATGGGCACACTGTCAACCTCCAGGGAGGTGGCATCTTATGCACAGTTCATTTTTAACTTAAAGGAATTTGGTGTGTCAACACTAAGTCAGCAGACTCCCATTCTCCAGTGTGTTATAATTATTAATGGGACACACTTACTAGGAGCTTTGATAAGTGATCAACTTAAATCCTGCCATCGTAAATACCACCAAATCCTGCAAGACATGTAGGTCAGTGTGATGACCGGCTTGCCCAGTGTATCATTATGGTCACAGACCCAGCTCAGTGAAGGTCTTTTCAATCATCTGCTGGTCATTTATGTTTCCTTCTTTGATAAACACCACATTTTGAAGATGTGAATTAATTTTTACCAAATCTGAAGCTATAGTAATATCGAGAGAACTTTAAATTCCCATTTTAAAAATGATGCTGATATCTGCTTCCTGGACATATGCCTTCTTAGGACATTTTTGTAAAATTTGATATGTGGAGTCTTATTCATTTAAGGAAAAATGCTTAAAATGGGCATGTGCCTTCCTCACATTGATTGATTTTTTTCTGTGTTCTTTCTTCAATTTACAAAGGTACATTCTCGCTAAAATTTATTGAAGTCATTGGTTTAATTAGAATTTGGCTCTGTATAAATTTTTATCTTTAAAACTTAAACTCATTCTTGTTGAGAAAACTTGCAATCTGAAATTCTTTTAAAGATAATGTTATCAGTTGAATGGTAAAATATTCATCATTTCATTTTAAATTACTGTTATTGGTAGATTAGGTTGATGTTTTAAATTTGAGGTGACCGTAAAGAGAGAATGCTACGGAAATTTTAGGATTGTTATTTATAAGTCTGTATTGTTTCCATTTCACCAGCCATGGTTACATACATTTGATAATTTTAATCTTCTCTCTCACCGTGTAAACTTGTGGATGATTTTGTGCCTATGTTTATTCCATCTGGACCCCCATTTATTTGGACAACTGGGTAATGCCTAAAGGCCCCCAATTTTTTCCTGGGGAGGAAACTGCCTTAATTTTCAGCTGCTTTGTAAACAGCAAAATAGTGAATATCTCTGAGAGGTGGCTATTATTCAGGACTTTTCTCCTGCTGGGAACCCTGGGGGTCTAGAGAGAGGTTTGTGACTATAGAAGCCAATTTACCAATTATGAAAGAGTTTAACCATGGAGACCAACCTTTTAGAGGCCCCCTGTTTATTTACATATTTTTTAATTTTACTTATTTTTATTGATGTGTAGCTGGTGTACAATGATGTGTTCGTTTCTGGTGTACAGCATAGTGATTCAGTTACAAGTATGTATATTCTTTTTCATATTCTTTTCATTATAGGTTATAAGATACTGACTATAGTTGTCTGTGCTATACAGGAGGTCCTTGTTGTTTATCTATTTTATGTATAGTAGTTTGTATCTACTAATCCTAAATTCCTAAGTTATCCTCCCCTCTTCCCCCTTTGGGAACCATAAGTTTGTCTTCTATGTCTGTGAGTCTATTTCTGTTTTGTAAATTAGTTTATTTGTATCATCTTTTAAATTCTATATATAAGTGATATCATATGATATTTGTCTTTCTCTGTCTGACTTATTTCACTTAGTATGATAACTTCTAGGTCCATCCATGTTGCTGCAAATGGTATTGTTTCATACTTTTTTATGGCTGAGGAGTATTTATATATACACACATATATATATGTTATTATTATATGTTTTTAACTGGGCTGTTTTTTTGTTTTGCTTTGCTTTGCTTTATTTTCTTTGGTCTGGGGTGAGGTCTGCCCATTGGTGTTTTTATAAAGTCCCCAGGTGAATATAATGTGTAGTGATCTAGAAACTGTTGGCTAAGATTAACAGTGTTCCACACAGTTGTGTGTGGGGGAGACTCAACAACAGTGTTTGTGAAAATGCAACTTCTCAGTTCCCCTCAAGTCTAATTCACCTGGATGGAGGTGAGGAACTTTAATAAGGATCCTCAGTAATTCTGTTGCAGGTGGTTTGTGGACCACACACTGAATATTAGCAACTACTGATGTTTCTCTTTCTTTAAAAAAATTAGTGTTATGCTTTTATGTTATTTTAAAAAATCTCAGAATAGTAAAATTACAAGGTATAGCATAACACACTGGATAAGAATGAACACTCATTATTTTCATATATTAGAGTAAGTGATATGGATTGGAAAGGTGTTTTCAGAAAAAAAAGAAAAGAAAAATCAATGTGAATTGTGTCCTGTTGTTTGCTGTCATTTCTTATGTAACAAATTAAAGACATTAATCTTCTGAATTGGAAAACAGGTCTTTGTGAGGACAGTATGTTAGCTTTCAGGACTCTGCTTCGCTAAAGGACTCTAATCTTTGGTAACTGAAGAAAGTGACCTTAGAGGACACTAAACCTGGGGAATTGACACTAACAATTTGGGACTGGTTGTAAGCTCATGCTGAGCAAGATGTCTGTGAAAATGCACTTTACAAGGTTAACAGGCTGATTTTTTCAAGTTTATATACAAGGAAAAATTATGTAGATAATTATAACACTTAATGCCAAGGGCTGGGTTTTTTCCCCCCATTTCTTATGTGATTTCAGTAATACAAAGAGCGAAGACATTCTTATTTTAGTGTCTTTGTTTTGGTGATTTCTCAGTTCCAAATCGGTGTTTTATCCCTGAGACTTAAAAACACTCCGGGGAAGTAAATATTATGCTTTATTTTCAAGGGCCATTTAAATGGATGGAAATCTATACTGCTGTCAATGATCCAAAGCAATTTCTTATGGGTGTGATTTTCCTCATAATCTATTAATGCATAATTGATTAATTCACAAAGCCTATTTTATGTTAGTAAACATTTCTATGTGGGATCATTGACCCCAGATCCCTTTCCATGGTTCTCTTAGGTAGTATGGTCTTTGGTAGGTTGACTCCTTTCATTCCAGATTTTCTCCAAATGTGGAAATCTATTCGGCAGTATTTTCAAAGTTTCTCTGCTGAGAACTCTTTGAGCAGGACTGAACAATTACTATTTGTTTTTTTATTACAAACATTTACTAGCTAATCAGTTGGATCAACCTGTTTGACTTGTAGTATTCAGACTGTGTAGATTAAAAGGCCAGTCTTGGGAGATTGAGGACACACATAATGGCTTTGAGGTCCTAGTTACATTTGCTCTCACTTTGAGTCCACAAGCTCTGTCACTGACACTAGTAACTCAGGTTTACAGTGGCCATGATGATTTCACACACGTTTGCAAAGTCGGTCTTCTTAAGTGTTGTATGGTGCATGCAGGGCAGGGATAATTATTAATCCCGTTGTCCAGACCAGGAGACTATGGCTCAGAATTTTAAGTGGCATGTTCTGATAAGCCTGTGTCAGAACCGTCCCTTGAACGCAGACTTTCTGACCTGTCACTCTATCATAACCTTATCACTCTATCGTAACCCTCTTTTATTAAAACTGTCCAGACCAGGCAAAAGGAGATAAAAGTGTAGTGGGAGGGTAGCTGTTACCAAGGAAACTATTATTTTAAATTTTAAAGTATTGATTAGAAAGGAAGTTGAAAAAGAGGATACTTTTTATCACAAGTAGAAAAAGAAAACAAATGACCAAGTGAAGACTGAAGGCGAGCTGGGGGAACACCATGCACAGACCTCGTGCTGCAGCCTGATTATGTACAACATGCTCCTTCCAACTTTCTTCTGCTTCCAGGAGGGGAGGGGCGCATAGGGGATGAGCATGGACACAGAAGAGTGTTCTGCAGTACAAATTATATTTCAGGGAAGAATGTGGTGTGAAATCTATAGAGTAGACCTCAACAGAGAAGAAGATGAGAGAGAGGCAATGGCCAGACTTCCTGTTGACAGTTGGCAAGCATGGTTCTGTTTCCCTCAGTCACTGAAACAGCTTACACAGAGTGAATATACTGTTCGTGGCTGGAATGGAAAAAATCACCTGATAACTTACATAGTTAGAGCTCTTCTTAAAAAGAATCAGAAAATTAGCTTTATTTTCTGGAACTGTGGATGTGTTTTAGTTTGAAACTGCTTGAAATGTCAGGGCTGTGATAGGAAAGTCAGGGAGACAACCAGGTTCAGGTTAATTAATGATTAGGGCTGAGAGTAGCAGAGACTGTCTACTAATTGCTCACAGTTTAAACAGAGGCTCTAAGTTTACAGTGAATCAGAATCACTTTGTTAAAACACAGATTGCTGGGCCCCAGCCCTGAGTGTCTGATTCTGTAGACCTGGAGTGGGACTGAGGGTTTACTTTTCTAACAAGTTCCCTGACGGGTGTTGCTGCTCTTGTCTGTCCGGGGACCACCCATTGCATGAGGGCCGTTGGTTTAAACGTAGCCTTGATGACTTTGGGTTTCCAGGGGTGATGGATATTGGCAAAAAGAGAACCAGTCACTGTGAAATTTTTTGAGTTCTCATCAAGAAAACATACTGCTCAGATGTGGAAAGACTAACAGGACTTGGAGCAGACTGAGATCCCCCTCTCGCCTTCCCCCGGTTCTCTGTTCCTGGGGGGGCACACTGTGGCCATGAACCTGGCCCTCCAGACTGCCATACTGCCAGACTCTGGAAATGACAGCAGCATTTTGCATGTGCCACAAATCTTTTAAGTCACCCCTCTGGACACATTTCCCTTATAATCTGAGAACTTCCTTTGAAAGAGTATTGACAAATACCAGGCACTCCTAATTTCTGCAGAAAACCCAGCATCATCTTCCTACACTGCGCTGAGGAAGAACACAGAATGCTTAGGTGTGCTTCTTTAGTATCCCTGTCTCCATCTCTCCGTCTTTCCTAAAAACTTGTTTCCTTGCAATTACATGTTCAATTTCAGCGCAATGATGAATGGCCTGATTAAAATTGATGTTTATCTGTTTTAGAGGTTTTTTTTTTTTTTAATGGAATTCAGTTAACCATACTTATGGTTTTTTTACCCACGAGCTGTGCCCAAGAGGCTATTTTTCACCTGATGGTGACAAATAATAATTACGAGCAAAATACTGTGAAAGATTATATAAGGACTATGCTTTTGAACACAATCCTGTGAGTCGGTGGTAGACATTACAAGTCGTTTTCTCCTCCAGAACTCCTAAACCAGGAGAAAAAAGAATGCCCTCTTCCTTGATCCTGAACTTGGGTGCATGCAGAACTCGATGTGTGAGTCATCACTGGAGTTGGCAGCCTCCCTGGTTACAGCAGGACTCGGGGGGGAAAAAAGACTGGTCTAGGAAAGCTGCCTCCTATACAATACAGACAATGCTTTACATCAACAGTATGAATATAGTACAGGAGGTAGAAGATAACCTTAAAAGAAGGTCTGTATTGTAAATGCGAGTCAAAGCGAACGTAGACAAAGAAAGATGGTAGCAAGTGAAGATATTCAATTATCTAAACCTGACACCTCAAATTAAGTTGTTTTTTAAAAAAGTAAGAATGTAGTAGTGTAGTGTTCTTAAGAACTGCGTGCTGGGCCTGAACAGATCTCTCTGGCTGGTTTGGCTTATCTCTCTCTCCAACGTCCGAGATGTACCAGCCATTATCACTCAGATACATTCTGTGGGTGGGCTCACACTCTATGTTAATAAACTGGCCACTTTAGGATGTACATTTATCCCAACAGGTGCTTGGGCTCCATTTAGAACTCTGAACACCAGCACTGTCATTTATCAAATGGCACCCCAGTGATCTCAAAGAGTTAATGAGAATCTCAAACCTACGCACTCCCCCATAGGAAAGGCATCTGACTCACATTTTGCAGCCAGCAGAGCAGGTGGCCCCCCCAAAGTCATGTCAAGCCCTTCTCCTCAGAGCCCCAGAGTCTCACCTACCGAGTCTCCATTCATTCCTGTCTTGTCTGCGTCTACAGCTTGTGGGGCATCACTGCTGCCCTTCCCCATTCACCTTCCCCTGTTGGGGCTCTGAACCGTTCTCACCATATGTTCCTGCCTCCATCCGTGCAGCCCTGGCTCCAGAGGTGGCCTCTGACTTGGCAAATTTCTCTCCGCCCTCTCATCGCCTTGACGCAACCACTGAAAACACAGCTGACTCACCTCTAGGACTTGTAACCATAGGTTTTCGTGGAAAAGAAGCGAGCTTTTAAATAAAATGCCGATACAATGGTTTAATACAATGACAAATACAACCTCGTGAATAAATACTAATGCAAAGCCATTTAATTTAAAATGTAGGTGTGAATGGCTATATTATCTCTTGCATTCTTGTGAAGCTACATAAAAGTAGATTTCTCTTTAGGAAGTACAGTATCTCCATTTTTATAAAATGAAAAGTGTGTACTTCAGGGTACACTTCAATTATGCTAATGATGTACATCTTTTGTTTGTTTTTTTAAAAAGGTAGAATTTCATTAACAATGTCTTTAAGGCTATGTTCTTCCACAGACGAATTTTGGAATGAAAGAAGTAGTGAATTCCATACTCCAAACTGCCAGTTAGGGAAAAAAAAAAAACGTTAGTTATTCAACTCTATAAATTAAAAGAGAGTCTTTACTGTTTTCATTTTTGAGATAAATTGATCTCTGGGTCTGTGTAACATATTCTGTCTAGCAAACCTTCTCTGTAGAAAGTCACTGTACAGAAAGTGTAAATGTTTGGAGTTGCAGAAGTCAATTCACATTTTCTAGTCCACTGAAATGAAATAGTTTTAACAAGTCATGACAGTGGATAATATTCACATATTTTAAAAAGAGCATTTGTCATGTTTCTTTAAGCTTTTTATTTGCTGATGCTTGAATTATTTACATTTTATTTTATTTATTATTTATTTATGTATTTTTTTAGTATGGAGGGATAGTCGATTCACAATGCTGTGTTAGTTTCTGGTGTACACCATAGTGATTCAGTTGTACATATATAGATATTCCTTTTCATATTCTTTTCCATTATAATCTATTACAAGGCATTGAATATATTTCCCTGTGCTACACGGTAGGACCTTGTTGTTTATCTATTTTATGTATAGTAGTTAATATCTGCAAATCCCAAATTCACAGTTAAACCTGTGTTCTTTGCATGCTCTATGGGGTGTTAGCATTTTAAAAAAATAGCTTCTATGGAACATTAGCCTGTACCTTTGGTCTGGATGCTGGTCCTGATGAAGGGAACAGCTGCCTAAGAACTTAGGAGTCCCCATCACCTGTCAGGACAGTGAAGATGAAAAGCCGGAAGACACCATACATTTATAACAGGGAAGCTGACTAGGACTTTCTTTCTTGCTGTTTCTTCATGTGTTGCCTTGTTTGCAGCGCCGTAATTATAAACTGATTACAGCTAGTGAAGAAATGCCTTCCGTTGTGCTCCGCGCTGAATAGTAATTACTCTGTTATTGTGCTTCATTGCCACTTTTTGTTGTTGTTGTTAGTCTTTTGAACATTATTAGATGATCTTTGATTTCAGTATGGTTTCCGGCAAGCAGGAAATGCAAAATAAGTATAAAATATGTAAGATGTTTATAGTGATTATCTTACTGTATGTTGTAAATCACAATGCAGAAAAACTAAGTGTATAACTAGACAAAATATCTTATTTTTCTACCTGTCTTCATCTGTACCATGTTTGATGCTCTTCCCCTTTGCTCTTTGTTCTGCTTCTCTCTGTTCCTTGATCATACAGGTACTTCAGAGAAGGCTGATTCAAAGTTAGAATGCCAGATGTTATTTCGAATAGAATCTGGACAATATGAAATCTATTTCCATGTGAAGAATAGCTTATCTTTCATTGCATTTATATCAGCTGAAAAGCAGAACCATTGACAGGTTTTGTTTTTATTTTTCCTGTCTCTGAGTTAATTTACTTTTTTTGTTTTAAATTGACTGAATCGACCTGAATGCTGTCTCACAGGCATAATCTGTAAACTCATCTCCTAGAGTCTAGACCTAATTAGTCTAAATCCTTTCTTGTTTTGCTGCTAATTGTATGTTTAACTGTATACTTATGAAAATGCCCACTTAAAGGGTGAAGTAGAATTCATTCTTCATGTCCTTTAATGTAATTGTATTTCATTTTATCATTGCAGTAGAAAGGGAAAACAAATTTCCCCACATTCTAAGGCTTAAGAGACATTTGAGTGACTCTTGAAAAGGGGAAATATTCAGGAAGACTTTAGTATCAGTAGGGTGGGAAATGTTTAAAAACACATGCAATTTGGAGAACAAGGAATAAAATAAACAAAAAGGATATCTGAAACAGATTTTTGAGGGATAGAGTAGCCTTACTTTTTTCAGAATGACTTTATCTGTTTTTTGGACTTGACCAAAGATTCACTGAAGAAAGTAAATGGGAGCAAGTACATTGTCTAATATGATACTTTGAAATAGAAAGAATTAGGTGGAGATTTCACCCTCATTTTCAGTCATTTGTATTTGATTTTCAGTTGACATCTTTTGCTTAAGAGAATGAAATTAATCATAAAATAAGTTTTAGGAAGTTCTTTGAATATTAGTGAAGTTACTAAGAATTATATTTCGGTAGAATTTACTGAAAGTTGCATAATACAGCTGAAGGAGTTGCATAATTGATGTATGATAATCTATAAATATGTAGAAGAGATGAGATCAAGTATCCAAAAATAAAACTAAAAGGCCTACCAAATTATTTAAGCACACAACTATATATGCCAGAGCAAGTAGAAGCTGGAGGTGTTTATGACAAAGTTAGAAAGGAGTAAGACATAATAAATAGTAAAGTATTTAATAAAGTGAGATATCACTTGGAAAATTGATCAAAGTGAATAGAAAATTCTCTTTATTCATCACTTTGTAAGTATAACAGGAATAAATTTTTTAAATTAGATTGAGAGGAAAAGTAGTGACTGATTTTATAACATTTTTCCTGCATTTTAAATAGTAAATTTTTACCTTTGAAGAAAGGTAGAATTTCTATTAATAAAAATTATACAGAGGGAATATTTTGAAGCTAAATATGCTTACATATTTAATTTCTAATGACTAATATCTGATAAAAAAAAAAAGGAATAACACAGAATTTGGCTGGAGTTATTATTACTCCCTCTCCTCTTTTAGATAACTCCTCGAGATCTGGAGAGAAGATCGTTGCTGGGATAGTTGAAATAAATGGCCACCTAAATGTCGTGACTCTTTCCTACATACAACATGCTGCTAACATACATTCCAGAAGTGAAGGCATGCCAGCAAAATAAACTCAGGGTGGTAACACCTTGAACGTCATCAGCCATTAATATCTCTTTGTAAAGCAATATATCTTGCTAATATCAGGTACTTGTTGGGCAGGGATGAAGGGACAGGGGACGGCTATTAGAAGAGAAAAATGATTAAGAACTACAAAAGGAAGAGGAGGTGGAAACAAACTTAGTCTCCCTTATAACCGAATTATATGTAGCCCTAATTCTGGGGTCAGAAAAGACCCAGTACTATGCACAAAATAGCATTTGCAAATTGAGAAGAATACAACACTGGAAATTACTTTGTCTGTGAACTTAACTGTGAAAAACAGTCGTGCAGTTCAAAAACTCTTTGTCACGTTAATCTAATCTTTTTCTAAATGAGACCAATACATCTAGTTGACTGACAAAAAGTCTATACATGCTAATTATAATAACTTTAGAGAGCTTTTGAGTCTGCTTGATTTGTTGCTCATATTTATTATTAAGCTATAAGAGTGTGGGACAGAATAATGAGTTCTTATCAAGGAGCATAATTGGCTATAGGACTGTATTTAGAAAGTAAAGGGCAAGAGGTTGCCAGGGCTATAGGATTATATTTAGAAAGTAAAGGACAAGAGGTTGCCACAAGAGGTGACCAGCAGATAGAGGGCCTCAATATTTCATAACTTTTCATTACATGGCAGAAGAAAGGAGAGGACACTAACATTCATTAAGCTATTGCCATGTGCATGGAAATAAAGTGATAAATGAAAATAACATGGTCTCTGCCCTTGTGGGCCATTAATGACAGTATCTTAAATCAGACAGGATACAGGGATGATTTTAGAAACAACAAAGAGGAGAGTGCCTTCAAAGGGTTTCTTTTTTCCTTACAAATTTCCTTACAAATAAGACAATTGATTTATTTGAAGAAAACCAGAATGTCCATTAATTCAATGAATAGGTGAAACTAGAAAAGGAGTACTTCAGTTGAGAGGTATTTTAAACTTAAAGGTATAAAATCTCTAATTCTAAAGTCCATGCATCCTGTTAAAAAAAAAAGACACAAGAAATCGTACTTTCCATTTGATTTATGATTTATAACAATACTTTGAGGAAAGAGGTCACTTTCCCTTTATTCACCAATAAAGGCACTGAGACCAAGAGAGGTTAAGTCATTTGCCATAGATGACAGAGCTAGTAGGGAGAGGAATTTCTACTATAAATTCTTTATTTCTCCTGCTGTTTCATATACCTCATAAAAACCGGTACAATTAAAAGTCAAAATGTGGTGAGTGGGTTACTGTCTTTGGGTTTAGACACAAAGAGATCGTGGTTGTTTATCATTTCGGGTAATATCCAGCTACAAATAACACAGAGGGAGAATAACACTAGTTTAAACAAACCAGAACTTTATTTTTCTGTCTGGTGAAATCCAGAGGAGATAGTCAAGGAATGGCGCAGTGGCTTGGCTTTACTCTAGACTCAAGGACCTTTGCTTCTAGTTTGCTACTTTTCCATCTCTAGGGTGTGCCTCTAATTCCTCCTGGTTCTGGATGGCAGATAGAATTCCAGTTTTCATACTTGCCTTTTAGGTATCAAGATGGAGGAAAGTCTGAAAAATGGTAAAGACAAAGGGCGCATGTCCTCATCTTTTAAAAAAGGTTCCTAAAAGTTGACACCCTACATATTTGTTTACATGCATATTGGCAGGTATATTTAGCCACAAGGGAGGTTGGAAAACTAAGTCTTTGTTCTGATAAGCGATGTGCCCTGATAAAAAATCATGAGTTCTAATACTATGGAAAAAGTAGTGAATTAGTATTGGAATTCAACTAATGGTCTCTGTCCAGATAGCCTCGATAGTGTGGTTAGACTGGAAAACAAATTGTAGGAGTCAAGATGTGATTGAATGGAAATGAGGAAGTGGGAGCATAAATACTCTTTTAAGAATCTTGGCTTTGAAAGAGGATGGTTTACCAGATGACTCCCATACCCAAGACTGTCTCATTTCTAAAAGTATTGATTGAAAGACTAACAGAAAAGTCATTAGAGAACAGAAATAAACCCATGCATATATGGCCAATTAATTTATGACAAAGGAGCAAAGAATATACAGTGGGGAAAGGACAGTCTCTTTAATAAATGATGTTGGGAACATTGGACAGCCACATGCAAAAGAGTAAAACTGGACCGCTATTTTATATACCACACACCAAAATCAACTTAAAATGGATTAAAGACTTGAACATAAGACCTGAAACCATGAAATTTTTAGAAGAAAACATAGGCAGAATGTTTCTTGGCAACGATTTTTTTTTTTTTTGAGTCTGACACCAAAAGCAAAAGCAATAAAAGCAAAAATAAACAAGTAAGACAACATCAAACTAGAAAGCTTCTGCACAGCAAAGGCAACCACCAACAAAATGAAAAGGCAACCGACCGAATAGGGGGACATAGTTGCAAATTACTTATTCGTTAAAGGGCTAATACCCAAAATATATAAATAATTCATAAATCTCAATAAAACTCAGCAAAAACCAGACAATCCAATTTAAAATGGGCAGAAATCTGAATAGACATTTTTCCAAAGAAGATATACAGATGGCCAACAGGTACACGAAAAGGTGATTAACATTAATCATCAGGGAAATGCAAATGAAAGCCACAGTGAGTTGTCACCTCACAGCTGTCAGAATGGCTATTATCAAAAAGGCAAGAAATAACAGGTGTTGGTGAGGATGTGGAAAAAAGGGAGCCCTGTGAGTTGTTGGTGGGAATGTAAGTTGGTACCACAATGGAAAATCGTATGCATCTTCCTCAAAAGATTAAAAACAGAAATGCCGTATTATCTAGCAGTTCCACTCTGGATATTTATCTAAAGAAAACAAAAATACTAATTGAAAACATATATGCACCTCCTTTTTTACTGCAGCAATATTTACAATAACCACGATATGGAAACAACCTAAGTGTCCACCTATGGATAAATGGATAAAGTAATTGTGATGTATATAATATACATGTATGTATAATAGAATTTATTCAGTCATAAAAAAAGAATGAAATCTTGCCACTTGTGACAACATGGATGGACCTTCGGGGCATTATGCCAAGTAAAATAAGTCTGACAGAGAAAGACAAATACTGTATGAGCTCTCTTATATGTGGAATCTAAAATACAGTGACAACATAACCAAGCTCATAGATAGAACAGATTGGTGATTGCAAGAGGCAAGGGGTAGGGGATGGAAGAAGTGGGCGAACTTTTTTTCTAGTTTAAATAAATCAAGTAAAAAAATTTGTTTAAAGAAAACTCATATATTAAAAATTGATTCTTCATAGAGAACCTGAACAAACAAGACTGTCATAGAAAGTCAAAGGCCAAATGTTGACCAGACACTTAGAGCAGAGGTATAAAGGTGACAGGTCTATCCAAGGACCTGGTAACAGGTTTATATCTTAATCTAAATCCGTTATGCTGTACCTGGGCACAGTCTTTATTGTTTAGATGAGCTATAATGAAAAAATTAAGACAGTTTGAATAGACAGACATAGTTTAGTGTCTTGGCTTTACAGCTCACTACGTCTGTGATAACAGGCAGATTTTTAACCTTTCTGAGACTCGGTTTCCTTATTAAAAAAATGGGAATAATAAAACTTGCTTTATAGAATTAGCACAGGGATTATGTAAAAACATATCCAACTTGTCTAGCATGGTGTTTGCTCACAATGGACCCCGGTAAATGTTGTCTCTTCTTTGTAGTTTCTAAAAAGGAAGGCTGTTTATGAAAATTTGTAGACTAGAAGCATTATGTCTAAATGTTTCCTTTATCATATCTCCCTGTTTTCTACTCAAGTCCTTGATGCTAGTAACATAATTTGGGGAGTAAAAATAAACCACTGAGAACAGAATCCAAAAAGCAGACTTGTTAGAAATAAATTTAAAGTGCATCTCAGGCTATGATTTTCACACTGGTTCTAAATATATCAAATTTCTATTTATAATTTTTCTCACAAAATGTGTTTTGGTATTTAAAGCATGTGATGAAAGTTTAAAGATGAAAATATTTTCAATTCTTTTTTGCATTTGCATGCATTGAAAGTTTAAAGATGAAAATATTTTCAAAAAATTTTTTGCATTTGCATACAGGGGTAATAATGGGAGATGCCAACTGTTTCTCAAGATGAAACCAGAGCTGGTTACCAAAACAGACCTATGGTGATTACAGAACCAGAACTCCACTTTTGTCTTGGAACGTTTTCTAGGTCCATGTAGGACTCACACTAAATCGTGAGCTATAATTTAGTTTATATGTGATGTTGAAGGACACCACAATTTATATTAGTTAGATTGAAACAAAAAAAAAAGGCTTCAAACAAATCTGCTCCCTTTCTGTTCTAAGTTCCTAGTCAAAAGCCACAATTTTTGATCTTAGGTGACAGTGTGTATGAGTTCTGCGTAATGAATACTGATGTCTTATTGATTGTTTAGGAAGTGATGAAATACAGCCACATGTTCCAGATTTATGAGAGTTTCAAAATGAACACTTACTGCATCTTGGATCTGTTGTTTCAACACTGTCTAGTGCAGTTGGTCTCAGATGTTCTATTTCCTCTATTATGGAAATTATCCTACCAGTCTGAGTGGAGAGAAACAAAAAACAAAACACCCCTACTGACTTTACCTTTTATGTACATATATTTGAACATAAAAATAGAAGGCATAGCTTTAGTTTATTTGACAAAAGTTTTCCCAGCTGTACTTTATTATATCCCATAATAGTTTCCTGGAGTGGCACTTCATAGAATATTAAAGCAAAGGGGATGGAGACTTTCTGCACAGCTAGTTGGGATTATTTATTGATATATGCCCTTCTTTAGAAAGAAGCTTGATTCAGGTTGGTTTAACAAACGTTGATACTCATCTAAGACGTATTTGGGCACCATATTATGCCCAGTGGGTATTCAGAGGAGGCAGATGCAGCCCCTGCCCTTCGTGAGGTCTCAGATTATGGGGAGAGAAAATAATATTTAGAAACAAGCTGTAAATCAAGAATGATGACTGAAAGATGAATCCCGCTTATTCATTAAACGCAGTTTGCAGCCTCTGTGTTTACTGATTCCTGGTGAGGACTTGGAATGAGTGGACAGTTTGCATCCCTGAAGGTGTCTGATGGAAGCAGAGACTGATTGAATTAATTGGAAGGCAACAAGAGAGGTCATCTTGTCTGGTCCCTGTCCCTATGAAGGATGGCATAGAAACTCTCCCAGACAGATTGCGACCTGCTTTAATCAGCCACTGGCATTATACCTACGCCTGTGCCATGACCCCTAAAATTGGGAAGAGAAGTGAAAGACCCAGTCAGTCACCCAGAGGATGGACCACATTGTACAGAGGACACAATTGTGTTCATTTTTCATCTGGGTGTCCAATACTACACAAAGATACCCTGAAATTTTCATTTAAAGGATATCCATCTTTTACTCAAGGCACTTCTGATTTTCTTTTTTTAATTTAAGCTTCTGTTATAAAGTCCTTTGCTTTTACATTTTTGGCATTTTCAACCAAAAAACATTGTTCTTTGAATGTTGTTGGTTTCCACCAATACTCTTGTCAAATTGGTATGAGAGAGAACATTACCCTGACTCACACCTTCTTGCTATGCATTTCTTCCCACAATTCATTTGATTAACTCTTTTCAGGCTTTTAATTCCTCATGGGCAGACTCATTTACTGATCCCCTCAACTTTTACTTATCCTCAACGGAGCTTAATTACAAAGGGAATAAGAATGCAGCTGAAAAGAGGCAACATGATATAAAGGGAAGAGTCATGGGATTAAGTGGTTAAAGTTCTATTCTTGGCTCTGCCTCTTTCGGAGCTGTTGGACCTGGAAAAATCATTCAGTGTTCCTCTACCCTCGTTTCACCATTTTTAAACTAAGAAGATTGGCCTAGGTCAGTGAGTTTCCTTTTTTTTTTTTTTTTTTTTTTGACTTTGCAGCAGATTCATAATTTGTTGTCTGTGGCAACCCAACATACACTTTGTAACTGAAATAAGTTTCAGGAAACAGTATTTCCCATTACTATATGCAATGCACTTGATTTCTGCCAATTTTCTTTATTTTAAAGATATGCTGTTTCTGACTTACTACATTGATTTTAAGAACCACTAGGAGGTCATGTCATGAAGTTTAAAAACAGCAAATGGGATGAGTTTTACGGTGGCTTTAGCATGAGCATTCCTATTTCATTAACTACAAGTTCTGGGGCTCTTCTTTAACTAGGCCTTTGCCATCACTGTCACCTGCCATTTGTGCTCCCCTACTTCCCTTTCTCACCTAATTCACTCCTGTTTCTCCTTTAGATCTTAGTCCTAGTGTCATTCCATGACATCAGGGACTAGGTGAGTTCTGTTTACCATTGCATCCAGCTCAGTGCTTAATATATCACACAGGCTTAATGAATGATGTTAATAAAGGTGATGATAAGAATGACAACATCCTCTTATATCACACTTACTATTTCCAACATGCTCTTTGGACTGCTTTAAATATATTAACTCATTTAATTATGGCAACCTCTATAGGATGAGATACTATTGATATCTCCATTTTACAGACAAGGAAATTGAGGCATAAGATATTGGGGGACTTAATCAAATTCTCATAAATGTAAATAATGTCAATGATGTAGTAAATGATGGTCCTGAGATTTGAGCACAGGAGGACTGGCTGCAGAACTGTTGTTCCTAATCATTGAACAAAATTACCCTTTTCATGCTTATTGAATGAGTATGTGAATATATATCCCAGGTTTAAATTGTGATTTCTTTTATTTGTGTAATTGGAAAAGTGTTGCACATTATAGAAGGTTAAGTATTTTCCAGCCCCACATAACAAATAATGGTGTCCATTTCTTCACTATATAATTTGCCAGATGTCCTACATTATCTCAATCCTCACAACAACAAGCATGCAACATAGGTGTTGGGCCAACAGATGTTCTTCAAAGTCCAGTGACCCCCATTTCTGTGCTCTCAGATAAAGTACACTCTTAACTGGGGGTGTTTCCCTTAGAATCAGAAAGTTGTGTGTTTTTTTGTTTTGGGTTTTTTTTTTTTTTTTAAATAAACAACATTTATTTCTCACAGTTCTGGAGGCTGGAAAGTCCAAGACAAAGGTGGCAGCAGATTCAATGTCTGGTGAGGGCCACCTTCCTGGTCCACACACGGCTGTCTTCTCACTGCATCCTCAAACAGCAGAAGAGGCAAGGGAGCTCTCCAGGGTCTCTTTCATAAGGGCACTAATCCAACTCATGAGGGCTCCATCCGCATGATCCAATTGTTGTTAGGGGAAACACGCCCAGTAAAGAATGTACTTTATCTGAGAGCCCAGAGATGGGGGTCGTTGGACTTTGAAGGACAGTAATTGGCTCAATAGTAGGTATAAATTTCCATTTTATGAGTAAAGGATAAGAGATTCAAGAGGCATGGTTTCAAATTTTCATCTGTCTGATCTCAGAGCCCATGCTTTTTGGCATTTTTGTTTTGTAGAAGAGAGGACGTAATCCGGGCCTTCTTGGATGTGTAGAGTTTAAATAAGGGGAGAAGAAAATGTTGAGCCTTAAAGATGAATTGAAATTTATGAATTATACCCTGAATAACCGATTTAAAAATAAAATTAAAAATTCTATTTCATAAAGCTTGAAAACACAAAATACTGAGGAGTTACTTAAAAATAAATGAGGGAGTGACAAATCTTTCTGAGTGAGGATTCCAAAAGAAGATTTGAGTGGTTGGAGATCTTGTGTCCCCAGATGGGAAGACTGAATAGTGCAGCTATGTCAAGTCTTCTGCAACTAATTTTAAAAACTGATGCAATTCTAATAAGAGCTTCAATTTTTGGAACAATTTTAAATAATTCTAAAGTTTATTTGAGAAAATAATTAATAATTTAAAAAATAAAGGTACTGATCGAATTTGCATGAACAGATGGTACAACTTATTACAGAATTATAATAATTATAAAAAAGGGAGTATTGGTGTATTAAGAGAAAGTGACCTAGAACAGAAACTCTGTGTGTGTGTATGTATATATATATATACATCTCCAAGAATATATAGGAGTCTATGTGTTTAAAATGACTTTATATAAATTGATGGAAAAATATTCATTCAATCGTCTGGGAGAATTGGGTCACAGTTTAGAAAACCTAAAGTTAGATTCTTACTTTGGACCAAATGTCACATTAAGTATCAAGAGTTAAATGCAAAAATCTGAATCCATTAAGTGAATCACAATACAAGGATCATAAAAACCATGTTTTCTTACAATGTCAGGAATTTCTCACTATAGGTGAAGTGCATATTGCATATTTAAAAAGTATACACATAATTATCTTAATTTTTAAAAATAAAGAGGGAAGGAGGAGTGCTATAAGACAATAGACCAATGTGCAAATGGTGGTTAACATGGTGGGCTATTATATATTCCTTCTTTTCTTCTTTATACTTCTCCCCCAAACATTTCTACAAAGACTGTGATTTGTTTCTGTAGCTAAAAAAAAAAAAAACCCACATTTTTAAAAAGGTAAATCCTAAGCCATATCATAGGGTTTCTAATGATAAGAATTACTTACTTTGTCGTAGGAGACCAGGCATAGAAATTCTACCCATTGAAGGGGAAATTATTAAAGGAAATTTTGAATTCTTCAATGGAGAAGCTTTAATATGCTTTAAAGAGAAAAACTCAACTGTTAACTCTGCTATTAATCAACAGTTTTACACACTATTTTGAATCAAAATTTGTCTCCAATGTGTATGATCTAAGATAATTATGTAGAAAAATGCAACTGTTTGAATTTAATCAAATGCCTTTTCTTCGTTTGGGGACCTAGGGATTTATCTGTGAATTAACTTTCTCTTCTGAATGTCTTTCTTTTAAACTGGTGGTTTTGCCTGAAGATACACTCTTAATCTTATTTGCCACTTACCTTAGCTTCTTCAGTGTTTTAAAAAAAACCCTAGGGCATTTGCATGGGAAAATTTAGCACTGAAGGGGACACCTGGCACCTGCCTGAAGCATCTTCCATTCCTGCCAGGCACAAAGGGAAGAAGTTACTAGTTGATTTACAAGTGTCTCCTGACATGTCCTCAGGCAGCTGAGAGTCTTCCATTCTTGGGACCACATTTAAATTACAGAAGAAGATGGAGAGCAGGTGATTTTCAGCAGAGAACCCTTATCTTCTCATTTTCTCTGCCCTTTGTAAATAGATAAGGCAAGGCTCAAATTAGTTCCTTAGTCTAATACATCTGTTTATACAGGTCCTCGGTGAAGCCTACTGTAGAATCTGTAAAGCAGGACCTTATGTGCGGAATTCTCTTTTGAGCTTGGTGTTATGTTCCTAGAGAAATCCTCTAGACATAAATACATACACACAAATACACTCTTACTCTCCAAAGTGAAAATGCTCTTCTAATTTTTAGAAATACCAATTTATAAGCCTTAATAGTTTTGGCTTTCATCACAAATATCCAATCATCTTGCTTATGAATTCCAGCCATTTTATTTCAATTTTATCTTAGATGTATGGTTGAAATTCACAAATAAAACTATACTTTTTTTGGTAGTTCAGAAAAATGCTTAAAATGTTATAGAAATGTCTTTCCCCTTTTCAGTACACTTCAAAATAGATATTGTCATTTGTTAGTAGTTCTGTAAGAGTATATATATTATTTTACAATATTGTTAATTCCTGCTTCATTATGCTCTTTAGAGATTCACACGCACACACAAACACAGACGCAGACACACAAACTCACACACACACAATTTCTACTTACTACTTAACTTAGGAAACAAGCCAATCATGGGTCCAATTCTGAACATTAAACAAGAGTTCAGAGAAGTGAAAGTTAAGCCTGATTTGGGAGAATCAAAGAAACTTTCACAGAAGAGGAGAAAGTTAAGTAGTAAATGGCAGAGGTGGTGGGTCAAACCTGATTTTACCATTTACTGCTGTAGCTATGTGCTCTTGGGTAAATTACTCAACTTTTTGAGTCTTAGTTCCTTTATCTATAAAAAAAGGAGTGATAATAATTTAGAATCAAAGAAAAGATATCTGCTAAGAGTCCTGCCCATTTAAGTTATTTGTGCCCTCCCCACTTCCCTTTCACGTTTCCATAATTGATTTTCCATAATTGATTCCTTTAACCATTGGATCTGTAAATGAAAAATGTTGCCTGCCATATCAGTAAACAAAGGATGTTACGGCCATCAAGTCATCAGCCACTACTGCCTCCCCAGACAGTGGAGGGAACTCAGGATGGAGAAAAGTAGGCAACCAGGCCTCTGCTGCCCCTCAACAGTGCTCCCTGAGGGAACTCAGGATAGGAAAGAACAAGACACTGGCCCTAGATAGCTAGGTGCATATCAAAGGAATGATTTCAGTGAGCCCAGACTGTTGCTCCTTTCCATACATAGAAAAGTGCTAAATTCCTTATCTTGAGATATCTGGTTTTCTTTTATTAACAATAATCTTTTTATGTTCTGACTCCCTGGCATCTGTTGCCAAAACTCCTATATATTCTGGCTCCTCCCTTGCCTCTTTGGAGCAGTCCCTCAGAGAGATCTGAGAGGCTACCTCCTGGGCTCAAGTCCTCAGAAATTCTACCAAATAAAACATAACTCTCAACTTTAAGGTTGTGGATGTTTTTTCAGTTGACAGATCTAAATCAAAAGACGACTGGAAACTTTTCTGCTTTGTGAGGAACCAGATTCCATACATAGCTCAAGTCTAAGAATAATGACAATGTAGGGACTCGGTGGCTGGTCAGGCCATTCAAGGTAGCTGTTCTCTTGCTCTCTGTACATCCCCTGCTCTACCAGTTCCTTCTTCACTCCATGACTATCCAATCCTCATAATTATGGGGCTTAATTAGTAACTGCCTGCGTGCTTGCCCCCAACCCCATCTGCTGGTTTCCCTGGTAAATGATGAACCAACCTGATGTCAATCCCCCCTGTAAATGGTAGCTTCCTTCTCCCCCAAGTAGGAAACATTGCGGCCATGTCCTGACTGCTGTAAATGGTGGAAAGTAACTCTAGGACATTTTGCTTAAGATCCACTGTCCAATAAACCATCAATGTCTCTGTTGCTATTTCTGGACTCTTTCTTCAGTCTCAGGACTGGGCAACTACAGGGCTTGTAGGCCTGGGCGTGCAGCCCAATACTCAGTTAATCAGTCTGAGCATGCAGGAAGAAACATCCAGGCTGAAATTCAGTATTTTATTTTTTGTTAGTGCAGAATTCCAGGTCTCCATGGTTGCCCAGTTACTGGGTGCTCCAGACTGTTTTGGAGACTTGACTTGAGTGGTATTTTTCAGTCATACCCTAATACAATCTTCAAGTCATCTTAGAAAGTGTAAGAAGGAAACAGGAATAAGGGAACATGCCCTAGAATCCAGAATTTTAGAACTGAGAGACCCAGATTGATCATCTTGTTTACTCCTCCAGTTTCTACTGAGAAGTCAATAAATACCAGAGGGATCATGACTTGACCAAGGACACAAAGTCATTTGGTCACTGTTATAACTAGAACACAAGTCTTTGACTTCTTAAGCCATTGTTCTTTAGGCAGCACAGCATAAGGTGCTTCACTCCAAGGCAGCATAAATCATTGCAGTGTTACAAGTAAATGATCAACCGTATCACTATTGCATGATTACTCTAAACATCTGGACCTTTATTCTGTAAGAAATTCAACATCTTTATATAAAGTCCAGAATATATTAAAGGATGTAATCAACACTACAGAATCTTAAAAATCAGTCCTTTTAACTGTCATAATTGGAAACTTATTGTTCATTTGATCTTCCAAATTCTGTCAATGGGGCCAATATTCTACTACCTAGCCTCAAAACCCTTTAGATGTTGGCTGCCTCCAACTCTTACTTTCATATTAAATCACATGTCCAAATACCATCAGTTTGACATCTGAAATATATTTTCTCTCATTCTTTTTCTTCTTTACTGTTTCAGCCTATTTCTGCCCTGCCTCCCAACTTGGATCTCTACCTTCAACTTATGTTTGTTTCAATTTGCTTTACACATCACTCCCAGAAATAATTTCAAATTCCAGTCTTGGTTCTCCGTTTCCAATTGAACAATATTCAGTATTTAAACCTAGCATTTAAGATGCTCTTTGATCTGATCTGAGCTGCTAAATTGAAAAAAAAAAAAAAACCCATTATTCAATATCACTACTGCAGCCTAACTTGAGTTGGCATCTTACCTGAAGCTTGGAGGCTGAGAAGGAGACATCTGTGAAGGTGTGAAGAAAGTTACAGAGTGAACATCTAAGTGAAGTCTTGTGGTTTGAGGATCTCAGGTTATATTCGAGGACCTGATGGTGGAGCAGAGAGAAGTAGGGGTGCTACCAGCAGATGAGGCTGGAGTGATGGGGACTCCATCATGGAGGTCCCTGTGGGCAACTTTCCCAGTTGAAGGCCCAGGCTTAGTTACTGAGGCTCAAGAAAGTGTCCCAGGCCTTTTGAGTTGAGCAGCTGGGACTTGCAACCAGCTCTGCCTGACTAGGCAGTCCTCTTTCTCCTCTGCCAGCTGCCTCTTAGTCAGTTTGTCTTTCTGCCTTACTGCAGGTGCATGTCTTCATCCCTCTGTGGCTCGGGAGGTGCATGTATTTTCTTTGTGTATCTTAGTCGATATTTCTGTGTAGTTGAACGTGTTAATGTTTCTTTCCCATCCTTCTCCTATAGTGTCCTCGAAACCCAAACAGTTTAAATTCACCATAAGTTGACGTGTGTTTGCTCACTTGAAAGCGATTACTTTTTAGGGTGCAATGCAGTTCTTGGCATGACTCTCCCTGGGTTAAGAGTTGCCTACTTTGCAGTTACTACATAGGTGTGCAGTCTTGGGAAAGCATGACACAGAGTGTGACAGTCTCATCTCTGCTGTACCAAGTAGTGGAGCAAAAGGGGTTCTTGCGGAATTCAGAATAAATCTTAAATTTGGTTCTATATGCATAAATGTGTTTATTCATATCAGCTCGCCAATTCTTCTTCCTCCCCACAGCAACTACAAGAAAATGATTTAATTATTTTAAATAGTTGCTGCATACTTAAGAAAAAGTCAGAGAGGAGCTAAATAAAGAAATGCTTCTTAACCTACAAATTTAGTGTGGAATTATTTCTAATACATGCTAAGACTGTAGTAAAAAAAATTCAACCAATCGGATGTTTGCTTTTTTGGGAATGAAAGGACTAATATGACTTACATTTTTATTTCCACTGAATTGACCAACTGTTTGCTAGATCACTACTACATTAACATTAAGAGCTGTATAATAATTCCAGGAAAAGGAAAATAGACCCTAACATCTCAGTTTGTAAAACTAAACTGTCTCCTGAGAAATTCTTAGAAAGCAAAGCTCAACAACTATGTGTCAGTCAACAAATTTAAAATTCATGTCAGGCTCATCTCAGGAACTCACATTATAAGGTATATAGCACTTTGCAAACTTGAGCAGATCTGCCTTTTTCCTAAGAGGGAACAAAACTCAAAAGGATGCACTTTGATGTGCAAAAAACCTTAACGGAGGCCCATGTGGTATTCCTGGACCAATAAGAATTTACCTTGTGTTCCAAGGATGTGAGATACTGTCAGAGTTTTAGATTTCATTAATGAAAACATAAAACAATCTTGCTATACATTTTATAAGGCTGACTTCATCTCCCATCACACAAACACTTTGCTATATGTTGTTAATTTTAAGCTGTACACTAAAACACATCACAACTTTACCATCAGTGTTTTAAATGGATAGCTGGCATACAGCCTTTGACAATATTTAGCACTTTATAACAACACATTAATGCTAACTTTAGAAACTATAGCATAATGAAATTTAACAGCCAATTAAGTTGAGGAGTCACTGTCAGCTTCCCCAATTCCACTTTTAGATGAAAGACAGAAGCAAATACAGGAAGTAGGGGGCAAACTCTGGCTCCTGTAAAATCTGAAGGGTTGTGAGCTTGAAGTGTTAGGGAATAGAAAAACACATTATCTAAACAGTCAGAAAAGAAATCAGGTGATTTCTTTTTAAATTTAGAAATGGTAACCATGTTCAGTCTTTCTGTTTAACACTACGTTCATACATTGATTTCTGAAAAAGTCTCATTGAGTCATGTGGCAACAGCCCCTAGACAACCTTCTGAATGTTTACTTTAAAAGAAAAAAAAAAAGCAAAGTTGGATGTATTTAATCTTCACTCAAGCTAATTGGAGTTTATAACTAGTCAAGGAAATAAATAGTTTGACTAGTGAAAATTTAGATGTTTTCCTTTACTGAGATGCTGTGGTCTTTGAGAAGTAATATAAACTCATTATATATGAAGTTGAAAAATATTGGAGGGGGGAAATCCAAGGAAGAGTATGTCTATTCAGTTGGGGTATCTATATTAAAATATATTAGGAAAGTGTTGTATATAACTTTATCTCAATTATTGAATGCTCAGAAATAGCTTTATAGATTGATAGGAGGTTGCAGTAGCATTAAAATAAAATTCTAATGTATTAAGTCCAGAACATCTGGGTGCAGAGCAAATTTTAAAATATAAAATATTCATACACAGCTAGCTCTTCCATATATCACGTGGATTGTGGAAAATTTCCAAATTCCTTAATGTTCTCATTGTCATTACTTTCTTTGAACCAATTTTGCCTTTGGCATTTTCTGCCAATTTAGTGCCTGCTCACCACAGTTTACCCTGTAGTAATGTAGACATAGAAATCTTTTTTTCTTTAAAATTCATAAAAGAAAACAAAATCAGATAAATAAATAGTAATGCTCACATAAAAGATGCCAGCGCTTGCGTGCGTGCATGCGTGCGTGCAGCGGAGAGGTTTACCGAGCAGCAATGCAAACTTCATAACCTGGAATGTGAGTGCTATAGACAGACTGTGTTCCCCCAAATTCTTGTGTTGAAACCCTATCCCCTAATGTGATGGTATTTGGAGGCGGACCTTTGGGAGGTGATTAGAATTAGATACCGTCATGAGGGTAGAGCCCTCGTGAATGGCATTAGTGCCCTTCGAAGAGTCACGGGAGAGCTTGCTTCCTCTCTGCTCTCTGCCATAAGTAAACGGCCGCCTGAAATGCCAGAAGAGAGCCTTCATCAGAACCCAGCCAGGCTGGCATCCTGAGCCAGGACTTGCAGGCTCAGAGCTGTGAGAAATAAAATTCCTCTTGTTTACAAGCCACTCAGTCCATGATAATTTATCATAGCAGCCCAACAGTTAGACACCTGTGATCTGAAATTACAAATTATTCATGCCCTCAAGTTGGGAGATTCTGATTCAGTAAGTCTGGAGTGGCGCTGAGGAATCTACACGTAAGAAGATAACCAAGATGGGGGCACCTGCTCTGGGATGCCTTGTCTTCACTGTCAATCATCAAGTTTAATGATGGGAAATCAATGAAACACAAGGTCTCTTTACAGACCTAGGGATCTACCCTATTTCAGTCCCATATTACTAAATTTCCCTCGTCACGTGCCTCTTTCTTCATAAGCAGCCATGCTGGTCTGCCCAGGACTGTCCAGGTTTTGATCCTACGTCCTGAGAAACTACTCGGTCCCGGAACAACAAGTGACTTGTCACCAGATCAGGTCTTTAAAGAAATAACTGAATCTTTGTGGTTGCTATGATCATTCTTCAATATTTATTCATAAATTGCTTATTTCATGGTTAAAACTGTGGGAGAGGAATTTTAGAAGCTGAAAGGGCTATGTTCCCAGGTCACTTGACGATATTCTGGACATAAGCGGTATTATCCTAGGACCTAGGAGACGAGGTGCCCCACAGAGACAGGGAGAGGACAGAACCTCCACAGCAACACTAATCTTAGCTTAGATCATGCAGTGAAGGCAGGTTGAAGGAGACAATGTACCTTTTGGCACCTTGAAGAGGCTCTTTGTTAGATCTGCCCTCTCTCCTATTGCTCCCAAACCTGCAAAACTTCCTCAGTAGGAAGTTTTAGGAAAATCATAATATAATTTCCTACAATGATAGCCTGGTTTTGGATCTGATGAGTTTGATACGGAGGCAAACTTTATAGAAATGTTGTAGGCAATTGAACATGTGGGCTGGAAGTTAGGTGACAGGAAAGTTCTAGCATACTAATTTTCCAGGAAGCTAGATTCCACAGTGAATTAAATTGATTACTGTGAGTCGATCTAATGTTTTGGATTCTGTAACCAACATTTTGGATTTCACTTTCTATTTCTAGACCATAGAAGTAGTAAGAGTTGGATGCATTTAGAATGAATGGATTCTGAGATTGGAGGGAAAAAAGAGGACTCAATCTTGGGGAATGGAAAGTTGAGCCATCAGAAAGTCTGAAAAGGCATGTAGAAAGGGAGGAGCCGAATTCAGCATCATGACAGACTTCAGGGGGAAGAGCAATGACCCACAGCATTGAAAGGACCTGAGTGTAACAAGTGATCGAGACCAGAGGAAACCTTGTTCAATGATTGTATGAATAAAAATGAATGAGTTGACCACTACATCTGTCTAGAAGAAAGTCACTGGTTTCATCAGTGTAAAAACCCAAATATTAAAAAAAAAATTTACTTCATCTGTCTAAATTTAGAGGAAATATGCTTTAGTGTGAAGAAAGGAGTATTTGTTGAACGTAAAGACTGATTATCAAAGTTCACTAACTGACATTTATGGGAAAATTTAAAGTGCTTGCTTTTGATCTCTCCAAGTATTACTGGATGTATAAGGTTTAGGGGGATGTGGAAGTGACGGGAGATCCCTTTTTGTCCCTTTAATGAGCGCTCAGTGTCCTTTCTATAGTTTTTTTCTTGAGTGCCCAACATTCTTGCCATCTACCACATTTCCTTGGGGATTGAGAGAATATTGGATTTTGAATCTGAGACCTGGGAATGGTTCCTGTATCTGCTCTATGTGTCCTAAGGGGAATTTCGCCTCCGCAGTCTGTCTCCTTATCTTCAAAACAAGGATGTTGTATTATAACTAATTCTACATCATCTGATTTTAACATCAAGTTTATCTTCCATTTTTCATTGTATGCTTCTGTTGCATATTAAATGATAAAACACCAAGCTAAAGGTAATCTCCAATGCCAGTTCTTATCCTCAAATATACCTAAAAACAGGTACAGTTATTCTGAATAGAATTCCTTTCAAGAGCTCTATATCTTTTATCTAACGTACAGCAAGGTGACTATAGTTAATAATACAGTATTGTATACTTGAAAGTTTTCAAGAGATTAGATCTTAAAAGTTCTCAGCACAAGGAAAAAAGGCAACTATGTGAGGTGGACGTGTTATCTAACCTTATTTTGGTAATCATTTCACAATATATATGTACATTAAGTTATCACATTGTATTTCTTAAACTTACACAATGTTATATGTCAATTATATATCAATAAACTGAAAAAATTTAAAAATAAAAACAAATAAAAAGTTGAGTTCAAGAGGAAAATTAATTGAATGATTCTTCTAAAGATAAGCAGTTTCACTTAAGGAAATATTGTGATTTAGTAGTTACAAAAAAAGCTCCCAAACTGAACACATTCAAAACAAGAACAGACCTGGGGCGGGAGTGGGGTGGAGAGATCTCACTATGGGCCACTAATTAAACGATGCTCTGGGAGCTGAAGTGGATGAAAGAACAACAGTCTGCACATTTTACTTAAAAGTTCAAGTCACTACCAAACTGCTAGGTAATTACTAGAACGTACGGTATAATAGGACTCAATAAGGTGGAAAGAAAGATAATGAAACTCTACATCTCTTATTTATTTTATATATTTTGGTTGCTAATGAAATAGTTTCTGTTCTTTCCAAATAAAAAAATTTAATACCCAGTTTAAAAACCTGGCTTAGTAAGGATAGGACTAAGATAATCAGGAGTACAATCAAATATTTCTGTTGCATTATGTGTGCCTCAAGTGATGAAAACAGCCCTCGTGCCATCTCGTAGTGGAATCTAACCCCAGCTGATGCTTTGGCTTTTTATTTTGCAGGGCTGGAGCGAATTGCACGGGATTCATCTTATGAACAAGAAGGAAAGGTCCAGTTTGTGATTGATGCCGTGTATTCCATGGCTTATGCTCTGCACAATATGCACAAAGATCTCTGCCCTGGATACATTGGCCTTTGCCCACGAATGAGTACCATTGATGGGAAAGAACTTCTCGGTTATATTCGAGCTGTGAATTTCAATGGTAAGTCAAAACTTTTTTTTTTTTTTTGGTATCTACATACTTCAGAAGTGACAGGGTGTTTTTATTGTTTTTTCTTCTTTTTCTCCCTATATATAGAATCTACTCAAGCAGAGTAGAAAGCACAGGATTAGAAGCAGTTCCCCTTTTAATCAGAAGTGTGAGTTTTTCCACCTGCTTTTAAATCTCAAACATATTTTTTTTTTGTGCTACCATTAAGCTGCTCCTGGAAGAGGCAGAAGTTAAAAATAAGCCTCTATCAATCAAAATATCACTATTTCAGAAATAACTTAGGAGGCTCATTTGGCACCACTGACAACAGATTAGATTTCTTTGAAAATGTTTTGTTCATGCCATTATTAGAGAAGGAATTGCAGACATTTTGTTGTGAACCCGATTTAAACATGTTAAACAGTGAGATGATGTGAGGAAGTGGGGGTGAATTGAAACTGCTATATATTTACATTCTAAGAGTGCTGTGTTAAGCTTCTGCGTCTTCTTTTTCCTTGTATTTCTTTCAATGATTTGGTCAATTTGAAGCAACGAGCTGCGTCGTGTAAGATAGAACTACACACAGGGCAGCATAGATGGGACTTGGCTACTGCAGAAGCAGAAAGGCTGCTTCTGTAAGTGTCACAAGAAATTGATACAGAATATGCTGGATTCATAGTGTTCAGCAGAGAATAGCCAAACTGCCTGTCTCAAGTGATGGAACTATTGAATGCTATTCTTTCATGAAAGTTGTAATGGTTGTTGCCCATGACTTTGACCATTATTTCAACTGAAATGACAGAATGCTCTGAGCTGTCTAATTCTTTCTGTTTGGCTGTAATCCACACAGTGGACAAGCCTCCGAGCCACGCGCAGCACTGCACTGTCCATCATAATACACTCCAGTGACCTCAGCTGCCAGCCTTTCTCAAAAAAGCACAAGGTCATCTTCAATTTAGAATTCAAGTGGAAACTTCTTCTTTTGCTTTGTTCAGGCAACATGAGACACAATTTGGTTTACATTCAACACAAAGCATCCTCTTTTTCAGCAGAATTTGGTGACACATTACATAACATTGAGCCTTTTGTTAAGAATATAAATAGAAAGGGGAATTTGAAAATAATTTTCTTATAATTATTAAATGGAGCAAAAGAGGAGTGTTACAAAAGAGGGGGCTATTTATCCTAATGTGAGGTGGGGAACACTTTACTTATCCAGATTGCTAAGAGGTGCGATGAGGAATGCAAATGAATATATTTTTTCCATAACTGAAGCTGTTCTCTAGAAGACAGGGAAATCTTTTAAAGACACATTGGATTCAACTATTTTAAAGGTGAATTACTATATTTCTCCTATCTTAACCATAGATAAAAACCTAACCCTTCCTTGATGACTTTAATGATTATACCATATTGTAAAATAATGATGCTATTAAAGACTATTAAAATGTCTTGATGTTTAAAGATTATTAAGACAATTTGCCTCTAGACTCCAATAATTTCTGAGCTCTTCTGTCCACCTTTTATAGTTTTTTCCCCTTCTACATCATCAGACTGCTATTGTTGTAGTAGTTCTAGGAACTGGTCCCTTCCATAATTTGCTTCTTTCAATCCACTATGGACACAGAAACAGACATAAAACTTCATAAATTTAGTCAAGAGATATTTATTGGGTACATAGAATGTGTTAAGCATCATGATAGATGCTAAAGATACACTACAGGTAAAAACAGTCAAAACAAGACATGAGAGATAGAGTTTCTTGGGGAACTTAGTAATCAAATAAGCACACAAAGGTATAATTACATAATCTGCAGTGAGCACTAAAGGAAGAGTTGTGCTGGACTAAGAGTTTATAAGAGGGAAACATGCCCCTCTACTAGGGCGTTAGGGACAGCTGAGATCTGGAGATGAGTGTCAGAGATAAGGGTAAAGCAGTAGACCGGACCAGATGGGCCATGAGAGGTCTCACAAGTCATCCTTAAGATTTATCCTTAATCTTGAAAGCAATAGGAACCTGCTGAAACATAACAGAGCTGTGTCTGATACAAGAGTGTACTCCAGACGAGAATCATGTAACATACATGAATTTTAGTGTATGAACCTAAAAGAGACTCTCTGAGCTCCTTGGAACTGTGTTTTGCTAATGGCTTGAAACTTGCCTGTGTTCCAATAGCTGGTAATAATAATAATAATAGGGTAAAAGACTTGAGTGTAACCAAATGATCATGAAATATATCATTTGATTTGCAGTGACTTTCAGTATGTTTATCAATTTTTAAAATTTCATTATTGGCTTATCTATTAGCATTCATTCATTATTGATACCTTGCCTGTTTCTGATAAAAAGACGCATAGGGCTATTCAAATAGAAGCGCGGCATCTAAACTATTGAAGGAAGAAGAAACAAATTTGGTCACCGGAATGAAGGACTACGTTAAGTTCTGAGCCTCCCAAACAGCCAAAATGCAAAGGGACATTCAGTGGAATAGATAAGTTTCATTACATGACAGAAGCAAGCCTACCTATTTTTCAGGAGAGAATGAATTTTCTTAGAAATTATTTCTAAGAGAAAAGTATCATACAAGACTTTGACAGCCTAATAAGCAATGTTATTTAACAAAACTTTACTTGGGGAGCCAGAGGGAAACAAAGACCTGCCTTTTAGGATTGCTTTTATTGCTACCATTTGAACAAAATGCTATTTCCATAAATTTTTTAAGTGCCAAGATTTATCAGAAGAAACACATAAAATAAAGAAGAGGAGTTCAGATTTTTCGGGTACTTAAGCAGCAATGTCAATTCCTTACTCTGCTCTGGTCTATAGGCAATAAAATATTAATCCTGTACATCATGTATAGAATCAGAGATTTTCCTGTTGCCATGAGAACCTTATTCATCATAAAGAAAACGTGTTGCATAGAATTCAAGAGATATCTCCTTACTTCTCTGTAGTTGAGCAGGGTAGGCACAGCAGCATACTAATTAGGGTTCTTTGTAGGTAACAGAAACCAACTGAAGCTTGCTTAAGCTAAAAGGAAGAATTTATGAGGGTGTGTCAAGAAACCCCGTGGCAGAATGTAGAGGGGTCTAAGGAAAGAACTGGCTATAAGTACTAAAACTTCCAGAAATCCAAACATCTGTCTGTCTGCTTTGTTTGATTCTCCTTATATTGGTTTTCTAAGTCCTCAGGGTAGGGAGCCGAAAGCCATCTACATTTCTAGAATTTAGCTACTCTTTATTTAGGACACATGCCGAGATTAACATATATATTTTTAAGTCCCAATTCTAACTTCTTCAGAAACTTGGATCTTATTAGTGGAACTTAGGTTGGACGTCAGACTTGTTCCAAATCATCAGTGACAAGAAGCAAGCAGTACAAAATGAGTTGTCCTGGATGCTCCCTGTGGCTGAAAGGGACATTTAGGAAGTCTCTATAAGTGACTTAGGGGGACAGTTTAAAGTGAGAAGAGAGGTGAAAACCGGCGAAGGGTGATGCTGTGGTCTCTGAATCCCTTTGCTTCTCTTGGTGAGTGAGCTTTGGTTGGGCTAGCGAAGACACAGTTAAGAATCACATAGAATCTGTGAGAATCTGAGAGAGGAATCAGTTTTGGAATTACTTAATGCAAACCTTCATGTTGTGACTGAATTCCCTGAATGAAGCAGTTTGTCTAAACTCACACTGAGATAGTGGTCTAACCGTTTCAATGCTCAGTATTCTAAGGAACATATGTAAACACTTTCCTGATCACAGAGGCTGACATAGAGATGGAATTTATCAGCACTTTCTTTTCTTTAGAAACCTTGTTGATTTTAGGGACTTACTGCAAATTTTCCAAATATACAATTGTGAGAGTCTCTGAATACTGTAGTCTGATTTTGAAGCAGATTTCCTTGTGTAAAATACCTTTAAGCTATGGGAAAGGAGTATCACTTAATATTAAGAAATGTACTACAAACACACTAATAGGTCAAATAAGACAATGATAAATATAAGATTCTGTAAAGCCATTGGATTAAAATACAATTCTCATTTCTGTTACAAGTACAAAAACATAAATAAACAAACTGGAAATGGAATAAATGTTTAACATGATAAAGCACAGCTCTCAGCCTATAATCAATTATATATTTATAGTTATTCCTCTTACAGAGATGGATTAGTCCTATTAGCACTATTATTAATATTCTACAAGATTTAACCAATGTGTTAAAGCATGAAACAGAAATTACAGAGACTACTCCTAGAAACGGAGAAGTACTATTATGATTATTTTTAAATGATTTGATCTCAAGACAATAAATTGAAAAACATATTAGATGTACTTACTTCAGGAAGATGATGAAACAGAAAATTAATATTAAAACATTAAGAACTTTCATACATACTAGTAAGAAATCATTGACTAATATATGGGAAATGAAACTGTTTTCTTTGCAAAAAATATTTAAAATGTCTTGGAATAAAGTGAACCCCCAAAAAAGGAAAGACTTATATGAAGACAATTTTACTGAGAGATATTGCTTGTTTGTAGACAGAAAAACTATATATAGGGAAAATGTTAATCTTTTCTGAATAAGTCTGTATTCAGGCGTTGTATAATTCCAACCAAAATGACAAAGGATTATTTTCTAGACTTTGAAATAATATTTTACATTTTAGCTGTGAGAAAAAATGAGTAAAAATAGCTAAAATGATTTTGAAGAAAAAAATTAATCCTACCAACCATTTAATATTTAAGCATAATGTTAAGTTACAATAAGCAATCCAGTATAGAGTTAGTACCAGGCTAGACATATGATAAATGGAACCAGATATAAATAGCCAGAAGCATATAATAATGATAAATGGATAAATAGATAAAGCAGTTTATCCAGGTATATGTACGTACATACGTATGAACTTATGATGAGATAAAGGTGAGTTAGAACTCAGTGGGAAAGGACATTTTATTGATTATCAATTTACAGTAAAATCAATTATGATTTTGATTATGATTTCTCCATATAAGAGAGTATTATCCATTTGGAATTTATTTCAGAGTAGGGTGAAAAGGAGAAGCAAAAGAACAAAGGAAGACAGTACAGAAGATATAAGACAATTCAGATTTGAATGGAGAAGCTTAAAATCAGTCAAAGGAATTACAGTGAGAACACAGACCCATTTGATTTAGTAAAATGTAACACTTTTGAATATTAAAAATTGCCATAAGCACAGTTTTAAATGGAAGATAAAGTAGGAGATACATTTGGGTTGTTGTGTCAAAGGATAATATCTAAATATTTTAAAAAGCCAGCTAAATTGATACAAATTATGATATCTCCAAGAGATCAATTGGCAAAATTTGTAAATGTTAATAAAAATGTGAAAAACATGTTAAGCCTCACAAAGACAGTCCATTTAATCAACAGTGAAAGACTGTTTTCCTCCTACTGAATTTACAAAGACTTAAAAAGTTATGATAGTAATTATTAAAAGGTAATTATACTGATTTTTCCATATATGCTTGGTGAGAGTGGCTGTTGGTGAAATATTTTTGGAGTGAATTTGCTTAGTGTATATCATTATTTTTAGGAATGTAGTCTAAAGAAAAGTATTTGAAATAATTGTATTTACAAAGTTTTATTGCAAAATTAAGAAAGCAGAATAACAGTTTTGCTCTTTTTTGTTGTTGTCCTGATTTAATAGCCACCAACAATATGTTGTATTGTGGCATCGTATTTTGGATGCATCTTGGAATCCTAGGCTTTTATCCTAGCTCGGCCTCTATTTTCCTCTGGATTGTGGGACCTTCTTGGGTCTTTTAGATGGGAGGATTATCCTAAAGTGAACTAACCTCTGAGGTCCCTTCGGCTCTGTATTCTTTAAAGATTCTTTTAAAGATAAAGATGTATTTTTAAAACATAGATCAGTGTTCTTACTGTTGCTATTTTTTAGTTGTTTATTTTAATTTTTTTATGAATCATTCCTTTAGCCCACATACATTTTATTGGGAATCCTACAACATATCCAATAAAAGGGCTCTCTGCTAGGCATCAAGAATACAAAGATTGAGAAAACGTGGTCCTATGAATTTTCAAATATCATAGCTGAACAGAGGAGAGACACAAACATGTTACCAACAGTAACTCAATTTGATAAGTGATACAGAGGCATGTGCGTGTACAAACACAACATAAGGCTGAGATTAGGAAACTACATAAAGGGGGCTTAAAGAATACAACACAGAGAGCAGATGACATCTGATTTAAATAACAGATGGAAAATTCCTTAGGTGGACAAGGTGGGAAAAGGTATTCACAGAAGACAAAGCAGCTTAATAGTAGTCAGATGACAGGGAAGGATATGCATTCTGAGAAAGTGGGCAGCCTCAGCATTAAGAATTCAAGTCAGTGACGTGGGAGCAGCCTGGAGGTGAGACTGGCAACATGAACTTGAACTTGGTTAGAAATCCCTGCCAAACTCTGATGTTTGAACTTGACACAGCAGGCAAGAGGGAAGCTTTCTGAGCAGGACAGTGAAGGGCTAGGATTTGCGTTTTTAGGGAAATCACTGTGGCAGCAATTTGTAGACTAGAGGAAGAGACTGAAGACAGGGATGACAATTGAAGAGATGGGTCCAATCATCTCCACAAGAGAAGAGGGCCTGAAATGGGAAAATGAAAGTACAAATAGGAGGTAAAGAAGTGAAAGAGGGAGGCAGGGGCAAAGAATCATTTGAGAGCTGCCTCTGTTCTAGGCACTATGCTTTGAGTGGACGCCAGGCTTTGAGAAATATCGTAACTTTTCCAAACGGTCTTTCTGTAACTGTGACAACTTCATTACTAGAGCTAATTCAGTATTTTAGTATATGTACCATTGATGAAATTGGCTTGACACTACTTTATGCTTTATCTACCTTTATAAGTAGAAAATTAGATGCAAAATATCAATATATGGAAAAACTGACATAAAATGTCAACTCTAGAAGTTCTGATGCATAATTTCCTTGCGATAGACATTACTTATTTAGTAAATAGAGATGAGGCAAAGTCCACTTGATAAAGTGACCATCTGTTAACTTTAAATATAAATATCCTTTTTGATAATTCCCTTATTTGAAATAAAATAGAGAAAATCATTAATAATTTGGAAGTATATTATATAATTTATTTTTGAAGATAAAAGTTTGCAGGTCGTGAAGTAACTCCTGGAAGTATTTATACATTTTCTAAAAAGTGAATGGCCTATGTAGTGATATTGAGTATATAGAGATAAATAAATAGGCTGATTTGAAAATAGGTAATTTTTCAGTTTCTGATTAAGGAAACTTCAGGATGGCTATAAAGTATGAATCCAATGAATTAAGCCACCATGAAATTTAGCAGAAATCTGCTTTTGTTTTCTAACGGAGTAAGAAGATAAACTGTGAGGGTGTTTTTAAGTCTAATTTCTTTTATAGTCATGAAGAACAAGGACTCTCATTTCCTCCCTTAATATAGGAAGACTTACATGTGGGCCAAGGTGGAGCCAGTGTTGAAGAAAGGCTTCAGGCAAATCAGTGGAGTTGCCTCAGTTTTTCCTTGGATCCTACCCCACTTCACCCACTGCACTGGGTTTCTTTTACTCCTTTATTCTTGTCATCCATGAACTTCATCATGTGCCAACAATTTGAGATAAATAATAAGCAAATCGCAGAAACAGATGAGGTGCCATGGCTTCAGTCTCTGGTTAAGTGATGGCTCTGGGTCTAAACGGGGATGCAGCAGTGAGCCTTGAATGAAGGACGGGGCAGGGATGAAGGAGCAGAGAGGATCTACGGTGGTGGGGAGTTTCTGAAGTTTACGTTTAGTGGTTTGTATTTATCAGAATGATCAGAAGCACAGGCTTTCTACTCAAAGAGTTTGAATCCAGTTTCAGCACTCACTACTTTGTGATCTTGGTCAAGTAACAAAACCTCTTTCCATCTTTGTTTCCTTGTCTATAACATGGAGATGTTAATAATATATATACATTATTCCGGAGATTAAGCCCCTGTGAGTTTCATCTTTTGCAAATATTTTCTCCCACTCCGTAGGTTGTGTTTTTGTTTGGCTTACGGTTTCCTTTGCTGTGCAAAAGCTTGTAAGTTTAATTAGGTCCCATTTGTTTATTTTTGCTTTTATTTCTGTTGCTTGGGTAGACTGCCCTAGGAGAACATTGCTGAGATTTATGTTGGATAATGTTTTGCCTATGTTTTCTTCTAAGAGGTTTAAAGTGTCTTGTCTTACGTTTAAGTCTTTAGTATATATACTTCAGAGTTCCTGTGAAATGTAAATATAAGGTGAGACTACACAGAAAGTGCTTAATAAACATATTATGTGTGGAGAGTATTTTATCAATAGACAATGAAGTTATTGCTTGGATCATCTCATAAGGCAGATGAGATGGGTGGGATGGGACAGGGGGCTTGCGAATCTTTAGAAAGAGCAGAGTTAAATGGCACTACGTACAAGGATCACTAGTAGGAATGAAAACAAGGCACAAGTTGGAAAGGATGCTTCTGCCATGGAAACAATCAACAAGGTTTTTCCAGCGGTGTCAGCTTCTTAGAAAAAGGAGCAGAAGCGTGAATGTTTTCGCAACCTGCTCAAAGTACATACTGAAATGGGCATCTGAAGAGTGTGGGTAGATCAAATGGGGCTTATTCTCTCGTTGTTTCTTCTGTTTCCTTCAGACTTATGTACTTTTTAAATGAAGGAAAGTATTTAATAAAATAGCTCCCATATTATTAGGGGTAATTATTTTCTAGTGATATTTCACTTCAGAAAGACTCTACCTGAACATTATAATGGAGACTTGATTATTTTTCTCTTTAAGGTTATTAACTTATAATTACATTAAAGTGTAATCAAGAAGTTAGTTTGAAAATGAAGGCTAAGAATGAGATAATTCTTTTTAATTCAGGTGCCTAATTGTTAGACTTTGGGGATTTTGGTTTTCTCAGTCTTTTGAATGTGTTCAAAAGTCATGACTATAAGACAACTTTTCTTCTGAACCATATAAATACCTTTGTCTGTAGCCAAGCTAAGGGAACCATTATCAAATTTTAATTTTTTTTAACAGACTTAAGGAGCATACGTTTATGGCATTTATTTGTATATGTTGTATACATTCATTAACATTTATTGAATGTCTATTGTGTGCCTAAATGGTGCTATTTATATTTTGTCTCTCTTCCAATTCTTACTTCTCCTTTTTCTGACTTCATATGCCTTTATATCTTCAGCTTCTTTCCCTCTCCTTTTGTCCTCTTTTCTTGCCCAGTAGTTCTCCATCTGCTTTAGTGATCATTCAGTAACCAAGATAGAAGTCAGTGGGCTTAAGAGTATGAGCTTTCAAATTGAGACAAAGATGAACTAAAATTCTAGCTCTCACACTTAGGTTATAAGACCTTGGATAAATCACTTAAATTTTGGAAACCTCTCTGTTCTCATCTTTGGATGGGAATAATAATCATACCTACCTTGTAGTGTTATTGGGAGCATTTAATGAGATAATTCATGCTTAAGGGCTTAGCATAGCTCCTTAAGGGCTTGGCACATAGCGAGTAATCAACAAATAGTAACTATTGTTTACCCCTCTGTCCCATGACAAGAATATATCTTCTATATATGTTTATGGGATTTCAAACATACACACATATATACCCCTCCAAATACACACCCATTCACACACATTCCCCTACACACCTTAGATTTCAAAGCATCTAATAAATCTCTTATAATCAGTAATATTGTGTTATCTGAAGTTAATTGATTTCTTATCTCTTCAAGGCTTAATTTATCTGTTCTCAAGGATTTGAATAGGCTTTTCAGTTCATTTTTTCTCTCTTCTGAACCCTTCATTTTTTATTAGCACCTTGGGGTGAGATACAGGAATACAAGGACATAAAGCCCATGCTAATCCATTTTGCCTTGAGTAAAATGACCTGATAGGTAAAGAGGTGGAGGCTGTTGCTTGCAATAGAGTTCAGGGAGTGTGTACTGGAATACAGTACACCTTCTATGTTAAGAAACTCACAGGAAACTCACTTAGACATAGGCTATTAAAGAGACATCATGACCTGTGCAAAGAATTTAGCTGGAGGTCATTTGTCACACCCAGTCAGCTATAGAAAGCTCTAGTACTGATATACAACATGCCCACAGAACAGACAAGAGTGGACTCCACATGTTAGAATTAGTTAAAAGCCATAAACCCTGTCATTTAAAAAAAGTAATTCAAATAAAAATGACAATACACATTTAGGCAGCTAAAAGGGATGCGGTACAAGTCTCCCAGAAAGATATTTATGAATTCCTACTTTACTCTTAATCCTGCTTAAGAAAGCTCTAACTTTCCCCAGATCTTATGTTTTTCTTTCTGGCTGTCTAGATGTCCCTGTGATTTATATTAGGTGATGAGTTACACTGAGAAACTCTAAGCTGTTTAACAATACATCCAGAAGGCTGTTCCTCCCAGCTCCTTTAAGCTCTCTTACCTCCCTTCTCATTCTTCTCTATCCTTATATAAGCCATAGGCTTATGTAAAAATTTACATACTCTCATCTCAATCCCCTCTTTGCTTCAATCAAAACAATGACATGAAGAACCATGTTTACTGCTTTTTTTTTTACTTTCAAAAAGGATATCATATATACAGAAAAGTGCAATAAGTCTACAGCTCCATGAATGTTTACAAACTGAAAACACCTAAAGTGGTATCCAGAAGAGCCAATCAAAGCCCCAGATCCCCAGCTGACACCTCAAGAGCTTCCTGTGCTCTTGCAGTCATTGCAAATCTCTCTAGGAAGTCACTGTTCTGATTCTGAACAGCACAGGCCAGGGTTTGCTGGCTCTTGTGCTCGTATGAATGAAGTGACATAATCTGTATTCTGTAATGCCTGGCTTCACTTCACTGTAATTTTTGGTAAAGAGGAAATAAAGCACATTGCCACCATTCTCTCTCTCTATTAACATCAGATTCAATTCTTTAATTTACTTTGTCACATACTAGGAATTTAATTTTTTAAGCCTAATGGATTATTTTATGAAATAATAACATTTAATATCATTAATGAGGTTTAACTTCTATGAAAAATTAAAATTTTAATACAATACCTATAATTTTTTAGTGGTAAAGAAAATACTACTTTCAAGAATCTTTTTATCTTGGTCATGTTCCCATCATTTAAAAAAAATAGACTTTTTTTTTTCAGAGCAGTTTTAGGTTCACAGCAAAGTTGAGTGGAAAGTACAGAGTTCCCATATATTCCCTGGCCCCACACACATAGCCTCTCTCACTATCAACATCCTAAACAAGAGGGGTACATTTGTTCCAGTCGATTAACCTGCATTGACACATCATTATCATCTGAAGTCCATAGTTTACACTAGGGTTCATTCTTGATGTGCATTCTATGCATTTTGACAAATGTATAGTTATAGTATTTCACCTTCCAGGAAAACAGCGTTTTCATAACTGTTTTGCTTTTAATCAGCATCATGAAAAAACACTCCTTAGTTGCCCAGTTTCATCAGTCTCAATCCTAGGCACTAAAAAGAAGGAAATTACACTCTTCCAGCTAGTGCTCTAGGATAATTTGCAAATATCCAAACCATCAATGTAGGACTTAGCAAAAGGATTTAATATGTAATCCTTTTATTCAACCAGGAAAGAAAACACATTTGCTTTCCTTACTTAGCTATTAAAGACAACATGTCAGAGTTGTCACAAATTCTGGAATCAATAAATTCTAGAGTGCTAAGAGGCATTTGAGAAAACTGCAGTTTTCTTGATGGCATGTTGCACCTTTTTCCAGAACTAAGTGCTCTCTGATTTTTCTATCCCCATGTTTATTGCCCTCTGTATATTAAAAAAAAAAAAAGCTTCAGACTGACATTTCAGGACTTTTTTTCCAGGTAGTATTTAAATTAAAATTAGTTAGGTATATTTTTCTGATTCTACTAGATTTGCTCTAACCCAAACCAAAACAAGAACTGACTTTTTTTTATACACAGAAACTAGTTTGGGGTTAGGGAAGAGGATGGCATTTTCCCACTGTTAAAGACTGTAATTAACTAGTAGTTTTGGGTGAGAAAGTTTTTCTTCTTAAACATGGTCTCTCTACATGGGCACAAACTATCAGATATTGTTTGAAAATGAGATTTTTTTCAGTGTTTGCATAAAATTTTCTTTTTATAACCTTTACAGGTGTGCTTCATCAGTTTGAACCATCTCAGCCTTTAGAGTGGGCTGTGGATACAAAATTTAATTGATACTACTTTGGACAATTATATGCTAATATATGAATAAACAAATACCATTTCATGTTGGACTTTTTTTTTCTTTTTAGCATTACTTGAAGTCATCTTTTGGCTTTTGAGCGTGATAGCAATCTGCTTCACTGGTATTGAAGCAGAAAATAACCAGTCCATAAATTTTCTGGCAGCCGCCACACACAAAATGTTTATGAAAATAAAATAACATATTTAACAGACTCAAGGATGGTTTCAGCTGAACAGCATTAAGTCCTGCAAGAGCTCTAACTAGAAAGTGAATTTCTAATTCCAAGAGCTTTTAAGTTCATGATGGAGTGTGTATATGTATGTGCAGGCATGTATAGGTATACACACACACACACACACACACACACCTCTCTCTTTCTATAGAAATAGAGGAACTGATATGATGGAAAGAAAGGGTATGTTTCCTTGCCAATGTAAAATGATAGTAAAAGGATATGATGGAAAGAAAGGATGTTTCTTTGCCAATGTCAAGGTAAAGTTTCTAACTTCATGGGGATTGAGTAAGAGTAGAATTTTTGAATTACTTTGTATCTTTGAACAGGGACTTGGATAAACCAAGTGACATCTGAGCTGTGTTATCTTTGGCTGACATTTATAGAAAAAGTTTCCAGAGCCAGTTCATTACCTTTATTATTATTTTTTTAATCTTAAGAATTGACAGCAATAAGAATAAAAAATGTACAGAGTACTGTGACCAGCATCCATCTTCTTTACTACATTTTTAGAACATCATAATTTAGGCATGATGTGGTTGCAGATAAGTGTCATGTGCTATTTTAAAATCTTGGTGATCTTCTGCAGATTTTATATCTTCCATTCAGAAAAGCCCAGATGTGAGTTTAGGTGATCTGTGGTTCCATTTGATAGCACCAAGGACTATGCTTGGAGAGTCAACCTAACATAAAAAATTAACCCTGTGCATTTCAAGAGTCCTTTGAAATAACAATACCTGACTAACCTATCCATCATAGAATTAGTAATAAAATGTTAAATGCCATGTCATTATCCAGCGACAGTTCTCTAAGGTTTTAAATACTTCTTCTGTGGATAAGGGGATATGATTACTTAATCACTGTGATTAAAAAAAAAAAGACTTTTCATAGTTTCCTGGCTAAGACATTGATGTCACAAATACAGATAATTCTAGGGTGAGTTCAGATTACTCTAAATGTAGAGTAGGAAGGGTCAAATAAAATTAGCTATATGCTGTTTAGGAAAAAAAAATAATTGCTGAAAACTTTGTGTATTCTTTTCTGTTCTCATCATAGATTTTGAATTGTCAGAATCCTATCAATATTTGAGGTGAAAAATAATCTTATTTGGGATTTATATTCAAACAAATGTGTATGTGTAAAGATGAGAAACCCCTGATAACCGTTCATTCTCCAGGCTTTCTTATTTTGTATCTCAGTAAAAGATTTCTTTTGATGGTAAATTTTAAATGTATCCATATTAAGTCTTTTTAATGCTAATTACCTTGAATCTCACCATATTGCAATAATAATCCCAGGCATCTTAATACTTTTCATTTTAAAGTACTTTCTCATATATTCTCTCATTAGCCCTAACAGTTGTGTATGGGAGGGCAAGTATATGTGTTAGGTAGTTTAGACAGAAATGAACACTGGGCAGGGAGAGAGAATTATTAATTCACTAATAAAATTTTGCTTATCATGTTTAAAAAAAAATGTGAAAGATAGTGCACTCCCGAGAATTGGGAGCGGGCCAATCCAAGAGAAGAAAAATGGCGCCACTCTCTCCTTCCTCCTGTTTTTATATCCTGGTTTTGTAACTGATTGATTAATTGATTGATTGACTGGTTAACTGACTGATTCGCTGCGCTCTGGTTAATTGACAGCCCAGGTTCCCTGCGCTCTGGTTAACTGACAGCCCAGGTTCCTTGTGTTCTGGGTTGTTCCTTTTCCCCTCCTCTCCCCCTGACCAGCGCTCATTTCTATCTAAACTACCTAACACGTGAATGTTATTGTGCCATTTGACAACAGAGATGTATAAACAGAGATGTTAAGTCATATATTCAAGACTCCCAGATACTAAATCAAGAATTGGGACTAGACCCAGAATTTTCAACTCTGTGTTTCGTGCTCCAAGTAGCAAAGCAGCTGCTGAGACAGGATATTGCTCTGAAGGCAGCCTATTAAAATTGCCAATAAATCTCCATTCATTCATTCAAGTTATTCACTCAACAGATGATGAAATGCCTGCTATGTACTAGCCTCTATTAGGGGCTGGACCAGCAGGGGTGAGCAAAAGATAGTCCCTGCCTTCAGGAGGACACAGTTTAGTAGGGCAAGCAGTCAGTTAACAAACAACTACAAAATGTGAAGTATTTCAAGTCTAAAATAGAGACTGTGGTGGGGGCTGGAGGGTAATGCTGTAGGGAAGATGGTGAAATCATCACTGTATTTAAACCTGAAACCTGGATTTTGAGAAGGATGAGAGCCTAGGAAAAAACTGGTAATAAAGCCTAAAGACAGAAGAGATTTGTGTAACTATCTTCTCTTCTGTCTAAATTCTTCTCTTCTGTCTCTGGAGTCGCAGACCTTTTTACTGAAAAGTACGCTACTTTCTAAAATTTTCAAAATGGCACGTTGTCTTGTAAACACTTTGTAGAAACCCATGGAAGCCCATGTAGCGCTTCTTCTAGGGTTTATGGTGCAGGCGAGGCCTCCACAGGATCCCGCACCACTCCCTGCTGTAGTTGGGAAGTACTGCTTTTGAAAGTGTTTTCTTTGAAGTTCACGCTGTGAACAAGATGCTGCTGAACACTGAAGAAATATTTTGTCTTGCAAATATTTCCCAGATTACAATAGCAGCAGTGTGGAAGTATAGCACAGCAAACTACATCAGATAAAAAGTTGCCATGTTTTAATTTTCACGGAGATTTTAACAACAGCTATGGGCTTAGAAGGACAGAAAATGCTCTCTACTCTGTAACATCGAGTGCCCACGAATGCGCAGAGGAGAAAGAGGTTGTTTTGCATGGGTCAGATTTGAGGTTTGACCACTAGGCTCCTGGGAACGGTGATCTTCTGGCTAAAAATGGATAAACAGGGCTATTGCTTGAGGCTTCCCTGCAGGAACAGCAGCAGTAAGGTGTGGGGATGCTCTCTGCAAACAGTCCAGGCCACCTAGCTCTTGTACTACGGAAGTGCTTTCTCACATGGGGCCGCTGTGCAAAGATCACTGTCCTAGTCTGAGAAGGCCTGGCGCTTGTTGGCTTAGTTCAATTCAAAGTTGGGCCCCATTAGTGTAACTGGTTTATTTTCTTACCTAACACAGACACAAAAAGACCTCCATATTATCTTCAGTTTTTCCACCGTGGAGTTTGAGGTCAAAGTCCCAGCTAATAATAAAATCTCATCTCATCTCATCTAATCATGAAGTGCTTTCATTTGCTTTCTTTATGTGCATGCTTCCTTGGAGTCCTCTGTAGAAGGATTGGTTAAACCAAGCCAGGACTTGGGTATTCCCAGTGTAACTCTCTAAATAATACATTCAATCTAAGTCCTTTAAAGTATCCCCAATTAAATATAAAATATAAAATCAATCAAAGTACATACACACATGCATAATGCAAACACATATATGATATAGAAGATTGTTATAGGTATAAGAAATAGCGTCCTAAAACATAATCTTTATACTTCTCCATTATAAAGTAAGCAAGAAAATTAAGAATGCAATAATAACAACAAAAAATTTAAAAGGAATACAAAACTGAGAAGCAGAGGACAACTTTCCTCTAAGTTTTGAAATTAGACTTGAGTACAATTCCTGCATTTGCAATCCCAGTTTGGCACTTTATTCAATCACATTGGTTTCATTTCTTTTCTTTTTTACTGGAATTTCTAATGGAAAATATGAGGCTGATACAAGTGCTAATGTTAACTGAGTCCTTATGATACTCCAGGCATATGTCCAAGCGTTGTTTGTGTAGTATCTCACCTAGTCCTCAAAGCAATCTGATGAAGTAGGAACAGTTTTTATCCTGTTCCTGCAGATGAGGAAACTGAAGCGCATAATTACCTAGTCAAGTGGTGGGGTCAGGGATCGAGCCCTTACAGCCTTGGCTCCGAGTTGCACTCCTGATTATTATGATGGTTATGGTAATTACTACGTTAATTAAGGCATACCACCTCTACTGATAACTGCTATTGCAGAAGCAGGGGAAAACTTGTTAGTGAAAAAAAAACACCTTTCTAAAAGAGAAAACAAAGAAACTTTATAATTTGATAGAACACTAGGACTCAAGGAGTCAGATCAGTTCTCTGTGACTATACACATAACGTGAAACAAAGTGAAAATAGCAACTGGGCAGCAAAAGCCAAAAGAAAGCTATTTCTAAGAGTTGGAAGACAATGACTAAAACAAAAATGAAGTAAAGGTAAATGTTCTGAGAGCTCATTACATATATGAGTCTTGGATATTAACATCACTGGGCTTCTTGAGGCTCAGGAGTGGGCATTAAGATTCCTTCCAGCCCAGTAACTTTTATTCAATGAGCTTCATTGATGTAAAATATACATATAATAAAACCGACTCATTTTAAGTGTATAATTTGATGTTTTCTTACAAATATACACAATTGTATAACCACCAGTGCAATCACAGTATGGAACATTTCATCACCCCAAATGTTTCTTCCTGCCTCTTTTCAGCCAGTTCCCTCCCCCACAAAACCATTCCCAGGAAAGCAGTGATCTACTTTCTGTCAGTATAGTTTTGCTCTCTTAAAATTAATATGAATAGAATCATACATTTTGCAATTTGTGTCTGTTTTTTTCTACTTGGCGTAAAACTTTCGAAATTTACCCATGTTGTATTTATCGTAGTTCACTGCCTTTTTTTTCATGAATAAATCACAATTTGTTTAGTCATTCACCGGTGGATGGAACTTGGATTATTTTCAACTTTTTCCATTATGAATAGTATATGATATTTGTGTTATACAAATATTTTCTCTTTTTATTTTCATAACGGTGTTGTTTGACATTTTTAATTTTGATGAAGGCCAACCTATCAACTTTTTCTTTTATGAATCTTACTTTTTCTGTCCTAGCTAAGAAGTTTGTGTCTAACTCATGATTACAAAAATTTTCTCTTGGAAGTATTGTAATTTTACCTCTTATGTTTAAGTGTATGACCAATAGAAATTCAATTTTTGAATATGGTATAAAATAAGGGCTGGTTTCATCTTAAAAAAATATGGATAGCCAATTGTTTCACTACCACCTTTTGAAAAAACTACACATATCCCATTTCAAACATTTATCCTTTAGCTCAAAATCATTAAAACACATGCATGGGTCCATTTCTTGAATCGTTATCTTATTATATAAATTTATATGTTTATGCTAATACAACACTGTCTTGATTACTGTAGCTTTATATTAGGTCTTGAAAAAAGGTAGTTAAAATTTTCTTTGTTTTTACTTTTAAAAATTGCTTTTCTAGTCTGTCTTTTGCATCTATTTATCAGTTCTAGAATCTATTTTTCAATCTCTAAAAAAAAAAAGCCTTCTCTGATTTTAATTGAAATTGCATTGAATTTATAGATCAATATGGAGACAACTGACATTTTAACAACACTGAGTCTTCTCATCTATGAACTTGGTGTATCTGTCCAATTATTTAGATATTTTATTTTATTTTTTTTATGTTTCTAGCCTTGTACTTTTATTTATTTATTTAATTTTTTAAAACTTTTTTTATTGAGTTACATTTTACAATATTGTGTCAAATTCCAATGTAGAGTACAATTTTTCAGTTATACATGAACATATATACATTCATTGTCACATTTTTTTTCCGCTGTAAGCTAGATATTTTATAATTTCTCTCTAACAATTTTTGTAGTTTTCAGTGTAAAGCTGTTGCACACATTTTGCACGTTTTGTTAAATTTACTTATTATTATCTCATACGTTAGTCTTGTAAGTGCAATTATTTTAAAGTTTCTATTCTAAATTATTGCCAGTAAAAAGTTGATTTTTATATGTTCACTTTTTATGAAGCAACCTTTATTAACTCATATGTTAGCTTTTTTTTGTAGGTTCCTCATGCTTTTCTACGTAAACAATGATGTTGTCTACAAATAGTCTGACTTCTTTCTTTCCATTACATATGCTATCTAGTTCTTATTCCTGCTTTGTAGGACCAGCTAGGACCTTCAGTACAATGTTGAATAAACATGGTAAAAGCGAGCATCCTTGTCTTTTTTCCTATCTTAGAAAGAATTCCATCATTTACCATTTAGCATGATGTACCAACCTAGACAAATATAGAAAATGAGTGGTATAAACTAGCTGCAGAAAAGTATAATATGATACAATAAAATATTATAAAATATAACGTATAAACATTAACATACATTATAAATTTTGTAGATACAAATGTATATAAAATGAGTAAAAACATCCATAGGAATGGTAGAGACCTCGGGTAGTGGTAATCTCTGGGGAGCAAGGAGGAGAGGGAGACGGACTGGGAAAAGTTCATAATTCTCCAGTTGTATTTGTGTGGTTTTATTACTTGAAACAAAACTGAAGGAAAGAGAAAAGAACAAGTAGTATTTTACACAAATGAAGGAAATAAGAAGAACTTCATAGGTCCTTTTTTGTTTTCAAGTTCAAATGCTCTTTTCCTCAGTTTTTTCTTTTTCTTTTTTAACTTTTTTTATTGAGTTATAGTCATTTTACAATGTTGTGTCAAATTCCAGTGTAGAGCACAATTTTTCAGTTATACATGAACATACATATATTCATTGTCATATTTTTTTTGCTGTGAGCTACCACAAGATCTTGTATATATTTCCCTGTTCTATACAGTATAATCCTGTTTATCTGTTCTACATTTTGAAATCCCAGTCTGTCCCTTCCCACACCCCTACCTTGGCAACCACAAGTTTGTATTCTATGTCTATGAGTCTGTTTCTATTTTATATTTATGTTTTTGGTTTTTTTTTTTTTTTTTTTAGATTCCACATATGAGCGATCTCATATGGTATTTTTCTTTCTCTTTCTGGCTTACTTCACTTAGAATGACATTCTCCAGGAGCATCCATGTTGCTGCAAATGGCATTATGTTGTCAGTTTTTATGGCTGAATAATATTCCATTGTATAAAGATACCACATCTTCTTTATCCAGTCATCTGGTTTTTTTTAAAATTTTTTTAAACATTTTTTTATTGAGTTATAGTCATTTTACAATGTTGTGTCAAATTCTAGTGTAGAGCACAATTTTTCAGTTATATAGGAACATACATACATTCATTGTCACATTCTCTTTCTCTGTGAGCCACCACAAGATCCTGTATATATTTCCCTGTGCTACACAGTACGATCTTGTTTATCTATTCTACATTTTGAAATCTCAGTTCCTTCCCACCCCCATCCCCCTGGCAACCACAAGTTTGTATTCTATGTCTATGAGTCTATTTCTGTTTTGTATTTGTTTTTTGTTTTTCTTAAGATGCCGCATATGAGCGATCTCATATGATATTTTTCTTTCTCTTTCTGGCTTACTTCACTTAGAATGACATTCTCCAGGAACATCCATGTTGCTGCAAATGGCATTATGTTGTCAGTTTTTATGGCTGAATAGTATTCCATTGTATAAAGATACCACATCTTCTTTATCCAGTCATCTGTTGATGGACATTTAGGCTGTCTCCATGTCTTGGCTATTGTAAATAGTGCTGCTATAAACCCTGGGGTGCAGGTGTCATTCTGAAGTGGGGTTCCTTCTGGATATATACCCAGGAGCGGGATTCCTGGGTCATAGGTCCTTAAATAGCATCACAAGAAATATAAGCATAAAGAAACAGGAAAGAATACCATAAATATTTTGTAGGCAGGTAATAAAAATAAGATCGGTTACTATGTTGGCATCAGAGTATGGCTATTAGTGAAAACCAAGCAGAATAATTTAGATTTGATGGTGTAGGCAAAAGGAGGGAGCCATTGTAGTTCCTTGCTGTGTTACTAGGCCTTTATTTCTAGTAAGCTACCATCAGACAGATTGTTTGGTCTCCATTATAAAATCTTTATCAGATCAAGGGATTAGATCTTCTTAGAGGGACTGGCCAAAGAGGTTAACACACATATGTAAAACTGGCAGGATACAAGGCCTCCAAAGAAGATGAGGCTAGTAGCCAGGAACGTATGCCTTTCACTGTGTTAAAATTCAAATGTAAACGTTTTATTTGCCCGACCACATATTCCTGCAGATGGAGTTATAAACAGTGGAAACAATAACAACAGCAAGCTACAGGCAAGTCACGTCTCTGAAAAAGTCACAGCAGTACATATGATTATCTTCTTGTCCCCAAGTATGGTCATATTTTGAAGATTAGTTTGTATTACTTTTGTCGAATTCACAAGGGTTGGGATATTTTTAAAAATATGACTTAATTCTTCTTGATTTCCCTACCGATGTTTCCCATGGTGAGTTTACAAATGTATGTACCTCATCTATATTACATTATCACATTAAAACTCATATTGTAGCATTTTATCATAAAGGTCTCTTTGCGACTTTAAGAAGCAGTCCTTCCTTAGCTTTATTTAGGGAAATGAATGTGTGCAAAAAAAAAGAGAATTTTCAGAAGGTGTAAATTTACTATCTGAGTTACAGTAAGTTACAATGAGTTACAATGAAGTGTTAAGCAGAATGTATACTGAATACATACAATATATTCCAAATTGCTTTCTATTGAGGAGATTTAATTTAATATTTGGAAGGAGAAAGCACATGATAAAAGAAACGATCTTGTGAACATTCAGTTTATGGAAAGAAATTCAATATTCATGAGTTAGGGAGAATAGGTTTGCAAGCAGAGGTTGTACTACAGAATAGAATCAAAAGGAATGAAATCTCACAAGTATGATTTGCCATCTCAAAAGTTAAAAAATGTAGCTCTTCATATTTTATGCCTAGTATTAATATTAGGGGAAGAAACAGAGCACGAGGGGGTAGTTACCATTAATAAGCATGTGCAGGTTAGTGAATGATTTCAGTTTCGGACCTACTACAGCGTCCCCAGTGAAGACGTTTATGAAGCAGCTGGACACACCCACACACAAGACCAGGGGGAGTAAAGATACGGATATATCACTATATGGACAGTGATGGAAACTGTAAATACTCTGATGACAGGACCCGCGTCTTATGTTTCTATTTTTCTCCATGGCACCTGGCCTATAGCAGGGACTGAAAAAGTGGTTGTTGAATAAATGACATATAGATCACTGAATCTGTATAGCAAAATATTCTAAACTCAATAGAGTGAAAAATAGCATTGCCAGAGAATTTGTCTTTTTCCCATCAAATTATATAGATTCCTAACATATGGTATTTCCTGAATCAGCAGTTCTCAAACACTTTAGCCCCAGCATCTTTTACACTTGAAATTATTAATAACCCCTCCCCAAAAGCTTTTCTTTATATACATTGTATCTATTATCCATATTAGAAATTTAAAGTGATAGATTTAAAATACTTATTTATTTATTCATTTAAAAATAACAAAAATTAAAAGGACACTAATGAACTTATCTACAAACAGAAACAGACTCACAGAGGTAGAGAACAAACTTAGGGTTACCAGGGGGCAAAAGGGATGGGAAGGGATAAATTGGGAGTTTGAAATTTGCACCTCTTGGGGAGTGATGGAGATGTTAGCTATCTTGATTGTGGTGGTGGTTTCATTGGTGTGCACATCTATCAGGACTCATCAAATGGTTCATCTCAAATATGTGTAGTTTACTGTATAGGAATCTTACCATAATAAAGGCATTAAAAAATAATAACAATAATAGACCAACTAATGTGGATATATGTAACACTTTGATGAAAATAACTATTCTAAAAGAAGAAAAAAATTTATGAGAAGAGTAGCATTGTTTTACATTTTTACAAATTTCTCAATTATGTAGATTAATAGAACGTAGGTCACATTCTTATATCTTTTGCACAAAATTGGTTGCAATATGAAGTTTTGGGTGATGCATATTAAAAAAAAATCTGGTCTCACACAGATACGTAGGGAAAGGGAAGACTATTTTAATAGCATTTTCTGATAATCTTTGATAACTATACCAAAATTTGACAACTATTATGTCATAAAAGTTAATTCCAGTATAGAATCTGAGACCATACCAATAAGCTTAAAATCCATTGGTCTTGTGGTTGTTTGAATGAATCTTTTAACTATGGGGAATTTTGAAATTTGGGTGTAACATCTTTTCATTGAGTTTACATATCTGTTTCGAATGTTGGAACATTTTACCATACAATCACAAAATATTACATTTTTTAATATCACCACCAGTGTAATCAGAAAAGTCTAATCAGAAATGCCTGATTAGATTTGTGGAGGTTATAAATTTCCCAGAACATTGATTTTCACTCGAAAGCTCAAGTTTTATCATTGGCCAAAATTTCTAAGTTTCTCTTTAGCTAACAGGTTTTCTTTGTTCACTTCTGAGAAAAATCTTCCATACACGCAAGTCTTAATAATTGTGGTTTCTCTGTTAGTAGACTTGTCAAGGAAAAATAATGTGCCACTGAAAAAGTGGCTAGTTCATATAATAAATCATATGGATGCTCCCCCCGACCCCTGCCGGAGTCAAACGCCATCCTTCAGTCTGTAACAGAAGTGCTTTATGTGCACTTTACATTTCATCATACAGAATATTAAGGAGATTTTTACTCCAGTCAAGATTTTAAAAATCAACAGATTTTACTGCTTCATCAAGGCTACTCTCAACTGAAACTAGCAATTTTTCTTTTACTGCAAGTGTGTAGCAGTGAAGAATACACTGATACCTAATGAAGTTTGGCTCCACTGCCTTCGTCTGGGTAAAATATCAGCAGTTTTACCCACCATCACCTTTTGTTACCATCGGGACAAATATCAACACACTGGAAGAGGCAAACAGAATGTTAATATTGCTATGGAAATGGTTCTCATCTGATGGATCACCTGAAAAGGGAGCCTGGGGCCCCGTGGGCTACACTGAGAGCCACACTCCTAATAATAGCTCTCCATTAGTACTGTAGTATGGAGGAGGAAGAAAAAAACCATTGTGAACACGTGTAGACAAACTATATTGTTACAGAAGCAGCTCAAATATTATTGCATTTAAACACTTCGGTGCTCCCACTTAGTATAATTTCTTTAAAGAATACCAAGATGGAGAAAATGTTCTGTTTCGCCATGGCTGGATTTCCTCTCTGTTTTTACTCCAGGTACATACACTCTGCTTCATTCTCTCCATCCCTCCCTCCTCCCCTCCCTCCTTCCTTCCTTCCTTCTTTCCTTTTCTTTTCTTTTCTTTTCTTTTCTTTTCTTTTCTTTTCCTTTCTTTTCTTTTCTTTTCTCTTTCTTCCTTCCTTCCTTTCTCCCTTCCTTCCTTCTTTTCTTTCTTTCTTTCTCTTTCTTTCTTTCTTTCTTCTCCCCTTCTTTCTTTCTTTCTTCCCTCTTACCTTTTTTCTTTCTTTTTTTTCCTGTAAGATTATGATTGAAATCTAATTTTGTATAGTTTTAAAAACTTGTCAGAAAGGTCAATGTAAGATATAATAAGAAAAGTAAATAATTTCACTAGCACATGCACTGAAAATAAATTTCTATCCTTGGGACATTACCCTGTATGTCTTCAAATATTTAAAAATGAAAATGGCAGAGGTTTTATTGGATCTGCATTACAGTACATTAAACTATAATATCTTTATATAGGAGAATGACTCTTTAAACTGCCAATTAGTTGCATCCTTTCACTGAAATTTTACTACATACACTCCAGGTTCAGTTTTGCACTGGTCTATTTTTCAGATATTAAAGACTTTATGTTTTATTTTTCAGAGCCTGCTTTCACTTACTGTCTGCCAAACACTGAGTCAAAGGCATCGTGACTGAGACGAGTTTTGCTTTGGCCTCCATCCATGGCCGAGGCAGTCTTCAGTGCCTACATATCATTCCAGCAAATTTGTGTCAAATACCTAGTATATGAGAGACAAGAGTTTAGCCTCTCTGGGAAAAAAGGGAAGATATATAAGATAAACTCCCATCAGGAAACTTGAAATCTAGTGGAAAGCCAAGTTTTATAAGTTGTCAAATACTAAGATATATAAGAATGAATTGGTGACTGGAATTAATAAGGATGGTGCACACAGATAATTGTCCTGCAGGAGCCCCACGGAGGGAAAGATGCATTCTGACTGAGAAATGTAGGGAAAGGAGAAATAGTGTTTGGTCAGGTCTTGTGGGAGTCAGTGAGATTTTGCTGGGTGAAGATGTGGTTTGTGGGTTACACTCCAGGCAAAAAGAAGGGCGAGAGTATAGGCAGTGAGGAACAAGGTGCTCGGCATGTTTGATTAACGGTGAGCTGGCAGTGGGACAGTCGGAGAAGTAGATGGGAAGGGTGATCTTTTAAGTAGTAGCATGTGTGTTTTTGGTGGAGGCTGTGACAAGGAGCAGAGGTTCATCCTGGAAATGCTAGCCATAGGTCTTTTTTTTTTTTTTTTTTTTTTCAGATTTATTGAGATATAATTGTATAAGTATAAGCTGTATAGCATTATGATTTGATATATGTATATATTGCAAAGTGATGACCACAACAAGATGAACACATCTGTCTCCAAACATAGTTTTGTGTGTGTTGAGATCTTTTAAGATCTACTCCTTTAAGAGCAACTTTCAAATCTACAACACAGCATTGTTAAATATAGTCACTTTGCTGCACATTATATCCCCAGAACTTATTCATCTTATAACTGGGAGTTTGTACACCTTCACCCATTTCTCCCCCTTCCCCCAGCAACCACCAATCTACTCTCAGTTTCTATGAGTTTGGTTTTTTTTTTTTTTTTAAGATTCCACATATTAGTAAGATCATATATTATTTGTCTTTCTCTTTTTCCTGACTGATTCCACTTACCATCAAGTTTCATACATGTTGTCATAAATGGCAGGATCTCCTTTTTAAAGGCTAAATAATATTCCATTGTATGTTGATACCACATTTTCTCTGCCCAGTCATCTATCAGTGGACACTTAGGTTGTTTCTATGTCTTGGCTATTGCAAATAATGCTGCAATGAACATGGGAGTGCAGGAATCTCTTTGATATAATGATTTCATTTCCTTCAGATATATACAAAGAAGTGAAATTGCTGGATCACATAGGAGTTCTATTTTTAATTTTTTGAGGAACCGCCATACTATTTTCCACCTAGGTCTTCTTAAAATCCCAAATCAAAGGAAACCAAAGGATACTCTTTTAGGACTATTTTACAGTTGTAAAACATGCTTTCAAACTGTTCTCTTTCTTTGTTTTTTCAATCTCTCTAATTGTGTGTGGGTTTCTGAGCACATACAGTATGTATGGGTTCTCCTAACAGTCTACTGAGGTTAAAAAATGAGAAAGTAATGTTTACAAATCCCTTATTGGGCCAGTTTTATTGCAAAGGTTTAGCTTAATCCTTGCAGCAATCCTAATACTAATAGCAATAATGCGCACATTATCTCATTTACTCCTCACCAGTCTTTGAGGTTGACAGTCTTGGAATCCCTGAATTACAGATAAATAGTTTAGTCTTAGAGAGAAGTAGGTGGCAGAGTGGGGACTTGAATCTATTCTTAACTGTCAAGCTGTGCTGCCCCCCACAATCTTGTGGAAGTGGCCCCTATTAATATATTCTTTATTTATAAATAAGGAAACTAAGGCACAGAGAAATTAACTTGCTGATATTCATATACTTTCACAAATGGCAAGTTAGGATTTTAGCTTCTGTTTGCTGTGCCCCCAAAGCGTTTGTTCTTTTCATGATATCATGCTGTCAGCTTGTGTTGAACTGGTCTCACTTCCTGAGGACATTTCAGTTCTTTCACATTTGGCACTAGATTTGCAGGAAAAAATATCCTGCCCTGTTCTTAGGGTAAGCAGAAAGGAGAACAAGTGATGCTTACAAAATTGTGCACCCTTGCCGGCATATTAAGTGCATCTCTGAATTAAGCAAAGCTATTGTATGACAGTGCTCCCAGCAGACGACCAAATGCTTGGACACTGATTTCTTCCACTTGAAAACTGAGGGGTTTTTTGTTTGTTTTTATTTTGTTTTGTTTCGTTTTTTGCACGTAGTCTAGTTTAGTGATTTCCATGCATTGGAAGCAGCCTCATTAAAATCAGCCTGGGAACAGTGAACACACACAGAAACACAAAACATGTTTCCGGAATCCTGACTCAAGAGGTATCAGGTGGTAACAAGGCATCTGTTTTTGAAAAGCTTCTTGGTTCAGGCAGTAGAGGGCAATGGTCAGGCTGAGTGTCTGGAGTCAGATCTCATTGGCTTTATTCCCTGCTGTGCATCTTTGGCAAGTTGGGTAGCCTCTCTGAGCCTCAGTTCATCCTCTATACTTGAGTTCCCCATATACTATGATTATTATGTACAATCTGGTTTGAGAAACACTGGTCTAGTAGCTATGATAACTTAGAGAGATATCAAGAGATGGGTGAGAAAATTCCATAAATCTGAGGGATTATTTCCCCAGTTATGTGAAAGGAAGGATAATTATAACTGAATAAACTCAGTACAGTTCTACTGTGGAACCCACTTATATTCAGTGTGCATTGTTCAAATATTATGAGACAGCATAAGTCTAGACCTAGTAAATTAAAATCAGGGTGATATAGGTGTAGAATAAACCAAAGGTAATGCTTAAAATGTTTACAGCACGAGTGGTTAGTAAGCATATTAATATTGTAATCCAATTGCATGAGGGACGTTTGACCTAATTAAATGAAAAGTAACAACCACGACAAATCTTAATTACCTCGCAGCATACACCTGTACACATTCACATACACAGCTTTTCCTGGCAGTGAACCTACTTAGTAGCACCTTTAGAGACCAGGAAGAATTTGGAGCTTGTTAAACCGTGACAAATTGTTCATTTTTATAGGTGAAGCATGAATCCTAGAAAGGTTAAGATGACTATTTTAAAACCTCACAACTGGTTAGTTTCCAAATCAAGGCTAGGAGTCAGATTTAAAATTTTCTTGTTCTAATCAAAACTATAGTCAAGCTAGTTTTCATTAAAGTAGTTCCAAGAATTTAGACCATTCACTGTGCCAGACTGGCTGGGAGATGCTGTGTTGTAAAAGGAAGAAAATGGGCTTTGGAGTTCCCCAGACCACAGCTGGAGGGCTCTCTCACTTACTGGATGTGCGGCTGGGGTGTATGACTTAGTTCTGAAGAAGCTTTGGCTTCTTCTTTTCTGTGAATATGGATTACAGTAAAATCGACCCTTGTCATCCACGGGCCTAAAACTCACGTTTCTATATTTGAGAGCAACTTCCAAGTTCCACGATGTCTAGCAAACCATGTGCTTCAGAGCAGTGAATTCCTTAGCTAACGAGTGAGCATACTCAACGATGCAGATTTTCTCTTGAAGCTATACAATCTCTATTTTTTAACAAGAAAGAAAGAAAAGAAAGTCAACTGCTGGTGATGATGCCGAAAAAGAAAATAAGTGAGAGGAGAGCTGATAAAGTGATGTTTCTTAGCAGTTGGAAGGGACTAGGATATATTAAAGGGTAGAATGTCAAGCTTTATGCTGGATCAGATCAGAGCCAAGATATGACTAGTTCTGCCCTAAGTTCCATATACAGAAGCTAGAGAAAGTGGTTCCTGAAACTGGCTTAGTAAATGCTGTCATCTTTGCAAAATCACTTAAAGAAAATCAAGCTTTAGTGCAAATTGAAATGTAGGTTACACTGTGAAGCTATGCACAGGAAACAATTGAATTAAACATGAAGGTGGTTTTAAAAGGCCAAAAGCTTGCATAAAAATTTAGCAATTTACAAAAGTATTAGAATATATTGCTAACAAAGATAAAACTCTACTGTAACTACTTAATAAGGTAGTTCTGAGGATCATATGAGGTAAAAATGTAATACATTTAGCACATTGTCTAGCATATACTTTGTTAATAATAAGAATTATTATTCTCAATTTAATCTGTACGAATACAGTTTTAGCATTTGACAAGTATGTTCTATATTTGCTATCATTTTCTATATAAAAGATTAATCACTTACTCTTATTGGTTTTATTTATCACTATCTCCCAGCTTCTCCCAATTTCAACTTCTCACTTGCATAGTAAAAGTTAAGATTTTATGTACTTTACTGTGGAGGATGTTACCCAAGTAGTAAATGGTTAGCATTAGTGTTTTTCCCTAGCATTTCCTTGAAATTTTAAGTTACCAACTATTATGGCTGGTTGATGGACATACCTGAAATAACGTGACGTTTCAGGACAGCACTCTTCTGTGGCTAGAGGAATCTTTTAGCAGACTTTCATGGTCTTTCAAATCAAGAACTGCTGAGTTCAAGTCAGAAATAATAGTTTTCCTTCCAAGCCTATGGAACTAAGAGAGGTAGTATTAAGTAATTTGTTCAAGGTCACGGAAGGAGTGCTTATTTCAGTCAAGATTTGTACCGTGGGAGCCACATTTTGTGTCAATCACCAGCACAAAGTTCCCTGTTTAGCAGTAAAAACTTAGTTTAGGAAAGAAAGATTTTTTCTTAAGTATGTATAAAGTACCCACATTTTATTCAGGCACTTTTAAACAGCCATTGATCTTTTTGGCAAAACTAATTCTATTTGACTCGATAAGAGTTCTATCCTGGCACATAAAAAATGGCCCATGTTAACAGTCAGAGATCCTATCAGCTTGCAGCATGGTGTTCAGTGGAGCATCTCCTGTGACAGATATTAGCTCAAGTCTCGTGAAGCATCTTTATTGTTCGGGAGCTAGGTAAACAGCATGTTAATTGTGTGACTCGCTGTCTTCATCATCCTTAATATTGCCTGGCATTTATTTATGTGAGCAGTGTGTAGTGTGGAAAGATGCTTTGGGATCTCTCAGGGTGAACGACGCTATATAAATGTAAGTCACCGTAATTATTAAAGTTAGAAACAAACATTAGTAAGAACCAAAAATAATTATATCACAGGGCTGTGGGAGAATTACCAGCCTGAAAAAAGCAATAGTGAGAGATTTCACCAGGAAAATTGAGAGCGATGATTTAAAATGCTTTGGAAGAATGAAAACACTAGTGTTAAATATTAGGTGACTGAACAGAACTCCATGATCTTAAAAGAAATATAAGATGCAATGAAGTGAATATTACATGTTTGTTTACGCTCTTGTAGCATAAATTTTGTACTGTGTGAATGGTGGGTATCTGAACAAACACAATTTTGAGAAACTTTGGAAGGAAACTTCAAGGTGGTTCACTCTAATTCCCAACTGCTGCTTCTCCTGTTGACGCCATTTTATTAAAAATTTTGGCATCAAGGTAGAAAGGGGGGAAAATGTTTATCATCTATTTCATAAAAACTGTTTGCAAAAGACTTCATTTCTGTTTGAAAAGGATGTTGCCAAATACACATTGGGGAAGAATTAGCTATGACAATAATTATTTTTTTTTAAATTAGTGGTTGATACATGTCTGCATCCTTCTTTTCCTCCTCTGATAAACTATTAGGACCATTGGTCCTCACTGCCCATTTCCCCCCTTAACCTTCTGGAATCTGGTTACACATCCTTTCCTTTTTCTTCCTACCCCTGTTTCCTTTAGCTCTGATTTCCACATTGCTGAAGGCTCTGAACATTTGTCTTGTTCATCCTAAATGACCTCTTTGAAGCATCTGAAACACTTTACCTTCTTGGAGTTCCTCTTCATCAATTTCTTTAGATCTCTTCTCCTCCTCTGCCTCCTCCTCCTCATCTGTTCCTCTAGTAATTAAGTATCTGTAGTCTGCCTACTGCTCTCAATTTAGAGTTTCCCAGGGTGGTTTGCTGGTACTTCTGTTCTTTCTGAGTAACATCCTACCTCCTCACCCACATCACCTGTAACCTTGACCACTCCCATGACTTCAGTGACATCTCCTGTACAAGTTAGTCTTGTATCTCTGTCTGGCTGTATTCTGCCTGAATCCACTTGGATTTTGAACTCATCACATTCAAAATTAAGTTCATCATCTCTCACTTCAAACCTGTTCCTTCACTTGAATTTCTCATCTTAGTGAGTTAAACAGCATTCACTTGGTACTCCACATCAGACTTCTAGAACCAGTTTAGAGTACTTGAGTATATTCCAAGTCTGTTCTCTCCCCTAGATCTCTCCCATCTTAATTGAAGCTATTAGGATTTCTTGCCTGGATCATTGCAATAACATCCCATTTCCCCCTCTCTATTTGGCTCTCCTTTCAGTGCATCCTCCGTAGAGCAGCCAGAGGGCTTGCTTTCAAAACATTTATCTCATCACATTTTTCTCTTGCTTAAAGTTATGAAATGGCTCCCTGCAGCTTTCAGCATCACGTCCCAAATCCTTGGCTGAGCAAATCACATCCTTCCTGAAAAGGCTTTTACTTTTCTTTTGACCACACAGGCCCTTCGCTCTGGCTGTGCTGGACTTGTGATTCTATAAATGAATCATACTGTCTCACATCTTTCTGAGAACTCATATGCCATTAGCATTTTCTGGGGAATTCTCCCTCCTGTCTTGGACGTGTCACCTTTTCCTCCTCATACCTCCAAACTCAGTTCAAGGGCCACCTCCAGAAGGCCTTCCCTGACTCGAGCGCATCCTCATTAGCATTAGGTTGGTTTCCTTGTGCCTCTCCCTTGGCCCTTCACCAGCAGACAGCACTCACTGTGCTGCGGTTGAATTGTTCATTTACTTGTCTGCCTCTATCTGGACTGTAATTTTCTTGAGGGCAGGAGTCCTGGCTTGACTGTATATTCTCATGGCTTGGTTCAGTGCTTAGCTAAGTACTGTTCAATAAATACTTGCGGAACGAATGAAGAAATTAATGGGCATTGAGAATGGCTCTTTTGTAAAGTCTGGCCATTGGTCAAGAAAGGAATGGAAAAATCAAATGCCAATGCATATTTAGTCTAGAGTTAAATTTAATATATAAGCAGTTATCATTAGAGGAAAAAAACAAGAAAGACTATATTTTATCAAAGTACAAAGTTGGAACATCATTCTGAATCTCTAAGAAACTTGACAGCATTGCTGTAATGACATTTTCCAATCAGACAAATCTTTGGGTATTTAGAAATATGAGCATGTTTGGTTTCTTATAGAAAGCTATTGAGAATAGTGACCAACTGCACTTTTTCATTTCTGTTTAAATATTTTGGCATCATGTAGTCTCGTAGGGTAAACAGTAGCAAAGGTTAGAAATATTTGACACTTTATTCCCTAAATATAATGAGAGAAACACAAAAACATCTCGATTGCAGTTACAGATTCATAACGTTGACAAACATAATAAATGTCCAAGTTTTCCAAATTACAGGATGGATTGAATGTATCAAAATGGAAATGGAAATGCTTTTGCTTGGTTCAGCAGGTTACGTTTACAAACTTTTATTTCTGATCCCTATCTTGGGGAGGTCATGTTTACACATCGTCTAAGCAATTGACAATTTCTGTAGGTGCATAGTTGTAAAGGTGTTGCACATGTCTGATTAGTGAGACGAGCCCATACGTTCACATACATTTAAACATGTTGTAACTTAGGTTACGTTTCCAATTTAATGTAGCATACTTTGGTGGAGGCCTTCCTGGCCACTGGTTCCCAAACAGATCACAGAACTGCCGTTGATACTACCCACACTAAGGAGAGTGGTGCTCGATGTGCGAAAATGTTCAGTTTGTGCTGAGCCACAAGTCTTTTGTACATCAGCCTTCTGGAAGAACTTAACATTAACAATCTGTGTACTTCTCTTTAAGGTATTATACACAAATTTTGGGTTCTTCTGGTTCTTGAATCGAATTTAGCATTAGCAAGGCTTCTTTCTCTTCCAGGGAAAGAAAGATAGTCAGTGCCCAGGTGTCCCTGTTTCTGCCTCCAGCTTTTTAATGTTCGAGGGAACCCATTTCCCTGCAGGTGCACAAATAGGACTCACATTGTCTCCATCTGTCTCTTTTATTCTGTGTCTCTCTTTGTTCTTGTGATTAGAGCTTTGGAATTGCGAGTGCCATCTAAAAGAAGAATCTTTGCGTTTTCTTGATTTGAGTACACTGTGAGGACAGGGTCTTTACAATATTAAACAGCTTTTTACTCTGAAAAATAAATAATTCATCAGAATCTTGGTAACAACACAGTGTACTTTGTATATGAAGAAGATGACAACAATCTGTTTACTTGCTCAATTATTTTCGTAGGAAGAATTCTTAGATGTGTAATGGCTGCCTTTAAGATTCTTGATAGTATCGAATTGCCCTTCATGGTTATGCACACAGTGGTAGTGGGTAAGTTTGCCTACCCTCCCACACATTCACCAAAATTCGGTGCTATTATTTTATCTTTATCAATGCCAGAGGTAACATTTATTGTATTATTTTAGTTTGCATGTCTTTGATTCCTAAGTGGCTTAAAAGTTTTTATATACTAATTAGACAATTGTATTTATTCTTTTGCAAGTTGCTTGTTCATTACTCTGCCTATTTTTCTTTCGGGGTATTCCCCTGCTTCCTGTTTATTTTGTAAGAATCTCTTTTAGACTAAGTACATCAACCTTTTGTCTGCGATATATTTTGCAAATTTATTTCTGTAGGTCATTCTTTCATGTATGGTGTTAACGTGACATAATTTAAATAAATTATGTCACATCCATCAAGATTTTTCTCCATATTTTCTGTAGTTGTGTTGTGCTTAGGAATGCTAAGTGTTGACAGTCCCATGAAAGATCTCTTGTGAAAGGCCTGGGTTCTCCAAAAATATTACCTTTCAATGAGGCTCTTCTTTCTGTACTCCAAAGTTTCCACTAAATTATTTGGAATCTGAATGCCTCAAGTTGTAAGTCAAATGATGCAAATTTATTGTAGTACAGTAGTTTGAATTAAGGTGAATGTTACATTTGAATTACAAAAATGTAATTAGATTTTAGTGAAACAGTTTCAGAAGATTGAGTGTCACTTGTGCATCTGCGGACTACCTCGTAGGGGCACTGGCTACCGTAAGTTAACTCCAAGAAGCAGGGAAACACTCCTCTGCTCTTCTCTCTGGGACAAACAGGAACATACATTAATGCATGCACACGTGCATGTCTTCTGATCCATGCCATTACTCTTATGGGGTGGTATTCCTCTTCAAATCTAATAAGGTGGATGCAGCCTTTCCCCTAGACCTACAGCTACCTTGTGGTGCCTACTCCCATGCTATTCCTGTTTTTCATTCTGCAGCTCGTATACAGCAATCACTGCCTGGAGACTGACTACCAAAAATATTTCTTTTCGCTGGTGCTAGAGACCCTTCCCTTTTCTCACCACTGGGTGCAGATGTCAATAAACCCTTTAGTCTTAGTCACATCTGATGAGTATATGTTCTCCATTATGTCCTGTTCACCCTGAGATCTTTCAACTAGGAAATCAGTTTAACGAGACTAAAGCAGATATACTAGGCTTTCAGAATTATTAAGGAAAATATTTTCTTGTAGCTTTTTCATGACTTCATTCTTGTATAATAAAATACTGGATTTTTCTTTATTTGATATTGCAAGATATAAGGGAAACATCTAACTTTTTAATTTATTATTTGTAGAAAAAGCCATCCACTGTTTCAGTGATTTGAAATACCATTTTAATCATACACCGCATTATGACATTATCTGGATCTGTTTATGAATTTTCTGTTCCACTGATCTATCCGTTTTTTGTGCTAGTACAACACTGTTTTGAATACTATAGATGCATAATGTGCGATAAGCTCTAGTAGAAAAAGTTGCCACCACTTGTATCGGTTTCAAAATGTTCTTGACTTTATTCTTGTGTATATTTAGGTATATTTTATAAAATTTCCCCCTCCAAAATAAATTGGAATTTTATTTAGAAATAGGCTGAATTTACACATCAATTTGGAAAGAATATTGTATCGATACAGGGCAGTGATGTAAAATTTTTTTATTCAATTCATGTGTGGCTCTCAGTAATATTTCCAGTTTTTAATACAGCCCTGGAAAATTCTCATTAAGTGTATTTATGAACATTTTATGTTTGCTTATGTTATTAATCGGATTCTTTTCCCATAATATTTTAAGGTGATTATTGTAGGTATATTGGAAAGTTATTAATATTTTTCAGATAAGCATTTTGTGAGCATCATTTTTAGTTACTATGGAACTACTTCTAATGGAATTTCAGATGATTCAATTATATTTTTTTTAGATAAACATTCATGGCTGAAAGGGAGGGAATTTTCTCTCTTCCTTCCATATGCCTCTTATTTATTTTATTTGTCTCATTGCACTGGTTAGGACTTCTAGAATGACATTCAATACTGATGATACTTTGCATCCTTGTTTTGACCATGACATTAATGAAAATGCCTCAGCTATTACATTTTTAGGGGGTTATAAAGCTTACTATTGATCTCTGATAATTATTGTTGACTATGCTAAAAAGTATTTCTAATTCAAAGTTTTTCTAAAAACATGATCCAATATGAATTTTGGCAAATGCCTTTTTTGTCACCTACTGACTTGATAATATATTTTTATTCTTTAATTTAATTTATTAGACATTAGAATTTTTTTTCCTAATGTCTAACCATGCTTTTATCTATTTAATAAATACTCTTTAGATATGGGGTATTGTTCCTTTAATATCATACTAGGTCTAATTTTATTTACTATTTAGTATTTTATTGAGGAATTTTTGCAGTTATAGTTATAAAATGAGATTTAGTTGTTGGACTTTAAAAAAAATCTTTTTCCTACCAAGTAATTTTTTTAATTAAGAAGAAAGAAACACCGCTCATTGCCCAACATATAACATGATATCATAATACATTATATATTATGATGTCAATTCCATGTGTATTATGTATAATAAAGTGAAAAATACTTTAACAAAGTAAAAGCAAGAAAAATTTGTGCTTTGCTAATCTTTTCTTTTATTACAACTTCCATTAGGACAATTCAGTCAGTGTTAGAAATGTTCTTTAATAATCCTAATGTTTTTACCTCACTTTATCAGAAAGACATTGACCTGCATAGGTCAATTAGTGAAAAAGAAAAAAAGAAGACGATAACTAAGATGATTTAAACATAATTAGTTTAGTTTGAGTATGCCTTTAAAATAAACTGAATTATTCTTCACTCCTTAACTAGTTTAAGAAAAATCTTATTTTCCATTCCTTGAAATTTTGGTTCAGAAAACAATGATTCAATGGAAAGTAGAAAGCAGTTATTTGAAAAGACAATAATTCCTCATTAAAAAAATTAATGATGATAAAGCAAAAAGAAAATACTTCCCTTATACTACTATTTTTCATGTGTAGATGTGCTATAATATATTTGACCAGGCTTTCCATTAGGCAGAAATTACTAACTCAGATAAACTGCATAAAGTAGAATGGGTGATATTTAAAAATATATTTTATAAAGCTCTCTATATGCTATATTAATATTTTTGATTAAACAGAAGACTAATGTTTCTTCATTCATGATTTTTTTTGAGGGGGGATGTAATTTGATTCATTTATTTATGTTCTTAATGGAGGTGCTGGGGGTTGAACTCAGGACCTCATACATGCAAAGCATGCACTCTACCAGTTGCGCTATACCCTCCCCCTTCTTCATTCATTATTTAAGCCATTCTAACTAGCTAGAAAGGATGACTTCACTAATTATATCTTTCTTTAAATTAGGATATGTCTAGGTTTTCTAACTCTCAAAGTGATACATAAGATGTAAAATTCAAGAGAATAAAAAGAATGTTTTCATTGGAGTCTGAATTTTTCTTAGATAACTTAGAGATAGTTGCTATTGCTCTGAATAGATGTAGAAGACTTAATTACATAATTTCTTAGATTTCTTAATGGGTCTTTTAATTTTTACAACAGATGTTCTTTTACAACTGGTCTTTTATCATCCTTAATAACCTGCCTGCAGTTTTTCAGTTACATTTTAAATGAGTTTTTTTAAAATTGTATTAAACATCTAATGTGGTGAAGAAACATATGATGATATTTGTTCTGGCTACAGACTAAATTTGGTTAATGCCTGTATAAAAGGAATAACTGCTGACACATTAAACTAATTAGGGTTTCGGTGGTGCTTTTATTCTGAGGGATAGTCCTTATGGCAGCTTCCTAGACTTTATACCCATAGCAATTCTTCTCGTATCAAATAAAGTTAACCCCCAAATAGGAAGAGCATATTATCTCTTATTTAGAGGAAGCCTTTACAGCATTCCATGAAGAAAAAAAAAACCCTCATTTCAAATAGAAAACAAAAAGAAAAACAAAAAGCCTCCATTCTTAACAGTACAAATGATGTACCTAATTGATTGCTTAGACTTATTTTCTATTTTCAGATATTAGAGAAAATGAAAAGATAATATATTTTCATTGTCTCTGGGAAATTATTTGTATTCATTATATATATGCATTTATCACAATACCATGATTACTACAACAATGGTGGATATGCTAGTGAAACACACTAACCTAAATTTTAGTGTTTGCTTCTACTGCCTTATTACTGGTATGAGATTGTGGAATATGAGAATATATTAAATGATGAAATCTTAAGTAGAAGTTTTGAGATGCCCCAAAATGGTCCATATTAATAATAAAATATCAGAGAATACCTAAGTTCAAATGAGAAATTTCTGGAATGGGCTTTTTGTTTCTCTTCTGTTTACTGCCATTGGGAATATCCAGGCAATATTCTTTCAATTTCTTCTTATAACAAGTTTTGAAAATTAAGGATTAAAGAAATATTGGAAAGGTAGCAGGTGGAAATAGAAATCAGGAAACCCAGAAAGTGATTCTTCAAACTTCTGAGATGATTCAAATGCAAGGGTAAATATTTAGGTCAAATTTAGGTCTACAGTTAGTACAGCAAGCTCGCAGGATATCCAGGGGTTCTTTTCACATCCTACTGATTGATAGTGGCCAAGGTATCAGATATAATCAAATGTGATGTCAATATAGGTAAGCGGTACGTGTTAAGCCTTGCCATCAGCACATCAGGAGAGCACATGGTTAAAGAATGATAGTACCGTTTTTATTTTCACAAGTTTCTTTTCAATCAACAAATCTGGTTTAATATGAAAAATTAATCTAAAACCTCCATTCTTTGAGGTCCCTTTAAACAAATAGTTGTATTCTAAAAAGTATTCTTAAAAGTAGATGTAAAATTTAACTATAACTTTTAACCACATTCATTAATAAAATATTATAGTGTTTATCAAATGATTATATTCAAGATGAGAGACATTGCACATAATTATCAAAAGGTGAATTTGGTAACTAAATTAACTAGATAGCTATTACTCCCAAATGTACTTAGTTAGTGGATAACTTAATACCTTTTGTGCTCTGTATCTAAAATACCTCTGTATCCTTAATTTTCTAATTTGATTAGTAACCTGAATATTAGCCTACTTTTAATACTTCCAAACAGTATCTTTCTCCATATTGAGCCTCATATTTAAGCAGTAACCAAATATTGTTCTTTTTTTTTCCTCATCACACCTTTTCTTCCATTTTTTATCCCTCCTTTTAAAACTATCGTAATAGCTTTGTAACCTGTCTCCCTGTTGCATAGATACACAGGTTAGTGCCCCTTAGCTGCTCCACTTCTCATGCTCAAAAGTTTTCGACAATTCTGCATTATATACAAAAAGATGTATAAATTTCCTGGATGGACACCCAGGATTCTTCACGATCTATTGCAAATTCACTTCCAAATTTACTTTCCAATATCCCTAAAGTGATTCTTGCATTTCCAATCCAAGTAGGATATTTACTGTTGCACAGGCTGACCTTATAACATCCCCATCTTGGATCTTTGCTGAGGCGTTTTCCAACTTCAGAAGTGCTTTTATTTTGTATTCTGTATCCACGGAAGTCTCCAGCTCTTTAAAAACAAAAAATCTCTGCTCAAGCTACATGGCCTTCATTATTCTTTCTGCTTCTAAGTCAGTACATTGCCAATACCATTTCTTTGACACATGTATGGTTTATGTGTGGATCTACTGCTAATCTTCTCAACTAGTTCCATAAGCCTTAGATCATGATCTGAACTGAATAGAAGAGTCAAACATTGCTCTTACATTGCTGCTTCCTTATTCGTCTTTACTTTCGATTCAGCTCTCATTTGGTCTACATGTTTTGTTTTGTTTTTCCTACTGAAAAGAAAGATGGTCTTTCTAAACCCTTCTATGTCTGAGACTGTGTTTTCCTTCCCTTAGCTTAGCTAGATATAACCCCTCGGGTCTTGTGCTTTAGCCCAGAGCTGTTTAGATTTGTTACATTGTCTTCTGACATTTAATGTAGTGGAGATTCTTAGAACAGTCTGATTTTCTTAACCTTTCTTAACTCTTTAATTAAGGTCTTTTGTTTTGCTTTAAAGCTTGACGCAAAGCTTGAGAGAATTTTACTTCCCTATTCTTGTAATTCCAAAAATAATTGCCAGTGTGTTTAGATGTGAGTTGTTAGAGATTCGTTCAGTGGAATTTGGGGGCTTGAATTCTTCTCTCTTGAGTTCTTGGATGAGGAAAAATCACAGAAGAAATGAGGCCACCCAATGAAAAGTCACGCAACACTTTCTTTAAGGCTAGTCCAGCACTCAGTATCCCCCAAATGCGGGATTTCTAAACTGGAAAACACAACTTACTGTGTGAGGCTTAGTGAAGCTATCTGCTTTCTAGAGCCCATATCCAGCCAGCCACACCGGTGATGGCGGCTTCCCCAGGGGCCAAGCTCCAGGGGTCTCGTACCGCAGGGAACTAGGAAATGAGCACGTGCGCAGACCTCTCTTCTAAGGCATAGGAACCTCCTTCTTCCATTAGTAAAATATGGCCAAAAAATGTCCTGGGCTTCTCCCAAACAAATGTGTGCTTGCTTTTTTGTGGAGACATACGAAGTGGATGAAGAAAGTGGAAATGACCCTTTGCATCCAGGCTTAGGCCCCTTCTCCCCGCTTCTGTTCAGTTCTGAGCCTGTCCTTCCACTGATATTCTTACCGTCCCTCAAGAGAACGGTTGATTTCTTCCTTGGGAACTTAGAAAATTCCTAGCTTTGATTTCGTCCTTTGACTTCTCTATTCATCATATTCATTCCAGTCACCGTCACCTCTTTGCCTCTTTTCTTTATATTCTGGAATATTCTCTCAAATCTGCTTCCAGACTCCTAGCAGGACTTTCTGTCATGTCATTTCAGGCACTTATGATCCTCTAATTTGAATTATAATAGAGCCGCCACATTTTTTTATGGTTCTTTATTTCTGTCATATCCCTGTTCTCTCATACTCTTGTCCTTTTATCCATTAAAAAAAATTCATTCCACAAAGTATTCATTAAGCATATACCTTTTACTGGGCATTGTTCTAGACACCGAGATACAACGATAAATAATAGAATTAAAACTTGCTGAATGCTTTCTCTGTTCCAGGTACTATTTTAAGTACTTGCTTATATCAACTCATTTAATCTACACAATTATCCTCTAATGTAGGTTTCATAAGTTGGGTTCCCTCTGAAGCAAACCCTGAGACTAGTCTTTCAGTGTATACAGTTTAAGTGAGAAGGGAGTTCAGGAATCTGAGATATTTATTTTAGACTTTGATTCATAGTGGGGAAGCCATTCCCTGAAATTTTAACTCCTTGGCACTTCTGGCCTGCCCCATACATAGATTGGGCAGGTTCTCTGTGCCAGAGGACACTTTCTGGCTGAAGATTGTAGGTGCTGCAGTGTGAGGCCATCCAAAGGCAGGAGTCCTGAGTGCTGAGGGAGTGGGGTACCAATCACATGGGCTACAGTTAGTACCAAATGAAAAAAAAAAAAAGAAGCAAAGAGAGGGTAAGTCACACAGCCAGGAAGTGCTAGCTCCAGGATTGCACTCTGGTCCTTAAAGGCTACGATAGACTGTCCTTGTGCTCAAGTGCTGTGACAACCACCTGCTTTAAAGCAAGGTAAGGTGATCAAGAGTGAAGGAAGCTGCTGTTCAACAGGAAAGGCCTTTCTGAATAGGGCACGCTGAACAGAGACCTGAATGAAGTGAGGAGGTGAGTCTAGGGGCAACCTCAGGAAAGACTCATCCAACTTGGAGATGTGTTAAGTCCTGTGTTAAGACTTCCTGTGTTTTAGACTTGTAACCAAGCAGGACCCTATTGTAATCATTGGTGATCATCTGATATCTTGTAATGGAGTTTGTAACTGCTTAACTGTATAATGGTTTAAAGGGTTTTTTTTCTCATGCTCTTGCTGACCAGGGTTGGGCTGGAGAGGAGGGAGGCTTGGGTGGTCCACCCAATCCCCTTGTGGTGCTGTGTGCCGGGATCATGCTCAGTGCCCTCCTCTTGACCCCTTATGGTTTCCTTGTTTCCTGTTGTTTCAGCTGCAGGCCTCAGCCTGCAGCAGGAGATCCCAGGACTCAGCCTGCTTAAAAGGCTGAAAGCATTTATCAACCCGATTTTAAACTGCACAAGTTTTTCTCTAGAGCTCTTTTCCACAGAGCCCCTTCCTATGCATCCTTTTTTCTAGGTATAAGAATATTAAGAGGGTCTCAAAGCTGGAGGTGAACTTCATATCCAACAGAGGGAAGGGGACAACTGCATCTGCAAAAAAGGAACAACTCTGCAACAATTTGTTACCCTGAATACCATCTGTGTGGAAACTATCTCCACCCCTTGAACTCTTGAACTTTTACTATAAAACCCCCTGCCTTCTCTCCCCAGCAAGCTCACAGTCTTAGAGGCATTAGCCCACTGTTACCTCCTTTGCCTGGCAAAGAAATAAAGCTGCCTTTTCTACTTCATCCAAAACTCTGTGTCGGGTCTTAATTTGGTAAGCAGGATACGGAGGCTGTGTTTTGGCAACAGGCACCTACATCGTTGATGCTATTCCGTCTTGTCTCCTGTTGAGTCTGTCAGTTCTCTAAGATGTCCATCTAGTTCCTCTACTGAAATGTTTTCAAGGGTCTTCTATGACTTTTTGGAATCAGGTTCTTTTTCCTCGTGGGTGTGGAGGCACCACGTGTGTTTATTTTCTTGCCTGTGCATTTGTGTAACAGGGGCAGCCTCTCCAGAGCCAGTGTGGGTGTGCTGCTTCCGTGTGATTCTTTCTCTACTGTTGTGTTTGGTCTTTCACAGACGAAGAAGACAATAGGGGAATGCACAGAGCTCCAAGCCCAAGCCCCATCCTAGTATCGAGAATGTTTTCCTTTTCTGCAGCATTACTGCTCTGCCCTGGGATCTTGTCTCTTCCTCCCACTGTGAGCCAGCCAGCTGTGGTCCATGTTTCTTCGGGAAGGAAAGGGAAATTAGTGGTTATGCACAGGCAGCATCTGGAGCAGTGCTGGAGGCAAGGACACAGCCAGGAGTTCCGTGGCAGGGCACTGGATCTGTGAAGAGGAGGCCTGGTGGCGGGGGTGGGGTGGGATGCAGGGCAGTAGTGACAGATATAGATTATTCTTGCTGTGTCAGAAAGCAGTGGCTGTGCAGTCGACAGCTTCTCAACAATTATTTTCTTCCTGGCATTTCTTAAAATTATTTTCACGTGCACAACCCGCTTTTCTGTGTGTCTACAAGGGTTTGTGAGATTCCTAATGTGCTAGAGAGAACTCCACCCTTTCTTTCTGAATTTGTAAATTGTATCAGAAAGCAGGCACTAACTTAATCTTAGGTGTAATTGTGCTCAAGTGTGTATAAAATAGTATTAGTAAGAAACTACTTGCCAGATACCTCACAGCTGGTCTCAATGCCCAGCTGCTCGGTTTTCAGGTGGTCAAAAATCTGTCATGTCTTAAAGGTTATGGAGTCTAGGAAGGCAGGCAGCAGAGGGATGGTTTTTTGGCATCCTTTCAAGTGAGTAAGCATTCTCTTTTCTGGGCACCCCATGGAGGATACCTTTAAATTCACTTTAAGCCATTTTAAAATTCTCTCCAGATCCTAAAGTTAGCCTTATTGTTAGTACTTTCTTTAGATCATATATTTGGTTTTTATTTTTTTCTTAGTGTTCATAGTTATTTTAGTAGGCAATTAGAAAAGTCTGTATGAGAGTTTCAGAGAGTTTTTAACTCGTACCAATTCAGTAAAGCCATGTTTTTCATTTAAATTGCTTTAGATTCAAAAACAGCATTTAAAAACCTATATTATTCTAAGGCAATAAAATCGTGAATCAGGTATTATTTATATATTTATATAGTTCTTAGATATTAATTTATAATATCAATAGTTAGAGTTTTTTAAAATATTCTCTTAATGTACTCACATACCTCATACCTAAGTCCACAGAAGTTTATAGAATATTTTAAATACTATCTTATTAAACTTGTATTTTGGTTCTCATTAACATGTGAATATGTATCTTTTAATGTGATGTTTTAAACTATTTTTTACTTGAATATACTTAGATACTAGCTAAAATTACTTGATTTTTGTGATTAAATAGTTATATATTTGTATAGTTACATTATTAAATAAAATATTTAGCATATTTAAATATGTATGCATGTTTACTAATAGTATATACAGTATTTATAATACTGTATTATAGATCTTATATGGTCTTTGGAACATAGCTAATTAAATACTGTGATATACTTTGGGAAAATCTTATTTTGTTAAAGAGGAAAAAATGATGTCTCGAGAATATGTAAATTTACATTTTTAAGTGCTTGACAGAATTTTTTGTGAGTGGTGACATTATTCATGCAAACCAGAAACTAGTTATTTCTAACCCTGTTGGAGTCAATCTTGGGTGACCAGACTCGGTTTCACCAGAATTTCCTTCAGATTGGGAGGTTTGCCTGGCTTAAATTTAGATTTGTTTTGACTTTATTTCATCTTTGTATAGCCCTGCAATGGGGTATACCAACTTTAATAAAATCTGAGGATTTTTCTGGGAGGTGGGGCAGATACTTTACAACCCCTCCACCATATTCTGAATTAGAATGGACTCAGGCTAGGTAGCAGGGAAAGGCAGTCAGCTCCTAAAAGGAGGTTCTGGGAAGGTAACAGCAAGAGGACAGTAGGACCAGGGCTCAAGCCTGGTTCTGGGTCAGAAGGGGGAGTAAGTGACAGAAAGAGCTGGTCATGTAGGAGACTGGATTCACCCTGCCTGGCAAAAGCCTTGCAGCTCAGATAGTGGTGGCCAGAGCAGGGAACTACTCATCTACACAGGCACAGAGATGCGAAATGTCCTTCAGAGTCTGGATCCATGTGCCCCTGAAGGGTTCTGGGTTGGGGTAGCAAAGAACTGTTGACTCTGAGTATCTCGGCCAGTCTAGCAGGCAAGCCACTGAAGTGAGGGCCTGCCTATCTGCAAAAAAAAAAAAAAAAAGGAAAAGAAGGCATCTGTGATTGCCAGTAGAATCAGGAACCAGCCTAACTCCTACTGTTCTGTTTTGTTTTGTTCTGACATTATCCACCGATGATGATGATGATGGTAGTGGTGGTGGTGATGGTGATGGTGATGATGATAGCAGCTGGCACAGAGTTTACAATGTATCAAACACTCTTTTAGAATTGTTTAATATGCATTAATTATATTCTCATAAAAATGCTATAAGAAAGTATTATTATTTCTAGTTAAAAGATAAAGAAGCTGAGACCCAGAGAAGTACATTTAAATATTCAATGCAATAATTGGACGAGTCAGCCTCCTTAGCAGACTAGATCATCTCCTGTCTCTATTCAAAAGCCAGTGGACTTTCTGCTGCAGCCAGTGCATTAAACAAGGAGTGGACCATACTGAATTCTTCTCTGTTCCCCCTCCTCCTAGTCATATTATTAAGCAGCGTAAGGATTGTGGACATTTAGCAGGGGTGAGGTCCGTCTGGGAAGGGACAGACAGGGCCTCCTGCGGCTGTCCCTGCTATTGTATGTGCTTTGCACCCCAAGTTGGAAAGAGAGATGCCCTGGATTGAAATATGCACGTGCCACGTGTGTTTATGCGTGGGGTAACTGACAACCTAAGTTAAAGGAGGCACAGACAGCAGATCACTCTCTTTCATCGTTGAGTGTAATGAGATGAGATTACTCTTGGAAAGGCCAACTTTGTTGAAGACATAAATCTGGGCGTTTGTGGCTAGCTAGCTACGGTCTATCTGGCTGTTGATAACTCGTAGGCTGTGCTTTGATGCTTTCAGAAAATCTCCAGTTGTCCTGAGCAAACATCTGCTCTTGTCATTTCCTTTGCAATTCTTTTTCCCAGCATGTACCTCATCTGCGAGAAACCCACAGACTATAAAGGCTGACATGAAGTATGATCCGTTTCTAGCTGCACAGAAGAATGTACATCAATTTAAGTAACTTTGGATATCTTTTTATTTCGTTTCCTTCTCTTCCCCAAGCCCCATTACATGCTGCCATTGATTTTTTATTTCATTTTAAAGTGCTGCTTAAAATCAGTTTTGAAAATGGTTACAGGAGACTTGTATTAAAACAACCAAAATCCCAAATCATTTTTTTTTCTAAAATAGAAGCTTATGATGCATATGTGCATATTTCCAGCTTCACCTTTTCAGGCACATATTTTAAGATGTGCTTTAAGCAAACGTGTCTTTAAGTGATATACATTCACACTCATAAAGGAGGCAGCATCAGTGGCTCATCGTGACGCATCCCTGAGATACACAGATTTGTCAGGATAACTAATTGTTGCGTTAAGCACTGTCAGAATCTCAGGGGATTCACATGATAAAGGCTGATTTTGTTATCAATGCCATGGTCCAATGCAGGTTAGTGAGGCTGAGGGAGGGCAGTTTGCTCCATGCATTTATTTGGGGAAAGATTTATTTCCCACAGTGACTTTGCCATTCCCTAAGGCCTCACAGTTCCCAACTGGATCTTTGCACCTGGCTAGTCAGTGAGGGAAGAGAGAAAGCCTGGGGGACCCAGCTGGAGGTCTTTCAGAGGCAGGCCTGAAAGGGGCATGCAAGACTTCTGCTCACAAGTCATCGGCCAGGACTCATTCATGGTCACCCCTCACTGCAAGGGATGCTGGGAACTGTAGCTGCCCGCGCAGGAGGAAAACAGATACAGGAAGCTGGTGGGATACGTCTCATTACAGAGCAGTCACTGCAGTGACTGCGTTGTCTCCTCCTCTGACCCCTGAGAGGAGGTCTAGTGAATGAAGGATCGCTCCAGGAAGAGAAAACAAAAGACACTTTCACACCTGCATGCCCTCCACGTAATGTGAACTCCTGGAGGCCAGAGGTGGTCTCTTATCCATCAGTCCCCTCCTTTAGTAAAACGAACAGTTTGGGGGGATTTTTTTTCTTCTCGTTATCGTTCCTGATCACTTGTGTTTTCTACCCCGACCCCAGTTTCTTCAGTGCTCTTTTTCACCTACTGCCTAGGGTAGATGTTACCCTAAACTTCAGTAGATGTTAGGAGAAAAGCAATGGATTAGATGATCTGCATTAAGATAGAGTTAATTGTAAAAATCCTCTTTAACCCCCAAGTGTAAAATCCACCTGACATTCTCATTCATACTCCTCATTCAGACATGGTATAGTGCTCCCCGCCCCCAGTGTTTTCAGTGTCACTGTACCTTCAGTGGCCCACAGCTGTGAGTCCAAAGTTGCGCAGGTGGTGCTGTTAATACAAATACTGATTCCCTTCATCTCTTTGACCTGTCATTATCCTCTTGTTACAGCGAGGCTCTTTGGGTTTACCTCTGAGCATTAATAAGTACAAATTCCTGGGCTGTTGTTCTGATTCAGTGGCATTCTGACTTCTAGCATCCATTGACCTCTCTAATGCTGGACTTATTCTTTAAGCCAGATCAGTTTGGGGGCCTCCATTTCCCACCCCTGACCTATTTTGTGGACTCTAGATCTGGAGTAACTTTTCAATGGAAGCCAACAGTTAACAGCAAAAGGGAATCAATTGACAGAATTTTTTAAATGAAGAAATGCAGGCAGTTCCACAAAGCAGGCATCATTGTGAGCAAGGTCTCTGCCGTGCTCCTTCATACAAATCCTCGACCTTCATCGGCGGTGTGGGATCTGCTTCCAGCTGTCACTAATCGAGCCCTAGACAAGGGAGCAGGGAAAGGAGGGGTCTTATAGCCAGCCCTTCAATTTCTCCCTCTTTCTGGAAACGGGGAATCAGTTCCTTTAATAAAGGGGCAATTGCCCTCAAAGGAGAGCCTGCAAGACGGGCAGCCTGACCTAACTTCACTCATCCATACATCATCCTCGTTTCTGTTTCCGCATCCTTGTGAAAAGGGACCTGACTCTTTCCACGTTTAGGTTCCCAGAGCTTTTTGCTGGAAAAATGAAGATCAGCCCCTAAATGCTCCAAGGAGCTTCAGATAGATGTCAGAGATGCTTAGTCTCATTCTTCCTGAAAGTAATTTCAGAAATTCCTCCCTCATTCTAATTTCTTGTGACCCTCATCTCCCCTACCAGTCCCAGGGCTTAACCTGTTCCTTCATGCTATGAGGCTGCATCGGGGACCAGTATCTGTCCACTAGTTTACTCTTGCTTCTTCGTGGGCACAGGATAGACTATATTTCCCAGATTCACCTGTGTATCAGTGTGCCCATGCCCCAAGTTCCGCCTGCTGCCCTAACTGACCCTTGCCATGCGATGTAACAGATTCACAGTTTCTGGGGATTAGGACATGGACGTCCTTGGGAGGGGGCGTTGTTCTGCCACCACTAATACTGTACCAAAACTTGGGTGATAGCCCTGTCCCTAAGGATGGTAAAATCCACTCAAGAGAACAATTACTAAAGTAACAATACTGTGATAGAGACAAATCCTGGATTACTATTATAATACATCGGAAGACCACTCAAAATAGACTGAGGACAAGAAGAGAGAAGGTGTTGTCATGGCTGCGTCCTTAGCTGAGCTAGGTTGATTCAGTGAGAAAGAGGAAGCAGTAGCTAAACATAAGCCACGGCAAAGAGTTTGACAATTATCTAGAAGGCTGTGAGAAGCAACAAAGGCGTATTAGAGGGTAGAGTGACAAAAGCAGTTTGTCGTTTAGAAAGACCATCTTCATAGCCCCATGGAGGACTGATTGGAAAGAGCGAAGCCTAGAAGTAGGACGGTCTATAGTGCTAGGACAAACATCCAGTGAGCGATGAAGGTGGCAGGAGAAATGCAGCCTGGGGTGTATTCAAGAACAAGGAAGGAGCTGGATTCTGTGGCGCTTGGTAATCCCTAGCAAGTTGAAAGAGAAACAAAACAAGATCTAGGCTAGCTCCTCCCGTGGAGGGGCTGTGACCGATGCGTTATAATTAAAATACATGTAAGAGGAAGAGCAGGTCTGCAGAGAGAAAATCTGTTTTCAGCTGTGTTGAGTTGAATTCCCCATGGGGCATTCAGGTAGCAGTCCAGTTGGAAATAAGTAAGTGTGGTGCTCAGAAGCAAAGTTAAGGAAGTAGTTTACATGCAGAGCTGATGGTCCAGTACCTTCTGATGGCTCATGATACCCAGTCAGGGGCATAATGTTGTCAGAGACACAGGTATCAATTAGCCACGTCTGAATGTGCTTCTCCAAGGAGTCCGTTGGTACAATCCAGCCTTCCAAATCTAGGATTATAGGGGTTTGGGCTGAGCCATTCTTCAAAACAGCCAACATCAGGAAAATCAAAACAACAATAAGATCAACCAAATGAGGTGAGGATTAGGACTAGAAGAGAAAAAATGTTCCATTATTTAAATATTTTCTCTTTAAACGTTGGAGAGCGGGTAGAGGGGAAAGAGGAAGTATTTGGCAGTACATTTTAATGAAGGTGTGGGGAGGTCTTGTCCACAGAGCTTATCCCTAAATGAATGCTCATTAAATGAAAGTGAATCAACGTTTGGAGGAGTGCATGGCAGGAGACAGAAAAAAAGAGAATGAGAGCAAGAAAAATACATTAAGCCAATTGAGTATAACGTGAAAATAAATTGAGGGTGTTGTTTTTTTTTTTTAATGGACCTATGAAACTATCCAAAGTCAATTCCAAAGAGGAATTCCAAAGTAAGTTTTCTAGGCTGTGACCACAGCACCAAGAAAGTGTTTAAACTTCCAAGGGGTCACAAAAGGACATGTTTCAGACTGACAGACATAGCAAACAAACTTATGGTTCCTGGGGGCGGAAAGGAGGTAGGAAGGGATAAACTGGGAGTCTGAGGTTTGCAGGTACTAACTACTATATATAAAATAGATAAACAGCAAGTTTCTACTGTATAGCACAGGGAACTATATTCAATATCTTGTGGTAACCTACAATGAAAACGAATGTATGTATGTATCCGTATGACTGAGACATTATACAGTCCACCAGAAATTGACACATCATAAACTGACTATACTTCAATCTAAAAAAAAACATGTTTCTTCAGATGCATGTATTATAGTAAACTTGGTACAAAAATGTTTCATTTCTTTAAGCCTCATTATGTCCATTTTTAAAAAAGCTGAAAAGAGAAAACACAGCTTTGGTGATGGCAGCCTTCACTATTCTAGGGCAAAGGGCAGGGACTGAGTCAGAATTGAAGAGATTTTTGACTGTGGAGATTCAGGATCAGACCCCAAATTGTGTGCCTTTGAGTTTGATCACCATTCAAGCCAAGCTGAGGCTTTTGACATTGTAAAGAAATAGTGACAGATCAGAGGATAAAGGGAAGAATCACTGCAGATAAAGTTCGATTCTCACATTTTAAAGGCAGGGGTATGCTATATACCACTGGGGTATAAGGTCAAGCTGTTAGTGGTGATGAGATGGCTGCTCAAGAGAGCAGAAAACATTTTATGTTTTGATGACAGTAGAATGACCCACACACTGATCTTTAATCCCCGTGTTTGCTAGAGGGAAAAAGCAAAGGAAGGCAGCAAAACAAACACTCACAAAGCAGTTTACCAAAAAGCCATCTGTAAGCTTTGAGTCTCCTCAAACTCTTCTCAGGGAAGAAAACTCTATCCCCATCCGGTGCAAGTGTTCTTTCCCTTCATTTGTGAAAATAAGGCATTAGAAACAAATACCTTTGGTTGAAGCAGTATTACCCCATTATATTGAGTTCAGTTTTATATAAGATAGCCATACGTTTTTCCTAACGTACTTTGTAACCATCAAAAGTTTTACGTTTTATCGGTAGACTCCTTATAATCAGACATTATGGAATCTTGTAATTTTCAAGGTGGTAGGTGGTTTTAGAAGTCACATAGTTATTTTTTTCTAATCATCCCTTTAAAATAATCATACAGTGACAGTTTTGGTTAAAAATCAAATTTTGCTTTCATTAGAGTCACATACAGAGCCCTTGTCAGAAGTCATCAGTCATAAGAATGACGATGGCTCTGATATGCACTTACTTATTTCAGAGATAACTTTTGAGAATCCAGTGAGTTAAATAGATGTAAAGGAGGATAGAAAATTAGAGAAGGGAAGAAGGAAGGGAAGGAGGGAGGGGGAAGAGGGAAGAACAAGGTGAGAAAGGGTGTTTGTAGGATGTAGAGACAGATCTGCTCCTATTCTGGGGGTGTTCTAAATTAAAAAGAAGTAAAAATTATGAATGTTGCTTTAAAAATATAACATTGGAATTTAGAGAGAAGTAAAGGAAGACAGAAAAATAGAACTTGCTATAGAAATCAGTAAACACCTTGTATTTCTTGATTTCCTTTTTAAAGACTCAAGATTGCCTTTTATCCTAACAGCTGCTGCTTTGAAGGGGGAAAAAAAATATCCACCCACTCCTCAAGTCTCTTGTCTGTTTGTAATTTCCCAGCTCCCTGGAGGCCTAGTGAATTGTGTGGCATTTTTCCAGAGAAAGATGGCCCAGCTAAGTACTCTTGTGGCCCGCAGCCGGGGTAAACTGGAGCTATCACAAGGCTTTCCCAATAATACACCTCTGTGAGGTCTCTCAGTGATCCCAAGGCCCTGTATTGTCATCTTCCACACACAGCAACTGTCAAAGACTACAATAGCGTGATTTCATGGGAATGGACTGAAGGCTTGACAAAATCATTTACGACCTCATTTAAGACTCTTTTTAGTACAATACCCAAACTATGCCTCCTGGGTTACTGGCATTTGATTGCAGCGGAATTCCTATGGGTTTAAACTATTCATACTGATGAATACTTTATTGAATAAACATTTCAACCTTGGCCACTTTGTAAAGTTTAGAAAAGAAAATCTATGTTTACTTTCTGTTAAAAGAATTTCAAAATATGCCTCTGTATTGCAAGGACTCAGTTTATGGACTGTGTGCCAAGAATTATGCAAAATGCTCAAATATATCATCTCATTTATTGAGGTATTCCTCATAATAACTTTGTAAAATACAGATTACCCACTTTATGGGTTAAAAAAAAACCTGAGGTTCACAGAGGTTGGATAACTTTCCTAAAACCTCCTACCTCTTAAGAGGTAGGTCTAGGGGTGGGACTCACATCTGTTTGATTCTAAAAGCCAGGTATTTATTTACCTTCTCACATAGCATATAATATTGACTATACATTAATTTCCTTTTGAGATGGAGAAAAGTAAGATGGCCCTAGAGAGCTAAACATTTTCCTTAAAGGAGTAGAGAGCAAGATCATTTTCTTCGGAAGTGCAGTAGATCATGACAAAGACTTAAGGCCACCTCCATAAGAAATATCTCTGGGCATCTATAAGAAGTTAATAATGGTGGTAAGAGCCCAAGGGGAGGTGGGCGGCACAAATGTATAATAGTGTAGTCACCGAATCCTGTAGCTCTCAGCCAGCTCTGGACAGGGAAGGGGGAGAATGTATGAACAACGGAGATGACTCTGGAGACAAACAATTCTAGAGACTGGAAATGGAAAGCAAATGGGAATCTCAAGTTAGCATCTGGTTGCATCTACCTCTGACTTCCACTGGCCATGATGCCCTTGCAAAGTAGTCAGTGGAGATGCTGCCCTGACAGGTCCTCGTCTCCACCTCAGACCAGCATAATGGAAACTCACCAGCACAAAGGAAACTTAGCAGCGCAGAGACAAAGCTCATCGTCCCAAATGCTTTAACCTGACTCATGCCAGGCTGTGGAATTTCTAAATCAAAACCCCGTACCTCTGTGAATCAGATCTCTTCCCCTGTTCTAGAACCTGATTCTGAAATAGTCAGGTATAAAGTAACTATTTACATTGGTCTCTAAAGAATGCATTTTTAAAAACTTCCTTATATAGAGCAAGCTTAGCCTTGAAAAATGAGAAAATAGAAATAATGCACTGAAGTTCTGAAAGGCATCTCTGTTTGAATCAAGGGATCTACTCAACTTGTGAGTCTTTCCTAGAAATACGTTTTTATTATGATTTTTAAGTAAATAGATTTTTCCATAAAATTAGATATTAACCAAAAAAACTAGTAACTTAAGGTCTATTATTATTTTGATTAAATAATTGTCTTGTGGATTTTATTTTTTACAAATATGTAAATTGGTAATATGCAATATAGGGTAACACGTATTTTCAGATATTCCATGTCACACTCCTTCGACATAGAAATAAATGCTACCTTGAAAAACAGGTGGAAAAAATTGTACGTAAAGAAAGCATGGTTATTGACCTGCCTTATTTTCTGAATTGTCTCTTTTTGGGGAAACTTGTCCACACCTGTATGTCTCAGCCAAGTTTGACCTGCTCTCCCATCATGAAGGAGGGCAACGGTTGGCTGTGTTTGCTGAACTCTGTCCCTCCCGCCACTCATGTCCCTGGAGGGCTCACATGCCTATTATATGCAGGTCCAGCAGGCTCCTGTGTGTCCCTTCATCCTACCAAGCCTGGACCTGTCCGTTAGTCACTCTAATCCTTTCCATTTCCAGTCTCTAGAATGATCTGTCTTGGGAATCAGCTCTGTTGTGCAAGCTTTCTACCTCTTCCCTGTCCAGAATTGGCTGAGAGCTACAGGATCTGGTGACTACACCATTATACATGTGTGCCGTCCACTTTCCTTTGGGTTCTCCCCACTATTATTAACTTTTTATAGATGCCCAAAGACATTGCTCATGGAGATGGCCTTTAGTCTTTTTCATGATCTGCTATGCTTCCCAAGCAAATGATCTTACTCCCTCCTTCTTGCAAGAAAACGTTTAGCCTCTAAGGTCTCGTGTAGTTGCTTTTCTCCATCTCATAAAAATGTTTAAGAAACTTTTATCTCCTTCCTGCTCCCCTTGACATGTTTATTGCTGCTCTTCGTCGATGGAGGAGGAGCTCGCTGGCCTAGTTTCGAGAATAACCCCTGCATTCTTGTTCATGGTCCTCCTTTTCTCTCTCATGCTTTTTCTCTCTCAGTTGCTCCCATTTCTTTAGTCTGTCTTCTGCCTACGATATTCTCAAATATTCTGTCTCTGCATGAGAGTAGAGAGATTTTTTTTTTTTAAAGTGATCCTTAAAAACATCCTCAGGGAGAATGAATTTTCTTGGTTCTTGGAGTTTCTGGGCAGGGGCACAGGTGGAGAAGAGGACGGATTAGAAGTTTGGACAAAGGAGGATGTGTGACCAGAAGGAGGGAGTGAGAACAGACATTCCATTGGGGTATTTAGGAAGGGATTACTGGAATGCTGGGTGTGATACATCCTGAAGTCAGACTTTCTAGCAGCACCCACCTTCGGGACTCTGGGAGAAGAGCATAACCAGATGCCACAGGGGAGCAAAAGGTATTACAGAAAAACAGGAGTTATTACAAGCCTAACTGATCTCCTTCTCAATTTCAGTGCGATTCTGTAGAGAAATAACTTAGCTGTCAAATACACTTCCCTGGCTAACTGCTTCATAACTCCAGATAGTTATGGAAAATGCTGCTGCCAACATGATTTTTAAATTAGCCCAATTAGACTGAAAAGCCAGGAGTCTTAAGACTGACTGTATATAAGGAAAGGGGAAAAAAAAACTGTTTTGAGAAAGAAATCAGGCTAGCCTTTTAGAAAGGAAAAAATAAATATGTTTATTAAATTTGTATGCCAAAATTTAAATGTCTCCTAATCCATCCAATGCAATTGCATCAAGTAGATTATTACTGAGTGCCTACTATGTGTCTAGCTATGCGAGAGAATGCAAATGTCTGGCTTAAAGTTAACACTCTGCAAGTGGATACTGTCATTATTGAATTACCTTTTGCTAGTGTCTGAGTTCCTTCAAGCCAGGGGCTGTGCCTTTAATGTCTTGAAACCTAACCAATTCCTAGTGTAGACTAGATCATAGGAAAAACTAAATAAATGTTTAATGAAGGGAAGGAAGACCACTGAAATGAAGTATTCGCTGGAACTACTTCCCCCCGACACGCAATGCCTGATGGCAGACACACTTTGCTTCTAATGCATACCCCATGTGCTACTGGATACCCATCTTGTTTCCAGTTTGCTTACAGCTCTGACTCCTCTTTGAAATTCTAAAAAGTGAATATAGGGACTTTAACTTTTCATGTTTTGAATGTCTAATACATTATAATGGCTACATCTCTGTAAGGGTGAAAGTTAATCTGCCTTTGCTGTTCTGGTGAGCCATTATAGGTTCTTGATTAGTGGAGGGTTATGATGATAGTAATGTTTTGGGAAGATCAAGTAATTGTGTAGAAATGGATTGTTATGAAGAAAGACTGATGGTAGGGCTGCCAAGTAGGCATGAGGTAACAAAGACCAAGGACGAAGGTCTCAGTGAGTGTTTAAGCCACTTTTGCAGTTGACTTGGCAGATACTGGGTATGGATTCAGCATATTGAATAATGGGGGTCACTGGAAATCAGGCCATGAGGGGAATGCATATAAGACTTTTTCCAAGCAGACTTAGAGTGGTTTATACTCTCTGTGTCAGTTACTATTCACGCTTCACTCTTTTTTCAGTATGGAGTTTGAGTGAAGACAAAAGATCCCGTGTCCTGAGGGAATGCTGACTACTATGATGATCAGCTTTGTGTGTTAACTTGACCGGCCATGGGGAGTCCAGATATTTGGTCAAGTGTTATCCTGGCTGTTTCTATGAGGATGTTTTTGGACTTGACATTTAACTAGACTGAGTAAAGCAGATCGCCTTCCCCAATGTGATAGGCCAATCAGTTGAAGGCCATGAGTAAGAGAGGATGTCTCCTGCTTGACTACCTTTGAACTGGGACAATGGCCTTTACCTGCCTTCAGACTTGAACTGAAATATTGACTTTTCCTGTGTCTTGAGCCTGACAGCCTTTGGACTGGAACTACACCAGTGTCTCTCTGGGGTCTCCAGCTTGTTGATTCACCCTATGGGTCTGGGGACTCATTGGCCTCCATAATTGTTGCATCATTATTACATGAGCCAATTCCTTATAATCTCTTTCAATATATATATTGAAAACATATATATCATAATATATATATGGTTCTGTTTCTCTAGAGAGCCCTAATCACTTTCTTTATAAGTTTTCCTAGTCTCATAGGTGATTTCTCTCAGGTTTATATGACTGTTGAAACAAAAAGAAGCAACACTTGATATTACTTGTGTCTTCTTCCTATTAAATATACTGTCAGTGACATTAAAATTAATATCAGCCCTTACAATTTTGTGTTCTCTCCTATCTTAGAACAATAGAATTTTTATCTAAAATTCATTTCCTAGTGATATATTTAATGATTACTAGAGTCTTCTTTACTCGAATTAAGTTTTAACAAACCAGGCAACATGTAAAATGATAAATAGTTCGAAGTTAATAGAGTGAAATTTCCTAGAGGAAACAGTTCCTCAGTTACTTAATTTACTGCTATTCTTGAATAAATATGTCAAGTTCATTTTTTTCCCTCTTTTTTTATGTTGAATACTGTCATCTGAAAGACTGAACATTTAAACATGTTGAGGCTCTCCCATGTTTCCAGATAGTGAAATCTTACAAGTTTTGTATGTTCTGATGTCTATGAATTCAAATAACATCTGAGAAAATATGAGTTTAATATATATAACGTATGTATATTATATATATTCATTTAGGCACGTGCACAAATATCTATATATGTACATACAAGTGTATATAAAAATATATAAGTGTGTCAACACATGCATCCATGTGTATTCTCCCTGTAAAGATTTCAGGGACACAAATATATTTATGTGAAGATAAAGTATATGCTCAAAGAATGACTAACTGATCTAGCCAGTTTTCAATATACACATAACGTAACATAATACAATTATGAAAATGACACCCCCCCACAATAATGTTGATGATCATGATGATAAAACTTGCATATGGGATGGGCAAGTTTACACACCCACAAGGAAATTGGCATTGTGGCACATTATATCTAGTGATGCTGTGAACATTTTATAAAGAAGAGCAAGTCAGCTTCTCTGGGTAGTTACTGTAGCAATTTGATATGACTGGAGCTTATGGTCTCAGGGTCTGGGTTAGAAGCATGAAGTAAACACGCAGTAAGAGGCTTCTAGGTGACCAGGCAGCCTGATTTAGTTGTTTGTTGGTAGGAGCTAGGCAGGAGAGGTCTAGTCCTTCCTGGGTCTGAGGAAGTGTTCATGAATTTGGGGGAAAACACCAGGGCTGTGGTTGTAAGGTTAATTGAATGGTACTGCCAATGGTCTTTGATAAAAGCAACATAAGAAATAGGTGCTTGGATGAGCTGTGCTCAGTGGGATTTTTTTTCCTGACTCTTGTGCTTAAACAGTTTGACCTGGTTCAGATGAGGGTCTCTAGATGGAGCATTGTTCTTTTTTAGACTCTTATTTACAACTTCTTCTTGACATAGACCCTTGGATGTTGAGTGAGCACCTCAAATTCAACTTGTGAAAAAAATTCTTGACACTGCAAACGCCAACTTCTTCTGTCTTAAGAGTTCCCATTTCAGTGAATTGCACAACATCTACCCTTGGATTCAGCTAAAAGCTGAGGACCACCTTTAACTCCTTCTTTCCTTCCCTACAACTACTAGTACCACCACCACCACCACCACCACCATCACCACCACTATTACTGAAACAGCCTCATAACTAGTCTTCCTGCTTTCTTTTTCTACAAGGCATCCAGAGTAACATAATTAAAACTGGATCATGCCTGATTGAAACTCTTCACTGACTCTCCAGTATACTTGGGGGGAAATCTAAACTTGATCTCTCTGGCATAGACCTGATCTATCTCCCACTATAACTCTTTACCATTCCACCTGTTTGCTCCAGCAGCAATGACCTTTTTGTTCCTTGAACATGCCAAGCCCTTTTCCAACCTCACTGCCCTTTGCACCTGCTATTTCCTCTGCCTAGAAGTCTCTTCTCCTGATTTGTTACACACCTCCTTGTCATTCTTCAGGTCTTTATCACTTGCCATTCTTCAGTAGGCAATCGAAACCACTCCATTTTTAGCCGGAAGAAATTTAACACAGTAAATCATGCTTAGAATATTTGGAAGGGCTTGGGAATAGCTCCAGGTTGGACCTCAAAGAGTGACTCCAAGATCTCCAACAGCTGGGCAGGGGTTTTAAGTAGGTGGGCTATGGTAGCAATTTTCTCCTTCTGCTGGTATTTCTAAGACTACATCGAAGCATTTCCCATAAAACCTGACAATTTAAATTCAATTCTAGGTCTTATAATAATAAAAATCAAAAGCCAGACCATAGTCTAAGGTTTTCCAATACCATTTTTAAAAGTTTATTCAGAAATCCCTGGGAGAGTGAACTAGAAACACAGATTTATTTTTTAACTTTGTTCCTGGAAATACTGATTCCTTTGGTGGAGCTCAAGAATCCATTCCTTATAAAAGCCAGCAGTGTCTCTGGTGCATGGTTAGATTTGGGAACCATGAGACTAGAAGTGTCTAGTCCCTTCCATATTTGGTATGAAGATTAATAAATACCTTTTTACATATGTAAACAGTGATACTAACTAAGATAAGAGCTATAAATGGGCCAGCAGTGTGAACTGACGGGCCGCTGCGCTCCTCCGAGTCTGTATTGCACGTGGTTGCAATTCAAGGCAGCCCAGCCCTACGTTCTGGGCCTGCAGCTGGGAGCAACTGTGACTAAACTGATTCCTAAAATAGCTGACTCATTTCATTGCTTCCTGGTTCTCTCACTGTACTTTAAAATGTTCACAGTGGAGAGCCTAGCACACTGCCCAGTGCGTCGCAAGTGCTTGGTAATTACCAGTTATATGTACATGTTTATTATAAGAAGGAAGGGAGGGGGGGAGGAAGGAAGAGTGGGAGGGAGGGCTCGAGTAATGAGATAATGTGGGAGACAGCATAGAAACACATTCACTGTTCTTAAGTCGGGATGTGATTTTGACTTAGGAACGTACACACTTACGGTCTCTCGGGAAGAAGACACCATTATGTCCTCCGCTGTTTCATGACTGGTCAAAAAGTTACATTTTGTTGGGCTTATTTTTAGGCATCTGAGAGCTTAGGTAGCTGTTTTTTAACTGAATATAACTTAAAAATAAATGTAAGAGACATTTTTATTTCATCAAACAATGTGAGAATGGCCTTGGGCCAGGTGCACTAAATTGGGCCTGGAGTTCTAGAGGCCCCTATATCACCCTTATCAAATTCTGTAATTTATTTCCACTTTTTAAACTATAAAATGTAGGTTATAATAACTTTTTAATTATACGGTTGTTAAGAGAACCAAATGGGCTAACGAAGGAGAAAGTGCTAAGAAATACTTAAAAGTGAGATATAAAAAAGATTGACACTCTCTCAGAAACAGGTTTTCTTAAAAAAAAAAAAATCAATCATTAATTGCTAGAATGTCCAGGCATGAGGTATTCAGTTCTAGTACAGTCTTCAGCTTTATTTTCATTAAACTGAATTCCTGAATTCTTGATTTCCTTTAGGTTCAACATAGTTTATTTTAGACATTGCACAATAAGAAACAGTCTTTTATAATCATTAGTGGCCCAGAGATTGTGATATTTTGTTGTTCTGTCTACTTTACACCAACCTCCCACTTATTAAGTCAATGGGTAAAGTCAAGTGGATGATTAAAAGAACCCTATGAATTATCTGAACAATGTGTGCCTTGGTTCTGATGTTCTTCTGTCTCATTGCAGACCCAACACAGGTTCAGTTAACGTTCTCTATCCTTTTGTGCAGTGACACTTAGCTACCTGAACAGATTGCACGGTGCCCGGGAAAAAATAAATCAGTTTTTCAATACACCCAGATCTTACGTCTCTGAGAAATATTTTCCATCACTTTCCTTTGAGCCAATATTTGCCATTGCCCTGAAAAATATGCACTGCAGCTTGAAAGATACAACGAGCTCAGGCAAGCAAGCCCCCGGTGCGTTTAGGGCACTTCTTGGGTCCCCTGGCTCTTTATCTGGAGCCTGGAAATGACTGACACACATCGAAGGGAGATCCTCCTCAGACACTGAAAATGGCATCCTGGAGTCTGTCTGCAACAATTTTCCAACTGTTTCAACGGTGGAAAAATGCAAAGGTGCAGAAACATAAAAATCAAATTCAAGATGTAATAGAAAAATGAAAAGTAAATAGAAGGGGAAGACGGTGATAAAAAGAAATGTATGAATTGCTCTTTTTATTTAGTAGTCTTATCAAAGTCTTAAGGGGTGTGTTCTGTCCGTTGAAGTCCAGAGTCCTTGGGCACCTATGAAACTATCATGAATTTTTCAATTGCTTTCCATTTTAAATTTTTGAAAGCAAGGGCATTTACATTTGGCATCCACACAGCAGATACAAAACAGCACAACAGAGCTCTTATAAGTTTTTTTTTTTTTTTATTGAATTCAATCCTCATAAAAGTGGTACAATTACAATTGAGGGAAAGCATGGAAAATGGCTTTGCCCTGAATTTTGATAGCCTTGCTGAATCTTTCAATCTACCGTCATTCCGGTCATTCTGTCATTAGTCTTTTCCTCTCAAGTCCTTTGATGGCAATCGTGTTTTACAGATGATCCCATTAATTCACTGGAAGTCAAGTGATCAGCTCTGCTTGGCAGGCAGGTGCAGGGTTAAGATTAGATAAAAGTCCCTCAGGTTCAGGAGATTGCTAAGCCTTGAGGGCAGCAACCAGGCATTCCAAAATCACCTCTCAGCTTCCCCCACCACTTTCAAAAGAAATTTTTTTTCCCTTTGCAGAAAAAGTATCTCAAAGATTTTAAGAATCAGGTTGCTAGAAATATATGCTTTTCTCCTCAGAATCTGTGATGATAAATTTAGGGAGAATTTCTCGAAGCAAATGTATTTCAATGTGTGCAATACACATGAAAATAATAACCTGGTAAGTATTTATTTGACCTGCTAATGTTCCAGGCACTGCAGTAGGCTCTGTTGGGGTCACAAAGACATGTAGCTCTTAGAATCTGCCTACATTGATCCATTAATTCATTGCTTCCTGGTTTTATCCATTGATTTATGACAGTCAGTGACTGTTAAATTAATGAAAAAGTAGCTGATCAGGAAAAGTTTAGTGTCATAGCATCAGATGGACAAAGTGTTAATGGGCAGAGGAGTCTGGGTCATTTCAGGCATAGGAAATAACATGACAATTTACTTCCCAAATAAATCCCAGAAGTGGAAAGGCATTATTAAACCTATACTTAACGCTTAGTCAGTAGCATATACCCTGATACACCTGGAGTGTTTTGTGCCAGGAGTGCAACTGAAAAATAATCTTAATGTACATTAAATGTTGATAAAAAGATTGTATTATAAAAGATAAGCATCTCTTTTGTTAATTTTCCTGCAAAGTTATATTCGTTTGTTTAGTTTTCCTTCCATGGGGGAAAAGAGGACAATTTTATTCTATTTCAGTCCTTGTAACACACTCCTCTAAACAAAATTATAACAAAGAGCAAGCCACTACATACACTATGAAAATTCCCCTTCCATTTACTGTAGGAGGAAAACAACTCTTAAGATTAATTGTGAGGGCTTCACCAGAGTATTGCCTAATTAAAGATGACCAGAGAAGTGCCAGCCTTGGAGAATTCTTTAATTTGACAGCCTAGATACTTAGCATGTTTGAAAAGGAGTTCTGCAATCCATTCCATTAGTATGAACCTCTGGAACTTAGCCCAAACAATAGTCGTGCACAAAGGGATCGCCTGCTTCCTCAAACAGCAAACATTTACTGCATTTGCTTGCGTTGTTTTTCACCTTTGTAGTAGATATTTTACAACTAAAATAAAAGAACTGTTTTATGGAAAAAATTGCTTGAAGGGGCAGACTGTGGTGAACTTGGGGATCCAGCCTTTGCAGCCTCGGGGATAATTTCCACCTGAAGGTTGGGGAAGAGCGTTTTTGAAACAACGTGAGCAGCACTTAAGCATCACTTCTATTATTTTCATCAAACAGTGTTTTTAATGCTTCTTTGCGCTCCCCTTATTGAAGCTTCACATTGGTAACTGCTGACTGACGCTCAAAAGAGAGGGGGTTATGGAAGATAAGCCCGGCATATTAATTCCACTAAACTTGGGGATGGGGAAAAATGCAGAAGATGTGAGGCAATGTTATAAACTTTTCAAAAGATAAAAAGAATGACCTGCAGAGGGAAGATGTGCTGATGATGTGTTATTCGGGCAATAAAAGTGTTTTCCTTCACTGCCTCTTTCGGAGTGGAAACTCCCTTAGTTCTGCAGACGTTAACTCACTACCTTATCTGCATCCGTCCCCATCTTCACCTCCGTCCCTCCAGTCCCCTCTCTCCCTGCGCTACTCTGACTTCCTCCATTGCCAGCTTCCTTTTAATCTTAGAAAACAAACATCTTCAGTTTTTTTCACTCATTAAAGAAGAGTAAAAAGAAATAAGTAAAAACACCTCCCTGTGTTAAACTAGATGGGAGGAATTCTGTCTTTTATACTTACACCAGATCATTACGATGTGTACTTTAAATATCTTACAATTTTCTTTTTCAATTGTACCTCAATAAAGATGGGAAACAAACCCACAAAATATACTATCTTTAAACCTCCTGCTCAGCTGCGGGTTATCAGATCTCTCTCAATCCTTTAAAGAGCCTGGACTCCCGGGTGTGGCCACTGCATTATGTACCAGGATAGGTATTCCCAATTTTCCTCTTCCTCCAAGGTGGCATCCTGGCACAGCAGCATGGCACTGGTTCTGATCCTGCCATTAATATTTTGACATTTTTTCCATAGATTTTTTGCCTTAATTTTGGTTTAAATTTTTTTTTTTAATTAACCTGTTGTTTATCTTGGTTTCAGAGGGGTTTTTGCCCCTTAATATTTGCATCCGAGTGCCTCACTCACTCCCCTCGTTCACCTCCCCCTAGTCCTGGCCCTGTATAACCACTTGTATATTTGGTGGGTAACTCAGGATAATCGTATCTACTTTCAGCCAGATCACCTCCCACAGTGTCGCTCCCCGTTTCGGTGAGCGTCATCACGCTTTCCTTGCTTGCCAAAGCCCAAAATCTGGGACATCCTAAACACACCTTCACCCTTATCCCCGTCTCCTTCGCCATGCAATCAACAATCATGTTTTGCCTCCTTTAGCTCTTTAATAGCTTTCTTCAGAGAAAGGTAAAACCCTCATAATTTCTTTCCTGAATTGATACAATAGTGTTCTATTCTTTTTGTACCAGTGTGTCCCCCATCCTTCCCCAGTTAACATGGTTGCAGCAGAGAAATCGTTCTAAAATGCAAATCTGAGCATTCCCCCCTTGACTACTTGAAAACCTCCAGTACCTCCCCATACTCCAAGATAGAATCCGATATCCTTAGCAAGACATGTAAGAACCTTAATCACTTGGCCCTGTTAAACCCTTCATTTCCATCTCCTGCCACTGACCAATTAAGACCTTTGCTGGAATACTTGCAGGGCCATGAACGGGCTATTTCCTCACAGCTTTGAGCCTTCTAGTTTGTTATTTCATCTGCCTGAAGTTCTCTTCCTGTAAAGTTCAGTTCACAGGTCACGTTCTCCAGGAAGTCTTCCAGATGTCTGCGGTCCGAGCTAGGCATCCATTCCACCTGCTCCCTGTCACTTAGCGCTTGCCTCTCACGGCTCTTGCACTGCTTCCCAATCAGTCTGCTCACCAGGCTGTGAGCGACGTGGAACCAGGGACTATATATTTTAACCCTTTGTCTCTAGTGCGTGATCTTGTTCTTGGCACAAAGTAGGTATTTCTCAAATTACAGAAGACGTCAGTCTGGATATCATTTTTTCTTTTCTTATTTTATTTATAATATAAACAAAGCTTTCTTTAAAAATATTTTCATATATTACTGATCTCAAATTATGATGGATCATGATATGTTTATCTGCCTAGAACTTGTTATTCTTGCATATAGACGATATCAATTCCTCCCCTTCCTACCCTACCCTACACGTTCCTGGAGAAGTTACCCCACCCAGGCAATCGTAGTAGGAACACAGAGCCTAAAAATCATGACTTTTTCACAGGAGATCCATGAGGCAAGACCAGTGATGCAGGCTAGAGTTAAGCATCAGACAGGACCACACAAATTCTGTTTCTCATTCTTAAGCTTAGACCTCCAGATACATGATATTATCAAGGCAAGAGACCATTCCTGGCCAGCTTAAATGCCTCTGGCTGGACTTTGGAGCTGGACAGAAATTGCATGGACATCTAGTCCAGTGCAGAACCTTGTGGGGCAAACATATCGCAAGGGTCTGGTTGACCCAGACTAATATAATTTAATAGCAAATGCATGACAGCATCATTAAATCTAACTAGGCTTGCCTAAGCAGAACCTGGATGAGACACAGAGATCTAAAATAGGACTTAGTATATTTCAACATTCAAGAGCTTTCTTGATCACTTTAAGGCATGCTAAGAATTTTCCATAGATATGACAGTTATGAGGCACTTAATGGAATACTTTGCAAATCAATTGCAAAAAAAATGAGGAAAAAATGAGTAAGAAACAGCTAAAGTAAAAAATGAAGCTGCTATAAATATAGATAATAGCTTCCATTAAAAGTGTCTTCCAACATTGGAAAGTTTAATCACAGTTACACTCAAATCATTAGTTACACTCTATTTCACAGTTATCTAGCTTGGGAAAATCTATGCACCATTAAACATGATAGGTTCAATGTTTTTTATAATATCTGGTCAGCAGGGGAAAATTTTGTTACCTAATTTCATTAACAAGTTTCAGTTTCATTTAATTTTAATAATAACAATTAAAAGGCAAGTACTTTGTTTTAAATATGTAGGCAGCACTTAAAATAGAAGTAGATCCTGGAATATACTAGAACTGAATCTCTGGAAAAAAAATAAAAACTGGTATCAAAAATTACTGGGGAAAATAATGCATTTTCTTATTTGAAAAAGACTCAAGTTTAAATTTTACCTCAAACCATATACCAATATAATTACAGTGAGACCAGATCAGGGTCTTATGTGTAATAACCAAATGTAAATCAATTATTTTGAAAAAATAGACAGTGTGTCTAATCTACAGAAGAGGGGGAATTTTTCTAAAAGGAACCGAGGGGAAAAAATCACATAGGGAAATAAAAATAGATTTAACTAAAGAAAAACTTTAAACACTGTAAACAAAGTTAAGAAAAAATAGCTGGGAGAAATATTTCCTTCAAATAGAAAAGAAAAATTAATATGCTGAATATTTACACTAGTCAAACAAATTTCTAACAACTTCCCTCAAGCTCCTAAAATATAAATCAACAAAGAACATATTTAAACAATTCGCAGAAGAAACACTTAACTATTTATGGAAACTATTACACTTTAAAAGTAATCGATTAAACATAACTTAAGACATCATTTTTCACCTACTGAATCAGAAAATATATTCAGGAGAAATATTTCGGGTTGATGAGAGGGCACCGAAATGAGGATTCTCTTTTATGTGGCTATCAAAAGATTAAATAGGTTATAAAATAAAGAAAACTTTCTGGAATAGAACTTGCCAGTTATTTTCTTCTTATCCTCTGGTTCAGAAATAGCTCTTCCAAGAGTTTTACTCTAACAAGTAATCTGAAATAAGAAGTATTTGTGCACAAAGATTTTCATTAAAGCATCCTACATTAGAAAAAATACACAAGTGGCAATAAAATGGAATATAACATCAATATTAAGATGACAATAATTTAATAAAAAGCAAACATCCTTTTAAGTATAAAATGCAAATCATATTCATGGTGTATATAAGACTTATATAAACAAAAAGACTGAAAGAAGAATGCTGGTCCGTTACAAGAGTATGTATGGTTGGCAGCTTTATTGTTAATTGACTATTGTTTTCTTGTATTTTTCTCTCTCCCTTTGATTTTCCAAAAGGGGCATTTGTTACCTTCAAAATCAGGAAAATAAACATTGCTAATAAAAGGATTTAGTTGCAAATGAATCACAAGGGGATCATAACACTTCCTGTTATTCACCAACCTTCAGTAAATTAGCAGATTCTTTGCACCCATTACAGATTGGTTTTCCATCTTGCCATTCGTTATTCCAGTAAATGCCTACTGTGATCTTTAGGGGAGGTGCCATATCTAATTAATATTGGTAAAGTTTGAGGCAATTATTAAGTTATTTACTTTTCTAGCCAATGCTTCCCTGTTAAGGGTTTGCGAGGGGACTACCATTCTTTGTGATCATTTAATGAGGGTAGTTAAATAAACAAAGCAGTAGGCTGTAAAAAGAATTCTCCCACAAAGTGTGACCTATTAATTTTCTGATCTTGCATCTTTTTTACAAGATTGATATTTGGAAGGTAATTATTTTACTTTTTTTTTTTTTTGAGATTTGACATTTGTTGGGAATCAAATCCTGAAAGAATAACTCAGTTGAAACAATCTTAACTAAATCCAAAGTTAGTAAGGAACTCTTCCACGGTAGGGAAGAGAGAAAAATTACAGTGTTTTTTTTCCCAGTTAGGACGGCATGAAATTCTATATTCTGCAGTTGGGAGAAGCAGTGGGGTAGTCTTTGAGATTCTGAAATAGTCTCAGTTCATTGCTCAGGGCCACAGTATTTTCCCGTCATGTGCTACTTGGAAGAGTTCACTCTTCCCGGGATGGCATATTGAACACACCTTCCAAGTAGAGAGCAATGCTTTGTCTTGAAGATAGACAGCTTGCTTCTCAACACCTTTAACACATGTCGCCCAATGTTGACAGCAAGGACACAGAAACTGGCGTTAGCTGTCACTATCCTTGGTGGGTGACAACTGGAGGCCTTTGGGACTCAGCGATGAAGCATTTCCTCACCATTCTGTTTGCCTCTTCTTCTACAGCAAGTCTGTAATACCTGCCATCATTACAGAGTTTGACACAATTACAGCAGAACTTCAGAGACGGCAGTGTGAAAATTACAGTGCTGGTGCTCAGGGGTGTTTTCTGACTTTTGTGATGCAGAGAGTGTGTGAGCCCTCCCACTCCTCCATCAAGGTCCTCCTCCCGGGAAATCCTGACTCTGTCTTGTGATTAGGCAACGTGGTCTTTCCCATCCCGGCCTTTCACTTCTGGTCCCCTGGCCTCCCAGCCTGTTTCTCCCTCCCTTAGAGTACCAGGGCTCTAGTCTTTTCTCCATCCTACCCCACAACTGCCACTGAGAAGAAGCTGCCTAGACTCCTTTACACTCAGATCCAAATCTTAGTTAGTTTATAGTCAGATTTCAATCACTCTTGGTTCCATTTGCATTTAAAAGGCTCCAAAGGTCTGAGTAGTCTACAGGACTACATTTGGATTGAGTAGAATTCCTTGAGTTGTCCGTAGGGAGTCCTGTGGGGGTTGGAGCCACTTCTTCCTGCCCAGCCCGCTCTGTTCTTGAACCAGGGCAGACAATGAAACGGACCAGCTCCACTCTGCCTCTTCTGCTCACATGTTCACCTCCATGATTCCTGGGCTCCAGGCTCATCGCGGCAGGCACACAGACTGCATTTCAGTGGGCCCAAGAGGGGCCTTCTTGAATATTGTTTTGGTCCTTTTGACCAACCCTAGCAAGTAGCAATAAACTCAGAAGCAGCTCCAACACAGAAATTTGTCTTTGTTTTGAGTACTTTGTTTACACAATTGGAGCTTATCTTTTACGTTTTCCTCTGAACAACTTCTTTACAATAACCTGCACTTTAGAGACCTTCCCACCTCACAGTTTCCTGTCCATGTCATCTTAAACAGAGGAAAACAGGCCCCTCCAAATGATATTCAATCAATCCAACAACTGTTACAGACACTTATATCCTCTCAAATTCAGTCATATAGCAACAGACTTAGCCCTGATAATCCAGGGGCTTCTACTCATATATTTGGTGTATATATAAGTTGTAAGTATACATAAACACAGAGAAAGAACTATTGAATTATTACCACAGGTGAAAACAGACCTGTAGTCCAAAGCTGATAAGCTGTCCATTCCCATAATCTCACCAGGCTTCTATTTTCTTCTATCCACAGCTTCCAAAACTCACTGTCATTCCCATTCAGCTCAGCTCTGCTCCACCATAGGACAACCGCCCAATATGCTCTTAAACTTTTTCTTAAAACACAGAGAATATTTATTTTAAGTGAAAATATGCTTCTAAATCTTAGAGACTCATTTACCTTTTCTCAGTCATACCTAGGGTTCTACTGATCATTGAATAGATGATGAACAGACCTTTCTCGAAGACGTTCTTCATCCAAGAGTTCTACTCTCTCTGGCAGTAATAGGTCAAGAGAGAAGACTCATAATATTTGTTTGCCTTGAGACCCCTTCTGTTGCCTTTTTAAATAACCCCTGTTCACCACCACCACTCAGCAGTTACCCTTCCTTAAAAAATATACATGAAATAGATATACAACAAGTTTAATATCTTGTAGTAACCTATAATGAAAAAGAATATGGAAAGGGAGATACATATGTATATGTATGAGTGAAACGTTATCTATACACCAGAAATTGACACAACATTGCAAACTGACTATACTTCATTAAAAAGAAAGTCCATTCCACCCTTATATACCAGTCTCCCCCGATTCATGTTGGCATCATTTATTCCCATTTAAAATACTTATTTTTCTCGATAACTTCAATTGATAAACTCATGAATTCTATTATCCTCATTGGTTTTGAAATTAATCTAAGCATCATATTACCACCATTTTCTTAGTCCCAATAAATTTTGCTTTCAGTCCTGTTTAACTACACATCAGCATGGGTATGTTTAGGACCTCTGGATCATCCAGTGTATTTTTCAGAGTTCTCCAGGGAAGCAGAACCAATACTATATGTAAGTTTGTAGAGAGAGATTTATTTTAAGAAATTGGCTCACACGATTGTTAAGGGCTAGCAAACCCAAAATCTGCAGGGCAGGCTAGAGAGTGGGAGACCTGACGGGCTGGAAAGAGTTGATGTTGTAGTCTGGAGTTGAAAGCCAGACTGGAAATAGAGTTCCTTTTTTCTCTGGGAATCTCAGTGTTTCCTTCTAAGGCCTTTAACTGATTGGATATCTGCCCACATCATGAAGCATAATCTGCTTTATTCGAAGTCTACTGATTCATACATTAATCACAGCTAAGAACAACCTCACAGCAACATCTAGACCAGTGTTTGATCAAACAACTGGACCCCACAGGCTAACCCAGTTGACACAAAAAGTCACGCATCACGTCTGGTGTGGTTCTGCCTTTGAGAGGGTTAATGATAGTCTCTTGGTCTGATTTTCTTCCTGCTTCAGGGACCATACTTCAGCTTTCATGTCTCATTGTTCCCCCTACCCCGCCTTTTTTTTTTTTTTTCTTTCTCTCTTTTTGGACAGCCCCTTTAAATATGGCTATCAAGGTTTGGTCCTTTGCTTTTCTATTACTCATTCTTTCTTCACAATCTCATTTACCCCCAAAGTATCATCTGTGAAGCTTAGACTGTGTTCTGTGTAGCCTGATTCTCACTTCCTTCTGTTCATGGAGACCACTTTAATTTTCTGGAAAACGTGAATGTGTATTTTCAAGATTTACTTTCATATGACCCTTTTTCAGTTCCCATTCCTCCTAGGTTTAATTGGCAACTCTTTCTCTGTCCTCAACAGTACTCTGAATATATAAAATATATATATGCAAAGACTTTGTCTCCTATTGGATTTAGCACATTCAGAAAGTAAAAAGGCAAGCCTCAAGCCACAGAATAGGAAGGGACATTTACAATATATATAACAATCAAACAACCTATATAAACAACAAACTTGTATGTATTCTGGAATACCTATTAAGAAAAAAAAAATCCTGCAAATCAATGAGAAAAAGGCAGGCAACCCAATAGGAAAAAATATGTGATATAAATTTATACTTCACAAATTTAAAAAAGGTTAAAATGGTTTTAAATCCCATTAATAATCTAGGAAATGGAAGTTCAAACTACAATAAGATTGTAGTATCTTTGAGAATGGCTAAATTTGAACAAACTGAGACTACCAAGTATTGGCAAGGATGTGAAGCTATAAGGATTCTCATATACTGCTGGTGGGAGTCTAACCAGCTCAACTGCTCTGTAAACCATTTAGGCATTTTCTGTTATGTTTAAAGACATTCATACTGGCCAATCTAGCAATTCCATTCCTAGTTATATACTCATTGGAAATACACACCCATTTGTAGCAGGACATATATGGAAAAATGTTTATAGCAGTAATGTGCATAATAGCCAAACTAGAAATAACCCATATGTTCATCAGTGCTAGTATAGATACACAAATTACAGTATATCTCTATAGTGAAATAGTATTCAGCAATGAAAATAAATGAATCACCCATAACCATAACAGGGAAGGTAATTCTCACAAACAAAATCAAAAGTAGCCAGGCAGATAAACTGATTCCATTATATAAAGTTCAAGTAAGAAATAAAAATGTTTGATTTTGTTTACATAAAGTTTAGGGGTTTAGGGGAAAAACAGGCAAAACAAAACTAAAAGTTTTACTTTAATGAAAAAAAATGAAAACTAATATATGTACATATAGGCATGACTGGGACATTGGGCTCTACATCAGAAATTGACACATTGTAACTGATGGTACTTCAATAAAAAATAATTAAAAATAAAATAAAATATTAACAACTACAAGAAAAAAAACCCTGAAAGATTTAGAAATGCACATCATGCACATTAGGTAAAAATGGTAAGAGGTAAATCAAGGAAAAGATTGTCTTAAAAGTCAGAGTGGTTATCTTCAGACAAGAAGAGAGATCCGTGATTGGGAAAAGGTACAGGGGGGTCCATGAGGATACATGGGGTGGGGAGCAGGTGTCTGAAAGTGCCAGCAGTGTTCTGTCTCCTGACCCACGTGGTGGTTACACAAACGAGTGTTTTGTAATCATTCATTAAGGTGCATGATTAGGTTTTGTTCAGCCTTCTCTATGTGTATTATATTTCATAGTGAAAACCTCTTTCTCTCTACATATAGATATACAAAGATGAAAACAGGGAGCAGTGAGCTACTACAATTGTGGGGTGATAGGCACTGTGATGGGAACAAGGCGAGTCAATGATTTCTGGCTGCTCTGTCACGTACCTTTGGGCTGAAGGAGCTGGTACCACATTAGTCCAGATGCTGTGCATTGCTTTCCACTGAACTCACAGTGCAGAATGGCAATCAGGAGTGACAGGAGAGTGCCCAGCTTCCAGGCTTCAACAACCCGTGACTAACACAGGCTAACAGAATTCACAGGACACGAGGTGCATGGGCTCCCAATTCTCCGATGTGTAGGCTTTCTCCAGATTGCCCAATCCAGATAACCCTGAGAGTCTGCAGTATTGGTCACGTTTCACCATGAACCTGTCCCTCTTGTCATGGATCTCTTTCCATGTGCTGAAAAGCAGCAAAACCTCTCCAGGCCAGGCTCTTCAGATGCTGCCCCTGGACAGGCCACTTACTAGATTTTGCTGCCCCAGATGGAGTTGCAGGGCAGTTAAAGTCTGACAGGTCTACAGATAACGGAGCCGTCTTCTGATAACTATAGTGTGTTGCTTGAAGATGCCTCTGCTCCAGGTGCAGAGTTCTGTCCCTCTCCCTAAACTTTATCTATCAAAGCGAAGAAGAGGATATTCTCTTCCATAGCATCGTCAGAAAGAAACAAGTCATATCAGAAATCGGTGGGAGGCAACATGGTAATATACAAAATGGGCCATTTCTCCAAGCTGAGCCCATGATGCTCGGAGGGACTCCAGCATCAGCGAGAGTCTGCTGTGACTCCATCTTCTTTCCCTTCCAAGAATCAGGTGCTAAGCCCAGAATCTCAACCTAGACCATCTACTCCCTTCTGGTGGGTGTGCTCAAAAGAACTTCCTTTTGTTTTTCTCTCTATCTTCCTTCCCTCCATTATTGCCTCACTCCCATCCATCTCCTTCCCTCCCTCCTGCTCACCTTCCCTTTATCCACAAATATTTATATGCCAGGCAGTGTGCTAGGCAATGTAGAACAGTAGTGAAAAAGTTCAGCATGTGTCTTCTTTCATGAAGGTCACAATTTTCTGCCTTCTGGCCTTATTTTGGGGTATCTAAGAACCCCAAAATGTTTTAATGACTGTCGTACAGAAAAAGGAATGCAGCCCAGATTTATTTTCTCCCAGGGGATCTTTAATCTATATTAACTCATCATTCACAGTTGATTTAATTTCTTGGGGAGGGTAATTAGGTTTATTTATTTATGTATTTATTTATTGGCGGTACCGGGATCAAACCCAGGACCTCATGCATGCTAAGCACACACTCTACCACTGAGCTATACCCTCTCCCCTTAACTCATCATTCATAGATAAAAAAGAGTCATGGGAGTGAGGGACCTGCCCATCTCCCAAAGACCGTAAGTCTTTCCAACACAAGCAGCTAATGTCTAAGCCCTTGCCTGGGCAAAAACATCTTGTTTGTATAACATCTATCCTTTGTAACATATTTAAATGCTTAGTGTAATTAAGAAAGGTGCATTAACTTTTATTTAATTAATATGACACATACTTGACATTTAATAAGTCCTATAGATGAACAGTTAAGTAGAGAGATGAGGGGAGGGAGAGAAGATGTAGGAATGGGAGAAAGAGACACCTGGGAGAAAAGATGAGAAGAGAAAGGCTTCCTAAGCTGGGGAATATGTTCACATTTCACATGGAGAGCAGAAGGCGATTGCCGTATCTCTGCCCTTTGACAGTCTCATTGGTTGTTCAAGAGGAGTTTCAGCACTCCAGCCACTCTCGTCTTGAACAGAGAGTTTACCAGGAATGAGTTAACCATAGCACCCAACAGGCATGAGTGTGAGATAAGGTGGCCGCGCAGACCACACCGACGTTGACCTAAAGCTGGTTGAATTGAGACTAGGACCTTGCCTGGGTGTTTTTCAATCTCGCGACAACCCGGTTGTGTTGGAGTGGAGCATAGGATAAAACTGTGGATTCAGCAAATATAGACATCAAATCTCTCACCTGGGCAGGAGTCCCTGCATTTTTTTTTTTTTTTTTTTTTTTTGTCACCATTCCTCTCACCCTCTGTGATCTGCTCCTTCAGTATATCCTAGGACAAGGATCACACACTGTTTCTGCAAAGGGCCAGATAATAAATATTCCGGCATTTGAGGCTAGACAGTTTTCTCTGCAATTACTCAACTTTTTCACTGTACCCCAAAGCAGCCAGAGATGATACATAAATGAATGGGTGAGGTTGGGTTGCAACAAAACTTCATTTACTAAAACAGTGGCAGATAAGGGGAGAGTGGACCATGACTGTCATTCCAGAAGCATGGTTGGTTTTAATTTTCTTAAACAGATATTGGTGTCATACACATCAGCTTATTAATAATTAAGGCATTGTGCATACACTGTAATTAAACCAGAGGTTTCCATTCATGTAGAATGTTGCTATTAAAACTTATTCCACTCCATTTTTAAAACTTGAGAATATTCTTAGTATCTCCGATTTTTTTTCTTTGCCAGAATCATCATGTCATTTATGTGTGTGTTATTCTTATATATAAGAAAGAGGTGAATATGTTTTTGTATGAATGCTTAACTGGAAATGTCCGTGGAGTTGGCTAATTTATATTCACTTTTATTGTATATAAATTTCTAATATTTTCAGTTCTGTATCATTTAACTCTTCATTTGAGTAAATTCACTGAGTATTTCTTTTTTAAAAAGAAAAGTGGAGTGTGGACCATACTTTGCTAACCCCTGTCCTAGTGAATAAGCTCAGGATTTAAAAAAGACAGGCTTGATTTCAAATTACAGCTGTCATTTATGAAATTTGTAACCTTTGCTGTTTCTTAGTCTTTCTCTGGAGCTGTTTTCTCATCTGCAAGTTAGGGATAACAATACCTGCCTTAAGTATCATGAGACTTAAATCAAATCATTTATAAAAATTGTCCAACACAGTACCTGATTCATATTATGTCTTCAGTAAAGGGAAGATGACATTAATAGTCACTCACTAATTCATTTGTTTCTTCATTTATTCAGTTAGTTGTTTGACAGACATGTAGTGAGTGCCTATTATAAGCCAGACAGTTGGTAGGGTTGAGATCCCATAACACACAATGTCTATCCCTGATCTAAAGAATCAAGTAGTATAGGAGGGAAAATGAACCTATGTATGAGCATTTATAGTGCAAAGAGATCAGTGCTAAGAAAGATGTCATAATTCAAAGATGCTTTGAGAACTAGTAAGGGTATATCCAGTTTAGTTGTGAAACTTCCTGGCTTTGGATGATGGTCTTTATACTTAGAGCAGTTGCTAATTTATTTCTCCATATTGGGTTTGGGGTAGCTCATAAAATCCAAGTAAAACATATTCATAAAGTGGGAGGAGGGTAGATTACCCAAGAGAATTGACTATAAATAATAAATGCAGTGAATAAAGGAGGAAAGGACTAAATAATCTTCCAGGTTAAAAAAAAAAATTGTCTTTGTGAAATACCTGCCTGGATACTAAATCATTTTTGATTAGAAATATGGATTTGGGGAAAGGGGTCACCATTCATAAAACCCTGAACTTACCATCTGAAAGGGCTCTTCCTGGATCTGCCTCTTAAGAATTCGTGTCTAGCAACTGCAAGTGAACGCAAGTCAGCGTGACGCCTGGAAGTCCGTGTACTCAGGCAGGAGACAAGGAGCCCACTCTGTCATAAGTGGGTTCAGTTTGGAGGAAACTCTTCAATTCTCCAAGTCTTTGCATTTCAGCCTAGCTTTTCTTTCCCCTGATAAGGAACAGGTGCTGGGATTAAATGTATCCATGGTGCTTTCTGTCCAGTTTGCAATCTCACAGGAACATGTCATTGTCACGGGTGCATCTGTAGCTGTGGGACCACTGGGGGAGCAGCTCTGGTGGACTCGGCTCCCGTGATGGGCAGATAACTGGAGGTGGGCAGCAGCTTTCGGGGGTAGGGGCTACAGATGGTGGACAGCTCTCCAAAGCAGGAAGAGCTGGTGGAGAAGAGCAGTGGAGAGAGCAACTTTTGTAAAGTAATGACAACCTGTTGTGGAATCCTAGAATAACCTGGGGAATTTGTCGGGGGCTGACTGTTCTGCACAAGAAACTGCTCAAGATGAGGCATAATAAATCACAGGCATTAAGAAGTCAAAGAACCACTGCCTAAACATTTTCTCTACTGCTCACTGTTCCTTCAAATATTTCTAAAATACGTATGTATTACTTCCAGAATCACTTCTCATTAAATTCTAAAAATAAATTTTTTTTTCTTGTTTTAAGCAACCATATAGGTGAAAGAAGGAAAAGACTGTAGTCTAACTCAGAAGCATGCATGTGTCTGTGTGTGTGTGTGTCTCTGTGAGAGGGTTTGTAGGAACTAATAAGGGTGAATTGATAATACAAAGAGGAACAAGCATTCCAGGTGTCAGATGACTGTGCTCTTTTGAAAAGCACTGAAGGTGTCGCTCATTACCACGAATGGTACCTGAGTATTACCAAAAAGTTGGAGGAAACAAATATTTACAGAATTGGTAATCCTGCATCTTCCTAAGCAAAGCACACTGCTAATAATGTTAGTCAGCAGTACACCGGGGCAGATAGAAAATGATAAAATGGGTATATTAGTGATAAATAGATGACTCACAGGCATTATAAATCTATATCACTCCTTCCTTAATTTGCATTATTAAATAGATTGTATCGTATGGCAAGACCACACTATCGGAAAGAAATAATTGGAAAAATACACATACAAATATTAATATATGTATAGGTACTGCATTTCCTCAATTTGGTTATCATCTGTTGCAAAATAAATTTGATTTAATAATCATTTTTCTGGATCTAAAAGGTATTAAAGATACATAATAACTCAAAAGCAAGTTCCACTTATTTGGAAACTTCAGTATGTTGGCCGTAAGTGCTTTGATCCAGGAAATGTGGGTTATATATATTGTCAGCACTCTCGCTGAAGGATAAGCAGACTGGCCAGACAGGACTGGAGGTGAGATTATAAACTAAGTAGACAGTCTTCTACTGACAATCTCATTGTCAGTGTGCAATAAATAACCACCAATGTATAGTAGAGGATATGCCAGTTGTACCTTAAGAATCTTTGATTCCAGTCCAATTGTGCATCTCACTGGCTACGCGACCTGGGGTGAGCCTCCGATACATTAAGTCCCATCTTAAACAGACCCTCTGAGAGAAATAGCCCCTGGGGGTTTGCATTGGGCTTTATCACCCTGTTTTGTACTCTTTCAGCATCTCCTACTTCTCACTTATAGCCATTACAACAGTTATAATTAAATTACTTGTATAATTTTGTATTAATTACACAGTCTCGTGTGAATCTCACTCATCACTGTATTACCAGCTTCTACTTCAGTGCCTGGCATATGGCTGATGCTCCAATTATATTTATTGAGCAAATAAAATGATTTCAATCTCTAGGCACCAGTGTTTCCATCAGTAAGATGAGAACATCACATTAAAAGATCTCAGCAGAGCCCTTCTCGCCCTAAATTCTGTGATTAATTTTATTTTAATGTATCCTCTTTAAAATTTTATATCAGGGGAAATTCTAGGTTTTAACTATAAATCGTTTGTCCATGTATCCAAAAACAACAGTAGGTAGAAGAATATCAGTTTGGGAAAGATCTCCTGTAGTATGAACTTTACATATGATAATTTTAGAGGTGTAAAAATTAGCTGTTGAACTAATGAAGAAAAATGGGCTAGCAGAGTGTTATCTATTGCACTGTAAGCCCCTTAAGGGGAGGGACCATGCTTTACTCATCTTTTTTATTTCTAATTTCTGGTATAGACCCTGGCACATAATCTTCATTGAATCAATAGGGGAGGTTGAGTAAATAAAACAGTAGGAAAAAAGCGAGGAAACAATGTGATGGAGAGCCTTGTAGCAGAAGCCTTGGGAATTTGAAGCAAAAACAGGACTAGATAAAGGTACTCAGGTGGGAAACATTAATGAGAATGCTTTTCAGCGTTGCAAAGACTTTCTGAATATAAAAAACAGTTTTCAAATTGTTAGTTAAAATCGTGTTTTTTATCATCTACATTTAAGACAGAGGAGGAGACCTCACGCTTGACTCCACCATGAGGCAATTTCGAAAAGCTCTTTCTATTCCTGGAATTCAGATACTAGATGCAACCATCACCGGACCTGAGAATCAGTGAAAAAGAGAGCAGCAGCCAGCACACTGAAGAGATATAACATTTTCCGAGTAGCTGAGTACCTCTTAAGGGAAGATCACTTACAAAATAAAAGTTGTTGAGCCTCTTTGTTTGTTTGTTTGTTTTTGTTTGTTTGTGTTTTTTGATAGAGTACTTCTCAGGAGTGCTCTTAGTTTATCAGAAAGAGGAGAACCATCGGTTAAAAGTGCTTTAAGAAGCTCGGATAAAGATGTTTCCCTCTCAGTGCATTGCTATTTTTCCTCCCTTTACCTGGAGAATCTTTCAGGACCGACACATTTTTCTTCCTAACTTCACATAAATATAACACTCAGTGGCTCTTTAGGACTGAAAAGCAGGATTTACTCAAGAATTTCAGGAGGACCAAAGACACGTCAGAATCGGACTCCACCATGACATTGTTGGTTTTCTTTGAGATCATGGCACCAGTCTATGCCTATGTATCGGCTCTTAACACATAACGATATGTCTTGAAAATAAAAAACAGAATGGAAAGAGCAGAAGTCAGTATTTATTTATTTATTGTTTTAGGTCTATGTAAATCCTGTCCCCACAAGCAGGTTTCAAAGAGAAGTGATCAAATCACAACGTTAAATATGAAATCTTAGGGTTGTTCATTTTGACTTTCACCAATGTTGCTGCTTCAAACCAGTGACACCCACTACTATCTTTATCAAGGAAAAAAATCAGTGAATCAATTAACTGGTTTAGTTTTGGTCTTCTCTAAACTTCTAAGGCTTGTCCTTCCAGTGCCTGAGATGAGCGGCTTGGAAGCTCCTTTTTTCTTCTTGTAGCTTGAAGATAGAAGGCTTGACCCGTGTCAATCTGTGGGTTTATCACATCAATGTACTCTAGCGCTCTGCCTAGACATGTGACCAGAACTCCAATTCATCTATTTTTTTCTTTTTTAGTTATGTATCCTGACCCAGGTTTTGTGCTCAGGTATGTACAAACCTAGTGGCAATTGCTAGGTGACTTTACCTATGTAATTTGGGTAAATGGTCAGTGGCTGTTCTTGTTGCTATGGTAACCTGCTCAGATGAAACGATGTTTCAACATGTCGGGGGTCACATGACTCTCCTGAGCAGGCCAGCTGTGCCTCTCTTCTTCATTATACTTATTACATTAAATTACAGTCATTTTTTATTTTTATATTGTGAGTTCTTGGGGGCCAGCAACTACGTCTTAATTCTTTCCTCTGTATCTAATGGAGCATAGCACCTGGTAGATTTCCTAGAAATCTATATTTGATCTACTCAACAGTCTGATTGAACATAACTGATGTGAAGCTGGCGGAGATTCTTTGAATATAGACACAAACTTATAGATACAAATTTGAGGTGCATGAGCACCCACCACAGGAAGACAATGTACCCTCTTATTTAAGGGAGAAAGAATCCCAAAGAGGTCACAGAAAATGCTATAACCTGCGTTTAAGGATTATGACTAGGGAAAAAAACACTGCCTTTCTATGCCTTAGTTGTTATGACACAGACAGGGATAAATCAACTCTGTTGCTATTTGGGGTTTATCAAATGTCTGGTAAGCAGTACAGTCGCGCTGTAATACGGATTTTGTTGAGTCTGAAGCATGAGTAGGAGAAGGAAATAAATGGGGAGAGGCTGGTGAGTTGAAAGATGGAGAGACTGAACTGTGGTATTTGAGTTAGGTAGAAATGATGCTCCACCTGAGTGCAGTTTATATTGCAGTGAATCAGTTAACAGGCTGGAGGACAAAGGTCTGTATTGATACATTTAAGTTCTTTATTCCCTGTGCAGTATCAGTGAAGAAGGCTAATAGAATGCCAACTAAGATTAGGGGAAATATTAATAATATGTAATACTTTTCCAGAGCATCTCATAAAGCCAAAGACACTCTGAGTTGGAAAGTATTTTAGAGGTCATGCAGTCTACTTTTCCCACTAATATCTCTAAACTTTTATGTTCAATACACACTTCTGCATGTTAGAAAGTGGCAGGATTAAAGCACTCAAGTTAGTATCTACCATGACAAATTTGAAAAGCATGCGCTTACCCTTTTAAAAGGCAAAAAAACAGTGGCAACCCATACTGTGTGTCCAACAGCCCATGCAAGCTCCCCCCTCTTCTCTGTAAAGACGGTGGGAGGATGGCAGGGCCATGTGTTCTTTTCTTGCTGATCCCATCTTTGGTCTTTGTAAGTTTCCCCAGTAATGACTTCTCCTTGTGTGACATTGTAGAATTTGTCCCCAATCCTGGTACATATCATGGCTATCTCCAAGGGACCCATCTTGCAAGACAGCCCTGTATATCCTATAAAGTTCATTATCTCTCCCTTGAGATCTTTTCCCTAAATTGTCCAAGTATGTTGGAGGTACACCCAGTCCACAGAGGGCATGAATTCTGCTTCCAATAGCAGGTGCAGAAGAAGGCAGAAGTGTGACGGTCTATCCTTGTTGCTTCTTGTGGACACATGTTGCTCGTGGGTCCTGACCTCTGCCACCATGACGCCCTTGCTGGTCTGGATGCTGTGACAGCACAGTGGCACATAGGGCTATTTACATGTTATTATTATTATTGTTATTATTGTTGTTATTATTTTAAATAAAATATTTTATATTATATATTTTTATATATTATATATTTTTATTTTATGTTATTTTATAATTATATTGATATAATTATTATAACAATCATTATGATTATCATTGTTGTTATTTCCATTATTATTAGTTCACAGTCCTTTACTTCAAACCCTTGAGGTCTGATTTTTTTTTGAAGTTCTTACTATCGGATTTTTAATTAAAAGGCAATGTGGAGGTAAGTGGAGATATATAATATCCCTAGTGGGGCATAGGGCAGAATCCCATAATTAAGCAGATGAATATTTCTGCAAACATGTGAATATGCACACTTAGTTGGAATAGGTGACGACTACAGACAGCCTCTTTCTCTACTTTAGGTGAGGATTTGGCAACAATTGAGTTAGACATCTTTTGGTCTACCTTTTTGAATTTCAGAACTGCAGGTGAAGGATTGCAGATCTGTTATTATTACTGCTATTGTATCTATTATTCTTTTTTTAAATGACTGTTGTAATTTGCTATCCTGATTATTCTCTGCCTGGTTCCCAGTTTGCCACTATGTTGCTTAAGCTTGAGGTTCCTGGGATAGAACACGTTATTTTGGGTGTGACATGCTGGGCTCCAATTAGAATTGATATCTCACCCTCTTGGTGTTGATATTAATGCTTTTGTGGCCAACCCACCACACTATGATTTTCAGTCAACAAGACCTGTATTTCTTTTTTCATATGTGCTACTACATAATCTCATGTTCTCTCTTATTTTTGTGCAATTGGTTTTCAGAAAATAAATTTCTCCCTGTGAAATTGTTTCTCCCCGTGAAATTTAATTTTTAAGTCTTGGCTCTTTTTTCCTTGTCTGATGAGATTATTTTGGATCCTGACACTGACATCTCAGTATCCGCTATTGCCATTCATCAGATGTAAGTTTGATCAGCATGTCTTAATCCAATTTGGTGAGAAAAATATTGAAAAGGACAGTGCCAAGGGCAGAGTTAATGTTGCTCATTAGTGAATATTAGTCAACACTATTTGGGATAGTCATTCAACCAATTAAAATCCATCAAACTGTATGACAATTTACATTTCCATCTTTGTCTCTAAGACTATCAAGATCTTTGTCCGAAGTCTAGTTAAAATCCTCATTCATTCTGCCAACAGAAACCCAGAGCACGTACTATAGAAGCCTGGAAAAAGAAGGAATTAAGGTGGATCTCACTTCATTTAGTCTTCATGAACCCATGTTCCCTCTTAGTGGTTGCTTTTTCTCTCTCAAATTCCTCACAAAAATCTGTACGATAATCTGTCCCTCGGATTATCAAATCTATATTCTTTGGTCTAGACATAACAACATATTCTTTCTTTCCACATTTGAAGACTAGAACATATGCTCATCTCAGTGTTTACAGCACTAATTCTGCTCTCCATAGATTCTCAAAGATTATTGAAAATGATTAAATGCGAAATACCCTTGGCATTCTGCTATATGTTAAAGATGAACATATAATTTATCATCCAAATGAAGATGTTTTTAAAAGAGAAAGGAGGCCTATTAATAAGTATGCCAGAAAGTCAGGCATATACTAGGACCATCGTAGGCAAACCAGAATGTTCACCAATAAATGAACATGGCTGAGGGTCTTCAATTCATTCGGAGTTAGGAAGTGTCTGTTACAATCTCCTCACCTGGCAAGCTTCATGCCAGTGTTGGCTCTAACCATTTTTTTTGGGGGGGGTGGGGTGGGGAGGTAATTAGGTTTATTTATTTATTTTATTTTTAATGCAGGTACTGGGGATTGAATCCAGAACCTTGTGCATGCTGAATGCATGCTCTACCACTGATTTTTTTTTTTAATGGAGGTAACGGGGAATGAACCATGAACCCAGGACCTCATGCATGTTAAGCATGCAGTCTACCACTGAGATATAACCCCCCAACCACAGCCCTAACCATCTTTAATCAACACTTGTCCAGGACAGAAGAGAATGGGAAGCAGAGACTCTCCAAACTAAACATTCACAAATCATTCCCTCTGTGAGGAACAAAGACGTTTGCCTTTCCAGCCCTTCCCTGATCTGAATGGCCTGTGAAAAAAAGAGGAGGAGGAAGAAGATGAAAAGGAGAATATATTTCCTGCCATATATTTTTCTCAAGCCTTTGTTTATTATGTACTTTAGCTTTTCCAACTCTGTATTTTACAAATATTTTCCTCTTTACTATGTGTACTTCTATCATGAGCACAAATTCTCATAAAATTTGATGTCATCACAGATTCCTACTGATCTCTTTAGATATGCCTTCCCATCCTTTTCTTTTAAAAAAATTATTTGTAGAAGAAAAACTGAAAGTTCTTTTTGAATATCCTAATAAATCTCCTGAGCTTTTTTCATTCCAGAACCTCAGCTATGGTTGCATCCTTTCCTTTACTGGGACTCCCTGAATGCTCCCTACCTGACTTCTATAACTCTGATTAAACTTAACGTTCCTCTCCCTAGCTCTCATGAGTCTTAAGATGTCATAGACCCGTTTTCCTATGGTTTTTGTCATTTTCACACCCCCAATCTACTTGATGGCCAGAATTTATTTGAAAAGTAGCAGTTTTCTTCATTGCTTATTCTATCTTCAGCATAATTTACACATTTCTATTTAAAGATCCCTTTTCAGTTTTATTTTCCTTTCAGCTTTCCAATCCCTGGAGAAACTAAAAGAACCCAAAGAACTGGTTCCAAAATATAAATTTAGAGTAATTTGGAAAGTCTTAAGGTATTTATTGTGAAATAAAAACCAAGGAGAGTAGGAATATGGACATGGCATTTTAACAGTCAATGACCAGGTCTTTCCAGTGATCTATCAAAACATATGCTTTGTGTACAGAACTGTGGAATCATTATAAATTGGAGATGGGGCAGAAATCAGCCCACTATGAAGATATAGGAACTTTCCCTCATTCAAATGGCATATACTGATTTGAAACAAGTTGCTAACGAGCTCTGTTTTTGTTCTTCTATTTCTATGGGGGGATTTTAAGTCTGCTCTCTTGGAAGGAGTAGTGTGTCAGGAACCATTCTGGTGGCCCTGTCTTCCCATTTCATTAGCTTCCTGCTCAACAAGAATGATGCCTAACCAGATAAGTGAGGTGAGTGAAACAGTCATAGCCACCAAGCTGCAGGGCAGAGGCACTAGGAGGAAAAGCTGGCACGTGGACTACCAGTTCTGAGGCTCTGCAGGTGCTTGGTTTCTCTTTCCTTGTGGCCATGGATGAAGCAGGGTCGGCTTGGGTCAGTCGACCATTGTCCTGTGATGCGTCAGCGTCCCGCGGGTCCCTGAGGCTCTGTTTAGGGAACGGTTTGGGGAATCTCAATGTATTCTTCAATCTGGTCTTTACAAAGATGCTTTTAAAACCTGATTTTTAAAAATAGTTGGTACTGACCTTTGTATACTTTACTGGACAGAACCTAGGAAATGATGAGGGTTAAGGGAAAATTTAGACAGAAAAGTGGACCTTGAACTCCCTCTACAATTGTCAGAGGGAGCACTTGGCATGTTCTTTAGAGGAGTAATATTTTCATATACTTTTGTTAATTCCCTCCTGGGGCTTTAACCAGAAGTTTTGGCAGCCTGATTAGTGGAGGGCATTTTCCGAAAAAAGAATAATTATGGAGGGGTAATTGCACTAAAAGTAATTAAAACATTATTCAGCCATACTGATTTTCATATTGTAGCAGTGTTGTGTTACTAGGCAGGCAGATGAATAGACTTCAATAAAAAGTCTAGAAACATATTCAAACACCTGTAGTCATTTAGTATGTAATAGTGGTGGTATTTCAAATTAGTGGGACACAATATGAATTATTCAAAATATAGTGTTGGGACAAATTTGGAAACATTTGAATTTAAGTTCATTTTTATTGTATTCGGCAAAACAATGTTCATCTGTAGGGAGTTAATCTCTAGAGTTTGTAGGGAGTAGCAGGGAGTTAATCTCTAGAGTTTATTGAGTACTTATTACATGCCAGGCACTAAGCCATGTACTTTACATGGATTATCCCACTTACTACTTTTATGCGTCCTACCAGGTAGATGCTAATGTTAGTCCTATTTTATGATGAGGAAATTAAAGCACAGATCAGATGACCACTGAGATCAGGGGAGGCAAATTAGGGCACAGGGTTAAGGTGAGGGTTAGGAATAGCTTCCAACCTGTAAGCCCAAAGCTCATTCCACCTGAAAGAACTAGATGAGACCACTGGTAAATGTGTACATATAGTTGTAGCACAGAGGAGACCTTTCCAAACTTGACACCAAGAACAAAAACCATGACGGAAAATATTTACATAAACATTTAAAGTCTCCTATATGTCAGAAAATATGATGAATGGAAAAAAACAAGTCAATGATATTTTAAATATGTATGACACAGGATGGATTAATATATTTAATATGAAGACGGCTCTTTGGAAAAAATGCTTCAGGAAAATACAACGGACCCTAGACTTGAAGGCAATACACAAAAGAAATGCAAGTAGCCCAAAACATGAAAAATGATCAGTCTTATCAGTGACCAAGTAAATGCGAGTAAAACCAAGGATATTAATTCACTTTATTTGAAATAGGGGTAATTTGAAGACCAAACTTTCAAACTTTAGAAAATTTACTAAAAGTAATAGAATTTCATGCAACTTTTAAAATAATGTTTTAAGATTATCATGAAATGGCAGATACACAACATGTTGACAAGTAAAAAGAAAGTATTAGGGTCCCAGTTTTATTCATAAACAAAGCACAGATGTACGAAAGAGTAAAGCCTTGTATGTAATACACTAAACTGTTGAAAGTGGTCATCTCTAAGTGAAAGGTTTAAGGTTGAATATTTCTCTTTTAAAAAAAAATTACTCCTATTTTCCAAATATTCTGTAATGTACCTCTGTCACTTTTGTATTCGGGGGGGGGATAGATATATATATATAAAATATATATATTATACACACACACACTTTGTGAACTAAGGACTGAAATCCAGGGCCACCTCGGAGTGTCATTTTCCTTTCCTAGTTATTTTTAGCTTACAAAACTCAATCACATATACCTTCTCCTTTAACAGGAGTGCTACCCCAGGGAGGTTCCCATGACCATCTGTAACAGGTTAATTTTCTATTCCACAGATTTGGGGAGTAAAAGAATTATTTTCCAAAAAATTCATTATTGGAATTCCTGGTCCTTTTTCTTTACTTAAATGTATTCCTCCCCTCCAGTTCATTGGATGACTCCATCATCCATGACTCCCATTTTACAGAGAACCACGGTATTTTACGACGGCTGATCTAGAAGGCAGCCTTCATACAAAGATGTGGAGTAACCCAGAGTCATGGTATTCACCGTGACCCAGGTTTGAAGCATCGAACAGACTGTGGACAGAGCTAACAGGTGACATGTATGCTTCAGACGTATCAACCCTGAGCTTCCTGGGTGAGATGATGCTGACTGACTTTCCGAGTCTCCTCTCTGCTCGTCCAGTCCTGCTCATTGGTTCCAGCCACTGGTTCCTTGTCCTTTACAATTGATTTTACTTCCTTCCTCATGTCGAAAGCCAGCCCATTCTCTTTATATTCTCTCTGGGCCCTGGTGAGGAGTGCCTTTTCCTTTCTGGAATCCATTCACCACGTTTAACTTCTGTTGGGAATGGCCTTCTAGAAGTGACTCGGTGAGCCGAAACTCAGCCTCGGGACCTTGAACTGCCATCAGATGTTGTGGTCCCAGCCACGTTAGACCATCAAGCCAATTGCTTCCTGCCTGCTTCTCTTCATTCCCCCCACCTCCTCCTTTTGAACTCATGCGCCTCTTAAAAGTGCTAGTTCCATTAAACTCTTTCTCAGCACAGTTCTAGCCTCTAGGTCATCAGCTTCGGGCTATTGTTTCTTCTTAAAAAAATAAGTATAATCATTAGCATCTCTTTACTTCATTTCAGTTCATTGTTTCCTGTCTGAGAGAGAACAGACCTACCAGGAGGATCAGGGTGGAGCCCCCCCCCCCCGCCCCCGCCTCCCCGCCTCGGCCTTCCTTCCTGAACTGGCTTTGCCACCCCATGTGGGGGCTTCTTCTGGTTTTCCCATAGCGCCCCATTGTGGGCTGGACGGCCAGTTCACTAATTAGATGGCTACATTCAAGGATTCCAACGCATTCCCTGCTCAGCCATACTGCGTTACATGTACACATGCGTATCAATTTTATTGAATTTATGATATTTTCACTATTAGGCTAAGCGAACATTTCCCCCCCTACCACTAGTGGTCTTCTGGTCTGCGGAGCTCAGGAATTCTGAAATTCACAGATGCTAAAGGTGATTGAAGCCTGGAACTATTATCCATGCTCTCTGATATAAATTTTTATGTTCTTAAAAACATTAATTGCCCCAATAATCAGTAAATGTTAGAAATTTATACTTAAAATTCTACTAATACAATGCAGTTATCTTGTTTATAAGGAATTGTATGGAACATTATTTTGAAAAAAAAATAGTTTTACTGCTAAGAAATTATTTCCATGCCACTGGTCTAGTTAATGTCAAGCAAGCATTTTAGGCTTATTTTTTATTTTCCAAAAGATTATTTTTGTGTGTATAGACTCAGCCTGATTCGATCTATATGGTTCTGTATTAACTATTCGATGTCTCATTTTCCTTACCTAAAAAAAAAAAAAAAGAAATGAGGACAGTACCTCATGGATCTGTCTTGAAGAGTAAATATTGTAGCACTCTGTGAATAAAAATTGCTGTGTGAACATCTCTAAATCATAGCCATTGAACTGTGTGCATAAGTGCTTTTCATTTGGGTTCCTTGCTAATGCATTAATCTGTTGGCAAAGGTTAGACCTTGCCACCAATGTCAGATGTGGATGAATTTTTTTTCTTAAGTACACATTGCCTTCAAAGGTAATGCTAAGAGATGAGAAACAGCCCTTTTTTATTTTTATTTTTTTAATTTTTAACAGGAAACACAGTTTGTCTGTGAAAACAAGCATGTCTCAAAACCAAAGATCTCACCCCTCCCCCAGTCCCAGCAGCTACCTAGGACCCCTTCTCACGGCTGCTGTTATGCCTGGTGGGCTCTGCCTCCAAGGTGGTGCCATGACATGACATACCAACGGGGATGCCAACAGATGCCCCAGGAGATCGAGGCTGGCCTCCGTGCCCATCCTTCACATTCCTCACTGTTGTGAGCACCAGAAGAGAACGAGCTTTGGGCCTAGTCCCTCAGGGACTCCCTCTGATTATCATGGCCATCATTAGCCTTCTATCACTCTCCAAATCCTCAAAACGTTAACATGAAATGCCCCTTGGTGTTATTTTATGGTTATTATTTCTAGTTTACATTTTGTAATCCCAACCTCCCTCCCAAAAAGAAAGCCAACACTAAGAGTTCAGTGGACAGTCCCTTGACTTTGACAACTGGCAAACTAGGGTACCTTTTAGTATCGATGTTACAGTGCCATGGAGAAACGGCTGAACACAATATTTATTTTCTGCAGTAGGAGAGAGTACCAAGGTTAGCCCATTTTCTGTGCATTTCTTTAAATATAGTTAGCCTGGAAGGTGATTTTAATGCTATGTTACTCTCTGGTGCCATGCTTTGGAAACATATTTAGCTTGGGATTCAGTTAAACTCCATGTGGATGGTTCTGATAAATCCTATTGTGACTGAGCAAAAGAAAGTGTCGTCTTCAGATTTGTACCAGTTATTTAGTTTCTGTTATCTGTGCATTTTGGGTATTATTTGACAAATTAAAATAATACCACCATTCAAATGCCTAATATATATTTGCAATAAGGTATATATTTGCAGAAAATGTTGTATCATGTGATCATATATAGTTAGTGTATCAGTCAGGGATAACTCTGGCTCAAGATGAGTAACCAGTAACTGAGACCAAGAAGGCTGAGATGTTTAAAATCTTCCATTTTATTTCATTGGATTATGGGACGCAGCTGGGATCTATTCTCATAGGATAGATGGGTAGTGAATTTAGCAGTACAGAACTCAGCCAGATGTTCTAATAGACTGAGCTCCAAATATAATAATGTTGAATAAATGAGTGAATGCACATTAAGAGCAGAGGATATTCTAATTCTCTTTATGAGAATATGAAAGTTAGGAAAAGCACATTTAACAGAATCAATATTTTGCTGGAAAAATACAGTCTACGTTTCACCCCCTCTTTTTCATGTCTCCCTTACTTGTCCTTTCCTGCCCTCATTTTCTCAGTTCTGTTTCTCCAGGTCACTTCCTGTGTTTGCCAGAGCCAGTCCCTCCCTCCTGTCAATGATAATTAGCATCCATTCCCTGTGGCTCTTTCTGGATTTTTTTTTTTAACCGAAGAGTCATTTTTTTTCTTTAACATTTCCTACTGATTTAATTTTCACTCCTGTTTTAAATTCTTCATTAACTTTGATTAAGCTTTCCCAGGGCTTAAATACCTGGAAAACTTTTGGAAACTTAATCATTTGATTTGCCTTCTCAGCTTTCCTAGTTTTGCCTAGTTTTAAGGCTGTTAAACCTAAAATTGGTGCCTAGGAGATGGTGTGATCACAGAGGGGAAATGAAATGATGGCATTGTTAGTGAAAGTTTAATGATGAGTTTCACTGGAAAAAATCTCACACTTCAGTGTTCTTTGTGCGTCATGCTGATAAGCAGCTAATAATTTTAAATGCTTTCATTTTAGATTTAATTTATTGAAAACACTTATAGTTTTCAAGTCCACATAAATACTGGTTACAAGTTCACCCAGTCTAGAAGAAAATTAATCTTACATTGTCCTTTGTAAATTTTGTAGCTTTCCTCAGCAAGTCTCTTTGATTTTAATTCTGTAGACCATTAATTATTTTCTTAAACCTACCATAATTATTCTGATTAAGAATGTGGAGTCTGGAGGTTGATCTTAAGCACAAAGTATTCCCTTTTTTTTTTTTTTTAATTCTAGAATCTGAAGCCAAGAAAGATTAAATTTACAGAACTGGATAATAGCAAAGCCAGATCAGAACCCAGGGATTTGGCTGTTTTGGCGGGGCAGGGTGGAGTGGTCTGCCTAAACACCGCTCACCAGGGACATTCACTATAACCATATACCATATTGTCATGCCGGTTCGTCTGAAAATCACCCTTGTCAACTCAAGTCTAGATGCATAGGAAGGATTAGAATACACATATATGTACCTGCTTAGGGCTCTGGTTATTATTAGAAATGATTATAGAGAGAGTTCACTTTAATTGAAATGGATGGTATTTTCCCTTGACTTTAGAGGAAGTTGTAACCTTCTCACAATCCTGCTATGTGAACTCTAGGACTATTCCTTGTGACTTCTAAATCTAGCAGTTGTTGACAGTCTGTGTTGTAAGATCTACTGGGGATCATCAAAGGATATAGTTTGCATCATCTGAGATAGTCGTAGGTCCAATTATTTGCCCTTCTTTCCCACAATGGATATTAGCAAGATAAGCGCTGTTCCCGCTGCTGAGGAAGATAAACAGAAATACAGGCTGCTCTTTGATTAGAAAGCAAACAACCCTACTGAACTGAGCTATATTAAAATAAATACCAAGAGTATTCATGGTATTCTAGTTACAGATTTTTATTTGACTTTGTGTTTATTTGAGGTTTCCATATGCAACATAATCCTTTTTTATTGCAAGCCATAGAGGCAGCTGAAGAGTGAACTGCTTTGATACGAATAAGTAGATTCTGCCATAAGATGTCTGCTTTTAGGAACTGTGATTCTTGTCCGTATAATCATTGTAATTGTCTCCTTATTTCTGTTAAAGGAATTACCTTGTTTAATATAATTTGAGATGAAATTAGTTATTCGATGCCGTTGGAAAATAGTTTTATCTTCTTTTTGAGATTTTGGTCAGATAAGTGATTTGAATGACTTTCACCTTCATTGAAAAACTTATTTTGGTCAGGCTCACACCTTCACCTCCTGTACAGACCCCCCATCATGGGGGGATTGTAAAAGGTGACAGTAGAGATGAATGTAATAAAACCACACTGACATCACTTGTGTCCCTCGACTTTTTAAACCTTATGATCCTTATGCATTTTGGAGAATCCTCCCTACAATGGACAAGTCTCTGTTCCTCAGGGCGTCCTTATTATCCTTCAGGGTCCCCACTGCATTGCAGGTGAGGTCAGTGTTCCTCTGAGTCATTACTAGCTAGGATGCACGTGTCACTAAGGAGATGCATGTGTCCCTAAGGAGATGCATGCATCACTAAGGAGAACTGTTCTTCAAAGCTAAAGTGATTCCCAACCTTGGGAAGAGGAGATACATAGGATTGATCTTAAACCTATAAAATAAAGAATGTAATCCCTCCTACGTGGCTCTTCCTCCTTTGTCTCCATCATCACGTCTAGATATTCACCCTTGGGATCCACATTTTTATACAGAGATGAGGATATTATGACTTATTTGAATATGAAATGCACCAAGCTAACGTGTCTTCTAAAAGCCTGAGGCTGTCTTCCCACAACCATTTTGTAAGTAATTTGCAAATGAAGGCCTCAAATTATATTGTCACCGTGGGGATAACCCAAGAATAACAGATAACAACAATAACCACTTTAGTAACTATGGTGGGAATTCAGCATTTTCCTGTATCTTCTTTTGAAGGATTGCATCATCTTAATAATCAGGCTAGGAACATTACAATCATTGTTAATTTAAAAGTACTGTTTAAACCACAGTAATTTTTCCTGTTTCGGATATTATTTGTATCTTTGATATAATGGAGTTTCAGAATACCTAACCTGTTGTAATCAAACAAACAAATCCATCCCAGATCCAGAAGCATAATTACATGTAGTCATCTGAGAAAATGACCAGATTGGGATTTTGATTTGGGGTCTTCAGCTATTGAATCTGTTCTGTCAGACAGTCCCATCATTTCTGCCTTTCTATTCTTTTTTTAATTAAAACAAAATTGGAAGCCTTTTATTTTTCTTTCTTTATTTTTTTTAATGGAGATACTGGGGGTTGAACTTAGGGCTTCGTGAATGCTAACCGTGCACTCTATGACTGAGCTATTTCCCTCCCCCACCCTTCTATTTAAAGCTGTGACAGGAACCACATAAAGGAAGCACCGCAGAATGCAGAGCAGTCGAGGGTGGTACCACCTGAAATGATGGATTCAGACATTGGACAGATATTTTGGAACAGCAACTGGGCGCCAGGCAGCTACCCTAGGCATGAAGTATTAGAAAGAAGCAAAGTCGAGCTCTTATTGTCCTTATGAAAACCAGATAAACAGGGAATATAAATAATGAAAAATCACATCAAGAATAGGATATTTCCAAGTATGATAAGTGATATGGGAGAAGAGAAGAACACAAGAGTACAGTCAGAGCTCCTCACTGACATTTGCAGAGGAAGACAGTGTCTTTGAAGTTTGGCCTGAGGTCATGCTGTCTTAGCAGAGCCTTTCTGTCGGAGGAAGCAGCATGTTTAAAGAAACGATACAGAAAACCCTTTCTGTATCAAGCAGGTGTAGTGAGTTCAGAGAAGCAGGCTCCTGGTGAAATAAATGGCAGACGGGGTAAATGATCCCACTTAAGAGGTAGCCAGAATCCAAATTACTCAGGGCTTTGGAAGTGCTAGCAAAGATTTTGAATTTTTTTCCCCAATGGGACACCGTTGAGAATTTTTCAGTAAGGGAATAACATGATTTTGGTTTTAAGAAATTGACTTTGCTATGAGAAGAATTAGAAATGAATTAGAAAACAGTGAAGCTGGAAAAGGATGAGGGATTTTAGAATCAGGTTTTTTGGCTCACTTGTGTGATAATGGCGACTTGACTTAGAGTGGTAGCAAATGAAGACAGACGTGAGTGGACAAATTCAAAGGATATTTTTGCAGGCAAAGCTGACCTCTTGGAAAATGTGGAAGGTGACAAAGAGAATATTCAGTGAGAGCTTCCAGGTTCTTGATGTAAGCCACAGTGGATGGTATCGCCAGATGCTAAGATGCAAGCCATTTGGGGTGGAGGAGAGAGAGATCAATAGTTCAGTTCTGCACATGTTGAATTTGAGATGGCTGTGAAATATCTGAGGGAGAACATCAAGGGCATAGTCAAATATGTGAATCTGAAATTTGAAGAGAGGAATGAGTTGAGTTAGAAATTTTACTATTTTATTCAAATTTTTAGTTGCAGCAATAAAGCCAAATACAGCTAATTCACTCAAAAAAAAAATAAAGATTTATTAAAGGACATAGGTAAGTTTACAGACTTTCCAGGAGTATCCATTGGGAGCAAGCCCTTTGCAAAGTCACCCCACAGAAGTCATCTAAGAATGACAGCAACGTTTCCACCTGTGGGCAAAGTTAAAGTAGCTTACAGTACAGATAGCACCAGCCCCCTGCACTGCATGCAGGGGAGCGAGCAGTGTTTCTCTTCCTCTAAAGAGTGTGGTTTCAGGAGATGCAAGATTAAAGAAGGATGAAGGAAGAATTAACATTAATAATATTAGCAATGATAGAAACTAACAAGTGTAGAATCCTTGCTATGTGCCAGGTATAAGGTCAAATACTTTACATGGGTTATATCATGTCATCCCCCCCTCCCCACCCCCTGCCACACAACCCCAGAGAGAGAAATCATTGCTATCCCCATTTACAGATAAGGAAGTTTAAAAAAGATCGCAGATCTAGTATGTAGCTGAACTGGGACTCCAACTTACATAAGACCCCAGAACTCATTTTCTTAAGCATGGTGGGTATTAGCATACAACCGAGAAGCCATGGAAGGTAAGAACTGGGAAGTGTCCCCCTGTTAGGCAACAAGGATGCAATCGGTAACCTTTGAAAGGGAAGTTTCAGTACTAAGGGAGGGAAAAAACTAGAGGACTAGAGAGTAAAGGAAGATGGGGTAGTGAGTGGAGAAACCCCTCTAGGTAACTTGCAAAAACTTTGAGAAGTAGAAAGATAAGGTAGTAGCTAAAGAAAGATCGGATATCAAAGGAGGATACTGTATCCTTCCTTCTTCCTTCCCTCCCTCCCTTCCCTTCTTCCTTCCTTCATTCCTCCTTCCTCCCCCTCATCATCTCTTCCTTCCCAAGTCAAAATGTGAACTAATAAATATGTGAAGCCTTCATAATAGAGGAGAGGTTAAGGAAGCAGTAAAGGACGTGATGACCCATGAAGACAGGTTCCCTAGTGTGTGGAAGAGGTCATGACCAGAGTGAGTAGAGTTGAGTTTGACCTTTAAAGGAACAGATGCTTCCCCTATATTAGCTAGAGAAACAGAGATGGAGGGGTGGGTAAGAGATCTTGAAAATTCAGTTGTAGACTAAAACCAGGGGCTACACTTTAAGACTTTTTTTTTCCAGTGAAGTATGGGATAAGATCATCAGCTGAGGCAAGTGGAAGTTGCGGACAGTTGGAGACTTAGTAGAGGGGAGAAGACAGGCAATATCTGTCAAGTTCAAATAAGAGACAGCCAGCTGGCAGAGAAATGGATTGAGGTTTCCAGGTAGTGTTAATGATCATGAAATAGAAGTCATACTAGTAAGAAAATTTGCATTATCCCTCTCAATCTGCAAAGACATTTTAAAGCTACTATGCTGGATAGAGGGTGGAGAATGGATGGGGGACTGAATAAGGCTGTCAGAAGAGAGGTATCAGTTTTCTCACAGAGAATAATTATTTCTTTTGGGAAAATGGTTATCTATTGTGACATTGTCTGGGCTTGATTCTGTGGACCCAGGTCATGACTCCCATTGTACAGAACATACGGTTCAGGCACTGCAATAGATGCTCCCAGTTGAATGGCAACAACAGAAACATGCAGGTAATTCTAGTCGAATATACAAAATACGTCTCACTGGAGAGGGCTGGGTGAGCTTTCTTTCTGAATTTCTTCCCTCATTTACTTTATGATCCATTTACCTGCATACACCCGTGAGCCAATCATCCAGGCTAGTTTCCTCAGCACTTTGAGGAATTCACTCACTTTAAACGTACAGAGGCATATTTTAAAGGCACATTAGGTATTTGGTACTCAGTATAATGTAAACATATGGTTAAATAAATAGGGCCAGTTAATACCCTCAGAGGAAGAAGAATAAGAAAAATAAGTGAATGTTTCCATTGGGTTTTTTTCCTTTCCCCAGGATAATTAAGCAAGACATTTTGCCTTGATTTAAGTGTTTAGCATCAGAAAAAGATTGCTATAAAATACCTGTGAAACTGAAAATACTTGCAAAATCTGTTCACATTTGCGTTTACCAAGGATCATCATCGGTGCATAAGGCTTTCTTTAACAACCAGCTGTTTGTCTAGAGAACTGCATGTTAAACTGAAATAATTCACTGTGTTACCAATTTTTCTTTCTCCACTGTGGGAGTTAGAAGGCACTTGGATATTGGCTGTAACATATCATACTTGGATAGTATACACAATGTTGCAGGATAAGGAAGATTCAGGCAACAGTCTACTCCAAATGAAGTAGCAGCTATACACAGAAAACCAGTAATTTCCCTGAGATTTTGATTGAATAGACTAATTTTCGAAAGGAGAAAGGCTACCCTCCTTTGCAGCATGTCTTAGCTGCTTGGGGAGATATCATCTCTGTCCATGGGAAACACTGCCATATGGCCATGGCATCAGGCATTTTTAATCTTTGAAAATTAGATCTTAAAGTAGAAAAACCAAGGGATGATGTGAATTCTCACACTTTGCCTACATTCCTTCCCAAAACTGAATCAGATTATGATGAAAAAAAGAACGCTTATTGGTGAAGCATGAGGCCGCTATTAATATAATTGGAATGATTTATTATTAAAATTTTTTAATGCACAACATAAAATATATATTAGTATTGAACTTTATTCTTAAAATATTATTATTTATTCTAAAAATAAAGTTCAATCTGATTTATTCTCAGTTAGCCCTTATGGACAAGTTTTGGAATTATAACACTGTTCCAAGATACCACCTAATGTAAGATTCACAATCGACTTAGTAGGCATATTTCTGGAAAAAAACAAAACTACATTAAATGCATATCATGTTTTTGAACCAATCTCACTTTCGATAAATTCATTTAAATGATTTCATTTGATTTGATTCTTCTGTGTCATAACCAACATTTGAGTCTAAGCCTTCATCATATTCATGGTCTACCTATTCTACACGACGTTTGCCCTTTGGCAGCACAGTAACTAGCTGCTTTCCAAAACCCATGCTTATGATCATGACCTCTTTGCTTGCCTTAGGATTGATGGAATAATTTTTAAACATATCTAAGAATCCCAGGTTTTGTTTGCATTTCCTATTTGGTTGAATTCACAGTTTCAATTTTTCCATAACAGAAGTATGCATTGCTGGATATTAAACAGTCTGTCTTGAATATCGGCCAGAAGTTTTTGATAGTTACTGAGTTTTAGTCTCTAATGAAAAACTTCATGGGTGTCTAGAATTTCTCTTAGTGTTTTAAATCCTCTGATATAGTCCAATATATTAGACAATTTCTATGGTCTTTATTCTTCTTCATGTGTATTGTGATGTTTCATTTGAATAACTATACATAGACATAGACATAGACAAATATATATACATATACACATATACATACAGCTTTATTTGAATGTGTATATCTTCTTTCTTAGAAATTACAAAGCACTTGATTTTGAACTTCAAATATGAGGGGGCATTGATTCCTCTCCAGTGATTCATTGCCTCAAACAATATTAAAAATAATGATAGGTTGTTTCCATGTCTTGGCTATTGTGAATAGTGCTGCTATGAGCATTGTGGTATGTGTATCTTTTTGAATTAAGTTCCCTCTGGATATATGCCCAGGAGTGGGATTGCTGGGTCATATGGTAGGTCTGTTTTTAGTCTTTTGAGGAATCTCCATACTGTTTTCCATAAACTACTGCACCAAACTATATTCCCACCAGCAGTGTAGGAGGGTTCCCTTTTCTCTACATCCTCTCCAGCATTTATCATTCATGGACTTTTGAATGATGGCCATTTTGACTGGTGTGAGGTGATACCTCATTATAGTTTTGATTTGCATTTCTCTGATAATTAGTGATATTGAGCATTTTTTCACGTGCTTACTGGCCATTTGTATGTCTTCATTAGAGAGTTGCTTGTGTAGGTCTTCTGCCCATTTTTGGATTGGGTTGTTTGTTTTTTATTATTAAGTTGCATGAGCTGCTTATATATTTTGGAGATTAAGCCCTTGTCAGTCTCATCTAAATGTCCATCGACATGTCCAACCTGAATGTCCATCAACAGGTAACTGAATAAAGAAGCTGTGGTGTATTTATACAATGGAAAACTACTCAGCCATAAACAGAGTAAAATAATGCCATTTGCAGCAACATAGAAGGACCTGGGGATTGTCATTCTAAGTGAAGCAGCCAGAAATTTAAAAAGAAATTGAAGTTCAATCATGTGTGGTGCTACCAGTGAGAACACCTTCACTGTGATAACCATGGATGAGGATAAATAACTTCAGTACAAAGCCAAATTGTGCAAGTTTCTCCTAGTAGCAATTGTCAGACACATACTGATTTAAGAAATGTTCTTTTGTGGGAAATGTGTGCCTTAGACAACAACACTATAGTAATAACGAAGAGCTACCATTTATTCAGTGCTTTCTATATGTGGCAGATAGCGTTAGTGCCTGCCCAGTGTCCACTCTTCATGTCCATTTTAATACAGTCCAGTTTGCCTTTGACGTAGCAATGTGCTCACCTAACCTCCTGCTAGAGGTGGTCCTGTGGCTGTCCTGACCGCTGAGGTACAGCTAGGAGTCAGAAGGTTAAAGTCTGGCGAAGATTTTTTTTCCTCCATAGAAAAAGGAACAATTTTGCCACAAGAGAAATATATCCCAGTTCCTTGACCAGATCTTGGATTCTCTTGCCTTTGTGCCTCAGCTTCTGCCATATATTCTGTTCATTTCACCTTCCCAAACTCCACCTACCTTTCTGTCCCGGTTGCAGAATCTCAAGTTCTGGTGGAGAAGGGCCTGGTGAACAAACGACCATGGCTGGTTTTTTGTGTTTTTGTTTTTTTAACCAAATCAATCATCTTGCTAAACTTTATTTTTTTCTCACCAGCAAATAGAGATTAAAACCATCTACTTGAAAAGAAACGGGGGATTAAATGGAATGATGTCTGAAAGCTGCCTTTCATGGCACCTGGCACCAAACAGCAGCTTCCCGAAGATGGAAGGGGTCTTGCTCATTCTCCCCTGAGGTCCACTCAGTCCCATGCTAATCCCATGTCTCTTACTAACTTGTATTTATTTTGTTTAATAGTATCTGTGTCTTCATTGTCAAATAACGGATGCTTCTTGAAGCCACAGATCTTTGCTTATAGTATTTATGTTTTTATTAAACTAAGCATATATGTTGTGAGACTTCTGGTTTCCAGTTCTGCATGTAAGGAGCTTGGAAGTCAGCACTCTACCCTAACAACAAGTAAAAAGCTGAACAGACTGAAAAATCAACATTGCTTCTGCAATCCGCAAGAAAGAGCGGGGCAGAGGGTACAATGCAGACACAAACTGGCAAATATAGGCATGCATGGGTCACAGGAGCAGAGACTCAGGGTGGTAAACTGCTGCAGGAACCAGCGCCAGAGTAGGAAGACCTGACCTGTTATTGATAAATTGCTGGAGGCTCAGTGTGGAAAACTCTGAGAGTTTAAAATGCTGGGGGGAGCCAGACATAGGGGAGATCATGCAATTTTGTTCAGTTTATCTCCGGGAGCTGAATCAGGTTTCCATAGTAAATATCAGAGAAAAATTTCCTTATGCTTCTGGCCCAGGGAGTGGAAAAGGAATCATTCTGAAATATGCTAGCACACTCTTTTATTAACAAGGCCTGCCCTCAGAGGAAACTAGTTAATCAGAGTTAACCTCCTGGGGTTTTGTCTGAGCCTAACTGACCTGGGGCAGGGAAACATCTAACCCCAGCCCACTGGAGCCATCATGCTCCACCTAAGGCAGGAGGAAAAAAAAAATTGAAAAATTCTTGCAAAGTTCACAGTCCAGAGGCACAGACTCACTAAAAATACTGAGGCCTAATCACAGGACTATAAAATACTTCCCCTCCCCCCACACCTCACCACCACATTGCTGAAGTCCTGTTTACAACAGTACCTTTTATCTAATACAAGAAAAAAATGACAAGCTGTACTGAAAGGCAAGAAACACAATATGAAGAGACAGAACAAGTATCAGGACGAGACACAGCAGGAATACTGGGAGTATCAGGCAGGGAATTTCAAACAACTCTGATTAATATGCAAAGGGCTCTAGTGGATAAAGTAAACAGAATGCAAGAACAGTTGGGAAATGTATAAAAGAGATGGTAATCCTAAAAAATAATCAGTGAGAAATGGTGGAAATTAAAAAAAAAACTGTAACAGAAATGAATAATGCTTTTGACAGGTGCATTAGTAGACTGGAGACAGCAGAGGAAAGAATCTTTGAGTAGAGAAACATTCAAAACTGAAAAGCAAAGAGAACAGACACCAGCAAAAACAGAACAGACTATCCAAGGATTGTGGGGCAACTACAAAATTGTAGCACGTGCTTAAAGAGAAGGAAGAGAGAAAGGAACAGAAGAAATATTTGAAACAATAATGATGGAGATATTTCCCCAAATTAATATCAGATTCGAAACCACAGATCCAGAAAGCATAGACAACACTAAGCAGACCAAATGCCAAAACAAACAAACAAACAAAACCAAAAAAAACCCCTACTTTTAAGCATATCATTTTCAAACTACAGAAAATTAAAGATAAGTGAAAACTCTTCAGAGAATCTAGAGGGAAAACATCTTACCTATAGATGAACAAGGATAAGAATTACATCCAACTTATCACCAGAAACCATGTAAGCAAGAGGAGAGGGGAGTGAAATATTTAATAAATTGAGAGGAAAAAAACCTAGAATTCCGTACTTAGAGAAATTATCCTTTCCAGGTAGAGAAATAAAGACTTTCTCAGACAAACAAAATTTGAGGGACTATGTCGCCAGTAGACCAGCCTTGCAAGAAATGTGAAAAGGAGTTATTTAAAAGGAAGAAAAATAAAACGGGCTAAAAATTCAATTTATATAAAGGAAGAGCATTGAAGAAGGAATAAATGAAGGCGAAATGATAACTTTTATTTTTCTTATTCTTAATCTAAGTGATAAAGTTTGTTCAAAATAATGACAATGACAATGTATTCAATTTTGTATACTTGTATACATGTACTATGTCTATATGTATATATTGACACATAAGATATATACATAAGCATGCATTTATATATATTGTATATATAAATGTATATATGATTTTAGAGCTTAAGCCAACCAGAATTTACTTCATAGATTGGTGGATGTATTTTTTGTTTGGAGTTCAGAATAGCGGATGGTCAGTGTAAAATGTTTTAAAGAGATCTAGGCTAGAGAAACTCTGACAAAGTGTTTCCATTGCTAACAGAGCACTGTAACAGCATGATTCAAAACGAAATATAAATTGATGTTGACTATGCAGTCTTCTTTCAGTGATAAAAGTAATAAAGAGGAAGTCAGTCAGTATGACATTTTATGGTGCATTTACACCAGTTTTCTTTCAAAATTGCTAATAGTGATAAGAGGATATATTGATCCACACTAGAGAATGAAAAACCCTCTTGGTGAGAAGTGATGAAACACTGGGAGGACGTATTCCAGGACTATGTAGTTCCAGTTTTTAGGAGGTTGATAGAGTAAGAAGGGAACTAAAATTTAACTCGGGGCCTCTCTTCTCCTCATGAATCTTCCTCACCTGTATACACCTGAAATAAGGAATACGGGAGCAGGAGAGAGGGAGAAGGGAACAAGGAAGGGGGAAAGGTGTGCAAGGAAGGTTGTTCTAGGACAGCTTCTCAATTTCAAAGACGACAGGGATGCTAACGAGTGTGAGAAGTGAGAACAGACATACTGGCGAGAAGCCGAATCAGAGAGGTTTACTGCTGATTGCCTCTGGGCTCAAAAACTGCAGAAAATATATGTGTGCACATCTTTATACATATTCTTTTATGTCCACACTGAGGAAGAGACAGACGGAGGCAGACACAGAATATAAATATGCAGTCTTATACAGAGATCGATAAATATGCATAGATATCAGAATAGTTCTTTAACTCTCAGACATCAATCCGTCTTGTTCGTGTGATTAGAAAACAGACTAGCTTGATTCTATCCTAGTTTGAAATAATTTCTTCTTAGTTATGTATGCCAGTTAATTCTCACAAAACACATTTGCCCCCATAGCAGGCGGAATCCAATCATAAATGTCTTTATCTTATTATCCTCACCACCCTCTAAAATAGTATCTCAGCCATTATTTGCACAAAAGACTATCTTAGGTTCCGATTAATTTTACTGATAGGTTACAACTTTCTTTACATTTTTTTTTTCTGTCTAAGATGCCCTCTTCCGTTGAGTCCTTAGGCTCTAAGTGAGGCAATTGGGAAGATTTCATATCCCACATTCCTTCAGCTGCCCTCTTACAGCTCATATGCTCTGGTTATGTGTTAAGTTTCCTGACATCTGAAATCACAGCCCCATTGAGCCACGTGGAGTGTTTTTATCTCAAAGGGATTCAGCCTTAAATACAGATGGGCTTGTCGGCATGGCCCCGATGACATTTTTATAATCCATAATGTTCTTCAGCAAGATGTGGTTAATGATCCTTCACACCATCCAACCAGAGAGCGCGGGGTTCCTGGCGGAAAAGCGTGCCCACATCCCAGCTTCTGAGCCTCCTCAGCTCAAAGTTACTACTGTAGGAACTGGCTGATGGACATCTGGGTATTGCTATGTTATTTATTTTATCATGATTGGTATTAATATTGTTGTCTCCTGCTTGTCTCCTTGTCTTGCTACTTTAATTGAGCCCCGTTTGACTTTTTGCTTTTGGAATGACATTCTCCCCAGGCTTGGAGGGAAAAGATTGCCCTCCTGTCAGTGTCTCCTCTTGCTTGGCTGTAACTCCAAAATAAGCTAGTCCTTCTGGAGAATGACTTCCAGAAGGTTTATTGGCCCCTGACAAATGTAATGAGACTATTCAGAAAACTATCGTGGAAGGTACAGTGAAGACAAGATGTAAGCCTTTGGAATACCTGTGACACATCGTCTCTAAGTCCCTTCAGTTTGTCCCTTTACTCTTTTCAGATGATTCTTCTCTTGGCCTTTGGACCCTACACTGCTGGAAATAAGTTCAATAAATGGTTACTAAACATCCGCTTTGTGTTAGGCACTGTGCCATCTAATGCGAGGGTACATCCTTACTGCACACGGTTCATAGTGTTTGAGGTAGGCGATGTCCTACATGGTCGGTAGATGTGCTTCTACACAAAATTAAATAGATACAATAAAGAGAGAGTCAAGCAAAGGGCTAAAGATATTTCCAAATGGCAGGAGAAAAAAAAAAAACTCCAAGGAGGTGACATTTGGGTAAGAACTTGAAAGTGGATTAGAAAGTTGATAGCAGAGAATAAGACAGATATGCATTTCAGGTTGTTCAAGAAACTTGAGCAATTTGGGGAGACTGGATGCTGTGCCTGGGGATTCTAGTGTGTGTCCCGAGGGGACAGTGTGGCTAGAGTAGATCATGCAGTGAGATTTAGTGTCAAGTGAGATGGAAAAGGCAGTGAGGCCAGAAAAGTGCAAAGTTGGGCGTGGGGGTGCTTACAATGCCAGCTAAACAAAACTGACCTCTGTCTATCCTACTGGCCGTAAGGAGGCACCGGAGGGTTCTGAGTAATATGATTTGACAAATGTTCCAGAGCCATCGCTCTGCTTGATGGAGGACCACAGAGACCAGTTAGAAAGCTTGTGTTAGATCAGATTTCGAGGGGTACAGTCATGGGATTGGAAAGAAAAGAAAGACACATGGGACAATTTTCAGAAGTTGAAGACCATACTTTGTGAAGTATGATGAATATCCAAGGAAAGAATGAGCATAGCTCCAGAGTGTCTAGACTGGGATGTTGCCAACTTATTCTGGACTAGACTAGTGCCTAGAAATATAGCAGAGAGGCAAGAGAGACCAAGTCATGAAGCAAGTAAATGTCACCCTGGGCACATGCTAGTAATCAATAGTTGACAATTCCTCTTTGATCTTGCTGGCACCATTTATGACTCTGTATCTTGTTCTGTAATGCCTTCTGGCTGTCTCTCCATACTTACCCACCCAGGCTACTTTCCAGTACTCTGAACCTCCTCTCTGAAGAAACCTGCTTGTTCATACACGTCAAACCATCAGACTCTTGCGCTGATCTAATTAACAGATACATTTACCTGTGTTGATGTCTTAACAACTCAGTGGGTTAACCTCCCAGAGCAATCTTGTTGCATTTTACACATAACCTTTTGCTTAATCTAAATAATTATGCTAATAGTGGGAATAATTATGCTAATAGTGCCTGATGCTGGAGCAGTAGGAAGATTTCTGGCGGTGTCTGCATCACCGAATGTGCATCTCTTCTGCTTTTTGGATGGAACTGCTCTATACAGAGCCATAACACGGGGAAAAGAAAGTATTGTTAAAATTACACAATGATATTTAGGGGCTCCAGGATTACAAAACAAAACCAAAAAAAAAAAAATTTAACGCCTGAGAAAAGTTTATGTTCAAAATGTAAATGTATCATTTCTTTCAAAGCATAATATTAAACACACTCATGTTACAGAAAAAAAGTCTGGTAAAAATGCTTTTATTTTATTTTTTACAAAATGTACTTCTCTCCTGAAAAAGTGTTGATTAAACCAAAGCTCAGGAGATAGGAGAAGCAGGGGGCTAATTTTATCACCGCTGACAATGACCTCTCTTTGTGGAGACTCCCCATTTCTTTCACAGTTGCTTCCAGGTAAATTTGCATCATCAACCTTCAGGGGAGTAATTGCTCATATTGGTACTTCTGTAATAAGAATCCTGTCCCCTCCTGCTGAAATGCAGCCACCTAAGGGGCAGATGGTAACGACCATTTGAAAGAGCGTGGACTGCAGTAAACAGATTAAGCGTAGAAGTGACACAGATTATGAGAGACTTTGGGGGACTTCGAGGCAGCTAGAACATTATTACCCAAATTAAATTTGGCCTAAACCACAGGCTAATGCTTCTCTTCTAGCCACATGTTTCAGGGGGACATTAACGTTCTACGTTGAAATTTTCTGTATAAGGGGAGACAGGCATTTTTGAGCAAAGCGAGGGTTTACAAGCCATTATTGTATTGGCTTTTTAGTTGCTTGGTATCTGGAAATGTCTGGAGTCCATATTTACTTGCTTGTGTGTTTAAAACTGTAGTAAAATATACATAACAAAATTGATCATTTTAATCATTTTTAGGTGAACAGTGGCATTAAGTACCTTTGCAGAACTGAGCAACCATCACCACCGTCCACCTCCGTAAGAGTCCTTATTTTTGTTCCATAGTAATTTTTGTTTCTACGATTATGTATATTTACGGAACTGTGGTTTCCTTATTTTTTCTTTTCTTTTTCTTTTTTTTTGGGTTATGATAGCTTCTTTCTTCCCAGATTTTGTGACTGTTTCAAAAATAGATTTTCAATTCAAAATGTGTTTCTCTCAGGAAGAGAAATCATACGTTTCACTATTCTCAGTAGAACTGACATCTCAATTTGAAAAACACAGGAATGCTTGGTTTCTCCAGGGCTGTGTTGCTAATGCCTTAACCAAAAAACAGTTATAATTATGGCAATTCCGGATCAACAGTATTGAGTTGACGTCCCCGTGCCTTACAGCAGCTTCAGAGGGGGCTACTTTAAGAGCAATTTGAATTATTCCAAATGTTTTAAAAATAACAGTCCCCTGAAGTCTCTCATAATCTGTGTCACTTTAATGCTTAATCTATTTACCGCAGTCCACGCTCTTTCAAATGGTCGTTACCATCTGCCCCTAAGGTGGCTGCATTTCAGTGGGAGGGGACACGATTCCTATTACAGAAGTACCAACATGCACAGTTATTCCCCTGAAGGCTGATGATGCAAATTTACCTGGAAGCAACTGTGAAAGAAATGGGGAGCGAGTCGACTACTGCGGCGTTTCTTTGGGAAAGATCTTTGGAGGATGACCTAGCGTGTAGATGGAATTTGGAGCACCTCTTGATCAGTTTTTCTATTCGTTTCAAACAGCACAATAAAAAAACCATCAACAAGCTATTTGGTGTCATGACCCCTTTGAATTTTAAAGTACTTGTTCTCTCCAGAATGATGCATTTTCACATGCAGGCTGTTTACTAACTACTACAGGTGGTGGGAGCATTTCCGGAAGCTCACTTATAGCCCCCTCAGGAGTCTGTGGAATTTGGATTAGCGATCAGTGATGTGCAGATGCGGAGGTGAAAGCTTTCCTGATGATCTTGTAATAGGACATTGTTCAGTCTGTAGGCTCCTGCTACTCAGAGCGTGGTGTGCAGGTCAGGACGCCTGACATCACTCGGGAGCTGTCAGAAATGGAGACACCTAGACTCCACCCCAGACCCACTGAGTTAGAATCTGCCTTTTGAAAATATCCCGGGTGATCTGTGTCTACGTTAAGCACTGCACGCACATAGGCCAGAGGATAAATGTGTGTACGTGTGTATTTGCATCCTAGAATAATTCTTAAGGCTTTTTCATATTATATAAATATTAGTAGTAATTTATAGGTACTGCTATTTGGATGTATAAGTCCTAAAAGTTATTCACATCAGAATTTGAAAAATTTGTGCACTTTGACACAGCAAATCCAAATGAAGAAATTTCTTTTAAAAACCGACTATTATACAAAGAAATAAATATGAGATTTTGGGGGGGCAATATTGTTATATGACCCAATAATTGGTAATGGCATACAAGTATCCACCACTATGGGACTGGGTAAGTAAAATTCAGTACGCATAGAAACAGAATAAATGCATAGCCAATAAAGTTGTATTGGTGATCTTTATGTATTAACATATAGAGTTATCCGTAATTGCCGTTAATTGAAAAAAGGAAGGCTTTAAACCTGCATAAATAGTATTATTAGATAGTATTATATGATTAGTTTTTTAATAGATAGCTGTAGATATAATGAGAAAAAAACGTAGCTCTAATAATGACCATGGTTGTCACTAAATGCTGGTTGGATGATGGAGATACTGTCTTATCTCTTTTTTATTCTCTTCTCTTTCTTTTGCTTATCTCTACTTTCAAATTTTCTTTACAATGAACATGGATATCTCTATAGTGAATATTTTATGGTAAAAAAGTAGAAACACTAGCTTTGTTCTCTAACACTAATATTCAGCTCTTTTCATCTCATATTCGACGAAATTCTGCTTCCTTCCATTTTTTATGATAAAGAGAGGACAAGTACATGAATTTGGTTTTGAAAGGGCAATGAATAGATGGAGCATATCTTCTTGGATATTGGCCCTTGGATATGGTTTCCTTCTGTTGATACATAGGAGACAAGACTATGGACCAAGAAAACGTGAACATTAGTTTTTCTCCTTCCCCAATGAGACAATCTGATTATTGGTTGTTGCCAGGCAACATTACAACTTATCCTTTAGATTTGGTACAACTGTTGCAATGCCATTTTCGTTGAGAAAGTGAGGAACTTTCGAAACTCATATGACAAAAGCTAAATATAGTGGAAAATGAATAAAAAGGTATATCATTACAAAGGCATTGAGTTTGAGATTTGCAAATCATAACCACTATATATAAAAAATAAGTAAAAAACAAATTTCTTCTATATAGCACAGAGAACTATATTCAATATCTTGTAATAACCTTTAGTGAAGAAGAATATGGGAATGAATACATGTATATATATGCATGACTGGGACATTATGCTGCACACGAGAAATTGACACATTTTAACTGACTATACTTAATTAAAAAAAAAGAAAAAACATTTTTTAAAAGGCATCCAGTTTTTAAGATCTACTTTCCATTATTGTGATTTTGTTATTTTTTAACTTCCCATTTTGTATTTGAATTTAATTAGCATATAAGAACAAGTTAATTAATTATGAGTTAACTAACAGATACGGATAGAATTTCTACAAGCTTTCCATTGACAGAAAAAAAACTCAGAAATATGGCTTCTGATTTTGTTTTTCTTCAGAGAAAAGAGACTTGCAGAATCTTGCTGTCTAGCTTTATATTATGTACACTATTCTCCTAGGCTATTCTCAGGCCTAAAAAATACTAAACATATATTTTACATAAGTTTCTGAGGGTTTTTTAGTCATAAAGTTAAGTGCATCTATAAACTTTTGAGAGCTCAATTTCTGAAGACATTTAAATCAGAAAGCATAAAACATTTAGCAATTTCAGAGGAATAAAAACCGAGCTTCATAAAAATTCCAAAGAATATTTTTGTTTTTATTCTTTCCAGACATTTGTTTTGGAACATTTAGAACTTCATGTTATGAATCAAAAAAATTTTTTTGTTAATGTTATCACCATTAACCTGGGATATCCAACTTTCTAAAAGAGGAATGTTTATGGTTTCGGTAGTAAATTTTTTCAAACCACTTATTAAAGGTATAATTGACATCCAAAAAGCTGTACATATTTAGTGTGTATAACTTGATGAGTTTAGAGATATGTACACACTGGTGAAACCATCATCACCGTCAAGGGCATAAACTTAATCGTCGCCTCCAAAGGTTTCCTCCTGCCCCTTTTATTTATTTTTTTTTTCAAAATTTATGTGTGTGTGGTAAGAGCACTTATAGGAACTACCCTCTGAGCAGATTTTCAAGTATACATTGCAGTGTTGTTCACTAAAGGCTGTGTGTTGTACAAAAGATCCCTAGCATTTACTCAACTTGCATAACTGAAACTTTGCACCCTTTGACCAACACCTTCCCGTTTCCTTCATCCCCCAACCCTTAATAACCACTATTCAACTTTCTGGCTTTGTGACTTTATGATATACAAATGTGTCTGTGTATGTAGGAAATCTAATGTTATTTCAGTGAAGCCACAAATTAATTAGTTAATCATCTATTATTACAGTTAGTGAACAACTTATGATTAAGCTGAGTAGCATGTTTGGAATGCCAGCAGGTGCACCTGTAGTCCCACGGTCAGCCAGAGCTGTGCAAAGGATCAACGTTCCTCTCTGTACATGAAACTACAAACACACACGTCACACATATTATGTGTTTTGATATGATTCTTTACTTCCTGTGCTAATTCTAGTGATAAGCCTGAGTTTGTGAGATTCATAAGAGGAAATAAAAAAGTAGATTCCTCCAAGTTTATCTGGTGTAAAATTTTATTTTTGAAAGAATGTATCTGTAATGTAATGAAATTTTAGTTTCATTCGCAGCAACAAATAATTGCATTAAAGCTTTGTTACGTTTGGGCTTCAAAGATCAGAGTAAAATGTTACGTGGATTTAATGCTTTTGATTAGTGCATTTTCATAGTTTTGGTGGTGTTCAACAGATCAATTTCTCAATGAGCTAAATATGGAGTGAAATGCAAAAGTTTGTTATTAATCACCAGTACGAACATAAATAGCTATGAGGCATTAACTCCTTCCAAATGGGAATTCATGTTGACAAAAACAAAATGTCAACTTGTTTAAATTTTTACACCCTTAATTGATTGAATCAGTGGGGGAATGATTATTTTTAGTTAATTAATTTTTGGTCAAACAAAGCTATTGATTTATTCTACATTCATAGATATGGCCCTGAGGGATGGAGTCTATAATAATTATTAATAACATGTTATTTTTTAAAAATATTATACCTTTTAATCCTCCAGCTACTTTATGATAAAGGTGATAATCACCTCATGCAGAAAAGGGAACATACACAGTGAGATTTTCTCAGTGTCTAGAATCTGAGCTATGGCAGGATTGATTCCAAAGCCTTTGCTCTTTCTACCACTAGACCCTTCTTCCTTTGGATAGATGATGTCTGATCCTGACCCTCATGTTCATTGTTTAATATTCCATCATTAAAAGTCAACATTAACATCACTGCTTTAAAGAAAGATAGAACCGCTGAGATCTCATGGATCAACTTCAGTTAAGGATAACCTTATGTTTGTGCATATCCACCATGTCCAGCAGATAAGGAGGACTCAGGACTTATTGATGCTGTTGGTGATGATGTCAGTGGGGATGGTGATGTGGTACCATTGCCCTGGAGGAGCAGGAAGGCCAGCGGGGGAAGGTTGACAAGGGCCTGATTCTAGCGTCTAGGAGGACTAGACTAGGTATGAAGTGCTCTGCTACACTAATTTTGAGCTTGTTGTCACTAGCAAATATGAGAGGCAAATCCCTCTGTCGGTCTGAGTCAACACTGAGATTAAATAGACTGGGGCTGAGTTTTAAAATACAAAGATAACAAGGAAAGTGAGAAACTAAAATTCACAGCCTGTGGAATTAGGAAACCCCTTCAGCTGATGAATGTAAAGGAGGAAATAGGCAAAGCCTAGAGAAATTCCCCAGGTAGGGTTAGCTATTCTTCAGGATGTGTTTTTTGTGGTGCTGTGGCCTGGGATGTGGGAATGCCAGAAGCAATTAAAAAGAGAGACAGCTGATGACGGCCTGGGCATAGAACTAACTTTTTTATTTTCACAGATATATTTAGAACCACTTTAAAACATTTGTACTTGCTTTTAAATCCTTAATTAGTTTTTTAATCCAACGTGTTTCCATAAAACAGAACTTTAAATGGCAACAGGCCTTTCTCTAATGATCATGGATACTATACCCACTTCTCTTTTTAAATGGAACCAAGAAATTTATTCCTAATTAAAACTAATTTCTGTATAGCATTCCAGTATAAAACTATAATCAATAATATACCAGGAAAAGTTCTATAGACATAGACTTAAAGTATATATCTTTGTCTTAAGATAAAATTGTTATTCTTTCCTTTACTTGTAATACATGTACTAGAACATATGAGAAATTGATTGTTCTTTTGTAATTGACATAAAGGCTAAACTAAACTAATTGTAAAATGGAGACAAATCCCTGGTTAATATGGATACTTGATATGTACCATACAGTTGTTAGAAGGAGGAAGTTATTTTAACACATATTATTTTTGGATATAAAGCTTAAGAATTCCTAATACTTTTTAGGAAAAAAATTTGTTTTTAGCTATTTAAAGGCCTTCAAATTGTAATGTTAAATTATTCAAGACTATCAGTGTCGTGAACACTAATCTCAACCATTTGTTCTGGTACAAAGTTGTTTCCATTTTAACCAAAAAGACCGTGTTATTCAAGTGTTCCAAGTATTTGCAGACCCAGGCCCAGAGTGTGTGCTATCAAGTTCTTCAGGAACGTCAGGGCCAGCTGTCATTAATTATTTAACATACACGTCCTTTTTTTTAGGTGCCAACATCTTTTAGACAAAAATACTGGAATATTATTGGGGGACTTTTGGGGGTCTTCTCAGCGATAAGCTACCTGACTGACCTGAACTGAACTCATTGGTGAATTGCAATTTTTTCTTTTTACAAAACCAGAGTAACCGAACTAGACTTTCCCATGTTTTTTCTCAGTTGTGCTGGGGAGACCATTGCTGTCAGCAGACCCTGAGAGCTCCCTCTATCTACTAATATCTGTGTATTTTTAGCCATTGATATAAAGTGTGGTATTTACCAAAAGATACCTTTATATTTTTCTTCCAGGCCTTGTCTTTATTATATGTTAAAGAAAACACATTTTTTTTTGGTTTCTTTTTTAATTGAAGTATTGTTAATTTACAGTGTTGTGATAGTTTTTGGTGTGCAGCATGGTGATTCAGTTATATGTTTGTATATATACACATATATATTATTTTTCATTATAGGTTATTACAAGATATTGAATGTAGCTCCCTGTGCTATACAGTAGGACCTTGTTTATCTATTTTGTATATGGTCGTTTGTATCTGCAAATCCCAAACACCTAATTTATCCCTCCCACCCACCCCCCTGTTCCCCTTTGGTAATCGTAGTTTGTTTTCTATGTCTGTGAGTCTGTTTCAGTTTTGTAAATAAGTTCATTTGTGTCATTTTTTTAGATTCCACATATAAGTGGTATCATATGGTATTTGTCTTTCTCTTTGATACTACTCAGCCATAAAAAAGAATGAAATAATGCCATTTCCACAACATGGATGGACCTAGAGGTTATCATACTAAGTGAAGTTAAGTCAGAAAGAGAAAGACAAATACCATATACTGCTTATATGTTTCTTTGTTTTTTAATAAAACTAAGACATTCATTGCAGGAAATAGATAAAATAATAAAGAAGAAAATGTAGATCAGTTTTCACTTCACTAACCAAAGATATATTTTTTGGTGTTTATCTTTTAAAATATGTACCGATATCCTAGTCTGTCTGTCTGTCTATCTATCTATCTATCTGTCATCAGCTATCATATGTCCATTATCCATCCATCTCTCTCTCCATCTATATTACACATAATAGGATAAAATTAGGTAATGTTATATGTTCATCTGTAATTTTTAAAAACTGAGACATAATTCACATACTGCAAAATTCATCATTTTAAATTATGCAATTTAGAGGGTTTTAGCTTGAGCACAAAGTTGTGTAACCATCATCACTATCACTAATTCCATAATATTTTCATCACTCCAGAAAGAAACTCCATGCCTATCTATAGCCTCACCCCATTCTGTCCCTCCTCCAGCCCCTGACAAACATGAATCTACTTTCTGATTCTATGGATTTGCCTGTTGTGGAGATTTCATACAAATGGAATCATACAATATGTGACTTTTTGTGACTGGCTTCTTTACTTAACATAATGATTTCAAGTTTCATGCCTGTTGTAGCACCAGTCATTCTTCTTATAGCTGAGTACTGGATGAATATGTCACATTTCATTTATCCATTCATCATTCAATGTCCATTTGGGTGGTTTCCACTTTGGCTACTATGAATAGTGCTGCTGTAAACATGTGTGTACAAGTTTTTATGTGAACATGTTTTCAGTTCTCTTAGGTATGTACCTAGAGGTGGAATTGCTGGATCATACAGGAACTGTGTTCATCTTTTTGAGGAATCACCAGATCCTTTTCCATGGTGGTTACACCATTATACCAATCCCACCAGTTTTATCGTACCTTCACTTATAAGATTTATTTTTGGAGCAAATGTGAACATTCATATCTCACTGATATTTTTATTGCTAGTTAAATGGACTATTGAACATATGCTTACTATAATAGTACGTATTTTCTTTTCAGAATTTTCTGTTTATTTCCCAGCTGTGCTGGAGTGCTAAATTTCTCTTATTATCTACAAGAACTCCTTGTACGTTAAGAATATAATCCTTTGTTACATTTTGATAGGCTGATTGTTATTTTAATTTTTTAATCAGAAATTTAAAATTTTATGTTGTTAAAATTATCGATTATTTCCTTAGTAGTGCTTAAAAAGCCATCTGTCATTTCAAGATTGTAAAAATGTTTTTCTATAAATACATCTAGGGCTTGTGCAACAATAAAAATGTTTAATTTTTTTAAATTTCTCTCTGAGGGCAGGCTTGGCCATATCTTCTAGTTTTGAAATATATAGGAGTCTGTTAAATATTGCTATATACTTTTAGTTTTAGTTCTCTTTGTCTCAAGAATTAATTAACATAAGCACTTAATTGTTTTTTCTGAATCTTTAGTAGGAGTTTTTGATGTTTGTCTTCCTTGGTCTTATTTTAACTTTTTAATCTTTTTAAAACTTTCATTAAAAATTTCAGTTTTCCCAACACCATTTGCTGAAGAGACTGTCTTTATTCCATTGTATATTCTTGCCTCCTTTGTCGAAGATTAGTTGACCAAAAGTTTGTGGGTTCATTCCTGGGCTCTCTATTCTGTTCCATTGGTCTATATGTCTGTTTTTGTACCAATACCATGCTGTCTTGATGACTGTAGCTCTATAGTATTGTCTGAAGTCTGGGAGAATTATTCCTCCAGCCTCTGTCTTTTCTCTTCAGTAATACTTTGGTAATTCTAGGTCTTTTGTGGTTCCATATAAATTTTATTATGATTTGTTCTAGTTCTGTGAGATACGTCCTGGGTAATTTGATAGGGATTGCACTAAATCTGTAGATTGCCTTGGGCAGTGTGACCATTTTAACAATATTGATTCTTCCAATCCAAGAGCATGGGATATCTTTCCATTTTTTTTAAGTCTTCTTTAATTTCCTTCATCAATGGTTTATAGTTTTCTGTGTATAATTCTTTCACCTCCTTGGTTAGATTTATTCCTAGGTATTTTATCATTTTGGGTGCCATTTTAAAGGGGATTGTTTCTTTACTTTCTTTTTCTGTTGATTCATCGTTAGTGTAAAGAAATGCAACTGATTTTTGAACATTAATCTTGTAACCTGCTATCTTGCTGAATTCTTCGATCAGCTCTGGTAGTTTTTGTGTGGACTTTTTAGGGTTTTCTATATATAGTAACATGTCGTCGGCATATAGTGACACTTTTACCTCTTCTTTTCCAATTTGGATCCCTTTGATTTCTCTCTCTTGCCTGATTGCTGTGGCTAGGACTTCCAAGACTATGTTGAGTAAGAGTGGTGATAGTGGGCATCCTTTTCTTGTCCCAGATTTTAGTGGGAAGCTTTTGAGTTTTTCACCGTTGAGTACTCTGCTGGCAGTAGGTTTGTCATATATAGCTTTTGTTATGTTGAGATATGACACAACATTGTAAAATGATTATAAATCAATAAAAATGTTTTAAAAAATTCAGCTTTGTTGAATAGTGGTCAGAGAATATGAATTAAGAGTTCTACTTTATGATAATTATTCATACTTTATTCGGGCACAAATAATTTTTTATAAATATTTCACATATATTTGAAATAAAATATATTATTTAATACTTATTATTTTCATCTGTTTAATAGGTCAGCTTCTGAAAGGGATATATGAAACTATACTTTCATTTTTTAATTTATGAGTTTTTTACATATATATATATTTCACTGTTTCTTTTACTTATACACCAAATCATTATGTATGCAACATAGACTAGAAGCACCTCAAATCACCATGGTAACATAGACAATTCACATTTATCACAGTGGCCTAATATACATTGACAGTTTGTTTAATTACAGAAAATTAGGTCCATTATAAATAAATAAATATGATTTGGTATCCTTTTTTAATTCAATATATAAATTATTGTCAGAAATGAGTAGACCTCTCCTAGCTTGATATTTTATCCATTTCTTCAGACACTTTGAAATCTGTTCCTACATAATTATCTGTATTTGATTGGCTTATAGTAATTCTGCAAATATTAACCATAATATTCATTCTGAAATACATTGAAAGACTGTATGTTAAAAGTGGCTTAAATACATAGTGTAATTCTAATCCCAGACAGTTATACTGTATAAACTGGGAATTCTGACAGAAGCTTGACTAATATTAAATCTAAAAATATATAGAAAAGCCACTTTAGAGAAATGGGTGAAGATGATTCTGTGTATGACCTATTTTGTTTGGGTTCATAGCCCAACACGGAAGATCTGTATTCTCCAAGGGGATAATAGCAAAGCTAAGTATAGCATTCAGCTAATTCACAGAATTACACAACTGTTAAAGCACTGTCTTTCCATGTACCCTTCCTTTTAAAATACTTTTTAATGTAGATCTCTGTCTTTTCTTTCATTCTTTTATTCATTATTTCTACCTTTCCTTCATTCTGCTCTCTTATTCCTTCTCTTCCTCCCTCTCTCCCTTCTCTCTTTGTCTCTCTTTTTCTCTTTTCTCTTGGTTTCTTGGCCCATGACACATGTTCATCATTGTCCTATGCAAGGTTCACTGTCATTTATTTAGTTAGTTATTCAGTTATTTGGTTATTTCAAATAATGTAATAAACATCTATGAAAATACTCCCCTGCCCCCCAAAGCTAGGCTTTGACAAAAATCTGTATCCAAACATACATTCTTATCACCAACCCACCCCTCATCCCTCCTAAATAGCCAGTGTTCATACCTCTTAAAATAGATATCTTATATATGTATTCCCCCCAAAAAAGCATAAAAATATTAAAACTTTTAATCATTTCTACCTTTGTAAAATGTATTTTTGGTACATTCTTTTTTCACTTAGTGTTACATTGTTAAGATTCATTCATATTTACGGCTGTCTCTGCAGTTCATTCATTTTGACTGCAGTGTAATATTCCACTGTATGAATATTCCATATACCACAATTGATTTTTTTCACTCTCTTAATGGTATCTGGGGTGATTCTAGGTGAATTCTATAAAAACTTTCAAGGACAATATTATTGCAGCTTTATATAAATTCTTGCAGAGAGGAAAAAAAGGGAATATTTTCCAATTTATTCTAAGTGGCCTGTATAACCCTGAAACCAAAACAAAAAAAGGACACTATAAGAAAGAGAAATTATGAATCTATCTTATTTATGAGTATAAATATAAAGATTCTAAATAAAATATTAGCTGATTGAATCCAACAATGCAAAAAAATATTGAAATCAAGTTGAATCCATCCCAAGCTTCCATGACAGAACTGAAAATGTGTAAATATAATTCATTACAATAACAGATTAAGAGGAAAAAAGATTGTCTCAAAAGATGCATAAAATGCATTGGTAACATTAAAAATGTATACATGATAAAAATTCATTTATGATGAAAGGAACTTTCTTAAACTGATAAGGAAAATCTATAAAATGCCTGGATCAAACATAATCCTAAATGAGGAATGTGAGAAATATTCTTTTAAGGTTAGAAGAAGGATACGGATATCCACTCTTGCCACTTCATGCCCAAATTGCATTGAAGGTTCTAGATAGTGGAATTTTAAAAAGGAGAAAGAAAAAGTTTGGAGGCATATGAATTGTTAAGGAGAAAATGAAATTATAATTATTTGCAAGATGTAACAATTCTTTTACACAGAATTTTTTTAAAAAATCATAGAAATAAATCCTTAAGCATAATAAGAGGGTTTTTGCAAGGGTTTTTCAGATAATTGTTTATTGGAAGTGGCTGTTCTGTGCATTGTAGGGCATGTAGTAACACCCCTGGCCAATTCCACTAGTCACTGGTAAGTTTCACTCCCCCAGCTGCAACAACCAAAAAAATACCTCCAGACATGGCCAACTGTCCCCTGGGGGACAGAATCACTTCCAGTTGAGAACTCTTGAGCCAGACAAAACACTAATTCAGGAAAAAACAAAAGTCAGCTGCATTTTATATGCTAGCAGCAAAACAGTAGATAGTATAGTTTAGGACACAATTTACAATAGCACCAGAGAATGTTATCACCTAGGAGGAAGTCTACTGAAAATGGCTAAGTGCTGTGAAAGGAATATTATAAGGCCACACTAGATCTTCCAAGACAAGATCTGCACCGAAAAACTACTCATGCTCGTGGTTAGGAAGATGTTACAGAGATACCAGATCTTCCCCAAGGGATTTATAGATGTCATATATTTTTCAATCATAATCTAAAAAGGATTGTTCAGGGAACTTAAAAAGTTGGTTCTAAATTGTATACAGAAGAGTTTAAAGCAAAGAGAATTCAGAACACTTATGGGAAAGAAGAGTAAAGAATGGGGACTTGCCATACCAGTCAGCCTTATTATGAATCTTCCGTGATTTACATAGTATGATGTTGGGTCAAAGGCAAACAAATGAATTAATGGAATAGGAGTGAAAAGCCATAAAAAGTCCCATTTCTCTCCATAACTTAGTATAAAAGGAAAGTATCTGTGTAGTCAGTTGGAAACAGGGAGCAGTGCTGAAAAAACGATTATTAACATAGTAAAAAAAAAAAAAGTCAAATTGTTATCCTGAGCTCGCACCATAACTCAACTATTGGTAGGTTAAAAATGCAAATGTCAAAAGCAAAATTTTAAAGCTCCTAGTAAGCTTTCATTATACAAATGGATACATTGGACGATTTTAAATCCAGATGGCGAAAGGATCTTTTTTTTTTCAGCAACACATCAGACTAGATAGTCGGAGACCTCCACCTAGTACACAGCATATTTGAAAAGGCAAGAATATATGTACACACACACTCACATATAGACACTTCTTCTTCATAGATATCCTCATCACTGTGAGAAACACAATGATTAATTAACACTTATAAAATGAAAGTCATGCCTACCAAGAAGTATATATAAAGTATCAAATACTCACCCCCTGAAAAGAAACAATAAAGTGCTTAACTTACTCTAGATAAAGAGAAGTTTTCTGTCAGGGAATGAAAATATACTGAAATCAGAGTTTTGCAACATACTTTGGTTTGTTCCCAATTTCTTCTTAAAATGTATTACTTAATCTTGCCTAATTCTTACCTATTCTTTTCCATGTCTTTCCTTTAACCAGACATTTGATATTTTAATAGTCTCTCCAGTCCCTTTTCTTACCCAAGATTTTATTTAAATCTCCTCGTTCATCTGTTTCCCTGTAATGTGTATCACTAAATAATGGATCTTGTCTTATTTTAAACGTTCAGTCAGCTTGTTTGAGTACCATCAGTGTGATTATAGGTTGTGTTTCTACCTCTCAAATAGTGTTGTTCATGAATGATAATGGCACTTCTCATTCTTAAAGCACCTTGAATGAAAGGATCAGAAAGACATTTCCACAAGAGAAAGTACTATTGTCAGTTCAGTTTCGTGATGGAAAAATCAAGAAGGAGGGTTGGCTGAGAGGATTGGAAATGACATTCTATTACGTTCCTTGTCCTATTTATTTCATACACCAAAATAATCAGTTAAAGAAAACTGTTTTCAACCCCAAATTCCTAAAATAGGTTCATGCTTTTAAAACTTTTATATTTAGGGGTTTTTTTTTCCCCATGAAAACATCCTATTGAGTGAGTATTTTAGCCGAGGCAAATGAGCACAAAGACTTAATTGAGAAATTTGGAATATGATCTCACATTCTGGATTCCACATTTTATTACATGTACCCACCCTGCAGTAATAAGTATTCACACTAAAGAAAAATCTGGAACCAGTGGTTGATTGATGCCAATGTGTCTGATAGTTATAAAACTCCATATTATTCTTAAAGCTTTATACTGTGATATGAAGTGAAGCATTCATTTCCACATTTAATACAGTTTTAGTTGTTTATTTAATAACTATTCATTGATAAGCTACTTTTCTAGGTATGGATGTGTTACGATTACCAGCTGTAAGAAGCAGCCTCACAAACGATGATGGCTCAGAAGGGGACAGAGGTTTGTTTTTCACTCAGGCAATGGTGCCGGACGGATGGCTGGATGAACAGGTCACTAGCAGGGACCAACTCCAAGCTCTCCCGAGCTCCCCAGGCTGATACAAGCGCTGTGCCTTCAACACATAGCTTCCCTGGGTGCCCAGCATGTCACTTCCATGCCAACCAGCTGGAGGGGGAAAGATCACAGAAGACCACCTAGGAGTCCTTCCATGAGACAGACCCAGCGGTGGTCCCATCACTTCTGGTCATGTTCCATTGACTGGAGCTAATCATTTGGCCACACCTAACTACAGGGAAGACAGGGCCTGTAAGCCAGCTATGTGCCCAGGAATAGGAGAATGTGGATTTGGATGCTCAGCCAATGGTCTGCTACACAGAGAGTGGTGAACACAATGCAAAAAATGTTCCACAGTCATGGGCTTATAACCTAATAATATATAGCGACCAGTTAGATAAACCACAACTTTAGATACTTATAAGTGCTATGAAGGAAATAACTAATGAGTGTCGGAGTGAGTGATAGGGAGAGGAAACAGGTTAACTGGGATACGGTGATCCAACAGGGCCTGACTCTGTGATATCTGAGCTGGGATATGAATGATGAGAAGGACCCAGACATGCAAAGATCCAAGTGGGAAGAACACTGGAAGAAGAGAGAGCAAGACACCAAAGTCCTGATACGGAACAAACTCCATGTGCTTAAGGAACAGACAGAAGCCCAGGGTAGATGAGGTCTAGAAATGCGTGATTGGAGAAATAACAAGACCCCATGGGCCATGATAAACATTTTGTGTTTTATTCTAAGTGAAACAGGAAGCCACTGCCTGATTTTCAGTAGAGGAGCTGTATGATTTGACTTGAGTTTCATAGTAGCACTCTGGCCGCAGGGCGGAGGGTGGATTGTTGCTGCTCACCGTGAATACAGGGCACTGGCTACGCGTTCAGGGAGAGCTTGGGCCAGCACAGAGAAGAGGAAGTGGAGAGAACAGAAAAATTCTGAATAACATTTTGGAGACAGGACCCGTTAACGGCTTTGATGTTGAGGCGTTTTTTGTTGGTTTGTTTTTTACCAGTGGAACAGTTTGAATTTTATTTTAGGATCTTACCTCCAGTTCTGGCATCCACTGAGCCATGGGTAAGACTTGGATGGATCCACACCTCTTTAGGGGAGGAACTAGTGAAGGGGGTTCAGTCCAGTTGAGGTTGAAGCGGAGGCCAGATCAGAAAGGCTCAGCAAGGGACGTCTTCCCCCAATAAATGGAGGGTAAGAGCAATGACTGCTGAAATGGTCAGTCTTTTAGACCTGCACTGTTTAATCTGGCTGGCTACTGAGAACTTGAAATATGGGTAGTCTGAATTGCAATGATCTGTAAGTTTAAAGTATACACAGGATTTTGAAGAGTAGGTTTATAAAAAGGTGTAAAATACTTCGTTAATATTTTTTATATTGGTTGCATTTTGCGTATACTGGGTTACACAAAATGTATTACTGAAAATAATTTTATCTTTTTTCTTTTACTTTTTTAAACTTCTTTAAAGAACAACTTTGTATTTACAGAAAAATTGAGCAGATAGTACAGACAGTTCTATATTTCACACCTACACACACACAGTTTCTCGAATTATCAACATTTTCTATTAGTAGTACATTTGTTACAATTAACGAATCAATATTGATACATTATTATTAGCAAAATTCCATAGTTTACATTCACTCTTTGTGTTTCAGTTATATGTGGGTTTTAACTTAGGGTTTGACTTGATTGAATGGAGGGACAGTCCTCAGCTTCTTACTAACAGGGAAAGACTGAAGAACATGTTTAGAAATGAGAAAGAATTACATGTCATGATTGCTGTAAAACAATAAAAGAAATAACAGTTCATACTTAGATAATGCTTACTATTCACTGACTATTTCCTGTATATTGAATCATTGAATCCTCACATATCCCTCTAAGGTGGGAATTACAATTAGCCCATTTTAAAAATGAGCCAAGTGAGGTAGAAGGAAATCAAGTAACTCATCTGAGATCATACATCTAATAAGTGACAGAGCTGGGGTTTGAATCCAACAACCTGGCTCCAAAACCCACATTTCTAACCACTCTGGCATGTTGCCCCTTAGTGCAATGCCAGATGTAGCGTAACTTTCTAATAATAATGATTTTGAAGTATTTAAGTTAGACAGTTATTTTTTGTGATCAGACAGCTCTCATTCATTTGTTTTCCTGTAGATTTTCCTGAGTTGGCAGAAAAAGATACAGAAACAGCAGGCACACTAGGAATTACATATTACCCAGAGAACATTCATGAAAACGTGTTACAGAAGTGGAAGTCTTCTAGCATGGGTACCATTATGGTAAAAAAAAAAGACGAGGACTGTTGTTGCAGGAGATAAGGAGTCATTCAGTGAGGGATATGGCAACACTGGGGAATTTAGTTAGAGAAAAGGGAATATTCCTTTATTCATGGAGTGTATGACATCAGAATTTTTGAAGTGATATATAAATGTCAGGACTTGATGATGATGTTAATGTAAATTCATAACTGATAAGCATTTTTTCCACCTAGTAATGTCCTACCCATTTGAATTTCCATAATCTTTGGTCTAGATACCCCTTAAAGAATTTTCAGCATCTCGTCTGCACTGATATGTACTGGAGATACGTATGGGGTGAATCGTCATCACCACTGTCCCCAGTTACTCCACACACTGTTCTTGACAAATATTTGCACTTGACAAATATTTGTTTATTTAATGTCTATAACAACTCTGTGAGAAAAGTGTCAGTGTTGCTTCCGTTTTACAGATGAGGAATCTGAGGAATTAAAGGCTAACCTGGTCAGTCGCTAGGAGTTAGAAAAGGCTTTGATCATGACACGTGGGTCTCCAGTTGAGTATCAAAGGAGTAGTTAAGATAATGGCTGATTGGAGAGCTCCTATTTTATTCCCAAGTTTCTCATTTCTTTCTTGCTTTATATATAAAATCAATCAATTTATATATAAAGTCATTTCCCTATGAACTATAATAAGAATGCATATAGCTCTTTTAGGACTTCAAAATATGTTCATTTTCATTGTTAAGTCCTTCTGTGACAAGAGAAGAAAAAGGAACATGCACAAGTTGTGAAAATAAATGCAGAAGTGAAGTGAGGGTGGACGTGCCACTCTTGACTCTCAGAACAGTGCTCTTTCCTCCATGCTGTGCCATCTCTTGTGGCCTTAATTTCTGCAGATACCAGGTATCTCATCAAAGACTCTCTACTGTGTTCAGCTTTTAGATAGATTCCAGAGAACAGAGGATATTAGACATGTCTCCATGAAATACTAAGAAAGTGCCTTAATTGCTGCTGTGTGATTCTGATTCTATTTATTTGCAAGTTATTGCCTTAAGTTGCCCATTTCGTTTGATAAATGTTTTCAAATTTGGCCATGATTTGTTTAAAAACTCTACGAGTAGAATAGGAAACACATTATAAGATGGAAATACATAGAGTTGACAACTATAACTCTTTGTAGTATATATTTTTGGAGAATACAATTTGGAAAAGAGATAGCAAGAAGGGGACACTGTCTAGTAAAGCATAGAAATGAAATCTGGAATACTGTGAGAACTCGGGGAAGGGAACCTGCAGAGACAGGCACAAAGAAAGGGAGTGCTGTCAGGTGAATTTGTCAAGATAGCAGAGAGTAGAGCAAGACGATGAAGGAGGTGGGGTGAGGCAGCATCTAAAGCCTGTTAGAGAAAAGGAGGTTCTACACAGATAGTGAGGCTAGATGGAGCACGAAAACATCCAGGGTGAGATCCATTTCTACTCTGAAAACCTGTGATTATGTAAAAGTTAGTAAGAGGGAAAGTAAAAGTGAGCAGAAGCTATGAAGGGAAAAAGATGGAAGCTTTCGAGAGAAATGGGAGTTTAGAAAAGGCGATGTTTCTTGCCTCCAGTTCCCTGCCACCATCGCACTTGTAACGGTTAACTGGGGGGACTTTGTGATCTGAGCAGAGTCAGAAATTCCCAGCGATCACTGCCTCGCCCCCTGAGAAGTTCCCAACAGTAGCCTGCGTCGTTGATAGACTCTCAGGCAGAGGCAGCAAAAGGAGAGGCTTAGAAGAGAAATTGAGTAGGGTGGCTGCTTCAGAGTGGTGTTCAAGTCAGAGCAAAGTGAAACTCTCGGGAACCTGGCTGGGACGCTCTCCTGCCAATTTTGAGTTGCTGTTCATAGTTCATGTTGTACACTCACTGTTCTGCTTCAAGACGTTTACACCCTTCTCTATTAACTGTCATTCTCTGTAGCCAGTGTTGGATACCCAGCCTATCAGCTTTTATTTATGTAACCATTCTGTAGGTTGCCTAATTTGGATACTCATCATTTACTTTCTAATGTGCGTAACGAAGCACATCTTCTTCCTACAGGTACGTCTGGGCTTCTTTTCTTGTCAGAGATATTATGCTATCAAGAATGACCTTGTATGGATGACAATCTTCATATCTCTTACTATGCACAATATATTTTTATCTACCACTGTTTCTTAGTGAAAAATAAGCCCAGTGGCCTATCTTGCTGAAATGTTATTAACATTGTTTTCCAAACATTTATAGGTAGTGCTGGGACACCCGTCACTTTTAATGAAAAAGGAGATGCTCCTGGACGTTATGATATCTTCCAGTATCAAATAACCAACAAAAGTACAGAATACAGAATCATTGGGCACTGGACCAATCAGCTTCATCTAAAAGCAAGTATTGCTATAAACTTGTATTTATGTATATAGTTCTCAAGGAGAGATGCTTTATCTTTAAGTATACAATGTTACTAATGTTCATTAGAATTGACTTTCCTGTAAATAAGTTTTTAGAAAATCTATGATTTGCTCCTTCCTCAACTTTAAAATGTTATGGCAAGTCCTAAATGTCTGTGGAGAAATTTGATATCTGTAGGGATTTGATGAAAGATCTCATTTCCTTTTCAGTGACTAAATACACATTTAGGGAAATTTTACACTTTTCTGAAGGACTCACTTGTTCAAAAGTTTGTACTCTGTGTGCTTGTGTGTGTATGTGTGTTTGTGTGTTGGGGCTGAGGAATGACAAAGTGTGCCATGAATGATAAAGTTGGGGCTTAAAAATAAGTGGATTCCACCTTTGCTACACCTTATGTTGAGATCTTACGGCTACATCTGATGGATGGAAATGAAACATGATCTGTATTCACATTACCTCTTTGAATCACAACACCAGTGAAATTTAATGCACCCAAAAGTGATGTTCAGATTTTTCAACAGCTCTTAGGACTGCCAGCTGCCCCTGTCCCCTATTGGTGTCATTAAGGCCCAAGGCCCACAGATTTTGCATTTCCTACAAGTGGCCACGTGAGGACAACTTGGAGATCCCAGCTCGAAGCAAGGTCCCAGGGTCTAGGCAGCTGGGCATTTACTTGCCCAGTGCCATGCTGTCACCACCACCACCACCCACCCGGGGCTCTATCTCCTCCTACTGGGACCAAGTAGGAATGGCTCATGGGATGGCGGCTGGTGGAGGAACTCCAGCAGGTGTGTCTAGAGATGCTCTCCGAGGAGAGGGGTCTTTGAGGACACTGGAGAGAGCTGCCTGGTTCTGGCAGCCAACAATCACAAGGGGCTCTCAAGCAGGAAGCCAATCCTGAACTTGAGGGGTAAGGGAGGCTCAGGAAGTTGCAGGGCACAGGGCTGGCGGTGGCTGCGTGACAAGGATGCAGGGGTGGTTGGAGCTGCATTTGTGTACCACTGGAAGGAATTATTTCATATTTTAAAAGCCAGTGGTGTCCTATCCATGCACACTGGCTTCTTCTGATATAGAGAAATAAGGAGCGTGCCCTGTAGTCTCAGCTACAGCTCAAAGTTCATTCATACAGCATCTCTCGTGCGGGTGTAATATGGGACTATTTACAGGAACTGGGTGGCCGAGGACTCACTCCAACAGGGGTGTTGTCACTCTAGGCAACCAGGTGTTTTTAGAATGCATCAAATAAACTAGAAACACATTCTTCCACTGTTCTACTGTTCTTGTGTGTTTTTCACTCTTCCCTCTAATAAAAGTGTCTCCTCTTCTTGATTCTCAAATCTACGATAACAGTGTGAGCATCGAGTTCATTTCCTAAATGTATGATTAAGTTCGTTTCCTAGCTATGGCTTATCCTAGCTGGAAGGTAAAAATTTATGACATACACGAGGTGGGGGAGAGGTACCATTCTTGTCTATGTGTGTGTTACACATGTGGATGTGATTTCTTGTGATTGAACCCATTTGAAAGACAGACATCAATTTGACATTTTTAATACATTTTTCACCCCGTAGGTCTAAGTATAGCCCCTGAAGTGCTATGTTTATGCAGCATCAGTCACCAAAGTTCTCAGCAGAGACGCAGATTATGAGAAATAACAAAACTGGGATATTTATGATTTATTGTCTCTGAAATGACTTCCCGATTATTATCACAGTTCCTCATTCAACAATGCAAAAAGATAGCTTATATTTGCAACTATTGTTGTCCTTTGTAAGACCACATGTCTATAGCTCACTATGTGAAGTAGCCTGAAGAAATCTCACTCGTCTTGCAACCCAAATTAGCATTTATCAAAACATAGCTTTGATAAGGCTACAGCTTATTGATGCCAATTTGGAAACCAATGGCTTTTTGGCAGAAACCCTTTGACAGTGGACCTATGTGAAATAAATTGTCATGAAACAGGACAAAGAACATATGATAAGGGTAAATAGGGAAGCACCTTTTTATCTGACTTTTATTAATGCCAAACTGCTTATATTGTTATGATTAAGTATTTACATAACAAAATTCAATGGTTGAAAATACAGGTGCTAATATATAATATGAAGGTAACTAAAATAATTATACCCACAAGTACACATATGCACACACACATATCTCTCTATATATACGTTTTATATTTATTATAAAACTTTATGTTTAATCTCAAGCTGCTCTTTTATGTACATTTATGGTGCATGAGAAGTTTTATGTTTATTACTGTGTTTTTGCTCATAAAATATATCAAAACAATTTGTAAGAATTATTCCTCGTGCATGACTATGATTGTTTGTAACTAGATAGCCATGCTAGCTTCACTGAAACAGAGCGAATCAACTCTCAGAAGAAAAGAGAGTGGGTTATACTGTGAGGAGAGGTCATAAGTCAAGGGCTGAATTCTGAATTTTATCAGAATGAACAGAATGACTGTATCTCCATGGGAACTGGATCAGTCATCAGTTTGAAGGTAGAGCAGGGGTTGCTTAGAAAGTGTCCAGCTGAGTAAAGTTCTGCTTAGGTCTTAGGCAAGGTACCAAACAAGCGCTTTGCCTCAGTTTCATCATCTGTAAAATGGAAACATTAGTAGCACCTACTTTAAACCATTGTAATAAGAATTAAATGAAATAATACAATAAAACTCTTAGTCTAGAGCCTGGCCCACATGAAATCCATAGACATTACCTATTATGAATCCAATGTCTCATGATTCTACATGGCCAGGGGAGATCTGAGAATGAGTGTGCTGAATAGAGAAGTCAAGGTCCTGTTAGAAGAGGCGCTTGTTTGCTTTCACAAGTTCAGAATCTCCTCATTTAAAATCCTGACCATTTGTCCCCATAGCCCATGATTTCTGCCTGTCTTTTATATTGGCTTTAGCACATTATCAAATGTATCTACACTTAAAAAGTAACCTTTATTTAAGGTTAGCGCGTAACTCTTTTTCTTGTCGTAGCCTGTGGTTAGGTATTGTCAACTAGGCAGTTATTTTTGAATGAGTTGGATAAATTCATTCTGTGCACATGCTCCGTGCTAAATGCTGGGACTAGAATTGAAAATGTGGACTCTGCTTTCAGTGCGCTCACAGAATGGAAGGATAGACAGACATGCAGACCAACAATTCTGGTGCAATGAGGCAGGGGCACAGATGAAATTGTGTCCATGGTTTGCACTGGCAGCCTAGAGACAGGTTCCTAATCTGGCCTGACTGCTGGTGGGCGTTGTGATGGGGCAGCGGAGGGCACTCTTCCCCAGGTACTCCATCTCACCTTCTATTAAACCAGATTTGTAATAGATTTCACACTCTCAACGGTAAGCGTTTATCAGCCAGTTACTGGATTGAATTCAGCTTACTTTCAAAGAGCCAGTTTTTCTGATTGAATTCAACCATAGTATAATTTTGTGCACAAAGAGTGTATGATTAAGCATATATGAGTGCAACAAATTTGCCCTAAATATATCTTAATGGAGTGAAAGAAATTTTAAAACAAGTAGCTTATTCTTTTTTTTTCCTATAAAATTATGAAGTGTTTTATTTCCTCCAAAGCATTGTCTCTTGGTCCAATTTTTTTTTCTTTTTTATGGAACTAACATATGTTCTTAACTTAGCAATTACAGTCAGTTAGTATAATTGTTTATTTTGATTTAGGTTTTCTATTCAGCAATCTCAGTCCACGCATGAAGGGCATATTGTCTACCTGAGAGTGAATTTGAACAATTAAGCCTCTCCATTTGGTTAGGCTGAAGCTCTCCAGAGGCAGGTGGCCCTTATTAGTGATCACAAAACATATTGTAACCTAGAGGTTCAGAGAAAACAGCAAAGCCTGAACTGCACGAAGAACAGCCATATGCTGCTTCGAGTCCGCAGGGAGACGGTGTATGGAGGTTACTGGATGGGCCTAAAATAATTGAGGACTTTTTTATCCTTCCAACCAGAGCTGCTCTTTCTGGATTACTGTAGGAATGAGACAAATATTTTTGCTTGTTTTGCTGTTTTGTTTTGTTTTCTTTTTTTATTGAAGTATGGTCAGTTATAATGTGTCAATTTCTGGTATACAGCACAATGTCCCAGTCGTGCATATATATGCATATATGTGTGTATATATATACACATATACTCATTTTTGTATTCTTTTTCATTAAAGGTTATTACAAGATATTGAATATAGTTCCCTGTGTTAAACAGAAGAAATTTGTTTTTATCTATTTTTGTATATCTTGGTTAACATTTGCAAATCTCAAACTCCCAAATTTATCCCTTCCCATTCCCTATCTCTCGGTAACCATAAGATTGTTTACTATGTCTGCTAGTCTGTTTCTGTTTTGTAGATGAGTTTGGTAGTATCCTTTTTCTTTCGTTTTTCTTTTTTTAGATTCCACATAGGAGTAATATATGGGATTTTTCTTTCTCTTTCTGGCATCATTTAGAATGACAATCTCCAGATCCATCCATGTTGCTGCAAATGACGTTATTTTATTCTTTTTTATCACTGAGTAGTATTCCATTGTATAAATATACCACAACCTCTTTATCCAGTCATCTGTTGATGGACATTTAGGTTGCTTCCATGTCTTGGCTATTGTGTATAATGCTACTATGAACATTGGGGTTGTTTTCTTTTTATTCAAGTAAATAATCTGAAGATAAACAAAAAATAGTAAGGCATAGTCACTTCATAAGAATGTCTCAGGCACAGTTAGCAGCACCGGGTCAACTGGAAAGGGGGATTTAAAGGAGAAGGGCTTCATTTAATTTTGTGTGGGCCACTCCATAGAAGAAAGTAACTCTTGACAAGGTCCTGAATTCTGAGTCTCAGTTTTCTCATCTGTTATGTGGGGATAAAAATAGGCTTATTATGGAGATTGAATGCATTGGGATATAGTGGTCAAGTATAAGACCTCAGAGTCAGAAAGATGTTTGAATTCCAACCTTCCATTCATGAGCCTTGGGCACATTATTTTACCTCTTTTAGTCTCAGATCCTTCAACTACATGAAACAACCATAACTACTTTATGGAGCTGTTGAGATAATTGTGGGAAATTGCATATTCAAAGATTCTACAATTCTGCCTGTGATATATTATGTGTTACATGAATATAGTAATAATAATTTTGTTTTGCTTTGCTTGGATAACTAGCCTATTATAGAGGACCTGCAATGGGTACTGCAGTCCAAAATTCCACATATGAAAAGTCTCCTCTGCCTTTATTTTGATGTTCTAAGTAGGGAGTAACTGTAAAAAGAGGTGCATGCACTAAGATAACCTTTCTGTGCCTATGTGACACACCCAAAATATTTATTTTGGTATGAGAAAAAGTGGGCTCCATGACTCAATGCTTTGGGGACCACCAGAAGCTTGAGCAAATTTCTAATGGAATTTAGCCCAATTAAATCCATCTTCCCTGTGTGCTGTCATGCAGTATTTATAGCATGATATTTTAACTGAATATGTATCTTTGCCTGTGGATGGTCAGTCATCTGTATACATCAAATATAATAATAACATCAAATACAGGCTATCCTGGGAGTTCCTCAACTTGCTTGAAATACAGAAAGAGAATTTCTGAGTCCCCTCAGTGGCCTCATGGGTTTTTTGTTTTGGATAAACAGCCACAGTTTTAACCAAAATCATTAGATTCACTAATGTCACTGAGGAACGGCTTTCCTATAACAAAGAATATTGACATAGTCTTGAGGTAGAGGGTGGAGTGAATGGAGTTGGAACAACGTTCGAGGGGACCCTTGACCCCCTCTTTGCTTGGACTCTTTGGAGTCATGCATTTTCTCTTTGTCTCTGTTTCCTCATTTGCAAAGTTGCCTGCATTTGAAAATGCTCTGTCATATGATTGTCAGTACCTATAAAAGATGATTCACACCATGAGACAAGCATTATATGAAGCTCTTTCCATCTTGCAGAATATGAATGTGAAGTCAAGTCTCTGAGACCTTTCACTACATTCCAATAGCGCTTTAAATGCCACTCTAGTGCCTGCCTTTATACTCTGTTCTGAAAAGACTTTCATTCTGCTTCCTTGCCGTGTTAACAAGATGATTAATTGTCAAAACTATATTTTTTGTTCACTAGATGCAAATCTGTTCTTTTCAAAATAAGTCATTTTGGGATCAGAAATTATATTTTGCTTATGAGAAAATAAGTGTTTGGTGACTTCATTTTTTAACACATTGAGCAAATATCAGGGTGATTAAAGTTTAACTACATCCTTGTTAGCACAGAGTAGGTGCTTCAGTAAGTTTTTCTTGAATGTGTCATGAACAATATGCTGGTATTTCCTAAATACTGACTTAATATGGAGCAACCATCCAAGATTACTGACTAGGAAGTGGGCCTGTGCACAGATTATTCAGTGACTGTTGCCGACCAGGAAGGATGCTAAGCCACTGAGGAGCTTAAGGTTCAATAAAACAAACTTCCAGATATCAAATGATTGCCCATTAAAAGTAACTTTATACTTGAACAATTATAATAAAAGCATAATTAGGTAGGTGTACATTAAACATCAAACTAATTAAAAATATGCAATGATTACCTCCGAGTAGAGGGACTGGATAAATTTTGTTGAATTCAAACTGGATCTTCAACTACTTTGGTGGCCAAGAAATGGTTGGAAGAATGTTTAGGCCATGTAAAAGCATCTATCCATCCAGCCATCCATCCATCCATTCTTCCATCCATTTATCTATCCATTCATTCCAGAATAAAGTGTCTCCAATGTACCATTACTCCAAAAGGTGCTGGAATGATTCAGAAGGGTTTTGGATTCAGTCCCCAGTGTCACCTCTGAGCTAGGGATGCACACCTATTAGAGATGCGGGCCTCTCCTGCACACAGTGTAAGTTATAAGTGCACTGATGGAGATGAGGAGTGTTGACTAGGTTTTCATAGGGAGGTAGAAAAGGGCCAGTTTATTTAGGCAACCGAGTGTGATCCTGAGCTGCCAGAACAGAGGACCATCTGGGGAGAGAATATCACAGGGAATGAAGAAAGATGGCTTGAAGCCACATTTCTAATAGTCTCAGATACTGTTGGAAAGCAAGTTGATAGTCTTTAGGCTACAGTGAGCTCTTCAGTAGAGATAGTCTCAGCTCTTAACTTCGGGTAAATATTTTGGGCAGCAAAGTGCAGGCTGTCTGGAGATGAGGTTGTTCCATCACTTAGCAGAGGCCACAATTAAGACTCCATTCCTGTCTTACCTAATTGACAGATTCTCTCTGTCTTATCTGCCCATCTGCTTGGTTTGAGTTTGGTTCCATAAACTATTTAAAAGGACTTACTAAGATACACTTATCACAGGATAAACAAAAGAACAGACACACAAAGTGAACAAATTGGAAAGAAAGGCTAAAAAGAGTTGATGCATTTAATAGTTAATGTCAAGTTTGATTTTCCCATCAATAATTATGATCAAGAGATTCATCTGGGATTTTTGATAGAGTAAGAAATAATCATGCTGATATTTTAAGAACAAAACAATGGTGCTGTACAAAATATGATTTAATCTGATTAAGAATTGAGAAGCTGGATTCAGTCATCTGGACCTAATTGGAGGCAGATTTTGGGGGTAATCTAATAGTATCCAGGGAATCTAGTAGCTCATCAGGGAAAGTGTAAGTGGAGCACACACACAAATCTACCTTTATTAATGAAAAATAGGAAAAGTCCTAAGGGCTTAGTTATTTTAATAAATAAGAATGAAAATGACACAGAAAGGGAAAAGAAAGCTGGAAAAAATGATAGCGGTCAAACTGGAAAAGAAAAATCGAAGAATACAATGCAACTAAAGGGGACCATCACATAAAATAGAAAATGTGTCTTTATACCAACACCAAAGAGGGCAAAGGAAGACGGTGACTCTAGACTTTTATGGGGATAATAAAGTAATAAAAATGATAATCAATGGTCTTTTAATCCTTATTGTAACTTGGGAGGAGTAAAGTAAGTGCAATTTTAACGTGATGAATAGAATATGTAAGGTTAAATTAAGGTTTTAAACATAAAATGATAATGTAGAATAGAGGAATAACTGGTAAGAAAATCATTTTCTTACGGTAGATTTACTAAAATATATGTGAATCCCGTATCCTCGGGTGTGTTTGAAAGCTCGGTGGGCACATCAGTGTTATATAAAATCTACACTGTACAAAAGAATTACAAGCAAGAACTGAAAAGTATTAAATACGAATAAAATATGTAGTCCCCAGCTGCAGATAGAGGTCAGTAGCTGATAAGAGCACGAAACATAAAGAAAAAAGTTAATATGTCTGTTCACTGAATCAAAAGCTTAACATGACATCTTTTCTCAAAGTTTTCACTAAGGAAGGAAAATAGAGCCAGAGGCTGGAATCCTCCCCAAGTCCCTGTAATTTCACTGACATCGTGGATCCTTATCTCCACGTGAAGTTGTAGAAATGTGCAATTGTGTATAAACTCAGGGGATGAGATGTAAAAACATGTCCTTTCTTTAAATCCGTAAATACACACCAGAGAGATATAACCAGGACACAGAAAAACAACTTAATTTTACTAGTAGTGACTACTTGGTCTAAAATCACTTTTTCAAATCATTTTTTGATAAAACATTATTTTGAGATAATTGCAAATTCGTGTGCACTTGTAAGAAATAATAAAGAAAGATCCCATGTCCCCCTTACTCCATTTTCCCTCCAATGATAACATCTTGAAAACCTATGGTGTAACAGCAGAAGCGGGGTGTTGACATTTATACAGCCCACAAATCTTGTTCATATCGCCTGTTTTACGTGTGTGTGTGTGTGTGTGTGTGTGTGTGTGTGTGTGTCTATACATTTTTGTTACCTGTGTAGGTCCATGTATCTACTACTATACTCAAAATATAGGACATTTCCATCACCACAAGGATCCCCTAATTTGTCATTTAATAGCCATACCCACTTCCAACCAAATGCCTCCCTTCATACCTGGCCACATCTATTTCTATTAATGTGTCATTTCAAGAATAGTATGTGAATGTAATCATATTGTACATAATCTGTTGGGTTTGGCTTATTTTCGTCCAACATAGTTCTCTCAAAATTTATCTATATTGTTGAGTCCCTTTTATTTGCTAGGTAGGATTCCATGGCATGGGTGTACCACACTTTGTTGAGTTACTCACTGTTTGAAGGACACCTGCAAAATAATTATGCATCAACCTGCCATGAATATTTGTTGAATTGTATGTAGAGAGAAACAGCAGGGAAGGGAGATGTCTTGTCTCAGAACTGAACCAAATCGTTTTGCTACTGTATCATTTTGATACAGTTTTAGAAGTTATATTTAACCCTTTAATAGAGAATATTTTTAGAACATAAGTTAAAGAAGCTTTCTTGCTGCGGCATACACCTCAGATCCTTTACCACTGGCATAGGGACACCTCGGCTGCAGTACACTTACAACAATCACAGCGAAGGCGTCTAAGGGGAAACGTTCTCATTTAAAAGTAATACCACCTGGGTCTACATCCTTTTAACACCATAGTCTGTGAAAACAGACCTATGCTCGTTCTTCTTGTGCTTCACTTTCCATCCCTTCTATCAACATCACACTAATATTGATGTCTGTGCACCAAATCCCACCTCTCCCTGAATTTCCAAGACTTCCTCAAGTTGTTCTTATCCTGTATTTCTTAAGTTGTTGTGACACTGTGCGAGGCTTTGCTGTACCTTGTTCTCATCTGACTGCTTTTGTAGCCGTCAGATCTGTCGGTACATGCATTTTTCTGCATTCAGGCCATATTTATAAGATTTTAAAAATCAGACATGACTTCTAGATTAAGCTGCTATCTGATCTTTGAGACTACTCATCTAAGCTCTTTGTAAAAATTTTAGAAGGAATCTCCAAGGACACTGCAGTTGGCATGTGCTATGTGGATCTCCTAGTGGGAACCCACTTTAAGCTTGGCAACTGTGAATTAAATTCCATGATTAGCCTGTCCTTAAACTAGTTTATCAAGGAATCAGCTGATTTTTATAAATGGCCTCCATAAAATATTTGACAGGGGTGTGATTTCATGTGTTGTTAAAGGCACAAATAGGCTTAGCAGACAGACCCGAGGAAGCTCTTCGATGACCTGGAAAGCATAATTGGAAATTAGGAAACTTGTTTTTAGCCTGAGCTCTCACTCATCCTGAGATAGATTTGCGCTTTATTACTTAATGTTTAAGACTTCAAGTTCTGTGTTTATAACATTAGGAATTTAACATAGTTATTCACTAAAATTTCTTCCAGATCTAATATTCTCGAATTGAACACTTGAGATAGAGTTATATTACATGCATTTTCCTGTTTTGTTTACATGTTTTTTTTTTTTAGATTTAAAAGTATAAGGCCTCAATCATTCATCTCAACAGAAATGATCCTACAGTGTAGACCTCACCTGTCAGAGGTCTTCTGTATGTGAATTTTTTCAATTTGGGGTATTTATTTTAAAGAAGCAGGACTGCTCATAGCCTACAAAAACTAAAACTAAACTGGGAGAGGCTAATAACTGCATCTTAGGTGTTCTGCTCACCTTGGTTCTAATAAAAGTGTAAAACTTGTTAAAAACGGGTGTGATACTAGTTTCCTCTTGCTCTCCCAGGCACGTGTTTGTATAACATGCTTTAAAAATAGGACTCTGCTGTAGGGAAGCTACGTTGATTCTGTTAGTTAGACTGAATTCAAACAGGGCTAAGCAGCAATGACTAATGTGATCTGAGCAATGCTAGTTTATCTCTAAAAGGAGAGTTAAGGCCTGTGTTTGTGAAGACTTAGGGGATGTCACGGAGAGAAGAACAGGCCACGTGTGAGCCATAAACATGAGCGAGGCTTATTCTTGCTCCTATAAAAAGAGAAAAATAAGATGATTTCAGAATTCCTGCTGTGCCCTCAAAAATTTGGTTGTGTTCAGCCTGTGACATTGAGGCAATCAGCCCACAGCGTTTACTGCCCTTTTACGTCATACGCAGTAAACGGTTTTACGGTTGGAAGTAGAATTGTGGGAACTCAGGCTCAGTGATCTCATTTTGATGCTGTCTCCATCAACAGGCTTAAGCTTATCCAGTTCCTGGTGCTCCCCAGAGTTCTTCCCACTCTTTATCGGGTTTTTACGTGTTTGTGTTCATGTATTAAACTTTCCTCCCGAGATGAAGTTTTGCATCTGTCGCTGGCTGGCTAAGCGATTGCTGGGTATTGCATGAAAAATAGAACTTTATCCAGATCTTTTAAGAGACTGTTAAGAAAGAATTGGCCTTAGAAAGTTAATGCCGTTCTACTACGCTGATGACACAGCTTCCCACAGGACCATTTGTTTCCTTGTTCTGAGAGTTTGTGATAACTCTGAACATTAGGAGATAGTTGTCTCTTTTACCAAAAAAAAAAATTTTTTTTTTCCTCAGACGATAGGAAACCTGAAGCTGAAATAACTTCCAAATTGATAACTGTTGTTCTTGTCCAAGTCAGCATTTTTCCAAATGCCTTCCTCAGAATACTGGTTCTGCAGGATTTTAAACTGCTGCTGTATATGTACACAAAGGCTTTCTGGTCAAATAAGCTTAGGAAATGTCAGGACAGTTGTTTTTATTTTGTTTTGTTTTCCTGCAAGAATTTGTGGACCCTTTGACATGCTAATGTGCAGCATGGCTGACTGAGAAGTGGGCATTGAGTGTCATGTGTAGTAAATTGATTTAACCGTGAATCCTTTTTTATTTGAAGGGCATTTTGTAGCACTAATATTCCTTGAAACTCATTCTGAGACATGTTGGCTTAAGTTGAATTTTCCACCTAAGTTACATTTATTAACTCATTTAATCTTTGTCATGACCCTGTGATTAGATACTCTTAAGTACGGCCATTTTATAGAAGAGGAAACCAGGATCAACAATAAGTTGCTTATTTAAGTTCACTCAGCAAGTGGAAACATACAAGAAATTGACAGGCATATACATCCCTCTCCAGTGTGCCTGCTTTTAGGAACGTTAAAGAAGTAGAATCAAGAGAGAGTTGGTAAATGATTGGATATGGGAATCCAGGGAAAGCGTGGGGTTCATGATGACTCCTAGATAAATGAGAAGGCAGGAGAAAAGAGATTTTAGGAAAAAGGTCGCTATAGGAGGAAGCTTTAAAGAAAAAATCACATTTAAGCTAGAAGGATCTTGAATGTTCTGGAGAATGAAGGCTAGGTATTACTAAATGTAAGGGGCAGGCTGCATAGAGGCAGAGAGAGGGTCTTAGGATTTTCATGAGGAACAGAAGGACTAGGAAGGGGGATCACAGAAGATCTATTCAAAAAGTGAATTTTGGAATTTGGATCTCAGCTTTGAGTGAAGATATCTTCCTATAACTAGCATCAGTCCCTGTAAAGAAATGACCCGAGGACAACTGGACATTAGGAAGATGAACTGCCATCAGTCTGTAAAAAAGAGATGGCTTTCAGGGACAATCATAATTTAACAGTGCTACCTGATCATTTAAATTATTAGTGTATAGGCGTGTCTTTAATTTATGGCTTATTTACTAAAATAAAACAAAAAAATCCTTTACCCCAAACACAAGTTTTTCTTAGTTCTTCAAATGGGATAAGCACGTTTTCTTTTTATAAAACACTTCAGTCTCTTCTGTAGTATTTTCTTGAACTTAATGTTGACCTGATCTCATTTTTCAGGAATGTAGATAATTTTGAGGTAGGGATAACAATAATCCAAAATTGAGTTAATAATCTTTTCTATAATATTGGTTAATGACAGAGCACTAAGTAAATATCTTATTCACGTTAATCTTTAGTATTTCTTTAAGTGCCACAGTTTTGCACATTTAAGTGAGTAACTTAGTGAACAAATTCAGGAGACATCAGGGCTAAGCTTTTAGTTTAGCTGACAAATTATAGACACTCTTGGTGCACCCTGGAAGGCAGGCAAGAAAAATTTCTTTTCCTAGAATACCAACTGCGTTGCCCTTTCCATAAAAACTCTGTTAAACTAGTTGACCAGTGGTGACATGTTCCACCAGTGTCCCAGCAAAGCCTTGAGGTGGTGTCCTTTGCTGGCCATTAGCTTATTAAAAGTTCACTGCTCCAGAAGAGGGGCCGACTCCAGTCAGCACACTTAACAGCTCTGAAATCTTTTCTCAGCTAGGAATTGAAGCTTCCTGTTATACACTGGCTTCTATTTTACAGAATCTTCTTAAAGATCAAAAAGAGTTTTGTATGTGAGAATACTTTGTAAGCTTCAAAATGCTGTAGAATTGCTAGCTATTATTTGTGAGGGCCATAATCATTTTGTATAGAGAATAAGAGCCACACAAAATCACGTTTAAAAACAAAACAAAACAAAGCAAACATCTCAGCTTTGTCCTTTTCCCAAGTGGGAGCATTTTTTACATATATTAAGGTACATATAAAATTAGTCAGAACTGGATTTGCATACATTTCCTGTGTATTTATGTTTACTTCTAATATTTCTGAACTTCTAATATTTAGTTTCCTCTGATTTTTGCAACTTTTTTGGGTGTGTGTGTGTGTGAAGTGGAGTCCTTTACCTTTCCTTAACAAAAAGAACTTTACATGCAAACCTCACGTAATAGAATGCCCATGGAAAATCCTGGTACTGTGGCACACAGAGTAGGTTCTCAGTAAATGTGGGTTGAATCTGGAAAACTCCCTTCTAGGTTTGTCACTTGACCATTTCTCCCTTGAGTGGGCCAGAAGGGAAGAGAAAATTTATATGTGTGTGTGTTTTTATTTCTTTAAGTTTAGTAATTGTCCTAGAACTGATATAATTTTAAAATACTAGTAAAATTAGAATATGAAAGCCTCAAATAAAAAATGGTCATTTTCCATGAATGTGTCTTTTTGCAGCCTTTCAGTGGATTATATTTATTGGCATATAAAAAATAGCTGCTTTTGGTAACTGGAGCCCTCGCCATTCAAGAGTGCACCTCTAGAGCATGGCGGCCATCTGCTGCTGCTCCCTGGTGGCTGTCCCTAAACCGCCCAGATTCTCTAACATTGACTGGAAGAAGAGAAAGGAGCAGCTGCTCTGGAGCTCTGCGGCTGCCTCTGCCCTCCTCACCACCTGGCACACACACAGTCGACTCTCGGCACGGCAGACACACTAAGCCATGTTCTCCTCCACACCAGTTGCGCATTCCTCATACTAAACACCCATCTCTTCCCTGCCATCCCTCACCCATCCTTGTCCTTTCTTTTATTCCCATTCTTTCTCCAGGATGCTAAGTGGGAGTGGGACGAGCGAGATCGAGAGGCGGGACCCAGAGGGATACAGGATTCTGGCCAAACTCCTGTCCTGCTTCCCATCTCACTACTTTTATTTCTTTAACCAAAAAAATTTCTCCCTCTGTCAGGAATATATGTAAATACATCATTTCCTTTAGTGTCAAAGCAACCTTCTATGATGCTATCGTTGTTTGAATGTAACAGGAGCAATATGAATACAAGACCCTTAAGAGTTTTTCACACTAGTCTTCTCTTTAAGAGGAAACATCTTTGCTGTCTGCAATCAGGTCTATGAATGAGGGGAGAATCAGGAATCATTGAAATAAGCTTGATTGGTTTACACTGAAAAGATCAGAGAATGAAATGAAGGTATCTAGCAGACCAGAGCGAGGGTCAGAGAGAGAGGAACACCGGCTGGTGTGGTGGGAGATTGTGAGAGGCAAGAAAGAAGAAAGTCTTCCAGGCAGCTGCAGATTGCCAAAGGTACATAGACAGACAGAGAGAGAATGAGAAATGAATGCTTGAGATCAAGAGACCTTCTATGGAAGAAATCGTGCTCAAGAGGGGTGCAAAAGATTTTGAGAACTTGTGCGTGGTTAGGTGGGTTACATAGAGATTCATCTTTTGGAATCACTGAGAAACTTCAGTCAATATTTAAGTCACTTCCAAATTATTTTTTGGATATTTAGTCTCTATGCTATAGTGCCACAGGGCAGCTGAGTTTTCTGTGGGTTTAGTATCTGAGTGTAAGATGTCCTACTTAGTGTATTTTGTTTAGTAAGTCATCACTTAGAATGTGGCTTACAGTGGAAATTTCAGTGGACATTCCTTTACATAACTGCAGGTGGGACATTCGTTTTCTAACCTTACTGCTTAATATAGCAAATATCTTAAGAAATGAGGGACCGTTCAGAATGGAGGCAGGAGATGTGGCACCCAAGTCTGGATGGGTTTATGACTTAAAGCCCTCTTCCAGTGACTGAGGCTCTCTGCTCCTAGGGGTTAGACTTGGAAACCAACAGGAAAACTAGGAATTTAAGGAATTGATAGCCAAAGACAGAAAAATAGGCCTTTGAGTTACGGGAGGGTTTCCTACTAAAATAGGGTAACGATGATAAGCCTGGGGGAGCTGTCAGGTCAGCAACTGCAGGCTTTGGCTGTTGGAAGTTTTCTGGATTCAAAGAATGCATAGCCTGTTCTGAAGAGGACTGCCTCACTGACCTAGAAAGGGAACAACAGAGCTGGCAGAGGCTGGGAATATAAATTTAATCTATAATTAGTCTTTGATGATAAGGGAAGGAGTTTCTGCTACTCATTCAGACTGGAGGGAGTTTACACCCTGGGCCTATGAAGCTGGACTCTTCACTGAATTTTCAAGGAATAGAAAATAAAAATATTTTTTAAAAAAGGAAGGAAGAGAGAAAAAGAGACAAGAAATAGTATGGGGTGATTTTAGAAGAATTTCTGTAGAGTTTGTTCTTTTTATTGAAGATATAGTTGATTTGAGGTATCGGGTTCATTTCAGTTGTACAGCAAAGTGATTCAGTTAATATGTACTTTGTTCAGATTATTTTCCACTATAGGTTATAACAAAATATTGAATATAGTTCCTGTTTATATGGTAAATCCTTGTTGCTTATCTATTTTACGTGTAGTAGTTTGTATCTGTTAATCCCATATTCTAAATTATCCTCCCCTCCTTTTCCCTTTGGTAAGCATAAGTTTACTTTCCATGTCTGTGATAGAGAGTTTTAAAAGAAAGAAGAGACTTGGAGATGTTTGCACGTATCAGAGACATTAAAAAATGGGAAAGATGACTTCATTTTGCTCTGAACTATAAATTCAGTCCTCTTTTGGTATTTGTGAGTGACATTCATCAACATTTGAATCACTTTTTAAATTTTGGCGGGAATTTAGTTTTTAAATAACATAATCCTGGACCCAGTCCATGTGGCACATTGGCTTTGCAAGTGTTAAGCATATTTACAGATGAGGAAACTGAGGCTCAGAAAATAGAAATGGTTTACTCATGATGATTCAGCTCTAGCGCCTGACCAAGATTTAATCTGCTTGCATTAGACCATGGCTACTGCCATCAGCCTCCACCATGTTTCTTATTCTTTTTTTCTCTTTGTTTTCCCCACGTGCTGTACATTCTTTCGTTGTTGATGTTAACTATTTTTTAAATATAGTTAATTTACAATATTGTGTTAGTTTCAGGTGTACAGCAAAGTGATATATATTTTATATATATATATTCTCTTCAGATTCTTTCCATTATAGGTCCTTACAAGATATTGAATGTAGTTCCCTGTGCTATACAGTAGGTCCTTGCATGTTTCTTAGCCTTGACCACTCTGGGAGAAGAATGGATAGAGGCCTGAGGGTGGGGAGGAGAATGATTTGATGATGGGAGAAATGTGTTAGGGTACAAGACCTAAAATTCCACTTGGAAATTAAGTTACCAGAGTAAGAGAGACATGAATACAGGAAAAGAAAGAAAACTCACCATCGTGCCTTAGGATGTAGAATGTTCTCTTAAGGGGTTAGTGTCTCATAAATGCAAGTGTGTCACAGGCTTACAAAGTCAAAAAACGTGGTGTAGATAAACAGATACATGTTCATGAGTCCCACACTGACATCTGATTATTCATTCATGGGGTTTGGTTAATATTTTTCTTTTTTTCCTCAGATTTGAAGACAAGACTCAGGGGTCAAGTAGCAGATTTTAAGGATCTGTTGTCTACCCTCACAGTGTAGGGTAGCTCAAAGCTAGCCAGGAGGGAAAGGACCATCAGAGAATTTAAGAGGATAACAAGTGAGCTGGTTCTGAGACCCAGCCTGGAATTCGATAGGGCCACGGGAGGCTGTGAGTCATGTTATGTTATCCTCACCTAATCGAGCCAGTGTTCATCAGGGAACCTCTGCACAGAAGTGCCAATTCCTTGCCTTAAAGAGTCAGGTCCGTCGATAGCATCAGATCATAGATGTAGTCTCTGGGCAAGTCTGCAGAACAGTCCCCCAAAAAGAAGCCTGTTTAAAAACCAAGAAACAAAAACCAAAAACCAAAAACCAGTGCACTGCAGTTTGTGAGTGTCTAATTAAAAGAAAGAAAAAGAAAATGAAAGGAATGGAACTCTGGTTGCCCTGAGGGATTTCAGATCACGAAGCCCTTAGAGACTTAACTTTGTAGAAAAAAAGTGAAAACACAGTCAGAAAACACATCAGAAGAGTCAAGTAGTTAAGATTTTAAACAAAGGCCAGTCCTGGCAGTACAGTTTTATCACTGACCACAGGATAGGTGGGAAGATCCTTAGCTCCTATGTAAAGGCATCCAGCATCAGCGTGTGTTCATGACGTGTACGTGACTTTCCAAATCCATCACATCTTTCTCTCCACGTCCCCTCAGTCTGTGCGCAGACTTACTGGACTCCTCCTTAAGCCTTCACTCTGTCATGAGAAACCCTGGTTATCTGTTAGAGAGCTCCTATATTCTGGCTGAAATCACTGAGTTCGCTTATGCCCAGCAGTGATAAGGAGTTTAATAGTCTGCCAGGGACAGGAGTAATGCTTTTGATGTAATGGTTTATCAGACTGGTAGTAAATACTGCTCAGTGTTAGCACACTCAACAGTATCATTGACTGAACCCGGAAATATGAATTTGATGGCCAGGTTAATTGGTGATAATTAGTGGCGTCATTTAAAATATTTCAAGTTTCACTTTTAAATTTCTTTCTAAGCTTTTATCTTAGAAAATTGCTTGAAATTTTCTGATACCACCTCTCCAGACCCTGAAGCCAGTGTAGAGAGGCAATCTCTTTTCATTTTTTGTGGATAATAACTTCACGTATTATTTTATAGCTTGAATTCTTCATTTAGTAAGTTATTTACTGACACTATGATAAGAAAGGCAAAGACTTAGTTCATTTTTGCTAGCTTTCCCTCTTTCTTCTCCTCCCAGTGTTTGGTGGTGTTTTTTTGTTCTTTGGCTTTTTTTTTTTTTAATGGTATTGTTTTGAGATTCTAGTTTTTCTTCTGGTAAATTTTGTGACCATGAAAAAATATACTTAAGCCTCTATTCCTGACTCTAACCTTTTGACATATATCTTATGACATATACTTCAACTCCCTTTATATGAGAAGAATTTATTAAAACATATAGACTTTGTTATGCTCTCTCTTTTCATGGATACAACCTGGTTTTTTGGTTTTTGGTTTTTGTTTTTTGTTTTTGGAGCCACACTTTCACGGTTACATCCTTAAGTTGTTAACATTGACTTTCTGTCTGGAAGGACAACTATGGTCCTTTCTTTGTCCCTAGATTGATTCTAAAAGTAGAAAACAATGAAACACTTACATTACTTTAACTATGTAAACACTGTTTAAGTTCTGGGCTAGGACACCATTTCCTGTTCCAAAAGATCTGCTGCCTAAACCTGGACCACCCAAAGGAGAACGTTGCTGGCATCAAGGTCAGAAGGATTTTCCCTTCCTGTACTCAAACTATTGCTTAACATTCAAACGCATTTTTATCTGCTTTATTTTTAGATTTTTTAAAAAAGACATTTGTCCTGATTGTTCCAATCTCTATTCTGTTCATTTTTCCTTGCACAGTTTGCCACCGCTCGCTCACTCTCTCGCTCTAGCTCTCTCTCTCTCTCTCTCTCTCCACTATTGTCATGAGTCTTCCTTCAACCCCCTTATAGATTTCCCTTCTGAACCTCTGTCTCCCTGCTTCCAGCTTTACCGGTTGCCTTCTGAGTTCGCTGCATAAATGGCTTCCCCTGATTTCCCCTCTGGGGTGGAATCTCATCTCATGAATGTCATGTTTTCCTTTTCCTTTATTTACTCCCTACATTTTGGGGACACGTCCTCAGATAAGTTCCCATGCTAGGGTGCAAGAGAATAAAACTATTTCAGTAAATGTCTTCAAAAAATAGCTTTATTCTGGCTTGCACTTAATGGATAGATTGGTTGGATTTGGAAGCACTGATAGATAACTATTTTTCTTCAGAATTTTGAAGGAACCACTTGGTCATTTCTAATATCCAGTATTGCTGGTAAGGAACACCTCTGTAAGAAACTAGGGGTGACTTGGCAACATCTGTCATTCCTCAAACAGGGGACTCAGTGGACCTTTTCAATAGGAAGACTCATATCTCCTAAGCTCTGAAACATTTCTTTATATCACTTATTAGATATTATACTATTCCCAATTGTCTCTCATTTTTTTCTTTTTGTTATACTCTTCATCAAATATTATACTGTGTGGTGATTCCTTATCTCTGTTACGTTTTCTCTTATATTTGTCTTTTTGCTTTGTACATTCTACATGTTCTCAATTTTATGTTCCAATCTTTCCAACTTTTTATTTCAGTAACTGTATTATTAGTCTTGAATATTACCATTTTGATCCCTGGTGTTGACTTTCAACAGCATATTATTTTGTATCTATGGGTATATTTTCCTCTTGAATCTCTATGAATATGTTATTTATAATTTTTTAAAGTTCCTTTTCATTCTGTGGAATACCCCAGTTTCCTACAAGATCAGAGAGCTTTCAGTCTGTTTATCTTCTGTTCTCTCTTTCCCTTTTCTGCTGTTTGGTGATTCTTGGTTAAAGAAATTCCTAGATAGTTGGAAAGGGTTTCCTCTGCTTCTGTGAAAGATGATTTATTTTTTTCCCCCCAAATCTCTGATTTGCAGAAGTCAGACCAGGACCTCTGAGCAGGTGAGAGGAGGGGGGGACGGATCTGTTGGCAGGTGAAGAGGATTTTTTTCTCCCGAGAAGGGCCGGCAGACACACTAGATGTCTTAGTATTCCCAGATTTTTGTTCAGTTTCTTTAAGAAGAGATTTCTGGTTTCTTGTGGGGGTAAATGCCAACTGAGTGGAATGGATTACTGGTTCTGTAATGTAGACCATCAGTGATACTGCATATCTGCTATTTTCAACACAGTGTTTTAATATCATTTAAATCTCATAAAATTCAAATTACTTGCTGTCTCCAGCTGTTATGTCTCCATGGGATTCCCTTGGGCAAACTGGTATCCTTTGAAGCCACCTAACAGTATATTTTAAGTTTTTAATTTTCCATTTATTTTTATCTATCAACCTATGAGCCTCCATTTCCTTTATTCCTAGCATTTATTAAAAATCTTGTCTGTTGATAACAAATCCCTTTACATTTTGTGTAATTACATAGTCTCTGATGGCTTTATTCTTTCTTACACATCTAGACTTTTCCAACAGAGGAATGGACAGCAGGACATGAGCCCACTGCTTATCCTAGGTCAGCAGTGTCAATGTGGTTTGAAAATAACCTCATGAAATGCTGTTTTACTGGTAAAGAGGGAAATTGTCAATTAATTGTTAGATTATTAGATTTAGAAGAGAAGTGGCAGACATCACAAGAGTGATGTGCTATTTGAATTTGGCTGTAACTTATGCTGCCAACACTCCAAATATATGTTCTTAAGGCAAGATTTTGTTGGAATATTTACGAATGAATATAGGATTTAACTGGATACCTACTTTCCAGAAAGAGTTCTTGGTTGGAGTTTTGTTCTTTCACATCCTGGTTTTCCTAGGATGGGGTAGCCAGAGGAAATGTTGTCATGGCAACTCTTATGGGTGGGAGTGTTGGGGAGAATGCCAGAGATTGCCCCTGAAGTTTTTTTGATAGCTTTATAATTTTGCATCAGTGGTAAAGGAAGGTATTTTTCAAGAGCTCTTCAACCTTCCAATAAATGGGTAATAGGAATAGCTCTAAACTAAATTATTCATTGTTACCACTTATAAAGCCTTTTTTGAGATTTCTAGTCCTTGTCAGTGGGCGGGTTGCTTCCTAGGAGCATAGGAGATACTTTGAATTTCTAATTTCTAGTTTATTTTATATTCATACAATAAAGTTGGCTACTGCAGCTGTAGTAGCTCAATACTTTGAGCCCTGAAGTTATAATTCAAGAAATATCCTAGCTGACAGATGTCTGGGACCCATATCCAATTCTATGCTTACTGATGCAAGGATTTTTCATCCAACACTATTCTATACTGTCTCCCAGTGGGGGAGTGCAGGTGAACTGAAATCAAATATAAAATGACTGACGGCCAGAAAATATGAATACACAATGTAAAAAGTGAGTATGTGGCAAAGTACTAATTGGGAAGGAATGAGATGAGGAAGAAGCAGCTGGAGGGGATTGGGGGAGGGGGCAAGAAGCCAACAGAAACCAAAAGAAAATATCAAGTTACTTTAGGAATCAAGGAGATTGGGAAAATGTGATCTAGTCTAGAGCCAAGGAAGGGTTAAGAGGAAAATCAGAATGTTCTGGTCTTAAAATCCAAGTGAATAAGCAATACACTCACATTTCAGGTGACTATCGAGAGAGAAAATGTTGTCTTACAGAGGTCAGTTGTTCTTGGAGCTCTGATTGAAAATTCTAAGTATTTTTAAGGACTGGAATTTTAAAAAGGATAATTTCTAAGATTGATATTGTTTAGATCTGAAAAACTAGCAGACCTCGGATTGATTTGGGTGCCTGTGAATTGCCTTTCTGTATTCAACTTAGAGTCCTTACACTTTGCAGCCAAGAGTAGATTTTCCTTTCTAAATAGATGAGACTGCATTTTTGGATAATTTATGTCTTTGGGGGAAGTAGAATGCACACTTGACCACACATAACCGAAAGAACTACTTGGCCTCTTCTCCAGTCATGGTCACAGCAAAACTGACCGACACTAAGGAAAGCTTCCTCCCTGGGACGTCACCTGATTTCACTCAAATTTTGGTGACAAATGTTAACACTCCCTAAGGAATACCGGTCTGTCAGTATTTGATTGGAATTTCTGATCTGAATATAAAATGTCCCTTTCTTCTGGAGATAGAATAAAATTAAAAATAAAATTGTTTCAACATCTTTGCCTCTTTTTGAAGAAGTTCAGTATACCTTAGGAAAACAAAAATTTCATTACGTGGAGCCTGTCACGATTGTTAAAGACCCAAGCTGGAAAGTAACTCTTTGCAAACAATAGTTACTTGGCACTTTTGCCAGCTTCATTGTAGGGAACAAATTAGGGAAACATTGGCTTTGACTATGTTGTGTAAAACACAAAACAAAACTAGATGAAGAAACTCCTCTGTCTTTGACAGCTCACTGCTTTGAGAGAAGAAATAACATTTTCGTTATTAGATTCCTCGTGAATCTTCTGTGTGCTCATTTGAAGCAGCTCAACTTTGGGGGCATAAATTTTCAAAGAATAATTTTAAGAAGTATGATAGAGCAGAGTTTTTAAGAATCATGAGAACAGGGCTGGTTCACTGCTGTTCAGCTGTGGATTTGCAAAGGCATCGTCCTCTGTTTTCTTTTCTGGAATTCCCAGCCTTGATTTGCTCTTAGTTCTTGATTTCCCTTTTAATACTATCAGTCTTGATACTGATTTTACATTTGCTTAGCATGTTTCATCCTAGCTAAGATCCAAATCCCTTTGTCATAATTTCCAACTGATTAAAGAACTAGAAATATTTGTGGGTGCTTAAGAGGGTGCTTAAGCCACTGGAGGCTCAGATGCCACCCTTTTAAAAAACCTAATTTTAGTTGTTATTAAAGTCCTATGGAAGAATAATTCCATGTATTTTTCAACCTGGTCGGCATTTTTAACTTCCAGGTAGACATTATTAACTGAAATAAGGGAAAGCATTGTACATTTTCTTAATAGTTTTCAACAAACAACAGATCAATGATCCGCAAATAAATTTAGGAGAGTAACCATTTACCCCAAAGTCTGCCATTTTATAAACCTTCTAAAATTCGCAATTATATTTAGTTAAAAATGATAGCCCACAGTGGGACAAAAGACAGAGAAAGCCATGTAGTTTTCATGAAGACATGTAAACCAGAGAAATATATGTTTTGTAGGCTAATCAAATAACCCTAAGCTGTTTAGTTTTTAAGATTGACATCAGCTCTCAATCACCTACGCTAATAGAGAAGAATTTTCAAATTAAAAAAGTGAATCATTTAGAAATACTTTATTTTTGTAATATATCTTTCTTCTTTACTATCAGTGTAAATGTGAATATATTTGATGTCATGAAATTCACAAAACTTTAAACAGTTTTGAGACCCTCAAGCTGTCTAAATCAACAGCCAAATTTCTTCCTTTATTGTTATTATAACTGGTTTATTAAATAATTTTAATTTACTGGGGGTATAAATAAAAACATTGCTCATTTCTTCTTTTCCTGTTCTTTAGAAAAGTCGAGTGCAGATTCCATAGCTGTCTGAAGATTTTTTGGCTCTCAAAAAGAATTCAGCATCATTTAGGATGGCAATCTTATATCTTATTCAAAGCTCTACCCCTTACACTCCCAAAGTAGGCTAGAGCTGTTATTTTGGCCAACTGAAGTGTAAGTGAGGGCTTGTGGGCAGTGTACAAGGCTTGTGTCCTCTTTTTGGACATCTTATTTCCCTCTCTTTATACCTGGTTGGGGGCAGGCAGGAGCCATAGGTGACACTAAGCTCATCTTCTCTCACTGGGGGCTTGTCAATAGTAGGGCAACATTTTGATCTCACTCTGACTCAGTCTGGTTCCATTTGCTGGTGACCGTGGCTGACAAGTGGTTTCCAAGTCAATAGTTGGTTTGATTTCTTTGAGTTGAGTTCAGCTTTATCCCCACATAGTCTTTGATGAGAAACCCTTCAGAAAACAGCAGCCATTATATCCCCTGGCCCTTGATATTGATCAAAATCTCCAATCAAAACCCTCGGACTAGGAGAGATGTCTTATTGCTTGACTCAGAAGCTGCTGGGAATGCCTACCTACAGTACCTGCCTGTTATCTAACTTCTGTGGTTTTTCACATAAAGGTGGAGCCACATGAACTACTACTAAATCCTCTTCCCTCTCTCCAAGCCTTTGGAAGCCACCCGCTATCCTAAGCATAACCATAGGCATCACACTTTTAATTTTGGACTGCATGAGACCCTTTATTATTGTCATTTTTTTTTTTTATCTCATTGGTTGAGGCTCCTCCAGCAAGTCACCAGCCTTCAGAAATCTCCAGCAATAAGCGCTGTCTCTACTGACGTACATCATGAGATGCCAAAAAAAGCTATCTCACCATCCTTCTCTCTAAGGGTAGTCCCAAGTGTACCTGTAGGTTCTGTTGCTCAGCAAACACCCATCCAGAACATCTTTTCTTGCAGATATTAGCACTTTCTACAGGGGGTTTGGGGAGAACCGTCATTCTGAGGAAGAAAGCCAGTAGCCTCTTCCATGAACATTGCTCTTCTTGGAAGGCTGGTGAGCCTCAGATGGATGCCCTCCCCATCGATTTTCTCCATATTTGGATGAGAGGTGAGGGTTAGGGTGGTGTGGGGGATCTGCCCTGGAAGTGGGGTGCTTCTGAAGCATCTTGGTTGGCCTTCAGGGTAGCTCACTGACTCCTCGCTAGACTGTAAGTCAGTGCAGTTTTGGGGCAACTCTTCTTCCACCTTTCAGTTTTGGCTCTCTACTTAGATTTCTGAGGCCAAGAAAAAGTCCCACTCAACATTCTGTGATGCTGTAATTTCTTAGTATTTTCAGGGGCAGCATGTGAGGCAATGAATGTTGCTGGTAAAATATGCTTGTTTGGGGAGTGTACAGCTCAGTTGTAGAGCACATGCTTAGCATGCACAAGGTCCTGGGTTCAATCCCCAGTACCTCTGTTAAATAAATAAAACTTAATTCTCTCCCCTCTAAAAAAAATATTTTTTGAATGCTTGTTTTAACTTCATAGGGCAAGCAGCAATTCTGATATAAACAGGAGACTTCAGAAGAATGGTTCAGAATGTCAAGAATTTAAAAATACCATTGATGTCATAATTAACTGAAGGTGGAGTATAAGGCCTTGGATTCTACAGAGCCAAATGTCTTGCTAAATGAAATAGAACAAGGGGAAATACATAAAAGTACCAAGAGAGCTATGGGATTGCTACATTCATTATAATGGGCTTTAAAGTTGAAAAACATCATATTCATTACAATGGGAAGTACTGATACATTTTGAATAATAATCGTTAGCCACTCACTTAACCATACATTTCTTTAGTAATTCTTTGTTTTAGCTGTCTTTTCAATGTTTAGAGCTCACGTATTTAAAGGCTTAGATTATTTTTAAGATAAGTTATACCTAAGTTTCATTTCCTAATTTAGATTCATAAATTATGTGCCACATTGAAACTTTTTATTAATATTAAATGAGTATTTCTTCAACAGTAAACACTTAGTATTACATTTCTTTATCCCTCATGCCAGGATTCCCTGGTCAATTAAGACTCAACACAGATTAGAAGACTAACCAGTCATTACTAGTCATACCTGGTAAGTAGTTCAAGAAAAGTTGGAAGTGAACACATTCTTTTTGCCACAAGAAAATGACCAAATTTTGGTGATGCCTTTGACACAAATATAATCTCTTCTTACTACTCTTTATCAAGAGTTTCACCTCAAATACTCCTACATAAAACTCTGGCCAGCAAGGCACTTTACCTCATTCAACATTTGCTCAGTCCTTTTAATGACCCATCCAGCTTGGCAGTTTGTGATTTTATCACCTCTAACTTTTTTATATGCACCCTCTGGATCATATTGCCAGATTTCAGGGCTTTGGGAAATATCCTTTTTAAAGTTAAATCAATTGGATATATTACTTAAAAGTATAAAAGAAAATACCTTATACATCACACAAGAATATCTAAAGAAAATCCGTGGATAGATAAGGAAGAATCTACAAACCATTGCTATTGATCAGAACATTATATTATCATTTTGGTAATAATATGGTATATCATCTTTGTTACTGAGTCCACCACATGACAGGCCAATAGATCGGGAGATGAGGTGTTGGGGCAGGGAATAACGACTTTATTCAGAAAGCCAACAGACTGAGAAGATGGCAGACTAATGTCCTGGAGAACCAAACATCTTCCCAAGGCAGGATTCAGGCTCCTTTTATACTAAAAAAGGGAGGGGGTGTGATTGGTTGTTTCAGACTTCTTGGTGTTGGAATCCTTTGTTCTTGCAGCTGTCCATGTAGGTCAGGTCATGGTGTCCCAGTAAACCTCCAACAAGACAAATGCTATTTTCTATTCTGCAAATTTTTATCTTTATATGAATGGGAAAGTGTTATATCCTTAAAGGTCAGAGCCTTGAGAATGGGCTATCCTGTATATTTCAGGCTATAGGCAACATTTTTTTTTACAAAAAGTGCAGAGCTTGCATGACTAAGCAGAGGAAACCGAACACAGGGTTAGAGCCAAAGGACAGATCTAATATGGAGTCAGATTTGTTCTTCCCTATTACACCTTGCATTGGTTTCTGTCTTACTACTTCTGTAATTTTTTTTCCTTGAGGAGGTACAAGATGGAAGATGCCAATAATAGTAATTATGCGTGAACCAGGGGAAATAATGAAATAGATATTTCCCTGTGTGGACTGCAGGTGGGATCATAGATCATGCATAGGGATGTCATGGGGAGGACCAGTTGACTAATAAAGTTTTAGGTAAAACTGATTCCTAGTATTGAACGTTCATTTTCCTAGAACGCACATTATGGAAAGGACTTGGGTAAGTGCACGTAACTTCACAGGCTGCTATAATAATTAAATTAAACACAGTAATGTCATTCATTAATGTATTTGGTTAACATTCCTATTTAGCCAACTTAGTAAATGCACATTTTATGAATCTTCACTGAATAAGCTGTACCACCTTCATCCAATTCCTAAATGCTATCAATCCCAGAATCTGTTTAATCCTGTCTACAAAGTTTCAAAATGGTACTTAGAGAATTATTTTAGTGCTTCTTTAGAGTATTTTTGGTCTCCTTGTAGAAGCCTATTATAGAAAATATTTACCCTATCAGATCTAACCTCTCATCACACTGTGTTCTTATCCAAAAAGGACCTGTTTTGACCAGTAAATTTCATCTGTGGCATTTTTTTTTGTTTTTGTTTTTGTTTTTACTTTGTACTCTTTGGTATTTTGCTGGTTCATTTCATCTCTGTGCAGAGATTTCTACTTATTTATTGACTCATTTATAAGTAACAGTGGAAAGCTGACTAAAAGTACTTCCTCCTGCTGTTTGAAATCTCAAGATGTAAATAAACATCCTTCTAAAATTTATGAACCGAGAATACAATAGTTTTTACGTAATTTTTCTCTATTTTTTCCCTACCTTTCCATCAAATAGATCAATGTTATTTCTGGGTTGTTTAAACCAGGTGGAATATGAGCAATTCATTATAATTAGAAGTCTTGCTAATAAATTGACTTCTAGTTAAAAATCAATGACTTACATAGTCATTAATATGGATTAAAAATTACATGAATTTGAAAACTTCACTGCTCAACATTTTTATGTTCTTTCATCTGAAATAGAAGTTCAGTCATGTCTCTAAATAAAATGAAGCAAAGGCATTGTAGGATGTAAGTGTTGCTGCTGGTATATAAGTACAGATTTACCTCCTCTGACAATACAGCCTTCTGTCTTTAGGTTGGATTTCAAGTGGCATTGCATTTGTGGCTCCAGCTGTCGGAGATCATAAAATGATCATGTCTGTTGACACAATTACAGATTCTGCTATTCAAGAGTGGAGAGTGATTGAAGAGAATTTCAAAGAGAAAATATAATATATCCAGTTGCAAATGGACACAGATGTCACTTCCAGAGGCATTAAACTCACTACTCTTACATTGAGCCTACGCAATAGAAAAAAACAAGATTGAAATTTTCAGTTCCAATTTAAAATAATGGTTTACATTCATACCACGTGGGGCCCTGAAAGTTCCAATTTATCCTCAAATATTCCTGTACAGTTGGGCGAATTCAGCAACTCAGTTGAGCATTTTTTAGTTCTGATTCTAAACACATTCCCCCACCCCCACTCTCGTCTCATTATAAGTTGTTAGGCCATTTAAATGGCATTTTAGAAGGAACTGAGTCACAACAAAACAATTTGATCCATTCACGAATTATCCAGGATGACAGTCATTGAGATGGAGTTTGAATCTCTTTAAAGTTGAAACTCTTCAACTGGTGTTGAAACTACAAGTAGCTGACAGTTCCTTCAAGATCAGCACTGGGCTTACTTTGCCTTTCCAGCTCTCTGTGACCCATTCCCCTGTGCCCAGAGCACATTACTCGCACCCCTTACTCACCACGATTTGCTCTGGCAAAACTCATAAAAGGCTGTCTTGCATCAGTACCAGCCCCTCTTCAGTAAGTGTCAACAGGGCATCTGAGCCTGGCTCTGTACACGTGTTAGATTTTCTACATGTTTGCCATCCTTGGGGCACTGGATCCTGCACATTACCCTGTCTCACCCTAATACAGCTGCCTTGGCTCTGTCTTTAGATTTCAAAGTTTTCTTCTTAAAAATATCCTAATGAGAAAGATCTCACCAGTGAGGCACTGCTGAGGTCTGCTGCTCCTGCCAGTCTTGCAGGAGACAGTGGTCCAGTGGATGTCACAGGAAAGGGTCCCTGGTCCGTTTTTGGAGGGGAGCAGCCTCCCTGCAGGCAGCTCATTTCTCAGGGCAAGAGCAGGGCTCTACTTTGTCTTTTTCTCTGTGTTTCTTCTTTACGCTGTCGTCTAACCCTGCTCTTCAAAATGATACTTATTATTATATCTGTATTTTTTCATGTATCTTTGTGGATTCTAAATAAAACTAAAGACACCAATGAAGAAGCCCTGGCACGTATACTTGATTAGAGAAAGAAACTAAGGAACAAGGTAATGGAACTAACACCCTCTTTAGAGACAAAATATTGTTTTGAACAAAAAACATATTTCATTTATAGTCTTTTCTTTGTATCTTTCCATTTTTTAAAAAAAATAGTCTCAAGCATGATTGATGTTTACAAGCCTGGAGTTTCTCTCCAAAAAAGAGGGAAAGTTTCTAACTAAAATTTATAAAAGCATATATCCTTTTTTTTTTTTTTAAGAAGACTGCTTCACCATTATAACTCTAGCTGCATTGTCATTCTTGAGCCCTACTTTGAAGCTTTACAATATAGGTGCCAATCTGAAAACCACAAAACAGTAACTTATATTTTTAACAGCCTGCCTCACTTTGAGAACTGAAATTATTCAAACACTCATCTGCTCTCCCAAGTAATTTTATTTCATGGATACAAAGTGCTTTGTCTCTTACTCAAGAAACTTTAGACAAAGTGGGACATTTCTCCAACTATATGTTTCTAACCTCAAAATAGTTTATTATTTGGGCAAGTAAGGGTAAGAAAGCACACAAGCTGGATTTTTTTTTTTTTTTTGCATTTCAGAAATGAGAAGATACTCATTTTTCAGCTGGATATGTTTGGTGTTCTGTAGACAGAGCCATGGTTCTTTATTTTTGTTTCTTGAGATGTGGCTTTTCTTTGGCATGTCCTTTTCCAGCAAATCAAATTACTTTTCATGAGCATTACCAGATGTTAAGCAGAGAGGATTCAAGTGGAGTGTTCAAGGTGGAATTCATTCTGAGAGTGTATTTCAGTCATTTTACTCTTGGAAGAATACAGTATCTGGGCATTTACAGCTGTACAAATAAACAAACATCAAACATAAAAACAAAACAAAGCTATAAGAGCTGGATAACAGTAACAAAATGCTAGTAGAGCCTTCATTTAATAATCTAAGGTATCAAATATCAGAAACCCTCAGAATAAATGATTTGCCTTGAATTAATATAATAATTGCAATACTTTGTAGAAAAACGATGATAATTATAAATAGTAATCAATCATTTGAACAGTTAACAAGAATATGGCCCATACCAAGTACAGTAAATGCTGATGTTTGTGATAACTGTTCATTTCCAATAATTAATGGGTACAGTCCAGTAAGATATAGAGTGGTACACGTGTGACAAGGCAGGGACTCTGGTTCACAGCTTCTCCAGGCATTGTGTAAGCTGGTAGTCGTGAAGTAGGGGAAATCTAGCCAGACCCGATTGGATTCTGCCTCGCTCTTAACCCAAGCCATGAAGATCATATGTTGGCCCGAGCCATTCATCTGAAGCTCCTTTCATCGTTTGCTGACTTTGCTCCTTCACATCTGGAGATGGACGCCCTGTGTGCAGCATGGCACAGTGCCATGGGATTAGGCTGCAAATCGCACCTTACTCTGCTCTATTCACGTGGACCAGATTAAGCTTCCCATGAATCTATCAAGAAGCTGAATTGCTTCTGTTTTGTTCTACTGGTGTTTCTATTCTAAATAATTTTATTTATGTTCTTTGTATTTGTTTTGTTTTTAAGTGTTTCCTTGAGTTTGGAGATCATAATTTATTCTAACTGCTCTGACCCTTTCATTTTGATTTGTAGGCAACACATTCTTCATTTCCATGATGCTCTTCTGAAAATAAGAGCAGTCTATGTCCACAAATTAAAATCTCAAATTCCAATTTAATTTTTCCTTCTTGCATTTATTCTATTATCCCCCAAACAAGATATAGAGAATTCTTTAAGAATGTCAGATATTAACCTGTGTGGTTCTTGAAGTATTCTAAACAAAGTTACATCATTTACTATCTTGGAAAATAACACATAGGACAATAAAGGGGAAGACTAAAAAAATTAGAAAAAGAACAAACAAAAAACTACTTCTAAAGACTTATAAAAATAATTATAATTAACTATAATTTCCATCCTGATTTACCCTTAAAAGCTTAAAACTATTTCTAGGTAATGTTATACCAATGTGCTTTGTCGTTTTCTTGTTCTTTTCTCCCGTATCACTCTTTTGTTTAATTTATTCTTTAGTGGTTTCTCCAAAACTTAACTTTACATGTTCTGATTTTTATCTACAAAATTTTATATATATTCTTACACCTGTATTTATATACATTTACTGATTACAGGAATGCAAATCTCTATTCCTTCAAATTAAAACCAAAAACTTAAACAGTTAGAAAGCTCTGTTTAATTCAACTCATTTAAAATCTTATTTGAGAAAAGATTCGATATATGGTATGCTTCTAGAAATGTAAAACATTGGTAAGTTATTATATATGTGCATGCAGAAGATGGGATTTGAAATTGAAGAAAAAAGTCAACAACCAAAGAGAACCATGAGATTCGGGAGCAGGGAGGTAATGCCTGTTTTACATCATCTGTGGTTTGATGAGTAAAGAAACTAACTGCCTCGCCATTGTCAATACAAAATGCGTTCAGCTTTTATCTTGAGTTTACTTGTACTCTTATGTTTTGAGTGATAAGTTGTCATTGATTTGCTTTCCAGCTGTATCATAGTTACATTATGTGCAGTTTTCACTACCATTATCACCAATTATAATTATAATTATCACCTATTAACCCCTGGACAAGCTTGTGTGTTGGAATGCAATGGAGTCTCGTTTCATATTGTAATCAGTACAGTTGGGTTAACCTCTACGAGTCCAACATCTGAGTCTGAGTTCAGATTACTAGGCTGGAATGGACGTATTAGAGAGTTCATGTCAGGCTTTGGGAGAGCAACGCAGTCTATCCATGGAAAGCAAAGTATTGCGTTGAGATTCATTCATTCATTCATATGATAAATTCACTTTTCAGAATTGTTTTTGGTCAAACGAAATATTGTTTCAGGGAACACAAGGTAACAAAGCTGACATTTTAATATTCCATATCCATTTTTGAAATGACAAAAAGGATGTATTTTTAGAGCTACATCACTAAGTTAACAGAGATCTCTGAATAATAGAAGCCATTCAATATTAACTAGAAATGTCACTGTGCTTATTTGATTAATGTCACTAAAAAGAAAACAGCACATAGAATACATCAATCGTACAGTCATGAGACTACAGCAATGACATGCCACAGCTATACATTTTCTGGAAAAAATTTTTATACAGAGACTAGAACATTTGGGGTTGTGTCCTAAATAATTTATATGTTGTTTATTGTAGCTATTTTAGAGTAGGAAATAGAAAATAGATTATCTCATCAAGCAGCAAGTAGGGGAGATGTCAGATGTATTTTGGGAAGAGAAGCAGCAGCAGCCACGGTGACAGGCAGAACAAGTAGAGAAGTGGAGACGGGGTTGGGGGGCAGGGACGGGGGGACGGTGTGTGGCTGAGGACGATGCTTACTACACCGGCAAGACTTACCCCGTTCTAGGAGGTTCGTGCAGTTTTATCCATTCAGTCCTCAAAACCTCATTTGAAGTAAGGTATTACAGACATGTTTTCAAGGATGGACTGAAGCTCAGAGAAATACTTTTAGTAAGTTATAAAACAGAGATTTAAATCCTGATCTGATTCCAAAACCTCATGCTGAATCTGATCATCTCAGTATCCTTGTCATGTCTGGTTCTTACACTTGCTCTGTCGCTTCAAGTTGGGATTTTTGCCCTTTGGTGTGCCTGTCATTTTTCGTGGTAGTTGGACAAGATGCGTTGGGTGAAAGGAACTGCTAGAACAGGCCTTTCCTGAGACTCCAGCAAGCACACTTCAGCTTTCCTGCCCCAGCACTGGCCTCTGCGGTGATTTCCTGCTAGGGATTCCCTGCGCCTGTGAGCTGGGACTTCCCCTGTTCGCCTTTCTTTCCTCTCCATTCTTGGGAGCAGTGACACTCCCCATGTCCTCACTTCTTTTAGGGGTCTTAGAACCATTGCTGATCCCAGTCTGTTCAGCCTTTTACTTGTTAGGATGGGGTGGCAACTTCCAAGCTCCTTACATGCAAAGCTGAATAGTAGTACTTTGATAGCCAGAAATGGAAAGATGTTTTTTTCTAGGCAGAGGCAAACAAACAGGAGTAAATAGAAGAAAGCCAAAATACATGTTTCAGGAAGATGGATACAAAAACTGAGTAAGGCATATAATTCCTGAATGGGCATTTTATGTAACATTCAAAAGGCAGATTGGGGCAGAGGGTTTGAGGGCTTCAAGTTAGGTTACCAATTTTTATTTCTACTTTGTATAATTGAGAAATCATTGTGATTTTCTGTTAGGGAAGGAAACAAATAAAGGGAATGTTCAGATTATTTTTATCCAGCCCTGATTTATATGTGAAAGATGGATTAGAAGAGAGAGAACAACCAGCGGTAAGCCCTTTATGGTGGTCAAGGCATGGCATTATGATAAACGACTACAGTAGGGCTGGACAAAACAAGGGGTGGATGAAAGAAAAAAACATTATAGGGTGGCTAAGGCTGGCTATGAAGTTCAACTGAACAAAATTAGAGAAATCAAGAAGAAAACCCCGAAGGCCAGATGATGAACACATTTTTAGACACGACGAGCTTTACTTCTCATACCTCGGCTTTGTGTCATGGTGCTTGGTCAGCAGACCATTGGGAACGTTGTAATAGCTTGTGCGTAAAAAGATCAGGGTTGAAGTAGAGCGATGATGTCTGAAGCCAGGGAGTGGTTGGGATGTCTGATAGAGAAGATAAGTCAGGAAACATTAGGATAAAAAATTAATTGCAACAAAGAGAAAAGAGCCAACATTCATGACAGTAGGAGTAGTGATAGGGTTCAAGGTGTCAAGAAAGGAGGACTTCAGAGAAGACATGCATCGAGGAAAGGTAATTGGATCTGAATGCTGGTACTGTCCTCACATAATGTTTAAGATGAGCACATTGCAAAAGCCAGTGGTGCAAAGGGCATAATACCTTGCTCCTCTAGGATTGGTCAGGAGAGAAAGAAGAGGAAGAAAACAGCAGCTGAAGAATACAGCTGTCACAGACGGTTTTCAAGGTCTGGAAGATCAGGGTATATTTATAAAACAGTACTGCAATGTATTTTATAACTATATGCCAAATAGGATTTCCTTATTTCTCCCCCTTTTTTGGAATCTATGGTTATATCTATAATCTTAGAGTTAAGGCTGTGCATTTGGTTTTTTCTTCTTTTTTTTTTTTTCTAATTTAGACTTCCCAGCTATCTATAAATTTTATTGGCTATTCTATAAAAACTGTTCTTTGATGTTGCTTTAATTAATTAACCATTATTCTGTCTTCTAAGTCTTTAATGCATGCTTTTATTGTTATTAATTTCCCCTCTACTTTTCTTAGTTTTATGTTATTATTTTTGCCTAGCTTTTAGAGTTGAATACTAAGTTCATTTATTTTTATTATTTATAATAAAAGCATTGAAGAAAACAAATTTTTGTTCTAAGTACAGAGTGCTGTGTGTAGCATTCTCATTATCTTTTATTTCTAAATGGCCCTAATTGCACTTCTGACTTGACTTTTTGAAGAGAGTTATTGTTCAATTTCTAAGTGGTTGCATTTATGTTTATGACTTTAATTTATTTCTGGTTTTACTAGAAACTGTCATCAGAGAATGTGGTCTAAATAGGTTGTTTTGTTTTATTTTAACCTATTAAGATTTTCTTTATGATCCATTTTTAAGTATATTTTCTCTGAGTTCTAGAATTTATCGACTTATCATTTCTGTAACTTTTTTTTTTTTCTTGTCGCTTTTTGCTTTGTTGCCCATAAAAGCACATGCAAGTTACATTTTCATTGAAACCTGGGGGTTTGGGATCCAGATTATTGTGGGGTGTTTTTTTTTTTCCGTTTACATTAGACTCACTTTAAACTATTTTTGTTAATTGTGTCCAGTTTTATAACTAGGTTTACTCACATTTTGGTAGATTTCTCACATACTTCAATGATCAGTGTCACATCTTTATGTCATGATTCCCTTCCTGGACTTCTCAAGTTTGCTTTAATTTTCAGCAGACTAGATTACTTAAGCAATTTTTTTTTTTCCCAATAAAGTCTTTTTAAAACATTGTATTTTCTCAGTAATGATGTACCTAAAAACATTTTCCTCTAGTCCTCAAACATGAAAGTAAACTTGTCAGGTTATTAATTATGTGATCATAAGAGTTTCTCCTAAAAAAATTACACTTTTTTTATTTTGAATTTGTGTTGTGGTGGATATGTTTGAGGACTGTCTTTACTTTTAATTTTTGTTAGACATTTTTTTTTGTCTCCCTTTGTTTGTATTGAGCTTTTCCTTAATCTGATACCTCCCACCAAAAAGTTTTATGTTTTTTTCAGTCCCTTCCATTAATGTTGCCCTTCAGTCCATTCACAGAGATATTTCGTCAGCAGAGAAATATTTTCTTTACCCATATCTTTGATTATATTTTTCCATAACAACTGCTTTGGTTTCCTCCTTTAGAAATGTGTGTTGCCTGTAATTGTTTTCATAGTCTTTCTGTTTTCTTCCATATTTTCTATTATTGTTTCCATCTCTGTATTTTTTTCCTCAGTGGTTTGAGAAGCTTTACAAGTTGGTCTCTAGTCAATAACGTGTTTTTTTTTGCAAACTCTATCCTTCACTTCAGTGCTTCCTGTACAGATTTTCAGTTGGCATTTCATTGTTAGCTCTCTTGCCCTTCTGTTTCTCATTCCTCCTCTTTTACAGTCAGGCTTGTTAACTTTATTTCAACCTGTTCTTATTTAAAATGTTTATTAAATGTATTTGTAAATATGATTATAAAAAGTCCATTGGTCTTACAAGGCTCATTTGAAAATGGCAGCCCCCAATATACCTGCCCTTATTTTCAGATGGCCAAAGGTGACCACATTTAACTCTTTTGTTTCTTAATGTGTTTTACTCCATATTTCTAAATACCTTGCTTTCACATACTTTCTGGTCCTGATTCTTCTGCTGTGGTAGTTTATGTTAACTTCTCACTGTAGAGTATGAGGAATTCTCTCCTTTACACCTGTCTTCCTATCTTATCCTCCTCCCAGCATAGACATGTCGTAACTTACATTTTCATGTAGCTAATTATCGTCACTTAAGAATTGGTTGCTTAGTGCTCCTTTTTGTTTCCGTTTTGGTTTTTATATACTTAAAACCAATTCACTTCTAAACTTTTCAGCAGAGGACATTTGGTTAACTGTATTTATATTCTTAGAGACATCTCTTCAGCTTCTCCAATTTAGATAATGTGTCTCTAAATAGCTTGCATCCCCTTTACCATAATTCAAAGAGTTTTCTTCACATTTCTTTTGTGCTGCACCTTCTATTTCCTATAATTCAATTTTCCCTCTTCATTTATCCTTTTTTTAAGGTATAACAGATCAACTGATAGCTTCCTGAGACAAAACAATGGAAGATACATTTTTTGGGAGAACTTGCATTTATAAAAGTGTCTTCATTTTAATAATATGCGTAGACAATTGACTGCCAAAATCTAGGTAGGAAATCATTTTATTTTAGAATTTGAAGGCACTACTTATTGTACTGGACACTCAGTAGGCCCTTTTAATCTAGAATGCATTATCCATTCCTTCTAGGAATTTTTGTTTGTTTAATAATCCCAATTCTCCATTTTCTTTTTCTGGAATTTGGATTCTTTAGATCCTGGACTGATTCTTTAATCCTCTCCTGATATCTTTCTCCATGTCTCTTTGATCTACTCTCTGGGCGATTACCTCAACTCTACCTTCTAATTCTTCTATTTATTTCTGTTTCTGAAATTATAATTCAGAATTATCATTTATCCACTTATCTAGAATTAAATTAATTATGAATTCAAATTTTAATGTAATTTAAGTATATTATTAATTATAAAGGTTTAGACTTAATTTATAAGAGTCGTTTCATGCTCTATGAATGTTCCTTTTTATTAAAGAAACTTGTTTTATGTGTGTATTTTTTAAAAAATCTCTGAAGGTATTAATAGCTTTTAGAGCTTTCCTCTTCAGGCATAGCCTTATTCTCACTTACATTGCTTTTTTTGCCCTTATTTGTTTGTTTTAATGTCTGTTGTTCATGGTAGAGATTTTCTTCGTATCCAGTGATCCTCAGATTCTATTCATATTTAAGAGTGCAAGACAAAGCTGATTGACAGCTCTCTGCCCATGGGCGTGTCTGTTGACGGTGGACATCACTGGGAAATCATGTCACATCAGAACGTGTAGACCTTTTCTTTTAGGCTGATGGATCTAAAAGTGTCCCAAAGATGAATCTTCAAATCCTCTGCTTGGGGGATGTAAGCGAGGCTGATAGTACTCTGTGAGCCAGGTGGGGGAAGAGGCCTGGAAAACTCACAATTCAGCATTCATACTTTTACTTACCACAACTGATGTCAGTGCTACCCCAATCCCAGCTGTGCCAGGTGTCCTGCATCGAAGAGACAAGAGACCCTCTGTTTTGCTGTCTCCAGAGAGCAAATCTCTAGTCTTCTGCTAGGTTGCAGGAAAGAAAGTGGTCTAGCTTCACTAATGTCAGATATCTGATCACATGATTTCAGTGTTGGATTCCAGTCCCTTCTAAATTGCCTGGCTATTTGTGCGCGTAGACGTTGCTTCATTCATCCTTATATTCCTGGTACCTACCCTGTGGATTATACCGTTATTGCAATTCATGTTTTCAGATAAATGAATACATAGTTTAGTTATAAATTGAGGAATTGAGGAAACCTTTAGCTAGATATGGCTGATTGGAAACGCTTCTCTTCTAACATCACAGAGCTCCTTTTCTTATATTGTTGCCTTAGTTCTGGTATGTTGTCTGTCACTTCTGTGTCAGAATGAACATGTCTTAATATCATGTAGGCTTTCCCTACAAGTTTCAGACAATTCCCAGCTTTTACGCTTGCTAATGTTCAAAGTTCCACATTCTCAGCACAGTCTTCACACTGTATTTTGATAGCTTTGCTTACCATTTTGTCCTATTAACTGAAGCATAGAAACAAACAATTCTGGAAAACATGAGTGTGTCTTTGTGAGTCATATTCCCCCCAAAATGCCAGCTGTGGTCTCCTCTTGTACTACTCAGTTTCTCATTCATCGCTGTTCTTTTCTATTTGATCACTTTGCTCCTGCTGAATCCAAGGAGACTTTTTCTTAATCTCTCTCAATCTTGTATTCCATACTGCAGTCTGTGGGAAGAGTCTTTAGTTTCTAGGTTTAGGGCTGAAAAGCAACATCAGGTTCTCTCCCTTTTTTCAGAAGTCGTTTATTTTTATGACATGTCCCAGTGTGATAACTCTATTCCCCTTTGGCTGCAGGAGCTGTTTTTGTTGGTGTTTAGCAGTTTCATGTCTGTCTCTTTGTGGGTAGAATATAGAGTCACGCAATCCCTAGGAATCCAGTATGGAATTGGAAAAATTTTTTTAAACCGCTGGTTTTCTTTTTAATTCAAATAAAGTATCTTATTTTGCATCCATTCATTTGGGATTAAGTTATAAATGCCTTTCAGGCAGGAAGAGTGCCATTTAGGTGTACAGTGACTAAAGCTAAATGGATACAGTAACCTTTCTGATGCTCTCATACGGAATAGCTGGAAGAATCTTAACTGGAGACAACGTTCCACTTGAATAAGTATGAGGGGGAAGGAATCACTAGGATGAAGCATACTCAGATCATGAAACACGTTTATCTTATCCTAAGGTTTCTTCATTGGGTCTAGTATGGAAAAAGCCTTTAAGCAAATTATCACCAAATTCTTTCGATTCTCCTTTCTAAACCTGACTCATCCTTTCTTTTTCATTCCCAGGAAACTCACCCACTCTTCTGCTCTTGTCTAGGGCCTCTCCTGTCTAGGGCCACACTTCTTTCACCTGGACTATTATTTCAACTGTGTTACACCTGCTCCGCTGTCTCCTACCTCCTCTGCTCCCTCTTCTGGATGTGCAGTTAGTTTTAAGTTTTTGGTGTTTTGTTTTTTTTTTTTTGACCATCTATTTTATGTTATGCACTGCCCTGGGAGCCATTAGGTACATGTAATAAAATGCTGTGATTGGGTATGTGGCTACAGGCCCCCTCCATCGTTTAATAGCTATGTGATGTGGGACAACTTACCTACTGCTCCGTGACTCCTTAAACTAAATGCGGTGAGGTGGGGGACCTAACTCACAGGGTTGCCATGTGCATTTAATGTTCATCGCTTAGGACAGTTCTGGCACGTAGTACGCCCTTAATAAATGTCATCATCATCATCACTTCTTATGTTCTCTTTGCTTAGTTATATAACCTGGCTTTCCACTGGAAATATTCATTCCAAACCCCTCTGTCTGTCTTCTCACATTCTAAAGGTACTTACTTCCTATAAATTTCCACAGTGTGAGTTAAATATACATTGAGTGATACGGACTAAGATCGAAATGGACAAGTGTTTTGCACTGAAAATTTATTCTGTTGTTCAAAATGTCACAAAAGTGCTTTATAAAGAATTATCTTAGTTTCTGCATGCATTAATAAATCATCTTAGTGTAGTAAAAATAAGAAATATGAATTATTAAAAGGAATATTCTAAGAAGCAACAAAATTTCCTGTTGAGAGTATTACCCCTGAGCTGATTTTCATATTATTTTCTTCTACCTATTGGCGATGAAGGATCTGCTTAACTGAATTTAGGTAGCATAAAGTGTGGGCACATGTACTCAGTGTAGCTCTTCATATGTAATATTTAAGTCATATTGTAAGATTTAAAATTAAACATACAAAAGCTTTTAAACAATATGCAGAAAAGATCTAACATATCAAATCTTCCTGAGAAGTTAAAATAGTTATTTTTATAGTAAACATTCTGATGAATTAATCTTACATGAAAAGATTTTACCTAAGGAAATTATTTGAAACTCTAATTTTGGTCATCTAGAATAGAATCATGAATATAGTAACACAAGTTGTAGCTCAATGGCTTATGTTTTAAAATGACCACTCCTTATAGTATTCAAATCGTAACTTTTATCACAAATTTAAGATTAAGGGAAAAAATTCTGTTTCAATACTGTTGCTACAAATACCACACACTGCATGGATGTCTACATAGGCACTATGTTGGGGTGAAAATCTATCATAATGTCAGTGCATCCCATTCACCAAAAATATTGTAGGTCTGACCTCCTGTAGTCATCCCTGAAAACAGTCATCCCTCAACACATATCCCAACATCCAAGCTTGCAGATCCCGCCTTCTCCAGCCTCAGAGGCAAGGGCAGAGGACACTTGCCTGGACAGTTTTCTCAGCATAGAGCTGGGGTGGAAGAAGGGGCATCTCACGTGGGAGGAACTGACACTAAGAGCTGAGATTGTGGGGAAATAAAAGCATGAAATAGCAGATCTGGATGAAATCCAGAGACGGTGGTTTTGCTTGTTGCTGTTGACAGATTTTTTTAACAGAGCAACTGTATTTAATTATAGGTAGAGACTGGGAACCTTCTTTCTAGTGCCGCCTCTCAGTCCTAAATCATGGTACATGCAGAGTTTCTGACTCTCTTTTACATTTTCTGCTCGCAAAACATTTTTACACGTATTAACTTGTTAGATCTTTCCAACATCCCTGTAAGGTATGTGTCAGAGGGTGTAGTCTCCCCAAAATCAGCTTCTCTGAAGGTATGGATGAAATAATCTAGAGACCACACAGAATCAGGAAAGAACAAGCTTACTACCATCCTATTCAAAACCCTAAATAGAGAGTAGCTATAAATTTGGAGTAGTAATAGATGTGTTTACCACATTGTGTTTAATGTCGTTCTCAATCATCAAATTCCTACTGAATCTTGGGTCTTCATACAGATTACAAGAGTTAAAAATCTGTCCTTGAGATTAACATGCTCTCAGTCTAGTGGGAAAAAAGACACGTGAACAGATAGTCACAATACGATACCAGAGAGTTATAATAAAACACATAATGAAATATAGTGAAATACAGGGGAGGGACATACTTTCCCATCAGGGACTCTTGATTTTCAAATCCTATCCTCAGAAAGTTTCACTGTGTCTTTTGGGCATCATGGACCACTTCCTCATTCCCGAAATTATCTATTTGGTTTCTTGGACCTTGGACTAGATTTCTTCCCTGGTTTCCATCTGGCCATGTTATTTTTCATCCTCCTTTACTATTCTTCCTGAGTCTGCTCCTTAAATTTTGTTCCTTCCGTGCCTCCATTTATGTCATCTTCCCTTCACACTTTCCATTGTTTCTCACGGTAAGAATTTTCTAATAAATATTCATAGTCTCAACTGCTTTGCATATGACTGCGTTTGAAATCTTTGCCGCAGGCAAACCTGACTCATGAACACAGCTCATGTGTTCATCTGATTCCTGAGCTTCTTGGCTAGGAAGCCTCACTGGGATTTTGAGCTCAGCAGGGCTCAGAGGGAACCAAGTCATGATTTATCTTTACCTTTCAAAACCAGTCATTCCCTTGCGTGCCCCTGTTCAGGGGAAGGACACCATCACCTGTTCACCGGTTCTTCCATACCTTCTTCATTCTTTCAACAAATATTTATTGATGCCTATTGGGAACAGTGGGAAAACAGACCAGGTTCTTACTCTCCTGAGGAAAATACATTTAAATTGGTGCTTAGCAAAGTATGGTTCACTAATTACATGACAGAAGTCTTGGAAGAAGAAGGGCTTATTTTAAAAATGCCAACTTGAGTTTCCATCCCAGACGTATTAAATTGTAATCTCTAAGACCTGGGACCCAGTGAGATGTATTTTGAGTAAACTCTTTAAGTGATCCTAAGGAACATAAGTTAAAATTTATAAAACTACTTATTTGGATAAAAAGAAAGTCAAACAAATAAATATGTAATTACATACTGTGAAAGTGCCATTGAGGAAGACGACAAGGTTTTGTGTGAGTGTATCCTGGGGGAGTGAGGAGGGTTGATACATGATTCTCCAGGAGTTAGACAGGGGCAAGACCAAGCCTGGCCATGTAGCTGGTGATCGATTAGACATGACGCTGAAGTAAGTGAGATGCTAAGGAAGACTCTCAAACACAAGTCTGGATGCCGTCCTTTGGTTCCTCTGTTTCCCTCACATCACCCTTTCCTTACTAGACCTTAAATCCATCCCATCTTCTTCAGCATCACTGCTTCTAATAGTTCACAGGCTCTTGTCTTGCCTGGAATTACAACATCATTTCCCTGATTCTTATCCTTGCTTCTGTATCACCCTTTTTCCTTATCTGTCACCACAGTGATCTCCAAAATTATATATATATAATTTGTATGTGTGTGTGTGTGTGTGTGTGTGTGTGTGTATTATCATGTCACATGTTTGGTTAAAAATCCTTTAATCACTCTCTATGGACTTGAGAGTAAAATCTGAACACCTGGTGCTGCTTACTGAGTCCTTCCTGTTCACTGCCGTTCTTTGGATTCCGGTTGCCATCACCTTCCATCTGGAATTCTGCAATAACCTCAGTGCGACTGGGGATTGACCTGTATCCAGTCTTGGGTTCCAGTCGTCTTCTCTCTATTCTGCAGCCCGAGGATTCTTCTAAACAATAAATCTCATCATCCTTGTCCTTGTTATAACCCTTCAGAGGAACCCTCAACTACCACTTTCAAGATACCATGCAAACTCCTCTCAATGGCTCACAAGGTTCTAGCATGATCTAGCACCTTCTCTATTCCCTAGCTTACCTTTACCCACTGCTTTAATCTATACTTTTGCTATTCTTTATACCTTTAGTGTCTTCAGTTTGTTATGGCTTCTTGCTCCTGGGTCATTTTTCTTTTTATATATACATATTTTTATTGATATAGTCAGCTTACAATGTTGTGTCAATTTCTAGTGTACAGCAAAATGCATAATGGAGACTGTCATTCTAAGTGAAGTAAGCCAGAAAGAGAAAGAAAAATACCACATGATATCATTTATATGTGGAATCTGGAAAAAAAAAAAAAAAGACAAATGAACTTATTTACGAAACAGAAACAGAAACAGACTCGCCCCTGGGTCTTAATGTCTTTTTTGCTTTTCTTGGTGCATTCTTGAGATCCCCTTCTTGGGTTTACCTCTTCTGCATCCTTCAGGTTGCTGTTCACACATCCCTGAAGCCTGGACTTGGTGGCCCTGCCGGATGCCCTTCCTGCAGAACCCTTTCCTCACCTCTTTTCTTTTTTAGGGAGTCTCATACTGAGCCGTGACTGGCTCTTTGCTTGTCTCTTTCCCTGCCTACTCTCTTTGGAGGCCAGGGACCATGTCTCGGTCACTGTTGAATTCCCCACACTGAACCTTGTGTCCAGAACAGAGTGGGCATGCAATATATGTTTTTTTCACCCAGCAAATGAGGACTGAATGTTCATACTTCCTGACTGTATCAACTTAGCATGCATGCTTTTTAAAAACAACAGCTTTATTGAGATAATTCTCGTGCTGTAAAATTTGCCATTTTAAAGTACATCATTCAGTGGGTTTTAGTATATTCAGAGTCGTGTATCCATCACCACTAATTTTAGACCATTTCCACCACCACCCTAGAAATCCTGTACCCTTGAGTAGTCACTCTCTATTCCTGTCTCTCCTTCGCCTCTGGCAGTCACCAATACAGCCTGTCTGTATTTCTTTCACTTAACCTATTTTCAAGGTTCACCCATTTTATAGCATATATAGCACTTTATTTCTTTTTAATATTTGGTTGAAAAGATAAAGCACATTTTGTTTATCCATTCATTAGTTAATGGACAGTTGGGTTGTTTCTGCTTTTTTGCTATAATGAATAATGCTGCTATGAACATTCATGTACAAGTTTTTGTGCGAACATATGTCTCCAGTTTTCTTAGACTGAAATTACTCAGGAGTGGAATTGGTAGGTCATATGGCAATTCTATGTTTAACTGTTCAAGAAAGTGCCAAGCTGTTGTCTAAAATAACCACACTATTTTACATTGCCACCAACAATGTAAAGGGTTTTAATTTCTCCACATCTTCAATAACACTTGATATTGTCTGTGTTTTTTATTATGACCATCCTAGTGGGTATTGTGGTTTTGATTTGCATTTCTCTGATGACTAATGCTGTTTGACATCTTTTCATGTGCATATTGGCCATTCATACTTCTTCTTTGGAGAAATGTCTCTTCATTTCTCTAGCTTATTTTTAATTGGATTATATGCCCTTTAACTGTTTAATTCTAAGAGTTTTAAAAAATTAATTCTGGATTCAAGTTCCTTATCAGATATGATTTGAAAATGTTTCTGCCCACTCTGTGGGTTGTATTTTCACTTGCCTAATGGCATCTGTTGAATCATAAAAGTCTTCAATATGGATGAAGTCCAATTTGTTTCTTTTTATGTTGTTGCTTATTCTTTGGAGTCATGTCTTGTCCCAGCATCACTGGTGAAAAGACTATTTTTTCTCCATTGAGTTTTCTTGTCATCCTGGTCAAAAATCAATTTACCATGCATTTAAGAGATTATTTCTGATCTCTCAATTTTATTTCACTGATTAGTCTATCTCTGTGCCAGGATCATGCTGCTTGAAAACTGTAGCTTTGTAGTAAGCTTTAAAATCAGGAAGTGTGACTCCTCCAACTTCACTCTTCACTTTCAAGGTTGTTTTGTCTGTCCTGGGTCCCTTATGTTTCCATGTGAATCTTAGGATCAACTTGTCAATTTCTGCAAAGAAGCCAGAGGAGATTTTGATAGGGATTATCTGTCGATCAATTTGGGGAGTATCTTCATCTTGGCTATGTTAAATTTTCTGATTTATGAACTTGAGGTTTCAGTTATTTAGATCTTCTTTAACTTTCTTTAAATGCTGTTTTGTAGTTTTTTAGTGGAAAACAACTTGCATTTAACTTGTTCTAAGAATTTTATTTTTTGATGCTATTGTAGGGGAAATTTTAACTTCGTTTTAAGTTGTCTTTTTAAATAGGAAGAGTACTTGCATTTTTAAAGGTTATGTAGATCTGTAATATCACGTAGAATTAAGACTTCAGTCTGGGGATCTTCTCACATATACCAGATTTTTAAAGGACGCTAAACCTACTCACCATTTTGAATAGGGGCAGAAAGCTTTGCACGACCCAAAGGAAGTGGATGAATATTAAGGAAGCAATATATAAATTTGTATGTAACTATATTTATATGTATGCATGTATAGGCTAATATATTGAGAAACTTTATTTTGAGTTCATTATCAAATTAATTGTGCAATGTACTCACTCATGTGTGAATCATACAATTCACAGTGATTCACAAAATATGATACCAAATTTTGACATCTTAAATATCTATGCCAATTAACTACACTTGTTAAACTTATTGATTACATGAAAATTAATGAGCAAATCTTTGAAAAAATGCCCAGTTCCACTGGAAATGTTTGCATATATAATCTGCTGTTACGTAAGTCAGATGAAGAGTTGGGTTTTTAAATACTGGAGTGGCAAGCTAGTCACCAAAATGATTATTAATACCATGCTTATTAATGGAGCAAGATGAAATGAGCTAATTAAGGATGGTGAGACTAGACATCAATTATCTTTAAGTGTTATATTTAAATTTTTCCTACGCATATAGTAATCATATTGATGAAGATGCCACTTAACACGTGGGAAAAATACCATAATAGAAGTATTAAATTGAGTGAGAATTTTGTAATGAATACTGGAAATGATTAATAATAGTGAGGCCTTTAATTGGGGAACATTCTTGAAGTCTTTTTTTCAGGAGTTATTAAAACTACACAGAAGAAAATTATTCTATAAAAGTAATGTCTATTAAAATAATTTATGAAGCATTACTCTAGGTTGATTGGTCTGGAAACATTAAATTTTAAGATGTAAGCATGCTCACTCAGGAAGGTTTGGTTGCTTGGTTGTTGGTGTGTTTGTCTGCAGCAATAATACAGTTTGACGGCAGAAACCAGTTGAAGGCTCACGTTCTGTGAAATGGATTGGATTGGAGCCTGTAGAAGGAATCACTGTTGGTGAACATTGTCAAGACGGGAACGGGCTATGGTTTTGTCTCTGGAAGGTCTGTCTATATAACTATCATCCATTTGTTAGACTATGCATTTTAAACAGAAAATATCCTAATATCAGAGTAATATCAAAGGAGAGGAAAATATATTTTAAAAATGCATTGATAAGGCTTCTCTTTATACTCATTATGAAAGGTGATATAATTTAATATAACAAAGCAAAAGAACTGAATGATCTTTGTTTATGCTTTACAGCATAGTTGTGAAAATTAGGCAGTTTAATTTACTCTCGAGTGGTGTTGTTTTTAATTTGACAACATATGTAACATAAATTATGTCTCAGACATTGATGTTATTTACAAGATCCTGATTCAAGTGTTTGCTATTTGTCCTTCCTTGAGGTGGAAGTTGGTTGGTATCCAGACTTCAGCTACAGCATCAAAATACAGTTATAACATAAATGGGTTCCTTGATGAAAATGAAGTTGTATGTATTTAACGTGCTTACTAAAACATACGTAATGTTTTCTCCATTATATCAAGAAACATCACATATATTGCTTGAATGTATTGTTTTTTACCTGAAGAAATTTTACAGCTATTAAAAATTGTGATATTTTTCATTATCTTATAACTTTATTTTTTATTTTTGAGAAACACTTTTCCACTAGTTCAGTATGCAGAAAACTGATCAAGAAAAATGTAATATTTAGCTTCTAATGATGAATATTTATCTTTTATAATGAGGTCTATCTAATATAGGTATATTTCTTTGTTAATAAGTCTTGTTTCCTTCTGGAAAATAAAATGAATTAAGAATTAAAGAATTAGACATGTGGTTAAACAAGCTGACCTTTAAGGTCTCTACCAAATTTGAAGTTTAATGTTTCTGAGATTTTTTTCTTTTTTTTGCTGGCTTTTTTTTTTTTAACAGTAACATTATAAATCTATAGAAGTCCCAAACAAAATGCAATTTTGGTTTTACAGTAATTAGCTTTGAAACATAACCTTCACAAAAAGTATTTTATTACTTTAGAAGAGTCCATTAGGGTATAAAATCAATGTTTTAGCCACTCAGTGGAGCATTTCATTTTTCTCAATATTTTTGAGAAGCCACTTTCAATTTAACTTTTTTTTTTCTTGCCTAATGGAATCTTATACATAAATAAAATCACTTTTCTAAATCATTAAAACCTAATAGTAAATTAACAGGTTTATGATAGATTGCTTTTCCTTTGTGATGAACAGACAAGGTAAATCTAATAGTCTTGAGTGCCCTTAGGACATGTGAAGTACCATCTACTTTCTCCTGGGAGGATGTTTGAAATTAAACATGCATGAATCCTCTACTCCACCTTGGGGAGATTTGACAGCCCTCTGCAAGTGTTGAACTTGGGAACTACAATTCTCTGCCCTCCACTCTTCACTCCACATTCAAGAAAGGGAAACATCCTTAAGCAATCAATCTATTCATGAGAATAATCTCAGTCACATAGTTCCCAAAGGTGGGCAACCTTAACAGTGATGATAGAATATTGCTGACACGAGACACTTTGGGGCATTTTGTGGTGTGAGGTAGCTGTCACTGCCTTCTCAGTGGATTCTCAGTAGACAACCATGCTGGTGGTGGTCACAGAACAAGTAGGTACACTTAATTTGAGCCGTGTTAGTTTTCTATTGCTCTGTCACAAATAACTCCATATTTAGCAGCTTAAGACAACAAGACACTTATTATCTCTCACAGTTTCTGCAGTGTGGAAATTCAGAAGCAGCTTAGTTGGGTGGTTCTAGCTCTGGGTCTCTCATGAGGTAGAGTCAACGTGTCAACGGGGGCTGCAGTCATCTGAAGACTTGACTGGGGCCAGACAATTCACTCTCCAGGCGGCTTCTCACATGCATGGCAAGTGGGTGCTGGTTGTTGGCAGGAGGTCTGTTCCTTTCCATAGGGCTGCTTGAGAGTTCTCATGACAGTCTGGTTATTTCCCTGGAGTGAGCAAACCAGGAGAGAGCAAGGCAGAAGCCAAAATGTCATTTATGACCTAGCCTCAGAAATTTCACGCAGTCTTTGCTGGAATATATTATTGTGTATATAGATCAGCCCTATGGAAAGTGGGGGAGGACTCCATCAGTGCATGAATTCCAGCAGGTCAAGTTATTTGAGGCCATCTTGGAGCCAGATTACCCAAGGATATGGTAATTTTTCTTTTGGGTTTTTAATGGAGCTGATCTGAGGAAAACAAGTTTTCATTTTGTTTTGTTTTGTTTTATTTAAACATAACTTCAGCTCTCATCTCTGTGACTCTTTGAGCAACATTTTATTTCCAGAACCCAGTACTTTCAAGATGGCCTCTTCTTCCTCAGGGGTACCCTTTCTGTTCTTCCTTCCTCACAGATTCAACAAATATCTGAGGACACATAGTATGTCAATCACTGTTTGTCCACATTGGTGAACAAAATCCCTCCCTTCATAGAGCTTACCTTTTATATAGTAGCTGCTTGTCATAAGTCATCTCCTAAAATCCATAACTTCCAGTTTGTCCTATTAGCCTTGTGTGGGATCTGGTGCTATTTCTATGTAGATAGTGTCAGAATTGATTTGACTTACAAGACACCGAGCTGGTGTCCAAGAATCGCTTGGTGGTATGGGAAACCCCCTCTTCCTACCACCTACATTGGAATTGGGTCCAGGACCTTTAGTAAAAAAAATTTAAGGTTAAGAGGTTAATGATTGGCTAAATTCCCTTAAAATGGCATTTTTTTGTGTGTTTTAATAGACGTATTCTGTGATCTAATTCAAGAGAGTAAGATAGAACTTTACGGCCCTGAAGCAGATACAAATCACAGCATAAGGACTTGCTCATTTGTACAAATTTCACTGTTTTAAGCCTACTTTAGTTCAATGGAAAACACTGCCATCGAGCTATCTCACTCAGCATGGTCTTTTTCACAATGTGGAAATGCAAGACTGGAGGGAAAAGTGTATTTCCACCTTAAACCAAAGCAAAAACGAGAATACAAGTATCACCATGAACACCTGAGGACTATCAGAAATTAAAATAGCTGGTTTTGCCATTTCCTTTCAAAACTGACGCAATGAGATTTGAATTCCCGCAAATATGGTGGAAAGACTTGGATCACCATTCGTATGTATGTTTATATCCCAGCCAGTATTTCAGGGATGCTGGCATTTATACCTGAGCGAAGTTCTAACACATTTTCCCATGGGACTTTTTTTTTTTTTTTTTTTAGTTTTAAACCTATTTGGGCCCATAAATCCTTCTCCCAATGTCAGATTGGTCAACAATGAGGAGGTAAATGGAAACTAACAACACTCATCAAGTTGATTATGTGAATGATTTATCGGCCCCAATTATTTAACACTTTCATAAAGTCAATATCAGGGAAAGAGACGCTGGGCTCTTACTATGGTAAACTGTGTTTGTACTGTCAGCATTCAGTGATTTATTACAAACCTGTGGCTAGGATTAGGATATTATAAATGGGGAAAAGTGGAAGCCTCATTAATATTTTATGCCCACAGGTGGAAGACATGCAGTGGGCTAATAGAGAACACACTCACCCGGCGTCTGTCTGCAGCCTGCCCTGTAAGCCCGGGGAGAGGAAGAAAACAGTGAAAGGAGTCCCTTGCTGCTGGCACTGCGAGCGCTGTGAAGGCTACAACTACCAGGTGGATGAGCTCTCCTGCGAACTCTGCCCTTTGGATCAGAGACCAAACATCAACCGCACTGGCTGCCAGCTCATCCCCATCATCAAACTCGAGTGGCATTCTCCCTGGGCTGTGGTGCCTGTGTTCGTTGCAATACTGGGAATCATTGCCACCACCTTTGTGATCGTGACCTTTGTCCGCTACAACGACACACCCATCGTGAGGGCTTCGGGACGCGAACTTAGTTACGTACTCCTAACGGGGATCTTTCTCTGCTATTCAATCACCTTTCTAATGATCGCAGCACCAGATACAATCATCTGCTCCTTCCGACGGATCTTCCTGGGACTTGGCATGTGTTTCAGTTATGCAGCCCTTCTTACCAAAACAAACCGAATCCACCGAATATTTGAGCAGGGGAAGAAATCTGTCACAGCGCCCAAGTTTATCAGTCCAGCATCCCAGCTGGTGATCACCTTCAGCCTCATCTCCATCCAGCTCCTGGGTGTGTGTGTCTGGTTTGTGGTGGACCCCCCGCACATCATCATTGACTATGGAGAACAGCGGACTCTAGACCCAGAGAACGCCAGGGGAGTGCTCAAGTGTGACATTTCTGACCTCTCGCTCATTTGCTCACTGGGGTACAGTATCCTCTTGATGGTCACTTGTACTGTTTATGCCATTAAAACGAGAGGAGTTCCAGAGACTTTCAACGAAGCCAAACCTATTGGATTTACCATGTACACCACCTGCATCATTTGGTTAGCTTTCATTCCCATCTTTTTTGGTACAGCCCAGTCAGCAGAAAAGGTAAGTGGCAAGAAATGCATTTGCCAGCCCTTTCCCTGAATTTAACTTCTTTCTTTAGGGTGCTTTCCCTTCTTCCTTTTTGGTTCACTTATATTCTCTCCAGAGGCGTCAATGTGTTGTTCAGTGTGTTATATTTATATATTCAAGGTCACTTTGCTCTGAATATATTGACGAAGACTGATTTTTCCATGAAAAACACTTTAATGTGTCCTCCTTAGCAAGGAGACAGAGAAGGAGAAGATTGACAGAGCTCACATCCCTTTCTAGATCTCTCCTCCCAGCTCTGTTATCAACTAATATATCTGTTCATTTCCAAATGTTGAAAGAGGAAGGCAGAAAGGGCAGACCTGATTCACGGGAGTGAGCTATTCCAGAGATACCCCAGTGTATGACAAATGCCTCCTTTCCCGATTCTCATGTGACTCTGGAAAAATACTGTCCTTAATATTGATGATGGTTTTAGTCATGGAAGTTTATAGAGTTTATAGCAAAACCGCAACAGTAAAAAGAAACTAAATGGCTCAGTTTAATCTGAGCCATCTTACTATTTCTCTTGAGCCCCCATTCTTATTCTTTTTCCACATGTGGAGGATGATGGTGAGAGATTAAATAAAACAGCAGTGGGCATTTATATAAGCAGTTTATAGTTTTTTAAAAGTTGAGGGTCAATTGAGTTTCCTGGAAAATTTTTCTGTTGTTCCTAATCTTCCATTAACTTTTCCACATAAAATCTTGCAAGTACAGAACATCTGTACATGAAAGACAGCATGTACTGAACTGAATGTGTGTAGTTCTTTGTATAGAAAAGCAGGGAACTAATTTTCACCGTGAGTTTCGAGGTTTGGGTGGTGTGATGGCAACAGCCAGCTTGTGAAACAAAGGCTGAAGGCATTCTGAAGGCATGGCCCCTCAGCCCTAATGTGCAAATGAGAAAGTTCTTCCCTCAGAATGAAGACTTAAAGATTGTCCCATCCTCCGTCATCAGAAGTCATGAGGAAGTCAAACATCCTGGGGGCAATCACATTTCCAAGATCCTAACATTCCAAGTGAGGTCCTGTATGACTCTAAAAATCCTAACGCATTCAGAGGAAAAAGTACCCAACAAACACTTGGAGAGCTTGTTAGTATGAGCATTTGTCCCTTACTAGATCAATGTAGCCATCAATTTTAAAAGACGAAAGATGTACGTCAGCCAACCTGCTGCCGAATAGAGCAAACTTGCCATGGGTTCCAGACCTGTGACCTTTCTTCACTTGTATGGCCTGATGGAAGTCCATGAATATTTTATGTTGGACCACGCACATGGCAGGAAAATTAAATAAGACAGTTTGGGGCTCTAAGCCTAATAACTAGAAAGCATTATATTTTGACACATGCAGATGGGAATGTATTAGGATCAAACTTGTGAATTTAACTTAGAAAGGAATGTGTCTGTCAGTTTATTAAGCCTCTTGTGACATGGTTAGTTGGACTAGCCAGGGAAAAACAGCATTTTTCAGAGTCTGGAAATGTCCACATTATGTGAATTATTAATAACATCAACTTAAGTGGTACTTTTGTGTTTGAACCTGGAGCTGTCTTTTTTAATATATTATTTTATCTGGAGAGGGCCTTAGGTAGTTTATTTTGCTTTCTTGTGGACGACACATATTTAACCAAAGAAAATCTCCAGAGCGCTGATATCCAACTTTGTTTTTCTTTTTCTTTCTCTTCTTTACATTTTATAAATGACGGCCTACTCTTACTTTTCATACTGTGACTTCCAAGGTTGTGGGGGAGCAAACGTAAGTGCTAATAAGATGTTATTTCTATTCTGAGAAGTGTTTCAGTGACTTGATTTTTAGGATAAGTAAAATCATGGTCCTGCATGTTCTTAGTAATTCAAATATGCATCATACTAAGGGTTTTTGTTTTCTGTTTGTTTGTTTTTTTAAGGTAATAGGAAAAAAAAATCACCATTGTCTCTCAGATCAGAAACTTGCAGAGTCACAGCTGCCCCCTTGAGGAGCAGTGATGGAGACAGTGAGAGTTTCAGGATGAAATGGACACAGAATGATGCCAGGGGCTAGAAGCTGTCCAGGGTTGCTGGGCCAGCGGGAGCTGTGTGTACATCAGAAAACCTTGTGTGTATTTATGGGTGTGGATCTTTCAGGGCCTCCAGACATACGACTGAACACTAGCCAGTGTTCTTTTTTCATTATTTAGCTTTGTGAAATCAAAATAAGTCAAAGAAGCACATTGTAAGACACATTTATAAAATATGTTAATTGGAGTTTATTTGTATTCATGAGATGATTGAATGTGGGAAAGACTGAAGAAATCAAGAAGAAACACTCATTCTAGGAATTTTCAGAACGTTGTAAAATGCTCAAATTATTTAATTAGTCTTGGAGTTGCTGAATTCAGACCAGCCCCAAATCAAGGGCTATTATATAATGAGTAGCTAAGATTTGCTACTAAAGGTTTTTTTTTTAATATAAGATACTTATGTGTCCCCCTTCACATTAAAATTCACTTCCTTCTGTTCCCTGTCAAAGTATCTTTAATTATTCAAAACAATGCACAAAATATTTGAACATGTTTATTTTTTCACGCTGCTAGAATTATTGACACAGATATTAAAAGTAAATAAAACTTTTATATCTCTAAAAGAAGGCTTTCCCTAAGTTTTATTGACTTTGGAGGACCAAAAGAGCTGGTCAGTCCTCTGCTCTCATTTATAATGCTCAGCCAGGGAACCGCACATTATCAGCTTGAAGTGTCTGTAACAGTCAGGTGCACACACACCTTTTAATTCAGCAGATCCTTATTGAGCATTGTGTCCTGCACTGTGTTAATTATTGAACTATGTCAGTCTGCTTCCCCCCGCCTTCCTTGTAAGGTTCAGCCTGGCTGCCTGCCGATGCTGCCCGACGCCACCAGCACCAGCAAGTGCCAGGTTCAAGGGCAGGGGGAGATCATGCTCAAGGGCAGGGGGAGATGGTGAGGAGTCAGGTCTGAGATGAGAAAGCAAACAAAAGATCCGTGCATCCTGTAACTATACCTCAGTGACATGGAATTTATAACATGGAAGAGAGCAAAAGAGCAAAATTTCTTCCAGTATGCATTTAATTATGTTTCCTAGAGCAATGTCTACAGAAGAAAATCCAACTAACCACACAGGTCTCTCTAAAATTACAAGAGAACTAGGAATAAAAAGTAAAATCACTTGAATAATTTAGACAGATGTTTTAGTAAACCTCCGAGTAAAGTCAAGTTATAAAGGGACATTTGCAGCATTTGTGAAGACAGGCAGCTCTCTACAGTGTAGCTTCATTCAGTGATAAAACACCGTTTAATTTCCCCACATTTTTTTTTCAGATTGCAAAATCAAGATGAATCACATTTTTTTCAATAGATTTGAATGACATTTCTTAGCTTTGTACCTACTGAATCATAGTATAAGCGCACTTTGTTTTTCCTATTAAAAACTGGTGTAAAGGAGGGGTGGACACCCCGAGGTATGGACAGGGACTAACGCGAACTTTCATAATTGGGTTGAAAAGACAAAAAATTAAAATATAATTAATGTAATAGTCAGGAAAAGAACCCCCAGGGGGATGGTTAGGGGCTATTAGGATGGCAGAAATCTCTTAAATACATATTTTATCCTCTCTAATTGGGTTCAGAAAACCTAGATAATCAGACAAAGGTTATGACACCGCCAAGCTCCAAGGAACACAGTGCTTCAGCCAGAGCATAGGATGGAAACAAAACACCCAGAAAACAGAAAACTCCAAATTGTCAAAAATCCCATATTCCTTCACCTTCACCTTCTAGATAAATCATGCAGCCTCTGTCTGGTAGCCTCCAGAAACCTAGAATTATCTTAGTCCCCTTCCTCTGCTCACACTTACTCCTTTATTTCCTCCTCTCACCTTCAGATATCATCCTTTATCAGCCCATGGATGGGAAGCAGTGTCTGTCTGACGTTTATCTGAATGAATATGTCTCTTAACATAGAGCCTTAACATGTAGCACATTCTCAATAAATGTCTATTGAGTGAGTAAATGGGGCTCCTTGCACAATAATGATATACTATATAATAACACAAATGCATTTTTATGATTTAGGTTAGACTCTGGCATAATGGGAACCTTATGTATTCATGTGATTATGATCCCCATTACAACTTTTTTTTTTTCTAAAAAAGTTTTCTCACTTGAATGATGGGCTAAATATAGCTCTTTTTAAAATTTCATCAATATCACTTATTCTGACGTAGGGTTGCTTGCTCAATATTTTGGGAGAAATGCAAAAAGGAATTCTTATGGTTGTCCCTCATTCTGTCTAAAATGCACAGATCAAAGGAGAATTGATGCTATTTTCCAGATGCTTTTGCCATGTCATCCCTCCCCCCTTTTTTCCCCTCTATCTGTGGATTTTAAGGGCAGACGAGTGTAGGGGTGCATAGGTGGATGAGCGGAGTAAGGAAGAGCATGAGCTCTGGAGGGGGAGGACTTGGGTTCAAATCCTGGCTCTGTCAGACTAGCTGAGAAGATGCAGTTAAATAACTAAATTTGTGCAGATAGCAATACCCTCCCTGGAGAATCCAAACTCAGATATAAAGCAACATAAAGTAATCGCCAGCCATCTGTGTCCAGCCCTGTTAACAAACTAAAGCAGACTTGAGTTCATAGCCATCTAGCGAAGGGCAGGAAGACAAAAAAAATCGTCTCGTGCCATCATGGTGTTTTTTGTATGAACAGATACGTTCATGGTAGTTTTGCTGAGAGTTACAAGATACGAGTCATGAGATATGGTTAACACATAATATGCAATCATTAAATATTGACCGTTACTACTTTTAGACTCTATTTCACGAGGGCAGGGATCTTATTTTATTTTGCTCACCATCATATCCTTGGCACTTAGCATAAAACTGGGCCCGGAATAGGTTCTCCAAAAGTATTTGTCTAATGATGGAATACATTCAGATTTATCCAGATAATTGCCTTCATTTCTTTAGCCGTTTGGATCATGTCTGTGGAGCACCCCAACTAGGAGTGATTTCTCAGACACAGGTTCTTGCCTGAAGGTGTGAATCATAGAGCTTACAGAAGTTAAAAAAGGAGACAAGACTCTGTAGGACTAGGAGAAAGAGGAGAGAGAGCCATTCCTGAGGCAATATACTTAGCAAAAAAATACTGGAAGAAGGGGAAGTGTCATCAGAAATCAGTTGCTGAAATATTTGGGTTAAAATGGAAACGTGAATAACTAACAAGAGTGATGAGAGGTAGTTCTGAAAACAATAATAAAATTACTGCTTTAAGGAATAATCCAGATGAGAAAAGAATAGCCTGAGAAACTGGGGTAAAAATGTCAATATAACCTAGACAGCAACAGAAGTCATTTTCAGAAGAGCTCAGAGCAACCATGACTGTCTTCTAATGTTTCCTTGTTCCCTTAGAAAGGAGAGTTGAAAGCAGTGATCAGTATCCGTCTTGAGTGTCCATAATTGTAAACCTTACAGTGTTTTCTTTTCATGTTCTCTCACAGTCATTTGAAGCTGATTCCTTTAAAGGTCTCACCATGTCCTAAGTTATAGAACTATCTCATGTATCACGGTAGATTGTGTCTGGGCAAGATTAATCGTACCAGACTGTTGTAATCAACTCTGGAAGGGAGAAAACAAAGGAAAAGGAAAAAAAAAAAACTGGAAAACAAAACATTTATATGGTCTCATTTATGTGGTCAGTCAAAATGATATGCTTGTGAAGATACAGAAGAAAAACAATGAAATTCAGGAGATTCTAGGGCATAGTGTAGGCAAGCCTGTTAAGTAGCTCTTCTAGGGAAGGATGCCTTAGGCAGGCTGATTCCTTTTTTTCCATTTGTGCTACATATTACTGCTGTCAGATATTACCAACTTCCACATTCAGGGCAATTCTTTGAGGGAGGCCAATCTTACTTGACAGCACAAAGAAATATTTGCTCAATGAACCTTGCTTCGCTTCCATGATCTCACTTTTTTGGGGCTTGGAGAAAACTGATCTGGGGCCACTTAATTTAAACATTTGGTTGTTAGTGAGATTGTGGTATTTACACATTCATCTCTCTCTCTCTCTGTGTCTATGGCTCTCTCTCTCTCTTTTAATTGAAATTGAGTTTACAAAGGATTTGAATTTTCTATGCCCAAGTTAACAATAAATTAATCAACTAGACAATTATATAGTCAACCTGGAATTTTGTCCTAGAGCTAACATATCTCACTAAAATGGTTTAGCTTTCATAATATGTTTGAAATGCTGGAAAACTAGATTTGATTAAGACTAAAATGTGAATATTTTCCAAGACATAGTGACCATGACTTTGGTCAAATACTGAGCAGGAGTGCCATACAAAGAGATTTAATTTTTTTTTCTATATAGACAGAACTTTAACGACACTCCAGACTGTTGATAGTACAGAATGCAGTGACTAATTTACTTATGTAACTTCAAATTGCATTTTCCATGATTCAGTAGATGCTTATATCTCATGGAGCACACAGGGTGCCAGGAAGAGCAGATTGCAAGCAAATAGTTCCTTTTGGCTGTAACCATATATACATTTTTATGCTGGGAAATTAAAAAAAAAATCTCTAAATGCAGTATCACATGGATTAGTACAAACCACTCCAAAGTGTAGAGAAATTTTTAACCAAATATTAGTATAAATTCCAGGCTATTTAAAATGAATGCAAAGCAGATTTATTTGCATCATTAAAAGAAATGTAAGAAAATACTTAGTTTGTCTTCTGGTTTAAGATACGGGCTGGCACAAACATACATAGCTATTCCTTCTATGGTAATAACAAAAAGTAGTCTATTAACTATGCAATAGTGTTGTGTTTAATTTTGAAAGTATCTACCTTAAGTTAAAAGTATTTTATTGCTAAAAAACAATTGCTAACCATCACTCGAGCCTTTAGGAAATCATATTTTTGGCAGGGTCTTGCCTCCATGTTGATGACTGCTGGCTGATCAGGGTGGTGGCTGCTGAAGGGTGGAGTAGCTGTGGGGATTTCTCAAAGTAAAACAGCAATAAAGTTTGCTACATGGATTGACTCTTCCTTTCAATGCTGTTTGATAGCATTTTACCCAGGGAAGAACTTTCCAAATTGGAGTTAATCCTCTCAAACCCCGCTGCTGCTTTATCAACTAAATCTATGCCATGTTCTAAAATCTGTTGTTGTTATTTCAACAGTCTTCACAGCATCTTCACTTCGTCTTCACGGAGTAGTTTCCATCTCTAGAAACCACTTTCTTTTTTCATCCATAAGAAGCAGCTCCTTATCCGTTCAAGTTTTATCATGAGATTGCAGTATTTCATTCATTTCTTCAGACTCCACTGATAATTCTATTTCTCCTGCTATTTCCACCACACCTCCAGTTACTTCCTCCACCGAAGTTTTGAACCCCTCTAAGTCATCCATGAGAGCTGGAAACAATGTCTTCCGCATTCTTGTTAATATCGATATTTGATCTCTTCCAATGAATCATGAAAGTTCTCGATGGCATCTAGAATAGTGAGTCCTTTCCAGAGGCTTTCAACTGACCTTTCCCATATCCATCAGAAGAATCACTGTCTGTGGCAGCTAGAGCCTTACTAAATGTATTTTTTAAATAATAAGAAGTGAAAGTTGAAATTACTCCTTGATCCACAGGCTGCAGAATGGATGTTGTGTTAACAGGCACAAGAACAATGCTAGTCTCATTGTGCATCTTGCGTGACCAGGTGCACTGTCAATGAGAAGTAATATTTTGAAAGGAATTTTTGTTTCTGAGCAGTGGGTCTCAACATTCAGCTTAAAATATTCAGTAAACCATGTTGGAAACAGATGTGCTGTCATCCAGGCTTTTTTCCATTTATAGAGCACAGGCAGAGTGGATGTAGCATAATTCTTTCAGAGCCCTGGGATTTTTAGAACAGTAAATGAGCATTGGCTTCAACTTAACCTCACCAGCTGTATTAGTCCCCAATAAGAGAGTCAGTCTACGTTTTGAAGCTTTGAAATCAGGCATTGATTTCTCCTCTCTAGCTATGAAAGTCCTAGATGGCATCTTCTTCCGCTGTAAGACTATTCTGTCTATGTTGGTATTCTGTTTTTTATGAGCCACCTCCTGGATAACTTGCTGGATCTTCCAGATAACTTGCTGCAGCTTCACCTTCCATTTTATGTTAAGGAGACAGCTTCTTTCCTTTAACCTCATGAGCCAGCCTCTGCTAGCTTCAAACTCTCCTTCCGCAGCTTCCTCACCTCTCTCATCACTGATAAAATAAAAGAGAGTTAGAGTCTTGCTCTGGATTAGGTTTTGTCTTAAGGGAATGTTGTGGCTGGTTTGATCTTCTACGGAGACCACTAAAGCTTTCTCCATATCAGCAGTAAGGCTGTTTCACTTTATCATTTATGTATTCACTGGAGCAGCACTTCTAATTTCCTTCAAGAACTTTTCCTTTGCATTCGCATCTTGGCTAACTGTTTGGCACAAGAGACCTAGCTTTCAGCCTATCTCAGCTTTTGACATGCCTCCTCACTCAGCTTAATCGTTTCTAGCTTTTGATTTAAAGTGAGAGACATGTGTGTAACTCTTCCTTTCTCTTGAACACTTAGAAGCCCTTGTAGAGTTATGAATCAGCTTAATTTCACTATTGTTGTGTCTCAGGGAATAGGGAGGCCTGAAGGGAGGGAGAGAAACCGGGGAATGGCTGGTCGGTGGGAGAGTAAGAACACATAATTTATCTCTGTCTTATACGAGTGTGGTTTGTGATGCCCCAAGACATTTACAATAGTAACATCAAAGATCACCATAACAAATATAGTAATAATCAGAGAGTTTGAAGTAGTGCAAGAATTACCAAAATGTGACACAGAGACATGAAGTGAGCACATGCTATCGGGAAAAATGACACTGATAGACTTGCTCAGTGCGGGTTTGCCACAAATCTTCAATTTGTAAAAAATGCAGTATCTGCAAAGCACCATAAAATGAAGTGCAGTAAAACAAGGGATGCCCATATGTTTTTAGAGCCAGCAGGTAAAATAATTTGAGAAAATCCCGAAAAGTAAAAGTTGAATGGATCTGATCTATAGAGAAATTAAAAGAAGAAAAGCATAGCTCAAGAGACATAGATGATTCTTCCCATGAAAGTCCCAAATAATTCTAAACCTGAAGCCAACAGAAAGACTTGACACAGGTGTTGGAGTGACCATCAGAAAAATTTTTAAAGAGCTGAATTTCAAAATAACTGGGCCAGTTGGGCCCCTTACTTCTCCTTTCTGCTCTTACTTTAAATGTAGAGAGGGTATAGGTTAAAATTACAGAATTCTACTCTAAAGCATAGGAACTATCCCGTGGTAGACATACGCTCTTCATATGGACATAGGGCATTCAGAGAAAACAGCAGAACATGAAGTAATTTTATTTCAGACAGACATAGAAATGTGGGAAACAAGAATGCAGCATCTATACAGGATAGAAATATTAAAAACTTCTCAACTCTTAGAGTAAGTTTCTCCAGGGGCGGTGGGTCCCCAGTCTGCTTTCTTGCCTGTGTCCATGAGTCTTTAAGGGAAACCAGTTAGGTAATAATTACATAGGTCCACACTCTGCCCACCCACCCAAGGAAAATGCACCCCACCAATAATCTGTATCAATCAACCTGGCCCTTCAATCATAATTATACATCAACAGCCAAAGATGTCATGACAGCTGAAGAAAGCCAATAGCATAATTTAAAAAGACAAGTACATATATGAACATTGTGTAAAAAACAAAACCAGAGATGATTCAGAAAAATATAAGAGAGATTTTTTAAATAGAATTTTAATTGGCATTTCAAGATAGAGTCAAGAGAATATTGACTATACACACAGACACACATATCTGGGTGGCTATGGAAAAGATCAATCAAAGAATAAGAAAATGACCCTGGAAATTAAAATTATGAATGTGAAAATAAAAAGTTAAATATCTTAAACATGGGGTGGCTAGGTCTAAAGACCAGAGTGATGAGCTAGAGGGTAAAATAAAAGGTAAAACCAAAAAGAAAAAGAGAAAAGGGAAAATATAAGGAACATTTACAACATGTTGAGCCTAGAATCAAGATCCCAAAATACAGCTAATAAACATTTGAGAAGAAGAAAGAGACCAAGAAGGGGAAGAAACAGTATAAAAAATATTAACAGAAGAAAAGTTTCACAAACTGAAGACAGACAGTTCTTAAAACTGAAAGGACCACCTATCTTAGTAAAATTTTATTAATGGAGAGAAAATTCTAAGAACTTTTTTCTTTTGGTGAGGGGAGAACCATTCCTACAAGGAATAAAAATCAGACTTCATTTGCCTCCCTGGATTCTAGAAGGCAATGAGTCAAGACTTTCTGAGGGAAAAGTATTTTAAAGTTATGATTGTAGAACCAGCCAAACTATCAATCAATGTGAGGCTAAAAATAAATGTGGCTCAGAAAATCCGGTGCCTACGTATCTTATGTATGAGTTATTCCAGATAGAATCCAACAAAATAGAAGAAGCATATCTGATATGAGACAGATACTAGAGGCAATTGCATATGACCTAGAAGAAACAAAGAAACTTAAAAAGTAATTGTAAAAGATGTATTAGACCCTAGTGTCCAGTTACCCTTTAAAAGGCAGGGTTTTAATAATTATGTTTATCCCTTCCCTGTGAGTCCAGTCATGCTACTTGGAGGAATCTGAAAGGAATAATATTTAGTAACCATAATACAGCAATTGCTTTTCATATTGGTCTTAACACTATTAGAAAGAATCTAGGAACAAAACACAGAAATGTTAACACTTAAGTGAATGTAACTATTATAAACACTGTAATATTAAAAATAGTAACATACCTTAAAAAAATTGGGAGGTACTTAAGGAGGGTCAGTAAAGAAGGGGGTTGCATAAACATACTAAATCACTCAACTTTTACTGTGAGTAGTCAACAAACAATCTAAAATTGGTAACTCAAGATTCAAGTGCATTATTTAAACAGCAGCAAATAAATAATAAAACTTGTTCAAACTTGTTAACGCTATAGAATAGTATCGAGATACGGGGAGATGGCTGATGGAGGGGCTTAATTTTATTTAATAAATATTTAGGTTTTATTTTATTTAATAAACAAATTTAAGATAAAAATAGAAATCATTGCATATAGAATGGTTTAATGAAGGTCTTAGGAAATACTTGTCTAAGACAACATGAATATACCTTCTATTAGGGACTTTGGGTATGTCATACCTACTTTGAGAAAACCTTTTAGATGCCGAAATGGATGAGTGATTTTCAATTTGTTTAAATGACTCTAGATCTTTGGTTGATGAATTTCCTCTTCTTTAGGGTTAATGCCAATATTAAATAAATAATTTTTAAGAGTCACAATTGAACTATCAGATTATAACTGATGACTGTATTTTTAAATGTTTGCTATATGCAAGGACCTTTGCTTAGGAAAATACAAAGATGAGTAAGAAGTTGTTTAGGGTCAAGTACCAAGTACAGAGCCAAACCAAGCACACAGAGGTCTGGTCCAAAGCAGAGGAGCATAATGGTGGAGAAGGGTCAAGTTGGAAGTTTTGGCGCCAAGGATAGCAAAAGAAGGAAGGGAGCCTGTCCTCTTCAGGGATGGAAAAATTTTTCATAAAGGACGTGGGGATTAAATCAGCCTCAAAGGGTAGGCAGAAACAGATGGAAACCATCTTCCAGGCAACAGGAGCAGTGGGCTTAAACTTTCAGAAAAGAGATGGTCAGGGAGTTGTGCGTAAAATCTGTGATTGAAGAACTCTTCTGAGTTTAGCACAGTCACAAGGAGAGCTGGGTGACCATATGTCCCGATTTGCCCTGTTGTTAATAGCACTCATTTTACTCTGAAAATGTATTTCCCAGCGTGAACAATAAATTATATGGTTCCTCACAAAATAAGGCTCGTCAGATAATTGGCAGGCATTCCGCGGTGGAACTTAAGCCAAGTCTGTGCTTCATTTGCAAGGGACTTGAGTGTATCTGAATCTTTTCTGAGCATGGCTGTATTCTCAGTACAGTCGCATCTTGTGAGTTTTCTCTGCCAGTGGTGGGTCAGATGGGTCATAGTGTGCAAGGATAAGGAAAAAGATGATGGTAAGATTGTTGAAGAAGCCCAGGCAAGAAATATGGGGGCTTGACTTGTGGCAGTGGAAAGAAGAGACTCATTTCCAGTTGAACTGGGAACAGATGAAGACAGAGTGGAGGTGAGGTGCTTGCATTGTGTGGTCTGGGTTTGTGTGTGTGATTTCGAACCTTCCCTGGCTGCCCCAAGGACCCTCTAGTCGGACTTCAAGAAATTACCCGTAGCTTTCCCTCTGGTCTGGGAAGAAGGAGAGAAAGTAGTTCTTTTTAATTGCTGATGACTGCATCTAGCCAGGAGAAGGATATTCGGTCCTAAAATAAAGTTGTGTAAAAATCAGTGTGAATATAAGCAAAGATAAGAATACCAGGACAATACTGTCTGGTGGACTATGATTTTCAGTAAACAAATCTGCTAAATAATATTCAAATCAATTTTGATAGTTGAAATAAAAGGCAAGCTCTTTAAAAATAAAAGTCAAATCATTTCTAGATGATTATGAATCCGACTTAAATATGTAATCACCATTGTCGTTAGATAACATTTGGACATGAAATGGATTTTATGTTCTAGTAATCTTGGGCAAATTTTTGGGTAATCTTGATTTCCTCTGCTTGTCATGGTCGTGACCAAATTCATTCAATATTTTTTTCCTTGCTATATATCTCATTTTTGTGCAACTTTGAGCACATTGCATATAAAATCTGAGGACATCAATTTGCAATTATTTTGTTGTTTCTCTTTAAAATCCTTTTGAAAAAGTCATGTATTGTGTCCTCGAGGTAAACTGCAAAGTTTTGCACTTGACAGTGTTCTGACTCTGGTTCACAGGGAGTAGTTTTGAATCAATTAAACTTACAACACTAATTGTAGGGGCGTTTATTTGTTTGTTTTAAGGGTGACTGAAGGTTATTCTCATTTTTAAAAAAAAACTTTAGTTCAAAAATTGCTATCAGTTGAATGTTTTCATCACAATTTTAGACTCACCAAGTTATTTGTTCAGTCAAGTGTATCCACAGAAAAATATCAAGGAATGTGCTGTTCTCTGCTGTTCTCAGAATTTTGTCCCAAATTCTGTAAAATACAGCTCCCAATGTAACCTTTGTAAGTATATAAAACATACACAGTTCACACCCACGTATACATACAGTTTTGTAGATTTCACATTCTCAGGAAAGATTAAATGTCATGTTTCTCCTGCCAGCTGTTTTCTCTAAAATCCTCATTCACACAAATTGAAATGAATTGAAAATAGTATTGGTAGATTGTGAGCCTGTCATAAAACTGTGAAGTGTTTACATCAGCAGGCAGCTTATCACTGTAACACTGCCCTTTCTTCAACAAAACACTTTCCCCATGTTAAAATGTCCAATCAAACCGCAGTTGATTGAACATTTGGTTATACTGCCTCCTTATTGTTAAGAACTGACAATGACAAGCATGAAATAAATAATTACATTTGGAATGAAAAAGAAAAATATGTGTAGTAAGTGGCAAGAAAAGCAGCAATGAGTAGAGGCAGTCAGTACCATAGGATTATAAGGGACGTGTCTCCAAAGAAAGTCCTCAAATTATTTCTACTTCACATATTATTTTTTAGTGTATTTTATATACAGAACATGCTTCCATTTGTGATTGCTAATAAATATAGCTTTGCACCTTTCCACTCCCATCTTATATTTTCCCTTTCCCTGCACTCTGGGAAACCACACTGCTTTGAATCTCTTTTTGTTTGTCTTCCTGATCTCCTCTTCCTTCTGCTCGACTTACCCTTGGCTTTGGCCTTCCTCCCAGGCACCACTCCCTTGAAGCACTCAACAGTCGCACAGCTTCTGCTATAAGCATGCTTTCCCTACTGCTTTCTTAATCCCTGCTCCTTCACATGTATAAACGTGTGAAATTAAGCAATCCAAAACCAAAATCTGAAAGCCATCCAAAACCCAAATTGTGAAATTAAGATATCTAAAACCAGAAGTTATTCTATTTGAAACAGACAGTATTTACTGAATGCCTCCTATGTGCCAAAAACCAGGCTAAGCTTCTTAGGTAGAAATGATCCCGTTACATCTCCATGAGATGAATTTCACAGATGCAGGGAAGGTAAGTCAAGAATCCTTACGTGCAAACTGCTGCACTGAGGTGGACCTGGGCTGAACCTCTTCCATCTGAACACAGGTCTCATGCTTTCAGCTGCTGCTTTGTGTTTCACCTTTATGCTTGATCTGCTGACTCTTTATTTTAACTCATCCTTTCTTTGAGTGGTATCTCTGTTTTTCAGAGATCCAAACTTGAGTGTTAACATAGACTTCCTCTTCCCTTTCACTCCCATTTATACTGTCAGCAAACTAGGTTATTCATTTGAAACTTCTCCTAGATCCATCCTTTCCTTCCCACTTCCAAGGTCAAATCGTGAGGCTAAATTTGGGCTTCTGTGATGATGTAAGAGCCGAACTCCTGGACTTGCATCTCGAGAGTGACTCCCAGATTTCTGCCGTAAAGCTATTCTACACACTTCTGCTTTGTTGTTTTTTAAATGTTTACTCAATCAACCAATTTTTATTTAACACCTTCCCTCTGCTCAATACTGACAGCATTGACTGAGCTAGCTGTGGCTTACCTTCGTGGAGCTTGAATTCTAATAGATGTTAAAATGATAATAATGGAATAACCACTTAATAAAAATTGTTATAGGCATCATCAGCGATGCCGTGAAGGTTTCTTACACTAAAAGGACCCCTTGTTGACCATTAGCTCAAACCTAAACTTTGTCTTTCACAACCCTTCGTTTCGTTGAAACCGATTTTCTTACCAAATCATCCAGCTCATGAATCGTTCTCTAACTTACAAAACATTACAGATTCTGAACAGATATATACTCTATCTGGACATCCACTATTGTACATTTCCAAATTTGTGCTCCGTGTTGTTCTTTGGGCATTTCTGAGTCTACACATCTATGGTTTTATCTGTGATTGTGTTCCCATTCAACTACTCTTCAGGAAGAGATGACAATCACCATCCTTTTGTGTTCTTCCTGACTCTCACTTCTTGCCAGCCCCACAATGCCTGACAAAGTGCACTGCAAATAGTTCTCAGCTGAATTAGTTGAGCAGGAAAGTGGTAAACATTTTCTGGCCAGTTCTCAGTCAATGTGTGCCAGAAACTGGGCTTCAACAGAAGTGGGGAAAATAGTTGGACTGAATGGTTCTTGTCTCCTTAACATCTCTGTGGCCTGGATAAATTAAAGCAAGTTATCTTCCCTGAATCTGGCTCTTTACTTGGAAAACAGGGCTTGACTAGGTGGTCTATCTTCCAACTTCATTTAGAATGTTAGAGCCTAGGGAATGTAATTGCTTCCAGGATATTTGATTTCCTCACAGTTTCTCTAAGATGCTCTGATTGTAAAGAAAATTGCCGGCTACATAGGAAATGGTCAACCACGTAGAGGCATGACCTAATTTTTAAGCAAATGCGCATGAAAATTATTATGCATATGTAGTGAAGGATGCAAATGAATGCAGGAAGCATTTTAGAAGATAAATGTGCTTGAGGCAGTCATCAGTCTCATAAACCTTAATCAAGTGCATTCACATTAACATAGCATGATACAAACGTATGATCCAGCGTCTAAATTACTTTTCCAAAAAGCCCTGTGGGGCATGTGCTCACACCATATGTTTCTTTCAGTTTTACTGAGATAGCGTAGGCAGGAAAATGGAAAAAAAAAAGGCGCTCAGTACATAACACTCCACATTAATTTCTAAATTTATTTGCTAAACAAAGGTGAGCTATAAGGTATAGCTGACAGTGGACATCTCCTAGTTGATCAGATTTTTGCCAGTTTAGCATTACCTTGCTTTTTCTTTGGCACATTCTACTTATCTGTACTTGTTTATCAGTCATGAACCACTGGCTGGAAGACTTTAACGTGACCCCAGAGAAACTAATGTGGAAAGTAATCTCTTGTTAGAAATTGATTTTGATTTCACCTCACATTAGTGAGTTCCTTATCCCTTCTGCCACATTTTCCTCGTACTTCTAGTTAATGTAGTATCATAAATCGCTCTGCCACAGTGCCTTAGGAAGAGAGAGGAAACTTATGTCTCCTCAGCAGCCCTCTTAAGACGAATTCTAGAATGTTGGTAGCAAGAATCAGTTAAGTTCCCTCATATAGCTTTGAATGTTTCTCTCATTTGATTTTTTTCCCCTAATTTCACTCATCCTGTGGACCCTGAGAGAGACCCTATGCTTTAAAGTCCTTTGGTAGCTGGAAATAAGAAAGGTTATTTTCTTGAAAAGAAATTAATGGTAGTTTAAGACTTAATGCCAGTATGATAACCATGTAGGTAAGAAGAGTTGTCTTCCTATTGACTGAGAACCTTCTAAGGCAAACAGAGAAGTGCATATGTATTTTGTAAAATGAAAGACATATTTCTAACACAGAGAACATTTTAAGGTCAATTCTAACTGACCACAACATGCAATAGTTATATGTTTTACACTATTTTAAATAACACCATGAGCAATTGAATTGTGTTCAGCCTGACTGCATGGAGGCAGCATGGTGTAGTGGTTACAAGCGTGGGTGTGGAGCCTGGCTGCTGGGATACACATCCCTGTCTGGCCATGTGCTCTGTGCTACATACGTGTACCATGTGCTGGGTTTGTTATACTGTAAGCCTCAGCTGTCATCTGTAAAATGGGGATAGCAGCAGTATTCCTCAGACAAGATTAGACTATTCGATAAGCCTTCTGCTACTTGTAATTCCAGTGTTGGTGATGGTGGTGTTGGTGAGACAGGGATCCCTCATATCTCACAGCCAATCAACCTGCTTGCTTTGAGAGGCTCCATCCTATACCTTCCCTACTCTCTGTGCTGATGCATTCGGGAACTTGAGACATTTTACGTTTAGGTTCTTGTCATAGACGTCTACCTTAACTACTGCACCCTACTCTTTAAGTGTAGACCTAGCCCCAAACAAATATTAAATGTTTCACATTTCACCTGCTTTAATAGAGCCTAATTATTTAATATCAATTATGACATGATTTTGTGTTTAAAGTAAAATTATTTTTATGACTATTTTAATGACTTTAATATGACTAAGTACAAGAGGAGATGTTATAACACAGTTGGCTTATAAGGATTTTTTTTTCCTATTCCCTCTAATAATATATTCTGTCAGGAAGTAATCTTAAACTGTGTGATTCCTGATTGCTATGTTTGTAATATATGGTTAAAAAGCAAGAACAATATATTTTCTAGAGGAAAACAGCCCCAATTTAATGTCAGTCAGAAGGAAACTATCTTTCTACATAGTGATACTCACTTTAATATAATTTCTGGAACATATCTTAGGTGAAGTAAGGACATTTTTCAATTTGAACTCCTTAAAGTATAAATTCCTAAAGTGTGGCTTCTTTTTCAAATTGGTTCACATGTTTCCTTTCTCCAAATATTACAATAAGTTAAAGCTATTACATGATTTGGAGTTATCGAAGGGTTCTCATTCTCACCACCCCACCACTGGTTTCATACTCTGTGTCAGGAAGACATAGATGCTTGCTTTGTTTAGTCCCACGTGCCAGCATGCTTCCTTCTGAATCCTGTTAACCAATTATTTATTTTCAGTCATTTAAAAATTCGAACAAACGTCAGCTTCTATTTGTAACCATTTCAATATCATCAATAGCATTCGATTTGGGTCTTAGTTTTATTACCAAGCCAAACTTGGATCCACTCATCCACGCGCAGCAAAGCCAATCTGCTGACGCCGAGTGAAGGAAAATGCAGCTTTTATTGTAAAGGTGCGAATTCAAGGTGTGGGGGGAGCGGGTGGCTCTCACTCTAAAACTCTAGACTACCTGAAGGGTTTCAGCAAAGCATTTTTAAAGGCAAAGTAAGGAAGGGGCATCTCAGGGTATGTGATCAGCTCATGCAAAATCCTCTGATTGGCTGATGGTGATCAGTCCTTAGGCACCAGAAAGTCTGGGGGCTATGATGCTCATGATCATCAATTAATTAATTTCTTTCATTTGGTGGTGGTTTTAGCACCTGAAAAACTCAGGAAATATGCATCAGATACTATTATCTAGGTACTTCAGAGAGGAGCTACACAGAGGCCATGAGGGAGGGGTCTGTCCCGGGAAGGCCCATAGTGTCCTGCTCACTCACAATTTCCTACAAGCGGTCTTACCAGATGATGCTACAAATTCTTTCAGTTTTCCAGAGGAACAATTCAGATGCCTCTGTTTGTTCAGCGTTTCCTCTGTTAGTGTATATTTTAGTGAAAAGCAGCTTACAAATGGACACAATTGCCCATTTTTCTCATTAACTTACATTCCCTTTTTCATATCTTATTCCACAATTCCAGTACTTTCCCTTTATTTTGGAATAATTGGTCTACTTCAAGTCATCTCTCCCATTATTAAAATGAAATACTGCATCTATCATAATATCAAAAGAAGAGTTACATGACTGTTTTAAATTACGGTTTTATCATAACATCCTGCAGTTTCAGTGCTCTAGAACAGTAGAGTGAATTTGGAATTGTTAACATATGAAGAAGGAAAATTATTAATATTTATAATATTAAAATATTTTGTGTCTGTATGAAGTGCTGATAAGCAAAAACTATTCCATTTTACATCTCAACTCAGTATATAATGTCATCGTTTCCCAAACTTACTTTAAAAAATGTTATTAGGTTAGGGTTGCCAGATTTATTAAGTAAAAATATAGATGTTCAATTAAATTTGAACTTCAGATAAATAATGGACAATTCTTTTGTATAAATATGTCCTGTAAAATACCTGTGACATCCTGTAATAGATTAATGACTAGATTTATAAGATAAATGTAAGTAACAAACAAAAAGTTGAAATCTTCATGTTATTTGCTACAAGAATTTAATAGAACTTTATATATATATTTAAGGCACAGAAACATCAGTGTACCGTGCACATAATTAAAATTATAAGCAAAGATTTATCAAAAAGAGACCAGTGTTCTTTGGATAGATGCCATAAAGTTCAATGGCTAATAATTGTGGTAAGCAGAATAAAGTCCTCCCAAAGATGCAAAATTCTAATCACCAGAACCTGTGAAAATGTTACAGAGGAGCTACATGATGCTGCCGTGTGAGCACTGGCTGGGAAGTGGCTGTGGAAACAAGCTGCTCCCAGCTGCGTGGTCCAGATTTGTTAGTGACCCCGTGAACGTCCCTAAGAAGTCCTGATTCAAGATTTGCAGATACTAATATATATAGAATAGATAAACAACAAATTTATACTGTATAGCACAAGGAACTATATTCGATATCTTGTAGTAACTTATGGTGAAAAAAATATGAAAATGAATATATGTATGTTCATGTATGACTGAAACATGCTGTACACCAGAAATTGACACACTGTAAACTGACTATAGTTCAATATATTAAGGAATACTAAAACTGACATGAAGCAGATAAAGCCAGTGATGGAAGTTAAAGCGATTATGGAGTTTGGGTATCCTCAGTGTCCAGTGTCCTCCATCTTTGATGAAACACCCATGCAGTGTTTCCTGTTTTTACCTTTGCACAGACTGGCGCTGGGGTTCTTCGTACAGAAAATTACCCAAAGCGTCAGGGTGGGGACTGCACCCATTCACTCTAAACAGAGTGATCTTATTATGGTAAAGAGAGTTTTAAAGCCTATGAATTCTGGAAATAGTTCCCCACATCTGTTTAAATTAGAACTCAATTTCTTTATTGACAAACTTATACTTGGGTGCATGAAATTAGGCCAATTTTTGAAAGCCAACAAAGAAGATAATTTCATCTTCTGAAACATAAGAATCCAGAAAATTGGTAATTACAGGAAGACACTAGGCTTTTTATAATTGACATTTTGAAACAAAATGACATATTAACTCTCCCGTTTGGCATATTAAGAAAACCATTTGTAGCTTTTGGTGTTGTGCCCTATAAAAATAGTGAGTTTATCTTCAAACCTTGAGGCCACAGACAGTGAGGGATATTTCAGAGTTTTTTTCCCTAGTGTCCCGCATTGGTTCTTGCCTGAGAGATGGCAGCAGCAACAGCACGGGCCCCTGGACGCTTTCCATCGTGGCGCAATAAGCACCTCGGCATGGAGGAAATTTCAGAGTCGTCCATCTCATCACTGTTCTCAGATCGTCCAAGTCAACTTTGGATGCGTGGTTGGCATGGTCAGGATGAATGTTTTCTCCTTCTCTTATTTTGCCTCTAAGGAGTGCAGAGGCAGCGTGGAAATGGTCGAGGCCTCCCGTGGCTGTGTTTCAGCTGCAAGTTCCAGCGTCCACCGTGCCGTCTCACAAGCTGAGGGCATCAGGCAGAGCAACAGCCTGACAAGCCAGAGCAGATGCTGGCTGGTTATGGTCTGCGCGGAGTGGCGAGGATGGCTCTGAGCATGAATAGGGAGGCACAGAGGCTAGAGTGTCATGGGTTGAGGCCCAGAGTTGAGGGATTGGGCGTGGCCCAGATGGGCAGATGGCCCTTCGTCCGTTGTGTTCACCTACGTTGCTGCCAGCGAATACTAGCTCCCATCTGAACCAGCCTGTTAGGTGGATAACATGGAGGTCTGCACTGAGCCTACAGGTCCCCTCCCACAAAGTAGCCACTGGCCGCAGATGAGAATGGGGTTGGCCAGGAGCTATCTCCTTCCAGCCACGAGCTGTGTACACCACTTGATCAGGCCAATCTCATCCTCCGACTTCCTCTGGGAAGGGCTATAGTGGCTTGAAGACCATTATGACCCATTTTCTTCCTCTCTGCTTTTGGAGTAGAGAAGAAAACAAATCCCAGTCCTTTGCTTCTCTATCCTCCAGTATTAGATCTTAATGCATGTGGAGAAAAGTCCTGCTTTAACTTCATTTCTGTGGCATTATCAAGACCTTCAATCTAGAGATTCATCTTCTTATACTGGCTGTTTTTCTCCTTAGGATATCAGATTTTTGTTTTAACTCTGTCTTTTCTATGTACTCAACTTGCTTCTGGATCCAACTCCATGTGTGATTTTGCCACTGATTTCTTTCCTATTTTTTTCTCTCCTGGTCTTTTTGCCATTCTTATGTATTTTTTAACTCACAGCCAAAGCTGAGAAATATCCCATTGGGATTTCCCATTACATTAACACTTGAAGTTTTACTAAATTGACTGAAGAATTATTTCTACTATTAATGATCTGCATTCTTCTGATAGCTTTCTAAATTCATATTGGTACATCCTTTGGCCTTTTCTCACATTTAATTTCCCACTCTTCTTTGAATTTGATCCTATTAACACACAGTCAACACAGTGGTTCATTGAGGCATTTACTGTTTATCTTCTTGATACTCTTTGTGGTGGCCTTATAAGAACATTCCCCAATAGGATAAAAGGCATACCCCAGAGAGCCTTTCTCATCAGAATCCACCTTGGAGGGAAGAATGATTCTGAAAACCCAAGAGGTGTTATATAAAATTACCTGGTTGTCTATGGATTTGTCCATTCTAAAATTCTCAAGGAGATGTCTTACTAAGATCACTTAATTCAAATCACTTTCCCGTAGTTGTGTCAAAGTTCATTATAGCCATCACTGACCACTGAAATTTAACGTAGGACAAGCAGGAAGTGATGGGTCATATTGGAGCAGACTTGAATGGGCAGCACAGCACTGAATACTAAGCTTTCCACTGAGCTTTCCTTTAGTGACACCTGAGTCTCCCACATACGTGGAGACCGTGGGTTGCTGCTCCAGGCAATACTGATCTTCCAAGGAGGACCACTTATGGGTATCCCCATAGGAAATAAACACAATTTTCTCAGTATGTTGACATGTATGAATTTTAAGAATATCTCCATGTCACTATTTACCTGTTTCCTTCACTAGCACTCTTTGACCATGGCTATGTAAGAAGCTCAGATTTGGAGGATATGCTATTAATGAGTCCAAGGCCACAGGTTAAATCTCCACATAGATGCTAATGAAGATCTTCAAGCTAGTCATGTTTAAAGACTGGCTGCAAACCTTGGTCAAAATATTTTATAAAATATGTATCGGGGGCAGTGAAGGAGTATGTACAAATCACAGTGTCTGCTCTGAGAAATATATTAACGGTTGTTGAATCCAATGACCCATCAAGAATTGATGCTAACCGGTGTAAGTCCACCTGATGCCAGAACACCTTGACTAAAGGCTCTTATCTTGCCAGCTAACTTGTAATATAGTTGTCAGCAATGACTTTAGTCTTTCCTTAGGTTGAGTTAAATTGTACCTCTATTCAGCTTATACTGATGGGATTAAAAAATCAAGACTAATCTTCCATCTCCCACATGGCAATAATTTAATCCTTTACATATTTGAGGACAACCACCATGGTCATTTTGAAATTTTGGTTTTATTTTAAATGTGCTTATTCCCTTCAAAAGTCCTTCATAGATATCCTATTTGTTTTCCATTTCCCACGTTCAATAAGTCCCTTTCAAATTTTTTTTTGATAAGAATGACACAGAGTATGCCAACCAAGGTCGGAATAGCACAGGTCAGTTGTATCAGGGAACTCGATCTGATAGATTTCCCAGTGAGTACTAAGATCACATCAGCTTTCATCTGGAAGCCGTATCAACTCTTGAGTCATACTGAGCTTCTTTTCAACCTTGAACTCATGTCTTTTTGAAGAGTATTTCTGCTGACCCATGGACAGTGTCCACTGTCATTGCTTAATGCTTTTAAGTTGCTGCTGTCTGTCTTAGGAAAGAACTTAGAAGGGCTCCTGCTTTCCGCCAAAGGAGTTGAGTCATATAGCAATAGATAAATATGTGCTGCCTAGTGGCTTTGTGATTGTGTTGAGAGTGTCTTATCTATGTCCTTCTTCTGGTCAGGGGACTGCAGTGTTGCTACAGCTGAATAGAATCTGGATTTTCAGATGATTTCCTCTTTCCTTCTTGTAACTGACTGTGTGTGTGTGTGTGTGTGTGTGTGTGTGTGTTAAAGCTTTCTATTCCAGTATTGTCCGAATAACAAAAAAGGGAATAATTGTCCCATTTTTCCTGATTTCATTTGTACTTATGAATGTCTAAGCCTCACCTGTATTATCATGACAGTCGTGTTATGTTTATTACCTATATCTTGTGTATGGATGAGTCTGTGGTCACTTAAGACATTTTGTGCCCTTTTCCTGAATCTTTTCTCCTTGAATGTCTAGGTACCACGCCAAAGCCAAACAGCATAATGGTTTATGATACGAATTGTGGAGTTAGATGATCCTGATTTCAAACAGGATCACCACCATTTGTTAGCTGTGAGATTTTTAGCAAGTGGCTCAAATCAATTAAATTTAAGCACAATTTCAAACAATCTGTGTATTGGAGGAAATAATTACCTACCTCAAAGGGACCTTGGAACATTGAATTAGATATCTTTCAAGTGCCCAGGATATAGTAAGCATTCAATGAGTGGCAATAATGCTTACTTTTAATATTACTTGGTTATATTGTGGTTTCTACACTGCATTTATCTTTATAATGTGCTCAATATGTAATTGATTTCACAACTTAATGTGAGCTTTTATTCACTTCCCCCACTCCATGTTCAATTTAAATTATTTATGATCATACCAGCCATTCTCTGGACAAATACATACTTTCTGAATCCCACAAAGTGATGTACTTTGTCTCCTCAAGGGTCTATTTTTCTGGTACCATAAGCAACATTCCAGAAATCAAAATCTCATAGTATCATGTTACTTATGCTACCAGCCATCTCTTCCAGGAGTCACATATCTATTCCAATGTTTTAACTGTAAGTCAAAAAAAAAAATTAAAAATAGCTTTTTAGGGTCAAATACTCGCTTTCCTGCCCCTGCCTTCAGAGTTCCAAGATGCTTCCCAAATTGATTCTGAAATCATGCTTTGTCTTCTTCCTACCCACACATACCCCATTCTCTTGGGATAGTTAGGAATCAGCAGCAGTTACTGGGTTTGTTCAGTCCCCACATCCAGGTTTGTGTTCCTGAGAGACAGCCATCCACAGATCAAGTTGGCCAGGTCTGTGTAAAACCATTTCCACTGATGCTCTCCATTCATTATGACGTTAGTACTTGCAAACTCAATTACTGTCTGACATTTATTTACGAATGGTCCTGATTTGCTCAATAGGACAGAATGTCATACAGTTCATGTCATTCTAGGGTTGCAAAATTTCTTTATGCTCTCCCTTATGCATGCTATCCATTCCTCAAAACACATGCTAGACCATTCATCTAAACACATGCTAGACCATTCATCTGTGAGGCAACTCATTTAGCTTAACTAACCTACCTTTCAACCCTTCACTGATGCAATGCAACAAACCTCATTCACTTACAATACCAAAAAGATACATAATACACAAAGGTATGATGAAACATGCAATTGAGGCCAAAAGCTGAAGCTGGAAGTGTAATTGTCTCCTTCAGTCATAGCCAGTAACTATTCTAAGAAGAGGGTTGTTAATCATGCTCCCCTGTTGCCATCTGGTACCTGTCCTGCCAGTACAGATGCTTTTCAGTATCACCATGAGTGAGACAATGGCAGTGAAGGGGATTTCATACTGAGGAGTGGGGATGGGGAGACGGAGCATCCAGAGCCCAGAAAAGATGCCCTGACTGACAGAAGTGGGGTTATTATTGAACAAATTGAAACTGTGGAAAACTTGAGGGAGGGTCACAGGATAGTAGGACCGAAGAAGAGGAGGATGTTGTGTAGGGCAGTGTTTCTTGCAAAGAGGGGCCACGTCCCTCTTTCTGTTAATAGTAATGGATGCTTCATTCAGGCTCAACTATCATCCTGGACTCTGGCCAGAGGAAAGTCAGTATTTTAATACTGCCAGGAGTGGAGGGCAAATACAAACAAATTACATTTCAGAAAAGAGAAGAATCCAGGAATCTAGGCAGGAAAAGTATCGATCAAGGAGTTACTGAGTCCCTACTGTTTGAATTTTGGCAACATAGAAAAGTTCCCAAAGGAAATTACAATTTATCAAAGGTTATGGTTACAGTTATATGAATAATCTTTGATTGCAGATGAGGAAACATTATACATTTATTGCTCATATTAACTGAGTGTTTACTAAGTGTCAGGCACTGATTTAACAGGATGTTCTAAATGTATCAACAGGATTAATCCTCATATCAATGCTGTAAGTTATGTGCTATTCTTATTCCATTTTATAGATGAGATGGATGAAGAAATTGATGAGTAGAGAGGGGAGGTGACTTGCCTGAAATCACAAAGCTAGGCAACAAGCAGAACTTGGGTTTGAAGCCAGGCTTCAGAATCAGTTTCTTAACTACAATGCACACAGACACATGGATATTTACGTGGGGAAAGTAGAAGAAGGACTTACTTGACTGGGTGATTTGGAAGATGTCGTTGAGAACCTTTTCAGGTTGGATTAGCTTCCTCTCCCTGAACTTCCGTGGTACCTTTGTATGTCGTGCCCATGTGATATACTGCATTATATTTTACATATCAGTTTGCATCTGTCTTCATCACTAGATTGTTACCTCCTTCAATGGAGGAATTGCCTCTCATGTATTCATCCTTCTTTCCTAGCAGAGGCCACACAAACAGACATTCAAGACATGGTTCTTGAATAAATGAATTCTCGAGGCTTTAAATGATGACTGTGGTTTTTAGAGGTGAGAAGGGGCTTGCTAAGGAAGAAGAACCCCTTCTGGGAGGTTCCAGTCAGAATAGGCAGAAGATCTGAAATCCACACTGCCAAGGCAAGATTTTTGCAAGAAATACGTTTGAACGAAGCGTCATAAAGTAGAGGGGTGGGGGGAGATGCATAGGAAGAACAGACTGAGACTAAAGCTCTGTTTACTCAATATTTCCTAAGTTGACTCTACTTACCTCCCACTACAGATAAATGCAGAGCTGAGCAGTTGCCCCTTTCTTGCTCCATTGATTTTGGGGAATACTGCTCTTGTCCCAGACTCTGAGGAGTTGCCAAGCCACCACTAGCCTGGACTACCTTCGTTAAATAGGAACCATCTTTAGATGGGAGAGATGTGAGGGAAACCCATCCATGTATGTATATATTCAACGAGGAATCTCATGGAAGGAGCTACAGTCTGAATGTCTATTCAAGAAGATACAGAAGGTTGGGGGCAGGGTATAGCTCAGTGGTAGAGTGTGCACTTACCATGCATTAGGTCCTGGGTTCAATCCCCTGTAACTCTATTAAAATAAATAAATAAAGCTAGTTACCTCCCCCTCGAAATAAATAAACACATAGAAATTTAAAAACATTAAAAAATAGAAGATTCATAAGGTATTGAATTAGGACCACTCTAGTCAATGTTCATGTTAACTGGTGATAAGATTAATTAGTAAACCTACACAATTAAGACACTAGAGGAGGTGGGTGGGTACAGCTCAGTGGTAGAGTGCACGCTTAGCATACAAGAGGTCCTGGGTTCAATCTCCAGTACCTTTGTTAAAAATAAATAAATAAACCTAACCACCACCACCACCTGCCAAAAAAAAGGAAACAAACAAAAACAAACAATTTTTTTTTTTAAAGACACTAGAAAAAATTTAGGTGATGAAAGAAGGAAAGCAGAATGGGTGTAGTTTTTGTGTCTGTAAATCTGCTTATACAGCAAATCAGTTTTGCTCCTCGTAACACTTTGCTTACATCCATCAATCTGAAACCTAACTGGTGACAAGAGTTGTTTCTCCTTTTCATTATTCCTCTTTGAAAATTTGAAACTGAAAAAGGACTCCAGCTGCACAACTGACGACCTTAGTTTTCCCTTCTTCCTCTGAAAGACTTCTATAATTTGGCTCCACTACCAGTTATCATGACTTGCTAGCTTGTGGATTTGATATTTTGCACTATAGTTAGTAACAGAAGCTGAGATATTTGGAAATTAGTTGGCAATAAGCTCTTTTCCAGCGGAGTTTTGTAAATTTGCAGGCACAAAATCATGTCTCCTTTGTGAACATTGGTAAATATTTTATTGAAAAAAGTGAACCAGGGACAATCAAATGATACCTTAAATTAAGTTATTTCATTACATACATACATGATTTGAGCAGCATATTTGGAAAATAATTGGTGAAATGCTTGATGAAAAACATAATGTTTGTCTATTGAGACATAAAAATTAAAAGCTATTAGCTGCAAAATCATCAGGACACTGATGCTATTCATACATATCATCATTATAAATGTAGCAAAAAGGAAAAATAAATAAATCAGTGAGAAACAGTCCATGTTCCCAAGGAAGGACAGTTTTGACGTACCTGAACTAAATGTGAAAACAGAAAAATTATAGTGAATTTTAAAATGTTTCGCTTTATTTATTTTTTAACATTTTTTATTGATTTATAGTCATTTTACAATGTTGTGTCAAATTCCAGTGTAAAGCACAATTTTTCAGTTATACATAAACATATATATATATTCATTGTCACATTTTTTTCTCTGTGAGCTACCATAAGATCTTGTGTATATTTCCCTGTGCTACACAGTATAATCTTGTTTATCTATTCTACAATTTGAAATCCCGTCTATCCCTTCCCACCCTCCACCCCCTTGGCAACCACAAGTTTGTATTCTATGTCTATGAGTATGTTTCTATTTTGTATTTATGCTTTGTTTGGTTGGTTTCGGGTTTTTTTTTAGATTCCACATATGAGCGATCTCATATGGCTTTTTTCTTTCTCTTTCTGGCTTACTTCACTTAGAATAACATTCTCCAGGAGCATCCATGTTGCTGCAAATGACATTATGTTGTCGGTTTTTATGGCTGAATAGTATTCCATTGTATAAATATACCACATCTTCTTTATCCAGTCATCCATTGGTGGACATTTAGGCTGTTTCCATGTCTTGCCTATTGTAAATAGTGCTGCTATGAACATTGGAGTGCAGGTGTCATTCTGAAGTAGGGTTCCTTCTGGATATATGCCCAGGTATATATGGTAAGTCTATTCCTAGTCTTTTGAGGAATCTCCACACTGTTTTCCACAGTGGCTGCACCAAACTGCATTCCCACCAGCAGCGTAGGAGGGTTCCCTTTTCTCCACAGCCTCTCCAGCATTTGTCATTTGTGGATTTTTGAATGATGGCCATTCTGACTGGTGTGAGGTGATACCTCATTGTAGTTTTGATTTGCATTTCTCTGATAATTAGTGATATGGAGCATTTTTTCATGTGCCTATTGATCATTTGTATGTCTTTCTTGGAGAATTGCTTGTTTAGGTCTTTTGCCCATTTTTGGATTGGGTTGTTTGGTTGTTTCTTATTAAGTCGTATGAGCTGCTTGTATATTCTGGAGAATGTTTCACTTTAAATTTAATAAGCTTGTATCTTGTTAAATTGCAATATGCAAAGCTTGATCTACTTAATTATGAAACATTTGGTAACTACACACATCTATAGGATTCCTTGAAAATGGAGTTTCCATTAATCACATCTACATTTCCAAAATGGTACTTCTGTAAAAAGGTTTTAGCTCTCTTTTTTGGAAATGTCTTACTCAGATATTGTCAAACTTGACCTTATGAGCAAAGTAAATGGGAAACAAAAAAGGAAATGTTAGTGAAGACAGACTAAGGTATGTCATGGTAACAGTCCTGAAATCCCAATGGCTTATCAGAACAGAGGTTTATTTTTCTTTCATACAAAGCCTGCTGTGACTTAGGTGACCCTCTAGAGCCACTGTCCTCCATGTGGTAACTCTGCAGTGAAAAATACTTCCATCTGGTGGCTCCTCTATCTCAGTATATAGCCTCCATAATCACTGACAGAGGGAGACAGAGCTGAGAGTCAAGCACTGGTTCTTAAATGCTTCAGCCTGGAAGTGATACATCTCACCGCTCACCTGTCATCCATCTAGCCTAGTCACATTCTCCCCTTACCTGCATGGGGCCTGGGGAAGGCAGAAGAGCACCAAGCTATTTGATGGGTAGTAACTGTGTTTTGCCGTGGTGGTTAGCCATACAACAGTTCCTTAATGTACAGGTTGACACCATCTATCTAAAGTACATATCAAGTTAAAAGGATTTAAACTAGGTTGTAAATATGCCAGGATTGGAATATTTATTGATAAAGTGCCATTGTGTTTTGTTGCTAAAAACAAGTCTTCTATGAAAAAAATATATATCATGATTTGGTAACTGTATCCTCCCCAGATTCCTAGCTTTCTAGTAGCATGGCCACATCAATATTTGACATTCCCAAAGCCTAAGTAATTCAGTTGGTATCTGTTAGCCACATATCTGGTAAGCTGGTCAGAGCCACAACTCATGTTCATCTCATATTCATGTGCTCTGAGCCCATCCTCCATCACTTCCCTCTCCTTGCTCTTTGCCCGCTTTTGCCCTGTGGGCCTTCTCTCAGATGCAGATAGGCTTCCTCTTCCTGACAGAAGATGAAGGCTAATGATCCCAGATCACATCCACTCGGCTTAACCACTCCAGCAGAAAAAGTCTTTCTCTGAGAACAATATATCAGTTCCTGGGAATCACTGTGATCGGTTCTGCTTGAGTCTCATTCCTTTAGTTTTAACCAGTCCCGCTTGCCAGAAGAATGAAGTCCTAACGAAGGACTTGGGACCCATCGCCATCCCTGTAGTTGCTGGCCAAGAAAGGTCTTTTGCTCGACAGCATCTCTGAAACCATCTGGCATGTGGAGCTGGGAACTGTTTCCAAAGACCAGATAGGACCTGTATCCTCCGCATCACGTTTGATAGTTATATCTGCCCTTCTAACTCCATGTTTATATTAGACCCCCAAGCTATAAAGTATTGACATTAGGTCAATAGTATTTTTATGTCTCTAATTTTGAAAATGTGTTAAATAAGCATTAAATTGTAGCTAAGAGCATTCTCAAATTATTTAGTAAGAAAAACTCACATGGAATAAGAATCTGAAGCTCTGTTGTGGACCCTTATACTATATGTTATAGATATTATAATTATATATAATATGTATCATATAACATACATAAAATATGCAATAATTTTAGAACACTAAGAATCTGCATTTTACTAAGCTTTTTTAAGTACATTCATCTCTTTTTAAAATGGAGATTTTTAGTGTTTTTGATAGTAGACACTGTGTATTTTTTAATATACAAAGAGTATCTGCAGTGCATCTCTAACACTTTAAGTGGATAATTCTGGAACCTTCCATCTCCCCTCTCCTGTGAACAGATCCTGCAGGAAGGCTTCTAAACCCCGTGTAGTTTGGTCACACTCTATTTGCCTACCTGACAGACGGGCTACCATCCTGTTTTTACTTAGCTCGTCACTACAGAACCAGACTGTGCCTTTCACTGCTATCGCATTAAAGGAGCAGTCAGCCGTTTTCCATTTTCTCCCATTCCTCAGTGATTGCCAAATTATAAATCTGTTTTATTTTTTTCACTCATGGAATGAATTTTCCCAACCCCTGCGGCCCAAATATTTGAAGACAAAGTCACTTACTCATAATGGAAGGTTCTTCACCATTAAGACAAAGGGTTTATAACTAATCCCTACAGGTCATATGGTTACTATAATCAATCTGGCCTTGCTCTAAAAAAGTAAACCAGGTCTAGTCACCAAACCCTGAAGACACTTTATGAGCCTCTGTTATCTGCCAGGCACCGGTCACTCCTGCTGCAAGTGCCCTGCCGCTGCACCCGAGTCCTCCAGGCTGACCGAAGTCCAGACTGCGGACGGTTGGTCTGCTCAGAGCTGCTTCCAGCTCTTTCCAGAACCCCCTGGCTCTGCATTCTCCCTTCTTGTAGCAGCCTTGATTGTCATGCTGTCTGACACCAACTTCCAGCCAGCCGTACCTGCTCTCTGGCTCCGTATTTGGATCTCCCGAGGCGTTTCCTGGGTCTCTAGAACTTGTCCAACCTGATCTGGCTGGTCCAGAGTCACCCACGCCCCGTGATGGCAAGTGCTTGCTCTCTTATGTAATCTGTCCTTTACGCTGCTCTTTCGAATCGCTATTATATCCCTGCTGCTGCTGCTGATCTGTCTACTACCTTCCCTTCTTCCTTTTACTTGCTCTTCCTATTTTTTTTTTCTCTCTTTTCACCCACTGCCACTTTCCCCAGGCTTCATAGGCTTCATATTGTTAAAATCTCAGTGCCCCAAGGGTTACGTGGGGGACCTCAGTCCTTCTCAGCTGTGTTCATAGGGGTAGTCCAATATGGGACGAGTACTTCTGTTACCCTGAACAACTATTTCTTTATCTGGAAATGCTATAGCTCTGGGAGGCTAATTTCTGAATAGTTAGCATTTCACTGCACCTCCATGATGAAGCCATGCTCTCTCAACTCTTCTATGAGTTTTAACACATCATTTTCCAGCTCAGTACTCACTTTTTAAATAATTTGCAAAATAGGAATACTAACATTTACTTTCCTAACTATTCTGCAATTAAAAATAAATAATTAATGCAGAACTTTTGGAGGTCCATTCATAAATTATGTAATGTGAGTACAAAGCCTTACCATTACTCAGATAAGTATCTTATTACCAGTTGGGTGTAAATAAAATAGAAAGGATTCAGAAGGAAATTATAAGAATAAGGTCCAGCACTAAAGATGATTTATTTTTAAAAGGTCAGAAAAATTAAATATGGTTTAAGAAACAAAACTAAGGATAGCATAATAGATGCCAAATAACTTAATGGCCTACAAAATAAGCAAACATTCACACAATGGTACTTCAATGTAATGCAATTAAAATTAAGTCTAATTCCCTTCGGGTTTATATAGTACCTCGTAATTTATATTATAATTCATTAAAAGCTATGTAAGGAAGACCTTGGATAACTAGCAAAAACTGAGCCTCTGGTATTTAATAATTGCTGGAGCCTATTCGCACTTATTTCTATGTGATAAACACTGTTCTGGGCGTATTTTGTACGGTCACTTACTGATGCCTCACATTCTCCGTAGGGAGTAGTTACTATTATACAATCCTGTACTGAAGACTCTGAGTGCAGCTGGTCCAGGTCATGCAGTCCCAGGTGGCAAAGAACGGGGTCAGACCCCGGTTGTGGGTCTCCAGGACACACATCCGGCCAGACTGCCTCTAGGTTACATAAAATACCACACTTACATGGCTCTTTTCCAACCTCGGTGAATATTCCTTCTCCGTGACTTCTGCTGGCTCTGCTCTCTTTCCCTCTGTCTTAAATTTTGCTGTTCTTACTCTGATTTCTCTACTTTTGTAACTCAATATTCTTTCTTTGGGCAAACTCCTTTATCTTCCTTCCTGATGTCATTTCCCAAATGTACTATTTTGACCTCTGACCTTTCCTCTAAGCACCAGACCTGCATCTGCAGTGGCCACTGAGCATATCGACTCATAGGTCCAGGAGGTATTTCAAGAGAACAAATCAAAAATGGAAATCATTGCTTTTCCTTCAATTTCTCATCTCTGCTAATGCCCCACTCCCTGACCCCAGGGACTCTTGACTCCTCTGTTTCCTTCATTCCCCACACAGAGTCTGTCACCAAAATCTCCGAGTCCCAAAATTTTCCAGAAACCTCTTAAATCTGGTCTTATTTCTTCCATATTTCTACTTCCAGTAGGTTTAAGGCTTCCTTATCTCTCGCCTAAACTAACCAAAGTCTACCAATCTCCTAACCACTAATCCCCTTTGCCCTATAAGTGTATCTTCCAATACATCCAATATTACTTTCCTAAAACTAAAACAAAGGAAGAAGGGAAAAAAGAAAGCCCTCTGGATTAAAAATCTTCATAGATTTCCCTAGGTCCAAACTTCCTAGTACATTTCTCTCAAGCCCACATCTCTCCTTATGCTCCACGTATTCTAAATTTTTTTACTGCTTCTGAAAATGCTTTCTCTGAAAGACATGTTCTCTATTCCTTTTGCCTTGAAAGAACCAAACCTACTGCCCCATAAATTCCTTCTTTCTTTCCTTCTCCTTACCCCTATCAAACTGAATCTGTACCGCCCTTTGCTGGGTACGTTTACCAATGACTGGCGCTACCTACGCTCAGTGCAAGGACCGTATAAGATTCATCCTGATATCCTTCCTGTTTGACCTGATCCTTGGCAAAAAAAGAGGCATTTTAAAAGTTTTTCCTGAATAGAAGAATGGATGCTATTTCATGATTTCCCAAACATGGACATAAGCACGGGGTTATAAGATGTCAACAAAGTTGTTTAACTTACAGTAGGGAGGGAAGAGCAGTCATATCAGTTATAACTTTCATTTAAAACAGTCAAACTACTGGCCTCGTATTGACATCACTAAATATTTTATGCTCTGTCTTGGACATTAACATAAGCTTGTTCTTCTTTGTTCTTTCCTTGTAAAGAATCATCTGTGGCTGAGAGTTCTTATGAAATATGAAGCCTCTGGTGCTGGAAATGAGCTATATCTGGCTCTGGGTGTCACATATATAAAATTAATCGAGCTGTAAATCCAAGATTAATGTTCTCTATGCATGTTTCCGTATCTATCTTATACACCAATAAAAAAAGTAACAAAGATAAAGAAATGAAGTTGAAGACCCAGTGAGTTTCCAGACGTAAAGAGGCCGGTTATTAAAGATAGCAGCTCTTGTCCTGTGTTCTGTTCCATTTAAAACAACAAGAACAAAAAATTTGCCCCCTGAAACTGCAACATACAATAATGCTTACCTATATGTGTTTGGGCAGCAAATCGTAGTTCTCTCTCTCTTTTCCCTTTTTTAGAAGTAGTTTCATGGAGTGAGAATCACGTGTGTCACCCTATTACAGAAAAAGCAAACTAAAAAAAAAAACTTAAAAAATAAAAACAACAACAGTAACAAAATATTGGCTAGATATTGGATAGATCAAAGTTGTTAATTTTGAGCCTTGTTTAATTATCTTTCAGGGTTTTAAAAATATATGTATTTAATATGTTTTACATATATTAATTATATATGTATTTAATATATATAGGGAGTAATTTAATAATATATATGTATTGGTTGGTTAAAAAGGTGTTGGGGCAATGAAAAGTTAAAGGGGCGCTGAAGTTCTAATGGTAATAAGTTCAAGAATCAGCTACTACTGGTGCAGCCACTGTGGAAAACACTATGGAGATTCCTCAAAAGACTAGGAATAGACTTACCATATGACCCAGGAATCCCGCTCCTGGGCATATATCCAGAGGGAACCCTACTTCAGGATGACACCTGCACCCAAATGTTCATAGCAGCACTATGTACAATAGCCAAGATATGGAAACAGCCTAAATGTCCATCAACAAATGACTGGATAAAGAAGAAGTGGTATATTTATACAATGGAATACTATTCAGCCATAAAAACTGACACTGTAACGCCATTTGCAGCAACATGGATGTTCCTGGAGAATCATTCTAAGTGAAGTAAGACAGAAAGAGAAAGAAAAATACCATATGAGATTGCTCATATGTGGAATCTAAAAGAAACAAAACATAAATACAAAACAGAAACAGACTCATAGACATAGAATACAAACTGGTGGTTGCCAAGGGGGCAGGGGGTGGGAAGGGACAGACTGGGATTTCAAAATGTAGAACAGATATAAACAAGATTATACTGTATAGCACAGGGAAATATATACAAGATCTTGTGGTAGCTCACAGCGGAAAAATATGCTACAATGAATATATATATGTTCATGTATAACTGAAAAATTGTGCTCTACAGTGGAATTTGACACAACATTGTAAAATGACTATTACTCAATAAAAAAAATGTTAAAAAAAAATACAGAGAGGGCTGTATTAAAAAAAAAAAAAAAGAACCCCAGAATCAGCTACTACTCCTTAGGGCTGGAGAAATAAAGAGAAAAACTAGGTTCTCAGAACCTAGAAGCTGGGAGGAGAGGCCCTGTGAGTTTAGGATTCACACTTTGGGTGTTGGGGGTGCGGGGAGAGTTTGCTGTGTGACAGAGCTGGCACCTCAGGACTCAGAGGAGGGGGTCCTTCCGAGCAGGCACTCAGACCTCTGAGGAGGGAGCCCTGTCCAGCTCGGACATAGAGAAGAGCTTCCTGGACCTGCCACTCATTCCTTTGAAGAAGAATGTTGCCCGGCTCTGTGAATTCTCATGGGGAATACAGGAGGCTTCTCTAAAAGAGACGGCAGGAAATGGAGACCAGAACCATTATTGTGGATGAGGTAAGGGTCATTGCTGGGCACCCTCAGGAAGGAGGGAGTCCCTTCTCCTCCTGCCTTGTCTTCCAGTCTCCCTCCCAGGCCCTCTATTGGCACGAGAAGCAGAAATTCCACCCACAAGAGGCAACGTAGTTTACAAGGACCCCATCCCAGCTTCACAACCAGCGTGTACACAAGGTGGATTTGGAGCTCGGAGACAAACAACAACTTCAAAACCTGAAAAGAGAGCAGATCTGAATTCTGAACAAATCTCTCATAAATTCTCCCAAAGTGGAGAGGTCTACATTTGTTTTCCTGGAGACTTGGGGGAAAAAAAAAAGATACACATCTAGTCACAAAATAAGTTTACATTTATATTCAAGTCACGATATCCTTTTTTACACCAAGAGTGAATGTAAAAGACATTCACTATAGGTCAATAACTTTGATTTCTTCTAATTAGCAAGTTACTTTCATCACTTAATACAAAATAAATACAGAATTTATGACCCATAATCAAATTTCATGTAATAAAAGGCCTAATTTGACACCAAAGCTACATTATCTCCATTAGACTTACCTTTTACAGGGACTTACTGCCGAAGTGTAGCTTGTATGCATTGGTATAAAACAGGGCAGAAGTAAGGAGGGAAAAGTCAAGAAGAAAATTATACTATAAAATATTTAATATTAATTGCAGGCAAAAATAGTAGAGCCAGCCAGCAGTGCCATTTCCCCCCCACTTTTCTGGAGACACAGTGTCTCCGGTGTGGGTGAGTGTTTCTGCAGTAGAGTTTTCAGTTGCCCCTAGGGGTGGGTCAGAAGGGGCTTCCCAAGATGGGGTCTGGCACCGTGGGGCCTGAGAAAGCAGGCACTGCTTTCTCTTGAGGCCCCCATTGATGCTCAGAGGTCAAAATGCTAATCACTCTGCTTTTGTGGTCTTGACCAGGAGGTGGGCTTCTATTTGGCCCTGGACACCACCTTCCTTTTATTTCCTCCAACACAGCTCAGCGTGCACGGACAGTCAAGGTTTTGTCATCATCTTTGCTGTTTAATGTAAGAGAAAATATTCTAGGTAAACATATAGCATCAAAACAATTAAGTTTCTTAAAGTAGCTGCAGCTTCAATACACAAAGCCGTCCCTCCCAGGACGCAGCACTCTTGTGTCCCCTGGTAAATTCTGAGCATGTTTATGGCCTCAGAGTTCACCTCTCGCTTTATCTTCTAACTCTTAGGGGTCTCTGCCTAACTTCTTTAAATTTCCAGAATCTGTCTCCGGCTTTCTCTAGGACACATGTCAGGACCAAAGATGCCTTTGTCTTATCCTTGATGTCTTGGTCCACATCTAGAAATCTATTGCTTTGCACTCTCGTCATTCCCTTGAACTTTGTGGTCCATTCAAGAAGCAGGAAGCTTCCCCCTAAGCTGCCCTGACAAATGCCCTCTTGCTGCTTCTCCTTCGAGGCGGATCTGATTGCCTAGTCCTGCCTCCCATCTAAGCTGGGACACTCTCAGCATCGTAGGTGACAGCCGCGTATCGTTTAAGACCCACATTTCTACGTCAGTACATGCAGCTTTAACCCCACATTCTGGTATAAACTCTAAAGTTTAACATATACCAGTTACAGAAATATTGCAATTCCTTCAGAAGGGATAGAACACATCCCACCCAGAAGAATTTTAAGATGTTAAATCAGTTTCTGAGTTGTTGCAAGGACTGAAGTGGGGCAGGGACATCAGCAGGCCAAGGAGACTGCCCGGGTGGGGCAGTTAGAACTGGGCCTGCCTAGTGCTTCATCTTTCTTTGTAAATGAGTAAATTCAGGCTGATGAATCTTAAAAATGCCAGATTAGGTAACAGTGTGCTAATGAGAAGGGCCTGGATTGGGGAGACAGACATACCCAGCTTTGAAGGATGGCCCCTCCATCCACTGTTTTATTTATACTTGCTACGCCCAAGTTCCCTCATCTTTAAAGAGTTTTATATGAGTCTTATGAAAATGAATGACATAGCAAATGTAAAGTTCAAACATGGGTAGCATATGTAATAAATGGTGATATTTCCCACGTGTGCCTCCATCTTCTTCCGCATGCGGCTCCTCTCCTTAATTTGGGGGAGATGTTGACCCTATGCTGATCTTCATTGCTTCCTCATGCTGAGATTGGCCACAGTCACTGTTCCCATTACCTACTGAATTCCTTCCACGTACTTGGTATTTAATATTACCCTATTTCATGCATTCTCGGTGAAGGTGATATTGGCCCTAAGAGGATTAAAATTGGTTTTGGGGGCAGTAGCATAAATATCTTACTCTCTTAATATATAAAGTACCAATAAGTATTTAATACATAAAGAGATATTAAGTATATCTGGGGTGTTAAAATTTCCTTATGGAGAAATTAGGAAAAAAATGTCTAATGAGATTCCTCGGGGCCAGCAATGTGAAAAAGTGGGTGAGAGGCACTGCTCTCTGTAATTGCAGGACCCCAGGTTCTCCTGCAGCCACCCTACTAGGACTACAACAGAAAGCTTCGAGGTGAAATGACTTGTCCAAGGTCACCAAGTCAGTGAGTGATAGTCATATAAGTGAAACAGATCTCTGGGTGATTTTTACTTGAAGAGGGAGAGGTTGACATATTACAGATGTTATAGAAAAAGCAATTGGCCACCAATACTTCTTGTCATGGAGGAGGAATCAGAAGGACTCATATTAGTCTTATGTGCGCCAGTAATGTATGAAATGTCACTTATCCTTTCTAGCCCTCAAGTGCCTGATCTGTAAAATCTGTAGATTTTCCCTTTCTCTCTCTCTCTCTCTCTTTCCCTCTCTCTTTTTTCCTGCCTCTTTTCTTCCTTCCTTCCTTTCTTCTTTCCTTCCAGTTTTGATACCAAAACTCCATTTCACAAATGAAATCTCTTGTGAGATAACCAAATACAAAAATGAAGAGACATGGCTCTGGCCACAGTGCCACTCCGGCTTGCTACCCGCACCCCAGCAATCATTAAGGAACTTAGAACTCTTGAGCCCTGTGGCACCCAGTTAGAAGACCACCGAATTCAGTCCCTTCCAGTTTTGAAGTCTTTGACTTTGGACTTGTGTTCTGAAGGGGTGACTGAGTTCACCAAAAGTTACTGTGCAAACAGTGTTGGCACTGGGCACATCTACCTAGTCAGAGATAGGGCCTTTGCATCACTGGTCACCTCAAGAGTGAGTTTTTATTGGTGGACACACATAGCAACACATCAGTGTATATCTAAACGTTAACTTACAAAACAGGAAGTTCTGATTACGTTGCTGACATTCATTAGCAGGAAATCTGTCAGCGGTTGTCACAGGAATCCTTCAACTGGGGGACCTCAGTTATTATTCTACTTTTAAGATTCTGGATAGTTGGTTTCTACACCACATACAATTAATTAGCAAACTTAGATTGGAAAATGGTCAAGACCTTTCGCGGTGTCAGATCTCTTCCGATTGTTGTTACCATCATTGCTGCAGGCTTAGTAGCCTCCCCCCCCCCCCCCCCGCCATCGGTGCATTTTAATCTGCTCACCCCACTTAGTGCTAACGCCTTTGGGTTTTCTTCATTTCTATTTATATTTCTGGTTTCTGACTTTGCCGTTAAGTTTGAGCAAACCTTGGCTTGCTAAGCTGGCTGTCGGCCAGTTTTCTGTTCCAAAGCCCCCTCACAGACTGCCCTCTGCTTCGCAGAGCACTGGCTTTCAGACGTCTCACCGAGTCCTGCCTGTGGGATTGTCTTCTTCTCACTTCTTTCCTGACCTTTTGGTTAGAGCTACTGTCTCTGCCCCAGGGCTATAGCATAATTTGCAAACGTTTTTTATTATTAATGGGCTGTATCTACTCGAAAGAATATCCAGTGATTTTATATACATATATGTATATATATATATGTGTGTGTGTGTATGTATGTATGTATGTATAGGTTGCATTTGTTTTTTTGTTTAATAGATTTTTAATTTAATGATTTTGTCATTCTAAGAAGCCCATTAGTAAATACTCACAGGAACTTATTTATGTTGTGAACTTAACAGAGTATATGTTTCATTAGCAGTCATCTATTTTACTCAACACAGAGTATTCACCAGTGTTCAGTTTTCTTTGGAGTACGTTCTTAAACATGGCATTTTGTGCAGAGTAGCGACACACTTTCCAAAGAAGTGCAGTTTGAAGTCCTGCATTTTCAATCAGTAGCAATGGCATTCAAATTCTATTTTTGAAGACCTGAGTTGTGGGTTTTGGGTTTGTTTTGTTGTTTTGGGTTTTATGTTTGTTTTTGTTTTTGTTTTTTTGATGATGCACTAGGAGCTCTTTGAAATAAAGAAAAACAAAACGGTAAGCGTTTGCTTGTCTTCCTCAGGCATTTCCTTCAGGACGACTTACATAAGGGCTTGCAAACAATTAGTATGCTACTTCCCTGTACTATTGATTTATATTTTACTGATTTTGTTTGTTTAAAGAGATAAAAATATGAATTATGAACACAAATACCTGAGTATTTATGGTGTGGTACATTAATGGGGCTATAAAAGCGCCCCCCTCCAATCATTAAAATCAAGTGTGACACTGACAATTAAGCTACATGTGATTTGCAGGTCTTCTTTAAGATTGTTTGAAATGATATTTAGTTTACATATACTAAGTAGTGCGCCTGTCTATTTGAGCTACTGGTCACGTTGCCAAAAAATCAGCCTCAGCCCCCCAAAAAGCAAATTCAGACTCAGAGGCAGACTTTTGGGAGCAAACAAAAGAGCAGCTTTATGGCTTTGCCCGGCAAAGGGAGTCACAGCTGGCTAATGTCTTAAAGACTGTGAGCCCAGCTTGGGGTTGGGGTCTTGAGGTTTTAGAGAAAAACTGAATGGAACAGAAAAGTTGATAAAACAATCAGGGCATTTTACAGGGTGCTATATTCCTCTTAACCTCAAGGAATCTTCAGGAGGAACACCAGAGGGTCTGTCCATTCTTCTGAGATTATCAGCCTATTAACTCCTTCCTGGAGCAGAGCCTCTGGGTTAAAGTTATTCTCAGTGAAGAATGAACCAGCAGACAGTTTGACATCAGGGAAGTCAGTTTGTTAGTTTGCTTTATGCGCCTTCAGTGAGATTTCTTCTTTAAAAGATGATGACAACATACATTACTTTCCGTCAGAAGACTTAGTGCATGAGAATCACAATCATGCTCCTCTCAATAGATTCTAAACCAATTGCAAGATTAATGAAGTTATTAATGAGAAAGAAGATGATCATATTCTTACTGGTAAATTAGGTTGGAAAATACAGCTTGGATCTGAGAGCTGAATGCTGTCTTCCTAACAGACACCTTGCCCTTCCCCAGTGGCCATCAACTCTGGTTCTTGAGACTCGTTATAAGAGAGAGCGAGCGGGTCTGCAGAGCTGAGACCTCCCCTGCCAGTCATGCTGTGGGAAGCTGTTCCTCATGACAGCAGTTGCAGAAAGAAGAATGTGCCTCCTACAGCCAGCTGATTCCAAAAAGAGAGGCTGGAAGTAGCTGAGTTGTGCTGTCTTAGTGCCTGTGCCTAATCTTATCCATCAGTTAAATCATTTCCCCTTCCAGAGGGAACCACAGGGGAGGTGTCTGGACTAGAGACAGATTAGTGAGACCTCTATCGAGAGTTGATAGTGGAAAACTCTAAGGTGGCCATTATTATTCCAACTTAGAAAATGAGAAAGCAGCCTGATAGAGATTAGGGACTTGGTCAATGTCACGGAGCTAGCAACCGACGGAGCAAAGCTTTAGATGCTCCACTCAGAAAGACTGTCTCTTCCAAAGCAGCACAGCTAAAACCCCGTGCTAATGCACACATCTGCTCAGTTTTTCTCACACAGAGGCTGCCATAGGATTTTTTTTTCCCCAACAGCTCAGACCCCATCTTCTGCTAAAATCTTTTCTTTAGGGGAAGATAATGATTACTCTCTTAGCATATGCTTATTAATCTTTTGGTGAATGCTGCTCTCTTCCTTGTCTGAGGAAACTTCAGTCAATGTGTCTGAGCCAGGGTCCCTAGTCTTTTTTGTTTTGTTTTGTTTTCATATTCTTTTTCACTAAAGGTGATTACAAGATATTGAATATAGTTCCCTGTGCCATGCAGAAGAAATACGGTTTTTATCTAATTTTATATGTAGTAGTTAATATTTGCAAATCTCAAAATTTCAAATTTATCCCTTCCCTCCCCCCTTCTCCTGGTAACCATAAGATTGTTTACTATGTCTGTGAGTCTGTTTCTGTTTTGTGGATTAGTTCATTAGTGTCTTCTTTTTTCTTTTTTTAGATTCTTCATATGAGTGATATCATATGGTATTTTTGTTTCTCTTTCTGGCTTACTTCAGTTAGAAAGATGATCTCCAGGTCCATGTATGTTGCTGCAAATGGCATTATTTTCATTCTTTTTTATGGCTGAGTAGTGTTCCATCTTGTGTCCTCTGCTCTCTGCTCCCCTCTAGGGCTGCTCCTGCCCCCACTCACCATGTGGCAGACAGTCTGGGCTCCAGATCTGATCCTTGGCTCCCCGATTCTCCTGCTGTTAGTCAAAATGTAGTTGCATTTTGTAACATAGTCTCTGGTTTCTTAAAGTCAATGCTTTCTAATCTCCATTTTCTTTCTTGAATAAATTAATATAATTAACTTTTTTTTTTAAAGGGAGAGGGAACTTCCTAATAGAACAATTTCATTAGATGAAAATATTTTATCCACTCTAAATAAAAACTAACTCCAATGACAGCAACACCTTCAAAACCTTCTTCAGCAAAATGGCACCCCAATACACCTTCCCAGTGCCCTCGTGCCCTCCCCATACATACAGGTGCTGATTCTCATATGTTTTACCTTTACTCTAGTACAGATTTCTTTTTAATGGACTTTGAGAAGCATTTTAAGCAATATTCAAATGGGTTTGTCACTATAAACATTCATTTATGATTTCTGCTAGTGCTACTATTTTGATGAACAGATACTCAGAATTCTAGCTTATATATCAGCTTTGCCAAGGAAAAGAGGTCCACCTGACAGAATTACTCAACTTTGAGATTTATATATAAGGAATACCTATCAATAAATCTATCTACATCTTTATCCGTAAAATCAATGATTGTCACATAATAAAACTACCTACATTCAACATATGAGTTAAATCTAATTTTTTGATGAAAATAATTCTATTTTGTTAAATATGATCATATGGTTGCTAAGACCCAATCATATTAATAAAGACCTAGCATGAGATGAGTAGCAGGAACCAGGCTTCAAGAGATAGGAAACCTGGGGTGGAGACTGCCTGTAAGATTCACTGTGTGGCACTTGTGCAAATCACTTGTCCCCCACATAGCTCAAATGTCCTCATGATTAAAAAATGAGTAAGACCTTGGCTGTGTTAGGATTAAATTAAAATAAGATAATGAATGAAAAGTTCTTAGCACTGTTCCTGGCACATAAAAAGTGCTTCATGAATGCTAATTACATAATTAAGACTATACAATCAAAGAAAGGATAGTTTATCTTATTATTTCTCTCTGAAGTCAACTTACCTATTTAGACACCAATTTAAAAAGACAAACAAGGAAACAGGTCTTACAGAAACATATAATCTATCTGAATGATTTAAACGTTCTGAAATTCATTGAAGGCTAGACTGGAAACAGAATCTTCCACATCTACTGAGTTATTATTTTCTTATATTTCTAAAGTTTATTTCCACCATGATCTCATCTTATTCTTTCAACAGTCCTTCTGATTATTAACCTAATTTTACAAATAAGGCATCTGCTGCTAAGAGTAAATAAAATATATCGACCAGAAGTTCATGGACGCTACAGGACAAGAATCAGAAGGAGAATCTCTGTGCCCTTTTCAGTTCATTGTTGTTTGTATGATGCCCCATTACTTCTAACAGTCTGAAACTTTGTCAAAGTTGTTAAGTTCTGTACATTTACATATTTATAAGATGCAAGCACTCTAAATTTGTGAGTAATACTTTTCTTAAACTGAAGTTCCTTGAAGAAGCACATGAAGCATTTATGAAAACGTAAATGGTAAACAGCAATATCCATTTAATTGTTCTTCCCTGTAAAATGAAGATAATAGAAACACACTGTTTTAGGACTTGCTTCGTTTTTGAACATTTACAGTGCTGGATTAAGTTTCATTAAAATAAAACAAGAAGATAGGCTCCGTTGAGAAAATTGTCTACATTTTATGGAGAGGGAAATTCTGTTTCTGTAAATAAAATGGTGTATCATTTCATGAAACTCGTAAGATGGTACTAATACTTGTAGAGCAATGCTTACTTTTGAAATGTAAAGATAAGCCAATTTGGTTAGCGATTTCTAAACTCAGACTTCACAATGGATAAGGTAAATGTAGATTAAACAATTATTTCATTTATGTTTGCAATTATTGACCAAATTGCCATAGCATAGAAGAAATAGTGTAACTTCAGCGTTAAATGGTCCAAAGGTAGACTATAGTGTAACTTCAGCGTTAAATGGTCCAAAGGTAGACTCACATCCTGGGTCTGTTACACATTTGCCGCACAGCCTTGGGCGTACTGCTTAATGTCTCTAAATTACTGTTTCCTTGTCTTTAAAATTGGAACCTACCAGCCTTCTTCCAGGATTAGAGATTATGTATGTGAAGAGTCTAGAATGTAGTGCCTTTTCTACAAAAGATGGTGATTCTGTGAGTTTGGATTTCTCTGAAAGCAGAATGCTGAGCCAAAGACTTGAGGTCCCAAGGTTACTTGGGAGGAAATGCCAGGAAGTGGGAGTGAGGGAGCGTGGTGAGTGAGATGGGGAAGGAAGCAGAGGTAAGCAAGGGTATGTCTGGAGTCCACGAGCACCTCCTTCCCACTGAGATCTCTGAAAATGTAGGCTGCCGTCCCTATTTAACCATCTGCATAAGATGGGGCCACAGAATATGTCCAATGGCATAGTTCCTATTCTGTAAGGATTTCTTTTTTTCAATTTCACTTTAAGAAATGCTTACACCCTTTTTGGTGAAGGTGCTATGATTATTGACTGCAAAGCTCTTGGAGGCTTCACTTTCCATTGTTAAGGCTTTAGGATTTTATGTACAAGATGGAAGACTTTATTCAGCAAATACTGCTGTCATTTTCAAGAGATCAGTCAGCATGGGAGAAAAGTGCTTTTATCAGAGGCTTATCTAAAGAGAAGGGAATGGTCACATCAGAGAATCTAAGTAGGAGAAAGAGGAATTGAATAGAACACGTATGCTGGCAAGGGTACCTTTCAGAGAGATGAGGATTTCAGAGGATGAGAATAAAACTATAAAAGGGAGAAAAAGAAGTCTAAAGGTTTTTATGAAATTTTTCTTTGTAGCGCTTTGTATAAATATATATCATCTTTTCAGAGCCTTATTATTCCTCAAGGCTTTCAAAGTTAGATTGTTAATAATGGACCATGAGGCCCCTCTGCTTTATATGGGTTACATGTGAGATATGTACACACAGAATACTTAACCAATATTCAAGTCATCTGCTAAGTGGAGTACTATGGATTTAACTCTCAAAATGTGTCATTTATGGGTCTTAAGTCCTCCTAATTGTTGTGCTGTGCATCCAGTCATACTTGACACTGGTTTGCAATTAGTGTGCAAGTCTCAGGGTAATACTTAAACCAAAAGGTTGCATTTGAACACTACTTTGTTTACCAAAAAAACGTTTCTCACAAATGTTCTTACTTAAATTTCACAGTAAGGAGCATTTCACTGTTATAGACAAAGGGACTCAAATACTTTTTGTGGTTGCTCTGAGTCCATATGGTTTTCTAAGTCTGTACTGTGTGGACACTTAAATGTAGTTTTTCTTTTCCTGGTCCAGTTTTCTTTCCACTATAAATAACTACATTATCATAATATTTGTATACTATGAGTCGTACATTGCTTTATAAATTGATATTCCATATTAAGTATATCTTTGATATATATTGATTACCCAAAATAAAAGGTATTATGAAAATAATTTATAATATTATAATATTTCCTATATAAAGATATTTGCATATATAGAGACTGTATATTTGTGACCTTCTCTAAAAACATTGATTTATAAAATTCAAGATATTATTAATATCATTATTATTATATGCTCAACTCTGTGAAAAGTACTATAGTAAAATCAGAAGACATATAAGGCAATACTCCCCTGTAGAGATTTTACAGTTTACTTTGGTAGATAATTCTAATTCCCAAAGAAAAATCATAAATAACATATTTATTAATCAGTGTTATCCTGAGAATAGAACCAATAGGAGATAGATGACAGATAGATAGATAGATAGATAGACAGATAGATAGATATAAGAAAGAATTTATTATGGAAATTGGCTAACCTGATTATGAAGGCCAAGAAGTCCCATGACCTGCCATTTACAAGCTGGGGAACCTGGAAAGCCAGTGGTGTAATCCAGTCTGAAGGCCCAGTCCTAGACCAAAGGTGTGAGAATGGAAGACATGTGGGAGAGGGGTGGGGTGGTATGAGTCCTGGTCTGAATCTGAAGCACTAGGAGCGCTGGTGTCCAAGAGCAGGAGAAGATGGATGTCCCAGGTCAAACAAAGAGAGCAAATTCATCCTCTGCCTTTTTGTTCTGCTCAGCCCCTCAACAAATCCGACGAGGCTAACCAGCCTTGGTGAGGGCGCACTTCTTTACTCAACGAGGTTTACTGATTCAAATGCCAATCTCTTCTGGATACATCCTCACAGACATACCCAGAAATAATGTTGTAACAGCTGCCTGGGGCACAGTCGCATCGACACATAAAATTAACCATCAACATACAATCATATGCCGGATCTGATACTGTAGAAACATGTGAATGGAAATGAATTGGGCCAGATCTTGAAAGAAGAAAATGTTTATATATGATGAAGACTGGGAAAGGACATGAAATTAGGAGGTGAGAGAAAAAGAGCTGTTTTTCAAGTGATAAAACTGGTTTAATTCAGCAGTAGAGTGGAACCAGATTATGCATAGATGTTAGCCATAGGAATCTGGACTGGAGTCTTTAGCATAGCATTTTTCCAAATGTGGCTTAAAGACACTTGGGGATCCTCTGAAACATTTTAAGTGTCTGTGACATAAAACCTGTTTTCATACTAATACTAAGATACCATCTTTTAAAATTTTTGGCTTGATATTTGTACAATTGGTGCAAAAGTGCTTGTTAAAACTGCTGGCATCTTAACATGAATCAAGACACCAACACCAAAACTGTTATTGGTTGTATTTATTACCACCATGCACTTACATTTATGGGGGAAAATAAAAAGAAAAAAGCAGTTTCAGCTGAGTGCTATTGATGAAGCAGTCAGAATTATCAATTGTATAAAATCTCAATTCACCAGGTTTCTACATGATGAAAAAAGTACTTCCAATACTTACCAAAGTATGATTTGCTGTCTTATGGAAGAACTCTTACATGAGATTGAGTTGCAAGCTGAACTAGCTGCTTTTCTTAGGAAGTGCCATTTTTACTTGAAGGACTGACTGACAGACAAATTACAGTTATTCTAACTTACTTATATGGCAGATATTTCCTTCAAATGGATGGAATAAGCTTGTCACTTTGAGGAAAACAACTGACAGTATTTGTTGCCAATGATAAAGTTTTAGCTTTCAAGCAAAAAAGTAGAATTTTGGAAAACTTGTACTATTAATGTGAGCTTGATAGATTTTCAATTCTTAAAGACTTTTCTAATGAGATCAATGGTGACATTAACAAGTGTAAATTTTGCTAGTGTATAAGGAAACGTGCCAACATGGAAGGCTTGTATAACTTAGTGAACCACTATTTCCCGGATGATAAATACATGGTGTTACAAGATCATGCATGGATGGAAGATTCATTCAGGATGCGAAATAGACCAACGGCTTTTAATGTAGTAGCATATGGAAGTTCATTGATATTTCCTTGGTTTCTGCATTGCCACTAACCTTTAAGAAACTACTACAGTAAAGTCATTGGATAGTATCAAAGAAGGCTATCTATAATTATCTGAAAAGGCTATTAAAATACGCCTCCATTTTCCAACTATATTATGTGCACAAGGTGAACTTTCTTTATACACTTTAACCAAGATATGACCATAAATTGAATATAGAAGAATCCAGTTGTCTTGTATCAAGTCAAGAATTAAAAATATTTGTAAAAATGTAAAAATTGCCACTACTTAATCATGTTTTAAATAAATACATATTTATTATATTTTATATAAATATAATATGAATACATGTTTTTAAAATGTGTTAATTTTTAAATACATAATGGCTAAATATTGTTAAATCTTTGTTTAAAATAAATTCATAGTTTCTTTAAATTTCTATTTTAATTTCAAATATTATAAATTTTGATAGCTATAACCCATATGACCAAAAGCACTTAGGTATCTTTAGTAGTCTGTCAGATTTTTAAAAGTTCTGAAGACCAAAAAGGCTGAGAACTGCTGCTTTGGCAGAAGGGTAACTACAGAAGATTTTTGAGTCTTCAGTTGTGTCTCCCTCACTTTCAGCTTTAAAACTCCAATAGAAAGCTCTGTTGCTAATTCTTTTTTTAATCCCCTTAAAGACCAAGCTCTTTAACATTCTTCAATGTTTCATGTGAAGACGTCTGTGAAAATACTTTAGCTTTCTTTCCCCAGACATCACTCACCGTCTTACATATTACCATTACTTATGGGAATCAACGCATCCTGTCATGCTATGTTACACTCTCATGCCTTTGCTCCTTCTGTTCCTTTGCCTGGAAACCCTTCCTGCTTTTTTTTTTTTTGCCTGTATCTGACTTTTCTATCAAGACCTAGTTTGGTATTTTTCTTTCTCTTTCTGGCTTACTTCACTTAGAATGACGATCTCCAGATCCATCCATGTTTCTGCAAATGGCATTTTTTATGGCTGAGTAGTATTCCATTGCGTAAATATACCATAGCTTCTTTATCTAGTCCTCTGCAAATATTAACTACTATATGTAAAATAGATTAAAAACAAATTTCTTCTGTATAGCACAGGGAACTATATTCACTATTCTGTAGTAACCCATAATGAAAAAGAATTTGAAAATGAATATATGTATGTATGTGTATGATTGAAATATCATGATTTACACCAAAAATGGACACATTGTAACTGACTATACTTCAATTAAAAAAAGTATAGTCACATCTCCCTCAGGAAACTATAACTGAACTTCCAGTCTGGGTCTTGTGCTGATTCTTTGTGCTTCAGTATCTCAAGGCAAGCCTTCAGCATATTGTTGTGATAGTTCTTATTTCTGTATCTGTTTTATCTCATGACTAGTAAGCTTCTTGAGGATAGAGACTGCGTGACTAATACATAGTTGTCACTTTAAAATGCCTGTTTATTTAAATTTGCTTGCTAAATAATGCTTCTTAATAAATAACGATGAATTCTTATTTAATAAGTGACATAATAAAAGTACCAATTAGGAGAGTTTATCTGGTAAATGCTTTCAAAATTTCAAGTCAGAAAGGTTAACCATATTAACTTAAGAAGAATTCTGATATATAAACAAATAAAATACATAAATCAAACTCATTTTTTTTCTCCCTGTTAACATGTGGATCAAATGACACTGACAAGTTTTCAAAAAAAACCACAAACATTTAGCAATAGGTCCACACAAATGCAACTTTACTTAGCTTTCCAAAAAGGGAGGTGATTTTTATATTTTTAACCACATTTGTTTTATGAAACCAAGTCTAACTTGTTAAGGCTATTTTTGCAAATTTGGTTTCATAAAAATCTGTGCAAGAGTTTTTAAGGAAATAAAAAAAATCAGATTGGTTTGGAATAAGGTTACCATAACATGTTTTTAAAATCATGGTGCTACTTTTAAAGTAATGAGTAAATTATATTTAATTTCTTGTTTGGATTGAATATGGTCTTTAAATGGTAGTTAATTTGAAAATGAGGGCACTTTCTAACAAGGTGCTCATTGCCTTGCAATGGCCAACTTTAAATGTATTTGGACACAAGAAACCCATCTGAGTACAGGAATGACAGTCAAGAACTTATTACTAATATTTGTGCACAGTAATGCTGTTGAAATATCATGTTTTGAGCTACAGGAACTTGTTTGATTGCTTTTCCAGATGTCCTTCCATTTCAGCTACTTCCTTCATCATCACGGGTCTGTAAGCTACTGCCTGGGTTGGGCTTGGACAGCTTTTTTGCCAAGGGCTGCCCGCAGTTGCTCCATCATTGGGGTAACCAGCTGTTACTTATTTAAAGCCTCCATCATTTCGTATGACAGAGTAACTTAATTATGCCCTGCTTGGGAGGTGTTAAATGAAATTATCTTCAAAACAAGTGCACTTCACTGACTATTTTCCTCCATCAAGTATTTGAACTGTGACATTTACGTCACAAGCACTAAGTAACTAAATGCTTTATAAATTGAGGCCTTCTCATAGGGTAATTATCGTTGGGGCAGAGCGCGTGCTAAAGTACCTGAGATAGAAACTGTGGTGGCTGGTGCTCAGGTCTGGATGAAATGGCTTTGGAAAAATGAAAATCTGATAAACAGATAATGAGCTGTAGTTCTCTATACTCTGGACCAAATTTTGTCCTTCTGCTTTTGGATAAGGTGACATTAGTGGTTGTTGTAATCCCTTCAGTGGATCACAAAAATCTCTTTATTGGGTCATGATCAGCAGAGAGAGAGAGAGAGAGAGAGAGAGAGAGAAGACTAGGGGAGGGAGGAAGGAAGGAAGGGAATAGAATGTAAGAGTGTGTAGTAGGTGCAAGGGGTAATTTCTGTTTCATGAAATTTTAATTATAGTTATATGTACACATTGTACATCTTGGATCAAATACAAATTTTTTTCTTACTGTAAGCCCTTGTCAAAAATTGGAAAAGCAAAGTCCTGAGATTAATTGCCATATAAAAATTTTATAGAGGTTACCAAAATCCTCTGTTCTGAGATTAAACTCCTAAGCACACTTGCAATCTCACAAATGTCTGCCCATGGTCAAGTTCCCCTTCCCCAACTTAAAAAAAAAAATTTATTGTGACAAAATACGTACAATGTAAAATTTATCATTTGAACCATTTTAAGAGAATAGTTCAGTGATATTGAGTACATTCATATTGTTGTGCAACCATCACCATCTTCCATCTCTGTAACTCTTTCCATTGTGCAAAATGAAGCTCTATACGTGTTAAACAGTAACTCCCCATTCCACTCTCCCCTCGCCTAGTTCCCAGCAATCATAATTGTTCTTTCTGTCTCTATGACTTTGACAACTCTAAGTACCTTATGTAAGTGGAATCATAATATTTATATTTTTGTGACTGGTTGAATTCACTTAGCATAGTGTTTAAACTTTTATCAATGTTGTAGCATATGTAAGAATCTCTTTCCTTTTTAAGGCTCGGTAATATTCCATTGTATGAATATATCACATTTTGCTTATGCATTCATCTGTTGATGGACACACGGGCTGCTTCCATGTTTTAGCTAATATGAATAATACTGCTACTTCCATAGGGGTACAAAATGTCACTCCAAGATTTGCTTTCAGTTCTTTTGGGTGTATACTCAGAAGTGGAATTGGTGGATTGATTATTTGGTAATTCTATTTTTAATTTTTTGAGGGACTGCTATTCCATTTTCCACATCAGGTGTACCATTTTACATTCCCACCAACAGTACACAAGGTTTCAGTTTCTCCACATCCTTGCTAACACATGCTGTTTTCTCTTTTCTTGATAGTAGCCATTCTAATGGGTATGAGGTGGTATCTCATTCTGGTTTTGATTTGCATTTCTCTAATGATTAGTGATGGTGAGCATCTTTTCACATGCTTATTAACCATTTGTACAACTTCCTTGGAAAACTATTCATTCCTTTACCCATTTTTGAATCAGGTTGTTTGGTTTTTTGTTTGCTTGTTTGTTCTTTCTCTAACTTTCAATCTGTAATACTTTTAGACTTACAGGAGAGTTGTAAAAGTAGTTCATAGTGTTCCCATATGCCCTTCCCCTAATTTCTCCTAATGTTAACATCTTAAATAACTGTGGTAAAATTATTGAATTGAATAAATTAATATACTAAGTAAACTACCAACTTTATTCAGATTTCAACAGTTTTTCACTAATACCTATTTTGTGCCCAGCATCTAGCCCAGGATCCCACTCTGTCTTTAGCTGTCATGCTTCCTTAATCTCTTTTTTAAAATTAAAAAAATTATTGAGATATAGTTGATTTACAACATTATATAGGTTTCAAGTCTGCAACACAGTGATATACAGTCTTAGAAGGTTATGTTCCACTTATAGTTGTTATAAAATATTAGCTATATTCCCCATGCTGTACAATATATCCTTGTAGCGTATTTATTTTATACATAATAGTTTGTACCTCTTAATCCCCTACCCATGTATTATCCCTCTTCACTTCCCTCTGTCCACTGGCAACCATTAGTTTGTTCTATATATCTTTGGGTCTGTTTCTTTTTTGTTATATTCACTAGTTTGTTTTATTTTTTAGATTCCACATATAAGTGATATCATACAGTATTGGTCTTTCTCTGTCTGACTTATTTCACTTAGCATGCTATCCTCCAAGTCTATCCACATTTTGACAAATGGCAAAAAAAATTTTTATGGCTGAGTAGTATTTCATTATATATGTATGTGTCTATCTATCTATCTATCTATCTATCTATCTATCTATCTATCTATCTATCTATCTATCTCACATCTTCTTTATCCATTTGTATGTTGATGGATACTTAGGTTTCTTCCATATCTTGGTTATTGTAAATAATGCTGCAATGAACATTAGGGTGTATGTATTTTTTCCAATTAGTGTTTTCATTTCTTTTGGATATATGCCCAGGAGTGGTACTGCCAGATCTTATGGTAGTTCTATTTTTGGTTTTTTTTTTTTTAAATCTCCATACTATTTTCCACAGTAGCTGTACCAATTTACATTCCCACCAACAGTATGCAAGGGTTTCCTCTCAATCTGTGATCTTTCGTTAGGATTTTTTCAACTTTTATGACCTTGAGAATTTTGAATAGTACTTGTCAGTTACTTGTAGCTCTTGTAGACATTATGTAAAATATCCTTCACTTTTCTCTTGATTATATTGAATTTATGCATCACTGGAAAGATGATCACACAGGTCATATGCCTTTATCATTGCATTATATGATAGATATGATGTCTTAGGTAATATGTAGAAATATGTAGTAATATGTAGAAATATGTAGTAATATGTCTTACTACTGCTGGGTTAACCTTGATCATTTGACTAAAGCGTTTTCTTCCAGGTTTTCCCACTGTAAAGTTTTAATTTTTTCCCACTATAATTAATTAATCTTTATTTGGGGTAGATACTTTTCTTAGTTTTCTTAAACACATATTTGCATAGTCTCAAGGTATCTCCCCAAATGAATATTTAGCATTGACGACTGGATGTTGCTTACAGCGATTACTACTGTAAAAGATGAATGTCTATTTCCCTCATTCCTTCTCCATTCATTAACTGGAATTGTTCTTTAAAGAAGACCTATCCTTTCTCCTCCATTTATTTATTTATTCAGAAATTTATATCTATCCTCAGGGTTCGTGCTCTTTTCCACTGTACTGTACAGCTACATACTATTAGCTGGAGTATGATAATGAGAGAAACAATGATTTTCAATGGGTATTTTGTGATTGATACCATGACTGAGAATGCTTAACAAAGGTAGTTCCTCCCCCACCCCCTTGCAGTTTGTTCTTGATGCCTCATGGTTTCTGATGCCTCACAGATCCAAAACGGCTTGGATGGGAGGGAGGAGAGGTGACAGGGCAGAATAGGTCTTCCTGGACTGGTACTTCCTACTCTCTGAGCTGACTCATTTCTCACTGGGCATGTACGTTGGGATCTTCAGAACTCCATATCCCTGGAAACGTCTCTCTCTGACCTTATGTCATGAGAGATGCCTTTTCAGCCAACTACCACAGCTACTTGGTAGGCAGCTTACCTGTGGGCAGGCATCCTCTATGGAGATGTTCTCTATGAATCCTGTTTCTTCCCTGGCATCCCTTTAGGACAAAATACCCTTAAGGAGACTCCAGAGTAATTTGCTTTCTCTCTCCAATCTTTCTTCAGTCTCTTTGCCCACATCTGGCTCACACAAAAAAATGTACTCTTCACTTCATCTGGTGGGAGTTTAATGTCTTTAATTCTAAACTTTGTCTCTGGTGTCAAAGGCCAATTCAGTCATCTCTTTGCCCTTTGGGTGGCAGGCACAACTCTTCTGTGTCTCCAAAATTGCAAGAGAAGCCATTTTTCTGTGTAGTCTCCTACACTAGTCTTACAGGAGAGGTAAAACCCTCCTCTAGAAAGCCAGGAGGGACAAAGCTACAGAAGTGGAAGAAAATTCTCCAAGGAAATTGTCTATCCAACCTCTAGTCTATCTCTGGGCCTCCTTAAACTCCTTCTGAGGATGAAGATGGGTGGTCAGCTAAGTATTAAAGATATATACAATTTTTCAATACCTCCTTTACAAATTCTGTTTAGTTGGAGGTCTGTGCTTTGCTTTGGAATGTGGGAGATAGAATATTCCAAATTGTCCCAGTAAAGCAGCTGAAATGGATTGGGCTTATTCAATGTGTCAAATGTTGTTGAGACATAAATCAAGACAGAAGTGAGAAATGGTCATTTGGATTTGGCAACATGGAGGTGAACTTAATGAAAAGCACTTTCAGAAAGCCTGATTGGAGAGACTGAGACCAAAGCAAGTGGATTCAGCTAACAGAGATGATTTCACTGAATTTTACCACAAAATGATGAAAATGCGTATTTTTTTAATGTTTGGAAATTAGGGATTCACAGAACAAGTGTCATAAAATGGGATATGATGGCATGTTCTATTATGATAAGAATCATCCAGTAGAAAAGGGAAAATTGATAATGTAGGTGAGAGAAGGGAAGTCCTCAGATGGGCTGAAAGAGAAGGAAATGGAATCATGCCCAAGCAGTGTGCTGGCCTGAGATAGTAACCAGAGAAAAGACAGAAATGATTATTGCAGAAGCCAGTAGGTTACGGAAAATAGTATAGGAGTGCGTGAAAGTTCTCTAACTGTCTTTTCTGTTTTCTCAGTGAAATAAGAACTAGTTATCAGTCTCATAGGATTGAAGGCTGATTGAGACCCAGTTGAGGCTTATTATTAACAATTTTAAATGAGGCTAGTTTACAACAAGCTCACTTTTAGCTTTCCAATGTGTACAGACATAGAAGCAGTAGTGAGTTATGTTTAAACAAAGTTGGAATTATATTTTTGGGACACAAGCAATGACAGGAGAGAGGAACAGAGAAGTAGAGGGTATTTTCAAAGCAATGATCTTAATGATAGACAATGAAATCTAAGACAGATAATGGAAGGAATAGAGGAATAAGAGAGGACTTAAGCACTGGTGTTTTGAAGGAAATTGTAAGGCTGAAGAATTATTGACATTGGTACTGAAAGGAATAGGCTTGAAAGAGTAGCCTTATCAGAGCTTAGGATGCTTGAAGTTGAGACTTTGGCAGGTGCCAATTATTGTTAAAACAAATGGCGTGCAGGGCACGATCATGGCAAGTGAATAATGCAAGAAATGAAGAATGCAAGAAATTGAGACGCCATGGAACTGGATGAATCATCATTGTAGATGGTGATAGCAGCAAGAATCAGGGAATAGAGAGAGAAATAATTAGGCTGATGAATCTTCAATCCTATATACATGGTACGCTGTCTTTTCTCTTGTTACTCAGCATTTTAATTTTATTTGCATCAGTTGTCTCTCGTAGGCAAGTGACAAGGGCAGATATTGAAATTTTATGGTCAACACCACATATCTAAAATGTCCTACAGCACTTTATGGTCTTTATGGTTTATGAGGCAATTTCACATGCATTATCTCATTTTATTTTCACAGTTATCTAGTGAGGCAATTAGAGATGGCATTGTTATAACAGTTTTGTAGATGAGGAAATTGGAGTTTGATGATATTAAATCATTTGCCAAAGTTGGTATGGCTAGGAAATGAGTGTTTTTTTCACGAGAACATATTCCAGATGGACATGCTGGAGAATGGTAAATGGAAGAAATTTATTAAGTGTCAAAACTATTCTTTGATGTTTTTTATAAAAGTCTTGTCTTTGCATGACCATTTTAATGCAATGGGTACTTATGATAAGAATATGTATTCTTTTTAAATTATAAAACACATTTTAGTTTAGTTATAGAATATATTTTCATATTTTTTCTCTCCTGTCCTTAAATACTAAGTGTTTTTATTTTTAAAGAACATATAGTCATTCTTAAGATGCCTTAGTCACTGTAAGGCCATATGTTATTAAGAATATACATGTTATTTAAAAGGTGCTAGACTAACTGTTCTTATGAATATCAATATAAAAGAGTAAATAAAATACTGGGAGCAACAATTCAACAGAACATTAAAACTTTCAAAATGAGAAGATAATAAATACATCAGAATATCCAATTAACTGGTCAAATCATAAAAACCTTGTGATCCTATCAGTGGATTATGAAAAAAAGAAACTATGAAACTTTCAAAATCTGTTCTTTTTTAAAAGAAAAAAAGTCTTTGAGAAAACTAATAATAAAGATGTGCTCCCATTTTATAATGAAGCACATAGATCTTAAAAAAGTTAGAATCATTCATAATGATGAGATTCTACAGGCAATCTTTACAAAGTCAGCAACAAAATAAGGGTGATTATTCTCATCTATCTTATTTAGACTTTTTTTAGAAATTTAGGGTAATGCAATTAGACATTAAACAGAACTGAGAGCTCTAGTTCTGGACAAGGAAGAGTAAAAATATCTTTTTATCCCTCAACCATCATATCCTTAGAATATCAAAAGACATCAAATAAGTGCATCTTACATTAATAAGAAATTTTAGGGCACAAGACGAAAAAAAATCAGCATCTTTCTTGTATCCTACCAATAACCAATCAGAAAATGTAATGAAAAAAGTACCCCATTTATAATGGGACCTTAAGTCCCAAGAATAATTCTAACAAGAAAATGTAGTACCTATTTTAAGAAAACTATAGGACTCCACTGAAAGACTGAAAACAAGATTTGAATAAATAAAGAATGTATTGTGTAGACAGGAAGAAAAAGTACAAAATTGCAGTTCTTAACTGAAATTCATTAAAGTCAATATCCATTTATAACTTAAGAAGCGTTATTATCAAAATAAGAATAGAAAAGAACCACACTAATCTGATGAATAGTTCAGAAAAGGCGGCAAGTATATACTTAAGTTGAATTATGGAAAATTCTCTCTCTGAATTTGGGAAAACAACACAAGTGCCCACTATCAGTTATTCACTGTTGTACTGGTGTTTCTATCCAGTGCAAGATAAGAAGAAAGACAAATAAACGGCATACAATTTAAAAAGGGAAAAAAAAACAGCTCTCATTATTCACAGATATCAGAGGTACTCCAACAGAAACTACAGATATTTCTTAGAATTAATAAGTAAATTGGACAAGGTTAATTTGTATACAAGATCAAAATATAAACTTAATTTCTGTATAGAAGCAATGGATTATTATAAAATGAAATTTTAAAAAGAAACCATTTATGATAACATATCAAATACCTAGAAATAAAACTGACAAATAAATACGACCTCTACATTGAAACTACAAAATAATATACAAGTATATTAAAGAGGATCTAAAGAAATTGAAATACACATATATATAACATTCCTGGATGGAAAGACTCAATTTTGTAAAGATATTGCATCCCCAAATTGATCTATGCGTTAATGCAATCTCAATCAAAATCCCAGTAAGGGTGTGTGCACGTGTGTGTGCGCACGTAGTTGTATGTGGTGTGTTTGTATGAAAATTGATACAGATTTTAAAGGACCAAGAATATCGAAGGCTAACCGTCTACGTAGCTGTCATCTATCTGTCTATCATCTATTTATCTGTATCTTAGGAATTGGTTCTGTTTGTTTGGTTGAATCCTTACTAATTGAATCTATAAATGTTTTTGATTAAATAAATCCGTTTTTAGGAATAATTGTAAAGAAATGTTATATTTGAAGTAAAAACACCTGAGAAAAAGATATACATAAATATGTGAAGGAATATAAGCTATGAAGTAAGGAGGAGATTATGAGGGGCTAAAAGTTCAGACTTTGAAGCAAGGATAGAGGGTGAAGAGGAGTGTAATTTGAGATATGTCCCCAAGTTAAAAACAAAAATCTAAATATATAAAATCAGGATACTATTTTAATATATGTTGTCAACAGGACTGAAATTTTGCAGCTATTAAAATTAGATTAATAAACTTGGAAATTATCTAAGAGGTACTTTCAAATATCTATTGCCAAATACTTAATATTCACATTATTCTAATTATGGAAAACATGCATTCATGTAAAATACAATATACAAATATAGAGTTTATTGTATTGAATGTCATAACTGACTGTTTTTGCAAAAAATGAGTGAATGTTCCAAAATGGAAATTAGTCTCATGAGATTATAATTTCCTAAAATAGAAGGAAAATACATGATAACAAATTCTGTATCTTTCAGCACACCAGAATTCATCAAAAAGTGGGTGCTGCTCAACTCTGAGTTCATATTGCCTAGCCTTGCAGTAAATGTAAATAAGCAAATAAAATAGATCAATACATATTAATGGACTGAATCCTTTGAAGAAGGATATATTTTATAAAGAAATTTTTGTTGACCTTGTGAAAATATATTGATAAATTCAAATTAGCATTCAAAAGGATTGCAAAATTAACAGTAAGCAAATACATATGTGGATAGTATCTATTTGCAAAATTATTCAATTATTATGTTTCTAAATAAAAAATCTATGGACTTTAAAAAATTGTTTTATAATTCATTAGGATAATCCTTATATCAAAGACAAGAGTAATTCTTTATGAGGGCAATTAGCTTTATTCTTTGTCATGTTCAAAGAGTCATACAAATCCATCATATTTCTCTAAATTTGGTTAATAAGGGACAGTGATAATGGTGAAATGGTTTGCTTAGTTCATTTCATCTCATTTCCTCCATGGCAAGAGGGAGCCACTAAAAGCTGATCTCATTTTTACCCTTTCATTAGTTGTTTGTCTTTTAATAAAACACACATACATACACACGTGTCTGCAAAAGGAAAAAACCTGTCTCTTTTGCTTAGGTTCTACTATTTTTTTAATTTTATAAAAGTAATTTGAACATATTTTGGAAAAAACTTTTAAAAGTAGACCAAAAAAACAGAAAGAAATAAACATCACTCATGATTCTGCCTCATATGAACAATCAGGCTTAATGTTTTGGCTCATTTCCTTCTAATTTCAGCCTTAGAGATAAATGTCTGTCTTGGGATCATAGTATAAATGTAATTCTGTCTCAACATATATTATTCTTTAAATTGTGTCATTCCCATGCCACTAAAACTTTTTCATAAATACCATTATGGCAGTACCATTATTTATGTATTCATTCTATTTTTGGCCACTAGGTCATGCTAATTTTAAATTTTTTAATAAGTAATTCCTGATGAACATCTTTGTAAATAAACATCCATCCGCATATCTGATTTTTTATTTATTTTAAATAGAATATTTTCTAAATGAGAAATTGCAGGCTTGAATAACAAATAAGGTTCACTAGAATTGTCTACTTTTCCTCATATTTTAAGCATTGATGGCAGTATGTTTTCTTAGCAAGGAAAGGACAAATTTACCTTAATTATCAGTTCTCTCTTATATTCTTCCCTTGAGTCCAGTGATTTTTTTTTCTAGAATTTGTGGAACTTTGCTCTCTTTTGTTTGCGGAGTCATGGACCACTGATCTGGTTACAGGAAGTACACGAACTCTGGAGCCAGAGTGCTTGGGTTAGAATTCCAGCTGTGCCACTCACTGTGACCTTGGGCAAGTGGCCAAACATCTCTGTGCCTCATTTCTTTATCTGCAAAGTAAGAATACGCGTAGCACCTCCTCAGAGAGTTGTGTGAATTCATATAAAGTGAGAATGCATGTGAAATGCTTTCAAAAAGCCCCTTCATAATAAACACTATCTTAGGTTTTTAGATAGTCTCCTCCCCTCTGGTTCTCAATTTCTGGTTTCCCCCAGTCCCTAAGGTAGAAGAGTCTTACTCTCCCCACCCTGACTAGGGTTTTCTGAGGGCCTCCCCAGATCATGGTCTCAGCCAGGACGACCAGATCTTGTTTTCTGATTACCTCTTTGGCTTGGTTGTCTTGATTATCACAATTATTAACACTTCATGAAAGCAAGATGTTCCTAAATTACCTCTTATATGTCACAGAAAAGCTGGAGGCAGAAATGTTTGAGGGATGTTATCAATACTAAATAATATTAACACTCAAAGGTACTCCCCAAACCTTTTTTTATATGTTATTCACAATCAACCCAGCTAGTTCATCAGATTAGGAAAGTTTTTCCTATTTTCTATACGAGAGGAAGAGACATAGAAGTTAATTTATTGGCCTGGAGTTACCATGTTCAGGGATGGCAAAGTCAAGCATTTAGCACTGACTTTCTGACTCTCTCAGTAGAATGAGCTTTCAATTGCATAAAATTGTCTCCATAATGTATTAGTCAGATTTTACTAGTAGTGCTGCTATAAATGAGCAACACAAAAATCAGTGGTTTGCAAAAACGGCAATGCTTTATTTCTTGCCTGTATTAAAAGTCAGGGATTACAGTTGCCTTGCTGAAGGACAGCCTCCATCTGAAGGATACCATTCTCTTGGCCAAGAGGAGGAGCAAGGACTAACCACTCAGTGATGCTTGATGTTTCTTCTTAAGCCTGGTACACATTTTATCTGTTCACAACTCATTGTTTACAACATGTCACATGATGAACCTTGGTGAGGGTGGGATGGAGAGGAAAGCCTTCCCCAAGGAGTGGCTCTGGAAATCCTATAACAATGGACAAAGACATGTAATCATATTATAGGGAAAGGCAGAGTAAATAATTGAGGGCAATAATGTCATATACAACAGAAATTCATTAGTTGAAAAGGATACAGGGTAAGGTCTTTGCAGGAAAAGCAAAATATAAATATTCAAAGATTTCATAAAAATTCAAAGAACTCAAAGTTTACTATGTGAGAGAGGAGTTCTCACTGATAATTCTGTAGCTTAATTTTTTTTCCTTACGTGTTCAGAGGTTGGGGATATTTGCTTCCAGTGATAAAGAAGTTGGTTAGAGGCAGTGTCGGATATGACACTCGCTAAGGGAAAGAGGTCACAAGAGAAAGCTGTACATCAGGAACAAATGCTAAGTTTCTGACTTCAGGATTTCAGACTATTAATTTGACAGCCCAACTTCCTTTCAGGGGCACTGAATTATATAGGCTTCCTTTTCTACAAACTCCCTCAGGTGCTGAAACCTATATAAAGGGCCTAAAATGATTCTTCTTTGAAAATGTAATAGAAAACCCAGCTTGGTTCCTTCTTTCTCCAACCAAAGAGTGAGGTCACTGAACCTACGAATAAATTTAACATCTTGGGATTATATTTGCTAGACTAGACACTTTGTGAGAGCATAGTAATGATATGGACAAGGTCAGTCGTTACAGTCTGCATGAAAATCGTACTTTCGTTTTTCTGCCGTAGCGATAGACGTTATCCTTCACCCTGCTCAGCCATCCCACATTCATCAGAGGGGCTGAGGAACCCGTGGTGCAATACAAATCCACCACCTGTAGAAAAATAATTCAAAGTATACGATCTGGGTACACCATTTTATTTCCCACTCACATGATGGTCTGAGACTGTTTCTGGTTTGACTGGCCGCTCTCCTCCATGCAGTGATTCAGGATCCCTATTTCTTCTGTCTTATAGTTTTGCCATCCTCATTGTCATAAATACCCAGTCACAAAAAGGGGAAATATTTCTTGATTTCTTGTAATAAATTCTGTAAAACACCTTTTTGACATTTGTCATGTTTATTCACATTATATTGGTTGAAAACCAGTCAAACGGCCACATTAGCTCTCATCACAGTAGCACCTGACTGGTGAGGCACCGCCACCAGAAATGATTCCATACAACAAAAGGAGGGGCACCCATCCTGATACCGCTGCCACACCCATTTCCCCAATTAAAGATGTCTGGGTTTTTTTATCATAATTTTCTCCTTGATGAGCTGTTATATTTATAACTTTGCACTTAAGTTGCTTGGTAAAAGTAATGAAAAAAAAAACAAGACTTTTTTTTTTCCGTAACATTAAAATAAAGTGTACACAATGCCATTTCCTCCATGGCAATTAAAAGTTCCACTTGGGTGCAGTTATTCTGAAGACTGAAGCATCAATAGTCTGAATATACTTGGAACTCAATCTATCAGGTTTACCAGTGGAATAATTTATCCACATAATTCTCTACTCCTACTCTTAGGAAAACAGTTTTAATAATAGCATCCAGATGGTCCTCCAATTTAAGAATACTTTATGTTCTAAAACTCTGTTTATAAATTGATTTGTGGTCTTTGAGATACGATTTTATACGTATAGTATTACACATGGTGATTGTCTTTATACCATCCACTGAAAGCCTGTTTAACCCGTCACCTAATTTAGATTACAGGACCTTTGCAGTAAAAACTGCAGTAAATACTGTTGTTGCGATGTTGGTTATTAACATAAAAACTTAGAAGTGAAAAGTCTTTTTCTGAATATAAAATATTTAATTAAAAATGTTGACACTGTAATGTATAAAACAGCTGTTATAACTGCACAGACTTTGATAATAGCTAGGTTTACTTTTTTATTATTTAGGAAAATGCAGGTTACACTGTTTAATACTTACATTTTCACACTTAGAAAAGCCCAGATTTCATCACAGTGAAGTACGGTCTAAGTTAACAGCCCCAGTTTAAAAATACTGGGAACAAGTCACGACCACTTCCATTTCCAAAGATCTCTGTATGCATTTACATTAATTCTGGCACCTTAATAGGCTGCCTGGTAAGCTATTTCCATATGGAAACATGCATTACAAATAATGAGAAATAAACATCCCTCCTGGATATTAGCTATTTGTCACTCGTGGGCAACAATGCTCACATCACTGAAGCCTGTGAACATAACTCCCTAGCTATTATAAGTGGAAAGTGGAATGACTTAGAGGAAAATACAAGATAATGTAAATAATCTCTTACCAAAAAACAAAAAATTAGATCAAAAATATTTTACAGAACTTATAACAAGAAATGAAAACGGTATTTAAGATCCATGCTATAATCATGAAAGATGAGATGTAGTAAAGGACAGCACAGAACATGAGGAAGTTAGGGAAATGGTAGGTCAGGGGACTGGAGCAATCACGTACACAGATGTAGAATTCATCCAAAATAAGCACATCGCTTGGGACAGGGAGCAAGACTATGATGACCCGGGGCCAGAACGTCCAATGCATTAGGGCAAATGACGGCAGAGAGAGCAACGAGGAGGGAGGAGGCATAGCTGAATGTTGTGATGTTTTAAAAGACAGGCTATTGAGGCAAAGGATGCATCTGTAATGATCCACAGGCAGCAAAGGGGAGTAAGGAATGCCCCATCTTTATCACCTTCCCTGAGGAATGTGGATTCAGAGAATAAAAACAACCATCATGTAAGAGCCTGGAGGGAAATACTTATAGGAGGAGAGAAGTTTCTAGTTGAGACCACAGGGTGGAGGCAGGAAGAAGAGGCGGGGCATTTAGAGGAGTTTGCTGTGGAACAGGAGTCACAAAGCACCCTAAAGCACTGGTTTATAGGTGAGGGAAAGGCAATGAGATGAGTGAGTTCAGGAAAATTCAGAGTATCCTGCTGGATGGTTCAAGGGAATATTTCATGTCAGAGCTGCATCGCTTTGGAAGCAGATCGATGATTACAGGAATAAACTTGTTGGCTTTAGTCTCAACAGAACAACATGGGCCCCCAGCAGGAGAAAACTCAGTTACGTACTAACAGGTCAGGCCATTCAAGACCTAAGCAGTGGTGCAATTGACCTGTGTGGGGACGAAATGAGTCAGCCGCATCCAGCTTATCATTGAAGCCAAGTATGGTGCTAGGCTCTTTGGAAAGAGAGAAATCTGACATAACCTCTGGGTTCAGTATCCCAGGAGACTTAGATTCTGGGGATTTCTGATTGATTCTTGGCTCTAGAATAGATTTTAAAGATTTTTGGCAAGCCTATGCTTCATGAGTCTCTTGTTCTGAGAACCTGTATCATTTGCAGGACTACCAGGTGGATAGTGTGACTGTCAGGAAATGGTCCTGGGGACTGTACCAAACTCTGTGGGAGAGACTTTGGGTTGGTTTCTCATAGAAGATTGTACAGAGGCTCCTCTCCTTCACGCTCTGCGTTTAGTCTCTTCGGGTGCCTGGCCATCTTAAAGAACAGCTAGGGCTTCATTCAGAGTATGTATGCCTTTGCTAACGCTGGCTGAGGCTTTTCAGCTTTGGGTGGTATGGCAGAACAACCAAGCTCTCTTTCACATCATAGAGTTTCTATCTGTTGGGAAAAGATTTTCAGTTGTGACCTGCTGAAAGCACGCTCTCCCTTTCACTGGTTGTTTTGTGACACCCACAGCTTCCTTAGGCAGTGATTGCTGGGTGTTTCAATGTCTTGGACCTATCTGAAGTAATTTTATCTTTTCCTGAAAGCTGTCATTACCACAAAGAAGTGGGTCTCCAGTGTGAGGTACTTCATGTCAAATTGTGTGATCAGTACATGCCGTAGCAGATCGCTGGTCTGATATTAGCAACACGCCTTCACCATGGCCAGGCATGATGACCTGGGGAAGTCAACATACGTATGGGTAGAGTTTTAATTTTCCTGAAAGCTTCAGCCATAGTTGACATCCAGGAAGACCCATGTGTCGATATCAGACATGGTAGGGGACAGTTGTACAAAGTAAAGCAATATTAGGTCCCAGGTGTTTGCTCTATAGAAACCTGACTACTATGACCTTCGTCTGCATCTTCTAGAAGCACTGGTCCTAGGAACAAGATTTCCTTACACCTAAAGACATCCCTAAGTAGATTTTCTCAGAAATGACGACGTGATGAGTCCAGAACGGCCAGGATCTAGGCAGGTGCGTGGTAAGCGTAGGTTACAGTATTGCTGGGGCAGAGAAGTTGGAGAAGTCATGATCCCTAAGTTACGGAAGACGCTTTTTATCAGGGCATGGAACACAGAGAGGGCTGTAAGTCTTCGAGGCAGGGTTGGACGTAGATTTGTCACCCTTTCTGATAGAGTTGCATTTATAGCCTCCCCAGCTCATCTTGTCTTAGGGCTAATCTTAGTAAAGGGGCCCACTGTAATAAATATCCGTGCTCCCAGGAGATAGTGCACAGATAAAGGGGTGAGTGGAGACCCTGTGTTGCCACTGTCACCTTTTCAGAACAGGAGGTGCTTCACTGCCTTCGTCCTTTCCAACAGCAGTGAGGCCCCAGCGAAGATTTAGAGCAGGAGACTGAACCCGAGAAAAATTGTTTCTGCCAGTGTATTTCCTGAGAACCTTGGAGCTCTCATTCTGAAAGGGACTGTAAACTCTCCAAGGTCTTAGGCCTTACCTGATAAAGAGCAAATGCACCGAAGAGGTGTTGATGTAAATATGTCACATGGTGAGAGGTGGGAACAGAATGGGCGCTGTGGTGGGCACTTTCCTTATTCTGGTCTCACTCAGTGGTGTAGGGCGAGCAACTCTGGCCCTCTCCTCCGTGCTGAGTTAGCATCCTTCTGTCACTCACGTGCTTACTGCCTTTCTGATTTTCCCCCATGGTTCTCAGTCTATCCAGTTTTTTTTCCCTTAACGTCTGATATCTATTTCCTGGGCAAAACTGCATTTTTTTTTTCCTAGATGTGTATATTTAGTGGCATAAAGTTATACAGAATTTGCTTTTATAATTTGCAAATCTAATTTGTATCTATATTTATATCCTCTTTATAATTTCTGTGTTAATTAGTCATGTCTTATCTCCCTTTTTTAAATCAAATATTACCAAATGTGACTTGGTTTTGTTAGTTACATCTGCTGGCTTTAGTTTTTTTTTATCTTATTCATTTCTTCTTTTATCTCAGGTATTTCCTTTCCCCTACATCTATTGAGTTTAATTTTTTCACTTTGACTAGTTTCATGGTTAATTTTGAGACTTACCTTTTTCCTAACCTTGCTGTTTCAGGGTTACATTTCCCTTCGAGCATGTAGGTTGCATCCACCGATTTTCATAGGTAATGTTCTCATTGCTTGTTTCTATCTAGTTTGTCATTTCCTTTTTAATACAAATTACTTACAGAGGTGCTATTTAGCTTCCAAGTAAAAATGAATATTTACTTATTTGTTAAGTTTAATTCTAATTTGATTGCCTTTTGAGGGGAAAAAATGTAGCCTGTGTGTTTCCTGTTTTCATTTTTGTTTTTAGGCGATCTAATAAAGCATGATCGATTTCTGTGAAGAATCCATTCGATTTTAAAATAATACAGTTAAAATGGCAGTTTTGTTACTTGAATTATTTAAATTATTTTTGCCCTTAATTTTATGTCGTATATTTAAATATAAATCTCTGAAAAGATGAATTAAAATCTCTCACAATGATTACGGATTTATCAGTTTCATCCGGCATTTTTATGACTTGTTGCTTAACACATTGTGATAATGTTTAGGGGGCTATCTAGCTATGCAGATAGATACGTTCTTAGTATAATTTAAGATTTTTGTCTTGAATTAGATTTTGTTTCATCTTAGTATTACTATTCCATCTTTCTTTGTGTTTACATTTTTCTTGCACATCTTTTCCGAAGAGTTAATTTTCAGCCTTTATATACAATTTTCTCCTTATTGGAATCTCATTTAAAATTCAACCTGAAATCTGTGTTTTTATTTTTTAAATGGGGAATTTAGTTTATATCATAAAAATTACTGATTTATGTTTGCCAGTTTATTTCATTTCCTATTTACTATAATTTCATGTTTCTTCTCTTTTCCTTTGAATTTTTTTAGCTGATCAAATTTTCATTTATTATTTTTTTTCCATTTTGATAGTTCAGAAGCCTTAGGCTTTATTTTAACGTTTTTAGGTTGCCCTTAAATTTTAAGTATATATTTTAATCTATTTTTTGGATAAGAATGTCCAGAACTAGTTTACATATATATTTTGCTGACTTTGTACCACGTCTTACCCTTTTAATTTTGGTTAGCCTTGTGAGTAGTTTGTTAATTTTAGTCTTTTCAAGAAGTTTTTGGCTTTGTTAGTTTGCCCTATTTTGTATTTATTTTCTATTTTATTGATTTTTATCTTTCAACTTTATTATTCCCTCCTTTCTATATTCACTGGGTTTTATCAGTCTGTCTCTCTCTCCTTAGTTTTGTGAGATAAATAATTACAGCACAGTTTTTTCTTTCCTAATATAGATGAAGCCTGTTTTAATTGTATCCTACAACTTTTCAACTTTTCTAATTTATTTCACCCTAATTCTGCTTTCTACACTACTTTCACACCAGTCAGATTACATACTCTGTATTTCAACTCTTTGAAATTTGTTAAGACTACCCAGAATATGGTCATCTGGTAACTTTATGCAATTTTATAGATGATGTTCATTCAATTTTTGAAAATTCTTGGCTAGGATCTTTTCAAGTGTTTTCTTTCTGCCTGGTGTATCTTTCTTCTATTTCTAAGTCTCCATATTCATGCATATTCAAATTCTATTACATTATTTATATTTCTAATCATTTTTCTATATTTTAAAATTCGTTATCATCTCTAGGCCTTAATGTGGATATTTCCTACTGATCTATCTTTCAGTGCATTAGTCATCTCGCGAACTGTATCTAATCTGTTGTTAAACTCATCTATTAAATTCAATTATTATATTTTTCAGCCCTATAATTTTTGTTTGAATTTCTAAGTATATATACACACATATATATCTATATCCCAGTACTCTCTTTAAATTCTCTTCTCTTATTATGTATTTTCTTCAACAGATTCACGTTCAAGTTTTTGTAAACTTTTGTCTAAGAGGTACAGTATCTGGATCATCTGTAACAGCATTTTATCTCTTAGTTTTTTTCCCCCTCTTTGGTTTTTGGTACTTCATTCTTATGTCCTGATATGCTTGGTTGGTAGCAGGTAATATTTTACTGAACGCTTGACATTGTACATTTTTAAAATGTAGATATTATGGGTGTTGCAATTTTCCTCCAGAGAAGCTGCTGTTGCTTCCTCACACTTAAGGTTCACCAAAATCTCAAGAAAAAAATTAGTACAAATTTCAGATTCAGTTCTCTGTAGGACCCCGGAATCTTGGCTCCTCAAGCCCTGGCTGCATTGGTAACCCTTGTTCCAATTTTTGTCCCCCCAGCCCCATGATAATTTTTTTTCAAAATTTTGCAGTGGTAACTATTTTTATCCTAAAGTCTTCTTCCATTAATTCTATTGGATCTATTTTTTTTATTACTATTATTCTTGTGGAATTTGATGCTTCTCTTTCATAGTGTCACGTTTCTGTAAGTATTTGCTAATTCTTGGTGTCTCTTCATCTGTATTTGTTTTTTGTTGTTGTTCCATTCAGTATATGTTATTCATCTGTATTTGTGAATCCCAGTTTGCTCGCCTACAAAATTGTCAACAGCCTGTCTTCAATGGCTGTGGAAACGGAACAGTGCCTATGCAGGAACAATGTTGTGGAAATTTGTCTTCTGAACATAGGGAATCTTTGTCCCATCTGGTGGTCAGTGGTTCCATGAGGTACTCCTCTGCTCTGGCCAGTGCAAATTCAATGCTAAATACCTTCATTTAAAAAGATGAATTTATCCAGCTCTTGAAGTCCATATTTCCAGCTAGATAAATCTGTCAAGTTCACAAGATATAGTTCTAAGAAAGACAGCGCTTCTCTAGGACACATAATGAGATTTTTCACATTTCTTTTTTTTTTTTTAATTAAGAAAGTAGCTAATGGATAACAGCAGTCTAAAAAAAAATCCTCTGAGTTCTCAGTTAAATATTAATTCATGTGCTTTAACTGAGACTGTTATTTTTAAGAAGGTTGGCCCAACTCTGTTAGAAAAAGGATGATTTTCTGACTTGGGAAGGATTCAAGTCACATTAGCACTGCTCTTTCATGTCTCTGTGTACACATCTATGGGAGGCACATGGTGTGTGCTAAAGATACAGGCTTCTAAGTCAGACAAACCAGTTTAAACCTCCGCGTTATCACCATGAGTTGTGTGACTGTGAGAATGCCATTTAAATTCTCCGGAATGGACCCATCCCTAACCTATAGGTTTACTGTGAGAGGTAAATATACAGGAGATGTTTGGCAGTGATGCTGACACCTCATCCTCAATCCTGCTAGGTCTCATGGCTGTGCTTACTGTGCAGCACCTACATTCACCTCTTGGGTCAATATCAGAGATCTTTGAAATTCTATGAGTATGTTCAAGCACAAAACAACTTCAATCACAGAACTTGTAGAGCTCTCTGAGTGATTTGAACTCTCCATTTGTGTTCCCCTGCTAGGCTACCATAACAAAGTGTCACCGACTGGATGGCTTAGGCAACATACATTTATGTTCTCATAGCTCTGGACACTAGAAGACGGACATCAAGGTGTCAGCAGTATTGGTTTCTTTTGAGGCCTCTCTCATTGGCTTTTCCATGGCCACCTTCTCTCTGGGTGGTCCTCACATGGTTCTTCTTCTTTGCACACGCATCCCTGGTGTGACTTTGTGTGTCCTAACCTCTTCTTCCAAAGACTCCAGTTAGGTTGGATTATGACCCACTCTGAAGACCTCATTTTAACTTAATTACCTCTTCAAAGACTTTATGTCCAAATACAGTCACATTCAGAGGTACTGAGGGTTAGAAATTGGACATGTGAATTAGGGCAAGGGGTGAGGGGAGCACAGTTCAGCCCATAACATCAATCCTCTTGGTTCTTCCTGTACTGAGTAATATCACCAGGGGGAAAATAGTATTTCTACAGCATCTATGCCTCCACAGAAGTACCCATTGCTTTAATTCTTCTGGCCTTAGTGTTATAGAGGAAGTATCTAGTTGAAATGATTTAGTGCTTTTTAGAAAACTATGGTTGAAATTATTTCCATAAGGTTACCAAATTTCCTTCAGTAATACACCTACAAAATAAATTTCTCCTAAAATTTAAATTCCAGCAAAGCTTCTATCTCTAGACAATGATAAATATAGGATTATCTAGCAATAGATAGATAGATAGATAGACAGAGATATATGCAGATCGTCCTCAACTAGCTATGGGGTTACACCCCCATAAACCCATTGTAAGTCAAAATGCATTTAATACACCTAACCTACCAAACATAGCTCAGCTTAGCCTATCTGAAACATGCTCAGAACATTTACATTAGCCTGTAGTTGGGCAAAATCTTCTAACACAAAGACTATTTTATAATAAAGGGTTGAATATCTCGTGTTATTTACTGAACACAGAAAGTGAAAAACAGAATGGTTGTACGGGCACAGGATGGTTGTAAGTGGACTGCTTGTTTACCGTCCTGACCACGTGGATGACTAGGAGCTGTGGCGATGCCACTGCCCAGCACCACAAGAAGAGTGTCCGTACCATGTATCACTAGCCCTGGGCAAGATCAAAATTCAAAATTTGACATATGGCTTCTACTTAATGAATATCCCTTTCACACCATCGTGAAGTCAAAAAATCACAAATTGAACCATCTGAAGTTGGGGACTGTCTGTGTATGTGTGTGTGATTACACAGCCCATCGATAAATTTTTTTCTTGTAGTAATTATTTCTTCTCCTTTGCTTCTTTCTAAAAAAAGATAAAATAAAAATATTTGGACTTTTTTTGTTCTCTTCATGTAGATATTCTGTTTATTACATTTGGTATCTGTTCAAATAGATACTGTTAAAGTCATAATGATTAAAGGTATCTCTGTTACTCTTATTCTCAGTTCTGACCATGCTGTTGTGAAATGATAAAGGGCTAATAGGCAGAATGGAAGCAGGAGTCCGAGGAGGGAAACACGGAGGAAAAAAATACCTGCAAAGAAGGAACTGATAAGCACGCAAGCAGAGGCTTCATATTCATTTGCATATGTCACAGTCGAAAATGCAGCACCATTGTTTGAAAGATTGTTTTTTATTATGTTTCTATAAGTAACACTTATGGAGAGTAATTGAAAACTAAAGACTGCATTTTATTTAATAATACTCTAAAACATCTACTTTAAGAAATGTCTATCAAGTTTTAATAGAAAATAAATTAGGTGCTAATCCAAATATTAAATAGCATGTATATCTAATTATAAATACTCATTATAAATCTAATATCTGTCCTGCCCTCTTTAGAGGATCCTTACACTTTTCCTACCCTTTGCAAAGCTGATATCTCACTTATTGGTGGAGGCTTTATTATTCTGTGCAACTGGTTTCCCCATTCTCAGTAAGTCCGAGGTTAAGGATTCAGATCTCACGTGTGAACCAGCCCAGTTCTGCATCCGTAGTCTTCGCCCTTTGGTTTGACTCTCCATTTTGCTAACATGTGTCCTGGCCAAAAGGGGCCACAAGGGACACAGCAAATGGATCAGAGCAAACCCATCTCCAGCTCCACTAACGAAAACACAATGCAGTGTCTCTGACCTGCAGACGGGTTAGCAGCACTGTGATTTCTACCTGATGGGAGAGACACGACAGTCTGGATGGTGGTTTTTCCCAGACTGAAATTAGACTATGACTCTTTGAATGTGTTTCCCATAAGTATAAAGTGTATTTCCTTATGAACAAGTATTTTTGGCCTATATTTGTGCGTGTGTGTTCCTTATTAAAAAGGCTAAAAATATGTGTGGCTGATTTTGAGAGAGCAGCACCCAAGTCTCTATTATGTAAAGAACGGAGGCCGATTCACAGAGTAGAGTCAAGGTTAAGTAATGACAACGATAGCTACTATACTATATTACTATATGCCAGGTGCTGTGCCTGTATTTTACATACGTTGTCTCCTTAAATCCTTTGAGTTAAGTCTATGGAAGTTTGTAAATAGCGTGAGTGCATTACCTTCAGTTGTACGTTTCTCAAGTAGGGGAGGGATACAGGGCAGAGCCCAGAGCTCTCATATTCCCAAAGTGGAGACCACTGACTTTCAATTTGTATTGTCTGTTGCTAAACTGAGAACAAAACAGCCCATTATTGCCATATTTACAGTTTAAAAGAGCATCCTGTTTATCTAGCAGAGAGTTTCTCTCCCAGCCTAGGTGTTGATTTGAAGCAGGGATGGGGCCCTCAAATTTTCATATATTTTCTAGCTTTAAAATCTGATTTATTGTTTTCATGGGTTGTTTCTTTTAAATGTCAAATTCAAGAGTAAGGATTCATACTGCCGTAAAGAATACAGAAAATTCATGCACCCAGGCAATGTTCTAGGTGTTGAGTTTATAGCAGTGAACAAAACAGGTAAAAATCCTTGGGCTCATGAAATTTGTATTCTAGTTAAGGTAAAGACAATATATATGTTAAATTAGTAAAATATATAGACTTTAATGCTAGAAAATGTTAGATGCCAAGGAGTGAAATAAAACAGTGGAAATAAATGCTGGTGGACTGGTAGGGGCTACAATTTTTAACTTTGTGTTTAGAAAAGGTCTCACTGAGAAAGAATAGTTCCGGAAGGAACACTTCCCAAAGGAAGGGAAGGAGCAAGTTATCACATATAAAAGCCCCAAAGTAGAAGCAGGCTTGATGTGTTCCAAGATTAGCCAGGAGGCCAGCACGGTGGGGAGAGAATGAATGAGGGAAAGAGTAAAGCCAGATTCGTTCAGAGGACCTCGTAGGCCACTGCAGGGACACCGTCAGTGGAGAGTAATTGTAGCATTCTGAGAGCAGGGGTGACCTGACCCGATTTATGAATAATAAGATTATTCTAGTTGCCATGTTAAAAGTCAATCAGAGAATCAGAGAGAAGGGAGGAAGAAGAGAAATGTATCAATATCAACAGGATGTCTATAGCGAAAATCCAAATGAGAGATGATGCTGGGTAGGACCAATGCAGTACCCGTGGGGGTAGTAAAAATGACCTGTCTGAACAAAGTTTTAAAGTAGAGTTAACAGAATTCAGTCATGTATATGAGACAGAAGGAAAAGGGGCCGGACACAACCACTGAAGGAATGACACAGCAATTGAAGACAAGATAAACTGGTTAGAACCAAGATGGTAGAAGATTTGACTTCTAGTAGACCTTGAGTCTCATGGCACCACGGGTGCCATGACAGTTCCGAGGCCAACCATAAAAGGTCAAAAAGTGGGCATGGGCCCAGTTCCTGGAAGTCCCTGCCCCTTCCCCAAAGTAGTTGGAATAATCTTCCTACTTGTTAGCCTATGAAATTACCGAGCCCATAAAAACTAACAGCTCCACACCTCATGGTTGTTCTGTCTCTTGCTTTCTGGGATGGCGTACACTCTGTCTATGGTGTGTATATCTGCTTTTACTTTAAACTAAACACCCCACATCTCTCGGCCTCTCTTTCGCCTTTTGAGATGGCCCACATTCTGCCTACGGAGTATGTATCTCCTAAGCCTCTTTCCCTTCTGACTGAGACGGGCTCCACTCTGTCTATGGAGTGTGTGTCTCTAAATAGACTTGCTTTCACTTGAATTCTTCCCTGTACAAGGCAAGAACCTATTCTCCAGATAGTGTGAGTGTAAGAGAGGAGTCAAGGACAGTTCCTATGTTTTCGTCCCAACAACTGGAAAGATGGAATTAAGGTGAGGAAGAAATTGAGGAATGAAGATGGGATTCAGATGCTTGTCAGTTGCAGATAGCACGTCAGACACACCCAGGAGGTGACTGAGTTTCCTGAGGGAAGCCTGGAATGTGTCGGCATATAAATGTTTTTAAAGGCAGGGCTACCTACGTAATTTGTGAGGCCCAGTGAAAAATGAAAATGGAAGCCTCCTTATTAAAAAATTATTAAGAATTTTAAAATAGTGATAGCAGAACATTAAACCAAGAGTGAGGCCTTTCTGAGAGAAGGTGCCTGTGCACAGGTAGTGCACCCAGAAGGCTGGTCCTGGTTTAAGGCCATAATTCTAAATGGTAGCATCAAGAGAGTAATGTGGCCAGACAGATGTCCAAGGACTGAGGTCTGGGGTACTTCAATGTAAAGATGGTACAGCGATGAGAAGGATCCCTCAGAATTGACTGAGAAGGAGATGCTAGCAAGGTATGTGAACTGAACAAAACAGAAACAATGGTGAAATGTTTGATATGAACTTGGGGATGGTTCATTAGTATCTAGGCTCAGCCCAAAGCACTGGGTTATAGCCTCTGGGGTTTGCTGTGTCCAACTGCCGGGGGAGTTTTATCAGTTTGTATTGTTGCGTGATGGGTTACTTCACGTTTGTACCACCCACAAGGCAACACCAGAGTTTCTCCATAAACCTCTCTATCTTTAAAATGATTGTTTTAATCACTTATAGTAATTAATGAATTAATGAGATTTTGAAGTCCATTGGCTGAAGCCCTTCTGAAAAGCAGAAGAAAATCTGTGAATGCAGGTGCCCCTTTGGCAGACACACAGATGAGGGAATAAACAACAGATTAGACAGAAACAGAGAAAGTGTAGCTTTCTCACTGATTAGAATGTGTGCAAAGCAGCCAAAAGGAACCTGGCTGATCATGGCGAACGGGAGATTAAACCATCCGGGCCAAGGCAGAAATATTCAGGAAAAATAATCTGTTTCTTATCCCACGGCACAAACCTGTTTGGGGTGTTAGGTTTCATCTAAGCTACCTTAGTTACTGAGGGGTTAAAACTTACCAGGTTGGCTATCAGAGCCTACGGAGTTCTGTGTGCAGGGAGCTGCTTGAAAGTAAAAGCCTGACCTTTCTCCTGGAATAATACAATCACCTCCCTCCTCACTCTTCCTGGGGTCTTTAATGATTCCAAGCCATGACCTACATTCAGTTGACCCTGGAGGTGCACACATGATCTGGTCAGAGAATGAAGAGGGAGCTGAAAAGATGTCATGTTAGCATGCTCCGTTGTGCGGTCTCCTCCCTGGTTTATCCGGAGAGCATTTAAATCTGCTTCAATGTATCTGACTGCCTCGGGTTCAAAATGTCCAGGGGCTGTGGAGGCAGAGGAAGTGACAGGCTATAAGTGGACATAATAGAAAAGACACTCCTCTTCCCCCAGGTACTAATATTTTGGAGGGACAGAGGGCAGAAGGTGGGGCACAAAAGAAGGTTGGAAAAAAAGAAGGTTACATTAGCATATCCAATACCATTGTCAGCATCTCTCAATGGATTTATGTTGACTATAAGGCGTTAACACAGTTCCCTCCTGTGTTCTATAGGAGGTAACTTTGATACAGAGAGCAAGTGTGCTATTCCAGGCCAGTAGCATAGACAGTGACTATGGCCTTGACATCAGCAAGTAAGAGTTGACTTTTGAGCAAAATTTTATTCTCTGAAGGAAGATTGCAAAATCCTTTTCCTTGACATCATATAGTTAGAACAAGGCTATCAACTCTTCACTAAACTGCTTTGGGTAATAGGCCCCTTTCTTGTTCTATGTACCTGAAAGGATGCTTTGTTGGCATCCTTTTAGATTCAAAGTTGGACTGCACATAATCTTTGTTGAGCTACTGTTATTTTGTGCCTTTGAAATATTTTATAAAGATGTCATTCCATCTATAACCATTCTATGAGAAAAGTATTATTTTCCCCATTTCATAGGTAGAAAATTAAAGGTCAGAGAGGAAAATAAGATCTCACATCTGCTCAGTTGCTGGAAAAGTTTTATTAGAGTTTAGATTGTCATCTGGTGGGTTGACTTGGGACTTTTAGCACAAGGTAACTCTAGAGTTTCTCTGTAAACTTCTTTACCTTAAAAAAAGTTGTAAGTGGTGGTGCCGGAATTTATGCTAAATTCTGCTTAAACATGTTCCTTCCTTACATGGCTCAAGTAATTGGAATATTCAACAGGTATACAAGAAAATCCATGAGTTTTTTGGAATCAAGTGTTCATTTTCAATCTTTCTATTTCTTCTTAAGTATGGGAGGTCTTGAGAACCCTATAATGCACGATGTTAAGAAGTTAGTTTCTCTAGAATGACAGGTGGCATTTTATTTCTTTGCTTATTTTGCTTTTCTTGCTTTCACTGAGGTTATATTATAATACATATGACATTTTCATTTCATTACTCAAAGATGAAGTTAAAAAACTGAGTCTATTCACAGTCCAAGGCCCTGTAACAAATACTTGGTCACCGTAAGGTTTTGGATCTTAGGGTATAATTTTTGTAGAGATGCTTTTCATGTATTAAACTCACATTAAAATGTTTCGGGAGTTGTTTTAAGAGAGAGCACATAGTAAGATCGGCATTATGGTGTAATTTGCAGGTGTGGTGTCTAATGGAGAGCTTGGAACACTAAGCATAGTACTGTCTGATCCCAATGTCTGTGTTTATTACATCTTCTTTGGAGTTGGTTTGCTGAAAGAATAGACTGCAGTAATATATTTAATGTGGAAGCTAGCATTCCAGAATCTTCTTCATGCTTCACATTTAGCAAAATCAAATGTACTATGTATTACAGAAATTATTTTGAGTAAGGGTCAAAAATTATAATTTATATTTCTGGTAGCAGATAAAATTTGTAAGATTTTGAAGTAGGAAGGTATTTATGAATTATTGTGGGTATTATTTGGAGCAGTATTATATGTTTTGGCAAGACCAACAGATTAAGACATAGAAAAAGAAGCCAACTCATCAGTGTGGGTGTTCCCATCACTTTGTGGCTGTTTGACCTCTGGAGAGTTTTTGTCTGGTTTTTGTTTGTTTTTAAGTTAAATGGACTTGGCAGGGTCTGACTGGGACAAAACTGATAGTTACCTATTTGAGTGGCTTTGGAATATTTACGTGTGTGGTTTGCATTTGGCTCTGTCCTTTCCTTATCTTCGTGTTCTTTCTCTGCAGCCTATTTCCCGCGTAGCCTTTCTGCAGCAATGCTAGCTGGAGAATGAGCAGGAATTCAAAGAGGATTAACCAACACCTGAGAAGCTTATGAGTGTTCATAATAATGAGTTACTTAAACTGGGTGGCAAAGCTTAGGGAGGTTTATGTGGTTTAAAGGCACATATTCACATTTTATCAGGACCTTCTTAATTGTAGTAGATCTTTAATTCTCTCTAATTTAACACGGGTTTTCACTCGTTGGCAGGTAGCATGAGAGGTCAAGACATGTAGCAATGCATCACTTTGCTGAGGGATGTACTTGAATCATGTCTCTACTGAGGCTGTGATGCATGAGCCCAACGTAGAATCTGGATTCATAACTCATCATTTTGAATTTCTTACTTAAAACGTCATCAACTCTGATGTCCATTTGACAGAGTGGAAGGTTATGGAAAGCATAGTCTGTGTGATTTGTGTAAATCAAGGAGCTCTTGAAGAGTTTCAAAGATTTAAAAATAATGAGCAACATCTGAGTAATTATTGTATCTAGAATCTTGTATAATTTCTAAAAAAAATATGTTACAGACTTTAAGGAACTTTATACCCATACTTTCATACTTTATATGAATTATTACAAATTTCATATAAATGATTATAGTCACATAGTTACACATTAGCAAGTGCTCCACTGTATTTATTTTTCAATGCATTAGTGCTTCGAAATAAAATTGAAATGTTATAATTAAGGTAAGATTTATCATGGAGGACTTCTTGGAGGAGGTAAATTTTAAAACAAACCAATCCTAAATGTCACCTTGTTGAAGGGTAGTCCTGTACTCATGAGAGGGTCTTAAGCAAAGGACAGCCTTAGTGGTAGATGAATTGAACAGTAAGCTTAGTAATCTACATGACATGATTTTTCATACAGTCTCTTTCTCTTTACTGGTGCCTTAAGTTCTCTTCATGGTTTGGACAGTTATTTACCTGAAGGCTTTGTCATCTGTTAAAAGGAATATTCTCCCCTAGGAATAGGCAACCATAAGGCTCATTCAGGTATTTACCCTTGGAGGTAAATATATTTCAATTCTTTATTAAAATGGGTGCAATCAGTTTGGGAGATTGCCAGATACAATTTGGCAACTTCACATTTTCAGAGATATCATTAGAGTGAACAGGTATTAAAGAAGATCATAGATATGATAAAGGAGATAGATCTCTTAATAATCTTAAAACATGGTTTCTTTATAGCCTCAGTATCTGAAGTTATTTGGGAGAAATTATATTTTGAGCTTGGTATATGAAAAATGTAAATAGATCAAATATTTTTATTTTTAAAGATGTGATATATAACTACATGGAATATTATTTGACTCTTAAAAAGAGAAGGAAATCCCGCCATTTGTGACAACATGGATGAACCTCAAGGAAGTTATGCTAAGGGAAATTAAACAGATACAGAAAGACAAATACTGCATGATCTTGCTTATATGTGGAATCTAGAACAGTCAGACTCAGAAGCAGAGTGAAGAACAGTGGTTACCAGAGACAGAGGGAAGGGAAAATGGGGAGATATTAGTTAAAAGGTACAAACTTTCAGTTATACAAGAGGACTATGTTCTGGAGATCTAATATACAGTATAGTGACCACAGTTAACAACACTGTATTGTGTACTCGACCTTTTCTAAGAGGGGAGCACTTCAGTACCACCAAAAAAATAAAAAGAAAGGATGAAAGAAAGAAAATGGTAATTATGTGAGGTGATGGAATGTTAATTAACTATTTTAAAAATATGAAATGATATTTTTAATATGGGAATAAATGTTTTACAGCTTAATGTAAAATCCCCATTCATTTTTGTAAATATTAAGACTTCAGAGAGATTTCCTGCTGAGATTCCCTGAGCTTATGCCCAAGAGCCCAAGGTTCCTCCTTCATCCTCTCCTGCTGGTGAGGATACTTGGGTAACAAAATTCAAGATGGTCTCTTCTGTTTATGTCCAAAACCACAGATGTGGCAAGGTCTCATAGGATCACAGTCTCATGGGTTGTATTTAGAGGAAGTCAAATATCTGGTGGAAACAGATATATATAATGTCATATAAAATATATATAATGTCATATAAAAACGACAGAACTTCAGAGGTTGAAGTTGAGCCTCTCTCAGTTTGGTGAAGCCCTAAGCAGAGGTCCAAAGTCAGCAGAGAAGGGTAGAATTCAGGATTGATGCTATTCCTTACGCTTACTGTCACTAAGGTGAATCTGGTCCCGTGGGCACAGAGACCAAGCTAATCAGCCCACATTTCCACAGACACTGTCTGAAATCGTGACAAGATAAACTCCATCCGGTTTTCTCTCATCACTAGCCACTGGCAGTCCTGCAGGTTGCCGTGGTCATTTCATAATATATGCTTATCCAAACATCAAGTTGTACACCTTAAATATTTACAATTTTTATTTTTTGAATATACCTCAATAACCTTGGGGAAGAAAAGAAAGATTAAAATACTATCATGTTTGTTTTAAAATACTATCATGTTTGTTTTCATACCATCATGAAAAAGCCAAAAGCAGTGATTTTAGGTTTGGCTTTTTCAGCTCATTAACCTCTAGATTATAGGAGGAAAAATTTTCCAGAGGGACCTCTCTTTGTAAGTACCAGAGCAGTCAATTTCAGTGGAATAAGGATAAGGAATGAGCACAGGGGGAGGATTTTCAGAATGCAGATGTCAGGACCCTGTCTCCAAAGAACACATTTCCAACCTGGAAGGGGGAAGTCGTACACGTTTTCTAAAAACACTCACGTTTATTTTGATCTGATGCAATAATCATTGAGAAACCCTCCGGAATTGTCCTTTAGGGGGGCTGTTTAAAAAAAGATCAAGCCCTTATGACATGCTTGTGATTTATCAGGTTTGGAAGCTGGAATTAAGTAATTAGGTGAAGATGGCAAACACTGGCATTATTCAAGCAATAGTGTACAATAGTGATGTTCTGGACTATTTCATTACCACTCTATTTCCATGATATGTAATTTACCTTCTAGGTGAAGTTTATTGCAAAGAATAACAGCTGACCCTGTGATATCTCCCTGAAGAAGGGCTGTATCACGTAAATTGTTAGTCTTTTGCCAGACTGGTTTTGCTCCTCTCCTTATATATGCTTAATTAAATCTAAAACGGAACCTAAGCTCCATCAGCCTACTTGTTTGTTTGTTTTAAGGAATTGGGCTTCATAAACAATACAACTTCACCCACATTTGCAGGTGAGAATAAAGAAATGCTTGACTATAATTAAGGGCAATTTCGACAAGTACCTTCTAATGCACCTTTAGCAGAACAGCTGGAATGATTTCAGAAAATGGTTGTGTTATTTGCTTTACCTTAGATCAGGCTTACCAACATTGATTTTTTTTTTCTTTTCCTCCCTCAGATGTACATCCAGACAACAACACTTACTGTCTCCATGAGTTTAAGTGCTTCGGTGTCTCTGGGCATGCTCTACATGCCCAAGGTTTATATTATAATTTTTCATCCAGAGCAGAATGTTCAGAAACGCAAAAGGAGCTTCAAGGCTGTGGTGACAGCTGCCACCATGCAAAGCAAACTGATCCAAAAAGGAAATGACAGACCAAATGGCGAGGTGAAAAGTGAACTCTGTGAGAGTCTTGAAACCAACAGTAAGTCATCCGTAGACTTTCCGATGGTCAAGAGCGGGAGCACTTCCTGACAGATGTACGTTGAACATCCTTCTAATTAGTCTTGGGGACTGTGCTTCCTGGTTCCAGGGGCATAGTGGTACTCGTACACCGTGAAACCATCACAGCAGTCAGAACCATGCTCCTCTCCATAACATAAACACAAAATCTCTTTCACACAGTGTGACACTAGGGTCTCTCTTTTGAGGCATTACAGATCTTGAAGCTTATGACTATGCTCCATTTATAAAATTATCCTTCAGCACTTAGGAACTATTCTCCAGTTTTTGTTCATTCAGTATTCATCACTCTTCACTAGACTAATAGTAAACTAGTATTTTGGGAGCATGCTATGGAAGATCTTACACAAATAAACAACATGTTATTTAGGTATTTAGGGAAATGAGAAAACTAGTTAGCCAACATGTTAGGTTAAGTCATAGTTAATATTTGTTTTCCCCAAGTGGCCCCCTTCTTTGCCTTCCGTTGACTTCCTTCTTGAATATATTACAGTAATTAGAGCTCTTCTCTGAAAGCCTCATGACCCTGAAAATAGGACCTTTCCACAGCTACCACTCCACTTTTCCTTTCCTCACCTATCTTCCTTTTTCTATGATCATCCTTGAAAAAGCACATGATAATGATACCCTGGTACCAAACTAATCCAGTAGAGTTTAACTGAGCTATTCAAGTCCAGCTTGGTATCAATGGCAGAATAGTAAATAGACTGAAGCTATGTATTGCAAAATACCAGGAAGCTGAATACAGTGAAAAAACATATATCAAAGTTCTGTGGATGGTTCAAAAAGAAATAAAAGCTAAGATCTTTGCATTAGAGTGGCTTCCTGTCTTTGGGGAATACAACATAGGTATTTAATAATTAAGGATAAAACCCTTTGCAAAAATATCCTCTTCATTTCAGATTCCTCCAGCAGGCTGTATCCCCTATTCTCTGTACTTTTGACGCAAAGTACAGGGAACATTGAGCTGACTTTCTCTGATTTAATTATCATAATAACTTACAGTCTTCGCTAGAGTCACAAACCTTCCCTTATATCAAGATTTCCGAATGAACATTATCTATGCTAATGCCACATATGTTGGACCATCCTTAGAAGATAAATAATGATTAATTAAATTTATTGGCTTCAATTACTATCAGACTTTTTGGAATTACTGGCCAGATCCTCTAGGAAGATGACCTTCACCTTATGACTATCAAATTTAGTCACTTGTAGACAAAGAATTTCATAAACACTCCCCACATATTCAGCCTTATGCAAGCATGAAACCTTGAGAAGGTGCAAGAGAAGGTAGAATAAGGATGGGTTTTGGTATCAAATCGTTATAATCCTCTCTGATTATAGGTAAGCAGTTTACTAATAGTGGGCCTATTTGAGCTTTTACCAAAAGATGTTACTTTAACTACTCTCAAAGACATCGGAGTAGATTGCTGGTGATTCCAGGGCAGAATTTTATCTGTGTTTTTCTGCCTTGAAAGCATCAGTGCAGTTAAAACCCACTGTAGGATGCCAATAAACTGGCCAATGATACGCTTTGAATACTGGCACTTCTCAATATGACTCATCAGATACACCTGTTTACCAGCAGCAACCCGGAAAAACTTTATATAATATGGTTGTAAATAGAAACAACCAAACGGACAGTAAAATAAATATCTGTAAATCCCAGACTCACCTCTGGAATGTGGTAAAGAAAAATATTAATTAGCTTTTCCCGCTTTTTTACAAAATAAATTGGTTCCCTGAAGGGAAAATTTCCAGTATTGATAAAGATCAATCCCAGGTTAATCTCATATATTTTATTTTCCTTCTATTATTTTCTACTGATGTTGAGATGGAAATTATATAGCATGTGTACATTTCCCTATTTTCTCTGCAATAAGAATGAAAGGTTACAAATGGGCGTATGCAGGGTAAGCCAGTAAATTCTGGAGGAGACAGATGCTCACCTTTGGAAGGTAAAAGAAAGTTAAAAAGGTGAACCAAGGTGAAGTCAATCACTACCTGAAAGAGGGTTAAATCGCACTTTGGAGACTTCAGTGTAGTGTTCATCTTTTCCAGGAGTGGTTTAGGTTGAATAAAATAGGCCTGATAAAGTGATTGTATTTTACACATTCAAGAGGGACAGTGTATGAAATCTTCACATATTCTTCTGCAATTCCGTGCCAGGTAACCACTGTCCACCTTTGCTCATTTACACGATGAGCTGTCATGGATTCCTTGTGTCTCTGTTCCCTCTACGACAGGTACTAATGGTTTGAATTGAGTCAAAAATCTTTCTAAAATCACATACTCTCTAAAAGTTCCAATTACTTGAGTAATTTAAATGCAATATTTTTCTTTTAGAAATGTGCCTTCTGTCTTTAGGAGCATAATAGAATCTTGGAAGAGCTTTTGCCATTCAACTCTCTGTAATTGGTAACGTGCCTCCAGACTCCAGACAGCAACTCCTCTCAAAATGGGTGGAGCCTATTCTCGCAAATCCAGGGCTGGTTTATCTGCTGGAACAGTATCCACATTTCTACATTCTCATACGTTCTGCTACCAGACTTTTGATAAACCACCATTACTACAATGAAGCAACAGTAACACAGATGACAGTGTTTGTCAACTGTAAATCACTGAATGAAGGTCAAAGTTCCATTGCTGCTATGAAAACATAGATTGGTCTGTGGTCAACAGAAAAGAGAAGACTTAAAATTCATAAACTATTGTTTTAGCATTCCATTTTTTTCCCCCATACGTTAAGGATTTTGATAATTATGGCTACTATTCTACAGTTAGGTTTTTTTTTTTTCTGACCAATTAAGTGTGTATTTATAATATACATGCAGTGTTTTTCCTTTATAGACATGGTACCTTACAGGTCCATTAAACTAGAAATTTCCTCTTAAAGATGGCTTATTAATGCCAGACATTCTGATCTCATATTTAAGCTTTTAAAGGTTCTAAATCTACACAGAATAAATATAAGCAATGTGAAGCTGGAAGGGAGACCAAATGAATCCATGTTAATGACTGAATTTGCAGAATACCACATTTTACACATAAAAGGTCAAATGTTGTATCATAAAAGTGTGGAAAGAGTTAGAAACAAAGTTGATACGTATGAATTTTACCAACTGTACCCAATTAACAAATGCTGTGACATGGTGTTCCTTAGGGTGTGTCCGTGAATAATTCATGAAAGCAGCTGCTGCTGGAGGTAGATCGGCTTTCTCTAGCTTATGAACACAGTGTGGGGTGTGCAGGAAACTCACTGCTGCTGTGTTCAAAATTGATCTTCATGTAAGCTTGTTCATCACCAGATGCTCAGATGTACGTCTCTGATCCCTTTTGCTCTTAATACTTCTGGGATAGAAGTAAAAGTATCACCGTTGTCACGAAAATATACAGACATAGCTTGCTTTACTGTGCTTCATGCTATTGCGTTTCGCAGGTACTGCATTTTGTCACAAAATGAGCGTTTGTGGCAACCCTGGGTTCTCAGATGATGCTTAGCACTTTTTAGCAATAATGTATTTTTGTCTAAGGTACGCACACTGTATTTTTAGACATAATGCGATTACACACTTAATAGACCACAGGATAGTGTAAACATAACTTTTATACGCACTGGAAAGCCAAAAAAGTTCGCGTGACTCACTTATTACAATATTCACTTTATTGCTGTGGTCTGAAATCGAACCCACAGTACCTTTGAGGTATGCCTGTAGATTGGCCTGTGGTTAACAGAAAAGAGAAAACATGAAATTCAAAAATGCTATTGTTTTAGCATCCCTCTTTCTTTCCTCTTGCAAGGAAAAAAGTAAGATTCTCGAAAGCTACCTGCCATTCACAAAGTTTGCCCCTTACCATTGTTTTAATGTTGACTAAATCATCAGTTTCCAAAGCCTTGAGTCCCTTTTCTATTAGTAAAATGAACATTACTTTCCTTTTGTAAATTATAGTCTCATTTCTTAATAGAATTCTACCATCTTTTTCCCTGGAGGTCACTTCCAGGAGTTCAAAAAGTGAAGTATGGATTTCTTCACGAATTTCTAATTAGCTTTAGAATCTTCAAGTTGGTATGATCCTTGAAGATTAACATCTGAATATCATCTTCTTCAAGGTCTTTTGGCTCTTGTTCCTGTTTCAACCATAATTTTTCTTTCTAGTTATCGACAAATTTGATAACTATTCCTTACATTTTTAAGTTGCTGTTAAAGATATTAAATAGGGCGTGAAGTTGAGCAATATTTTTAGGGTTCGTTTTTCTAACTCTTATGAAAATTTTTCTTCATCTCATCTCAAAGATTATATGAAAGTCTTTCAAAAACATGGTTGAAGTACAGATTTTATTTTCCTAGAAAAAAATTCAAGGCCTATGAGCATATTATATAAATTAGAAATAAAAATAAAATACAAAAGTAGGGATCATAAAAATCATTCTGTTTCACTTCACACAACACTGAATGTAACAGACACCTTACCTTTTGGAAAGGAAACTAGAAAAGTGGCATTCCATATTGATTCTCCAAGACAACAGCCATTCCCCTGCCTCCATCTTCACAAAAACCCAACACTGTGGATTGTGGACCAGTGGTGAAACTGAGGCCTGATGACCTGGTTCAGTGACCTTTCTTTCACTCATTTTGTAGAAAGAGAATGTCATTTACAACCAGGTCTAAGATCCACTTCCTTTCTACTGTGCCACACTAATAACCTAACGTGAGCAACGTAGATAAGATAAGCAGATACGTCACCTGTTTTTGGCACAAAGCTCATAATATTCAATAAAGTAAAAAATAGCAAAAACATCTACAGCTAGCACTTCCTGGGCTATCTGCAATAGTTTTAGTGATTGTGGACTTTGTATGATCTCAGTTGCTGGTAACAACTTGTCTGGTCAATTTTCAGTGTTTATGTACACTGAAATAAAATGAGTCTGATTGCCAATTATTTCAGAGAAGAGACTTTACAATTATCTTATTCAATGTTCAAGAACTAAGTTATTGTCTATAAATCTGTTTCACCCTGAATTGGATTTATGTAGTGAAATACATACGTGTTTTGCATTTTTTGTCTTTCTTCTTATGATTATTCATTCTGAGTTTCACTGAAAAATAGGACATCACATTTTCACTTTAGAACAGAGATTTTGTTCCATCACATCTTTCAAAAACCCAAAGGGATTATTTGGATTTAGATTTGTATTTCTGGAACTTTAAGTATGAGTATAAATTTGACTTAGAACATTTTCTTATTCATATCTTCTAATAATTTTATAATACTTAGTTTTACTCCATAGTAAGTTGGTACCAGAACAGTTAAATATTCATTTCCTTCTTTGCGTCTTTATTTACTTTTTTAAACATCTCCATTTGTATCCTTTGCATGAAACCAGACCATAAACATATGTTGGCATTACACATGGATATTTCACTGTGTTCACTTCTAGAGTCTTAGAGTATTATTTTTAGATGGAAGATACATTCATTCTCAAAGCATAACAAATTATGACTAACTTTTTTTTTTGTCATCAAATCAGACTCAAATAATTGAGGTCTTTAATTTGGATTGTAAAAAAAGTATTTTTTTTGTATTTTATAGAATAATTTATAATCTTTTCTTTCATTTTTTTAATATTGTAAATGTTAATCAAAATACACACTGAAATTGAATTTCACCTAAATTTATTAAAAAATAGGACATTCACATTTTTAGTTTTCTGCTAAACATCTATACTAGAAATGAGACTAGTGGTTTTACAGATTAAAACTTCTGCATTTTTGTTTCTACAATCGTTGAATTCCTACAGCATGGTTTAAAGTAACATGTTGTAAAGACTATGTATCATAAAAATAGCCATTCCAAGATTTGAACTTTAAAATCATTTTAGCAAAATAATTTATTATTATGTACTATAATTTGTCTTAATTTGTCTTAACAGCTTCCTCTACCAAGACGACATATATCAGCTACAGCAATCATTCAATCTGAAACAGGGAAATGATACAATGTGAAGAACTCTGGTATGTGATCTTAAACAATGAATGGTGACACCGCCAAAAACTCACTCCTGGAGATCTCTGTAGACTACAATCAATCAAATCAATAGTCAATCTTGTAAGGAACAAAAAGTAGCCACAAACCAAAAGTATCAATACAGGGAGTGAAGAAACCCGTGTTATACAATACAACCAATGAGTGTCAAGCTAAATTATTGCTTACTCACGAGCAGTTTAAAAAAAAAATCACAAAGGGAAAACTAATGTTAGCTTGTGAAAAAAAAAATGCTGTTGAAATAAACCATGTCTGATGTTATTCTTGTAAGTATTTTTCTGTGATTGTGAGAACTCCCGTTCCCGTCCCACATTGTTCAACTTGTATAAGACAATGAATCTGTTTCTTGTAATGGCTGACCGGATTGAAGCCCTGGGTTGTGCTAAAAATAAATGCAATGGTTGACGCATGCGATTTTTTATACAAATAATTTATTTCTAATAATAAAGGAATGTTTTGCAAATGTTGAGAGTTGTTTCGTTCCAGTTTTAAAGCCAGGGACAACTCTTTCCAGCTGGCACTTCTGCTGTGATTTAACTCCTGCTGTAAAAGCCCTGGTGTGCCAAGAAAATACTGTTTCCTCGAGGAATGTGTTTTTGTACATTCGTGTGTTTGTGAAGAAGATTGTCTCTTATTCCTATATGAAAAAGAATTATTTGTGTAAGATTTTGTGACTATCCCAAGATTTATATAGTAGCTTTTCATAGTAATTGCTTCTTTTATGAAGAATCAAGCAAGGCTTGAGGTAAACTGTTTCAGGTATCATAATTAACAAATGATGAGTTAAACTTGACTTGGGAGACTATAATATGAAAATCGCCATCTAAAAGTATATCCAAGAGTCACTGAAATTCTCCATTTTCCAAGTCAAACTTTTGCATAATGAAATATTCCAAGGTATGTAATATTTTTTTTTTCTCACCTGGGCCTACTATCCACTGAAATCAGTGAAGTAATGGGCCTTCCCCAGTACATTCCTCAAAGCACAGAATTAGCATATTTATTCCCTTGGCATCACTAAAGAAACCACAGTTCAGATGATATGTCAATGCTTTCTTATTTTCCAAATGAAAACATTCATTGGTTCATAGAACAGCATCATTAAAAAGAGTGAAAACAGGAAGCCTGTGTCATGCTAATAAACCACGCTAGGATGGATAAAGGAGCCTGTTAAAGGCTTTCAAATCTGCTACCATTTTCATCATGGGCTTCTCTATTCCATACAATCCCAGACATCCATCAAGTCAATGGGTCTCTACAATCATTTTGTTAGTAAATGTTCTCTCTGCTGAGTTAGCTTGGATGGCTCATTGCACTCTTTATAGATATAAAGAGCTATCTGTGCTCCGGAGCTTCAGCCCAGATATTGACAGTCACTTTATTTAATAGGGAGAGTTGACGTAGCATAGCTCAGGCTTCATCAACATATAGTAACATTTCCTAGACACCTGCCCAGACAGAGAGCTGCACACAGAAGGAAATGTGTACTTATTGGCCTTTCGTTGAGTTTCTCCTAATAGTATTTGTGGTTTGTAGATAATATTTAAATTAAGAGTGAGAGTATTGCTTTCAGTTTTCGGATAATCTGAATTACTGATAAATATAATCCTGTAATCAGGATCGTTACCCCACCTCTAGGTGTGCCTTTCTAGATAAGACCTAGCTTAAAACAAAACTAACTCATAACTGCATATTTAGGATATTTGTTGTGCCATGTAGCTCAGTCCTAATAGCCATACCAAGAAAAGTAATTATAATTGTATTTTAATTTTTAAATTGATAGTTTTCTTCGTATTGGAGATTATGAGTCATTTTTAAGATTTTTTTTTAAAACTAGTATCCATGTTTGGTTGAGAAAAATGCTTGAATTTTATGAGCCTTGCATTTCATACAGAGAGTAAAATTCAAGTAAACAGTCATATTTCATTTACTAATTGATTCTAGTCAGGGTAAGTGGATGCAACAGGGTGATTATGAGAGCAAAGCTGGCTCTCAGGCCAAAGGAGGGTTATTGTTGCTATTATTATGTTTCCTTTTAAGGCTTTAGGAAGAAAAACAAAACACTAAGCAAAATTTGTGACATTTCAAAATTGTTCTTCCTATTATAAGCTTACCAATCGGTTGTCTTTCCTAAGTACTTTCATAAATAATGGCCATTATTTGGTGTTCTACACAATTTATTTAGCTCATCATAGAGTTGAATAATAGTTCTCATAGATTTACATATGCCAATCATCCTTTATAACAGTATCTCAGTGGGAAATTCTCTTCTTGATGAAACTATCACCCTCCCCAGGCAGTGGGAGGATAACCTCCCTCAACCTCTTACAGTAGGAGCTGGAACATTTTGACCTCCACTGTGTTTATTTTCTCAGGGATTTTGCTGAGGCCTCAGGAGATAGACATATAGGCTGGGACAATGTGGGGGGGCATCCTGTAAGAAGGATTTAGCACGTGCTACGAGTGGTTCATAAGTCCCATGCTTTAAAACGAACTGCCTGTGTATTAGAGATAAGCAAATGCAAAGTTGTGTGGAAAAAATATAGTATTATATTCTTTAGAATCGACCTTGTGTTTTATTCCGGCCAAGAAATGTCACATCTAATCTCAGCATGCCAGAGGGAATGCTAAAAATGTAGCCTACGGTAATATTCAGCAAATGTCATTAGTAGACAATAAGCGATTTATTAGTGTGACCTTGAGCCGACCAAACTTGACCTCAACTTAAAAAAAAAAAATTTAGCTTATACTAGCTAACATTTAAAGGCATCTCAATCAATGGTAGTTGATCTGGCACAAACTAATTTTATTTTTAAGGAAAACTACTCATAAATTTAAACTGGAAGGATGACCATTGGAACATGAATAGGAACTAAATGAATAACTTAATTTTTAGTGTTTGTCAGAAATTTTTACAGAAAGTTTAGCATTTCAGATGAACAGGATTTTAATTTAAATACCACATTACAGGAAATCTCACGAAGAATCAAAGTTTGTGTCATTTATATTCCGTTTCCCGTTAACTCTATATTCTTTATTATTTACCAATGACAGTGGAGAAAGAATATTAACACTTTTCTAAATTATGTTAGCCAACACTGATATTCAGTCAGCAAGTGGAAGAAATGACATTCTTAAACTCCATTATGCAACCTTACCAATTTTTCTCATTTCATTTATTTAATTTCCTTATCAGTATTTCATCCATCTTTTAGAATAAAATTGCTAAAAATAACAATAACTTTTCATGAAAGGATGAATAGTAAATAAAACTAAATTAAAGAATATTTTAATTACATATAAAATAATCTATAGAAATGCTTCTTTTTTGCCTATATTATGGTTTTCCTTTAATGGAGATATGAATAATGAAGAAACATTTGACCATAGCTAGAAGAAAACATTTCCTTAAGAAATGATGTCCAAAAATGTTCAGAAACTTGCTGACAGTCTTGGAAAGTGTCATATTATATTAGCAAAAAGCAGAACAATTGTTTTAAAAAAAAAACATTGTTTATGAGTGTTCTATTTTAGTGTTTTCTTTACAAATTTTTTTTTTGTAGCATAACCTTTAATGATGTTATGACTTTTGGGTGCCATTATTTTTTAACTTTACCCTTCATGGGACATACCGAGTACTTTTCACTCTGTTGAACTTAGTGTATTATAAATTTAAAGCCTTGTATTTTGACTTACAAATCTACTTTCAGAGTGATGAGGATAGAAAAAAAATAGAAATCTGACCTATTAAATATTTATTTTTCTAGTTGTCTAATGCCTAACTAAGTAGTTTAGGCAAAGCTAATTTTGACAAATAACTTGTTACAAAGTCATGAAGGCCAAGCATGGATTGGGACCTATTAAAAGAAAAGAACTGGCCATGTCATGACTTGGATGGGAGGCAGGGGTGACGTGGTTATAGAAATCAGGAAAGACAAATGATCAGTGTGATGTATCAGATTCTGAAGTTAGCATATGAAATTATTTACCAATGTACTAAGTCCCATTAGGTAAGTTCACTGGAGCATAGGATGATCTTGAGAGCTAATAAAAATTGTCAGACTATTAATTATGAAGTATAATTCTGAAAGAATTAAAAATATAACTTTCATACAGAAGTAAAATGAACAAGTCAAGGATTTTATTCAACTTACTTACTAATGAGAGAACCAGTAAGATGTTAGAACTAGTACAGAGAGCATTTGAGAAGTTGACATATATGTACTTAATACATGTAAATATTGGGGTAAATCAGAGGAGTAGCTATAAAACTAGTTTAGTGTCTTAAGACATAATAAACCATAAACTGAGAGGTTATCTCTTCCATTGGACAGACATTATTTGAATCTACTGGGTAAAAGTTGACAAATTAACCCCTGCATCTACAGAGCTATAAAATAGCCATGTTGACAGAAATTCAAACGTAGTACTGTACTAAGATGAATCACCATTACTATCTTTTGCTTATTTCCAGGTTTTGGATAATTTTTGTAAGTTCTATTTTGTTTGATTTCCCCTTAATTCAAGCATTGCATTGGCAGTATCCGGACAATAAGCATCAGAAACATACTTAATATCATAGTAAGACAATCCAAGTTAGTAATGGAAGGATCCTGTTTTAATTATTCTTCCCTATCTTTACTTTTTACTATGTGTGCAATTCAGAAGCTGGATTGAATAAGATGATATGGACGATAAGGACGATAAATGTGAATGAATGTATAGCTGCCTTCAGCTAACAGTTCCCTGTCTGGCAGTTCCACAAATAATCTGTGAAAATATGACTTCTTCCTTTTGTTCCCTAAGTATTGTCTTCTCTAGGAGGTATTTCTTCTCCCTTTTTGTAGTATATTACCCTAAAAGGGCAAATTAGCTTTCCAGGTATCCTCAAAGATGTCCAGCCTTGGATCATTTACCCCATCTCCATGCATACCTTCTGTTTGTCATTGGCTGTTAACACTGGCCCATCCCAACAGGTCTTTTCTCAGATTCTGCCACTGGCATCTTCTGGGCAAGAGAAGCAAGAATGAAGTCTTCCCAGTGAAAGGGCAGGAGTTGGCAAGGGGAAAGGTATGATGAATAGAACTCCAGTTTTCCACAAATATTCTAGAAAAAACAAACCCCCATCCACCTCTCACTTCCCACTTGAGGCTCTGCAGAGCAGGTTAACGGTGAGTGTAGGGCCATGGCACACTCTTTCTATGTGGAACCAATGTTCTGAATGGAGTCCTAGAGCATTGGTGCTCAATGAGAATCTTTACTAATCTCCTGGACCAAGGAAGGAAAAGCAATCTTAGGAAGGAGAATTATAAAATAGATGAAATGTGGCTTACTGACTTTTTTTTTCCCTCATAATGTTCTTGAACTTCTTCAAGATGGCATCCAGTTGACCAATAGCCTCTACATAGGTACTCGGAGATCCACTTTTCCCATTTTTCTATGTTTGGACCCACTAATATTTTGCTGTGCTCCAATGCCTCAATCCTAAATTACTTTTCTGTGTCAAAGTTGTCCCCACAGACAACACACAGATTATCAAATAGGCATATCAAAGGCCTCTAGAGAAGCTACTACAGCTGGATTTTAAGTTATAAAATATACATTTAAGATAGTTGAACCACTCACTTTATTTAGAATCTATTTATGGAGGACCTGCAATGTAGCAGAAGCTGTAGGTGCTGAGAATACAACAGCAGACAAAAACAAAGACAAAAACAAAACACCAACCCTGGTCCCCAAGGCATTTATATTTCTGTAGAAGACAAGTAATAAACAACATAAATGTATAAATGCAGGGTGTGTAAGACAGTGATAAATATTGATGAGAAAAAAATCGGAAAATGGATGGGAAATAGGTTAAGAAGTAACATTTCTAAAGTAGAGTACAGGGTGGAAATTTTCAGTAGGATTGCTAGGGAAGATGATATTTGATTCGAAGCCTGAAGAAAAGGAGGGACTGATGTACACAGTGACCTGGGGAAGAGAATTCTAAGGCAGAGGGACAGCAAGGAAATTGGTGCCAAGGCGGGAGCATATCTAGAGCAGGATATGGTAAAGGGGTGGCGTGGGGTGGGAGTGCTAGACCTTGAAGAGCCTTGTAGGTCATTGAAAGAACTGGAACTTTTACCCTGGCTACTGGGAGACCATCACAGGGTTTTGAGCAAAGGAGTGGCATAATGGGTCTTAATTTTAACTGAGTCTTTCTGATTGCTGTAGTGAGATGAGATTGACTAGCTTCAAGGAGGCAATGGCAGAAACACAGACATGGGTGAGAGATTCTTGGATGATCCAGAGTAGACATGATCATGGATTGGCCTGACTAAAGCAGTGGAGGTGATGAAAGGTGGTTAAAGTCTATGTATTTGAACGGAAAAAAATCTTCCTAATTTGCTGATGCATTAGATGTGGTTGAGAGAAAAGGATGATTCCAAGGCTTTTGACTTAAGTAACTTGAAAGGATTGTGTTACTATTTATGGAGACGAGGAGACTGTGGAAAGAGTGAATTGAAGGAAATGTAATTCATACTAATGCATGAATGTCCAATATTTCTTCCCACTCGGGTTCCTTGATTTGCATTTTTAAAGATGCGTGGATCATCAACTAGAATAACTTTAGAAATCCTGGGATAAATCTGGGGATAGGAAATATTCTGAGAACGAGCATTTGTTCCCTCCCAGATATTTTCGGCAAGATCTCAGATCAACTCCTGATGTCACCAAATCCTTCTCTCTTCTCTCACCTCCCTCTTCCAAGCTAAACCCTGAGTTGAATTGTTTTTCTTCCTGGCTTCTCTCCACAACACTTATCTACCTCCCGACGCCTACCCTGCCAGCTCTTTTGTGGTATTTTACATTGTGTTTGGTTATTGTTGTAGTTGTTGTTATTGTGTTGTTGTTTCTCCAGGAATGGCCTGTGAGATTTTGGATCAACTTTAATCTCTCAATTTCTGTTTCTTTGGTTTCTGAGTTATTTTAAAGTGAATGAGGCTCCTCAAAATCTACCCCAGGACTATTATTTTTACCGCCATTCTCTTATCTCAATCAAGACTCTCTCTTTGTCCAAGAAGGTCAGCTGCCTTCTTAAGAAGCATCCCTATCTGCCTGAAGTAGAGGATAAGTAAATAAAGGGGATATTGCCTGAGGTTATAATAAATATTAAGGGGCGACATGAGTATACTGCTTTAGTTATGTTTTCTTCTAGTATACAAACTCCCTATTTCTCAAGGGCTTGCCTTTAAAAAATTTGATTATTTAATTCATTCAATCATTCACTTATTCTTTCAATAAGAACAATGTGAAAATCATATATTAATTCTTGTGTGGAGATGCAAAGAGCTTACGAGCTGGGAGTGACAATAAGACACCTAATAATGATAACAAATACAAGAATTATAATAAATTGCAATTGCTATGATTATGACGCTCTGTCAGACAGCTTTCTATGTGCTGTACTGGGGTAAGTCTTGCAACAGCCCTATGGGGTAGGTACTATTTATTACTCCTGTTTGTAGATGATGACATGGAGAGAAAGACTGATCAGCTAACTTGCGGGAGATCATGTATCACATAGGTGTGGAGCTTGTACAGAGCTGTGTATTGGACAGAATGTGTCACCTGAGAGTCAGGACACAACCCTATAGGGGTCAGCTGGGAATATTAGACACAAGTCTATTCCTGTTGCTGGAATCCTTTGATTTGGCTTCTGATATTAGCATGCTATGCATTATGACCTGTTCTAGGAGAGCTATCTAACCTTCCTAACTTCGGGAAAGACATTTTGATGAAGGATATCAAAATATCTTTGGGTAAATTCAAGTTAGTGTCAACTTTTTTTATTTGCTTGAAAGTTTAAATTTTTATTCTGAGTTGCCTCTAATGTGCAGTTTTTAAAGTTATCGGTGTACATCATAGGACCAGACACAGAATGTGTGCCTTTTCCTTCATGGTTCATGGTTTGTTATATTTCATTTAAAATGTCTCAAATGCTATGAAAGAAATAAAATGAAAAGACCACTTGAGGGACTTACTTACAACTTACTGATAAGTTCACACAAATCAACCTAGTTTTATACTTTACTATATTATTTAGAAGTTCACTCAAATCACTTATAAATGTGTTCTCACACATTAAGGATGGCAGGCCATGATTGATTCTTTCATGTGCAAGTAGTTTCTTAAGTTAACTACTGCATGATCTCCTTTCTAAGATACAGACATTAGTGTCATAACATCTCACAGGAAGGAAGATCAAAGCTGAAATTATTGAAGTTCGGTGTCAAATCACCCATCACTAATTGAGCCAAGAGTTGAATGTACAATCCACAATGCTGGGCTAACACCCCTCAGACCAAACTGAGCCCAGCCATCATCCTTCTGTCCTGAGCACTGTTATTAATCTAATGGCTATTTACTGGGCCCACAACCTTAGCATTGCCATGAGCAGAAGCTGTCTTCATTTGTGAAGTCTATTACAGCGGGAACTCTTCGCAGGGCAAAAAGGGAGAATTGGCAGAGACCTTGCTGCATTTTTACTGGATGGTCCGATCTTCTAGGTCAGAGGGGAGAGGGAAAGTGTTTGGGATAGTCAGTTGAGAAGCACTTTTATTAGCACTCTACTGGGTCCAGTGTGCAATTTAAGAAAAAGATTTTCAAAGTGTTTTAAAGTTGTAATAGTCTGAGTCTTATCCAGTCCTCCCCTGCCTCCCTGCTGAACCAACACACACACACAAACACACATACATTCTTCAACATTCGTGATGCTTTTTAAGAAACAAAAACTAGACCCAGTTTGTGTTATGTAAAATGGAAATTTCAAATTCAAAAATTGTTATATCTATTCATGCATTGTAACGGGGGTTTGAGAACATGTGCCTTCTATCAGCAGGGGTCTGAGATCTGAAATAGATCTTTAATAGGGCCCTAGGGCTACGGGACAGGCACAATAGTGACTTCATGGGGTAGGTCAGTGACCCAGCACACAGAAGTGTCGCTGTGATTGGCCTTAACTGTTATGAAGAGGCTTTAATGGCCTATTGTAACAAAACCCTCACTTTTCAGAAAGTACCTAAATACCAATTTACACAGTAGGGACTTTTAACTAACAGTGACAGCTGTCCCCCACTGAGGAGGTATTTCTTTACTAGCAACCAGTAAGAGAAGAATTTGGTTGCTTCAACACATTTAATTTCTAAGCGTATTGACTACATAGTATTCAAATATAATTATCATATTTATGGGTCTCATTCTGCCTACAGAATATAAAAGTGGCATATTTAATATGAATAATAAAGAGAAAATGTCTTCTTAGTATACTCCTTATTGCTGTCAGCTTTAGAAATTCGCAAGTGTGTTAAAACATATTTTAACTTAGTTTTCACCATTAATACATAATGATTCCGTCTTTCAATCATTATATGTTCTGAGGCTAGCGTTACAATCCAGGATGAAAAGACTCGTGCTGAATTAAGCTAAATAAATATTTAAAATCACTTTGAACATGCAGAAATGACATCAGCCATGCTATGGAATCGAAATACTTAATGGAGATATTTTGTTGAGAGGTTGTGCACAGGTCACTAACACAGCTACATGATGGTAAAAATAAAAAAAAATTCTTCAACTTTTTGATGGCTGGATAAAATGTATTTATTATTGTACAAACTACAGACTGTTTTTTAATGTTAAATTTAGCAGTGACTATTCAGAGTATGTTCTAAAATTGTGTAGTTTTAAGGCTTAATTTAAATATTATGAAGATTTAAATATTATGGTTCCTCCACCTACTAAGCTAATTGGCATCATATTTTGAAGAATACAATATGAAAAAAAGAGTGTACACTGTAGATCAGTAAATGGGGATAATGTTCTAAATTAAAATATGTCAAGCCTGTATAAATATATGTGGGCAAGTCATTTTACAAGATAGGCAAGAAGCAAACTGGGAACTCAGTCTCCGTGTTTCTACCACACACGTATACTACCATTCCACCATGCTCAGTATCATAGAGGGGCCATTTAAGAGCTAGGCTTTTAAAAATAATCTATAAATCTGTGAGTCTAAAATTAATTTAAAATAAGTTGTTTGTTTTTTTTAAATATCCATCAATCTGCCTCACCTTTCTTCTCTGCCTAGCACCCACTCCCCCCAGAAATTTACTTTGAGGGTAAAGCATAACAGTTATTTCGGAAACCAACTAAAATGGCGATTCTTTCAGTATGATTTTCATCCAGTGTTTCTTCGAGAGTGGGCTGAACACCACTCGCATCAGGGTCAGTAGGGATGTGGTTTAAAATGTGGTTTATGAAGCCCTGCTAAAGACCTACAGAATTAGGATTTCAAGGTGTGGGTCTTGAGAACCTACATCTTTAAATGAGTACTTGTGCTCCGCAAGTTTGGGAACTGCACTGGAAGAATGAGTTGGAGAAATTTTCTCCCATAAATGGTCCATGATACACAGTGCATTTCAGATAGTTTTTCTTGTCAAATTTTTACTATTTTTTAGTCCTAATTCTATAGATTCTTTGTACCATAATATAATTACTTATAAGTATATGAAGGTTTTAACTGACTTAAATTATAGTAGAGGGTTTTAAATGGCCAAGACCACATATAGTTCCTGTATAATATGAAGAATCTATCGTGGCTTTTTCTTTGATCTAAATGAAAAGTTTTTAACACAACTTTAATAAATCTACCTTTCTCTAATTAATAAATCCAAGGGCCAATCACATGTCTGGTAAACTACAGAAGACTTTCCTTTGATCTTACTCTACCCGCCTCCCCCTCCCCCACTGAACTGCATTTAAGCATGCACATGGATGGTAGGGGTCATCCTTCCACCAATGTTTTGGTCTTGTACCTCAAGCAAGGAGTAAAAATTAGATATAATTTATCATGTCCTAGGTTCCTAGGGAGTAAATATGGCATGCAAAATCTGTTCAATTTAACTATTGGCTATAACAGTAATAGTGAGTTTACTTTATGGAAATTACTACCTATTCTTGAAAAATTCTAAAAATGTCATCTATCTTACTGATCCACATTGCTGCCTTGTGTTCTCAAACTTGTTTTTTTTTTTTAATGGTCTATGGAATGCATTTTTGCCCAAATAAAAAAAGCTCATGTATTCATGATGTGTTTTTTCCAGCATCTTGCCTCTCTGTGACACAAGATGAAGGCTATTTAAACAAAAGAAGCTCCCTCTATTCAGAAGAATTAAAATCCTAAAACTCTCTTAAAGAAGGACCTCTTTTTCAGTTGACCAGCTGGATAATGGTGTGTTATTTGGTATACCACTGACTTTTCTCAAAAAATGCTAACAGTTGTCTTTTCATTTAGGTGTGTGACATGCAATAACTCACTCTCTGCAGACAACGGAATCTCACTCAGCATTAAAATCAGCATAGTGTTCAGAATATGAGAAGAGTTTGTCACATCCCATACTAATGAGACCAAATCTATAGGTTACATTTGGGGCCACAGTTTAAGAGAAATAGTAATGAACTAGAGTATAATTAAATGAACGTGAATTGAAATCATTATACTGTAGGGTTTTTTGAAAAAGAGAAAGAAAAGAACTTTGCACATTACATTAGAAGAGAAGACTTAAGTAAAGAGAAGAAGCAACCTAACTGACTCCAGATTCATGAGCTGTCCTTAGAAAAAGGATCGAATTTCATCAAATTATCAAGGCAGATTTAAACTGCCATGCGGTACAACAAGGTTTCAGATGGAAGCTATATGACCATCTCTAAGACACTCCGTGCAGAAGTTTCTTGCTTTAAATAATAAGGTATGAATGAGACAATCCCTTAGATTATTCCAGCAATTATGGGCTGAGTTCCTGCAACATGCCAGTCATCGGGCCAAGGGCTGCAAAGAACACAGAGAAATAAAGACACCATCTGTGGTCTCAACTGTGATGGATGTTAGTGGAAAAGCTAAGAACCCCTAAGGAGTTTCAAAGTTGGGAAATACGTCATCTCTAAGAATCTGTGATTTGTGAATGCCTTTTGAGATTTATCACACAGGGTTTTAACATGGCATTGAGTAAGATAAAACAAGGATTCAAAATTGGTCAATGCTAAATAACCTGGAACCAAATCGTCTCAGATAGCAGAGAAGTCCCCTATGACTCTAGCAAGTTTACCTTGACCACAGAGGCTGGCACTGCTGACTGTGGGCAACTGTGGGTGTTTCTGAAAAACAATGAAAGATTATCTGCTCAGGATGAGTAATCTTATATCCACCTCAAGTAGGTCTCCTTCAGGCATACGTGTGTGTAACTCACTGATAAATAAAAACAAACAACGTGAAAATGCAAACATGGGCATGTTAGAACTTATTGAAAAGTCTCATTGATCTGTATTTTAACAGCAAACTGTATAAATTCCCTTAAACAGTTTTCTGACACTCAGCCTAGTATGAATGTCAGGTTTCTGAAAAGGAGAGCATTTAAACGGTTTGCCTTTGTTTTGTTTTGTTCTCTTTTCATTTCTTTAAGTCCATGGCTGTCATTTCTGTACAAAGCGTCATAAAATGTTTTTGAACATTGTCATGTGGCCTTCTTTTTTTTTTTTTTTGTCACGATGGATAGCACTACCCGTGGCAACTCAAGAAAGAAGGAGACAGAAGTCCGACCTCAGCCCCCCTCTCCTGCCCTCAAGTCTCCTACCGATGCATCCTACTGGCGAAACCTAAGAGTGCCGGGATGGCTTCCATGTGGTGTAGCCTACCGGGGGCAGGACAGAGTATACGGAGTTTCTAGGGAGGCAAATGGAATCGATCAGTCTCATATACCTAATACATACAAGGCTCTCTTGCGCGTGTGTGGGGGAACAGTGTTAAAGGGAAGAACAGCTGCCCTCCAAGAACTCAGACAAGTAAACAGGTAACTTCAGACCGGCGTGGTGGGGGGAGGGGCATAATGTCGGGAGCCAGCAGACGGAGCTCCGCGATCAAACGGGAGGACCTAACCACAGAGGCTGGCGGTTGCTGCTTCCTCCTGTGGACTGTCAGCATTCACACGCAGCCTCACTCGTCACAAGGACAGGAGGGAATAAAGATGAAATGGTGAAGCACCACAGATATCTATGCTTTCACAAAGCTCCACGTCCAGGGAGATTTTTTTCCCCTTAATACAGCTGATTGTGTATACAAAAGAAATCCAGGTTAAACTTTGAAAAAGTTGATAATTTAGTATCTTATGCCTAAATCTACTTTAAAAAAAAAAAAAGCAGAAAATGAGACGAGAAAGAAACAATGTTTTGTTCTTCCATGAGTCAAGTAAAAAGTAATAACAAATTTGCCAGAAAGAAAGTGCTGCTTTCTTTTAGGTTAGAAGATGACATGGCAAATATTCCATACAGCAGGACTTTGTTTTTGTTTTTTATTTCTAGTTCTTAGGCCACTGACCCCAGAAAAATAAGGGCTCCTGATTCCATGATGCTATAAAACCATCATTTAGCCTTTGGGCCTTGACTGCTGTATCTGTAAAATGGAAGTAATAAGACTTTCTATCTCCTTCAGAAAGTTTGATAACTAATAGGAAACTAATAACAAAATGTTTTGAGCTCCCTGGAGGTCAGCCACTAGCCAGGATAAAGTGGGTTATTATAACAGCAATTCTTAAGCTATTGGTACTTACAGCAAAACCAAAATACATCATACCCTGTTGAAACTGCCCTTGGATAAGAAGAGTGCAATTATCCAAGGTTGAAACTGACTTCAGAGTGTCTGTGAACATCTGGACTTTATTATAAAGTGTGTCTCTGGAGCCCTAAGATATGTGGACTATTTACAAAAGTGGACTGCTCTCAAAGAAGAAGGAAGCGTGATACACACTTCTTCTTTCTACAGTTTTTAATGTTGTGATAGGGTCAGAAAGATACAATTCCTTTTCTCTTGCAGTCTCAGCCACCAGCAAAGCTGCCATTTGTAAGTGAGGGGATGAAGACAGATTTTTCTCTTTGAGGGGAGAACCATTAATGTCACCAAATTTAAAGAGAGGCAGCAGATGTGGAAACAGCACTGGTTGTTTCAGGCAACTGTATTTCAGGCCCAACTACGTCAGTAGGTGTGGTATTAAATCAGTCTTCTCAGGCCCCTCGTTTATGAAATGAGATCCACTGAATCAGACCCTCCAGGAGTGAGGTCCCCCTGGGGCTGCTGGATTCTGAGAAAGCCCCACAGGGGACTCTGATGAGCAGCCCATTCACAGATGAGCTCCTCTGGAGCCCGTGATGACCAAGTTCCCAACTCTATCTCTGTTTAGGATATGCTCTTAGGCAGCCTCATATCCTTCCTCCGTCACCTCTTAAGACCGCTAATTCAACCTTAACTCCTCCACGTCAAAGAAGAAAGGCTGGTCCTATAGACCTGCCATCAGCACAGCAAACATCACCTCAGGCTCTGCTTCTCCCATGTGCACAGGAAAACATGGCAATGTCATGGGGGACAGTTCTGATTTCTTATTTCTTCCAGAAGTGGCTGGTTGGCTTGTTTCTGTTTTAGCCAATATCCTGGACTCTGAAATACAGCTTAGGAAATGAAAAGTCATAAGATCACCAAGGTAGAGTCTAATTAATGAAAGATGGCAGCATGGAAAGAAGAAAAGGGAATAGAAAGTAGAAGCAACACTTGGGTCCTGTTACTAGGCACCATTAAAAGATGTATTTTAAAGGCTGCACTTGGTCAGGGGACTCAGAAATGCTGGATCTTGCCCTCAGCCACAACTGCTCCTCCAAGTGTCCCCTGGGAATATAAACACACCTATGCACATACACACAAACATGACAGAGCTGGCAAAGAAGCCAGAACAACATATTGCCAGCTGGAGTTTGGACCCTAAATTCCAAAGCAAGACCTAAAGCAGTTGTTCACAAAGTATGGTCCTTGGACCAGCATTATAAGCATCACTTGGGAACTTGTTAGAAATGCAAATTCTCAGGCCAACACCCCAGTCCTGCTAAGTCTGATGTTCTGGTATAGAGCCTAACAAGCCCTCTAGGTGATTCTGATGTGCTGTCCAAGTTTGAGAACCACTGACTTAAAGGAACAATGTAAATCATGGCCAATGGATCCTCCCTCCCTCCCTTCCCCAAAGTCTATCCCAGGTCTTCGTTTTGTTTGTTTGTTTGTTTGTTTGCTTTTAAACTTTTTTTGTGGGGGTGGTAATTAGGTGTAATTATTTATTTATTTTTAGAGGAGGCACTGGGGATTGAACCCAGGACTTCGTACGTGCTAAGCATGCGCTCTACCACTGAGCTATACCCTCCCTTCCCAGGTCTTCAGTTTTTAATTCAGACTTGAGGAAGAGGGAGATCCAAACTTAGAGGAAAAGGAGTGAGGGATAGAATAAGAGAAAGCATTTACTTCACTAACCCTAGAGGGCTGGTTTGGGCTGCCTGCCCAAAAGACCAAGAAATCTTGCCAAAGCAGGTCAACAGCTGTGGGACTGACCAAAAAAGTGCTTGGGATGGAGACTTGGAGGTCCCTGGTTACCTGAAAGCAGATGCACCTTTGTGCTTAGTGCAATAGCATTTTTCAAAAAACTTCACAGACCTCTTTACATTTAATTTATTCTCAATTTGTTTTTCTTTATAGTGATACGTGAATGAAACACCATAATCTTTAAGTGTGGAGGGCTTCTAAAGATCTTAATCCTGTCTTAGAATAGAGGTGAGGGGGAAGGAAGGATAGCAGAGTACACTTGGGGGGCTTGTGGGAACTGGACAGCGAGTCTTCTGCCTCCCAGGGCCTCAGACATTGATTGCCTCCTGACCATGCAGATTCTGTGGATTAACAAAGACATACGTTGTCATTAAAATCTTTTAGCTCCATATTCACTGCTCAATGCTCTAATCTGTATTCTCAACCTTGAGTAACACTTGATCTCCTTGGGTAGGGAGGGTCTGACTAAGAATTGGTTTTATCCTTGGCAAGAAGTGAGAGGTACCAGCAAAGGCCTTGGGCTCCCCCTAGAGGTGAGCACCTCTAATGTACGCAGGATGTCAAAAGTAATGTAGCTTGTGACGTTGCCAAATCAATGCCATTTCCAAGCCATGGCCACAGGTGGTTATTCAATTTTAAATTAATTAAAATTAAAACTTCAGTTCCTTACTCACACTAGCCACAAAGTGGTCAGTAGCCACATATGGCCACTGGCTGTGATGTTGGACAGGGAGGATGCAGAATATCACCACATAGCTGGAGGTGTTAGAAGGACAGTTGAGGGTAAGGGGATGGATTAGATTATCATCTAATAGTAACCAGAACAGGTCCCACCCCAGGAAAGTGACCCAGTAACATACAGACACCAACCTTTGTATTCAGACACAGAACAGATGTTTCTGAGTTGAAGGTCATTTAGAGAGAAAAAGGCATCCTGTACCCTAGGTGTTTAGGTGTTTCAGAGACACAGCTTTAAAATCACAGAATCCTCCGTGATCAGCTACTCTGTGCTGCAGGGTCCTGCCTTTTCATCACTCAAGGGAGCCCCTGGCTCCGTCTCCCCACCAACCCTACTCCCTGTGCTTCTCTACACAGGTCCTTCCTTTACCTTGTAACCCAAGGCCCTGATCACAGGTAATCTCAATTAAGCAAGCACAACAGCCTGACAGTCCTGTTTACCTCGTGCTTACTGTATTCAGTACACTGTCTCTCTCTTTTCACTGTCACTGTACCAACTCACTGTGTAAAGCTGGGGCCATCTGCCTACCAGGTATGGAAGGTCAGCCTTTCAGCTTTCCTCCCAATCCTTCTTTCAGATGAGCACAGGAGGAAGGACAGGTGACTGAGGAAAGGAGTTAATTTTATAGGTGGACTTGTAAGTGAAAATCACTTAGCAAATACCAGTAGCTGACCTGGGAGTTTTTTCTTTTTCTTTGCCTATTTGGCTTGAACACCTTTTATGAGCTCTACCAGTCCAGTCCAATTTACGTGATCCGCTCCTGGAATAGGATGATTGCAAAGCATTGTGCAGGGCTGAATTTCTGAATTTACGTATCAGCAACTCTGTTTCCAAAAAGACTGAAGGGCAGTTTTCCCTGTAAATATTAACTGTTTGGGAGGAAAAATAAATCTATAATTATACAAGGGATAGTCGTAAAATTATAAAACTGTGTTCCCAAGTCACACGCCCAATCAATCTCATTAACTTATAGCTGTATCTTGTAAATACACATGTATTTTCCATGTTGGATTTACGCTACTTGTCATTTGTATAGAGTACAATATAATTGGACAGCGTGGTCCAAGAAATTATCAGATAAAAATGAAAATGCCTTGACCACTTATAAAACAAAACTAGACCACAGTTTTTAAATGTAATAGACAAAAATACAGCAACAATGATGTGGACAATTTAGGGCATAATTCTGTACGTAAAACTGAGTAAAAGCAGACACACCCATTGTAAGACTCCTCCAAATTGTATTAACGCGGAGACACAATAATCAAATCTGGGAGAAAGTCTAAATTATAGGATACTTTAAGAAGACAGTCTTGTTATACCCAGAGACATAACAACAGTGATGACAACTAGACTGATTGCTCACAAGATACTTGCAGGCACTGCCTGGCCTCTTTCCATTAGCAGATTTTGTTGCAAAATGAATAGAAGGGTGTTTCATCGGTTAGGAGACAGAAGGGCAAACCAGATGACCTTTCAAGATCTTTCCAGATGGTGACCTGTGATTCCACGGTCTGTAAGTAGCAGCATCTAGTTATATAAAACTAATCAATGTGATAAAGTAGTTAAATATAGTTCTTTCAAATGGGCTAAACATATTTTCTATAATATACTTTATGTTTTACTTTTTAAGAGAGAGCATAAAACTTAAATACCTAAAGACCAGGTCAAATGATAACATATTTCCGGTTAATGGAATCTGAATTAATACCACCCTTCCTGGATAAATATGTTCAGGATCCATACTTGTGAGAAAAGACAGATGGTTGAGCCTCGGCTTTGCTTCAAGTGACCATTTTACAACCTCTCTGACCTCCAGTGAGGAGTTTCAAACCTCTCATCTCTGAGGGTCCCTTCCTTCTCTAACCTCTGCTGTTATATGGACGGCTTTAACTTCCTCGCAATTTATACCTAACATATGACATTAATCTAAAGGAATTGAGATTAGAGTCCATTTCTTATTGATTGAGTTAAAAGAGAAAAATTCTTCTGTTTTGCTTTCTATCACGGAAGAGACTGAAAATTTCTCTGATAATGATAACTTTTGTATCTAATCTGAAATATTTCATATTGGTCTTTCAATTTTATAGCTCAAGAAAATAACACACATACACACACACACAAAATTCTGCAGTACTCTTAATTCCAATTATTCTGCTGTTGACCTAGAGATATTTTTCAGCAAGAACAAGAGGAGAAGCCAAGGATCTTTCAGCCAGCATGTTGGTGAGGTTGGATGCGCCTAAACATACATTTTCTATGAAAGTCTGATGGGAAACAGAGTTAGCTCTTGTGTTGCCCGGTATCATGGGGTACTTACAAACAAAAGTCCAAGGGCAGAAAAGAAGCAGCCTGATTAATTTCCAGACTAAACTGACTTTAGAGCTTCTATACTATAAGACAATTTTTTCTTTTGCTCCACGTTATAAAACAGGCAAGAAATAGAAAGAAATTCTGAGAATAATACTGTGAGCGTCAAGATTGGCAAAGTTATATACTCAATGTATATCCTGAAAGTCACGTGACTATTTTCATTTTGAGGAAAATGAAACACTAGGTAGAGAAAATAAATTCAATTTAGGTAAAAATTGAAAGTGTACCCACTGTCTATTAAGTCGTCTGCTTTCATGTGTCACTCAATTCCCAGATTTTGGAGAAGACTAGATCCAATTTACGAAGGCTGACTCTTCCATTTCGGTTATTGGTCTGACTACCACCTGATCAGCCCATTCACGTCAGTCAAAACATGCAGTTAATTTATAGATTTAGATCCAGGTTACAGTCCTTAAAATGCAAAACAGTATTTCCAGTGATTTTATGATCTTTCATCAGACATTCATCATTCCAGTTCACTTCAGTGCATCTTGTTAAGGTGTTTGCAAAACTTTGCAAATCTGGACTTAATAATAATGTCAGCTGATTAATAGTAACACTTCAATTTGGAAGCTTTGAAAAATGCTTTAATCTCAGTAAGTGTGGCCTCTCCAGGATAGACGCTTTGTTTCACCAAATTCTCTCTTCCCCAAAACGCTCGTCAATTTAATAGCAGCTCTGCCCCACACCTTGTCAACGTTTATGTTTCACTGGATCAGCAAAGGAAGTATGACACACTGAAACATGGGGAAGAAAAAATAATAACAACATGACTTGGGGGATGAACAAACACCCTATTGATATTCAGCTAAAGCTTCTGAAAATGCTCACAGGATGTTTGGAAATTGCATTTCTAAATGTTATGGGCTTCTGGTCTGCATTTCTGAATGTTATGGGCTTCTGGTCTTTCAACCATGTAATGAATATATATATTTTTTCTCCATTTATTTATGTTTGGTAGAAATTGAGTGATGGACTTTTCCACAGATGCCCCTGCCCATGTTTATTTTCTCATTGCTCCAGTCAGCATTGTTATCTGACAATGCAAAACAAGTTACGTTTGGGTTGATACACACAGGCAATCCTTCTTTCAAAGAATTTTCATCTGTCACCATCATCTCCACTAAGATGCAGAACAGAGAATGACAGAACGATTGGTTTTATCTATATTTTGGTATATTTTTCTTTGAATGGCAGTCCCGGAGAACACAATATCCAAGATAAAATAACAAAACTGTGATGATTTCAAATGGCAGTCTAACGGAGGATGATAAATTATTGCCTAAAGTGCCAAATACTTTGGGCCAGTAGCTTGAAATTGTGTTCTGGAGATTGTCTGGAATGACTGCTTCTCACAATCTCTTTCTTCATTTGAGAAAATGAACTGTTTCTTGAAAATGGCAGAAGTCCAAAAAGAAAAAAAAAAAACTGCACAGGATAGCAAGGTCAAAATAAACTCAAGTAAAATAGACGATATTATTCCCTTCACATTAGTAGCTCCTGCCAATAGTACTTGTTGAAGCTATGCTCCTTTGTTTTCTAAAAAGAAAAGCTTTTTAAAGCCTAGTTTTGCTTAATTTTTCAAATGATGTGAAGTCAAATACAACTGTGTAAATCTGATAAACTTTAAATGTATATAACATCAACTCCTAACAGAAGGCTCATTACAATATTAAATACTTAACGTTCACGAAAAACAGCAGTGTGTTAGATGCTAACAAAGTCGAGAGGCAGCCAAGGAACCCACCAAATAAGACATCTGTTTCTTGGGCTTGGGTTGAACTGAACAGTGGCAAGAGGAGGCTGACTGGCCAAAGATCATCATAATGACTTAAATATTTTGGTCAAAATGCTTCTTTGGCTGTCACAGGAGAATAATAACAATACTTTCAGCCTAAAGGTGAATATTGCCACGCAGAATCATCTCAGCGTTAAAATGCAGCAGTGGGTTACCTGGTCATTTTTCCTGCTATGTGGGTTTCTATATTAGGGAAGGAACCTAAAATGCTGAAGACAGCTCTGTTTCCATAACCTACAAAATCTGACCTGATGGGGTCAACTACATGCGTCTACTTGTTCCCCTGTAGATCTATGACAGAGGGAAAAGATGTAGAAAGATTGATGTGATTAGTTTAAGACTAAATTATCTGATTTCAGTGAAAATACTCTGGCAACCTGAATGAGCATTAAAGACTTCATTGTTTCCCCAGTTCACTTCAGTGCATCTTGTTAAGATGTTTGCGAAACTTGCCAAAATAAAATATCTTTGACTATCAGTGATGTTAACACTATCGATATTTACTGGTCAAAACAGAGAACTGCCCAGTTTCTTAGTGTCTCTGAGCTATGAATACAATCTAGATGGTCCAGACAGGAAAAAAAAAATTTTTGGATCAAAGGTATCTGACTTGTGATTTGTATTATTGTGAATTCAGTAGATTCTGCTTTTGAAACTAGTACATGATTCTTCAAGCTATCAGCGGAGAAATGGTTGTACAAATTCATAATGAATAAGTGATTATAGGAGGTAGTTTTTGTGTTGGGCAACCTATCATTAAGGTAAAAAAAAATAAATAATTGAGTAGTTTGTAAAGCAATTTTAAAATCTGACAGCCATGTTTATGTCTGCTTTATCGTCCTGAGGTAAGAGGAAAATGAAGCTTTCTCTTCTGATTACTGCCTAAATTAGGTGTGTCTGGCTCTCCATTTTCTATTATATTTGGAAAGTGGGCAAGGGGGAGGCAAGGGAAAGAAAAAGAAGGAAAAATTTAGTGAGAAGAACAGACGAGGCAAGAGGACAAGCAGAAGTGAGGAGCATCTCTGAATGACTGATGTTATTCTATCTGGAGAAACTGAAACATTATAAAAGACCCTAGAAATAACTTGTATATTTTTCATCCTATTTCAAACGACATGTGCAATTCAAGAAGAGTTAGGTAATCATTTTGATCACTTCAATGAGCCATTTAAATTTTTCATGAAAAGGAACAATGATTAAAGGTATGCTAAATCTTAGATTAATGCATTAAAACTATGGGGATAAAATGAGGTTTTTTTTCTTTATAAAGGTGATTTTTATGTACATGTTAAACAGGAAATGAAGATGTTATTAAAGAAATCAGAGTCCTATGGAGTTGCCAAATTTTGCCAGTACAATTAAACAGCTCTAGGAAAGACGCCTTTTTATCAAAAATAAAACAACATATGTTTTTCTCTAAAAACAAGTCTCTTGAAGAAAAATGGTTCTATGTAATTAACATCATGCTTTTGAGGGCTTTTAATCCTCTCTCTGAAATAACTTTTGTTCTTAAATTCTTTAAGAAAAGTTGCAAGTTCATTACTCTCATCCAACACGAAACAAGGGACAGCACAGAATGCAGCTGGTGACACACGGTCCCATGCGCTTTAAAAACATGTTGAATGGATAAAACAGTTATTGTACAGCTAAGGGCTTAGGAATGAAGTTGGTGTTACCATCTGTGTCTGTCAAAATCCGTAGACAAGGACCCTACTAAAGACCTTTTTTGTAAGAGAGATGTTCTCCTATTAAATCAAGTCAGCATTGGAATTGAGACTAGCTTCCTGGGCTCATCTCTAAAGAGACAAGACTGATTAGAGTTAGTGATAATGTGCACACTGAAGTTCAGTTGTTTCAGATGCAGTAAAAATGAGCCATTTTAAAATAAGTAGAGCAAAATTTTGGCTGCTCAGTGTAACTTCAAGCATTAAAAAAAAAAAAACGTTTCAAGGCCAAAGGTGTTCTTCTGTTTTATTTACTGTTAAATTCTAGTCTACTACAACAATAAATACTTAGGTATTTAAGTATTTGTTGAATGAGTAAATGAATAAATAAATATTTACAAAATATTGGAGTATGTGATAAGAATAAAATATTCTATAACTGTTCAAACAATTTATATGGACTATCTCCTTTATTATAACTGCTATATTTAGTATTTGATAATAGTACCCTCATTCATATGTGAAAAAACTGAGGTACAGACCATTAAGCAATTCACTAAGGTTGCCATCCATTAAATGGTGGTGTCAAAAGTAGAACTCAGTTCCTCTGACGTCAAAGCCCACACTCAACCACTTACTGCTCACAAATGCAGTGCTTAGGGTACCTCCCCTTACCAAACGCATCTTTTTAGTACAGTGAAATGTAAGTCAAAGATGATTGTTAAACACCCTCTCTGGATTTGTGTCAAAGCTCAATGATAAATGTGACAAAATGCATCTGCCATTAATGGTAAGATTTAACAGTTGATACTGGTAAGTATGTGAAGTTCTTTTGGACATAGTCATATAAACCAGCATGAATGCTGATAGAGTTATTATTGATCTAACTTCTTGGTTTTCTACCATTTAAAAAGGATTTGGGACCATAAATATTCATATTTGCAATGCTTAAAAAAAATAAGAGCTACAATCATCTTTCCAGGGCACCCTTGAGAATTCTGTCAATCTACCTCTCTATTTGTCACTCGTGAAAGCTTAGTGCACATTTACAAAACTTAACACTTTTAAAAGGAAACCCATAATAAAGTAACAGGAATGTCAGTTTTTTCACACAATGGGTCTTTTGACAACATTCATTCCTCCTTCTAGCCAAGCTCCCATTCCAGCAGCACTCTGGTGCCAGGTCAACTATGAGCTGACCAGCGTAGTCCTCTCTGGGAACTCAGCATTTGATTAAATGGCAGATTTTCCAGTAATGTTTAGTTGTTTCTCACCTGAGTGAACCATGTCATGGGTCCCTTGGGTACCATTTCAACATCAAGTGATACACAATCACTACCAATAAAGATGAGAAAGGGCAGATCTCTGCTCTCTCAACCACCCTGTAGCTTCAGCCTGAGGTTCCCTGGCACCTGCGTGGAAGTGTAAACGTGCACTTGCCTTGAGAGTCAATCTAGCTTCACTGTCCATCTGTGTCACTCATTTCTCCCTGTAACTTTCAGTGTCCAGAGACAGGGATGGTGGCTGTTTCATTTGAGCAGTTTTATCAGGTTTTATCTAAATCAAGGCAATCTCAAGAACCAAAAATATTGGATTTCATGGACACTGTATTAGCTGATATATCATCTAAGCTTGAGCAGACTTGAGTCAGAAATAGAGGGATCATGAACTATGTGAACTATGAGTGAAACAGAAACAGAGTTACCTGAAAGAAATCAAGGGTATCTACCAGGCTCAAGTCTAGAATACCGTAGTCAGCACACAATTAGGGAGAGAGGGAGGCAAAAGGGTTGGAATTAAATACTAAAGCTTGCATAGTGAGGCAGGCAGAAAGGACTTGGGGACCCTCAGTAACCAAACATATCAGCCACCTCATTTCTTACTAGACTTGGAGGGGAAGGAAAACCTGTCAAACTGCTGAATCATTTTTTGTTTTTCAATGATAACTGTGCCAGTAGAGACTTCTAACTGTCCCTGAATATTCATTATCCTCTTCTAATATAGTAATATACACCCCAATTTTCAGCTGGACCCACCTGTAATAAAGACCATTTTTTCTATCTCTATGTAGCTGGTGTGAGCATGGACCTTCTTTTCTTTTGACTTTTCTGCTGTTTAAAACACAGACATGAAAAAATATGCCCAGCGGATTTCTGACAAAGGAGAAAAACCAATTTAATGAAAGAGAGTCTTCTTAACAAATAGTGTTGGAACAAATGCATCAATTCCCCTTCACCCCCAAAATGAACCTTCACCTAAAGTCCACATTTTACACAAAATTTCACTCAAAATGGACCATAGATATAAATGTGAAGTGTAAAACTATACAACATTTCTGAAAAGAATATAAGGAGAAATCTTCACGATCTGGCGTTAGGGAACAAATTCTTAGATGTGACCCCAAAGGCATGACCCATGAAAGAAAAATCCAATTATTGGATTCCATCAAAATTAAATACTTTTGCTCTGGGAAAAACTATGTTAAGAAAATGAAACATTTGTAAATCACATATTAGACAGGACTCATATCCAAAATATATAAAGAACTCTCTAGAATCAATAATAAGAAACCAAATAATCCAATTAGAAAATAAGCAGAAGATTCCAATAGACATGTCATCAAAGAATATATATAGATGGTAAATAAGCATAAGGAAAGATGTTCAACAACATTAGTCCTTAGTAAATGCAAATTAATAGCACAGGGAACTATATTCAATTTCTTGTAATAACATATAATGGAAAAGAATCTGAAAAGAAAAAAGAAATATATATGTATGAATATATAAAACTGAATCACTTTGCTGTACAGCTGAAACTAACACTGTAAATCAACTATACTTCAATAAAAAAAATTAAAAAAAAAACCACCATGAGACAGCACTGCATATCTACTAGGATGGCTAAAATTTTAAAAAATATATTGATAATGTCAAATGCTGGTGAGGCTATTAAGAAACTGGACCTCTTGTGTATTGCTGGTGGACATATAAATAATACAGCCACTCAGGAAATTAGTCTGGCAGTTTCTTTGTAAGTTAAACATATACTTACCATATGACCCAGCACTTGTCTTCTGGGCATTTATCCTAGAAAATGAAAACTTATGTTTATGCAAACATCTGTGTATGAATATTCATTACAGCTTTATTTGTAATAGCCCCAAACTGGAAATGACTCAAATGCCCTTCATCATGAACTGTTAAACAAATTGTGGTTCATCCAGACAATGGAATACTACTTGGAAATAAAAAAGGAATGAACTACTATGAGACAAATTGGTTCAATCTTAAGGGCATTCTGCTGCCAGGAAAAAAAGCCAATCTCAAAATTATACATGGTGTATGGTTCCATTTATACTGTCTTCCTGAAATGGCAAATTACAAAGATGGAGAACACTTACTGTTGCCAGGGGATAGAGAAGAGGAGGTAGGGTATGGTTCTAAAGGGGCAGCATGAGGTAAGCACTTTGTAGTGATGGAATGGTTCTGCATCTTCATTATAATGATGGCTACATAAATCACTGTATGTGATAAACTGCCATGGCATTAATCACAAAGACATACAAAAATGATGAGACTTGAGTAAGGACTGTAGGCCAGTTCATTGTACTGTTCTAGTTAATTTCTTGCATTTGATAAGTTCTATAGCTATGTAAGATGTCACCATCACACGGATCTCGGTGATGGGTACAGAAAACCTCTCTGCGCTATTTTTGCAACTTCTTGTGGGTCTCGGTCTATAACTATTTCAAAATAAAAAAGTTTAAATAATTCTTTCTTGGTCCTGAGGTTAATAAAATGAATCAGAAAAAAATGAAGTACACAATTAAATGAATTCTATTATGATACAAATAATTATAATACTAATATACTATTTTTCCTTTTCTCTTTTTTTAACATGAGAGTATAATATGGGATGAAAAGGTTTAATTTCAAGAGCTCATGGATTCTTACCCAGCTCCTGAGGCGAAGTAACTCTCTGGCTGTGGACTAAGACAAAGACATATTCAATATTGTACCCAAAATCTCAGAGCATCCTCATTCATACATTTAACTTTATACATTTAACATTTTGTCACTTTATAATTGGTACCTCATCTTTTTTCTTTATTAGGGTGTAATTTAGAAAACTGAGCTCAATCAAAAGACTATCCTATCAATATGGTGGCATTTAAAGTAAAACCCTTGGTGTCTACCTTTCAATACGAAGTGGCTGATTTCAGTGGGTGCTGCAGGTCCCTGGAAAGCTTCCCCACAGCATCCTCATCTCTCTGACACTCTCAGCATCATCTTTATGGTAAATGGCCCTGGTTTGTGATTCTGATCATTTTGCACTGAGCAGATTTCTTCCCTCTATTTCGCATTTCATCCTTTTAATTAAAGTTAGATATGACTCCCAAATTAAGGTTTTTACACTGTTATCTGAAATATCTTTAAAATGTATGTCACACAGTCCAGACTACCAGATATTACAAATCATCCCCATTTCCAGATTAATTCTGGATGCTTTGTTGATCTAGTAGAGAATTTTCATTAGGAGAGCTAAAGATTCTAGATGATGTAAACCATTCCAATTAATGGATTGATACAATGTCTTCACAGCACAGGACAGTTTGATTATCCCACCTAAGTACTGAGTCCTTGACCTACCATAACAGGATATAGCTACCTAATAGTCATGTCTGTCTGTCTATTTTTTAAACCTATTTTAGTTAGGATGAATCATCATAATTTCTAGAAAGAACAAAGAGGAAATGATTTAATTTGTCTCATGAACCAGTTATATTGCTAGCACCTTTAGTAATAAAATATCAATATTCTCTGTATAATTAATACATAAAAATTTCAATACTTAAACCAGTAAGAATCCCTTGGTAAATGATTAGCCTCATCAAGCAGACATGGTTTGTTCTTTTCACTTTTATCTTCTCAGTGTAGAAAATAAACCCAATAGAACCATCATTCTTATTCATTAAACTTGTTGGGTGAATAAACACACGTATGCAAGAAGAAAACAAATGGTGGTGGCAGAAGCTTGCTCCCTGTCACCAAGCCAGCTATAATCCCCACACGTTTTATATAAAATAATAAACTAGTAAAGATGATACAGGGTTTGGCAAGATTGGATTAATTATCTTCTAGGGAAATTTGGGTATGAGGAGAAAAACAAGGTCTAGCCATAGAGAGAAAGATTATAAATCCATCACAAATCTACAATAGATTGCTGGAAAAGAAAAGCTTGAGTTGGGCTATGTGTAAGCATAAACTAGTTTGAGAAAATCAATTAAAAAATAACTGGCTGTTGGAGACATATACTTGTATAATTAAATATTTTAAACTCTTCATTGTTAAGATAAATTGCTCTTTGCATGATTTTCCTTCTTGTTATCAGTATCATAGTCTCTTCATTTTCCTGATTTGGTTCATAAGAAATTTCTAATCATCATGATACAGAAAGCACATCCTCTATTAATATTGTCCCATTATCTTTGCACTTGATCTATTCAAGGCTCTCACAAAGCATAGATATTTCCATTAAGAGTTTTGAGGACTTGGCCATTATATTCTGTGCTAATTGTAGAAGAATTTCCAACCAACATTTATTCCCAAACTTTGGATTAGAACCCAGTTAGAGTCTGCCTTTTGCCCCCTGTATAACCTGTATTTAATTTTCATGTAAATTGGAAAATGTAATATTGAGTGGGGTGGGCACTATTTCCAGGAAACAAGACTACATATTTGGCTCTTTTCCAAAATATCTAAGATTTTAAAATAATTGCACTTCTCTGTCTTATGTAAATGTTCTGGATGGTTTCTCTTGTTCTTTTTTGGGAGAAGGGATATTAAGTGAATAATTTGATGTCTTACGTGTATAGGGCTTTTTTCCATGCTGTAAAACAATTAAGGTGCTGAGCACAATTCTCACATGGTGTTTAAAGGTGAGATCCAGTTAGATAATAAATGATCTGACTAATAGTTCCATATATTCCAGCAATATTCAGCCAAAGTCAATTTATGCATCCTGTGTTTTTCAAGTTTCCAACATATGGGGCTAAGAAAGGATGCTGTCAAAACATCCATACACTCAGACATATGCAAACTGGTTAAGAAACGTTCTGCTGATATCATTCACACAGCTGGATTTTTAGGACCAACTGGATACTAACTAGACAGTAAACAGTTTCTAATGTAGTAAAAGTACCGTAGCCAGGATGAGACCCAAGTATTTACTAGAGCTCAAATGGTTAGTTTTTGGGGAAAAAACCCAGCAGCTTTAAGCTGTCAATTTTTTTCATGTTGTCTAGAATATGACATTTTGAACTTAATTTTGAGAGCAGATTTAACCTTAACTTTGGGGAAGAAAGGAATGACCTTCATAAGTTTTTTTTTTTCCTAATTAAAGGCCACTATCCTAGTCCAGAAGGGAACGTTTAGAGGTAAGGATAAGCCAAATATTGATGGAAATAGGCGTGGTAATGAAGAATTTGTTTTCTTTTAGATGAGGTTGCCTCTGTGACACGGTTTACATCCAGGGAAATAAAAACAATGAAATAACATAAAACAACAGAGGGATGCTCTTGTTTCCTCGCTAGGAACTTTGGAAAGGGTAAGAGTCTAGGCTTCAGGCACGGTGACCTGAGAGAGGGGATCGCCGCTAAGTGGCTGGTGAACTGGCCTCTTGAAGTGACAGTAGCCTTGGGCTGAGAGTCACCTCCATCCAGTAGGAGAACCTGCAAAAGTCCATGACTAGGAATATCTATCTTTTTCTTCTTCATCCAAGTTTTGCATTTCTTTTACCTTTCTATTATGCCCAAGATGTGGAAAATTTTTCATAAAATTGATAGCCAGGTGTGATCACTTATTTGGAGAACTAAGAGAAGGTTTTGTGTTGTCGTTTAGGATGACACAGTATGGGAGAGAGACAGTATCTAAACTGGACAGAATGGAGGACTTAAGAAGATGGGAAAAAAGAGACCATCAGGTTGCATGTAACACAACTGCACTTACTAAGATTTCTCAAAAATAGAAAGAGGCAAAGACTCGGCTTCCTCTGACCAAATTGGATAGAAGCAATTTGGGTATTAAAAGATGATCTCTGAAGACTAGAGAAGGCCAGTTATGCAAGAATGTCTGGCTAAAGAGATAAATTATTTAAAATGAACTACACTGTTTGTTTTCCAAAAAAGGTCACTGCTTAAGTGAAAAAGAGCTAGTGTATAGTGAGTTGATGTTTAATAAATGTTATTTATTGAGCTAAATTAAAAAATATAATCATGTTGAGTTTTGATGTTAGTGATTTATGTGAAAAATACATTTTAATCACACATATTAGTTGTGAGACACAAATACAAGGAGCACAGTAAGTAAGCATTCTGTGATGAATTGATTCAAAGACTCAGTTTAAAGAGAATGAGACTAAAAGTATACTCTACAGAGCTTAAGGCTTTAGGACACAAGGCTGCACTGATAAAAACAAAGCTAAGTGATTAATCAATCCAATGAATTAGATTAATGCAGCCAGTCAACCTGAATACGGAAAAAAATCTTTTTATTTTTCTCAATAGCAAGTATTTTTGTCTACAATTATTCTTAATCATTCAAATAATTGCATTAGCTATTTTACTCTGCTTCTGTGAGTCACTTTTATTGAATTACTTTATTTTTTTTCTCTGTAGGTTAGATATGTAATTTCTGAAGGTTTTCTACCATATGTCCTGTCTTTTTTGGTGGTCATCCAAAAATTGTTCTTTTTCCATAAAATATGTATCATTTCAAGTATCTCATTTTTTTCCCCTTCTTTGACAATAACCAACCATAGATTGTGACCTTGATTTTCCTGTCTTCAATCTCACTTTATCTCCTCCATAAAATTTTCATTTACTTTGTCTATACATTTATCTTAATTAGCCTTCAGTTCCTTCAATTAAGTATATCTCTATCAATGTTTGCTGTGACCAGGACAAGTGGTGGATAACAGTGCTATTTTAAGTAAGCATGAGTCAGATAACTGCAGCCCCAGGAAAGCTATGCCTTTTTCTCCTCCTTGAAAGTCCAAGGACCCAGAGGACAAATGAAGTCATTAGAATGAGAGCTGTACCTTCCTAGCAGAGGCAGGGTCCAGAGATGTTCCTTAAGTTCATTTATGTGGTCATCAGGAAAGTCCTCTGCTGCTGTGATGATAATAAGATAAGCCAAGTGCTTATATAACATTAACTGAAAAGGAGATATTTATGAAGGAACCCTTTGTAAGCAGCTTTTGATAGGAAAGAGCTCTTTGAAGGAAAGAGCTCTGGGCAGGAGGCCCCTCTTGTCCTGGCACTAACCTTAAATCAGGCGCCCCCGTGCTCTACTCATCTCCAGCCCTAGTACACCTTTCAAATCTTTTGATCACGCAGTACCTTGCCTAACATGTTGATTCTTTCCTAGATCAAAGAAGCAGAAATGGAGAATAAGTAATTAACAGATGACCAGATCTCTTTCCTAGCTCCCAACCCCGCCACCCCTCACTGCCCTTGGGTGGTAATCTCATAAATAAAGTGTGTGAACAAGCTAGCATCTAAAGAAAAGATCAGAAGTCTTGACAAGCCTGCACACAGTGGGGGATGGTGATGATGACTCTGACTCCTTATCTCAATGATTAACTGAGATTACTTCTCCTTTTCCCTTTAAAACTTTCATGGCTGAGCAGAATCTTCAGAAATGGTCTTTGGGGGACACTGGAGGACACCATCTCCCCAGAATGTCAGAATTCTGATTAAAAGCAACTTTCCTTTCTACCAATTTATGTCTCTCTCGAGTATTGATTTTTGAGCGGTGAGCTTCTGGACCTGAGTTCGGTAACATCTCTAGATTTTTTAAAAGAATGTATCACTTATTTTGAGCAGATTATAAGGTAGATTTATGACAATTCAATCATGTAGAAATTTTAAAAATAAGAGAGTCTTTGCTTTAGTTAAGAAAATGTTTTAGCCTGGAGAGGAAATAATCCAGGACTTAATAGTATTTGGTTTTCCTTTTTCTCTTGTTTGCATGGAAATGAAGAGAGTAATATTAAGAAGAAGTAGGAATTCCCTGCCCCACGGTCATAAAGCTCTTGCAGGAGAAACTTCTCCCCAAATGGAAAGAATACGTAGTTTATAGATGAAAACTGTTTCTGATAGTAAAACATAAATACATTTAGACATTCACACATAACTTTTCTTAATCTAGATAATTTTGCTCAAATTCTATTTTACTTTCTCTCCAATCTATATGATTAGTTGATCCATCTCTGCTTTTGTACTTTATAAGATTCTTGAAGAAATGCTGTTTGCTTTATTATGATAAATAGTGATTCTCTAACTTTCATAAATTTTTTCTTTCTTACCGAATAAAACTGTTGCTCAATATATCCAGCTAACTCCCATCATTTGTTAAAAAAAAATAAATATAAGTAACAGAGAGATACAAGAGAGAAGAAATACACAGGTTTGCCAGAAACATCTTTTTGAATAGCAAACTAAGGCCACAGATTTTTTTTTTTTTAAGCAAATCCATCATCAGATTTTAAAGCTGCAGATCAAAAAGGATTTCTCCCAGTCTCTTTATTTTTAACCAGTGTAGAATTTGAAGTTCAGAGGTCTTAAAATACTTGCCCTAAGGTGTTGGATCCAGTACAATCAGCTGTAGAGTGTTTACCTGACCTGAAGCTTAGCTCTAGAAGGGTGACTAAGAGCGAGTTAGGACTTATTGTATGTTAAAATTCAACCTGAACCTCTGGTACTGAGGACATCCTCCTTTCAAGGTTCCAAAGGGGGAGTGGGGTCAAGATTCCTCCTTTTCCCTCAGTTACTTAATCGCTGTTTCTCCCTGTCCCAGCCTATGCCAGGGGTGTGTGTGTGATAAGCCTGTACCCCCGTTATCTGCCTCTTTTACATCCTCTCTACTATGCCTTTTCATCCTTTTTTTTTTCTTGGCCTTTCACCTACACCTTAGCCTCCTCTTCCCTTTGATCAGCAGGCCTGGTGACCTCATGGTCCCAGACACCACTTCGTTCATTACTGGAGAACTCTGTGAACTGAGTGTTTCAGATTTCACCGTTAGCGTCCAGAATATTATAAAAGAAACTGGAAAAATCTTCTCTTGAGAAAAATATCCGTGTTTAGAGGGCCGTTGTTTCACTGCAAAAGCCTATTTTGAATGTCAGAAGCCAACTATTACTTCACTTCTTCCTCTAAGTACTCCTAGTAATAAACCTAATGAAGCCTCAGGAAGATGATGCCGTGCGTGACTGTCAGAAAAATGCAGTAAAGAAAGCAGGTAAAGAATTTTCAACACAGAATTCTGATCACCTTTATTTTGTAAGTAAACAGATAACCCAGGAAGAAATCACGAGGGAGGAGGAGTCTATAGTTAACGCGATACTGCAGGTAGTCATCAATTTACAACAAAAGCCTCGTAGAATCTCTACATACCATCAATCAGAAGTTACAGGGTCCTCACAGAGAATATATTTGAACATAGATTACATTGCTTCTGTAGTTATGCCTAGGAAACATCAGAGAAATTGGGAATCAAATAGATCTGAAACACAGTTTGGGTATCTGGAGAGACCGAGAGGTATCTTTCTACCTTAGAAATTGCATAACCTTGTACAGAGAACCGAAACCTCCTGAATGGATCAGGTATCCTGGGGGGGGGGGGGGGACTTGAATGGTTTCTCCCAGTTCTGTCATTCTGAGAACCTCTCATTTTTATGACATTTATGGTAGAGACAAATTGCAAGAGAAAGCTCACTTAGAATGAAAAAAATCAAAGGCTTGCAACAACTCAAAGACGGTTCTCTGTCTTGGCTTCACCTCTTCCTGGGTTTTTAGCAACTACAAGTAATCAAAGCCATTTTCAGGCTTTTATGTACGCTTTCATTACTGTCCTATGCTTTGTCATTCTCGCTGTAGAAAGCAAAATGCATTTACCTGATCTGTGGACTGACACATAGTAACCAATATCTAAATACCAATGACCCTTTGGGAGAACAAGGAAAGGCTTAATATGTGAGGATCACGCAATTGGTTTAACATTATTTTCTGATCCTACATACTCACTGAGATTTCAGCTGTAATTTGTTAGCTTTGAATCAGGGATATTTTGTACCATGATTCATTTGATGCACCTAAATTCTACAAAGGCATGATTTAGCCTTTTTTACTTAGGTAAGCAAAAGATAATGTAATAAAGATGATCTGGAAACTTATCAGGAAAATAGAAACTGCACATTCACGAAAGCACCTTAATGGATATCTTATTATGATGAAGAGTTCAAATGACAAGGCCAGCTCCTCTCAAACCTTGCAAAGAACAGTTTTTCTTCAGCTAGCATTAATTTTAAGAGGTGTTAAAAACTTTGAACCTAGACTCTAATTCATTCAACAGATATTTATTGAGCACTTGCTACTTGATAGTCTGTTTTGATCTCTAGAGATACAGAGGGAAAACTAAAGCAGGTAATCAGTCTGGAAATAAGAACTCAGTTCTGGGTAACTGCACTGGGACCATGTCACCCAGGACAGAAAACGTCAAGGAAACAAAAACGGCGATTTCCTGCTTTATTTATGGGTGTTACCATGGAGTTGCTTTTACTAATCTATAGGAATTCTTTTTCTTTTTTAACTTTTAAAATGTAAATGAGACAGATACAGAAGAATATACAACACAGACAAAAAGCTTAATAAATTATCATAAGACCAACACGCTGGTAAACACCATACATGTCAAGAAACTGAACTACGCCTAAAATACCAGAAGGCCCTGTGCGTGGCCCACCTCATCAGCATCAGTTTTCTCCCCACAAACATAGCCACCTTCTTTACTTTTACAGTAATCATCTCTTTGCATTTCTTCAGAGTTTCATCCCCTAGATATTCTAGGGAGTAGCACAGAGCCTTGCAAATTGCATGTAATCAATAAATTCCTAAACAAGTTAAGTCACTAGTGATTCGTTCCTCAAGTATACATGCTGAGAAACTATATTTAATTTTTTCTGCTCTTAGTTTTTTGAGGTGGTTTTTGGATATGTCACTTATGTCCCTATTACTCTACCTTTTTTCCTTCTATCCTTACTTTTTCTTACAATTTATTTATTTTTTTTGAAAAATCTAAGTCCATCTGACCTGTGGTTTTGGATACACTTCTGCCCTCTGTATTTCCCACAATTTGTCAGCTGATGCAGAGGTCTGATTAGACTCAGGCTCAGTCCCTTTGGCAACACTGCAAATTATACTGTGGTCTTGTATTAGGGGTCACATGCTGCTTAGTTGTCCTTCTTTCTGTGAGATGAGCACTTGTGAAAGTGTGAATGCTGTGACTAGATCCATTAATTTGATGGGAGTTATGCAATGGTGATATTCCATTGCTGTCATTTATTTTTTCATTTACTGGATGGAATAATTCTATACATAGAGGCTCTCCCTCAACTATTATTTTGGTACCCAATCATACTGGTAAGGGAAGATAAATGTTTCATTTTTTTCCTTTTATTTCCCACTTCCCACAATAATAAATTTATTCTCAAACACTTTCTGCAAGTAACCAATTAGTTATTTTATCCTTTATTGGAACCATGGATTTAAACATATTTAATGAGTGCCTTAGTCTGATTGCGCTGTTGTAATAAAATACAAAAGACTGGATGGCTTGTAAACAACAAAAATTTATTTCTCCAGTTCTGGATGCTGGAAGTCCAAGATCAGGGGATCAGTATGCTCAGGCTCCGGTGACAGTTCTCCTCTGGCTCATATACTGAGGACATGTTTTGTGTCCTCACATGGTGGAAAGGGGCTAGCTCTCTGGATTCGGCATTATAAGGGCACTAAATCCATTCATGACAGCTCCACCCTCATGACTTAAGGGCCTTCCAAAGGCCCCACCTCCTAGTACCATCACAGTAGGTGAGTTAGGATTTCAGCATATGAATTTTAGGAGGGCCCATTCAGTCTCTAACAATGGGTTTCAATTCCTTGCTATGATTATCCTGATAGGAGCCCAAATGGTCCCATATTTGACCTGCAGGAACCTTACTCACCCGTCTGGCTTTTGGTGCTGTCAAGCTGGGTGATGACTATGGTTGGGCCATATGTCTATGATCATACATTAGGCTAACCCACACTTCATCACCGTGCTCATAAAGTTCTGAAGAGCAGCAAGAGATGGCACAGTTCAATGTGAAAGTATTTATTAATTTTCCGCTTCAGTAATATTTGTTTTTGTCTCATTAGCCAAAGCAAGTTACATGGCCAAGCCAAGTATCGTGGAGAGAGAACTACCTCAGACTGGAAAATGATGAAAAAGAATCATTGGGCCATTTTTTGTAAACAATCTACCACATATCCAAATGTCTTTCACTTACATATCACATACTCTTTTAGCCTAGATCCCTAAAGTATTCCTTTTCTTGGCTTTTTCTCTAAAATTCAGTAATTTTACCAGTTATGTCTTGGTGTTAGCCAATATTCTCTTGTATGCAGAGAACATGTAGTTTCACAAATTTTTAGTTAATTTCAGGGAAGTTTTCTTTAATTATAATTTTTAGCATTTCCTGTCTTGCTTTGGTTTCCTTCAGGTACTCGTATTATCTGTATACTAAATCTTTTTTCCCCCATGCATCTTCGATACGTGTTTTTGCTCTTGAATCATTTTCATCTGTCTATTTCATTTTAATTTTTAATATATTGTTACTTTTCAGTTTTATTTCTCTAAAGTCATTATCTATTTTGTTCATTTGCTCTCTCATTCTTTCTAATTTATTCTTCATTTCTGAATTTTCTCCTTTATTTGTAATTCTTTCCTAAGTTCTGTTACCTTATTTAAATATTTTGAAATTTTGATTTATGTCATTCTTCTATGTTTTGAATCCTTTCTTAATCTCTTTTAGCTTATTAGATTACTGTTTTAATTTCATAGATGTGTTCTTTATTTTTTTCGTATAGTAACATTATATGGAATTTAATTTCAATCCTTTTTGTTGCTCATTAATTCATAAAAAAAATTAGTTCCCTAAGGTTTTGGAGAGAGGTGGTGCTCCTAACAGCCTTCTGAGAATTCTGCTCTCTGCGATTTTCCCTTCTCTATTTTTATCTGAATCTTCTCTTCCTTCCTTTCTATTACCACCATTATGCTTAATTTCAATCATATTCCGGAAGTCTCTTCCCCTTGCCCATCCCTGTCCAAGAAGGCAGCCGTGGCTACTCAGTTTTGAGAGTTCACAGGATCTAGACTGTTCCAGCTTTCACACTCTACAATAAGCCTCTTGTGTACCAGTTATGGGGTTCATACATGCCCCTCCTTTTTTAAGCTGCTGTCCATAGTTTGGCCTGATGTGCATTTCAGTGCAGCAGGTTGGCTGTTACAGACTTTTCCTGTTCTTAGATCCTTCCTGTACCTCAGGCTCTTTCTGCTAGTTCCCACGCAGATGCTAATACAGTGAGCATCTTGAGTCTGGGGGTGACATTTTCCCTCCCCCACTTGTATTTTAGAGTTCAGGGAGGATACCGTGTCACCTAGTTAACTGTAAATGCTTTGGGGTTTTGCTATTTGGTTACTCTGACTGTTCCCGCAAAGAGTTTTAGGGAAGCTCTCAAACTCCGCAGCACTGCTACCAGGATCTTTCCAGATTCCCTCACACTCCTCAGCTTTTTATTTTCCCCACTTCTTCATTCCCTCCTCCATGCTAAGCCCCAAATCATCTAACACTGCTGTTTGCCCCCTCATATGTTACTTCTTCAACCTAGCATCACAAACTATGCATCTGAGGTCATAGTCTATTATCCTGATTTTTAAAAAATAAACACAAGTTGACTGATTATAGATGAATTCTTCCCACAAGCCTAAAGCGTGGTGTACTAGAAGCTCAGTAAGAATGACTTTGGATGATTACTGACACTGTGTAAGGCCCTTCGGCATTTGGAAGTGTTATAAAAGATGATAAAAATTGGTCTGAAGACCAGCATATCAGGGAAGTGTTGATGTATTTCCTAGATGGGCAAAATAGGAACTGGGGCACAGATTTCTCTAACCCAACTCCAAAGTATTTGTTCTGGTTAAATAATACACAATAAAGAAAAAAACCCTCTCCTTCGCCAGTGAAATTTCACAATGTTCTTTTACACAGTCCCATTCCAATACAATGTGAATACGAAACATGTAAAACATGTCATGACAACAGAGAAACTCTGTCTGGGTTAGAGACATTTGTTAATTTTCCATAGTGAACTTTGCTCTTCTTTCGCTTTCAAAGGGCTGGGTTTGCACTAAAGGATGTGAAGTTTTAGCCTGATCCTCTGGGGGACCAGTCATAACTGTCTGTAATAACAAGCCAGGCTTAGGCACGTTACCTGAAATCATGGAGCAAAGGGAATCTAATTAGTACATACTAGGTACTTGACTCCCATGAACACCAAAATCTAATAAAGTGAACTTACTGAAACACAAGTAATTTTTAGAAGAATAATCAGCATGTTATCTTTACTGCAAGAACTGGTTACATGTTTATTCATTTAAAAGTAAGTGGCACACTTCTATTTGCACCAGGAGAAAGCGGTCCATGCTGAATTCAAATTAAGTATTACCAGCCTCATGTTTATAGATAGTTTCTTAATTAACGAAAATTGCCAGGAACCAGTCTTTGATCTAAAACCTGTCAGCCTGCATTGAATTACAATGTAATTTGCTTTCTCTATCCCAAAATGACCAGTTTGTGCTGTAACATGATCTTTTAATAATGTGATGTGAAGTAACTGATCAAACAAAATTTGATTTGTTTGATGAACAGATAACAAAAATAGTGCAGTAGTATTTTTTTTTTCTTGGAAAGAGAATTGAAATGCCTTTCGGCTGACGAAGTTGCCTTAGATAGATCTACATTTCCAGTGTCCCAGCATCCAAGCAGTTAACAGTAGTGAGAATCAAAGGCCCAGAGAAAGAGTACCTAATCATAATGATTTTATTCTGAGGGGCAAAACGGGGGCAAAGTCAAACATCATGTGGTTTTGTAATCCATTTGAAACACACGCATTGATAAAGCTGTTTTGAAGTCTATATTTGTTTATTTCAGTGTAACTACAGTACTTTGGATTTTTCTTGCTAATATTAGTGTGTGTGTGTGTGTGTGTGTGTGTGTGTGTGTGTGTGTATGTGTCTGGGAAAGGGAGGATGTATAGATGGGGAGTAAGATTGCTGTAACAAATAAATGATCCTTCCCCTCGTAACACTGTCATTTTTGTTGCCAAGATAGATAGTTATAACTCAAATGACCACTCCCTATAGCAGCAGCTAAAGTTCCAGAACGGCTGAAACTGCAGATTATGAAAAAGCACGTTGTGAATGACAGCAGGAAGGGTTCATGATTCAATGTAATGTCAAAAAGCGCTGGCCAGAAATAATGTCGAAAGGCTTAGGTTTATGTTATAATACGCTTACTTTTTTACATTAGATTTCCCCGGTAATCTGTACTCTTCCCGTGCATACTAAATTTCTTGTGCAACTAATTTACCAAATTCTGTGATCTACTCTGCTCAATCACTCAGTCTCACCAGTACTATTCCCTCCCTTTGACTGAAGAAAAACAGTAAGTTAAATGTCTATTATAGTCTTAGAACAAGGATTCCCATGTAAGAACTTGCTAAAAACCTAACAGTTTAAGCTCTTTATTTTGGATTAGTGTCCAAACTTACATTGAAGAGAAATTTATGATATCTTCCCTTTGAGAACTGTCTCGTGGATTGCCTTGGATGTTAAATATGCAAAACAATGTTTGTTTACCTCAAGTTTTAGTGTGTTTTATTACAGATATAACAATCCCATATAAGAAACAAATGAATTATAAATTTAAATAAGTTAAACAAATTACTGAAATCATTTTTTCTAAAATTATCTTCTATCCTATCAAAAATAGTTTATTTAGCATCCTCAAAATTAAAACCTCCTCCTCCACATACTCTGGGAATATCTGCAAAAATATATTCAATTTCTTCTAATTTCTTCCCTTATTATACCACTGCCCTGTCTGAAGTCATCAAAGGCCTCTTGTCAATCGAATAAAGTGGACTTTTTTCAATACATCTCTTATATTAACTCACACTATTAATAATCCTCTTGTTCATCCATTTCTTCAGCAAACAGCTGAGAGCCCTCTCTACAGCAGACATGATCCTGGGTACCAGGGATAAGGTGAGGATCAAAACAAAAGATTCTCTATCCCCGTGATGCTTAAGTTTGGGAGACAGGAAAAATTAATCCATAATAAAGTATCAGGTATTGAAAAGTACTATAAAGAAAAATAAAGCAGAGTAAGGGGAGATTAAATGGTCTTTAGGAGGGCTTTTTCTGATGGTGTAATCTGATCTGGCACCTGAATTAAGTGAGGGAGTAAACAGGATGAATACCCGGGGGAAAGTATTTTTAGGCAGCAGGACAAATAGGGGCTTTAAAGGAGGAATGTATATTGACATTTTTAGAAAGTTAGTTGAATGGAGGGAGGGTGGTTGGAAATTAGAGCAAACGGTAGCTAAGAGTTGGATTATACAAGGTGTGAAACCACAGTAGATTCTTTGCTTTTATGGTATATGCTACGGGACAATTTTATGCAGGGAGAGGCATGATCAAGAGGGTCATTTCAGAAAGGGTATCTTTGGCTGTTATATACAGTCAGCTGTGTGTGTCCTTGTGTGTGGTGGAATGAGCGTGGCAAGAGCAGACGCTGGGAGACCAGGTAGAATATGGTGTCAGTAATCCAGGTTATTTATTATGAGGACCTAGACTAGACACGAGGACCTAGACTAGGAGAGGGGCAGCAAATGTGGTAAGAAGATCTGATTTCACAATATAGTTTGAATGTATAACTGAAGAACTTTAACGGAGTAGATGAGGAATGTGAAAAAAAAAAAAGAGGCAACAACGTTTTTGATCTGAGCATCTGGGTTAATGTTGGTGACAATCTATTCACATAGAGAAACTGAATCAGAAACAGAGTAGGGAAAAATTAAGAGTTCAGTTTCAGATATATTTGAGTGTATTAGACATATAAGTGGAGATATTAAACAGGAAGTTGGATAAAAGTCTTGTGTAATGATAGAAGTTGGGTCTGGAATTGTAAAAATGGGAGTCAGGAGTTTCCAAACTGTATTTAAAATTACGAATCTGAATGGAATAACCAGGGAGTGAGTGTAGATGAGAAGAGGTCCCAACACAGAGTACTGGTTGGAAAGAGAAGGAAAATCCTATGAAGTCTATTGAAAAAGTGAGGACCATGAGACAGCAAGAGAACAATGATGTGTCCGTCCCAGAGGCCAAGCAAAGAAAGTTCTGCAAGAGTGAACTGTGTCAAGTGCTTTGAGAAAGTCAAGGAAGATGAACACTAGAATTTATCTTTGGATTTGGCAATACTAAATCATTCACGACTTTGACATGAATAATTTTGTTCAAATGCAGGAAACAAATGCTCTCTTGGGGTAGGTTCAGGAGAGAATGATCAGTGATGGGATGAATAGCATTTAAGAAGATTTTCACTAAGAAAAATAAATTAGGGAGAGAGAGGGAAATGTAGCAACAAATATTACACTGAAGAAGGAATTGCTGTCAGGGAAAGTTGGAGCTAAATTCTTGAAGGGAATCAGGGAGAAATTTCATCTTGAATTATACATTTGGCAGATCCAAAAAGGTAAGCCCCAAGTAAAACTTTGTAAATGATAGATGTATCCACTACGTCAGATCCACAGGAAAACAGAACAGACATGAGAGGAAGACAAGTTCAAGCGGAACAGAGTCTACAATTTTTGCTTGGAATAGTTTCAGCACTTCCGGAATTCCCTTTTATTTTTAAGGGGTTTATAAGCATAAGCATATGATGCTGGTTTAGAAATAGTCAGGAAGACACTCTTCTTGCTGAATTTTCCTAAATATTCTCTTCCACTAATATAGACTTAAATATTGTTTCTAAACTGTTATGTCTCAAATTCAAAATCATCCTCCCTATTAATTTTCTGAGTATCAGATTTCAATTAACAGTTATTTGCTAGACACCTACCGTTGGAATTCCCACTGATAACTCAAACTGAGCATGCTTTAAAATCAAAATCATTATCTTTCTGAAATATATCTTTGTTCCTTTCATCTCTCCTTCACATAAGTCTCTCCAGTCTTCTCAACACCCTGGCTTATAAACTTGACTTCCTTGTCTTCATTGTCTTATAGCCAATCATTAACCAAAATACCTGTGCAGTGTTCCCTGCTTCCACTTCCCCCTTCCATGTGTACTGCCAGTTCCCTAATTCATACCCTCATCAATGCTCACGTTGACTATTCAATGCACTCTTATCCGTGTCCTATAATGCTTCACAATCTAGTCTTCTCATTATTAAATTTTTCTTACCATCTGCCTGTAGAATATCACTCCCTTCCTCTTTAATCTCCTTGAATATCATTATGTAAGGAATTTAACCTCTTAGGATAACTTTAGAGGTATTCAGTCTTTTGGTTCCATCCTGATTTTGAAGGTAAATACTTCTCTGGAAGGTTGGACAGCTGGGGAGTGGAGAAAGGAAACAAGGGATGCCAGGCACTGAAATTGCTTTTTCCCTAAAATAGAATATGATCTTGTCAATGTGAGCATAAGGTAAGAAAGCCCAGCTGTCTGTAATTTTTTCTATTGAAAGCATAAAATGATTGAATATGTTTTTTCCCCCCAAAAACTGATGAGAATCCAAATTATAAAAATACTGGGAGACAGCAAAATTTTAAGATTCTCAGATCTAAAAAATTCCCAGTTTTCTGGTACAGAGTCATTGATGACAGATTAGCATCCTCACGAGTGACATTCTACAAAAGAAATAGAGCTATTATAAAATAATTTTGTATTCTTTGATTAAAATAATAATACTGATAGTAACAATAACAATAATAGTAATAAGGAATGATCTAAATTTGTGGTTTGAGTTTGTTATGCTCCCACAAATTCACAGTCCACTCTGAGGAGCTGCACATACCCTGCATCAGTTTATATATTTACTCCCTGCTTTTCAAAAGTTCTCTTTAAGCCACTTTGCTTTTATGAAAGACCTACATCAGTACCCATTTTCACTAACTGAAAGAAATTCAAAGAGGATTTTCGCTTTTATGCGTTTGCTTTGCGGTCATGCTAGGGGCAGCACACACCTGGAGCAGTGAGAGCAGCCCCCGCCAAGCTCCTTCCCCGGGAACTGCACTCAGCTTCCCAGCATCAGGCCGCCATAGCTTTGAACTGTGTCTGTGAGCATCCGTGCTTTACCCTGATTTATTTTGTGTATCCGTTATCAAGATACATATCTTAAGTAATTGCTTCTTCACTTTTTGCCATTTCAGCTTACGGAAGTTTTCAAAGGAATACCCTCCTTTCAAAAAGCCAGGGAAACCTGTATTCTTCGTAGCGTATCTTTTAGTCACTGTTTCAGTCTTCCATGTTTGCTCGTGCTGTTGCTTCTGCTTTTAATGTCCACTCCTTACGTTATGATTACATTTCCCTTAAATTTCAAGGTTCCTTTAAACTGCCGCTTCTGATATAAAGCCTTTTTTCTGCAGCACTTTGTCATTGCCTCTATTCCTGCATTTATTTTTCTCTTTCCTTGTGCAGAGGTTAACTGATCATGTGTCTGGGAGCTGACCACAGTGTCATTTCTCCATCCTCACAGCTGCTGCTGTCCAGTTGCCTTACTCAGGGCAGGTGATTAATTATATTTGCACTGGTGGGACTTAATGGGCCAGCAGACAGGGAAACATCTTGCACTGCAATACAGTCCTTCTGGACAGGACATCTCCCAAAGGTGAGACTGTGAAAATGCATTTCAGGACATGTGGGCTAGTATTCATGAGGATAGTTTTCTTTTTTAAACCATTTAAAAATATACAATTCAGTGACTTTTAGTGTATTCACAATGTTGTGAAATGCTCACCACTACCTAATTTTAGACACAAAAAGAAACCCTAAAAGTCCCAATTCATCCTCACCTCTGGCAATAAGCTATTTTCCGTTTCTATGGATTTGTCTATTCTGCACATTTCATATAAATGGAATCATGTAATAGGTGCTCTTTTGTATCTGGCTTCGTTCACTTAGCATAATGTTGTCAAGCTTCATCTATGCCGTGGCATGTATCATGACTTTCTTCACTCCTTTTTAATGGCTGAATAGTATTCCATTGTGCAGATAAACCACATTTTTCCAAATCATTCGTCAACTGATGGACATTTAGATTGTTTTCACTTTTGGGCTATTATGAATAATGCTGCTATGAACATTCATGTACAAGTTTTTTATGAACATTTTCAATTTTCTTGGGTATATACATAGAAGTGGTATTACTGGGTTGTAGAGTAATTCTGTGTTTAACTTACTGAGGAGCTGTCAAACTTTTCCACACTTGCTGTCCAAATTTTACATTCCCACCAGCAATGTATGAGGGTTCCACATTTTTGACATCCTTACTGACACAACCGACACTTGTTATTTTCTGTTTTTTTTTAATAACATCTTTTCATGTGCTTATTAGGCATTTTATATTTTCTTTGGAGAAATGTCTATTCAAATCCTTTTTCTATTTTTAAATTTGGGTTATTTTGTTTTTTATTGTGGAGCTCTAAGAATTCTCTATATATTCAGGCCCTTCTCAGATACATGGTTTGCAAACAGTTTCTCCCATTCTACGAGTTTTTTTTTTTTTGGTGTCATATTTAAGAAACTACTGCCTAATCCAAAATCACAAAAATTTCTGCCTATGTTTCCTTCTGTTTTATAGTTTTAGTTCTTATATTTAGCCTTTGGTTCATTTTGAGTTAATTTTTGCATATGATGCAAATTTATTATTTTGAATGTGGATATTCAGTTGTCCCAGTGCCATTTGTTGAAAAGACTATTCTTTCTCCATTGAGTGGTCTTGGCTCTCTTGTCTAAAATCAACTGAACATAGATACATGGGTTTATTTCTGTAATCTCAATTCTATTCTATTGATCTATCCATTTGTGTTTATGCCAGTACCACACTATTTTAATTACTATAGCATTGTAGTTCTTGAATCATATACGAGTCTTCCATCTTGTTTCTTTTTCAATATCATTTAGGCTATTTAGGATCCCTTGTATTTCTACATACATTTTAGATTAATGTTGAATAGAAGTGGTAAGAGCAGACATTCTTGTTATTCCTGACCTTAGGGGAAATAATAATATTCTGACAATTTCTACCTTTTAATTTGAGAGTTTAATCTATTCATACTTAATTACTGAAAAGGAACTTCTGCCAATTTGCTGTTTGTTTTCTATACGCTGTAACTTTTTTTGTTCCTTAATTCCCCCAGTAGTGCTTTATATGTGTTAAATAGATATTTTCTCATCTATTAATTAGATACTCTTATTGTTTCTTAACAATTTTTTGTGAGTTATTTTCTTAATGGTTGCCTGGGAATCATAGTCAATAATAAATTAATGCTCTAATTTGAATTAGTACCAACTTAATTTTAACAGTATACAAAAACTCTTTTCCTACGTATCTTGTGAGTTCAGCTTTATCTTACGTCTTTTCATTTCAGCCTGAAAACTCCCTTCTGCACTTCCTGTAGGGCAAGTCTAATAGCCCTACAGTTTTCATCTCTTTCGGTTTTTGTTTTTCTGAAAATGCTTGTTTTGTTCTTTAATTCTGAAGGAAAGTTGCTGAACATAGAATTTATGGTTGACAGTTTTTTTTTCTGTCAGCACTTTGAATATGTCCTCCTACTACTGTTATGTACTGAATGTTTATATTCCCCCCAAATTCATTATGTTGAAATCTTCACCCCAATGTGATGGTGTTAAGATGTGAGCCCTTTGGGAGGTGATTAAATCATGAGGATGGAGCCTTCATAAATGGGATTAGTGTCTGGATAACAGAAACCTCAGGAAGCTGTCTCTCATCTTCCATCATTTGAGGACACAGTAAGAAGATGGCCACCTATGAACCAGAAGTGGAACCTCACCAGACACTGATTATGTTGGCACCTTGATCATGAACTTTGCAACCTTCAGAACTGTGAGAAGTAATGTTCTGTTGTTTGTAAGTCTCTGAGGTTATGGTATTCTGTTATAGTAACCCGGATTGGTTAAGACAACAACCTTCAAGCCACCATGGTTTCAAATGAGAAATCAGTTGTTAATCTTGCTAAGGATCTTTGTATATGAGTTGCTTCAATCTTGCTACTTTCAAGACTCTCTTTGTCATTGGTTCATCCATCTGATTATGAGGTATGTGGATCTCTTTGAGTTTATTTTACTTAGAATTTGTTGAGCTTCTTAGATGTGAATGTTAATGTTTTTCATCAATTTCAAGAAATTTTTTACCATAATAACTTTAGCCCTTTCCCTTTATCAATATTTGATACAGATTGCCACTAGCATTCTCACTCAATCTCTATGTTAAATTGGCAGACCTGGTATTTCTTCATTAACCACAGAACAAGATTAAAACAATGATATACTAATCAGATCTTAACAGATGTTTGTCCTCAACATTCACATTTAAAGATAGTATTTGTAACATGGATTTGTAACATTATTCTTAAAATGTTCAACATCTCAAGTAAATATTTCATTTTTAGATATGAATAATCATATGAAAGCATCATGAATAACAAAATATATTTTAAAACTAAGCATACAAAATAGGAATAAAAGCATCTACAATAGTTTCAGTGATTTTTAAAAACATTAATGCTCAGTACAATACTTTATAAACTATAACTGATTGTCAACATAGTGGTAAATATTTAGAAGGCTTTTTTTTGAGAATTCTTAGTATTGAAAAAGAACAATAAGATATCATTGGAGAAATATTATTTCTTTCACAGTAAAACTTGCTAAAATAATACATGAAAAATAATACGAACTTAAACTAAAATTTGTTCTTTTGTCAGAACATACCGTTAAAGATATATAGAAAATATTGCTGAAGATTTAGAAAAGCAACTAACGGATCAAATTACTTAGTGTGGGAGTTTGCTATACAGTTGGATGCAAATACATATTTCTAACAAGTCTTAGCTTAGGAAATTTGATAGGTGATGATATATTCAAATTATTTTTTTCCGTTAACCTCTCAAAATAATACGCATTGGCTAAAGTGTCAATAGTAAATTATTATTTTAATTAAAAAACAGCTTAAAGAAAAAACATGACTGTAACCACAGTAGACTGGTTGCCTTGACTGCATTTTTTCACATGAGTAGAAGACAAGGTTGAGGAAATAGCATCCTACATGAAATGCATTTATTGCATTATTTGTAGCCAAGCTATTATAACAAGCAAAATAAAAGAATAGTATACAAAATGCTTTACTATGTCACAAATTATTAACTAAAAAAATTAAAATCTTTATACATAGTAAAATCAAATACCATACAATGAGTAGAGGCATGACCTTGACGATCACATATATTACATAGAAATGTACTGGCTGCTTTGTCAAAAAAACTTAGAAGTTGAACTTAGGTATGAACTATACATTTTTTTATTTTAGAAAAAGAAAAGTTTTTCCAAATATGTAGAATTTTTTTTTATATGGTTTCAGGCAAATATTAAAGAAAAAAATGTGACCTTTCAAAGCACAGTAGTATTTTAAAATTTAATGGGTAGTTAGTTACTTTATATCTTCCAACTCTTCGCTACCTAACAAAACTGAAAAAAATGAAAAAAAAAAGTGAATGGGTAGTTACTGAGTTACTGAGTTTTTGAAAGAAATTTGGGATCTAGAGTACGAATTTTTGATATGGCTTATGGTGACTATTTCCATTATGTGATTTTGTTACTGAAAAATAAATGTGTGTCATCTATAAAAATATACAGATTTCAAACTGAGAAATAAAATCTTCTAACGTATTTAAAAATCTTCTAAGTGAATGTTTCCATGGTTGTTCAACCTACTTGTTAACAATATTAAAAGGCAGCACCTTCGAATTAGCTTAAAAGAAGTACCTGGTATTAGGGAAAATGAAATTTTACCAGATCAGTTTTGGTAAAAACTTACAGTGTTTGTGGATGTAACTGAAATACTAATATGATGTGGTAAGCACAGTTGACAGTACTTCTTCAGTTTGGATATAACCTCATTATGATGTGTTTTTTACCTGCAACAGGCATTAAAATCAATTATTTATATCAACTGAACTGAGAATCAAACTTTGAATTTGTGGACACAAAGTATTTTACTAGATTTTCAAAATTAGCAAAGCATTTTCTATCATAGTCTATGTCTATCATATGTCTATGAGGGAAACATGTATTTTAAATCTTTAAAAATAAAATAAATTTTGAAATATTTTATCCTTCTTTTTATTTTCTATTTTTACATATTTTATAATACATTAAATATAATAGCATATGATCTATAAACAAATATACTTAAGGTCTTTCTTTACAATTATGTAAACCTACACACTAACCATTGATTTAACTTTTGGGTATTAATATCATACATCAGCAACTGAAAAACTAGTTTCTCTGCTCTTAATTTAAACTACGTTAAAGCTGTTATGAGGAATATTTTTATCTTTATTTTAAATTATCCATTTCTGGGAAAACGTTGCAATATTATTTAATTTTTAACTAGACCATGTTTGTTTTTGACACATTTCTAACCTTTATCTGGGTTAGGATATTGAAAGTTTTCTCCTATCCCCTCAAATTAGTTCACATCTGGTCCCACTTTTTCATTTTAAGCTATACCGAATTTATTTTTTCCTCTGAAGATGGAGTTGAGTTGTAAACTACGCCGGAAATACAGGTAAGCTAGCCTAGAATGTGTTACATCCATTTTCAACAGAGACTTTTATGTACCAGAGTTAAGAGGACAAAATCCAAGACGTGTATTTTGCTAAGGTAATTGAGTTTGAGTGGTAATTTCTTTTTTAAATGTAATTTTATTTGAATTTAAAAAATCAGGGGCAAAATATTTCATAAATATACTTTGGAATCAGACTTGAACAGACACCATAGCATCACCTTCAACAAAGGCTACTGTGAACACTTCCCAAATCTATAAAAAGATAAAGAATGTAGTAATAGTTGTAGTTGTAGTAGTGTCAGTAATAAAAGTGTTGATGATGGTGATTGTAATAAATAATAATAATAGTAGTTACTTGAGCACAATTTTAAACACCTTACGTATAATTACTCATTCAGTTCTCACAACAATCCCGTAAGGTTGGTACTGCAATTACACTCATTACACAGATGAGGAAACAAAGCTTAGAAATGCAAACAACTGGTCTCCAGACCCACATCTAGTAACTGGAATAACAAGGCTTCAAACCAGAATCGTAAGCCAAGCGCATGCTCTTGACCACAGTACTATACTCAGTGATGCAGCAACGGCAGAGCATTTATTACTCGGGATCAGATCCAGGCATGCCTCAGAGAGATTGTGCGTTCAATAAAGCAAATATCACAACAGAGTGAGGCACAAGAATTTTTTGGTTTTCTAGAGCATACAAATTTATGTTTACCCTAACCTGTAGTCTTTTAGGTGTGCAAGGACATTACGTCTAAAAAAATAATGTACATAACTTAACTAAAAAGTTCTTTATTGCTAAAAAATGCTAACCATCATCTGACAACGCAGGTTGTCACAAACCTTCAATTTGTAAAAACGGAAGTATTTGTGAAGCGCAATAAAACAGCTACGTCTCCCAGAATCTTCTAAGGGGCTAGATTCCCCTGGAGAAAATGGAAACTTTCTAATTCATGGAAGTCACCTCCTGAGCCAACAGTAAATGCGTAGCTGAAGGAAGTGTGGGAACAGGGAAGCTCTGAAAGCTATTAAGAAAGCACTGGCCAGCAAAATGGGGTTGGGGGTGAACTGAGGAAAAAAAAACGATGAAAAGTTCTCAGTTTTGTTCAATATACTTTCAGTGGTTATGATCTGTATTCATTTTTCTTCCTTTGCATAATTTAAACTTACTATTTAGTGTAGTACAAAAGCTTAAAATATGAAAGACCATAGTTCTTTCACCCTTTAAATTTGTGTTGAACATCTATAAATGCCAGATAGGAAGCTACAACAATAAATAATACAGAGTTCCTGTACTTGTATCACCTTTGCTGGTACTTCTCTTCCCCTTCCTCAGCCACGATGTTAGGTTGGATCTGACCTCAATCACCCCCACCCTCTGTTCCTGACAGTGACTTCAATTGGATAAAGCCAAATCCTCACACTCCAAACACAGAGAATGGTGCACATACAAACATGCGACCTGGTTAGAGTAAAATAGATAAAAGAAGATGCTTTCTGGATATCTGATGTCCATGAACTTTCGTTCTTTTCTGGAGGAGCTACTGGAAGAGATGCTTCTGTTGGGGATGGAATGTTGCAGTGCTACCGTGAGTAGAGACAGCGTGCTCAGAGTGCTCTGGAGGAAGGTGTTGCTAAATGAATGACAGAGAAGCAGAACTGGAACTCTCTTCACATTCTAAACTTATTTGTTTGTTTAATCCTTGATAAATTGAACTTAAGCGTATATTGGTATGTGCCAATCTATGTGGTAGTTGGGGAGAAAATAAGGCTAGAAAGTAAGGCTTGAGCTAAAAATAAAATGAATAATTTTGAATTTACTAAAAATTTTCCTGTAGGCATTGTGGAGATATCTCTGATTTTTTTCTCTAAAGAATAAATCTTTTTTATGACAAATGTCAAATTACATACCTCTGCAGTTGCAGATAAAGGAGACCTAAATTTTGGATAGCTAACATCCTGAAAGTTTTAATATGCAGCACAGTCTCAGTATAATCACAGTGAAAGGTGTAATCAATTGAACATTGTCAAAGTTAATTGCAGTCTGAATGGTCCAGGATGCCATACCTCACGTCAAACTTAATCTGAATCTTTTTAAAAGGTAAGTTTGGTTTTTAGTTGGTTTGAAGTCTTCCCCAAAGCATGCCTTGCCAGCTGAACTCTTTTCACTGTGAACAAGAGTAAAGTGATGTGCTTGACACAGCCAGATGAAACACATCACCATTGTAGCTGACAGCCAAGAAATTTAAACTGACAAGTGCCTCTTAAAAGAGTCAGAGAAAAAGTGGACTTTGAACTAGGAGTGCAAACAACAGGCACCGGTGTGGCCTTGGGCATAACGAGGGGAATTTTCCTTTTTAAAATATCTCCCTTCTCATATGTCTATTTAATGAACTAGGGTTTTTCGTCCTCTTTTATTCACAGTTTCTTAGAGAGCTTTGCATATCCCAACTACTAAAAGCACACGCAGTGAACTAAAAACATGGATAGACTTATGCAACTGCTATTTTGGCTTTACTTTCTATAATTAAAAATGAAGTTGATTCTCTCCCCTGCCTTAATGAGAATAAAACCTGTTTCACCTCGTTCTTCCACATAACTCTAATTGACATTACTACCCACTCAGGTGGCAAGCTGGAAAAGCCACTTATTTCATTATCTAATCACTCAGCAAATTCTGTTGCTTGTACATGCAAATATATTAAAAGGAATCCATTTATGTTCATCTCTGCCACTTCCTCAGTCCACATAATCATTATTTCTTAGCTAATATGCTAATCAATAGTTAAGTTCACTAAGTATTTTGCACTTCCTTCTTCCCAGGGAACATCAAAAATGTATTTCCCCATTCCATTCAAAGTTAGGCATAGCTGTGTAACTTTCTTTGGCCCCCAAAATGTGAGTGGAAATAATGTGTGTTACTTCAAAGTGAAAGCTTTAAAAGTTAGTGTATAATGTTCTATCTTTCCTTTTATAACTTCACAATTAAGAAAGCTCAGAGATGGAGCTTCCCTCTGCCAGGTTCAGGGAGAATGACAGGGGGCGGGGCCCTTGTTGACCCTCAATGGCCATGTGACTCGTTCTGGCCAATGAAACATGAGCAGAAATGGCATGAGTCCCTTCCAGGCTGAAACTAGAGAGCCTCCTCCTTCCCTCTCTACTGCTTCTTCAGGAAATGACAATGAAGCCATGCACCCAGTTGTCACTACCATACTACAGCAATTTTACCTCCCAGGCACCATACCCCCAAGCTTGAGGCCTAATCCACAATGAACTTTATATGAGTAAGAGATAAACCACACAACGAAAAAAATGTTTGATTCACCAGAGTGATATAAAAATTTTAAATTTGCATACACCTAACACAATCAAAATATGCAAAGCTAAGATTGATAAAACACAAAGAGAAGTTGCCAGATTCATTATCATAGTCATGCCAAGAATCACTTTAAGAACAATAGCACAAATTAGTGAAGGAAATGAACGTTGAATGGTACAATCGGTAAGCTTAATTTAATGCACTTATATAGAGCCCTTCATGACACAATTAGAGAGCCCACATTTTCCCCAGGAAGCACACATGAAAATTAAGCATGTACATGGTCATAAAGCAAGAAGCCTCAAGAAATGTCAGGATTAGTGTCACATGCACTCTTGCAGAGCATGGACAATAGAGAAAACATTACTCAATTGTGAGCCGACTTAACCTACAACCTTAAATACAGGTAAGGACATATATGAAAGGTAAACGAGATACACATTAACTTATCTGTAAATGTGTTAGCAAAATGTGAGAACAACAAATCTAGGAAATAAAATAAAATCATGTTTGATACTCAAACTTGAGGAAGATGTTACAGAAGGAAAGTTACAGATCATCTCTGTCTCCTAATCTTTTTGGTGTTGAGGGCCCTTTGAACATTAACTAATTACTGAGGATTCCAAAGATCATTTGTTTAAATGGGTTATTCATATTGATAGTCACTATATTTGAAAATTTTTGAAATAAAAAAATCGTGACTGAGCCAAGTATATTATAGGAATACAAAAGTGGCTTTAAAAAATTATAAATGACATTCATCATAGTAACAGATGAAAGGAAAATAATCTTACCTCAAAAGGCATAGAAAACGCATTTGATAAATTTCAGCACTCATTCATGATTAAAACACTTAGTAACTTAGGAAGAAAAGAAACCTACTTAAATGTATTAAATTATCCACCAATATTCTACAGCAAGAATGTTTACTGTTGAAAGCTTTCTCATTCAATCAGGGATAAGCAAAGATATCAACTATTACCATATACTTCACTTTTTACTGGCGGCATCAGCAGACAACATAATATAAATTAAATAGACAAACAAAAAAGATACATGGTCAGTCAAGTGAAAAGACAAGTCAAAACTGTCATCACATGTGATGGAATTCTTTTTATAAAAAACAAAATGTCAGTTACAGAACATCATTAGAATTAACACATTCAGCAAGATGGTTGGATATAAGATCAAAATACAAAAATAAGTTATATTGATACATGCTGGCAGCAATGACCAACCTTATACTCTCAGTCATATTCTGGACTTCTATTCAGTATTTGGTTGATGACACTGATCGATTCATTTTGCAATCCTACGTTAGGTTTTCCATCATTTCCCTAATTCTGACATCATGACATATATAAAAAATAACAAATATTTGTTTGGAAAGTAGAGTAAATGGGTAAGGCTGCCCTTGGCTGGAGGAAGCCAGGCCAGAATCCTTCGTGGCATGTGTTCTTTCACATTGATGCGCCAACTTGAAGTTTACAAAGTGCATTGACGGACATTTCATAGACATTTGATCTAGCAGGTAGAAATACACAATCATCCCCACTGAAGTTATTTTATTAATAAATCTGATTTAAATGGTTATTATGCACATGGATACCTGTTATCCAGTGCACTCTCCTGGTAACAGAATTACTTAGAACTGATTGAAAAAGCTTATCATTAATTCCTATTATAATGCTGAATTGACTCATAAAACCATTCATTTGCTCCCCCAAATACCTTTCTTTTTGTCATTTATATGAAAGACAACATTTGGACGAGGTATAGTAGTTGCCTCCGTATGAATCAGGCCTGGAATGCTCTTTTAGTCTCAAAACCTATAGATTTCTAATGTCAATATTTATCAATGTTAGGCAGTTCCAGGATGGAGTGGGAAATAACATTAAGGTTTGCCAATTATTTTGGAACTTTTGCTATAAAATTTACTTTTAAACATATGCCTGAACAATTTCCCTTTCAAACTAGTTTCATCTAGGAGTGTATAAATTCAGATATTTCTTTACCTAAAAATATATAGAATTTGTATTTTAATACCACTTCAGTCACAAGCTGCAGCAGATTACATGGATAAAATATTAATGTGGAAACAAGATACACACTCGGGATTCAAACTCATGAGATTAGTAAATTAGTTCCTCTGTCCTCCCTCCCACGTTTCTTACCATTCAAAGGATTTCAACCCATGTGACAACTTCTTGTCATCTATTAGGACCTCAGTAGCTCTGGTTTGCTTGCTTCATTTACCTGCTTATTTTGGGTCTTCATTTATCATTATTTTTTAACAGTTGTCAGCATTAAACGTGATTTGCCACATCAGCCAACTTACACAGCAAATGCAAATCCTTTTGAATTTCACTTGCAATTTCTGGACTTTCCCAGTCATTTCAGTTTTGCTTTATCAGCATCATTTGACATTTTGCCATTAGGGAGAGTTCTCAGTGATTTTTATTGTTTTCAAGGAAATAGAAACTAAAAGAGGCATGTTCAATTAGACATGGTTGTTCAGTATTGTACAAACTACAGCACTTGTATTTCAACAGCAGCATTCCAGATCACTAAGACTTCACTATCTTGTGACAGATAATGCACAGTAATTCTATTTTTTGAACCAATATTTTTTACCCAAATTTTGATCCTGTTTTGGGAGGACAACATGAGAAGAGAATATAGGTATGCCACATCCTTTAGGTGACCTTGTACAGCTCCATTATAGCATGTAACTGTGTTTGCCTTTTGTTTACTATTGTTTGATTTTTATTTTTGAAAATGACAATTCAGGCCGTATTTCTTTATGAATATCCAAACACCATATCATTATTAGAAATTTAGCTTTCTATTTGGACAGCGTTTTGATTTTTAGCATTTGATTTTTATCAACTTTAGATTTTTAAATAAGATATAAAATTTTAAAATTCTTTGAGTATCAAAATCAGATTGCTTTATCTCTTTTATCATAGATCACAGGCATATGTGTTTATACAGGCATATTTCCAAAACTGGATGAGGTATAAAACCACAGAGGTGTACTCTTTCCCCTCACTATAAGCAGTGGCAAACACATCTGTTTAAAATCAAGCAGAATATACCAGCTAAATGTAGAGATGTAAAGCTAAGATTATGAAATATCTTCATGCAAATACTTAATAAAATTAATATCAATTAGAAACACAAGCAAAAGAAATTCATTGCCAGTAACTTGATCACAAACACTCCTAAATTACAAACTTCAAACCTGTTAACCAGTGAAAAGCAGCAGTTTGGGTCAAAATGGTTTGACTTCAGATCCTTCCCCTCTTGCTTACCTCTTATCTCCCCGGTACGTACATTCAAAGCTTGAACTTGGTGGGAAAGCACAGTCCTTTCCTGGAATGACTTGCAGATTTCCTTTGTATCACTGGTCAAAAGTGGCCATGTGAAGTCTGAGAAAGGAGGGGACAAATCATGAGTCTCTGTCTGGAACCAGGTGCTTCATCTTCAGAATCAAATTGAATTTCTTTTAGCAAAGAAAAGGGCGTGTTTATCAGCATGTAACTCTGTGTCTATCACACTTACATTTTCTTCATTAGAGAAACAGACTTAGGTGGTACCTTTATCCCTTCTCTCTTTCTATTCCAGGAAATAAGAATGACTGCTGGGGAGAGATGAGGAAAACTGGAGTAATAAACAACTAAGATTCTCTTATAGAAATATAGGCTTTATGGTTCCACATGGAATTGGAGACATAATCTAAACAATATATATCTCTGTGGTGAGCTGAAAAAAATGAACTCCCCCCACCCTCCCCAAAAAAGACATCTACATCCCTGGAACCTTACATGTCAATTTAGAAAAAAGTCTTTTAAACTAATAATCTTGAGATTAGGGAGATTTTACTGTGTCATCCAGGTGGCTTCTTAATGTCCTAAATTCTAAATCCTAAATCCTCATAAGAATGAGGCAGATGGAGATTACACACACACACACACACACACACACACACACACACACACACACACACAAAAGTGGAGAAGGCACTGTGGCTACTGAGACAGAGATGTGGTCATAAGCCTAGGATGGCTGGAAGCCACCAGAAGCTGGAAGGGACACCCTGGACTTTTCCTCCACACTCTTAGAAGCATTCTGAAATGAGTTAACAGTACTTCCCTAGACACATGAAAAATATAATGTGCTGTATTAGTAAAGAAGAGCAAAGCCATTAACTTATCTTTCTATTTAATTATTTTCCATTTTCTATCATAGGGAATTTGCTTTCATTTACTGAGAACATGCTCCTACTTTATGAGATTATGCTTATAGCAAGAAAAAGAAGTTTAAAAAAAGGAAAGAAGCTTTTGAAAAGACAAATGCTTTCTTAATTAAGCAAATAAAACTTTAGGTGAGGACAATAGTTAACACAGGTTAACTCCTTGTTACTATTTATGCAACATGGCACCTTTAGGTCATTTATTAAATGCTCATAGCACCATATACTTATTTTATGCCTTATGTTTACGTTCATTACACAAATGAAAAAAACTGGTATAATATTAAATGGAGAGATCTAAAATCCTTTTACATGGTTTAATGATATATATCTTTTTGTGAGATATGAAAAATGTGTTTGGAGTAAAAATTTTCCCTCAAGTATTATCCTTAAACAGCCTTGGGTGCTCCAGAGTGTACGGTTGAGAGTAGCTTTAGGTACACAGGTAGTAGAGTTCCTTTATTTCCCATCCCTCCCCTCAAATCCCTTTACTAAAACCTGAGATTTCTCTCTTAGAGCTACATTATTTTAGGTGAACTCTTGGGTCATTTGTTAAATTCAAGAACCTATAGTAGAATGTTATCAGTAAGTCAAAGAATATTCAGAACTTTCCAAATTATAGTTTCTGAATAAATAAATATGTATAAATGTCTGAGTCCTGTATGGATTGAGAGTATTTGCGGAAAGAGATAGAGTGAGGGAGGTAACACATAACAGTTGGTCAGCATTAAGAGAGAAAAACACAGATTGCGAGGAACAGTAATGGTAAAAACATTTTAAAAGAAGGCTGAATTATAACTATGTGCAGTTCTGTCCTGAGTTGCTGAATATTTAAAGTATCATATAAAGATACCGACTATAATTGAAGTCCATTCAGTAACACGACTCGCAAAACTATGTAATAAACAAAACACACGAAAAATACTTTCATAGTTTCCATTCTGTCCCATAAGGAAGAAATCTGTAACTTGGAGACTCTTCCCTGCTTCCTCCACGCATATCCTTGCAACACTCATACCTGTAAAAGGCTTAGACTCAATAAATCGTATATCCTTGGAAAGTAGGTAAAGAGTGTGAATATAGAGGACACTTGACAGTAAGCTTTTAAAAATCCTTAGACACTCAGAGAGATGGCTGAATAATCAATCAAATTTATTCAAGCATATGTATATGATGGACATATTGATTTCTTTTTAAATAAGCAAACATATTGTCTGCCTTGAATGTACTATTGTTGGCTTAGCAGACTACCTGACTTTAAATATATTTGACATTTTTAGTTCTATGTACTCCCAGTTTATGTCAAAGAATAAATAGCTATGAAAGATATTTTAAATTTATAAGTAAGTTTCTAGAATAATATTTAGATACAGATATAGAAGAAAGTATTTGGAAGTTGATACTTCAAAGTCAGCAAATAGTTTCCTTGAAATTTAGAGGTTGTATTATATTTCCAATGATCTGTAAACCAGTGAAACAGTTTAGATGATTTTAATTATTATTCCTTGAGAATCTGTACCTAAAATTCTGTTCAGAGAAGCTAATGTCAGACTGAAAGTCAGAAGAGTTCAAGGATGAAACTGTTGAAATGACCAAGATTCTATAGAATATTCTAAGTGGGGTTGTGTGTGCTGGTCCAACCACGAGAGAACTACAGAGGGCACTCAGCTCTCAGCACGGGTGGAAGCAGGTGCTGAGTAAATGCAGAATAGAACCCATAAGGGGGAATTGAGTGCAGGATTAAAGTTATGCTCAGGACCAAAACGCTTATGAAGTAAATGAGAAGACTTTATTAAATCTAGTGGGAGGGAAATCTAACAAAGGACAGTTAAGAAATGAGAGTGAAGAATTTAGTTTGAAAAGATCACTAATGACTTAGGCAGGGGGAAAAAAAAGTTGAGTTAGAGGAAAAGAATGGAGATAGCCAATACAGAAGAGTGATTCTTTTTTTTTTTTCCTTCCAGCTTTATTGATACATAATTGATGAATAATACTGTAGAAAGTATTGATTTGATACACTGACATATTGCAATATGATTATCACATCACATAATTACTGTTTCTTTTTTGTGGCGAGAATAGTTAAAATCTACTCTCCTAGCAATTTTCAAGTATACTCCACAGTACTGTTAACTATAATCACAATGCTGTGCGTTAGATCCTGAGAACTCACTCATCTTCTAACTGGAAGTTTGTATCCTTTGGTCAACATCTCCCCATTCTCCCATTCCCCAGCCCCTAGTAACTACTATTCTACTCTCTATTTTTTGCCAGTTCAGCTTTTTCAGATTCCACGTGTAATTGATTCTTACATAAGAGGCACAGTCTTCTAGTAGATTGTATCGGTATTTCTAAGAGAGTGAGGTAGGTGAATAAAATAATCTATAGGCATTTATAAATAATACTCAATAGAATTCCATACGAGAAAAGGTTGAATAAGTTGATGTTGAGAATATATTTGACATGCTTAGAAATTAAAGCACTTAAATAAGATAGTAATAGCTAGAGAGGAGGCATATATGAAATGATTATACTGAGCAACGCAATGCTCAATATTAGCTCTCAGCTACTTCTGAGCAAACTTTTTGCAGAAATGTATTTCAAGGAATGTGAAATGCATTGTGCTTCTCCACAAGAAGGTTCTACATAAAGTCCCTGATATGCAGTGGATTTATTGTTATTAATGGTCCAAACAGAAATAGAGTTCATCTGAACTCCCATTTGCTCCTGAGTGAGACATCCAATCTATTTAAAACTATATTATGATTGAGTGGTCATAGCTCAGAGAACTGATTAGGAACTACTTCAACAAGGAAAATGAAGAGCTCATTACCTAATTTTCTGCTAACGGGCTTTTGAGCCCTTTTAACCAGCACTAAGTTGTCATGGTGATGGCAAAAGTTAATGGTGGATTGGGTGAGAATTCTGACCTGACTCTCTCAAGCCGCTAACAAGGTTACTGGGCCATAGAATTGGAGCTACAGCTTTTCGGAGCTTACAAGGACAGAGATCATTTTAAATATGAGACTGAAAACGGAAGCATTTCCTTGGCCTTTCTGAAGACTCTGATTTGTCTTTCAATGATCTTCACTGCCTGAGTCTTTTGATTATTTGAGCAATTTACTGTGTTTTCTTTTGCAAAGAGTGTGCTATGCCTCATTCAGTCTTTGAGCAAAGTCGTTTATTTTGATGCCTCATCATGTCATAACATAAACCACACAGGTACTATTCCTTAACTTCTTAAACCCAAGTTTATTTTGCATTTTACATGAAAATGATATAAACGTAGTCAAGACTGAAAGGGCCCATTTCCTCTTTTTCTTCTTCTTTCTTCTCTATCTCAGAAAAATGTAAAAATATTTCATGGAGCAAGACTTACATTTAAACTCTGTGTGCTTTTTGATTAAACATTTTGCTGGTTTGAGTGGCATCTATGCTATCACATGGATTAATCTTCAAAATAACTTAGAAAGTTGAGAGATTAAGATATGTTCTTAGTGCCATTCAGATATTCTGTATCTGGTCTACACTTAAATGTGGTTTATATAACTCACTAAAAGTAGTTCACAGAGGGTAATTTTTCTTAAAAAAATCAATGAAGGTAAAGGAGATCAAGAGAGCATAAGTAAAAATCTTACAGGGTTTCTCCTGGAAGATGGACATTTGCATTTTCATAAAGAAAGTCAGAAAGATACGTCCTAGGATAAGCAATCTCACCATCCTATTGTTTGGGTCAAGGTGAAGGTCAATGGCACAAGCTCTGAATATACAAAATATGTATTTCTTTTATGGGAGGCCTATGATTGCATTTATGATCCTTGAACTGTATCACCAGCACAATAGAAGGGCTTCACTGTAAATAAAAGGTAGCATTTTACTTAAGCCCTGGCTTATCCTATTGTAAAATTGTTGAGTTTATGAAGTTGAGTAGGTCGTGAGCACATATGCTGACACATAAAGAAACGAAGACTCCCAGGTCTACAAGAAGTCTTTAAGTCTTATTAATTTCAATGACTTTAATAGCGATCACTGCAGTCTCCAAAGAGACTGTCACGACTCTTCCCGGATCTGCAGCCTTCACAGGTTTGTACAGTGGTCTCAGAAGGCCTCAGTACTGATCCTTAAGGATCTCCATCAACTGTTTCCACTTCTTACCTGCACACGCTTTTTCTCTCTAAATTGTCAGCAAGGCTACATTAACACCCTTTCCTTGTATTCTGTGCATTTCTGCCTCTTGTAATCTTTAATAATATTTTCCACTTCTTGAATGAACTTCCCCTATTCTTTTCCACTAAGAAAGTCATAATGATATTTTACTTATGCAAATGATGTTTTACTTATGCAAAAATTGGACTAAGCACAGCCAGCAACAGCAAACAAAATAGAAATAAAGCAGTCTATTTAAGCCTAGCAGAACTTAGATTCAATTAAAGTCGAGCTCAGTGCACCAGGGAATTCTTCTGAACTAAACAGTGATTTTTTTTTTTCTGTTATTTTAATTTCTTTTTTTGTGTGACCTGTATTATATTATTATATAATAGCTTACATAGTATTGTGTTAGAAGTGTTTCCTTAATACTTCATTGACATACACGCAAAAGTTAGTTAACAAGTGTTTTAAAACTCATTTAACTATAAGAATGGGATCATTACCAGAGATAGTACCTATTAAAATTTCATCTCCATGACTGAAAGGAGACCATTAAACTTCAGCAATGACCTATGATTTTGAAGCATATATGCATTTTTTTCAAATTGTACGCTTAAAGTCCCTCAGCAATAAAACTAGAATAAAAATTTAGTTTTTCACATTAATTTTCATTGCATTCTTAACATCTTTATGTTACAAAACTATGTAATCTTAGAAAATAAAAATGACCTATATTATTATAATTCATAAAAAAACACTTAAAAATTTGACATGGACCTCTCAGAAAGATAGAATTAAAGCTAAATATATGAGTAATTAAATTAAAATACGATAAACTAATATAAAATTATTTATATTTTATGAAATTTAATAATGTTATAAAATGTGAATGTACAGTGGTAGTCAGCTTCTTCACTCTATAATTTATGACTATCCTTACATATTGATACACATACATTTATAATTTAAATTACTTTCTAGTATTCCATTGTATAAACATTTCATGATTAATTTAATGTGTCCCCTATTTGGGGCTATTTAATTTGGCTCTTTTTAAATTAAGTTGCAAGGAACATGTTTATAGATTTATCTTTGTGATATTTACTTCTCTATGATATATTTCTACATGTGAAATTGCTTAATAAATAAGCTCATGCTTTATTTTTTGCTGTATTGTCTCAAAAATATTTTCCAGAAGGCACTCTATTATATTATTCGAATATAAATGTATCAGTATTCACTTCTGACACAATTAATAACACTCTGCCTAGCAGGATGGTTTATAATCAGATTAACATATATGATCATTTCAACATATAATCTATATGATTACTGAGTATGATTATCAAATTGAGATATTTTAAAGTCTTTTTTTGTGTTAAACATTTGAATCAGTGTGTATTTTATACATCCACCACATCTCAATTAAGACAGTGAATTTTAATTGTAAATACTTGATTCATATTTAGATTTGATTAAATTTACAATAAAAAATATATTCATGTATATTTGAAACATACATAAAAGCTTCCCAATAATTGAATCAAGTATCAATATTAAAATTTTACTTTAAATTAATTTAATTTAAATTAATATTCAGTCACACTAGCCTGATTTCAAGTGCCCAGTAGCTACATTTGGTCAGTGACAACAGTACCATACAGCACAGGTCCTAGGTCCCCAGTACAACCAACAAGACCGCCATGATGCAGCCTCCTGTAAGGTCCAGGATCTCGTTTCTTACAGTCCTCACTTCCTCCACTTCAGCCCGCTAGTTTTCCCACATGTCATGGAACACTGCAGGCATCTCAGGACTTTGGCGTAGCTACGCTTTCTGTCTAGAATGCTCTTTCATTGAACGCCCTTATGGGTGGCTACCACTACTTCACGTCTTTCTGATATGACCCCTTATCAGTGAGAGCTTCCATGACCAGTGCTGCTCCTTCCTCACTTCTCTATGATCCTTCTCTGGCTTTATTTTTCTATTAGCATTAATTTCCTCTTGTTATTGTCTGTCTCTTCAGACTAGAATAGAAGACTGTGAATGCAGAGAGATATGTTCCCTGTTGTATACTCGGTGCCTGGTACATAGTAGATGCTCAATATTTGTTTAATATGAAAGCTCATTAATGATTTTTAATTATTAACAGGTGCTGTATGTCTGTGTGTGCGCTACTGTTTCTTTTTCTCCTTCTCTTCCTTTTCTTTCCCTTCTTTTTCCTTTTTTTACATTACGAACATTACATCATCCATCTTGAGAACAACTCCCCCTACCTTATTTCTACATGCACCCTATTAGCTGTCCTCCCAAACCCTGATTGATGAGTCAGTAGGTGAAAAACATTTTTACTTCAAATATGGGCTTTGTCAGCCTCAGATATTTACAGAAACATACCTAGGAATTAAAAAACTCTTGGCAAGAGCTGTTTGGACCAAAGATTACAAAATGGTATGGCGTACAGCTAGTTCTACGTTATACATGAGGAAAAGTGATTTAAGACACTTAAGTGTCCCTCATTTCTTCTGTTAGACAAAAATCAGTTATTCCTAAAATAGAGGTTATCTATGATTCTAGAATAGATTGCAA